>NC_054475.1:124093283-128893283 GCF_017639515.1 Carcharodon carcharias
GTGTGTGTGGAGGGGGAGAGGAATGTGTGTGTGTGTGTGTGTTTGTGTGTGGAGGGGCTAATAAGTGTGTGTGTGTGTGTGGAGGGGGCGAGGAGTGTTTGTATGAGGTGGTGCAAGGAGTGTGTGTGTGTGTATGTGAAGGCGGTGAGGAGCATGTGTATATATGTGGAGGGGGGGCGAGCGAGGAGTGTGTGAGGTATGTGTGTGCGTATTTGTGTGGGGGGGCAAGGTGTGTGTGTGTTTGGGGCGGGCGAGGCAAGGAGTGTGTGTTTGTGTGTGTGTGTTTGTGTGGGGTCAAGGAGTGTGTGTGTGAATGGGTAAGAAGTGTGATTGTTGGTGTGTCGGGGGCAGGGAGTGTGTGTGTGTGTGTGTGGGGGGCAAGGAATGTGTGTGTGTGTGTGTGGATGGTGCAAAGAGTGTGTGTGTGTGTGTGTGTGTGTGTGTGGAGGCGGTGAGGAGTGTGTGTGTGAGGGGGGTGCAAAGAGTGTGTGTGTGCATGTGTGGAGGGAGCGAGGAGTGTGTGCGTGTGGAGGGGGGGAGTAGTGTGTGTGTGTGTGTGTGTGAAGGGGGCGAGGAACGTGTGTGTGTGTGGAGGGGGCGAGGAATGTATGTGTGTGTGGAGGTGGCAAGGAGTGTGTGTGTGCGTGGAGGGGGCGAGGAGTGTGTGTGTGTGTGTGTGGAGGGGAGGAGGTGTGTGTGTGTTTGTGTGTGTGTGTGTGTCTGAGGGGGGGCAAGGAATGTGTATATGTGAGCGGCGCAAGGAGTGTGCGTGTGTGTGGAGGGGGAAGGAGTGTGTCTGTGTGTGTGTGGTGGGGAGTTGTGTGTGCGTGTGTTGGCAGGGCAAGGAGTGTGCATGGGAGGGGGCGAGGAGTGTGTGTGTGTAGATTGCGCGAGGAGTATGTGTGTGTGTGTGTGTGTGTGAGGGGGGTGCGAGGAGTGTGTGTGTGTGTGTGTGGGTGGGTAAGGACTGTGTGTGTGTGGGGCAAGGAGTGTGTGTCTGTTTGTGTGTGTGGGGGTGGGATTGGGCAAGGAGTGTGTGTGTGTGTGTGTGGATGGTGCAAAGAGTGTGTGTGTGTGTGTATGTGTGTGTGTGTGTGTGTGTGTGTGGAGGCGGTGAGGAGTGTGTGTGTGAGGGGGGTGCAAAGAGTGTGTGCGTGCGTTTGTGGAGGGTGGAGGAGGGTGTGTGTGTGTGTGGAGGGGGCGAGGAACGTGTGTGTGTGTGTGTGTGGAGGGGGCGAGGAATGTATGTGTGTATGGAGGTGGAGAGGAGTGTGTGTGTGCGTGGAGGGGACGAGGAGTGTGTGTGTGTGTGTGTGTGTGTGTGTGTATGTGTCTGAGGGGGGCGAGGAATGTGTGTATGTGAGCGACGCAAGGAGTGTGCGTGTGTGTGGGGGGGAAGGAGTGTGTGTGTGTGTGGGGGGAAGGAATGTGTGTGCATGTGTTGGCGGGGCAAGGAGTGTGCGTGGGAGGGGGCGAGGAGTGTGTGTGTGTGTAGATTGCGCGAGGAGTGTGTGTGTGTGTGTGTGTGTGTGTGTGTGAGGGGGTGCGAGGAGTGTGCGTGTGTGTGTGTGGAGGGGAAGAGGAGTGTGTGTGTGTTTGTGTGTGTGTTTGAGGGGGCAAGGAGTGTGTGTGTGGGGACAAGGACTGTGTGTGTGTGTGTGTGTGTGTGTGGAGGGGACGAGGAGTGTGTGTGTGTGTGTGTGTGTGTGTGTGTGTGTGGAGGGGGCGAGGTGTGTGTGTGTGAAGGGGGGGAAAGGAATGTGTGTGTGCATGTGTGGAGGGGGCGAGGAATGTGTGCGTGTGGAGGGGGGAGGAGTGTGTGTGTGTGTTTGTGTATGAAGGGGGCGAGGAACCTGTGTGTGTGTGGAGGTGGCGAGGAGTGTGTGCAGAGGGGGTGAGGAGTGTGTGTGTGCGTGGAGGGGACGATGAGTGTGTGTGTGTTTGTGTGTGTGTTTGAGGGGGCAAAGAGAGTGTGTGTGGGGGTCAAGGACTGTGTGTGTGTGTTTGTGAGGAGGGGACGAGGAGTGTGTCTGTGTGTGTGTGTGTGTGGAGGGAGTGAGGAGTGTGTGTGTGTGAGGAGGGGACGAGGAGTGTGTGTGTGTGGAGGGGTTGAGGAGTGTGTGTGTGAAGGGGGAAAGGAATGTGTGTGTGCGTGTGTGGAGGGGGCGAGGAATGTGTGCGTGTGGAGGGGGGAGGAGTGTGTGTGTGTGTTTGTGTATGAAGGGGGCGCGGAACCTGTGTGTGTGTGTGGAGGTGGCAAGGAATGTGTGCGGAGGGGGTGAGGAGTGTGTGTGTGTGTGTGTGTGTGTGTAGATTGCGCAAGGAGTGTGTGTGTGTGTGTGTGTGTGAGGGGGAGTGAGGAGTGTGTGTGTGTGTGGTGTGGGCAAGGAGGGTGTGTGTGCATGTGGAGGGGGCGAGGAATGTGTGTGTTTGTGTGTGGGGGTGGGGCTGGGAAGGAGTGTGTGTGTGAGTGTAAGGAACATGTGTGTGGGGGTGGTCTGAGCGTGTTTGTGTGACTGCTGCTGATGGAGTGTATGTTTCAGGATGGTAAGGCATGTGTGTGGAGGGTTGGCAAAGGATGTGTGAGGTGGGAAGGAGTGTGTGTGTGTGGGGGGGAAGGGGCGTGTGTGTTTGTAGGGGGGAAGGGGCGTGTGTGTTTGTTTGGGGTGGGCAAGGAGTGTGTGTGTGGGGGGCAAGGAGTGTGCGTGTGTGAGGGGGACAAGTAGTGTGCGTGTGGTGGGGCAAGGAATGTGCGTGTGTGTGTGGGCAAGTAGTGTGTGTGTGTATGGGGGGCAAGGAGTGAGGGTATGGGGGGCAAGGAGTGTGTGTGTTTGTGTGTGTGGTGGGGGGAAGTGGCATGTGTGTGTGGGGGGGGAAGGGACGTGTGTGTGTGTGTGGGGGGGAAGGGGCATGCGTGTTTGTGGGGGGGAAGGGGCGTGTGTGTGTGTATGGGGTGCAAGGAGTGATGGTGTGGGGGGCAAGGAGTGTGTGTGTTTGTGTGTGTGGTGGGGGGATGGGGCATGTGTGTGGGGGGGGGAAGGGGCATGCGTGTTTGTGTAGGGTGGGCAAGGATTGTGTGTGTGGGGGGGTAAGGAGTGTGTGTGTGTGTGTGTGTGTGTGTGTGTGTGAGTGTGTGTGGTGGGGGCAAGGAGTGTGCATGTGGGGGGGTGCAAGGAATGTGCGTGTGGAGGGGCAAGGAGTGTGGGTGTGGGGGGCAAGGAGTATGGGTGTGGGGGGCAAGGTGTGTGTGTGTGTGTGGGGGGGGGACAAGGAGTGTGTGCGTGTGAGGGGGCAAGGAGTGTGTGTGTTTTTGGGGGGCAAGGAGTGTGTGTGTGTGGGGGGCGAGGAGTGTGTGTGCGTGGAGGGTCGAGGAGTGTGTGTGTGTGTGTGGGGGTAAGGATTATATGTGTGTGTGTCGGAGGCAGGGAGTGTGTGTGTAAGGGGGGCAAGGAATGTGTGTGTGTGTGGGGAGGGCAAGGAGTGTTTGTGCATGGGGCAAGGAGTGTGTGTCTGTGTGTGTGTTTGTGTGGGGGGCAAGAAGTGTGTGTGTGTGTGTGGGTGGGGGTAAGGAGTGTGTGTGTGTATGTATGAGGGGCCAAGGAGTGTGTGTGTGGGGGGGGCAAGGAGTGTGTGTGTATACATGTGTGTGGGGGGGGCAAGAAGTGTGTGTGGGAGTCGCAAGGAGTGTTTGTGGGTGGGGGTAAGGAGTGTGAGTGTTTGTGTGTCGGGGGCAGGGAGTGCGTGTGGGGGGGCAAAGAGTGTGGGTGTGGGGGGCAAGGTGTGTCTGAGTGGTCAAGGAGTGTGTGTGCGTATGTGTGGGGTGGGCAAGGAGTGTGCGTGTGTGGAGGGGCAAGGAGTGTGCCTGTGTGGGGGTGCAAGTAGTGTGTGTGTGTGCGGCAAAGAGTGTGGCTGTGGGGGTCAAGGTATGTGTGTGTGGGGGGGGGCTGGGAATGTGTGCATGTGGGCGGGCATAAAGGTGTGTGTGTGTGTGTGGGGGGGGCAAGCAGTGTGTGTGCATATGTGTGGGGTGGGCAAGGAGTGTGTGTGTGGGAGGCACAAGGAGTGTGTTTGTGTGGGTGTCGGAGGCAGGAAGTGTATGTGTGTGTGGGGGCATGGAATGTGTGTGTGTGTGTGTTTGTGTGAGGGACAAGGAGTCTTTGTGTTTGTGTGGGGGGGGGTCAAGGTTTGTGTGTGTGTGTGTGTGTGTGTGGAGGTGGCGAGGAGTTTGTGTTTTTGTGTGTGTGTGTGTGTGTGTGTGTGTGTGTGAGGGGGATGAGGAGTGTGTGTGTGCGGGGGCAGGGACTGTGTGTGTACGTGAGTGTGTGTGGATAGGGGCGAGGACTGTGTGTGTGTGGGGCGGGCGGTGAGCGGGGAGGGAATGTGTGTGCGAGGGTAAGGAACATGTGTATGGGGGTGGTGTGAGCGTGTTTATAGTTGGGGAAAGGTTTGTGTGACTGCGGCTGATGGAGTGTACGTTTCGGGATGGTAAGGTGTGTGTGTGGAGGATTGGCAAAGGATGTGTGGGGTGGGAAGGAGTGTGCGTGTGGTGTGGGCAAGGAGTGTGTGTGTGTGGGGGGGGCAAGGACTGTGTGTGTGGGTGGCAAGCAGTGTGTGTGTGGGGGGGGTCTAAGATTGTGTGTGTAGGGGGTGTTCGATGAGTGTGTGTTTGCGTGGACGGGGCAATGTGTGTGAGTGGGGGACAAGGAGAGTGTGTGTGTGTGGTGGTCAAGGATCGTGTGTGTGTGTGGGGGGCAAGGAGTGTGTGTGTGGGGGAGTGAAGATTGTGTGTGGGGGGATCGAGCAGTGTGTGTGCGTGGGGGAGCAAGATGTGTGTGTGGAGAGCAAGGAGTGTGTGTGGGGGAAAAGGAGCGTGTGTGTGTGTGGGGGGTGCAAGGAGAGTGTGTGTGGGGGTGGCAACGAGTGTGTGTGTGTGGTGGGGGGGGGCGATAGTGTGTGTGTGTGTGTATGTGTGTGTAAGTGGGGGCGAGGAGTGTGTGTGTGTATATGTGTGTGTGAGTGGGGGCGAGGAGTGTGTGTGTGTGTTGGGGGGCAAGGAAATTGTGGGTGTGTGGAGCGCGAGAGGAGTGTGTGTGTGTGTGTGTGTAGGGGGCAAGGAATGTGTGTGTGTGTGGAGGGGGCGAGGAGCGTGTGTGTGTGTGGAGGGGACGAGGAGCGTGTGTGTGTGTGTGTGTGTGTGTGTGGAAGGGGCGATGATTTTGTGTGTGTGGAGGGGGTGATTAGTTTGTGTGTGTGTGTATGTGTGGATGGGGTGAGGAGTGTATCTGTGTGTGTGGGGGGGGGTAAGGGGCGTGTGTGTGTGTGGGGGGGCAAGGAGTGTGTGTGGAGGGGGCAGGGTATGTGTGCCTGTGTGTGGAGGGGGTGAGGAGTGTGTGTGTGTGAGAGTGTGAAGGGGGCAAGGAGTGTCTGTGTGTGTGTGTGTGTGTGTGTGTGTGTGTGTGTGGAGTAGGCAAGGAATGTACGTGTGAGGAGTGGTCAAGGAGTGTGGGAGTGTGTGTGTGTGGGCGTGTGGAAGGGGCGTGTGTGCGTGTGGGGAGGGGGCAAGGAGTGTGTGTGTATGTGGAAAGGGCGAGGAGTATGTGTGTGTGTGTGGAGAGGGCGACGAGTGTGTGTGTGTGTGGCAGGGGCGAGGAGTGTGTGTGTGTGTGTGTGTGTGTGTGTGTGTAGGGGGTGAGGAGTGTGTGTGTGTGTGGAGGGGGCGACGAGTGTGTGTGTGTGTGTGTGTGTGTGTGGCAGGGGCGAGGACTGTGTGTGTGTGTGTGTGGAGGGGGTGAGGAATGTGTGTGTGTGTGTGTGGAGGGTGCAAGGAGTGTGTGTGTGGGGGGCAAGCAGTGTGTGTGTGGGGGGGCTAATATTGTGTGTGTAGGGGCATTCGATGAGTGTGTGTGTGGGCAAGGTGTGTGTGGGGGACAAGGAGTGTGTGTGTGTGGGGGACAAGGAGTGTGTGTGTGGGGGGGGGGGCGAATAGTGTGTGTGTGTGGCGGGAGTGAGGAGTGTGCGTATTTGTGGAGGGGCGAGGACTGTGTGTGTGGGGGGGGTGAAGATTTTGTGTGGGGGGGATCGAGCAGTGTGTGTGTGTGGGGAAGCAAGATGTTTGTGTGTGTGTGTGGAGAGCAAGGAGTGTGTGTGGGGGAAAAGGAGTGTGTGTGTGGGGGGGGTGCAAGGAGAGTGTGTGTGTGGGCAGCAATGAGTGTGTGTGTGTGTGGTGGGGGGGTGAGTAATGTGTGCGTGTGTGTGTGTGTGTGTGTGTGTGTGTGTGTGCGTGGGGGTGAGGAGTGTGTGTGTGTGTGTGGAGGGGGCGAGGAGCATGTGTGGGTGTGGAGGGGGCGAGGAGCGTGTGTGTGTGTGTGTGTGTGTGTGTGTGTGGAGGGGGTGAGGAGCATGTGTGGGTGTGGAGGGGGCGAGGAGTGTGTGTGTGTGTGTGTGGAGGGGGTGATGATTTTGTGCGTGTGTGTGGAGGGGGCAATTAGTTTGTGTGTGTGTGTGTGTGTGTATGTGTGGAGGGGGCGAGGAGTGTATCTGTGTGTGTGTGTGGGGGGTAAGGGGCATGTGTGTGTGGGGGCGCAAGGAGTGTGTTTGGAGGGGGAGGGGTGTGTGTGCCTGTGTGTGGAGGGGGTGAGGAGTGTGCATGTGTGTGTGGAGGGGGCGAGGATTGTGTGTGTGTGTGTGTGTGTGTGTGTGTGTGGAGGGGGTAAGGAGTGTGTGTGTGTGGGGGGGGTAAGGAGTGTGTGTGTGTGTGTGTGTGTGTGTGTGCCTGTGTGTGGAGGGGGTGAGGAGTGTGCATGTGTGTGTGGAGGGGGCGAGGATTGTGTGTGTGTGTGTGGAGGGGGTAAGGAGTGTGTGTGTGTGGGGGGGGTAAGGAGTGTGTGTGTGTGTGTGTGTGTGTGTGTGTGTGTGTGCCTGTGTGTGGAGGGGGTGAGGAGTGTGCATGTGTGTGTGGAGGGGGCGAGGATTGTGTGTGTGTGTGTGTATGGAGGGGGTAAGGAGTGTGTGTGTGTGGAGGGGGTAAGGAGTGTGTGTGTGGGGGGGGGGTGTAAGGAGTGTGTGTGTGTGTGGGGGGGGGTGTGGAAGGGGCGTGTGTGTGTGTGTGTGTGTGTGTGGGGAGGAAGGGGCGTGTTGTGTGTGGGGAGGGGGCAAGGAGTGCGTGCGGAGGGGTCGGGGTGTGTGTATGGGTGGGCAAGGAGGGTGTGTGTGGGGGGGCAAGGAGCTTGTGTGTGGGTGGCAAGCAGTGTGCATGTGTGGCAGGGGCAAGGACTGTGTGTGTGGGGGGCAAGGAGTGTGTGTGTGGCGGGGGCCAAAGATTGAATGTGGGGGGTGATCGAGGAGAGCGTGTGTGTGTGGTGGGGAGCAAAATGTGTGTGTGTGTGGGTGGGGCAAGGAGTGTGTGTGGGTGGGGCAAGGACTTTGTGTGTGTGTGTGTTGGGGGGGCAAGGAGTGTGTGTGTGTGTTGGGGGGGCAAGGAGAGTGTGTGTGTGGGGGGAACGAGGACTGTGTGTATGTGTGGAGGGGGCAAGGAGTGTGTGTGTGTGTAGGGGGCGAGGAGTGTGTGTGTGTATGTGTGAGTGGGGGCGAGGAGTGTGTGTCTATGGGGGTGCAAGGATTGTGTTTGTGTGTGTGGAGGGGGAGAGGAGTGTGCGTGTGTGTATGTGTTTGGAGTGGCGAGGTGTGTGTGCGAGGATTGTGTGTGTGTGTGTGGAGGGGGAGAGGATTGTATGTGTGTGTGTAGGGGGTGAGGAATGTGTGTGTGTGAGGGAGGACGAGGTGTGTGTGTGTGAGGGAGGACGAGGTGTGTGTGGAGGGGCGAGGTGTGTGTGTGCGAGGAGTGTGTGTGTGTGTGTGTGTGTGGAGCGGTCGAGGAAAGTGTGTGTGTGGGGTGGCTAGGAGTGTGTGTGAGTGTGAGGGGAGCAAGGAGTGTGTGTGTGGGGTGGCCAAGTACTGTGTGCATGCGTGTGTCAGGGGGGCAAGGAGTGTGTGTTGGGGGGCGAGTAGTGTGTGTGTATGAGGAAGGGGCGAGGAGTATGTGTGTGTGTGTGGAGGGGGCGAGGAGTGTGTGTGTGCGTAGAAGGGGCGAGGAGAGTGTGTGTGTGTGGAGGCGGCGAGGAGTGTGTGTGTGTGTAGGGGACGAGGAGTGTGTGTGTGTGAGGGGGGATGAGGAGTGTGTGTGTGGAGGGGCAAGGTTGTGTGTGCGCGAGGAGTGTGTGTGTATGTGTGTGTGTGTGTGTGGAGGGGGCGAGTAGTGTGTGTGTGTGTTTGTGGAGTGGGTAAGGAATGTGTGTTTGAGGAGGGGGCGAGGATATTGTTTGTGTGTACAGGGGGCAAGGGGTGTGTGTGTGTGTGTGTGTGTGGTGGGGGGCAAGCAGTGTGTGTGTGGAAGGGTAAGGAGTATGCGTGTGTGGGGGGGCAAGGAGTGTGCGTGTGGAGGGGGAAGGAGCGTGCATGTGTGGGGGGGCAAGTAGTGTGTGTGTGTGTTTGTGTGTGTGTGTGTGGGGGCAAGGAGTGTTGGAGTGTGGTGGGGCAAGGAGTGTGTGTGTGTGAGGGGGGACGAGGAGTGTGTGTGTGTGGAGGGGCAAGGTTGCGTGTGCGCGAGGAGTGTGTGTGTATGTGTGTGTATGTGTGTGGAGGGGGCGAGTAGTGTGTGTGTGTGTTTGTGGAGTGGGTAAGGAATGTGTGTTTGAGGAGGGGGCGAGGATATTGTTTGTGTGTACAGGGGGCAAGGGGTGTGTGTGTGTGTGTGTGTGGTGGGGGGCAAGCAGTGTGTGTGTGGAAGGGTAAGGAGTATGTGTGTGTGGGGGGGCAAGGAGTGTGCGTGTGGAGGGGGAAGGAGCGTGCATGTGTGGGGGGGCAAGTAGTGTGTGTGTGTGTTTGTGTGTGTGTGTGTGGGGGCAAGGAGTGTTGGAGTGTGGTGGGGCAAGGAGTGTGTGTGTGTGAGGGGGCAAGGATTGTATGTGTGTGTGGGGGGTGAGGATTGTGTGTGTGAGGAGAAGGCGAGGAGTGTGTGTGTGTGGAGGGGATGAGGAGTGTGTGTGTGTGTGCGTGGAGGGGGCGAGGAGTGTGTGTGTGTAGAGGGGGCAAGGAGTGTGTGCATGTGGTGGGGCAAAGAGTGTGTGTGTGTGGGGTGCGAGGATTGTGTGTGTGAGGAGGAGGCGAGGAGTCTGTGTTTGTGGAGGAGATGAGGAGTGTGTGTGTGTGGAGGGGATGAGGAGTGTGTGTGTGTGTGGAGGCGGAGAGGAATGAGTGTGTGTGTGTGTTTGTGTGTGGAGGGGCCAACGAGTGTGTGTGTGTGTGTGGAATGGGTGAGAAGTGTTTGTGTGAGGGGGGGGCGAGGAGTGTGTGTGTGTGTATGTGGAGGGGGTGAGGAGCATGTGTATATGAGTGGAGGGGGGGGCGAGGAGAGTGTGTGTGAGGAATGTGTGTGTGTGTGTATTTGTGTGGGTGGGGCAAGGTGTGTGTGGGGGGGGCGAGGCAAGGAATGTGTGTTTGTCTGTGTGTGTTTGTGTGGGGGGCAAGGAGTGTGTGTGTGTGCATGCGTGAGGTGGGCAAGAAGTGTGTGTTGGGGGGGCAAGGAGTGTGTGTGTATGCATGTGTGTGGGGGGGGCAAGAAATGTGTGTGTGGGAGGCGCAAGGAGTGTGTGCGTGTGTGTGAGTGTTTGTGTGTCGGGGGCAGGGAGTGTGTGCGCGTGTGTGGGGGCAAGGAATGTGTGTGTGTGTGGGGGGGGGGTAAGGGCTGTGTGTGTGTGGGGCAAGGAATGTCTGTGTGTGTGTGTGTGGGTTGGGCAAGGAGTGCATGTGTGTGCGTGTGTGTGGATGGTGCAAAGAGTGTGTGTATGTGTGTGTGTGTGTGTGTGTGTGGAGGGGACGAGGTGTGTGTGTGTGTGTCTGAGGGGGGTGAGGAGTGTGTGTGTGTGAGCAGGGCAAGGAGTGTGCATGTGTGTGGAGGGGGAAGTGTGTGTGTGCGTGTGTTGGCGGGGCAAGGAGTGTGCGTGGAGGGTGCGAGGAGTGTGTGTGTAGATTGCACGAGGAGAGTGTGTGTGTGTGTAGAGGGGGCAAGGAGTGTGTGTGTGGAGGGGGCGAGGAGTATGTGTGTGTCTGTGTGTGTGTGAGGGGGGCGAGGAGTGTGTGTGTGTGTTTGTGTGGAGGGCGAGGAGTGTGTGTGTGTGTGTGGTGGAGGCGAGGATTGTGTGTGTGTTTGTGTGAGGGGGGCTAGGAGTGTGTGTGTGGGGTGGGCAAGGACTGTGTGTGTGTGTGGAGGGGCGAGGAGTGTGTGTTTGTGTGTGTGTGTGTGTGTGTGAGGGGGATGAGGAGTGTGTGTGTGCAGGGGCAAGGACTGTGTGTGTGCGTGAGTGTTTGTGGAGTGGGGCGAGGACTGTGTGTGTGTGGGGCGGGGGGAGAGTGGGGAGGGAGTGTGTGTGTGAGGGTAAGAAACATGTGTGTGGGGGTGGTGTGAGTGTGTTTATAGTTGGGGAAAGGTTTGTGTGACTGCGGCTGATGGAGTGTATGTTTCGGGATGGTAAGGTGTGTGTGTGGAGGTATGGCAAAGGATGTGTGGGGTGGGAAGGAGTGTGTGTGTGTATGGGGTGGGCAAGGAGGGTGCCTGTGGTGTGGGCAAGGACTGTGTGTGTGTGGGGGGCGGCAAGGAGTGTGTGTGTGGGGGGGGCCTAAGATTGTGTGTGTAAGGGATGTTCGATGAGTGTTTGCGTGGACGGGGCAATGTGTGTGAGTGGGGGACAAGGAGAGTGTGTGTGTGTGGTGGTCAAGGAGCGTGTGTGTGTGTGTGGGGGGCAAGGAGTGTGTGTGTGGGGGGGGCGAAGAGTGTGTGTATGTGGTGGGAGCGAGGAGTGTGCGTATTTGTCGAGGGACGAGGAGTGTGTGTGTGGGGGAGTGAAGATTGTGTGTGCGGGGGATCGAGCAGTGTGTGTGCGTGGGGGAGCAAGATGTGTGTGTGTGTGGAGAGCAAGGAGTGTGTGTGGGGGAAAAGGAGCGTGTGTGTGTGTGGGGGGTGCAAGGAGAGTGTGTGTGGGGGTGGCAACAAGTGTGCGTGTGTGGTAGGGGGGGTGATAGTGTGTGTGTGTGTGTGTATGTGTGTGTGTGGGGGACAAGGAGTGTGTGTGTGTGTGTTGTTGTCAAGGAGTGTGTGTCTGGTGGGGGACAAGGAGTGTGTGTGTGGTGGGGGACAAGGAGTGTGTGTGTGGTGGGGGCGAAGAGTGTGTGTGTGTGTGTGTGTGTGTGTGTGTGTGTCTATGTGTGTGTGAGTGGGGGCGAGGAGTGTGTGTGTGTGTGTGTATGTGTGTTTGAGTGGGGGCGAGGAGTGTGTGTGTGTGTGTTGGGGGGGCAAGGAAATTGCGTGTGTGTGGAGCGGGAGAGGAGGGTGTGTGTGTGTGTAGGGGGCAAGGAATGTGTGTGTGTGTGGAGGGGGCGAGGAGTGTGTGTGTGTTTAGGGGGTGAGGAGTGTGTGTGTGTGTATGTGTGTGTGTGTGTGGAGGGTGCAAGGAGTGTGCGTGTGTGTGTGGGGGCAAGGACTGTGTGTGTGGGGGGCAAGCAGTGTGTGTGTGGGGGGGCTAAGATTGTGTGTGTAGGGGCGTTCGATGAGTGTGTGTGTGGGCAAGGTGTGTGTGTGGGGGACAAGGAGCGCGTGTGTGTGTGTTGTTGTCAAGGAGCGTGTGTGTGTGTGGGGGACAAGGAGTGTGTGTTGTTGTCAAGGAGCGTGTGTGTGTGTGGGGGACAAGGAGTGTGTGTGTGTTGTTGTCAAGGAGCGTGTGTGTGTGTGGGGGACAAGGAGTGTGTGTGTGGTGGAGGACAAGGAGTGTGTGTGTGGTGGGGGTGAAGAGTGTGTGTGTGTGTGTTGTTGTCAAGGAGCGTGTGTGTGTGTGGGGGACAAGGAGTGTGTGTGTGTGTGTTGTTGTCAAGGAGCGTGTGTGTGTGGGGGTCAAGGAGTGTGTGTGTGTGTGTTGTTGTTAAGGAGTGTGTGTGTGGTGGGGGACAAGGAGTGTGTGTGTGGTGGGGGACAAGGAGTGTGTGTGTGGTGGGGGACAAGGAGTGTGTGTGTGGTGGGGGCGAAGAGTGTGTGTGTGTGGCGGGAGTGAGGAGTGTGCGTATTTGTGGAGGGGCGAGGAGTGTGTGTGTGGGGGGGTGAAGATTGTGTGTGGGGGGGATCGAGCAGTGTGTGTGCGTGGGGGTGCAAGATTTGTGTGTGTGTGTGGAGAGCAAGGAGTGTGTGTGGGGGAAAAGGAGTGTGTGTGTGTGGGGGGGGGGCAAGGAGAGTGTGTGTGTGGTGGGGGGGTGAGTAATGTGTGTGTGTGTGGGTGTGTATATGTGTGTGTGTGTATGTGTGAGTGGGGGCGAGGAGTGTGTTTATGTATGTAGGGGGCGAGGAATGTGTGTGTGTGTGGAGGGGGCGGGGAGCATGTGTGGGTGTGGAGGGGGCGAGGAGTGTGTGTGTGTGTGTGTGTGTGTGGGGGGAGTGTGGAAGGGGCGTGTGTGTGTGCCTGTGTGTGGAGGGGGTGAGGAGTGTGCATGTGTGTGTGGAGGGGGCGAGGATTGTATGTGTTTGTGTGTGTGTGCAGAGGGTAAGGAGTGTGTGTGTCTGTGTGTGTGTGTGTGTGTGTGGGGGGGGTGTGTGGAAGGGGCGTGTGTGTGTGTGTGGGGAGGAAGGGGCATGTTGTGTGTGGGGAGGGGGCAAGGAGTGCGTGTGGAGGGGGCGGGGTGTGTGTATGGGTGGGCAAGGAGGGTTTGTGTGGGGGTGGCAAGGAGCTTGTGTGTAGGGGGCAAGCAGTGTGTGTGTGGGGGGGGCTAAGATTCTGTGTGTAGGGGCATTCGATGATTGTGTGGGCAAGGTGTGTGTGTAGGGGACAAGGAGCGTGTGTGTGTGTGGGGGACAAGGAGTGTGTGTGTGGGGGGGGGCGAAGAGTGTGTGTGTGTGGTGGGAGTGAGGAGTGTGCATATTTGTGGAAGGGCGAGAAGTGTGTGTGTGGGGGGGGTGAAGATTGTGTGTGGGGGGATCGAGCAGTGTGTGTGCGTGGGGAAGCAAGATGTGTGTGTCTGTGTGTGTGGGGGATCGAGCAGTGTGTGTGTGTGGAGTGCCAAGAGTGTGTGTGGGGGAAAAGGAGTGTGTGTGTGTGTGTGTGAGTGGGGGCGAGGAATGTGTGTGTGTGTGTGTGGAGGGGGCGAGGAGCATGTGTGGGTGTGGAGGGGGCGAGGATCGTGTGTGCGTGTGGAGGGGGTGATTAGTTTGCGTGTGTGTAAGGGGGCGAGGAGTGTATCTGTGGGGGGTAAGGGGCGTGTGGGTGTGGGGTGGCAAGGAGTGTGTGTGGAAGGTGAGGGGTGTGTGTGCCTGTGTGTGGAGTGGGTGAGGAGTGTGCATGTGTGTGTGGAGGGGGCGAGGATTGTGTGTGTGTGTGTGTGTGGGGAGGAAGGGGCATGTTGTGTGTGGGGAGGGGGCAAGGAGAGCATGCGGAGGGGGCGGGGTGTGTGTATGGGTGGGCAAGGAAGGTGTGTGTGGGGGGCAAGGACTGTGTGTGTGGGGGGCAAGGAGTGTGTGTGTGGCGGGGGCCGAAGATTGAATGTGGAGGGGGATCGAGGAGAGCGTTTGTGTGTGGTGGGGAGCAAAATGTGTGTGTGTGTGGGTGGGGCAAGGAGTGTGTGTGTGTGTGGGGGGGGCAAGGAGAGTATGTGTGTGGGGGGAACGAGGAGTGTGTGTATGTGTGGAGGGGGCAAGGAGTGTGTGTGTGAGCAGGGGGCGAGGAGTGTGTGTGTGTATGTGTGAGTGGGGGCGAGGAGTGTGTGTCTATGGGGGTGCAAGGAGTGTGTTTGTGTGTGTGGAGGGGGAGAGCAGTGTGCGTGTGTGTATGTGTTTGGAGGGGCGAGGTGTGTGTGTGCGAGGAGTGTGTGTGTGTGTGTGGAGGGGGAGAGGAGTGTATGTATGTGTGTGTGTAGGGGGCGAGGAATGTGTGTGTGTGGAGGGGCGAGGAGTGTGTGTGTGTGAGGGAGGACGAGGTGTGTGTGTGTGTGGAGGGGCGAGGTGTGTGTGTGCGAGGAGTGTGTGTTTGTGTGTGTGTGTGTGTGGAGAGGGCGAGGAAAGTGTGTGTGTGTGTGAGGGATACGAGTAGTGTGTGTGTTTCTGTGTGTGGAGGTGTGCGAGAAGCATGTGTGTTTGGCATGGCAAGGAGTGTGTGTGAGTGTGAGGGGAGCAAGGAGTGTGTATGTGGGGGGGTCCCAAGGAGTGTGTTTGTGAGGAATGTTTGTGTGTGTGTTGGGGGGGAGGGTGCAAGGAGTGTGTATGTGTGTGTGTGGGGCGGGGGGAGGCAAGGAGTGTGTGTTTGTGTGTGTGTGTTTGTGTGGGGGGCAAGGAGTGTGTGTGTGTGGGTGGGGGTAAGGAGTGTGTTTGTGTGGGGGGGGCAGCAGTGTGTGTGCGTATGTGTGAGGTGGGCAAGGAATGTGTGTGTGGGAGGCGCAAGGAGTATGTTTGTGTGGGTGGGGGTAAGGAGTGCGTGTGTATGTCAGAGGCAGGGAGTGTATGTGTGTGTGGGGTTCAAGGAATGTGTGTGTGTGTGGGGGGGCAAGGAGTGTGTGTGTGGGGGGTAAGGAGTGTGTGTGTGTGTGTGTGTGTGTGTGGAGAGGGCGAGGAGTGTATGTGTTTGTGTGTGTGTGTGTGTGAGGGGGATGAGGAGTGTGTGTGTGGGGGGGAGCAGGGAGGGAGTGTGTGCGTGTGAGAGTAAGGAACATGTGTGTGGGGGTGGTCCGAGCATGTTTGTAGTTGGGGAAAGGTTTGTGTGACTGCGGCTGATGGAGTGTATCTTTCGGGATGGTAAGGCATGTGTGTGTGGAGCATTGGCAAAGGATGTGTGGTGTGGGGGGGAAGGGGCGTGTGTGTGTGCAGGGGAAGGGGCGTTTGTGTTTGTGTGGATTGGGCAAAGAGTGTGTGTGTGTGGGTGGGCAAAGTGTGTGCGTGTGTGTGTGTGTGTGTGGGGGGGGGTGCAAGGAGTGTCTGTGTGGAGGGTTAAGGAGTGTGCATGTGTGGGGCGGCAAGTAGTGTGAGTGTGTGGGGGGGGGGTAAGGAGTGTGTGTGGGGGGTGCAAAGAGTGCGTGTGTGTGTGTGTGTGTGTGTGTGTGTGTATGTGTGTGTGTGGAGGGGGGCAAGGAGTGTATGTGTGGAGGGGTAAGGAGTGTGCGTGTGTGGAGGGGGCAAGTAGTGTGTGTGTGTGTGTGTGTGTGTGTGTGAGGGAGCAAGGAGTGTGGGTGTGGGGGACAAGGTGTGTGTGTGTGTGGGGAGGGCAAGGAGTCTGTGCGTGTGGGGAGCAAGGAGTGTGTGTGTGTGTGTGTGTGTGTGTGTGTGTAGTGGGTGGGATGGGGCGTGTGTGTGGGAGGGAAGGGGCGTGTGTGCTTGTGTAGGGTAAGCAAGGAGTGTGTGTGTGCAGGGGGGCAAGGAGTGTGTTTGTGGGGGTCAAAGAGTGTGTGTGTGTGGGGGGGCAAGGTGTATGCGTGTGGAGGGAGAAGGAGTGTGCGTGTGTGGGGGGGCAAGTAGTGTGTATGTGTATGAGGGGGCAAGGAGTGTGTGTGTGTGTGTGGGGGGGGTGCGAGACAAGGAGTGTGTGTTTGTGTGTGTGTGTGTTTGTGTGGGGGGCAAGGAGTGTGTGTGTGGAGGGGGCGAGGAGCGTGTGTGTGTGTGGGGGGCGAGGAGTGTGCGTATTTGTCGAGGGGCGAGGAGTGAGTGTGTAGGGGAGTGATGATTGTGTGTGCGGGGGATCGAGCAGTGTGTGCGTGGGGGAGCAAGATGTTTGTGTGTGGAGAGCAAGGAGTGTGTGTGTGTGTGGGGGGTGCAAGGAGAGTGTGTGTGGGGGTGGCAACGATTGTGCGTGCGTGGTAGGGGGGGGCGATAGTGTGTGTGTGTGTATGTGTGTGTGTGTGTATGTGTGTGTGAGTGGGGGCGAGGAGTGTGTGTGTGTGTGTGTTGGGGGGGCAAGGAAATTGCGTGTGTGTGGAGCGGGAGAGTAGGGTGTGTGTGTGTGTAGGGGGCAAGGAATGTGTGTATGTGTGGAGGGGGCGAGGAGCGTGTGTGTGTGGAGGGGGCGAGGAGTGTGTGTGTGTGTGTGTATGTGTGTGGAAGGGGCAATGATTTTGTGTGTGTGTGTGGATGGGGCGATTAGTTTGTGTGTGTGTGTATGTGTGGATGGGGTGAGGAGTGTATCTGTGAGTGTGGGGGGGGTAAGGGGCATGTGTGTGTGTTTGGGGGGGCAGGAGTGTGTGTGGAGGGGGCAGGGTATGTGTGCCTGTGTGTGGAGGGGGCGAGGAGTGTGTGTGTGTGAGTGTGTGAAGGGGGCAAGGAGTGTGTGTGTGTGTGTGTGTGTGTGTGGAGGGGGCAAGGAATGTACGTGTGAGGAGGGGTCGAGAGTGTGAGAGTGTGTGTGTGTGGGCGTGTGGAAGGGGCGTGTGTGCGTGTGGGGAGGGGGCAAGGAGTGTGTGTGTGTGGGGTGGCCAAGTACTGTGTGTGTGCGTGTGTCGGGGGGGCAAGGAGTGTGTGTGGGGGGTGAGTAGTGTGTGTGTATGAGGAAGGGGCGAGGAGTATGTGTGTGTGTGTGGAGGGGGTGAGGAGTGTGTGTGTGCGTAGAGGGTGTGAGGAGTCTGTGTGTGTGGAGGGGGCGAGGAGTGTGTGTGTGTGGCAGGGGCGAGGAGTGTGTGTGTGTGTGTGTGTGTGTGTGTAGGGGGCGAGGAGTGTGTGTGTGTGGGGGGGGCAAGGACTGTGTGTGTGGGGGGCAAGCAGTGTGTGTGTGTGGAGGGGGCTAGGATTCTGTGTGTAGGGGTGTTTGATGAGTGTGTGTGTGGGCAAGGTGTGTGTGTGGGGGACAAGGAGCGTGTGTGTGTGTGGGGGGTGCAAGGAGAGTGTGTGTGTGGGTGGCAACGAGTGTGTGTGTGTGGCGGGAGGGTGAGTAATGTGTGTGTGTGTGTGTGTGTGTGTGTGTGAGTGGGGGCAAGGAGTGTGTGTATGTATGTAGGGGGTGAGGAATGTGTGTGTGTGTGTGTGTGTGTGTGTGAGTGGGGGCGAGGAGTGTGTGTATGTATGTAGGGGCGAAGACTGTGTGTGTGTCTGTGGAGGGGGCGAGGAGCATGTGTGGGTGTGGAGGGGGCGAGGATCGTGTGTGTGTGTGGAGGGGGCGATGATTTTGTGCGTGTGTGTGGAGGGGGCGATTAGTTTGTATGTATGTGTTAGGGGGCGAGGAGTGTATCTGTGGGGGGTAAGGGGCGTGTGGGTGTGGGGTGGCAAGGAGTATTTGTGGAGGGGCGGGGTGTGTGTGCCTGTGTGTGGAGGGGGCGAGGATTGTGTGTGTGTGTGGAGGGCTAAGGAGTGTGTGTGTGTGTGTGTGGCGGGGGGGGTGGTGTAGAAGGGGCTTGTGTGTGTGTGTGGGGAGGAAGGGGCATGTTGTGTGTGGGGAGGGGGCAAGGAGTGCGTGCGGAGGGGGCGGGGTGTGTGTATGGGTGGGCAAGGAGGGTGTGTGTGGGGGGGCAAGGAGCTTGTGTGTGGGGGGCAAACAGTGTGCGTGTGTGGGGGGGGCAAGGACTGTGTGTGTGGGGGCCAAGGAGTGTGTGTGTGGCGGGGGCCAAAGATTGAATGTGGGGGGTGATCGAGGAGAGCGTGTGTGTGTGGTGGGGAGCAAAATGTGTGTGTGTGTGGGTGGGGCAAGGAGTGTGTGTGTGTGTGTGGGGGGGGCAAGGAGAGTATGTGTGTGGGGGGAACGAGGAGTGTGTGTATGTGTGGAGGGGGCAAGGTGTGTGTGTGTGTGTAGGGGGCGAGGAGTGTGTGTGTGTATGTGTGAGTGGGGGCGAGGAGTGTGTGTCTATGGGGGTGCAAGGAGTGTGTTTGTGTGTGTGGAGGGGGAGAGGAGTGTGCATGTGTGTATGTGTTTGGAGTGGCGAGGTGTGTGTGTGCGAGGATTGTGTGTGTGTGTGTGGAGGGGGAGAGGATTGTATGTGTGTGTGTAGGGGGTGAGGAATGTGTGTGTGTGAGGGAAGACGAGGTGTGTGTGTGTGAGGGAGGACGAGGTGTGTGTGGAGGGGCGAGGTGTGTGTGTGCGAGGAGTGTGTGTGTGTGTGTGTGGAGCGGTCGAGGAAAGTGTGTGTGTGGGGTGGCTAGGAGTGTGTGTGAGTGTGAGGGGAGCAAGGAGTGTGTGTGTGGGGTGGCCAAGTACTGTGTGCATGCGTGTGTCAGGGGGGCAAGGAGTGTGTGTTGGGGGGCGAGTAGTGTGTGTGTATGAGGAAGGGGCGAGGAGTATGTGTGTGTGTGTGGAGGGGGCGAGGAGTGTGTGTGTGCGTAGAGGGGGCGAGGAGAGTGTGTGTGTGTGTGGAGGCGGCGAGGAGTGTGTGTGTGTGTAGGGGACGAGGAGTGTGTGTGTGTGAGGGGGGACGAGGAGTGTGTGTGTGTGGAGGGGCAAGGTTGTGTGTGCGCGAGGAGAGTGTATGTATGTGTGTGTCTGTGTGTGTGGAGGGGGCGAGTAGTGTGTGTGTGTGTTTGTGGAGTGGGTAAGGAATGTGTGTTTGAGGAGGGGGGCGAGGATATTATTTGTGTGTTCAGGGGGCAAGGGGTGTGTGTGTGTGTGTGTGTGGTGGGGGGCAAGCAGTGTGTGTGTGGAGGGGTAAGGAGTATGCGTGTGTGGGGGGGCAAGGAGTGTGCGTGTGGAGGGGGAAGGAGCGTGCATGTGTGGGGGGGCAAGTAGTGTGTGTGTGTGTTTGTGTGTGTGTGTGTGGGGGCAAGGAGTGTTGGAGTGTGGTGGGGCAAGGAGTGTGTGTGTGTGAGGGGGCAAGGATTGTATGTGTGTGTGGGGGGTGAGGATTGTGTGTGTGAGGAGGAGGCGAGGAGTGTGTGTGTGTGGAGGGGATGAGGAGTGTGTGTGTGTGCGTGGAGGGGGCGAGGAGTGTGTGTGTGTGTGGATGGGGCGAGGAGTGTGTGTGTGGGTGGGGGTGAGGTGTGCATATGTGTGTCAGAGGCAGGGAGTGTATGTGAGTGTGGGGGTGCAAGGAATGTGTGTGTGTGGGGGGGGGCAAGGAGTGTGTGTGTTTGTGTGAGGGGGTCAAGGTGTGTGTGTATTTGTGTGTGTGTGTGTGAGGGGGACGAGGAGTGTGTGTGTGGGGGGGCAAGGACTGTGTGTGTGTGTGAAAGTGTGTGGAGGGGGGTGAGGAGTGTGTGTGTGTGTGGGGGGGAGCGGGGAGGGAGTGTGTGTGTGTGTGAGAATAAGGAACATGTGTGTGGGGGTGGTCTGAGCATGTTTGTAGTGGGGGAAAGGTTTGTCTGACTGCGGCTGATGGAGTGTATCTTTCGGGATGGTAAGGCGTGTGTGTGTGGAGGGTTGGCAAAGGATGTGTAGTATGGGAAGGTGTGTGTCTGTGTGGGGGGTAAGGGGCGTGTGTGTGTGGGGGGGAAGGGGCGTTTGTGTTTGTGTGGGTTGGGCAAAGAATGTGTGTGTGTGGGGGGCAAGGAGTGTGTGCGTGGGGGGGGGCAAAGAGTGTTTGTGTGTGTGTGTGTGGGCATGGAGTATCTGTGTGGAGGGGCAAGGAGTGTGCGTGCAGAGGGGTAAGGAGTGTACGTGTGTGGGGGGCAAGTAGTGTGAGTGTGTGTGGGGGGTTAGGAGTGTGAGTGTGGGGGGGCAAAGAGTGTGTGTGTGTGTGTGTGGGGGGGGGGGGGGCAAGGAGTGTCTGTGTGGAGGGGCAAGGAGTGTGCATGAGGAGGTGTAAGGAGTGTGGTGTGTGGGGGTGCAACTAGTGTGTGTGTGTGTGTGTGTGTGTGTGGGGCAAAGAGTGTGGGTGTGGGGGGCAAGGTGTGTATGTGTGTGGGGGGCTAGGAGAGTGTGCGTGTGGGCGGGCGTAAAGGTGTGTGTATGTGTGTGTGGGGGGGCAAGCAGTGTGTGTGCATATGTGTAGCGTGGGCAAGGAGTGTGCATGTGTGGAGGGGCAAGGATTGTGTGTGTGTGGGGGTGCAAGTAGTGTGTGCGTGTGTGTGTGTGGGGCAAGGAGTGTGTGTGTGGGGAGGGCAAAGGGTGTGTGTGTGTGTGTGGGGGTGGTCAAGGAGTGTCTGTGTGGAGGAGCAAGGAGTGTGCGTGAGGAGGGGTAAGGAGTGTACGTGTGTTGGGGGGCAAGTAGTATGTGAATGTGTGTGTGTGTGGAGCAAGGAGTGTGGGTGTAGGGGGCAAGGTGTGTGTGTGTGTGGGGAGGGCTAGGAGTGTGTGCGTGTGGGCCCAAGGAGTGTGTGTGTGTGTGTGTGTGTGTGTGTGTGTGTGTGGTGGGGATGGGGCGTGTGTGTGGGAGGGAAGGGGCGTGTGTGTTTGTGTAGGGTGGGCAAGGAGTGTGTGTGTGGAGGGCAAGGAGTGTGTGTGTTGGGGGGTCAAAGACTGTGTGTGTGGAGGGGCAAGGCATGTGCATGTGGAGTGGTAAGGAGTGTGCGTGTGTTGGGGGCGCAAGGAGTGTGCGTGTGGAGGGGCAAGGAGTGTGTATGTGTGTGTGTGTGTGTGTGGGGGGGGGCAATGAGTAGTGGGTGTGGGGGGCTAGGTGTGTGTGTGTGGAGGGTGCAAGGAGTGTGTGCGTGTGGGGTGGCAAGGTGTGTGTGCGTGTGAGGGGGCAAGGAGTGTGTGTGTGTGTGTGTGTGTGGGGGGCAAGGAGTGTGTGTGTTTGGAGGGGTCGAGGAGTGTATGTGTGTCTGTGTGTCTGGGGGATGCAAGGCGTGTGCGTGTGTGTGTGTGTGTGCGGAGGGTGGCGAGAAGTTTGTATGTTGGGGGTGGCGAGGAGTGTGAGTGTGTGTGGAGGGGACGAGGAGTGTGTGTGTTTGTGTGGAGGGGGCGAGGAATGTGTGTGTGTGTGTGTGTGTGTGTGGAGGGGGCGAGGAATGTTTGTGTGTGTGTGTGTGTTTGTATGTGGAGGGGCCAATGTGTGTGTGTGTGTGTGTGTGTGTGTGGAGGGGGCAAGGAGTGTTTGTATGAGGTGGTGCAAGGAGTGTGTGTGTGTGTATGTGGAGGCGGTGAGGAGTGTGTGTATATGTGTGGAGGGGGGGCGAGCGAGGAGTGTGTGACGAATGTGTGTGTATTTGTGGGGGGGGGCAAGGTGTGTGTGTGTGGTTGGAGGGGGCGAGGCAAGGAGTGTGTGTTTGTGTGTGTGTGTTTGTGTGGGGGGCAAGGAGTGTGTGTGTGAATGGGTAAGGAGTGTGAGTGTTTGTGTGTCGGGGTCAGGGAGTGTGTGCGTGTGTGTGTGGGGCAAGGAATGTGTGTGTGTGTGTGGTGGGTGCAAAGAGTGTGTTTGTGTGTGTGGATGGTGCAAAGAGTGTGGTTTGTGTGTGTGTATGTGTGTGTGTGTGGAGGGGACGAGGAGTGTGTGTGTGTGTGTGTGTGTGTGTGGAGGCGGCGAGGAGTGTGTGTGTGAGGGGGATGCAAAGAGTGTGTCTGTGTGCGTGTGTGGAGGGAGCGAGGAGTGTGTGCATGTGGAGGGGAGAGGAGTGTGTGTGTGTGTGTGTGTGTGAAGGGGGCGAGGAACGTGTGTGTGTGGAGGGGGCGAGGAATGTATGTGTGTGTGGAGGTGGCAAGGAGTATGTGTGTGCGTGGAGGGGATGAGGAGTGTGTGTGTGTGTGTGTGTCTGAGGGGGGCGAGGAATGTGTGTATGTGAGCGGCGCAAGGTGTGTGCGTGTGTAAGGGGGGGGTGCAGGAGTGTGTCTGTGTGTCTGTTTGTGTGTGTGTGTGAGGGGGGTGCGAGGAGTGTGTGTGTGTGTGTGTGTGTGTGTGAGGGGGGTAAGGACTGTGTGTGTGTGGGGCAAGGAGTGTGTGTCTGTGTGTGTGTGTGGGGGGGGGGTTGGGCAAGGAGTGTGTGTGTGTGTGGATGGTGCAAAGAGTGTGTGTATGTGTGTGTGTGTATGTGTGTGTGGAGTGGGCGAGGAGTGTGTGTGTGTCTGAGGGGGCGAGGAGTGTGTGTGTGAGCGGGGCAAGGAGTGTGCGTGTGTGTGGGGAGGGAAGGAGTTTGTGTGTTTGTGTGTGTGTGTGTGGGGTGGGAGGTGTGTGTGTGCATGTGTTGGCGGGGCAAGGAATGTGCGTGGGAGGGGGCGAGGAGTGTGTGTGTGTGTGTGTGTAGATTGTGCGAGGAGTGTGTGTGTGTGGAGGGTGCGAGGAGTGTGTGTGTGTGTGTGAGGGAGGGGTGAGGAGTACGTGTGTGTGTGATGTGGGTGAGGAGTGTGTGTGTGCATGTGGAGGGGGCGAGGAATGTGTGTGTTTGTGTGTGGGGGTGGGGCGGGGAAGGAGTGTGTGTGTGAGTGTAAGGAACATGTGTGTGGGGGTGGTCTGAGCGTGTTTGTGTGACTGCTGCTGATGGCGTGTATGTTTCGGGATGGTAAGGCATGTGTGTGGAGGGTTGGCAAAGGATGTGTGAGGTGGGAAGGAGTGTGTGTGTGTGGGAAAGAAGGGGCGTGTGTGTTTGTGGGGGGGAAGGGGCGTGTGTCTTTGTTTGGGGTGGGCAAGGAGTGTGTGTGTTGGGGCCAAGGAGTGTGCGTGTGGAGGGGTAAGTAGTGTGCATGTGTGGGGGACAAAGTAGTGTGTGTGTGTGAGGGGGGCAAGTAGTGTGCATGTGGTGGGGCAAGGAGTGTGCGTGTGTGTGGGGTCAAGTAGTGTGTGTGTGTATGGGGTGCAAGGAGTGTGTGTGTGGGGGGGGCAAGGAGTGTGTGTGTGTGTGTGTGGGGGGGCAAGGAGTGTGCGTGTGTGGGGGGGGCAAGGAGAGTGCGTGTGGAGGGGCAAGGAGTGTGTGTATGGGGGGGCAAGGAGTGTGCGTGTGTGGGGGGGGCAAGGAGTGTGCGTGTGGAGGGGCAAGGAGTGTGTGTGTGTAGGGGGGCAAGTAGTGTGTGTTTGTGGGGGTCAAGGAGTGTGTGTGTGGGGGGCAAGGTGTGTGTGTGTGTGGAGGGGGCAAGGAGTGTATGTGTGAGGGGGCAAGGAGTGTGTGCATATGGGGGGCCAAGGAATGTGTGCATATGGGGGGCAAGGAGTGCGCGTGTGTTTGGGGGGCGAGGAGTGTGTGTGTGTGATGGGGCGAGGAGTGTGTGTGTGTGTGTGAGATGGGGCGAGGAGTGTGTGTGTGTGGAGGGGCGAGGAGTGTGTGTGTGTGATGGGGCGAGGAATATGTGTGTGTGGAGGGGGCGAGGAGTGTGTGTGTTTCTATGTGTGTGTGAGGGGTGGGCGAGGCGTGTGCATCTGTGTGTGGACGGCGCGAGGATTGTGTGTGCGTGTGTGTTTGTGTGGGGGTGGCGAGGAGTGTGTGTGTGTGGATGGGGCGAGGAGTGTTTGTGTGGGGGGGCGAGGAGTGTGTTTGTGAGGAATGTTTGTGTGTGTGTGTGTGGAGGAGGGGGCAAGGAGTGTGTGTGTGTTTGTGTGGGGAGGCAAGGTGTATGTGTGTGTGTGTGTGTGGGGGGGGGGGCCAAGGAGTGTGTGTTTGTGTATGTCTGTTTGTGTGGGGTGCAAGGAGTGTGTGTGTGTGGGTGGGGGTAAGGAGTGTGTGTGTGTGTGTGGGGTGGGGCAAGCAGTGTGTGTTTTTATGTGTGGGTGGGGGTAAGGATTGTGTTTGTGTGTGTCGGAGGCAGGGAGTGTGTGTGTGGGGGGGGCAAGGAATGTGTGTGTGTGTGGGGGGGCAAGGAGTGTGTGTGTGTGTGGGGCAAGGAGTGTGTGTCTGTGTGTGTGTTTGTGTTGGGGGCAAGGAGTGTGTGTGTGTGTGTGTGGGTGGGGGTAAGGAGACTGTGTGTGTGTGTGTGTGGGGGGGGTGGCAAGGAGTGTGTGTGTGTGGGGGGCAAGGAGTGTGTGTGTATGCATGTGTGTGGGGGGGGCAAGAAGTGTGTGTGGGAGGCGCAAGGAGTGTTTGTGGGTGGGGGTAAGGAGTGTGAGTGTTTGTGTGTCGGGGGCAGGGAGTGTGTGCGTGTGTGTGGGGGGCAAGAAATGTGTGTATGTGTGTGGGGAATGCAAGGACTGTGCGTGTGTTTGGGGTGGTAAGGACTGTGTGTGTGTGTTGGGCGAGGAGTGTGTGTGTGTGTGTGTGTGTGTGTGTGGAGGGGATGAAGAGTGTGTGTGTGTGTGTGTGTGTGTATGTGGAGGGGACGAGGAGTGTGTGTGTGTGTGTGTGTGGAGGGGACGAGGTGTGTTTGTGTATGTGGAGGGGGCGAGGTGTGTGTGTGCGTGTGTGGACCGTGCAAAGAGTTTGTGTGTGTGTTTGGAGGGGGCGAAGAGTATGTGTGTATGTGTGGAGGGGGCGAGGAGTGTGCGTGTGTGTGTGGAGGGAGCGAGGAGTGTGTGTGTGTGGAAGGGGTGAGGAGTGTGTGTGTGTGTGTGGAGGGGCCGACGAGTGTGTGTGTGAGGGGGGGCAACGAGTGTGTGTGTGTGTGTGGAGGGAGCGAGAAGTGTGTGTGTGTGTGGAGAGGGCGAGGAGTGTGTGTGTGTGTGGAGGGGGCGAGGAGTGTGTATGTGAGGGGGGGCGACGAGTGTGTGGGTGTGTGTGTGTAGTGGGTGAGGAGTGTCTGTGTGTGTGGGGCGGGGCAAGGAGCATGTGTGTGTGTGGGGGGGGTGCAAGGAGTGTGTGTGTGTTTGGGTGGGGGTAATGAGTGTGTGTGTGTTGGGGGGGCAAGGAATGTGTGTGTGTGGTGGGTGCAAGGAGTGTGTAGGTGTGTAGGGGACGAGGAGTGTGTGTGTGTGGGGGTCGCAAGGAGTGTGTGTGTGTGGGATGGGGGACAAGGAGTGTGTGTGTGTGCGTGTGTGCGGGGGTTCGGCAAGGAGTGTGTGGGTGTGGGTGGGGCAACGAGTGTGTGTGTGCGTGTGCGGGGTCGGACTCAAGGAGTATATGTGTGTGTGTGGGGGTTGGGCAAGGATTGTTTGTGTGTGTGGGCAGGGGCAAGGAGTGTGTGTGGGGGAGGGGGAAGGAGTGTGTGTGGGGGAGGGGGAAGGAGTGTGTGCGTGTGTGGGGGTGGGGGTGCAGGGGGAAGGTGTGTGTGTGTGTGTGTGTGTGTGTGTGCATGGAGCTGAGGGACTGGCTGCTTGATGGTGTCAGTCTCTTGGCAGGGCTCCCTGTGAACCAAAGTACAGACATTTATGTTGAGATATGGATGATGTGATGCAGGGTCCTCAGGTGGGTGTTCACTGCCGACTTCACAGGCACAAGTCCACGTTCTCACCCGTCAGCGTAATAGCATGCACCTCAGAGTGAGTGAGGGGCCTAACGTGGGGCACTCCACTCCTGGTCTGGGATCTCCCTGCTGTTGTGAGCCAGCTGCTCCTGCATGGGAGCAGATAGAGAGAGTGGGAGCAGGACACATGGCACTGCGTGGAATGTTTGTGCAGTGAGCGGAGCAATGGACGGTTGAGGCCTCAAGCATGAGGTGATATGAGCCTGATAGAGATGTGAGGGTGTGTGTGAGAGTTAATGGTGTTGTCACTTGAGGTGTGAGATCCCTGTGGATGTGTGATGGGCTTGTGAGTGCGTAAGTTGAGAGTGATGAGAAGAGTGACTTATCCTGGCGGAATGGATGAGACTATTCACCCTGTAGTGGCCCTGGGTGGCTATCCTATTGTCTTTTGCAGGGTGTTGGCAACGACTACGGCTGTCACCGCCTCCCAAGCCTGGATTGGTGATGCTGCCAGAACAGGGGACAGGACATCACGATGGGCTCCTATGGCATCCAAAAGGCACTTGAAGAATGCGTCACTAAACCCGGGGGTGGGGTGGGGGGGGTGGGGTGCTGCAGTCCTTTTGCCTTTGGGGGCCATCCTGTCTTCCATGCTGCAGCCCTTAGTTGGAAGCACAGATGTGTGCGCGTGGCTGCACATAAAATATGACGCCCGGTGTGATGAAGCGGTGAGGTGATGGCATGGTGAGCGAATGAGAACACGTCCACCATGAAAACAGCGTGTTTCCCGGGAATGCATAATTAACGCAATGGGTTTGGGGCATTACAATGTGAGAAGCTGCCAGTGAGGCCCGTGTTAAAATGTTTCTCCCGCCCGGTACCACACTTAGTGCAAATCTGAGACAATTCTACCCATAGAGTCATAATTGTTGTGTTTTGTGCCTCAAATATACAGAGATGACACCAGTTTCTACATCTTTTCCCCTTTGTAAAACTGAAGAACTTACTTAAATTAAATTAAACCATCCTAAACAACAAACATTTGTACATCATGTCAGTTCTTAGAAAAAACAGACAATCTGAATTCTAAGTACAGAAAGTCTTTGAGATATGAAGGTTGTTGGTGACGCTACTGAGATCCATGAATTTGAGATTCTTCTTCGGCATGATCAGCTCTGTGAGGTGGATGATCAACATCGTAGTTGCTTATCAGAAAAGGAAATGTATCTTCTTAATCACATTCTCAAAATATCCTGGTCTGCTTGCTATCAAGTGTGTTACATTCCACTTTGTGTTGTCTCATCCAACAGATAAGTGTTAGTATTGAGCAACTGCTTGATCTGCTTTGGTCCTGAAGGAAATGATGCAAGTTTGTAGTCACTGTTTAATGTGCACCCAATCTCCAAACTCAAATCATGGTTTCCTTGTGTGTGTTCGCTTTTGGAAGTACACTTTTGCTTTACCTTGTCACCTTGTGATTTCTTCTGCTTTCACTCTGACATTCTTGTTAGATAGCAGTGAAGGCTTAAGAATGGTCAGCAGCATGCAAAAGCTATGATCAATCATGAGTTCGGCCAGTGTCTTTCTGGTCAGAGTGTGGGCTGGATAGATAAGTGTGAAGCAGGGTATGAATGGGTTGTTCAAATGTTTTCCTTCTGACACACTAGCTCTCAGATTGTCCTTTATCACCCGATTGAATCGTTCAATGTCACCATTTGATTGTGAGTTGTGGCACGATGTCCAGATGGTGATGAATTCCACAACTTCGTGAACTGACTGGAAACAAATTGTGGTCCATAAACCGTAGTGATCGTCTCCGGCAAACCCCATTTTCTAAACAACTTATATGAAATGTCAATAACCGAAATGGATATTATGGAAATCGTTGTACTGATTTCTGGCAATTTGCTACGTAGATCATGAACAACAAGCGAATAACATTGATTGCTGGGTCTGCTTGCACTTCTCCAAAAACATCTACTTGGAGTTGTTAATGGTTTTGAGTGGTCCACTCATTGGTGATAAAATAGCAGACAGTAAGGCTGTAAATCAGCCCTCCATAGTATGGCAAAGGCCTGATATATAGGCTATTGAAGGACAAGTAACACGTCAACAGATGCACAAAGATGCCTACAGCTGCTGCTGTATTCCGATGTGCTGCCCTTCTGCCCCCTGGCGATAGGTCCATTGAAATATTAAGAGAGTAAATATGACTTTAGACAATAGTGTAAGTTATGCAATACCATCTTGACCATAATGGAATACTGCAATGGAAAGGTAAATCAGGAGAGTTGTTGAAATGCTCAACGCGCCAATATAACATATTTTACATGATTAATATTATTCCTTGTTTGATCATTGAGAAGGAGCCATCTGAAAAACAATGGAGTCTGTTGACGTGTTACGTGTCCCTCAATAGCCTATATATGGAGCAATGAAAAATGGGATGTTCAAGAGAGTAGAATTAAAGAAGCACAGATATCTTGGAATATTGGGGGGCTGGAGGAGATAACGAGGCTATGTGGAGGGATTTGAAATAAAGGAAGAGAATTTTAAAATTGAGGCATTACTTAACTGGGAGCCAATGCAGGTCAGCGAGCACAGGGTTAATGAGTGAGTGGGACTTGGTGTGAGTTAGGGTGTGGGCAGTCAAGTTTTGGATGACCTCAAGCTAATTGAGGTTAGAATGTGAGAGGCTGGCAAGGCAATGGCTTCAGTTTTCCCAATAGTTAATTGAAGGAATTGAAGGAACGTACAAAAAGTACGTGGAGTTTGACAATTTGGAGATGGGCAAAATGGAGAGAGGTTGTGGTGAGGTAAAACTGGGTGTTACCCATGTATATGTAAAACTGACCTGTTGTTTTTGGATCATGTCACCAAGGGGCAGCATGTAGATGAGAAATAGGAGGGGGATCAATGATAGATCCTTGGGGGACACTAGAGGTAACGGCGAGGGAATGGGAAGAGAAACCAGTGATGGCGATTCTGTGGCTACAATGTCGGGCGAGCATCTTGACGTCATTGTGCACTCACGCGATATTTCGGTTGGCAGGAGTGTGTGGGAGTTGGCAGTGTGCCCGCTGACAAGTAACAGGCCTATCAAGGTCACCAAAAATCTAATTAAATTAAATTTTTTGCTTCCCATCCAACCTTGTGTTTGGCGGGCAGGTGAAAAGTCAAAGAGGCCTTTGGACTCTTGGCAAAACCTCATCCGCAGGCAGAATGAGATTTCAATCCGTCATTAAAAAAAAATTTCAAATAAATTTCTAACACGTCCCTGTTCATGTCACAGAGTCACATGGGGGACATGTTTCCTAACATTTTGAAATTATTTCTTTCATATTTTTCAAAATCTCCATTTCCCTGAGGCAGCTCTGTGCACCAGGGAGCTTTTCTTGTCTTCCTGTGCGCAAAGTCCTTCGCTCACCCTTCTCCCACCCCCCACCCCACAGGCAGCGCTGAGCACTATAGCACACGTTTCATGCTGGGTGGGCCTTAATTGGCCTGGCAGTGTGAAATCGCGGTCTGGCCCCGATCATGGGCTTCCCAGCTGCTCCCGCTCACCCCTGCCAAGCCTGCCCGATGAGGGCAAAATCCTGGCCCATGTCACAGAACATGGCTTCCAACTGAAAGTTGCACTAAAAGGTATATGAATGTTTCCTGACGGATCTGTACTGAACATTATTATCTGGTTAGTGCGATTGAATTGGTTCTTGATTCTAAACACTTCAAGTTCCAATCTGTGCATAATTCAAAATAGCAGAGGGTCACAAGGGTCAAAATATGCATCACTTTCTCAGGTTGTGTGTGCATCAGTGACTGTGTCATTCAAGCTGGAGTTGTATATACAACTTTGATTGTCTTTTAAGTAACTCACCCTCTGACTCCCCAAAGCCTGCCCACCACCGACAAGGCACAAATCAGGAGTGTGATGGAATACTCCCCACTTGCCTGGCTGGGTGCAGTTCCAACAATGCTCAAGAAGCTCAACACCATTCAGGATAAAGAAGCCTACATGACTGGCATCTCATTCACTAGATTAAGCATTCACTTCCTCTACCGCTGGCACACCGTGGCTGCATGTTCACCATCCACAAGATACATTGCTGCAATTCGCCAAAGCTCCGTCAACAGCATCTTCCACACTCGTGAACTCTACTGCCTGGAACAACAAGGGCAACAGACAAATGGGAAAACCACCACCTGCAAGTCCCCTCCAAGTCACATACCATCCTGAGCTAGAAGTATATCACCATTCCTTCACTGTCGCTGGATCAAAATCCTGGAACTCCCTCCCTAACAGCACTGTGGATGTACCTACACTACAAGGACTGTGCAGCGGTTCCAGAAGGTGGCTCACCACCACTTGTAAAGGGCAACTTGGGATAGGGAATAAATGTTGACCTTGACCATGACACCCGCATCCTATGAATGAATAAAAAGAGGCTGAAGTCACTTACACAACAGAGAATGTGTCATTCAAATCTAAACTGGGAAGTAATCTCAATCTGTTATTTTGCATACAATAGAAATTACTGTTGATGCTAATATTAGATGAGTGCTGAATGTTCATATGGAATTCTCTGTCTTCTATTTTAACAGAGGTGCTAACCTCTTTGAAAACTGGTTGCAGGTGCTCTAAAATCATGGATAGGCACATGAGTAAATTAAGGGCAAAATTTTTACCTCGGTGGGTGGGCGCGTGCCTGACCTCAGGCGTAAAATGATGCATGTTGATGTCGGACGAGCGTCCCGACATAGATACACAGTTGCTGCTGACCATTAAGGCCTTTAACAAGCTAATAAAAATAAATTTTTTGCTGCCTGTCGAACCTTGCGGTTGGTGGAGAGGTAAAAAGGCTAAGCAGCCTTTACACAGGTGGGATGAAGTTTCCTAAAGCAAATAAAAATAAAATGTAAGTTTTAAAATTTAATTCATAACATGTCCCTGCTCATGTGACAGAGTCACATGAGGGGAAATGTTTTATGACATTTTTAATTTCTTTATTTTTTAAAAACTCTTCATCTCCCTGAGGCAGCTTTGTGCCTCAGGAAGATTATCAAGCGCTCACTCACATGCATGTGCGTAGTTACCCACTTGGAAGACGATTTCACACTGGTGGGCCAACTAAAGCCCACCCAGTGTCAAATGCAAGTGGCAGCACTTAGCGCTGCATATACTGGTGGGGGGTGGAGTGTGAGCTGGGCAAGCAGGGAACTCCAAGCCCTCGCTGAGGCAAAAATTTTGCCCGAAGGCATTTGGGCATTTGTTGGTAAACTAGTGAGATGAAAAGCAGGGTGTGAACATTTTTCTTCATTGTTGTAAGTATTTCACTTCTCTGGTTACTGAATAGCTGGGGACATTTGGCAAATATCCATATGTGAATTTCATGACTGCTTTTGAATCTTATGATCCCAGCTGATGTTACCACTGGACAAGCCAGATCACAGGGTGGAACCTGGCTTGATAGATCCTGACTTTTATTTGTTTGTTTAGATATGTGAAGAGTAGCTACTGAGCAGAGGCATAGGAGTCAGCTGATGAACTTTTAACAAAAGAATAAACCATTTATTAAATAAGAAAAGATGAACTATATTACAATACTCCTTCACCAACAACTATCTCTTAACAGATATATACAGATTTGTAAGGGTAACACAAGTTACTAAAGCTACCTTATTCTCTCATGTTCACAGTCAGTGCACTGTACATGCAAACCAATAGGCAACTTGTAGTCAGACACACCTTACTCTGAAACCAAGTGACAGATGCTACCCCAAACAGATGCTATGCATTTCTCCTCAACTCCCCGAGACATCACACTGTGAGCCAAGTGATCTCAGTGAACTCCATCTATCACACGAGGTTTTCAATCTCCACTCTTGAAGAACTCGCCTTGGAATCTTCTCCCAAACTGACACTGTCTCTCAGGCGCCTTCGACAAGGGTCTACCTCAAGGGTTTTGAACTCTCTTTCTGATCACCATGTTTATTAAAGCTTCCTTCCAAGGATTCTTTCTCGCTGACTCAGCCATGCCAACAAAACACCATTGCTTCACATGCCCATAGTAAAGAGTTACAGACCTTCAGCTGTTTCCTTGGATCTTCTGGCTTCTTGCAAGCCTATTCTTGCGTTTTGCAGCTTCTCCCTTTAAATTTGGATCTTTCTCTGCTCCTTACTCTTAACTTCACTTAACAGGACCTTTTCCAGATTCCTGCCCTTGTCCTTGATTTAACTGTCCTCTTGGGACCTTTCCTGTTTCACTCCCTGCTTCTGGGGACTTTCTTCTTTGATTTTTGGAATCTGCTCCTTGATGTTCCCTCTCCTGTCCTTTTTCTCTGGAATCATGGCTTCAACTGAAATGGAAAGACTTTTTTCTGTTTTCCTCTGTCTCTATGGGGTCTCCGGTTCTAAGTAACAGTACAATTTTTCGACTTTGTGTTTGTTTCAACTTCCCTTCAAAAGTTGTAAAACTCATTGGCCAGAAATTTTTGGTCGGTGATTTGGGGGCGGGGCCTGCTCGTTGACGCGAAAATGACGTGGGATGACATCAGGAGGAACCCCCGCCCCATTTAAATATTCAGGAAGGCAGGGGGACAGCGAAATCAGCTGTCCGCCCACCGACCTGTCAATGGCCAATTGAGGCCATTAACAGGATAATTAAGCCAATTAAAGGCCCTGCCTGTTCAACCTTAAGGCTGGCGGGAAGGCCAGGAGCCCCAGCGGGCTTTGGAAAAAACATGAAACCTCTTCCACTAGCAGGATGAGGTTTCATGTCTGTTTAAAAAATCTTTAATAAAGTTTTGGTCATAATTATTAACATATCCCATCTCGTGTGACATTGTCACATGAGGGGGACATGTTAATAATTTTTTAATTTTTCTATTTTTGAGGTTTATGAAACTTGAAAGAGCGTATTCTGACAGTTGGGGAATCCCTCCCCACCCCCCCCCCCGCTCCCCTGCCCCCGCACAAGAAGTGCGTAGCGCTTCCTGTTGGGCAGCCCGCTGTGCGGACCTTAATTGGCCCACCCACTCAAAATGGCGGCGGGGCCCACTTCGGCGGCAGCGATTGGCTCTCCACGCGCCACTGAGCCAGTCGGGCCCGCCTGCATATCAAGGGTAAAATTCTGCCCATTAAAATGCAGGTGCACAAACAAAGCCTTAGACCTGCTGTGTCCAGTCAAAAATGAAACTAGACCCCAGGTTTCACCTTCTTAACCCACAAATAGAAAAAAATATAAATTAAACTTAAAGATATACCTTATTCCCAACACACCCAAATACACATACAGCTTACTTAAACTATCTCTATTTCCTAACATTAGTGTGTGTGCTAAAACAGTGCTGTAGATGACACCTCTGGCCAATCATCAATTTCCAATGGACAACAGTGCTGTAAACATTAACTTGATAGCATTTAATATAATGCAAATTGATTTACATGGGATTAAAATATTTATTTAATTGTATTGATAAAATATCTTCAATTCTCCAAATGAATCAACTTCACAATGTTTATATTTGTAACAGTGTATTGAGAGTAAATCACTAAATAGAAGCATTAATGAATCAGCACAGAAGAATCCCATGGTTTCACAAACTGGTCTTCACAGGAAATGTGTAGTATGTATTAACAAGTGAAATAAGCCAAAGACTTGAAAAGGTAAAATAAAAAACTTCAGGTTGGCCTAATTCAATGAGATAATTTTGACCTGTTTGATCATGATGATCCAATAGGTTTTCTTACTGATCTATCAGTGACCTGCAGCTTGTTCCATCAGGGCCATCTGAAAGTTGTGGCGTACATTTGTCCTTGAAATTTGCAGAGATGTCCCTTGGCCATGAAATTCAGCAAATCAAGACCACCATTTGAAATCATTGATAAAGAACATGACAATCCTTGGGAAGGGAAGGTCGGGGAAGAGGAGGATTATCCTAAAGTGATAAGAGGATTGCCAAGCTTAATCTGAAACAGTGCAAGGTAAATGCAGGCGTTCCCCTGACATGAATTTCATCTCTGTTGCGCTGCTGGAAGATAAAGCTACAGAGACCTTGCACCATTTTACTAGGATGTGATGGGACATGCTGGGATATGCTGGGACATGATGAGATGTGATGGAACATGCTGAGATGTGATGGGAACATGCTGGGGTGTGTTGGAACATGCTGGGATGTGATGGGACATGCTGAGATGTGATGGGACATATTGGGATGTGATGGGACATACCGAAGTGATGAGACATGCTGGGGTGTAATTGGACATGCTGGGATGTGATGGGATATGCTGGGATGCGGTGGAACATATTGGGATGTGATGGGACATACTGGGACATGATGAGACATGCTGGGGCATGCTGGGATGTGAAGGGACATGTGCCACTAATCGTTTTTGCTGCAGCTCATGTGTCGAACCCTCTAGGGAAAGACCCCCATGTAGGCATTCCCAGTGTATGTTGGAAGTCTACAAAGGAACATTATCCTGAATTCAAACTGCCCAAATCGCTTTGTGATGCCAGGATATCTAACTTGGACCATGCAGGTCCAGGACATGGATTTATGCATCACTCTGCACACTGCAAACATGGAGTAGTATGATAACCCCTGCAATTGTGTTCTTCAAAGGGCTAGGCATCAAAATTGTGGGTAAGTTCATTTTTAGGAATCTCAGCTGTTGCAAAGTGCCTGGAACTTTCCAGGAGTGTTTTTGGAGTTGTTGTGGTGAGTTCCTGCATTTGCCAGAGTGTTGCTACATCTTTATATCCTTCTGGGAGGCCAGAGGAGTAGGTGACTGGTCCACACAAAGGCTGCAACACATATGGGGGCAGCAGTGGCAGTGCCTCTGAGTCTGCAGCACCATGGGTAATGGAGCAGAGGCTGCAAAGATGGTAAATTCTGAATGATGCCCTCTGTCCCCTCGGAACCAGGCACCACCAAGCTGCTTCACAGTAATAAGTGACTGGCTGGCAGGCTGGTAACTACACCCAGAATTATTATTTCAGATGATGTAAGCATCGCTGGCAAGGCCAGAGTTTGTTCTCCACCTTTAATTCTCTGTGAGATGATGGTATTGAGATGCCTTCTTGAAACACTTCAGTTCCACCCACAGTGCTGTTAGGGAGGAAGTTCCAGGATATTGACCCAGCAACCGTGAAGGATTGGTGATATATTTCCAAGTCAGGATGGTGTGTGACTTGGAGGGGAACTTGCAGGTGGTGATGTTCCCATGCATCTGTTGCCCTTGCCCTTCTAGGTGGTAGAGGTTGCAAGTTTGGAAGGTCTTGTTAAAAGGGGCTTGGCAAGTTGCTGCAGGGCACCTTGTAACTGTGCATACCACTGCCACTGTGCCCCGGTGATGGAGGGAGTGAATATTTAAGAAGGTGGATGGGGTGTTGATCAAACAGGCTGCTTTGTCCTGGATGATATTGAGCTTCTTGAGTGCTGTTGGAGCTGCATTCATCCAGGCAAATAGACAGTTTTGCATGACACTCCTGATTTGTTCCTTGTAGATGGTGGACAGGCTTTGGAGACTCAGGAAGTGACTTACTTACCACAGAATTCCCAACCTCTGATCTACCCTTGTAGCCATGTATTTATACAGCTAGTTCAGTTAAGTTTCCATTCAATTTTAAATCTCAGGATGTTGATGGTGGGGAATTCAGTGATGGTAATGCCATTGAATGTCATGGGGAGATGGTTAGATTCTCACTTGTTGGAGATGTTCATTGCCTGGCACTTGCGTGGCACAAATGTTGGTGTGTATGCCTGTTAGAGTTCTCCCATATTCCACCCATTGAGGTGCTCGTCTGAGTCCCCTGTAGCAGAACTCATCTTGCAACCATTGGCCTTAGGGCTCAGGAGATCCAGGTGTTCTTGTCCACCACCAGTTCTGCTCTTTTCCCTTTTATTGTGTGTCACCTTGTCCTGCAGGAGATAGAGAGAAATGATTGTATAGTGCTGATGTTGGATGGCATGCCTGCAAAGCTGAGTGGCTGGAGCTATATGGAGGAAGTGAGAGGTGGACGTGAAGGTGGCAGCATTGGTGGACTATCTGGATGTTAGCCGTGAAAGCTGAGTGACAGAGTATGCTGCCAGCTGAGTGATGTGTATGTGATGCATTGACCAGTGTGAGAAGTTGGTATGGTGTATGGATGATGTCGTGTGAAGATACATTCACTAACCTTGATCACCCACATGAGGTCATTAACCTCCTTGCAGCACTGCTGTCAAATCTCCGGGGTCCCATTTCCTGGAGTTGGCCTTTCTGGCTGTTTGCTCCCATTCCCTTTTGAGGGTGTTCCTTGATGGCCTCCTACTCCCCCTTGAATGAAGGTCTCTCCTCCTGTCTACTTCCAGCACTAATGCCACCAATGCTGCATCAGTCACCCTGAAACCGTCTCTCTGCCCTGGTGTTCCTTTTTCCATGTTTTAAACTCTAGCAACCTTTTACAGCGCAGCTTCCCTTTAGGAGGGACAGACTTCCTTTCAGAAGAGCAGGCTGATGATATCACGTGCTGTCAGAACAACCCTGTTCAGCCCCACACTGAATGCAGAGGTAGCTGACAGTATGAAGAGGAAATCAGCAGCAAGGAAGATGCTGAGCCCCTTACTACAATCATTGGTAATAAGGTGGGAGCACCAAGTTTGTTTTATGCCCGCCTCAGACAGAACTGGCCTGGGCAGGCTCCAAATTGCAACCCTTGTGCCCAAAAGACAAATGTTTAACCCCTTGTAGGCAATTTGCAATGGCCTGTTTCTGTGAGTGAACTTCCATTTTCTTTGTTAGAGAGGCCATTGGTTCACAGTGACGGCATAACTCAAATTTCCTTTTTATGATTAAATGAGATTAGGGGATTTTTGCAGGGTTTTTACAAGTGGCATTGCTCAACTTGATCTGACCCTAACAAAGCACATTGATTCATGTGCAGCAACCTCATGTACAACTGCCTGATGTATTACTGCATTCCTGAGGCCAAAATGTTGTTTTATTCCACCAGTTTGGCCATTCTACCAGGTAAACCACCAGTCACTGGGAACTCTTTATATTGTTACACTATTTTCCAGTAGAGCACACAAAGAATAATTGCACTTTTCTCCCTTCAAGTTTAGCAAGGAACAGATTAGGTTTGTTCTGACTGCATTTATTTGACGCGTAGTTATAATTTCTTAATTCAGTTCAAAGAGTCTGAATTCCTAATGCAAAATATCAATTAACTCCTTATTTGTACAAATATTTACATATATTATCTTTAATGTTTTAAAACAAATAATTTTGTATCACTGGCATAGCAAAATATGTGCTAAGACTATCATTCCAGCTCACAATGTAATGCAGCTTACACATAGATATTGAGCCTGAAATTTCAGAAAAAAAAAACTTGATTTACCACAGCATACAGGAACAGGAGCAGTTATTCAGCCCCTTCAGCCTATTCTGCCTTTCGATCAGATCATGGCTGGACTGCACCTCAATTCCATTTACCCACTATTGCTCCATATCCCAAGATCCTTTCCCAAGATGAATCTACTAATCTCAGTTTCCCATTGACCTGGAAGCCATAGCCTTTGGGGGATTGGGTTCCAGATTCCCACTTCCCGCTACATGAAAAATTAGTTTCCTGATTTCACTTCCAGGTCCGATTTCATGACTGTATACAATCATGAACTATCTGAATTCAGCTCCAATACCTTATTGTGACCACTTCTCTTCTGCACACCTGATTCCTGAGAATTGAGATGACAATGGAAAGGTTGTCACTTATCCAAGAATTTAGCAACAGGTTCCTCAGCCCATCGACCTTCCTCTGTCAGATGAATTCTCATTGGCATATCTGATCTCTTCAAATTTGAATAATCGCCCCTTCCTCCTTATGGGAATGGGAACTGTAGGAAGTGCAGCCACAACTAATTCTTATTGATGGAAAAATGACAGGATGTACATCCACAGTTTCATACAGTGCAGTCGCTGTGAGCACCACTCCCTGCTGGGAGCACTGAATTATGTATCACTCCATTTGTGCCCTTACTTGCTAAGTACCTATCTCCCTTCCGAACATCTCAACTGCCTTAGTATTAATGGCTTCCTGGGGGCAAGATACATTCTTACTGAGGCTTACAATACAGATTGTAAATTCAAGAGCCTAAAACAAATATAAACAATTTCAATCGAAAGAACAAGTCAAAAGTATTGATAAAACTAGAGATAATGCACCTATTTACAAATTAGTAACCTGAGTTCATTGCATTATGCACTGAGGATCTGAATTGGAGTTTAGACAACCATTTTTGCAATCATTGGGAATAAGTTTAACTTTGGGTGATTAAGTAATATGGCCAATATCGAATTGGCACCTGTTATATGGCCAGCATCAAAACACGTTGTCTGAAAGGGTGAAAGGAGCAGATTCAATAGGAACTTTCAAATGATTGTGGATGTGTGGTTCAAAGGGAAACATTTGCAGGACAATGGGGAAAAAGTGAAGGAGTGAGAATAATTCAACAGCTCATTCAAAGAGCTGGCACAGGCAAGATGTAATAGATGGTCTCTTTCAGTGCAGGGAGAGTACATGGGCTGAATTTAACGCACCCCCACCCCACCCCAACCACCCATCCCTGCCCAGGGGCAGGTTGTCAGACGGGTGGGGGCAGCAAAAATTTGGGCACAATTCATTGGGCACTGTTTCCAATGCTTACCTGCCTGCCCCCACCCCGCCACAATTTTACACATGGCGGGGGAGGTCCCGTCGGTCTATGAAAACAGGTCACTGAGTCCCTGCAACTCTTTCAAAATTCTAGAAGTTTTTGAAAATATTATCGCTTGCCAATTTTTTCTCTGCAACAACTGAAACTTTAATGTCCAAAATAAGGATTTAACCAAAGTATAAATTTGGAAAAAGCTTGCTCCCCAAGGCCAATTGAGGCACTTAAAAGGTCAATTAATGGTCACCTAAGGACCGCTACCCAGCCTGCCACAATTTTTCCGGCAGCAGTCAAAGGTCGGAACCAAGTGTGAAGTCCAGCAACTTTCAGTGATCAGGCTGGTGGCAGGCAAGGGAGGGGCCACCTCCTTTATGGGTTTTCTGGGCCCATTGATATTCCTCTTCTGTGTTTCACCTCCTCACCTAACCTGCCAATTCTGGCCAACCCCCGCCCACCCTCCTCCTCACTTGCTGGGACCTGCCTGTATAGCCCAGCAATACCCTTTCCATTTACCTTGCTGTCCAGCTCCAGCGACTATCACTGTTAGGGACTAGATGCAGTCCCAGCAGTGGCCATGCTCCCAGCGGTACTGCTGGGATCAATGAGCTACCAGCCATTTGATTGGCCGGCACCCCTCAGATGCAGAGCTGCCTCCCTAGATGAAGACGGAAGGCCCACCTCAAGCCACTTAGCAGCTCTCTAACTGTTAAATGGCTGTGGGAAAAGCCGTCAGAGCCGGGGTGTGCTTGTCCATTGACGATTGACGCTAGGAGTGGAGGGTAGGGTGTGATCCCGGCCAAGCCTAAAATTCTGGCCTATGAATCTACACTGCCTTGAATTGCAGCAATTCGAAAGTTGCTTTTCCGCACAATTAACATTCGTGACATATCGGTTTGAACGATCAGGTTCAATTCAGTACATCCAGTAGTGAGTAATTAATGAATTGAGTGCTAATGAATTAAGTATTTCATTAAGTGAGTAATTAATGAATTGGTTCTTTCCATTCATAGTCATTTAACAACTTGAGCAGTTCAATAATGGATATTTAATAAATTGACTACTTCAATGGTGCAAAGCTAATGTTTTAAATTACAAACCATATGTAGTTTATTTCTAATTAGCACACATCTTACATTTTTTTTCACCAAAACACCCTGGCCTCATTAATAAGATTCATTATTCAATAATGCACGAAGTAAGGCTCTGATCATTAGTTGTGAAATGATTCTGTTTTACATTTTCTGGTGTCACATGACATTCACTGTTACTGGCAACCTTGTTCTCAAAACATGTGAAGCAGCTTATAATGCATATTCTTCCTGTTCAAACAGCCTGGACTTATGTGCAAAAACATCACAGTACTTTCAAGACTGCAGTTGCAGCAGGAAAGCTTGTCATTTTCATGTTTTCATGAGTAGAAATCCTTAAGAGAAATTGATCAGATAATTGGATTGTATCTACCCTCTGGACATAACACCGCTGTGTAACTGTGGGAGATGGGAGTGGGGGGATTGGGGGCAGTGTCTGTCAACTAGCTGATTAAAACATCAAAACCGTAAAACAAAATCACTAGATTCAGAATGGAAAGGCACAATGCAGTGTTCATTCCCAGTTGATATTACTCACTCTCCATACATGCCCATACCTTGACTTATGCTGGGACTAATTGGAATAAAGATACAGCTTACATTGATTGACTTGATTTATATTGATCAGTGTAACAATTCACAAATGATCTCAGTTGAATACAACAACAAATTGAATTGCTTCTTAATCTTTATCAAGGACCATTGATTACTTGTACAAAAAAAAACACCTTCAGCCTTCAAGATTTATTACTGCGAGGCCTGCATATAGCCCACAGGATTGGGCAAATGAGACCTTGGCACAAAATTTACAATCAAATAATTGAAGGCCATGGCCAAGGCAGCTTCCTCTAACAAAAGCTGACTCTATGGGAACATCAAGGACACAGGCAATAGAAAACAATCTGAAAGTGTATTAATTTAAAACTAGAGTAGAGAAATAGAGACTTGCCTGTTGCCTGGCAATTGAAAGCTGGAAACAAGAGTCTATTGATGCCAGATTGTGGCATGTACCTAAATTTCAGCACACGTGTCAGGGCTGCATTAACCTTTCATATGCTAGCCACAGAATTTGGACTGTTGATGATGGATATGACAGTACAAGCAATCGCTGAAAAATCAGTTGTTCTCCTTTATTAAGTCAGGTATCAAAACCTGTGCTGCTGTGGATATTGAGAGAGATGTGACTCAGAGCTTTGCTTTCCGCATACTCCTCTCACTCATATTCCCCTCCTTTCCTGCTGGTATGCATCAGATCTAAAGAGAAAAAAATCTGTATTTCTATACCACCTCTCACAAACTCAGGACACTTCCAAGTGCTTTACTACCATAGAAGTACTTTGGTAGTGTAGTCACTGCTGTAATGTAGAAAGTACAGCAGCCAAACTACACTCAGCACGTTCCACAAACAATGTGGTAATGCCAGACAAAGGATTTTCCGGTCCCCTAGCAACAAACCTTTGGCTGGCCCGTCATATTTTGCGTCCTGCTCGCGACAATTCTTGCTGTGGGTGGGACCGGACAATCCTGACTAACCTGTTTGAGTGATTTTGGTTGAGGCATTATATATTGGTTTTGTCACCGGGGAAAGCACCCTTGCTCTCCTTCAAAATAGTGCCATGGGATCTTTTACATCCACCTGAGATGGAAGGCAGGCCTCAATTTAACTTCTCATCCAAAAAAGCAACACCTCCAACAGTGCAGCGCTCACTCAATGTTACACCGAAGTGTCAGCCTAGATTTTGTGCTCAAATCTCTGGGGTGGGAATTCAGCCCACAACCTTCTATGTTAGCAGTGAGGTTGCTACATGCTGAGCCACAGAATTTCTCAACTGTCTCATTCCAGTCATTTGATCCTAGGCCATTAACCTCTCGGTCAGAACATTTGATCCAATTGTGTTAGCAATATAGGAAATAATAAGGTTTCCATTGCTAACTCAGCCCCTTAAATATCCTGTAAAACAATGGACAGAATTCAGTAATTAGCAATCCTAGCAGAAGGTTTCTCATAATGGGTGTTCCTATAAATAACAGTGACATGTGCCTAGCAACCTTTGACAAGCAGCAATGTGATGAGCGACAAGTAAATTCCATTTCAATAGTATTTTTTAGAAACAGAGGGCAGGATTTTCCAGCCCTGTCCAACTCTGGGATAGCCCAGCACCACTGTAAGTCAGTGGACTTTTGGCTGGGCCGCCGAATCTCCCACAGTGGGTCCCATTTGGCACATCACACTTGTGCTAGCTGGTTGAAGAAAGCTAACCAATCAGTCCTGGTGGTGTATTACAGTTCACTCAGGGAGTAAGTTGCTGTGGCAAAATGCACTTTCATACGCATGTCGCAGTCTGGAGCTGTCAACAGTAATGGTGACGTCTTCAACATTCTTTCTATTACATGGCTTACTAAGAATCACTCCTGCTCTTACCACCTGCCATTGTCACATTCAACTTTTTTGGCTGCATTATGAATGGGCCTTCCTTGGCCACCAAGTCCTGGGATCAGACTTGAACCTGAAGCTAAAACAGAATTACCTGGAAAAACTCAGCAGGTCTGGCAGCATCGGCGGAGAAGAAAAGAGTTGACGTTTCGAGTCCTCATGACCCTTCGACAGAACTTGCGTTCGAGTCCAAGAAAGAGTTGAAATATAAGCTGGTTTAAGGTGTATGTGTGGGGGGCAGAGAGAGAGAGAGAGAGAGAAGTGGAGGGGGGGTGTGGTTGTAGGGACAAACAAGCAGTGATAGAAGCAGATCATCAAAAGATGTCAACAACAATAGAACAAAAGAACACATAGGTGTTAAAGTTGGTGATATTATCTAAACGAATGTGCTAATTAAGATTGGATGGTAGGGGACTCAAGGTATAGCTCTAGTGGGGGTGGGGAGAGCACAAAATATTTTAAAATATTTAAAAATAATGGAAATAGGTGGGAAAAGAAAAATCTATATAATTTTTAGGGAAAAAAAGGAAAGGGGAAACAGAAAGGGGGTGGGGATGGGGGAGGGAGCTCACGACTTAAAGTTGTTGAATTCAATATTCAGTCCGGAAGGCTGTAAAGTGCCTAGTCGGAAGATGAGGTGTTGTTCCTCCAGTTTGTGTTGGGCTTCACTGGAGCAATGCAGCAAGCCAAGGACAGACATGTGGGCAAGAGAGCAGGGTGGAGTGTTAAAATGGCAAGCGACAGGGAGGTTTGGGTCATTCTTGCGGACAGACCGCAAGTGTTCTGCAAAGCGGTCGCCCAGTTTACGTTTGGTCTCTCCAATGTAGAGGAGACCACATTGGGAGCAACGAATGCAGTAGACTAAGTTGGGGGAAATGCAAGTGAAATGCTGCTTCACTTGAAAGGAGTGTTTGGGCCCTTGGACGGTGAGGAGAGAGGAAGTGAAGGGGCAGGTGTTGCATCTTTTGCATGGGCATGTGGTGGTGCCATAGGAGGGGATTGAGGAGTAGGGGGTGATGGAGGAGTGGACCAGGGTGTCCCGGAGGGAGCGATCCCTACAGAATGCCGATAGTGGGGGTGAAGGGAAGATGTGTTTGCTGGTGGCATCATACTGGAGTTGGCGGAAATGGCGGAGGATGATCCTTTGAATGCGGAGGCTGGAGGGGTGATAAGTGAGGACAAGGGGGATCCTATCATGTTTCTGGGAGGGAGGAGAAGGCGTGAGGGCGGATGCGCAGGAGATGGGCCGGACACGGTTAAGGGCCCTGTCAACGACCGTGGGTGGAAAACCTCGGTTAAGGAAGAAGGAGGACATGTCAGAGGAACTGTTTTTGAAGGTGGCATCATCAGAACAGATGCAACGGAGGCGAAGGAACTGAGAGAATGGGATGGAGTAGTCCCCTACCATCCATTCTTAATTAGCACATTCATTTAGATAATATCACCAACTTTAACACCTATGTGTTCTTTTGTTCTATTGTTGTTGACATCTTTTGATGATCTGCTTCTATCACTGCTTGTTTGTCCCTACAACCACACCCCCCCTCCACTTCTCTCTCTCTCTCTCTCTCCGCCCCCCCACACACACACCTTAAACCAGCTTATATTTCAACTCTTTCTTGGACTCGAACTCAAGTTCTGTCGAAAGGTCATGAGGACTCGAAACGTCAACTCTTTTCTTCCCCGCCGATGCTGCCAGACCTGCTGAGTTTTTCCAGGTAATTCTGTTTTTTGGATTTCCAGCATCCGCAGTTTTTTTGTTTTTATCTCTGTGTTTTGAACCTGAAGCTTTTGGCTCAGAGGGAGGGCCGTTACCGCTGCACAAGATCTCTACAATCAGTCCTACTGCCCCATTATTTTCCCAAAGTGCAGTAAACCTGTCCTTTTCATGTATATGCATAGTTTCCTTTTGAAGGTTACCACTGAATCTACTTTCACCATCTTATTCAGTCAGTGCCCTCCAGATCATAACAACTTGCTGCATAACAGAAAAAAAATCATTTCATCTCCTTTCTGGTTCTTAAGTGATTTAAAATTCATGTCATCTCCTTCCTGACCCTTCTGCTAGTGGAAATAATTTCTCCTTATTTACTCCATAAAAGCTCCTCACGATTAGAATGGTATTCTTAAATCTTCCTATAACCTTTTCAACCATAAGGAGAACAGTGCTGGCTTCTCCTTTGTCACATAACTGGAGAACTTTATCCCTGCTCACCATTTCAGTAAATCCCCTTTGCACCCACTCCAAGGCTTCCAGCTGAAGCTTAACCAATGATTTATAAGCATACTTTCCTTGTTTTTCCACTCTATGTCAAAATAATAAAGCCCAGTAAACTGTTTGCTTCTCCTGTCAGCTTCAAGATTCTTGTACGTGAACTCTCAGTTTTCTCAGCTCCTGCGCCCTCTTTAACATTTCACCATTTAGTTTCTCCTTCCAAAATGATTCATTTTATAATTCCCGGAATTAAATTGCATGCGTTTACTTCCTTCAATAGTCTATGTCCTAAAATCTGTTACTCTCTGCACGATATATGACCTTTCCAATATTTGTGTCATTTGGGCAGTATATATATCGAAGTCCATATAATTAATGTTCCTAATACCAACTCCTTGGGAACAGTTTTGTACACTTGCTCCCAATCTGAAAAATAGTTGTTCACTACTATTGTCCACTTTCTGTCACTGCCCTTTTAATCCCATAAGGCCCGATTTTTACCATCAAGGTGGGTAGCATGAGTCAGGAAACCTCCCAGCTCGGCGCTCCTACCTCAGGAAACAAGCCCTGAAGGGTGTGATTTTCATTCTGAGGAAGTGAATAGGGGATTGGGTGGGGCCCACTGCCCCAGACACAGATCAGATGTGACCACAGTGGGTGCCAAGTGCCAAGGCAGCCGATACGTAATAAATTTGGAGTGCAGGGCAGGTTTCTTTTAAGAAACAGTAAACTTTATTTACAGATCTCCTGATGAAGCTACATGCTTGTTCCAAGACCAAGGCGAGAAAACTCTGCCCCTAAGATTACCCGCGCTTCGGGCTGATTCGTCTGTACAGTCACATAATCCCCATTACAGTATTCTAAGTTTATCTTACAATTACTAAACTATACAAAAGGTCCAGCTCAGTTCTTCGAGACTTCATCCCAGTTGCTACGTTAAATATTAAGTACTCTAGCCCTCACCCCCTGCTCCCCCACCAACGTCCCATCCACGCCAAATCATTGCCAGCCTATGGCCCCAACCACCCTCAATGGCACCTCATGCCCTCCATGCAAACTTGTAGCACTTTCATGCCCATTTACCCAGTATACACTCTGTAAGGAACCAATGAGCCCTATTGTAGCAATGGCATGTGTGGAAATGCTTAAAAATAGCCATTCATAAGTATCTTTAAAAACAAACTGCTGCTGCAAGAACCCATTAAAAGCATCAATCAATCAGACATGTGAGAAAGTATAACCACTTGACATCTCCTTATCTTGTGAAAATAAACATTGAGCCACTGACAAAATAGATCACAGGAAAAAAAAAGGCTGGTAAAGCTATCAACCAAGCAGCTTATTACACAAAAAATTGGGCAGGGGGAGGTGCTAAGAGACGCTGACCCCCACAATGGAGCTGGCAAGGTTAGGAATGAAGGGTGCAGGAATGCTCACTGTCTGCACCCTTCTCCTGTACCTTTGAAATGCCAGGAATGAGGGTGAGAATCCTGGATCAGGTCCTGTTCACCATGTTTAAAAGACTGTGAAATCTCCAAGACTCTGTGAAAATCTGGTCCATAGATTTCAATTGTCTCTGAAGCAACTGTCATTTGTACTGGTTTTGGTAAAATCCCTTAATTTTCCCTGGACTGTCTGTGCTGAAATTTAAAAATTGAAATGAATTAATCGCATCAATGGACACATTTGAAAAAGTAATTGAAAAGCCAAACACTGCTAATGCTGGAAATCTGAACTAAAAACAAAAAATTCTGGAAATACTCAGCAGGTCACTCATGCACAGAGGAAAGTACCTTAATGGGATCAAACTCTGGACAAAGGGTGCAAAACTACAGGTCATGTGACCCAAGTTGGAGCACCATTACGGAGGAGGTGGCCCACACAGCATGGGGGGGGGGGGGGCGGGTAGAAGAAAAGTTCTCAGAACTTTAAGTAAGGTTAAAGTTAAAGAAAGATCAAAGTGAAGGAAAGAGCTGCAAATGGAGCAAACTTGAAGCAAAGTGGGCTTGAAAGAAGCCATGAAAATTTGAGAAGGCAGCCAAAGGTTGGTGACTCCTTACTGCAGGCCTTTGGAGCAGTGTTCTACCTGATGGCTGAAGGTTTTAAAGTGTGCTTGGAAGGTGAAGCTTGAGTGTGCATGAAGGTGAGACAGAACAATGTGTCAAAACTATTTTCTGTTTCTGGCACCGCCACATTCTCAGAACGAAGAAGCAGTTAAAAGTCGGAAATAAGAATACTGATCCAAAATGGTCTTGTATACCTTATAACAGAACACCAGTAAAAAGTGGGAAATAAGAGTAATGGTCTGAACCGTTATTTCCTTCCAGGTTGCGTGCCAGTGTTGTCTGTTTAATGTCAATGTATTCATTTTTTCCAAGATCCTGCTAAACATATAGTTGGGGGGAAAAAACTAAGCAAACCTTCAAAATTGCCTAATAGCAACACAATGACCATGAAACATGGAAGGCAAAATCATCGTGTCTGTTGGCATTGGATGTGTTCAGCAGCATGAGCGGACAATATGGCAAGAAAGCCAAAAATCAGTTTCACGACGTTGTGAAACCAGTTTACAATTGTCCGCTCAGGCCGTCAATGGTGGGCTATGTTTCTCGCTGTCAGATGTTGGGATCCACCTTGTAATACATCTGCAAACCATTATAGGGCCAACCCGTCTGAATCAGCCCACCCCTCCGTCTGCTGGATCGTCCACCTACGTCAATGTAATTTGCACACCAACGTATTTCACAACAGCATATTAAAGGTGTGCACTTGGCAGGCTGCACTTTGAAGGAAAGTTGGAGGTGAGTACATAGTAACATTGTGCAGCGCTAACTTGGGTCGCCTGCTGGACTTCAAGGTTGAGGCATGTCGGAGGGATGGGGGCAAGGGCTGCCCTGAGGTTGAGGTGATTTGGGGGTTGGGGCAAGGGTTGGCCTGTTGTTGAAGGTAGTGCACAAGCCCATGTGAGGTGATGGGGGGGAAGCGGCCAAGCATCATGGAAACCTTGTATAAAGTGACCATTCCTATGTAACTGAGACAGTTTAGACAGAGCCACATTGACATGTGTGGGGTCGGGCCCCTAGCTTATCTGCCCACTCCATAAGACCATAAAGCCATAAGACATAGGAGCAGAAGTAGGACATTCAGCCCATTAAGTCTGCTCCGCCATTCAATGCGATCATGGCTGATCTGATAATCCTCAGCTCCATTTTCCTACCTTTTCCCCATAACCCATGATTCCCTTACTGATTAAAAACCTGTCTATCTCAACCTTGAATATACTTAATGACCCAGCCTGTACAGCCCTCTGTGGTAAAGAATTCCACAGACTGACTACCCTCTAAGAGAAGAAATTCCTCCTCATCTCTATTTTCAATGGGCGACCCCTTCCTCTGAGATTATGCCCTCTGGCCCTAGAGTCTCCCACAACCTCTCAGCATCTACCCTGTCAAGCCCTTTAAGAATCTTATATGTTTCAACAAGGTCACCTCTCATTCTTCTAAACTCCAATGAGTACAGGCCCAACCTACTCAACCTCTCCTCAGAAGAAAATCCGTCCATACCTGGGATCAACCTAGTGAACCTTCTCTGGGCAGCCTCCAATGCCAGTATATCTTTCCTTAGATAAGAGGACCAAAATTGTTCACAGTTTTCTATGTGTGGTCTAGCTAATGCCTTGTATAGTTTTAGCAAGACTTCTCTATTTTTATACTCCATTCCCTTTGAAATAAAGGCCAACAGTCCATTTGCCTTCCCTATTACCTGTTGAACTTGTATGTTAGCCTTTTGGGATTCATGCACAAGGACTCCCAAATCTCTCTGTGCTGCAGTCTTCTGCAGGCTTTCTTCATTTAAATAATACTCAGCTTCTCTATTCCTCCTGCCAAAGTGCATAACCTCACATTTTCCCACATTATATTCCATCTGCCAAGATTTGCCCACTCACTTAACCTGTCTATATCCCTCTGCAGACTCCTTGTGTCATCCTCACCACTTGCCTTCCCACCTATTTTTGTGTCATCCGCAAACTTGGCAATAGTGCATTCACTTCTCTCATCTAAATCATTAATATATATTGTAAATAATTGAGGCCCCAGCACTGATCCTTGTGGCACTTCACCTGTTACAGGTTTCCGCCCTCATCCCAACTCTCTGTCTTCTATTATTTAGCTAATCCTCTATCCTTGATAATATACTACCCCCAACACCATGGGCTCTTATCTTATTATGTAGCCTTATGCATGGTACCTTATTGAGCGCCTTTTGGGAATCCAAATATATTACATCTACTGGTTCCCCTTTATCTATCCTGCTTGTTACCTCCTCAAAAAATTCTAATAAATTTGTTAGGCATGATTTCCCCTTCATGAAGCCTTGATTAGATTATGTATTTCTAAATACTCTGCTATTACATTCTTTATAATAGACGCCAATGACAGATATTAAGCTAATTGGCCTATAGTTACCTGTTTTTTGTCTCCCTCCCTTTTTGAATAAGGGAATTACATTCACAGAATCACAGAATCTCACAGTGCACAAGAAGCCCTTTGGCCCACCAAGTCTGCACCAACACATGAGAAACGCCTGACCTACCTACCTAATCCCATTTACCAGCACTTGGCCCATAGCCTTGAACGTTATGACTTGACAAATGCTCATCCAGGTACTTTTTAAAGGATGTGAGCCTCCACCACCCTCCCAGGCAGTGCATTCCAGACTGTTACCACCCTCTGGATAAAAATGTATTTCCTCACATCCCCCCTAAACCTCCTGCCCCTCACCTTGAACTTAATTCCCCTTGGGACTGACCCTTCAACTAAGGGGAACAGCTGTTCCCTATCCACCCTGTCTAGGCCCCTCATAATCTTGTACACCTCGATCAGGTTACCTATCAGTCTTTTCTGTTCCAATGAAAACAACCCAAGTCTATCCAACCTCTCTTCATAACTTAAATGTTTCATCCCAGGCAACATCCTGGTGAATCTCCTCCTTGGCTGTTTTCCAATCCTCTGGGGGTTTTTCCAGAATCTAAGGGTTCTTGGAAGATTACTACCAGTGCATTCCACTATCTCTGTAGCTACTCCCTTTAATATGCTAGGATGCAATTCATCGGGTCCAGGGGACTTATCGGCCTTTAGCCCCATTAGTTTCCCTGGTACTTTATCTTTAGTGATAGCTATTGAATTTATTTCCTCCCCTGCCTTTTGCCTCTTGATTATTTAGTATTCTTGGAATGCTATTAGTATCTTGTACTATGAAGACTGAAGCAAAGAATTTATTCAACTCCTTTGTCATTTCCTGGTTCCCCACTATTATTTCCCCAGCCTCATTCTCTAAGGGGCCTATGTTCACTTTGGCTTCTCTCTTCCTTTTTACATATTCGCAGAAGTACTAACTGTCCATTTTTATATTACTTGTTAGTTTACCCTCAAAGTTTATTTTCTCCCTCTTTATTTTTTTTTTGGTTTTTAAAGCTTTGGTGATTCTTTGGTTTACCATTAATCTTTGCCACATTGTATGTTTTTTCTTTCAATTTGATACTGTCCTTAACTTCCTTGGTTAACTATGGTTGGTTCATCCCCTTCCTTGTATCTTTCCTCCTCACTGGGATATGCCTTTGTTGAGAGTCATGAGCTATTTCCTTAAACATCAGCCATTATTCATTAACCGTATTTTCTGCTAAACTGCTTTCCCAGTCCACTCCAGCCAACTCTGCCTTCATTCCATTGTAATTACCTTTATTTAAGCTTAGCACAGTTGTTTCCGATCCAAGTTTCTCACTCTCAAACTGAAGGCTAAATTCAATCATATTATGGTCACTGTTTCCTAGGGGATCCTTTACTATGAGATCATTTATTGAGCCTGCCTCATTACGCATTACCAAACTCAGCACAACATATTGTTCTAAGAAACTGTCCCAAATACACTCTATGAATTTTTGCTTGTGTTTACCTCTGCCAATTTGATTTTCCCAATCTACATGAAGATTTAAGTCACCCATGATTAATGTACTGCCTTTTTTTACATGCCATCATTAACTTCTGATTTATTCCCTGTCCTACATTATAGCTACTGTTAGGGGGCCTATAGACTACTCCCACTAGTGTCTTATTCCCCTTGTTATTTCTTACCTCCACCTATATGGATTCTACATCTTCTGATCCAAGATACTTTCTTGCTATCATACTTATTCCATCTCATACTGGCAAAGCTATCACACTATCTTTTCCTTCCCGCCTGTCCTTTCGAAAAGTCACATACCCCTGAATATTTAGTTCCCAGCTTTGATCTCCTTGTAACCATGTATAAGATCATAAGACATAGGAGCAGAAATTAGGCCATTCGGCCCATCGAGTCTGCTCCGCCATTCAATCATGGCTGGTAAGTTTTTCAACCCCATTCTCCCGCCTTCTCCCCATAACCTTTGATCCCCTTACCAATCAAGAACCTATCTATCTCGGTCTTAAATACACTAAATGACTTGGCCTCCACAGCCTTCTGTGGCAATGAATTCCATGGATTCACCATCGTCTGGCTAAAGAAGTTTCTCCTCATCTCTGTTCTAAAAGGTCTTCCCTTTACTCTGAGGCTGTGCCCTCTGGTCCTAGTCTCTCCTACTAATGGAAACATCTTCCCCACGTCCACTCTATCCAGACCTTTCAGTATTCTGTAAGTTTCAATCAAATCCCCCCTCTTCCTTCTAAACTCCATCAAGTATAGACCCAGAGTCCCCAAACGTTCCTCATATGTTAAGCCTTTCATTCCTGGGATCATTCTTGTGAACCTCCTCTGGACCCTCTCCAGGGCCAGCACATCCTTCCTGAGATACGGGGCCCAAAATTGCTCACAATATTCTAAATGTGGTCTGACCAGAGCCTTGTGAAGCCTCAGCAGCACATCCTTGCTTTTATATTCTAGTCCTCTCAAAATAAATGCCAACATTGCATTTGCCTTCCTGACTACCGACTCAACCTGCAAGTTAACCTTAAGATAATCCTGGACTAGGACTCCCAATCCCTTTGAACTCCATGTCTCCGTAATGGCTTTAAGAACATATCCATTAATCTCTATTTGTGCTGTTAATTAAGTTATTTTGTTCCGAATGCTACATGCATTTAAGTAAAGGGCCATTAATTTTGCCTTTTTACCATTTTTCCCCTCTTGACCTTATTTGCTGCTGTTTTTTTAATGTTTGTATTCTGTCTCTTCCTATCACACTCTGGGTATCATTACATAAATAGCTGCCCTGCAAGGTTGCCATATCTTTTTGCTTTGTAAGCCCATGTATCCCCTTTCCAGAACCTTCCCCTCTCTATTTAGTTTAAAGCCCTCTCTACACCCCTAGTTATTTGGTTCGTCAGGAAACTGGACCCAGCATAGCTCAAGTGAAGCTTGTCCCACTAGAACAGCTCCCTTCTACCCCAGTACTAGTGCCAGTGCCCACACCAATCTCTTAGCCATGCATTTAACTCCTTGACTTTATTTACCCTATGCCAGTTTGCCCGTGGCAATTCTCAGGTAATAATCTTATTACCTTGGATGTTCTGCTTTTTAATTTAGCTCCTAACTGTTCAAATACTTTCAGTAGAACCTCCTTTCTAATCCTATTAATGTCATTGGTACTCTCATGGATGATGACAACTGGACCCCTCCCCTCCCACTCCAAGTTCCTCCCCAGCCCTGAGGAGATGTCCTTAACCCTGGCACCAGGCAGGCAACAGAGCCTTTGGGACTCACGCTCACGGCTGCAGAGAACAGTATCTACCCTGCTAATTATATGGTCCCCTACCATTAGCAGCTCCCATTTCCTCCCCCTATTTGAATGGCTCTCTGTACCACAGTGATGTGGTCAGTTCGCTCATCCTCCCTGCAGATCCCGCTCTCATCCACACAGCTTGCAAGAACCATTTAACCATCGGACAGTTGCAAAGGACAAGGCTCCTCGAACGCTACCCCCTGGGACCCACACCTGCTTCACCTAGTCACACCCTCCTGTCCCTGATCACAGACCACATTTGAATTACCTAACCTGGGGGGTGTGTCCAGGTAACCTACCCTCTCCCTGATGTGGCGTCATGTCTGAAGCTTGGATCCCAGTTCCTTAACTTGGATCTGAAATTCCTTGAGCTGCAACAAAGTTCCTCAAGCAACGCAGAGACATGAAAGTGCGACAAAGTGCTCCAGAGCTTTTCACCCCTCGGGCACAGACTGCAAACTAATGAGTGTTTTAGTGGATGACTGGGCATATTGTACAATCTCCTCGCTAAAGCTGGCCATGGAGCAGTCACTACTGGAGGTGCTCACAGCCCCTTGGCAATGTCATCATTCAGGTTTGGACTAGTCTCTCCCATGGTTGAAGCTAAAGTGCAGCCTTGCAGTGTGGGTTAGGAGAATACCTGTGCCTGAGCTGAGAGCACAGCATGCAGTCCAATAGGCAAAGCTGCTGCCAATTGGTCTGGTGGAGAGGGGCAGAGGTGATTGGGGTTTCTGGCAGCCATGCAGTGCATGAATCTCTGGCTATCCAAGTGGTGGCCAGCACTCTCCATTACAGAGAAATTCTTAGAACACGCAAGTTAACCCATGCGTCTCCCTCTTTTATTCTGCAGGGGGAGTATATCAGGACCATGGAGCCTAGTGAGATAACTGTGCGCCTCATGGTGAACAGAGAGTGGAGATGATGGAGGAGAGAGTGATGGAGGTGCCTGGCTGCGCAGAGGGAGGAGCAGCACCCTCAGGAAGAAGGGGCAGCTGGGTCTCCTGCACACGCTGCTGACGAGCCACAGTGAGCCATTGCTGGTTGGCACCTAGCTCGATCCAGGGTCTATAGACTGACCACCAAAGTCGCCAAAGTCTGAGCATGTCTAGGGAACTGGTCAGTCACATTTGCCAGCTGCTGCAGGGTTTGACACCACAGGGACAGGGAGGACATCCACTGCCAGGGACCGTGAAAGTGACCGCGGTGCTCATTTTTCATGCCAGTGGCTCCTTTCAGGCCTCCAACCACGAATGCATCCATGAAGTCATGGAGGTCATCTTCAAGAGGGCACATAACTTTGTGCATTCCGCCTGGGATCAAGAGAGCCAGGATGCAAGATCGATCAGATTTGCCCAGATCTTGGGTTTCCCACAGGTGCAGGTTGCCATCAACTGCACTCACATGGCGCTCCGATCTCTGTCACAACAAGGCGTCAACGACGTCAACCGCAAGGGATTCCATTCACTGAATGTACAGCTGGTGTGTGTCCACTACAAAAGCATCTGCAGGTCCATGCACAATTTCCATGAAGTGTTGATAACTCCTACACTCTCAGTCGGTCACAGATCCCTGAAGTCTTTCAGGGCCCATAGAGGCTGCAGGATTGACTCCTCAGGGACAAGGGCTACCCACAGAGGCCGTGGCTGATGACACCCATGTGGCGGCCTCAGACAGCAGCAGAACAAAGGAACAACGAGGTTCATGCTGAAACCCACAACTTGGTGGAGCAGACCATCAGAATGCTGAAAATGAGATTCTGGTGCCTGGACCAGTCTGGTGGAGCCCTGCAATACAGTCCACAGAGGGTGTCACGCATCATCATCACCTGCTGCAACCTTCAGAATCTGGTGCTGCAATGAAGGGAGGAGCTAGCTAAAGAGGAGATGCAGGAGCTGGATGTCTCCTCCAATGAAGACATCAACAGGATGAGGGTGACAGGGTCCTCGAAGTTGACAATGACAGGGATGAGATCTTCGCACTAGCCAGATGAGGCAGGTGCACTCGGGAAACCCTCGTAGCTGCTAGATTTTTGGAGGGTGATGATGACATGAATTGAGGTGTCGCCATAGATCCTTCCATTGCGCCTGTGATAGTTTGTCTCCAGTCTGGCTGATGACAGCGCTTGTTCCTTCTGTGATAAGGCTCCTGTCATGGAGACACTGCGGAGGCCCTAATAGTCATTCGATTGCAGGAGGATGATGACGACATGCAGTGAGGACACTCCATAGATTTTCACACAGCCTCTGAGAATGTCTGACTTGTGGCTGGCTGAGGGCAGCTCCGTTGTGCTCTGTGATCAGGGTCACATCATAGAGATGCAGCCATGAAATTTTAAAAGATCTGATCCTTTGTTCGCCTTCAGCACCTGACCACTTCAGGAGCGCACCATCAGTGGCCACAGATGTCAAAGAGATGGGGGCCAGCCCCACCTTAAAGGTGCTGAGAGCACACAGAGAGAATGAGAGAAATCTGTGACACCTGCCCACTACATTCTGGCAGCAATGACAAGCACCATTGAGGTGCAGGCATCAGTAATGTTTCCAGGGAGTGTGAGGCTGGACCATCACTTTGGTCTGAAGGCTGCACAAAGCACAGGGAAGAGGCCCTGGACTGAGACACTTGCCATTATCTTGTGCAGAAAGGTTTCACATCTGACTGACACAAACACTGCTCATCAGAATAAGGAGCCATAGGCAGGGAGACATTCCTGGGAGTTTATTGACAATAGTGAACTGTATGTACAAATGATTAACACCCATGCTCAGGCTGTGCAACTGATTCTCAACTTTCCTAAACCTGCCACTACGCCTTGGTGCTCCATTGACATTTGTAGCGGAGGTGGAGGCTGCCTTCTGACAGCTACTGCCCTGCCTGTGACGATCTTGACGGGCGTCCTCTGGAGGGCCTTGATCTGCTTTTGTGTCCTGCTGTGTGGCAGTGGCACCCTCCTCGGCCTGTGGGGCTGGAGCTGCTGGCGTCACAGGAAGAGGGGATTTGGATGGGCCGGACATCCGAGAGTCACCTGGATGGATGGGCCTGGGGTCGGGGGGGAGACTCCTGCTGACCCTCCTCCCTATGGGTGCCCAATGGCCTTGGCTGAGTCCTTGAGGAGAAGGGGAAGTTGGAGTGAGATTGAGCTGTCCCGCACCCCTCTCGCTTACACACTATTGGAGACAACTATGGCATTAGCGATTGAGTTCAGCCCATGCAGCAATGCAAGAGTGAAGTCCTGGACCAAGGTCTCCATGGTGATCTCCTTGCAATTTGAGGAGTGCAGCGGACATCCCTTCCTGTTGTTCTCGAGCTAGTCTTTGCAGCTCCAGTAACTGTGACATGACCGAATCCAGAAGCTCGTCATCTGAGTCGTACTCAGCAGATTTTTGGCCGCCAGCAGCCCTCTCAGTGCCAGACAATTGGGAATTCCCTGCTTCCACCTGCTGTGGATCAGACATTGCGATGTGCTCACCAGATTGTGACCCTGAGGCTAATCTAAAGGCAGATCCCACCGAGGCGTGTGTCTCTGCACTGCTGGAGGGTGAGGGTGAACACTGTGGCGGGATTTCAAGGTGGTGCCTCCAGATTCCTCTTCAGAGGTTTCTTCGGGGCTTGATTGGAGGCCCTGGGTCATGGACCCCCTCGGCTGCTTCCCAGATGTGCCTGCGAAAGCAAGGTGAAAAAGCAAGGCCTGTGAAAGAGGACACATCATTCACAGCATGGTTATCTGATGGATGTTGCACTGCTGGACCCTCACTTGATAGAGCACTGTTGACCTCACCATCAGCACAGGACTGGTCCAGATCATCGCCAGCCAGCTGGATGGCTCTGTTTTCAAAGTCCGTGAGGACCTTGATCTCAGGCATTCCTCCACCAATCTGCGACCTCTCCCTGTTGTTGTGTGCCAGCTTGTCCTGCATGAATAGAGATGGAGAAAGTGTAAGCAGGACAACCTGCCAGGCCAGATGATAAGTATGCCTGGCCTGTGTGGGTGGTCTAATGGACGGGCTGAGGACAATGATACTGTGCGTGAGAGAGTGAATGGTGAACTGGCAGTGAGTGAGACTCCTGCGGATGTGTGATGGGTTTGTGAGGTGAATGATGATAAGTGTGACTTACCCTTGTGGAACAGAGGATATCATTTATCCTCTTGCCGCACTGCATGGCTGTCCTCTTTGAAGGGTGTTGGCACTGACCACCACTTCAACCTGCCTCCCAAGCTGATTTAGTGAGGTTGATGCTCATCCTGCAGCCAGAGCAGGGGTAGAGGACATCACGGTGGGCCTCCACTCTGTCGAAAATGTGCTTGAGCAATGTGCCATTGAACCCGGGGCTGCTGAAGTCTTCTTGCTTATTGGGACCAAGTTTTCCAGGCAGCAGTCCTGGGCTGGAAGTACTGAGTGGTGCGCGTGTGGTTGCACTTTAAATATGGCACCTAGTGTGATGAAGCGGTGAGGTGATGGCATGGCAGGCAAAAGAGCCTGCCATAAAAATGGCATGTTTCCTGGGAATGCATAAATCGGTTTGAGAAGCCACCATAGTGGCCGACGGGTAAATCATCATTTTCCCTGCCCACTGCCGCACTTGGTGCAAATCTGGGACAACTCTGCCCAGAGTCAAAATTGACCACACAATGTACATCTGAAACTGAGCTTAATACAGTAGCAGGTCTGTATCCCTGCATGGATGTGTGGACAAAGGAAATGTGGAAGAGGGAAAAAGAGATATATTCTTGGTTAGACTATAAGAATGCTTACTTGAGTGTAAAGTGTGTGCAGATATTAATAAGTTATCACTTTTCCATCCAGAGGATTGAGACTTTGAAATGAATGGTGTTTGTGCCAAGTGACATACAGTGGATTCAGCCAGAGTTCACATTTAAACTTTCTCAGAAAAAAATTGTAGAACACATTATGTGCTCATTTTGAACTGGGAATGAAAGATGAAACAAGGTCTGCGTCTGACAGGAAAACCTATTAGGATCTGTTAAAAGAGAATTTCCTTGAAACAGTTTCTCTTAGACTTAGCTCTGAATTATGACACATTACAAGAACTCAGCATGCTCTGAGTGTTTGCAAGAACCCATACAATGAATATGTATGCAGACAAACTGATCCTTTACAGCATACACTTTTTGCATGGACTGAAAGAGTGACTTGGCGCAAAAACTCTTCAGGCCAAAGCTGCAGTCAGACAGGGAATGCTTGGAATGGTTTCCTTCCATCAGTAATGGGAATGTGAGGGGACGGGCGACTGCGCCAGAGTGAGAAGGAGACAGACTGAGTAGCGAATTAAGTTCATATGGGAATTCAGTGCAAGGGGGAAGGAGGCGTGGTCTACATAGAAATTATTTTAAATTAATTAAGTGAGTAATTGAATTAAGTTAACTAAATAGTATTAGTAACAATGGCAGCATAGGTGTTATGTTGCAGCTGTGGAATGTGGGGTGGTTTGGATGCCAAGGTGATCCAGGACAAACATCTACAGAAAGTGTAAGTGGCGAGAGGAATTCTGGATCAGGAGTATTGATCTGGAAGCCAAACTGCAGACGCTGCACAACATAAGGGAGGGGGAGAAATTTCTGGGCACTTTGTTCCAGAAGACGGTCACACCTCTTAGAATAGGGTCATCTGTTTTGGTCAGTGGTGAGGGACAGAAAGATGTGATCATGAATGAGGCAGGTAAAGGGACCAAGCAGACTGTAGTTGAGGAGCCTCAGACTTTGCAATTATCAAACAGGTTTGAGGTGCTCACAACCTGTGTGGACAAAAGCAAGATCTGCAAGGTGGATGAGCAGGCTGTCCATGGCACCATGGTAAGGGAAGCCACTCAAGCTGAGTAAGCAAAAGGAATGTTGTGGCAGTAGGGGACAGTATAGTGAGGGGGATTGACACTGCTCTCTGCAGCAAAGAGCAAGAGTCCAGAAAGCTGTGTTACCTGCCCGGTGCCAGGGTTTGGGACATCTGCTCAGGGCTGGAAAGGAACTTGCAGTGGGAGGGGGAGGATTCAATCATTGTCATCCATGTAGGTACCGACGACATAGGCAGGACAAGGAAGGACGTACTGCATAGTCAGTATGAGGAGCTAGTACCAAAATAAGAAGCAGAACCTCAAAGGTAATAATCTTTGGATTATTACCTGAGCCATGTGTAAATTGGCATAGGGAAATAAGATTAGACGGATGAATGTGTGGCTTAAAGACTGGTATGGGAGAAATGGGTTCTGGTTCATGGGGCACTGGTGCCAAAACTGGGGAAAGTGGGGACTGTAATGTTGGGACGGACTATAACTGAACCATGCTGGAATGAGTGTTCTCGTGAATCACGTAACTAGGGAAGTAGAGAGGGCTTTAAACTAAACAAGGCTGGTGAGGGATCAAGCTTGGATGGATGTGGCAAATCAGGGGGTAGATTCAAGGCAGAAGACCAGGATAGTAATATGGGAAATGAGGATCATAGAATAGCAGGAAGGGACAGAGAGATAAAACCTAAAAATACAGCAATAGTCAAGACTAGATGTTACAAAGATAACAAAAAGACAAAACTAAGGGCTCTGTATCTGAATGTGTGTAACATTTATAAAGTAAATGAATTAATAGTGCCCATTGAGGTAAATAAAGATGATCTGATAGCCATTACGAAGACATGACTGCAGGATGAGTCCAGAACTAGGGGGCACTGTTTTAAAATTAGGAATCACCTTTTTAGGGCAGAGATGAAGAGAAAGTTTTTTTCTCTCAGAGGGTTGTGCGACGTTGGAACTCTCTGCCTCAGAAGGTGGTGGAGGTGGTGTCATTGAATATTTTTAAGGCAGAGGTAGATAGATTCTTGTTAGACAAGGGAATCAAAGGTTATTGGGGGCAGATGGCAATGTGGAAATCGAAACACAAACAGATCATCCATGATCTTATTGAATCATGGAGAGGCTGGAGGGGCTGAATGGCCTACTTCTGCTCCTATTTCGTCAGTTTGTATGTTCATTAGGGAACAACAGTAAGATTATCAGCATCAACTACCCGCAGTTCATTACCTGTCTCATATCATTTTAGAAAATCGAATATTTACAACCATGTCATTGAAAGGCTCTCATTTATCCTCTGCAGCCCAATCTAGTTATGCATCTCTGATCAACCAATTACACATTCTAGACAAAGAGTGGCCAGCTGAAACGCCATCAGGTTATAAAGAATCGGCAAAAGCTTCTCTCTGCAAGTGGTTTAAATTTGTCATCTACTCCTGTAATCAATGCATTCAGATGTGGAGGAAGCTGGACAATGCAATCCCCATGATGTATGACCATTACTAAATTGTATACACAAGTAATTCCAAGCAGTGCTGTAGAATGTGTGCGAGGATTCAATCAAATGAACTTAGTTGCAACACCAACACACTCAAAACTTCTCACAAGCTGGGTATCAGCACTCATACGTGTCAGACTACATGGATCCCCCCCTCCTGACGCATTGAGATCCAACACCATCACCAGAAATTTACCCCCGTCGGGGGGGTTGTGTGGGGGTGAACGGGGGTGGGCACAAACCTGATAGCCACTCCAATCGGGGACGCACTTCTATTTTACATGGACGGACCACTTAAGGCCCACCCAGCGTGACACTCGCCGGAAGTGCTGAGTGCTCCCTGTGCAGGCAGGGGGGAGGGGGTGGATTCCCTGAGAGGTTCCCTGTGTTCTTTCACGCATGCGCACGAAAGAGTGCAGAGATCTCCCCGAGGCACGGAGGTGCCTCAGGGGGATTTGTTTCATGTGCTAAAGTTTGAAATAAAGGTTTTTAACACTTTTAAAACATGTCCCCTCATGTGACACTGTCACATGAGCTGGGACATGTCAAAGAATAAATGTATAAATTTTTATTAGATTTTAAAATATTTCATGAAACCTCATCCCGCCGTGGACGAGGTTTCATGAAAAATGCAAAGGCTGCCTGGGCTCTTCACCTGCCCGCCAACCTTAAGGTTGGATGGGCAGCTCATTAAATTGAATTAATTAGGTTTTAACAAACCTTAATAAGCCTTTGGCAGTTTGGCAGGCGCGCAGCTGACTCGGCTGCACACCTGCCGAGCTGAAAATCTAAATGATGTATGGTGATGACAGGATGCCTGCTTGACGTCACTGCGTGTCATTTTACGCATTGGTGAGCAGGCCCCGCCCCCACTCGCTGACAGGAAAATTCCTCTCCTTATGTCACAGCCTGGCTGCGATGTCACTGATCGGCAGAGGACTCAAGGACAAGACCAACCTCTCCCTCTCACACAAGTGTGGAACCAGACCCCTTGTGGAAATTATTGTGAAGTGTTGGTTGCAGAAGTTCAAGCAGCGTCATAGTATCGAGCTTTTGAAAATTTGTGGTGATAAAGCCTCTATAGACCTTGATGCGCTGGAAAATCTATTGATGAATTTGATATGCTAATTTCAGACGTTAGCCTTTTGCCTGAACAAATTTACAATGCTGGCAAAATTAGTCTATTCTGGTGATACACCCCTAGAAAAATGCTGGCAACGACTGAGGAGAGTGCACCAAAGAGTGTTAAGGGTGCTAAGGATAGGTTGACTGTCTTTGGTTGTGCCAATGCAGATGGCACACACAAATGTAAGTTGGCTGTAATCGGGACAGCAAATTCTCCAGGAGATTCAAGGGTATTAGGATATTGCCTGTTCACTACTTTGCCAGTAAGAGAGCCTGGTTAACCAGGTACATATTGTTTAATTGATTTCACAACTGCTTTGTAACAGAGGCACATGCACATTGTCAGGTAGCTGGACTTGAAGAAAATTGTGAAACAATGTTGCTCCAGGACAATTATTAAGCGCATCCCCCTGCCAGCTCTTGATGAAAAACAATATTTTCACTATTTACTTCATCCCCCCCACCCCCAGAAGAACTATTGAAGAATGCCTCCCAGCAGAGTACATTGATACTGTGAAGTCTGAACCCTCTCCTGCAAGCAGAATCAGGTTGCAGCTTATTATAGGTACTCTTAATTTATTATTCAGTGATCCATCTTGCTTTTCTAGCTATTTTATCGACTTTAGACTATAGCTAGCTTAGGCTTAGGCTACAGTAATATAAGTAGGCCTAGTCTTATAGGCTGTATCCAAAGTCCAAAATTATCTGAAATCCGAAACGCAAACAGCTTCGAGGATTTCGGAAAACAGATATTTGACTGGTAAAATGTTGCACAATGAAATTCTAGCTACTCTAAAGACTAATGATTCAAAATACCACACAGTTCAGAATAAAATGCCTACCAGCTACCAGCATTAATATTTTTCACTTAAAAGGCATAGTTGACTGATGTTTGGGGACTCAGATGATTAATACATGGGAAAATAAAGTCATAGTACATTTTGAAATGATATGGCAACACATTTTCTTCGAGCTCCAGCACTTCAAAATTCCCACTACATACTTGATTGTGAGAAACCTGTAATTACTAAATCTGTCCATTGCATTACAGGACATTTAAGGAGCTGTAAGTTTGCAATGCAAAACCTACTGTTTCCTAAATTGCATCCACAGATGCTGTCTGACCTCCTGAATATTTCCAACATTTTCTGTCTGTATACTTCGAAAATACACTGATGGAGTTGTGTGAATGCCAGCATTCTAAACCTTTCTGTTGAACTGTCTAATTTGTTTACTGAATTTCACATCTTCAAAGGATGTGAAAGCTAACACTAATAGCCGTTGATTTTACTTCTGCAAGATGACGCAATACAAGGAATTCTGCAAATATTATTTAATTTCTGGGGCAGCATAATTGCTTTCTATTTGATTTAGGATTGTTCATTGAAACTCTCATGCTGAAGCAGAGCACATTAAGTCTGAGAGCATTAATGAGACGCTATGAAAGACAAAGGCCAAGTTTCTTGACATGTTCAGCATTTGCTGCAACTGTTGTCAGAGAGGCCCCAATACCTCTCCGGAGCGAGCACCACAGAGTGCTTAAGCTAAAGATGGGCCCCATAATGTCAACCCTGAAGCTTTATTACTTCAAACGCCTTAAACCAACCCAAATTTGGGCCATTTGCCCATTAATTTTGAATTAATTGCACTTCTAAATTTTACACTTGTATTTTCAGGTGTAAGGGGCCTCTGCTTAATTTGCTAATATTCAATGAGGAAGCTCATACCCTTTTAAAAGTAAAAATTGATAGGATTTTTTTTTACACAAAACCTTTTAAAAGTCTGATAAATATTGTTAAAAAGGTAAAATCTATGACTCCTTTGCATAGTTGATCAGGATTCTTAAATATTATTTTTTAAAAGGGTTGGTCTGATCAAAATTATTAAAATTGAAAAAACGTTTACATTTTTAAACTTTTTGAATAAAAAGTTTAAATGTTAAATCTTGCAAAATTAATTATGTCTAATGTCATTTTTTAAAAAAAAATATACTTTATTCACAAAATATCTGAAAGAACATTACAAAACATTTCTAAATGGCCATCACAAAAGGTGCAATCAGATTCAACTTTTACACATGGATCACAATGTGCTTCAATACAATCAATGAATATTACAGTCCTTTCAATATGGTCATTACAAACAGTCAGACAGTGCAATTGTATTGGAGTTAACAACTTACATCATGTTGCACTCTGAGGTCCTTCAAAACAATTATAATACAAATAGTATTCAATGCATATATTTGTTCTGAGCCATAGAGCCCGAGGGGTCTATACAATTCCCAGCCCCTTGGTGCCCTATAGCTGAAAGATCTTAGACAGCGACCTTTCCCCATTGCGCCTTTGTGGTGGCTGCCCCAAGCTTTAATGCATCCCTCAGCACGTAGTCCTGGACCTTGGAATGTGCCAGTCTGAAACATTCAGTCGGGGACAACTCTTTGCACTGGAAGACCAACAAGTTTCGGGCAGACCAAAGAGCGTCTTTCACCGAGTTGATGATTCTCCAGCTGCAGCTGATGTTTGTCTCTGTGTGTGTCCCTGGGAACAACCCATAGTGCACAGAGTCCTGTGTCACAGAACTGCTCAGGATGAACCTCAACAGAAACCACTGCATCTCTCTCCAGACCTTCTTTGCAAAGGCACAATCCACAAGGAGGTGAACAACGGTCTCATCCCCACCACAGCCACCTCAAGGGCAACGTGCAGAGGGGGTGAGACTCCTGGTGTGTTGGAAGGATCTGACGGGGAGGGCTTTTCTCAACACCAGCCAAGCTACATCTTGGTTCTTGTTGGAAAGTTCTGGCGATGAGGCATTCTACCAAATGACTTTGACAGTCTGCTCGGGGAACCATCCCACAGGATCCATCCTGTCCTTTTCCCGCAGGGCCTCTAAGATGTTACATGCCGACCACTACCTGATGGACATGTGATCAAAGGTGTTTCTCTGCATAAATTTTTCCACGAGGGACAGGTGGTACGGCACGGTCCAACTACTCGGAGCGTTCCGCGGCAGCGTGGCCAGACCCATCCTTCGCAACATTGGGGAACCTAAGCACAAATGTAAATGGCATTTTCCAATGCCTTTTTATTGCAGTGGCCTTTTTGTTCTGTTTCTTTGGTGTGGTGACTATAAGCTACATCCACAACTCCTTACCGTTTTCGGTCACTCCAGCCTGCCCTGCTGGGCCTCACTGCAGCCCACATTGGGACTGAATCCTCCCACAAGGCAGCTGAAATTCTTGACACTGAGATGGCGACATGCTTGTGCAATGTTAATTTTGATGTAGCAGCACTGACCACAAAATCACATTGTAGCAACTTGCAATCAAATTAGAAGATGCCTATTTGCATAGCAGCAGTACCATGCATGACAGTAACCATCATGGCAGTAGCACCATGCATGACAGCACCATGCATGACAGCAACCATGCATGGCAGTAACCATGCATGACAGCAATCATGCATGACAGGTTCTGTACATGGTTAATGATTAACAATAAATGGCTCATGTTTAAACATACGAGTCTCAAGACCTCTCATCATGAGACATCAAACAAATCCTTACGACATGGTGATCAGCGGTGGTAATACAACAACATGCTTCAACTTTTGGCGTTTTGGTTTTTTTTTTATTGCCATATCCATATAGAACTTCATTGCTACTCACTGTCCAGGCTTGCTAGATCCTTTTAAGCCTACAAACATATGGATTAGGAGCAGGAGTAGGTCATTTGGTCCCTCAAGCCTGCCCCACCATTCAACATGATCATGGCTGATCTGATTGTGGCCTCAGCTTCACATTTGGGCTTACCCCCGATAACCTTTGATTCCCTTGTTAGTCAAGAATCTATCTACCTCTGCCTTATGAAGATTCATTGACCCTGCTTCCACTGCTCTCTCTCTCTCTCTCTCGGACACACACACTCATCCTCTCTCTCTCCCTCTCTCTCTCAGACACACACTGTCATGACAGTGGATTCCAGCCCTGAGTTACTTACTGGCATGTTAAATGAGAAAAGAAGACATGTGGGCTGCAGTGAGGCCCAGCAGGGCAGGCTGGAGTGAGAGAAAACAGTAAGGAGTTGTTAAAATAGAAGACATGTGTTTTCTAAAAAATGACATACAAGCAAAGGCACTGAGCAAAAGATGGCTGAGAATGAAATTCCTATCTGGATTATACTTTACCACCTAATCCTGAGAGAACTTGGAATGTTGCAGCTAAAAATGTGTCAAGTCATAATTTAGACAGACACTTGAAAGTAAAAGATGACATGCAAAAAAATGAACTTTAAACTTTTGTGCTTGCAGAGACAATGGAGGCTGATTGCCACGCCTCTGCAGACATCCAAAACCATATCCTATTGAGTTATATCTCAGAATGTGGAAAGGGTCTGAGTTGAAAGAAAATGGACTCTGGGTGAAAATTATGTTTGTTTTCTCCTATCCAGGAATATACAAGGAAATGGGTTAAAAAGCTAACTGCGCGACTGATTTGTGTGTTCTAGTGTGCTAGTGTGCTGTGAGAGTGACAGCAGAAGATCAGCTAGGTACCCCTGCAGCTTTCAGGAAAGGCTCTCTCCTTCTCCCTCTCTCTCTGTTGCTGGAGGCAAGTCAGCAAAGTCACAATCACAAAGGAAATAGGCCAGCTTCTTCAGCCAACCTGCAGAACCAAGTATCCCCAAACCAAGTGCTAAACTGCCAAAGTCAGCTCTACCAGAATCATCCAACTTAATGGCCACAATGTTTCACCATTTACACCCCACAGACAAGCCAAAGACTGATTCATATTTCTTTTTTAATTTTTATTTGGATTAAAAGTCTAATTTCTGATCTGTGTGTATGTGTGTTGTATTTATATTTTTATTTTTTGGGTTTTGGTAACTAATAAGATTACACTTTCTTTGAATCAAGACAGCCTGGTTAAATGGGCTTCATCTAAAACATAAATACATTTGGATTGGGAAAAGGTATCCACGAAGGAAGGGATCCTTTTTAAATTAATCTTGTTGCAACCACCCGAGGGGGTTGAATAAAGATGGGGAGCCAGCTCATTCCTCCTTACCAGGGACCATAACAAAATTGGGGTCCCATTCGGGAAGTTAACAAATTGAGAGACTTCACTTGGGAACCAGTCATAACAACACACTCACCTTCCCTCTCTCTTTCCCCCCAACACACACATACACATACAAACACACATTCCCTTTCTCTCTCAAAAACACACACTCACCTCTCTCTCAGACACACACGCCACACACACACTCACCCTCTCTCTCAGACACACACGTCACACACACACTCACCCTCTCTCTCAGACACACACGCCACACACACATTCACCATCTCTCTCAGACACACACGCCACACACACACTCACCCTCTCTCTCAGACACACACGCCACACACACACTCACCCTCTCTCTCAGACACACACGCCACACACACACTCATCCTCTCTCTCAGACACACACGCCACACACACACACCCTGTCTCTCAGAACCCCTCCACACACACACACACACACACACCCACTAACTCAGACACACACACATACACACAACCTCTCTCTCAGACACACACACACACACACACACACACACACGGGGCAGAATTTTACATTCAGCTGGTGGGTGCGTGCCCAACCCAATGGGGTGTAAAATAGCACATGATGATGTTGGGCGAGCATCCCAACGTCATCGCACACTTGTGTGATATTTCGATCAGTGGGCATGTGCAAGAGTTGGCAGCACGCCCACTAACAATTAAGGGGCCTATTAAAGCCATTCAAGTATTAATTAACAACAATTTTTCGCTGCCCGTCCAACCTTATGTTTGGCGGGCGAATCAGCCTTTGCATTTTTGAGGAAGCCTCACCCATGGGGGGCATGAGACACACATGCACACTCACCCTTTCTCCCGACACACACTCACCCTTTCTCCTGACACACACTCACCCTCCCTCCCGGACACACACTCACCCTCCCTCCCGGACACACACTCACCCTCCCTCCCGGACACACACTCACCCTCTCTCCCGGAAACACACTCACCCTCTCTCCCGGACACACACTCACCCTCCCTCCCTCCCTCCCGGACACACACTCACCCTCTCTCCCGGACACACACTCACCCCCTCTCCCAGACACACACTCACCCTCCCTCCCGGACACACACTCACCCTCCCTCCCGGACACACACTCACCCTCCCTCCCGGACACACTCTCACCCTCCCTCCCGGACACACTCTCACCCTTCCTCCCGGACACACACTCACCCTCTCTCCCGGACACACACTCACCCTCTCTCTCGGACACACACTCACCCTCTCTCCCGGACACACACTCACCCTCTCTCCCGGACACACACTCACCCTCTCTCCCGGACACACACTCACCCTCCCTCCCGGACACACACTCACCCTCTCTCCCAGACACACACTCACCCTCTCTCCCGGACACACACTCACCCTCTTTCTCAGACACACACTCTCTCTCTCAGACATACACTCACCCTCTCCCTCAGACACACACTCACCCTCTCTCTCAGACACAAACTCACCCTCTCTCTCAGAAACACACTCACTCACACTCACCCTCTCTCTCAGACACACACTCACTCTCTCTCTCAGACACACACACGCACACTCACGCTTTTTCTCAGACACATGCACACTCACCCTCTCACAGACACATACCTCACCCTCTCTCACAGACACACACACACACACACTCACCCTCTCTCTCAGGCACACACGTACACTCACACTCACACTCTCTCTCAGACACACACTCACTCTCTCTCTCAGACACACACACACACACTCACGCTTTTTCTCAGACACATGCACACTCACCCTCTCACAGACACATACCTCACCCTCTCTCACAGACACACACACACACACTCACCCTCTCTCTCAGGCACACACGCACACTCACACTCACACTCTCTCTCAGACACAACCACACACACACACCCCCATTCTCTCTCTGACACACACTCACACTGACTGTCAAATACACATGCTCACCCTCCCTCTCTCTTGTACAAACACATGGTCACCCTCACTCACTCCCTCACTCACCCACCCTCACTCACTCACCCATCTTCCTTTCCCACCCTCACTCCTTCACCCACCCTCACTCCCTCACTTGCCCAACCGCACCCCCCAACCACTGACCCAGCCACCCTCACCCACCCTCACTCACTCACCCATTCACCCTCACTCACACCCACTCACTCACTCAGTCACCTGCCCACATTCACTCACTTACCCTCACTCACCAAATCGGCTGGGGGCAGAGGAGGTGTGATGAAAGCACAAGAGAGACCTTTTTAGCCAAGACAATTAAATTTTAAATGTCCCAGCCATTAACTTGAATGGCCCAATTCTTCCATGTTTGATGAGAGGAACTGTTTACACCTGGTCTGTTTGGGAACTCATTAAATTTCAAAAGTCTTTTTATGTCTCAGCATGTTGACTTGTAATCCACTCAGAGACTCCTGGAACTTGACAACATTACAGACCTCCTTGGCAGCCATTTTGAGGCCCACCATGTCCATTTTTAAAACAGAGTACAGTTTTTTTTAACAAAATTTGTAACATCATAACCACACACCATAACAGTCCTCCTCCCATTGAGGAAAATATTAAAATTCAATTTTCTTTTTTTTTACATGATTTCATGGTGAAGCAAACGATAAAAGAAACACTTACCCCCTGGAATTTTTTCACATGCACACTGTTGGCTGATGCAATACAGTTGCCTATTGAATTTTTTGTCTCTTAAAATTTACAAACATGGAGCAGGTGTGCACCACTTGGGCCCTCAAGCCTTCTCCAATATTCAATAAGATCATGGCTGATCCAATTGTAACCTTGTGGTAATCATGGGCAGAATTTTGCCATTGGTGAGTGGGGAGCAGGGCCCGCTCGCCGACGCGCAAAATGATGCAGGATGACATCGGGGGAACTCCTGATGTTATCCCATCCCATTTAAATTTTCAGGAAGGCGGGGGTGCAGCAAAATCAGCTGCAGGCCCGCCGACCTGTCAATGGCCAATTGAGCCCATTGACAGGATCAAATAAACAATTAAAGGATCTGCCCGTCCAACCTTAACGTTGGTGGGCAGGCCAGGAGGCCCGCGGAGGAATAGAAAAAAACAGGAAACCTCATCCACTGGCGGGATGAGGTTTCATGTAGGGATTTAAAAAATGTAATAAAGTTTTCGTGTAATTTGTGAACATTTCCCATCTCATGTGACATTGTCACATGAGGGGGACATGTTAAGGATTTTCTTTTCTAGTTTTGATGTTTTTAAAACTGTCACCAATCTCCCTGAGGCAGCGTTTAGCCTCAGGGAGATGTGAGCTCTTTCGGCGCATGCTTTTGGGAATCTCCCCTCCACCCGCACAGGAAGTGCAAAGCGCTTCCCAGCAGATGTCAAGCTGGGAGGGCCTTAAATGGCCCGCCCACATAATAATGGCGGCGGGGCCCACTTCTCCAGCGGGGATTGGCTCCCTGCCCGCTGGAGATTGGGTCAGGCCCGCCCGGCAGGCAGAAAATTCTGTCCTATGGTTTTATGTAATTTGTAGTGTACCTTTAAGAACGATGTTATAAAGGAATATCATATGATTTTACATAACCAATAGAGGAGTAGCGTGGGCTAGTTAGTAATCGAAGTATGGAGACAGGGTTTGAGTTGTAAACACTCAAGTGTAGCTGCTGAGCACTTTTGTAAATAAACAGAATGTGTTTCACCTAAGAAGTGTCTGCTGATCAACTCTGTCTATCGTAACAACTCAGCCATCCCACAATAAGCATGCAACCAGAATCCATAAGTCCCAACAAACTGATGACTAGAATCCGACAAACTGGCGACAAGGAAAAAGCAAGGATAAAGTGAAGGTACAATAAACTGGCTTCGAGAATAAAACAAGTTAATGGAAGAAAACAAAAGAAACGAAATCGGGCTATACCTTGCACGATAATTGTAAGTAGAGCTTCTGTCCTAATCGTCGAAGCAATGCCCTTCACAGAATGCCGCAATTCAGAAGAATTTATCCTTTAGATCCAGCCATGGATGATTGGTCTCATATTGAACGCCTCGCGTTCGTTTTCCAAGACACATTACAAGGGAAGAGAAGAGGCGAGCAATCCTCTTATCTACATGTGGGAATAAAGCCTACGGCTTGATTCGAAGTTTGACAGCGCCCAGTGCTACAGATTCGAAAAGTTTTGATGAATTAGTGGACCCATGAAGGATCATTATCAGCCAAAGCCCTCGGTAACGCTGCAATGGTTTAAATTTAACTCAAGAAGTAAGCCCCGGAGGAGACCGTTGCTTGATATGTGGTAAGTTTGAAACAGTTAACAGAGCTTTGGGAGTTTGATACATCTTTAACCAACATGCTCAGAGGTCATTCAGTGTGTGGTGTGAATGATGACACGATTCAGAAGATGTTACCATCTGAAACAAATTTGTATTTTAAGAAGATAGCACTGTAGAGATAGCACTGGCCATGGAAAGCACAGTAAGGGATTCAAAAGCCACACAGGGGGCACAAAATGGCACCATCCTCCACATTGGGCAGGAAGTCCCAGCCAAAAAGGCGCAAATATGCAGGACTCCACTGAGATGTGGGAAACAGCCACCACTAGCAGAAAAATAAAAATAAATTACAAAGCAGTGAAAACAAGGAATAATTGCAACTGAGGTGGAATCAAGCAACCTTATTTAGATTGGCTGTTTAAAAAAATTGAATGTTCTTATTATCATCGAAATGGACACATAATGAGACAGTGCAAGGAAAGAATCAGGCAGACTTTCAAACAAAAGAAAAAGACCCTGTGAGATCTACAATGTAGAAGAGGCTGAAGCAACAAATTCAGATATTTATTCTTCATTTAATTTGAAGGTTGGAAAGACGGAACCAATACATGTAACAGTGAAGGTAAATGGCAAACCTATTAGAATGGAAGTGGACGCAGGAGCTTCCACTACAGTAATTGGTGAACATACCTTCAAAAATATGAATTATGGCGAACATAAATTAAATTTGTAAGAAACTGATGCCAAATTAAAAACTTACACGGGTAAAGACATCCAAGTCAAAGGTCCATTATGGAAGCCAATGGATAAAACCATTCTTGATGGTGGTATCAGGTCAGGGGCCAAGCCTCCTGGGATGAAACTGGCTAAAAGAGATTACGTTAGAATGGGCTGAAATTTTCCAGCTGAGAGCAAGTGGGTTTGCAGAGCTACTACAAAAATACACTTCAGTCTTCAAGGATGAGCTTGGGAAGATCCAGGGGCTGCAAGCAAAAATTCATGTGGATCCAAAGGCAACCCCACGATTCATGAAGGCAAGACCAGTACCTTATGCACTGTGGGAAAAGATCGACACCAAACTGGACAGATTAGAGAAACTGGGCATTATACAATCTGTGCAGTTCTCAGAATGGGCAACACCAATAGTCCCTTTCCTTAAACCTGACGAAAGCATTCAAATTTGTGGAGACTACAAATTGACTGTTAATAGAGTGGCTAAGTTGGGCAGATACCCCATACCAAAAATAAAAGACCTTTGTGCCAAGTTAGCATTTGGAACTGCCTACGCAAAGCTTGATATGAGTCATGCTTATCAACAATTAGAGTTAGAGAAGGTCTTCTGGGAATTTGTCACAATTAATACGCACAAAGGGTTGTAGCAATGTACCCTTTTGCTTTCTGGCATCTCCTCAGCTTGTGCCTTATTCCAGTGAACAATGGAAGGTTGATTGCAGGGACTGCCCCACGTTGTTCTTGTGACATGACCCACTGAAAAGGAGCATTTGGCGAACTTAGAAGAAGTCTTAAAATGTTTCCTGCAAGCTGGAGTGCATTTAAAAAAGGAAAGCACATGTTCCAAATGAAGGAGGTTATCTACCTGGGTCACTGAGTAGATTCACAGGGCCTCCACCCGGTTGAGGAGAAAGTGACAGCCATAAGAAAGGTGTCTGCACCAAAGAACACCTCAGAGCTCAAATCATTCTTAGGAATGATCAATTATTATGGGCAGTTCTTACCCAATTTGTCTACAGAACTGGCACCCCTGCATTCTCTACTCAAGAAGAACCAAGATTGGTCTTGGGAGGCACCCCAGAAAGAAGCTTTAATAAAGGTGAAACAATTGTTGCACTCATCAACCTATTAGTACATTATGACCAGAAGAAAGAACTGGTGCTGACATGTGACTCATCTCCCTACAGAGTGGAAGTAGTGCTCTCCCATCGAATGGGCGATGGCACAGAATGACCTATAGGATATGTATCAAGAGCGCACACCAGAGCGGAAAAGGGATACTAACAGATAGAAAGAAGACCTGTCAATCATCTTTGGTGTCAAGAAATTTCACCAGTACGTACATGACCATCATTTTACTATCGTTTCAACCACAAGCCATTACTAGGATTGTTCAGTGAGGAAAAGGCTATACCACCCATAGCCTCAGCAAGAATACAATGATGGGCATTGATCCTGGCAGCATACAAATATACTTTCATCCATAGGCCTCAAAATCAAATTGCAAACACCAATGCACTGAGCCGTTTGCCTTTACAAGAAAAAGATGAGGATGTCCGAGTTCCACAAGAATTAGTTTTATTAGTTAAATTTCTTAGATTAATCACTGGTATGTGCTAGACAGATTAGAAACTGAACAAGTTGAGACCCAGTCTTATCCAAAGTACGAGAACAGGTGCTTTATGGTTGGTCACAAGAGCCTGTATCCGATTAAATGAAACCGTACATTAACAGAAGACATGAAATAACCAGCCAGGATGATATCTTATTGTGGGGAGCATGAGTGATAGTTCCTCGAAAGGGAAGAAAGCCGTTGATAATTCAACTACACAGTGCACATCCAGGAATATCCCAAATGAAGACCATAGCACACAGCTATCTATGGTGGCCTGGATAGAGAAATAGAGAGCTTAGTGAAGAATTGTTTGCGGTGTCAGCAATTGCAAAAGCTACCTTCAACAGCTGCATTACACCCTTGGGAGTGGCCAGGAAGGCCATGGGTACGATTACACATTGACTATGTGGGAACTTTCATGGGGACAATGTTTCTGCTCATTGTAGATGCGCACTCAAAATGGATGGACATATATAAGGTGAAGTCACCAACATCTTGTTTGACAATTGAGAAGCTACCTCAAAGATGTGCCATTCACGGACTACCAGAAGTGGTCGTATCTGATAACGGCACTGCATTTACGAGTGCTGAGTTTCAGCGGTTTATCAACATCAAGATATCACTCATGTAAAAGCTTCACTTTTCTACCCTTCCTCAAATGGACCGGCAGAAAGAGCAGTTCAAACTTTCAAATCAGGCATGAAAAAGTTAACTTGAGATTCCTTAGCAACCAAGTTAGCACGCTTTCTTTTTCATTATAGGACCACCCCTCACACAACAACAGGTGTCACACCTGCGGAATTATTGATAAAATACCATCTCAGGACGAGATTGAGCTTAATAATGCTGAATCTAGGGGGAAGGTAGAAAGGAGTCAGGGAGTCAGAAAACTGGACAAGACTGGTGTAGTCATGAGAGGAAATTTGCCATGGGAGAGACGGTATATGTGAAGAACTTTGGAGAAGGACCAAAGTGGTTACCGGGTGAAATAAGTGCAGTGACCGGACTTTTATCTTACCACATGAAGGTGGAAGACCGAGTCATATGGAGACATGTGGATCATTTGAGGAAGAGAGGGACAAATCATCCATAAATGATTCCATCAGTGTTCACGCCAAAGTCAAAGTTTCCTGTTGAGAGAACTCAACTTTGTACAGATGTGTCTGAAGTGCCTGTTGTATCTGCAAGAGTTGAGGAAACAGATGTGCAGGTAACTGCTGAAGAACCTGATGTTCAGACAACTCCAGAAAATGAGATTCCTAACAAAGCATCTGAAGTTGTAGAGCTGAGGCATTCTACGCACATAACGAAACCCCCAGAAAGACTGAATTTGTAAATTACTTATCTGTGTAAATAATTTGCTATGTTGAGAAAATAGCACTTGTAAATGTAAAATGTGGTAACTATGGCTTTATGTGTAGTATAACTTTAAGAAGGATGATATAAAGGAAGACCACATGATCTTATGTAGAGGAGTAGCGAGGGCTACCTCTGTAGTCAGTAGTCTGTAGTTAGTAGTCAGAAGTATGGATTTAGGGTTTGAGTTGAAAGCACACAGCTGTAGCTGCTGAGTACCTTTATAAATAGACAGAATGTGTTCCACCTAAGAAGTGTCTGCTGATTAACTCTGTCTATCGTACCAACTCAGTCATCCCAAAACAAGCGTGCAAGCAGGATCCATTAGTCCTAACAAACCGGTGTTTAGGTTCCAACAAACCTCCTGTCTACCCCCGATGAGTTTTCACCCCCTTGTTAATCAAGAATCTATCTAGCTCTGCCTTTAAAATATTCAAAGACTCTGCTCCCACTGCCATTTGAAAAAGAATTCCAAAAACTCATGACCCTCTGAGAGAAAAACATTCTCCTCGTCTCTGTCTTAAGTGAGCGATCTCTTATTTTTAAACAGTGACACCTAGTTCTAGATTCTCCCACAAGAGGAAACATCCCCTCCACATCCACCCTGTCACTACCCCTCAGGATCTTAAAGGTGTCAATCAAGTCATCTCTTACTCTTCTAAACTCCAGTGGGCACAAACCTAGCCTGTCAAGTCTTTCCTAATAAGACAACCTGCTCATTCCTGATATTAATCTAGTAAACCTTCTCTTAACTGCTTCTTATCGCATTTATATATTTCCTTAAACAAGGAGACCAATACTGTACATATTACTCCAGATGTGGAGCAGAATCGTCCCAGATTTGCACAAAGTGCGGTAGCAGGAGGGGAAAGGGACATTTTATCCACCAACCGCAGTTGCGGGTTTTCGGGCCGTATCATTCCATTCCCGACACATCCCGCCTCATTAATAATGCATTCCCTGGAACCACACCGACCACTGGTGGGGAAGCCTCTGATTCATTTGCCCCACCATCACCTCAGGCCTTCAGTAATTAGGACGCCATATTTAAAGGGCACCCTTGCACAGAGCGAGCACTCACTAAGGGATCAAAAGCTGCTGCAAAGTCATGGCTGCCAAAGGGAGGAAACATGTTGCCCCCAAATTTTGCGACACCTCCCCCGGGTGCCTATTGGATGCAGTGGAGGCTTGCCGTGAGGTCCTCTATCCCTGCTCTGGGTGAAAACCAACAAGCAAGGTCACCAATCCAGCACGGGAGGCAGTAGCAGCAGTGGTCAGCGCCAACACTCTGCAAAAGTGCACAGCCACCCAGTGCTGAAAGAGGATGAATGATCTCCTCCGTTCCGCCAGGGTAACTCATTCCTCTCATCACTCTCAGCTCACATACCCACAAACCCATTACACATCCACAGGGATCCCACTCACTGCCAGTTCAAGGAACATCATCATTCACTCTCACATGCTCACTTTTGTCTGCACTGTAGATTGTGTCCTCATCCCATCCATGACACCACTCACCACCCACACATGTCAGGCATCCTTATCATCTGGCCTGGCAGGTGTCCTGCTTACACCCTTTCCATCTGTCTTCATGCAACAAAAGTCGATGCACAACAAAAGGGAGAGCCTACAGACTGGTGGAGGAATGCCTGACATCAAGGTCCTCACAGAGTGAAAATAGTGTCATCCAGCTGCCCGGCGACGATCTGGACCATTCCTGTCCTAACGCTGAGGTCGATAGTGTTCAACCAAGTGAGGATCCAGCAGTGCAACATCCACCAGGTTGTGAATGAGTTCCCGTGTTTCACAGTCCCCTGCCATGCACGAATTATCTCTCCTTGCTTTCGCAGGCACATCTGGAAAGGAGCCGAGTGGGTCCTCGAGGCAGGTCCTTGACTCAAGTCCTGAAGACACCCTGGAAGAAGAATTTGATGACACCCTAATTGAAGACCTGTCACAGCGCTCACCCACATACTCCACCAGCGCAGAGACATACACCTCGGTGGGGCCTAGTTCTAGAGTAGCCCTAGGGTCACAATCTGGTGAACACGCCACACTGTCTGATCCACAGAAGGTGAAGGCAGGAACTTTTCAGGTTTCTGGCACTCGATGTACAGCTGGGGAGCAGAAATATGTTGGGTCCAAGTCAGATGACGATCTCCTGGACTCAGTCATACCTCAGTTGCTGGAGCTGCGAAGACAAGCTCGGGAAAATCGGGAAGGGATGTCCGCTGCACTCCTCAGATTGCAAATCACAATGGAGGAGTCTGTCCACCTTCAGATTGAGGTGGTAGCGCCGGCATGCTAACGCATCGAGCTCAATACTGGTAGGATGGCAGGCGCCATGGAGACCTGGTCCAGGACATTGGTCCTGCACTGCTGCGCAGGCTGAACTCTATTGTTGACATCATAGTTGGCCTCCAACATTGTCAACGAGAGAGGGGTGCGGGGCAATTCGATCTCACCCCAACTTCCCCTTCTCCACCAAGAATTGAGGGAGGGGCCCTCGGGCACTCATAAGGAGGGGAATCAGCAGGTGCACACCCCAGGGCCATCCACCCAGGTGACTCTGGGAGTGTCCAGCCTATCTGACTGCCCCCTTCATGTGTCCCCAGCAGCCCCAGCTCCCCAGCCCGAGGAGGGTGTCACTGTCACACAGCAGGACACCAAAAGCAGACCGGGGCCCTCCAAGTCTCGGCCCTCCAGAGGATGACCACCAAGGTCATCACAGACAGGGTGTAACAGTCAGCAGGCTGCCTCTACCTCAACTGTGGATATCCGGGGAACACTAAGACATAGCATCAGGATTGGGACAGTTAAGAAGATGTGGTTGCACAGACTGGGCACGAATATTAATCACATGTACATCATGTTCACTATTGTAAATAAATGCCCAAGGATGTCTATGGCTCCTTGTTATGATGAGCAGTGTTCATGTCACTCAGATGTGAAACCTTGCTTCCTTCACAAGATAAAGGCAGGTGTCTCAGTCCAGGGCCTCTTCCCTGTGCAGTGTGTAACCTTCAGACCAAAGTGATTGTCGGCCTCACACTCCATGGACACATTACTGATGCCTGCATCTTGATGGTGCTTGACATTGTTGCCAGAATGTCGTGGGCAGGCGTCACAGAGTTCCGTCATTCTCTCTGTGCTCTCAGCACCTTTGAGGTGGGGCTGATCCCCCATCTCCTCGGCATCTGTGACCGGTGACAGGTTGTTCCTGAAGGGGTCAGGTGCTGAAGGCAGACAAAGGATCAGCTGCATTTAAAGTTTCACAGCTGTGTCTTCATGATATGATCCTGATCACAGAGCGCAAGCGAACTGCCCTCGGACAGAGAGGAGTCAGATATTCACAGAGGTTATGTGAAGATCTATGGAATGTCCTCACTGCATGTCGTCATCATCCTTCTGGAATCTAGTGACTATTAGGGCCTCCGCTGCGTCTCCATGAAATGGGCCTGAGCACTGAGGGTATGTGCGCTGCCATCAGCCACACAGGAGTCAAACGTTCACAGATGCAATGTGAAGATGTCAGGACTGTCCTCATTGCACCTCATCATCATCCTCCACGAATCTTACAGCTATGAGGGTCTCCCGAGCATGCCTGCCTTGTCTGGCCAGTGCGATGGCCTCATCGCTGGCAGCCTCATTTTCGAGGTCCTCAACATCATCATCTCCTTCGATGTCCTCCTCATCAGATGAGAAGTGCAGCTCTTCCATGTCCTCCTCAGCCAGTTCCCCACCCCACTGCAGCGCCAGTTTGTGTAGCCAGTAGCAAGCGATGATGATGCGTGGCATCCTCTGGGGACTTTATTGTAGTGCTCCACTGGACCTGTTGAGGCACTGGAACCTCATTTTCAAAATGCTTATCGTTTGCTCCACCAAAGTCCAGGTTGCGGCATGACCCTCATTGTACCATTTCTTTGCCACAGTCTGAGGCTGCCACACGGGAATCATCAGCCACGTCCTCTGCGGGAAGCCCTTGTCCCTGAGGAGCCAACCCTGCAGCCTCTTTGGACCCCGGAAGATGCCAGGGATCTGAGACCTGCTAAGGATGTAGGAGTCATGGACACTCCCTGGGAATTGTGCACAGAACTGTAGGATGTGTTTGTGGTGGCCGCACATCAGCTGAACATTTGGCGAGTGGAAGCCCTTGTGATTGACGTAGTGGACTGTTTGTTGCCACAGAGATTTAAGCACCATGTGAGTGCAGTCAATGATACCCGGCACCTATGGAAAACCTGAGATCTGCGCAAATCCCAGCTTCCTGGCTTTCCTGACCCCAGGCAAAATGCACAAAGTTCTGTTCCTTCGCAAAGATGGTGTCCATGACCTCCTGGATACACTTGTGCGTGGAGGCTTGTGGTGTCCCACACAGGTCACCTGTTGAGGCACGGAATGAGCCGCTGGTGTAAAAATTGAGCACCGCAGTCACTTTCTCGGCCATGGGCAATCGATGCCCTCCATGTTCCCAAATGGCGCCAAATCTTGCAGGATGTGGTACATGTGACCAACAGTTCTCTAGACATGCACAGTCTTCGGCAGCACTGATTCTCAGTCAACTGCAGGACTGACTAGTGCCACCTATAGACCCTGGGTCTAGCAAAATGCCTACGAGTGACAACTCTGTGGATCTCTGTGCACAACAGGCCCTGCTGCCCCTTCATCTTGAGGGAGGTGCTCCTCCCTTTGCCAAGCCAGGCACCTCCACTTCTCTTCTTCTTCTTCTGTGCTCTCTGTAAGCCATGAGACATACCGCTAAATCACCAAGCTCCATGATCCTAATGTTCTTCTCTTTCAGGATCAAAGAGAGAGACACATGGGTTAGCATAGGCGACCTAAGAGCCTCTTTTGGTTAAGTCTGAAGGCCCCTTCATGCATGCTGGAGAGTGCTGACCACCACTTAGATGGCCAACGTGTAGTGCGCTTCATGGCTGACCGGAACCCCCAACCACCTCTGTCCCACTCCCCTTGAATGAATGGCAGCAGCTTTGTCCACTGGACTGCAAGCTGTGCTCTCAGCTCAGGCGCAGACATTCTCCTAACCCGCACTGCAAGGCTGTACTGTTAGCTTGAACCATGGGGGAGACTGGTCCAAACTTAAATGATGACATTGCAAGGGACTGTGAGCGCCTCCACCAGTGACTGCTCCATGGCCATATTTCGCAAGGGGTTTCTACAACTTGCCCAGTTGGCCAATTGCTCTACTGTCCCCTAAAACACTCAGTAATTTGCACTCTGTGCCCAAGGAGTGAAAAGTTCTGAGTATTTGGTGACACTTTTGTGCTTTTGCATTTCTAGAGTGGGCAGAAATGCTTCAGAGGCCCAACTCCAAGCATGTCAATGGAGCTGCTGCTGAACGGCCTCAGCTATGGAAGAATGCTCACTTTTAACAAGTTTTTCCAAGTATGTGCCCGCTTCTTTCACCCTCCCCCTCAACTCCCACCCCACCAGTATGTGCTTGCATACTTCCTTCGGTCTGTGCTGCCTTGCCCAGCACCACACTTAAAGCCAGCTGGGAAGAAGCAACTTGCTTGTGCTCCGATCCCCCACCAAATGCGTAGCGCCTCTTCCTTGATGTCCGCAAGTGCTGTGCAAGGTTGTCTGCACTCACCTCCAAGTTCCCCTCGAAATTCAGCTCACCAAGGTGCATGCCTTTTAAAGACAGTCATGAAGCACACTGTTCTGAAGTCATGCTGACCTGGGCAGTAAATTTGACATGGGGCGGGGCGGGGAGGTTGGGGGTGATGATTCTGGTAAACAGGGCATTTAATGAGGTTCTAAAGGATTGAAATTATGCTCCTGAGGTGCAGTGGAGGGAAATGTGGCCTGCCATTGATAGGTGGAGCAGACAATTGCAAACTGGTTTCATGACGGTGTGAGACCGATTTTTGGCCCTCCACCCGCCATGATGTCTGCCGCCGGCAAGACCACACGATTCGGCCCTCCTGTCCCTTTCTGTAACATTTTGTTTATCATGTCCCATATCAGTAGCTTTCTCTCTTGCCTTGTTTCTACCCTTTGTTTGAACACATCTTCCCAAATAGGCCTTTGACAAGGTCCCTCATGGCAGACTGGTATAGAAGGTAAAGCTGGCAAGATGGATACAGAATTGGCTTGGTCATAGAAGACAGAGGGTAGCAGTGGAAGGGTGCTTTTCTGAATGGAGAACTGTGACTAGCGGAGTTCCACAGGGATCAGTGCTGGGACCTTTGCTGTTTGTGGTATACATAAATGATTTAGAGGAAAATGTAACTGGGCTAATTAGTAAGTTTGCAGATGACACTAAGGTTGGAGGAGTTGCAGATAGTGAAGAAGATTGTCAGAGGATACAATGGGATATAGATCAGTTGGAGACTTGGGCAGAGAAATGGCAGATGGAGTTTAAACCGGACAAATGCGAGGTAATGCATTTTGGAAGGTCTAATACAGGCAGGAATTAAACAGTAAATGGCAGAACCTTTAAGTGCATTGACGGGCAGAGGGATCTGGGTGTACAGGTCCACAGGTCACTGAAAATGGCAATGCAGGTGGATAAGGTAGTCAGGAAGGCATATGGCATGCTTGCCTTCATTGGCAGGGGTATTGAGTATAAAAGCTGGGAAGTCATGCTGCAGCTGTATAGAATCTTGGTTATGCCACACTTGGAATATTGCATGCAATTCTGGTCGCCACATTACCAGGAGGATATGGAAGCATTGGAGAGGGTGCAGAGGAGGTTTACCAGGATGCTGCCTGGTCTGGAGGTTATTAGCTATGAGGAGAGGTTGGAGAAACTCGGATTGTTCTCACTAGAGCGACGGAGATTGAGGGGTGACTTGATAGAAGTTTACAAAATTATGAGTGGTATGGACAGAGTAGATAGTCAGAAGCTTTTTCCCAGGGTGGAAGAGTCAATTACTAGGGGACATAGATTTAAGGTGAGAGGAGAAACTATAAAGGTGATGTGCGGGGCAAGTTTTTTACGTAGAGGGTAGTGAGTGTCTGGAATTTGCTGCCAGAGAAGGTGGTGGAAGCAGGTACGATAGTGGTGTTTAAGAGGCACCTTGACAAATACATGAATAGGATGGGAATAGAGGGGTACGGACCCCAGAAGTACAAAATGTTTTAGTTGATGGGCAATATGATCGGTGCAGGCTTGGAGGGCCGAAGGGCCTGCTCCTGTGCTGTACTTTTCTTTGTTCTTTGTTCAAATGTCCCTACTTCCCAATCTTTCCCAGTTATGTTTTATCTGGTGGATGAATATAACTATTAGGATGCAAAAGTTCAGAATTGGTGACAGTATCTGTCATAGAGTCCTTAAAGCAGATAGCATTTGAGGAAAGCTAACGCAAATTAAGTTACCTGCTTAGGCAAAGAGGTTGCAAAAACCTTTAACCCTTGCTTGACTGTATCCAAAATCCAGGGGTCAGCTCATTGAAGATTTGAATTTCTGGGATAATGGAGTGGGAAGTATTAGTTTGGATCCCTGCAGCACATGAACCTTTTTGAACTCCTGGTAGGTCTCTCAATTTCCGCCTGGAGTCTAGCGGATGGTGTCTCTGTGATGGAGAGCGAACTATAAGAACATAAGAAATAAGAGCAGGAGTAGGTCATTCAGCGCTTCGAACCCGCTCCACCATTCAATGAGATCATGGCTGATCTTCCACTTCAACACCATTTTCCTGTGCTAACCCCATATACCTTGATGTTTTTAATATGTCAAAATCCATTGAGTTCAGTCTTGAACACACTCAAAGACTGAGCCTCCACAGATTTCTCGGGCAGAGAATTCCAAAGATTCACCACCCTCTGGGTGAAGAAATTCCTCCTCATCTCAGTCCTAAATGACCTACCCAATGAACCACTGCTCAATGAATAAACTTCGCCAGCTGCTGTGGGATGAAAATCCATTGGTTCTATAGATAACTTTGGAAATTCTTTCAAGAAAGGTATCCAGTTGTCCTGTTGTAGGTCATCATCTGCTTTTTTCCAGAAGGCCCAGTTGTACACAGACATCTCCACTCATTAAAGATATGCTTTGATTGTAGACAGCATGGAGGGTCTCAACAAGCTGTCGCCCAATTGTAACAAAGGGTGGTGATTAGCCATCCTTTTACTGGAAGGTTCTTGCCAACTGGACCTTGCAATTTAATGTCCGATTGATAGAGGGGTACAATTTGGAGTCATTCCAGGTAATCAGTTATTATTATAACGCCAGCTTCAGTGTCAGTTTTAATGTCACTGTTAAAGCCTTTAACTTCTACAATAACTGACCAATAGTCTTGATCATGACCATTTACTTCTCCTTGAACTTTGTAACTTTGTGCCTCTCATTAATACCAATTTATTGAATAGTTTGCATTTCATAAATGTTCCCTTGCCTTCTTCCTCTGTTGAAACTGTTAGGCTTACAGAGACACTTGAAATATCACATCTTTCCATACTGGAAACACTCTGCGCCCCCTGCTGGGCAATCCTGGCATCTGTGCTGCTTCTTTGCCCTGCAGCATAAACACCTCAAAATGGCTGCTGTGGGGTTTCCTGCCCTTTTATCCGTTTTGGTAGGTTTTTGAGTGGGTGGCGCTACTGCTCTTGGGCCTATCCAGCTACCAGAGCCATCTAAAGCCTCCGTGTCACGATGGATTGTAGTCCAATTTAGCTCTCTGACTTCAGCCTACCTCGTTACTGAACTATTTGATCGACTACAAGGTTCTGTTTCAGGCTGAAATACACTTTGAACACTTTTAGGACCGTTTCCAAGGTTGTGGTGGTCCCTTCTAACCCGTCTTAAGAGGACATCATCGGCAACAAGCCCCACTGCATAGAGGGATAAACTAACCTGGTGCTGCTCAATACCTTAGGATTTGTCCCTTGTACAACTCCCAACTCTGGCCTCTCTGTGGATCCCCAAAGATTTTAAATGGCCACAGAAAAGGGCAATCATTTTTCATATTAGCAGCTTTCTCTCTTGCCTTGTCTCCACCCTTTGTTCGACCACATCTTCCCAAATGTCCCATCTTCCCAATCTTTCCCTGTTATGTTTTACCTGGTGGATGGCTATTACTATTAGGACTCAAAAGTTCAGAATTGGTGACAGCATCTGTCATAGAATTATTAAAGCAGATAGTATTTGAGTAAAGTTTAGAATCCATGCTGATTCCTAGAGATAGATTGTCTTGGCTATGAAGGCTCTTTAATGCAAATTAAGTTACCCGCTTGGGGAAAGAGGTTGCAAAAGCCTTTAACCCTTGTTTGGCTGTATCTAAAATCCAGGAGTCAGCTCACTGAGGATTTGAATTTTTGGGATAAAGGAGTGGGAAGCATTAGTTTAGATCCTTGGGAAGTGTCAGCAGCACATGAACTTTTTTGAACTCCTGGTAGATAACCCAATCTCTGACTGGGATCTAGTGGGTGGTGTCTCTGTGATGGAGAGCCAACCATAAGAACATAAGAAATAGGAGCAGGAGTAGGCCAATCAGCCCTTTGAACCTTCTCCACCATTCAATGAGATCATGACTGATCTTCCACTTCAACACCATTTTCCTGTGCTAACCCCATATATCTTGATGTTTTTAATATGTAGAAATCTCAATTGGTGCCTGCATTGCTGATGGTTCCCTGTGCTTCCCTCAAGTTTTCAAAGTAAGACACCGAAGAAAGTTTTCAATTCTTGCAACGAACAAGCCTTCTTCCACTTCCTCGTCTGCGTTCTCTCGGTGTTAGACCGCTAGCTTGTTTCGTATGTTGGTCGTGTGACCTTTCTTAATGTGAGTAACTCTGGTCAGACTTAGGTAGGTTACTTCAAACTGCTTTATTAATACTACATACAAAATAGGTTACAGGGTAGGTACATCTATGAATCACAAAAGGCTTCTATGCAGGTAGAGCAAGTAATTCCAAAAGCTAATAGAATGTTATCGTTTATTGGGAGGGGAATTGAATACAAAAGTAGGCAGGTTATGCTTCAGTTGTACAGAGCACGAGTGAGACCACATTTGGAGCACTGTGTACAGTATTGATCACCTTATTTAAGGAAGGATGTAAATGTGTTGGAAGCAGTTCAGAGAAGATTTACCAGACTAATACCTGGAATAGGTGGATTGTCTTTTGAGGAAAGATTGGACAGGCCTGTGTCTGCTGGAGTTTAGAAGAATAAGAGGCGACTTTATTGAAACGTATAAGATCCTGAGGTGTCTTGACAGGGTGGATGTGGAGAGGGTGTTTCCTCTTGTGGGAGAATCTTGAACTAGGGGTCACTGTTTAAAGATAAACCATTTAATACAGGGGTGAGGCAAAAAAAAAATTCACTCAGAGGGTCGTGAGTCTCCTCCTGAAAAGGTTGTGGAAGTAGAGTCGTTGAATACTTTTAAGGCTGAGGTGGATAGATTCTTGGTAAGCAAGGGGGTGATAGGTTATCGGGGGTAAGTGGGATGCAGATTTCAGGTTACTATCAGGATCAGACATGATCTTATTAAATGGCGGAGCAGGCTTGAGGGGCTGAATGACCTACTCCTCTTCCTTGTTCGTAGGTTCATATGTTCGTATCTCTCTTGAGTACAGACTGCTACATCTGCTCTACCGAGTCTCTAGCATGTGACTGCCAATGTCACCGTTACACCATGGGCAGGATTTTACACCCACAGCCGGGCACGTGCCCGAACTGATCGGGCATAAATTAGTGCATGATGATGTCGGGCTAGCGACCTGATGTCATTACACACTCGTGTGATAGTTCGGTCGGCGGGCATGCGGGAGAGTCAGCAGCATGCCTGCCGACAATTGAAAGGGCTATTAAACCCATTAATCAATTAATTAAGCAGTATCTTTCATTGTCCGTCTAACCTTATGGTTGGCGGGCAGGCGAATCAGCCAAGTGGCCTTTGGATTTTTAGGAAATCTCATCCATGAGAGGGATGAGATTTCCAATGGTAATTAAAATAAACACATTTTTAAAAATCATTTTTAATATGATCCTGTCCATGTGACTGAGTCTCATTTCTAAATTCTTTATTTTTGAATCCACAATTCTTCAGCTCTGAGGCAACTCTGTGCCTTCAGGGAGTTTCAGTGCGCACTCCCCCACACATGTGCAGAGTTCAGCACTTGTGCTCCTCCCGCCCCCACCCTGGCAGTCGCGGTCGGGGACCAATCTCGGGCAGCAGGCTGTTTCCCGGCTGCTCCCGGGCCCACCCACCATATCTGCTTGATGAATGGAAAATCTTGGCCCATGATGCACATCGCTAACTCATTAACATAACTATTATCCCATTTTCTACAGAAACCTTCCTGGTTAATACTATACCAATTACAGCTAGAGAGACATAGTGAGGGCAAAATGAAGATTTTTTTTATAATCATGTAGGTAAATAAGAAAAACTGGGAAGAATAAATAATTAAAACCCTTTTTATCATAAGCAAGGACTAAAACACAATGGGGGTGAGGCAAATTTTACGTAGCTGCACTTGTCATTATATTGGATTCAGCATCTTGTCCCATAATCAGATTTTATATCCCTTACAATTAGCAGTTTATTTTTCCTGTCTAAAGTCATGTGATAATGTAACCAAGAAATCATAACAATGAAAACCCTTTGTTATGTGAATTGTATACTGTTATCATGCATTCAGCTCCAGGTGCAATGCCCATTACCTTGGGATGAATGTTATGGTGGGACAAGACCAATTATAAGTTAGCAGGCTGATTTATTTTCCATACAATAGGGAGAATTTTAACTTTGGGTGGTTGTATAAAATGGAGGTTATTGAATTGATTGTCCGTTGCACCCTACTTCTTCTTTCTACAAGCAACTTCAACGGATATCAAAACCAGGCATCACGTGTAACAAGTGACTAATTCAATATTGGCCAATTTACACCATTATCCAAAGATAAATCTATCTGTCCTATCCTCCCAATACGTGAAGATGAACAACAAGAACTTCCCCTTAAATAGTAAAACCTTCCATGGCACTTCACAGGGATGGATGGGGAAAGCAGGGTTTGGTGCAAGTTGGAATACTGTCAGCAGAGTCTGGATGAGCTGAATATGGATGGTGCAACATTGGAGTAATATTTACTGTGACTTTTAACTTATTTTCAAATGCCTCTTGTAATATAGAAAATATCAAAACATGCCACTTTATCCCCAGTAGTTGGATAAATGCACTTTTCTGATTAGTAATTGCTCTGAAACTAAATTTAAGCAACTCGCCAAGGCTCCCTTCGCAGCCCATGACCACCACTGCCTGGACAAGGGCAGCAGGCATAAGGGAACTCCACCATCTGCAAGTTCCTCTCCACACACCACCTTGACTTGGAACTATATCGCAGTGCCGCTGGATCAGAAACCTGGAAACTCTTCCTAACACACTTGGCGGGATTTTCCGCTCCTGTCAGTGGCGGGGACCGGAAATTCCCATCCAAAGTCAACTTTGGCTTTTGGCCATTCTCCAAATGTTCTGGTTTCAACCATGATGATGCCCTCCTGGAAAATCCTGGCCATGTGGATGTTCCTAGACCAGTTGGACAACTATGGTTGAAAAAGATGGCTCACCACCACCTTCTCAAGAGCAATTAGGGATGGGCAATAAATACTGGCCCTGACAGTGCCATTCACATCCCAGGAACAAATATTTTAAAAAACTCTCTCTTTCTTTGCTTGACAGGCCTCTGCAGAATCTCTTTCTTTGATGATCTTCCTTTGTTAGTTTGAACGGAAGCTAAAGCCTTGACATCTGAATTCATCCCAGCTCTCCATGCCTGGAGATTAATCTGTTCTTCTAATAATTAACCATTTATTCTCTTGCCATGTATGGGAACAGGAATTAGCTAAATTTGCCGAGTGTGAATGACTGAAGCCATTCCACCCACCATGTGTGAATGTTGACTGGAATAATGTTAATGAAACTTTATTGTGTCAAACTGATATGGAAGTTGTTTCTCAGTTGGTTTGGCTGAATCTAATCTCTTTTTTTCTGATTCTAACCTGCATTACTAAAAACTTTGTGTTGTATCTTTAATCCCTTATAATTTAAATAACCACATTGCATATAAATTGCAAATAAAGACCAAATAATCAAAAATCCTGAGATGTGACAGCATGGTAGTATAAAAGAATAAACAAAGAACTTCCAGTTCTGTAGCACATTTCATGACTCTAGGATGTCCCAAAGTGTTTCATAACTGATGAAGAACCTTGAAATGTTGTCACAGTTGTAATGCAGTAGTCAATTGGTGCCTAACAGGCTCCCATAAACAGTAATGGTGAAGAGGTAAGTATTGATCAAGCCACTGGGAAGATATAATGCTAACTGAGCTTAAGCAATGTGTGACATGGAGGACAAAGGTTACTCGCAATTTAAACAGTTTTACAAAGTAGAGGGTGCATCGTATTCTAATTATTATACCAGTGATGCCTGCATCCTCCAGTGCCAGTGAAGTACATAATGTTTTCTCCTTGATGCACTCAGCTGATACATTGAGCTGTAACTTCCAGTAGAATGGCAACTGAGTCAGACTGCCACTCTGCTTGTGGTTACTTACCTGGAAATCCAGCCACTCCTATCTCGGCCAACCTTCCAAATCAGGCTGGGCGGGATCTGTGCAGCGCAATGGGTTCCCACTGCCTTCTCTTCAGGGCGGCAGCATCGGAGTTAAGGAGGACACACCCTTTTTTATTACCATACTGGGAAGCCAGGGAGAAGGTGAGGTTTATAAGTTAAGGGTGCAGGATTGTTGGTGGCCGTGTTGAGGGCCGGGGGTCAAAGGATGGGTTGGCGGGGAGGGGTTGGGTGGCTAGGTTGGGGGGCGGACAGTGTGGTGGGAGAGGTAAAATGGTCTGGGTGGGGAGGACAGTGTGGGGCTGGTCAGTGGCTGGGTGGTGTCGGGTGGTCAGTGGGGTAGATGGTCAGTGGTGGGGGGGTGAGTGCTCATTGGGGGAGCTGGAGTATGAGGAGCATAGTTGGTGGGGTGGGGTTCAGTGAGGCAGCTGGGGGATAGTTGGGGGAGTGGGGAGGGCAGTCGGAGGGATGGGGCTGTAGCTGGGGGAGGGTGGGATAGGCTGTTGGGTTTGTAGTTGGGGCAATGGGATGTGCAGTCAGGGGGTTAGGGTGTAGCCGATGGTGGGGAGGGCATTCCGGGAGTGGGGTGGTCAGTTGGGGGTGCGGGGAGCACAGCCGATGGAGTGGGGGGGCAGTGGTGGAGGAGGGGGATAGTTGGGGGAGTGGGGAGTGCAGTCAAGGGGATAGAGATGTAGTCAGGAGGTGGGAGGGCAGTTGGGGGGGGGTGCATGTGTAGTCACAGGGTTGAGGGTATGGTGAGGGGTGAGGAGGGCAGTCAGAGGGATGGGGTTGCAGTCGATGGGTCTCATGGGGTGTCGCGGGTGCATTCGGGGGGTGGGAGTTGGGGCTAGTAGGAGGCTGGGGTTGGGGGGGGTTCTTGGGTGGCCCTTGGGTGGTCGGAGTGTTAGTTGAGGGTCCCATGGGGGTTTGGGGTGGGTCAGTGCTACAGTAACCAAGAAGCTGAAGTGGTTTTAATTCTTCTACCTTTTTTGGGTAACTTTTACTGTAACACTGTCAGAACCATCTGAAATTTGCAATTTACATCCCATTATCAGATGGTTCCCAGAGCAGGGCAATTGCCTACTGGAAGTTTGAACTTCCTGGATAATTGCCATGAAAACCTTACCTGGGAACTTTGGGGGGATGGGGAGGGGTGGAGGGGGAGGGGGTGGGTGCTTTCCTATCGCATCTTTGGGGTATCCCCCAGTTACACTGCTCGGAAGGTTTACAGTGATGGGTTATCGCAGTAATGTTTGGCGCAGTGTAACCACAGCAATGTCAGAACCTCCATTCCAGATCTCAGACTAATCACAGAGAATGCTGTAGATGATCTTCTGGTGTAATTAAAAGCCTCCTGTATGGTATCACTTGCCATGAAAGTATAATAATTCTCATAATATTATTGTGATGTCTTGTAAAAGTAGGTTAATAGTGGGGTTTGGATAGTTTATGTGTGTGTGTGTGGATTGATATCCTATACCATGGTTGGAAGATTGCACTGAAAAAGTGGGTCAGTCAAGGTTTATCACAAAGATTGACTTGCTGAGAGGATATTGGCAAGTATCCTTATCGGAGAGAGCAAAGGAGATATCAGTTTTTGTGATGCCAGTTGGATTAAATCAGTTTAAAGTCATGCTATTTGGTATGAAAAATGCACCAGTAACATTTCAAAGACAAAGTAATTGCAAGGCTGAGCAATTGTGCTGTTTATATTGACAACTTGATACTTTTCAGTCAACCAAGGGAGGAGCATTTACAACATCTGGAAGAATTATTTAGTCGACTACAATAAGCTAATTTAGTGATGAACTTGGCTAAAAGTGAACTTGCAATAATGCAAGTTACATATCTAGGCCATACCATTGGATATAGTAAGATAACTCCGAGAGATGTAAAAGTCAAAGTTATCGTGGATTTCCCCGTGCCTACAACAAAACGAGGAGTTTTGAGATTTCTGGGCGTGAGTGGATTTTACCAGAAATTTGTAGCAAATTTTAGCCAAGTGGTTGCTCCATTGACTGAACTATTAAAAAGAACAAGAAGTTTCAATGGACTCAGGAGTGTCAAAAGGCATTTGACAATTTGAAAATTGTATTGACAATGACACAAGTTTTGGCAGTACCCAATTATGCCAAGCAATTTAAGTTGGCCATTGACAAAAGCAATATAGGCATTGGGGCTGAACTGTTGCAAGAAGATGAAACTGGAATTGAAAAACTGACAAGTTGTTTTTTCACTGAAGTTGAATGTGCAACAGAGAAGATATTCAAAGATCAAAAAGGAGACTCTAGGTTTGATGTTAGCATTACAGCATTTCGAGATTTACATTGCAAACAATTTGTCAGAGACAATTGTTTATACAGACCACAATCCTTTAAAGTTTCTGGACAAATTCTGAGAACGCAGTGCTAGATGGAATTTACTATTGCAACCATTTAATCAAAGATTATACATGTGGCTGGATGAGAAAATCTAATTACAGGTGCATTGTCGAGTGTTTAAAGCTCAAAAGACAATTGGACCTTTAAAACCTGGACAATGGACTGAAATGATTTCTGTTGATACCAAAGATTTGTATATATATTATGTTAGTGCATGCATTTGGTAATGTCATCACGTTAAGCATAGCTAAGCATAGGAGGTAGTGTAAAATGGCTTAAGAAATTGAAGCCGTCTTTTTAAATTATGATGGATCATTTTCTCGTAAGGAGGGGGGTGTCACAAAAGTATAATAATTCTCAAAATATTATTGTGTTTTCTTGTAAAAGTAGGTTAATAGTGGAGTTTGGATAATATGTGTGTGTGTGTGTGTGTGTGTGTGTGTGTGTGTGTGTGTGTGTGTGTGTGTGTGTGTGTGTGTGTGATTTAATTGAATTGAAGACAGCTGGTCTGGAGGCTTTGACTCATCAAAAGAGGCTAGGTTTGAAATGCTAAATACATAAACATGACTGAAGTCTTAGAACGTAAGGTGAGGAGAATTTTTTTTAGATAAATCAGGGCCGTTTGAATTTCAAAGAGATGGTAGGATGTTACACCTAGCCAGAGAAACTAGGCCAAGCAGTTTGTTTATTTTTCCCAAAGATTACTGGCAATATTAGCACCTTGAAAAGATTTATATTATGAGAAAGGTAAAGTTCCAAAGGCATATGGGAACAATGGAATTTACATTGGGCAGGATTTTTCATATGGTTGTCGGGCTTGGCAGGAGTATGTGGTGGCAGGCATGGAGTCAGTCGCCACCTGCAATCGGCTCCGCACTGCCATTTTACGCGGGCAGGCCACTTAAGGCCTGCCCAGTGTAAATCGCGGCCCTCAGGATCAGCGGGAAGAGGTAGGCGGCAGCGGGAGGCGAATATCTGCCGGGTCCAATGGCAACCTGGCGGTCTATTCAAAAACAGTGCAGGCAGCTATCCCATGGCTACCACTGATTTCAGTCAGGAGCATGATGGAGAACGTCCTCGGAGAGCACACCAGGCAGGAGGGCAGGTCAGCGAGGCAGTCGCCCCCGAGGTTCTCCGATGAGTGCCTTGCTGCCCCCCTTGAGGAGATGGCAGCGCACCGCAAGATCCTGGTACCAAGGGATGGGAAGAGGAGGCCCCCCCACCTAACAAAATGTGCATGGGAGGGGGTGGCAGTACGGGTCAGCTCCCACGATATGGTGAGACACATCTGGGTACAATGTGACCCCCTGCGATCGAGAATGGTGAGTACCGTGTTGGCATGAGTCACTTAGCACTGCAGCTATGTGGGCACCGCCCCCCACCATCGCCCCCACATCACCCTTCCCATCCCCCACCCCCCACATCAGAATTTTGTTTTAGTATTAATTCATTCACGGGATATGGGCTTCGCTGGCTGGGCCAGCATTTATTGCCCATCGCTAGTTGCCCGTAAGAGGGTGGTGATGAACTGTCTTCTGGATCCACTGCATGTGGTGCAGGAACACCCAACTGCTGTTATGGGGCGAGTTCCAGGATTTTGACCTAGCGACAGTAAAGAAGCAGCGAAACATTTCCAAGTCAGGGTACTGAGTGACTTGGAGGGGAATTCCCAGGTGGTGGTGTTCCCATCTATCTGCTGCCCTTGTCCTTCTAGGTGGTAGTGCTTGTGGGTGTGGAAGTTCTTAGAGAGTGAGTAGCAAATGTGACGGAGGCAGCATCTGGGCAAGGGGGTCAGTCCTGGTTGCTTGGAGTGAGTGTATTGTGGCTCCAGGGTCGTGAATCGGCTGAGCCCTGCAAGGTTTTCCTCAGGTGGGGGTGGCAAGGCTGCAATGGCAATGCAGGTACAGGGTGGACTAATCAATGCTCCTCTCTCCTTTCAGGAGAAGACAGCCCACAATAATGCAGAGCGGCTGTGGGCTGGCGGAGGGCAGCCCCACCTTCTCATCATCACCAGATACGAGCAGGAGGCACTGGAGCTGGAGAGACGCCATGCGCCCAAGTCAACCGGCTGCGGTGAGGTTGGGGTGACACTGGGAGGTAAGAGTGCCGTGCACTGGGGTCACAATGTCTGCCAGTGCAAATGTTCCACTGTTGACTGTATATTGATTTCAGCCTGCAACATGGGTCCCACATTGATAACAAAAGGAGGAGCACATCCTGATCCGGGTGCCAGGAATGCACATTGACAGTGTAACGACTTCAACTAATCAAATGTCCTTGTCCTTCCTTTCAGCTTCACCAGAGCATGCCCGGATTCAGGAATCAGAGGGACCGCCGTTGAGGGCACAGGAGATATCAACGCATCAGTGTCATACCCTCTCAGCCAGGCAGGCACCAGCTCAGATACCAGCACCTCGATGGGAATAAGATCATCAGCTACTGTCTCGGTGCACAGCGGTGAGAGCACTTCACACTCGCTTGAGGTGCATGTGGAGGCAGAGAGTGCCTAGGGCGCCGGCAGTCAGAGGACTGCTTGGGACCAGGAATATTCTCAGTTGGTGGCTGATGACCTGCCTCTGGAGTCATCCCTGAGGCAACAGATGCTGGAATCCAGCAGCTGTGAGGGAGGATCTGGCGGGGATACATGAGGGAATGTGTGCCATGGTCTCTGTGATGGAGGAGTCCACGCGGAGCGTGAGCAATGCAATGACGCTCATGGCCGAGCGCAATGTCTCCTCCATGGAAAGAGTGGCAACTCTCATGGAGAGGCTCCTCCAGGAGAACAATCAGAGTTTCCTGGGGATGCACTTTGACCTGCAAGCCCTCACAGCGGCAATGACCTCAGGTGGTCAGTGTCAGTGTGGGAGATGGATTGGGCACCCAGTATCACAGCTAGGTGCCCATACATCAATGGTGAGCAGGGAGGTCCAAAGCGACCTCATGTTGGTGTATGAGCTGCCAGTCATCTCTGCGGGGTCCTCTCAGGGCGCTCCGGCTGATGGCAGCAGCTCCTCCGCCTCACTGTGGCATCTGATGAGGCTGCGGCAACTGGGGAAATGCCAGCTGTGCCACTGGTTGCTCCCTCCCAGGAGGGGCCAACACAGGTTCCATGGGCCAGAGAACGCGATCCAAGGTCATCAAGGTCAACAGGACAGCAGAGTGAGCAGGTTCCAATGCCAGTGCCAGCCCCTTGCACCTAGATGTAGCACCCGCAAGCATAAACGTAAAGCACATTAGGCACAACACAGGCTTATCACTAGTGGTTTCCTTTTGCCCCACTATTAAGCTGGCATGCTGTTCAACACCCTTTAATGAACTTTGATTTCTGTATGCCAAGCTACAAATCATTAAACGTGTTGGTTATCAGCAAGCCTGCAGGTGCAGGGTAACCCATGATGTTATGAGTGACTTGTTTGTCATTGAGTTTAATTGACAAGGCACATAGTTAATGTTCCTTACCAGGCAAATGTTGCACTCAGGTATTGAGTATGGAGCCTACAGCCCTGGCATGTGTTGGTGGTTCATCTTTGGTAGGCTAGCTGAAGGAGCGTTGGATCAAAGCATCCTGGGTGTCCCTGCCTACCTGGAGGTTGCCCAGGTCAGCGTCTATCCTGACAGTGTTCTCCTGAGCATGCTCGTCCTCGGACTCACTACTGGACTCATTGTTTGCTGCCAGAACAGCTGCGTCAACATCTTCTTCCTCCACTGCATCCCACCTTTCCAGCACCAGATTCTGGAGCGCGCAGCATGCAACCACTATCAGTGACACATGATCTGGGGGGTACTGGAGTGCGCCCCCTGAATGGTCCAGGCACCGGAAGCGCACCTTGAGAACACCTATGGCTCTCTCTACCACAGCCCTTGTGGAGGCCTAGCTCCTATTGTACCGCTGCTCGGCCTCTGTTCTTGGATGGCGGAGAGGCGTCATGAGCCACCTTCTGAGCCACCTTTGTCACCCAGCAGCCACCCATCCAGCCAGGCTGGCGCACTGAAGAGCCTTGGCACCTGGGAGTGACTGAGGATGTATTCGTCATGGGAGCTGCCTGGGTACCTTGCCCAGACTTTTAGAATCTGCATCCTGTGGTCACACACTATCTGCACGTTCATGGAGAGGAATCCCTTCTTGTTGACGAAGGCACCGGGCTCACCCGTTGGCACCTTGATGGCCACATGTGTGCAGTCTATTGTAACGGGCGCGGAAAAACCCAGCAATCGCCTGAACAGAGTGTCTGTCACCAGCTTGACACAACTGTGGACAGCTGATTGGGAGACTCCACAAAGATCACCCACTGACCCCTGGAAAGAGCCGGAGGCATAGAAGTTGAGGGCCAACTCAGCACCACTGGCATGGGGTGTCTACCCACACAGTTGGAGCTGATCGCAGGACCGCTCCTCTGACAAATGGAGGTCACTGACCTTGAGAGACAGAGCCTCCTTTGGTACTGCACCTCTGACATATTGAGGTAGCTGTATCACCACCTGTAAACCCTGGCAGCAGGATAGCGGCATCTTCTGTGGCCCCTTCTGTCTTGGACTTCCTGTTGGCCCTGCGCCCCTTCTGCCTGCGTCTGTCCTCTCACAGGTGGCTCCCTGGAGGCTGAATATGGATTCCTGGCCTCCCCCTGCTTCTGGCCCTCTCTTCCTCAGAGGAGGAGGTGCCTCCAGCAGAGACGAAAATCCTCATTCCCAGAGTAAGGGAAGGCTGTATAATACCTGGAAGGCCCCAAGTGTTGTCATTTCTCCAGAGTCCTGAACTAAAGCCTGTTCTTTCTGTCAAAGCAGCTCTGAAGCAAAATGAAGTTGTCCTATTCACACAAGCAAGTAGCAGTAGGCAATAAACTAAAGTTCTAACAACTCTCATTAGCGAGTCCACTCACCCCATTTATCCCGCCCATGGATGAGGTTTTTAAAAATACGGCCTACCTGCCTGCCTGTTGCGCCCGTGTGATGCACTGAAAATCGCACAGGCTGCAAAAAATTGTCTGCAATTGCTGCCTCAAGGGCCTTAACTGGCCCGTTAATTAATGGTGGGCACACCACGGAACTCATAGTGTGCCTGCCTTCCGAAATATCGCGATCGCATCATTTTGCATGTCAGTGTGTCGGGCCTGCCCCTACACACCAACTGAAAAATTTTGCCCATTAAAAGGGAGAAACATGTATAAAGGAGAATGAGGCTATGTGTCAGGAAAGGCATTGTAAGACCTACCAGAAGTGCGAAAATCCTCCAGTATTTGTGTATTAAGCTGCTGTCTACCAAGACCCGAAACTGGGAAAAGCCACTTTGAATTCTACTGTCCAGGGTATTGTGTTGACTTGCCTGGATCTGTTTAAAATCTATTTCTTTACCGTTGTCTTAACAGGGGTGTAACTGGAAGCCAGATTAAGTAGGAGTTTTAGGAGTTTTATAGTAGTAATTTATAGGTCTATGTATGTGCTTGAAATCTTCTCTTTTGTTAATAAATATTTAAGTTAGTTTTCTAAAAAATCTCTGAAGTCTTGGTGGACTTATTACTTCTGAATTCAGGGCATGCATCTCAAGATAAATCCAAATTGCAAAACCATTGTGATAATGAGATCACATTTTCCCTCGTGGATTTGATCTGCCTGGCACACATCGTTTACTGTATCATAACGCACCTAACGCCCAACAATATGACACCAGAATGGTCTCACCTTGAATATTGTTGCATCTCAGGATATCATACTGCAAAACATTACGCACCTGTAGGGCAAATATTTATGATTTAATAAAACAAGCACTTGACTGTTAAGTCACCAAAAATCTAACTAAAAGCAAAAGTATAAAAAAAAACTCCATTCAGTTGTGAACAACAAATAACGAATATGCAGTTCAACTGCTCAATTTATTTTCAAGATGCCAATTCCAGTCTGGCAAACAGCCAAAACTGATCAGCCAAATCACAGAGATTTCTATGAACTTGCTTTGAGCTGTCGTTTTTGATTTTTCAGTTAGGTAACCATCTATCAACATAAATAACATTCAGAAAATACGGAATCCACTAAATAATGGGGCAGAATTTTATGTTCCCCCACTGGTGGGTTTGTAGGTGGTGGGGACGGTGGGCAGGGGGGCCTGTAAAATTCCTTGGACCTTCCCACTGGGGTCCGGCCTACACAGACCCCTCTGCAATTTTACAGTGTGATGGGCAAAGCCTAAGCCAGCACTTGATCCAATCGAGTCCCTAAAGTGGCCAATATTTTAACTCTTTCACGGGATGTGGGCATCGCTGGCTTGGCCTGCATTTATTGTCCATTCTTAATTGCCCTTCAGAAGGTGATGGTGAGCCGCCTTCTTGAACCACTGCAGTCCAGGCGGTGTAGGCACACTCAACGCACTGTTTTGGAGGGAGTGCCAGGATTTTAACCCAGCATCAGTGAAGAAACAGCGATATAGTCCCACGTCAGGATGGTGTGAGGCTTGGAGGGGGACTTGCAGGTGGTGGTGTTCCCATGCATCTGCTGCCCTCTTCCTTCAAGGTGGTAGAGGTTATGGATTTGAATTAATGACATCTTAAGGACTATTTCCCAACCAGCTTCAATTTTCAGATGGGTGGGAGGGAGGCCTGGTGAGCCTTTTCAGACCCTGGCTCAGAAATTATGAGAAACATCCATCAATTGCTTCCTTTCAACATCGTATGCCCCATCCCCACAACAAGCTCTGGCCCCTGTAGATGCTCCCTCCCCCAGCCTCTCCACCAACTCTCTGCCATCCCCTCCTCCTGGGCCTCACCTTCCCTCCCCACCCTGAGACCCCACACTTACTTGGCCCTTGACTCGTAGGACTAGACTCTGGGGATTGCTTGCAGTCCCAGTCCTGTCCACTGCAGCTTTTACTGCAGGTGGGATGAGAGAACTGGCGACCAATGACAGTTCTCTGAGGCTGGACTTCCTCCCAGCTGAGAAGAGGAATACCCGCCTCCAGCCAATTCACACTCTTTGGAGGCAATCCTTTGGCCACCAGCAATTTAGGTGCCGGGAGGGGAAAACCCATCATCCTAAAAGTCCTGGCTATTATATATTTTCTCTGAACAAAATGCTTTTCCTTACTCAAAGAATTGCTAGTACAGAATTGTTGTATATCCTTCAAAATGTTTTCAAGCAGATGTCTACTTCAGTATTTGAATCCTGGGCCTCAATTGTGGAGGTCTTGCTCAAGTTTCAACATTAAGTTGGGGTTTTTATCTTAGTTCCATTGCCTCTGTTGAGGTTCCTCCTTCATTTGCCCCTTTCCGATCCCCAATTTGACTTGCTCACTTTCTGTAGCCCAAACCAACCAATTAGTTCCTTCAGTCCTTCCTATCTTAAAACCTGGCTTCATTAGATGCCCATGGCCTCTTCTTCAGACTGTCAACTCCAATCTTAAGTATGGATGGGTGCAGATTGTCACTAATAGTCACACTCTCAGCTGTGTGTAGCTATGGTTTCTGTATTCAGTAATGTGATGGGTTTAATGTACTCAAACATCCAAGAACCCGGCAGAGGTAAACAAAGATGATGAGCAGTGCTGTGGGGATTATGACTGAAACCGTACAGGTTTTAAAGAGGGTTTTAAAGTTGTGTAGAGAGGTAATAAGTAGAGGGGTTCAGGAAGAAGGTTCCAGAAAATAAGGCTGAGGCCACAAGAAAGCTTTGCCATCATAAATGGAATGCAGGAGACAAGTGCTGCACAAGATGTCAGAATCAGAGTATAATTAATCTCCACGGGTGTGTAGGCCTAGGAGAGGGGGAAGAGATAAGGCGGGAGTAACAGGGAACTTTAAAGTATTGATAATGCTCCAGACACCTCTGCAGGGTGTGGATAATTCATTACACTAACAAAGGAGAGGAAAAAAGGAGTTAAGAAGCCTGTGCATTATAACATGGAGGAAGGATAGGATATTTTCACACTGTAGAAAGGAATAAGGTTCTTAGAAAGAAATAACTTGAATTTATATAGTGCCTTTCATGACCCCCAAGATGTCCCAAATTGCTTCACAGCTAGTGATGTATTTCAAAATGCAACCATTATTGTAATATAGAAAATGTGACAGCCAGTATGCACATGGCAACATCTGACTAAAAACAATTAAATAATGACCAGGTAATTGGGGATTTTTTTGTTAGTGATGTTGATTGGCAGATTAATATTAGCCAGGACATTAGGAAGAACTAAAAACAGAAAATGCTGGGAATACTGACAAACAGTCATTGACTTTAAGTGTTAATTCAGGTCTGGAATTTTGTGGAGTCGGGCTGAGTGGGGTGATCTTTAGAAAATCTCGGGCAGGACTTAATTCAGAGATTTCTTTCCTTTCTCTGGCAATTTTCGCCGGCACGGGATAAGTGTGAGAGTTATCCACCCATATGCAGCATGTCTGTGCTTGCCAGCTCCATCGTGGGAGTGGGCATTTCAACTGCCCCCCCTCTGAATTTTTTAATGGAGCTATGCCCATTTTGTTAGTAGATGTGGCTTCTCATTGGAGTCGTCAACCATGGGTGGGGGTGGTGGGGGGTGTGGGGTTGGGGGAGCCCTATTCCCAAGTCAGGAACCAAAACACTACAAATATTCAAAATTCCCTTTGAAATAAATTTACCCTCTTACCTTCTCATAAAGATGTCAATCAAGCACAGCCATTCATTGTATCAATGGCAAAAAAAACTATTATCCAGTGCATGCCTCGTAATCTTGCGCAAATAAACATATGTGCCTTGAAAAAAAAGCCTTCAAAGAAAGATTAGGTTATTACAAGGTAATATAAATCTCCATCAGCCAAAGCTAGCACTCCCTTTTGCAACTGAGTAAACAGACTCATGCTGGGCTGAGTCCATTAGTCATTCTTGGAGCTCAGCCAAGCATTCAGAATGAGGCAATTGGAATTCAGGTATCTGGCCATCTTTTCAGCCTGATTCAGCTGATACAATTCTTTATAGAATGGGCACCAGTACACTTTTAATCCTCTACAGCTTACAGCTAACAGGTCTCAATGCAATCTGATTAAGGAGGTGCTAACACAGGATAGTACAGTTTGATTATCTGTCTTTATTGCTAATGTGCATACATCTAAATACATTCCTCCACTTTAGTAGGATAACACCACCACATCTTTTAGCTTTCCTATGCCATTTGGCACACAATTCTCAAATGCTAGTTTCACCTGATTTGGTGGAATAGGCTAAGAGGCTGAATGGTCTACTCCTGTTCCTATGTTTCTAATTTACTCAATCTTGCCACAGGAGAAAATGTTACAAAATGCCCACAAGACAGATCTCTGCCTATGGCATGTGCAGTGGACTCCTAGGAGCCTTCAAACACTCACCAGCCTACAAGAAGGTGTGTGTGGGTGCATGAAGAAACACTCTGTTCTTTCTGTGGAGGGTTACAAGGTTTGGGGCACAGTGTCGATGCCAGCTTAGTGGAAATAAGCAGTGCTGTCAGAGTACAGCCACGATGAAATTTCATAAAACCACTTGCTTCTGTCACCTTATCTGGTTCCCCATTATCAATGAGCATTATTCACCCATTCTTAGCATGTACCCTTGGTCCTGCAGCAGACAGTACAGAGGTAGGAAAAGGAAGAAGGTAATATGTGGGTAATGGTGAGGGGGAACAGGATGCATCTACTTCCTTGTGAATGATGTTGATGATGAAGACAAGGTCGATGATAATGAAGAGACCTCCTGACTGCCTTTGTCGTAGCTCCCACAAACACACATCTTGCATCAGTTGGTCATTCATGGCCCTACATCATGTTCTTCTGGGGGAATTAGATAGTATTAGTGAGGATCTGGTACCGGGTGATTCATTGACTTCAAACTGGAGAAATGAGGAATGAGGAAGGATGTGTCAACTTCTCAGCTGACTCCAAGCAAAAAGCAACCCATGACTTTGCAGTTATGAGAAGCAGAAATCACGAGTATCTCCAATATGGAGATCAATTCTCCACCAGGCCACTGTGCAGGCTGTATAGAGGCCCCAAGGCAGTGGTATGGCAATCATAGAACAGGAAGCTACTGGCTCTCTTCTGATACCAGAATTCTTGCTCCCTCCGCACCACATCACCATTGCCTATGTGCAAGGTGGCCCAGATTGCTGAAGCCCATGCTGAGATCGTGCAGCCTGATACAGGGCCACCATAGTCCACTGCCTCTCAGAGGCATTGCAGGAAGAGCTCTGAACTGTCCTCTTCATATTGTCAGCAACATCCACCTCGCCTGTTGCTGCCATTGGAGTTGCACTTTGTAGCCTCAACAGAGTTGGCAGGAGTACTTATCAGATAGCCTAACAATTTATTATTTGTTGGTTCTGTCATGCTTCCCTTGTTTGTTTTTGATATTGGTAATGAGTGAAGATGATAATTATATAGTGACCCTTATATGTGAAATATGTGATAATCAGATAAATAGCCATAGTCAACAAAGGTCTCTTCATCAGAGATAGACAATTGGTTATATATAGGTTGGGGGGGGGGGGGGGGGGGCACCACAATGCAGGCATGAGGCAAGCCTCCATGAACTACCACAGCCGGTATGGGGATTGAACATGTGCCATTTGTGTCATTCTGCATCACACACTAGGCATCCAGCCAAGAGCAACACCACCACCCCCACCCTGGTAGCCCAATCCAAAGCCATAAAGACCTTTAGGCAAATAGTCTCCCCGGACCTCCCCCACCAACCCCCTCCCCTCCCCCCCCCACCCCCCCACCCCCCCTCAACTTCCCTCATTCTGGGCACTGCCAACAAACCATCCTAATCCATAAGCATGCAACACAGACCTATTACATACCACTATGTTAACATGCTCAATGTATTAATGTAGTGCAAGAGCTAAATGCATAACACCTTGACTTTGAAAAAGAATTAAACGCATCCAAACAATGGCCGAAGCCTTCAGCTAGATGATGAAAAATGATTTCAAATATACAATTACTTTCAACTCAGCCATCTGAGAAAAGCTCTGAAAAGGTGTTTTTATATCCATGCTGCACTTTTGTTTTCATTATTTCCAGAACTCAATGCGTTTCTAATATGTCTAGACTGAAAGAATATACCTTTTATTTTCTTATCTATAAACTACAAATCACAGTCAAGGACAGGCAGTGACAGCGTTTGCACCTTTTAACTCTTGGGATTACCATCCACCCCTTCTATGCCTTTACAGCTGAGAATGTCTTAGGCTAAATGCAGGCAATCATTCTTTGTTGATTTCAGACAGATGCACATCTAAAGTAGATTAAGAGCATTATCAGGAACAAAGGAAAAATGAACTCATTGAGAACTCTTGAAAAAAAAGTGAATTAAGACATAAGACCATAAGACATAGGAGCAGAAATTAGGCCAATTGGCCCATCGAGTCTGCTCCTCCATTCAGTCATGGCTGATAAGTTTCTCAACCACATTCTCCCGCCTTCTCCCCATAACCTTTGATCCCCTTACCAATCAAGAACCTATCTATCTCGGTCTTAAATACACTAAATGACTTGGCCTCCACAGCCTTCTGTGGCAATGAATTCCATAAATTCACCACTCTCTGGCTAAAGAAGTTTCTCCTCATCTCTGTTCTAAAAGGTCTTCCCTTTACTCTGAGGCTGTGCCCTCTGGTCCTAGTCTCTCCTAGTAATGGAAACATTTTCCCCACGTCCACTCTATCCAGGCCTTTCAGTATTCTGTAAGTTTCAATCAGATCCCCCCTCATCCTTCTAAACTCCATTGAGTATAGACCCAGCGTCCTCAAATGTTCCTCATTTGTTAAGCATTTCATTCCTGGGATCATTCTTGTGAACCTCCTCTGGACCCTCTCCAGGGCCAGCACATCTTTCCTGAGATACGGGGCCCAAAATTGTTCACAATATTCTAAATGTGGTCTGACCAGAGGCTTATAAAGCCTCAGCACACATCCCTGCTTTTATATTCTAGTCCTCTCGAAATAAACGCCAACATTGCATTTGCCATCCTAACTACCGACTCAACCTACAAGATAACCTTAAGAGAATCCTGGACTAGGACCCCCAAGTCCCTTTGCACTCCAGATTTACTAATTCTCTCCCCATTTAGAAAATAGTCCATTCCTCTATTCTTCCTACCAAAGTGCATGACCTCACACTTCCCAACATTGTATTCCATCTGCCACTTCTTTGCGCATTCTCCTAACCTGTCCAAATCCTTCTGCAGCCTCCCCACCTCCTCAATACTACCTGCCCCTCCACCTACCTTTGTATCATCTGCAAGTTCAGCCAGGATGCCCTCAGTTCCTTCATCTAGATTATTAATGTATAAAGTGAAAAGTTGTGGTCCCAACACTGACCCCTGAGGAACTTCACTAGTCACCGGCCGCCATCCTGAGAAGGACCCCCTTATCCCCACTCTCTGCCTCCTGCCAGACAGAAAATCTTCTATCCATGCTAGTACCTTGCCTCTAACACCATGGGCTCTTATCTTACTGAGCAGCCTCCTGTGCGGTACCTTGTCAAAGGCCTTCTGGAAGTCCAAGTAGATAACATCCATTGGCTCTCCTTTGTTTAACCTACTCATTACCTCCTCAAAGAATTCTAACAGATTTGTCAGGCATGACCTCCCCTTAATGAAACCATGCTGACTTTGCCCGATTTTACCATGCACTTCCAAGTATTCTGAAATCTCATCCTTAATAATGGACTCTAAAATCTTACCAACGACCAAGGTCAGGCTAATCGGCCTGTAATTTCCCATCTTTTGCCTCACTCCCTTCTTAAACAGGGGGGTTACATTAGCGATTTTCCAGTTCTCTGCGACCCTCCCTGACTCCAGTGCTTCCTGAAAAATCACCACTGACGCCTCCACTATCTCTTCAGCTATCTCCTTCAGAACTCTGCTGTGTAATCCATCTGGTCCAGGTGATTTATCCACCTTCAGACCTTTCAGTTTTCCTAGCACCTTCTCCTTGGTAATGACCACCATAATCACCTCTGCCCCCCGACTCTCTTGAACTTTAGGGATGTCACTCGTGTCTTCCACTGTGAAGACTGATGCAAAGTTCCTATTCAATTCCTCCGCCATTTCTTTGTTCCCCACTACTACTTCTCCAGCGTCATTTTCCAGCGGCCCAATGTCCACTTTTGACTCTCTCTTACCCTTTATATATCTAAAAAAATTCTTGCAATTTTCTTTTATATTACTCCCAGAAACTCCTGCCATTGCTATTTCGCTATCTTTCCTGCTAGGCTCATCTACCAGTCAATTCTGGCCAGCTCCTCCCTCATGCCTCTGCAGTTGCCTCTATTCAACTGTAATACCGTTACATCTGATTCCAGCTTTTTCCTCTCAAATTGCAGGGTAAATTCTATCATATTATGGTCACTTCCTCCTAAGGGTTGCTTTACTTTAAGCCCCCTTATCAAATCTGCCTCATTACACATTACTAAATCTAGAATTGCCTGTTCCCTAGTGGGCTCCACCACAAACTGCTCCAAAAAGCCATCTCGTAGACATTCCACAAATTCCTTTTCTTGGGATCCACTACCAACCTGATTTTCCCAATCTACCTGCATATTGAAATCCTCCATGATCACTGTAACTTTTTCTTTCTTACACACCTTTTCTGTCTCCTGGTGTATCTTGTGCTCCACATCCTGACTACTGTTCGGAGGCCTATACATACCTCCCATTATGGTTTTTTTATCTTTGCGGTTCCTCAACTCTACCCACACAGATTCTACATCATCTGACCCTACATCACTAGGACCATTACAAGGACCATTTCTGCTCCTTCAAAAAAAAGAGCTAATAAACAATGAGCACTGCACTGCACAACACCTTGAGCTGCAATGATTTCCTGGAAAACAACACTGAATATGGAACCTTTCTTCCACTTTCTGGGAGCTCTTAAAAGGACTCTTAAAGAATGGTTTTGTCTGACTGTACACACTACAGTGCTTAACTGCAGCTAATGACAGGGCTGAGCTATCTCGGTAGATGAGTTTCAGTGGATTTGGACTTGCGTGACTTCTGTTTAGATTTTCAGAGATTTCTAGAATAATCACTATTAAAGTACCTGGCAGTGAACAGTATTAAGTGGTTCAGATAGAGGAAAGCAACAGCATAGACCTGATGGGCAAAACAAATTGTTGGTGTTTACTAACATTCTGTGAGTCAATGGAACAAGATCTGGAAATGATCCATGTATTTACAATGGGTTCCTTCTACTTGTTTGCAGTGTGAGAATCAAGCCAAAGATGCAACTGCTGAATCAAAGAATCAACAGTGCCAATTGATTTTCAGTTCAAACCGAAGTAAATATACAACTCTAACTGGGGACATTGCATTTGGCAAAATAGTATTTATATTTTATTCATTCATGGGATGTGAGCATTGCTGGATAGGCCAACATTTATTGCCCATCCTTAATTGCCCTTGAGAAGGTGGTGTTGAGCTGCCTTCTTGAACCACTGCAGTCCATGTGGTGTAGGGACAACCACAGTGCTGTTAGGAAGGGAGTTCCAGGATTTTGATCCAGCAACTGTGAAGGAATGGCAATATATTTCCAAGTCAGGATGGCGAGTGGCTTGAAGGGGATCATCCAGGTGGTTGTGTTCCCATGTATCTGCTGCCCTTATCCTTCCAGATGGTTGTGGTTGTGGAGTTGAAAGGTGGTGTCTAAGGAGACTTGGTGAATTCCTGCAGTGCATCTTGTAGATGGTACACTGTGCGTTGGTGGCGGAAGGAGTGAATATTTGTGGATGTGGTGCCAATCAAGTGGGCTGCTTTGTCCTGAAGAGTGTCAAGCTTCTTGAGTGTTGTTGGAGCTGCACTCATCCAGGCAGGTGGGGAATATTCCATCACACTCCTGACTTATGTCTTGTAGATGATGCACGGGTTTTGGGGAGTCAGGAGGTGAGTTACTCATCACAGGATTCCTAGCCTCTGCCCTGCTCTTGTAGCCACAGTTTTTATATGGCTACTCCAGTTCAGCTTCTGGTCAATGGTAACCCTCAGGATGTTGACAGTGAGGGATTCAGCGGTGATAATGCTGTTGAATGTCAAGGAGCAATTGTTCGATTCTCTCTCATTGGAGACAATCATTGCCTGGCACTTGTGTAGCGTGAATGTTACTTGCCGCTTGTCAACCCAAGACTGGATATTGTCCAGGACTTGCTGCATTTGGACATGGACTGCTTCAGTATCTGAGGAGTCACGAATGGTGCTAAACATTGTGCAATCAGCACAATCAGCAGCAAACATGCCCACTTCTGACCTTATGATCTGATGGAAGGTCATTGATGAAGCAGTTGAAGATGGTTGGGCCTAGGACATTACCCTGAGGAACTCCTGCAGTGATGTTCTGGAACTGAGATGATTAACCTCCTACAATCACAGTCATCTTCCTTTGTGCTAGGTATGATTCCAGCCAGCAGAGAGTATTGCTCATGATTCCCATTAACTCCAGTTTTGTTAGGGCTCCTTGATGCCACACTCTGACAAATGTTGCCTTGGTATCAAGGGCAGTCACTCTCACCTCACCTCGGGAGTTCAACTCTTTTCTCCATGTTTAAACCAAGGCTGTAATGAGGTCAGGAGCTGAGTGACCCTGATGCAACCTAAACTGAGCATAAGTGAGCAGGTTATTTCTAAGCAAATGCCACTTGATAGCATTGCTGATGACTTCTTCCATGCCTATTGAGAGTAGACTGAGGGGTGATAATTGGCTGGGTTGGATTGTCCTGCTTTTTGTGTATAGGACATACTTGAGCAATTTTCCACATAGCCGGGCAGATGACAGTGTTATATCTGTACTGGAACAGTTTGGCCAGGGGCACGGCAAGTTCTGGAGCACAAGTCTTCACTACTATTGCTGGAATATTGTTAGGCCTCATAGCCTTTGCAGTATCCAGTGCCTTCAGCTAGCTGAAGGTTCTTGTAAATGCTTCATCATTAGACTTTTGATTCCTTAATTTTATTGGATTCAAATTAAATTTAAATTTCATCATAATGGGATTCAAACCCAGGTCCCCAGAGCATTACCCTGGGCCCCTGGATTACTAGTCCAGTGACAATAATACTACACCACCACCTCCTCTGTAAATGAATGAGTTCTGTGTATTGCCAGGATCTATGTATTTTGGGGCCATGTCTATGTTGTTGGCGTATGCTAGGGATGTGTTTGTGTACTGGTGCGGTTTATGCGTGTTTTGGGGCATGCATATATTTGTGGTTGTATTGTGTTAAGGGATGCATGTATATTGGTGGGATCTATGTGTGTGTGTGGTGGGAGATGGTGTGTGCATTTTTGTTGTGCGGTCTACTCACTTGTTGTCCGATATGGGACCACAGCAGCTACTGAACTCTTCAAGTTAAGGATCCCTTATAGCCAATGCCAATGTGTTCCAGTTTCTGGGATGAAATTATGGCCCCTGAAAAAATGAAATCAAACAGGCAAGGCCCAGTTTCCATACTTGCATTTGAGTGTTGCTGAAAAAAGTGACTTTTTTGGCGAAGCTTTTCATCTTGCGCTCATCAGGATAATTTGTATCAAAATACCATTGTCAGGGGAGACAATATATTTATACTGTATGAGAAGAGAGTGCGGACTGGCTGGCAACACCTCTACCATGTTCTCATCTTATTTTCAATTTGCCTTCTTTCATGTTCTCTGGTGTTTGCTTATTGTTGGTATTTGGTTCAGGACAATATCTTTGGATTCTCCAGTCTATATCGGCTTGCTGACTACCTATTGTGCTAATGATCTGTCTCAACTGTGATCCTATTTCCTTTCTGTATTCCTGACTTGTCTTTGCTTGAATGCTTGTGGCGCTGACTTCAAGAAGGACACAATCATTTGTTCAACGGCCCTCCCATTGAATCGGAGGAGGTGGTAAAGACACCGTTGAAAGGAGAGGCTGACAGCGGCCCTGTCTTAGTTACTCTTTTCCTTATTAAATACTTATCACTATCTGTTTTTATATTTCTAGCTAGCTTTCTCTCATACTCTAATTTCTCCCTCCTTTTTTTGTCATTCTTTGTGTGGTAATCTGAGGTGCAACACACTTTTAAGAGAATGTGAGTAGAATGACCATGTAACTGTATTACCCAATTGCTGTGTAGCGCAGGCTACATTGTTAATCAGTAGTTTAGAATAGGGTCTGGTTGGAGAAGCACACGTGTTAGTGCTCCGTTGCTTGTGTTGGTAAACAGAATGTGCTTCATCTTATATTGGTCTCTGCATCTGCAGTATCTTGTTTACCAACTCACTCACCAGTAGATAGGCATGCAACCACATTCGTTGAGCAAAGCAACCCGACAGAGAAGGAACATAACATGGCGACAAGGCAAAACATCACAAGTCGATGACACCACAGAAAGCAGTGAAAATTAAACAGAAGTAAATCAGCCATACCTTGCAAGGCAATTGTAAGTACAGCCTTCATCATAGTTGTCGGAATTATTGCCCTCCAGTATGCCACAGTTTGGCCGTATCAAAGCATCTGATCAGACCACCAATGACTTTATAGTGAATGCTTTGCATTCTTCTTTTTGACAAATGACATACTGGGGGAGGAGAAGAGGCGAGTGATCCAGTATCACAGTATGTGGCTGTAAAACATACTGTCTAATTTGTAGTATAACGGTACCACACGCCCCAGATTCCAAGAGCTTTGATGAGTTGGTAAATCTAGTGAAAAGCCATTTTCAGCTGAAACCCTTGATAACAACTCAGCATTTTAAATTTAATTTGAGGTATTGAGCCCCTGGAGAGACAGTCGCTTGCTATGTAGCAGCCTTAAAAAAACTGACAGAGCACTGTGAATTCCGGATGCTGATTAATGAAATGTTAAGAGACTGATTAGTACGTGGGATTAATGAAAATGACATTCAAAAAATGTTGTCAGAAATGAATTTAGACTTCAGCAAGGCGCTGGAGTTGGTGCTCACAATGGAGAGCGCAGTCAGGGATTCAGATGCAAAAAATGGTGCTGTCCTTCACGTTAGGAGGGAGGCACCAATTAGAAATGGTGTGGAAGTGCTGGGCTCTGCGGAAAGACAAAAAACAGGCACCATTAACAGACCAGCAAAAAGCAATGGTTTAACAGAGAAAACCCGCAATGATAATGGTAGAAATAGAACCAGACAGCCTGTAAACGAACAACAATTTAAAAGAATTGAGTGCTTCCACTGCCATTGTAATGCGCACATTATAGAGTCATAAAGTCATAGAGGTCTATAGCACAGAAAAAGGCCATTCAGCCCATCTAGTCTGCACCAGCCAAACAAGTACCTAATTATTCTAATTCCATTTTCCAGCACTAGGCCCATAGCCTTGTATGCCATGGCATCGCAATTACACATCCAAATACTTCCTAAACGTTATGAGAGTTTCTGCCTCTACCTCCCTTTCAGGCATTGAGTTCCAGATTCCCACCACCCTCTGGGAGAAACAATTCTTCCTCACATCTCACATCCCCTCTAAACCTCCTGCCCCTTACCTTAGATCTATGCCCCCTGGTTATTGATCCCTCCACAAGGGAGAAATGTTCCTTCCTTTCTACCCTATCTATGCCCCTCACAATTTTATACACCTCAATCATTTCCCCCCCTCAATCTCCTCTGCCTCAGGGAAAATAACCCCAGTCTGTCCAATTTCTCCTTATAACTAAAACTCTCCAGCCCAGGCAACATCATGGTAAATCTCCTTCTTCCTATAATGCGGATTCCAGAACTGCACGCAATACTCTAGCTGTGGCCTAACCAGCGTTTTTTACATTTCCAGCATAACCTCCCTACTCTACTTTCTATGCCTCAGCTAATAAAGGCAAGTATCCCATATGCCTTCTTAACCACCTTACCTACCTACCTGTCCTGCTACCTTAAACGACTGGTGGACAGGCATACTAAGTTCCCTCTGATCCTCGGTACTTCCCAAGGTCCTAGCATTCATCGTGTATTCCCGTGCCTTGTTTGTCCTGCCCAAGTGCATCACCTCACAACTATCTGGAATAAATTCCATTTGCCACTGATCAGCCCATCTGACTAGCCCGTCTATATTCTCCTGTAACCTAAGGCTATCCTCCTTAATATTTACCACCCCCACCAATTTTTGTGTCATCCATGAACTTACTGGTGAACCGTCCTGCACTCAATTCTAAATCGTTTATATACACCACAAACAGCAAGGGACCCAACACTGATCCCTGTGGAACCCCACTGGACACAGGCGTTCAGTCACAAAAACACCCCTCAACCATCACCCTCTACTTCCTGCCACTCAGCCAATTCTGGATCCAATTTGCCAAATTGCCTTTGATCCCATGGGCTCTTACCTTCGTTACCAGTCTCCCATGCTAGACCTTATCAAAAGCTTTGCTGAAGTCCAAGTAGACTACGTCAAATGCATTGCCCTCATCTGCACACCTGGTCACCTCTTCGAAAAATTCAATCAAATTGGTCAGACATGACCTTCCCTTAACAAAACCATGCTGACTGTCCTTGATTAATCCCTGCCTCTCCAAGTGTAGATTAATTCTGTCTCTCAGAATTGCTTCCAATAGTTTAAAGGTTAAACTGAATGGCCTGTTGTTCCCTGGTTTATCCCTTCCTCCCTTCTTGAATAACAGTTCCACATTTTCTGTCCTCCAGTCCTCTGGCACCTCTCCTGTGGCCAGAGAGGTATTGAAAATTATTACCAGCGCCTCTGCTATCTCCTCCCTTGCCTCACTCAACAGCCTGGGATATATTTCATCTAGGCCTGGAGATATATCTACTTTTAAGCCTGCCAGACCACTTAGAATCTCCTCCCTTTCTATGCTAATTTCTTAATTATATCACAGTCCTTCTGCCTGATTTCCATACCCATGTCATCCCTCTCATTTGCGAATACTGACACAAAGTATTCATTTAGAACCCTACCTATGTCTTCCGGCTCTACACACAAATTATCACTATCGTCCCTAATGGGCCCTACTCTTTCCCTAGTTATCCTCTTACTCTTAATGTACTTGAAAATAACTTTGGATTTTCCTTTATTTTACCTGCCAATGTTTTTTCATGCCCCCTTTTTGGTCTCCTAATTTCCTTTTTAAGTTCCCCCCTACACATTCTATACTCCTCTAGAGCTTCTGCTGTTTTGAACCCTCAGTATCTGCCGTAAGCCTCCCCTTTTCTCTTCATTCAATCCTGTATATGCCTCGACATCCAGGGTTCCCTGGATTTGTTGATTCCACCCTTTGTCTTTATTGGAATATGTTGGCCCCGTACTCTCCCTATTTCCTTCTTGATTGAGTCCCACTGCTCTGATGTAGGTTTAAAATTAGCTGCTCCCAATCCACTCTGGACAAATCATATCTGATCTTATTAAACTCGGCCTTCCCCCAATTTAGAACTCTGATTTCTGGCCCATCCTTGTCCTTTTCCAAAACAGCCTTGAATCTAATGGAGTTATGATCACTATCTGCAAAATGCTCCCCCACTGATACCTCTACCACTTGCCTGGCTTCATTCCCTAAAATTAAGTCAAGGACTGCCCCCCCTCTTGTAGGATTTTCTACGTACTTGTTTAAAAAGCTCTCCTGAATGCATCTTAAGAATTCTGCTCCCTCTAAACCTATCACACTGTGACTAACCCAGTTAATGTTGGGGAAGTTGAAATCCCCCACTATTACTACCTTATTATTTTTACACTTCTCTGAAATGTGCCTACATATTTGCTCTTCTATTTCTCTCTGACTGTTTGGGGGTCTATAGTACATTCCCAGCAATGTGATTGCTCCTTTTTTGCTTTTTAGTTCTACCCATATGGCATCATTTGAGGAGCCTTCAAAGATGTCATCCCTCTTTACTGCTGTAATTGATTCCTTGATCAAAATTATGATACCCCCTCCTCTTTTACCTCCTTCCCTGTCTCGCCTGAAGACCCTATACCCTGGAATATTGAGCTGTCAATCCTGCTCCCCTCTGAACCATGTCTCTGTGACAGCAATGACATCATACTGTGTTAATTTATGCCTCAACTCATCTGCCTTATTCGTCAGACTCCTTGCATTAAAATAAATACCATCAAACCTTGCCAAACTCCCTTGTGCCTTAACTGGCCTATAATTTCTATGCCTTCCAGACTCACTTGCTCTCTCTTCTAATTTTGGCTGTGCATCTCCTGCTGAAACTCCTGTCAGGATCCCATTCCCCCTGCCAAGTTAGTTTAAACCCTCCCCAACAGCACTAGCAAACCTCCCCGCCAGGATGTTGGTCCCATTCTGGTTCAGATGCAACCCATCCACCTTGTACAGGACCCACCACCCCAGAAACGGACCCAATGTCCCATAAATCTAAAGCTCTCCCTCCTGCACCATCTCTCCAGCCACATATTCATTTGGATTAACCTCCTATTTCTATAATCACTAGCGCGTGCACCAGAAGTAATCTAGAAATGACTACCATTGAGGTCCTGTTTCATAATCTGCTTCCTAGCTCCCTAAATTCTGCTTGCAGGACCTCATCCCTCTTTCTACCTATATGTTTGGTACTAAGATGTACCACAATCTCTGTCTGTTTGCCCTCCCCCTTTAGAATGCCCCGAAGTCGTTCAGTGATATCTTTGACCCTGGCACCAGGGAGACAACACACCATCCTGGAGTCACATCTACGGCCACAGAAACACCTGTCTGTCCCCCTTACTATCGAGTCTCCTATCGCTATAACTCTTCCCCTCTTTTTCCTCCCCCCCACCCTGTGCAACTGAGCCACTCACAGTGCTATGAGCGTGGCTGCACTCCCCAGAGGATCCATCACTCTCACTGTTTTCCAACACAGAAAAACAGTTCTTGAGCGAAATGCACCCACTGGGGATTTCCCAACTACCTGCCTGACACTTTCTTCTGACTGATGGTCACCCATTTCCTCTCTGTCTGCACCTTCATAAGCTGTGGGGTGACCACATCTAAAAATGTGCTATCCATGAAACTCTCAGCCTCGCGGATGCACCTCGGTGCCTCCAGCTGCTGTTCAAGCTCCAAAACCCGGAGCTTAAGTAGCTGCAGCTGGGGGCACTTCCTGCACACAAGGAGCACCTAGTGCTTCCCACATGTTGCAGGCAGTACATAACACGGGACTGAGCTTCCCTGCCATGCCTATAGTTGCAAGAAAACCATTACTTTATGTTAAGTAAGGTAAAAATAGTTAAATGATTTATGTACTTTTAAAATAAAACCTAGACTCTTACCTTTCCTCTACTTAATCTATTTTAAACTGGAGAAAAACACTTACCCATTACTCACCAATCAACTCTCACCTTTGTGCTGATGTCACTTTTTGAAGCTTCATGCTGGTTCTGATCTCTCTGCCACTCTCTCGCGCTATCCTATGATGTCACTCTTGTTATTTTCAACAAGAACTGACTGCAGGACACTCTCCCCGACTGCTTCACCACATTGCTGACTGCAGGACACTCTTCCCAGACTACTTCAGCGCAATTCTGACTGCAGGACACTCTTCCCAGACTGCTTTACCACAATGCTGACTGCAGGACACTCTTCCCAGACTGCTTCACCACGATGCTGACTGCAGGTCATGCAATATTGTATGCAATATGCGATATTGTAAAGACAGATTAAGAGAAAACTTTAAACAGAAAGGTAGAAATTGTGAAACCAACATAATAGAGAAACCAGAAGAAACAGAGTCAGATATTTCCTCATTACACAACTTAAAAATGGGTAAAACAGAGCCCATCTACATGACAGTGGAAGTCAATGGGAAACTCAACTGAATGGAGGTGGATACAGGGGCATTCACCACAGTTATAGGAGAACATACGTTCAAATGTCTGAATGGAGGAGACCACTCACTGAAGTTGGAAAATTCAGATTCTAAATTAAAGACATATACTAGTGAAGACATATCAGTAAGAGTTATGTGCAAGGCTCCAGTACAGTATGGGAATCAGTCTGTTAACTCACCCCTGATAGGGGTAGTAGGCTTAAGGAAAATAAAGTTGGGTGAACCGAGAGCTTTCAACACAGAATGAAATTCCTACGAGAATCATTACAGAAATATGGCTCCATGCTCAGGGAAGAGCTCGGGAAGATTCAGCAGTTGCAGGCTAAAATCCACGTGGATCCTCAGGCAACCCCCGGATTCTTGAAGATGAGGCCAATTCCCTATGCATTACGAGAAAAAGTTGATGTTGAACTAAACAGGCTGGAAAGGTTGGGTGTCTTACAACCTGTCCAAATTTCTGAATGGGCAGCACCCATAGTTCCAGCACTAAAGCCTGACCAGAGTGTGTGAATATGCGGGGTCTACAAGTTGACCATTAACAAAGTGACCAGACTAGACAGGCATCCCATACTGAAAATTAATGAATTGTACTCCAAGCTGGCTAGGGGAACCACACATATGAAGCTCGACATGAGCCATGCTCACCAGCAAGTCGAACTAGAAAAGCCTCTCAGGATTTTGTGACTATCAACACACATAGAGGGTTATACAAGTATACCAGGTTACCCTTCTGAGTTTCACTGGCTTGTGCCATTTTCCAACGGACAATGGAAAACTTACCTCAAGGTTTGCCCCATGTTGTGGTATATCTGGATGATGTCCTAGTAACAGGACTAACTGATGAAGAACACCTGGCTAACCTGGGAGAGGTTTTGAAGCTTTTCTCATAAGCCAGAGTATGTTTGAAAAGGGAAAAATGTATCTTCCAGTGTCATAGTGTTGACCCAGTAGAAAACAAGGTGAGAGCTTTTCGCGAGGTGCCAGTACTGAAAAATGCCATTGTTATGGCCGTTTTCTCCCAAATGTGTCAACAGTACTGGCTCAATTATACGGTTTGCTCAAGAGAAACCACAGGTGGACTTGGCAAGCTCCACAGCAAGAGGCTTTTATGACAGTAAAACAGTTGCTACATTAATTTATTGGTATATTTTGACCCAAAGAAAGAATTAATTTAACCTGCGATGCACTCTCTTACAGAGTAGGGGCAGTACTCTCTCACCAGATGGTGATAGCTCTGAATAGCCCATTGGTTACATCTCAAGAACACTCAGTGTTGCAAAGCAAAGATACTACAGATAGAGAAAGAAGGCTTATCCATCGTATTTGGCGTTAAGATGTTCCACCAATACATCCATAGTCGTCGATTCACCATTGTATCCGACCACAAGCCACTACTAGGCTTGCTCGAGGAAGATAGGACAATACCCCCAATTGTCTCTGCATCCAAAGTTGGGCACTGATTCTAACTGCTTATGAATATGCTTTTATTTACCGGCCAAGAAGCCAGATTGCAAATGTTGATGCACTGAGTCGGTTACCTCTAAAAGAGAGCAATGTGAATGTCCCAATTCCTCAAGAACTTGTCTTGTTATTACATTTTCTGGATTTGTCACCAGAACATGCCAAACAAATAAGAGAGTGGACAGCCCATGATCCAGTTTTGTCTCACGCAAGGGAACAAGTCTCTCAGGGATGGTCTAATGAGCCAAAGACTGACGAAATGAAGCCCAATTTTAGTAGAAGATACGAGCTCACCTGCCAGGATGGCATCTTGCTGTGGGGAGCAAGATCATTGTGCCTCCGAGAGGCAGGAAGCCACTATTGATCGAATTTTATAGTGCTCACCCTGGCATCTGTAGAATAAAAATGTTGGTGTGCAGCTACTTATGGTGGCCAGGGATGGATACAGAAATCAAAAACTTTGTCAAGAGCTGCATACAGTGCCAACAGGTACAGAAATTGCTCCATTGCATCCCTGGGAACGACCAGGAAGGGCATGGATCCGCCTCCATGTTGACCACATGGGGCCTTTTTTGGGCACAATGTTCCTCTTACTTATAGATGCTCACTCGAAGTCGGTGGATGTATATGAAGTAAGATCACCCACATCTGCTGCCACCATAAACAGATTTGCGTCAGAGTTTTGCGAGACACGGGTTACCAGAGATAATCATGTCTGATAATGAAACGGCATTCATCAGTGGGGAATTCCAAACATTTACAAGTCTCAATGGCATAACATAATGTTAATAGTTCATCATACCACCCTGCATCCAATGGGTTGACAGAGAGGGCAGTCCAGACCTTCAAGTCCGGAATGAAAATCTGGATGGAGACTTGATTGCAGCTAGATTATCACTTTTCCTACTCAGCTATAGGACTACGCCACACATGAGCACCGGTATTGCCCCTGTAGAGTTCTTGATGAAGAGACGTCTCAGGACAGTTTGGAGTCTGATAAAGCCAAATTTAGTAGGGAAGGTAGAGAGAAGTCAGGAGGTCCAGAAAAATGGACACGATTACCATGTTCGTGAAAGAAACTTCACTGTTGGAGATGCAGTTTTTGCAAAGAACTTTGGAGGTGGACCCAAATGGCTGTCAGGGAAGCTGGTGCTGTGACAAGACCCCTTTCCTATCACATATCGTTCAAAGGTCGAATAAATAGGAGGCACGTAGATCATCTCAGGAAAAGGGAAACAGATCTACAAGAAAGGATGCGCCAAGGATTCCCGTTGCAGTCTACACCACATGTGGAGGGAACTCCTCTTGGTTTGGAAGTGCCTGTAGGATCCATTGAGAAAGTCTAAGAAACAAACTTAGAAGTTCCTACTGGAAAGCCTAGTGGACAGATGATTCCTGTGAGGGAGGCCTCGGATAACCATCCGAAGTCGTAGAACTACGATAATCGACACATTTGAAGAGGCCTCCAGAGAGACTGAATTTGTAAATAGTCCATTTGTCTAAGTAGTTTATATATTGTAAAGATTGTAAGTTGTACTTTTGAGTAAAGGGGAAGGGATGTTGTAATTTGAGGTGCAATACACCTTTAAGAGAATGAGAGTAGATTGACCACGTGACTGGATTACCCAATGGCTGTGTAGCCCAGGCTACAATGTTAATCAGTAGTTTAGAATAGGGTCTGGCTGGAGAAGCACACATGTTTTAGTGCTTTGTTACTCATGTTAATAAACAGTATGTGCTTCATTTTACATTGGTCTCTACATCTGCAGTATCTTGTTTACCAACTCACTCACCAGTAGATAGGCGTGCAACCGTGTTCGCTGAGCAAAGCAACCTGACAGAGAAGGAACATAACACTTTGCTGGCTTTTAAATTCTGTCCAATCTTCTGACCTACCACTAATATTCACAGGGTATGGAAAAGATGACGATGGACCAAAAATAGGAGTTATTAATTGGGTAAAGGCCAACTTTACTAAACTGAGAAGTGATGTGATTTGGCAAAAGTGGACTGCAACCAGTTACTTGAAGGTAAACCAGAGTCAGAGCGGTGGGAGATATTCATGGAGAGGATATGAGGATTCAGAATAAATATATTCCACAAATGAAAGAGTGGGACTCCCAATTCTCTACCTTCCTGATGTCAAAAAGCATAAAGGATAGGATAAGGCAAAAAAAATCTGGCTGATGCCAGATACTGCAGAACACTGAGTATTATGGACGGGGATTCAATTCCAGGCTCAGGAACCTGACCTCGCAATGGCTACTGTGTTCCAACTTCAAATCACTGCGTCAATGTATATGGGTTGCAATTTTATTTTGCAAATCACTTAATTGCCCCAATTAGCAGTGATGGACACGGGAAAGAGGCGTGACTCAAGCAGTAGTAAGCCCAATTTAACAGGTGGGCGGCAGCCATTGCTGTGGTTGCCATTCATCTAAAAAATGAAAGGGGAATCTGAGCAGAAGGCAGTTGTTATGGAGGGCCCATATGCCAGGGCAGCCCCTCCCTGCTGTTTTCCCAATGCCTCACTGGAGGTGTTGCTGGAAGTGGTGACTGAATGGAGAAACATCCTGGTCCCAGCCAGTGGCAACAGAGTCTGCAAGACTCACCAAGAGGGCTAATGAGGTCAAGAGCAGAGGATCAGTGAGGAGGAACTGGGTTCAGTGCCAGAAACATTTCAATGACCTTCTCAAATCTGGAAAGGTTAGTCCAAAATATGAACCCAGGCGGCATACCTCCTGCTCACCAGTCACCAGAGTGCAAATGACAGGGACACCCTGAGGGCGAATTTACCGTGGGAGCCTTGATGACCCATAAATAGAGACCAAACCCTAGTGCTGGTAGTCAGGAAGCTGGAGTGTAGACTGCAATAACTTATGGTGAATGAAAAATGGTGAGTGCTGAGGGAGTGAGGCATCATCCTAACAATATCGTTCTTGACCTTGCAGGCAAATGGGAGATGAAAATCAGAAAGAGTGTGAACCTGGATGGTGGAGTGCTCAAGCTAATGTACTGGCACAATTTGATGTGGCCACAGTGTCCAGCCACATCAACATTGGGGAACTGAGAAACAGGAATCCCCTGTGGGAACAGGGGTGAAAATATTTCAACATCACCAGTTTACAGGGTGCATGACAAAGTTCACTGTGCAGCAAGCTGTCTGTGCAGAAGCTGTCAACTCATTAGCTCAAACTGAGGAAGCAGCTGTTGACTGTCCTGATCTCTCAGAACCACCTTCTCTTATGTTTACCACAGGTTGAGCTGTGGAAGTACAGGAATCCGCACAACTTCAACAAGTTCCTGAGGAGTCAGAGGTTGGATAAGGCAGAAAAAGGGAAGCTTATGCAAGGCACTGTAGAAAGCCAAGTTGGGTAGGAATTCAATCCTGGGGTCAGAAACCTGACCTCATAATGACTTCTGTGTTCCAACTTCAAATCACTGTGTCAATGCATATGAGTTGCAAAATCAACAGGTTGCTGAGGATTCAGAGGATGAAAACACTTTGGAGCCTGCACCCATCACATCTTACCAGTGCACCCTCCACCAGCGCAAACTGTTGCATATTATGGGCACTCACTCATTATTAGAGATGGTGGCACAGGGTGAAGCACACATCACTTCAGAGCAGGAGGATACAAGGGAGGTAAAGTCAGCTGGTGGCCAATCTCACTCAGGGGATGGAGGGCAGGCTCAGGGCTGCTCAGCAGGGCAGAGTTGCAGAGGCGAGGGAGTCACGAAACAGAAGGCTCTACTTGGAGAACCCCTCATGGAGCTCTGACATCATCATTCACCTCCATGGCCCCTTCAACAGGAAAAGCATCTGTAGAGTTATGCCCTGTTGCAGAGGCTGCCCGGCAGCCTTTGGAGACACCTCCCCGGTACCTCCATGTTGAAGCTGATAACCAACAGTGAGCAGACTGCCTTCCAAAAACTAAAAGGGTGAAGTTAAAAAGCAAGTTACGAAAGTGAAGAGAGGGCGTGAATAAATATTGACATCAAGAAAAAGCCAAAGATGTTTTATAAAGACATAGGGCAGAATTTTTCTAGTCACATGTTTTAAGGTGGTCATGAAAGCTGTGGGATACTTTAATTTATTGACCAAGGATTGAAGTATAAGAGCACAGATAGAACTGTATAGAACAATAGTTGGGTCACAGCTAAGGTACTGCATACATTGGTTAGGCTGAGGTTATTTATTTTGGAATAGTGAAGGCTGAGGAGAGATTTAATTGAGATGTATGAAATTATGAGGGCTCTAGGTAGAGTGGACATAGGAAGGACCTATTTCTGTTAGCATCGGAGTCAATAAACAGGGGGCATAAATCTAAAGTAATTGGTGGAAGGATTAGAGAGGAGTTGGGGAGAAATGTTTTTACCCAGAGAGTGGTGGAGGTCTGTAATAAACTTGGTTTGACAGACAGGTTTCTTACTTGAAAGAGATAACTTTACTTACAGAGCTGGAGAAGCTATATGCTTGAATGAGGTCCACAACTAGAAAGCCTGATTACCTATGCTTAGGGCTGATTGTCCGTAAAACCACGTGATCCCTAAAACAATAGGAAAGGTTTTATTTACAATCACTACAGGTTCTCAATCTCACTGCCTGAAAAGATGGCAGAGCAGAAACATGCATTTCATTTTTAAAAGAAATGACCTTGAGGAGCTGAAATCTCCAGGGTTTTCGACCAAGAGCAGGAAAGTGGGATTAAGCAAGATTGATCATTTTTGGCTGGTACAGAAATGATAGGTTGAATGGGTTCCTTATTCTGTGCCTTCTATATATATGTGTGTGTGTGTGTGATACTATGGTTGATCAAATGGCGCAGTGTTTTGGTGTGTAAATGTATGTGATACTGTGCTGAAATGTGTGTGTGTCTGTGCCTGAGACCAAGGATAGATCCTTGAGGTACTCCAGAAGTAACAATATGAGAATGGGAAGAGAAGCCATTGCAGCTGATTATCCAGCTATGATTAGATAGATTAGAATGAGACCAGGTGAGTGCAGTCCCACCTACAGTGGGTGACAGTGAGAGGCATTGGAGGAGGGTGGTGTGGTTAAAGACTGCAGATAAGTTGGAAAGTAGAGATAATTTTCCGAGGTTATAGGTGCAAGGATGTCACTTGACTAGTTTAACCAAACACTTATGGCCATGGAGAGGAAGGCACAGGACATTACAAGGGCATAAGGATAGCAATTTTGAGGGGGAGTGGTTATATTAGATTCAGTAAGTGGATCCTCTCAGGTAAGTGATATGTTCAGGATAGTATCAGACCTCGAGAGTAAATCTTCAGGGGTTAGAGCTGGAGAACAGAACATCCATGATCAGGATTGTCATGACAAGTTACCACTTTGGGCCACTACCCATATACTGTAACACTGCCAGGATACCAAATAGTGTTCTGTAATGTACTAATGTACAATTGTACCAATACTACAGTGGCTCAAAACCAGGAGAAGTATTCCAGCATTTGAGCTAAATAGGGCATTTTAACTGCCTACCCACCTGGTTTCTGCAAGACCCATAAAGAAAGAAGGCATTTACACATTTTTCACAAACCCAACATGTCCCAAGGCGTTGAACAGCCAATGAAGCCAATGAATCACTTCTGCACTGTTGTCACTGTTATAATCTATCAGTCAAAATAACAACAACAACTTACAACCTCCACAAGGCTTTCCACAGGAGCATTATAAAACAAAATCTGACTCCAAACCGCACATGGAAATAATGGGACAGATGACCAAAAACCTGGACAAGGAAGTGCTTTTAAGTAGCAACTTAAAGAGGAATGGGAGGTAGCAAGGCTGTAATGACTTGATGGAGCAGACAGGTTTCAACAAATAACAGATAAACTTTATGACAGTGAGTTTTTTAGACACTACATGCTCAGTCAGGACTCTCGTCAGGAAGTCCTACCTCCTGGATTGCCCATGCTTTGGGCTGATTGGCCGGAGCCAGAACATCACATGACGCCTGATAGATAGCAGGAAAAGCTATACCTTCAGTTAATACATTTCTTCCCCTTTTAGTTTTTTACAATTTCTATTTTCAGGGAAACATTTGACTATCCAACAGGATATACATGTATTTAACTTCAGGTGATTAAAGATCAAGTCTCAAGTCGCTGCTCTCCTTATATGGCGGGAGCATCGTAGCTGCACCACAGGTCCCTCAACAGGATCCACAGGATCTGGAAGTGTGAGCCACATCATTAGAAAGTGGCAGCTCTGGGTTTGGCAACTCTACAGAGACATCGGCCATGTCTATTCTAAGTTGATCTGTCCCCTCAGGAATTGACAGTTCAACATTAATCACAGGCGGAATGACTGGTTGTTGGAATGTCTCTCTGGCATGAATATGATCTACGTGCTTATGAGTGATTCTATCTTCTACTTGTACTCGGAAAGCTAATGGACCAGTCTCTGAGACAATGGTTCCAGGAACCCGACAATGTCCACTTCCTAAATTTTGCACAAATACCCTGTCACCTACACTGAATGCACAAGCTTTGCTGTATCTATCATGGTTCAAATTTTTATTACTCTGATTACGCTGTACCTTCCCCTTTAAATTTGGAAATGCCAGGCTTAACCATGTAGGTTAAGTGGGCGGCGTTTCATCAATAATTCAGATGATGTTGAATCCGTAGTCGAATGTGGTGTTGTACAATAACTCAGAAGAAAGCTGGAAAGTCGAAAGTCTAATAACCTTTTCATACCTCACTTGAAAGTTTGTACACTAAGATAAAGGCAAAATACTGCAGATGCTGGAAACCTGAAATAAAAATAGAAAATGATGGAAAAACTCAGCAGGTCTAACAGCATCTGTAAAGAGTTATGAGTCTGTATGAATATGGAATTGAAATGTTAACTCTGTTTTTCTCTCCACAGATGCTGTTAGACCTGCTGAGTTTTTCCAGCATTTTCTGCTGTTGTTGTTGAAAGTTTGTACATCTCTCTCAATTAAACCATTTGATGAAGGATGGTAAGGGGCTGCTTAAATATGTCTGATTCCATTCAGGTTCATGAATTTCTAAAACTCTGTGCTGGTAAAGGCTGTACCACTATCAGAAGCAATGATTTCAGGTGGGCTAAGTATGCTAAAACAGTGATGCAGCTTCTCGATAGTTGTGCTCAATATTGCAATTTGTCTTCGTACATATCCATCCATTTAGAATGTGTATCTACAATCAATAAAAACAAGGTACCTAAGAATGGTCCTACATAATCGATATGTAGTCTAACCCAGGGTCCACCAGGCTACTCCCACAGATGTAGTGGAGCTGAAGCTGCCTTTTCTGGCATCTAGAAGACTTCTGGGGTTAAGGGGAAACCGTCCTGTGGATGGAAGAAGAGTGTAGAGGTGACTCACCTTTGTTGAGTGGTGTTTGTATCGGGCTGCTACCTGGTTCCAGTGGACTCTGTGGGGTCATCACACTGGCTAGTCATTACTGGGACTGTGTGTAGGTCATCATCCCAACTGACTGCACTGTGGTCACTGGTGGAGACAGAGGCTCTGTTGGAAGTCATTTTGGCTCAGGCATCAGCTTCGCTCAGGGCGCTGTGGGAACCTCCTGCACTGTGGGCTTATTCTGGCCCTTGGTTCAGTTCGGGGACCTGAAAAGGTGAACAGACCAGCTCCCTGGACAGGGAAGTGAGGTTATAAACAAAGTCAACATTGGGTTGCTGCTTTGAAGATGGCTTTCAGGCAGACAAGCGTCTGGCTGCATGGGGACCATGTCCATCCTCACACTTTCTGTCAGTTGAAGCAGTTCGAGAGCTATACAGGTGCTTCCACTGAGGAATGAGAAAGGCTGATTTCTCACGACAAACGTAACTCCTGTGGTCTGTTTGTCACTGTGCCTTAATGACACTTGAATCATCCCAGTGATGGGGAGTTGGACTCCCCCTGCACCACGTGGATTGGGATGTCTGTGGTTCTGGCCCAGCGGCCTTGGAGTCACGCTTCTTCGTCCTATAAGACGGTCACTCTGGCACTGGAACATGACTTGAAATTGGCTAGATGGCCATTTGCTGAGATGTCAGAAGGGTTCTGTGTCTTCTGGGTCAGTGGTCTTGACTTCATGGATGGCTCTCGGATTGTCTGCACAGTGCAGAGAGTGCGACTGGCATAGCTTGCTGAAGTGCCCCTGTTTGTGACAATGGAAGTATTTAACAGCACTAGCTGGACATTGGTCCATCCTGTGGGTATGCTTCACCTCACAGCGCTAGCATGGTCAGTTGACAGGGCGGTTGGGGGGGTTGGCTTATCCTGGCTTGGACAGACTCGGCACTTCTGTGGCCGGATGTGGTGGATCGAGGTGTGCTTCTACCCCACGAAGCACTCTCATTGCTAAGCATGGTCCAATGTTGGTCTTACTGTTCAGGGAACATGTCTAAATCATTGAGAAAAAAATCATCAGGGAAGTCTGGCTCAGGCACCCCATAAAGATAAAAAAGCTGGGGTTCTGGCCAATGGTGCGTCTCCTTGGCTTAAAATATCTGTGAAAAGCTGAATAATATTTTATTGAAAGTGATTGACTCATTGATGGACTGCATTGGGATAATATCACCAGCAAATTTATCAAAGAGGTACAAACCTGAATTTCTTTTGATTTCACTGAGCGTTGGTGTTCCCTCGTAATCTAGAAACCTTTTGCACCAGGGCTTCAGTCTTGGGCCTGATTTCACACTTGCCTTAGCTGAAATGGGCCTGGAAGCATAAATTTCCTATCCATGGCTATTTTCTCTTTATTTCCTGCAGTTACAGCTTTAAAGGTCGTTGCCCTATTAAGAGGTTGGTGGATTTCAAGATGGTGCTGCTGGCATTGTCATGGAGAAGACTTTTGCACACTTCCCACTTGACAATGCAATTTTTAAAATGGTGCTGATGGGTTGGGTGGAGGAAGAAGCTGCAAAATGGCTGAGGGTAAGGTCACAACTGTGGGTCTTTTGAATAGCTTCGGCCTGCTGCGGGTCGGGAGGGAAGAGGCCCTGCTGGCCGGGAGGCTGAGAATTTTGTGGGTTACTGTGTGTTTGGTGCTTTTTTTTCCCTTTTGTTGTGCTCCGGACTCACGGTCACGTGGAATGGGTGCCGAGTCAGAGATCGGGCTAGCGATGAATGTGCAACTGAGTTTTCTACCTGGCTGATTTCTTAATAGAAATATCTCACAGGAGCATGGCTTCCCTGGAACTTTAAAAAGGCTGTATCTCACCTGGCAGGCTGTTGGCTGCTAGCTCTGCTTTGTTGAAGCTGCTTCCACAAGGATCTAGCAGAGACTTTAGCTTGAGATTAAATTCTGCCTTTTTTCTCTGCTGCCAGGATCTTCTGTCTCTGTTCTTCTTGAGGTGAGTTTTCACAGCTTACTGCATCCTGAGTGAGGCCTTTCTTTTTCTTTCCTCTTTATTCCTTCATGGGATGTGGGCATTGCTAGCAAGACCAGCATTTGTTGCTCATCCCTAATTGCCATTGAACTGAATGGCTTGCTATGCCATTTCAGAGGGCAATTAAGATTGCTGTGGACCTGGAGTCGCATGTAGGCCAGACCAGGTAAGGACAGTGGGTTTCCTTCCCTGAAGGATATTTGTGAACCAGATGGGTTTTTGTAACAATTGATGATAGTTTCATGGTCACCATTACTGAGATTAGATTTATAACTCCGGATTTATTAATTAAATCTAAATTCCACCAGCTTCCATAATGGGATTTGAACTCTTGTCCCCAGAGCATTAGCCTGGGCCTCTGGATTACTAGTCTAGTGACGTTAGCACTATGCCACATGAGTCAGAAATTGTTGCTGGTGTCCTTTTCTTGATTTATTTGATCTTTTCACAGGGGATATGGATTTTGATCTCCAGCTGCCAACATGCTTTGTTGGGTTGTAGCTACCCATGGTGTTTACTGCTTAGACATCATTAAGCTGTCTTGTAGAAGCTACAAAGAAGTCTTTATTAACATGGCTGAACTATGTACATATTTAAAGTAGAGGGTACAGGTATGGAGAGAACTCAATGGCTTGTCCTTACATGTTGCTACTTAGCTCTACACTGCTGACCTAAGGTCTAGGTCAGGTGCCTTTTTACATCACTGGTGGGCATTACTGTACTCAGTCTAGGTTAAACCTTAATGTACTGGATTCTTCTAACACAAATACCATTTGCTTATTATGATCTTTTGTAAAGAGTGCAAATGAATAGTTTTAGCAAAACTATACCAACCATCTCAAGTCACTTGTAGTCGAGGTGAATCTTTAATGAAACAGTAAATGAATAGTCTCGGTAAGCAACATGGTTTCAAGGTAATCAGGCAGAGTCAACAGGTTTTGTGAGAGAGAAATCATATTTAACCAATGTATTGGAGTTCTTTGAAGAAGTAACATGTGCTGTTGGTAAAGGGGAACTGGTGGGTGTACTGTTCTTAGGTTTCCAGAAGGCATTTGATAAGGTGCCACATTAAAGGTTATTGTGAAAAATAAAAGCTCATGGTGTAGGGGGTAACATATTGACAAAGATAGAAGATTGGCTATCTAAGAGGAAACAGAGAGTAGGCATAAATGGGTCATTTTCTGGTTGGCAGAATTTACCGAAGAGCATGCCATAGGGGTCACTGCTGGGGCCTCAATATTTTACAATTTATATAAATGACTTGGATGAAGGGACCAAAGGTATGGTTGGTAAATTTGCTAATGAAATGAAGATATGAAGCAAAGTAATTTGTGAAGAGGACCTAAGGAGATTACAAAGGGATATAGATAGATTAAGTAGGTGGGCAAAGATCTGGCAAATGGAGTATCTTGTGGGAAAATGTGAAATTGTCCATTTTGGCCAGAAGAATACAAAAGAAGCATATTTATCTATATGGTAGGAGTTTGTAGGGCTCTGAAATGCAGAGGGATCTGGATGTCCTAATGCATGAATCACAAAAGGTTAATATGCAAGTACAGCAAGTATTTAGAAAAGCTAATAGAATGTTATTGTTTATTGTAGGTGAATTGAATACAAAAGTAGGGAGGTTTATATTTCAGTTTTACAAGCATTGGTGAGACCACATCTGGAGTACTGTGTACAGAATTGGCCTCGTTAATTAAGGAAGGATGTAAATGTGTTGGAAGCAGTTCAGAGAAGGTCTACTATATTAATACCTGGAATGGAATGGGAGGGTTGTCTTAGGAAGAAAGGTTGGACAGGCTAGGCTTGTATCCGCTCAAGTTTAGAAGAATTAGAGGTGACTTGATTGAAACATATAAGATCCTAAGGGACCTTGACAGGGTGGGTGTGGAAAGGATGTTTCCTCTTGTTGGAAAATCTAGACCTAGGGAGTCACTGTTTAAAAATCAGGGATCGCTCATGTAAGACAGAGATGAGGAGAATTTTTTCTCAGAGGGTCGTGAGTCTTTGGAACTCCCTTCCTCAAAAAGTGGTGGAAGCGGAATCTTTGAATATTTTTAAGACAGAGCTGGATAGATTCTTGATAAGCAAGGGGTTGAAAGGTTATCGGGGGCCACGGGGGTGGGGGGGGGGGTGGCGGTTGGCGGTGGTGCAGGAATGTGGAGTTGAAGTTACAATCAGATCAGCCATGATCTTATTGAATGGCGGAGCAGGCTTGAAGGGCCAAGTAGCCTACTCATGTTCCTAATGCATGTCTTCGTATGTTTCTATGGCCAGGATAGCATCAGACCTCAAAAGCGATGGATTAAGGTTGGAAAAAGAACCAAGAAATGTCGGAAGCCCTGTAAAACTGCCTGAAACACTACACTAGTAAACAAACATGGTGCAACACTACAGGGGGGAGAAAAAAACTTGCAGAAGAAAATGTTATTAGAAAGCTAGGTGGAACCATTTGAAAACAGAGGCAGACTGAGTTTACAATCACTGGTGCTCTGGGGAGTGAATAGTCTTGTGTGTTGTAAGGATAATACTTAAAAGCTGCTGAGCTGTTTACCTGGGGGTAAAGCTGTAGGCCCTGAGGGTCAAATTGTTCACGGAAGTAAAGATAACTTGAAAACCAGACAGCACTGTCTGAAAAAGATTGATTTGTGAAATAAGGGAAGTAGTAAAGCTACATAAGTCAAAGGCACCTGGGAGGGAAAAGAAGTCATTCCTGAGCTTCAGAATAAACTGCTCCGGTTCGATGTCTGTGTTAGTAAAAGCACTGAAGTCAGCATGTGTGTTTATAGAATTTTTTGTGCTTTTGTGTTGGCCTGGCTGCATCACTGTTGCTTTGTTAATAGATAAATCCTAATTCAAAACACTGAAATGAGTTGGTATCAGCAACTTGAGATGTGTCATGATTAAAGATGGATTTATCCAGAACTGTTTTGCTCATTTTCTATAACATTTTACTTTACCCCATCATTTCTCAAACATGTTCCTCAGGTTGAAGTTAGGTTTACTAAATTCTCCTATCAAAGTGCTTTTTCTTCTGCTCACATTTCCCTCCTATGTTTTCATCAGGATTTTATCCCCTTCCAATGCTGATCAGATGGTCTATATTCTGCTCCAAGGGCAGGATTTTTCAGATGGCAGGGTCTCCTGAGAAAAACCATTGCAGCCCTGCAGCCATGTAATGCACCATGGAGCACTAATTGGCTGAAGATGGGGCACACATCCCTTATTGGGGAGACATCCCCCCCACAGAGCTGCTGGCCGATCTGATGGTTGGCAGCTCTCTAGTCCCAGCAGCACCACCGGGAGCATTGGCCATTGTCGGGACTACATGTAGTCCAGCAGGCTAAGTTCTGCAGCCCACAGGACCAGGTATGTCTAGGGTTTCATAAAGGAGGTGGAAGAGAAGGCTGGGGTGAAAAGAGGGCTAGAGTTCATGATAGCAAGGCCAAAGGGGAGGGAGCACAGATCTTGGAGGGGGCGTTATTATGAGCTCAAAGACTACCGTTTTTCTAGCGTATTGTCTTTATTGAACTGAATATAAAATGGCTGCTCCCAGATATTCCCTCGTAGCAGAGGTCACATGATCATGGCAAGCCAGGTAGGAGACTTAGTAATGATTGCATTTCAATACCCAAACACCCCCCTTTGCAACAGACAACTTTGCATGGGCTAGCATGTGTATCTGTGAGTTAACCACTATACCAGAACCGTTCTCATGCATTAATAAACTGTTGTTCTTGTCAGTCACTGCACATGCGTTGCACGCGTAGTCATTAAATTGTGTAGGTGTCTTAATGGTACGCATGCACGTTATCATTGGCCATTCATCTAGATGATGTTCCTTCTCTGGGGAGTGTCATTCCCGTGGCACTCGCTGTTGCCGTAGTAATCGTTGTTGTTTTTCCATTTCCATTGTTGGGCACCAATGGACCTCTGGGAGTGATGGTCATTCTGTACTCTGTGCAGCTGGTGAGATCCCTGCTTGCAATGAAGGAACAGCTTCTCTAGTTGTTTATATATGCCTGCAGTTGCACCGGTATATTTGGTCATTCACTTCCACCGCATACAATCGAGGTGACAACTTATCTACTCATGTCCCAAGTTGCCATGTGGGCTGACTCCTGTTGAGAGCATAGAAGGTTTGTACCCTGACTGGTTCTCCAATGCTCAACTCTGGCAATGGTTTGGCAGTCTTGTCAAACTGAAATTTGGCTTTCTGTTATTTCACCTTGATATTTTCACTCATACCTGTTACTACTTCCGACTGTGATAGCTTTTTTGTTATTGGAAGAGTATTTTGGGCACAATGTGACATTAGCCTTTGGACTGGACTACTTGCCATGCTGTCAGTCAGTGTGTTTCTCCACTCAAGGATTGCCTTGCATACATCTGTCCTAGATTAGCTCAATTTCTTGATGATTCTTTTGGCTATTTCACTGACACGTCAGCCTTTCCATTTGACTGGGGATAGTGGGGAGAGGATGTGTATTGTTGAATTTCTCAATCCTTTGTGAAGTGGCTGAGTTCTTCACTTGTGAACTGAGGGCCATTGTCACTAATCACAATGTCTGGAATGTCATAATGACTGAACTGGGCTTTCAAGCATTCTACTTTCTCTTCTTTTGTCATTGGAGTCAGCCGGTCTAACTGTCAGTAGTCAGAATAACCATCTACAGTGGCAAGGTAATCAGTTCCTGCCACAGTGAAGAGGTCTACCCCCAGCTTCATCCATAGTCTGTCTGGGATGTCATGCGTCACCAGTGGCTCTCTAGCTTGTTTAGCTTGGTACTCGTTGCATGCACTGCACCAACCAACATAGTCTTATATTCCATTGCCCATGTTTGACCAGTAGAGCATTTCTCTTGCCTTCCTCAGACTTGATGCAATTCCTTGATGGCTTGCATGGATGTGCTTCAGTATCTCTCCTCTCATCTCCTTAGGACTGAAGACTTTATTTCCTTTGTATGAGATGCCACCTTGGATTTGCACTTCATCTCAGTATGCCCAATATGCACTTCTGACCACAGGTGAGTCCTTGATGCTCTCAGGTCATCCTTTCATTATTATTTCTTGCAGCACTTGGACAGTTACATCTTGTTGGGTCATTCGCTTGTCAGGTTTAATGTTTTGCCTGGGTTGATGACTTCTAGAGCATGACGAGCTGCTGCCTCACATTGAATCTGGAAGATTTCACATTCTGTTGTAGTATCCTCAATTTTCTTCACAGGGAGCGCTGCTCTCGATAGCATGTCAGCGATATGCATCTGTTTCCTTAGATTGTATGTCAGGTCCGGATGATATCTCTGTAAATGAAGTAACATTCTTTGCAGATGCTTTAGAGCAGTTAGTAACGGTTTGAGAAAAATGCTTTGAAGTGGTTGTGGTTGGACTCCACTGTTACTTTGTCTCTTCCAAGCAGATATTGATGAAAATGCTAACAAGCAAAAACAATAACCAGGCACTCTTTCTCGATCTGAGCGTAGCATCAAACAGTTTGTGTTAATGCCCTGATGCAAATGCGACTGCCAGTCCTTGCTGCATTAGGGTTGTTCTGAGATCTGTATTGGTGGCATCACACTGCAATGTGACTTCACCTTTGACATCATAGTACTGCAGCACTGGTGTTGATGTCACTGGTTGTTTGATTTTAGTGGAAGCTGTTTCCTGTTCTGTGCCCCAATACCACAGAACATCTTTGGCAGTCAGCTTGTGGAATGGTTCACACTCTGACAAAAAATTAGGCAAAACTTGTGCTAAATAGTTCACGAATCCAACAAATCTTTCCACTGTTTTCACATCTGTTGGTTGCTGCATCGCTGCTACAGCTCTCACCTTGTCAGGATCCGGGGGAAGACTCTTTGCTGTCAGTACATGATGTATGTATTTGATCTTAGGCATTTTCAATTGTGATATTTTCTTGTTCAGCTTCAGGTTCATCTGGCGAGCTCACTCCAGCAGTTGTATTAAACTCTGATCATGGTCAGCTATAGCTTCTTCAATTGTGACTCCACATCCATAGACTAGCAGATCATCCACTATGGCTTACACTTCAGGAAGATCACTGGCTGTCTCATGTTGTTTGCATTGATAGAACAAAGAACAAAGAAAAGTACAGCACAAGAACAGGCCCTTCGGCCCTCCAAGCCTGTGCCGATCATACATTTTGCACTTCCTGGGTCCGTATCCCTCTATTCCCATCCTATTCATGTATTTGTCAAGCTGCCTCTTAAACACCACTATCGTACCTGCTTCCACCAGCTCCTCTGGCAGCGAATTCCAGACACTCACTACCCTCTGCATAAAAAACTTGCCCTGCACATCTCCTCTATAGTTTTCTCCTCTCACCTTAAATCTACATCCCCCAGTAATTGACTCTTCCATCCTGGGGAAAAGCTTCTGATTATCTACTCTGTCCATGCCACTCATAATTTTGTAAACTTCTATCAAGTTGCCCCTCAATCTCCGTTGCTCTAGTGAGAACAATCTGAGTTTCTCCAACCTCTCATAGCTAATAACCTCCAGACCAGGCAGCATTCTGATAAACCTCCTCTGCACCCTCTCCAACACCTCCATATCCTCCTGGCAATGTGGTGACCAGAATTACATGCAACATTCCAAGTGTGGCCTAACCAAGGTTCTATACAGCTGCAGCATGACTTCCCAGCTTTTATACTCAATACCCCTGCCAATGAAGGCAAGCATGCCATATGCCTTCCTGACTACCTTATCCACCTGCATTGCCACTTTCAGTGACCTGTGGACCTGTACACCCAGATCCCTCTGCCCATCAATGCACTTAAGGATTCTGCCATTTACTGTATAATTCCTGCCTGTATTAGACCTTCCAAAATGCATTACCTCGCATTTGTCCGGATTAAACTCCATCTGCCATTTCTCCGCCCAAGTCTCCAACTGATCTATATCCCGTTGTATCCTTTGACAATCCTCTTCACTATCTGCAACTCCTCCAACCTTAGTGTCATCTGCAAACTTACTAATTAGCCCAGTTACATTTTCCTCCAAATCATTTATGTATACTACAAACAGCAAAGGTCCCAGCACTGATCTTTGTGGAACTCCACTAGTCTCAGCTCTCCATTCAGAAAAGCACCCTTCCACTGCTACCCTCTGTCTTCTATGACCAAGATACTTCTCTGGAGCCGTGGAAATGCCAAAAGGCATGCATAACCATCTGTATCTCCCGAATGGCGTCCAGAATGTCATTTGAAAGCTACTGCTTTCAGCCAGTTTCATTAGCCAGTAACCATCCTTGGCAAGTTATGGAAAAATTCCTTCGATGATTGGCATGTAGTAGTGAGATTTCTTCAGCACTTTTTTTAGATTCTTTAGGTCTAAGCACACTCGCAGCTTTCCAGGTTGTTTCACTGCTACAATGCTGCTAATCCAGTCTGTAAGAGTTGTCATTTTCTTGATCACTCCCTTCTTTTCTAGCTCCTCTATCTTATTTTTTAGGTTTGCCTTGAGGGCAAATGGAACCCTTTTCAGCAGATGCCGAATTGGTCTTACACTGTCATCTACTTTGAAATGATATTCTCCAGGTAGACATCCAAACCCTATAAACACACGTTTGTACTCCTCTAGGATCTGTTCAGCAGTCAGTGGTTTTGTGTGCTGTGACACGTTGTAAATCTCCGGTGGCAGATTTAGGTTACCAGTCTATGTTTTAGACTTGCTCCAGCTGAGATGAGTGGCCGTTGCATACCGTCTATGATCTGGAACTCCAGATCTTCATCCTTGCCGTTACACTGGGCTCTCAGATTAATTTGTCCTCTTAGTATGAGTATCGTACCATCATATAGCCTCAACCTTACTTTTGAATGCTTCATTTTTGGATCGCCATTTTGAGGCACTTCACGCAGGTCTGTGAAGGTCATGATGTTGTATGATGCACCAGTGTCTACTTGAAACTTCACGTTGACTTGATGCTCTCCTTCTGTGGTCATTATTCCAAGAGTCACAAATCATTTACCACCTATAGACTTGAGAAACCAACCTGTTGTATGGTGTATAGTGCTTCATCAGGCTTTTATGCTGATATCCCACCAGTAGCCATCTGTATAGGCTTGTTTTGCTTTTTTCAAGCCAAAGTTATTCGACTTCTTGCAGTTAAAATACTGCTATCCCCATGCTGGACAATTCTTCTTTTCCTATGATGTCCTCTGCAATATTTGCATCCTACCCTTTGTCCCTGATTTTTCTGCTCCTTCAGTCTGGAATGTCTCTCAGCATAATGTGTCACCTGGTCTGTTCTGCCATACATGTGCTCTAGCTGTCATTTTACAATTTCCATGTTTCTGCATACATCTTTTGCTTTCTTGAGGATAAGTTCCTCCTCTCTCAGTAGACTTGCTCTTACTGTCAGATCTCTTATGCCTGAGAAAATGTTATCTTTAATGAGACCCTCTTTTAGTTGCCTGAATTCACATGATTCTGCAAGCTGTGTTACTGTCGTCACATACTGATCAATGGGCTCTTTTTCAGCTTGAGCCCTAATGTTGAACACATACCAATCATAAGTTACTTTCATTTGGGGTGCAAAACATGCCTTCAAGGCTTTCAAAATCTCTGTTGTCTGTTCTTCTGTTCTTGAGGTAGATTTAGGGTAGAATACAATTTGTAGCAGTCTCTCCCCAGCAGTGTTAAAAGTGTTGCTACTCATATTGGCTCCAGGTTCTTCATTAAATCTGTTGCAATCTCATAGTTTTGCCATTGCAAGTGGAAAAATTGCCACTTCCACCACATATCTTCTTTCAATCAACAGGAGTTGGGACTGGAATATTTATAGACATTTTTCTCTCTCCCAGTATTTTACTTTTAAGTTTTATTTTAAGTTCTGTGGAAGGGTCATGAGGACTCAAAACATCAACTATTTTCTTCTCCGCTGATGCTGCCAGACCTGCTGAGTTTTTCCAGGTAATTCTGTTTTTGTTCAGTATTTTACTTGCAGCCTTCAGCTTGTGTTAGCTTTTCCTTGTCTGTGCTCTTTTTTCTTCAGCAGCTTTCAGTACATTGGAACATTTCACTGTTCCTCTTTCAGTAGCTGCGCCTTCTCTTCCGGCTTTTCAAAACTCAATCTCAGCTCCACTTCTGACACCATGTTACAAGTTCAAAGACTACAGTCTTTCTAGTGTAGTGTCTTTATTGAACTGAATGTAACATGGCTACCCCCAGACATTCCCTCAGGGCATAGGTTACATGATTATGGGCAGCCAGGTAGGACATTTAGTAATGACTGCATTTCAAAACCCAAACAGGCACCTGACCTGGAAAGGGGACCATTGATGGAGGCATCTCTCCCCACTCTCCCATCTGAGGCCTGAGCAGGTCAGGCTTCCCCACCATTTCTGAACTCCTCATGCCTGGTCTTGATTGAGGCCGGGCGGGGAGCAGCCCTTAAGTGGCCAATAAGTGGCTACTTAAGGGCTTCAGTTGGGGCAAGGGTGGGTGGGCTGCCCTAGGTCATGTCAGCACCCCCCACCCCCTGTAAAATTGTGGACACATTGGGGGTGGGTGGGTATGTAGTGGGGAAGCCACCAGGGGGATTTTATGGGCTGCCTCACTAGCAAACCTGCCGGCAGGGTTCTGTATAATTCTGCCCCATGTGCTGGCTTTGAACCCCAAGTGATTCATTTAGCATCTAACCAGAGCAGCTCATTTTGCAGCTCAAGACTAAACTCTATTCCCTCCCAGGTGCCCTTAACTAATGCAGCTACATCACTTTCCTTTGTTGTGCAATATGACTTTTCCAGAAAATTCTGTCAAGTTTTCTAATTCCCTTTTCTTCTGTGAGCAATTTTCTCCCTGTAATTTGGACAGTGTTTATTTGCTAGTTTAGTCTCTCAGGCAGTTTTAAAGTGTTTCCTACCTTTCTTGGTTCTTTTACCAACCTTAATCCATCAATAGCTACATGACCTTAGCTTCTTTCAGCAACTTGTCATGACAATCCTGTTCCTGGATGTTCTGTTCTCCACTCTAATCCCTGAAGGTTCATTCTCGAGGTCTGATTCTATCCTGGCCATATTGCTTACCTGAGATGATTCACTTCCTGAATCTAATGTTACCCACTCCTCCTCAAAATTCCCTCCCATTATGTCTGCCCTTCTATGTTTTTGTGAATTGTTTTCTGTGGACATAAGTATTTTGTTGAACTAGTTTAAATGCCATTCTACTTGAATATGGCTTTGACAAATTACTCCTTCTTTACTTTCCAACTTGTCTGCAACCTTTGACATGGTTTACTGCACTATACTCCTCCAATACCCCTCATTGTTGGCTAGCTGGGTGTTACTGTTCTCACCTGGTTCCATTCTTATCTATCTAATGGTCATCCAAGAATCACCTGCAATGGCTTCTCTTCCTCCTCTTGGGGAATTACCTGTGGAGTCAGCCAAGGATGATTATTCTTGGATCCTTCATATTTCTCATCTCCATGCCTCCTCACAACATTATCAACAGAAAATACACTGTCAGTTTCCACAAGTACACTGACGATTTCTCCACTCCACCCATCACCTCTCTCTTGAGCCCTCATTCCCTCTGATTTGTCACATTGTTTCTTCAACATTGGGAAGAGCAAAACCATGACCCTTGCCACAAACTCAGTTCTCTATACCACTGAATCCACCCGTCTCTGTGGTAACTGCTTGAGGCCATGCTAGATAGTTCACAAGCTTGTTGTCTTATTTGACCCTGGTATGACCTTCCAACCCTATATTCGTTCCATCCAGACGTCCTTCTTTCATCTTCACAACATCACCTAACTTTGCCCCTTTCTTGCCTCATATTTTGCTGAAATCATCATTCATGCCTTGGTTACCTCTAGACTTTATTATGGCCAGGATCTTATGGCCCCGCTGCAGCAGATAGGGTGAACCATTTATATCTCCATTCAGTTTGTTGGCACCGTAATATCCTGCCGGGAGGGAGGGGCTGTAAGCTCCTGGCCTATATTCCAGTTTCTTGGCCAACTTCTCATTTCCCACCCTCCATCAACTTGAGCTCATTCGAAACTCTGCTGCCCAGGTCCTAACTGACATCATGCCCCAATTAGCAACCTCTCCTCACCGCCAATCCCGAACATGCTCATACGTGGCTCCTGGTTATGCAATTGCTCAAATTTAGAAGTCATTTCCTTGTTTTCCTCACCGGTCTCACCCCTCCCTATCTCTGTCAGCAGCTTCAGCCCTCTGTAGCTGTAATTCTACAAATCTTGTGCATCCCTGATTTTTATTGCACCCTAATTGGCAGCTGTGCCTTCAGTTGCCTGGGCCCTAAGCACTGGAATTCACTCCCTAAATATCTCTGCCTCTTTCCTCCTTCAAGCTGATTTTTAAAACCATTTCCTTGTCCATTTTGATCACATGCCCTGCTGTTGCCATATGTGACTTGGTGTCAGATTTTGTTTAATAATGGTCCTGTGGAACTTGTTGGGGAGTTTATCTACTATCTGCAAGGTGTTGTTGTTATTTTAACTGATAATTGGTAGCTTGGGGGGGAGAGTAGAATACATCTCCATTTTCCTACATTACAACAGTCACGATGGTGCAGGGGTGCTTACTGGTTGTTAAGGGCTTTGGAGCATGCCAAGGTTGTGAGAGATGTTGTACAAAAGCAAGTCTTTCCTTCATTATTTCTTCATTTCTCGCAGAAATCAGGTAGTTAAAATTTTCCATTTAACTTAATTGACCAGAAAGTTACCCTGATTCTGCCCTTTTTGAGGCATGAGAACAGTGGTACAATGTCGGACATTGGTACATTATCTGGCACTATGTGTGGCAGTGGTAAGTGTATGGCAGTGGAATAGGGTGTCACAGTGATACAGTGTGTGGTAGTGGAACAGTGTATGCAGTGGAACAGTGTGTGTTAGTGGAACAGTGTATGGCAGTGGAACAGTGTGTGGCAGTGGTACAGTATGTGTTAGTGGAACAGTGTGTGTTAGTGGAACAGTGTGTGACAGTGAAACAGTGTGTGTTAGTGGCACAGTGTGTGGCAGTGAAACAGTGTGTGGCAGTGGAACAGTGTGTGGCAGTGAAACAGTGTGTGGCAGTGGAAGTGTGTGGCAGTGAAACAGTGTGTGGCAGTGGAACAGTGTATGGTAGTGGAACAGTGTGTGACAGTGGAACAGTGTGTGGTAGTAGAACAGTGTGTGTTAGTGGAACAGTGTCTGTTAGTGGAACAGTGTGTGGCAGTGGAACAGTGTGTGGCAGTGGAACAGTGTGTGTTAGTGGAACAGTGTGTGGCAGTGAAACAGTGTGTGGCAGTGAAACAGTGTGTGGCAGTGGAACAGTGTGTGGCAGTGGAACAGTGTGTGGTAGTAGAACAGTGTGTGACAGTGGAACAGTGTGTGGTAGTGGTACAGTATGTGGCAGTGGAACAGTGTGTGATAGTAGAACAGTGTGTGACAGTGGAACAGTGTGTGGTAGTGGAACAGTGTGTGGTAGTGGTACAGTATGTGGCAGTGGAACAGTGTGTGGTAGTGGTACAGTGTGTGACAGTGGAACAGTGTGTGGTAGTAGGACAGTGTGTGACAGTGGAACAGTGTGTGGCAGTGGAACAGTGTGTGGTAGTGGAACAGTGTGTGGCAGTGGAACAGTGTGTGGTAGTACAACAGTGTGTGACAGTGGAACAGTGTGTGGTAGTGGTACAGTGTGTGGCAGTGCCACAGTGTATGGTATTGGAACAGTTTGTGGTAGTGGTACAGTGTGTGGCAGTGGAACAGTGTGTGGTAGTGGTACAGTATGTGGCAGTGGAACAGTGTGTGGTAGTGGAACAGCGTGTGGCAGTGGAACAGCGTGTGGCAGTGGAACAGTGTATGGTATTGGAACAGTTTGTGGTAGTGGTACAGTATGTGGCAGTGGAACAGTGTGTGGTAGTGGAACAGCGTGTGGCCGTGGAACAGCGTGTGGCAGTGGAACAGTGTACGGTATTGGAACAGTTTGTGGTAGTGGTACAGTATGTGGCAGTGGAACAGTGTGTAGTAGTGATACAATATGTGGTAGTGGTATAGTGTGTGGCAGTGGTAGTGTGTGGCAGTGGTAGAGTATGTGGCAGTGGTACAGTATTTGGCAGCATTAGAGTATGTGGTAGTGGTACAGTGGGTGGCAGCATTAGAGTATGTGGCAGTGGTACAGTGGGTGGCAGTGGAACGATATGTGGCAGTGGGAGACTATGTGCCAGTGGGACAATGTATGGCAGTGGAGCAGCGTGTGGCAGTGTAACAGTGTGGGGCAGTGGTACAAAGTGTCACACCTTTTTCAGGCATATAACCACTGGTAACCAGACATCTCGAAATTGGTCCTTGGGTTTTCTTTGCATTATTAGAATGTATGCCAGGGACTGTTGCATTTCCAAAGGCATCTTCCTTATTTTGTACTACTGAATATCACGAACAGTGGCCCTGAGGTAACTTGCCAGAGGGCAGGTACAATGACAACTAGTGAAAGGCCAATTGCGAGTACTGCAGAGTCAAGCGAGGAGTTGGAGGGTGTTTTCTTTTAACTTACCTTTTGTTAAAATTCATTGCTTACCCCATCACTTCTGCTTAACTAAGCAGATAGGCCTTGCATCCTTAATTTATATGTGCAAGGAACCTAATGCCTGTTCAGGCAGCTGCCACGGAAGCCTGAAAAGTAGCTCGCCCCATTATCAGGTATCATTCAGGCATCCTTCAGGTCCACAGACTAACGACCCTCTGAAAGAAAAGCAAAATTCTCCTCATCTCAGCCTGAAATGGGAGACACCTAATTTTTAAACTGTGCCCCCTGGTTCTACACTCCCCTGCCAGCCGAAAATTCTTGCCCATGGTATTTTTTATGTCCACTGAGAGGAAAGGTGAGGCCTCAGTTTAAGGTCTCATTCAAAAGATGGCACCTCTGACAATGCAGCACTCCCTAAGTACTGCAGACGAATGTCACTGAGATTGTAAGCATAATAGACTGCATATATCCAGGCTGACCAAATTCCTTTAAGATGCTCTTAGAGCCTGAATATTCCATTGACTGGTGTGCATTTCTCTTTGTAGGTGAAGTACAACCAAATTTGCTAAACTTATTATAAACTGTTGCTACTCCCCAATTTTTCTCATGGATAGATATTACCAGCATAGTTGATTGAGAGGATTACTGGCAGTGTCTGAGATGGAATGGATTAAGAATGATATCATAAAACATGGCTTAGACAAGAGACAACAGAAGGTTAGGATAGATGGCTGGGAAGGTTTGGACACGTTTCAATAATGCAAAGCTGGAATAGCTTTCATGGCCCTGCACGCAGAGTTACGTGGATTAGAAAGCTTGGAATTTTTAAATTCTCATCTCTGTGCTCAAATCCCTCCAATCTCTGTCACCTCCTGTACCCCAACAATCCTCTGACAACACTATATTCCTCAAATTTGTGTCTTTTGTGGCATCCCCAATTTTCCATCGTACCATCTTTTCAACCATATATTCAGCTGCCTGGACTCTAAGCTCTGGAATTTCCTCCCTAAATCTCTCACTTTTTTTTCTCTCTCTTTCTCACTCTTTCTCCACCACCCCCCATACCCCACCACCTCTCTCTCTCTCCCTCCTCCTTTAAGGTGCTCCTTAAAACCGAGCTTTGATCAAGCTTTGTGACTTGGTGTCGAATTTTGTCTGATAATGCCCCCATGAAGCGTATTGGATTGTCCTACTGTGTTAAAGGTGCTACAGAAATGCACATTGTTGTTATTGTTGAGTAAGTACAGGATATACAGTCAAAAGGTACAGAAAGGGAGATGAGTGATCGAAGTGGCCAGGTCAGTACAGAACCGTCAACTGTAGGGTGAACTAATTTGGTTCTATCGTCGCTGCAGAGCTGACATAGTGGAAGTTAGCTATTAGTATTATTATAAACCAGCAGTAAGTTGATGACAGATTTATTTAAGCTTCATCGACAGAGGAAAATAAGCTAATTATTTCTTCAAAGTAAAATCCCTCCAATTCTGCTAATGGCCCCCAAGACCAGAAATAGAAAGAGAAACTTCGGATAAGTGTGAATAAACTTCAAATCAAGAACAAGTAATTTAATAAACAGGAATTGGAGCAGCCTGCTTGATTGATTGGACTTTGTGAGAATAGGCATTGAAACAGGGAGAACAGAAAATCCAATTTTCCACAAGTCATACTGCATCTTCTGTTTGCGAAGGTTTTGATTATAGGCTGAAGGTACAGCAGCAGCTCAAAGCTAGTCATTCCACAAATTAAATTGACAGCTCTGCAGCATTTGACCTTGGGATTAATTTAGTGTAGGGCATGAAATCTAAAGGTTGAAATGACTGTGAGCAGTTTGATCACTTTGGCATTTAACATATTTGCACCAAATCTCTTTCTCTCTCTCTTGCCTGCTTATTTAATGCAGTCAATTCAATTTGTTTTGAAATTAAATGGTTAATGCTGCAAAAATAGCCAAGAGAGACATTTTAAGAAATTGGGCTCTGTATATGTGCCAATGATCCTTCATTAACATTGCTGACAGCAAGATTTACCCGCCATTCCAAATATATAAATGTTAGCCTTGAGGTTGTGCTGTTCCTTTCAGAGCAATTCACCCAAAATTGGCCCAACCTGCACATAAAATTGAGAAATTTTAAGCAAAATTACGGTCAGAACAAATCCATCTCTTGCGTTAATTTAAAAGGCATCATGGTAGGAGTTGGTCCTGCCCTTAAAATTGGCTGTGCTCCAGGATGAATTAATCACCATCAGATGTTTCTGCTAATTGTTTGTAGTACCTTGAAAAGACTCTTAAAATTAAGCTTTTTTATAAGGTACAAGGCCACCAGGAGGCATATCTTAAAGAACATTTTTTTTAAATTACTGAGGAACTGATAAAACAGGTGCACATGCTGTACAGAATATAATGAGCAAATGATTCGCCGTGGATCTTCCCAGTAGCAGCAATGAGTTGCCGCTGTGATTGAAAATCCCCCTGACTCAATTCTGCTGCATTGGCTTCCACTGAAATGTCCAGCACAGCATCCATCGGGGAAATCCATCCGTGCGGAGAAGAGCCAAAGGAAAATGGAACATGCCCCCTTTTATAGCACTAGCTGCCATATGATAAATTCAAAGGTCCAGCTTTTGAATGCTAGTGAATGGGTGAGTGGATGGGTGAATGAGTGAATGGATGGGTGGGTGAGGTGGCAGGTGGGAGAGGTGGCAGGTGGGTGAGGTGGTAGGTGGGTGGTCAGGCTTGGGGGGGGTAGCCGGGTGGTCGGAGAGGGTAGTCGGTTCGGGTTGGGGTTAATTGAGTTGGTTTGGGAGATAGTTGGGTGGTCGAGGGGGTAGTCGGGTCGGGTTGAGGAAGCAGTTGGTTGTTCAGGAAAGGTCAGTCAGATTGGAGGCTAACTGGGTCAGGTGAGTAATTGGATGGTCGGTGGGGCAGTCGAGTCGGGGGGCTAATTGGGCTGGGGGGATAGTTGGGACAGGTCAGGGGATAATTGGGTGGTCGAAGGTAGTCGGGCTCGGGGTGTAGTTGGGTCACAGCAGGGGGCTAGTCTGGTCAGGTCGGGGGGAGTAGTCGGGCTGGGACAGTAGTTGGTTCAGGTCAGTGGTGTCATTGGGTGGTCATGGGGTGATTGGGGGGTGCGGGTGAGTTGCGTAGTTACCCAGATGTTAGGCTATGGGCAGAGTTTTAACTTCTGGGATCGGACGCGCAGCCGACCCAATCAAGCACAAAATTTTGCGAGATTACATCTGGTGGGCATCATGAAGACATCGTCCGATGTTACGGTTAGCCTTCGTGAACAGACAGGGGTTTCACTCCGTGAACGTTCAGTTAGTGTGTGACCACCAAACACAGATTCTGAAGTCTGTACAAAGTTCCCTGGAAGCTCCAACGATGCATACATCCTGCAACACTTCCAGGTGCCAATGCTGTTCGTGGCTCCAGCTCAGCTGGATGATTGGCTGCTGGGTGACAAAGTGATATTCCTTGAAAAGGTGGCTCGTGACACTGCTCTGGTGCCCAATGACACAAGAAGAAGAGTGGTACAATAGGAGTCATGCTCCCAAAAGGGTGATAGTTGAGAGGACCATTGGGCTGCTGAAAATGAGGTTCAGATGCTAGGACCGATCAGTTGGAGTTCTACAATACTCTTCAGAGTGCTTGTCACCTAAAGTCATTGTCTGTTATGCTCTGCACAATCTTGCTCTGTTGAGGGGGGAACCCACTGGAGGATGAAGACAACGAGGTAGCTCCACAGGCCACTGAGGATGACTCAGGCGATGGTTCTGATGAGGAGCTGGGGGAGGCACAGGGTGAGGATGTGGAGGCTGACGTGAGGAACATTCAGGGAGACAGGGACACCAGGGAGGCCTTGATACTCTGCAAATTCAGCTAGGCATCCAAGGCTTGGCTTGAAACTTAGGCCAAGGGCAGTGCCTCATTACTAAACATTCCCGATGAGGCCTTCCTATGACTCTAATGTCGATTCATTATGTCTGAAATAAAGTTCGCAGCCCCTTTCATCTGTCACAAGCCACGGTCATGCCCTGCACCAATGAAAAACATGAAGCACACTCAGGCCATAAAAAGAAAATAAATATTTATGGGCAGGATTTTGAGTTTGGCATGCGGGCATGGCCCGCGTGCCTGGGAACGGCTGGGTGATTTCACGCTAGTTAAGGCCTGCCGAGTGTGAGCGGCGGTTCCCCAATGGTCGGGACGAGGCAGGTGGGGGCGGCTGCCTGTTGGGGCAATGGCGACCTGACAGCTGGTTTAAAAATGGCACAGTCAGGCCCTGGAAGGATGCTGGCAGCGAAGGCATCTTCGGCGTTGTCAGCAGATTAAACATTATGGATTCAAATTCAACCGCAAGTGCCAGGTGGGAGGGCAAGTTGGTGTGCACTCAACCCTCTGGTTTTCTAATGAGTGCCTTGCAGCCCTTCTGGGGGAGGTGGCTGCCAGGTGGGACACCCTTATACCCAGGGATGGAAGGAGGAGGCCACGGTACCTGACAAAAAGAGCTCGGGAGGAGGTGACAGCGCTGGTCAGCAGCCACAATGTTGTGTGCAGCATGCCTGGATCCAGTGCAACAAAAGATTTAATGACCTGCTGCACACAGGAAGGGTGGGTACCGAGTTGGCATGGGTCAGTGTGTTGAAGTGTTAAGAGCTGGCCATGCCCCCCATGGAGCTCAGGAGCATTAGAGTCTGAGTGCCAACTGTCACTAATGCCAGACCTGGCCAAGGGGGTGAGCCCTGGCTGCTTGGACTGAGTGCCTTGCGGCTCGAGGGCCACGACTCAGATGTGCCCTGCAAGGTGTCCCTCAGCTGGGGTTGGCCAGGCTGCAATGGCACTGCAGGTAGAGAGTGGACTAATCAATACTCCTCTGCCCTTTCAGGAGAAGATGACCCTTAGCAACATTGAAAGGTCACGGACAGGTGGAGGCCCCCCAAACCCCCTAATCCTGTCCAGATTCGAGCAGGACGCCCTGGAGCTGGAGCACCTCAGTCAACTGGCCACGGAGAGGCTGGGGTGTCAGACGAAGGTAAGAGTGCAGTGCACAGAGGTGAGAGTTTTGGATGGTGCAAACGTCCTTGTGTAGCCTTATCACTGAGGGGAGCTTCAAAACAGGATTTCCCATTGATCATTGAAAGGTGAAGACACCATGATGCAGATCTCCATTGTCTCACCAGGGTGTCTGGCATGCACAGTGACAGTGAGATGACTGGAACTAATGACATGTTGTTGTTCTCCCTTAGCTTTGCCACCATGCACCCAATCGCAGGACCCCGAAGACGCACCTCTGATGCCAGAGGACCACCAGTCTCCCGCTGCACCTGGGTCACACCTGCTCTGTGAACCAGGCACCAGTGCAAATACCAGCATCTCGGTAGGTGTTAGATCTTCAGCTCGAAGGTCAGTGCACAGCGGTGAGGGCACTTCACACTCACTTGAGGTGCGGGCAGAGGCAGAGAGCGCCCAGGTCACTGGTAGTCGGAGGACTGCTGGAGACCAGGACGATGCTCAGTCGAAGGCAGATGATGATCCTCTGGAGTCGTCCATTAGGCGGCAGATGCGGGATGTGCAGGAGGAGCTGGTGGAGATCCATGAGGGTATGCGTCCCCTGGTCTCCGTTATGGAGGAGTCCATGCGGAGCATCAGCACTGTGTTAACTCTCATGGCTGAGCACACTGCCTCCTCCATTGAGAGAGTGCTGACTCTCATGGAGAAGCAGCTCCAGGGACAGAATCAGGGGTTCCTGGGCTTGCACTCGGACCTGCAAGCCCTCACACAGCAATGACCTCAGGTGGTCAGTGTCAGTGTGGGAGATGGATGAGGCACCCAGTATCCCAGCTAGGTGCCCATCCATCAATGGTGAGCGGGGAGGTCCAGAACGATCTCACATTGATGCACGAGCTTTGTGTAATTTCTGCAGGCTTCTCTTAGGGCACTCTGGTTGATGATAGCAGCTCCTCTGCCGCTCTACCAGTGACCATGGCATCTGATGAGGCTGCAGTGATTGGGGAGATGCCAACCATGGCACTGGCCGCTCTCTCCCAGGCGGGGCCAGCACAGCTCCATTGGCCAGACGACAGCCGCCAAGGTCATTAAGGTCAACAAGACAGCAGAGTCAGCATGTTGTCTCTAATGCCGGTGCCAGCAATGAGGGGGCACCTAGACACAGCACTCGCAAGTGTAAGTTAAAGGCACCATGAGTACAAGAAGGACTGGTCGTGGGTGATCTTCTGTTGTACAATGTTTTGTTTATGTTTACTGGTCTGGGATTGAAAACCACAGAGGATTCTGTTAATTTGTTTTGACTATCAACATGAGATAAGTTTTCTTTTGTCGTAATGGCCTGAGTATGCTTCACCTTTTTTATTTAATGTGGTTCAGGGTACGCCAGTATGTAATGCTGGTCGTGGGTGGCTCAAAATGTTATTGCACAGGCACTGAGTGGACTTTTTGGTCAAAGGAAAATGTCATTTCAGACATCCAGGATGGGGGCAGCAGCTCTGGCATGAGGTGGTAGCACTTATTTGACAGCCTAGCTGAAGGAGCATTGGATCAAGGTATCCCTGGTGTCCCTGCCTCCCTGAAGGATACAAAGGTCTGGCTCCATGCCCTCAGCGTTCTCCTCACTGGTCTCCTCTTCTGACTCACTACTGGAGCAGCATGTGACCACTATCAGTGGCACCCACTCTGGGGGGTATTGTAGTGTGGTCCCTGAAGGGTCCAGGCATTGGAAGCAAATTGTCAGAAGACCTATGGTTCTCTCTATCATCGCTCTTGTGGAGGCATGACTCCTATTGTAACAGTGCTCTGCCTCTGTTCTTGGATGGCGGAGAGGCGTCATAAGCCACCTTTTCAACTAAGAGCCCTTGTCACTCAGCAGCCATCCATCCAGTTGGGCTGGAGCACTGAAGAGCCTCAGCACCTGGGGATGTAAGCGTCATGGGAGCTGCCTGGGTACCTTGCACACACTTTCAGAATCTGCATCCTGTGGTCACACACTATCGGCTCATTCATGGAGTGGAATCCCTTCCTGTTGATGAAGGCACTCGGCTGACCCGCTGGCGCCTTGATGGCCACATGTGTGCAGTTGATGGCACCCTGGACAAGGGGGAATGCAGAAATCGCTGCAAAGCCTCTGGCTCGCTCAGCCTCGCTGGCATCGTCCATAAGGTAAAGAATAAAGGTCAGTACCTGCCTGAATGAACTTCTGTCACCAGCTTGATACAATTGTGGACAGCTGATTGGGAGACTCCACAAAACTCCCCCCACTGACCCCTGGAAAGAGTCCGAGGCATAGAAGTTAGGGCCATTGTGACCTTCAGAGCTGCTGGCACAGGGTGTCCACGCACACAATTGGAGCTGATCTCAGGCTCAATCCTCTGACAAATGGAGGTCACAGTTCCTCTTGAGATGCAAAGTCTCCTTCGGTATTGCACATCAGACATATTGAGATAACTGCATCACTGCCTGTAAATCCTGGCAGCAGGATAGCGGCATCTTTTGTAGCCCCTTCCGCCTTGGAATGCCAGTCGACCTTGTGCCCCTTGTGCCTGCGCCTCACCTCCCGCAGGCCACTCCCCTGGAAGCTGCATTGGGACACCTGGCCTCCTCTCCCTTCTGCCCCTCTCTTCCTCCTCAGAGGAGGTGCCACCAGCGGAGACCACAAACCCCATTACCTAGGCTAATGAAAGGCAGCCTGATACCTGGAAGGGTCCACATGGCCTGAATTCTCAGGGGGCCTGGAAGACACCAATGAGTCCAGAAATTAAGCCTAGAATTTCTAAGAATGAAGCCTGGACAGAGATGAAGCTGCCAAGTGCCTATAAGCATCTAGCAGCAAACAATCCACCAAACTCCTCAATCCTCACACTGGCAATGCTGCTGACCCTTTTTATCATGCCCTTAGATGAGGTTTTTGAAATTGTTGGCTGTTTGCCTGCCCGTTTTACCCGTGCAGCCGTGCGACAAGTGCAAAATCGCAGTGGCAACAAAAACTAGCATCAATTGACTTAATTAATGGCAGTGCAGCCCCTGCACCTGTGCACGCCCTGCTAACTGAAATATAGCATGAGTGCGTGATGTGTGATGTCTGTTTTGCGCTTGAGTTTGTCGGGGGTACGCCCGCACACCAAGCGAAAAATTCTGCCCTATTTCTTGATGATTTTGATACAAAATGAATATAAATTTATCTCTTGTTGCTGCAGCCACAAAGTGAACATCCAACACTGCTCAAATGAAATTATCTCACCTGTGAAAACCCCCTGTTATGCTCATTCTGCCTTAAACATATGTTTGTGAGTGCTGCCTCTTGGTGCCCGTCCCTATCTCACTGACAGCGGCAGTAGAGGCTGCCTGCTGACTGTGATGTCCTGTCAGCCCTGATGACCTTGGCTGACGTCCTCTGGCCAGCAGAGCCCGTGCAGGTGCCACCTGGGAGGGTGCCATGGCTGGGCACTCCTCAGAGTCGTCACAGCCGCATCAGATGCCACCTTTGTCTGGAGTGACCTACTTGCTCACCATTGATGTACGGGCACCTAACATAGTGACCAGGGGCCTCATTTATCTGTCTCACTGGCAGTGAGGACACAGCCGGTGTGTGGGCTTGCAGCTCCGAACACAGCCTCAGAAACGCCTGATTCTGTTCCTGGAGCTGTCTCTCCATGAGAGTTGCCGCTCTCTCAGTGGAAGAGGCTGTGTGTTCAGTGTTCAGGGTCAGCGCAGTGCTCACACTCTGCATGGATTCCTCCATGACAGAGACCATAGCACGCATACCCTCAGGGATCTCCAGCAGATCTTCCCACATATCCTGCTGGACATCCAGCACCTGCCACCTGATGGGCAACTCCAGAGACTCATCATCTGCCTCGGACTCAGCATTGTCCTAGTCTCCAGCAGTTCTCTGACTGTCGGCGCCCTGGGCACGCTCTGCCTCCGTCAGCTCTTCAAAAGAGTATGCCCTGCCCCCTCCACTCTGCACTACCATCTGAGTCAATGAACTAATGCCCACCTACATGCTTGTATCTGCGCTAGTGCCTGGTTCTGAGAGAGGATGTGACGCGGGTGGATCTGGCTGAGATTTCCTCAGGTGTTAAAGCGGGGGGGGGCCTTGGAGCCTCGGCAGCCTCTTGAGGGTGGCTCATCTGAGGAAAGAAGACTATATGTCAGTACATTCAATCATCACATAATCAATGTGCATGCAAGATGGGCTGCAGACACCATGGACATCCACCTCATGGAGGCATTGGGTGGTTGGACGATCAATTGTGACTCCTGCTGAGAAATTCTCATTTGATGTCACGCAAGAGCTGATTCCACATCCTCTTTTGGGCCCACCGATTGTGCACACCTGACAGGCGCAAATTCCAGGCCTACGTTTAATCTGTCTAATGTTTCCTGGGTAACTACCCAGGCCAGTACATCAGAACTGTCCCAAGTATCTGACTCTAACTCAGAGTTGGAGACCTTTGCAGGGAGCCCAAGGGTGCAGGGGAATTGGCAATTGGAAGTTGAAATTCCGATGATCCAGAGGCCGGGAGACTTTTTTAGTTATTTAAAATCAGATTACTCACGTATGATGTACAGACACACTGATTCAATATGCTTTTTTTGTGATAAACCCATTTTCAGTCATGTTAATCAAACTGCACCAGGTTACAACTCTTAAATACATTAAAGCAAAAATTGTTTTATAATCACAGAATCACAGAGTTTTAACAGCACAGAGGGAGGCCATTTGGCCCATCATGTCTGCACTGGCTCTCCAGATTAGCATTATGACTTAGTGCCATTGCCCTGCCTTTTCCCCATACCCCTGCACATTGTTTCTATTCAAATAATCATCTTATGCCCTCTCGAATGGCCTGATCGAACCTGCCTCCACCACACTTCCAGGCAGTGTATTCCAGACTCAAACCACTCGTTGTGTGAAAAAGGTTTCTCTCACATCACATTTGCTTCTTTTGCAAATCATTTTAAATCTGTGCCCTCTCGTTCTCGATCCTTTTATGAGCAGGAGCAGCTTCTCCCTATCTACTCTGTCCAGCCCCCTCATGATTTTGAACATCTCTATCAAATTCCTCTTAGCTACCTTCTCTCCAAGGAGAACAGTCCTAGCCTCTCCAATCTATCCTCAAAGCTGAAAGTTCTCATCCCTGGAACCGTTCTTGTAAACCTCTTCTGCACTCTCGCTCCAATGTGCTCACATCCTTCCTATAATGTGGCGCCCAGAACTGTACACAATACTCCAGCTGAGGTCTAATGAGTGTCTCATATTCAGCATAACCTCCTTGCTCTTGTACTCTATGCTCCTATTAATAAAGCCCAGGATGCTAAACGCTTTTTTAACTGTTCCCTCCACCTGTCCTGCCAATTTCAATGATCTCTGCACATATACACTCAGGTCTTTCTGCTCCTGCACTGCCCTCAATATTTCACTCCTTATTATATATTGACTGACCATGTTCTTCTTACCAAAATGCATTGTCTCACACTTCTCCGCATTGAACTTCATCTGCCACCTATCTGCCCACTCCACCAACTTGTCTATGCCCTCTTAAAGTTCCACACCATCCTCCTCACAGCTCACAACACCCCAAACTTCGTGTCATCTGCAACTTTGAAATTGTCCCCTGCACACCAAGATCTAGATCATTGACATATATCAGGAAAAGTAAAGGTCTCAATACCAACCCATGGAAATTCCATTACAAACCTTCCTCCAGCACAAAAAATATCCATTGACCATTAATTACATTTAAAAACTGGCAAAGTGCTGTGTTTCATTGCAGACTTTACATTTGGTTTACTTATTCGTTCATGACATGAGGATGTTTCTGGCTAGGCCAACATTTAGTGCCCATCCCTCATTGCCCTTGAGAAATTGGTGGTGAGCTGCATTCTTGAACCACTGCAGTCCATGTGATGTAGGTACACCCATAGTGCTGTTAGGAAGGATTTTGACCCAGCTACAGTGAAGGAATGGCAATATATGGAACTTCCAGGTGGTGGTGTTCCCACCTATCTGCTCTGCTTATCCTTCTAGAGGGTAGTGGTCGTGGGTTTGGAAGATGTTCTCTAAGGAGGCTTGGTGAGTTCCTGCAGTGCATCTTGTAGATGGTACACACTGCTGCCACTGTGTGTCAATGGTGAAAGGAGTGCATGTTTGTGGATGGGGTGCCAATCAAGTGGGCTGCTTTGTCCTGGATGGTGTCAAGCTTCTTGAGTGTTGTTGGAGCTGCACTCATCCAGGCAAGTAGAGAGTTTTCCATCACACTCCTAACTTGTGCCTTGTATATGGTGGACAGAATTTGGCGAGTCAGGAGGTGAGTTACACACTCCAGGATTTCTAGCCTCTTCCCTGCTCTGGCAGTCAAAATATTTACATGGCTAGTCCAGTTCACTTTCTGGTCAATGGTAACCCCTAGGATATTGATAATGGGGGATTAAGCGATAGCAGTGCCATTGAATATCATGGGGCAATGGTTAGATTCTCTCTTGTTGGAGATGGTCATTGCTTGGCACTTGTGTGGCACGAATGTTACTTACCACTTGTCAACCCAAGCCTGCATATTGTCCAGGTCCTGCTGCATTTGGACATAGAAACATAGAAACATAGAAAATAGAAGCAGGAATAGTTCATTCAGTCCTTCGATCATGGTTGATCCTCTATCTCAATGCCACACTCCCGGTCTCTCCCCATACCCCTTGACACCTTCAGAGTCAGAAATCTATCTATTTTGTTCTTAAATATATTCAGTGACTTGGCCTCCACAACCTCCAGTGGTAAAGAATTCCAAGAAATTTCTCCTCACCTCAGTCCTAAATAGTCTACCCTATATCGTAAGGCTATGATCCCTTGTTCTAGACCAACCCCCTCAACCAGACCAAAGGAAAAATCATCCTTGCATCCCGTCTGTCCGTCCCTGTCAGAATTTTAATTTCAATGAGATCCCCTCTCATTCTTCTAAACTCCAGTGAATACAGGCCTAGTCGGCCCATACGACAATACTGCCATTCCAGGAATCAGTCTGATGAACCTTCGCTGCACATCCTCTATGGCAAGTATATCGTTCCTTAGGTCAGGAGACCAAAACTGCACACAATACTCCAGGTGTGGCCTCAGCAAGGCCCTGTACAGCTGCAGTAAGACATCCTTGCTCCCGTACTCAAGTCCTCTCTCAATGAAGGTCAACATACTATTTGCCTTCTTAACTGCTTGCTGCACCAGTATGCTTGCTTTCAGTGATTGGCATACAAGAACACCCAGGTCCCTTTGTACATCAACATTTTCCAATCTATCACCATTTAAATAATACTCTGCTATTCTGTTTTTCCTACTGATGTGGATAACTTCACACTTATCCACATTAAACTGCATCTGCCATGTATATGCCCACTCACTCAACCTGTCTAAATCATCTTGAAGTCTCAACTCCCTCCTCACCACTCACATTCCCACCACGTTTGTCATCAACAAACTTGGAAATATTACATTTGGTTCCCTCATCCAAACCATTGATATGTATTGTGAATAGCTGGGGCCCAAGCACTGACCCCTGCGGTACCCCACTAGTCACCACCTGCCACTCTGAAAAAGGCCTGTTTATTCGCACTCTCTGTTTTCTGTCTGCTAACCAATTCTCGATCCATGCCAATATATTACCCCCAATCCCATGTGATTTAATTTTACACCCTGACCTCTTATGTGGGACTTTATCAAAAGCTTTCTGAAAATCCAAACACGCTACATCCACTGGTTCTCCCTTATCTATCCTGCTAGTTATGTCCTCAAAAAACTCCAGTAGGTTTGTCAAACATGATTTCTCTTTCATAAATGCATGTTGACTTAGTCTATTCCTGTTGATATTTTCAAAGTGCCCTGTTATCACATCCTTTATAATAGACTCTAGCATTTTCCCTACTTCTGATGTTAGGCTAACTGGTCTGTAATTCACTGTTTTCTCTCTCCCTCTTTTTCTAAATCATGGGGTTACATTTGCAACCCTCCAACCTGCTGGGGCTGTTCCAGAGTTTACAGAATTTTGGAAGATGACAGCCAAAGCATGTAAATTATTAGGCCCTGGGGATTTTTTTGGCTCTCAGTCCCATTAGTTTCTCCAACACTATTAGCACGTTTGTTTTAGTAATACTAATTTCCTTCAAGTCCTCCTGCTCACTAGACCTTGGTTCTCTAATATTTCTGGGGGGTCATTTATATCTTCCCCTGTGGAGACAGAACTAGAGTAGCTGTTTAATTGCTTCCCATTTCCTTGTTCTCTATTATAAATTCTCCCGTTTTGGAATGTAAGGGACCTACATTTGTCTTCACTGATCTTTTTCTTTATACATACTTATAGAAGCTTTTACTATCCTCTTTTACGTTCCTTGCAAGTTTACTCTCATGTTCTATTTTTCCCCTCTTAATCAATCTCTTGGTCCCCCTTTGCTGAATTCTAAATTGTTCCTAGTCCTCAGGCTTGGCGACTTTTTCTAGCAACTGTATATGAATCCTCTTTGAATCTAATACTATCCTTAATTGCTTTTGTTAGCCATAGTTGGGCTGCTTTTCCCTGTTTTGTTTTGTGCCAGAAAGGAATGTATAACTGTTGCAATGCATGCATTTATTCTTTAAATATTAACCATTGTCTATCCAGCATCATGCCTTGTAATGATGTTCCCCGATCTATCTTAGCCAACTCACACCTCATGCCTTCATAGTTTCCTTTGGTAAAATTTAGGACCCCAGCTTCATATCGGACTAGTTCACTTTCCATCCTAACGAACAATTCTATCATGTTATGGCCACTGTTCCTTAAAGGACTGCACACAACAAGATTATTAATTAACCCCTTCTCATTGCACAATACCAAATCTAGGATAGCCTGTTCCCTAGTTGATTCCTCAATGTATTGGTCTAAAAAAACCATCTTGTACATACTCCAGGAATTCATCCGCCACAGTATTATTGCTAATTTAGTTTGCCCAGTCCATATGCAGATTAAAGTCACCCATAATTACTGTAGCACCTTTTTTACATGTATCTTTAATTTCCTGTTTAACGCTGTCCCCTACCTCATCACTACTGTTTCGAGGCCTATAGACAACTCCCACTAATGTTTTCTGCCCCTGTTGCTTCTTAGCTCCACCCAGACTGACTCTACATCTAGATTTTCTGAACCAATATCCCCTCTCACTATCGTACGGATCTCATTCTCATCTAACAATGCCAAGCTACTTCCTTTTCCTTTTTGCCTGTCTATCCTAAATATCGAGTACCCCTGGATATTCAGGTCCCAGCCTTACTTACCCTGCAGCCATGTCTCTGTAATCGCAATCATATCACATCCATTTACATCTATTTGTGTTGTTATTCCATCTACCTTATTGTGAATGCTCTGTGCGTTCAGATACAGTGCCTTTAGACTTAGCTTTTTAACACTTTTACACATTTTGTTTGTACTATGGTCCTATTTGCTTCTAGCCCTTGTTTCCTCCACTGCCCACATTTGCTTTCTACTTGCCTATCTTTCATTCCTATCTTTGTTTCCCTCTCTTGTGTCTCCCTGCTCAGGTTCCTATCCCCTGCCAATCTAGTTTAAACCTTCCTCCATAGTACTAGCAAATACCCCTGCAAGAATAGTGGTTCCAGTCCTGCTGGAATGTAACCCATCCAGCTTGTACAGGTTTCATCTTCCCCTAATCTAGATCCCTCCCTTCTACTCCATCTCTCCAGCCACACATTCATCTGGCTTATTCTCCTTTTCCTGATCTCACTCGCACATGGCACTGGGAGTAATCCTGAGATTACTACCTTTGAGGTCCTGCTTTTTAATTTATTTCCTAGCTCCCTATATTCTGCTTTCAGGACTCTCTTTTTACCTATGTTGTTGGTACCGACATGGACAACGACCTCTGGCTGTTCACCCTCCCCCTTCTGAATGTCCCGCAGCTGCTCAATTACATCCTTGACCCTGGCACCAATGAGGCAACATACCATCCTGGTGTCACGTCTACAGCTGCAGAAATGTCTAGGTGTTCCTTAACAACAGAGTCCCCTATCACTATGGCTGTCCCACTCTTCCCCCGTTCTGTGCAGCTGAGCCACTCGTGGTGCCATGATCTTGGGTCTTGCTGCATTCCCATGAGAAACCATTTCTCCAAGCAGTATTCAAAATGAAAAATCTGTTGGAGAGGGAGATGGACCTAGGGGACTCCTGCACTACCTGCCTAGTGCTTTTACTCCATCTGGCAGTCACCCATTCCCTTTCTGCCTTTACACTATTTACCTGTGGTGTGACCACTTCACTGTACAAGCTATCCACAAAGATCTCATCTTTGCAGATGCTCCACAGTGACTCCAGCCACAGCCCCAGCTCCAAAACCTGGATTTTGAGCAGCTGCAACTGGAGACACTTCCTGCACATATGATCACTCTGGAAACTGGAAGTGTCCCTGACTTTCCACATCGCACAGGAGGAGCATCACACTTGGCCGTGCTGCCCTGTCATGACTTATCCTTAAATTACTCCATTTACTTTAATTTTATCTAGTTTAGCGATTAAGGATAGATGGAAAACTTACCAGGCCTTACTTACCAAGGCCACCGTTCTTCTTACTGAGGAAAGGTATAAAATGAAAGGGTCCCTCCTTCCCTCTTCACTGAATTCCCACTTTCACCAAACTCCAAGTGAAGCACCCTAATGCAGCCCAAAGCAACACCCTAGCAGCATTGTAGATGTCTTGATTTTATGCTGTCTGAATCTAGCTTCTGAAAACCTGTTTAAGCCATTTAACTAATTAACTAGTGGCAGCTAAAAGTAGAGTCTGTATAACCCCTGTTATAAAGTTGGACTAAAACTCATCTTCTCCCAACCAAAAGGGCAACTTTTAGTTATTTTCTAAATTAAAGAAACATTAGACTTTAGATAGAAATGAACCCTCAAAAATTCCTCTTTCACCAAACTCCAACTGAAGCACTTTTAAATAGCCCAAAGCAGTGGAACATGGACTGGTTCAGTATCTGAGGAGTCACAAATAGTGCTGAACATTGTGCAATCATCAGTGAAGGTCCCCACTTCTGATAGAAGAAAGGTCATTGATGAAGCAGCTTAAGATGCTTGGGCCTAAGACACTACCCTGAGGAGCTCCTGCAGTGATGTCCTGGAACTGAGATGATTGATCTCCAAAAACCACAACCATCTTCCTTTGTACTAAGCATGACTCCAATCAGCAGAGAGCTTTCCCCCTAATTCTCATTAACTACAGTTTTGCTAGGGCTCCTTGATGTCACGTTCGATCAAATGCTGCCTTGATGTCAAGAGCAGTCACTCTCACCCCACCTGGTATGTAAATGAGTTTGAGCATAAACCTGAGCCACCCCCGCTAAAGTAGCACAATTTGCACCCAGACACTGATTGCATGCAAAGTTGAAACTCCAGATCAACATATCTTTTCTTAATTCTAAAAGCATCTATGAAAAGCAGAGAAATCACATTCAATTAATTTCAACTCAGTTGCAATGAACTATTTCAAGGATATTAAATATGGTACTGTCACTGTGCTCAGAATGCTTAGTGGGACCAAATCTACCTACAGAAAGTCTTGTGTCCAATGCAGTGTCACACTTGAACATGCCGCTTTGTGCTATATCTTCAAAGTGTATGCTACATTCACATCTGAATGGCTCAAATAACAAATTCATAAAAATTTATTTGAACTATAGGGGATTATCATTGAACAAGCAGGAAACATACCATTGAATAAATCGAGCTCCTACCATTGAAGAAATAGGGAACCAGCTACCATTGAATAAGTAGCAAACTGATATAAAAACTCACAATTGAGAATCAACAGACTGCAGGGGGTTACCAAAAAGCAACTGGAACCAATGAAAGCAGTCAAAATTTTCATTTCAAAATGCTTGTTTTGAAGTACCCTGAGACTTAGTACTAAAATGAAGAGTCCATATGCTTTGCTGATGCAAAAGTGGAAATACATACCCTCCCCTCCCCCACACCAGCCCCCCCTGTTGAAGGCCGCACCCCAAATCACAAATATAGGGTCATTTGCATGGTCAGGGTGAACTGGGCTCTTGTAAAGGCACTTGCCTCAATCCAGCGGAGGCAAAAGGATAGTAGTGAATAACTTACCTTTCTCCAGTCCATTTTTAATCTCCTTTTTGAGAAATTAAAAGGCCGGGGGAATCAGGATTGAAGCTCAGCTAATCAAGTTCACCACCCCAGGGCAGAAATCCACAGCCAGAATTTTACATGGAAGCTGTGGTTCTGCCATCGACTGTAAAGTTGAGGGCAAGCCCGCCTCTGCCAGTCCTCGAAGCCATGACTGAATTTTACGTTGTCTGGTGTCAAGGCTTTCGCCTCTCTACGGCAGGATGCTCTGTCAGCGAATTGAAAGGCTTGTTGCCACTAGGAGCAGTGACCCTGGTGAGAGAGCTGAGGGAGCGGGGGCAATCGAAAGAGCACAGGGGTTTCTTCCAGCTCCATGGGCCACAGATTGCCTGATGAGGAGGATCTCCCCCACACCTCCAAGCTCTCAAGGATGCTGTCAGGTTTTAGTAAAGTTGGTGGGAAGATACTCTGAAGTGGCCATTAATTGACCACTTAAGGAGTCCCATTGGCCTAACAGTGGGAGACTGCCCACCACCCACCTAGCCACTGGTAAATCACCTGCGGGGGCGGAAGGCGATAGGCTGCCATGCCACCCAACTTTATTCTCCTCCAACTCCCAGCTTTCTCCAGGAAGCAGCATAATATTTCAGACAACCTTTCTGCTCTCCCCACCCTAGGGGTTTCAGGACCAAGTTTTCCAAAATAATAACCGTTTTTGAACTTGTGTTTCTGTAAGCATTTTCTGTAAACTTCACACTGCCTTTTATCTCATTTGTTTACCATGTGGGGAAAGAAAACCTGCAAGGGATATTATAACTAAAAGCAAAAGATTTTATAAATATTTGAAGAGAGTGCTAAAAGAGAATGTGGACCCATTGAAATCAATAAGCAAATGGAAGAGTTGTTCAATGAATACTTTGCATCCATTTTCACAGTAGGTGACAAGTGACCAGTAAAACAGAAATAAGTCAAGGGATCAAATATGAAAATTTTTAAAAAAGTAATGGAATAATAAGAGGACTTAAAATGGACAAAACTCAAATGTCCTATGGCTTTTATCCCTGTTTATTCAAAGACACAGGTTAAAAAATTGCAGATGCACTAGTCATGATTTTCTGAAGTTTATGAGAATCGAGAATTGATTATTTGGATTGTAGGATTGCAAATATTAACCCAATTTTTTAAAAAGGTAGTTAGGAAGACAGTAACAGGTAACTATGCACATGTCAATTTGATATCAGTTGTGGGGAAGTTACTGGAATCTACTATCTATGGACTTCCAGAAGGCACTCAGTAATGTCTTGAATAAGGGATTTTTGACAAGAATTTACAGCTCACAGAATTATAGGTAACCTTGTGATGGCCTGAAAATTAACAGGGAAGTAAGAGCTAAAGATGAAGAGAATGTACTTTGATTACTGGTGTGTGACAAATATTATTTTTTTTCTTTATTTTTTTCATGGGATGGGGCATCGTTGACAAGGCCAGAATGTATAACCCATCCCTAATTGTCCTGTGTGACTTGCTAGGCATTTTAGAGGGCAGTTAAGTATCAGCAATATTGCTGTGGATCTGGAATCACAAGTAGGCCATAAGGATGGCAGATTTCCTTCTCAACAGGGACATGAGTGAAACAGATGGGTTTTTACAACAATTCCACCAGTTGCCATGGTGAGATTTGAACCCGTGCACATAGAGCATTAGCCTGAGCCTCTGCATTACTAGTCCAGTGACATTACCATCCCCCAACATTCCCAAAAAATATGTCCTGAGGCCTTGGCTTTTCATCATCTATGTTAATTGCTTGGATAAAATAATAGAAAGTTGTATATCCAAGTTTCCAGATTACAGTAGCTTTGGAGATACATTGAGTTGAAACGACACTTGGTCCAACTCTTGTTACACCACTAGAGTCTGTTCTTTCAGCCAGTGAGCCTTTACTCTCTGCAACTCCTCTCTTAAAACTGCTTCACTTTGCATTCTCCTCCTCTCCCTGTAATGAGATTCTTAAAATCCCTTCAGTTCAGCTACTCCTTTAGCAACACACCACCACCCATTCTTAATGTATTATCTTTATTTCCTGTGAAGCATCCACTTATTAAGAGCTAGGAGCTGTTTTCTCACATCAGAAGTGTTGCATAAATATAAATCATTGGTGTCAAGGATTGCAGTGTTTCAGCAATTCTAAACACATGTGAGAATGTCTGCTTTACCTCAGATATTATCTCTTCAACCATCATTTTCCCGAATGAGTCTCCCAGGCCTCTATCTACCTGTTCACTTAGATACTTATGATGGCCCTTCTTATTTGAACTGATAAAATGAAAGAAAGCAAGGCTTGCAATTCTATAGAGCCTTTCATAACCTCTGTGCCAACATTTTTTAGAGACAATTAAGCATTTTTGAAGTGCAGTCTCTGTCGTAACGTAGCTCACAGCCCCTCAGTAGGATTTGTTAACTCAAGGTTGACAGAAGGTCACAACTGCACATCAGCACTCGGCGATTACAGACACATAGAGGAAGCAACAAGACTATTCACGAAAAATAAAAACGACTTCCAGGACTGATTGCTGTTCAACTGTGCTCTGTGCAAGCTTCTTTACTTTCCTTCTAAAAGCTACTGACTACCTTCATACTTATTAACCTGAAACTTGGGAATGGGTGCCGATGGGGCAGGATCCTGCCAGCTTCCAACACACGTCACCCAGCACTCTCATTGTCTGCTGTGGCAAGGGGTGAGGATTCCTATGTCTGGCAGGTATTGGAAAATTAATCCCACTATTTTTACATGCCAGAACAGATTCTAAAGGGTTAATTTTCATCTCTGTATGGATGGATTGCCTGTGTTTGCCATCCCTTCCTATGTGGGAAGTTGAAGGTGATAAATAAGTCACCAGTAGCAGAGAATATTACAAGTTCCACAAGTTAAATAACCAATCTGTTGTCAGCAGTCCATTAATCTTGCCATTGACACAATTTAGATAATAACTTTCATTGGATGTATATCTAGGAAATGATACAAGGACATTCTCTGTTTCAGATTACTCCTTATAACTGGCTGTCAAACTAGAGATTGTAGAGTTTTATAGCTGGACATTACAACGACAACCCCATAGTGCAAACAATTTGAGTTAAACTCATGGATCTCTGGCTTCCAGCAGGAAGTTGTACTTTAGGGGCAATAGATCACATAGGGAGCAGTAACATTGCAGCAATAACCCACTAAACTGCACTTCTTTATCTTAAGTCATCTCTCTGTAAATTAAATAGTGGCAACAACTGGAACATTATAATACAGAGGGAAACATTTGATTCAATCAAGTTTGTTTGATAATGTGAGCAACAATAATTTTGACTGCTTTGCAGTGAAAGTTTGCCAACAGTGTTCTAATTGCTTTAAATTGCATCATGGATTGTACGTTCCTTTGAAAACTGCCATGTAATCATTTCCTGTTAGTCCATATTGGTCCAAATTTTGCAGTCAATAGTGAGGAGCAGCATTCAGTGCACGCTGTCTCAACTTACAGTTGCCCAGAGACTTTTTGTGGGCTTTTGAGTAGCAATTTACAGCTCCTGGGCACTCTTTCCAATGTGACACTTTCTATGGTAGACCTGCGGTATGTGTAAGCAGGAAAAGCAACAGTGTGGCTCTTAAATCAAACTGAGGACGCTTCACTGAGACGCTCAGACAATGATATTAGTTGCATTTAGTGCTGGATAGTGGTCTGTTATCATGTGGGAAATTGGGATGTAATTAAAGAGTTTCAGTTCCTGGTTTTGTGATGCAGCTACATCATTATCATTTAACTTCTTGCTTTGACATCCAATCCATGGCAGGGGCATGATGAGGACACACAGGTGCGTTGCCAGCTCCAGCATTTAGAGGGTCAGTCCAACGCTGGAATTTGGAAGTGCTTGGAGATGGAAGCAGTATTAGTATGGAATCAGGATGATTTAATTCCACACTTTAAAATTGGATGAAACAGATTGGTAAAGGTATCCTGGAAAATGAGTTCATAGAGTGTATTCAGGACAATATTTCAGAGCGACGCTTTTTAGTGTCAACCAAGGAGTAAGCTATTTTGGACCTGGTAATGTGTGATGAGACAGGGTTAATTAATATCCTCATAGTAAAGGAGCATCTAGGCAACAATGATCATAACAATAATAGAATTTCACATTCATTTTGACACTAAGACTAGTGTCTTGAACTGTAAATAAAGGCAATTACAAGGGTATGAGGATAGAGTTGGTTAAAGTGAACTAGGAAAATAGGTTAAAATGTAGGACAGTAGAGAATCGCTGGCAGATCTTTAAGGAGATATTCCATGACCCTCAGCAAAGATATATTCCATTCGGAAAAAAAGGCTCTATGAGAAGGATGCACCATTCATGGCTAACAAAAGAAGTTAAGTATTGTATCAAATTGAAAGAAAAGGTGCTGAATACTTTGGAGATTAGTGATGGGTCAGAAGATTAGACAGATCTTAGAAACTAGCAAAGAATGACTAAAAAACTTGAGGGAGGAATTAGAGTAAGAGAGAAAGCTAGCTAGAAATACAGAAAAACAGACAGTAAGAGTTTCTACAAGTATTTTAAAAAATATAATAGTAACTAAAGTGTGATTTGGTCTCTGAGAGGGTGAGACTGGGGGACTAATAATGGGAAACAAGAAAAAGGCAGAAGCGTTGAACAGATATTTTGTGTCTGTCTTCACTGTAGAAAACACAAAAAATCCATAGAATACTTGAAAATCAAGAGGCAAAAGTGAGGTAGGAATATAAAACAAATACGATAACCACGGGAAGACTATTAGAACTGAAGGTTAAAAAGTCCCATGGACCTGATGGCTTACATCCTAGGGTCTTAAAAGAAGGGACTGCACAAAAATAGATGCATTGGTTGTGTTCTTCCAAAATTCCCTAGATTCTGGAAAGGTCCCATCAGATTGGAAAATCACTAATGTAACACCTCTGTTGAAGAAAGGAGGGAGACAGAAATCACGAAACCATAGGCCAGCTCGCTTAACATCTGTCATGGGGAAAATGTTGGAATCCATTATTAAGGACGTAACTGTAGGACATTTAGAAAATCATAATATAATCAGGCAGAGTCAACATGGTTTTGTGAAAGGAAATTCATGTTTAACTAATTTATTAGAATTCTTTGGGAAGTAGCAAGCAAGATGGATAAAGGGCAACCTATAGATGTGGCACATTTGCATTTCTAAAAGTCATTTGGCAAGATGCCACATCAAAGGTTATTTCAAAAATAAGAGCTTATGATTTAGGGTGGGTAAGATATTAGTGCAAATTGGTTAGCGAACAGGAAGCAGAGAGTAAGGATAAATAGGTGACTTTTGATTTGGCAAGCTGTTACTAGTGGAGTGCCACAGGGATCAGCACTGGGGCCTCAACTATTTACAATCTATATTAATCACTTGGATGAAGGGACCAAATGGATGACAGCAAAATTTGCTGATGACACCAAGGTAGGTAGGAAAGTAAGTTGTCAAAAGGACCCAAAGAGTCTATATAGGGATTTACACAGATTCAGTGAGTACATGTAAATTTGGCAGGTGGAGTATAACGTGGGAAAACATGAACTTGTCCACCTTGGCAGGAAGGCTAGGAAAGCAGTATATGGTTTGAATGGAGAAAGACTGTGGTTCAGAGGGAGCTGGGTGTCTTGGTACATGAATCACAAAATGTTGGTATACAAGTGCAATTGACTAGGAAGGCTAATGGAATGTTGGCATTTATTGCAAGGAGAATTGAGTATAAAAATAGGGGAGTGTTACAGCAGCTGTATAGGACTTAGACTGCACCTGGAACTCTGGAGTTTTGGTCTCCTTCCTTAAAAAAGGATACAATTACATTAGAAGCAGTTCAGAGAAGGTTCACTTATCTAATTCCTGTGATGAAGGGGTTATCTTCAAAAGGAAGAGTTGAGGACCTATACCCATTGGAGTTTAGAAGAATGAGATGTGATTGTATTGAAACATATAAGATCCTGAGGGACTTGACAAGGTGGATGCTGAGAGGATATTTCACTTTGTGGGAGAGACTAGAATTAGGGGACACAGTTTAAAATTAGGGGTCTCCCATTGAAGACTAAGATGAGGAAAAAATGTTTTTTTCAGAGGATCATTAGTCTGTGGAATTCTGTTCCCCAGGAAGCAGTGGAGGCTGGGTCTTTAAATATATTCAAAGCTGAGTTGGATAGATTTTTGAGTGAGGGGGGAGTCAAGGGTTATGGGTGATGGACAGGAAAGTGGAGTTGAGACCACAATCAGATCAGCCATGTTCTTACTGAATGGCGGAGCAGGCTTGAGAGGTCAAATGGCTTAATCCTGCTCCTAATTCTGGAGTTCTTGGGATGAAAGACACCTTGTTTGATGTGCTGTTGGGTGCAGTGAGGAATCAGTGAGAGATACTCTTCATCAACAATGGAAGAAAGAAGATTGCAGCTGAGACCAGGAAGGCATGACCCAGATAAGGCCCAGAAGATAAAAGCAGGACCATTGTACCATGCTCATGGATGTAATGCTGCCAGTGTTTTAATGATGTACACAGGTTAGGAAATATAGGTGGCAGTTACATATTCACCTATACCCTGCTTTGCTCATCAATCTATCCGTCACTTTACCTTCTCAAGCCTACTCCATCACAACATTCCTCAAACTAACTCATCTTCCACACCCACACACCCTTCCCTTTCTATGCACTTCCTCATAGCACCACTTCCCACTCACCCTCATCCTTACGCAGTTTCATGCTCTTCCCTCTTGGTTCTCCCTGACTAAATTCACTCCGCCCATCAGGTGAACACAAGCAATCCCAATTACTCATTAGGTCTCTTCTTTTCCTCAAAGCAGGAAAAGAAAACATGTATAATAATGGAGAGAGAGAGAGAGAGAGAGAGAGACCATGGATGGGCTTCCACAGGTCTCAGGTAATTACTGCAGAGGGGGAGGAGTCAATAGAGTTTCAACAATCTTAGATGTCGGAGATAGGGAGATGGGGCTGAATTTTATGATGTAGTTGAAGGCAGGGAAGTTCATAAAATAAAAAGGGTAGCCTGCTCATCACCTTCCTGCTGATCTCAACCTGTTTGCCATATTGTGATGTGTGGGTAAGATGTCAGGCTGCCTGCCTGCCCTTCAGCCTATTGAGGTCCTAAAGTAGCTAATTAATGGCCCCTTAAAGGCCTCATTCCATCTCTGCATCTGTAATACGTACAGCTGCAGAAGGCAGAAACAAGGTATGTGTCCTGAGATTGCATCTTGGATTCTACAGCGAGAATTTTCTGTCCCATTGGCATTGGGCATCATGGTGGATGTGAGCGGGCAATATAACAAGAAGGCCAAAAATCAGTTTCACGCCGTCGTGAAACCAACTTGCGATCGCCTGCCCTGCCCGTCAATGGCAGGCCTTGTTTCCCACCACCGTCCCTCGGGGATGTCATTTTAATACATATGCATCTAATTACAAGCCTTGCTCACCAGAATCATTCCCGCGCATCAAATTTACTGCCCATGTTGGTGGAAAAACATGCCAGCCCAAAACACATCTTGATAAGTGTGATGTGCAGAGGTCAGGGCTTACCGTGCGGGACTTGGTCAGATTACGGATACCCAATGACCAGAAGATGCTGGAGCCCTACAGCTACCGGACCCTGGAGGAACATATGCATTGCATGCTGGGAGGATTTTCATGGACATGTTTCCGCCGCGAAGCAGCTCACGGAAGGTGGGAGGTCTCCGTTGATGTCTCGGGTCTGTTTCAGGACATCATGGTCTTGGCCATGGGCTGCAATGGATGATCGTCATGGTGGGGAGGGGACGGTCCAGCTATGAGCAGGAGAGCAAGGTATACTGGTGGGGCAGTGGGAGTGGAAGATCTGGTTTGACTGGGAGAGGAAGGTGGATGAGGGGAGTTGAGGTTGGGAGGGGGGGGTGAAGTGAAGGTATCGGGAGAATGAGATTTGGAAGGGGAAGGCAGTACGGCAGGGGAAGGGTGTAACTGGGGAAAATGTGGCAACAGGGAAGGTAGGTGTAAGGGGGTGGAGGTGTAAGGGATGGAGTTGGAGGGGGCAGGAGTTCAGGGGGGACAGGACTTTGAGGGAGGAAGGGGTTCAGAGGGGGGAAAGAATACAGTGGGAGGAAGGAGTCTGGAGGGAGGAAGGAGTTTGGAGGGGGAAAGGAGTCCAGGGGGCGGAAGGAATCGGGGGGGAGGAGGGAGTAAGGGTGGAGGAGGAACTAAGGGTAGAGGAGGGTGTAAGGGTGATGATGTCCAGGTGAATGTGCAAGAGATGAGTCTTTGGAGTCAATGACTGCCTTCTGGGGAGCAAGCTGAGTGTGGTCATGGTAGGAAGGAAAGATGAGAATGGGAGGGGACAGGATGACCAGAAGGATCGGAGGGTGAGGATGCGATGGTAGCAGTAGAAGGGACAGCAAGTTGGTTGGTGGCGACTTAGAAGTAGACATGGACTCTGGGGGTGGGAAGGAAGAGAGGTCAAGTAGATGGGGGTGGGATTCTCACGAAGATAGGGACCGTGCACATTCACCTGGACACCTTGGAAAGAAAAGGGTTCTGGTTGATAGGTGATGGTGGGGGCATAGAAGGTGATGCTGGGGGAGGTGGGGTGTCAACAGTGATTAGGAAAAGGACATAGGTTACTGGGGAAGGGGAAAGGATAGGAGAGCTGAAAAGAAACCTTACGACAGCCATGCTTTTGAAATCAAAAGTGAGCGGAGCCTCATGTTGGATGCTCACAGGTGCTGCATGGGAGTGTGATCAGTTGGTGGGCGGAGATGCGGGTCAGCTCAGATGGACAGCTGAAAGAGAACCTCAGCAGGCAGCACTGAAAATGCTCAGGACATTGAGATGACCATGGTTGTGGAAGGCTCCACATGCATGGGAGAATGATTGCACGAGGCTCCAGAAGGTCCTGCCACACACACATTTCTCCCACCAGAATCACTCCTGGTCCGGCTGCGTGCAGCTCAACTGCAAGCAAGGTGGGTGGGGGAGGGATGATGCAGGGAAGAACTCACAAAACCTGTCAATGAAACTGAAAGACACCATTACACCTCATTCAGTGAAATTGAATATATTTTTAGACTATAAAGTGAAAAGATGTGTTCACCCATGCAACCACTTGAGATCAGAAATTCTTAACTTTTCTAGGCCTACCACTTTTTCTAGGTGCTGCCCTGACATCTGCAGGAGGGGTGGAGACAGCCTGTGCAATGGTTGGGCCCGTTGCCTCTGATGACTTTGGCGTGGGCCCTCTGGAAAGCGGAGGACTTGAGGGCCCTGGTTTGCATTGGCTGTCCACCTGTGGACCAGCTGCTCCACAGTGACAGAGGACGAGGTTGAGGGGGTCACAGGCAAAGGTGATTCAGAGGGAGAGGACAGCCTCTGAGATTCCTGAGTGGATGACCTAGGGGTATCCAGCTGCCGCTCCTCCTCCCTTCGAATGTCCGGGTACCACGGCCTGAATCCTTGATGGGAAAGACAACCTGGATGGGCGTCGAAGACCCCTGTTTCCCTCTCACATTCCTACTGCAGGAAGTCACCCATGGCTACCTTGATGGAGTGCAAGTCTGTGCCCATCTCTGCATTCTGCTGGACCAGGGTCTCCATGGTGCCTCCATCCTTCCCATGGAGATATCTATGCGGGCACATGTGGGTACTGCTTTGTCAGGGAGCATGCAGACGCACTCTGACTTAGATGCCACTCTGTTGAGGCCTTCCAACAGCTCTGCATTGTTTTTGCGCCTTCTGCTGACTCTCCATGATGAGTTGGAAGGCCAAATTCAGAAGCTTGTCATCTGACTCGGCCCTCACAAGATGCCTCTTCCCCAGCAGTCCCCGAGTGCCAGGGAGATTGGCTGAACCTGCCTCCTCCTGCTGTGGTGGACACATGTCTCTGTGATGCCCAGTAGACTGTGAACCTGAGCCTGCTCTAAATCTAGGTCCCACTGAGATATGCATCTCTGCACTGGTGGAGGGTGGAGTCAATGGGAATCAGGGGGGAAAACTCTCCACTGGTTAGAGTCATTCCTAGTGCAAAGGAAGATGATTGTGGTTGTAGGAGGTCAGTCATCTCAGCTCCAGGACATCATTTCAGGAATTCCCCAGGGTAGAGTCCTAGTCCCAACCATCTTCAGCAGCTTCATCAATGGCCTTCCTTCCATCTCAAGGTCAGAAGTGCGGATGTTTGCTGATGATTGCACAATGATCAGCACCACTTGTGACTCCTCGGATACTGAAGCTGTCCATGTCCAAATGCAACAAGACCTGGACAACTTCCAGGCTTGGGCTGACAAGTGGCAAGTAACAAGAGCATCACACAAGTGTCAGGCAATGATCATCTCCAACAAGAGAGAATCCAACCATCTCATCTTGATGTTCAATGGCATCACCATCACTGACTCGCTTATTATCAATATATCCTGAGGGTTACCATTGACCAGAAACTGAACTGGACTAGCCACATAAATACTGTGGCTACAAGAGCAGGTCAGAGGTTAGGAATCATGCGACAAGTAAATCACCTCTTGAATCCCCAAACCCTGTCCACCATCTACAAGGCACAAGTCAGGAGTATGATGGAACACTCCTCACTTGCCTGGATGAATGCAGCTCCCACCACACTGAAGAAGCTGGACACTGTCCAGGACAAAGCAGCCCACTTGACTGGCACCGCATCCACAAACATTCACTCCCTCCACCACTGATGCACAGTAGCAGCAGTGTGTACCATCTATAAGATGCACTGCAGGAATTCACCAAGACTGCTTAGACAGCACCTTCCAGATCCACGACCACTACCACCTGAAAGGACAAGGACAGCAGATAGATGGAAATACCACCACCTGGAAGCTCCCCTCCAAGTAACTCACCATCCCGACTTGGAAATTTTTCGCCGTTCCTTCACTGTGACTGGGCCAAAAGCCTGGAACTCCCTTCTAACAGCACTGTGGGTGTATCTACAGCACATGGACTGTAACAGTTCAAGAAGGCAGCTCACCACTTTCTCAAGGGCAACTAGGGATGGGCAATAAATGCTAGCCCAGCCAGAGAAACCCACAAACTGTGAATGAATTTTTAAAAAGTAGCCCCTAGACATGATTCCAACCTTTTTCTGTCTCTCAAGAGTCTAACAGATGAGTGATTGGTGTGAGTGCTGCATCAACATCTATGTCATAATAGTATCCCTTAAAACTACACTTCCCACCAAGTATACTATCCTGCTTTTTACAACATGAAACTATGTCTTTAACTATTTATATTACATATGTGTAACTCCCTGTTTATAACTACAGACTCTAACCAACTCTAACTCTACTCCTCCCGAGTCACATTACTGGAGGATTCAACGTCCCTCAGTATTTTCCACCCTTAGGGAAGGTGTCTTGGAGACATGAGGGCTTTCTTCTGCTTCTGGCAGGATATCATCACTTGCAGAATAGGACAGCACTTTAGCAGCATTGCAGCCAGCATAGCTGGGAAGTTGAGTGTAGATTTCAGTATGACTGAGCTGTAAGGATGAAGGGGACTTTGGAAAAAAAGATCCAAAAGAGAGGACTGAAGAGATTCGGCCTTTGGACCCTCTAAGGCTAGAAGAGAAGAACACGGGACACTCTGAGGAACTTGTTGCTCCGCCAAAGAACTCTGGGAAGAAGATTCGGGAGAGGAAAGATCTTCAACTTCAGGAAAGCCTGTCACAGCTGTACCCTTGACTGCTGGATCAAAGACTGAAAAGCATTAAAGACCTGAGTTTTCAATGAGCTTTGATGACAAAGCAAATAAACAACCAACTTCCTGTAAGAATGTCAGGACAAAAAGAAGAGATGATTTCCCGATGACTTTTTGGGAGGACTGTCTACTTTCAGGCAGAGATTCACTCAGCAGACGAGGGTGAACGATGGAGAAGTCCATGCATGTTCTGCTGATGTCGTGGCTCTGACATGCGAGCACCTCAAGGTCAACATGGAAAGGCTGGAAATCACTATTGAGACCTTGGCCTAGCAGTTCTTGCAGATTTGCGCTAGACCGTGAACTCCATGGCCACACACCCTGATGGGCACCATCAATATGTAGGCGACATAGGATGAGGCACCTTGATCTCCCTCCAGGAGCACCATCTCCTGCAGGAGTCAGGGCTGGCCCCTCAGGCACCCACATGGAGGATGAACGTCAGCCGGACACCCCGGGGACCTCCTCTCAGGACACTCCAAGGGAGTGCAGCTGCCAACATACCCCTCTGCCTGTGACCCTATCCATTCCAGCTTCTTAGGCACTGAGGGCCCTCTGCCCCTGATTGGGTGACCTTTATCAGGCCAGGGCCCTCCAGGCCTCAGGCCACCAGAGGACATCTGCCAAGGTCATCACAGACATCAGGACATAGCAGACAGTAGCCTGTCTCCACCTCTGCTGAAGATGTTGGGGCTGCACCCAGGCATAACGGTAGAGTTAGGAAAGTTAATAAAAATTGATGTCACTTCTGTGTCAAGAGTGTGCTATACATGTAAAGAAATTGCAATTTTCTGAATATATTTGATGGTAATGTGAATGTTCTTGGCAGCTGAAGGCGTTGTGATTTTGTACTTTAGAATCCTCTTATTTTGAGGTTTAGTCTTGCTCCCACTCTGTGATAGTGTCCCACTATGGGACTCACATTCCTGTGATGTCAACCTCAGTTGAACTAGTCTCCGCACCCTTGTGCGATGGCAGGGAGATGTGTTTAAATCTTTATTTGAAATGTGTGATGTAAGCGCTTCTAACCCTTCTTCCTTAAGGAACACAATTGAGTGAGGGCAGCTCATCAGCATTAATATTCTAGCGGCATGTGTGTCTCCTCAGTGGTAGTGACAGAAGAAAAGACATGCACAAGGAGGGGGAGCCCCCAGGCATTTCCACATCTCAGTCGCAGCAGTGTTGGCATCATTAGATGGCAGCGAAGCCTTCAGGTCTTTTCTCACATCAGTCATATTCCTCAGTGGACTCTCAGTTCCCAGAGCGAACTCACTCACAGGGCCCCATAGACTAAAGCAAAGATCATGGCCTTGTGATTCATGAGATCAGAACACGCAAGTGTGAATGCAGGACTCATTCTCACTGCAAGTGGGTGGACATCTCGAGTTGAAAGAAAATGACATTGAGGGTTAGGAGAGATGTGGGCATATTCTCTCACTTTACTCTTCCTGGAACCTGTCAGCAATTAACGTATCATGGGCATATCTCCCATGACTTCCTTCCTCCATGGCATGATATTAGTCATACTGACCCTCAGCAATCTCCTGAGATTCCTGGGCCTCTGGATCTTCATCCTCCGATAAGCTCTCATCCTCCTCCAGTTCACCCACTGGCAGGGGTTCACCCCTTTGCATAGCCAGATGGTGAAGGGCATAACACACTGTGATGATGCAGGAAACCCTGTTGGGAGTGTTTGTTTTGAGCAACCTGAGCGGTCCAAGCATCCGAAGCACATCTTCAGAATCCCTATGTTCTGCTTTTTAAGGGAGCGTGTGGAGCTGTGAGCAGCATTGTACGTCTCCTCGGAACAACTCTGAGGATGATGTATCAGTGACGTCAGCCAGAGTTTTAGTGGGTACCCCTTATCCCCAAGCAGCCATCCCTGCAGGCGTAATGGCTCCTCGAAAATCTCAGGCACCTAGGAGTGACTCAGGATGTTGGAGTCATGGCAACTCCTAGGGTTACCGTGCACAAACATGCAATATGTGCTTCCAGTGATCGCACACCAGTTGTACATTGATGGAATGGCAGCTCTTGCGGTTTATAAGCATTAGGGCCTGCTGCCATGGAGCCCATATAGCCACATGGGTGCAGTGTATTGCACCCTGGATTCTTGGGAAGACTGAGATGGTGGTGAAGCCAGTGAATCTCTCAGCCTAGTTATCTTCATCCAAGGCAAACCTGATATAATGATGGACCTTCCTGTATATGGGGTCTGTGACCTTGTTTATGCATCGATGTGCTGTGGACTGAGAGATGCCACACAGGTCCCCTGTTGATCCTTGGAAAGAACCAGAGGCCAAGAAATTTAGCACTGCGGTCACCTTCAAAGCCACTGGCATGGGATACCCTCTAACCCCATGTGGCATCAGATCTTCATGAAGAATGTGACATATGTGATGTGCCAGAGCCTTGGACAAGTGCAAACACGCACGGCATCACCTCTCACTCATTTGTAAATAAGAGACTCTCCTACGATATACCCTAGGTCTGGCGAGTTGCCCCAGTTGTCTGGGTTTCTCGTCCTGACCCGCCTGTTCTTTCTCTGGCTCTGCTTAACCATGTCCCTCCTGCTGGAGTTGTGTGCGGAGCTGCCTCTCCCTCCTTCTCCTCCTCCATTGCTTTAGGACCTTGACAAAGGCAGCGTTGAGCCCTGGGTCCATATCTGCTTTTGCCTTCTCTCTGAAAGGAAACATTGAAGACATTAATGATTCAAGGGGCAAGAAATTGAAGCTCAGAGGATGACACATTTGGATATTGTAAGGGTCCATAGTTTCTCCTGCCCTACTTGCATGGTGGCTGATGCTGCCTTGTCCCTGAGACACTAACACACACATCGAGGTGACCAAGATGGCATCTTGAGCCCTGCGTGGGATACAAAAGTTTCAGTGAGATGAGTGACCCAACCTAGCTCTGTGCTCCAATCTCTGATGTGGCATATTAATGACCAATCAGTTGCTCATGGTCAATGTGCGGATGCCCTTTGGCCCATTAGGAGTGTCAAATCCTGTGAACACATGACAGGCTTTCTTTGATGGAATGCCATATATGTTACAGCCGTGTCTCCCTCACTATTGCCTGCATTCCCAAATTCTACATTCCCATGTGTTACTCTTGAGATGCAGCGACTGTGATGTGAAGCAACTCAGTACTGAGTAGCCCTTTGACAGTGCTAATAAAGCCATAGGCTTTCAGTGACTTTTAGTGCAAGGAGGTCTTCCTCCTTTTGTCTAAGAAGACAACTGTTCACTCCTGCGGCAACAAGAGGTTAGAGGGCAACCCCAGAAATGCTCCCCTCATGTTCTCCCTTCCCCCTCACTGCCATTCCACAGCCTTTCTTCCCTGTTGCCCCCATCGTGTTCATCAAACCCAACCTCGCTTTACAGCCCACCCCTGGCTGAAGTGCTAGTTTCTGAAAGTGGAGGCCTGTATGAGTATCACAGCACAGTGATGTTCTTCAGGACAATGTAGGTATAGAGCAGGAGCAGACCAACCCTACAGCCCAGCAGTGCAGCATTTATTGCTACAAGACCAGCACAGTGCTATGGCAGATAGACTCTGTATGTTCCACTCACCTCGAAGTTACCAGCGAACTGAGGCCTGACTTGTGCACGCCAGCCATTTTCAACGGGTTTGAGGCTGACATAATTTCCCGCTGGCGTGACATAAGATTGGAAGACCTGGCAAGATTCCAGGGAGCAGCTATTTTAATGAGCATTCATGATATGTTAATGAATACAAATGGATTCACACCACCAGTTGGCAGGATAACCGACCTGCCATAAACCCACCATCGGAATAATTGCAAGCTGTTTTTACACTGGTGGATTTCCGAATTTTTGCCTGCCACTGAATTCTCCGCTCCCACCCACCATGAAACCCATCATGGACGGGATGGGAAAATTTCACCCCAGGCGTGTGACCTCGTCATTAGACAGACTGTAGACATACTCTGGTATCTGCTTAACACTTGTTTATTAGTACCACATCTAAACAGGTTACACAGTAGGAATATAGCCCCTAGTCATGATTCCAACCTCTCTATCTCTCTTTCTCTTTCTCTAGCACATGACTAACTGGTGGCAGTGGTATATCATTATTTACGTCATACACTAGCGTATCTCATCTGTTAACCCTCTACTACAGCAGATAGCCCGTCAGCTTTCACTGCGCAGGTTGTTGTCAAGTAGGGTGTTATCCCTGTGCCCATCAGAGGCAGCCCACCCCTTTGAAGTCCATTCTCCTCCACTTTAAGCCTCCCCCCCCAAGCCTCTAAAACACAGCCCCCACCCCTCACTGAGGTTTGTCCAAAATCCCCAGAATTATCTGAAGCCTGGTATGGCTATTAGTCTTCCTTTTCAAGGATTGTTTGTGCTCCCAGCAGTGGCAACTAGTCAGTGAAACAGATTGGCCGGCAGCTCTCAAGGGCAGGACCTCCTCCCAGCTGGGGGCGGAAGTCCCACTCTGAATCAATTAAGTCTGTCCCCAGTTTACCATTGCTGCAGGGCGACTGGGTTTCAAGTGGGTGGGCTGCCTATGGACTTTTCAGTTAGTGGGGAGGATGGGGAGAGGAATATGCCCCCCATCTCCTATGCCCCCCTGTAAGATCCAATCTAGGGACTCCCTGCTACATCGTGATAAAATTAAATAACATGCCATGCAACATTCAGTAATGATGACTTTATTTTAATAGCGAATGAAAAATGATCAATTTTTTGATGGAAGCCCCGCAACTTATTGTGTCCAATTTGGGAGAGTTTAAAGAGGGCTGCACCCTCTGCACTGGCCTGTCAACTTCTGCCCCTGCCACTAACAGTGCTGTTGCTCACTTGTGAAGTATGATTCTCCGGGTGAATCTGTTTTTCCAGAAAAACTCTACCAGGTTGATTCAAGTACTGGGTCCAGCCTTTCTAGACAGGTTTTCCTCCCCACTGATGTTTAGCTCCAGACAGCAACAAGTCGTTCAAGAGGGTCTCCAACTCTGGCATATTTTGCCTCCTGTGGCTGAACTGCCTGATTGGGTGAAAAAATGCTGCAACCTTTGGGGGGCTATTGATGCAAAGGAGAATCATTGAGCAGCAGCAGCACAAAATGTGTAATATATTTACAGGCCTTCCGAGCATACTGACCACGATTACAGAGAGAAAGAACTGAATTTTCACTTTCAGACTCGCTCATAGCGGAAGAGTCGGGCAAAGCTTTGGATATCCATAACTTCAACACAGCCGCTACATTTGCATTTGTCTTCCTGGTCTCCCAGCCAATTATAGCAGGTGGGTACGATAACAATCTGCATTTCAGTTCCATTATTTAAATGGACCCTGCCAGGGTCAAAACTAAAACCTTGCAGAAGTGTCATCACAGAGCCAGGAGCTGCACTGGTGGAGGCATCCCAGTTGCATTGCTGTGGGCTGTAAGGTGGTAAGGCCATAGGGAATTTCTGTTCCCCATGAACTGGAGGAAGCAGGCAGCCTTAGAGAACAAGCAGCCGAGACTGGAGGTGGGTGAAGAGGTCAGTAGCAGGAATGTGGTGCCTTGTTCCTGGCTACGGTGCCACAAAGTGCTCAATGACTTGATCAGGGCAGGAGAGGTAAGTGGCATGGCACTTTCTAGTACAAAGCCTCTCACTCTGTCTTCCCTATGTTTCTCCCTCACATCACTCCTCATTACAGTACAGCTGGCAGGTTCTCCCAACCTTCTCTGTCTAGCTATCTATTCATTTCCCATCTGACCAGCCACTACTGACACTCACCCTCATCCTATTGCAACATCATGCCAATCCCTCACAGTGACTCTCTACCAATGTCCTTCCATCATCTCAAAACATTTCACTACTCACACTCATTGATCTCTCCTTTCTCTCCTTAGAGGAGATAAGAACACCAAACACCAGGAAGAGGCAGAAAACCTTTAGTCGCCTTTACCGAACAGCTGTAGAGGAGTTGGTGATAGAGATAAGTCAGGTCTCCCATGTCTGGTCACTGGAGATGGGGAAATGGAAGACTCCCAGCTACCAGGTGATAGAATGAAATGTCACACAGCCACATGACATGTAGCACTCGCTCATATTGACTTGATGTCAGAAGTCACTAAAATATGATGGTTTGCTCAATTATGACCTAGAGCTATCTCACTATGTTAGTACTAACTCATGTTCTTCATCTGTCACAGCCCTTAAAGCTTCCCTTAGGAGGCAGTGCTGGAGGAGGCCAAAGACTCCTCAAAGGAGGTCTCCCACTTTGAGGAAGCAGTACCACAGGATACATTAGCAGGATAGTTGTTTTTTCATGATGGGATGAATGGCCTCTTTCTGTGTTGTAAATTTTCTCTGCTTTTAGCTGCTTCCCCAATGGCTGCAGCATGGTGGGTGGAAGGCTGCTGATCTCTAATTGAGGAGATGACCTCGAGCAGCTCTGAGCCTAGAAGACCCAGCTCCTCAGTGTGGGTTGCAGAAGCTCCTGTTGGTTGGCTGACAGGCAACAAAAAGGGCACAGGTGAAGTGGCAGGGATGGCAGCGAAACTGCTGTCATCCTGAGAGAGGACAGCAGGTTTGTGTTCATGGAGCCACTGGCATTCTCCTGGGGTAGCACCCCAGGCATCAAAATGATAGACTGCTGTAATGCCCTTGAAGCCCCTTTGAGCACTGATATCCAGTACCTTGTTGGTAGTAGTCTGAGCTTCCACTGCTGTACTCAGACATTTAACGGAAGCTGCAATGGAAGCTGTCCCATTAGTCACCAGACATCAAGGTTTACAAAAATGGTTCCAGGGATGAGAAACTTCAGTTGTGAAGATAGATTGAAGAAGCTGAGACTGTTCTCCTTGGAGAGGAGAAGGCTAAGGGGAGATTTGATAGAGGTATTCAAAATCATGAGGGCACTGGACAGGGTAAAGAGAGAGAAACTGTTCCCACTCATAGAAGGATTGAGAATGAGAGGGCAAAGATTTAAAGTGATTTGCAAAAGAAACAAATGTGATGTGAGAAAAAAGCTTCTTCACATAGTGAGTGGTTCAGGTCTGGAATGCACTGCCTGGAAGTGTGGTGAAGGCAGGTTCAATTGAGGCATTCAAGAGGGCATTAGATGATTAGTTAGGTAGAAACAATGTGCAGGGGTACGGGGAAAAGGCAGGAGAATGGCACTGAGTCATAATGCTCATTTGGAGGACTGGTGCAGACAAAATGGTCTGAATGGCCTCTTTCTGCACCAGAATGATTCTGTGAAAATGGTGGGTTTTGCAGGTGTGCTGATGTCCAGTGTTACCACCCATGTTACCACCCATTCTACATCAGACAGAATGGCTTCAGTCTCTGTGCAAAGGGCTGTGCCTATTTGGTGCTAGATTTCTACATGCTACTTGACATTATGTACAGGATTTCTGGCTGGCATTCCAACACACCAAGCATTTGATTATGTAAACCCATCAACATTCTTCTGTAGCCTGGTCCATAGAAGTCCCCATTTAGGTCTTCTGTGGCAGAACTCATTTGCGCTTTCGACTCCCAGCAAGCTGGCTCTTACACCATCCTTTCTCCTTGACCTGGCTCCTGTGCACCTACACCCAGTTTCTCAGACTCCTATGCTATCCTGGACTTTAAAACGCACACAGTGTTAGTTTCTGAGCAACAATGATGTTGACTCTTCATCTTCACTGTCTTTATCTTCTGTCTGGGGATGTTTCAGTTCCTGGGTATCTGAAGTTAAAAAGGGCTAAAGGTTTGTGAGGGGGAAGGAGTTCATGCTTACACCCAGTGTGGCTTGTAAATCAAAAGAGATTGAGGGATTAGTGTGAAGTGGGATGAGAGAAAAAGGGTTAAGCATGCTAACACTTTCATCATCAATGAATCATTGGCCATGGCCTCATCAAGGCTGGCATTGTCTCCTCCGCTAGGTCAAACCCGCTGGCATGTTTGCAATCTCTCTTCCAATTCTTTCCTGCTGCCTCCTCTTCTGCGCCACCTTTTCCTACAAAAAGAGCAAAGTTTGTCAGAGTTTCATGCAATATGTCGATGTGATGGCTGTCATGGATGGTAGCTACCTCTGTGTGCAAGCTATGAGTCGTGGGTGTAAGGCTTGCAACAGCGACGGTGAGGTAAACATATGAATTAAATGGTTGAATACTGATTGATAGGAATTGGCATTAAGGTGGGCAATGAGTGTGTGGTGAGTTGAGCAGCGAATGAGGCTAATAATGCAATTGGCAGAAAATAGCCACTCATCTTGAATTCACTCATCTTGATAACTCATGTCAGTTTGTTAAACTCCTTCCTGCACTATATCCATGCTCTTGGAGTAACACTCCTCTCATTGGTCTCCTTTCTATTTGGTCCCATTACCTTCTGTGCATTTGTCTGGAGGGCCTCTTGCCTCCCTGCAGATACAAGACATTTCTCACTCTTTCTACACCTCTCATCTAGACCTCCAGTGCATTATCTCTAAGCTTTGGTGCACGTTGTCTTGCAAAGTATCAAAGTCCAGATTACCTTTAAAAAACCTCATCATTTCTTGAAGCCACAATGCACCTCCCCTTTAAGAGGCCCAAGAAGTTTTTAAGCAGCATTAGCCATGATATTGCTCCCTGCTGATATGTGCAGCCAATAAACAACGCAGGGAGCACTGGCTTCATGCAGCAATTATGTAAAGCAGTATGAACTTAAGTGCAGCCTGCAACATAATGAATAGGAATAAGTTAAACATGGGCTGCGATTACCCCACCCATTTTCCCTTGTTAACTAATCTCTCACCCATCATCTGGAATTTTCCCATGAGCAGACATTAGTCAGGTTAAATTTGATCAGTGTCTTTAGTTCACCTGGTCTGCAAAGACCAATTGGCAATATTGCCATTTTTGTAGGAGCCATGCTTTTTAAAATAAAAACAGACCCAAAAGTTTGTTGATTGAAATGTTAACTCTGTTTCTCTCTCCACAGATGCTGCCTGACCTACTGAGTATTTCCAGCATTTTCTGCTTTTGTTTCAGATTTTCAGTAACTGCAGTATTTTGAGTCATGCCTCTAATCTCACTTGATGACTTTCAGCAATTTTCCCTCACAGTCACTAAAGATATAGCTCCAAATATCTCAGTGGAGCTTTTGTTTCACTTCAACTCCACTAAAAATGCATTAACATTGAATTGAATTAATGGCATTTATAGCTTCTGATAAATAATCATTCTCATCAATGCATTTTTAATTCTAAAATAAATGTGGTTGCATTTATAGCAAATGATACTACAGTGAATGTGAATGGTTTTGGAGAAGAGAAAACATTTTTCCTATTGAAATTTGGCTCTGCTCAGAGTTGCTCTTAGATGACTATTATTATGATGTGTGACTGTGCTCTCTCTATACAATCCTTTGATATATTATCACCTCTGTGTAGAATCATGTCTACATTACTCAGTCTGTGTGACTCTTTCAAGTACAAACCCATTCCCATCTGTTTCAGATGAAGTCACATTGTTTCCCATTGTGAGATTTGAACTCTTGATCTTGAGGTTACAAACCCAGTACCATAACCACTTGGCTATTTAGGCCAAGCCACTCAGTCTGTGTGATTCTGCATCATTAAACCACTGCTTAAATAGGTTATTAGTTCCTCTTTGTAGTATATTTATTCATCCACAGGGAAGATGATATGCATGCATATCTCTGATTGTAAACTGAATTACTGCGTGAGTTGCATAATTAAAATGAATAAAGAAATGATTAAAAGGACCATAACTTGATAACGTAGCATTGAAGCCACTTGCACTGAAGATTTATGAAGTGTGAAGTAACAGAATCACAAACCTACAAAGGATTTGTTTATCCTATTGCTACACATAAGGCAGGAAAAACAGTTCCTTTCCCCTCCCTCTATTTGATGTTCTCGTAGCTCAGAGCATGATTCCCTGACTGCCTCAGATTCCAACAAACCATTTCCAGTTTCCTTCAAAACAAGATCAAGAAAGGTGTAAGTGATACATCCTGCAGTAAGTGAGACTCATGACTGATGAGATAAAGAACAGCAAGGGTGTCCAATGTATACCCGGTCTCACCAGTCCTGCATTTGAAGTGAAGTGCATTAAATCAGAAGTTCTTGAGAGATGACATGTGGAATATGATCAGCAGATGAAATACGGAGGAGATATGTCTCCCAAGGTCAAAAAATGCTAGGAAATAACCATCACAAAATAGAGAAAGGCCAGCCATCTCCCCTTCACTTTCAATGGCAGCATCATTGAGACCCCATCATTAATGTCAACAGGGTGGGGCTTTGGAATTTGTCAGAGGCTGAATTGGACCAGTCATATCCACTTTGTGACTACAAAAACACTCCGTTAGCTGGGTCTTCGATGATGAGTGGCTCTTTCAAGCCTCCTCACCATCTATAAAGTTTAGGTCAGGATTGTGATGGATTACTTTTGCCTCTAGCCTGCGAGCAGCCACAACAGATAAACTGAAGTTTATGATGGGTGGAGGATGACAGGTCATTCAGCAGTGTATCAGGATAAACCAGTCTAGTGGTGATAAAGGCATCACTGGAGAGCTAAGGAGAGTGTAACAAAGGGCAAGTAAACTGTTAGTCAACATATTCAACACCTGAGTTATGAAGAAAAACTGAAGAAGACTAAAATATTATGGATAGGATAAATTGTGGAGTAGATGGCCAAAAGAGATTATTGGGCTTGATTGTATCAGCAAATTCAATAGACAGCTGGATAAGCACACGGAGAAAAGCAAATATCATAGAATATAATGTTTCATAGATATTGGAATTAGCCAGATGGATCCTGGACATTCCTAAGAACTAGTACAATGATAACTGAGGCAGATAATAGAAAACAGTCCTGTGACTCACTACAAGCAGCTCCAAGAGAGTTCTGCTAGATTTTAAAAATCACAGAATCACACAGTGCAGAAGAGGCCCTCCGGCCCATCGAGTCTGCACCAACACATGAGAAACACCTGACCTACTGCCTAATTCCATTTACCAGCACTTGGCCCATAGCCTTGAATGTTATGATGTTCTAATTGCTCATCTAGGTGCTTTTTAAAGGATGTAAGGCAACCTGCCTCCACCATCCTCCAAGGCAGCATATTCCAGACTGTCCTCTGAGTAAAAAAGTTTTTCCTCACATCCACCCTAAACCTCCTGCACCTCACTTTGAACTTGTGTCCCCTCATGACTGACCCTTCAACTAAGGGGAAAAGCTACTCCCTATCCACCCGTCCATGCCCCTCATAATCTTGTACACCTCAATCAGATCACCCCTCAATCTTCTCTGCTCCAACGAAAACAACCCAAGTCTATCCAACCTCTCTCCATAACTTCATCCCAGGCAACATCCTGGTAAATCTCCCCTGCATCCCCTCCAGTGCAATCACATCCTTCCTACAATGTGTATAAAAATAACTGAATAATATTTCTATGCTTCTATAGTGTGTGAATGGCCTCAAGGTCATTGATACTTTTAAAAATTAATTCATGGCATGTGGGCACTATTGGCTAGGCCAGCATTTATTGCCCTTGAGAAGATGATGGTAAGCTGCCTTCTCGAACCACTGCAGTCCATGTGGTGTAGGTACACCCACAGTGCTGTTAGTGGGGGAGTTCCAGGATTTTAATCCAGTGACAGTGAAGAAATGGTGATATATTTCCAAGTCAGGATGGAGAGTGGCTTGGAGGGGAACTTCCAGGTGGTGGTGTTTCCATCTATTTGCTGTCCTTGTCTTCCTAGGTGGTCGGGGTTGTAAGTTTGGAAGGTGCTGTTTGCGGAGCCTTAGTGAATTGCTATCACTGTGTGTCAGTAGTGCAGAATGTTTAAGGTGGTGGATGGGGTGCCATTATTTGGCTGATGACAATCCTTTAGATAGTGTCAGGTATACCACCCCAGGAACCAGCCTGGGTACTCCTCTAATCTCACTCTCTCGACTGCCTTATCTGTTGCCTGGGGGTTTCGCCACATTTTTGAACAGTACTAAGAATAGCCTGCTTCTAAACTTGTGCTTATTGATTCTTCTACAGAAACTGAAGTTCTGTATAGACATTAGGAAAGATTAGATAATTAGAATTCATAATATTCATTTGGCATGAAGTGCTAAACAAATAGTTGCTTATATAACTTAATTATTCATTTGTCATTGACCCCAAAAGCTGGATGTCAATTTTAATTTAACAGCCAAAATGAAAACAGAAGGCAGGGCCCACCTAAAATGCTAAGCTTTTTTAGATTCTCAATAATGGAAGGGGCCGGTGTTGACTGAAACTCCCACTGAGATTTAATCAAATTTGGCAGTCTTCATAGTGCCATCTGGAAAAAAAAGAAAATGGTGCAGGGAAAAATTCCAGTTGTACTCAGAAGTATATCTGCAGGCTTATGAGATGCAATAGTTAGATTTTTGGGTTTTAATGGCAGTCCTGGCTTCAATAAAGCAAAGTATACCAGGACTTAAAGAGTTAATCTTCAGAACAGGTTGCCTGCACTTGGCTTGTATTTCATTAAGTGGAGAATGTTGAGAGGTAATCTAATTGGAATGCTTAAAATGATACAAGATTTGAAAGGATAGGTACAGGGAAACTATTTCCTCTGCCAGGGAAATCTTTACAGAGTCAAAATCTTAGGGCCAGGCCAAAAAGGAGTGAAATCAGGAATCACTTCTTCACGCAGTGTATTTGAAATCTAGAACTTAAAAATTTGGGTCAGAGCCCCTGCGATCTCCTCCCATGCCTCCCTCAGCAGTCTGGGACACAAGTCATCCAGACCTGGAGATTTGTCCACTTTTAAACTTGCCAACATCTCCAATTCCTTGTCACTCCCTATATCAATTTGCTTAAGGACCTCGCAGTCTCTCTCCCCGAGTTTGATACCTTCACCCTCATTCTCTTGGGTGAAGATGGATGTGAAGTATTCATTCAACACTCTAGCGATGTCCTCTGGCTCCACCCATAGAGTGTCCCCTTGGTCCCTTATGGGCCCTACTCTTTCCCTGGTTATCCTCTTCCCATTGATATACTTATAGAATATCTTGGGATTTTCCCTACTTTTACCAGCCAGAGCTTTCTCATATCCCCTCTTTGCTCTCCTAATTGCTTTCTTAAGCTCCACCCTGCACTTTCTGTACTCCACTAATGCCTCCACTGACTTGCTTCCCTTGTACCTGCTAAAAGCCTCTCTTTTCCTTCTCATCGTAACCTGAATATCTCTGGTCATTCATGGTTCTCTGGGCTTGTTACTCCTTCCTATCACCCTAAAGGGAACATGTTGAGCCTGTACCCTCCCCATTTTCTTTTTGAATGCTCCCCACTGTTCCTCTGTAGATTTCCCCACAAGTAGCTGTTCCCAGTCTACCTTGGCCAGATCCTGCCTTATTTTATTAATATCCACTCTATCCCAATCCAAAACAATTTTTAATTCCTCTCTGGCCACGGGGGAGGTGCTAGAGAACTGGAGAACACCTAATGTGGTTCTGCTATTTAAGAAGGGTTGTAGAGATAAGCCCGGGAACTAGAGGCCAGTGAGTCTCATGTCAATGGTAGGGAAACTATTGGAGAAAATTCTGAAGGAGAGTATCGATCTCTACTTGGAGAGGCAAGGTTTGATCAGGGATAGTCGGCACGGTTTTGTCAGAGGGAGGTCATGCCTAACAAATTTGATTGAATTTTTTGAGGAGGTGACCAGGTGTGTAGATGAGGGTAGTGCAGTTGATGTAGTTTATATGAATTTCAGCAAAGCCTTTGACAAGGTCCCACATGGGAGACTTATAAAGAAGGCGAATGCACATGGGATACAGAGTAGTTTGATAAGGTGGATTCAAAATTGGCTTAGTTGTAGGAGACAGAGGGTCATGACAGAAGGATGCTTTAGTGACTGGAAGCCAGTGTCCAGTGGCGTACCACAGGGATCTGTGCTGGATCCCCTATTATTTGTCATTTATATAAACAATGACGGGGGTAGGATTAGTAAGCTTGCAGATGACACAAAGATTGGCTGGGTGGTTAACAGTGAGGTTGAGTGTCTTGGACTACAGGAAGATATAGACGGGATGGTCAAATGGGCAGATAAGTGGCAGGTGGAATTTAACCCTGAAAAGTGTGAGGTGATACACTTTGGAAGGAGTAATTTGACAAAGAAGTATTCAATGAACAGCATGAGACTAGGAAGTTCTGAGGAACAAAGGGAAATTGGCATGTGTGTCCATAGATCTCTGAAGGCGAAGGGGCATGTTAGTGGGGTGGTGAAAAAGGCATATGGGACACTTGCCTTTATCAATCGAGGCATAGATTACAAAAGTAGAGAGGGCATGTTGGAGTTGTATAGAACTTTGGTGAAGCCACAGCTGGAGTACTGTGTGCAGTTCTGGTCACCACATTATAGGAAGGATGTGATTGCACTGGAAGGGGTGCAGAGGAGATTCACTAGGATGTTGCCTGGGATAAAACATTTGAATTATGAAGAGAGGTTGGGTAGACTTGGGTTGTTTTTGTTGGAGCAGTGAAGGCTGAGGGGTGACCTGATTGAGGTGTACAAGATTATGAGGGGCATGGACAGGGTGGATAGGGAGTAGCTGTTCCCTTTAGTTGAAGGGTCAGTCACAAGGAGACATAAGTTCAAAGTGAGGAGCAGGAGGTTTAGGGGGGATGTGAGAAAAAACTTTTTTACCCAGAGGGTGGTGACGGTCTGGAATGCACTGCCTGGGAGGGTGGTGGAGGCAGGTTGCCTTACATCCTTTAAAAAGTACCTGGATGAGCACTTGGCACGTCATAACACACAAGGCTATGGACCATATTCTGGTAAATGGGAGGTAGGTCAGGTGTTTCTCACGTGTTGGTGCAGCCTCGATGGGCCGAAGGGCCTCATCTGCACTCTGCGATTCTGTGATTCCGCATCTCTAAAAGGCTATGGATGTTCGGTTGAAACTTTCAAGACTGAGATCGATACATTTTTGATGGATAAGCATGTCAAATGATATGGAGGAAAGGTATGAATCAACCATGATCTACTTGAATGGCAGAACAGGCACAAGGGACTGAATGATCTACTCCAGTTCTTATGACTTGCACACATGCAGCATCTTTTATACCTAAAGTCCCACATCCCAAGTGCTTCCCAACCCATGATGGGGATGGGGATGGGGAGATGGTGGTGTAGTGGCAATATCACTGCAATAGTAATCCTGAAGCTCTAGCTAACATTGTGGGGCTGAGTTTAAATCCCATGTGGCTACTTAAATTCATTCCATTAAAAAGAAATCTGGAATATAAGTCTCAATGACCATGACAACCATCACTGATTGTTATAAAAACTCATCTGATTCACTAATCTCTTTTAGGGAAGAGAATCTACCATCCTTACCTGATCTGGCCTACATGTGACTCCAGACCCACAGCAATGTGATTGGCTCACAACATCCCTCTGTAATGGCCTAGCAAGTTGCTCAGATCAAGGGCAATTAGAGATGGGCAACAAATGCTGGCCTTGTCAGTGACATCCAAATCCCATGAAAGAACTTTTAACAAAATAAATCTGGTATATATAGTAAATTCTCTCATTCAAACAATCCAACAGAGCAAAAAACCTCTAAAATTGAGTCTAGCCCATCCACCTTCAGCATTTCTGGAGAATCAACATGAATCCTATGAGGAAAAGTTAGTCCCTCAATCACAAGTATTCCATAGCTTCAGCCTTGGGATAATGAAGGAGCGATTGGTCCTGCAAGTTGGTTGTGAGTAGCCTTGACCTAGACAGCCCCTGATAGGCCAACCAGGTAGCAGCAGAGTTGTCTACAGAGCTTACAAGAAACTTTCTCTCCACATGAGATTTATACATTAGACATGGTGGTGTTCTGCTACAGGATTAATAAAATCAGAGGTCATGTGTTCAGATCCTACCATGACAAGTTTTGAAATTGAATTCAATAAATCAGGATTGTCATCAGCAAATAAAATGGCCATGAAAGCTGATGATTGCTGTGAAATCCCAAGTAGCTTGTTAATGTCATCAGGGAAGGGAACCAAGACTCCATGGTCTGGCTTGCATTTCCCTCTAGTTCCGCACAGAATGGTTGACCCCCACATTAGAATGGTCTAAACAACTTAAAGAAGGTGGTCACTAATTTTCAAGGGCAACTAGGGGAAGACAATGTAAGGAATTACCCACATCACACAAATATATAAAATAAACACTAATGAAACTTGTAAAAATAATAGCTAGATAAATACGTGAGGGAGAAAGGAGTAGAGGTTTATGCAGGGATGGATGAAGGGGAGGAGCAGGAAGCTTGTGTGGAGCATAACCGCTGCCATAGACCAGTTGGGCTGAATGGCCTGTTCCTGCGCTGTACATTCTATTTAGTTCTTTTTTTGTAAACGATGCCAATATGGTGAGCTTTAAAATAGAACAGAAAGAGTGATACAAAACTGAATTCATTTCAAGGAAATACTCGTGAGAATTTTTAAACTGTTGTGCAGATTGAGGTTGGAAACGAATGCCTTTCATTTATAGATACTGTTGAGCTGCACTGTGGTCTTGAAGTTCATGCCAATCAGAGACAGGAGGCATTGAAGCAGAATGGAGGTCAGGACTGTTTGTTAGCAAAACACACTGTTCCCGGCTTAATCCACCCAATGAAAAATAAACTTATTAAAAGCAGATCGTGTTTAAGGTGATTTTCAGCAAGATTACACGTTGAATTCTAATGGATTAACTGGGAAAAGAGTGCAGTGGAGGAGGGTTATAGCTTTAACTCAGTATATAGTAGTCCCTTGCTATTGATATAGTTTCTGATATCATGTACTATTTATGAGTCATTCAATAATCAAGAAATAATGGCCCAGATCTTCTGGGTCTGGGTGGTCTTTCCCCCGAGGTACTCCAGATAATGAACTGAGGAACACTTAGAAGTCCCCATGCACTGACTACATGGGAATTACCTGGGAAGTTTTTACTTCCCTTTCACAATTCCCCTGCACCTGGACCCTTCAAAACTCGGAGTTAATTTTGGGGGCTCCGGATGGCTCCCACTCAGTTAACAAAATATTTACCCAGGAAAGGTTAGAAGGATTAAAACCAGTTCTAACTCCAGGGTAACCTTACTACTGATCCCCTGACTCCCCACTGAACCCATCGGCTATCACCCCCTGACTACATCCCCACCCCTCAACTAACTACCCGTCCAACCCGCCGATGATACCTCATGCCCCCCGACGATACCCACCCCTTGATAAACCTTTCACACCCCCACTAACCTCCCATTCTGACTACCACCCCACACCCCCAACTACCCCCATCCCCTGACTTCCCCTCCATGCTGCCCACCCCGGCTACTGCCTCCACCTCTCCAACCCCCAGCTATACCCCCCACACACCACCCCCCCAACCCCCCGACACACCCTATCCCCTCACCCACTTATCTTGCATACTTACCTTCTCTCCACAGATTTTAAAAGTGGCTTTGGAACAATTAAAATTACCGGTATATGGTTGCTGGTGCCATAAGAAGGTGTTGGCGCTTGGCTTCCTCCAATGCTCCTCCACTAAAAGGGAAGAATTTCAGGAGCAGGTAAGCTGTGGTGAGGACACAGAGAACCTGAAAAGAAATATAGACAGGTTAAATGAGTAGGCAACAAGACAGCAGGTGGAGTATGATGCAGGGAACTGTGAAGTTATTCACATTGGTCATTAGAACAGAAAAACAGCATATTTTTAAAAAGATGTGAAACTTGTAAGTGTCAATATTCAAAGAGACTTGGATGGGCTTGTACAAGGAATGCAGAAAGTTAGCACACAGGTGCAGCAAGCAATTAGGAAAGCAAATGGCATATTGGCCTTTATTAAAGGAGAACTGGATTACAAAGATAAATAAGTCTTGCTACAGTTGTATAGGGTTTTGGTGAGACCACATCTGGAATAATGTGTGCAGTTTTGGTCTCCACATTTAAGAAAGGATATACTTGCATTGGAGGCGGTACAGCAAAGATTCACTAGGTTAGTCCTTGGGATGAGGGGATTGCCCTATGATGAGAGGCTGAGTAAATTGGGTTTATAATCTCTGGCATTTAGAAGAACAAGAGGTGATCTCATTGAAACCTACAAAAGACTGAGGGGGTTTGATACGGTGGACACAGAGATTGTTTCTGCTGTTTGGGGAATCTAAAACATGGGGCCATAGTCTCAGGATAAGTGGCCGATCTTTTAAGACTGAGATGAGGAGAAATTACTTTACTCAAAGGGTTGTGAATCTTTGGAACTCTCTACTCCTGGGGGTTGTGAGTGCTCCATCGTTGAATACACTTAAGGTTGGGATAGGCAGACTTTTGTTCTCGGAGGGAACTTAAGGCATATGTGGAGTGGGTGGGAAAATGGAGTTGAAGCCCAAGATCAGCCATGATTGCATTGAATGGCAGAGCAGGCTCAACAAGGTCTACTCTTTTTTCTATTGACTCATGGGATGGGGGCATTGCTGGCTAGGGCAGCATTTATTGTCCATTCGTAATTACCCTCAAGAAGGTGGTGATGATCTGCTTTCTTAGCTACTGCAGTCCATGTGGTGCAGGTACACCTACAGTGCTGTTAGGGAGGGAGTTCCAGGATTTTGACCTGATGATAGCAATATTTTTCCAAGTCAGGATGGTGAGTGGTTTGGAGGGTAACTTCCAGGTGGTGGTCTTTCCATGCACCTGCTGCTCTTGTCCTTCTAGATGGCAGTGGTTGGGAATTTGGAAGTTGCTGTCTAATGAGCCTTGGTTAATTCCTGCAGTGCATCTTGTAGATGGTACACACTGCTGCTAAACTGTGTCAGTGGTGGAAGGAGTGAATGTTTCTGGATGTGGTGCCAATCAAGCGGGCTGCTTTGTCCTGGATGGTGTCAAGCTTCTTCAGTGTTGCAGGAGGTGCACTCATCCAAGCAAGTGGGAGTATTCTATCACACACCTGACTTGTGCCTTGTAGATGGTGGACAGGCTTTGGGGAGTCAGGAGGTGAGTTAATCACCACAGAATTCCTAGGCTTTGACCTGCTGTTGTAGCCACAGTATTTATATGGCTAGCCCAGTTCAGTTTCCAGTCAATGGTAACCCCCAGGATGTTGAAAGTGGGGGATTCAGTGATGGTAATTCCATTGAATGTCAAGGGGCAATGGCTGGATTCTCTCTTGTTAGAGATGGTCATTGCCTGGCACTTATGTGGCGTGAATGTTAGTTGCCACTTATCAGCCCAAACCTGGATATTGTCCAGGTCTTGCTGCATTTGAGCATGGCCTGATCCAGTATCTAAGGAGTTGCAAAAGGTGCTGAACATTGTGCAATCACCAGCAAACATCCCCACTTCTGAGCTCATGATGGAAAGAAGGTCATTGATGAAGCAGCTGAAGATGGTTAGGCCGAGGACATTACCCTGAGGAACTCCTGCAGTGATGTCCTGGAGCTGAGATGACAGACCTCCAACAACCACAACCATCTTCCTTTGTGCTAGGTATGACTCCAACCAGCAGAGAGTTTTCCCCCTGCTTCCCATTGACTCCAGGTTTGCTAGGGGTCCTTGAGAGTAGACTGATGGGGCAGTAATTGGCCGGGTTGGATTTGTCCTGCTTTATGTGTACAGGACATACCTGGGCAATTTTCCACATAGTCAAGTAGATCCTCATGTTGTAGTTGTACTGGGACAGCTTGGCTAGAGGCGAGGCAGGTTCTGGAACACAAGTCTTCAGTACTGTTGCCGGACTATTGTCAGGGCCCATAGCCTTTGCAGTATCCAGTGCCTTCAACCATTTCTTGATATCACATGGAGTGAATCGAATTGGCTGAAGACTGGCATCTGTGATGTTGGGACCACTTGGTCATATTTATAATCATAGAGTTATCGAGCTCTACAGCACAGAAAAAGGCCCTTCAGCCCATTGAGGCTGTACCGGTCAAACAATTACCTTAGTGTTCTAATTCCATTTTCCAGCACTAGGCTCATAGCCTTGTATGCCATGGCATCACAAGTGCACATCCAAATACTTCTTAAATATTATGAGGGTTTCTGCCTCTACCACTCTTTCAGGCAGAGAGTTCCAGATTCCCACCACCCTCTGGGTAAAAAAATTCTTCCTCACATCCCCTCTAAACTTCCTGTCCCTTACCTTAAATCTATGCCCCCTGGTTATTGATCCCTCCACCAAGGGGAAGAGTTCCTTCCTGTGTACCCTATCTACGACCCTCATAATTTTATACACCTCAATCGTGTCCCACCTCAATCTCCTCTGCTCCAGGGAAAATAACCCCAGTCTATCCAATCTCTCCTCATAGCTAAAACTCTCCAGCCCAGGCAACATCCTGGTAAATCTCCTCTGTATTCTCTCTAGTGCAATCACATCCTTCCTATATGCGGGTTTCAAAACTGCACGGAATACTCTAGCTTATTTCTTGTGTTCTTGTGCTCCATGTTTCTCAGGAGGTTGGGCTTGGAAGTCCAGGTGAGAAATGTAGAGCTCCAGGGTAAGGTAAGTAAACAGGAGGGGAATGGCAATCTGTCGGTGATGGTCATCCCTTGTAATATTCGGCACAATATAACACAATTGTTTTAGCACAGTTTTTGCACAGAACCACCAGGGCAATGGCTGTGGATGTTAACCTTTGTGTTTATATTTTCAATCTTTTTTTTAAAAAGGTCAGGTTTTCACTTTATATAAAAAAACACTGGCTCAAAATATCATGCTCATATTATCCAGAATTAACTGTAATGAATAGGCCTTCCAGCTATGTGTGCAGTATAAGATGGATAGTGCAGCCCCTTGTCACTCAGCTTTCATATGTTCCTGCAATGTTCTCTGTGACAAACTCCTGAAACTCCCTCCCTAACAGCACTGTAAGTATACCTACATCACATGTATTACAGCAGTTCAAGAAGGTGGTTCACCACTACCATCTCAAGAGCAATTAGAGATATGTGATAAATGCTGGCCCAGCCAGTGATGTCCATATGCCACACATGAATTAAAGAAAAGTCAACTGCAGAAGTGAGTCAGACTGAGAAGGACTCATTTTTGATCTGCTTACTGCTGAATAAACTAGCTGGGAGACACCAAAAATAGTCTCAATGCCTTTGGTCATGGAGGGAACAATCAACCAGAGTTCCCAAACATGATCATAATCCTGCTGGGAAGTGGAGGCAAGATGAACAGAAAAACAGCGTATTTTCAAAATGGAGAGAGGCTGCAGAACTCTGAGGTACAGAGGGATCTGGATGTCCTAGTACATAAATCACAAAAAGTAAGTATGCAGGTACAGCAAGTGATTAGGAAGGCAAATGCAATGTTGTTGTTTATTAACAGGCGAATAGAATATAAAAGCAGGGATGTTTTGCTACAGTTGTACAGAGTATTGGTGAGACCACATCTAGAGCACTGGAACCAGTTTTGTCTCTTTATTTAAAAAAGGATATAAATGTGTTAGAAGCAATTCAGAGAAGGTTCACTCGACTGATTCCTGGTATTAGGGAGGGTGGGGGTGGTATCTTATGAGGAAAGGTTGGACAGGTTGCCCTGTATCCGTCGGAATTTAGAAGAATGAGATATGATCATATTGAAACACATATGATCCTGAAGGGACTAGGCAAAGTGGATGCTGACAGTATGCTTCCCCTTGTGGTCCCAGTGCTCTAGATGTGGTCTCACCAATGCTCTGTACAACTGTAGCAAAACATCCCTGCTTTTATACTCTATTCCTCTGTTAATAAACAACAACATTCCATTTGCCTTCCTAATCATTTGCTGTACCTGCATACTAACTTTTTTTGTGATTTAAGTACTAGGACACCCAGATTCCTCTGTACCTCAGAGTTCTGCAGCCTCTCTCCATTTTGGATGCTGACAGTATGCTTCCCCTTGTGGGAGAGACTAGAACTAGGGGATATAGTTTAAAAATAAGGGATGTTGCATTTAAGATGGAGAATTTGTTTTCTCTCACAGGGTCTTAAGTCTGTGGAACTCTCTTCCCCAGAGAGTGGGAGTGACAGCATCATTGAATATTTTTAAGGCAGAGGTAGATAGATTCTTGACTAACAAAGGAATCAAAGGCTATCGGGCGTAGGCAGGAAAGCGGCGTTGATGCTCCAGTCAGGTCAGCCATGATCTTATTGAATGGCAGAGGAAGCTCAAGGAGCCAAATGACCTACTCCTGCTCTTAATTCATATGTTTGTGTGTTCGTAGGCGTGGAGATGTCCAGTGGATAACACCTGGCTCAGCTATTAAATGCTCCATGGTTGAATAGTTTGCACTAGGTTCAAGAATAAAGGATACCAATGGGACCCAATGAACCATACTGCTGCATGAATCAATGCCTTCAGAAGAGGTGGGAAAATTGGAATGGGAGCTGAATATAACATTAAAAGTTGGAGAAAATTGCAGTATGAAATGCCTACTGTTTCCATGATACTGACTATTTTTTCCACACAGACACTGATAAAAATGTCACCGTAACTATGAGTGATGATTTGGCAGTGCACTCTCCTTTTAATTCTGCAACTTGAGTTTGAATCCAGTAATGATAATTTCCTCTCCCCTGTATAAATTGGAGTAATCTGAGAAGTAAGGACGCAAGTCTCAATGACGGAGATTTTTAGGAGTGATTTCACAGGCTCTTATTCCCAGTGGGGAGCTGCATACACAATCATCATGAGTGGGAGAGCTTGGCTCTACAATATTATCACCCTATCTCGAATCTGTGCCCGTGGCTTCTCCACTGACAGCTCTATTCTGCATCTTGCATTGAACCTAATTCAGGTGAATGGATTCTAATGAGTGGAACAAAGAAATGTATTCTGTTTCTCAGGACTTTTAGATAAAATATCCAGTTGCAGGAGATAGCCAGATAAAATTCTAAATGGAATTTAAAAAAAACTAACTTAGGGCAGGGTAGCCAGGAATATAGTACATGGGTACAAACTGATACCAGGCTAGTTCAGGATTGACATCAGTAACACTTCCTCATGCAAAGAATAATGCAATGAAAAGGCCACCAGACAGATCAGTGGAGACAAAGGGTCAGCTCCACAATTAGGGGGGAGCCATATGTTCTGAGGTAAAGGAGCTGGGAAGTCTTCCTCCTTCATAATCGTCTTTGTGTTCTAACTCTCATGAGTTGAGCACATAAATCTGGAAATTTCTAATTTATCAAAAATGTATTCTTCACATTCTGGTTAATCTCAAATAAGCATTTTAGTGGAATGTATGGGCATTTGAGTGCTTATTAATGTTAAATGAATAATCTGTTTTCTATAAAATGTTGATCAGTAATCTGGCATGTACAGTGTTCAATTCAGTGACAATTTTGTGTCACACTTTTTATTTGTTGATATAATGGAAAGCTTTCCAAAACGCATATTTGTTGCCATCTACTATTACTTTGAAGCTAATGCATTTTGGAAAGTCATGTGACATAGTATAGAAAGTGACTGCAGTTTGGGCTGTGAACATGACAAATAGGTCATCAGGACAAGACATATTCACTTAGCAGTAAGACAGCCTCTCCATTATGATGAGTGAATACAATGATTATAGACAGCAAATGGTTCACAATTTCTCCTCACAGAACTTCTCATGGCTACAATCAACTGCAAGTGAAAGTGTGAAAGATTCAGAAAGAAATGGAGCTGTTTAAATTTAACAAGCAACTAATAAGTGACCCTGGTATCTGAATGTCCTTGAGAATACTAAGAGCAAATTAAATCTATTCATTGCATTAACTATTGTATTGCATCACCTTATGTTATTCCTGATGCAATCCATGCCATTTTTCTGTCTCTGCCTCTGATCCATGCCTGTATTTTCACATAACCACCTCTCCACTATTTCAGCGATAACCTTGGAACTTGCTACAGTGCTGTTCAAGGTTATTTGGCAGCCAGGGTATAAAAGATCTATCAGGGTCCTGTTTCTTGAACATAAACAGTGATACTCCTCGCAGCACTGTTGACAGGGGTGCTACCATCTTCACAGGGCGATGGCATTCAGCTCTCACTCTGCCCTTCAAAGGAAATGTCACTGTGAAAAGGATAAGATGAATCAAGGCAGCATCCTTTACCACATCTTAAACCACAAGAGACATCAGCATCTACCTACCTGCAGCTGCAAGCATGAATCCAAAGAGAAGGTAGCACTAGGATCGCCTTACATCGCCTGCAAGGCTGCTTCTGAAGTTCTGCTCAAGACTATGAACTTTATTAAAAATCTGCCCTCCTTTCGGTGGCTGCTGCAGCCAGACCAGCTGCTATTGCTGGAGAACTGCTGGGCTGCCCTGTTCGTATTGGGCTTGGCTCAGGAAGGGGTGGATTTCGAAGTGATTGAGCCATCAAAGACCAGCATACTGAAAGAGATTCTAACAAATCAGAAGGGCAAAGGCAGCGATGAGAAAACAATCAGTGAACCATCAGCTGCTGAGGTACAGAAAGTCAAATCGTTCCTAACTAAGTGCTGGAGCATAGATATCAGCACTAAGGAGTATGTTTACTTAAAGGGGATCATTTTATTCAGCCCAGGTGAGCTATCCCACTGGAGTCCTTGACTCAAAGCTTGATTTTTATTTTTAGTAAACCTGTGTGGAAATGATTGAATTGACATTGAAAGATTGTTAAGGTTATTCAGGAAACCTAAATCTTCTTGTTTGTGTCATTCATGAGAAAGCAAGAAATTAATTTGCAGTTAAAAGGCCACTCTGGTGAAACATTATTTGTTTGGCAAGGTTCAATGTGTGTACAAATTGACAATGAAAAACTTTTAAGGATGATGTGTTTGTGGTACAGTTAAAGGAAAGTTAGTGAAGGCAGCTGAGGGAAGAAGCTGAATAGAAAAGCAAAGGGTGGGGTGTAAGGGTAGAAGCTGAAGAAGGATGGGAAAAATCAGCTTTTGTTTAACTCTCAGTGAAATAGTTCTCTCAGAAATGTCACAACATTGTTCAATCTCTTTGGTTAAAACTCTCAGCAGGTCTGTTCTTTACCTATTAAGGAATTAAAATTGATGCAGCTCTTCACAACTGTTGACTGAAATGTCAAATAAATTCAAACATGTTTCCAACAAGCCCATGGCTGGATTACTATCTCATACTAAAGTAAACTCTTCTGTAGTGTTACACTGGAAATTATCACGTGCTCTGTAGTTACTAATTACTATTGTTTCCAAAAGTGTTTGCTTCAAATTTTATACGAGAGAAAAAGAGAGCTTTGCTTAAATGATAGCTCTGATCAACAATGTGTTGTGAAAATTGTTTGATAAGGAACAAAACTGTTTAACCTTGACAGGAAATGTTGGCCTTCAGAGCTGATTGGCACCTTAGAAGGTTCAGGAACATGCTGGTGTCAGTGTTTTTAGCAAGGGCTATATGCAAAATCATGACTGGCAGCTCACGTATTGGATTATATTATATCCAATAAAGTGCCAATACATTTCACCACTTGCAACCTCAAATATTCAGAGGTTTCCCTGATTAACAGGAAGATCTTAATTAAATTTAAAATAACTACTGAATGCTACCTGAGATAGCCTATTTTAAGCTTACTTTAACCAGTGTTCTGTAGCTGTTGATCCTTGGCAGTTTCGTGAGGAGCTCTCCAGTGGGCTTGCAGTCGTAAACTTATACATAAACATAGGAATGTGCAGGATCAAAGATCACTGTGGCTTAGCTGGTCAGCCACAGTGACTTGTGCGTATATTTGGAGGGGTGAGAAACAAAAGGAGTAGGACAATTAGCTCCTTGGGCCTGCTCCAGCATTCAGCTATACCATGGCTGGTCTGTGCTCAACTCCATTCACTTGCCTTCACGTATCCCTTGAAACCCTTAGCCAACAAAAACCTAGCGATCTCAGTCTTGGAAGATTCAGTTGACACCCCCACACCCACCTGCCAGCATTCACGGTCTTATGGGAGAAGCAGTTGCAGATTTCCACAACTTTTGCATGAAAAAACACTTAGCTAGGAGACACTTTGTCTTCATTCCTTAAAAGTCTTGGCAGATTGGGAAATGTGTCCAGTCCTGTGGGATCTGTGAGTTTACATTCACTTGTGGTCTGGAGGAGGTTTGAGTCGGCATTGGCCAGGACCATTTTTTATTGATCTGGGTAGGAACATGAGAAGTTTTGCTGACAAAATTATTTAGCCCAACAAATTTGCCTCATTTTTGTCCATCTTGGCCCCATTTTCCTGCCTCCTCACCAGGTTCTTTAATCCCTTCTTTCTCCAGAAACATAGCTATTTGTCTCTTGAGCCCATTTACTGTTTATTCAATAACCATCCCTTGCATTGAATTCCACCTGCAGATTTTATAAATTAGACCTCCAGACACACAGCTGGACAAAGGGTCACAGGAGATGTTCTGATCCCTGTGACTGAATTCATTTTATGGAATCCGAATGAATGAAACTCAGTGGCGGTGAAGGGGGCGAAGATGGTGGAGGACTAGGTCTAATTTGGAAAAATATGAAATAGTTCAATATATTTACACTTATAGCCCTCACTTTTAACTCCACCTCCACCTCCCTTGGATCTTAAACATTTCATCTTTGTGAGTTATTTAAAGCTTGAAATTCCCGAAATTCTCAATGTCTGGAACTCTGGCAGGTTAGTTTGCTCTGATCTTGGCACTCTCCTGTAGCAGGGTGTTGAGTACATTAGCAGCTTGCTTAGTTTAACTGCATAGCAGTTGTCTAAATAGGCACAGCCTGATTATTGCAGCAGCTTACAAACTCCTGATGTCAATCAAAGGAGCATAGTTCTTTGTAAATGCCTGATTCCAGGTCAGAAGAACCCAGTGTAAAATGCCCGACTTCTTTTCTACTTTCATTAATGATTCTTACAGATAGAAAGCAAAGGGCCAGAACTTCCATTTTCCAGGTCGTTGGAGACTGGACATATGACCCAAGAGGAGTGTTGGGAGCCCGCAAAATCCTGACCCACTGACCTTTGTGGAAATTGCTCAGGAGGTTTGAAATTCCGATGGACAATTCGCCTGCTCCCTTGGACCCCCAACAAAAGTCTTCGACCCTGAGCTACGTCCCCCAATCACTCACATTGACCGTGCCCCCAACTCTCCTGACTGCTCCTCTCAATCATGCTAATGCTCAATCACCTGACTACCCCTCTGACCAGACCTGCCAACTCCTCACCACCTGAGTACTCCCCAACCCGACTGGATTAGCCCCTGACCTAATTATCCCTTCCCATCCGTCCCAACTACCCCAACCCACCTAGCCACCTCACCCACCTACCCACCTCACCCATTTCGCCCACCTGCCACCCTACACACTGGCCTCCCTATCCACCCACCAATTCACCCACCTGCCACTCTACCCACCTACCGCCTCACCCACACTACCCACCTACCCACTTACCTCACCCACCGACCAACTTACGCATTCACTAACATTCACACTGGATATTTCAACTTACAATGTGGCAGCTAGTGCTGTAAAAGGCAGGGGTGTGTGTCCTGTCATCCCCGCACCCCCGCACTCCCCCCGCCCAATGCTGCAACGCTCTGACGGAGCTCTTCGATGGACAATGTGCTTCGCATTTCTGGAAAAGTCCAGCTCGGAAGAGCAGGCTAGAAATGCAAAGCAGTGCCAAGAAGTGGAAAAGCTCGAGCAGAGTGGCAATCCGCAATGACTTCCACCCCACAGAGTGTGACATCTGAAGCGTGACAAGCGGATGCCAAATACAGGACTTTTGAATATAGATCACAATGCAATCCAGTGGGGGGAAAGTTTAAGCAGAGAGTAAAGGTAACAGCTGTAACTAAAAAAAACCAATACAGCCATTGTTAGCAAATATTGTTTCTTTGCAAGCCATCAAGTGACTACAAGGTCAGAGTTGGCTGCCCCTGCGAGACAGGGTGACAGGCATGGTTGGGGGGGGAGTAAAATTGGCACCGTTCCTGCTGCCAACAAGCCCCTGCCCATCCTACTGCAATTTTGCAGAAAGGACATCAGGCAACACACTTACCGGTAGTTCTGTTGAAGCCCCTAAGACCCTCTTTCTGTTGCCACTGGGATTTTATCTACGTTGGGGAAATCTGCGTCTAGTGTCCAGCCCGCCAGGTGAAGCCTGGTGGACCAGTGGCTGAGTTGGGGAGGAAGTGCCTTCTTTTCTGGACCCCTGTGCCCATTGGAGGGCCCTTCCCTCCAAGGCATCTCCACCCCAATATCCCCCTGCCATGACCACCCCCCCACCCAATCTCCCAAGTGTTTCCCCTCCCTCCCTGCCCTGTCCATCTGAACCCACCACTTCCCTCACTGCGGTCTGCGGGCCTGGTCCCATTGAGGTCCTGAACTTACCTCCAAGCCAGGCTTCATCGTAACTCACTTTCCTTCTGGGATTTGCTGCAGTACAAGTGGCGATGCTGGGACCAGACACCTGCTAGCCTGATGGCCATTACATGGCTGAGGGGCCAGCCCACCAAGTTGGTGCAGGCTCGCCCCCAACTTTTATGCCAGGGAGAGGGGACCCTGCACCCAGTGTAAGATTCAGCCCCATGCGAGTATGGCGTTTAAGCCAATAATAAATAATTCTGCATGTGTCCAAAAGAGGGAGATCAGCCCTGAGGGAAATTCTGTTATTCATTTTATAAAGAACTCATGGAAGATTGACGAGCCGGAGTACAATTGCTTGAAGATGTAGGGACCTTGATTGCATTACCCCTGTCAATGGGCCTGGAGGATCATGATGCACGATTAAGCCGCACCCATTAAATGTAATAAAGACACCACAACACCTTTGTATTGTTTGTTTATATACACGGTTCCCGTGTGCCGCCATCTCTAAAAACGCTGTTGATTGGCTGCATCACCAGGGGATCAAACACTAATATTTGCTAATCCCACACACAGCTACACTGTACTGCTTAAAGGGGAGGTGTACTGTGGGTGGAGCAGGTTCTGGGAGTCATCTGTGAGCTGAATCTAATGTGGAAAGGAAGAATGATTGAACATACAAGCATAAGAAATAGGAGCTGGTTTAGGCTATTTGGCCCTTTGAGCCTGCTCTGCCACTCAACAAGATCATGGATGATCTTCCAACACTATCCTGATACCTCTCCATTCACTTAGCTGAGTTATTCAATGAAGAAGCAGGGAGAGCTGATGAGGGCAATGTGGTTGATCTGGCATACATGTACTTTCAAAAGGCATTTGATAAATTGCTACATAATAGGTTTCCCAGCAAAGTGGAAGAGCATGCAATAAAATCGACAGTGATAGTACGGATGCAAAGTTGACTGAATGTCAGGAAACAAAGATTCGTGGTAAATTAATTGTCGTTTGGTAGTACAGAACTTGAGTGTTGCTGAGAAAAGAGACATGTCAAAGCTTTTCATCTTGCACTCATCAGGACATTGCAAGAATACCATTATAGGGGGAAAACAACAATTTATACTATATGGGAAGAGAGTACTGATTGGTTGGCAAGTGGATCATGATTGGTAGAGACATTGCCATGGAAAATGCACCAATTGATGATGACTGACAGTTAACTGCCATTGTTTGAAATTTAAACCAGCTAGCTTGACCTTGACTGGTCATGGCATTGCCCTGAGGAATGAGTCAGTGAATGGCTGTCACTTATTTTGTTTATCTGAAACAAGCGCAATGCGTGTACATGTTCTTTCTGTCTGCAAAGAACAGGGCCCTGTGTATTAATATATGTGGCTTCTTGTGTATACAAATGCACCACACTGCAAGCCCGACTGGCAATCTTAAATTAGTTGTCAGCGTAATTGAGGACTAGTTAGCAAATATTGTCCAATCGCGGAATCACATCTAATGTTGGCCACGGTGTTATGAATTTTGCAAGCACTGCTGGTTGGGTACAGTCTGTAGCTTGCCCATTGCAAACAGTGGATGGGACATGCTGTTTGATTTATGAATGGATGTCCACTGGACTCATCAGATAACAAAGCACTATGGAGGAATCTATCTGCCTTCAGGCTGAGGTGATAGCGCCTGCATGCCAGCACATTGAGGTCAACACTAGTAGGATGGCAGCTACCATGGAGACCTTGGTTCAAGACATTGGTCTTGCACTGCTGTGCGGGCTGAACTACATCACTGATGCCATAGTTGGCCTTCAACAGTGTCAATATGAGAGGGGTGTGGGGCAACTCAATCTCACTCCAGCTTCTCCTTTTCCTCAAGGAGTCAGTGTGGGGCCCTTGGGAGGCCATAGGGAGGAGGATAAGCAGGTGTCTCCCCAGGGCAATCCACCCAGGTGACTCTGGGAATGTCCGGCCCATCCAAATCCCTTCTTCCTGTGACCTCAGCAGCTCCAGCTCCACAGGCCAAGGAGAATGTCATTGCCACAGGGTTCAGCTCACAAAGTATGCAATAGGATCAGGAGAAGTTAAGTTTCCCTTCTATATCTCCATGAAAAGACCCTGTTCATAGAGCGCAAGTGACCTTCCATCAGCCAGACAGGAGTCAGACATTCACATTAGCTATGTGAGCATCTATGGAGTGTCCCCACTGCATGTTGTCATCATCCTCCAGAAACGTAGGAACCAAAGGCATTTGCTGCGTCTCCATGACAGGAGTCTTATCACAGAGGGTATGTGCACTGCCATCAGCCAGACTGGAGTCAAACGTTCACAGATGCAATGTGAGGATCCATGGGGTCACCTCGCTGCATGTCATCATCATCCTCCACAAATCTAGCAGCTATGAGGGCCTCTCAAGTGCCTGCCTTGTCTGGACAGTCTAATGGCCTCATCGCCATCATCCTCACCTTCAAGGACCTCCTCGCCCTCATGCCCATCGACATCCTCCTCATTGAAGGAGATATGCAGCTCCTCCACCTCCTCCTAAGCCAGCTCCTCCCCCTGTTGCAGCCTGTGAAGGGTGCAGCAGACGACAACAATGCGTAACACCCTCTGTGGACTGTATTGCAGGGCTCCACCAGACCGGTCCAAGCACTGGAACCTCATTTTCAATATCGTGATGGTCTGCTCCATCAAAGTGTGAGTTGTAGCATGATCCCCGTTTTACATTCTTTCTGCTGCAGGCTGAAGCCGCCGTCAGGGATCTGAGACCAACTGAGAATGTAGGAGTTGTGGACACTCTCTGGGAACCATGCATAGACCTGCAGAGTACGTTTGTGATGGTCACACACCAGCTGAACATACCCTCCATATCCTGTGGTGACAGATCCTGCAGCTTGTGGCAGATGTGGCCGACCAGTTGCCTTGACATGCGCAGTCTTCAGCGACACTGGTTCTCAGTAATCTTCAGGAATGACAAGTGCCATTTGTATACCTTGGGTCTAGCTAGGCACCAATCAGCAATGGCTCCTGTGGCTCTTCAGCGGCATGTGCGGGAGCCCCAGCCACCCCTTTTTCTTGAGGGTGTTTCTCCTCTGCCTGCCCAGCCAGGTACGTCCATTGCTCCCCACTCCTTCGTCTCTGCTCCCTGGAAGCTATGTGGCATATAGCTAGGTCATCAGTCTCCATGGTCCTGATGTACTCCTGCTGCAGGATGAAAGAGAGAGACATGTGAGGTTAGTATGGGTGCACTAAGAACCTTTTTGGTTAAGTCTGAAGGCCCCTTAACACATGCCAGAGTGCTGGCTACCACTTAGATGGCCAGAGATTAGTGTGCTGCCTGGCTGCCTGAAACCTCACCAAACTCCATCCCACTCCACCTGACCAATTGGCAGCAGCTTTGCCCACTGGACTGCATGTTGTGCTCTCAGCTCAGGCGCAGGCATTCTCCTAATCCACACTGAAAGGCTGCGCTGTAAACTTTAACCATGGGGGAGACTGATCCAAACCGGGATGCTGACATTGCAATGGGCTGTGAGCGCTTCCAGCAGTGACTGCTATATGGCCAGTTTTCACAAGGAGATTGTACAATTTGTCCAGTCGTCCAATTGTTCTGCAGTCCACTAAAATGCTCATTAGTTTGCAGTTCATGTCCGAGGGTTAAAAGTTCAGGAGCATTTGGTGGCACTTTCATGCTTGGGCTGCTTGAGTGGGCAGATAAACTTGGGGCCCGACACGAAGGATATCAATGTGGCTGCACCTGAACTGTCTCAGCTGCAGAGGAATGGTCACTTTATACAAGGCTTTCGTAATGCATGGCAGCCGCCCCGCATGTGCTTGTGTACTACTTTCAGACTGTGCTGTCTTGCCCCCCACAACTCGCCCCAATTGCAGTGCAGCCCTTGGACTGGCATCGCATTGTTAGCCAGCCGGGAAAAAGTGGCCTGCATGTGGCGGCACCTCAACCTTGAAATCCAATGGGCGACCCTTGTGTGCATTGCTCAACATTAGTGAGCGCTCACCTCCGAGTTCCCCGTGAAGTTCAACTCACCTTATAAATGCTGTTGTGAAACACGTCAGTGTGGCTGGAAGACCCAATGTGGGGAGATGTGCAGGGATTATAATTATATGCAGATGTATTAAAGTGACATTCCTGACTTATGGCAGTGGGAAACACAGCCCGCCATTGACGGGTGGAGCGGACGATCACAGCTGGTTCCACAAGGTCGTGAAACTGATTTTTGACCTTCTTGCCATATTACCCGCTCACACCCACCATGACACTCGAAGCCAAGGGGGACGGAAAATTGTTTCTGGCCATTAACCAATCCTCAGTCAATGCTAATATATTACCCCTAATCCCTTAATTCTAATTTCGTGAAATAACCTCTTGTGTGGCATTTTGTCGAATGCTTTTTGAATTTTATATGCCACCTGCAGGTGTATTTCCCGTGGGGGAGGGGCAACACGTAAAATAGAATGGGTTCCCACCCCACCGCCTTCCCACCCACCCCTGAACTCACTCCCATGACACTGGGGCGCAGCTTGGTGCTGAAATCGGCAGCCCACCCATCATATTTAAATGAATAACTAAGGGTCAAATAGGCTTGTTGTCAAGCCAATTGATGCTGGTAGTATGCTGCCCACGCCATAAAACATTTGACGTGGGCAGCTAGGCGGGAGCAGTAAGACTGATTTTTTAACTTCTGTGTTTAAAGAGCAGGAAGGATGAGGGGGTTCGGTCTTCAGGAGTCGCCCTTTGCCGATCACAGGGAGGCCTCCGTTAGGTCGAACCCCAATCCCCCCACCTTCATTCCTACCTACTCCCTCAGCTAAACCCAGCCGCTTCTGCCCTCCCAACCCCTCTCCCTAACCCACCCACATCATCCCGGCCCAAAGCCCCGGACTTATCTGCTTCACGAACCCATGGGTCCGGCGTGGCCATTCATGCCTTCCTGGCACTGTCGGGACTGATGGAGCTGCCAGATAATCAGATTGGCCGGCAGCTCCAGAGGGTGGGGCCTCTGCCTCAATGAGGGGCACAAGTGCACTCAGCCCTCATTAGTCTACTTTATGGCACCCCGCCAATGTTGTTTCGGGATGGTGGGGGGTTTGCTTGGCGTCTGTCTTCCCATATTATCCAGCCCTACATCACTGGTTTCCCCTTATCCATCCTACTGTCTACATCCTTCAAAAGCCTAACAGATTTGTCAAACATAATTTTGCTTTCATAAATCTGTGTTGATGCTGCTTAATCAAATTATGATTTTCTAAGACCCTGTTACCAAGTCCCTCATGATTAATTCTAGCATTTTGCCCACCACTGATGTTGGGCTAACTGGCCTATAGATCCCCATTTTCTCTCTTTTTCCTTTCTTAAATAGCAGGGTTATGTTTGTTACTTTCCAATCCAAGGAAACTGTCCTAGAATCGAAGGAATTCTAGAAGATCAAAACCAATGCATCCATTATCTCTGTAAACACTTCTTTTAAACCCTGGGATGCAGGTTGTCAGGCCCAGAGGATTTATTTCCACCTAGCCCCATTAATTTATCCAGTTCTATTTCTTTATTTATATTAAATGGCACTTATGAAGCCTTACAAACACACAGTGATAAAGCAGTGGGAGCAAATAGCCATGGAAGTCAATACCAGGGGTCAAGCCCCAAAGGATCTGGATAGATGTGCTGCACAGGAGTGGCCAAGGTCAGTGAATACATCTTCAACTGCTAAATCACTAACACCACTAGCCTCACATACAGTCTCAAACCACCACACCCCCATCATTCATCCATCAGCAATCTCTATCAATCATGATTCATACCTGACATTTATAGGCTCCACCTGCCTCTCACACACTTAACGCAGCTACAAGTCTCACGCCCTCTTCTCTCAGATTACACAGACTGCCAGCAATCCAATCATTACAATAACATTAGCCAAATAGATTGCTTAACACTCACTGACACACTTCCCTCTCTCTTGCCAGAGAAGGTGTTGCACAACTGGAGTAGGCAGGAAAGAACTGGAGAGGGAGAGGATTGGCTGCATGTCCTAAGCCCCCTGGAGGCGAAGGTGCTGGCCATAATCAGAGTACCATTGCTGTGGTTGTGGCAACTGGGTGGGCTGAAACTATTGAAGATGGCAGCATCCTCATACCTAACCCTTCTCACATCTCACTTCCTCAGCCAAAATCTCTGCTGATTTACAAGCTGCAGATGTAATTAGCACTCAGCCCTGACTTTCACCCCACCCACTTCCCCTCACCATATCCTTAACCCTATGCCTTGGCCAGGCAATGGAGGAACACGGAGAATTGCGCGCTGATGAAGATGCACTACCACATGATTTCACATTCGCAGCTACCAGCTCCCATTCTGACACTGCGCATATCTTAGAGGAAAGTGTAGAGGTGAGATTTGTATGTGGTGAGAAACCAGGCACAAAGGCACTGCAGCCAGGGCAGGGGGCAAGGATTGTGCAGATGTGAGCGTGCCAGAGGATGAGGTTGCATGTGAGTTTTGCTGCAAAGAACTCAGACGAGGATGTCGATGAGACAGCCTACAGAAGATGTCCGATGGATGTACACAACAGAATACACAAAGCTTTAGGAAGCCTGTGTTTAATGCCACAGGCCATGGAGGAGTCTGGTACAAACCAGACACAGGGGTTTGTGCAGAGCTTGGAGTTCACCATTTCCACATGGCATTGGTGGCTAACTCCATCAGCACACTTGTGGACTCAATCATAATGCTGTGTCTGATGGTGATGTGTCAGTTTCCATTACAGAACAAGCACCCTCCACCAAGTTTAAGTTTGTAGTGGAAGCTCAGTTTGCTGCCATGCAAGCTCCAACCATCGCTGTGATGACTGTGGATATTATAACTCAAAGAGGGGCTTGAAGGGAATCACAGCAGCTCAGCAGTCTGCCCTCCAACAGATTACTACAATTGCGGACGTGTTGCCCAGGGAGTAGCAGTGGCAAGTGTAGAGCATGAACCTGTTGTCCACTCTGAGGATGACAGCATTCATCTTCTCACCACTGCTTTCTCCTGTAGTCTGCCAGACTGATGCTGCCCATGCTGAGTTGGTGCAGACCAAAGGCTGGCTTTCTAGGTTCAGAGCTGCTGGATGTCTTCCTGCAAGGCCATCTGCAGTCTCCCCCAGTGAAAGTCAGGAGTCCTCCTGCACCCCAGCTGCTGCCACTGAGCTTTGCACTGTGTAACAGCACTAGGACAGGCCAAGGCACATAGGAGACAGGCACTAAAGGAAGGCATGTTTGTACACAATAGAGCATGATTTTGTTTATTAATTTGGTTTGGAATGTTTTATTTTTGCATTGTGGCCAAACGAGCATTGTGATGGTCAGTAACAAAGTGAAAGTAAGGAGTTTGGCACTGTTGGTGAATGGGGAATTAGAGCTGAGGCCACTGGTATCGTAGTTGAATTTGTTCCTGAGGCAGGATTTTGCCAGATTTACGCTAAGTGCGGTGGCTGGTATGAAAAAAGATGTTTTTTCCGCCAGCCACAAGGGCAGGTTTTTGTGCATTATTATTATTTATTTATTTATTTATTTATTATTATTATTATTTTTGTGCATATTGTCTGGTTCCCGCCTCATTACCACAGGAAAGCACTGTTCCGCTGGTGGGCGGCCTCTGAATCGCCTGTCACGCCGTACCTCACTGTTTCCTCACTCCAGGTGCCATATCTAAACAGCAGCTGCGCACACATTTCTCAATGCTTGCAGCCCAGGACTGCTCCAGTGAAGATGTGGCCCTGAAAGCCAAGAGGATTTCAGTGACCCGTCTTTAAAATGCCTTTTCAAGGCTCGCTATGATGTCCTCCACCCCTGCTCTGGCCGCAGGAGGTCCAGCAATCTCACTACTCCAGCTTGGGAGGCGGTAGCAATGATGGTCAGTGCCAATGCTTCACAGAAGAGGTTTTCCATACAGTGCAGAAAGAGGATGAATGATCTCGTTTGTGCCGCCAGGGTAAGGCAGCTATCTCATCACCCTAAACTCACACACTCACAAGCCCATCACACGTTCACTGGCATCTCACTCACTACCAGCTCAAGGACATCACCACCCATTCTCACACACACCCTCGCATCTCCATCTGGCATCATCTCCTCTGGAGGCTGACTCCCCAGCCCTCACCATCTCGAGGCCACTTGCACAGATCAGCATGTGCCCCCATATATACCTTGGGATACCCCTCTTCCTCAAGCAAGCCCTAGCCCTGCAGACATTGAAAAGTCATCCCCCACCTCACCAGTGGTCTGGTAGGAAGATACCTGCCAGTGATACCCCCTAAAAGCGATGTGGTGCTGCCGGCGAATCCTGACACCGATGACTGCGAGTGCTGCCTGTTTCAGGTAAGCAAACGAACTGCAGAGCCCCGGTCGAAGTGCAGCCCACCAGCTGAACAGATGCACTAAAGTTCATCACCACTGTCACCTTTGCAGCAATTGGTAATGCAGTCCATACCCTGCTGAGGTTAAAGTTATCGCTGCCACAGGTGGCAGGTTTCAGTGAAGCAAAGGCATTGCACACGGTGTGGGATTCAGGTAGGAGCATAGGTCTTTGAACACCCTGGGAGGACATAGCCTCCTGCTTTCTCCTCCTTATGTACCGTTGTGAAACACATCAGCATGAAATCACATCAAAGTGAGATCATGATCCAATGTAGGAGGTAGGTTCCAGTGACCAGGGCTGATAATGAGATGCTGAAGTATTGAAATTAGGTTTGTGATGTACAGTGGTGGGAAATGCAGCCTGCCATTGACAGGTAGGGCAGACAATCGCAAACTGGTTTCACGATGATGTGAAACTGATTTTTGTGATCTCCTGATATTTTCCGCTCCTGCCCGCTATGATTCCCACTGCAAATGGGAGCGGAAAATCCCAGCGTTTGTGTGCAGCCTGGCTAGAAAGGATCTGTCTAGGTTTCTGCGTCTTTCTTCTTAACCCCACTCCCACCCCATCCCCCCTCCTCCTCCGTCTCTTCCTCCTGGTGTTTCTGTTCATCAGCTTCTCTCCTGATAACAGGTGCCAAGGGCTATCCCCTCACGATGGTGAGGTTGTGCAGCATGCAATAACAGCCAAAAATCTGACACTCGGTCTGCCAATTACTGCAGGGCTCCTCCAGTGTGGTTCAGCAGAAGCACTGTTTTAGCACACCAAACACATTTTGTGTGTCAGCATGGCTTTCGCTTTATGCATGCTGTGTGTGGGTGTGTTGGCAAATCTGACTCATGAGTTAGGTGGTCAGCAGATAGCCCCTGTTACCCAATCGCCTCCCCTTTGACTTGCTGTTGTGGTTGAAATGCCGTGGGCTGCTGTAGAATAAAGGCATTATGTCTGCTGCCAGGATACCAGTCGTTGACCTCCACAATCTGCTGCCAATGGTTTCCTGATCCCTTCCCCCCACCCCACCCCCACTAGGGCTATCTGTACCTTGCTCGTCCTGCTTTTTACCCTTAATTAGCACATTCCTTTAGATAATATCACCACCTTCAACAACTCTTTGTCCTTTTGTCTGTGACATCTTTTGGTTATCTCCACCTATCACTGGCCCTCAATCCAGCTCTTCTTGTCTCCCCCCACCCCCCAAACCAACTTATATTTCACCTCTTTTCTATTTTTACTTAGTTCTATTGAAGGGTCATTCGGACTCAAAACGTTAACTGTGTTCCTCTCCACAGAGGCTGCCAGACCTGCTGAGTTTTTCCAGGTATTTTTGTTTCTGATTTGGTTTCCCAGTAGACTGATGTTAAGGGAGTGGAATTCCTTTTGGTTCCAGTACATAGCAGAGTTGAGATATGGTGCTCGCAAGGCTATGTGTGTGCAGTCAATGGCACCCTGCATCATGGGGAAGCCTGCAATCCTCGTGAGGCTTTGTGCTCACTCCATCTGTTTGTCTCTGGCAAGAGAGTGAAATGTATTTAACTTTTTTTGAATAAGGAACCTCAGTAGCCTTCTTTATGCAACAGTGGATGGCAAATTGTGAGATATTGCAAATATCTCCAGCACCAACCTGGAGGGAAACAGATGCACTAAAGTTCATCACCATGGTCACCTTTGCGGCAATTGGTAATGCAGTCCATGCCATGCTGTGGTTAAAGTTATTACTGCCACAGTTGGCAGGTTTCAGTGAAGCAAAGACATTGCACACTCTGTGGGATTCAGGGAGAGAATTGGTCTTTGAACACTCTGGGAGGACATAGCCTCCTGCTTTCTCCTCCTTATCTTCCCTCTTCCAGTAGCTTGACCTGCTCAATGTGGCACCTGCTCATTCTCCCCATTATGCTGTATTCCAAAGGCAATGTCAACTAGTGCACCCAAATCTGGGAGCAACTTGTGCAGAAGCTTTGAAGTCAGCAAGAAGTAATTTTACATCAGTCACACCATTCCCTTTGAAACTTGAAACAATCATGGACAGTTCCAAAGAATGTGTAGAATTGTAGCAACTGCTAGAAGAAAGCAACCAGAAAATAACCTGAAATTAGTAATGATCCTTTAAACAGCCATGATGGGGATCGTTCCTGCTGTTGAACACGTTTTCAGCTGTGCAAACTTAAGAAGGGACATGGCAGGATTGTGGAGCATTTAAGGGAAAATTTGTGTTCATATAATTGCTCTTCATGCAGACACCAAAATGGCAGCGCTCGTTGCGCACTGATTGGTATCATGATCTGCCTGCTCTGCATATTTCCACTGGACATTCATTGCTTGCGCACTAATCTCTTTACCAAGATGCCATCTGGCATGCATCAAATCCTGTGGCAGTATCATATGTTCAATTTTGGTTGTTTAAAAATACTAGTAGTGCTCAAAAGATGAGTTACTGAGCCCAGTTTCTCATCACAGATTGAAGATCTTATAAAAGGATTGGTTCCATTTCAATGCCCTTCATTGCACATAACAATGATGGAACAGAATGAAGCTGAGACATTGCCCCGAGAGCCTTCTGAACTCAATTCTGACAACGGTTGGAATACTAAAAAAGTAACACTGGAATATGTGTGCTGCTTTTAATTGCTATTGAATTTGAGGTTGCAATGCAATTATTAATGACAAACTTTCTCAGGGGCTTGAAAACAGGTGAATTGACCCAAGCTAGAACCCATATGCAATTGAGGTATGAGCTGTGGCTCAGTTGATATCTCATCTGTTTTAGGAGGTTGTGACCTGAGACTTGAGCACATACTCTAAGGTGGCATTCACTGCAGTAGTGAGGGAGCACTGCAGTGTCAGAGGAAACAGTGAACCCATGGCACTATTTGAGTAGGTGAATTCTCCCTGTGTTTTAGAAAATGTTTATCTGTCAACCGTCATCACAAAAACAGGTTACATGATCAGTTATATAATTGCTGTGACTGTGACCTTGCTTTGCACAAGTTGGCTGCTGTTCTTCCTACATTGCAAAGATGACGACACCTCATAATTATCTTCTGGGCTGTAAAATGCTCTTGGGTGCCCTGAGGACATGAAGGATGATTATATAAATGTAAATTTTCCTTTAAATGCAAGCATGAGATTAAATTTCTAGAATTTTGAAGAATTGCTTCTGAGCCAAATGGATGTCCTTGAAGATCAAAGTTTTGCCAGCCTGATTTTGTCCAATATTCCTACTGGGAAATGTGCTAAGATCAACATTTTTCAGAAGAAAGTAGCTATTTTAGTGAAGGCCCATAGCACGAATAGCTCAGGAATTTGCACAAATCTATCAGGATTTTACAAATGCAGCTGAATTATTATCTCTAACCAATTGCGCCAATATATTTATGTGTTTTTTTTTCTGCAGATGTATCAGGGCTGCAATCTCCACAATACATCTTGTGTCTGCAGCAGGAGGCTGAACGAGCCCTCACTGAATACACCCACTCTGTCAACCTACAGGACACAACCCGCTTCAGTCAGATACAGCTTGCACTAACATCCTTAAAGAGTATCAATGCACCTGCCATCACACAACTGTTCTTTCGACCACTGATCGGAAACGTGCAAATGAATGCTTTGCTGATGGAAATGCTGTACACGAGTTAGTCACACGTTGCTGTACGTCCCAAAACATTTAAATGATGGACAAGACAGTTGTGCTTTACTTTCTATTGAACATGCTAACTTATTTGTCACAATTGTGTTTTCTAAATGTTTAAGTGGTTATGATTATGCCTGAACTGTGCCTAACCTACATAATCTGAAAAGCCGATGGATTCATTAAAGTATGTATAATGTTTACCTTTAGTGGGTGTCTTTTATTTTGAAAATACAATAGCCTGTAAGTTTTCTCATAGCAGCAGACCAACTCAAACTGGGTAGCATGGGCCTTGAACATGTTGTTAGCCTCATTGCCTGTGTAACTAACAGGTTGAATGCCTGTTTCAGGCATAGACCATGGAGACCATTTTTATAAAACCAGTATGGCACACTTCCAGCTGGTATTGGGTGCACACACCGTGCCTTCCACGTTGGAGGCTTAAGTGCCCATTTAGCCCCTGAAAAATTTGGGCAATGTCATCAAATATCTAGACTTGTGCATTCCATAAACATAGAAATTTTTAAAATCAACTTGTGGACTGTACTAGGGCAGGACAACACTTGCTATTTCAGACACAGAAACTGATTCTAACCAATTGCAAATATGAGGGTGGGTGGATGAGGGGGGCAGCAAATTCTCCACCATCCCTCCAACCTCCACACCCCAGCTGCTTCCATATACCAAGCACAAGGCCCAGGCAATTTTAAAATCTGGGCCTGGCTATAATCCACCCAAAAATGCAGAATAGCTGCAGGTGCTGGAAACCTGAAATGAAAACAGAAAATGCTGGAAATACCCAGCAGGTTAGGCAAGGTGTCTCTGTGGAGAGAAAAACAGAGTTAATGTTTCAGCTGGAACTGGAAAAAGTTATAGGCGTAATAGATTTTAAGCAAGCACCTAGGAAGGGGAAACTGGGGAGCTGCTACGCCCCAAAAATAAATGGAGGCAGAAGTTAGGATCTGAAATTGTTGAACTCAGTGTTGACTCCAGAAGGCTGTGAAGTGTCGAACTGAAAGATGAGGTGTTATTTCTTGAGGTTAGCTTGTGCTTCACAGAAACATTGCAGGAGGTAGTCACACATTGGCAGACTGAGTGGAGGCATTCTGCAGTGCAGCCACCCAACCTGCATTTGGTCTGCCAACATAGACGAGGCTTCATCAGGAGCAGTGATAACATTATACTTAATTGAAAGAATCACCTTTTCACCAGGAAAGGGTGTTTAGTGCCTTGGACAGTGGGAAAAGAGAGAGTAAATGGGCAGATGTTGCACCTTCTGAGCTTTCATGGAAAGGTGCCATATAAAAGGGAGGGGATATTGGGGATAACTGAGGAGGGCACCAGTGTACTGCAAGGAAATGTCCCTTCAGAATGCTGAAAAGCGAGGGCAGGTGGCAAACATGGCAGAGGATGATCCATCCATTGAATACGAAGGCTGGGTGGGGTGTTGGTGAGGGCAAGGGGAACCTTATCATGGTTCTGGGATGGAGGGGAAGGGGTGAGAGCATAAGTCTGTGAAATAGAATGGACATGGTTTAAGGCCCTATCAGCCACGGTGGAGGGGAATCCTTGGTTGAGGCAAATCAAAGACATATTCAAAACTGTGGTATGGAAGTTGTACTGCCAGAACAGATGCAACTAAGGTGGAGAAACTGGGAGAATGGAATAGATTCCTTACAGGAAGTAGAGAGGGAGGAAGTGTAGTCAAGGTAGCTGTGGGAGTTAGTGGCATTAAATTGAATATTGGCCAATAACCTATCCCCAGAAATGGAGATAGAAAAGTGGAGGAAGAGAAGGGAAGTCTCAGAGGGGGACTCTGTGAAGGAGAGGGTGGAAACTGGAACAGAAGTCAATAAGATTCTCCAATTCAGGGCAAGAGGAGGAAATGACACTGACACCATCATCAATGTACCTGAAAAAGGTGAGGGAGGGGGCCTGAGTTGGATTGGAATAAAGAATGTTCCACATGCCTCACAAAATATCAGACATTGCTAACAGGCATAAGGATTCCTGTAGCAACATCTGTTATTTGGAGGAAGTGGGTGGAGGTAAAGGAGAAGTTGCTCAATTTGCGTTCAGGTTCAGCCAGGCGAAGGAGGATAGATGGGGGTGGTGGCTGATTGGGACCTGTTCAAGGAAGAAGCAGAGAAACCCTCAGGTTGTATGGTCATCTGCCATTTTAATTCTCTGCCCTAATTCCACTCTGACCCCTGTGTCATTGCCCCATCCTCCACTGTTCCCCTTCACCATGGCTGAGGAAAATAGATGGCATGGAGATGACAGGCCAAATAGATTCCCTCTGTGCTACATACTCTTGTGGTTTTCTGATTTGCTGGAGTGGGTTTTAACCTGACCTGCCTGGAATTCATTGGGTGATAGAGGCATTAAACAACCCTAAACCAAGGCAAGGTTAAAAATACTTTTGTGGGGCCGGGGCGAACTGAGTTGGTGCTGCAGGCATTTCAGGATTAATTTAGATTACTGCTGCCTCCCCCCGCACAATTTTTAAAAATGGAAACAGTCACACAAGGAGATATTAGGGCAGGTGCAATGGTTTCCCTAAGCTTTGAGGATGTGAGGCAACCTGAAAGATCCTATGCAGGCCATACACAAGTCAGCACCTTCAAGTTACTGCACGTGTGAGTTGTTGTATATTTTAGATCCTTGATTTGCCTCAGGGCTATGCAGAAATGGCACTATTTTCTAAGTGTGCCACAGGTTTATTTACAAGATATCTCTGCAATCACAAAATGTCTGCACACTTGCTTAAAGTGCATCTTTAAGTAGCTTCTGTGGTGTCTGCATACTTTGCTCTGACTCCACACCCAGGTCTGACCAATCAAGCACAGTGAGCATAGATCAGTTGCCAGACTCTCATAATCAAACACAGAATCATTGAAAACTATACCCGGCTGCACAAATAGATTTACAGGGGCCACACACTTAAATAAATCACCTGCGCGCTCCAACAAAAAGTATTAGAGGGCACATTGGATAGGTGATAGAAAGCTTGACTGAAGAGGTAAGTTTTAAGGAATGCATTAAAGGAGGACAGGGAGGTTTAAGGAGGCAATTACAGAACCCAAGAAGAAGGTAGCTGAAGGGACAGCTACCAATGGTGGCATCGAAACCAAGAATACTGAAGAGGCCAGAATTGGAGGAGTGCAGGTATCTCAAATAAGTGCAGAGCTGGAGGAAATTAGAGTTAAGAGGGGGCAAAGCCATTGAGTGACTCAAAAATAACAATGGCACTTTTAAAATTGGGATGTTGTCTTACTAGGAGCCACGTAGTTCAGCAAGCACAGGGATGATGGGTGAATTGGCCTTGTTGCAAGTTAGGATACTGGCAGCAGTGTTTTGGATGAGGTTAAGTTCTACAGTCTTCAATAGGATAGAATGTGGGAGGCTGGCCAGGACAGCACTGGAATAGTCAAGTCTAGAGGTAACAAAACCATGGATGAATGTTTCAGCAATTTATGATTTGAGGCAGGGGTGGATGATGCAACAGGAGAGGAAATAAGCATTCTTGGTGATGGTGTTGATGTGTGGTCAGGAGCTCATCTCAGAACTAAGGTAACAAACAGCCTGGTTTAATCTTCTGTTGTTACTAGGGAGAGGGACAGAATTGATGGCTTGGGACTAGACATTGTAATATAGATCAAAACAATGATTTTGGTCATCACAATATTTAGTTATAGTAAATTTCTCTGTACCCAGTACTGGATGTCAGAGAATCCATGTGACAAAACAGACACTGAAGATGGTGGTGAGGCAGAGCTGGTTATGGAACTTGGTGTTGTGTTTTCAGATGGTGAAACCAAGGGGCAGAGTGTAGATGAGAGATGGGGTGGCCTGGAGTAAGATTAAGTCCCTTCTGCAACAACTCACTTGTCTGACACAAAATGGATAAAAAGCTTTTCAAATTTTGCATCTGTATTTTTATGATCCTGGACCAGATCCCTAAGTTTTTGGTAAAATCTGGTTAGGGACCAGTAACTTCTTGTTTTAAGTAAACAAAGTTTGAGATTCAAGACATTGGCTAAGAGAAAAAATCACAATATTCCATGGGTTTTGGACAAGCAAAAATAAACTTTATTATACAAGGCCAGAAAGATAAAACAATTTACATTATCAATTTAATAATCTAACATTCAGGGTTAATATGAGGTACATGTGAATTAACAGGTAAACTGTGGTTGAACATACCACATAACGCAATAAATGACAGGTGTGACCAAGACAGATTCCATGATTTCTCAACAATGCACCCAGGCATCAGTTACACTGTGAGTCAACCAATCTCTTTGAAGCTCTGTCTCTCTCTCCTGAGGGATCCCAGTCTTCACCTTTGAAGATCTCTCCTCGGAATTCTCTAAAAAAGTTGCTCCAACTCAGGCAGCCTCAACAACAACCCAGCTAGTTGGATTCCTGAGCTTGTACTCAGGCACCAACTCACAAGCAGAGCTTCAGCTCTTCAGCTGCGCCAAGAGAAACACTATTACTGCAAAAGTGTACCCTTGCCCAGTGACCCAAGGTACAGAGTCACCACCTGCTGCTGTCTTTTTCAATTGCCAGGGCTTCTCCTGAGACCTCACCTCTTATGGTCTGCCAACCAGATCTCCTTGGAGCTACTTACTCTGCTCCTCTTTCTTCTTAATTGGGTCCTCTCCATGACCCCGCTCCCTGTCCCCTCTACCTGTCCCCTTTCCCTGTTTCCTCTCCCTGTCCCCTTTCCCCGTCCCCTCTCCCTGCCCCCTTTCCCTGTTCCCATTCCCTATCTCCTTTCCCTGTCCCCTCTCTCTCCCTGTCCCCTGCCTGGGACTCTTCTAGATTATGGTGCCCCTCTCCTGGTCATATGACTGGCGTTTCCACACCATTTTCTTTTTGCTCAAGTGAACTGGGGCCGATCTCATCCTGAAGAACTACAAAAACGCTGGTTTTTGCATGAGCTACCCGCTCCCAGCCTATGCATGTACGGAACTCCCCAGGCATGCTGGGATTTGTAGTTCTCAGCCTCCTGACGACAAAGTAAGTCTGGATCTAATAAAGTATTCACTAAGCATTCACAGTCATCTCTGTCCTAAAAGGGCGACCTCTGATTTTAAAACAGTGCCCCTAGTTTTGGACTCATTCACAAGAGGAAACATCCTTTTGACATCCACTTTGTCAAGGCCATTCAGGATCTTGTATACTTCAATCAAATCACCCCTCACTCGTCTAAGCTCCAGTGAAAACAAGCCCAGTCTGTCCAAACTTTCCACATAAGACAACCGACTCATTCCAGGTATCAATCTAATAAACATCATCTGAACTGCCTGCAATGTATTTACATTCTTTCTTAAATAAGGAGGCCAAAACCGCACACAATATTCAAGTTGCAGTCTCACCAATGCCCTGTATAACTGAAGTATAACATTCTTACTTCTAAGTTCAATCCCTCTCAGAATAAAAGACAGCATTCCGCTAGCCCTTTTAATTACTTGCTGTCCCTGCATACTAACTTTTTGTGACTCATGTACTAGAACACCTAGATCCCTCTGCACCTCAGAATTAGAATTATGCAGCTGTTCTCCATTTAAGTGATATTCTGTTTTTTTGTTCTTCCTGCCAAAGTGAACAACTTCACATTTTCCCACATTAAACTTCATTTGCCAGATCTTTGCCCACTCACTCAACCTATCTATATCCATTTGCAACCTCCTCATATATTCTTCACAACATGCTTTCCTACCTATCTTTGTGTCATCTGAAAATTTAGCTACCATGTCATCACTCCCCTCATCTAAGTCACTGATGTAAATCGTAAAATGTTCAGGCCCCAGTGCAGACCCCTGTGGGACTCCACTTGCCTCGTCTTGCCAAACAGAAAAAGACCTATTTATGCATACTGTCTGCTTTCTGCCAGCCAGCCAATCTTCTATCCATGCTAATATGTCACCCCCAACAATATGTGCTTTTATTTTTCATAATAACCTTTGATGTGGTACCTTATCAAATGCCTTCTGGAAAATCAAGTACAGTACACCTACAGGCTCCCCTTTCTCCGCTGCACATGTTACTCCTTCAAAAAAACTCCAATAAATTAGTTAAACATGATTTTCCTTTCACAAAACCCTCCCCTATTGCCTTGAGCTCCTCTAAGTGCTCAGTTATAACCTCCTTAATGATCGATTCTAATAACTTCCCCATGACAGACATCAAGCTAACTGTCCTTAGTTTCCTGTTTTCTGCCTCCCTCCCTTCTTGAATAGAAGGGTTATATTTACTACTTTACAATCTGATGGAACTTTTCCAGAATCTAGTGAATTTTGGAAAATTAATGTCAGCGCATCGACTACCTCATCAGCCATCTCTTTTAAGACCCTACGATGTAGCCTGCAGCTCCATCAATTTGCTCAGTACTGTTTCCCTGGTGATTTTAATTTCACCAAGTTCTTTTCTCCCGTTCACTTCCTGATATGCAGCTATTATTGGAATGATTTTGTATCCTCTGTAGTGAACACAGAAGCAAAATATTTGTTCATTTCTTCCACCGTTTCCTTATTATCTACTATTAACTCCCCATTGACACTCTCTAGAGGACCAACACTCACTTTACTTACTCTTTTCCTTTTTGAATACCTGTAGAAACTCTTGCTATCCGTTTTTACATTTCTAGCTAGCTCCCTCTCATACTCTAACTTCTTTCTCCTGATTAACCTTTTAGTCAGTCTCTGCCATTCCTTATATTCTGTCTAATCATCTGTACAGCCACTCATCTTTGCGGAGTTGTATGCTTTTTCCTTAAGTTTGATGCTTTCCTTAACATCTTTAGTTATCATGGAGGGTGGGTCCTCCCATTAGAATTTTTCTTTATAGTGGGAATGTACTTATTTTGAATACTCTGAAATATCCCCTTATATATCTGCCACTGCTTCTCTATTGATCTATCCTCTTGCCTAGTTTCCCAGTTCACTTCAGCAATCTCAGCTTTCATCCCCACATAGCTGCCCTTATTTAAGTCTTAGACCCGCTCTTCTCCCCTTCAAACTGGATGTAAAATTCAATCATATTGTGGTGGCCTTTACTCTGAGGTTATTAATTAATCCTGTCACGTTACACAATACCAAGTCTAATATAACCTGCTCTCTGGTTGGTTCCAGAACATGCTGCTCTAAAAAACTATCTCAAAGCATTCTAAGAACTCTTCATCCAGGCTTGTACTGCCAATCTGATTTTTCCAGTTTATGTGTAGATTTAAATCACCCATGGTTATTGCCGTCCCTTTATCACAAGCGAACAATATTTCCTCCTGACTACTTTATCCTATACTGTGGCTATTGTTAGGAGGCCTGTAGACCACTCTCACTAATGACTTATTTCCACTACTATACCCCATCTCCACCCAAACCGATTCTACATCCTAATTTCCTGAAGCAAGGTCAACCCTAACTATTGTACCAATGCCCTCTTTGATTAACAGAGCTACGCTTCCACCTTTACCTAGCTTCCTATCCTTCTTGAATGACATGTGCCCTTCAATATTAAGGACCCAGCCTTTTTCGCCCTGCAGCCACGTCTCCATAAATGCTATTGGATCATATTTATTTACTTCAATGTGAGCCATCAATTCATTTACTTTGCTATGAATGCTATGTGTAATCAGATAGAGAGCCTTCAGCTTTGCCTTTTTTGTTACCTTTATAACACCTAGTCTTGACTGTTGATGTATTTTTAGATTTTTTCTCTCTGTCCCTTCCTGCCATTTTTTGACCCTCATTTCTCATAATACTATTTTGCTCTCCTGTCTTGACACTACACCTTGATTTTCTACTTCTATCCAAGCTTGATCCCTTGCCCCTCTTGTTTAGTTTAAAGCCCTCTCTACTTCTCTAGTTATGTGATTTGTGAGGATACTCGTCCCAGCATGATTAGGGTGTAGACCGTCCCAACGATACAGCCCCCACTTTCCCCAGTACTGATGCCAGTGCCCCACAAACCGGAACCCACTTCTCCCACACCAGTCTTTAAGCCACTCATTCATCTCTCTAATCTTATTTGCCCTGTGCCAATTTGCACGTGGCTCAGGTAATAATCCAGAGACTATTACCTTTGACATTCTGTTCCTTAATTTGGTACCTAGCTCCTCATATTGACTTCGCAGAACGTCTTCCCTAATTCTAACTACCTGACCAGACCAGACATATGTGGCTATATAAGATCAGGCCAGAAGCTAGGATTTCTGCGACAAGTAACTCACCCCCGATTTTCCAAAGCTTCTCCACGATCTACTTAAGGCACTGGTCAGGAGTGTTTTTTTTAATTCATTTACGGGATGTGGGCATCACTGGCTGGGCCAGCATTTATTGCCCATCTCTATTTTCCCTCAAGAAGGTGGTGGTGAGCTGCCTTCTTGAATCGTTGCAGCCCATATGGTGTAGGTACACCTACAGTGCTGTTAGAGAGGGAGTCCCAGTATTTTGACCGAGCGACAATGAAGGAATGACAAGATATCTCCATGTCACGATGGTGAGTGGCTTGGAGGGGAATCTCCAGGTGGTGGTGTTCCCATCTATCTGCTGCCCTTGTCTTTCTACAAGATAGTATTTGTGAGTTTGGAAGGTGCTGTCTAAGGAGCCTTGGTGAGTTCCTGCAGTTCATCTTGTAGATGGTACACACTGCTGCCCCTGTGAGTTAGGGGTGGAGGGAGTGAATGTTTGTGGATGTGGTGCCAATCAAGCGGGCTGCTTTGTCCTGGACGTTGTCAAGCTTCTTGAGTATTGTGGGAGCTGTATTCATCCAGGCAAGTGGGGAGTATTCCATCACACTCCTGACTTGTGCCTTGTAGCTTATGGACAGGCTTTGGGAGTCAGAAGATGAGTTACTTGCCACATGATTCCTAGCCTCTGACCTGCTCTTGTAGCCACAGTATTTATATGGCTAGCCCAGTTCATTTTCTGGTCAATGGTAACCCCCAGGATGTTGATAGTGAGGGATTCATTGATGGTAATGCCACTGAACATGAAGGGGCGATGATTAGATTGTCTCTTGTTGGAGATGGTCATTGCATGACACTTGTGTGGTGTGAATGTTACTTGCCACTTGTTAGCCTTAGCTTGGATATTGTCCAGGTCTTGATGCATTTGGACATGGTGCGGTGGAGTACTCTCCCCTCTCTAGGATGAATGCAGTTCCAACAACACTCAAGAAGATCAGGACCACTCTTACACATCACCCTGACTTGGAATGATACTGATTTTCCTTCACTGTCACTGGGTCAAACACCTGGAACTCCCTTCCTAACAGCACTGCGGGTGTAACTACACCACATGGACTGCAGCAGTTCAAGAATGCAGCTCACCATTACCAGCTAAGGGCAGTTAGGGATGGGCAATAAACGCTGGCCTGGCCAGTGATCCTTACATCCATAAATGAATAAAAAAAATTCCGGGAGATGCCAAGATAAACCTGGGGGGTTGGTATCATTAAATAAGCCTAGAGCGGAATCGATGCACATTTGCACTAAGTGCGGAAGTGGGCGAGAAAAAGAACATTTCACCCGCTGACAGCAATGGTGGCTTTACACACTGTATCATCCCAATCCCACCTCATTAATCATGCATTCCCTGGAAACAAGCTGTTTCCATGGCGGGCAGGCGCTCATTCGCTCGCCATGCCATCACCTCGCCACTTCCTAACGCCGGGTGCCATACTTAAAGTGCAGCCGCGCGCACCTCTCAGTGCTCCCAGCCCAGGGCTGCTGCACAGAAGACATGGCACTGCAATACAGGAAGCCTGCAGCCCCACCAGCCCCCCCACCCCACTGATTCAGTGACACACTGCTGGAATGTCTTTTGGAGATTGTGGAGGCCTGCCATGATGTGCTCTACCACTCCCCTGGCTGCAGAAGGGGCCGCAAACTCATTAATCTGGCTTGGGAGGCGGTGGAAGTGGTGGTCATTGATTACGCCTTGCAGAAGAGGACAGGCTCCCAATGCCGAAAGAGGATAAATGATCTCCCCCATTCCGCCAGGGTAAGTCACTCTTCTCATCACCCTCAACTAACACACTCACAAACACATCACACATCCAGAGAGATCTCACTCACTGTCAGTTCAAGGGACATCACCATTCATTCTCTCCCACACATCTTCATTGTCCTCATCCTATCCATGGCACCACTCACCACCTACACATGCTAGGCATACTTATCATCTGGCCTGGCAAAAGCCCTGATTACACTTTCTCCATTTGTCTTCATGCAGGACAAGCTGGCACACAAGAGGGAGAGATCACAGGCTGGTGGAGGAATGCCTGAAATCAAGGTCCTCAAGAACTTTGAAAACAGAGCCATCTAGCTGGCTGGCAATTATCTGGACCATTCCTGTGCTGACGGTGAGGTCAGCGGTGCTCAATCAAGTGAGGATCCAGCAGTGCAACATGCATCAGGCAATCATGCTGTGAGTAATGTGTCCTGTTCTACAGGCCACTGCCATGCACTAATTATCTTTCCTTGCTTCCTCAGGCACATCTGGGAAGCAGCCAAGGGGGTCCATGGCCCAGGTCCACGAATTAAGCCCCAAAGAAATCTCCGAAGAGGAATCTGCTGAAACCCCAACTGTAAACCTGTCTCAGCGTTCACCCACACCCTCCATCAGGGCAGGAACATACACCTCGGTGGGACCTCTTTCTAGAGTAGCCTCAGGGTCACAATCTAGTGAGCAAATCGCACTTGCCTGATCCACAGCAGGCAGTGGCAGGGACTTCTCTGGTGTCCGGTATTTGGAGGACTGCTGGAGGACAGAACTTTACTGAGTCCGAGTCAGATGACAAGCCTCTGGACTCGGTCATGTCACAATTGCTGGATCTGCAAAGGCAAACCTAGGAAGGAATGTCCACTGCACTCGTCAAATTGCAAGGCACGATAAAGGAGTCCGTCCGCCTTCAGGCTGAGGTAATAGCGCTAGAATGCCAATGCACCAAGATCAACACTGATAGGATAGTGACCGCCATGGAGACCTTGGTCCAGGACCTTGCTGGAAAGCAATATGCCAGAGTATGGAGGTTATAGTTGCTAGTTCTTTAATGCCAATTTCTACATAAATGGTAACACTGAGATGAGTTGTCTTAATTAAAATAATAGCAGAAAAATGCTGGAAGTACACATCAACAGCAAATCGCGTTAATGTTGCAACTTTAAAATAGTAAAGACATCCCAAGGGGTTTCACAGAAACGGTAGTTACCAAACAAGATTTGATACTGAACCATATGGTGACGATAGGAGAGGTGATACCACAAGCTTGGTTGAGGAAGCAGATGTTAAGAGTGCCTTAAAAGAGGAGAGAGAGGCAGAGAGGCTTAGTCAGAGGTTAGGGCCCAGGCCCTAAAAGCATGGCAATGCCTGTCAATGGTGGAGCATCTATCATTACCAGGATGGAAAACCCATTATGTCAGATCACTGTATACAGCCGCAGTGCCATCGTGTGGATTTATTAATGAATAACAGAGTTGTTAAAACAAATCTGCAGAGACTGATTAAACAGTTTAGGTGGGTTTTAAACACAAAGGAACATAGGAAAAAGAATAGGCCATTTAAGCCTGTTCTGCCATTCAATGAGATCATGGCTGACCCTGACCTAATTCCATATTCCTTCTTTTGCCCATATCCCTTTATACCTTTAGTTAACAAAAATCTATTAATCTCACAATTGCCGTTTGTGGAAGAGTTTCATAGTGCCTGTTTTTTTCCCACTTGGCCACTTTTTTAACAAGGCCAAAGACTTGACTTTGATCCCTTGAGCTTAAACTCTAGCGAACATTCTACCACTCCTGCCCCAGCACTGGTATCAGTATCCCATAAATGGGAACCCCTTGTTCACACACCACATCTTGTTCACCTCCTTAATCTCCATAGCCCAATGCCAGTTTGCATGTGGCTCAGGTAATAACTATAACCATTGAAGTGTTGTTCTTTAATTTGGTTCTTGGTTCCTGGTTCTCTCAAAACAGGACCTCTGGCCTACTCTTCCCAGTGTTGCTGTTTTTAAAGTGGACCACAATGACTGGACTCTCCTCCTGTCTCTCCAATAACCTTTCAAGCCAGTTCAAGGTATCCCTCATCTGACACCAGGTAGACAATGTGTAGGACTCTCAATCCTGCAAACAAAGGATGCTATCCATCCTCCTAATCATTGAACCACCTGCAACTATCACATTATGCTTCCCCTCCACCCTTCCTCCCCACTTTTGGACAGCCTTTTTTCTAAGGCTCATGGTCAGTAATTTGTCTGTGCTTCCAATAGTTTTTATCTTTATCTTCACAGGTAATAGATATGTCACACCTGCTGATTAGGACCAATTTCTGTGGGGATTCTCATTCCTTATCTTGCCTGAGTTCTCCTTATTCTGCACCTCCTAGTCACACCAACCTCATTGTGAACCTATACCTCTGTGAGGTGTGACTGAGGCCTGGAGTAAACTGCCCAGATATGTCTGCCACCCCCGTCGCCCCCCCACCCTCTGAGCCCCCTCCCCCCCACCCCCTCCCCCCACCTGAGGCTGTACAGCAGCTCTCCACCTCTCCCCACCAATTCCCACTCTCACCAATTTTCCAACTTTTACTACCTGTGTACATTGCATTCCATTTGGGACGCTTCTGTGGTTGTATAATAATAATTCTCAATTTAAAGAAATCGAAAGTATATGGGTAGGTTTTTGATTATGGTCTGAACATGGGTAATTTTGCTTCCAATTTCAACCCATCACTCACCTTCATATGGTCCATCTTCAACTTCCTCCTTTCCATCTTTGACATTGTAGCCTCCATTTCTGGCGACAGACTGTTGATTAATATCCACTATGTGCACACTGACTCTCACAGCTACCTTGACTGCACTTCCCTATACCCAGAAGGGACTCAATTCCATTCTGCTAGTTTCTCCAAATCCATTGCATCAAGTGCTTCTGCAAAGTCTTCCTTTTTTCTCAACTGAAGGTTTATAGGGCCCTTGGCCATGTCAGTTCTTTTCCTGAAATTTTGGTCTCACCCCTTCCCTTCCTTCCTAGACCCATGGCAGGATTCCCCTTGTCCTCACCTTCCACCACACCAACCTAAGTATTCAATGGATCATCCTCCACCTCCTGTGTGATGTCACCACCAAACACATCTCCCCTGTTTCCTCTCCTTTACACATTCTGAAGGGACTGTTCCCTTTTCAACAAATTGAGTCTATTCCTCAGTCACCCTCAAAGCTCTTCCACTTTCCATGGCACCTGCCCTTATACCTCCGACCTGCCCACCATCCAGGGCTTCAAACACTCCTTCCAGATGGAACAGTTATTAACTTGTACTTCCTTTGGATGTAATACGCCTTTAAGGAATTGCAGCATGACATCACTAGAAGGAAGTGTGTCATGCAATCTGGTTTTCATTTCACTTTTGCTTTCAAGCAGAGCACATACACAGAACTCTGCTGCTGGTGTCTTCATGCTTTATGCCTCTATACAAATGTTTCCATGTGCCTGGTCTCAGTAAATGAACCCACAATGCATTTACCCAATTCCCTTATGAGTGATTGGTGCCTTTATATCATTGTAACATACACAACACTTTCTGCTCACAATGCGATCCCTTCAACACTGAAAAGAACAAACACAGATTGGGTAATCACTTTTTGAAAACCCTTCATTCAGTCTGCAAGTATAGGCCTGAGCTTCCTGTTGCCTGTCACTTTAATTCACCACTTGGATCTCACTCTGACCTTAGTGTCCTTGGCCTATTACACCATACCAATGAAGCTCAATGTAAGTTTGAGGAATAGTACCTCACTTTTTGATGAGGCACGTTATAATCTGCTAATCTCAACATTGAGTTTAAAAATTTCAGAACATAACCTCTACCCCCATTTCTTTTTCTCATGTTTTATTGTGTTATTTGTTTTTGGATGATAGCTGCTGGTGATGATTCTGATTTCTTTCATTTATACCTCCTCTAAATCAATCTCTCACTTCATTCAATTGACCCATTACCATCACTTGTTGCCTTGCTTCGCCATCCTTTTTGTTGTTTAATCTCTCCTCTCTTTCACCCCATCACAGGTCTGCCATTTTTCTTTTCCCCCCTTCCTGATTTTCCTTTCTCTGTACATGCTTAAAGTCTGTTTTATCTCTAAAGCTTTCCAGGTCTGATGAAACATCATCCACCTGAAACATTGGCCCGAATTTTACTGATTGGATGGGTGATGCTGTGGTGGGAAGAATATCCAGGTAAGCGGTCCACTCAGGCAGATGGCAGGACTTCCTCTGCGGTTTCACGAGGAAGAGACAGCTGAGGGCTGGCAGGTGGGGGGTCCAGCCAATTAAGTGTGAATGTGGAGGCAGGGAAGCCATAATGCCAGCAGCTCGATGTGAGACGCCATTTCTAAAGGCACATGTAAAGCACCCAGGAATGCTGCTGACCCAGGCAAATATATTTCACCTCTCTTCAATTTTTACTTAGTTCTGATGAAGGGTCATTCGGACTTGAAACGTTAACTGTGCTCCTCTCCGCAAATGTTGCCAGATCTGCTGAGTTTTTCCAGGTATTTTTGTTTCTGTTTTGGATTTCCAGCATCCGCAGTTTTTTGCTTTTATTTCTTTTATAAAAACAAGGGGTCTATTGTACAAAGGAAAGGATTCGCCATGAGGAAGAGTTGCTCATTGATTCAGTGACACATCCTTGGAGGTGCTACTGCAGGTAGTAAGGCAAAGGAGAGATGCCCTGTTCCCAGCAAATAGGAAGAGACTAGCAAGCCTAGTGAAGAAGGTACGGCTGGAGGTGGTAGAGCTAATGAGCAGCTGATATCATTTATTCTTTCATGGAATGTGGGCATTACTGGCAAGGCCAGCATTTATGCCCACACCTAATTGCTCTTTAACCAAGTGACTTTCCGAACCATTTCGGAGTGTAGTTGAGAGTCAACCACATTGCTGTGGGTCTGGAGTCACGTGTAGGCCAGGCCAAGTGAGGGTGGCAGATTCCCTTCCCTAAAGGGCATTAGTGAACCAGATGGGTTGTTACAACAACCGACAGTGGTTTAATGGTTGCCATTACTGAGGCTAGTTTTTCAATTCTAGGTTATTAATTTCATTTAAATTCCACCAGTTGCCATGTTGAGATTTGAACCATTCTGCCCAGGACATTAACCTGGGCCTTTGAATTATTAGTCCAGTGATGTTACTACTATGTCACCATCTCCCAGTACCAGCAGCTACTGTAAAAATGAAGCTTCAGCTGTAAACAAGCATCTGGGTAATCTGGGAATTTTTTTTTTTAAACTTCATCTTTTTATTTGGCCAAGCTAAAAGATCTCATATCAGATAAAAGCAAAATACTGCGCAAGCTGGAAACCTGAAATAACAAAGGAAAATTCTGGAAAAACTTGGCAGGTCTGGCAGCATCTCTGGAGGGAGAAACAGAGTTAACGCTTCGGGTCTGGATGATTCTTTTTCAAGAAGAGTCATATGGACTCGAAGCTTTGGGCGGAATCATCCCAGGTTTTACCCTGCAATGGCGGCTTTTCATGCCGTATCGTCACAATCCCACCAGCATTATTATGTATTCCTGGGAAACACACCATTTCCATGGCGGGCAGACTCTCATTCGCCCGCCATGCCATCACCTCGCCACTTCATCACGCCGGGGGCCAGGTTTAAAGTCCAGCTGCGTGCGCACATCTCAGTGCTTCTAGCCCACAACTACTGTAGGGAAGAAATCCACGAAAGGTAAAAAGACTGCTGCCCCCAGCTTTAGTGATACATCACTGGGACACCTTATGGACGCTGTGGAGACCCGCCATGATATCCCATGCCTCCACACTGGCCACATGATGAGTTTGGGAGGCAGTGGTCAGCGCCAATGCCCTGCAAAAGAGGGCAGCCCCCAGTGCCACTATAGGGTGAGTGGTCTCATCTGTTCTGCCAGGGTATCTCACTCTTCTTATCACTCTCAATTTACAAACAACCTAACACATCACACATCCAAATAGATCTCACACCTCACGGGACAATACCACTAACTCTCACACACACCCTCAAACCTCCATCAGACTCATACCCTCTCGAGCTGGCACCCTCATCTCGTCCATGACTCTGCTCATCACACAAACATTCCACGCAGTGCCATGTGTCCTGTTCACACTGTCTCCATCTGTTTTCATGCAGGAGAAGCTGGCTCACATCAGCAGGGAGAGGTCCCAGACTGGGAGTGGAGTGGCCAACATTAAGGCCCCTCACTCACTTTGAGTGCCATCGCGCTAATTGGTAAGGACATGGACCGTGTCTCCGGCGAAGATGTGGTCGACAGTGAACACTCACCTGAGGATTCTATACCCCATCATCCCTTTTCAACACAACTCTCTCTCCTGCTTTTGACTCTGCTGCCATGCACAAATTATCTCTACTTTGGTTCACAGGGAGCTCTGCCAAGTGACTGACACACTCAGCTAACCAGTCCATCAGCTCCAACCAGATCCTCGCCTCCATCCAAGAGGACTCCTCCTCCAGTGAAGAGGTGGAAATAAGCAGCCCGGAAGAACTGTCACCACAGAGGGAGCAGCTAGCCCACAAGTGATTCTGGAGTGAAAAGTATGTGTCTGGTAGGGCCTTTCGGAGTCTCGTGCAAGCACTCTCACATACACGCGGGTCCTTCACATTTCACAATCATCTCAACATCCTGAGCATTTTGAATGCTGCCTGCTGGGATTTTAGTCATCCATCTGAGCTGACGTGCATCTCCACCCAACCACTGATCACACTCCCATGCAGCACATAATCTTGCTCACCATGACTCTCGCTTCACTTTCGATTTAGCCAGCATGGACTGGTTTCACCACATTGTGCGCTCCCTCTCTTACCCTCCCCAAGACACCCATTTCCTTTCCCCCATCACAATTGACTCCCCATTAACCTCCCGGCATCACCTGCCACCTCCCCTCCATGACCTACCAGCCACAACCCTTTTCCTTCGAGGATGTCCAGGTGAATGTGCATGTTGCCCTCCTTCCCGAAATTCCCACCCCCATCCACATTCACCTCCCCGACCTCCTCCTTCCCACCCTCAGGGTCCGCATCTGCCTCCCAGTCCCCACCAACCGCCCTCACTGTCCCTTTTATTACTATCATCGAACTCTCTCCCTCCCAACACACTGCCTCACTCTGCCCTCGTTCATTCTCACCCTTCCTCCACACTACACCCACCCTCAGTTCGCTTCCCAGGAGGCATTCTTGGGCCTTTCTGACTCCTCCTGTGCATGCTTACTTGTACATCCACCCCTCCACACCCATTCTCCCCTCCGTACCCCATCCCCCCCCGAAACCCTTACCACTACCGCCCTCCCCCACCCCCCTGAGCCTCTTCCCTCCCAGTACTCTCATGCCCCACTGGAGTCCTCTCCCCCCCAAGCTTAGTCCCTCCCTCCTACCGGCTCCTTCCTCCAGCCTTACTCCTACCCATTTCTTGACTCCTGCCTCCACTTTTGCTTCTTCCTTAACCCTTACTCCCCCTCCTCTCTGAACCCCTTCCTCCCCCTGAACACCCTCCCCTCTCTGCACTCCTTCCCCATCTGGAACCCCTTCCCTCTTTTGCATCCCTTCCCCCACTGCAACCACTCCACCACCACCCCCCCCCACCCCCCGCCCCACCAGCACCTCTCCCTCCCCTGGACACCCTCCCTTCTCTGCACTCCTTCCCTTGCTTCCTCAACCCCCTTACACCTACCTTCCCAGTCATGGTTTTCTTCCCCGTTACCCCCTACTCCCCCCATTCTCCTTCCCCACTCCCAACCTCTCTCCCCTGACACCTTCATTCCCTAACTCGCACACTCACCCCACCCTGACCTCTTCATTTCCTCCCCCCTCGCCAACCTGACCCCATCCTGGCACTTTCATTCCCCCCTTCCAATCTCACCCCCCTACAACACCTCTTCCTCACCCAGATCCTAGCCCCTCTTCTCCCATACCCTTGACCATCATCTGTTGTGAGCACCAACGGTGACTTTCCAACTTCAGTGAACTGCTTCGCGGTGGAGCCATGTCCATGATAATCTACCCAGCATGCGATGGACATTCCTCCAGTGTGCCATTGGTGTTGGGCTCCAACATCTTCTGCTCCTCAATTGTCCATGATGTAAGCAAAGCCCTGGCAGGTAAGTCCCGATTTCTGCGCATCACAGTTGTCAAGATGTGTTCTACACCGGAGTGCTTTCCCACCAACGTGGACGGATAATCCAGCAGGGTGGGGGGCAATTTTGGTGGGCAAACTCACTAATCCTGCATGGGAGGCAGTGGCAGCAGTGGGCAGCATCAACACCCTTCAGAAGAGGACAGACACCCAGTGCCGAAAGAGAATGAATGATCTCCTCCCTTCTGTCAGGGGAAGTTGCACTTCTCATCTCTCTCAACTCACACACTCACAAACCCATCACACATCCACCGGGATCTCACTCACTGCCAGTTCAAGGGACATCACCACTCACTCTCTCACTCACACCATCATTGTCTGCATCCCATCCAAGGGACCACTCACCACTCACACATGCCAGGCATACTTTTTGTCTGGCCTGGCAGGCATCTTGATACACTCTCTCCAACTCTGTCAGTGGAGGACAAGCTGGCACACAACAAGAGGGAGAGGTTGCAGACTGATGGAAGAATGCCTGAAATCAAGGTCCTCATAGAATTTGAAAACAGCCATCCACTGACTGGCGAAGATCTGGACCATTCTTGTGCTGACGGTGAGGTCGGTGCTGGTCTACCAAGTGAGGATCCAGCAGTACAACATCCATCAGAGAACCATGCTGTGAGTGATGTGTCCTGTTTCACAGGCCACTGCCATGTATTAATTATCTCTCCTTTCTTCTGCAGGCACATCTGGGAAACTGCAAAGAGAGTCCACAACCCAGGGCCTCTAATCAAGCCCTGAGGGAACATCAAGAAGAGGAATCCACTGAAACCCTCCCTGAAGACCCCTCACGGCACTCACCAACACACTCCACCAGTACAAAGACACAAACCTCAGTGGGACCTAACTCTACAGTAGCCTCGGAATCAGAGTCTGGTGAGCACATCGCACTGTCCGATCCACAGTGAGCGGTGTCAGGGTTTTCCCAGACATCTGGCACTCGTAAGATGCTGGAGGCCAGGCATTCACTCAGTCTGAGTCAGATGATGAACCTCTGGACTCGGTCGTGTCTCAGTTGCTGGAGCTGCAAAGGCAAGGCAAAGACATCAGGAAAGGATGTTCGCTGCACTCCTCAGATTGCAAGACATGATGGAGGAGTCTGTCTGTCTTCAGGCTGAGGTGATAGTGCCAACATGCCAATGTAGTGAGATCAATACTGGTAGGATGGCAGCCGCATTGAGATCTTGGTCCAAGGTGTCGCACTGCTATATGGGCTGAACTCCATTGCCGATGCTATAGTTGGCCTCCAACTGTGTGTACCCGAGAGGGGTGTGAGGCAGACCGATTTCACTTTAGCTACCCCTTCTCCTCAAGGAGTCAGCTTGGGGCCCTCGGGCACCCATAGGGAGGAGAGTCAACAGTGCACACCCCAGGGCCATCCATCGAGATGACTCCAGGAGTGCCCAGCCATTCAAATCCCCTCTCCCTGTGACCTCAGCAGTTCCAGCTCCAAAGCTCGTGGAGGTACCACTGGCATATAGCAGGATCCAAAAGCAGGCTAGGGTTGTCCAGCCTCAGCCCATCAAGGTTATCATAAACAGGACGTATCAGCCAGCCAGCTGCCTCCACCTCTGCTCTGGATGCCCGGGTAGCACCAGGATGTAGTGAAAGTGTTAGTAAAGTTAAAATGTAACACTAGCAGGTCACAACCAATTAAACTAAATTAACAAAATCAGGGACAAAGTAAAAGCAGCCCCTTAAAGGGAACCTGCAAAAACAAAAGACAAAATGTAAAGTAAACTTACCAACATCAAATCAAAATGTGATTAATGGGGTCTATAAAATACCCCAGTCCCCGCAGTGTCCACTGAGCATGGAAGCCCTCGACAGTGCCGACAAACACCGCGTGCTCCCTCTCCTCGGACACCTGGCCCTGAACACAGCCATGGAAGAGGGGCAGACAGTCGGGACGACCCCCTTGATCACCCGCTGCCTTTGCCTGTTAATGGCCAACTTGGCCAGGCCATCAGGAAGGTGTAGTTACCCAGCCTGGGCACGGGTGTTAATCATTTGTACATACTGTTCACTATTGTCAATAAACTCCCAAGAATGTCTCCCTGCCTGTGGCTCCTTGTTCTGATGAGGAGTGTTGTTGTCACTCAGATGTGAAACTTTTCTGCACAAGATAAAGGCAGGTGTCTCAGTCCAGGGCCTCTTCCCTGTGCTGTGTGTAGCCTTCAGACCACAGTGATAGTCCAGCCTCGTACTCCCTGGAAACATTACTGATGCCTGCACCTCGATGGTGCCTGTCATTGCTGCCAGAATGTAATGGGCAAGCATCAGTGATTCTGTCATTCTCTCTGTCTGCTCTCAGCACCTTAATGTGGGGCTGGCCCCCATCTCTTCAGCATGTATGACCAGTGACGCTGCGCTCCTGAAGGGTAGAGGTGCTTAAAGTGGACAAAGATTTTACGGCTGCATCACTGTGTAATGACCCTGATCACAGGGTGCAAGCAGGCTGCCCTTGGCCAGGCAGGAGTCAGACATTCTCAGAGGCTATGTGAAGATCTATGGAATGTCCTCACTGCCTGTCATCATCCTCCTGTAATTGAGTGACTAGAAGAACCTACACTACGTAGGAGCAGTGGAGGACAGGAGAATTATCACAGAGGGTATGTGTGCTGCTATAAGCCAGACTGGAGTCAAACGTTCACAGGTGCAATGTGAAGATCTATGATGTCCCTTCATCGTATGTTGTCAACGTCTTCCACAAATCTAGCAGCTATGAAGGCCTCCTGCATGCCTGCCTCATCTAGTCAATGTGAGGGCCTCATCGCAGTCATCGTCATCTTTGAGGACGTACTCACCCTCATAACTGTCGACGTCCTCCTGATCGGAGGAGACCTCCAGTCCCTGCATCTCCTCCTCAGCCAGCTTGTCTCCCCATTGCAGTGTCAGGTTGTAAAGGGCGCCGCAGGCAACGACGATGCGTGACACCCTCTTTAGACTGTATTGCAGGGCTTCACTAAACCAGTCCAGGAACTGGAACCTCATTTTTACCTTCCTGATGGTCTGCTCCACCAAGTAATTAGATGCAGCATGAGCCTCGTTACACCTTCGCTCTGCTGCAGTCTGAGGCCACCGCACAGGTGTCATCAGCCATGGCTTCTACAGGCAGCCCTTGTCCCCGAGGAGACAACCCTGGAAGACATCAAGGATCTGTGACTGACTGAGAATACAGAAGCCATTGACACTCCCCGGAAACCATGCACAGACCTGCAGGATGCGTTTGTGGTGGCCGCATACCAGCTGCACATTCAGCGAATGGAAGCCCTTGCAGTTGACATAGTTGCCCCCATGGTGTGATGGAGATCTGAACGCCACGTGAGTACAATCGGTCACATCCTGTACCTGAGGTAAACCCGAGATCTGGTCATCCTGGCTGTCTTGGTCCTGGGCGAAATGCACAAAGAAATGTGCCCTCACGAAGATGGCATCCGTGACCTCATGGATGCATTTGTAGGTGGAGGCTTGGAATATGCCACAGAGGTCACCTGTGGAGTCCTGAAAGGAGCCACTGACAAAAAAATTGAGCACTACAGACACTTTCATGGCCACTGGCAGTGGATGACCTCCATGCACCCGTGGTGCTAAATCCTGCAGCAGCTGGCAGATGTAACCAACCAGTTCCCTAGACATGTGCGGTCTTCAGCGACACTGGTTCTCAGTCATCTGCAGGAATGAAAGATGGGATCTAAGGACCCTGGGTCTAGCTAGGCGCCAACAAGCGACAACTCATTGTGGCTCCTTGGCAATGTATGTGGGAGTCCCAGCTGCCATTTCTTCCTGAGGCTGCTGCTGCTCCCTCTGCACAGGAAGACATCTCCATCCTCTCTTCTCAGCATCTCCGTTATCTATGCGCCATGAGGCATACAGTTAGTTCACCAGGCTCCCTGCTCTTGATGTACTCCTCCTGCTGGATAAAAGAGAAAGATGTGTGGGTTAGCATGGGTGTATTAAGAACCTCTCTTGGTTAAGTCTGAAGGCCCCTTAATGATTCCCAGAGAGTGCTGGTCACCACCTGGATGGCCAGAGTTTAGTGAGCTGCATGGCTGCCCAAAACCTCACCCACCTCCGCCCCACTCCACCTGACCAATTGGCAGCAGCTTGGCCCATTGGACTGCATGCTGTGCTCTCAGCTCAGGCACAGACATTCTCCTAACCTACACTGCAAGGCTGCGCTGTTAGCTTGAACCATGGGGGAGACTGGTCCAAACCGGGATGCTGACATTGCGAAGGGCTATGAGTGCCTCCACCAGTAACTGCTTCATGGCCAGCTTTAGCAAGGAGATTGTACAACTTGCCCAGTCATCCAACTGTTTTGTAGTCCACTAAAATGCTCATTAGTTTGCAGTCTGTGCCTAAGGAGTGAAAATCTCTGGAGCACTTGGTGGCACTTTCATGCCTCTCCGTTGCTTGATTGGGCAGTTAAGCCAGAGGCCTGACTCCATGCATATCATTGTGACTGCATCTGAAGTCTCTCAGCTGCAGAGGAACGGTCACTTTATATAAGATTGCCTGGCCGCGTCCCTCCCCCACACCCTACATGTGCTTGGGCACCACCATCAACCGCAAGTCAGCCTTTGCCCCCCACTCTTACGTGCATCCATGGCAGGGCAGCTCTTGCCCCCACCCCCAAGTCGCCTCGACTGCAGGGCAGCCCTTGCCCCATTGCCTCCAACAAGTGACTTACTCTGGCAGAACAGAGGAGATCATTCATTCTCTTGCGGCACTGGGTGGCTGTCCTCTTTTGAAGGGCGTTGGCACTGACCACCGCTGCCAATGCCTCCCAAGCCAGATTCATGAGGTTGCTGCCCATCCTGCGGCCAGAGCAGGGGTAGAGGACATCACAGTGGGCCTCCACTGCATCCAAAATGCACTCAAGTGATGCAACTTTAAACCTGGGGGCTATGGTCTTCTTGTCTTTCAGGGCCATGTCCGTCTTGCAGCAGTCGTGGGTTTGAAGCACTAAGGGGTGTGTGTGGCTGCACTTTAAATATTGTGCTTGGCGTGATGAAGCGGCAAGGGGATTACATGGAGGGCGAATTAGAGCCCACCCACCATGGAAATTGCATCTTTCCCAAGAGTACGTAATTAATGCAGCAGGCTTGGAACAATAAGGCATGAAAAGCCGCCATTGCAGCTGGCAGGTAAAACGACATTTTACCCACCCACTACTGCACTTAGTGTAAATCTGAGATGATTCTGCCCGCTGTTGTGAAACACACTGATGATCCAGCTTGGGGCTTGATTCTGGCAGGTTGGCTTATAATGATATACACATGTATTACAATGAGATTCCCGACGTCCGATGGTGGGAAATGCGGCCCGCCATCGACATACTGAGCGGACGATCACAAACTGGTTTTGCAGTGTTGTCAAACCGATTTTTGGCCTTCTTGCCATATTGTCCACTCATGCCACCGAGCATGCCCAACGCCAGTGCGCATAGATGATTCCGCCTCTTGTCACTGATAGTTGATTGTAGTTTGACAAGTGGTTTTGTGGACAATTAAAAGCCTCCAGAAAGGATGCATTTCCTTCAAAACAACAGATGCCAACTTGTTTGCATCCAGCAGCCATCTCTCATCTCAAAACTGTCTTGGCTTACCTTTCCTAATATGTCATCTAAATTGTACCCTTGCATGCTAAAGCCGACTGATCCTAGGAATGAATAACTTTTAAATTTTTCATTAAAATTTCACTGCAGCTTAACTTACAATGCTGTGAATGTGGTTTGCTGCAAGTATAACACATCATGGAGCTTTTATGGATTGTTCAATTTATTTTTAGTTGGCAGCTTGAGTCAAATAATGCCAAGGCATTATCACTAATCCTTGTTTTAATTTACTTTCTGTGTGTCACTGCCACCATTTTAAATTCAAAATGGAGCTATTATATTAGAAAGGTTCAAAAATAAAATGGAGACAGGAATAGGCCCATCAAATCTGAAGCACCAATGTTGAAAGGATGTCAGTGTGAATTTGATGAGGAGAGACATGTCCGTGTCTAAACCATCTAAACATTAGACAGTAAGTTCTCAAGAGGAATGAGTCAAATATTGGCAAGCAACAAAAGAAACACTAATGAGATCTTCCCTAACTTCCCAGAAAACCTTTGAGATGTAGGTCTGGGATAGAGCAGAACTCCTAGCTACCCACTAGCTATGGGTCCCTGAGCCTACCTAAAGTCTCCAGGTGGGGTCTCGTCACATACTGTGGCTGGACACTGTCGGGTGAGACTCTCCTTTTAATAGGAGAGTCCACCAGTAAATTGTAGCTTTAAATTGGCTTGAATTAGCCCAACCAGTTCATGTTAGTTTTTTTCCTCCACATGACAGAAATCTTAATCTTATGCACCACCTTGTTTCAACATCACTTTATCCTCCTTAATCAGCTTTTTAATCTATTTTTAAATGTTGACAGTTTTTATGCAGTTTCAAAAAGCAATTAACTCCTTTGTCAACTGCACCTCTCTAGTTAGAAGTGAAGGAACTGCTGAAGCTAAAAGATGGATGCAAAAGACCATAGCAATTGCACATTGTCCCTATAAATCTTTCACTACAGGTGGAACTTTGAGGCAATTTGAGGTGTGACCCAGAATCACTAGGGTCTGGCCTGGATTGGGGAAATATAAATGCAAAGAAAAGTTTTGAAAATTATGGATGATTTTTAGTTGAATAGAGGTGATTATGTGGTGAAGAAAGCTGTGTTTAAACTTACAAAGGAATCAGATAGAGTTGATAAGAAAATAATGCTTCCAATGGTTAGAGTCTAGGACAAGTGGCATTAGATACAAGATGAAATACAAGAGATTTTGGAGAGAGAAAGCAGGGATTTTTTTTTTACACAAGATGATTGTGAAGCTGTGGAAAGCACTACCAGAGATGGTGTTTAAGACAGAAATCATGTCAACATTTAAAAATAGATTAAATAGCTGATTAAGGAGGATAAAGTGATGTAGAAACAAGATGGTGCATGAGATTAAGATTTCTGTCGTGTGGAGGAAAAAAACTAACATGAACTGGTTGGGCTAATTCAAGCCAATTTAAAGCTACAATTTACTGGCGGACTCACTATCATTGGTTATAACTGTGATAGTGGTGATCCAAGGAGTTGGAAATGGACCTCAGAAGTTGGTGGTTCTCCAGAGATCGGTTTATTTGGACACAATGACAATACCATTTAAAGCTATCCTATTATTAAGTGGAAGGGGAAATAAGCCAAAGAGTTCAGGCTTGTTTCCCATTTTCATATATTAAAAAATCTTTATACTGCCATCTGAGTTGATTGGCATAAAGTGTGTAAGCTTTATCCTATTTTGTGATTAATACTCGCTTCTTATTCTCACATTTACAATATCATTTTCATTTTATTCAGATCTGTTTATGATCAGGGCAGCATGAAGGGATACCAAAGTCTGTTAAAACAAACCTACTCATTCATTGCCAAGTGTCATTAAAACCTGAAATGGATCAGGAAAACTAATGGCTGAAGGCTGAGAAAAATGACCCTAGCAAAATGTTATTATACAACTCAACTTTATACTGCAAAAATCACGTTACTGGCTTGAAAGGCAATCTACATAATGTTATAGAGAAAATCGTTCAAATTCTGATCATATTTTAATTTGTTCCAATGCATTGACATGGTCCATTTTATTAAAAGAGAAGGGTGACTTTAATACTCAAAGATTTCTGGTGAATACATGGCCGGAAAGTCTACCCAGCTTCATTTGGATTGAAGCGCCAATTACGATTTTGAACAAAATTGGTTTTAGTGCCATGATACTTTTCTATTTTGAGACTGCATTTATTCAAATGCTGCATTTTAAATCCTCACATGTGAGATTTAATGGATGTGCACTTAATGAAAAGGAAAACAACAGCACAAAGACAACAGGGACGGGGAAGGGGGAGATATTCTAAGTTTCACCATGTGCAACTCCAGGACAGAAGTGTAGGTCTTTTGTGGCATTGTGCATGATTAGTCCTCCCATCATATTACAGACAGTAAGCTGAAAAATATGGGCCCAGAGTTTTCAGCTGTAATGACAGAGAAATTGTCAGTGTTTGCTATCATTACTTTGAAATTAACAGCTACTGACATCCACATGGACAATTAACTACACAGTCCAGAAGTTGCTGTCAGTGATTCACCTCTCCTCCACAGGGTATACTGTTGAAGACTTCTCAGATGGGAATCAATTAGAAATTACCAATTCAACGTGAACTACTTTTTACACAATTAGTTTCACTGGAAAAACCTTTTATAACTTTTGTCTTGTTGAATGGGTTCTTAACTTCTTGCTAAGTAATAATTATTTATGAAGATCATCTCTAGCCCTGAAAAAAACTAATGTTATTGTGTCCCAATCTTTACTTCACTTTCTGTAAAACTATTAGAAAGTGAAAGCTTGCCCATTACTTTCTGGTTGCCGTGAGGATTCTTCAGTATGATTGGCTGCTTAGCCTGCTTTATGGCAACACTGTTGGTAGACATCAGATGTACACGAAAGCTGGTGTCAGAACGAAACTAATGACTAAAAAGATGAAATTCACGCCATAGAGTTTGCTTAATTTTCGTGGGCACCTCTCTTTGAGGTCAGTTGCTAGTGTCATCACTTCGCCACTGACCACAAAATCTAGACCATTGTCTGTTTCTTAGGTTCTCATTGTCTTCATATTGCTATTTTTCTTGATAGGGTGGATGCTGAAAAGATGTTTTGCCTTGTGGGATCAACAGTAAGAAAGGTGACTGGAAAACTGCTAAAGAGCAACTATTAAGGCCTCCTGAAAACAACCAGTCATGTCCACTGATAAGGTTTTAATCCAAGTGCCTCCCCTCTCAGGTGGACATAAAGATTGATAAAACTATTCAAAGAAGAGCAGGAGAAACCCTGGACCCTTTATTATATGCAGGCAGGATTGGTGGAGGTGATGTACCAGCATAAAAGTCCGGAGAAGAACTTGGGATGCAACACTCTCCTGTTATTTTAATATAATGATGAAATTCTTACCTGTTCCCACCCTCACTCCCAGGCCCAAAGGAAATGTGACTTTGTGGTTTGCTAACCGTTTTGTTGATGTACAACACCTCATCAACTAGGGCACTCAGAGCATAAACGCCATGAAAATCAGTTTGTGATTAAGTTTGATGGTGAAAGGACTTGTGGATCTGAGGCCAGGAGATAAAATTTATGCTTTTTGTGTAATCGGCGATCTGGGTGCCAAGGGCATCTGAAATTACGCTGATTTTCTGAAAAGAAGTTATGGCTCATATTTCCACTCAAACAAATCTGTATAGCGACAAATGTAGAGGCTGCCATGAGCCAGTGCAATCAGGAAGTGCATTGGCAATCAATTGCTTTCTTTCTCTAAAAATGTCCCTTGATATATTTATGAGTGGTGACTTGGTAAGTTTGATTAATGCAGTTGAAAATAGATTTATCACAAAACAGTAAAAAAAAGAGTTCTCGTGAATAACCTGATTTTTAAATAACTTGAAAATTACTTTTAAATCTATAGTGAACCATTTACTGTCTGTGGTAAGCGTTTGCAGCTTGAGGAACTACGGCTCAGAGTCATTGAGCTGGAGGCTGAGCTGCAGACACTGCAACACATCTGGGAGGGAGAATGTTACTTGGATGCTTTGTACCAGGAGGCAGTCACTCCACTTAGGGTAGGGTCTTCTGATTTGGTCAGTGGCCAGGAACAGGAGAGTGTGACTGCGAGTGAGGCAGGTAAGGGGACCCAGGGGGCAGGAGTGCAGGAGCGTCAACCTCTGCAATTGTTCAATAGGCTTGAAGTTCTCTCAGCTTGTTTAGATGAGAGTGGGGCTGTAGGGTGGATGAGCAAACTGACCCTGGCACTGTCGTGCAGGAAGTCATTCAAGTGGGGGAAGCAAACAGGAACGTAGTGGTAAAAGCAAAATATTGCAGATGCTGGAAATCTGAAACAAAAACAGAAAATGCAGGAAAATCTCAGCAGGTCTAACAGCATCTGTGGAAGACAGAGTTAACGTTTCGAGTCCGTATGACTCTTCTTCAGAGGAATATAATGGTACATGACTCAATGTTCAGAATCTAATCTTTGTCATCCTGCAGCCATGTCTCCATAATGGTTACCAGATCATATTTATTTACTTGAATGTGCACTATCAATTTGTTTACTCTGTAATAAATGTTACGCACATTCAGATACACAACCTTTAGTTTTGTCTTTTTGTTGTCTTTGTAATACCTAGTCTTGATTGTTGGTGCATTCTTAGGTTTTTTTCTCTCTGTCCCTTCCTGCCATTCTCTGACCCTCATTTCCCATATTATTATTTTCCCCTCTTACCTTGTCTCTTCTCTTTGATATACCACATCTTTCCATCTTTGATCCCTTGTCCCCACTCTTTAGTTTAAAGCCCTCTCTACTTCCCTAGTTATACAATTCACAAGAACACTGACCCCCAGCATGGTTCAGGTGTAGACATACCAACAGTACAGTCCCCACTTACCCTAGTGCTGGTGCTAGTGCCCCACAAACCAGAACACACTTCTCCCATTCCAGTCTTTGTGCCGTGCCTTCATTTCTCTAATTTTATGTACCCTATGCCAATTTGCACGTGGCTCAGGTAATAATTCAAGAAGAATAGGAAGCTAGGTAAAAGTAGAGAGGTAGCACTGTTAATCAAGAATGGCATTTGTGCAATAGTTAGAGATGACTTTTGTTTAGGAGATCAGGATGTAGAATTGGTTTGGGTGGAGATGTGGAATATTAGGGGAAAGAAGTAGTAGGAGTGGTCTACAGGCCCCCTAACAGCAACCACAATGTAGGATAAAGAATACAAGAAGAATAATTGGTGCTTGTGAAAAAGTGACGGCAATAATCATGTGTGACTTTAATCTACATATAAACTGGAAAAATCAGATTGGCAGTAATCACCCAGATGAAGAGGTCATAGAATGCTTTTGAGTAGTTTCTTAGTACAACACATTCTGGAACCAACCAGAGAGCAGGTTGTATTAGACTTGATATTGTGTAATGTGTTAGGATGATTAAGGACTTCAGAGTAAAGAAACTACTGGGAAGCAGTGACCACAAAATGATTGAATTTTACATCCAGTTGGAAGTGAGAAGAGTGGGTCTTTTCAACTTAAATAAGAGCAACTATGTGGCCATGAAGGCTGAGCTAGCTGATGTGAATTGGGGTAACAGGCTAGATGATGGATCAATAGAGAAGCATGGCAGACATTTAAGGGGGTGTTTCAGAAAACTCAGAATATGTACATTCCTACTATAAAGAGAAATTCTAAAGGGAGGACTCACCATCCGTAGTTAACTAAAGAAGCTTGGGAAAGATGAATGGTAGATCAGATAATTGGTCAGAATATAAAGAACAACAGAGAATGATGGAAAGGTTAATCAGGAGGAAGAATTTAGAGTATGAGAGGAAGCTAGCTAGGAATATAAAAACAGATAGCAAGAGTTTATACAGGTATTTAAAAAAGAAAAGAGTAAGTAAAGTGAGTGTTGGTCCCCTAGAGAGTGAGAATGGGAAGTTAGTAGTAGATAACAAGGAAATGGCGGTTGAAGTGAACAAATGTTTTGTTTCTATCTTCGCTATAAAGGATACAAAAACGTTTCTGTAATAGCTGTAAATCAGGAAGTGGAAGGGACTGGCAGGAAGGGTAAAAAATCAGAGTATTACTTAAGTGGAAAATGACTGCAGAATTCTGAATTGCAAGTGATGTAGGTGTTCTAGTGCATGAGTCACAAAAAATTAGTATGCAGGTACAGCAAGTAATTAAGAAGGCTTTATTACGAGAGGAATTGAACATAAAAAAGATGTTATGCTTCAGTTACATAGGACATTGGTGAGGCCACATCTCGAATACTGTGTGCACTTTTGGTCTTCTAATTTAAGGAAGGATATAAATGCATTGGAGGCAGTTCAGAGGAGGTTTGCTAGATTGATACCTGGAATGAGCGGGTTGCCTTATGAGGATAGGTTGGACAGACTGGGCTTGTTTCCACTGGAATTAGGAGAGTGAGGGGTGACTTGATTGAAGTATACAAGATCCTGAATGGTATTGACAAGGTGAACATGGAAAGGATGTTTTCTTTTGTCGGTGAGTGCAGAACTAGGAGGCACTGTTTTAAAATTAGGGGTCGCCCTTTTGGGGCAGGGATGAGGAGAAAGCTTTTCTTTCAGAGGGTTGTGCGACTTTGGAACTCTCCGCCTCAGAAGGCAGTGGAAGCGGTGTCATTGAATATTTTTAAGGCAGGGGTAGATCCTTGTTAGGCAAGGGAATCAAAGGTTATGGAGGGTAGATGCGAATGTGGAACTAGAAACACAAACAGATCAGCCTTGATCTTATTGAATGGCGAAGCTGGCTCAAGGGGCTAAATGGCCTACTTCTACTCCTATTTCATATGTTCGTATTAGTGCTATTGATGTACACTGTTCAGTTTCTTCAAGAATTAAATCCTCTTTTTAATATTTAAAAACCTTTTGAAGTGTGCCTAACCTTTCCACCTAAGTAAATATGATTTGAAAAGCATCCCGACTTGGTCATAAATGAGCGGAATGAGTGCAAACTTGTCATGGCGATTCATTTAATCTGGGGGCTTGGCCAGTTTTGTGGGAGGGTCCAGCTTCCAGCATGTTTTCTTTCAAAACCAGCATTAAATATTGTGGAAATCCGATTTAGGTTTGATGGAATTGGTGCCTAAAATTCCTCACGTTTACATGCTGATTCAAACAATTTTGAGCAAATTGTACTGCTAGCAGAAACTGTAAGCCTTTACTTGTAAATATAATTGCTACTCCTTTGTGATAAGTAGAAGGTAGGTATGTCCTGTCTATTCTCTCCTTCATTGCTATCCTCACCCATGTAAACTGACTTCCTGTTCCCCTAATAATTGAGAAGCATGTTTGGGGGGGCGGGGGGTTTGGGGTGGGGGGAGTGTTTGGCCTAATACTGGTCTTTAAGATTAGGAAAGGCTTTGATGGGGTGGATACAGAGAGAATATTTCCTCTTGTGGATAAAGCATACCTAGAGGCCATCAATATAAGTTAGTCAGCAAGAAATCCAATAGAGAATTCAGAAAAAACTTCTTCACCCAAAGAGTGGTAAGAATGTGAAACTCGGTCCCAGAGGGAGTGGTTGAAGTGAGTAGTATAGATCCACTTAAGGGGAGGCTAGACAAGCATTTGAGGGAAAAGGGAATAGATGGTAATGCTTATAGATTTAAACACTGGCATGGACTGGTCTGTTTCTGTGCTGTGTATCCTGTGTAATCCTATGTAAATCGCTTTTGTGTCCTGACCCCTTCCCAAGCCCTCAACCCTTTTCCAGTACTATATATGCTTCACTTTTCCACATCTGGCCCCTTTGCCACTACTCCTCTGATATGAAAATGGTCAGTGTTCGTTCAGCAGCAGTGTTCTTATATTGGCCCAGATCCATCTTACAGCTGCAGGCTTCTGGTTCACACTAAACCTCACTTGACTTTGAAGACCTCTGACTTATTCATCTCCAGTAATCTTTGGGCATATTTCACTCAGCTCATTTCAGGTGTTTTTTTATTATTATCTCAAAACTGGAACCGCTGCTGAAATATTCTGCAGCAGCAGTGATTTATGGAACATCTTTTTCACTACAGTGGCAAATAGCATCACAAAATGAGGCAAATTGATTTTCTCAGGCAATAAAGGCAGCAGTGTTCCAGAGAATTATTATTTTGAGTTGAAAATTTACTGAAAGCATTCTGAAAAGAGAACATATTGGGAAGCAGAGGGTGTTATGTATTATATCACATGGGTGTACACGACATATTTGGACATGGTTCTTTCTTCACTTCTTTTCATGGTAGCTAATGAATATTAATGTGCAGTAAATTGTGTATGCAGACAGGAATGTGGAATGCATGTAAGAATCAGCAACAACCAAGCAGGATATTTAAATGGATGGCTACTCACAAAAGAATGAGTAATCAAAGCAAAGGGGATTGTAACTAGCTGTCTGAATACTAATTGCTAATGAGAAAAATCCAACAGGTCAAACATCCCAGCCTGTGAGAAGGTGAGCCTTATCCATGAATCCCGGAAGTGCATGACCTGATAATGTTCTCAATTTGTTTTTATTTGTTCATGGGGTGTGGGTGTCACTGGCTAGGCCAACATTTATTTATTTATTTTTATTCATTCACAGGGCATGGGCTTTGCTGGCTGGGCCAGCGTTTATTGCCCATTCCTAGTTGCCCTTGAGAAGGTGGTGGTGAGCTGCCTTCTTGAACCGCTGCAGTCCATGTGGTATAGGTACAGTGCTGTTAGGAAGGGAGTTCCAGGATTTAGACCTAGCGACAGTGAAGGAACGGCGATATACTTCGAAGTCAAGATGATGTGTGACTTGGAGGGGAACTTCCAGGTGGTGGTGTTCCCATCTGTCTATTGCCCTTGTCCTTCTAGATGGTAGTGGTCATGGGTTTGGAAGGTGTTGTCAAAGGAGCCTTGGTGAATTCCTGCAATGCATCTTGTAGATGATACACACTGCTGCAACTGTGCATCGGTGGTGGAGGGAGTGAATGTTTGTGGATGTGGTGCCAATCCACGGACTGCTTTGTCCTGGACGATGTCCAGCTTCTTCAGTGTTTTAGGAACTGCACTTATCCAGGCAAGTGGGGAGTATTCCATCACACTCCTAACTTGTGCCTTGTAGATGGTGGAAAGGCTTTGGGGAGACAGGAGGTGAGTTATTTGTCATACGATTCCTAGCCTCTGACTTGCTCTTGTAGCCATAGTATTTATATGGCTAGTCTAGTTCAGTTTCTGGCCAATGGTAACCCCCAGGATGTTGATAGTGGGGGATTCAGTGATGGTAATGCCATTGAACATTAAAGGACAATGGTCGGATTCTCTCTTGTTGGAGATGGTCATTGCCTGACACTTGTGTGGCATGAATAATATTGCTCATCCCTAACTGCCCTTGTTCAGGGGGCATTTAAGAGTCAACCACATGGCTGTGGGTCTGGAGTCACATCTAGGCCAAACTAGGTAAGGATGGCAGATTTCCTTCCCCAAAGGACATTCATGGATCAGATGTTTTTTTCCTGACAATCGGCAATGGTTTTGTGGTCATCATCAGACTTTCAATTCCAGATTTTTATTGGATTTTGCGCCGGAGCCGGCATTGCGCGTGCCGACAATTAAAAGGCCTATTAAGGCCATTAAAAAGTTAATTGAGAGTAGCTTTTCGCTGCCCATCCAACCTTACAGTTGGCGGGCAGGCGAAAAGGCCAACCGGCCTTTGGGTTTTTAGGAAACCTCATCCACGGGCAGGATGAGGTTTCCAACAGCAAATAAAAATAAAATCAAATTTTAAAATTTAATTGATAAAATGTCCCTACTCATATGACAGAGTTGCATGAGGGGACATGTTTCATAACATTTTTAAGATCTATATTTTTTTATTTTGAAAACTCTTCATTTCCCAGAAGCACAAAGATTTTCAAGCGCGCACTCACGCGCACTGGCGAAGTTTGCACTTGCCCTCATCCCCTCCATCCCTCCTAAACAGGAGCGCTGAGCGCTGCCACTTGCGTTTCACACTGCACCCCGCGTGAAATCGTGGTCCAGCACCGATTGCGAGCGACGTTCAGCTTCCCGACTGCTCCCACCCAGCTCTGCCAAGCCTGCTTGACAAGGGAAAAATCTTCCCCATGGCTATCATTAGACTTCAAATTCCAGATTTTTTTTATTGAATTTAAATTCCACCATCTGCCATGGTGGGATTTGAACACAGATCCCCAGAGCGTTACCCTGGGTCCCTGGATTACTAGTCCAGCGACAATACCACAATCACCACCCCCATTGTTAAAGTCACATGGCTTTTTTGAAGTTTTTTTTCTTTCTTTTAGATTCCAACAAGGCTGTGTGCAAATTGAATAGGTTTTGCATTGGTGGGAATTTTCCAGCCCCACCTTTTTGCACCCACCACGAGGAATGTGGCGGACTAGCCAAATGTCATTGATCCCGGTGGCGAGCTGGGCTGGAAGCTCCTGCCCTTGGCCTGCAACACCCTTTCTGGCTTCAGTTTCTCTCTCAGTGAGAATCCTTAATACTTGACATTCTGGGAGGTCAGCAAAGACAGGCTTATGAAAGGATGCTAATCAAGTCAACCTCGGTCAGAAGTGGTCTTTTGCCATAGAACGATACCAACATCTGCAAATAAAGCTGACCCTGAAAAACGAACTGACATTAATGCAGCAGCTTTCATGTCCTCAAGACATCCCAAGGTCCTCCACAGGCAATGAATTACTTTTTTAAAAGTTGACCCTCTCATTCTGAGGCAAGCATGGGAGCCAATGTGCTGTGTGATCAAAAGCAACAGTCAGATAAAATGAGCAATTAAACCCTGTTTGGGGTGTTGGTTTACTGTTGACAAGGACACTGGGAGAACCACCCTGCTCTTCTATGAATAGGACCATGGGATCTTTAATGTCTGCTAGAATGGCCCAACAAGGCCTCTGCTTAATGCCTCATCCAAAAGAAGGCACTAAAATGCAGCACTCCCTTAGTTATCAACCTAGATGGTGTACTGGAGACCTGGAATAGGGCTTGAACACATGATCTTCTACCTCTGTACTGAGTGTGCCAAAACCAAGCCAAGCTGACACAGATCAGACCTGCTTTGCTGGATAATTGCGGAGGCTTTATGTTTGAATACAGGTTGCAGCAGCAGGCCCCATACTTGTCAATGGAGGGACTTAAACTTGGAAGTGAGATAGTTCTACAGAGAAAATGCTATTATGAAGATCATCCCTTCTATGCATTTGTAAGGAAGAACTTGGTCAGCACAGCTTGACAGGCCACAACTGCCAAGATATCACCAAATTACTCAAATCACTAAAGGCTAGTGAACAGAAAAAAAAATTAACAGAATGATGGCCTTTATCTCAAGGAGGCTGGAAATCAAGGGGGTGAAAATTATATTAATAGTTGCTTGATAGTCACTTGGAACTTTAGTATTACTGAAAAATAGAGACATGCTGTTGAAGCTTTCCATCATGCACTCATCAGGACAAATACAAGAATGCCAAATTTTAAAGGCTCTTTTATTTTGGCAAGTTGGCTCTGATTGGTCAAGGTGTTGCCATGGAGAATGGAGGGACTCAATGGCCTGATCCTATTGTTACGGACTGGGGAGAGGTGATAAGGATGGCTCCCCTTTCCTTCGCCTCTTGGCTGACCAAAGACAGTGGGCTGGATCGGCCATGTTCTCTGGCTTTGGGTGTGTTTGGTGGTGTGAGTGGGCAATATGGCAAGAATGCCGAAGATCAGTTTCACAATGTCGTGAAACCAGTTTGCGATTGTTCGCTCAGCCCATCATCGTTCCCCACCATCAGACTTTGGGAACCTCATTATAATACCTCAGCATATCATTATAAGGCCAGGCCGCCAGATTCATCCCCACCCCCACCCACCGTGCCCCCCTCCACCCTCCCCCCCAGATCGTCCATCCATGTCGGAAGAAAAACACGCTGGTGCAGAACACATCTTGATAACTGTGACGTGCAGAAGTCAAGACTTACCTCTAGGGCCTTGCTCACATCGCAGACATCTGAGGAGCAGAATATGCTGGAGCCTGACAGAAATGGGATCCTGGAGGAACGTCCATGGCATACTGGGTGGATTGTCATGGACATGGCTCTGCTGCAGAGCAGCTCATGGAAGTTGGGAAGTCACCGTTGATGCTCACAACGGGCGATGGTCGAGGGGGTGGGGGAGAAAGGTCTAGGATCGACTGGGAAAGGAAGAGAAGTCAAAGGGGGTGAGTTTGAGAGGGGGGAATGAAGGTGTCAGGGGATTGATGTTGCGAGGGGTGAAATTAAGGGGTTATGGGGGGTGAAGTTAGGAGAAGAAATGAAGGTGTTGGGGGTGAGATTGAGAGGGAATGAAGGTGTCACCGGAGTGACATTGGGAGGAGGGAATGAACGTTTGGGGGATGAGTTTGGGAAGGGGCAGAGAGTATGGGGGGAGTAGGGGGTAAAAGGGGACAAGATGGCAAGTGGGGAGGTAAGTATATGGGGAATTGAAAGGTGTAAGGGAAGAAGTTCAGAGGGGGAAAGGAGTGCGGAGGCTGGAGGAGAGAATAAGGCTGGTGGAAAGAGTCAGGAAGGGGGAAGGGGTAAAGCTGGAGGAAGAAGTGAGACTGGAGGAAGAGGTAAGGCTGGAGGAAGGAGTTGGGGAGGGGAAGGACTAAGAGTGGTGGAAGGAGTAAGGGTATCTCAGGGAGTCAGCAAGGTGGAGGGACTAAGTGGGGGTGGGAAGGTCCGAGGGGGTGGCCGGAGTAAGCGGGGGAGGGAATGGCTTCTGGGGGCCGGATGGGGGAGGGAGGGGTCCAGTGGTGAGAAGGGGCTCTGGGAGGGAGGGGCGGGGCAGGGCGATATCTAGATGAATGTGTGAGGGAGGGGACTGATGGGTCCATGACTGCCTCTTGGGGAGTGAACTGAGGGTGGGCGTGGAACGAGGGAGTAGTGAGAATGACTGAGGGCAGAATGAGGCGGTAGGGTAAGGGTTTGATGGTAACAGTAGAAGGGATGGTGAGGGTGGTTGGTGGGGAATCGAGTGCAGATACGGACCCTGGGGGTGGGAAGGAGGAGGTCGGGGAGGTGAATGTAGATGAGAGTAGGATTTTCAGGAAGGAAGGGAATGTACACGTTCACCTGGAGATCCCCGAAGGAAAAGAGTTGTGGCTGGTAGGACACGGAGGGGAGTTGGAAGGTGGTGCCGGGGGATGTCAGCTGTGATGGAGCAAAGGAAATTGGTGACTCGGAGAGGGGAAAAGACAGGGGAGCGCGTGAAAAACCAAATCCATTACATGCTGTCCAAATCGAAAATGAAATGACAGTCATGGTGGGTGAGATCAGGTGCTGCATGGAAGTGTGATCATTGGGTGGGCGGAGATACAGGTCAGCTCAGATGGACAACTGAAAGTGAACCCCAGCAGGCAGCATTGAAAATGCTCAGGACATTGAAATGAGTGTGATACGGGAAGGATCTGCCTGCATGGAAGAGTGCTTGCACAAGGCTCCCAAAGGGCCTGCCATGTATACATTTCTCTGTAGAACCACGTGGGCCAGCTGCTCCCTCTGCAGTGACAGGGGACGAGGTTGAGGTGCTTACAGGTAAAGGGGACTCGGAGGGAGTGGACAGCCTCAAGGATTCCTTAGTGGATGACCCATGGATCTCCAGCTGCCGCTTTTCCTCCATTGGGGTGCCCCAGGGCTCTAGCCTGACTCCTTGAGGTGAAGGAGCAACTGGAGGGATGTGGAGGTGCCCCATTTCCCTCTCACATTGCCACTGCAGAAACTCACCCATGGCTCCCACAATGGAGTGCAGGTCTATGCGCACCTCTGCATTCTGCTAGACCAGGGTCTCTGAGGCATCCACATCTGCCCCATGGAGACTTCCATATGCGCACATGTGGGCACCACTTCATCAGAGAGCAGGCGGACACACTCCTCCGACTCATGTGCCACTCTGTTGAGGCCTTCCAACAGCTCTGTGTGATGTTCCCCTACCTTCTGCTGATTCCACGATGAGTTGGAAGGTCAAATCTAGAGGCTCGTCATCTGACTCAGACCTCACATATGCCTTATTCCCAGCAATCCTTCTCACATGAGCCTGCCTCTTGCTGCTGCGGACATGTGTCTGTGTGGTGATCACCAGGTTGTGAACTTGGGCCTGTTCTAAATCTTGGTTCCATTGAGATATGTGTCTCTGCGCTGATGCAGTGTGTGGGTAAGTGCTGTGACTGGTCTTCCAGGTTGCTTACTTCCAGCTCTTCAATGGAGGAGGAGTCCTCTTGGCTGGAGGTGAGGACCTGGATGGATCTGAGGGATTGGCTGGCTGAGGGTGTCAGTTGCTTGGCAGAGCTCCCTGTGAATCAAAGTAGAGATAATTAGTGCTTGGCAGCACAGTCAAAAGCAGGAGAGTGAGCACTCACAGTTGTTTTGAGGGAGGGATGATGTGGTGCAGGATCCTTACCAGGGTGTTCACCACCGACCTCACTGTCACCACAGGCACGGTCCACATCCTCACCAGTCAGCACAATGTCGCACTCCTCAAAGTGAGTAAGGGGCCTAATGTGGGTCACTCCGCCCCCAGTCTGAGACCTCTCCCTGCTGATGTGAGCCAGCTTTTCCTGCATGAAAACAGATGGAGACAGTGTGGGCAGGAGACATGACACTGCGTGGAATATTTGTGTGGTGAGTGGAGACATGGATGGGTTGAGGATGTGATCTCCAGAGGATATGAGCCTGATGGAGATGTGAGGGTGTATGTGAGAGTTAGCGGTGTCCAGTGAGGTGTGAGATCCCTGTGAATATGTGATGGGCTTGTGAGTGTGTGAGTTGAGAGTGATGAGAAGGGTGAGTTACCCTGGTGGAATGGATGAGACCATTTCATCCTGTGGTGGCACTGGATGGCTGTCCTTTTTTGCAGAGCATTGATGTTGCCACCACCTCCCAAGCCAGATTAGTGAGATTGCTGCCCATCCTGCAGCCAGAGCAGAGATAGAGGACATCACAGTGGGCCTCCACTGCATCCAAAAAGCACTGGAGGGACACATCATTCAACTTGGGAGCTGCAGTCTTCTTGCCTTTTGGCGCCATGTGTTCTTCGCAGCAGTCATGGTCTGGAAGCACTGACAGGTGTGCGCACAGCTGGACGTTAAATATGGCTCCTGGCGTGATGAAGTGACAAGGTAATGTTGCAGCAGGCGAATGAAATGGCATGTTTCATGGGAATGGATAATTAATACAGTGGGTTTGGGTTGAAACGTCGTGAAAAGCCGCCATTGTGGCCAGCGGATAAAACGTTGTCTTACCCACCCACTACGGCACTTAGTGCAAATGTGGGATGATTACGCCCAGCCTGCTTTATAAAAGTGCTTTAACCACTGAGCATTGTATTGTCAGGAACATACAAATGCCAGGCTTTCTCGTAAGCTTTTTAAAAACAACAGGTAAATGTTTATTGTTCAACATCCGAATATGCACAACTGCACCCACACACATGCACACGCATACAAGAAAAGGTTGTGATTATAAAAGTAGCATGCAGTTAGGTCTTAGGGTTTGAAGGGTTATCTGTAACAAGTGTTTGTGAGGACTTGAAACAATGCAGACCTGTAATCCCTTTCTGTCCACTAAGAAAAGAACTCTGGTAGTTTTAGAAGGACTGATTCACTGTTGATTTATGTTTGCATTGGAAAATTTCTCTTATTCCACTGCAGTCTAGGTGCAACAGTGAAGCACTGTAATGAAGCCCTGGTACAGTTCTTTAGATAGAGTTCAAGGTCAACTTGGCTGTCTGCCTGCATGTGACTTCAAGCTGGTGGTCTGAGACAAGGCCTCCTCTCTGTTGCTATGCATGTTTTTTTCCTTGTCTGATCCTTATTAAAAATTTCCTTATCAGAAAGCTATTTTTGTCATGTGACTAGAGCATTTCTTTCCATGTCCTCATAAGTAGTTTCTGGTGGTCAAGCTGTTGTATGACAATGGAATTCAGGTATTATTCATCCACATACCTTCTTGATAAAATAGAGCTTTTCACACCCATTTTCTGGATTTCAAGTTTGAAGTCAAAAATTTGCAACAGTATTGTGAATCCAGTTTTTAAAAATTCATTTGAGAAGTGCAGCCCTGAACCACAGGAAGGGTTGTTTGCATTTTAATAAATTCTCAAAGATATGTCAAGAAAGCTTGCTTGCATTTTAATGACTTCATCAGGACTTGTCCAGATATGAAGATTAGGTCAGTGTTCTTGCAGTTCCATGTGCATTGGCAGGAAAGAAAATGTTACCTGACATCTCAACTCCATTTTGTTTTACAGGCAAGTATCCATTTAGGATTTATACTTCAAAAAATCATACTTACAGCTCATAAGTTCATATTGTGTGACAGTGGCACTACATTCCTGTGATATTAAAGTGCCCCACTATTACAGCCCATTGCTTTTGTGATCAGGTCAAATTTGGTGGTTACATTTTTGACAACTTTTATATTGCAGGAGCGGTAATATTGTATTTATAAATTGTTAACCTGATTAATTTATCCCTGTTTTCCTACTTGTGGATCAGTCTTCTGTTTTCTTCCCCATCATTGGTAGGAAACTGGAATGCATAAATCCTGTGCACCACAGTGTAGAAGTTTACCACGTTAAAATCTAACTACATTTATCTTATACATCTCAATCCAACCAGTTCCATTATTATAGAGGTGGGAATCACTAGTAAATTGATCATCACATTTGCAAAGGCAGATATGTAAATTTTGACATGCAATTGTCTAAAATATTTAGGCCTTTTCACTTGAGGCATTGTGACAAATTTAAACCAGGCTGGTTTAATTGAGCCAGGTATATTCCAATAAGGAGATCTAAAGCAATAGTGACATTAAGATGTCCAGGCGAAGTTGCTTTTATGCTGCTGAGTCATACTTCTCAGTCAGGATGTTTGCTGCCAATTTCAATGCATTTAATTTCAGCCAACAAATAATGGACCATCAGCAAATTCCAAAACTCAGCTGAACATTACAGGAAGGTCATGATTATTGAGAAGTCGTCAAACTTTGATTTTTAAAAAGTTAAGAACAGTGAACAGCATCTAATGTCAAATCAAGCTAAAAGGCAAATCAGTACATTGGAATTCTGCTCATGCACAGCAGGCTAGATAGACAGTAAGGCTGCAAGTAACAAGGTCTGATTATAAAACCAAAGGCCATAAACCTACTGGGAGCTTGTATCACTTAATAATTATTAGGAATCTTCATTAACGATAATGTAATGATATTGAGCGATAGCAATTTCAAGCTCCTCTTTTTTGGCCAATCATTAACATCCTGCCCTCATCTATCCATTTCTGTATTCACTCATCCTTCCCAATAAAACCAAAGCTTCTTCTTTTTTTGAAAAGCAGAACACTGTGGATGCCAGAAATCTGAAATTAAAACAGAAAATGCTGGAAATCCTCAGCAGGTCCGTCAGCACCTGGGGAGAGAGAAAGCGAGTTAATGTTTCATGTCGATGATCTTTCATCAGAACTGAGAAAAGTTGGATGTGTAAAAGCTTTTGAACAAGAGGTGGGTGGGAAAAGGGACAACAGGAAGGTATGGGATAGGATGGAAGACAGGAGAGATTAATTGGCATAAGAATTGAGTTTACAGGGCCAAAGGGAATGGAGCGGGGCAAAAAAAGAAAGAAGCAAACAAACACATACCTTGAGTAGGTGTGCTACAGTCAGAAAGCAAAAGTAAGAGAAAAACCAAAACATGCAAATCACATTAACAGATTTGTCCAGTTTGCTGTGGACAGTCTTCATCTCATCATAACGAAGTCAGCCTTACCTAAATCGAGAATAATAGAAGCTATGATCTAACCATAGAAATTGGGAATCTGAAACTCTCCATTTCAAACATTAGATTGAACTCGATCGTAGCTTGATCACTATTTAATAAATATCCATGCACCATTAGTCTGTTAACTAACCTAACTCATTGCTTATGACTAATTCTAATCTGGCCTTCCCCCTGTTAATTCTGGGACATATTGCTGTATAAAACTATCCTGCAAACACTCAAGAAATTCACTACCTTTCTGACATGTGCTAGTTTGCTGATCCTAATCTATATCAAAGTTAAAGTCCCCTATTAAGACCTCTCTGCCTTTGCTGCATGCTTGTCTAATCTCTGTATTTATACATTCTACCACATCCCAGCTGTTACCAGGAGGTCTATTGACAACTCACTCTATAGCCTTAAAACCTTTTTGATTTCTTAATTCTATCTAAGAAGTTTCTACTGCCTACATTCTCTTGTTACATTCTCTCTTGTCATTGGAGTCATTTCATTTCATCCTTAATCATTAATGCTCCTCCTGCCCCCTACCATTTTCCCTAACTTTGCTGTAGGCTTTATAACCTCATGTCTACGACATCCATTCCTTGCTGTCTGACAGCCATGTCTCTCTAATGGCTACCACATCATATCCTCCAATCATCTGCAGTTCATTCAAATTGTTTCTTATACTCTAGCATTCGTATAAAGAATGTTTATTTGGGCCACATCCCCTTACAAGAACAACATTTTATATTTGTACAGCACTCTTAAAGTAATTAAATGTCTGAGGGCACTTCACAGGAGCATTGTAAAGCATAATATGACACCTGTCATAACCTGTGTTTCTGTTCTAATGTTTTACTCACATTTTTCTTATTTCCCTCTCCTAGAAAAATTCTTTATATTTTTTGATTTTCTCATTACATGTAATGCCTAAAGCACAATTTCTGACTTTTCTTTGTTTTCAAACTGTTATCTGAATTACCTTTCCGATCTCGTCCCTCCCAATTCCCTCCATCTACTCATTTAAAGTCCTTGTGGCCGTTCTATCTATCCTCTCTGCTCGAAGGCCCTGATCCCAGCCCAGTTCAGATGGAGCCTATCCCAATGATACAGTTCCTTCCTGTTCCAGTACTGGTGCCAGTGTCTCAGGAAATGGAACCCCAGTTTCCCACATCGCACCTTCAGCCATGTATCAACCTCCTTAATCTGCTTATCCTTATACCAATTTACACGTGGTTCACACAATAACACAGGGATCATATCCCTTGAGGCCCCTTATTTAATTTAGCTCCTATTTCCTGGCACTCTCCAAATAGAACCTCTTGACCATACTTTCCTATGTTGTTGCTCCAAACACAGATCATTATGACTCGATCTGCCCCTTCCCTCTCCAATATCCTTTTAAGCCGTTTTGAGACGTCCCTCATCCATGCATCTTTCTTTGTTTACTGATCAGTCCAGCACTAATGCCCATTTGTTTGCAGTGCTGAATGATGTTGAGCAGCCTGTCCATTAGTCCACTCAGTATTAGCCTAGTAACCCATTCCTCTTCCATTCTAATGGAATAGTTGCTATCAGTAGCAAAGGAAAAGTCGACCTTTTATGCTCATTCTTATCGTCCCATGTCAATTTTTATGTTTTTTTGATTAAAAAAACCTTCTCTATTGATCCATTCTATTGTACCATCATGAGCAACATCACAATTTATCTCTACCAGCTCCATCAATCTCTCTGGACTCCAATATATAATGTTGTCTTGATGGTAAGCCTTCTATAACTTTACACTGTAACACACAAACAAATCCTTATTTAATGTTTTCCTTTTAAACACCCAGTTCACTTTCCTTCTCCTTAAAAATGTGTTCATGTTCACCCTGCTCTCCAAATCACTGGCCCATTTTCTTTATATTTACCTTAGAGTCATCATAGCACAGAAGGAAGCCATTGAGCCCATGCCAGCTCTCTGTAGACCAATCCAGTCAGTCCCATTCTCCCACTCTATTCTTGTAGCCCTGTAAGTTTATTTCTGCCAAGTGCCTATCCAATTTTGTTTTGAATTCATTGATTGCCTTTGTTTTCACCACCTGAGATCCAGATCATTACCACTTGCTCTGTAAAAAAGTTCTTCCGCACATACCGCCATAGCTCTTACCAAAGATTTTTCATCTATGGCCCCTAGTTCTTGTACCATCAGCTAATGGGAACAGATTTTCTTTGTCTACCTTATTTAAACCTGTCATAATTTTGTGCATCTCTATAAAATCTCCCCTCAATCTCCTTTGCTTCAAGGAGAACAACACCAGCATTTCCAACCTAATCTTGTGGCTTAACTCTTTCATCCCTAAACCCGTTCTGCCAAATTTCCTCTGCACCCTCTCGAGGACATTCACATCCTTTCTAAAGCGTGGTGACCAGAACTGGGTACAATGCTTTAGTTGTGACCTGAACAGAGCTTTATAAAGCATAATTCCCTTCTTTTATACTCAATACCACCATTTATAAAATCCAAGGTCTCATACACTTTGCTGACTATTCTTTTAATATGTCCTACTATCTTTAAAGATATATTCAGATGAACCCCTGGGGCCCTCTATCCCTGCATGCTTATAAACAAGAGAATGTAAGATCAGTGGTAGGAGACTACAAACTGGGGCATAAGAAAGGGCATTGGGGTTAATGGTGATGAATTTATTGCAGCCATCAGTGAGTGAAAGGTGCAGCAGAAATAAAAGAAAGGAAATACCATCTAAACAGGCAGTTCAGAGTGAATTACTTCACACAGAGTGATGAAAATATGGAACAAATTGGACAGGGAGACTGAAGAAGCAAGTGGTGTCAGAAAACTCAACAGAATGCTGGATGGTACATTTTAATGAACGAGGTTGATTGCCAGATTTGACAGATAGACTACAGAAAGACTTGTTTTCGAACTTCTAAATCAGCAAGAAGTCCTGCAATTGTCCATTTCAATCTTGTGAATTCTTAGGATTCCAAACACCATCACATGGCCTCCCACTACAGCTATGGCTATCTAGTCTTTTCTCAATTGTTCTTCATTTGCAGTGGGTGATGGTTCAGGCTCTGATTCCTATTCATTTGGAAGTTTCAGAGGTCACTGTCCTCCTTTGCACTCTGTTACTTCTACAAATAAACTCCTCTGCTCATCAGCAAAAATTAATCACCCTTCTGCTGACAATTCCACTTTGCACACATTAATTTCCTTCCACTCTAACATCATCAGCCCCCAACGACTTCTTGCAGTAAAATAGCTGAACCACAAACATATTGATTTCTTCCATGGATCCATAGGGTCATGAAATGCTTGATTCTCTCACCGCATCTGTGGTGATTGTTGCTTTAAGGTCAGCCTTGCTGAGTAAGGGTCAAATGGTCAGAACAACCAATCAACACCGAACACGGAGAATCTCATAAGGGAGGCCAGTTTTCCTTGACTAGGGGAGTGTATTGTAGCCTTGCTAGAAGCAGGCAGCTAATCCAACAGCTCTGTAAATAAAGTTTATTGTTCAACTAAAGAAGGCTCTCAGTAGCACACCTCTACATCTGGTAATGAGTACAAATGATTCTGGTGCTGCCTGTCACCCTACAGCTGTGAGTATCTTGTTTTAAAGAGGGGAAGAAAGAAAAAAATATATACTCACCAGGATGCCTCTCTTCAGGGGGATCAACCTATTCAACTCCTCCATGGAGGACTGGAGTCAATACATCGAGCCTCGGGTTTTATTTCCAGGCCAATGAAATAGGGGAGGAGGCAAAGCACAAAGCAATTCTCTTAAGCCACTGTGGGAGTCAAACTTACAACCTTATTTGCAGTCTCACAGCCCCAAACGCACCTGACTCCAAATTGTTCAGTGAGCTAGTGGATTTAGTGAAGGGCCATTTTCAGCCCAGATCATCAGTCATTATGCAAAGAATCAAATTTAATACAAGGATGAGGACCGCAGACGAATCAATCGCAGGTTTGTATTGCCAAGTTGAAGCAATTGTCAGAGCATTGTTGGAGCGACCTTGAACGACATACTATGGGATCAGTCAGTTTGTGGAGTGCGCAAGGATGCCATTCAGCATTGATTGCTGGCAGAAGTCGATATAACTTTTAAACGAGCAATGGAGATAGCACAGGCCGTGGAAGGTGCTGAAAAATATTTGCAAGAGATACAGAGCTTGCAAAATGACACCGATTACCAGTTAGGGCGGGAACCTGCAGCCAGGCGTGGCGCCAAAACCGCTAAAGCAGCCGCGACGCGGGAATCATTCCCAATCACCCAGAAGTCAAAATAATATGCCAGAGGCAATCAGATAATGATCCTGAAGTTCAAATTTTATCGATATGGGGGTAACCAAACCCCTGAGACATGCAGATTTAGGGAGGCTGAGTGCCATTACTGTCGCAAAAGAGGACATTTGAAAACACTGTGCATAGCTAAGTCCAGACTGCCAAGTAACCAGGCAGCAAAGATGTTAGAAGTATGTAACATGAAATAGCTTGGAATAATTGATTCTGACATTCACTCTATTTTTAATCTTAAAGCAGTCAAGGCAAACCCACGTAGATGGGAAGCATCTAGTTATGGAGGTGGATACAGGGGCATCAGCCACAGTGATGGGTGAACACACATTTCAGTACCTGAGGGAAGGAATCCAACCCTTGAGCCTGGAGAGAACTTCTGCCCAGTTGAAGAAATACACGGGAGAAGCAATAAAAGTAAAAGGCACCACCGTGGTACCTATGAGCTATGGGCAGTAGTCAGCCTAGCTCCCAGTAATAATATTGACTGGGGAAGGACCAAGACTTCTGGGCCATGACTGGCTAAAAGGAATCAGGTTAAATGGTCTGAGATTTTTCAAATGCAGGCAGGAGGACTGCTAGAATTGTTGAAAAAAATAAAACAGCATCTTTTGCTCCGAATTAGGAAAAATCAAAGGCTTGCAAGCCAAGATTTATGTTGATCTAGAGGCAACTCCCTTATTTTTAAGGCTAGACTGGTACCATATGCCTTAAGAGAAAAAGTTGATGCTGAATTAAACAGGTTAGAGGAACTAGGCGTCATACAACCGGTTCAATTTTTGGAATGGGCAGCACCTATCATCCCCGTACTGAAACCGGATAAGACTGTCCGCATTTGCGGTGATTATAAGCTAACAGTTAATTGGGCCGCCAATTTGGATAAATATTCAATTCCAAGAATTTAAGACTTGTACACAAAGCTGGCAGGAGGTCAATCCTAAACTAAGTCGGACATGAGTCACACGTACTGGCAACTCGAGTTAGTTAATACATCCCTGGGGTATGTCTCAATAAAAATACACAAAGACCTATTCCAGTATACACGCCTCCCTTTTGTCGTGTCTTCGGTATGTGCAATATTTCAAAGGACGATGGAGAGTCTGCTACAGGGATTACCATGAGTTGTAGTATATCTTGATAATGTCCTCATAACTGGATTGACAGAGGTAATTTAGCAAATTACGAGGAAGCATTAAAAAGATTTCTGGAAGCGGTAGTTCACTTAAAAAAGGAGAAATGCACTTTCTGAGGCACCGAGGTTAGCGATCTGGTGCACCATGTAGACATGCAAGGATTATACCCCGTGGAAGAAAAGGTTAATACGATAAAGGAAGTGCCTTCCCCCACAACTATCACCAAATTCAAATAGGGGCGATTTTTACCCAACTTAGCGGCTGTATTTGCCCCCTTGCACATAATTCTGGAGAACCACCATCACTGATCCTAGAAGGCTCCCCAGGAGCCAGCCTTCAACAGAGTAAAACCAACTGCTATACTCCTCAACGTTGTTAGTGCACTTCAACCCAACTAAAGAGTTGACATTGACCTGCGACACCTCTCCATATGGCATTGGTGCAGTATTGTCCCCTGAAATGGTCAACGGCTCGGAGAGGCCAATAGGTTACACATCAAGAACCCTCTCAGTGGCCAAAAATGGTTATTTGAAGATTGGGAAGGAAGGACTGTCAATAGTATTCAGGGTTAGAAAACTCCACCAGTACTTACATTGCAGGCGCTTTACTATTGTCTCCAATCATAAACCACTTTTGGGCCTGTTCAAAGAAGACAAGTCTATCCCGCCGATCGAATTCAGCGATGAGCATTAATTCTGTCTGCCTATGAATACACTTTCAAGCACCAACCTGAGATACACATAGCGAACATTGATGTTCTTAGCCACCTACCCTTGCAAGAAAGCATTGTGTGTACTCCTGAACCCCAAGAAACCGGCCTTGCTTTGAATTTCTTAGACACATCACCTGTCTGCGCGAAGCAGATCAGGAACTGGACCAATCAAGATCCACTCCCGTCCAAAGTGAGAGACCAGATACTTAAGGGATGGTTAAATGAGCCACCGTCCGAGGAAATGAAACCATTTTTTGCCCGCAAATAGAAATTGAGTTGAGCGGTCCAAGTTGGATCGCAGGGGTTATTGTCTGTGAGATCGGACCCCTTTCATACCAAGTAGACATGGAAGGCTGGATCGTTCGTAAACATGTGGATTGCTTGAGGAGCAGGGAGACAATTTCACAGTCAGTGTTGCCACCAAGGAATGTTATTGAACCCATAAGCACCAAAGCACTGATTAATACGGACTTGAAACGTTAACTCTGTCTTTCTCTCCACAGATGCTGTCAGACCTGCTGAGTTTTTCCAACATTTTTTGTTTTTGTACCTGACTGACCTTTTGTAGACATAACTGATGCCTCCATTGAATCAAATAGTGATTAACTGCCTGTGCCAAAAGAGGAACTCGTTATCGCAATTTCTGTTAGTGTCGATCCAGTAGGAGAGCCTCAGGCTATAGAGTTACGCTGATCTACCCCCTCAATGACTTGATTTATATTTGCTGGGCCAATGTATGTAAGTGTATGTAATCTGAATTCATGGCAAAGGAGCCAGTGTGATTATGTCTAAGATTTTTGAGATTGTTTTCTATTCACCTGTATGAAGTAATTTGTGTAAATAAGGAATGTAATACATGGAATTAAAGGGGGAGGGATGTGGTGATTGTTGCTTTAAGGTCAGCCTTACTGAGTAAGGCATACATGGTCAGAACAGTCAATCAATACTGAATGCGGGCAATCTCATAAGGGGATGGAGTTTTCCTAGCTTGGAGGTGTGTATTGTTGTCTTGCTGGAAGCAGGCAGCTAATCCAACAGCTCTGTAAATAAAGTTTGTTGTTCAACTAAAGAAGCCTCTCAGTAGTACATCTCTAAAAGAACTTTCGCAGTCTCAATGTCTTGTCCCCAGCCTTGAACAAACACGTTCTGCTACTTATCAAATGTAGACTGGGTGACCACTTTGTGGAGCACCTACATTCAGTGTGCAAGCATGACCCCAAGCTTACTATTAATTGTCATTTTAATTTTCCACCTTGCTCCTGTGCTTACCTTTCTGTCCTCGACCTGCTACAGTGATCCAGTGAGGCTCAACACAAGCCCAAGGAACAGCATCTTATCTTCCGACTTAGCACTCAACGGCCTTCTGGGCTGCTCAGCATTGAGTTCAACAACTTTAGATCCTAACCACAGCCTTCACCTCGTTCTATGTGTTTTTTTTTTCTTTTTTTTTCGCTTGGCCTTGTCTGGCTTCTTTATCACTCACGGTTTCATTCAGATGGTTTTTATGTAGCAAATCATACCGCATTTGGACACAACCTTTGTTTCTATAATATACCCATTACCACCCTCTGCGGCTGTTGCATCATTAAATCTTTTGGTGTTTTTTATTCATTTATGGGATTTGGGCATTGCTGGCTAGGCCAGCATTTATTGCCCATCCCTAATTGCCCTTGAGAAGGTGGTAGTGAGCTTCCTTCTTGAACCGCTGCAGTCCATATGGTGTAGGTACACCCACTGTGCTGTTAGAAAGGGAGTTCCAGGGTTTTGACCTAGTGACAGTGAAGGAACAGCGATATATTTCCAAGTTAGGATGGTGAGTGGCTCAGAGGGGAACTTCCAGGTGGTGGTGTTCCCATGTGTCTGCTGTCCTTGTCCTTCTAGATGGTAGTGGTTGTGAGTTTGGAAGCTGCTGTCTAAAGAGGCTTGGTGAATTGCTTCAGTGCATCTTGTGGATGGTACACGCTGCTGCTACTGTGCGTTGGTGGTGGAGCGAGTGAATGTTTATGGATGTTTTGCCAATCAATCAGGCTGCTTTGATCTGGATGGTGTCAAGTTTCTTAAGTGTTGGGGGAGCTGCAATAATCCAGGCAATTGGGGAGTATTAAATCACGCTCCGGCCTTGTGTCTTGTAGATGGTGGAAAGGCTTTGGCTATATGACTAGTCCATTTCAGCTTCTGGTCAATGGTAACCTCCAGGGTATTGCTATTTAACCTCCCTGCTCTGCACCCCATCACAGACCTTTTATTTTGTTCATCTTGCCCTCCTCCCCTTTCACTTTAAATCTCCTACATTTCTATCTTTCTTCAACTTTGAAGGAAGGATATCGTCCTGAAACATTAACTTTGTTTCTCTCTCCACAGATGCTGCCTGACCTGCTGAGCATTCCCAGCATTTGTTGCTTTTGCTTCAGAGTTCCAGCATCTGCAGTATTTTGCTTTAATATCAGCACTAACCTTCTACCCATTTAGTCAGAGGCTATACTGCCAACTTTCTGACTCGGTAGAAAACAAAGGAAGAAACAAGGCTATGCCTGGAAGGGGTGCCTACTCTAGTAAGAGAATGCTATCTTATGTTTAAGCTCAGGGACTGTCAGTTCAAAGAAAAGTCTGACCTTAAAAATAACCTTGCTAATTGGGAACACCATGGGTGTGTTTTGCTGTTTTTCCCATATCACAGGAGGGACTGAATTAAGATTTGTTACGCAATACTTGTTGCTGTGTATATTCAGTTACTGAATGTAAAAATATACAGCTTAACAACTCATATCTGGCCCTGTCTCACTAAAACACTAATGAGTCTGCCTTTCCGAAGATTAGAGAAGCACACTTAGAAGAATATGCTACATAATGCCGTTCAAATCTTATAGTAAGGCGGTTTCATTGTGACATGTCATGGCATGTAATGCTTCTGTATGACTGATTATTGGGCTTAAAGATAACCTCCTAATTATGAAACATACATGATCCACTTATGGGAAAGGTCAATAGCACGCAACTCAAGAGTACAAATAGAACAAGCCCAAAAGTTTAATATCTTGATCAATCAAGACATCAGTACGATACCCACATCTGTCTTCCTCACAAGTGTTACAGGATACAAATTTTCTGAGGCAGTCCCTTGGAATTGAGGATAATTTGTGTCCACTCCGGTTTGATGGGTTCTGATATGGCTGACAAGTCTGATGCATGATCTGTAGACTCTGTATGATCATGATCATGTTGTTGTTTATTGCAAGGGGAATGGAATATAAAAGCAGGGATGTTTTGCTACAGTTGTACAGGGTCTCGCAGAGACCACATCTAGAGTAGTGTGTACAGTTTTGGTCTCCTTGTCTAAGAAAGGACACAATTTCAATAGAAGCAGTTCAGAGAGGGTTCCAGGGATGTGGGGGTGGGAGCTGGTGGGTGTTATTTTATGGGGAAAAGTTGTGGACAGGTTGGGCCTGTATCCATTGGAGTTTAGGGGAATGAGAGGTGATCTTATTGAAGCATACAAGATCCCGGGGGGGACTTGACAGGGCGGATGCTGAAAGGATGTTTCCTTTGTGGGAGAGACTAGGACTTGGGGACACAGTTTAAAAATAAGGGGTCTCCCATTTAAGATGGAGGGCAAAATATTTACCTTAGCGGATAGGAGCATGCCCGACTCGCTCGAGCGTAAATTGACGCGCGTTGATTTCAGGCGTGCGTCCCAATTAGCGGGCAAGCAAAAAGGTTTTTAGGAAATCTCATCCACAGGCGGGATGAGGTTTCCTAAAGCAAATAAAAATAAAATAAAAATGTTGAAACTTAATTAATAACATGTCCCGGCTCATGTGACAGAGTAACATGCAACTCTGTGCCTCAGGGAGATTATGAAGCGTGCACTCAAACACACGTATGAAGTTTCCACTTGTCCCACTCACCCTCCTCCGCCACCCGCTGCCCCTTGTGTTTCATGCTGGGCAGGCCTTAATTGGCCCCCCCTGTGTGAAATCGCCTCCTGGCCCCAGTCGCAGGCGATGGTCGGCTTCCCGACAAGTCTGCCCAACAAGGGTTAAATTCTGCCCGAAGATTAGGAGAAATTTTTCCTCTCCGAGGGTAGTGAGTCTGTGGAACTCTGTCCAGATAGTGGTGGAGGTAGAGTCAATTAATATTTTTAAGGCAGAGGTGGATAGATTCTTGACTATAGGGGATGAAAAGGCATAGGAGGCAGGCAGGAAAGTGGAGTTGAGGCCACAATCAGATCAGCCATGATCTTATCAAATGGCTGAGCTGGCTCAAGTGTTCAAATGGCCTACTGCAGCCCCTAATTAATTTTTGTATCACATGCAGGTGCATATGTAACCTGTGGTGAGGAGCAGGCTGAAGTTGAAAAGCCTGCTGAACCAATAGCCACAAATGAAGCAGGAGACTGAAGTGTCAACTTCATTGTAGTGGTGGGGAAGGGGCAGCAGACTGACCCAAGGTACATTAGTTGTCACAGAAGATCAGCAAGGAAGAGACCAAATATAGGTCATACAGTATAGCAAGTGTATTCCAGGGTGGAAAATGTCTTGATGTCGAGGGGTGTCCAGGAATTTGAAAGCAAGCTTGAAGGATGATGTAGATTGTGACATGATGGTCTCCATTGAAAGGGTTAACATGGGACTGGGTACTGTACTGCCTACACTGTGATGTAAAATAACATATGGCCTGAGTGTAGAGGGCAGTCTTGGACTGGACAGAGATGTGTGTAGAGGCAAGCATGGAGACAGATCCTAGCTTAGGCAGGGTCTGACATTTTCCCAATGTAAATGCAAAAATGTGATCTGGACAAGATATCACCTAATAGCAGATTATATGAGTTCTCCATCCAAAATCTCTCACCCCTCTTTGTTTTGTCATTATCACTGCTCCTCTGAACTTAACTGCCCTATTCTTTCTAAATTCCCAATATGCACATGACATATTCCTACTCTCCCCTGTACCCTCAAATTAAGACTCATTGTATAATCTCTGACTACCTTTGTAACACAGGAGCTCCTTCCGTAATTGTTAAGTTTATAAAATCCAAGGTTGGCATCTGCTAACCAGTGATAAATCTTACCTTATCCTTTAGCCCTTTTAACCTGAAGATGCCATTTGACATTGACCTCTTAATAATAAAGGAAAACAATAACTATCATTCTGCCTCTGTACTCAAATGAGGTTTCAGAGTATTTAAACAATCTTATGACTCAGGGAAGATTATGTTCACGTCAGATCACTCTCTTTCGTATAAAATTGTATTCATAATTTATTTTGATAGTGCTTCAGTTCCTTCTAATAATAAGAGGCTTTATCTTCATTCTGCCTCACAGAGCTAATGGGAGAAAAATTCTAGTACTGCCCTTTTCGAGTGTGGGAGTTATAAATCGTGATTACCCTGCACCAGCTCCTTTGGAGGCAGCCAGTACACAGATCTCATGCTGCCTCCTCGTTTGAATGCTTTCAGCTTATAGCTCAGCACAATCTGCCCTGCTGATGGGTGGCACACAGAAAGCGGGCTCCAGCAGCATCCATGGTTAGTCTGCACATCTGAAAAGCAGCCAGCCCCTCTTGAAGGGGAGCTATACTCATTAAACAGAAGCTGCTGCGGACTGTCTGTGGAGTAAATGGCTACAAGGAGAAACACATGAAATGGGGCAGCAGAGCAGAGAGAGGGGACTCCCAGAGATTCCAATGCAGCACTAGAGACATTAGTATAGGAGGATGCAAAGGAGGAGAGAAGCAATGTGTCTGCAGGGGCCAGGAGGCCATCAAGACAAACAATGAGAAGGGAATCAGGGCAGATGGCCAGTGAGGTCAATTAGTGGTCTTGTCCTGGGTACATGATAGTAAGGCCGCAAAAAGCTCTGACCACCATTTTCCAACCCACTCTGGCTACACCTTTTAGTGAATAGGAGACGGTGTTTACTACACTTGCCAATTGACAGAACTTGTGCCAAATCAGTTAAAGAGGCTGATTGATGTCATGATATGCCCACTCTGCATACTTCCTATGCACATATAGCACACCCATGCTTGGACCCTATCAGTCAGGGGTGCTGCGCGGAACATACTGGCAGCATCTGGAAACATTTCCAGCTGCTATCTTTTCTCCTCAGGGCTTCTGCAGAGCTGGCACCAGCAACGCTATGGAGCCTAATTTCATGGATACTGAATTCAGGGTATAATTTTTTTTAATAAAAGGAAGATTTCATACAGCGTCTTTCACAACAACAGGAAATCCCATGGCCAGTGCAGTGCTTTTTAAATATAGTCACTGGTGTAAAATACGAAACGCCGCAGCCAATTTTGTCAGAGCAAGCTCCCACAAGCAGCAATGTCATAAGGACCTGATCATCCATTTGATGTTGGTTTAGGGATAAGTATTTACCAGAACACCAGGGATAACTCAGTTGCACTTCTTCAAAATAGTGCCGTGGAACGTTTTACGTCCACCTGAAAGGGCAGGCAGGGCCTCAGTTTCATATATCATCCAAAAGATGGCACCTCTGACAGTGCAGTACTCCATCAGTACTATACTGGAGTGCCAGGCTTGGAATGTACGCTTAAATCCAGGAGTGAGACTTGAATCCACAACCGTATGCCTCAGAGGGGAGAATGCTGCCTCTAAACCCATGTCATTTCAATTTTGCTGAGGACATAGCCACTTTATTAGTATGGTCACGTCACAATGCTTCAAAATGAAAAAAAATATTGTGGCCAAGACGCACTTTCAGTCATTGAAATTGCATGGATATAGTGTTGCAATCAGTCGGCAGGAATGTTATACTTTTTGTGCGCACTGTCCATCATCCAAATAAAGTCCTATTTTTCTTACTGACAGTTACCACTTAGTAATGATTTTATTTATCTGGCTTTTCCAAAGTGGCCTCAGCAGATTGACCAGCATTTCCATTATAGTCTATTTTGATCTAAGTGCTTTGTATTCAACATTCAATTACCATGATTTGCAGTACTGTACCTGTAGATATTTCCACTGAAACTACTATCTCTGATCAGGATCTGAGTGACTGAGCTACTTGGACAAGTATCAACTGACCAGAGAGAGTCAGCATGGATTTGTGAAAGGTATGTAATGTTTGACTAATCTAGTTGACTTTTCTTTGAGGAGGTCACATGGGGAAAAAGCTGTTGTCTGTATGGTGTCTTGAACAAAATTTATAAGCTCCTTTTTACTGCCTGTGATCAGTATGTTTGTATGTAAGGGGTGTGTCTTTTCCTACCCTCAGAGTGATTGGCCCAATTAACTAATTCCAGCAGCAAGCTTTTTGTGACTTTAAAATAAAGAATGTTATTTATTATCACACACGTGCCTCAGATGTTTAAAATGAGACATTTCACTTGTCTCACACACAAATTTTAGATACAGATGAAGGTAAAACAATACAGTTACAATTTATAATATCCACAGTCTCTTCCATGGCAGGTCTGTAGTTTCTGAGACAAGTTGATGTTTTAGTTGAAATTAAGGTCTTGTAAAGCAAAAGACTCTCAGTCAGCTATGAGGCTTATTGTAGTTGAATTTCCAGGAAGTTGGTTCTCAGGTGAACTCAAAATTGGAACAGGTTGGGGAGAGCCCTTCTCCCACTTTCAAGGTATTGCTGTTTATGGCCTTGGCTGTTTAGATGACTGGCAGTGGGTTCAATGACTTTCAGTGGAAATCTGTCTGTAGAATGGCCTCTGCTCTTTTTAAAAGCAAAAGGAAAGTATGACTGTCTCAGCATGTAAACTCTTTCAAGTCCAAAGTCCTTTTCAAAATAAGTGGGTGGTTCGGATGATTATACATCTTGTGTTTGGTTCCACACTTGAAAGTTTGAGAAAGTTAGTGGGCGGAATTTTCCGAACCCACGGGCAGTGGGCATGATAGGTGGCATGTGCAGAAAATATGGTGCAACCTGCTTCACAGTGGCATGAAGGCAGGTTGTGATCGTCCGCTCAGCCCACCAATGGCAGCCGCTTTTCCTGCCATCATTCAGCGGGAAACTAATTGTAATACATAAGTATATAATTAAAGGCCATCTCACCAGGCTCTTGGAACCCCGCCTTATTGTCCGTCCACCACAGCACGCAGGTGACGTGCACTTGGCGGCCTTCACTTTGGGGGGCCTGAGATGAGTGAGCAGCAGCGTTCTCCACAGCTCGTCCATTGTTTACAGGCCTCAGAGGCAGTGGTGGGGGTGTGGGCAACTGATGCCTGGCCCTGGAGGTGACTGCTGAGGGTGGGGGGCGGTGGGGGGATGGTGCCTGGGGTCAAGTGCTGGCCAGCCTCAAAGGCGACTGCTGAGGGGGGGTGGGGGACGGGTGTCAAGTGTTGTCCTGGTACTGCATCCCATGCATAGGAAATTGAGATGGGGGGCAGTGTAGGTGAGGGAAGCAGCCAAGCTTTACGGGCACCTGTATAAACTGACTATGCCTTTGCAACTAAGACAGATCAGGTGCAGCCACAGTGATATGATTGGGGTCAGGTTCCTAGCCTGCCCGCCCATGCAAGCAATGCAGAGACACCAAAGGCCACCAAGAACTCCATACCTTACCCCCTGCACCCTCCCCACCCCTCCCCCCCGACACAAACTTCAAGTCCACTACCATTTTATTGGACCACAGAGCAGTTGGACTGCACACGTTGTATAATCTCCTCACTAACTCTGGCCATGTAGCAGTCACTACTGAAGGTGCTCACAGCCCCTTGCAATCTCAGCATCCCGGTTAGGGCCAGTGTCCCCTATGTCACAGGCTGACAAGGCAGTCATGCAGCGCACTCATCTCTGGACATCCGAGGGGTGACCAACACTCTCCGGGAAGCATTAACGGGCAGTCACACAGGGCCAGGAAAGATGCTAAGTACAGCCATGATAACACATCTCTCTCTCTTTCATGCTGCAGGAGGACCACGTCAGCAACATGGACCCTGATGATCTAGCTGTATGCTTGATGTCCTACAGAGACCGTAGAAGATGGAGGAGGGAGTGACTGAGGCACCTGGCTGTGCAAAGGCAGGAGCAGCAACCTTATAAAGGAGGGGGCAGCAGGAGCTCCTGCACACGCTACCCAGCGAGCCGTGGCTGGTCGGCACCTAGCGACACCCCACGGTCTATAGATGCTGCCTGTCATTCATGAAGATGACTGAGCACGAGTGTCACCAACCAATGTGCATATCTAAGACCTGGTGGCTCACATCTGCCACTTGCTGCAGGACTTGGCACCAAGGGGACATGGAGGGCATCCACTGCCAGTGGCTGTGATAGTGACCGTGGTGCTCAATTTGGGTGAGTGATGTGATTGGACTTCAGGGAGGGTACCTTCAGATTCCTCTTCAGCGGTTTCTTCGGAGCTTGATTGGAGGCCCTGGGTCATGGACTCTGTCGGCTGTTTGGCAGATGTGCCTGCAAAAGCAAGGGGAGATAATTAGTCCATGGCAGTGGCCTGTGAAAGAGTGCACATCATTCACAGAATGGCTGTCTGATGGATGTTGCACTGCCGGGTCCTCACTTGATGGAGAAGCACTGACCTCAACATCAGCACAGGACTGGTCCAGATCCTTGCCGGCCAGCTGTTTTTGAATCCTGTCAGAACTTTGATCTCCAGTATCCCTCCATCTGTCTGCGACCTTTCCCTACTGTTGTGAGTCAGTTCGTCCTGCATGGATAGAGATGGGGAAAGTGTATCAGGACTTCTGCTGGGCCAGATGATAAATATGCCTGGCCTGTGTGGGTGGCGAGTGGTCCCATGGATGGGATGAGGACAATGACGGTGTGTGTGAAAGAGCGAATGGTGATGTCCCTTGCAGTGGCAGTGAGTGAAGGCCCTGTGGGTGTGTGATGGGTTTGTGAGTGTGAGTTGGGAGTGAGGAAAAGAGTGACTTACCCTTGGCAGAACGGAGGAGCTCATTCATCCTTTTGCGGCACTGGGAGGCTGTTCTCCTCTGCAGGGCGTTGGCGCTGACCACCACTGCCACCGCCTCCCAAGTCAGTGAAATTGCTACCCATCCTGCAGCCAGAGTGGGGTTGAGAACATCCCAGTGGGCCTCCATAGCATCCAGCAGTCATTCAAGGGACCCATCGTTGAAGCCAGGGGGCTGCAGTCTTTTTGCCTTTGCTGGCCATGTCTCTGGACAGTGGTGGTGAGTTGGTGCCAATGAGCACTTTGCTGTCGGTTGCCTTTTAAAGATGGTGACTGGCGTGATCCAACAGCGGGGTGATGGCAAGTAGGTGAATGACAGCGCATTTGCCATGGAAACAGCGTGTTTCCCAGGAATGCATAAATAATGAGACAGGCTCGGGAAGATACAACATGAAAACTCACCATTTTCGCAGGCAGGCAGGACTCCATTTTAACCACACTTAGTGCAATTCAGGGAAAATTGCGCCCAGTGTCTTTTATTTGAAAGACCCATTCAATTTGATAATACACTTTTGAATTAATTTCAGGAAAGGGCATTGACACATCATTAGTCTGGAAGATTCCTTTTGTTCCCTCTTGAGACAGGAAAGTTTTCAACCCATAATAGAAATCAGGTGACGCTCAGGCAGCCATTTTCTTTACAGCCTTTTGTGGTCAGTTTTAAAATATAAAAATTAGTTTGAAGTTCAGAACATATTGGAGACATGGACTTCCAGAACGTATTTAATGAAGTTCCATACAGGACATTATCAGCAGAAATGAAAGGACATGCATTTAGGGGCTTTCTTATAGAATGGGTCAGTAATTGATTTGGAACTATAAGGCAGAGTGCAGCGATCAATATATATAAATATATATGGATGGGTTGTACATCCAAATTTGCAGTCAACCCTGAACTAGGAGGCACTTTAAGTTGTGCAGACTGTTGTTGATGGATTAAGTGAGCGGTAAAACTGTGGAAAATGGTGTTCAGTGTGTGTAATTTCACCAGTCTTTGCCTCGAATGGGCTCACATTTACTTTCACTAATCTCTTCCTATATTCTTATCTATAGAAATGCTGACAATTTGTTTTTTCTGTCTCTTTCTCATCTACTCACATATTCTTTTTTCCCTTCCTTTATCAATTTCCTGGTCCTCCTTTAATTGCTGAATGATAGTCCACTCAATCCTCATGCATATGACTCTTTCCAGCAACATTATCTGCCTTTTTCTTTGATCCAATACAATCTTTAACTCCCCTTGTTAGCCACAGTTGGATCACTTTTTCTATGGGGATTTTGAGCCTTAAAGGAATGTTTATTTGTTGCAAGGGAAGGGAAAATATTGATCATGTAACAGAGAGTCCCTTTAAACACAAAATTAGCACTTTGGGAGACACAATTCTGTTTGACATTGTATTTTGCTTTGGACTTCAGCTTTTTCTATCCCAGATATCTAATGATAAGTAAACAGCAACACAAAGGAGGGTAAGCATGAAGAGTCATGCGGACTCGAAATGTTAACTGTGCTCCTCTCCACAGATGCTGTCAGACCTGCTGAGTTTTTCCAGGTATTTTTGTTTTTGTTAAGCATTTAGATTTTGTGGGCTTTCAGGTCTGAAGTTGAATATCCTCCTTCCCCAAATAAATATAAGTTCAAGCCCTATTGAAAAAATATCATAGCAAACTAACTCACAAATCCAAAAAAATGTGGGGTTACATATTCCAATCTTTCAAAAATAAAATGTGTTGCATCAATGTTGGATATAGCATCCCAGGAGGAAGATATTGGCCCTGGAAGGTCACCAGAAAGCTGAATAGTTTTGATACATTAAGTGGATGGGTAAAGCAGTGCAAATGATGTTAAGTCTTCTAAAAGAAAGAGCTTGCATTTATGTGGTGCCTGTCACATTCTCAAGACGTCATAAATCATTTTGCAGCCAAACAAGTCATTTTGAAGTGTAGTCACTGCTGTAATGTGGGGAAATGAGGCAGCCAATTAATGCAGGAAGCTGGCAAATTGACCCCCATGAGAGGAGCAAGCTAGAATTACAATTCATGTGCCAACTTGGTGGAATTGATAGCACTGTCATTTCTCAGTTAGAAGGATGTGCATTCAAGTCATATCCCAGAGACCTGAGTACCCAATCTAAGCTGATGATGCAATGCAGTGCTGTTCTGACTCTCAGTTTAGATATTAAACTAAGGCTCAGTCTACTTGCTCCGGTGAATGTCAAATATCTCATAGTACTATATCATAAAGGAGTATTGTAGGTATCCCTGATTAGTATTTACTCCTCAGCTAACATTACGAGATGCTTATTATCTTATTGCTGTTTTTGGGACCTTGCTGTGTGCAAATTGGCTGCTTTTTACAAAAGTAAATTTGGTTATAACGTGCTTTGGGACATCATGATGTGAAAGAGAAAAGCCTTTCTTTTTCTTTGTGATCCTATCACTCAGTAGCTTAAGGCAACCTTTTCCATAATCAGCAGCTTTCTTCTAAGTCAAAGAGGCACAAACAGGACATCTGTGACTGACAATGAAAAATATTAACTGTCTGGAGCATCAAGACAGTAAACATTTTTATTTTCAATTAATGCAGTAAAACTTTATTATCTAATTTGGAACAAAATGTTCCTCAGTTTTGTGTACGACTCATAATATTTTCTCATCATAGATATTATTCAGCATCCGTCAGTTTTGGTGAGCTAATGACAAAAATATACCTCCATTACTTTCCAATTCTTTTTGCAATTGAAAATGATGAAACAGAAACACTTTGATTTTTCAATAAGTCAACAGAGTCTTTATTAAAAAAAATGCAATGTCTGCCTTAAAATAATTATTTGTGGCTAATTACTTAAATACATTAGCTGACCTTGTGTGATGTTGCAGACAAGAAGTTAAGAACAAGGGTGACATGTCAAGAAGGATTAGAGAGTCAGGAGATTATTGAGCTAAGGTAGAGAAATGGAGAAGGGGAAGGGGCAGCGGCTTGCAGTAGGGTGGGGGAAGGAGGTGTATGGGAGAAGAGAGGGGAAGAGCTAGAAGACTGAGAGAAAGGAGGGCGATATTTTCAGTAAGTTGCATCTGTGCTTTGGAAATTCTCTTGGCAGGGGAGAGGGACAGCATGGACTGGGCAATTAAGCCAACTGCAGGATTAAATATGACATAATATTATTGAAAGAAAGAAAGTCTTGCATTTATGTAGCGTCTCTCAAGACCACCAGATATCTCAAAGCACTCTACAGACAATGGGGTACTTTTGGAATGTAGTCATTGCTGTAATGTAGCAGATGCAACAGCCAATTATGCATCCAGCAAGCTCCCACAAACAACAATGAGAGGACTTCCAGAAAATCTTTCTTTTGTGATGTTGATTGAGGGACAAATATTGGTCAGGACACTGGGGATAACCACTCTGTTCTTCTTCAAGATTGTGCTTTGGAATCAGTAACTCCCATCTGAGAGGGCAGACAGGTTTCATTCTGACCCAAAAGATAGCATCGCCAACAGTGCAGCTGTCCCTCAGTGTTAACCTGGAATATCAGCCTTGGCATTTGTTCTATGGTCCTGGATTGGGACGTGAGTCTACAGCCTTCGGCCTTGGCAGGAAGAGTGTTATGAACCCACGTACATCTGACTAAGGAATAATGATGTGGGTAGGGGGGTCGTTTGTGATCCAGAAATTTTAGATTATCCCTTGGGCTTGGGAGGAGAATTCAGGCCTCAGCCTGGGGATTTGGAGTGGTGTAGATATGGCCACAGTGGACAGGGTTTTTTTTTTGTGTTTCAATAATTATTAATTTAATTAAAATGCTCCACATTTGTCTTACATGTGGATCCTTTGATAAGGAGAACCTGCACTGCTAGCCAATGCCTCTGTGCTGGAAGAGCCGGCTTAATCTCAGGGCTGGATCATTGTATCAGTAATGGATTGTGTAACATCACAAATGCCAATCACAGCACTAGCTGCAGGAATAACAGATAACGTATATACTCGAGTGATAGCCAATCTCATATAAAAGTTAACCCCTGATTTTTCATCAAAAAATCCTTAATTTTTCATATATCCTATGTATAAATTGTTAGTAGTTTTCACCGGTTTTTTGGTGTACAATGCTACACCAAAATAGTGTGAAGATAAATTACTACAAATAATTATAATTTCCTAATGTTATAGTCATACCACCAATACTATTAGATTACCTGCACTTTAACCACAATATCCTTTGGTCCCACGCCGCATATTACATCTTATAAAATACTTGAAGTGAGAAATACTGTTGGTTATGAACTCATTCTGAGGCGGGATACCAGCAAGTCAAAAGATGTAACAACAGCCTTGTCAGGTCGGGAACTGCATTTCCGCCAATCCCGACTTCTAAATCAGTCAACGCAATGATATGTAACCTGTTATTACTTTTAATTTCCTGATTTTACACTCATACCAACTAATTCTTTTAGAGTATGTACATTTTCATCTGCTACAAGAGGCAATGGAAGAGGGTGGCACCACAATTAATGTAAATTAAAGTATGAGATAATATTTTATTTGTAGAATTAAAGTGAAATATGGCGAATGATTGCAGTTTTGCCTTTCTCATACCCAAGAAGAATTCTAGACTATAGCATAGGAACATAGGACTTAGAAGCAGGAGCCCTTCACGCCTGCTCCACCATTCAATAATATCATGGCTAATCTGGTTGCGGTCTCAGCTCCACTTTCTTGTCTGGCCCCCAAAACCCTTGATTCCCTTGTCTAACAAAAATCTAACTCAGTCTTGAATAAATTTAAAGGCCTAGCTTCTACTACCATCTGAGGAAGAGAAATCCACACTCTAATGACTCTTAGAGAAAATAATTCTCGTTAACTCTGTCTTAAAAGAGAGATCTCTTATTCCTAAACTATGTCCCCGAGTTCTAGTTTCCCCCATAAGTGAAATGTCGTCCGGGTAGCCACCCTATCCAGTCCCCTCAAGATTGTATATATTTCAATAAGTTCACTTCTCAATCTTCTGAACTCCAATGGTATAGGCCTAACCTGTTCAACCTTACAACAGAAGATAAGCTCTTCATTCCAGGGATGAATCCAGTGAACCTTGTCTGAACTACTTCTAAAGTGATTTTTTTTCTCAAATATGGAGACCAAAATAGCACACAGTACTTCAGATATGATCTCACCAAGGCCCTGTAGAGCTGCAGTAAAACTTTCCTACTTTTACATTCCATTCCCCTTGAAATAAACACCAACATTCCATTTGCTTTCCTAATTACTTGCTGTACTTGCATACTAACTTTATGTGATTCATGTACCAGGACATGTAGATCCCTCTGTACCTCAGAGTTCTGCAATCTTCCTCCATTTAAATAGTATACTGCCTTTCTATTCTTCCTGCCAAAGTGAACAAGTTCACATTTACCCCATTATATTCCATCTTCTAAATTTTTGCCCACTCAGTGAACTTATCAACACCCCTTTGAAGGATCTCTACCTCCTCTTGACAACTTACTTTCCTACCTATCTTGGTGTCATTGGCAAATTTAGCTACCTTACATTCAACATTGAAAATCCAATATTGATATAGAATGTAAATAGTTGGGGATCCAGCACTGATCTCTGTGGCACTCCACTAGTTACAGCTTGCCAATCCAAAGAAGACCCTTTTATCCCTACTCTCTGCTTCCTGATAGCCAGCCAATCCTTTATCCACGCTAATATGTTACTCCATACACCATGTGCTCTTTTCTTATGTAGTAACCTTCGATGTGGCACTTTATCAAATGCCTTTTGGAAATTCAAGTACAATACATCTACAGGTTCCCCTTGAATGTTACTTCTTCAAAAAACTCTAACAGATTAGTTAAACACAATTTCCCTTTCACGATGCCATGTTGGCTCTATCTGATCATATCATGATTTTCTAAGTACCCTGCTATTACTTCATCATAATGGATTCTAGCACTTCCCCTATGACAGACGTAAGTCTATCTGGCCTATTGTCCTGCTTTCTGCATCCTTCTTTTCTTGAATAAAATTGTTACGTTAAACATACTCCAATCTGCTGGGACCTTTCCAGAATCTAAGAAATTTTGGAAGATTATAACCAATGCATCCACTATCTTTGCCACCAATTCTTTTAAGACCCTAGGCTGCAGGCCATCTAGTCCTGGGGACATGTCAGCCATTTGGTCGAATAGTTTTCTAAACACCTTTTCCTTGGTAATGGTGATTGTTTTAAGTTTCTCCCTCCCTATCACCTCTTGATTTTCAATTACTTTTGGAAAGTTACCTAAGGTTGAAATTGTTCCAAATTTGCACTAAGTGCAGTAGTGGGTGGGTAAAACAACATTTTACCCACCAGCTGCAATGGACAGTTTTCATGCTATATAATCCCAAACCCACTGCATTAGTTATGCATTCCTGGGAAACATGTGGATGGCAGGTGGGCTCTCATTTGCCTACCGCTTCATCACGCCAGGCACTACATTTAACACCCAGATGCACGCACACATCTCAGTGCTTCCAGCCCAGGACTACTGCAGGGAAGGTGTCCAAGAAAGACAAAATGACTGCAGCCCCCACGTTTAGTGACGGGTCACTGAAACAGCTTTTAGATGCCGTGGAGGCCCACCGAGATGTTCTCTATCCCCACTCTGTCCACAGGATGGGCTGTGGCATGGCCAACCTGGTTTGGGAGGCAGTGGCAGTGGTGACCGGTGCCAACACTGCACACAAGAGGTTGGCCATCAAATGCACATAGAAGATAAATGATCTCATCTGTGCAGCCAGGGTATGGCAACCATTTCATCATTCTAAACTCACACACTCAAGCCCATCACACGTTCACTGGCATCTCACTCACTGCCAGCTCAAGGGTCATCACCACCCATTCTCACACACACGTCCTCACATGTCCATCTAGCTTCATCTCCGCTGGAGACTGCCTCCTCAGCCCTCACCATCTTGACGCCACTTGAACAGATCACACACATCCTGGGACACCCCCTTCCCCAGTACAGCTCTCAACCTGCAGCCTCTTCCCAAATCTTGAAGACCTGAGCGAAGTGCAGCCTGCCAGGTGCACATCGCTTCTGAGGGTGGGAGGGAACAATTCCAGCGGCCTGGCCTAATAATGATATGCCGATGTATTAGAATTAGGTTCCCAACAGCTGATGGCGGGGTAGGCTGAGCAGACATGGAAAATCCCGGCCTAAGTCTTCTACTATGAAGATAGACACAAAGGGCAGAATTTTTCCAGATTTGCACTAAGTGCGGTAGCAGGCAAGGAAAACGACGTTTTACCTACCGGCTGCAATGGCGGCTTTTCACGCCGTATCGTCCTAACCCGCCACATTATTTATGCATTCCTGGGAAGCAAGCCATTTTCACGGCAGGTGGGGTCTAATTTGCCTGCCTCGCCATCACCTTGCCGCTGCTTCACACCGAGCGCCAGATCTAAAGTCCAGCCACACACATCTTAGTGCTTCCAGACCATGGCTGCTGCAAATAAAACATGTCCCTGAAAGGCAAAAAGACTGCAGCCCCCAGGTTCAGCGATGCATCACTGGAATCCCTTTTGGATGCCTTGGAGTCCTGCTGGGATGTCCTCTACCCCCATTCTAGCTGCAGGATGGGCAGTAATCTCATTAATCTGGCTTGGGAGGCAGTGGGAGTGGTGGTCAGTGCCAATGCCCTTCAAAAGAGGACAGCCACCCAGTACCACAAGAGGATGAATGATCTCCTCCATTCCGCCCGGGTAAGTCATTCTTCTCATCATTCTCAACTCATACACTCACAAACCCATCACACATCCACGGGGATCTCACTCACTGCCAGTTCATGGGACATCACCTTTCATTCTCTCACACACACTGTCATTGTCCTCATCCCATCCATAGAACCACTCATTACCCACACAGGCCAGGCACACTTAATATCTGGACTGGTAGGGATCCTACTTACACTTTCTCCATCTTTATTTATTCAAGGCAAGCTGTCTCACAACAACAGGGAGAGGTAGCAGACTGGTGGAGGAATGCCTGAAATAAAGGTCCTCATGGACTTTGAAAACAGAGCCATCCAGCTGGCCGCCACTATCTGGACCGGTCCTGTGCTGAGGGTGAGGTCGGTGATGCTCTACAAAGCGAGGGTCCAGCAGTGCAAAATACATCAGACAGTCATGCTGTGAGTGATGTGTCCTGTTTGACAGGCCACTGCCATGCACTAATTATCTCTCCTTGCTTCCGTAAGCACATCTGGGAAACAACCAATGGAGTCCATAACCCAGGGCCTCCAATCAAGCCCCGAAGAAACCTCTGAAGAGGAATCGAGAGGCACCCTCCCTGAAGTCCTGTCACAGCACTCACCACACCCTGCACCAGTGCAGAGACACACACCTCGGTGGGACCTAGCTTTAGAGTAGCCTTGGGATCACAATCTGGTGAGTGTATCACACTGTCTGATCCACAGTAGGCAGCAGCAGGGACTTCCCAGGTCCCTGGCATCCGTCGGAGGACTTCTGGAGGCCAGAAATTTGCTGAGTCCGAGTCAGATGATGAGCCTCAAGACTTGGTCATGTCACAATTGCTGGAGCTGCAAAGACAAGCTCGGGAATATCAGGAAGGGATGTCCGCTGCACTCCTCAGATTGCAAAGCATGATAGAGGAGTCTGTCAACCTTCAGTCTGAGGTGATAGCACTGGCATGCCAACGCACCAAGGTCAACACTGGTAGGGTGGCGGACATCATGGAGACCTTGGTCCAGGATGTCACTCCTGCACTACTGCACGGGTTCAAATCCATTGGTGATGCCATAGTTGACCTGCAACAGTGTGTACGCGAGAGGGGTGCTTGGCAGCTCGATCTCACTCCAGCTACCTTTTCTCCTCAAGGAGTCAGACTGGGGCCCTTGGGCACCCAGAGGGAGGAGGATCAGCAGGTGCACACTCTGGGTAACACCCAGGTAACACCAAGAGTGTCTGGCCCATCTGAATCCACTCTTCCTGTGACCTCAACAGCTCCACAGGCTGAGGAGAGTTCCAATGCCACACAGCAGGACCCCGAAAGCAAGCCGGGGCCCTCCACATCTCAGGCCTCCAGGGGACCACCAAGGTCATCACAGACAGGGTATAACAGTCAGCAAGCTGTCCCCACCGCCACTGTGGATGGCCAGGGAGCACCAAAATGTAGCAGCAGGGTTAGGAAAGTTAAGAAGAATTAGTTGCACAGCCTGGGAACGGGTGTTAATCATTTGTACATACTGTTCACTATTGTCAGTAAACTCGCAAGAATGTCTTCCTGCCTGTAACTCCTTGTTCTGATGAGCAATGTTCTTGTCACTCAGATGTGAAACCTTTCTGCACAAGATAAAGGCAGGTGTCTCAGTCCAGGGCCTCTTCCCTGTGCTCTGTGCAACCTTCAGTCCAAAGTAGTGGTCCAGCCTCACACTCATTGGAAACATTACTGATGCCTGCACCTCGATGGTGCTTGTCATTGCTGCCAGAATGTAGTGGGCAGATGTCACAGAGTTCCGTCATTCTCTCTGTGTGCTCTCAGCACTTTCAAGGTGGGGCTGGCCCCCATCTCTTCACCATCTGTGACCAGTGACGCTGTGCTCTTGAAGGGCTCAGGTGCTGAAGGCAAAGAAAGGATCAGATGCTTCTAAAGTTTCATAGCTGTGTCTCTATGATATGACCCAGACCACAGAGCACAAGTAAGCTGCCCTTGGCCGGACAGGAGTCAGACATTCTCAGAGGCTGTGTGAAGATCTATAGAGCGACCTTATTGCCTGTCATCATCATCCTCCTGCAATCGAGTGACTATTGGAGCCTCCATTGCATCTTCATGGCAGGAGCATTCTCACAGAGGGTAGTCGCACTGCCATAAGGAGTTAAACATTCACAGATGCAATGAAAGGATATATGGGGGCACCTCACTGCATGTTGTCATCATCCTCCACGAATCTAGCAGCTATGAGGGCCTCCCGAGTGTGCCTGCCTCATCTAGCCTGTGTGAGGGCTTCATTCCCATCATCATCACCTTCGGGGATCTCCTCACCCTTATCCCTGTCAGCGTCCTCTTCATTGGAGGAGACCTCCATCTTCTCCTCAACCAGCTCCTCTACCATTGGAGCGCCAGGTTGTAAAGGGTGCAGCAGACAATGACAATGTGTGACATCCCCTGCTGACTGCATTGCAGGGCTCCACCAGACTGGCCCAGGCACCAGAACCTCAACTTCAGCATCCCGATGGTTTGCTCCACCAAGTTGTGAGTTGCAGCATGAGCCTTGTTGTACCTTTGCTCTGCTGCAGTCTGAGGCCGCCACATGGGTGTCATCAGTCACATCCTCTGTGGGTAGCCCTTATCCCCAAGGAGCCAATCCTGCAGTTTCTGTGGACCCTGGAAGACTGCAGGGATCTGTGACCGACTGAGGATGTAGGAGTTGTGCGCACTCCCTGGAAACCGTGTACGCACCTGCAGGATGCGTTTGTGGTGGTCGCACACCAGCTGCACATTCAGCAAGTGGAATCCCTTGTGGTTAATATAGTTCACCATGTGTTGCAGTGGAGATCTGAGCATCATGTGAGTGCAGTCGATCACACCCTGAAAATGGAAAACCCGAGATCTGAATGAATCCAATCGCTCTTGCATCTGAGCTGTCCTGGTCCCTGGACGAAATGCACAAAGCTGTGTGACCTCACAAAGATGGCATTCATGACCTCAAGTGACAGGGGTCACCTGTGAAGCCCTGAAAGGAGCCACTGGTGTTGAAAATGAGTGCTGCTGTCACTTTCTCAGCCACTGGCAGTGGATGCCCTCCATGCCCTCATGGCACCAAATCCTTCAGCAGGTGGCAGATGTGAGTGACCAGTTCCTAAGTTATGCACAGTCTTCGGCGACACTGGTTCTCAGTCATCTGCAGGAATGACAGATGGCATCTAGAGATCCTGTGTGTCACTAGGCACCAACCAGCGATGGGTCACTGTGGCTTCGGTGGGAGCCCCAGCTGCCCCTTCTTCCTGAGGTTGCTGCTCTTGTCTCCACGCAGTGAAAAGCCTCAGTCACTGTCACCTCCATCTTCTTTGCTCTCTGTAGGCCATCAGGCGTACAGCTATTCGCCAGGCTGCATGATCCTGATGTACTCATCCTACAGGATGAAAGAGAGAGACATGTGGGTTAGCATGGGTGTACTAAGAACCTGCCCTGGTTAAGTGTGAAGGCCCCTTAACGATTCCCGGAGGCTATCCTGGGATGGCCAGAGTTTAGTGCACTGCAAGGCTGCCCGAAACTCCACCACCTCTGCCCCAGTCCATCCAACCAATTGGCAGCAGCTTTGCCCATTGCACTGCCTGCTGTGCCCTCAGCTCAGGCACAGGCATTCTCCTAACGCGCACTGTAAGTTGCACTGTTAGCTTTAACCATGGGGGAGACTGGTCCAAACCGGGATGCTGACATTGCCAAGGGGCTGTGAGCGCCTCCATCAGTGACTGCTCCACGGCCAGCCTTTAGCAAGGAGAGTGTACAATGTGCCCAGTCGTCCAACTGTTCTGCAGCCCACTAAAATGCTCACGACTTTGCAGTCTGTGCCGGGGGTTAGGGGGGGTTGGGGGTGGGGGGGGGGTGGGGCGGGGTGCAGGACGGAGGAGATGGATGGCGGTGGGTTGTGGTGGAGGGGTGGGGGTGGAGGGGGTGGGGGTAGTGGGGAGTGGGGGGCTGTGAAATGCTTCGGAGCACTTGGTGGCACTTTGTTGCCTCTGCAATGCTTGAGTGAACAGAAAAGCTAGGAGCCTGACTCTAATCGTATTAATGTGGCTGCGCCTGAACTGTCTCAGCTGCAGAGGAATGGTCACTTTATGCAGGTTTGCCTAATGTATGGCAAGGAAAGTGCCTCACGCCATCGTGCCATGTTGTCTGCTCATGCCACCAATCATGCCCGACGCCGGTGGGCACAGAAAATCCCACCCAAAGTACCTGTTCAGCGCTTCCGCCAATTCTTTGTTTTCCATTATCAATTTCCCAGACATTCCCCAGAGGACCAACACTAGCTTTAGTTACTCTTTTATTAATACTTGCAGAAGCTCTTACTATGTGCTTTATATTACTAGCTAGTTTTCTCTCACGTTCTGCTTCCTGACTTATTGTTCCCATTTTTAGTCATTGTTGGTTCTTAAAGTCTCTCTGATCCTGTAGCCTAACACTGATCCTTGCAGATTTGTATAGCATTTCTTTCAATTTAATACTATCCTTAACTTCCTTATTTAGCCTATCGAAAGCATGGCGCAGCTCACTGCCAATTGATAAGCATTTTTCATATTTTAAGATACCAGTTGTTCCTTCAACAAGGATGGATTTTAACCCTTCGAAAATATTACTCATGCATAAATCAACCTCCTACTTTTCGCCTAAAAATTTGGTCTAAAAGACTTGCCCTTTACACGAGTATATACTTCAGGGAAGCATTGTTCCTGCTGGGATTTCCTATTAACAAATTCTGACCCAGGAATCACTGCAAGAGCTTCTCATGGTATTGTCCTAAGCACTCATTGGAATGTAGTTGAATGTGCCACTTTATTCACCTTTCCTGCTCTGGTTTTTTGGCTATATTGTATTTGGGATTAAGTTCTCCACTTGGACTGTGGCTGATTGAGAATAATTAACAAGAGCACAGAAAACTTGACCAGGATATGAAATGGCTACAAAATGCACATGATGAGGTCCCACCAACACATAACTCTTCGGGCCTATCATCATAGGCATGTATCTACCTGGGAAAAACAGTGAAGCAGGAATTAAGAGACCAGGGAGCTGTGACTGAACTGTGCAATAATCTGTCATGAAAACCTCTGACACAATTAAACCTCCAAATGATACAACCAGTGTCCCTTCTGCATCTTGGGTTCTTCCAATCAAGTACTGGTGATATATGTAGCACCAGTCAATTTGTTGTTTCAGGAAGGTGACATATGCAGATCTAACAGGGTCAACAGGTTCATTATTTTTAATACTGGGTAGTGACAACAGAATTATTCTTCATGCTGTAGCCCAGAGAAACACCAAATGCACACATATGGCCACTTGGGCCCTTGTACATCGTAAAGCTCCCTGCATAAGCTCAGAGCACATTTATCCCATCAATGTACTACTGGGCCAATACTACTTGCACAGCAGAATGCAGGTAGAGGTCTGCTTCTCTGGGAGCACCCATGCCATTTTCACAATAATTTAACCATCAAGCTTATTTAAAGGAGAAAGGAAAAATGGAAAGATGGTTCCTGGGAGGCTAAGGTTGTCTCTACAGGGCATGGTGAGCTGCACTATTCCAAAAACCATGAAGAGACATGTAAGAAGGTGCATGTTACAAACAAGATGAATATCAAATATAGCATTAGGATCTTGAATTAATGCTTCTGATGTCACAACTGGTCAGGAATCTTGAAAGTTAACAGAGCCTTTAATATATGTGTGTTGGATACTTCCAAGAAAGCACTAGTGACATATTCAGTATCAATCAGTTTGCCGACATAGTCACATCAAGAAGGTGACAGAAACATTATTCACTAACTTGGTCTTCATGGAACAATTCATCCTTAAATGTATTTTCATAAATCAGTTCAAACTCTTCATCGCAATTACAAGGACATTGCAAAATAATAAAGTCACTTGACCCATTTTAATTTATTCATCTAGAAAGATTTTGAATCTCTGAGCAGGATTCCATGTCCGCCGGTGTTGGTCGTGTCTGGTGGCGTGAGCGGACAATATGGTGCGATTGGTTTCACAACAGCGTGAAACCAGTTTACGATTATCCGTTCAGCCCGTGGATGGCATCGGGAACTGCGGGAAAGCACACCGACGTGTTTCACAACAGTATATAAAAGGCATGCACTTGGCGGGCTGCACTTTGAGGGGAACTCGGAGGTGAATGCACAGTAATGTTGCGCAGTGTTCACCAGGGTCGCCTGTTGGACTTCAAGCTTGAGGCGTGTTTGGGGGGCGAGGGGAAAGGACAGCCCTGTGGTTGAGGTGGTTTGGGGGGGTGGGTACAAGGGCAGCCCTGCAATTGAGGTGACTTAGAGGGCGGGGGTGTAAGTGTTGCCCTCCGGTTGAATGTAGCGCACAAGCATTTGGGGTGGAGGGGTAGGGTGGGTGAGGGAAGTGGCCACGCATTAGGGAAACCTTGTATGAAGTGATCATTCTTCTGCAGCTGAGAGAGTTCAGGCACAGCCACATTGATATGATTGGAGTCAGGCTTCTAGCTGATCTGCCCACTCAAGCAACACAGTGACATCAAAGTGCCACCAAGTACTCCAGAGCTTTTCAACTCTTGGTCACAGACTGCAAACTGATGAGCATTTTAGTGGACTGCAAAACAGTTGAACAGCTGCGCATGTTGTACAATCTCCTTGCTAAACCAAACCGTGGAGCAGTCATTGGTGGAGGCACTCACAGCCCCTTGCAATGTCATTATCCTGGTTTGGACCAGTCTCCCCCATGGTTCAAGCTAACAGTGCAGCCTTGCAGTGCAGGTTAGGAGAATGCCTGCACCTGAGCTGAGAGCACAGCATGCAGTCCAATGGGCAAAGCTACCGCCAATCAGTCGGGTGGAGTGGGGTGGAGGTGGGTAGAGTTTCGGGCAGCCATGTAACACACTAATCTCTAGCCATCCAAGTGGTAGCCTGGGAAGCATTAAGTGGCCTTCACACTTAACCAGGACAGGTTCTTGGTACATCCGTGGTAACCCACATGTCTCTCGTGGCCAATAAAGAGTCAGACAACCCTGAACATTCTTTTGTGCTCTTTCCGACGCAGCAACCAGCTACTTGTGAAAGTAAAAACAGAATTACCTGGAAAAATTCAGCAGGTCTGGCAGCATCGGGGGAGAAGAAAAGAGTTGATGTTTCAAGTCCTCATGACTTGAGTTCTGTTGAAGGGTCATGAGGACTCAAAACGTCAACTCTTTTCTTCTCCGCCGATGCTGCCAGACCTGCTGAGTTTTTCCAGGTAATTCTGTTTTTGTTTTGGATTTCCAGCATCCGCAGTTTTTTGTTTTTATTACTTGTGAAAGTCATCATTAGCTTCTCAGGCATAGACACTCCCATAGATATAGAAGCACCTGTCAATGTTATGGGAGACAAGACGTTCAAGAGAGTTCAGGACTGCCCCATTCTCGGAAAATCAGGGAATACAAAAATTTTCTCTTACAACAGTGACAAACTGCTGAAAGACTTTTGAAACACCAATCTCATTTAAGGCACCAGAACAAATGTTGTATTCTATCATATCTGGAGGCTATGACACATTTATAAGTTCCCACACAGCAACAGATCTGCACATGTTTGCAATCACATACACGATTCCTACATGTACCAACAACATTCTCAAATTCTATGCTGACCACTTCATTGATATCAGCAAACTGTAAGTGTTACATGCAAACTGCTTGTAGACCCCAATGTGCCCCCAGTACTGCACCAACAGTGACAAATGCCATTTCATGCCAGAAAGCAGATAGAGAACGAACTTCAGCATCTACTCAACATTATCGAGAAAGTTGGGGATTAGCCTACCCGTCGGGACTCACCCATACAAGGCGTCAAGAAACCCAAGAGTGAGAAGCTATGTTGATATATGGTCACCAAAACAAGTCTTACAACAAGAAAGACACTAGAAACCGACAACTGATGACATCATAGAGAAAGTGAATGATGCTAAACACTTTAGTAAACTTGAGCTCAATGCAGAATACCATCAAATCGAGCTTGCAGAAGAATCAAGGTATCTTACAGTATTCTCTATTCACTTTTTCAATACAAGAGGCTCAACTTTGGAGTCAATTCAGCAGCTGAGACACTTTAACACATGACTCAGTCTGCATTCAAGGACTTGAAGGCATGATGAACAGCATAGATCACATTCTCATTTAAAGTCACACTGAAAGTGAACTCCCGGCACACACTCTCCACTTGTTGGAGTGATACCTAGCACAAAGGAAGATGGTTGTGGTTGTTGGAGATCAGTCATCTCTGTTCCAGGACACCACTGCAGGAGTTCCTCAGGATAGTGTCCTTGACCCAACCATCTACAGCTGCTTCTTCGATGACCTTCCTTCCATAAGGTCAGAAGTAGGGATGTTCACTGATGATTGCATAATGTTCAGCACTATTTGCCACTCCTCAGATACTGAAGTAGTCCAAGTCCAAATGCAGCAAGACCTGGACAGTATCCAGGCTTGGGCTGACAAGTAGCAAGTAAAATTTACGCCACACAAGTGTCAGGCAATGACCATCTCCAACAAGAGGGAACCCAACCATCGCCCCTTGACATTCAATGGCATTACCATCACTGAATCCCCCACTATCAAGATCCTGGGGGTTACCATTGACCAGAAACTGAACTGAACTAGCCATATAAGTACTGTGGCCACAAGATCGAGTCAGGGGCTAGGAACCCTGCGGTATGTAACTCACCTCCTGACTTTCCAAAGCCTGTCCAGCATCTACAAGGCACAAGTCAGGAGCGTGATGGAATACTCTCCACTTGCTTGGATGAGTACAGCTCCCACAACACTCAAGAAGCTTGACACCATCCAGGACAAAGCAACCCACTTAATTGGCACCACATCCACAAACATTCACTCCCTCAACCACTGATGCACAGTAGCAGCAGTTTGTACCATCTGCAAGATGCAATGCAGAAATTCACCAAGGCTCCTTCGACAGCATCTTTCTAAGCCACGACCAACCATCTAGAAGGACAAGGACAGCAGATAGATGGGAATACCACCCCCTGGAAGTTCCCCTCCATCCTGACTTGGAAATATATTGGATTCAATCAAATGGTGAGGAATGACAATAGACCTCAATTCAACAGCGATGAGTTCATTAAATTTGTGAACTTTCTAGGATTCGCTCATTGAGACATCACACGCATTAGCTTTAGGAGAAGTTGAGTGATTTATGCCTACCTTGAAGAAAGCGATACATACAGCTAGAACTGAGAGAAAGTCATAGAAGCAAGAGCTGTATTACTTTCTTTGCAATCACAAAGCGACTCCTCACTCGACAACTGGAAAAACTCCAGGTACACTCATCTTTACACATCCTACACACACACATCTTCCTGAACTCCCCATGGAGTTCACCATGTATGTGAATGCTGTCAAGAAGGGAAGGATCGAATGAGCGTATGTGAAGAATGGGACATGAAATTTAGAGCTATAACCAGTAGATAAGGTGCATGTGAAATATGATGGTCATATTGGAAAGCAAGCAATCCCTATGACATCCAACCATTTGTTGTGACCAACACAAAAGGGTAAACAATACTAAGCATGGTTCACAAATCATCACACGGAATGAACCATTCTTCAAAACACTGAAAACACCATTCATAAGCATTGAATCTAATTCCGACATTGGCATCTCAAATGAAGAACATGAGTTAAATTAGACCACACCTGATATTGCATGATATCCTACTCATGAGAGGAAACATCTACCATGCTTAAGTGACCATGTGACGAAGTAAAATCTTTTCAGTTGGTGAACAACTCTTTTAAATTAATGCAAAAGTTAAAATATATAATAAGCTAAATGTTCAATTTCTGCTTAAGTTTATTATCTATGGTTTAGAGACAAATCATTGAAACATGCCGTCTCTTATTTACTAAGAAGGGGATGAGGTGTTGCAGTGTTTTAAAATTGCATTGTACATTTTGTTCATTTGAAAATATCATACAGAATTGTACCAGCAGAGGGGGTCTGCAAGCAGAAGCAGAATCTGAAGTAGCTTTTACAATAAAAGGAGCCATGTTTCTTGTGCACTTTTAACTCTGGCTGTCTCTGGTTGTTTCTAGTCTCACAAATCTCACATTCCCTATGGAAGCTGCATCATGGAAGTTAAAGATTGTGAAGCTAGGGCCATGGTGGGATAGGAGGGGAAAAGGAAGAACTTACCTGCTGAAGCACTACTGTGTCAAGGAATCCTATTGCACTAGGCATTAATCCAATGTTACCCTCTAATGAGAGCCTGAACAGTGATTATGATGCTACTTTAGTTCTGTGCTGTGTGTATGATAATTGTACTGTTTGTCAGTCGGCCATATCTGATACTCATCTGGATACCTAATCCCTTATTATCTATTTATAGCACTTAGTAGTACATCATCCATGGCTCAGAGCTAACGTACTTGCCTTGAAGCCAGAAGGCTGTAGGTTTCAGTCCCAGTTGTGAGATTTGAATGCAACACAATAGGTGCCACTCCAATGCAGTATTGAGGGAGTGTTGCACTTTTAGAAGTGCTGGCTTCTTGAAGAGCTGTTAAGCCGAGGTCCCATTTGTCCTTGCAGGTGGGCATAAAAGATCAAAGATCTTCTGGCTAATATTCATCCTTCATCCTTCATCCAACATCACTAAAAAAGATAGCTTGTCATTATCACATTGCTATTTATGGTACTTTGCTGTACACACTGGCGGCCGCATTTACTGTCCAGTGGCTACAATTCAAAAAAAAACTTCATTGATTGTAAAGCACATTGGGACATCGGAATAAATGCAATCGTTTAGTTTTTTATTATTTCCATTGGTTTCACTGGCACTTGTCACCTCAAGAACCACCTGCCTGATCTGTGATGAAAACACATGTGCTTCCTCATCATGTGCTTAGTATTAGGATAGAACCTTGGGCAGGCATGAATTCCACTAAGCTGGCTAAAGGTGATGTTTCTACAAATGTGATGGAATCAGCAAAGAAAACATTTTTAAAGTAATAGCCCTAGACTTCTATGGGGCTGTACGAACAATCATAAGCAATGCTCTCACAGTGCTCATGTCCTGTGCTATTGAACAGCCCGTGACCTGTACTACTGAACTGCTCACTGCAGATACCAGTCATTACAATGAGCTGACCATTCTACTTTACAGATATCCGTAGTGCTCTCCTCCGCATCCCACTCATGGCTTTGCTGTATGCTACGCATAAACACACAGGTAATTAATATGCTTGCTGCAGCTTCAAAGCTTAACCCTGCATGTTTGCAATACAGGAGGAGGCTAACCATATCCATGCAGGGTCTTCACAAACAATAATCCAAAATTAATCCCATTTCCCTGTTCTCACCTTGTAGCCTTTTTATTTTTTCCTTCAAATATTTATTCAATTTTCCTATAACAGATCCACTTTTTGCCAGCAATTATTTCCCATGGCAAAGCATTCCGTGCTTCAACAATTCTCCGTGTGAACTCTAATAGTCCATGATGACAATTTTAAATTAATGACCACTTGTTGCAAACTGTCCAATCAGATAAAACAATATTTCCCTATTCATGCTGCTTCAAACCTGCAATAACATCACCTTCCCCCCATTCCTCCACCCACACCACACCCTCCCCCCCCAACCTCCCTACCCTTAGCCTTCACTGCTTCAGTGAAAATGTTCCCAATATCCAAAGTTTCTTTCATTAAATACACTTTTCCAAATCTGGCATCAATCTAGTGGACCTATGCTGTATGGTTGGTTTAAAGTCCTCTTTAGAATGGAGTATTTAAAACTACATTTGGGACTTGAACTAATAAATAGCTTTTTTATTCATTTAACATTACTTCATGTCCTTTTTTTAAAAAAAGCCAAAATGCTATTGGCCTATTTTTAATGATTTTATCTACCTGCACTCTCATTTTTGAGAAATTAAGTAACTTGAACCTTCGGTTTTCCCTGTGCATTGAGACCCTTTAGCAACTTTCTGTTGAGAATGAACACACCCGTTTCTTGTATCTCCTCTCGAAGTATATAACATCACACTTTTCTGCATCACAATAACAGTAACTTGCATTTATATAATGCCTTTAATGTAGTCAAAATATCTTAAGACATTTCAGAGGAGTGTAATCAGACAAAAATTGACACCAAGTAAAAAGAGGTGATTTCACAGGGGCCCCTTTTGCAAACAATTCTGTGATGGGTGTTATCTTTTGGTGTTACAATGGTGCTGTCCCAGCAAGCACCTGACTAACAGAGACTAACATTAATTTCTCTTGCTGCCCTGCACATTGTGATTCACTCTGTTCTCCCTCCTGTGATACTCCATCTATGCCTTCTCTGGATGGTGTGCAACTTGGCAGAGCTTAGTAGAACTGATAATTGTCATACAGGGTGTTTGCTCGCTGATACTCGTTGGACCACTCTGTTGCTTCCTTCTTGTGATCAAAGGAGGGGACAACATTTTGAAATGTTGCTTCAGTTGAATGCATAGCACTATTTTTATTGAGTGATACTTCCTGTAATGCTAGACAAGATCGGCGTTGCCACTAATGGGACAATTTTACATTGCGGAATATTGTGATGCTATCTCTTATCACAGGGGAGTCTCTTGGTTTGCTATCTTCCAAACTCTTGAAACATTTTCTGAGGGCTTGTCATGTTAAGGATCCCAACCCCCTTCCCCAATTTCTTGGATTCTGTATCACTGCTCCCATTGGATTATGACCATTTCTAATGCGGGTAAAATAAAGAATTGCATTTATATATGATTTGTCACAATCTCAGGTGGTCCTAAAATGCTTTATTTTTTTAAAAATGTGGTCACTGTTGTAATGTAGGAAATGCAGCAGTCATTCTATACACAGTAAATCCCAAAACAACAGTGTAGTTATGAGCAGATAATCTGTTCTTTTTAGTGATGTTGGTGGAGGAATAAATGTCAGCCAGGAAGACCTTCCTTGCTCTTTTTCAAAAAGTGCAATGAGATTTTTTCAGTTTACATGAAAGGGCAAAAATGCCTCATTCCAAAGAAAGCACCAGCCCTTTTACTGCACTGGAGCATAGAGGTCTACAGCACAGAAAAAAGTCCTTTGGCCCATCGAGTCTGCACCGGTCAAACAAGTACCTAGCTATTCTAATCCCATTTTCCAGCACTAGGCCCATAGCCTTGTATGCCATGGCATCGCAAGTGCACATCCAAATATTTCTTAAATGTTATGAGGGTTTCTGCCTCTGCCACCCTTTCAGACAGTGAGTTCCAAATTCCCACCACCCTCTGGATGAAAAAATTCTTCCTCACATCTCTTCTAAACCTTCTGCCCCTTACCTTAAATCTATGCCCGCTGGTTATTGATCCCTCTACCAAGGGGAACAGTTTCTTCCTGTCTACCCTATCTGTGCCCCTCATAATTTTAGACACCTCAATCATGTCCCCTCTCAATCTCCTCTGCTCCAGGGAAAATAACCCCAGTCTATCCAATTTCTCCTCATAACTAAAACTCTCCAGCCCAGGCAACATCCTGGTAAATCTCCTCTGCACTCTCTCTAGTGCAATCACATCCTTCCTATAATGCAGATTCCAGAATTGCATGCAATACTCTAGCTGTGGCCTAACCAGCTTTTTATACAGTTCCAGTATAACCTCCCTGCTCTTATATTCTATAACTCGGCTAATAAAGGCAAGTACCCTATATGCCTTCTTAACCACCTTTTCTACCTGTCCCACTATCTTAAGGGACCAGAGGACATGCACACCAAGGTCACTTTGATCCTCGGTACTTACCAGAGTCCTACCATTCATCAAGCATTCCTGTGCCTTGTTTGTCCTGCTCAAGTGCATCACCTCACACTTATCTGGATTAAATTCCATTTGCCACTGATAAGCCCATCTGACCAGCCAGTCTATATTCTCCTGTAATCTAAGGCCATCCTCCTCACTATTTATCACCCCAACAATTTTCGTGTCATCCGTGAACTTACTGATCAACCCTCCTATTATTAGTCGTCTCAATTTCTCTGCTCCTTTCACCCATTCTAATCTCTCTCTCTCTGAACTTACTGCACTCCATTCTCTCAGGTCCAACCCTGACATTGTCATCAAACCCGCTGAGAAGGGTGGTGCTGTTGTTGTCTGGCGCGCTGACCTCTACCTCGCGGAGGCTGAGCGTCAACTCGCAGACACTTCCTCCTACCTCTCCCTGGACCATGACCCCACCACTGAACATCAAGCCATAGTTTCCAGGACTGTCACTGACCTCATCTCCTCTGGGGATCTTCCTCCCACAGCTTCCAACCTGATAGTCGCCCAACCTCGAATGGCCCGCTTCTATATCCTACCCAAAATCCACAAACAGAACTGCCCCGGTAGACTGATCGTCTCAGCTTGCTCCTGCCCCACAGAACTCATTCCTCATTATCTTGACTCCCTTCTCTCTCCCTTGTCCAGTCCCTTCCCACCTACATCCGTGATTCCTCTGACACCTTACGTCACATCAACAATTTCCAGTTCCCTGGCCCCAACCGCTTCCTCTTCACCATGGACATCCAATCCCTCTACACCTCCATCCCCCACCAGGATGGTCTGAGGGCCCTTAGCTTCTTCCTCGAACAGAGGCCCGAACAATCCCCATCCACCACTACTCTCCTCTGTCTGGCTGAACTTGTTCTCACACTGAACAATTTCTCCTTCAACTCCTCTCACTTCCTCCAAATAAAAGGTGTGGCTATGGGTACCCGCATGGGCCCCAGCTATGCCTGTCTCTTTATGGGGTATGTGGAACATTCCTTGTTCCAGTCCTACTCCGGCCCCCTTCCACAACTCTTTCTCCGGTACATCGACGATTATTTCGGTGCTGCTTCATGCTCTCGTCGGGACTTGGAAAAATTTATTAATTTTGCTTCCAATCTCCACCCCTCCATCATTTTCACGTGGTCCATCTCTGACACTTCCCTTCCCTTCCTTGACCTCTCTGTCTCAATCTCTGGTGATAGACTGTCCACCAATATCCATTACAAACCCACCGACTCCCACAGCTATCTCGACTACAGCTCCTCAAACCCCGCTTCCTGTAAGGACTCCATCCCATTCTCTCAGTTCCTTCGCCTCCGTCGCATCTGTTCCGATGATGCTACATTCAAAAACAGTTCCTCTGACATGTCCTCCTTCTTCCTTAACCGAGGTTTTCCACCCACGGTCATTGACAGGGCCCTCAACCGTGTCCGGCCCATCTCCCGCGCATCCGCCCTCATGCCTTCTCCTCCCTCCCAGAAACATGATAGGGTCCCCCTTGTCCTCACTTATCACCCCACCAGCCTCCGCATTCAAAGGATCATCCTCCGCCATTTCTGCCAACTCCAGCATGATGCCACACATCTTCCCTTCACCCCCACTTTCGGCATTCTGTAGGGATCACTCCCTCCGGGACACCCTGGTCCACTCCTCCATCACCCCCTACTCCTCAACCCCCTCCTATGGCACAACCCCATGCCCACGCAAAAGATGCAACACCTGCCCCTTCACTTCCTCTCTCCTCACCGTCCAAGGGCCCAAACAATCCTTTCAAGTGAAGCAGCATTTCACTTGCATTTCCCCCAACTTAGTCTACTGCATTCGTTGCTCCCAATGTGGTCTCCTCTACATTGGAGAGACCAAACGTAAACTGGGCGACCGCTTTGCAGAACACCTGCAGTCTGTCCGCAAGAATGACCCAACCCTCCCTGTCACTTGCCATTTTAACACTCCACCCTGCTCTCTTGCCCACATGTCTGTCCTTGGCTTGCTGCATTGTTCCAGTGAAGCCCAACGTAAACTGGAGGAACAACACCTCATCTTCCGACTAGGCACTTTACAGCCTTCTGGACTGAATATTGAATTCAACAACTTTAGGTTTTGAGCTCCCTCCTCCATCCCCACCCCCTTTCTGTTTCCCCTATCCTTTTGTTTTTTTCCAATAAATTATATAGATTTTTCTTTTCCCACCTATTTCCATTATTTTTAAATATTTTTAAATCTTTTATGCTCTCCCCACTCCCACTAGAGCTATACCTTGAGTGCCCTACCATCCATTCTTAATTAGCACATTCGTTTAGATAATATCACCAGTTTAATACCTATGTGTTCTTTTGTTCTGTTGTTTGTGACATCTTTTGATGATCTGCTTCTATCACTGCTTGTTTGTCCCTACAACCACACCAGCCCCCTCCACTTCTCTCTCTCTCTCTTTCTCTCTCCACCCCCGCCCCCCCACCCCACCTTAAACCAGCTTATATTTCAACTCTTTCTTGGACTCGAACTCAAGTTCTGTCGAAGGGTCATGAGGACTCGAAACGTCAACTCTTTTCTTCTCCGCCGATGCTGCCAGACCTGCTGAGTTTTTCCAGGTAATTCTGTTTTTGTCTCCTATATTCAAAGTCTAAATCATTTATATTGCCCACAAACAGCAAGGGACCCAACACTGATCCCTGTGGAACCCCACTGGACACAGGCATTCAGTCACAAAAACATCCCTCGACCATCACCCTCTGCTTCCTGCCACTCAACCAATTCTGGATCCAATTTGCCAAATTGCCTTGGGTCCCATGAGCTCTTACCTTCCTTCTCAGTCTCCCATGCATAACCTTATCAATAGCCTTGCTAAAGTCCAAGTAGACTACATCAAATGCAATGCCCATATCTACACACCTGGTCACCTCTTTGAAATTTTCAATCAAATTGATGAGACATGACCTCCCCTTAACAAAACCATGCTGACTGTCCTTGATTAATCCCTGCCTCACCAAGCATAGATTCATTCTGCCCTTCAGAGTTGCTTCCAATAGTTTCCCCACCACTGATCAGTTATGTGAAATGGTGCTCAAGACTCTAGGGTGAAACTTGAACTCATAACCTTCTAATTCCAAGGTAAGAGTGCAACCACTAAGCCATATAGAAGAACAGTACTGATATATTGAAAGTACATAGAGCAGTGACATTGCCACATGACTGCACACTTTCAGTGGCTTAGAGCATGTTTCAATTAAACAAGTACCATAGTGACATCTTGACATGTGAGTATTCATTGTGTGAACCATCTATTGATAATGTTGCTTGCATGCTGGCTGGTATGTGCGCTATTTTAATGCATATCTTACGTTGTTTATCTATCGGTGAGGATTTCAGAACATAGGGGCATAAACCTTAAAATTAGAGCTAGGCAATTCCGGGATGATGTCTGGAAACATTTCTTCACACAAATGGCGGTACAAATCTGGGACTCTCTCTCTCCAAAAAGCTGCTAAGGCTAGGTCAATTGAAAATTGCAAAACTGAAATTCATAGATTTTTGTTAGGAAAGACCAGTAAGGGAACCATGGCAATTAAGTGGATTTAAGATTGTTACAATCTTGGTCAAGACCAGTAACCTATTTTTTGAAGGATAGAAGAAATACAAAATTCCAGTTATTTACTGAAAGAATGAAACTACAAGTTTCCACGGTGGTTTCCAGTTTAAAAAAAATAAGCTTTTTACTATGCAAGAGTTAAAAAAAGTAAATATTATCTTGGGTAACCACTCCACAACCTAGAATAAGCATAAGTTTAATATGAATTAACAGGTAAATTGGGTCAATCATAAACTATAAATAGCAGGTTATAAATGACACCAAATGACAGGTACAACTAAGCCCGATCTTCCGAATTGGCTTGGCAGTCCACTCAGCATGTTTGTCATCAATCTCAGTCACAAAGTCCTTGAAAGTTCTACCTTTATTATAAAGAATAGCTTCTTCTAGGATTTAGCCTGAAATCCAGTTAACTGCAGCACACAAACAATTTGAGATCCACAGGCACAGTCTTCGCCAAAAATGCCACACATCTGCTGAACCTCCTCAATTTTGCTAATAGCACTTTGGGAGGCATAGATCCACTAATGTTATCTTCAGTACAGAAACAGCCACAGCAACTGTATATTTGCCTATTCTCAGGTTCTTAATCTAGCCTCTGTCTCTTTGAATCTGCCTCTACTGTATTACTGGGATCATCATCATCTGAGCTCTGAGGTCTCTGTGCTCTTTTATATACTTCAACCGGTTTTAATCTCCCCAGGTGTTCTGGTTTCCAATCTCAGCTTCAGTCTCAGTTTCCTTAGAAACTGAAAGGGTCAGTTTCCTTTCTCAGTTTCCCTTTTTTAGTTAGAGTCTGCCTCAAAAAATACAAGCTTTGAAATCATGGATTGCATCACAAGATATAGGTCAGCCATGATTTAATTGAATAAAGCAACAGGCTTGAGGGGCTGAATGGCCTAATCTTGTTCCTCTGTTCATTCCTACATTGCTGTTATCCATTATTCTTATTCATGCTAAGCATTCGTTGCCCTGGTTCTCTCATGCCACTGCATCACTGGGTTAGCATCCTCCTACTAGTTTCCATGGCGAAGTAGGAATGGATGGGATGTTTGCCAGAGATGACTTACTTGCATTCTTCATGTGGCAGATGGTTGTTATGCATATTAACAGTGTTGAGCTACTGCAGTAAAATCTCTTCAGATCAATCTGGGATCTTGCCAGATCCTGTGAGTTCTGGAAATCCATCACTGACTCTAATGTTTCCTCCTTTGCCTATTGCACCAAATGCATTATCCTGGGGCTGTGCAGGTTTGGTACCCCATGTTGACAACCCATATTCTCTTTCTTCAGATTCTTTGCAGCAGTGCTTCAAGCATCTGAAAATCCAGACAGAATTTTCTTTATCTCCTGTACACAAGGGTATAGCCCAGCCATTCAGTATATAGTTGGATGGGGCCCCCTAACTCTACTTCCAAGGTATAAATGGCTGCTTAGCACTTTGAAAAATGCAGCACATGATCAATAATATGTGTATCTCATTGAATGATCAATAGTGCAGTCATTATATCTCCCATTGGATCACAGCCAACTCAATGACCATATGTGTACTGTTATGATCCGGTTAGGGATCAGTAATTTTTGTTCTAAAGTAGATGAAGTTTGAAATCCTAAGAGATTAAAGCTCCAAAATTCTACAGTTGTAATCAGTCAAAAGATTTTTTTTTATTATACAAAACTGAAGAATGTAGACAATCAATAATATCTAGTTTATACTCAAACATACAGGATTAACATGAGGTAAACATGAATTATCAGGCAAACCATGGTCAAACATACCACAAACTGTGCATTAAATGGCAGACACAACCAAGACAGATCCCACAAATTTTCTCAGCAACCCAACCAATATCAGTGATCACTGTGTGTCACAAAGATGTTTTAAAAATTCTGTCTTCCTCACGAGGGATTTCAACTTCTCCCTTGAGGACATAGCCTTTGGTTTTTGTCAACAGCAGTTTGAATTCAGCTTGGAAGCCTTCTTGCTTTTACTGCCTGCAGTGAGTTGGCAGACAACTGGACTCCAGCTCAAATTGCTCTGACTGCTCACCTCCCAACTGCTCAATCACTTCACCCAAGACTGCGACCCACTGGGTCAACTAGACTTCAACCCAGCATTATAACCACCTGCACGATCCCAACTGTCTCGCTGTACTGAACAAACAACCGTATGACCCTTCTTCAGAGCCACATAGGCTCCAAACGTTAGCTCTGTCTCCCTCTCCACAGATCTGCCAGACCTGCTGAGTTTTTCCAGCATTTTCTGTTTTTGTTTCAGATTTCCAGCATCCACAGTATTTTGTTTTTACTTTGGGAAACCTAGGGACACTTTTAATATTCACCTTGGCAGCGACAAACTCATCCCAAGAAACACATTTTTAAAACTCAGCAAAATAGTGAGTTTATGCTCATGTTTAGCAGCATTTCATTTAGCCTTGAAGCCACAGCAAAAGGCATTTATAGCATTTAAAGGCAAGCAAGGGCCCATGATTAACTGTTGGTTTGTGCTCAGCTTTGTTTTATTTATTGGTTCACAGGCTGTGGGTGTCACTGGCTGGGCCAGCATTTATTGCCCATCCCTAACTGCCCTTGAGAAGGTGGTGATGAGCTGCCATCTTGAACCGCTGCAGTCCATGTGGTGTAGGTACACCCACAGTGCTGTTAGGGAGGGAATTCCAGGATTTTGACCTAGTGACAGCGAAGGAACTGCGATATATTTCCAAGTCAGGATGGTGAGTGACTTGGAGGGGAGCTTACAGTTGGTGGTGTTCCCATGTGTCTGCTGCCCTTGTCCTTCGAGATAACAAAGCTGGCAGGTTTGGGAGTGTGGTTATGAGGTGGGGACAGGGTCAGGATTAACTGTGAGACCATCCCGTGGTTGAATAGTCCACAATTTCTGCAGTATCTAGACTCACACCTAAATGACATAGTGCAGCCTTAGAACTCAACTCCAGCAAATAGACAACACTTTGGAGCAGGGGGGATCAGAATTATAATAAAACCATGCACCTTCCGAAACAAAAACGGAGCCATTTCAGCTTTAAATGCAGAAGCCTGGTGTAGCCTGTGCATCCAGCTCACTCTGAAAGGGTGCGGTGTGGAGTGAGCAGAGGCTGTGCACCAGCTCCGCTCATCATGTCCCGGTGCAGTATCTGGATTGGCATCTTATTGTTTGAACTTTTAACAGGGGGCTCCCTTTTAGCCGAAACTATATGGGACCCGAAAGCAGCAGGGCGGACCAATAACGAGAGCCAGCAGTGGAATCCGGTCACCTCGAAACAGCCGGAATCCACAGCGATCCAATCGGTCTGGAACCTAGGGCAGGAGGGCAATCAGAGTACATTCACGGACGGACTGAAGATCTTCTCCCTGGACTACCATCACGTCCAAGTCCCTTTTGAAATAACACTATGGATCATGTTAGCATCGCTGGCCAAAATAGGTAAGAAAACGGCGAAATCTCCCTCACCCGTTGTGTGCCGAACCTTTCAGACTGTCCTTAGTAGAACCGGTCAGATTATAAATGTGTCCGCTTCCTTGGCTAATTTCCCCATCTTGCGTACCAAAGAGCGATTACTCGGGATTCGGGAATCTGGCAGCTTTACCTGACTTTTGTAGATACACCGGTTCTTGTTGTTACAGTTCAGCCCGAGGACGTAGTCAAAGCTCCCTCCTCGCTTTGATTTAAATCCGAGTGCTGTCCCCTATGTCTGCCCAATATCACTATTGTTGCATGCACATCGTTCAAATCTACATATTAACTGATTTCCCATATTAAATATGTACAACAGTATAATGATGTGTCTGTCTGGGAGCTTGCATCTAGTTTAGCGGTACATCAATCATTTCAGGGAATCGTTTATTTCTTGTTTGGCACCTTCAACAGAGAAAATAAAAACTGTATTTTCTTTGAAGAAAACAGTTATTCTTCCAATCCATGAGTTCTGATTTCAGGATTTATCTCAATGAGGGGATGGATTTGTTTAGAATGCAGAACAGATTCAAATTCTCTCTTTTATCAACATAGGTTTTCAAACTGAAGTCTCCAGACCCTCTGGGTTTCAGGAAGGTAGTGTGTGTGTGTGATTTTCTATATGCCAGCCATCACCTTTCTCTGTTTGTTGTCTTGCTTGCATTTTAATTCTGGACCAATAAGGCATGTTTTCTGCAACTATCACTGTTTTCATGGGGATAGCTGGCACTGTCTTTCAAAAGTTAGCATGGGGTAGGGCTTGGAAGTGTGTCAATATTTGTAAGACACTCCCCACCCACCCCCCCTCCCATACAAACAACAATTGAGGAATTATTAATTTATAGTATTTGAATTGGGTGTTGAATTCCAAATTTGCTGAGTGTGGATGAGTTTAAATAGTGTCAGTGTGACACATAAGAGTGCTACATTAATTAACATATCAAACAGCTGATATAGGCCATTCAGCCCACAGTGCCTGTGCCAGCTCTTGGAAAGAGCTGTCCAATTATTTTCACTCAGCTGTCCTTACCCCCAGCACTATAGTTATTCTGATTTTCAAGTATATGTCAAATTCCCTTTTTAAAATAATTATTCCTTAAGAATAAAATAATTTAATGATCCATGCAGCACATGGCTATTGCCTAAACTCAAAGGTTTGAATATTGTCAGTGGAGCTAGTGGAAGATGTTTAGCAACAACCGATGCCTGTAATTGTATTCATTTAGTTAAGGCTGCTCTTTGCAGTTCACTAGAGATGAAGTAATCAGAGACACATGCATTAATGACCAGATAGTTGTCTAAATTGGAATGGATGAGCAAAACCCACAATATAAATCTTTGTTGTCACATTTGCTGCTGCAATTCCTGGATCGTGTTAAGAAGATAAATCTAGTTTCTGCCATCACCAGAAAATACCAATAACTCTTTTAATAAATAATAAAGTAATAGAAATAACCAACTGTCCACTTTCTTTTATTATTGGAATATTATAATTACAAAATAGATTCAGACTTTAAATAGCTTGTTGTTATTGTTACTGGAGGCTGAAGCAAAGTAAGACCAGGCGTAGGCCTTTCAGCCCATCGAGCTGGCTCCACCATTTCATTAGCTCTGGCATCTCTTATTTTTTTCTGACTCTGTTTCTGTTCCTATCTCTGTAATGTTGTCCAGCCCTTCAACCCTCCAGGATATCTGCACCCTTCTATTCCTGGTCTCTTAAGCACCCCCAATTTTAAATACTCCCCCATTGATGGCCATGCCTTCAGTTGCCTAGGCCCCAAGACCTGGAATACCCTCCCTACACCTCTCCGCTTCTCTACCTTACTTTCTTCCTTTAGGACATCACTTAAAACCTAGTTCTTTTGCCTCCTGATCTAATACCTCACATGGTTACATGTCATTCTCTGTTTTATAATGCCTCTGTGAAGCAACTTGGGATGCTTTATAACATTAATGATGCTATATAAATAGAAGTTTTTGATGTTATTTTAATCAGAAATTCCTGCTGTTCCTCCATATACCTTAATCCCTTGTCTTAATTTCCTTTTTAGGAACCTCAATTCATTCTGCTCACATGACCTGCTGAGACTGTACGTTCCACGTTCTCACAATTGTTTGTGCGGTGGCATTTTTTTACTGGATTAATTTTTAATCTCTTTGATTTTTGCCTGCCATTCATCACATCCACTGCTGCACCTTTAAATAATAATCAGTTCCAACATAATTAAATATTTATGATGCATTCTTTTGGAGTTGGGTTAAGGTCTTCACCTTCAGTTTATGATTTTGCACCTTCAGCTGATGCTTAAATGAATATCTAATACCTGGGAGAAGCAGATACTAGGAATTTTCTTGTTTTCCGAACATCCAATATTTTTGCACTGTGAGCTGATTTGTTGAAGTATTGCTTCAAGATAACCATGAAGTTGTTTTGAGTAAAAATTGCTAAGCTTTAGAAAAGTATAATTGACAATTTCTTAGCCACATCACTTGGATGAAACAGCAGTCTGCTTCCTTCATGTTGGCTTTGGCTCATTTGGCACCTAGGTGTCCTCGGGCTGGCATGGACAAGATAGGCCGAATGGCCTCCTGTGCCGTAACTTTTCTGTGGTTCTCTGGTTCTATGGGTTGCAATCTTGCCTCTGAATCTGAAAGCTGTGGATTCAAGTCCCAGCCCAGAGGCTAGCCTAGGCTGAAGCTCTAGTATAGTACTGAGGGAGCTGTCCTGCCTTTCAGGTGAGATGCTAACTAAACCCCATCTGCCTTATCAGCAGCATATGGAAAAAAAATCCTAATGGCATGATATCAAAGAATAACAGGAAACTCTCCAGGTACCCTAGGCAATGTTTATTGTACAAACAGATTATCTGGTCATTATCTCATTGCTATTTGTGGGACATTCCTGTGCTCAAACTGGCTGCCATGTTTCCTTGTTACAACAGTGACTACACTTCACTTGGTTGTAATGTTCTTTGGGAAGTCCTGAGTTAGTGAGCAGTGCTGTAAAAATGGAAGTTATTTCCTAGCCTTGGATGAACACTTCCTCCAGCATATTCACTGAGAAACAGCAGCTTTGCTTTCATCTTTCATTTCTTCACAGTCTTCCAACATGATTCAGCACCATCCCAAGATTGATGAAATAGCAATAAGCAAAAAAGGGGGTTTTGTGCCTTTTCTAATGCTCCAATTTCCTGTGTGTAGGGGAGGTTAACTCATTGAGCTCACACCATTTGGCTGTTAGACTGATGCTGGACTGCCTGAACCATCAGCTTGATAAGAAATTTCAACGATGAGCCAATAAAGTTGCGTAAAATGTAACAGCTGAGCCTTTAATGACATTTACTTTGTTACAGCTCCGAGTAATTCCAGCATTGCATTGTAATTTTGAGCAGGTGGCTTTGGCCTTTCACACGTCCAATTTTAGGCATTTAAGAAAACTGCAGTATAATGTCCAGATACAAATTTTGGTAACAAGCATGTTTACACCTAGTGAACTGGGATTCATTCCCATTAGGATAAGGTGCACAGTGCTTGTTCTGTTTGGACATATGTTAACAGCTTAAGAGAAAGCCGGCACATCTGTGCAATATTGAGGGAGTGCTGCACTGTTGGAGGTGCTGCCTTTTGGATAAGACTCAAGCCAAGATCCTGTCTGCCTACTCAAGTGAATGTAAAGGATGGAAATGTATTCAAAGAGTAAGGGAGTTCTCCTCAGTGGCCTGGTCAACGTTTATCCCTCAACCAGGAACTGAAACAGATTATCTGGTTGTTATCTCATTGCTGTTTGTGAAAGTTGGCTTTGTGAGTTGCCATAATTGCTAATGAGGGCAGTGGAGGAGGTAGGAGGATTCAGGAATGGAAATATTCAAACACAGCAAGAAAAATGTCAAGGCTCTGGAACAGCGCAACGATTTGAGTAAAAAATTCAGAGTGGATCAGAAAGAAACAAAGACATTTAAAAAAGGTATTAGGGCATTAGTGACCAAGGTGACATCAGTGAAAAATAGAAGAAAAGCTAAAACTGAAGATTCAGTGTCCGAATGTGCGAAACATTCACAGCAAAACAGGTGAATTAATGGTGCAGATAGAAATTAATGCTTTTGATCTAATAGCCTTATGGAGATATGGTTGCAAAGTGACCAAGGCATGGAACTAAATATTCCAGAATAACAAATATAGTCCCCTATTCGAGAAGGGAGGGAAGCAGAAAACAGGAAACTATAGGCCAGTTAGCTTGACGTCTGTCCTGGGGAAGGTGTTGGAGATGATCATTAAAGAGGTTATAGCTGGGCACTGAGAAAAGTTCAAGGTAATAGGGAGGAGTCAGCATGATTTTATGAAAGGTAAGTCATGTTTAACCAATTTATTTGACTTCTTTGAAGGAGTAATATTTGCGGTGGATAAAGGGGAGCCTGTAGACATACTGTACTTGGATTTCCAGAAGACATTTGATAAAGTGCCCCATCAAAGATTATTGCAGAAGTTGGGACTTACTTTCAAAGCCTTGCTCACATCGTCGACATCTGAGGGGCAGAAGATGCTGGAGCCCGAAAGCAATGGGACCCTGGAGAAATGTCCATCGCTTGCTGAGTGTATGCTCAGGGACATGGCTACACCGTGAAGCAGCTCGCTGCAGGTGGAAAATCATCATTGAGGGTCTGCTTTGGGACTTCACTGTCTTGGCCATGGTCTGTTACAGATGATTGTCTAGAGGGTGGAGAGGAAGGTCCAGCTGGGTTTGGGAGAGGAAGATGTACTGGGGGTTGGGAGAGCGAGGCCTAGGTTCAACTGGGAGAGGAAGGTGTGTTGCGGGGGTGTTGAGATTGGGAGGGGGAACAAAGGTCTCGGGGGGTGAAGTTGGGGGGGCAAAGGTGTCGGTGGGTGAGGTTGGGAGAGGGAATAAAAGGGTCAATAGGTGAAGTTGGGAGGATGGAGGGAGTATGGTGGTAACGGGGGAGAATATGGCAACTGGGGAGGTAGGTGTAAGGAGGGAGGAAGGTGTAAGGGACGGAATCCGGAGGGGTGCAGAATTCTGAAGAGGAGAAGGAGTCTGGTGGGAGGAAGGAGTCCGGTGGGCGGAAGGAGTCCGGGGGGAAGAAGGAGTCTGGGGGAAGGAAGAAGTCTGGAGAGGGAAAAGGGTAAGTGTGGAGGAAGAAGTAAGTTTGGAGGAAGGAGTCAGGGTAGGAAGTGGAAGGCTGGAGGAAGAAATAAGGGTGTAGGAAGGAGCCAGGCAAGGGGAAGGAGTAAAGAGGGGAAGGAGTCCAGTCGAGGGAGGAGACGGGGGGTGGGTGGGGGGGGAGTTCCAAGGTGGGGGAAGGAGTTCTGAGGGAGGAAGAAGGGAAGGAGTCCAGAAGTGGGATGCCCAGTTGAACAAACAAGGGAGGGGCCTGTAGAGTCAATGACTGCCTCCTGGGGAGCGGAATGAGGGTGGGCATGGTAGGAAGGAATGGTGAGAATGACAGAGGGCAGTGAGGTGGTAGAGTGGAACAGTGAGGGTGTGGTGGAATCGGTAAAAGGGATGGCGAGGGTGGTTGGTGGGGATTCAGAGACAGACACGGACTCTGGGGGTGGGAAGGAGGAGGTTGGGGAGGTGAATATGGATGGGGGTGGGATTTTTGGGAAGGTAGGGAATGTGCATGTCCACCTGGACATCCCCAAAAGAAAAGGGTTGTGGCTGATAGGTCACAGGGGGTAGATGGAAGATGATGCCGGGGGGTCAGCAGTGATGGGGGAAAGGACATGAGCAACTCGGGAGGGGAAAGGGCGGGAGAACCTAAAGAAGAATATTAAACACAACATGCTTGAAAATCCAAAAATGAATGGAGACTCATGGTGGGCGGGGACAGGTGCTGCATGCGAGTGCGATCAGTGGGTGGGCAGAGATGCAGGACAACTGAAAGAGAACCCCAGCAGGCAGCACTGAAAGTGTTCGGGACATTGAGATGAGTGTGATGGAGGAAGGATCGCCTGTGTGGGGGAGTGCTTACACGAGGCTCTGAAAGGCCATGAACTGCTAGTGGGGAGGTGGGGCCGTGGGGGTGGGTGGGGGGGGGGGGGGGGGGGGGGGGGGGGGGGGGGGGGGGGGTTGGGGGGTGGGGGGAGTGGGTGGGGGGTGGCGGTGGTGCAGGAGGATGATTCACAAAACCTGTAAATGAAACTGAAAGATACCATTACTCATTATTCAGTGAAAGTGAATATATTTTCAGATTATAAAGTGACCAAATGCGTTCACCTGTGCAACCAACTATGATTGCAAGTTCATCACTTTTCTAGGCCTCACACTTACAGGTGCTGCCCTGATATCCGCAGCTGGGGTAGAGGCAGCCTGTGCAATGTTTGGCCCTTTTGCCTCTGATGACTTTGACATGGGTCTTCTGCAAAGCTGAGGCCTTGGGGGCCCCAGCTTGCTTTGGCTGTCCTCCTGTGGGCCAGCTGCTCTCTCTGCAGTGACAGAGGATGAGGTTGAGGAGGTCACAGGCAAAGGGAACTCAGAGGGAGCGGACAGCCTCTGAGATTCCTGAGTGAATGACCCAGGGTGTCCAGCTGCTGCTGCTCTGCCCTACAAGTGCCCGAGGGCCCCAGTCTGACTCCTTGTGAGGAAGGAGCACTTGGAGGGATGTCGAGGTGCCCCATTTCAATCTTGCGATGCTACTGCAGGAACTCACCCATGGCTCCCGCGATGGAGTGCAGGTCAGCACGCATCTTCACGTTCTGCTGGACCAGGATCTCCATGGCGTCAGCCATCCTTCCCATGGAGACCTCCATACGTGCATATGTGGGCACCACTTCATCAGAGAGCAAGCAGATGCACTCCTCCGACCTGTGTGCCACTCTGTTGAGAGCAACAGCTCTGTGTGATGTTCCCCGCCTTCTGCTGACTCTCCACGATGAGTTGGAAGGCCAAATCTAGAGGTTTGTCATCTGACTCAGAGCTCATAGATGCTCTTCCCCAGTAGTCCTCCAAATGCCGGGGAGCACTGCTGAAGTTGCCTCCTCCTGCTGCGGCCAATTGTCCATGCGGTGACCACCAGATTGCGAACCCAAGCCTGCTGTATATCTGGCTCCTGCCGAGGATGTGGGTAAGTGCTGTGATGGGTCTTCCAGGCTTCCTATTTCCAGCTATTCGATGGAGGAGGTGTCCTCTTGGCAGGATGTGAGGATCTGGATGGAGCTGAGGGACTGGCTGGCTGAGGGTGTCAGTCACTTGGCAGAGCTCCCTGTGAACCAATGTAGAGATAATTAGTGCGTGGCAGCAGAGCCCAAAGCATGAGAGGGAGCACTCACAGTTGCACTGGGAGAGGGATGATGTGGTACAGGATCCTCAGGCGGGTGCTCGCCACCAACCTCACCATCACCAAAGGCACAGTCCACGTCCTCACCAGTCAGCGCAATGGCACACTCCTCAAAGTGAATGAGTCAGCTACTCCACCCCTGGCCTGGGATCTCTCCCTGCCACTGTGAACCAGCTTCTTCTGCATAAAAACAGATGGAGAGAGTGTGAACAGGACATATGGCACTTCGTGGAATGTTTGTGTGGTGAGTGGAGCCATGGTCAGGATGAGGATGCAAGCTCCAGAGGATATGAGCCTGATGGAGATGTGAGAGTGTGTGTGAGAGTTAGTGATGTCCCTTGAGGTGTGAGATCTCAGTGGATATGTGATGGGTTTGTGAGTGTGTGAGTTGTGGGTGATGAGAAGAGTGACTTACCCTGGCAGAATGGATGAGGCCATTCATCCTGTAGTGGCACTGGGTGGCTGTCCTCTTTTGCAGGGCGTTTTCGCTGACCGCCGCTGCCTGGTAGTGCACGATTAATGAGGCGGGATTGGGATAATACGGTGTGAAAAGCGGCCTTTGTGACCAGCGGATGAACATTCTTATTTGCACCCACTGCCTCACTTAGTGCAAATCTCAGATGATTCTGCCCATAGAATCCATTTGGATGGAGCTAAAAAACAACAAGGGACACTGATAAGAGTAATTTTTGGCCCTGTAAACAGAGTCCTGTTTTACTTTCACAATAGATCTTTTTTTAAACATGTCATTTGAACATGTGTCAAACTCGTTAAGCCATTAACCACTTTTCTAACCGAAATATTATACAAACCTGCTGTCTCATTGAAGTTAACTGTAACTGTTAAATAAAATATCTAAGTTTAGCTCTAATATTATTGTTTAGGCATATAATTGTTCATTAATATATTGATATTAAATATTCCACATACTCTAAAACTGTCACAGACACTCTAAAAATGGACACCAAGGCTTTCAACTTAAAATGTCAGTTACAGAGCTATCAATTCTCAGTAGATCACCCTAATGGATTGGCTGTGTTTGCTCTAAATGAAAATTGGGTAGAGTATTTGATGCAAGCTCTTGCTTATGTAATAGATTGAAGGAAATGAATTTTAAATGCTGCAAAATTTGTTTGTAGGTTTCTGTAGAATTTCTGTGGGCAATGTTTTGTAAAGATTTCAATGTCTCTGTTGATAATAACCCGCCGCCACCACCGATACCCAGCCCCAACCATTTTGCTTAAGCATAAGTATTCCATTATGGTCAAACAATAAAACAACATAAGACATTTCTTAATTCATTATGAATGTAAAATGGCGAACTTTTAATATATTAAAATGTTGGCACCAGAAAGCATGTCTTAAAGGAATTAATACTTACATGTTTGTTTTTTGGTGCAATCTTTAGCATTTTTGTCAGCCAGCTTTACTGAGATTTACTCATTGCTTGTAGTGCACCTAACACCAATACAATTCTCCCATGTAAAATGTATGGAGGTGAGCATATGCGAATGATAAACTATAGATGGCATGATGCTGGGGTCGTTAATGTGCTTAATTGCTCAGTGAGTCAAGTCTTAATTAATACTTTCATATGGACTCAAAACGTTAACTGTGTTCCTCCCCGCAGATGCTGTCAGACCTGCTGAGTTTTTCCAGGTATTTTTATTTTTGTTTTGGATTTCCAGCATCCGCAGTTTTTTTGCTTTTATCTTAGTATTTAATTAACACTTCTTTGTCCTGATGCTTCTGGCGATGTGCAGCATGATCCCTGCCACTTTTCATGGATATAAATGTTATTGTATTCCGACAGAATCAGATGCATTAGGGCTGTGTGCCAGTCTGGGCAACCACACTGCTTCATTCCATCAATAATATATTGCAGTAGCAGAAAGTGACATTAAGTCTGAGTTCAGTCAGCACTAAAACAGTACTCATAAAAAGGGTTGTGTTGGAATGTTATGATAGTTTATGGGTGGTTCTGATTTTCATTTTATTATAGGATCTAGAGACACTGGAGAAAATACAAGTTTACAAGAATGATACCACAAAAGGGACATTATATCTGCCAGGAAGGATTAAAAGAGCGGGGGCTTTTTTGCTCTAGAAATTGGAGACTGAACGGTGAACTGATAGAGGTCATGAAGATTATGAAATGGTTTGACAGAGGAGACTAAGAAAAGATGTTTCCACTTGTGGGCAAGGCCAGGACAAGGGGCCATCAATGTAAGATAGTCTGTAAAATACCTAATAAGGAATTCAAGAGAAAGTCTTTTCCCAGATAAGGATTAAAGCTTATGACAACTAAGGAGTAAGTTGAGGAAAAAAGCATAATTGCGTGCAAGGAGAAAGTAGAAAATCACATGAGGGAGAAAGGAGTAGAGGGATATGTTGATGGGGTGAGATGATGAGGGGTAGGAGGAGGCCCATGTGCAGCATAAACATTGGCACAGATAGTTGGGCTGAATTGCCTGTTACTTTGCTGTACAATCGATATATTTCTACATTTAGTCCTGTGCTGAGGTTGCATTGCAGACACTTTCTGCTCCTCTTTATAAACATTAGATGATCAGGTCTGTAGATCAGAGAAGCTAACTTCTTTGCATTGCTATAAAACGGATGTAACTGGTTCCTACATTTTTTTTTGAGAGTTTAGGGATATTTCTCCCCTATACTTCCTTCACTCTTCAGCAGTGTGATGGAATACTCTCCATGGGTGCAGTTTCAAGATCATTCAAAAAGCTCAAAAATATCCAGTGTTTTTTGGCAGCCCTTTCCAGTATCAAATATCCATTCTATCCAACCTCAGCACATGGGGGCTGCAGTATGTCCTGTCTGCAGCAAATCACCTAAGTCTCCTTTAACAGTTCCTCATAAACCCACAGCCTCTGCCAAGGGGTCTGCAAGGACAAGAGCAGCAGATGTATGTCAATGCCACCACTTCCAAGCCACACACCATCCCACACACTCTTCTTCCTCCCCTCTTGTGCAGCAGAGCCACCCATGGTGCCATGCACTTGGCTCCTGCTGCTTTCCCCTGAGAAGTCATCTCCCCCAACAGTATCCAAAACGGTATATCTGTTAGAGAGGAGGATGGCCACAGGGAACTCCTGCACTACCTGGCTTCCTCTACTCTGCCTGGTGGTCACCCATCCCCTTTCTGCCTGTTCAGTCTTTACCTGTGGTGTGAGCACCTCACTGAACATGCTGTCCACAACAATCTCAGCATCGTGGATGCTCCACAGTGAATCACCCGCAGCTCCAGCTCTGAAATGCAGTTAGTTAGTAGCTGCAGCTGGACACATTTCCTGCACACATGGTTGCCAGGGACACTGGAAGTGTCCATGACTTCCCACAGAGCACAGGAGCAGCATGTCACGGGTGTGAGCTCTGCTGCTATGACTTCCCTTTAGATTAAGTTCGTTAGTTACTCCCTTTAAAGAATACTACCTACGCTAGGGGCCTTATTCCACTCCAAAGACACCCACAAGTCCTCACCTTATTTTGTTTAAGCTAATGGACTGCAGCAGCTTAATTAGTAAAACAAGTATAAGTACCCCACTGACCCTACTTACTAATCGGCTGCCTCCCCTGCGCAGCATCACTTTTTGAATTGTGATGTCACTTTGAACTCTACCTCCAGAAAGCCCTAAGGGTATGCTTCTCCTCCCCGGTCTCAGCCTCTGTTTCTCGCACCCTCTTATACCACTCTCGTTGGCCTCTCCTCTCCGGTTTAGAACCCACCTTCTTCCAACCCAAACAGTAACTTTTCGTTAATTGCTAAATAAAAGAATGACTGGACTTTGGATGGAATTTAACCCTTAATTTAACCCTTAAGCTTCCTCAGTTACCAATCATCAAGCTCTGTACTGCAGCCAAACACAGCATTCCTGTTGGTCCACCTCATTCCCAGCACCAGATCCAGCAATGCCTCCTTTCTAATTGGACTGAGAACATACTGATGAAGGAAGTTCTCCTGAATACGTTTCAGAAATTCTTCCCCCTCCTTACCCTTTGCTCTAACAATATCCTAATTGATATTTTGTTCATTAAAGTCCCTCAGTCTCACCATTTTATAGGTCTTGCTCATCTCTGTGATTTCTCTGCAGATTTGTTCTTCTATCTCTCTCTCCCTCATTATTTGGAGTAAATGGAATACCCCAAGTGTCAAGATCTTACCTTGTTTTGCTTCTCAACTCTAACCAAATGGATTTTGTCCTTGCTCCCTCAAGGACATCCTCTCTTTCCAACACCACAATGTCTCCCCTCATCAATGCTACCACCCCACCTCTCTTTTCTCTTTCCTTATCTTTTCTGAACACTTTATATCCTTGTATATTAAGTGGCCAGTCCTCACCATTTTTGAGCCATGTTTCCTTTTATTGCCACCACATCATATTCCCACACTGCTCTTTTTGCTTGTAAATCACCAACCTTATTTACCTTGTTCACACATGCAGTGTAAATCTGCCTTGGGATTCCTCATAATCCTTCTTAATCCATTCCTACCTAATAAGGTACTATTTCCTTCTCTAATGCTGTCCAACAATCTCACTTTATGCAACTTATAGCCCTTTTCTACTCCTACATGCTGGTGTATCAATTCAGTTTAAACGCTCCCCACCACACTAATGTACCCCACCCTGTAAGGACATTGTTCACAGTTCTGTTGAGGTGCAACATGTCCCTTTTGAGTATGTGTCTCCTGGCCCGGAACTGGTCCTAATGCCTCAAGAATCTGACACCTTCCCTCCTGCACTATGCTTCAAGCCACGCATTGAACCCTCCCTATCTCCCAATTCCTCTCGGCCCACTTTTCTGAGCTTGACTCCACATTGATCATCTCAATCTTCTGCACCCCTCAGTCATTCTAACTTGTTTTCCTCTGAACTTGCTGCGCCCTGTTCTCTTTGGTCACAGTGCAGGGAAAGAACGGCACTGTCACTGTCAGGGTGACCATGGCCCTCAAACGCTATGCCACAAATCCTTCCAGGCTGGAACCAGTCCATCACCAATGTATCTCAGTTCGCTGTGTATCGCTGCATCTGGGAGGTCACCAAGGGCCTGCATTTCGAGAGAAGGGACGTCATTCCTGTGTCTAAATAGGGATAAGCAGGAAGAGTGGACGCTTGGCTTTGGCTTTTCCAGGATAGCAGGCTTCCCAGTGGTGCAGGGAGCCATCAACTGCAAATGGGTGGCTTTAGGTAGCTGCATCTCAACAGGGAGATGTACTGGAACAGGAAAGGATTTCACTCCCTGATTGTACAGTTGGGCCCAGATTTTCATGTCTCAATCTGTGTCGGAAGGGGGGTGGGGGTGGTAGGCTTGCAAAAAAAATGGTGGACAGGACTCAATTCCCGGATTCCCACCTCTATCCTCTGTCACTGTAAATTTTTAGGGAAAAAGGGAAAAATTCTGCCCCTGCAGATTTTGTTGACACAGATATGCAATGAAATCTCATTATGAATTCTATACCCCAATAAAGGATACAGCTCTGTAGGCATTGTTTATATAGCTGTCAAGGGGATTGTAAATTTGTTCATTTCACAGTTTTGTTTTAAAGGGAATTAAATAATAAAAAGTAATTAGACTGTTATCTGAAAAGGAAGGATGTGCAGTTTGATGAGCAGAAGGCAGGAGAATCACACTAAGTTCCATTCAGAGAGCCAGTGCAGACAGGATAGGCCAAATGACCTCCTTCTGTGCTGTAATAATTCCCTGATTCTATTCTGTGATTCACTTAACAGGATAATTTTTAAGCGTTTTTTGAATGGCTGTTTGTTTATTTTGACAGTGTTTTGAACATCTCAATGACTTCCTAATGTTATTATAGGGCTCAAGAGTTCTGTACCGTGAATACTAGGTAACTGGGCATGGGATGTTATGGAGGGAGTGAGGGGGATATGGGGGAAATGGCAGGCATTGAGGTGTGGGGAGCATGGGGTTAGGGAAGTGAGGGAGTATGGGAGTGAGACTTAGGGAACCTCACACTCATCTAAAGAACAGGGCCAATGTCACAATGAGTGGGAGACCTACCCCGCTGGGCATCCATTTTCACCTCAGGCCTGCTTTCAGAGGTGGTAGCTCTGACCCCATGCATCCACCATGAAAATAGCATGGGACACTGTCAGGTAGGAGGTGGGATCACAATGTCAGGAAATGGCCCAATTCATTATTCCCACCTTGAAGCTCAAAATCCGGCCCGGGTTGTGTAATTATAGGTAAGTGATCATGTTGATGAATTCATCCTGTACCAGTCACCTGTTCCAGCCATCTTCAACCCACAGTGTTAAATCAGGAGGTGATTGGTGATGCAGTTTCTGGAATATGGAATTTGAAGATGCATTTACTGACCTAGACCAATCATTTGAGGTCATTGAAATTTTTCTGGCACTGTGTCCAGGTCTTCAAGGGCGGATTCCTGGTATTAACTTGCCGGGCTATCTGCTCTGATACCCTTATAATTTTCTGTCTGGTGGGGTGGCCTTCTGGACCCCTGTGGATAGAGTACTCCTCCTTTCCACTACTTGTACTAAGGCCTCCACACTGCAGCTGAGAACCAAGGCCCCCTCTCTCCGCCCTGCTGTATTGCTCCAGTTTCTTCCTACTCAAAGACTCTTCCCCCAGCCACTTCCAGCACATGCAGCTCCTCTTTAAGAGATGCAGACAAACATATGAACATATGAATTAGGAGGAGGAGTAGGCCACTTGACCCTTGAGCCTGCTCTGGCATTCAATAAGATCATGACTGACCTGATTTCAACCTCAATTCCACATTCCCACCTACCCACAAATACCTTTCAGCCCCTTCTTAATCAACAATCTATCTGCTTCTGCTTTAAAAATATTTAAGGACTTTGCTTCCACCATCTTTTGAGGAAAAGTGTTCTAAAGGCTCTGAGAGAAAAAAAATCTCCTCACCTCTATCCTAAATGGGTGACCCCTTATTTTTAAACAGTAGCCCATTGTACTAGATTCTCCCACAAGAGCAAACATGCTCTCCACATCGACCCTGTCAAGACCCTTCAGGTCCTTATATGCTTCAGTCAAGTTGCCTCTTACTTTTCTAGGCTCCAGCAGATGCAAGGCTAGCCTGTTCAACCTTTCCTCATAAGACAACCAGCCTATTCCAGGTATTAGCTTAGTAAATCTTCTCTGAACTGCTTGCAATGCATTTACATCCTTCCTTAAATAAGGAGACCAATACTGTACATGGTACTCCAGATGTGGTCTCACCAGTGCCCTGTTCAACTGAAACATAACCTCCCTACATTTGTATTCAATTCCCCTTGCAATAAACAATATCATTCTATTAGCTTTCATAATTCCTTGCATTCTAGCCTCTAACGATTCATGCACTAGGACACCTAGATCCCTCTGCACCTCAAAGCTCTGCAACCCCTCACCATTTATATAATATGCTTTTTTATTCTTCCTGCCAAAATGGCCAACTTCACACTTTCCCACATAATACTCAATTTGCCAGGTCTTTGCCCAGTCACTTGACCTACCTATATCCCTTTGTATCCTCCTTGTGTCCTCTTCACAACTTACTTTCCTACCACTCTTTGTGTCATCAGCAAATTTAACAACCATCCTTCAGTCCCTTCATCCAAGTCAATTATATAAATTGTAAAATGTTGGATCATATCATTTGGAACATTTTGCCAACCAGAAAAGTACCCATTTATGGCTATCTTTTGTCTCCGGTTAGCTAGCCAATTCTCTGTCATTGCCAATATGTTACCCCCTACACCATGAGCTTTTATTTTCCACAATAACCTTTGATATGACACCTTATTAAATACTTTGGAAATCTAAATATAGTAAATCCACCAGTTCCCCTTTATCCACAGCATATGTTATTTGTTCAAAGAACTCAAATAAATTGGTTAAACATTATTTCCCTTGTTACAAAACCATGTTGACTCTGCCTGACTACCTTGAATTTTTCTAAGTGCCCCGCTATACCGTCTTTAACAATAGCTTCTAACATTTTCCCTATGACAGATGTTAAGCCATCTGACCTGTAGTTTCCTGCTTTCTGTCTGTCTTCTCTTATGTATAAAGAAGTTACATTCACTATTTTCCAATCTAACGGAACCTTCTCCGAATCTAGGGAATTTTGGAAAATTACAACCAATGCATCAACTATTTCATTAGCCACTCCTTTTTAGACCCTAGAATGAAGTCCATCAGGACCTGCGGACTTGTCAGCCCACAGTTCCAACAATTCGCTTGGTACCACTTCCCCAGTGATTGTAATTTTCCCAAGCTCCTCCCTCCCTTCTATTTCCTGATTTACAGCTATTGTGATGTTACTTGTATCCTCTATAGTGAAGACCAATGCAATATACCTGTTCAATTCTCCTGCCATCTATTTATTCTCCATTATTAATAGCCTAGATTCACTTTCAATAGGACCAATGCTCACTTTGTTATCTCTTGTCTTTTTTAAATAACTGTAGAAGCTCTTACTATCTGTCTTTATATTTCTAGCTAGCTTTCTCTCATACTCTAATTTTTATTTCCTTATTAATCTTTTCATTATTCTTTGCTTTTTATATTATATCCAATCTTCTGATCTGCCACTCATCTTTGCTCAATTATATGCTTTTTGTTTAAGTGTGACACTCTCTTTAACTTTTTTAATTAACAACGGATGGTGGGTCCTCCCCTTGGATCTTTTTTTCTCATTGGGATGTATCTATTCTGTGTACTCTGAAATATCCCCTTAAATATTTGCCACTGCATCTCTATTGATCCAATCCTTAACCTAATTTGCCAGTTCACTTTAGCTCACCCTCATAATTCATGTCCTCATAGTTGCCCTTATTTAAGTTTAAAACTCTAGTCTCCCTCAAACTGAATGTGAAATTCAATCATATTATGATTGCTGCTATCGAGGGGTGCCTTCACTATGAGGCCATTAATTAAAGCTATCTCATTGCACAACATCAGGTCTAGTATAGCCTGCTCTCTGGTTGACGCCAGAATGTGCTGTTCTAAGAAACTACCCTGAAAACATTCTATGATTTCCTCATCTAGGCTACCTTTGCCTATTCGATTTTTTCAGTCCATACGTAGATTAAAATCCCCCATGGTTATTGCTGCACCTTTCTGACAAGCTCCCATTATTTCTACACAGGCCAGCTTTAACTGGTGCTAGCCTCATACCTACCTGCCTCCCCTGCTGAGCATACAAGCAGCATGTTTAGTACGGTGCTGCAACCTATAATCATGGAAGTGAGCAGGCAGCATGAAGTATGATTGCTAACTGCATCACTTCAATTGGGCATGGGAAAATCATGTATTATGATCCCCACATTGGCTAATGGGGCTTATCAAATTTTTAGCCCAATGAGTGGAAAACATATTCTTTTTCAGAATTTTTTGTTTTAAAATTCATTGATTCTACTGCCATTCAATTTGGAAATATTTTAATAACCCCACAACGATTATGATTATTCTGCTTTCAGTTGGTCTGTTTTTTGGAGTGCGTTTTTATTGGTGTCCTTTGAGGTGAGGACTATCAGTGTAGCACAATACAGCAAACACTTTTTATGGCTTCCACTTTTCAGAATTGCACAGTCCCTGTGCTTTTATTGCACAGACTGGTAGCAGAGTTAAAGCTCTCTGTACAAGTGCTGTGATTTTGAGAGCAATCCAAAAGCATAGGAAGACATCTCTAAGTCATCAAAGGATACCAAGCAGGATGTAGAGCCAGTGTTCTAAGGTACGGGTGCTGGTAGTGCTTGGAAATCATAGGAACTGTGGGAGTATGGGACTCTGGTTCATGCCATTCTCAATTGAGTTGTAGTTTGTGCACAGCGATGGCTGGCTAAACCTTGAAATGTTAAACACATAGAATGGGGTTTTGGCAGATGAGCAGCTAATGTTGCTGGAACTGGAAGAAAGTGTTCTTGGTAGCAAAATGGATGTGTGGTCAGTGTCAAACTGCATGTTTATTGACTCATGTTGAGGTCCAGTTAGAGAGTCTGGTAGAGTCAATGCCAGAAGCATGTAGGTGCTGGTAGGTGCTGAAGAAGACGCCATTAACTTTGTCAAGACATTGTGTTTCTTCAAGATCTCAATGTCAGACTGGCAGTTGGAGAATGTGGCAACAGCCTTTGGACCAAGTGGAGAGAAATTCATTGATGTATATGTGGAAGCTGTGTACAAGCTTCCAGATAGTATGACTATGGGATAACATATAATTGAAGAAGGGGATGGAGCCAATGATGGGGCCACTAAAGTGAATGTGTGAGCACAGAAATTGAAGCCAGGCTTAACAGTGAACTTAAACCATAGCATCAGAAAAATCTCACAGGTGCAGCAATAAATTAGGAAGTCAGGGCAGGTTGTAAGGGGGCTGGATATAAGAATAAGGAGGTCTTGCTAGATTTATATAGGGCTTAGGTGAGGCCACATCTGAAGTACTGTGTGCACTTTTGGTCTCCTTACCAAAGGAAAGATATACTCGCCTTGGAGGTAGTACAGCTAAGGTTGACTCGATTGGTTCCTGGGATGAGAGCATTGTCCTAGAATGAGAGGCTGAGTAAATTGGGCCTTTACACAATGGAATATAGAGGAATGAGAGGCGATCTCATTGAAACTTACAAGATTCTGAGAGGGTTTGGCAGGGTGGATGGCAAGGGGTCATTCTCTCTAACTGTCGAGTCTAAAACAAGGGGGCTTAGCAAAATAAGGGGTTACTTATTTAAGACTGAGATGAGGAGAAATGTCGCCACTCAGATTGTTGCGAATCTTTGGAATTCTGTACACTGTGGGGTTGTGGATGTTCAGTCATAGAATGTTCCAGGCTGAGAAAGATAGATTTTTGGTTTCTCAGGGAACCAAGGGTATGAATATTGGGCAGGAAAGTGGATTTGAGGCAGAAGATAAGCCACAGTCTTATTTCATGGTGGAGCAAGCTTGAGAGGCCTTTGGCCTACTTTTGCTCCAATTTCTTACATTCTTCTTCCCTGCGTCATAATTATTATCAGGGTCCTTTTGTCAAAAGGAAGGGACAGTTATGCCAAATGCTTTTACCCTATAGGCCCCAGTGGCTATGAAGGCTACTGAATTCATTGTGCTTTGGATTATTCGGAACAAGAATGCTATTAACTCATTTTCTGGAGTGTTTTCTGTTAAAGTTACCTATTATCTGGATGGAGAATTATTGGTTTGTTCTGCAACGAGTGGCAGAAATTTGACCAACCAGACTATACACAAAAAGCAGGACAAATCCAACCCGGTCAATTACCACCTTTTCAGTCTACTCTCAATCAGCAGGAAAGTAATGGAAGGGGTCATCAACAGTGCTATGAAGCGGCATTTGCTTAGCAATAGCCTGCTCACTGACACTCAGTTTGGGTTCCACCAGGGCCACTCAGCCCCTAACCTCATTAGAGCCTTGGTTCAAACATAGACATAAGAGCTGAACTCCTGAGGTGAGGTGAGAGTGGCTGCCCTTGATGTCAAGGCTACATTTGACCGAGTGTGCAACAAGCAGCCCTAGCAAAACCAAAGTCAATGGGAATCAGGGGGAGAACTCTCCACTTGTTGGAGTGATACCCAGCACAAAGGAAGATGGTTGTGGTTGTTGGAGATCAGTCATCTCAGATCCAGGACACCACTGCAAGAGTTCCTCAGGGTAGTGTCCTTGACCCAATGCTCTTCAACTGCTTCATCAATGACCTTCCTTCCATAAGGTCAGAAGTAGGGATGTTCACTGATGATTGCATAATGTTCAGCACCATTTGTGACTCCTCAGATACTGAAGTAGTCCAAGTCCAAATGCAGCAAGACCTGGACAATATCCAGGCTTGGGCTGACAAGTAGCAAGTAACATTTGCGCCACACAAGTAACAGGCAATGACCATCTCCAACAAGAGGGAACCCAACCATCGCCCCTTGACATTCAATGGCATTACCATCACTGAATCCCCCACTATCAAGATCCTGGGGGTTACCATTGACCAGAAACTGAACTGAACTAGCCATATAAGTACTGTAGCCACAAGATCAAGTCAGGGGCTAGGAACCCTGCGGCATGTAACTCACCTCCTGACTTTCCAAAGCCTGTCCAGCATCTACAAGGCACAAGTCAGGAGCGTGATGGAATACTCTCCACTTGCCTGGATGAGTACAGCTCCCACAACACTCCAGAAGCTTGACACCATCCAGGACAAAGCAGCCCACTTGATTGGCACCACATCCACAAACATTCACTCCCTCAACCACTGATGCACAGCAGCAGCAGTGTGTACCATCTGCAAGATGCAATGCAGGAATTCATCAAGGCTCCTTCGACAGCATCTTCCTAAGCCACGACCAACCATCTAGAAGGACAAGGACAGCAGATAGATGGGAACACCACCACCTGGAAGTTCCCCTCCAAGTCACTCACCATCCTGACTTGGAAATATATTGCCATTCCTTCACTGTCACTGGGTCAAAATTCTGGAACTCCCTCCCTAACTCTGGGTGTACCTGTACTCCAGGGACTGCAGCAGTTCAAGAAGCAGCTCATCACCACCTTCTCAAGGGCAACTAGAGATGGGCAATATATGCTGGCCCAGACAGACAAGTCAACGTGAATGAATAAAATAAAGACACAGGAATAAGAATGCCTGTTTGTCACTCCTCAAGCACTTGAAGAAGCATGCAACCAGGAAAAGACCACTAAGGTTGCCACTGAGAGAGAAAACAAAGTGTTCATATCAAATTGACCTGTACACCTAGGTTAATCAATATTTGAATCTTCAGTGTGACTCCATCACTTCAAGAGCAGATTAGTTTTTTTCCTACATGGAGCTGAGAATAAAAATCTTGAGATATGATGGATTGGAGAGGAACAAGAGATATGCTGGCAGCAGTAAATGTTGCCATGGTGACGATGGGCATAATAGCTCATAAAATGTGCAACACCATTTAGATTCTGTGAGATGCAGGTTGAGCAGCATTTTCCAATTACCACCAGTAAAGCCCTTGCTCACTGCTACAGTCAAGCCCCTGCTGAAAGCTGCATTGGAGAAGGGATAAGACTTGGTCAGTTGCTAAGCAGCTGTCAGTGCGATGGTTCATTAGCAGCTGTTTAATTTAAGAAGTAGTGGGTGTAGTTAAGCATCCAGAATGTTCATGGAAGCTGTGAATGTCAGAAGGCTAAAAATACTACCAGCAATAGATATTGCTGCAGCTTTCTCTCTAGTTTTTGTCCCATTTTAACCAACCATCCCCATGGCAACTAGAAACATAAAAGAGGGTCAATAGAGCTGCAGAAAGACATGATTTGGGTCTTATCATTTAGGCTGAGTTCACATCCCAGTCCCCAGAGGTACAGAGGCAGCATGTCAATCTACATCACTGCGTAATCACCCTGTTCATCTGTCTTCCCTTTAATTTATCAGCAAGAACATTGACCTTTACAACGCTGTAAATCAAAAGAGGGTCTGATCACTGGAAATCAGGAAATAGTAGCACCCCACTCGGGTCAGTGCCACAATTGTTGAGCAGCTTGATTGCGCTTTGCCCATAAGCTGCAGGTACTGGCACAAGAGCTGAATAACTGGGAATGGAAAAAGAAAGAACTTGCATTAATATAGCACCTTTCATGACCTGGGATATCCCAATATGTTTTGCAACCAATGAAATAGTTTTGAATTTTTGTTACTGTTGTAATAGAGGAAATATGGCAGCCAAATCTGCACACAGCAATGAGTTGATGGCCAGTAGAATTTTCCGCCCGGTGTGCGGGCACGCACCTGACATGCTCAAACATTAAATAGCACGCAATGATGTCAGGCAAGCTATCCAACAACATCACGCATTCGCACGATATTTCGGTCGGTGGGCACACGGGCAAGTCAGCAGCTGATCTGCCGACAATCAAGAGGCCTATTAAGGCCATTAAAGTAGCAATTGATGATGATTTTTCACTGCCCATCCAACATTACGGTTGACGGGTTGGCGAATCGGCCAGGCAGACTTTGCCTTTTTGAGGAAACCTCATCCAAGGGCAGGATGAGGTTTCCGAGGTTAATTTAAATATAGATTAAAATGTTTGGGCAGAATTTTCAGCATCCGTATGTTGAGCTGACTCATCCTGAGATGTGGACATTTTGGGGGCAGATTTTAAATTCTGCTTTATTGATTTTAAATTCATCAGCTCCCTGAGGCAGCTCTCTGCCTTCAGGGAGCTTTCCTTACTTGCTCCCCAGCGCTGACTTCAGCGATCGCCCTCCTCCTGCCCCCATCCCGGCAGCGCTGAGCCTTTCAGCACGTTTTTCATGCTGGCTGCCCGTTAATTGACAAGCCAGCGTGAAATCGCGGTCAGGGGCCGATTGTGGTCAGTGTTCCATTCTCCGGCTACTCCTGGGCCCACCGATCACGGCCGCCTGTCACCTTGAAAATTCTGCCCAATGTGTTTTAATGATTTTTATTGAGGGATAACTGTTGACCAGGACGCTGGGGAGAAAACTCTTCCCTTCATTGAATAGTGCCATGGGAGTTTTACGTCCCACTAAGAGGGAAGAAAGGACTTCAATTTAATGTTTTGTGAAAAGAACAGTACTTCTGACAATGCAGCAATCCCTCAGCCCTGCACTGGGGTGTCAATTGGGATTACGTGTTCCAGTCCCTGGAGTGGGGATAGCTGTCCTTCGCATTATGGCAGCACTTGATAGAGTGCGGCAACAAGGAGTCCTCACAAAAGTGAAGCCAACAAGGATCAAAGAAAACACCCGCCATGGAGTCTGTTCTTCAAATCTAATATGGGATCATTCCTCTTAATATCGGATAACTCTTTTCCAAGAGTGGAAGCAGCTGGAAGCACACATCAAGTTTTTCAGCACCTGCAAAGAAAGTGGAGAAATTAATCTTGCTGGTTCAGGCCTTTCAGAAGTCAGAAGGAGGGCGGCAGCTGTAATAAACCAGTTCAAAATCTGACAATGAGAGAAAGGTGAAATCTGGAATTATAGTTAATGGAATTGTCAAGAACTGAAAGCCTCAATGACAGCCTTCATTGTGGCAAAAGAGGTGATCCATGAATGTTCAAAATATCCTTAAAGAGAGCAGGCCTAGCTACTCTGCCTGCGCACTCTTATTATTCAGTTTTAAGGAAGGTAAGGCATCTGAAAAATTAATTTGCCCCTCCATCTGCTGAGCATTTCCTGTTTGCATTTCAGATTTTCAACGTCCACAGTATTTCTGTTCCAGAACACAGATTCAAAGCTTACAGGGGAAATGGGCACAAATAATTGATAACAATATATCTGAACATCAGTGACTTATGTGGTGTTTTTAACAATTGCCTTAAAGGTTCAGATGTGAAGTCATATTCAGACAGTACGTGGATTCAATTTTGTAGCTACGTTGCAGATGTAAACTGTTAATACGTTCTAACATTTTCAATTTTATGAGCACTGTCGGTAGCATTCTTTTCAGTTTTAAAATTTGCATGAGAACTGAATTGTCTTTCTTTTTTGTTAAACCCTACTCAGGATTTCATCTCTACATCAAGCTGCCCTCTATAGTGCCTGAAAGCTGCCTGCTTATAATTGTGGGCCTGATAATGGGAGGAATAATCTATGGAGTGAATGAGAGATCTGCACCAGTTATGAGCACTGATGTCTTTTTCCTTTATCTGCTGCCACCGATCGTACTCGACGCAGGCTACTTCATGCCAAGTAGGCCCTTCTTTGAGAACATTGGGACAATCCTTTGGTATGCGGTTGTGGGAACCATATGGAATGTTTTTGGAATTGGCTTGTCCCTTTACGGGATTTGCCAGGTTGAGTCCTTTGGCCTAAAGGATATTTCCCTGCTCTACAATTTACTGTTCGCCAGTTTGATTGCGGCTGTGGATCCAGTGGCTGTCCTGTCTGTGTTTGAAGAGATTCATGTAAATGAGCAGCTGCACATTCTGGTTTTTGGTGAATCACTCCTCAATGATGCCATCACCGTGGTAAGTAGCCCTATAGTGATGAGTTTTGGAGCAGGTGGAGCAGGTAAGATTAATGTCAGAATGTTTGGATTCATTCTTCTGTTTAAACAGCAAAAGGCCCCCATTCTAGAATAATGATTATCCAACCTAAAAAAAGCATAGAAACTTACAACACAGAGGCCATTTAGCATATTGTGCCTGTGCTTGCCCTTTGATAGAGCTGTCATGCTAAGTTCCCCACTTCCCATCTATTTCCTTGGTTACTGTGCACAGAAATCCTTAAGGTTAGCTGCCGGCAAGTTGACAAGCTGGTTGTAAAAGCATATGGGTTACCTGGGTTTATAACTAGGAGTATAGAAAATAAAAGCAAAAAGATTATTCCAAAACATTTAAAATCAAAAGTTAGGCCTCAGCTGGACGGTTGTGGACAATTCATGAGCACCGAAAGATGCAAACGCCAATCTCAATTCCTGTTCCTCCATAACTGGCTAACTCCCTTTTAAAATTATTTATGGAATCAGCTTTACCCCTTTTGATGAGGAGAGTTCCAGATCCTGACAACCCTCTGAGTGGAAAACCTCTCCTCATCTCTATGACCACTGCCTAATGACACACTTGTCAGAGGGAATAGCTTTCCTCTATTTACTCTATCAAAACTGCTCAACATCCGAAACCTTTATTAGGTCACCTTTTAATCTCCGTTATTCCAAGGAGAGCAGTTCTAAATTCTCCAACCACTCCTCATAACTGAATTCATCATCCCTCAAGGTAAATCTCCTCTGTATACTTTCTAAGGCCTACCTAATCATATTTGGGGAAAATGCAGGCACAATCATAGTTCTTTGTGCACAATACACACAACAACAACAGACAGCAGCAAGTTGCATTTATATAGTGCCTTTGACATCGTATAATATCCTGAAGTGTTCCACTGGAGCATTACCAAACAAAATTTGACGCAAGCCACATAAGAAGACATTAGGGTAGGTAGCCAAAAGCTTGGTCAAGGAGGTAGGTTTTAAGCAGTGCCTTAAAGGTGGAGAGAGATGGAGAAGGGGAATGGTTTTGGGGAGGAATCCAGAGTTTACAGCCTAGGCAGCTGAATTGGCAGGACCACCAATGATGGAGTGATTAAAGTCAGGGATATGCAGAAGGCCAGAACTGGATAGAAATTGTAGAGTGTTGTAGGGCTGGGCAAGGTTGTGAAGATAGGTTAGGGAGAGGCCATGGGGGGATTTGAAAACAAGGATAAGAACTTTTAAATCGATATGTTGCCAGATTTGAAGCCATTGTAGATTAGTCGGCACAGGGATGGTGACAAATGGGAATGGCTGCAAATTAGGATGTGGGTAGCAGAGTTTTGGATGGGCTGAAGTTTACAAAGTGTTGGAGGCTAGCCAGGAGTGCATTGGAACAGTCAAGTCCAGAGGTAAAAAAGGCATGGATGAGGCTTTCAGCAGCAGATGAGCTGGGGCAACTGCAGAGAGGAGTCCAGTAACATGTCTTTTGGAAATGGATGAATGCCACAGCACACAGGGGAACGTTATAGCTTGTACTGAATATTCATTGTAATCAATGATCATCTCTAACCTCCTAATCACATTATTAACTGCACCCATCCTGGTTGTGCAAGAATGTGTGACATTGGTTGGTTAAACCTGTGGCATCACGGAGATTTGGCCAGCGCTCTGCTATTTTGTGCCTTATTTCAGATGTTACAGATATCATGTCAAAAATAGGCTGAGTTCAGAAATACTAATTATCACAAAAGCATCAGCATAACTGAAGATCAGAGGGGCAGAGAGACAATCTAGTCAATCACAAACTGCCGACTGATCCCTGAAATTATGGAGTCTGTCTGTGCAGTACTAATATGTTTAGGATTAGGATCATGCTTTTGTGATTATTTCTAGTCGGAAATGGATGTGTGTTCAAACCAATGTGTTTCAGACCCAACAGGGAACAAGCCATATTGGATTTAATGATGAATAATGAGCCAGAATTAGTTAACAAACTGACAGTAAGGGAACATCTTGGTGACAATAATATGATTAAATTTGATATTAGGTTTGAGAAGAAGAAGTGGAGGTCACAAAATCAAGGTTTTAAATTTAAGTAAGAGGAACTTTTGAAGGAATGAGACTTAAAGTAACCACAATAAATTGGGCCGAGCTCTTAATGGTTAAATCTGCAGACAAAGAGTGGGAAGCATTGATAGAAGCATTGGTACAATATAAGACCAGTACATACCCCTGAAGGCATAAGCTTACTTGTGTAGTTAACTGACCATGGTGAACAAATGAGATTAAACTGAAAGAAACAGTTTATACAAAGAATGGAGACCTGGAAAGTGATAAACAACACCAAAAAGATACAAAGAAAGTAAAAAAAGGTGCAAAAAGAATGTTAAAAAACTTACAATGGATACCAAAGTTAATAGTAAACTTTTTCATTAGTATATTTAAGAGAGCAGTAAAGAGGAATAAAGGCTGAATAAAGACCTTTGTAGGTGATAATGCAACCACAATAGAGTTGAACCACAGATAAGCCATTACCCAATGGATTAGCAGAACAGGCTGGAAGAGCTGAATATTCCTATGTCTAAACTCACTTACAAAGAACAGCTCCTTAATTTAATTTCCCAAGAATGTTTGGTGCCCAGGATGCTGACTATGCCTTCAAGGGAGGAAGGGGGAAGGGAAGAACAATTGGCAGAAAATGTGGTCTGTGAAAATAAGGGATTGTTGAGCCATCGTTCGCTGCCTGGAACACAACATGGAAAGGACACCTCATCAACAACATTTGAATAATGAGAAACCATTTGCTGGCTACTGGCAAATACTCCATCAAGTCAATGAATAGTCACATTAAAAGCCACAGGCTAATTTTAATACTAATCCACCTCAATGCACTGGCAGAGTGTTATAAATGCATTTAATCTTGCACACGATAATATTTTTTTCTGAGTTGATGCATTTTGCACCCAATGGAGTTCAGTTAGCTTGCTGTAGGCTGCAACGCAATTTGTAATGAAAAAACCTTTTGAAACTCTTTGATTTCTGTGTTGCTCTTTTGACTGTTTTATAGGCTGAAAATGGCTCAAGAAGGTACTCTTTACTGCTTTTAAAATAGTTTCTGGCTAGCGTTGGCATAAGATACTGCAGCTCCAGATCTCCAGAGAAATCCTTGCTGGAATGAGACTGCTTTATTTTTATCAATCGGGCCATGACCCTCAGAGCTTTGACTTTCAGATTTAATATATGAGTTTTGTGTCATCTGTCTTCTGGAATTAAAAGGTTTGGGATGTCATGTTCATACCAATGACATGGTGCCACAAAGCTACACCTATAAACACTTTCTATATTAGGATGCAGTCTAATGTAGAACAGGCAGGAACATCATTGTCTGATAGCACCATTGGTTTGCCTTGAGAGGATGGCCAAATGTGTCAGCCTCTTAATAATCTTGCAGCTGCAGAAAAGAGGTAAACAGGTAATTTTTACTGTTAGACTATCCCATTTTATCTGCAATACACATGTCCACTTGGGTGCACCAGATTGGAACACACAAGTTAATTCCATTAATATACTCTTGGCATATCATTAGCAGCGTAGCTCTCTGTTACCCAAGCAGTGTCCTCATAGCTTTTTATCTTTGCCAATTCTGGATTAGACAGGAAAGGGCAGAGGAAGCAAACTGGCTGATGGTCAATTTCTTGGGAAGATACTAAAGGGGGAGAAATTCATATTGGGCAGCAGGGTAAATCAGGAGCTAGTGAATCAGAGGCCCATTTCACAATCCATTGACACTGATGGGAAAAAAAATGGGCAAAACGTAAAGGGGCTGATGACTCACTGTTACCTGCTTTGCACTGGCAGCTGGTATTAACTTTGCTCCCCTTCAGGCACAGTGTTCTCTTACAGTACCAAAAGTTATGGTTGGCACTGCAGCTGATGACTGAACCAAACTTCTCCAAACCAAGCACAAGAGATATTCAAGGCTACACTAATAGAGTGGTGGTAATAGTGTCCTCAGTGGCATTTTTAAAGCAAGATGTAAAAAATTCAACTGGGCAAATCACTAGATGGCCTTGGAACTATTTTATTGCCTGTTGCATCCTTCACAAAAGGAAACTTCCCTCTATCAGAATCTGATGGTGACAAGGTCCACCACTGATGATCGGCCTCCAGCTGTCTCAGCCCAAACTCTGGAACTCGCTTCCTAAAGCTCTTGCTCCTCTCTTAAGACAGTCCTTCAAACTATCCCTTTTATCAAGCTGTACATTGTTCACCTATCCTAATATCTCCCTATGTAACTCAGTGCCAAATTTTCTCTGATTGCTGTCCAATAACAATCCTATGTTATCCTATTTTAAAGGTGCTATTTAGATTGAAGAAGCTTAGTATGTTCTCCTCAGAGAAGAGAAAATGGAGAGGAGATTTGAAAGAAGTGTTCAAAATCATGAGGGCCTGAACATAGTAGGTAGGGAAAACTGTTCTCATTGGTGGAAAGGTCGAGAACCAGAGGACACCTATTTAAGGTGAGCAGCAAAAGAGGCAACATAACAAAATACTTCTTACACAGCGAGTGGTTTGGAGCTGGAACACACTGCCTGAGAGTATGGTTGAGGCAGATTCAATCATGGCTTACAATAGGACATCGGCTAGTTATCTGAATAGAAAAAGGATTGCAGGACTACAGGGAATAGCAGGGGACTGGGACTAGCTTGCTTGAACATGATGGACAGAGTGGTTTCCTTCTGTGCTGTAACCATTCTATGATTCTGTGATTTAAATGCAAGTTGTCTTTAATGTTGATGAACATGGGACCACCAATAGCATATCGTGATCTTTATTGAAATGTAACTCTTTAAACAGAAAGAACTACTCTTTTAGACCTGGGACTTCTTCTGGGAAAGACTGCAAAATCTGCTTAAATTGTTATTAGATGTATTTCCATGGGGTCATTCTGCACAAGTTTACTGCGTTTCACAGTTGGAAATGTCTCAGACCTATCCAACAGGAGGCTATATATCTACCCAACAAGTCGGAAAAGAGTATTGTTGCAGATGAGTCATTATTTGTTTTTTGTTTGTTATTTCCATTCACGGATTTGTATTGTATGAAGTTAACTGAAGCAACTCCTATGCACTCCCATTTTGATTAGGTTAATAAGACCGAAAATGTTAATCCTATGTTCACAAGAAGAAATGATGCCCCGAGATCTTGACAGTTCGAAGGAGCACTGCTTCTGCTGAAAGGCTCTCTAAAATTACTGCATCCCTCAGACATTTATTGCAGTTGCTTCACAAGTTACAAGGCTCAGCTTCGACGCTGCTCCTCACTTACTTTGAATGTTATAACCTATTTCCTCCCTGTTTAATTTTTCCATGAAGATAAAATAAATGCCCTAATGCAAAGCAATGCAATTACATATTAAAAATGTATAATTGAATTGGATTTTGATACCTTGCTGGCTGATTTGAATAAAATGATTGGAACATAGACCTGGATTTAAAAACAGTGTTGCCCATAACCTTTGAAAAATTATTAGGCACCTCATTAACTATAGCCTGCTGGGGTCTAAAGAGATTAGTCAAATGGATGAGGCATTCTCGGAGGTCAAGGTCTTCTGATAAAGTGAATTCAGTATGTAAATACAGAATTGTACCTCAGAAAATCCAATCTCTTTACCGCATAATTTTGGTCTCTATGTTAACTTAACATTTTATTCGTAAAGAAAGTTTGTAACACTCCCTATTGACGTAGACAAGATTTTAAGATACACTTTAAATCTCTTAGGATGTGGGCATCGCTGGCAAGACCAGCATTTACTGATGACTCATCCTGGTAACAGGTTGTGTTGGCTAGCTGTGAGTTTGATGATGTAATATAGATATTTATGTTTCATTTCTTAAATTACCTGAGCTATGAAAGATCATTGTTTGACAATGTGAGGGAGATTGAACATTTTAGTAGCATTCTAATTTGTCCTTGTACTGACACACAGAGAAATGTGTCCTATTCAATTTACTTCTAAAGGTGATGTCTTATAATTTCAGAGTTCTATCACTAACATTGGTATAACTTTAGTTATGAACTTGGCAGGCTACCAGTCCTACATAATTTAATCTACTCCAATTCGCATGAGTGAAATCTTGGTCTTGTTCTCCATCTGCTCATGAATACTAATCTTTTCACCTCAACAGCTCAATTAAAAACATTTTAGGAACTTTAAACAAATTTGACAAGAGGCTTTCTGTAATCAAACCATTGCTTGCTTTTGAAAGCAGCATCATCCTGATCACATCACAGAATCACTGACAGACATTGAAAATCTTCCCCTTTATTCTTGTGCAGGAGGCTTACGCAATTCACAACCTGTTCGTGGGAATGCTGCCCATCCAACCTTGAGGTTGGCGGACAGGTGAAGCACCCAGGTGGCCTTTGCACTTCGCATGGAACCTCATCCACAGGCGGGATGAGGTTTCATGAAGTGTTTATAAATTGAATAAATTTTTTAAAAAAATTCATTGACATATCCCAGCCCATGTGACACTGTCACATGAGGGGACACATCTTAAAATATTTTCTTTTCTTTATTCAGCTTTTTAAAACTTAAACTAATCTCCCTGAGGCTCTGTGTCTCAGGTAGATTTCTGCGCTCTTTCGAGTGCATGTGTGCGAAAGAGCACAGGCCACGAATCAGGGAATCCCCCTCCCTGCCTGCACAGGGAGTGCTCAGCGCTTCCAGATGCGCATCACACTGGCCCACCCACATAAAATGGCAGCGCATCCCAAATCGAGGGCACTGATTGGGTTCATCCCCGCCCCCGCACAACTTCCCCAACAGGGGGAAAATTCTCCCCCTAAAGTGCATTCAAAAGGCTAATTGCTGCAAAAAAAGGATTGATTTTCAATACAATAGCCAAGGGAAATAAAAAAAGACGCTAATCTAGAAGTACAGAGTAATCGTTTTTAATCCATGTTTTGAATACCAAAAATGGAGAGCACTTTATTAACATACAAGAATGGTCTCATATAGGCTACATTGACAAGTATACATATCTGTGGAAAATGCACAGGATTCAACCAGATTGTGATTCTGGTTGCTAGAAATTGTAAACTGAATACTCAGCTGGAAATCCAATATGGAATTGCAACTCCCAATATATTAAACAAAAGCTAAAATCTGCATTATTCAAGGGAAAAACAAAGCACACATTACAGGTATACTCAGTTTTTTTTAAGGCTGTGAATCGAACAAAAATTAAAGAGAGGAGAATAAGTTTGGAATGCAGCAATTCCTAGATGAGAAAAGAGCAAGGTTCATTTAGTTCATCTTAGTCACATGATGCACTGATAATGCAGCTCTTGATTAATCATAGCGACCAATCAGTATCAATTAGTCCAGAGAACAGTCAATTATTGCTTCTCTGGCAACAGAGCCAGAATGCTTGGGTGCATGTTTTAAAATAAAATTAAAACAGCAGAGATAAATAAGGCATTTTTTATAATTTTCACAAATCTCAGTGTTTAAAGTTTTGTCAGGACGCAAGTGAAATGCCACCACTGACTGGCTGTCATGAAAATATAATAATTTTCATAATATTATTGTGATGTATTGTAAAGGTAGGTTAATAGTGGGGTTTGCATTAGTTCCTCTGTGTGGATGTGTGTGTGTGGGGGATTTAATTGAATTGGAGACAGCTGGTCTAGAGCTTTTGAATGATCAAAAGGGAAGCTAGGTTTGAAATGCTAAATACTTAAATATGACTAAAGTTTTAGAATGTGAGTTGTGAGGAACATTTGCATTTTTAGATAAATTAGGTTAGTTTGAATTTCAAAGAGATGGCAAGATGTTACACCTAGCCATAAGAAGCTAAGCCAAACAGTGTGTTTATTTTCCCAAAGGTTTTTGATTATATGAGTGCTATGAAATATTTATATTAGGAGAAAAGTAAAGTTGCAAAGTCATGTTGGAACAATGAAATTTACATTAAAAAAGGGGAAACATGTATAAAGGAGATGAGGTTACGTGTAAGGGGGAAGGAATTCTAAGACCTAACACAAATGTGAAAAGCCTCCAGCCTCTATGTATCAAGTTGCTGTCTATAGGAACTGAAGCAAAGAAAGCTCACTTTGAATATCACTGTCTTGGGTATTGTGTGCTTTGCCTAAGTCTGTTGAATTTAATTTGTTTTTACTGTTGCCTTAACAGAGTTATAACTGGGAGCCAGATTAATTAGAGGATTTAGGAGTTATTCTAGCAGTAATTGATAAACTTATGCATGTGCGTAAAATCTTTTCTTTTGTTAATAAATGTTTAATTTAGTTTTGTTAAAAAACCTCTAAGTCTCGGTGGACATATTACTGCTGAATTCAAGGCATACATCTTGAAATAAGGTACAAAGTGCAAAACAGTTGTGGCAGCTGTTTCAAGAATTTGAGCAGCTTGGCATTTACCAACCACTGTGCCATAACACTGACACACGCATTCACACAATCTCTCTCTTTGGCTGCTATTTCAATAGAGTCTTTAGCCTATTTGTTCAAAATGCTAAAGGAACAGATAGAGAATAGGCATACAAGTACATTAAAAGGAGCTATTCATTGATCCAGGAGTCCCGTGTCAGGGAAAATTGGTAATAGATTCAGCAATAAAGAGCTGTAGACCCACCTCCAATCTGTGCTCCCTATGAGTGGAGCTTCTTGCTGCAAGTGCCTAGGTGAATTTATCACTAAGTGGTCATTGGTCAACATTGTCAACAGTAATTCACAGCTTCCATTATGGTAAGTCGATGCTCAGAGTTGGTTGTCTTGAATTGGAGCTTTTTTCAGAACAGACTTTGAATGTGTTAATTCTTCTCTAAGTACTCTCAATTTGTCCTCAAAAGGTACACTATATACAGAATAATCAATAAAAAATTGTCACCCTTTCATCATATTCTTTTTTGTTTTTCTCCTTGCAGGTTTTATACAAACTCTTTAAGACTTTCTGCACCATGCCCTCAGTTGGAGTGTCAGATATTTTGGTTGGAATTGTTAAGTTCTTTCTTGTGGGATTCGGAGGTTTACTGGTGGGCATTACTTATGGAATCATTGCAGCCCTCACTACTCGCTTCACAGAGAATATCCGTGTGATTGAACCTCTCTTCGTATTCCTGTACAGCTATTTGTCATACCTGACTGCTGAAATGTTCCAATTCTCTGGCATTGTGGCGTAAGTATTGTACCTATTAATGCTTTAATCTCAGGGGTAACAAGCTACCTGTGTGAAGTTTCAAAACCTTTGACAGACCTTATAATGTCATGGCAAAGACATGGACATGCTCTTCATTGAACCTATGTACTGGATTTCCTGACACAGAACGAGTTGCCCATAGTCGTATGTTGTTGGCTTTCTCAATAACAGTTGCATTGCATTTTAAAAATAATCCTAACCATTTCACAGAGGTTTGGCAGAAACAGACACAGGAGGGGAGATTAGGAAGGGGGGTTAAAAGTTTGGTCCAAGGGTTAGTCTTTACAAAGAGTTTTAAAGGATGAAACAGTGTTAGAAAGAGAATATTTTTGGGAAACTAGACATAAATAGACAGGCAGACATGGGAGCAATTAGAAAATAATCCAGTTGTTGGATTAAAACCAAAGGACTGAAGTTTATCTGAACTCCAAATTTATGACCTTTAAAATTACAGAACCTTGCTATGTTACAAATAATACGTATTAACTTTATGGAGCTGCTTTGTACATATATGGATCTTGTATTAACACTGCCACCAGCTCTCAGTGAGTGCAAGTACATTTGTGTTAATGATTTGAAACTCATGACAGCATCATGAATTTCCATGCCCAGTGCAAACATATTTTTCAATCAAAAACAGAATTACCTGGAAAAACTCAGCAGGTCTGGCAGCATCGGCGGAGAAGAAAAGAGTTGACGTTTCGAGTCCTCATGACCCTTCAACAGAACTTCAATCCTTTGCTGACCAGTATGTTAATAGTTATACTGTCTTACAGGTTAACACATCGCAATATGTTAACGTAGATTAATAAATAATGCAACATTTTCCTTTGCTATCATGACTTGCTCATGAATAATAAGATTATATAAAAGGGGTAATTTGGCCCAATAATTTAGGTACGTAATATCTTTTGTCAATGTCTAAGATGAGATTCTAAGCTGAAATGCCTGTTTTGCACACTGTTTGTGCAAGTGCCATTGATAAAGAAGTTGAAACGCATTGGGAACATTAATCAGGATCATTAAGAGACTGATTGACAATTGCGTTCCCTGTTAAAGGTCATTTCAAATAATAACCTGTCCTAACAGCAACTTGCTGAACAGGAGCAAAATAAATCATTATAAGGATTTTGAGTGCAACTTAAATCTATGCTCAACTTTCAATTTTCACTTGCTGACTACAATGGACTCATCAACTGACTACACTGCATTTGGAAAAGACTTTTTAGACAGATTGGTGGACTTCAGCAACTTCCTATCAACACTTCTCCTGGAAATTTCTCTCAGGACTGGATCTAAAAAGAGTAAGTGTTGAGTTACTCTATCTGATTGGACACCTTACATGAGTCACCAAAAGAAAGAAATGCTTGGTTATTGGCACCTTGTAAAGGGTGTTCGAACATACAAATTAAGAGCAGGTATAGGCCACTCGGCCCCTCGAGCATGTTCCACCATTCAATAAGATCATGGCTGATCTGAATGTAACCTCAACCCTACATTCCTGCCTACCTCCAGTAACCTTTCACCCCCTTGTTAATCAAGAACCTATCTAGCTCTGGCTTAAAAATATTCAAAGACTCTGTTTCCACTGCCTTTTTGGGAAAAGAGTTCCAAAGACAGCTCCTGGTTCTACATGAAGCATTGGAGCCCCAAATGTAAACTTGGAAATGTACAGGAACAGGGATTCCGGTCCCTCAATGAGAAACTTATCTATGACTAATGGCAGGAGAATGCCTGCCAGCAGAGGTTGATGGGTTTATAATGGCACAAGCAACTGTGTCACAGATCTTTGAGTCCCAGTGCAATGTGCATGAATGGGTATGAGGCGACGAAGGATACCATTCTGGGAAGAGTGTCCTGCAGTAGCATCACGGTGAAGCAGGCTGGGAAGCGTGTCCTACAGTCAGCATCGTGGTGAAGCAGTCTGGGAAGAACGTCCTGCAATCAGCATCGCAGGGAAGCTGTCTGGGAAGAGTGTCGTGCCATCGTATCACGGTGAAACAGTCTGGGAAAAGTGTCCTGCAGTTAGCATCGTGGTGAAGCAGTCTGCAAAGAGTGTTCTGCAGTCAGTTCTTGTTGAAAATAACAAGAGTGGCATCACAAGACAGCAGAAGAGAGTGGCGGAGAGAGCAGAACCAGCGCGAGTGCGGGGAAGTTTCAAAAAGTGATGTCAACACAAAGGTGAGAGCTGATTGGTGAGCAGTGGGTAAGTGTTTTTCTCCAGTTTTTTCTCCAGTTTAAAATAGATTAAGCTAAGGAAAGGTAAGAGTTCTAGTTTTTATTGAAACTACATAAATAACGTAATATTTTTTTACTGTATTTAACTTAAAGTAAGGGTTTTTTTTCAACTAGAGGCATGGCAGGGCAGCTCAGTCCCATGTTATGTACCACCTGCAACATGTGGGAAGTCCTAGATGCTCCTTGCGCTCTGACCGACCACGTGTGCAGAAGTGCCACCAGCTGCAGCTACTTGAGCTCTGAGTTTCAGAGCTTGACCGGCAGCTGGAGGCACTGAGGTGCATCCGCGAGGCTGAGAGTTTCATGGATAGCACGTTTTTAGATGTGGTCACCCCACAGCTTATGAAAGTGCAGACAGAGAGGAAATGGGTGACCACTAGTCAGACGAAAAGTGTCAGGCAGGTAGTCAGGAAATCCCCAGGGTGCATCTCAGTTGAGAATCATTTTTCTGTGTTGGAAAACGGTGAGCGTAATGATTCCTATGGGGAGTGCAGCCACGTCATGGCACTATGAGTGGCTCAGCTGCACAGAGGGAGAAGAAAAAGAGGGGAAGAGCAATAGTGGTAGGAGATTCGATAGTAAGGGGAACAGACAGGCATTTCTGCAGCCGTAGACTTGACTCCAGGATGGTGTGTTGCTGCCCTGGTGCCAGGGTCAAGGATGTCACTGAATGGCTGCAGGGCATTCTAAAGAGGGAGGGAAAACAAGTACAATTGATTGTGGTACATATTTGTATCAGTGACATAGAGGGATGAGGTGCTGCAAGCAGAATTTAGGGAGCTAGGATTAAAAAACAGGACCTCAAAAGTAGTAATCTCTGGATTACTTCTGGTGCCACGCGCCAGTGAGTATAGAAATAGGAGGTTAGCCCAGATGAATGTGAGGCTGGAGAGATGGTGCAGGAGGGAGGGCTTTAGATTTCTGGGGTATTGGAACCATTTCTGGGGGCTGTGGGACCTATACAAGGCGGATAGGTTGCACCTGAACCGGAATGGGATCAACATCTTTGCAGGGAGGTTTGCTACTGCTGTTGGGGAGAGCTTAAACTAATTTAGCAGGGGGATGGGATCCTTACAGGAGGTTTAACAGGGAGAGATGCACAGCAAAAATTAGAATAGAGAGCAAGTGAGTTTGAAAGGCATAGAAATTATAGGCTAGTTAAGGCAGAAGGGAGTTTGGCAAGGTTGGGTGGGATTTATTTTAATGCAAGGAGTCTGACGAATAAGGCAGATGAGTTGAGGGCACAAATTAACACATGGAAGTGATGTCATTGCTGTCACAGAGACATGGTTGAGAGAGAGGCAGGATTGGCAGCTCTGTATTCCAGGATATAGGTTCTTCAGGCAACACAGGGAAGGAGGTAAAAGAGGAGGGGGTATCGCAATATTGATCAAGGAATCAATTACAGCAGTAAGAGAGGGATTAGATCATAGAACGTTCAAATGAAGCCATATGGGTAGAACTGAAAAACAATAAAGGAGCAATCACATTGCTGGGAGTGTCCTATAGGCCCCCAAATTGGAGAAACAGAAAAGCATATATGTAGGCAAATTTCAGAGTAGTGTGAAACTAATACGGTAGTAATAGTGGGGGATTTCAACTTCCCCAACATTAACTAGGTTAGTCATAGTGTGATAGGTTTAGAGGGAGCGGAATTCTTAAAATGCATCCAGGAGAGCTTTTTAGGCCAGTGCGTAGAAGGTCCTATAAGACAGGGGGCGCTCCTTGACTTAATTTTAGGGAATGAGACCGAGAAAGCGGTAGAAATATCAGTGGGGGGAGCATTTTGCAGATAGTGATCATAACTCTGTTGGATTCAAGGTTGTTATGGAAAAGCACAAGGATGGGCCAGAAATCAGAGTTCTAAATTGGGGGAAGGCCAATTTTAATAAGATCAGATATGATTTGGCCAGAGTGGACTGGGAGCAGCTATATTTAGGTAAATCTGTGTCAAAGCAGTGGGACTCATTCAAGAAGGAAATAGGGAGAGTACAGGCCCAATTTATACCAGTAAAGACAAAGAGTGGGACCAACAAATCCAGAGGAACCTTGGATGTTGAGAGGCATACAGGATTAGATAAAGAGAAAAAGGGAGGCTTATGGCAGAGATGAGGGTTCAAAACAGGGAAGCCCGAGAGGAGTATAGAATGTGTAGGGGGGAACTTAAAAATGAAATTAGGAGAGCCAAAAGAGGGTGTGAAAAAAACATTGGCAGGTAAAATAAAGGAAAATCCAAAGTTATTTTCAAGTACATTAAGAGTAAGAGGATAACTAGAGAAAGAGTAGGGCCCATTAAGGACCATAGTGGTAATTTATGTGTAGAGCTGGAAGATGTAGATGGGGTTCTAAATGAATACTTTATGTCAATGTTCACAAGTGAGAGGGACGACATGGGTATGGAAATCAGGCAGAAGGACTGTGATATAGTTAAAGAAATTAACATAGAAAAGGAGGAGGTTCTAAGTGGTCTGGCAGGCTTAGAAGTGGATAAAACTCCAGGCCCAGATGAAATGTCTCCCTGGCTGTTGAGTGAGGCAAAGGAGGAGATAACAGGGGTGCTGGCAATAATTTTCAATACCTTTCTGGACACAGGAGAGGTGCCAGAGGACTGGAGGACAGCCAACGTGGTACCGTTATTCAAGAAGGGAGGAAGGGGTAAACCAGGGAACTACAGGCCAGTCAGTCTAACCTCAGTGGTGGGGAAACTATTGGAAACAATTCTGAGGGACAGAATTAATCTACACTTGGAGAGGCAGGGATTAGTCAAGGACAGTCAGCATGGTTTTGATAAGGGGAGGTCATGTCTGGCCAATTTTTCAAAGAGGTGACTAGGTGTGTAGATGAGGGCAATGCATTTGATGTAGTCAACTTGGACTTCAGCAAGTGTAGAATTTTCTGCCTGTCGGGCGGGCGGGCCCGACCCAATCTCCAGCGGGCGATGAGCCAATCCCCACTGGAGAAGCGGGACCCGCCGCCATTTTACATGGGCGGGCCAATTAAGGCCCGCCCAGAGTGACATACAGCGGGAAGCGCTTTCTGTGCGGGCGGGGGGATTCCCCAAAAGCAAGAGTGCACTCTTTCGCACATGCGCACAAAAGAGTGCATATCTCCCTGAGACAATATGCTGCCTCAGGGAGATTGGTGACACTTTTAAAAAGATTAAAAACAAGAAAAAAAAAAATCCCTAACATGTCCCCCTCATGTGACAATGTCACAGGAGATGGGACATGTTCATAAATTACAGTAAAACTTTATTAAACTTTTTAGAACCCTGCATGAAACCTCATACCGCCGGTGGATGAGGTTTCATGTTTTTTTCTAGTTCCCGCCGGGGCTCCTGGCCTGCCCGCCAACATTAAGGTTGGATGGGCAGGTCCTTTAATTGTTTATATGATCCTGTCAATGGCCTCAATTGGCCATTGACAGGTCGACGGGCGCACAGCTGATTTTGCTGTGCCCCCGCCTTTCTGAAAAGTTAAATGGGGCAGGATGACGTCGGGGGTTCCGCCCAATGTCATCCCACATCATTTTACGCGTCAGCGAGCGGGCCCCACCCCCCAGCTCACCGACGGCCAAATTCTGCCCCAAGGCTTTTGATAAAGTCCTATGTGAGAGAGTGATAACAAAGGTAAATAGCCCTTGGGATCCAAGGCAATTTGGCAAATTGGATCCAGAATTGGCTGAGTGGCAGGAAGCAGAGGGTGATGGTCGAGGGGTGTTTTTGAAACTGGATGCTTGTGTCCAGGGTATTCCACAGGGATCGGTGTTGGGTCCCTTGTTGTTTGTGGTATATATAAACAATTTAGACTTGAATGTAGGAGGGTTGATCAGTAAGTTCGCGGATGACACAAAAATTGGTGGGGAGGTAAATAGTGAGGAGGGTAGCCTTGGATTTCAGGAGAATCTAGATGGGCTGATCAGTGGCAAATGGAACTTAATCCAGATAAGTGTGAGGTGATGCACTTGGGCAGGACAAACAAGGCACGGGAATACATGATGAATAGTAGGACCCTGGTAAGTACTGAGGATCTGAGGGACTATATTGTACATGTCCGCCGATCCTTTAAGGTAGCAGGACAGGTAGATAAGGTGGTTGAGAAGGGATATGGGATACTTGCCTTTATTAGTCGAGGCATAGAACATAAGAGCAGGGAGCTTATGCTGGAACTGAACAAAACGCTGGTTAGGCCACAGTGCGCAGTTCTGGAATCCGCATTTTAGGAAGGATGTGATTGCACCAGAGATAGTGCAGGGGAGATTTACCAGGATGTTGCCTGGGCTGGAGAGTTTTAGTTATGAGGAGAGATTGGATATACTGGGGTTGTTTTCACTGGAGCAGAGGAGATTGAGGGGGGACATGATTGAGGTGTAAAAAATTATGAGGGGCATAGATAGGATGGACAGGAAGGAACTTATCCCCTTGGTGGAGGGATCAATAACCAGGGGGCATAGATTTAAGGTAAGGGTCAAGAGATTCAGAGGAGATGTGAGGAAGAATTTTTTCACCCAGAGGGTGGTGGGAATCTGAAAGAGTGGTAGAGGCAGAAACCCTCATTTAAGGAGTATTTGGATGTGCACTTGCGATGCCATGGCATACAAGGCTATGGGCCTAGTGCTGAAAAATGGGATTAGAATAGTTAGGTACTTGTTTGACAGGCGCAGTCTCGATGGGTTGAAGGGCCTTCTTCTGTGCTGGAGACCTCCATGACTCATTGCTCATGACTCTTGGGGCAGGTTTTTCCAGTCGGCGAGTGGAGGGGTGGGGCCCACTCGACGACATGTAAAGTGATGTGGGGATACATCAGGCATGTGTCCCAACATCACCCCGCGTCATTTAGATTTTCAATTTGGCGGGTGTGCAGCCAATTCAGCTGCGCGCCCATCGAACTGTCGACAGCCTTTAAAAAACTAATTAATCTCACTGATGGACCTGCCTGTCGAACCTTAAGTAGTGAGCAGGCCGGGAGCCCAGGCAGGCCTCGGGAAAAGCATGAAACCTCATCCATGGGCAGGATGAGGTTTCATGAGGGTATTTAAATTTTTAAGAAAGGTTTTAATAAAACTTATGGACATGTCCCAACTCATGTGACAGTGTCACATGAGGGGACACAGCAGGGAAAACTTTTAAACATGTTTAATAAAGGTTTTAGATCAGAGCTGATCTCCCTGAGGCAGTACTTTGCCTCAGGGAGATCTGTGCACTCTTGCCTGAAAGATGCACTCCCGGCTGAGGGAATTCCCGCCCACCCACCCACACAGGGAGCTTATAGCGGACGTCACGCTGGGCGGGCCTTAATTGGCCCTCCCAGTTAAAATGGCTGTGCCCGCCCCCCCCCCCCCGACCTGGGGCGCCAATCGGAAGGTCACCCATCCCCGCACTGCACCCCCCCCCCCCCGCCCAACGGGGGGAATATGTTGCCCTTGAGGAAGTCCCAGACACCAGCTGAGTACTCATAAAATTGGATGAATTTTCCCATTTGAGTTGTGAGCCCACAACAGGCTGATTTCCGAATTGCGAACCAGGACATGTACTTGGTGCGATCTACCCATAGGAGGCTAATTAAGAAGCCGCCTCCAGCAGCCCTGTCCAATTAGAGATAGCACATAGCCCGAGGATGCGCAAGAGCCAAACAGGGAGCTCGAAATGAAGAGCGGACAGCAGGCTCACTGTGAATGCTGTGTTGCTGCTGAGCTGAATGGAGGAGAGGGCAGCACAAGATGGAGGCACCATCCTGCTTATGGGACCAGCAGCCAGTTCCCCGCAGCCATGTGGATCCATTTGCAGGTGACATGCAAGCAGTAGCAAGCATTTGCCTGCAGATGTCTTGAGGATTGACAATTTTTCCCTTTAAAGCAACCACTGCATATGCATTCCATGGTGCCACGATTCTGTACTCTGCTCTCACCTTCTGCAGATGGACAAGCTGCACAGTGGAGTCCTGTGTGTGACTGGAAAAATGTATAGCCTTCCAAAAATGCCTGCTAATTGCCTCCATAATTATCTCAATGGCTTTCCCATTGCTGACAGATGGGTTGCTATCTGCACATGCATCCTGTCCCTGGAAAAAGTGTCCAGAAGTGGGAGCAAGTCAGTTTTCAAGCCCAATGGTTCTTGTGCTGATTTTGCGGCCCACCCTTCCAACGCCACCTCCAATAGCCTGGGAACATTTCCTCCAATAAGAGCCACTCAGCCGCCAGGATTACCATTGAGCAGATCCTTGGGATCCTGAATCAGAGGTTTAGGTGCCTTGACTGATCAGGAAGTGGCCTGCAGTACTCAGCTGAGAAAGTTTCCTAATTTGCCGCAGGCTCCACAATCTGAAGGTAACAAGAGAGCAGTCATTACCGTCAGCAATTGCGCCAGAGCAGTCAACTCAGATGGAAGTAGAAGAGCAGGAGTAGGAGAAGGAGGAAGAGAAAAAAAAGAGGTAGACCAGGGTAGCACTAGTTCTTTCCAGGTAGACGGCCCACCTGGGAGAGATGAGCACTGCCATCTAATTGAAGAGCACTTTTGGAGATGTACTCCACTATCAGACTCCATCATACCTTCGATGGCTTAGGATCCATCAGTCAGTCCATCATCTATATTCAATCCTTTCAAATCCTTCCCCATAAAGATCACATTAAAAAAGATTCAATCACCATGCAATTCATCTACTTCAAAAATAAACAATGGACACACGACACAACCAACAGTGCTGACGAATTTTAACCTATTCACTCTAGTGCCTATCTTAGTGGTGAGCTAGATTTGCTCTTCCATAAAGTGCAACCCCAATGGCAATAGTACACGAGATGGATGTTGCTGAGAATCTGAAAAGGACAGTTCAGACATCCTCCTCGGAGTCCCTCGAAGGACTGTGGGCCATGATCACTCTGCCGCAGGCTGCACCATATCACATTGGCTTCAGCAGTCGGAGCTGCCTGCCTCACAGGCAGCAGCAAGAGCAATGGCGGTGTTGTGGGGGAGGGAGCAGCAATGTTGTTATCCTGAGAGAAGCCAGTAGGTTTCCGCTCCATGATCCCCTTGCTGCTAACTTGGGGAAACTGCTCAGAACCACCGGGTAATCTGGTGAAGGACAAATCTCTGGTCATCGGAGACACTGCCAGCTCCTTCCAAGTAAGGCGCCCAGAGCTCCCAGGACAACTGCCTGAGCAGTTCCTTAAAAGTTGTCATTCTTTACAAGCTGCCATGACTGCAGTGATCTCAGTTATCAGATGGTAGTAATTATGATTTTAACTATTTCTTAGGCCAGAATTTTTCCGTAGCAAGCTGGGGGCAGGGCCTGCTTGCCGACACAAAAATGATGCGGATGAAGTTGGGAGGAACCCCCGACATCATCCCGCCCCATTTAAATATTCAGGAAAGTGGGCGGACAGGGAAATCAGCTGTCCGCCCACCTACGTGTCAATGGCCAATTGAGGCTATTGACAGGATAATTAACCCAATTAAAGGACCCGCCCGTCCAACCTTAAGGTTGGCGGGCAGGCCAGGAGCCCCAGCGGGCTTCTGAAAAAATATGAAACCTCATCCACTGGCGGGATGAGGTTTCATGTCTGTTTTTAAAAACTTTAATAAACTTTATGTAATATTTATTAACATGTCCCATCTCGTGTGACATTGTCAGCGATCGGGGCAGCCCGCTGGGTGGACCTTAAATGACCCACCCACTCAAAATGGCAGCGGTGGAGTTTGGCTGCCCGCCTACTGCCGAGCCAGTGGGGCCCACCCGCCCATCGAGGGCTAAATTCTGCCGTTACTGTTATGGGGATCATGTGACTGTACAGACGAATCAGCCCTAAGCGTGGGGTATCTTAGGGGTGGAGCTTTTTAGCCTTGGTCTCGGAACAAGTATGTAGCTTCATCTGGAGTCTATAAATAAACTTCACTGTTTCTTACAAGAAACTAGTCCTGCACTGTAAGTTCATTACAATTGGCGACGAGGGTAAATAGCTCCGATGTAGCGCCTCTCCTCATGACTGTGAGTATTCCAATATTTAAGGGAAGAAAGAAAAGTATACTCACCAGCAATGCCTCTCTTTGGTAGGATTGACCCGTATGTTTCTACTATGTAGCTAACGAAATAACAGTGGAAGAGAAACAGAAGGCAATTCTCCGAAATGTCTGTGGGAGCAAAACCAATAACCTAATCCGTAGCTTGATGGCTCTGAATGCACCAAATCCCAGATCCTCCACCAAGCAAGTGGACTTCGTGAAAGGACATTTTCAGCCTAAAAGCCCCATGATCATGCAAAAATTCAAGTTTAACTCTCAAGTAAGGGCTCCAGGTGAGTCGATCACAACATGCAGTGTGAAGTTAAAATAGTTAATGGAGCACTGTGACTTCGGTGATACGTTAAACAACATGTGAAATCATTTTGTCTGCAGCATAAACAATGACACCATTCAGCGCCGTTTGCTTGCAGAAGTTGAGATAGACCTGAAGCACGCCATGGAGATAGCGCTAGCAATGGGGAGTGCTGAGAGTGTGCAACATGATACCATGCTGCAGCTAGGGCGGGAACCTGCAGAATGCCACTACTGCCACAAAAAAGGGAAGGTTGTTAAACAGTGCAGGATTAGATCAAGGCAGCCATTCAAACATCAGGTCAAGTTCAATGAAGTGCACAATACAGATGAACCTGAAGCTGCTGATACTGATATCTATTCCCTATACAACCTGAAGGCCAGGAAAACTGAACAATCACTGTTAACCTTCAAGTAAATGGAAAGCCTCTGGTCAGGAAGGTTGGCACAGGAGCATCAACCACAGTGGTGGGACAACACATCTTTAAATACTTCAGCGAAGCTACCAAGGTATTGAGTTTGAAGAAAACTTTTACTCAGTTAAAAACATATAAAGGTGAAGCAATACAGATGAAAGGCATTACCTCTGTCCCTGTATCTTAGAGGCAACAGACAGCCCAGCTGCGAGTAATTGTTGTAACTGGAGAAAGACCTAGACTTCTGGGCAGTGATTGATTGAAATAAATCAAACTAAACTGGTCAGAAATTTTTCAGGTCAGGACAGGAGGAATTTCAGAGTTGCTGAAAAAGTATGACAGAGTATTCCAAGATGAGTTGGGGAAAATAAAAGGTCTGCCAGCTAAATATATGTGGACCCTGAAGCAATAACCCTGTTTTTAAGGCAAGAACTGTGCCTTACACTCTAAAAGAAAAGTTAGATGCGGAATTATGTCATTTGTAGAAGTTAGGAATAATCCAGCCAGTCCAATTTTCAGAATGGGCAGCGCCCATAGTCCCTGTGATGAAACCAGATCAAACCATCTGTGGAGATTATAAATTAACTTTGAACAAGGCAGTGAAATTAGACAAATACTCAATCCCAAGGATTGAAGATCTGTTTTCTAAACTTGCATGTGTATTAACAGCTCAAGCTGGACAACACATCAAGAAGTTATGTTGCCTTAAACACGCACAAGGGCCTGTACATGCCTATCCCTCGGTGTGCCATCAGCCTGTGCGATTTTCCAAGGAACCATGGAAAGCCTACTGCAAGACTTCCCCGAATTGTAGCATACCTAGAAGACGTCCCGATCACAGGATCCATGGAAGCAGAACATGTGGTAAACCTGGAAGACGTTCTGAAGAGATTTTTAGAGGCTGGCATTCGTTTAAAAAAAGATAAGTGCACTTTCCAAGCAAATGAAGTTGTGTATATGGGTCACTGAGTGGCTGCCCAAGGGTTGCATCCATTAGAGGAGAAAGTCAGGGCAATCAAGGTAGTGCCCTCTCCTAGCAATGTCACGGAGCACAAGTCTATTTTGGACATGGCAAACTATCACAGTCAATTTTTGCCTAATCTATCACAGTTTACATTTATTATTGGAGAACCACAGATAATCTTGAACGGCACAGCAAGAGGAAGCCTTCACGATAGTCATGAAAATTTTACACTCATCGTGCCTGCTAGTGCACTAAGACCGGCCTAATGACTTGACACTCATTTGTGATGCATCTCCCTATGGATTGGGAGCGGTACTATCACACAAGATGGAGAATGGATCTGAAAGGCCGATAGGATTCTGGATACATATCCTTTCTGCAGCTGAGAAAGGTTACTCACAAATTGAAAAAGAGGACTTATCTATCGTATTTGAAGTAAAAAAGTTCCATCGATATTTGTATGGTCGACACTTCACTATAGTGTCAGATTTTAGGTTTGTTTAGTGAAGATAAGGCAGTCCCACCAATAGCCTCTGCTAGAATTCAAAGATAGGCTTTAATTTTGTCAGCATACAAGTACACTTTTATGTACCGTCCAAATGTGCATGTAGCAAATGCAGACGCCCTCAGCCCACTCCCTTTGCCAGATGTTATTTGTTATGTTTGAATATGGGTTGTTTTGCTTGTGGTCCAGTTGTATGCTTACTTGTTGGCAGGTGAGTTGATTACAATATACAGCAGATGCAAAGACCAATATAAAATGAATCACATACTATTTATTAACACAAATAACAGAGCACTAACATGATGTGTGCTTCTCCAGCCAGACCCTACTATAGCCTACATGTTAGCCCTTGCTACACAGCTATTGGGTCTTACAGTCATGTGCTCAATCCACTCACATTTTCTTAAAGGTGTATTACACCTCAAATTACCACAGTATTGCACGTTCCAATGCATCAAAGGGTAGTACTTGTGTTGACTTTCCTGGACTCCTCATCAGCCTGCATGAGACAGATAAAGAATTGGGCAAATCGGGCTCCAGTTTTAGCAAGAGTGCTTGAACAGGTATTGCAAGGATGGTCAAATGCACAAGTCGCTGAAGAATTAAAACCATTCTTTGTACGTAGATCTGAACAGAGTTGTCAAGATGGTATCTTGTTATAGGGAGCAAGAGTCGTTATCCCTTTGCAAGGAAGAGAACCACTATTGACAGAGCTTCATAGTGAAACACTATCTCCAGTGTCAGCAACAACAGAAGTTGCCCATTTCAGCTCCACTGCATCCGTGGGAGTGGCCTGACTGACCCTGGGTTAGATACATATAGACTATGTAGGTCCATTTCTAGGTACCATGTTTCATGTGATTATCAACGCGCATTAAAAGTGGATTGACGTGTTTGAAGTGATATCACCTACATTGTCTGCAACCATTTAAAAACTGAGCCAGAGTTTCAGTGTTCATGGTTTTCCTGAAGTTATTGTGTCAGACAATGGTACTGCTTTCACTAGTGCTGAATTCCAAAGATTCGTGAACTGAAATGGGATTAAACATGTCAAAACAGCACCATGTCATTCCTCATCCAGTGGGCTAGCAGAAAGCAGTACAAGCTTTTAAAATAGGCTTGAAGAAACAACCAGAGGGAATGTTGGAAACACAAATGTCAAGATTTCTGTTCAGCTATCGCATGGCTCCTCATGTGACCACTGGTTTAACACCTTCAGAATTGTTAATGAAGCGCTGACTTCATAAAAGATTGAGTCTAGTATTCCATAATTTAGAGGGGAAGGTGGCGAGAAACCAGGGTAGTCAACAATTGAATCATGATGTTCACAGTAAAGGTTGAGAGTTTATTGTGGGAGAGAGTTTTTGCACGAAATTTTGCAACTGGACCGAGATGGGTCCCTGGTAAAAATGTCTCTGAAACAGGACCTTTATCTTATCAAGTCGAAGTGGAAAACAGGATTGTTAGGAAACACATGGATTATCTCAGAATTGAGAAACCCTCCAACAACCAGTTAATCCACCTGAAATCGAAGTCAAACCTTTGACCCTTGAGGTGCCAAATTGACAAAGAATAGACACACTGAATGTCTCTTGAAGTAAATAATTTGAACTGCCATTGTTTAAGGGTGTTCCTGAAGCTGTAGTTCCTGTGCATTGTCGATCCAATGGAAGGCCCTCAAGTTGTAGAGTTACGTCGCTCTACCTGAATCTGAAAACCTCCTCAAAGACCACATTTATAATGGCATGAACCATGTATAATTGTATATAATATGGGTTAAATGTTTTTGTAAATAAGAGGGTAAAATAAAATTAAAGGGGGAGGAATACAGTAATTGTATTCTTACTGTTATGGGGATCATGTGACTGTACAGACGAATCAGCTCTAAGTGCAGGGAATCTTAGGGATGAAGATTTTTTTGGCCTTGCTCTTGGAACAAGCATGTAGCCTCATCTGGAATCTGTAAATAAAGTGTACCATTCCTTACAACAAACTAGTCCTGCATTCCAAGTTTATTATACAGATCCTGCATGATGCCAGGTTCCATAAACCACTGGTGGAATTGACCATCTCTCCACGCTGGAGAGGAAGGGTTTCACTGTCAAACCATAAAGCAAGGTGTGGGAGAATTCCTCAAGCTCCCTCGCTAAATGGAGAGTTCTCAGGCAGGCTCTCCATTGCACTAAGCATATCAAACCCTTTGGCCTTCTTCTGGAATTTCATCTGCAATGTCCTCATCTGACTGCTCTTTAGCAGAGTCAGTATGCAATCTTGCCCTCCCAGCAGTGTCCCTTCCATTTGGCATGGCTGCTGCCCACTATTGTCTGATGCGTCCCTGTATGAACAGCCCTGTTCCCCCTAGCCTCTAAATCTCTTTCAGCATTGAAGCCATGTGCCAGGGCCAGCTGGATCCTGCCTGATATTTCCCAGGTGATCTCCTTCCACATGCGCTTCATCAACTGCCTCTGGAGCCTCCTGCCCCACTGAGGGAAAGGTACACCAGGACCTTTAATACCATGTTGGAGAACCTTTGTGTCCTCTCCCTCTCAGTCCCTGAGCCATTCTTCCACAATGGCTTAATTCTCTCCAAGCCAATGCACTCACACCTTCAGTGCAAGTGAGAGTGTGGAGGCTATAGACACAGTTTCAGGAAAATTACGTCTAATCAGCGTTTGAGTTCTGAATCTGCAGTTGTTGGTATTGATGTGTGCAGGTATGTTCAGATCATAATAATAATCAATTAGCTTGAAAATTACATGCTAAATCTACATGTTCAAACAGACATTTCTTATTAGCACAGCACCCATTTAGAGACTGATTTCACCCTTTGACCAAAATAACCCTCAGCACCGTTTGCGTAATTGTACCTTTTTTTAAAAAACCCATTTTCTTCCCATTGATTTTTTGTGTTCTTTATCACACACCATTCCCTTACTGTGAGGGAAATAGTTCGGAGTGCTTCAAGGCTTTCTTCTGTATTTAGATGACCTAAACCTGACCCAAGATGACACTGAAAGCAGAGTGTAGAGAACTGATGTGTTTCCTAGCACAGACATCACTAACCTCACATGAAAAGAGTAAAATTACATCTTGGCATTCCAGTAGTGAGAACTCTATAAAGAGTTCAGTACTTTGTCAATATAATTCATCTCAGATAGCATGACACAGAATTATTCTCATTGTGCAAGGGAATGTCTGAAGTTGTGTTATTACACTGGTAAATTTACATAAATATCTGTAATACAGGATTTTTTAAAAGGATTTCTGCTTTCTTCCCTATTGTTATTTTTGCCTCCATTTTTAGTTGTTTATACTATTTCTTACCCAAATTCTATGACTTCCTATATTTTGATTGAATGAAATTTGCCTTTTCTCTTGCTGACTCATTGTCTACCTGCATCACTTAAAGTTAATGGCTAGCTAGAAACCATGTTTACAGACTTTTTTGTCAATTAGTCAGGAGGTAGTGGTTTCAGTTTGATCTGTTTATGTTTTCTATTGGGCTTGCAAAAGCAGAAATGCCCGATGTGATGAGACTCGAATATGACTGATTTTTAAATCGGCTGTTTGGGTTTTTTAACATAGTTCGGGCCTCTTGCACATTGCCAGCTGGGAAATGGCCATACATGCACAGTTGGTATCTTTTACCACCTTTAGACTGGGAGCTGACCCTGCACACCTGTGCAGAAGACAAAAGGAAGCAGAGAAGTGAAACGGTGCGAAACGGCAAATCAGGTAAACAGAACTGGAGCGCTATCAGAAGGAAGGCATCCCAGGGAGCAGGACACAAGGAGGGGGACAAGGAGAGGTCTTAGAAAAAAGCAGCAGGAAGGAACAAAGGCAGGAATCAGAAACAGATGCCAGAAAAATTGTCCCAGGTAAGGGACAAGGACAACGATTAGGAACAGATCTTGTGAAGTAAAGTTGAGAGAAAGGAACAGAGAAATAAGCTTCAAGTTAAAGAGAGAGATGCGAGGAGCAGACTTGAAGCAAAGTGGGCTTGAGGGAAGCCTTGACAATCCTGGGAGGTAGCCAAAGGTTAGTGACTCCTTACTGTGGGACATTTGGAGCAGTGGTGTTTTTTTTTGACAAGCTCAAAGATCTGAAAATGTGCTTGGAAGATGAAGTGTGAGTGTACTTGGAGATACAGGGGAAAGGAATCACGGAAAGAGGGATTAAAACCCTAGAGATGGATCCTTGTTGAAACCATCCTAATAGGAGTGATGTTTGAAGAGAATTCCAAGGCGAGTTCTTCAAACATGGACGTTGGAAACCCTAATGAGAAAGGCAGAGTTTCAGTGAGACTAGTTGGCTCAGTGTGTCGAACATCTGGATGGGGTTTTGTGGAATCCATGGAATTTGCTTGGGTTGCATCTGTCATTTGCTTTGGAGTGTGGTGTGTCTGACTACAGTTCACCTGTCAATTCACACGTACCGTGTACTCACTTTGAATATGAGAGCATATGATTGATATTAAAAATTGTTCTATCTTTCTGAATTTGTATGTGTCTGTAAAGATGTAGCTGGAATGAATGAACTGTGAATATTTTAATCATTTTCTTGTGCTTGCATTGAGACCTTACCAACCTTTTTGTTTGTTGTAATATAGTTAATTTATATTGTTTAATAAATGTTCTGTTCTTTGTATTAAAAGTTCATCAGCAAACTCCTGTGAATCTGCTCAGTAACTTTGCTCCACGATTTCGAAAAAAAAATTGGGGTCTATCAAGCCAGGTTTCACTCTGGGATCTAATTTGTCTAGTATTTACATCAGCTGGGATCATAACAAAGTGAGGGCTCTTGCAGGATCAAGAATCCTTGAATTTAAGTGGGATTATGAATTCTTAAACTAGTATTTGGAAATACTGGGCATCGGAACAGGATTTGCTGCGAAGTATATTGCACTGGTTGGGACTCAAGAATGGCTTTGACTGTTGCTAATACTTTTCTGGGAGTAGAAGATGTAATAGTAGATTATTTTAAATCCTTGCATAAGGCTACACTAAGAGAGTTATCAGGTAAATTGAATATAGAAATAAAAGTAGGATTTTGTAAGGATGATATGATTAAAGTAATTACCCAGCATTTAGACTTAACAGGAGAAATTGATTTATCACAGCTAGAGTTAGCTGTTTCAGTTAAGAATGAAAGAAATAGAGAAAAGATATGAAGCAGCTTGAGACAGAGAAAGAGACTGAAATGAGAAAACTTGAATTGCAGAAAAAAAGAGCAAAAGAAATGGAAATGAAAAATTTTGAACCTGAACTCCAGAGAGAGGTCAGCAAGGGAGGAAAGGGATAAAGAAAGGGAAATGGAGTTCCAAAGACAGAAATAAATCAGGCAGATTAAAGTTGCTAGAGAAAAGCTTAAAATTAAAGAAAGAAGAGATAGTGATTCAGAGGATGAGTTTGATTCCACTGAGAATTTTGATTTAACTAAAAATCTTTGTCTAGTGCCTAAATTGACAGGGGATGGGGTTGAGAAATATTTCTCATCATTTGAAAAGATAGCTGTGAAGTTGAAGTTGATAAAGTGTCCTGTCAGGTACACCTGTGAATGTGTCCACTAGTCTGTCAGAAGAGCAATCTGCAGAGTATGAAGAGGTTAAAAGGGAAAGAGAAATAGTCAATGATTATGGGCTTGTCCTGAAGCTTATCAATTAATGTTTAGGGCCGTAAGGAAAAAGCCTAATCAGACATTTGTAGGATTTGCTAGAGAAAAAGAAATGCTCGAGATTGATGGTTTTCGTTCATTAAAGTTGGAACAAAATTTTGAGAATGTGAGGGACATTATGTTTATGGAAGAATTCCGACATAGCATTCCAGTAACTATTAAGGCTTACTTAGATGACCATCAAGTATCAAAGACCCGAGAAGCGACAGTTTTGGCTGATACCTATGATAGCTCACATAGACAGTTACTGGTAGGGAAATGGTCAAATGGGAATCACCAGGGGAATTGGATGAATTCAAAATCTGGTGATCGAAAAGGTACTAGTTCCAGGGAATAGACAGAAGGACAGCAAAACAATAAAGAAGATAGGCAGAACTTAAAAGTGATGTAAAGAAAACAGTATGCTTCCATGGGTAAATCTGGACATACTAAAGCTAATTGCTGGAAATTAAATGGCAGACCTATTACAGTAGTATAAATGTATAAGGAATCCTCAGAAAAGGCTATACCAGAAAATGAAATGGATTTTAAAACTGTAACAGTGGTACAGGTAAAACATGTTCCCTCAAAACCTATTAGGAACAGGGATAAGGCTCAAGGTAGCCAAGAAAATACATCCTCGACTGCTGCTAAAGAGAGTCAGGCTTCTGGATGTTCTAGATGTCTTATATTTAAGGGAGAAGTGTTCCATTACTCCTCCAACAAAGTAAGTAAACAAATTAAAAGTTTGGAAGATACTAGGGCAGCTCAGTAAATGGTGGTGGCTGATGATGCAATTTGTGTTTCAGACACTGTAATGGAGCAAAATGTATTAATAGGAGATATATTCATGGAAGTTATAAGCCTGTTCATTTACGTAAAGTCAATTTATGAAGTGACTTAGTAAATGGAAATGTTACTGTGGAAATTGTTCCTGGGTTAATGATTGAAGGGGTAGATTTTATTCTGGGAAATGATTTGGCTAGTGGAGATAGTAACATGGTGATAAATGTATTGCAGCAGGCGTTTTATCATGCTGATCTCACCAAACTCCAAAAAATTACTGTGGCCAAAAACAAGAATCTTATTGCCAATAATGAGCAATTGAAGAAAAACTAGATCAGTGTAGAGAACCGACTTTCAAGCACAAAAAGTGAGATTAATAATGGAAAACAGGAATTGATGAGAACAATTGAACATTGGTCACAGGAAGTAGAACATTTGACTGAGGGCTTGAAATATCTAAATTATAAACTTGTAGGAACAAATTTAAGAAAGATAGGTCTTCAATTAAAACTTGATGAACTTTAAGCATCAGAAGCCTATATGAAGTATTGTGAAACATGTCTTGAACAGGATAAGGAATTGTGGTGAATCAGAACATTTGGTTGAATGCAGAATTAAAAACTAAGACTGATGCACTGCTCAAATATCATTGTGAAAAGAGCAATGAAATTCTTGAACATCGATGTGATCTGTAGAATATGAGAGATACAGATGTGTGGTATGGAAGGGCAGATCCAGACTTTAAAGGCAGACAGGGAAAATTTTAGGAGACAGATTGAGGATCTAACGAATGAATTAAAGAAGTCCAAAGAGCAGTCAGTAACCATGGAAGAAAGATTCTGAAATGAACTGAAGGATTGTGCGAAGTTGTTAACCTTGCTTACGGGTTCCACAAATGACTCTGAAAAGAGACAATTGAAATTACCAGAATAGTTACTGAACTGAATGAAAAGATTAACAAACTTGGAAAAGAATTGGAAAATGAGAGGGTAAACAAATACTTGGATAAAATTGTGAAAAAAAGCAGAAATAAAAGTTGCATTTTTGAAACAGAAAGGGCTGAAACTGCAAAATTGTCTAGAAGGGTCAATGACCAGAGACACTGAATTACAAGTGCTTGACAGTGTTGACACACAGGGCACTGCTTCTGGAATCCAGGCAAGTGGATGGTTTGCAAAAGACCATTTAAAACCTGCAGAGGAGTGGAACAATATGGTTCATGAATTATGTAAAAGAGTTGAATTTTTGGAACTAACAATAAAACTCCAGAGAGAGGAAGTGGTTGATGTTGCTTGAAGAGAATTAAATGAGACATGCTTGGAAAGGGGTCAGAAGAAACTCTAAGATCTTAAGATGTTCAAAGATCAAACCAAGCATGAGAATGAAATAATTTTGTGTGAACTTAGAAAGCACCTCAATAACATCCTTGAAATGGCTAAAAGAGATTTTGATCAGAGGAGAAATTAGCTATTAATGCACAAAAATGTCATTTAGACCTTATTGTCCCAAACTGAGAATTTACCGCTTCTGAAATTGAAAAATGAACTTGAGGATGGAATTATACCTATAGCTAACAAAAAGAATGGTGTTTGGGTTGTGGACTTAAATGTGACATTTTTTCTCCAGTTAAGAACCAGGAATAAGAGAAATAAGAAGCACAAACATTGAGTTAAGATAAATCTATGATGTTTAAATTCTGCTAATCCTACTTGTTAATTGCGTTGACTTTGTTTTGGTTACACCTTTATAACTTTGCAATATGACGTGTAGCTGCGAAACAAAATGAAAAGATTATCTGTATCTTATGTAATAAGCTAAGTGTTACAAGAAGATAAGTTCTTGTAAGCAAAGTGTAAAGCCATTATAAAGAAACCTTCACTGTCGTGAAGCATTCTTTCTTCCGAGGGAAAGTTGTGATGAGTCACGAATATTTACCTTGATTTTTAAATCGGCAGTTCAGGTTTTTTAATGTATTTCGGGCCTCTCGTGCATGCTGTAGCAGGGAAATGGCCATACATGTGCAGTTGGTGTCTTTTGCCATCTTTAGGCTGGGAACTGACCCTATGCGTCCACGCAGAAGAAGAAAGAAAACAAAGAAACGACAGGTCAAGTGACCAGGATCAGAGAGCCATTAGAAGGACGGTGTTCCATGGAACAGGACGCAGAGAGCGGGACAGGGAGAGGTCTCAGAAGAACATCCCAGGCAGGGACAAAGACAGGGATCAGAAACAGGTCCCAGAAGAAATTCCCAGGTAAGGGTCAAGGACAGAGGTCAGAAACAGATCTTGTTAAGTAACGCTGAGAGAAAGGAGCAAAGTAATAGGCTTCAAGTTAAAGAAATAGCTGTGAGGAGCAGACATGAACAAAGCAGGCTTGAGAAACCCTGAAGATCCGGGCAGGTAGCTGAAGATCAGTGACAACTTACTGCAGGCCTTTTGGAGCAGTGGTATTATGCTTGACATAGCCAAAAGTGTGCTTGGAAGGTGAAGCGTGAGTGTACGCAGAGATCCAGGGAAAAGGAATCATGGAGGTGGATCTTTGTTGAAACTGTCAGAGTGGGAGCGATGTTTGGAGAGAATTTCAAGGTGAGTTCTTCAAATGTGGAGATTGGAAACCCTCGTGAGAAAGGCAGAGTTTAAGCGAGACTAGTTGGCTCACAGTGTGAGGAACATCTGGGTGGGTTGCTGAGGAATCCATGGAATCTGCTTGGTCTCATCTGTCATTTACTTTGGAGTGTTGTGTGTCTGACCACAGTTCACCTGTTAATTCACATGTACCGCATCTTTATCTTGAATATTAGAATATAGGATAGATATTATAAATTGTTTTATTTTTCCAAATTTGTATGGGTAGCATTTTCCTGTCAGTGAGAGGGGGCAGGGCCTGCACACCGACCCATAAAATGACACATGGTGACGGTGGTCGGGCATGCCGACCTCACTGCATGTCATTCAGATATTCAGTTCAGTGGGCGTGCAGCTGAGTCAGCTGTGCACCCGCCAAACTGTTAAAGGCCTATTGAGGCCTGTTTAAAAGTAGTTAACTGAGTTGCCTGCCAACCTTAAGGTGGCCTTTGCATTTTTCATGAAGCCTCATGCACGTGCGGGATGAGGTTTCATGAAGGGTTTATTATGTAAATAAAAATTTTTGAAATAAATAATGGACATGTCCCAGCTCATGTGACAGTTTCAAATGAGAGGACACGTCCTTAATTTTTTTTCCCACCTTTACTCAAATTTCCATAATTTAAACAAATCTCTATATGGCATCTCCATGCCTCAGGGAGAACTCTGCCTGCTTGAAAGAGCACAGGGAACCACTCAGGGAATCCCCCCCACCCCCCACCTGCAAATGAAGTGCACAGCACTTCCAAGTGCACGTAATACGATGGGCGGGCCTTAATTGGCCCGCCCACGTAAAATGGCGGCGTGGACCCGATCGGGGGTGCCGATCAGGTTCACGCCAGCCCCCGCCCCCGCTCCCGCTCCCGCATAGCCCCCTGCCCCCCGACTGGGGGAAATTTATGGCCTATGTGTCTGTAAAGATATGGCTAGACTGAAGAAATAGTGAATATTTGAATTATTTTGTTGTGTTTGTGTTGACATCTTTCCAACCATTTTGTAGGATGTCATATAATTCATTTATATTGTTCAATAAATGTTTTGTTCTTTGTGTTAAAAGTTCATTAGCACACTTCTGTAACTCTGTTCAGTAACTTTCCTCCACAGTTTAAAATGTTAGGATCTATCAAGCCAGGTTTCACACTGGAATCTGACTTGTCCAGTATTTACATCGGCTGGGATCATAACACCAAGAAGATATTGGAGGTAGTTTTGACATTCGGTAACAGCGTAAAATGGCAATACTGGATCGGCAATTTATTATACAACTTGACCTCAGTGAAGATGAAAATGGGGAGGCTTGTATAATGGGCTGACAGTTCACGAGAGCCCATTTCATACAATCCCACCAAGTTACAATAGTCCCCATTGGGGGTTAAAGACTAACTCCTCATCATTTATCTCCTAGTGGACTGAGTGTAACCTTTTAGGTGAAATATTTTATTGATTTAAGGAAGCACTGGTATTTCTGCCAACTTTATCCATTTGTCTGTGTGATATTACTGTGTAATATTCAAAATCCTAACTTAGAAAGTCTCTGAACTTTGAGAACTAGAAAGCTCTGTTTAACTGTTGGATTAAAATAAAAATATAGTCAACTCACAATGTTGTGTTTAGAATACATTGTGAACATTGAGATTTGGAACAACATTTTGAGCTCTAATACTTTCCGCATTGAGTAACAGGATATTACTCTGGCTGCAAATCACACAGACAGTCATAGTCATGTGGATAGTGCAGGATTTTGATGAAATTCAGATCCAAATCCCAGCAGGGGCCCTGCCAAGGAATAAAAGCTATTTCATCTTATCATATCACTTTGAATAAACCTCAGCAGGGCAGAGGCTGGAGAACTATAATTAGAATTCTGAGCCATATTTCATGTGTTGCCTGTCACTTGAAAAAGAGCAATTAGCATTTGGTAAGAACAATAGGATTATACAAGTAGAAGGATGAAATCAACAATGCTTCACAGCATCAGTGGAATCTGATTTGAGTTTGCTTATATCAGTAGAATCTGATTTGTTCAGATTTATTACTTTCCAGTTGGCAGAGATAATGTAACATCAAACTTACTGACTCATCTTCCTTAGCTTCCGTTCTTACTTCCTTTCACAGACATCAAACCTGCTGTTTGTTGGCATCAATTGGACTTCATTTTGTTTTCCATTTCTTGCCTGTTGGCAAATACAATGCTTTTGGAAATAGCTTCAACAGTTTGGAGCAATCTCACTATAAACTTGTGCATCTTGTGTTGAGCGTTATGAACCCTGTAGCACAAATATGACATCCTCCTTCTGGAAATCCTACCCCGCTTCTTGCTGGAATGGAGCTTACTCCAGATTTGGGCTCTATTTAATGAAATATAGTTGCATTGAAATCACTTAACTATGAACCCTTAGGTCACATCTTTTTTATTTATTTGTTCATGGGATGTGTGCATCGCTGGCTGGGTCAGCATTTATTGCCCCTCCCCAATTACCCTTGAGCAGGTGATGGAGAGCTGCCTTCTTGAGTCGCTGCAGTCCATGTGGTGTCAGTACACCCACAGTGCTGTTAGGGAGGGAGTTCCAGGATTTTGACCCAGCGATATTGGGTCGTAACCTCCGCGCTTCCCAGCGTCGGATTGGGCCGATAACCCAAAAGATGTACTGGGGGTTCCCACTCAGAACTTCATAGATAAGGGTTTGCACGGCAACTGCTTAGAAGTGCACACTTCCTCTGGGCAATTGCCCTGCGCTGGGAACCATCCAAAAATACAATTTAAATCGCAAACTTCAGGTGGTTCCTGCAGAGTTAGGCCAATAGTTACTCAGAAAAATTTAGAAGAATTAAAACCTCCTCTAACTTCTGGGTAACTATTGTAAACATCAGACCAGCCCGACAGCATTGCCCCCATGCCCAGTCTCCCCCACACGGGAGTTCCCCCAAAATCCCTGACCCCCACACAGGACTCCGCCGAAAATCCCTGACCCCCACCAGACACCCCCCGCACCCCCACACCCCCAACCCCCCACAGGACTACACCCCCCCCCCCAACCTGACCCAACCCCCTACAAACTGACCCAAACCCCCGTGCAGGCCCAACCTGACTTGACCCCCGGCCCGATATGACCACCCCACCATACCCAACTCAATCCCACCAATACCCAACTCACCAACCCCCACCCCGAGATCCGATCCCCCATCCTTGCTCAAGGCGCGACCCCACCATGATCTGACCGGAAACTCTCCCACCTGACCCCACCCCACATCCAGCCCCACCCCCTTGCCAGCCCAACCCAAACCCTACCCCAACCCCCAAAGACCCAATATGATCCCCCTGTCAATGCAGCTAGCCCCAACACCGCTCCCAGATCTCCAACCACCCCACCACATGCCCCGAGGTGCAACCCTCCTCACCCCACACCCCAGAGGTCCATCCCGCCGCATGGTCTGACCCCCCCCCACGCATCTTGCCCCCTCCCCCCAAGTCTGATATACCATCACCCCAAGATCCAACCCTCCCACCCCACCTAGATCTGAATCCCACCACCCTGCACCCCACCAAGGTCCGACTCCCCACCCTGCCCCTGCTGAGGTTCAGCCCCGCCCACCCGCTCGAGTTCTGAGCCCCTCTGATCTCCCATGTCCCGCCAAACTTCCAATCCTCTCCCATCCCCCAAATCCTCTCCCTCTCCCACTCACCTTAGACACTTACCTTCTCCCTGGCCTGTCAATTTCAATATGACCTTTCCTTACCTGGTTCATAGCAGTGCCCTCCTTCACTTTGATGGAGCTGGACTGCGACACTGGACCTCGAGGACAACTGCACTGCCTGGATCTCACCCAGAGGGGAGTGGTGAGCAGGAGGGAGTGGGAGAGGGAGGGTCAAGGTAGGGATGGTGAATGGGAAGTGCCAAAGCAGCAGTTTGTTTTGAAAAGAGACTGATCGTAAGCTAAAATGAAAATGGAGGCTGTTCAGGGAACTTCCCTAAGTTACAAACTGTGCTAGAATGAAAACACAATGTTAGAACATGCTTTAAACCGGTGAGATCTGTACCAATTGATGTCCCGTAACATTGATAGGACCCAGAAACCATTTCCATAGATTAGTGAGTACAGAGTAAGGAAAGAAGTTGAAGCCCTCCAAAGTAATTTATAAAACCTATTTCTGTGGTGTTAGTAAGGCTGTTCCAGATCTTACAAAAATATTCTGGGCTGCTGTTCACCCCTGTCTATCCAATTCCCTTTCTTCATGGACTGTGCTTCAACACTGGCTTGGAGCAGTTCCATGTGATTTATAGATCTACTACCTTCAGGCTTAAATAATTCATTAGCTTGAATTGTCAGTCTTTTTTTCAAAGGTTCAAAGTTCTTAATGCTCATGTAATATGAATGTGAATTAAGGGACATGTTTTATATAGTTAAAGGTACCATTGACTAAGATAAAAGCAAAAAACTGCAGATGCTGGAAATCCAAAACAAAAACAAAAATAAAAATACCTGGAAAAACTCAGCAGGTCTAACAGCATCTGCGGAAAAGAAAACAGTCAACGTTTTGAGTCCGTATGACTCTTCAACAGAACTAACTAGGGTTCAAAATGTTGCCTTGATTGCTACCTTCAGCAGTCATGTACAATGAAGATAGATTGAAAAGAAGAACATTGGATACCTTGAAGACAGTGATGATTACTTTAATACATGAAAAGATTCAACACAGTGCTTATGAAACAAAACCTCAAAGCTAAATGTAAAGTATTGTACAAGATCTGAGAGTCTAGATGCAGCCATCCTGGGTTAGTCAATTATGAATAAATTGACTTCTAATTGGGCAGCATTCTCGAGGGGCTATGGGGTAGATTTAACCCACTCCATTCCCCACTCAATGGAAATGGTTCATGCAGGGGATTTAAGTTGAAGGAGGAGGGTTAGTGTTCCCGATGTTTTCACATTTTCACAATATTGCCATTTTAATTGAGAAGAAGCGCAGGAGGGCCAGCCATTCTTTGCCTCCCAGGGACCTACTTTGTGCTGGAAGGTTTCAACCCAATAACACGTGCGGCTTAGCATTGATTGCTGGCAGTTTGGGCAAGGAAGGAAATGTTCATCTCTTTGCAAAATCTAATTTTGTTCGTATTTAGCATTTAATTGATATTTACTGTCTAAATTCTAAATTCCCCAGCATTAAGTAGGGTTTCAGGGCTGTACTGGAAGAGCAAACTGAAGCAGCTTAAACCAGGTTTTCTGTAACTGGGGTAACTCCTCAGTTTCAAAAAGATATGTAGATAGACATTTCAGTGCGACCTAGCACTGAGTGTGGCCCTGAACAGAGTTGGGTGATTAAGGGAGTTCAGTGAGGAGGGAAAACAGGTGCTCTTCTGCTTTTGCCTTTTCTAACTTTTTCACCCTAAAGGAATTGATTCTTGATCTACTACAGGAATGGAAGCTTTGTTTGGTGAGTATCTGGTAAGTGGTTAAAGTCTATTCTATTCCTAAGGTTTAAACAGAATATATACTGGTCGTAAGGTTAATAAAATATTTAAGAAAAAGGGAAATAATTAATTAAATTAAATAATTTAATTCTCCTTATTTAAGGAAAGATGTTAGTGCTTTAGAAGCAGTTCAGGGAGGGTTTTCTAGGCCATTATAAGGAATGGGCCGGTTGTCTTACGAAGAAAGGTTGGACAGGCTAGGCTTGTGTCCGCTGGAGTTCAGAAGAGTAAGGGGCGACTTGATCGGAACCTTTAAGATGCAGAGGGGTCTTGTGGTGAGGATGTTTCCTCTTGTGGGAAAATCTAGATCTAGGTGTTGTGGTTTAAAAATAAGGGGTTGCTCATTTAAGACAGAGATGAGGAGAATTTTTTTCTCTCATAGGGCTGTGAGTCTTTGGAACTCTCTCCCTTAAAAAACAGTGGAAGCAGAGTCTTTGAATATTTTTAAGGCAGAGCTAGATAGATTCCCAATTAATGAGGAGGGTGAAAGGTTATTGGGGGGAGGTGGGAGGTTACAATCATATCAACAATGACCGTATTGAATGGTGGAGCAGGCTTGAAGGGCCCAGTGGCTTACTCCTGCTCCTAGGTTGCATGTTCGTATGTAATAAAGACACATTAAGGACGGTAGCGCAGGTGATATTTCATGTGGGTGCTCCTGGATGCCAGTGTGATCCAGGGAAAACATATCTGCAGTAAGTGTTTGCAGCTTGTGGAGTTTTGGCTCAGAGTCATTGAGCTGGAGGCTCAGCTACAGACACTGCAACAAATCATGGATGGATAAAGTTTCCTGGATACTTTGTAACAGGAGGCAGTCACACCACTGAGGAGAGGGTCTTCTGATTTGGTCAGTGGTCAGGGAGAGGAAAGTGTGACTGTAAGTGAGGCAGGTAAGGGGACCCAGAGAGCAGGAGTGCAAGAGTCGTAGCCTTTGCTTTTGTCCAGCAAGTTTGAGGCACTCTCAGCTTGTTTGGATGAGTGTGGGAGCTACACAATGGGTGAACTGATTGACCATGGCACTGTGGTACAGGAAGCCATTCAGGTTAGGGGGAAAAAAATGGAATTTAGTGGTAGTAAGGGACAGTATAATGAGGGGGATTGACACTGTTCTCTACAGCAAAGAGTGAGAGTCCAAAAGGCTGCGTTGCCTGCTCAATGCCAGGTTTTGGTACATCTGTTCAGTAGTGGAGAGGAACTTGCAATGGGAGGGCTAGAATCCAGTCCTTGTGATCCATGTAGGTATCAATGACATAGGTAGAACTAGGAAAGAGGTTCTGCATAGTCAGTATGAGGAGCTAGGCACCAAACTAAGATGCAGAACCTCAAAGGTAATAATCTCTGGATTATTACCTGAGGCCTATGTAAATTGAGATAGGACAAATAATAGAGAAATGAATGCGTTACTCAAAGACTGGTGTGGGAGTGGTGGATTATGGTTGAGGGGGCACTGGCACCAGTACTGGGGAAAGTGGGATATGTACCGTTGGGACAGTCTACACTTGAACTTTGCTGGGACTGGTTCTAGTGAGCTGCATAACTAGGGAAGAAGAGAGGGTTTTAGATTAAACACTGGGGGCGAGGGATTAAATTTTGGAAGATGTGGTAAATCAAAGAATAGAGACAAGGCAAGAGAGAAAGGTATTAATATGGGAAATGATAAACAGCCCATTACAGGAAGGGATGAAGAGTGAAAAGCTAAGAGTACAACAGCAGGTAAGGTTAGAGGTTACAAAAATAATAAAAGGACAAAACTAAAGGCTCTATATCTGATTGTATGCAGGATTAGTAAAAAAAACAGATGAAGCACAAATAGAAATAAATAAGTATGATCTGATAGGTATTACAGAGTCATGGCTATAGGATGACATACGTTGGGATCTGAATATTGAAGGGTACATGACATTTAAGAGGGACAGGAAGCTAGGAAAAGGCAAAGGGGTGGTTCTGTTAATTGATGGTCAGATTAACACAATAGAGAGGGATGACATTAGTTCAGGAAACCAGGATGTAAAGATGGTTTGTGTAGAGATCAGAAGTGATAAAACAAGGGATTGGTGTACAGGCCTTCTGACAGTAACCACATGGTAGAGCAGAGTATTATAGAAGAAATAATGGGAGCTTGTCAGAAAGGTATGGCGATAATCATGGGGGAGTTTAATCAATATTTGGACTGGATAAATCAGAGGGGAAAATGTAGCCTAGATGAAGAGTTCATAGAGTGTTTGAGAGATAGTTTCTTAGCACAGCATGTTCTAGAGCCAACCAGAGAACAGGCTATGCTAGATCTGGTATAGTGCAATGAGACAGGATTAATTAATGATCTCATTGTGAAAGTGCCCTTAGGTAGCAGTGATCATAATATGACTGAATTTTATATTCAGTTTGAGAGAAGACTGAGTCCAAGACTAGTATGTCAAACTAAGATAGGGGCAATTATGAACGTATGAAAGCAGAACTAGCTAAAGTGAGCTGGCAAAAGAGATTAAGGACAGGTCAAAAGAGATTCAGTGGCAGACATTTACAGGGATTTTACAGGATACTCAGAATAGATACATTCCAAAGAGAAAGAAAAATTCCAAAGAGCAGATCCATCACCCATGCTTAACTAGAAATGTTAAAGATAATATCAAACCTAAAGAAAAAGCATATAATTGCACAAGGATGTGTGGCAGGTTAGAAGACTAGACAGAATATAAAGAAAAGCAAAGATACACTAAAAGATTAATAAGGAAGGAAAAATTAGAGCATAAGAGAAAACTGGCTAGAAATGTAAAAACGGATAGTAGGAGTTTCTATAGATATTTAGATAAGAAATGAGTTAACAAAGTGAGTGCTAATCCTATTGAAATTGAGCCTGGGGAATTAATAACGCAAAATAAACAGATGGCAGATGAATTGAACAGAAAGCGGGAAACTATAGGCCAGTTAGATCTGTCATAGGGAAAATATTATAAGTTATTATTAAAAACATTATAACAGGGCACTTGGAAAAATTCAAGGCAATCAGACAGTCAGCATGGTTTTGTGAAAGGGAAATCAATTAATTTGAGTTCTTTAAAGGATTCACCTGTGCTGTGGATAAAGGGAAACCAGTAGATCTACTGTACTTAGATTTCCAAAGGCATTTGATAAAGTGCCACATCAAAGGTTATTGTGGAAAATAAAAGCGCTTAGATTTCCAAAGGCATTTGATAAAGTGCCACATCAAAGGTTATTGTGGAAAATAAAAGCTCCTGGTATAGGGGGTAACATATTGGCATGGATAGAGGATTGGCTAGCTAATAGGAAACAGCCAGTAGTCATAAATGGGTCTTTTTCTAGTTGACAGGATTTAATGAGTGGTGTGCAATGGGGATCAGTGCTGGGGTCTCAACTTGTTACAATTTATATAAATTACTTGGATGAAGGAACTGAAAGTATGGTTGCTAAATTTGCTGATGTTACAAAGATAGATAGGAAAGTGAGTTGTGAAGAGGACATGAAGAGATGTAGATTGGTTAAGTGAGTGGGCAAAGATCTGGCAAATGGAGTATAATGTGGGAAATGTGAAGGTTGTCCATTTTGGCAGGAAAAATAAAAAAAAAAACAGCATATTATTTAAATTCTCCCTGACCAGTGTCCCAGCTATCCCCAGTTATAGTTGTATAAACAGCCATCTCCTTTTAAATACTGGAATTGCAATTAAATCTAAACAATGTTATTGCCAATAATATTGACAGATTCTCTCTTTAAATTAAAACAATGTTTTAACTTGGAAATACAAGTGCATTATTTCAAACTACTCGAGGAAAACAAACTTGTATACATATTTTATCACCTTCTATATCACACATAGTACAACCAACCATTAATAAGTCCCATATTCCTCCTTAAATGAAACTTTTTTTCTTCTTTACCATATATAATAATTACAAAGCAATAAAAGAAAATACTGGACTCATTATAACACAGGGTGTCCCTCTTCCAGTACATCTAATAATTTCTTGGAGCAAGCACCTCCCTTCATAAAACAGTCTGACAATTGGTGACTTGCAACCACCTATTTTATTTTGAGAATCGCTTTTCTTTCCAATACTTCCTTTATGCTAGCAAGGTCAATCTTCAACTTTTTTTTTCAGTGACACCCTTAGTTGAATTAACATTGCTCCAAAGATAGCAGTTATCCACATAGCATTCTATAGGCAAACTTTTCTCAGATTGCTCCTTGGGTAGGATTTCCTTCAGTATACTAGATAAGTACACCCCACACCTATTGCTTCTACTAATGCCAGTGGTTCACCAGCCAAGGTGCTTTCAACTATGCTTTTTATTTTCTTTGCTTCCCAGGCCAATGGAAAACATTTATAATTCTTTTCCACCAAGAATATGATAAACTTGCTGTTCTAGAATATCCATCCAGAAGTTTGGCATGTGAAGCATTGCTAAAAATGACTAACCTCATACCTTCGGAATCACCCAAGTCTGGAAACTTGAGTGGGCATTTCTCTGAATTTAATTTCTTTAATGTTTTGTTTGTTTGCTCTCAACTGTAACATGTTTCATCATAATACCCAGTTTCAATACACCATAACTGGCATCATGTCTAGCCTGAGTGCACAACCAGTTCAACTGTCCAATCAGGCTTCGTAATTGGTCTATTTCTTATTTGGATGTAAGATCCTCTTTTTGTGATGACCTAGCCCGATCTATTGGATGCGATTGACATTTTTAAAATAAGACTGATGATTCAAGGTCAGTCCGGATCTATGTCTAACCCTATATATTTAAAGGCTCCCGAAGCCTGACTTGTGACCTTAGATGCCTTCTTTATTTTATCTATCACCCATTGCTCAAAATCTGAAGAGCCTCCCCACAGAAAATCATCCACATGCATTCTAAAGATGCCTGCTAGTCTCTCCTTGTGATACTAATAGAACATTGCTGGGTCTGCCTTTAACAGTAAGGATGTTATGCTTCAGTTATACAGGGCATTGGTGAGACTGCATCTCGAATATTGTGTGCAGTTTTGGTTTCCTTATTTATGGAAGGATGTAAATGCATTGGAGGCGGTTCAGAGGCAGTTTATTAGTTTGATACTGGAATGAGCAGGTTTCCTTATAAGGAAGGGTTAGATAGACTGGGCTTGTTTTCACTGGAGTTTAGAAGAATGAGGGGTGATTTGATTGAAGTATACAAGATCCTGAATGGTATTGACAAGGTGGACATGGAAAGGAGGTTTCCTCTTGTGGGTGGGTCCAGAATTAGGGGGCACTGTTTTAAAATTAGGGGTCGCCCTTTTAGGACAGAGATGAGGAGAAGTTTTTTCTCTCAGAGGGCTGTGCAACTTTGGGATTCTCTGCCTCAAAAGGTGGTGGAGGCGGAGTCATTGAATATTTTTAAGGCAGAGGTAGATAGATTCTTGTTAGGAAAGGGAATTAAAGGTTATCTGGGGTAGATGGAAATGTAGAACAAGAAACACAAACAGATCAGCCAGGATCTTATTGAATAGCGTAACAGGCTCGAGGGGCTCAGTGGCCTAATTCTGCTCCTATTTCGTATGTTCGCATGTACAGCCCGTTTTCGGCAGGATGGGTCGCACTGAGAAATACCATACCCTCGATGTGTCATTCAACCCATAGGTGCATTTGTTTAATTTCCACAGTTTCCCTTCTATAATTGCAAGCTTCTTTAAGTGTTTTCAAAAGTACTTCCCTTTAAAATTTCTCACCCTACAAAAATGCAACTTTTACGTCAATCGATTTACATTCCCAGAAATATGTTGCTAAAAAAGCTAAGAGAATCTTCAAGCTCACTTTTCCTGCAGTAGCGGAGTCCACCCTGACAACTTGATCACCAAGTATTTCTTCGAAACCCTGAGCTACTCGCCTGGCTTTAGCCTTACACATCTCATGAGGAAGTACCTTTCCTGCGCGTATATACCTGTGATAAAGCTGATTGTCCCGTCTGGCATTTCAACGTATACATCAAATTCTTTCCAACTCATTTTTTTGGCACGCTTTATCAAATTACCTTCTAATTTGTTAGTTGCCACTGAAACTTCTCAATCATAAGGGCCTCTACTTCTAGCAGCACTGCGAGCTGTTCTATCATCCTTGTTCATCTCAAACTATGACCTCTACTCACCCTCCTATCTCTTCCTGGACAAATGCTACATGATCTCTCCCTCCTATGATCATAGTCCCTTTCACAAGTCCATGATCTTTTCCTAGGGCTGTGATCACTTCCCAATCTCCTTTTGTAACTCACTCTGCGTTTTCTGGCCTTCCACATCTTTGCCTCATTTTGCTGATCCATGGGTCTTACCTCCTGTCCCTCACCTTGCACATTCAGCCAATGCTTGTATTTGCCAGTGACTTTTCCTGCTCTCCCTACAATGGTGCATCCCTCCATACACTGGGCCATACTGGCTTTTATGTTACTCTAGTGCCAACTTTGGTTCATTGTCCTTTGGGATAAATAGCCTTATCCTGTGCTTCAGTATCACTTTGTTCATTTTCAGTCATCCCTTTGTCTGGTGTAACCTGCTTCCTGTAATTGTCCAATGTATGTGTATATATAAAGTGCATGGTGCCTCTTCACTTTCTATTCCCTGTTCATATTCTGTGAATGCATAATCAGTGCCAATTAGCCTAACTGTTTGATCGTCATGTTGCAAATCTACTATTTTTGCATTACTGCCAATAAACTTACCCGGGCCTTTGCATTCTTTCTGTTCTTCTCTTTTGCAATATAACATGTGCCCCGGATTTAAAATTATTTCTCATGGCCTCATGCAGTGCCATAAGGCTCGCCAAATTTTCTCTGAAACCTCAGCCTTGATAAAAGCCCTTCTCCCTGCGTGCAAGGTATTTAAGTGCTCAGAAAAAAATAAACTAATCGTAGTCCCTTCCAAGGCTGGCGGGATGATCCCACATCACCCAAAGGTAGTTCTGGATTTCTCCCATAAACTAATTGATAGGGACTGCAACCCCCAACCATTTGAAGTGAATTCTTCACATGGACTGTCCACTCCAGATGTCAGTTTCCAGCTCGGTTGGATAGCTAAAATTTTGTGAAGCATCTCATCAATTACTGCATGATTTCTTTCACAAATCCCATTACTAATTTCCACTGCTGTGTTCATTACTACAATATTCATATTTTCACACATACTTTTAAATTCCTTGTTGGCAAATTTTAACCCCCACTCCACTGACCAACCCCAACATTGTCAGTTAGGAATTAAGCCACTGTTCCCAGTCCAGTTCCTATTACCTTTTTGTCTTAACTATATATTACTGTTGACAGACTGAATCTAGTTGACATGTCTATGAATTGTAAGAGAAAAATGTTTTTGTTCTTATTCTATGCCTTCAAGTCCATTGATACAATTTCATTAAAGTCTCTTGCTAACGGGAGACTCACTACAGGCCGTGATGGTGTCCTCCTATGTTTTTTATATCACATATATCACATTTTTCACTGATCTCTTCTATAAGTTTAGTATATTCATCATCTATTGCTCCTGCATCTTTTAGCAGGATTTTTAACCGATGACAAGATGAATGGGCAAACTGTCAATGTAGTTTTTAAATAATTTACCTTTTTTCCTTTAAACTCCTACCCTGATCAACACTTCTCTACCACTGTGATTAGAAATGTTAAGTCTTGTTAAGGGAACACAATAATGTCTCGAATGCGTAAACTCTAAAGCTATAGATTTTCCAAAAACAATTGCCTTATAGTGTTCCATATCCAATTTCTTTTGAGCCTTCATCATAGACAGCTTACTCAACAGTAAAAGTATTTCCCTGGATACAACATCTGCGCTGATAAAATGGTTCATCCCGGCTATTTTTTGCGGAATCACCACTCTCTTTGGTGATTTTAATGTGTTATCATCCCTGAACCTGAAGTAAGTAGAACTTTCATATTCCTTAGCGTTACTTCAGTTTTTACTATTTAGAGAATCCAGGTAACACTTTAAACAGCCCACTCCACATGCTGTGGACGTGTACCCCCTGTCTAATGTAGCACAATTGAATGAGACTGCAACGAGAACACCCATTACTGGGCCTACGCTTCTGGTGACCAGGACAATTCCTTCTGACTGATCAATATTGTCATCTTCCCCTTACGATCCTTCCTTGTCAAGTCTCATTTCAAAAACCTTATTGTTCCGTTTTGGACAATTTATTCCATGATGATATTTCGGGTTACAGCTGAAACACTTTTTTAACATTCCTCGGCTATCGTTGTCCTGCCATAGTTACCCAATTCCTGTCATCTCTTAGAGCTACCAAAAGGGTCTCTATCCTCATTTCTTTTGTTTGTGGCTTTTCTTTCGTATTGACATGTGTATCTGTTTCTAAACCATCACGAAATGCTGCCGGCATCGAATCCTCCATTTTTCGTGTTACCGCTAAATGTTCCATTGGTGCAAGGAAAGTGGCCGGAAATGAAAGTTTCCCCAAAAATTTTTTTAAGGCTTCAGACACCTGATCCAAAAGCGTATCTCTTTCTGAGAATCTAACTCCAGGCAAGACCAGGAGTCTATCCATGATCGATACTTTAGCACAATCCAAAAATTTGAAAACAAGCACTGAAATGGGGATCTCTAGAAAGAATTTCAGCAATCTGTTATATAACCTGTTAAATTCCATAATATATTCTTCTATGGAATAACTATCCATCCTTCTAAATTTATCAAGGCCTGACAGGTCTGACAATGCCTCATAAGCATTTGAAAGGTCACCTTTCTTATAAATTTTGACCATAAATTTTAAGAGCAGAATTTTACACTCCCCTGCCAGTGGTTTGTAGACGGTGGAGGGGGAGGGGGTGCGGGGGTCAGCGTAAAATCCCTTGGACGGGCTTCCCGCTAGGTTTCTGCCCAACCCGACCTCCCTGCAATTTCACGGTGGGGCGGGCGAAGCTTCGGCCAATCGGTCCGCCCTTGCCCCAACTGAGCCCCTTAATTAGCTGATTATTGACCACTTAAGGGCCGTTTCCTGCCCAGCCTCAGGGAGGAGTTCCAGGGTATGGGGGAAGCCCGAAAGTAAACCCGGTTCAGGCCTTGGGTGGGAAGGGTTGGGGGGCAGTGGGGGAACGCCTCAATCAGTAGCCTCTTTTTAATACTGCCCCCCCCCCACCCCTTAAGGGGTCCAGTAACTGGAGGGCCTCCCTCCACCCCACCAGTGGCCTCTCTGCCGATGCCCTAATCCCCTCTGTCCACATCCCCTGGTCTCCCCTTCCCATCTTGATACCCCCTGGAATCCTGAGAATTCGACCCCAAGGACTATTGCAGTCCCAGTCCTAGCCACTGCAGCTTCTGGCACTGCACAGACTAGAGAGCTGCTGGCCAATCAGATCGGCCGACAGCTGTCTAAGGCGGGTCTTCCTCCCGAGCGAGCAGCAGACATCCTGCTTCCAGACATTTAATGCTTATTGGGGCTGACTCTTCGAATGGTGGGAAGTGAAGTCCCGCCGTCCTAAAAATCCTGGCCTAAGAGTTTATCCAAACATTCCTTAGCGTCCAACTGATGAGTTTCGAGCTCTGAAAATACTTTGCACCTGATCCTGCTTCTGGTGGGAAGCGAAATTTCCAAGCCAATACCTTGCTTTTTATTTTGTAAGTATATAACCCGTGTCCATATACTTACTTCATTCTTCTGTTGACCATAAGGTTCAGCTCCACAGAACAATGTTAGAAAATAGTTTTCTGATCTTTACACTTGGTTTCAGCCATTCTTCTCAAAAGTAACTCCAATAACAATTCTCTATCTGTAACTCCAATTACAATCTTCTGTCTGAAAAAAAAATTTCTTAGTTTCCAATCTTCACCTTCAGGCAGCCATCTCTGCTACCATGTTACATGGATCAGAGCCAGTTGGCGAAGTCAAAACTAAGACAGTCTTTTCTTGCAGAGTTTATCGACTTAGTACAGAGTCAACACTCCTCTCCCAGCTATCCCCATTTATACTCTTTTGAGTATACCAAATTAACAAATAAAGGGGACAACTTAACAAATGAACAACGAATCAAATAAATAAATTAAAGAGGCAGCCTCTTAAAGGGAACTGTAACAAAAAAGACAAAATAACAAAGTTAACTTACAAAGGTCAAATCAAAATGTGATTATGGGGAGTTGGAAAGTTGGATTTAAATTCCACCACCTGCCATGGTAGGATTTGAACCCATGTCTCCAGGGTATTAGCCTAAGCCTCTGGATGACTAGTCTAGTAATATTACCACCATTTCTCCCTCTATCCCCATTTATAACCCTGCTGAGCAACCAATTAAAACAAATTAACAAATCAAGGGACAAATTAAAAGGTAGCGCCTTAAAGGGATACTGCAAAAAGAAAGACAAAATCTTAAAGGAAACTTACAAAATTTAAATTAAAATATGAATTAAGAATCCCAGCTCCCGCAGTGCCCACTGGGCACGGATGGCCTCAATCAAGCTGGCAGACACCATGTGCACTCTCTCTCTGAGGATATCCGGCCACAAACATAAAATTCTACCAATAGCCATGGTGGGATTTGAACATGTGCCTCAGGATATAAGGCTGAGCCTCTGGATTACAAGCACAGTGGCTTTACCACTACACCATCATCTCTCTCTCTAGCCTTATTTATAGGTCTACAAATACCCGTCACCTAGCTAACAAAGTAATTGCCAATATTATTGACAACAGTAAAGGTAATTCCGAGACTGGAATAACACCAGCTCCGTGATAACACCCACACTGGGAAACCACTGACACTGCGATAAAACCAGCACTGCGATAATATGAAAACTGTGTTAACAGTGGCACAGTGGTCATTTTAACACCGCAGTAACACTGACACCATGATAACACCGGGGCTGCAATAATAGCAGCTTTGGAAGAACACCGAAAATGCGATAGCATAGAAACTGCAATTTCACTGACACTGCAATAACATCAACATTGTGATAACTCCAACAGTGGAGCAACATTAATACTGCGAAAGCACTGAGCCTTAATAACTCTGATGCTGTGATAACATCGACCAGCATTGTTACGTCCAGGAGAGCGCTGTTTTTCTAGCCCCACTACTCCACAGGTCACACCATAAGTGTAAATATTTAATTCATTCACCAAATTGTCCAATTGTTCACTTTCATTATTGTTAGACCCAGGATAAAAGAGACTTTAAACAGGTTTCTTTCAATAAACTCAGAATGATTGATTTATTATGAAACAGATTTATTTTAAAAGCCTTTCTTTTAATGCAAAAATTGGTGAACATACAATTTATAATCCAGAAGTATAGCTATGTACCCCTTTAAATCCCAACACACACATACACATACACACAAAGAGTAAAACAAATGAGGTCTCTGCGGAGGTTGGCCAATAGGAACATTTTACAAAAAACAATAAAGTTTGAAGGGTTTTGATGCTGTTGATCTGTTCCTGTCACCAAGGCCTCAGCACAGATTACACATCTGATACCAGGAAGGTCCTCTAAACTTACAAATCTTTCAGATGAGCAGGAGAAACCTCGGTCTAAAAATTGGTTTACCCTGTTTTTTTGGGCAAAGGGGTTTCAATTCGTGAGCTGCCAACTCCTGTTCAGATCAAGATGGGAAACGCACTGACTTGGCATGCCCATGATGTCTGCATGATTGTAGCAAGCAGCTAAGTGCATTCCACGCTGTTTCCTTCCTTTTACCACTGCTGGCTGCCCCTGTGCTCAGCAGGGGAACCCAGTAACGTTGTTCAGCAGCCAACCTGCTTTTCTGAAAGACTCACTCCCTGTTAAACTGACGCTGCACTTCTAAGATGAAGGCTGTTGGTAAAGCAATTAGGAAGAGTCAAGGTGAAAGGGAATGACACACTAAATAAGGGAGAGAGTTCCTAGACTCAGTGATGCCACTGTAGAGGCACTGGTAACCCAGGAGAGAGGCAGTATTGATCTGTGAACCTGAGAGAGAAGGACAGAAATCATCCATGCACCAACCTCAGAAGAAAGTGCCAGGGAGGTCAATGTCCAGGGTCTGACATGAAGGACATGGTAACAGTGCTAGAAAAAATGCAGTGACCTCCCATGGGTGGTCAAGTTCATCTATGCATTGCATCTTACATCCACTACATCACCAACCTCCCAATTTGCTTAATACACCACTCCCCACCACTCACCAAGCAGCATTCCCTGGCAACTCAGGACTCATGCCTAACATTCACCAACAACACTTGACCCTCACAAACCTAACAATGCTGCAGGCATCACACCCACCTCTTACTGCCTCCACACACCTCAGGCTATTCAGCTATGGAAGCAACGTCACCCAAACGCTTTGCTACATAGCTTCTGAATCTCCCCGTTGACATGGTGGGGGCCTTGGGGGGGGGGGGGGCGGTGGTGGGGGGGGCGCTGGTGGTGCCTGGAAAGTCACACTGATGTAGTTAATGGCATTCTGCACCATCGGGCAACTCATTAGCTTGGCAGAACCATGGGCAGAATTTTCCCGTTGGCGTCCGGGGGCAGGACCCGCATAAAATGATGCGCGGTGATGTCAGACAAGCGTTCCGGCGTCACTGCATGCCATTGTGATGTTTCGCTGGGCAGACGCGCGATGATATCTGATGTGCACCCGCCATGAATTAACAGGCCCCTTGAGGCACCAATTGACGGCGATTTTTTGGTGCCCGTGCGATCTTCAGGTTGTCGCATGGGTACAATGGGCAGGCGGGTAGGACACATTTATATAAACCTCATTCATGGATGGGATAAGAGGGCTCAGTGGGATCGTGAGTGTGCTCTGTCAAATATTGATTTTTAAAGTTGCTGATACTGTGTGATCTGCAATACTTCAAAATGCATACCAGCTGCTTGGACTGGACTCACAACCTTCAGGTCAGCACTCTGCAGTGAAGAATCTTTCTTGGGCCTGCAGGTTTCAGGAAGCCTTCCCATAGCCTGGGAATGGGAGCTGAACTCTTCACTGGAGGCACCTCCTCTGAGGAGGAAGGGAGGGCTAGAAGGGGGAGAAGGCCGGGAGTGCACATTCAGCCACCTTTGGGGGGAGAGGTGCAGTTACAAGAGTGCAGGGCCAAGAGGTAGTCCAAGGCGGAAGGGGCCATAGAAGACACCACTATCCTGCTGCCAGGGTATACAGGCGGCGAAGCAGCTACCTCAATATGACTGAGGTACAGTGCCAAAGGAGGGTCCAACTCTCAAGGGAGACATTCAACTATATCTGTCAGATGATTGGACCTGAGATCTCCGCGAACTGTGTGGGTGGACACCCCATGCCAGTGGCTGTAAAGGTCATAGCTGCCCTCAACCTCTATACCTCTGGCTTCTTCCAGGGCTTGGTGGGTGATCTTTACAGTGTTTCCCATTAGCTGTTCACGCTTGTGTCAAGCAGGTTACAGACACTCCGTTCAGGCATTGACCTTCATTCACTACCGCTGGGTCCAGGCAAGCCAGACACAGCGAGCCATTGTTGGCTTCCCCTGCATCCAGGGTGCTATAGACTGCACACATGTGGCCATCAAGGTCAACAGGAAGGGCTTCCACAACATGAACGTGCAAATAGTGTGTGATCACAGGATGCAGATTCTACAAGTCTATGCATGGTACGCAGGATGCCTACATCCTCCGACACTCCCAGGCGCCAAGGCTCTTCAGTGCTCCTGTCCGGCTGGATGTTTGGCTGCTGGGTGACAAGAGCTATCCCCTTAGAAGGTGGCTCATGACTCCTCTCTGCCATCCAAGAACAGAAGCTGAGCAGCGGTACAATAGGAGCCACGCCTCCACAAGGGCTGTGGTGGAGAGAGCCATCGGTCTTCTCAAAATGTGCCTCTGATGCCTGGACCGCTCAGGGGGCGCACTCCAGTCCCCCCCAGATCCTGTGTCACTGATAGTGGTTGCATGCTGCACTCTTGACAATCTTGCGCTGGAAAGGGGGGATGCAGGGAAGATGAAGATGTCGACGCAGTGGCTGCGGCTGTACACGATGACTCCAGCTGTGAGGATGAGCGTGCACAGGGAAATGCTGAGGGGGTAGATGCTGACCTGGACATACTGCAGGGAGACAGGGACATCCGGGAGGCTTTAATCCAACGAACCTTCAGCTAGCACACCACATAAGGACCTCCAGTACAAGCCCGTGCTGCAGGCTCTATACTCGATACCTGAGTGCAAAATCTGCCTGGATAGGAACATTAACTAAGGGCCTTGTTAACAAAGCTGAATGTCCCACAAAGCACTCATTACATTATTGGTAATCATCCACCTGCAGAAGAAAAGAGGCACCCTCAGCTATGGTGAAATGCCTGAATTTAATGTTACAACAAAAAGAACTTAAGAGGACAAAATGACAAAGGTGTTAAACATCACACCAACTCATAAAGACCTCATTGTGGGCCAACACAAAAGCACCAGTGATAAACCCGTGATGTGCCTAAGGTGCCTTATGTTTTCGTTTTTGGGTGCTACGTCTTGGTGCTGCCCCATCTCTGGGACTGGCATCTGAGACAGGCTGCTGACCCTGCTGTCCTGTTGGCCTCGATGACCTTGGCGGCCGTCCTCTGGCTCATGGAGCTTGTGCTGGCCCCACCTGGGAGGAAGCTGCCAATTCCACCATTGGCATCTCCCCAGTCATTGCAGCCTCAACGGATGTAACGGTCACTGGCAGAGGGGAGGAGGAGCTGCCACTCTCATCAGGAGCACCCTGAGAGGAGCTGGCAAACTTGGTGCCCAGACCATCTCCCATGCTGGCACTGACCAGCCGAGGTCAATGCCGCTGTGAGGGCTTGCGGGTCTGAGCGCATGCCCAGGAAGCCCTGATTGGTCTCCTGGAGGAGCCTCTTCACAAGAGTCACCACTCTCACCATGGAGGACGTATGGTGCTCCGCCATGAGGATCATTGAATCGGCGATGATCCACATAGACTCCTCCACCACGGACACCAAGCCAAGCATAGCCTCATATATCTCCACCAGATGCTCACCCAGCCACATTCCCTGCATTTGCTGTGTTGCAGACAACTCCAGAGGCACATAATCAGCTACCAACTGAGCATGTGCCTGGTCCCCTGCAGTCCTCCGACTGCTGGCGTCATGGGCACTCTGTTTCTGCCAGCTCCTCCAGCGACTGTGAAGTGCCCTCACAGCTGCGTCTCGGGATACTAGCTGATGTTCTAATTCCCACTGAGGTGCTAGTATCTGCGCTGGTGCCTGCCTGGTAGAGATGGTGTGACGCTGGTGAGACTTCAGGGCCTCTGCTGCTCCTCCTCCCAGCCCTGCTCCACTGATGCTGAAAGGAAGAACAAGGACATTGGATCAGTTAACGTGGAGACAATGACAAAGTGCATCCCTGTCCCCCGGATCATTATGCGCTCATCCTTCCATAAGCAATGGTCAAGCCATGTTGCAAACTTCAATCACTGAACATTCAGCACTGCCATGGCTGTTGGGAGAACAATGGTCACATCAGTGTTGGACATACATACCTGCCCGTTATACCCCAGCCTCACCGACACCGGTGGACCTGGGCACAGATTTAGGGCCTCCTGCTCGAAGCAGCTGAGAATCGCACCTGGGCCGGCGCTCTGCCAGTCCTCACCCACTTATGTGCACTCTTTTCCTGAAAAGGAGAGAAGACCTTTGATTAGTGCTGCTTGTACCTGGATTCTCTTTGTGAATGGTCCACCCCAACCAGAGTGGGACATTGCAGGGCTCCAGTCCCTCCTCACCCCACTGCTGCTGAACACTCACACAAAGATGCCAAGCCTGTCCCCCTACATCCCCCTTGGCCAAATGCTGCCTACATCACATGTGGCATCATACGGTCTAACCTTCCATTGCAATGAGGCACAAGCATGTGGAGTGCAGAGGACAGCAGATCAATAGGTGCCAACATCACCTTGAAACTCCCCTACCAGCATGTCATCAACCTGACTTGGACATGTCCTGGAGTTCCAGCATTGCGCCTGGGTGCAGCTCCTCCAGGTTGCCCCCAAAACAGTAATGCAGGTCTCAGTGTACCACATGTTGTGGGTGCAGAACCCATCTTATCACCACCTTCTCAGGGTGACCTTGGCATGGGCAATTTCTGCTGGCCCACCCAGTGAAGGGCACATGCCATCAATTATTCAATGCAGTCACTACACTCGGGCTTGTGGGGGGGTGGGGGCACCAGGGGAAAGCCTATTTGCTGGGCTAAGTGACCAATGCCAACATGGTACTCGCCCTTCCCGAGTGCAACAGTCGTTGAAGCACTTGTGACACTGGATCCAGGTGCGTTGCATCATGTTGTGGGAACTCACAATCCCCGCCACCTCTCCCAGGCATATTTGGCCATGTGGGGTGGCTTCCTCCTCCTGTCTTGGGGTACGAGGACCTCCTGCCATGCTGCCACCTCCTTGAGGAGGACAGTAAGGCAATCATTTGAAAAATGAGGGCACAGCCAGCCCTATCCTCCTGTCTGACCTGCTCACCAGCAGTGTTCTGGGGACCCCTTCCACTAGCCATGTTTCACAGCCTTTGAAAGGCTACAGCAGCTTTGTTAATCAGGCTGCTGGGTCACCATTGGACCAGCAATCATTGCAGTCCCGTCGCTGCCCGCCCAATCCCGCTGTCATCAGGAGCTGTGATTCACACTGGGCAAGCCTTAATTGACCCGCACATCGTAAAATGGCGGCACAGACCCAATCGCGGGCAGCAGTCAGGTCCGCGCCCACCCACTCTCGCTCCACCTGCCCGCCAGGCAAAAAATTCTGCCCATGTGCCCTTTGACCTTGCTCCTGCCTCCTGTGGGAGAACAGGGTGAACACCTGCTTGGTATACTTGACCGCCATCAATTCTGGGATGCTTGGACTAACTCTCCAATGTAATATATTGGTGATGTCTCCCACTGCTGCCTGGAAGGATCTAAAGGTGTAAGAATGAGGATGGTGATGACCTTCACAGCCAGTGGAAAGGTCATCATCACCCTACCATGAGGTTGCAGGTGGGGCTGAAGGAAGTGACACAGTTCTATGCCCATCTTCTCAGGCATTGCTCCTATCTTATTGGAATGTTGGAGAGTTCCTCCTGGATTACCCATGGTGGCTAGGACCTTTGATGGGGAGGTGTGTTCCTCCTCCTTTCTCACAGAACTTCTCCTCTCTACCTCTATTATCTACTGGTCAGGTTGCAGAGCTAAGAGGTAATTTAACAGCTACCCCTTCTCTCAGCTTGAATCCCGTACTCTTCTCTCCTCCCTTATTGTTCCCAGAACCTTCCACAAATGTTCTAGCAGCTCACCACAATGCTTCTACTAATTGTGCCTGAGCAAAAGTAAGTAACAAATGCCTCACCTATAACTACTTGAATGTTCCTTTAAATAGCCCTAGAACAGGGCCTACCTTGCCTTTCTGTGGTTGTTTTCAAGAGTGGCACACAAGTCTGTGGCCAAGACTCAATCTGCCCAAATTTGGAATCTTGGCATCTCATCAGCCATTTAGGTTGTGGAGCTGTCTCATCATCCATGCAGCTGACACACCCATGTGCACACTTCTCCTCAGCCATGCTGTCTGGGCCGTACAGGAAGCTGCAGCACAAAAATCACTCTAAGCCTCAGTAGCATCACCAGTGGCAACAATATGCAAAGCGATTTCTAACCCTTTTTTTTCACAGAGTTTTCTGTGAAGTTAGCCATTGAAGCAGAGATCATGCCAATCTTTAAGAATAGATTAGATGGGGGTTGAAGGAAAGGGAACTTAAAGGGCCAGTGGAGCAAAGAAGACACACAGGATGAGGACTACTGTTCATGTGGAAAATGAATACCAATACAGACTGGGTGGGCTGTGTGATTTTTTAAAAAAAATGTCCATGGGGTGTGAGTGTCACTGGCAAGCCCAGCATTTGTTGCCTCTCTGTATGATGTCTCTGCTGTAAGACATGCAACAATCAAATTGTGCACAGCAAGCTCCCTCAAACAGCAATGCAGTAATGACCTGATGATCTCTTTTAGTGATATCCTTGAGGATAAATATTGGCCAGGACACCAGGGAGAACTCTCCTGCTCTTCTTTGAAATATGTGCCATGAGAACTTTTATGTCCACCTGAGAGATCAGGTGGGCCTCAGTTTAATGTCTCATCCAAAAAACTGCACCCATGACAGTGAGTACTCTCTCAGTACTGCACTGGCATGGCAGCCAATATTTGTGTGCTCAAATCTCTGGATTGGGCCTCAAACCTTTTGATCCAAGGTGAGAGTGCTACCAACAAAACCACAGCTGACACTTAAATAAATGCTTTTCATTAACTAGAATTATTTATTGCAATTGCAGTATGATCCAGTCAGCTTTCCTGAATTTTGAGAGCATTACAAAGGGTTCATCAGTTGTTTCTTTGGGAAGACAAGCCAGGCTTTTCAGGAGTGAAAATTAGGAATCATTTCCAAACACAAAGGGTGGTAGACATTTGGAACTTTCTTTGCAAACAGCAAGTGATGCTGTTAAATTTAAAACTGAGATTGAAATTTTCTGTTAGCCAAAGGTATTAAGGGGTAAGGGGAAAAAGAGGGTAAAAGGAGTTAGATTGCAGATCTGTCATGATTTCATTGAATGGTAGAACAGTCTTGAGGACTAAATATGTTACTCCTGTTACTATTCACTTATGTTCCTAAGGAGAAGGTCAAGTTGACTAATAACTAGCAGATACAGAATGCAGGTTTGCACATTAACAATATTTAAAGTAATTGCAACCCAGGCATTGATAATGTCAATTAAATTGATAAGGGAAATCTTCAATTGGTTCAATTAATATTATGTGAATGTATCTTTCAGAATTATTGCCTGCTCTATGAGTATGAAGCGATATGTGGAGGCTAATATCTCTCAGAAGTCTCACACTACAATCAAATACTTCATGAAGATGTGGAGCAGTGTGAGTGAGACCCTCATCTTTATTTTCCTCGGTGTTTCTACTATTGGGGACAAGCACGAATGGAGTTGGCCCTATGTATGTTTCACAATGATATTTTGCCTTGTCTGGAGAGCAGTTGGTAATTAGAATTTATTTTCTCTCTCTCTTCTCAATAACTTGCTCACCCTTCCCCCCTTTCACACCCACACACATCCCATAATGTTCCCCAGCCAAGAAGGGCACAGAGATGGTTTAGCATGAAACTAAGACATGTCTTTGGAACGTTTAATAGCTAGAAAAGACAGAGTCAGCAACTTTAGCTGGACTTATTCCTGGAGGTCTCATCCCATGAGCACTCACTTTCAGTTGTCCGTCAAGTCAAATGGCATTCTTTCCCCATTTTATAACTAATGTGACAAAGTAGTCCATCAAAACTACAACAAGTATATACCTTTTTAATGCTCCATTTTTTTCTCCTTGCCACAGTGTTCACTGTAGCAGTGGGCCTACATTCTCCTGAGTTTAGAAGAATGAGGGGCAATGTCAATTAAACATAGATTCTGAAGGGGCTTGATAGATTGTTTCTGCTGGTCGGGGAGTCTAAAACATAGAGGCACAGTCTCAGGATAAAGGCCAATCCTTTAGGACTGAGATGAGAAATTACTTCATTCAAAGAGTTGTGAATCTTTGGAATTCTCTAGCCCAGAGGGTTGTGGGTGCTTCATTGTTGAATACATTTAAGACTGGGATAGACAGATTTTTGATCTCTCAGGGAATAAAGGGGTATGGGGAGCAGGTGGGCAAGTGGAGTTGAAGCCCAAGATCAACCATGATCATATTGAATGGCAGAGCAGGCATGACAGGCCATGTGGTCTACTCCTGCTCCTATTTCTTGTGTTCTTGTTCAGGAAATTAACCTTTAATAAGAGAGCAGCTTGGGAATAAGAAAGCCGCTGATTTTATTTCTCTCCGTGTGGACGAACAAATTCCTGTGCCGGTTGCCTCACTTAATGAGGCACTTAATTATCCATGTGGATAATCACGGGATTGGATCCCATATCCCACCAGTTTTGCAACAACTGAGGCACCATAATACTCTGGCAAGATGATGCTCACTGTAGAACCAAGTCCAATTTCAAGTCATTGTTGTGTTGTGTGAACTTACACTCTAGGAATTGAAATCCTAATCTAATTGGCATGAACTAACCAATACCTTCTTTTTCGAAATGTATGTATTTTAGCAACATTTTGTGGCTGAAGTATGAATGTATAGTGGCCAAAAAGATTAATGTTTGCTGAAGAAAAGGTGTACATCACAAGATAAATTTTGTGGGCAATTCTTGGGAGATTGGAATGGATTCTCATGGAGCAAAGGATTCCTTCTCAAGTCCAAAGTTTCTGTCAAGCAAGACTTTGTGAAGAGTGCAGTGTCTCACCAAATGTTAACTTGACTCACAAAGGACAATGTGTGAAGCAGACCTGCTGTTGTATTGTGCATAGATTTGCAATAATCTTAGTGTGACATTCAGGCAGAGTTTAGGAAGAGTTTGTTTGGTAGATGTCATCTCTTGGTTCCCCAAAGCCTGTCCACCATATCTACAAGGCCCAAGTCAAGAGTGTGATGGAATGCTCTCCACTTGCCTGGACGTGTGTAACTTCAACAACACTCAGGAAGCTCAACATCATTCAGGACAAAGAAGCCCACTTCATTGGCACCCATCCACCACCTTAAATATTCACTCTCTCCACTACTGATGCACAGTGGTAGCAGTGTGTACCATCTACAAGATGCACTGCAGCAACTCACCAACGCTCCTTTGACAGCACCTTCCAAACTCGCGACCTCTGCCACCTATAAGGACGGGGCAGCAGATGCATAGGAACACCACTGTCCGTAAGCTGCACAGCATCTTTCACTGTCGCTGAGTCAAAATCCTGGAACCCTCTTTTTAACAGCACTGTAGACATGGACTGCAGCAGTTCAAGAAGACAGCTCACCCCCACCTTCTCAAGGGCAATTAGGAATGAGCAATAAATGCCAGCCTAGCCAGCAGTGCCCACATCCCATGAAAGAATACATTTTTTAAAAATGTGTTTTTCTGGTGAATTGTAATACTTTTGCTAATGTCAAACTTAATTGAAAAAAGACACTGAGAAAACTCAGTTTGCAGGAAGCAGATAACAAGAGCCTATTCCTGAGAAGATCATTGAACTGTAGTTCAGGGACTTGTGAAAGCAAAAGAATTTCATTTTCTCAATGTTATCATCCCCTGATTTTCCAGTAGCTACCAATGTCTGTAACAGATTTTCTTCTCAATTTCTTTTTTGTTTTCAGGTGTCATTTTCCTGACATTTATCGTGAATAAGTTCCGTGTGAATGTGGTAACGAGAAAGGATCAGTTCATTATAGCCTACGGCGGATTGCGAGGAGCAATCTGTTTCTCCCTTGTTTTCTTACTTCCAAATTTCCCTCAGAAGAAGTTGTTCACCACAGCTACTATAGTGGTCATCTTTTTTACAGTCTTTGTTCAGGTAAGCAGGGATTTGCCTACTTACGGTGTGTCATTAAATAATATGTTCTACATGTCACCTTGGCTTTAGAACAATGTCTAATCCCTTCTGTTGCAATATCATATGGGTCATGGCTAAAGCACCTTAACAAAATTGGATGCCATTCTCACTTACCGAGTCTGGACATACCCTGCAAACAGGCATCTGCATTAAACTTTCACAGCTCCCTGAGCCAAGCCATTCTTATAACCCACAAACCACGCACAAGAATGGTGAAAAATCCTACACTGTTACAACAATCATAAACTAAGTGCAAATGAGAAAGGTAACCTAGCCCATTTTAGACCATGTGCTTAAGGAAAAAAATTAGACCACAAGACCATAAGACATAGGAGCAGAAATTAGGCCGTTTGGCCCATTGAGTTTGCTCCGCCATTCAATCATGGCTGATAAGTTTTTCAACCCCATTCTCCCGCCTTCTCCCCGTGATCTTTGATCCCCTTACCTATCAAGAACCTATCTATCTCGGTCTTAAATACACTCAATGACCTGGCCTCCACAGCCTTCTGTGGCAAAGAATTCCATAGATTCACCACTCTCTGGCTAAAGAAGTTGCTCCTCATCTCTGTTCTAAAAGGTCTTCCCATTACTCTGAGGCTGTGCCCTCGGATCCTAGTCGCTCCTACTAATGGAAACATCTTCCGCACGTCCACTCTATTCAGGCCTTTCAGTATTCTGTAAGTTTCAATCAGATCCCCCCATATCCTTCTAAACTCCATCGAGTATAGACCCAGAGTCCTCAAACGTTCTTCATATGTTAAGCCTTTCATTCCTGGGATCGTTCTCGCGAACCTCTTCTGGACCCTCTCCAGGGCCAGAACATCCTTCCTGAGGTACGGGGCCCAAAATTGCTCACAATATTCTAAATGTGGTCTGACCAGAGCCTTATAAAGCCTCAGCACACATCCCTGCTTTTATATTCTAGTCCTCTCGAAACAAGTGCCGACATTGCATTTGCCTTCCTAACTACCAACTCAACCTGCAAGTTAACCTTAAGAGAATCCTGGACTAGGACTCCCAAGACCCTTTGCACTCCAGATTTCTGAATTCTCTCCCCATTTAGAAAATAGTCTATGCTTCTATTCTTCCTACCAAAGTGTATGATTTCACACTTCCCCACGTTGTATTCCATCTGCCACTTCTTTGCCCATTCTCCTAACCTGTCCAAATCCTTCTGCAGCCTTCCTGCCTCCTCAATACTACCTGTTCCTCCACCTATCTTTGTATCATCTGCAAACTTAGCCAGGATAACCTCAGTTCCTTCATCTAGATCATTAATGTATAAAGTGAAAAGTTGTTGTCCGAACACTGACCCCTGCGGAATTCCACTAATCACCGGCCGCCATCCTGAGAAGGACCCCCTTATCCCCACTCTCTGCCTCCTGCCAGACAGACAATCTTCTATCCATGCTAAAAAGAAATTAAAACCTTGCAGCATGCAACTGGGTCTTTATGGCTAAAATTTCCACCTCCTGCTCTCTTGGGAACTCAGTTCAAAGTATGGAATACCCTTTGTATGAAAAGGTTCTTCCAGACATTAGCACTCCTTTCCTTGCCATAGGTTTCCTCACTCTGCTCATTAATCCATATATATCTTTTCTTTATTGTTTTACATCTTCTATACATTTTCTCCTTAGTTGTCTCCTCACTTCGTATAGCTAAGCCTGATCCAGATTACAAGTTCAAGGGAACAAAAGAACATATATTTAAATTGCATCTTACCCTGCCCTCAAATTGCCCTTTAAGGCAGTACAGCCAATGGATTATCAATGAAATGCAGTCACTATTGGCGTGTGAGTATGAAAACCACAATAGTAAATCTTGGTAGATAGGGCAGGAATCAGACGGAGTGGAAGCAGCTTTTTAGAAAACCCGCTCAATTTTCATTCCACAGTGTGTCTTCCCTTATCGTTCAATCCTCTGATACTAGAGATCAGCCTTTGGTTTTACTCTGTACTTTCAATGTGATCTAAACATTGTTCTCATGTGTTGTCATCAAAATGGACACAATATTTCTGACTGAAGTTATCAAAATTATGATAAATGAAACAAGGAGAAATGATTTGCCCTTGTTGGCGATTTGGTAAGTAGAGACTATGGATGGAATTTTACGGCCCCTCCCACCAGCGGGATCTTCTGGTTCCACCAGTCAAGGAAGTTTCGAAGAGCTCGCTGCATTTTACAGCCCCGTCCCCACCACAACAGGGCCGTAAAATTTAGCCCTATAAATTTAAGATCTATCTGAAAAGCATGAAACCAGAGGCTGGGAGATATGTAGAGAGTTCTTAGGACATTGAAAGCCCTGCCAGGGACAATGATGGAAATAAGATACATAATAGCTTTTAAAACAGAAATGGATAATTATTTTAAAAATAAAAATTTAAAGAGCAATGGTCATGGTCAGGGGAATTAAACTAAACAGGAGCTCTTTCAGAGGGTGGGCGCAGGCAAGGACGGCCTTTCAACCACACCTTGAGCTACCCAGACATTTTTCACAGTTTGTATTCTGCCCAGGTTTTCTTCCATTAGATGATACTCACTGATATCTGTATTGAATTTCATGTCCCCTCACTGAGATTCTAACTTCTCCTGTGGGTCTTTGACTGCTTTCTTTGACTTGACTTCAGCTCTCTAATTTGGTGAGTTGGCAATTTTGCTTGGAACTTCTGAATCTAAGCTATGGACATAAATTAGAACCAACTACCGGGGCACCCCATTCATTACTTCCCGTTGCCTCAACATCACTTTTCTTACAAGTACTCACTGCTTCCATTATCCTTCAGTTGGTTTTTTGAAGGCCCATTTCTCACTGCTTTAAGCTTATGGGCAGAATTTAGTAGGGAAAGTTTGGATCCCATGGATATAGAAGCAGGTGTAACATCTACTCGCACCCAATCCCCCCAACTTCCCACTTCAATCAAGCCCTGGCTGGCAAAATAATGGGATGGATTCAAGGGCAGAATATGCTAGGGGCGGCAACAGTGCCAGTCTGCTCAAAGGGGGCATCTGAAGGAGAAGGGCAGAGGGCAGTGAATAGGAAGGCAGTGAAGGGCAACTGTAGGCAGAAGGGCTGCTGGAACCCTGTCAGCCCCATTGCCACCTGATTGACTATGAGTCACTGGAGGCTGAGGGCAGAAGCTCAAAAACTGTAACAGCTTGACGAGAATCAACTTCAACTGTTACCCATCACTAATGGCAGAGGAACATGCACGGATGGCCCCACGGTTTAGTGTTGACTCCCTGCATACCCTCCAGGTTGTCATTTAATGGCGAGTGGTTCTCCTTCCGAGGGATGACCAAGGGAGTCCTCCCCAATTGACAGAGAAAACCAGGAAGAGGTGCTCAGTAGCAGGCAGGTCATGGCTAGAACCTGTTCTAGTAATGTTGGCAAAGGGTTTAAGTATTTGCAAGACACAGGGGAGGACTTCTCCGCTCTTCTTTGAAATAGTGCCATGGGATCTTTCACATTCAAAGCAGACAGACCTATGGTTTAAAATTTCATCCAAGAGGCATCCTCACCTCAGTACTGCACTCAGTATGTCAGCTGAAGTTTTGTACTCAAGTGTCTGGAGCAGGACTGGAACCCACAGTTCCCAGATTTGGAGCTAAGACTGCTACCAACTGAGTGAGCCACAGTAGTAGTGACATTAGCAAACCTGTGACGCCAATCTGCAAATTCAACTGAAGTGACAACCTATCTATTTAAGTAGGTTTAACATTTCCATTAAGATAGGTGGCAGAGGAAAGTTAAATGGCCATGTTAAATCTTCATCTGCTGATATCTCCCCATCATTCCTCGGCTATTCTTACTAATAGTGAATGTTATTCGAGATCTTGTATTTTAAATTACTATACCCCTTTGTCAAACCTTTTATTGTGTACATCAATAATTCTCCTAAAGGCTACAACAGCTCAATTTACTGAGTGAGTGTGCTTGTACAATATTGCAGATCTAAGCTTCTCATCAACAGATCAATAATCAGCATTAAGAGGCTGAAATAAGAATTGCACAAATGAGATGCTAGAAAAGAGGCAGCCTCTTTGTTAAAAATGAATGAAAGGATATTCCCCGCTTGAATTGAGTACTGTGCTCAGTTTGGGCTGCCAAACCATATATAAAAATGACTTGAATCAAAGGAGTGGAGCAGGGAAAAGTCACAAGGATAGTTCTCACTGTCAAGGAATCAAGTTACAAGGAAAGACTGGGGAAAAGGGAGATCTTTACGCTTGGAGTTTCTGCTAGGTTGTGTTGGTTTTCTTGACACAATTTGTCCAATTCAGTCAACCCAGCACAAAAGGTCGGAGGTCTTTAAACTCAAATTATGTCCAATGCAAATTGAGTTTATGTGCTCATTTGAATATCGTGCCAGAATTTGGTCCCACCCACAAAACTGGCCACACCCAGATTGCTGGTAGCATCAGTGCATGACCTCTACCCCATTCAGTCTTATCAAGAGGTGATTGGAGGAGACTTTATAGAAACACACAAGGTATTAAATGGTATAGATAAAATGAATCCATATTTACGTTGCATCTTATTGTGCCATCAGGATGTCCTAAAGGATTTTCCAACCAGTAGATCACTTTTGAAATGCAGTCAATATTGTCTTCCTGAAAAAAGATATAACCATTTGCCACTCAGTAAGGTGCCATAAACAGCAAGTTAGTGCTTAACTAGATAGTTCATTTTTGTGGGGTTTGCTAAGGGGGGATGTTGACCAGAGCAAAGGAAATAGTCCTCTAGCTCTTCATCAAATATTGCTGTAGGATCTTTATGGCCACCTGATAAGTGGACAGAGCTTCAGTTTAACTTATTGTCTGAAGGACAGTGCCTCCAACAATGCAGTGCTCCTTCAGTACCATACTGAATTGTCAGCAAAGTGTATCCAATCAGGGTTAAAGCCACAGCCACCAGCTGAACAGAAAGCATTGATACTAACTCTGCCAAGTTAGCACTTCAATGTGTTCCAGAATAATAAAATGAAGGCATATAGGTGGAGACTGGTGAAAGGACAACTTAGGACAAATATTAAAATAGACTTCTTGAGACACAGAATTATCAGCACAACGAATGGTTTACTTGGTAGTGGAGATAAAAACATTAGACTCATTCAAGAGAAAATTAGCTGATATGATGGGAGAATGCAAAATATTATCCTGGATAAATGAGCCTTGGGCTGAATTGCACATGTAGGAAAAACACTTTAAATAAGTTTGCTTAAAGGCCACCTGTTTCATAAGGTTACAAAGTATTTTTGTATTATGATGCTTACCCTCCAACTTCTCTATCGTCTCTCCACTACCTCAGAAAACTTGTCCTACATCTTGTCTTGGCTGAGCTACAATTTCCTTCAGTTAAACGTCAAGACCAAAGCCATCATCTTCAGCCCCCTCCACAAACTGTGTATCCTTTTCCCCTAATACCTTTTCCTTTGCCAGTCACTGTCACAGACTGAACCAGACAACTGCCAGTCTTAGCATCCTATTAACCCTGAAATGAGCTTCTGACCACATAACCACTCCATTACATAGACCACCTTGGTGGTACTTCCCATCTCAGCCCATCTCCTGCTGAAATCCTCTCCCATATCTTGTTTTACCATCAGACTTGTCCATTCTAGATTGACCTCCCATCCTGCATCCTCCATAAGCCAATACTCTGCTGCCCATCCTGCATTAAGTCTCGCTCAAATGATACCCTTGTTCTTACTACCCAACTTTGGCTCCTGGTTCCCCAATTTTCTCTAATTTAGCATCCTCAGCCTTACGTTCCAATCACTGCATGGCTTCACCACTTTCCATCTCTGTAACTTTCCCCAAGTCTAAAACCTCTTACACTCCAAAACTCTCTGCTCCCTTCACCCTGGCCTTTTGTCCAGCTCCCTCCCTTTGCTTCACTTTTAGTGGCTGTGCCTTCAGCTGCCAAGACCTCACGCTCTGGAACTCACTTCCTAAACTGATCTCCCTCTTCACCTCTCTATCATCCTGTGTCTTTAAAACCCACTTAGTTGACCAAGCTTTTGGTCAACTCTCCTACTATCTCTATCTTCGGCAAATCATCTTGGGATATTTTACTGTATTAAACCATTACCTGAATGGAAGTTATTGTGGTTAAATCTTTAGACAAGGGGCTTGAAAATCGCAATAGGAAAACCCTCCCATATCCATTTAAGTTTAACATAAAAGACCATCAGAAGAGATTAGTTTTAGATAATATCCAGCCTGTGTTATATGTGCTTATCCTTGCATTTCAATTAAAAAATATAAATCCAGAATTCCTATATCATTACTGCAAAATCATTGGGCACACAATCCCCAGGAAAGATTTCCTAATTAATTGAGTTTTGTGTATGAATTAGAATGGGATAACGTGTGCTTCAGTTTTTTTCTTACTGCCACAGGAAGAATGAATGTGATATTACCAAGGGAGATCACAATTCCCTGGACACACCTCGGGATGTGGAGAAATATTAAAATCTATGAACACTGTGAATTTCAAAAACTTGTTGCATAGTAACAGTATTTAATATGCGTGGGTATTCTGCTGAACTAACAGGCCAAGCTCTAATGCATATGTATTACACTAGAGGTGCAGAATAGTAATACCATCCCTTGACACCTCACATGTTTATTAAATACTGATTTAGATGAGTGAAGTTATGGGTGTAAATATAGGCTAAAACACATCATTTATTAAACATCCAGCATTGAATTATATAGAGCAAATTTATTATTTCATATTACTTACACCTAAAGTCTCTCATTAGAACATTTCTCCATTGTGCTGCATATTGTGAGTATGAATCACAACAAAAATAGCCTAGACATCTAGGCCTTGAGTTTCTGCTAGGTTGTCCTATGTTTCTCAGCACAATTCACCCGAACAGCGTAATCCATGGAAAAGGTCAAGGAATTCCAAGCACAAATGCAGTCCAGCACAAAGAGAGTTCCTGTGATCTTTAAAGAACACAGAACATCACAAAATGGGCCACAACCCTGGATCACATTAATCATCATGACTGGTTTCCATTATGTGCCTGTTTGCTTGCCTTCAATGATGCTGTTAGATCTGAGCTTTTTTTTGCACCTTGTAAGGATCGTAATTTTTCTTTTTCAATTTATCAAGGAACTGATTACTGCACATCAGTACAACATAATATCACCTGTATAGTATTTTAATGTCATTTTCAGTTCCTTAAAATCAAGATATTCACAGGTGGTGGACTAGTCTATCTGATTCCAAATACACTTCTGTGTTAAACCCATTTTCAGCTGTTTTAATCAACCTGGAACAATTCACCACTCTTAAATATATTGAGGAATATTTTTAATGTAATTTTAAAAAATTCATTCTAGAATAAGCAATAGTGTTGGCTCATGGCAGATTTTCATTTTAATATGCAAATAACTTTGATTTGATGTGTGAACAAAAAAAGCTTTTGAAAATTGATGCAATCTTGAGCACAGTTGAAATGCTGATTGCCAATTGCATCAAAAGTAGAAACTCTTAGTCCAAGCATCTGTTATTGTCCCCATATAATGGAGGATTGTCAATAGTAATGTTGATATTAACGGTACACTCAGCTGTTGGCAAGTGTCAGCTATGGGTTGGTTGGTGATATTCTTATCTCAGAAGGTCATGGTTTTTAATCCCACAAAATCCAGTGCAGTACTGAAGGAGAGCTGCACTGTCAGAGCTTCTTTCTTTTATCTGCCTTCACATGTGGGCACAAAAGATCACATAGCATTACTCAAAGAACAGCAGGGGAGCTGTCCTTGGCCTGCCGGTTAATACTATTGACACCCAGTTGTGAGTTGCTGACAAGTTTGTTCCCCTTTTTATACACACATATTTCTGCACCTTTAGAATCTTACAGTACAATAGGAAGCCTTCAGCACATTATTACTTTCACAGCTCTTTGAAAGAGTTTTCCAACTTGTCCTGCCAGCACGTCCTTTTCACAATGCATTTTGTTTCCTTTTCAACTCTCTATTCAATTTCCTTTTGAAAGTTACTATTGAATCTGCTTTCACTACTTTTTCAGACAGTGCATTCCAGATGGTAACAAATCATCCCTCATCTCACTTCTGGTTCTTTGAACAATTACTTTAAATTGGTGGCCTCTGTTTACCAACCCTGCTGCTAGTTTCTCCTTATGTAATCTATCTATTTTGAACACTAGTATTAAATCTTACCTCACAACCCAGCTTTTCTAATCTATTCACATAACTGAACTCCCTCATCACTGGTATCATTCTAGCAGATAGCTTATGTCCCCTTTCTAGAGCCTTGACACTCCTTCTATAGTGCCCTGAAATGAACACAGCACTTGGCTGAGGGCTAACTAGTGATATACAAAGGTTGAGCATAATATCTTTACTTTTGTACAGAATGCTTCTAAATTCATAAAAACAAGGATCACATATGCTTTAGTAACAACTTCCACAACTTGTCCTGCCATCTTCAAAGACTTGTGCCTGTGTAGACTTCATGATGCCCAAATTAAAAAGGCAATTTGCTTTCTCTCCAAACATAAACTTTACATAGACATTGACTTGTTAGAGCTTCACCCTATCTTAATTTCCTTGCGAACCTCACACTGACTTTAAAAACACACAGCTTTGGCTGTTGGCTGAGGAACTCACATTAGTCGACTGCAGACTAAAACTGGTCCCCAGTACAGTAAAGAGAAGCTAACCTCTGTTCTGGAGGACTTTCCCAATCAATTCCCTATCCTCAAACAATCCTAGAAACAGCTGTCAAGCAAATCCATTGGGCAGAATTTTCCTGTTGGCGTGCAGGGGCAGGCCCCGCATGTCCGTGTGTAAAATGACGCACGGTGAAATCGGGCAAGTGTTCCAACGTCACCGCGCGCCATCGTGATAGTTGGTTGGGCGGGCATGCGATGATATCCACTGCGTGCTCGCCATTAATTAACGGGCCACTTAAGGTCCTTGATGCTCCAATCGACGCCACTTTTTCAGTGCCCGTGCGATCTTCGGGTCGGCGCTGGGGCACCTCGAGCAGGTGGGTGGGACACATTTGTATAAACCTCATCCACGGTTGGGATAAGGGGGCTCACTGGGGTCATGAGTGTGCCCTCTCAAGTTTTGATTTTTGATTGTGATCTGCAATACTTCAAAATGTATACTAGCTGCTTGGACTGGACTCAACCCTAAGGTCAGCACTCTGCAGTGAAGAATTGTTTTTAGGCCTGCAGGTTTCTGGAAGCCTTCCCATAGCCTGGGAATGGAAACTGAATTCTCCATTGCAGGCACCTCCTTTGAGGAGGAAGGGAAGCCTAGAAGGGATGGAGGCCAGGAGTGCACATTCAGCCTCCAGGGGAGCCACCTTTGGGAGGACAGGCGCAGACACAAGGGGTGCAGGGCCAAGAGGTAGTCCAAGATGGAAGGGGCCGCAGAAGATGCCACTATCCTGCTGCCAGGGTATACAGGTGGCGAAGCAGCTACCACAATACGTCTGAGGTGCAGTGCCGAAGGAGGCTCCGACTGTCAAGGGAGACAGTCAACTATGTCTGTCAGGTGATTGAGCCTGAGATCTCCCCTAACTGTGTGGGTGGACACCCCATGCCAGTGGCTGTAAGGTCACAGCTGCCCTCAACCTCTATGCCTCTGGCTCCTTCCAGGGCTCGGTGGGTGATCTTTGCGGTGTCTCCCAATCAGCTGTCCACGCTCTGTTCAGGTGTGCATTGACCTTCATCCACTTCCATTGGGACCAGGCCAGCCAGATACAGCGAGCCAGAGGTTTTGCAGTGATTGCTGGGTTCCCCCTGTGTCCAGGGTGCAATAGACTGCACACATGTGGCCATCAAGGTGCCAGCAGATGAGCCCGGTACCTTCGTCAACAGGAAGGGATTCCACTCCGTGAAGGTGCAGATAGTGTGTGATCACAGGATGCAGATTCTGCAAGTTTGTGCAAGGTACCCAGGCAGCTCCCACGACACCTACATCCTCAGACACTCCCAGGTTCCGGGGCTCTTCAGTGCTCCAGCCTGGCTGGATGGATGGCTGCTGGGTGACAAGGGCTATCCCCTCAGAAGGTGGCTCATGACGCCTCTCTGCCATCCAAGAACAGAAGCTGACCAGCGGTACAATAGGAGTCACGCCTCCACAAAGGCTGTGGTGGAGACAACCATCGGTCTTCTCAAGATGTGCTTCTGATGCCTGGACCACTCGGGAGGCCACACTCCAGACCCCCCCAGATCGTGTGTTGGTGATAATGGTTGCATCCTGTGCTCCCCACAATCTTGTGCTGGAAACGGGGACGTGATGGATGAGGAAGGCATCGATGCAGTGGCTGCGGCTGCACAAGATGAGTCGAGCAGTGAATCTGAGGATCAGCACGCACAGGGAAATGCTGAGGGGGTAGACGCTGACCCAGGCATACTGCAGGGAGGCAGGGACACCCAGGAGGCTTTAATCCAACGAATCTTCAGCTAGCACACCACAGATGGACCTCCAGGATAAGCTGGGCTATTGGCTCCATACTCGATACCCTTGTGCCAAATCTTCCAGGTTAGAAACAGTAACTAACGGCCTTGTTAATAAAGCTGAATGTCCCACAAAGCACTCCTAACATTTTTGGAGACCATCCACCTGCAGAAGAAAAGAGGCACCCTCAGCCATGGTCACATGTCTGAATTTAATATCACAGGCAAAGAAACTTAATGAAACAAAATGACAAGGGTGTTTCAATTCAAAGCAAATCATAAAGCTCTCATCTCAGGCCAATACAAAAGCACCACAAGATTCGCCACTCTCTCCATGGAGGACATGGTGCTAGGACATGTGGCTCATTGCTTTGGCGATTGTCTGCGTAGGCTCTTCCACCGCGGAGACCAAGCCAAGCATAGCATCATGTATCTCCCCCAACTGCTCCTGCACACCTGGCTCCATTTCATGACCTTGCTGCGTAATGGGCGACTCCAGAGGCATATCATCAGGCATTGACTGAGCATATGCCTGGTCCCCTGCAGTCCTCTGACTGCTGGCGCCATGGGCACTCTCTGTCTCTGCCAGCTCCTCCAGCGACTGTGAAGTGTCCTCACCGCTGTGCCCCGGGACACTAGCCGCTGTTCTAACACCCACCGAGGTGCTAGTATCTGCGCTGGTGCCTGCCTGTTAGAGATGGTGTGATGCTGGTGACTTCAGGGCCCTCAGGTGTGAGAGGGGACCCCTGCTACTCCTCCTCCCGGCCCTGCTCTGATGATGCTGAAAGGAAGAACAAGGATATTGGATCAGTTCACGTGGAGACAATGACAAAGTGCATCCCTGTCCCCCGGATCATTATGCACTTATCCTTCCATAAGCAATGGTCAAGCCATGTTCCAAAATTAAATCACTTAACATTCAGCACTGCTATGGCTGTTGGGAGAACAATGCTGACCTCACTGTTGGGCATACATACCTGGCTGTGGCACCCCAGCCTCACCGACACCAGTGGACCTGGGCGCGTGGCGTCTCCCCAAATCCAGGGCCTCCTGCTCAAACCGGCTGAGAATGGCTAACCACACCTGGCTGCCGCCAGCCCTCACACGCTCTGCAGCATTGTGAGCATTCTTGTCCTGAAAATGATTTTGAATGGTGCAAATTATACATGGACTCTCTTCGTGCATGGCCCACCCCAACCAGAGTAGGACATATCAGGGCTCCAGTGCCTCCTCACCCCACTGCTGCCCAACACTCACACAAAGGTGCTAGGCCTGTTCCCCACCCTCCCTTGGCCACATGCTGCCTACATCACATTAGGCACCGCATGGTATATCCTTCCATAGCAAGGAGGCACAAGCACGTGGAGCGCAGAGGGCAGCAGATGCTTCGATGCCATGCCACCTTGAAGCTCCCCTCCCAGCCTGTCATCACCCTGACTTAGCTATGTCCTGGAGTTCAAGCACAGCGTCTAAGTACAGTTCCTCCAGGTTGCCCTCAAAACAGTCATGTAGGTCTCAGTGTAACATATGCTGCAGCACAGAACCTATCTCATCACTACCCTCTCAGGCTGACCTCAGCATGGGCAATATCTTCTGGCCCACCCAGCAAAGGAATATGCCGTCAATGATTCAATGCAGTCACTATATTCAGACTTGGCAGGGGGGTGGCGGCAGCAGGGGGGAAAGCCGACCTGCTGGGCTGAGTGAGCAATGCCAACATTGTCCTCACCCTTCCAGGGGTAACAAGTTGTTGAAGCGCTTGTGACACTGGATCCAGCTGCGCTGCACCACATCGCGGGAGCTCACCACCTCCACCACCTCCTCCCAGGCATGTTACGTCATGTGGTGGGGGGGGGCCTCCTCCTTCCGTCCTGGGGAACCAGCATCTCCCATCGTGCTGCCACCTCCCCAAGGCGGGCAGCAAGGTACTCATCGGAAAAACTAGGGGCACACTGGCCCCTCCGCCCTACCCTCCGGCCTGGCCTGTCCTGATGGCCTACCCTCCGGCCTGGCCTGTCCCAATGGTCTACCCTCCGGACTTGCGTCAGCTCCATTGCCCCTCTGCAGAGCACTTTGCCCAGCCATTGCAAACAGCCTTACCAAGGCTGCCAGGCGCCTTCCTTTATACAGGCTGCCAGGTCACTATTGGACCCAGTGGGCTGAGCGCGCTCGCCCACCCGCTCCCGCTATGCACGGGAGTTGTGAAGTACGCTGGGCGGGCCTTAATTGGCCCACCCATGTAAAACGACAGTGCGTGTTAATATGGCAATCATCTTGTTAAAACCAATTGGTAAATTAACAGGCGATGGGCATTAGTTATCTTAACTGAATAGAATAAAAAGGTACAGCTGGAACACTTTGTGTGGAAGCTACTTGGAAATCAGTAGTACTGAGGAGTTGTCTTGGAAATAACCTAATTTTAACCAAGAGACCTGCCTGGATTAACTCTTCCACTACAACCTCTTATTGTGAGTAACATGGTAGCAGAGGATGAACTTTAAGTTGTGCTGATTGGTTGTTGTATATGAAGCTTTCTGTCTCAGTCCTCTGAGGGAAAAGAAGTGTACTGCTGTTAACAATTTAAGTTATGGAATGGCGGAAGGATGGTGCAAAATCGCAAGCTTTGACTAAGCAACAGTTTTTTCTGACTCTGAATCTTATCAGCAGTGGAAGGCTGAAGTTGAAATGTGGACCTGGGTTACTGCTATACCCTGGAAGAAGCAAGGTATGGCTTTGGCGTTATCATTACCAGCCAAAAGTGAGATAAGGAGTAAAGTATTTTCAGAGTGAAAAGTGGATGATTTGGATCATGAAGAGGGATTAAACCGTCTGATACAATTCTTGGATAAGTTCTACAGAAAGAATGAGTTATTGGAAGCGTGGATGATCTTTGATAGGTTTAGGAAATCAGATGATCAGTCCATGGAAGAATATATCATGGATTTTGATAAATGGCACAGGAGGCTACAGTGATTTGAACTTGAAATTGCAGAATCGGTCTTTGCATTTAAATTACTGGACTGTGCTCGCGTTTCCCATGTTGAGTCTTTTAGTGCTAACAGGGGTTCAGTTCTGGGGGAAAGAATCTCTCTTAGATCAAATGGCTGCTGCCCTAAAAAAAATTTCTGGGGAAACAGTCCTTCCCTACCACTTTAAACACTAACCTTGTTTAGCAAATGCGAACAACTACGCTGTAAAACAAAGGAGAGAGGATTCAATAGTGACTGAATTTTGTGGTTGACCAAATATTAGACAAAGGTTCCAATACAAAGATGGGTTTAATGACAAGAGGTCTGAAACTGGTCGTAGCCCTAGCCAATTTGAGAGTCGGGGCAAAAAGCATGTCTGGGATGATGACCGTCAATGTTTAAACCAAAAAACCCACGGGAATGGTTAATCAATGTTTTCGGTGTGATTCCCAGTACCGTTACATAATGAACTGCCCACAGCGAAGGAATCGTGTTTTTGAAGTGACCCACGAGACATTCACCTGAAACTGAAAATGATGGTGGTGACTGCCATGATGGAATTGTATTGATCACTGAGAGGTGATGAGTATCTTGATGGTAGATTCCTTCAACTGTGCAGTTCTGGACAGTGGTTGCACTTCTCCAGTGTGCAGCATGGACTGGCTTGACTACTATCTGGAGTCTCTCAATGGGGCAGACTGGCAGAAGGTCAAAGAGTATGAAAGCTCTACCTGCTTCAGGTTCAGAGATGACAATACATTAACACCCCCCAAACGGGTGGTCCTCCCTTGTAAGATAACAGGGATCAATCGTTTTATCAGTACTGATATGGTTTCTAGCGAGATACCGCTATTGTTGAGTCGACCTGTGATGTAGGCTCAGATGACGCTAGATATGAAGAATGATAAAGTAGTCGTGTTTGAGAAAAATGTAGATCTCCATTTTACTCAGTCAGGCCATTACTGCTTTCCACTAAGGAAGCCACAGATTTCTCATCAAAAAGTTCATGAAGCTTTAATAACTGCTGAGAATGAGAATTTGGTGGACAGAAAGATCATTTGGAAATTACATAGACAGTTTGCATATCCAGCGCCACAGAAACTGAAGACTCTGCTTAGAGATGTGGGAGTGGTCAATAAAAGATATGACAATCTTATTGAATGAGTCATTGCTCAGTGTGAAATTTGCCTTAACTATCGCAAGACACCACAGCGTCCTGTTGTGAGCTTGCCACTAGCCAGGGAGTTTAACGATGCAGTGGCATTGTACTTGAAAGTTTGGAAAGATAGGGGTATTTTTTTACTACACCTCATAGAAAAGGCAACCAGATTTAGTCTATCCACTGTAATACAGAGTAAAGACAAAAGGACCATTGTCAATAAGGTCATGGGGAAATGGGTAGGAACAGGGCTAGGAACACCAACGAAGTTCCTCACAGAAAACGGAGGGGAATTCACGAATGAGGAATTTTGAGATATGTGCGAAAATTTAAACATCATAGTTATGCACACTGCAGCTGAAAGCCCATTTAGTAGTGGTCTTTGTGAAAGAAACCTTGCAGTAATAGATGACATGTTACATAAAATATTAGCTGATCAACCAGGTTGTAAACTGCAAATAGTGCTAGCATAGGTGGTGCACGCAAAGAACTCTCAGCAAATGGTTGGGGGGTACAGTCCACATCAGTTGGTGTACGGAAGAAATCCAAAGTTATCTTCGGTGTTGTCAGATGCTCCCCCTGCTCTAGAAGGGACTAGCATTAGCTGAACTTTTTCTGCTCATTTGAATGTTTTGCACGCGGGCAGAAAAGCTTTTATTAAAGCTGAGGTTTCAGAGAGAATTCGGCAAACCCTATGGCACCACATAAGACCATCAGGGATACAGTTTAGACAAGGAGACATGGTATATTATAAAAGAGAAGGCCAGAAAGAGTGGATAGGACCTCGCAAGGTTATGGGGAGTGATGGGAAAGTAGTAATTGTGCAACACAGCAATGAAACTGTTAGGGTACATTCTTCACTGTTAATTGGTACTGACTGTACTGTTACAGGTTCTGAACAGGACATAGAACGCGAGGAGGCACCATACACTTCCCATACACATATACTGGTTAGCTATGAGGAGCAGACGTCCGCAGATACAGGGTTGACTGACTATGAACAAAGTAATACTGAGGTACAGGACAACGCTATTCATCCAAAAGGGCAACTACCCAAAGTAGAAACAAAGGTAACGTATATGCCAGAAGGGTCTAGTGTGTGGAGGGATGCCACCATCATAGGGAGAGCAGGAAAGGCCACTGGTAAATATAAACATTGGCTAAATGTGCAGGACAAAGGACAGGAGACAAGACCTATCGATTGGCAAACCGAGGTAAAGATGTGGAAACACAGAAGGCGCAGTATGAGTTCTGACAGTGGACCAGAAAGCGGTCATGGCCCTAGGAAAAGGTCACAGACTTGCAAACAGAGTTCTGTTGGCATGGGAGGACGATCATATAGTAGCAATCCAAAAAGGGAGAAGAATGTGAGTAGAGGCCATAGCTGAACAAGGAAGACTAGAGAGCAAGCTAACATTCTCAATTGAAGTAGAAGTCCTTGTGACAGAGCTGCTAATAAATTGGAAAGTAAGCTGATAAAGGAAGCCAAATGGAAAGAGATAGAAAATTGGAAGAAATTTGGGGTATATTCTGAATACCTGACCGAGGACAGCTAGCTTTATCTCACAGATGGATCTGTACAGAAAAGGTACTCCTAGCCGGCACATATAAGGCCAAAGTAAGATTAGTAGCCCGAGGCTTTGAAGAGAGACTAGGAGATCAGGATGTCAGAGGGGACTCGCCCATGGTGGGGAAAGTGAGGTTGAAGATTTTTTTAGCTATTTTGGCATCCTATTCCTGGGAATGCAAATCAATTTATATAAAGGCTGTATTTTTACGGGGGGAGAAGTTTCAAAGCGAAGTTTTTTTGAAACTGCCCAAAGAAGCCAGGGATGTAAAAGGAAAACTATAGAAGTTGAATAAGTGTGTTTATGGGTTGAATGATGCAGCAAGAGTATGGTACTTTTCCATGAGGTCTGTCTTGTTGAAAATAGGTTACATTCAGTTAAAGGCAGACCCTGCGATGTTCTACTGGTACTATAAGGAGAAACTAGCTGGAATCTTTATCATGTATGTTGATGATTTCCTGTGGGGAGGCTTTGTAGAATTTGAATAATGGGTAATCGAGAAGATAAAGAAGGAATTCCAGGTCGGAATTCTGGCTTCTGAGGCCTTTAAATACATAGGTTTAGACATTAAGCAGAGCAAGTTAGGAGTGGCATTGAATCAACAATCTTATCTAGAAAGTGTTAATTATATCCCAATAACTCATGGTAGATCCTCACAAAAAGAGGATCCTGTGACCAATGAAGAAATGGAACAATTGAGAAGTTTGATTGAGCTGGTTGTGCACTCAGACTAGGCCTGACGCTAGTTATGATGTGTTGGAGCTGAGTGCCATGATGAAACATGCGACAGTTGAGCAAGTTCTGAGAGCAAATAAAACACTTTTTTAAAAAAAAGTTAAATTCTGAGATGTGTGCTCAAGTTTCCAGCCTTGGGTGATCCAGAAGATGTGAGGTTAGTCATTTTTGGTGATGCTTCACATATGAAGCTTCCAGATGGGTATTCTGGCAAAGCAGGGTTCATCATATTCTTGGTGGGAAAGAACGATAAAAGTTGCCCACTGGCTTGGGAGGCCAAGAAAATAAAAAGGGTAGTGAAGAACACCATAGCTGCTGAAATGTTAGCCTTAGTGGAGACATTAGATATGGGGGTTTACTTGTCCAATATGTTGACAGAAATATTGTATGAGGGGCAATGTGGGAAAAATTTGCCCATAGAATGTTATGTTGATAACCAGTCTTTTTTGGACAACGTTCATTCCACGAAAAGTGTCACAAAGAAAAGACTACGATTAGACATCGCCAGCATAAAGGAGATTTTAGAAAGAAAAGATATCTCTAAGATAAAATGGGTTGACACAAGTCACTGACTATCAGACTGTTTTACAAAAACAAGTGCCTGCTCTAAAACATTATGAAATGTGTTGGAAGAGGCGTGTCTTATAATGATGCAATGAAAAAATTGTTCTTGTTTTATAATTATGTATGTATGTATGAAAAGAAATTCGGGAATTATAGACAGGGGAATACGTGACATTATTTCCTTCTGTTTGTTTAAAAAAGTGTTCAAGTTTTTTGTTTTAATTTACAAAAGAAAAGAGAGGAATGTGTTAATATGGCAATCATCCTTTTAAAACCAATTGGTAGTTTAACAGGTGATGGGCATTAATTATCCCAACTGAATAGATTCAAAAGGTACAGCTGGAAAACTTTGTGTGAAAGCTCCTAGGAAGTTAGTAGCACTGAGGAGTTGTCTTGGAAATAAACCAGCTTTAACCAACAGACCCAGCCTGGATTAATTCTTCCACCATAACCTCTTATTGTGAGTAACAACATAAGACCTGATCGTGAGCGGTGATTGGGTCTGCACCCAACTGTTCCTGCTCCACCCCCTGCCATCCAGAAAATTCTGTCCATTGTTCCAAGTTGAGTCTTATCCTTTGAACTGTGCCCAGTCGACTTGAGATCACCACCTGGTTTAACATCTCAAAGCAAAGATAGAAGATAGCTGAAAATCTCAAATCAGAACAGTTATTCATCAAATAAGAAAGAAAGGTACATTTATATAGTTCCTTTCATAACCTCATGTTTCCCCAAAGCTACTATTTTGAAGTGCAATCACTGTTGTAATGTAGGAAACAATGTCCAATTTGTACACATTAAAGTCCCACAAACAGTAATGAGATAATGTCCAGATAACCTACTGTATATTCTATAAAGGTTGAAGGATAAATATTGGCCAGGACACCAGGGAGAAATCAATTGCTCTTCTTCAAGCAGTAGTAATCTGAGGGCAGACAGGGCCTCTGGTGTAAGACTTGAACTTGCAACTTTCTGATTCAGAGGCAATTATGCTACCAACTGAGTCACTGTCAACACAGTCTCATGCAGTGAGCAAACATTCAATCTCTCTCCTCAAATTTCTGGAGCAGCACCCAAAACTTGAGTGGAGAGTGCTACTAACTGAGCCACAACTGAAACCTGCAGTGGAGTCAGTCTTTGACTGTGACATGAGCTCAATGTGATAATTTTGACCAGTTGTTACCTTGAACCTTCTGTTGGCTGTGCCTTATTAATTCAAAGCTGTGAATATCACTGTAGTGCACTTGAGTGGACCTGGGCTAATGCTTTTGTTAATGATTTGTCCTGCATGATCTTATGTTAACCTTTTGCATGTGGTGTGACAATGCAGTTAAATAATTAAATACAGACAAAGTCAATTTTTGTCACAACACTGGGTTAATGGTGAGATATTTAATAAGTTGATTACATTTATCTTTCATCTTGGCATACTACAGCCTTCTGGACTCAACATCAACTTCAACAATTCTGATCATAACCTCTGCCTCCATCTTGTTTTATGTGTTTTTGTGTCTTTTTTAGCTGACTTCATGTTGTGTTCAGATGGCTGCTGTATGGCCATTCACACCTCATCTGGACCCAACCTTTGTTTCTTTATTACACCTATTACCACTCTCTTTGGCTTTTGCATCATTGGAATCTTCTGTTAGTTAATCCCTCCTGTCTTCCACCCTATCACAGACCTTAACAAAACCAGAATTACCTGGAAAAACTCAGCAGGTCTGGCAGCATCGGCGGAGAAGAAAAGAGTTGACGTTTTGAGTCCTCATGACCCTTCGACAGAACTGTCGAAGGGTCATGAGGACTCGAAACGTCAACTCTTTTCTTCTCCGCCGATGCTGCCAGACCTGCTGAGTTTTTCCAGGTAATTCTGGTTTTGTTTTGGATTTCCAGCATCCGTAGTTTTTTTGTTTCTATCACAGACCTTCCCGCTTGTTTTTCCTTTTCCCCATCCCCCCTCCTACTAGCATTAAAACTCTTACATTTCTGTCTTTCTTCAGTCCTGATGAAAGGACATCGATCTGAAACGTTAACTCTGCTTCTCTCTGCACAGAAGCTGCCTGACCTACTGAGTATTTCAAGCAATTTTTGTTTTTATTTCAGATTTCCAACATCTGCAGTATTTTGCTTTTGTACTTACCTTTATCTCTTGTCTTCATTGTCACAGGGAATGACAATTAAACCACTTGTTGAGTTACTAGAAGTTAAAAGAACAAGTCAAGCACCTCCAACTGTAAGTGAGCAGATTCATATTCGGGTAAGTTTTTCAATCACAGCCTCCATTTGTGTTAGTGGAACATTGGTATGAGTTCTAATTTAATGTATTTTAGCATATCACATGTCAGTGCAACATAGGCCAGAATCTTCCGTCTGGCATGCAGGGACAGGCCTCACATGCCGATGTATAAAATGACATGCGGTGACATCTGGTGTGCATCCTGACATCACCGCGCGTCATTCCGATCTTCAGTTTGGCTAGGGCTCACCGGGGTCAGCTGCACACCCGCCGAACTGTCAAAAGTCTGTTAAGGCCATGAATTACCTAATCAAAGTAGTTGTCAGGGCTGCCTCTCCAACCTTAAGGTTGGTGGGCAGGCGAAGAGCACAGGCGGCCTTCGCATTTTTCATGGAACCTCATCCATGGGCGGGATGAAGTTTCATGAAGGGTTTATAAATTTAATAAAAATTTTTATTAAAATTCCTTTACATGTTCCAGCTCATGTGACACTGTCACATGAGGGGACATGTCTGAATATTTTTTTAATTCTTTTCTTCAATTCTTCATAATCAAATTAATCTCCATGAGACAGCTCCACGCACCCGATTCTCCCTTCCCCCCCAACGCGCCTCCCCACCCGCCATCAAAGGTAGCGCTGAGCGCTTCCAGGTGCGCGTCACGCTGGGCGGGCCTTAGTTAGCCTGCCCACGTAAAATGGCAGCGCGCAGCTGATCGCAGGTGGCGATTGGCTTCACACCCCACCCCCCCCGCACCCGCTCCCAACTGGCTCACCCAACAGGGAGAAAATTCTCCCCATGCACTTCAGCTGAGATTTCTTGTTTTCCTTTAAATTGGATAATATATAATTAGTAAGGATCTGTGCATGCTTTCTGGTGTTGGTTCATGTAATATCTTGACATGTTACTGCCAGTAAAGTAAGGTTAGACAGTACTATAGATTACACAACAGACCTGTTTGAAAATTAAAAGTCTTGGTCATTTTTACAGATCTAATGCACATCTCATTCGTTGGTTATTAACTTTAGGTCATAATCAGGTTTTCATTCACTGATACTCGCGTTACTGAGATCTCTGAAAAGGGTGACTAAATTAATTAATTAAATCACAAATATTAGAGACAAGGCACACAATTGCCTACTCACACAGGCGTGGACTATAACTGCCATCACCTGGGCATTAATGGGACGGTGACAACCTCAGAATAGGGCCGGTAGCCTCACCACACCATTAACATCTGCAGGGAAGCTGGGACTATTCTGAAAAGGAGCTTGCCGCTAGGTGCCTAGAGTGTCCGCCCATCTGTCTGAGGCAGTAGGCCCTATTAAAAATACAAATTGGGATCCTAGGATACAAATCACCATTGTAAGTCAGTCACTTATGCATGCATATGAGAGACTAGCGATAATATCACTGGACTGGTAAGCCAGAGGCCTGGGGTAGTGTCCTGGGGATATGGGTTCAAATCCCACCATGGCAGCTGGTGGAATTTAAATTCAATTAATAAATCTAGAATATAAAGCTAGTCACAGTAATGGTGACCATGACAATTTTATCAATTGTCCTAAAAACCTAGTTCTCTAATGCCTTTAGTGAAAGAAGTCTGCCATCTTTATCTGGTCTGGCTGACATATGATTCCAGACCCACAGCAAAATAGTTGACTCTTAACTGGCCTCTGAAATAGCCCTAGCAAGCCACTCAGTTCAAGGGAAATGAAGGATGGGCAAAAAATGCTGGCCCTGCCAGTGACTTCCACACCCAAACATCTGAAGTGACTCCCATGGGTAATGGAGCTAGACAGGCCCAAAAAAGGTAAGTTAGTATGTATTTTTGTGGCCCCATAAGGGGCAGGAGTGGCCCCACAAAACTCCCACTGCCATCTTGGAACAGCCCCTCCCCCCCATTAAGGGCAGGATTTTCCACTCGGCATGCCTAACATGCCCCAGCATGAAATAGTGCGCGATGACATTGAGTGAGCGTCCCGATATAATTGCGCACTCGTGTGATATTCCGGTCTGTGGGCACACTCGAGAGTCGGCAGCGCACCCGCTGACAATTAAGAGGCCTAATAAGGCTGTTAATCAATTCATAAAGTGCTATTTTTCGCTGCCTGTCTAACCTTATGGTTGGCAGGTGGCGAATCAGGCAGGTGGCGAATCAGCCAGGCGGCCTTTGGATTTTTTAGAAAACCTCATCCACTGGCACGATGAGGTTTCTGACATTAATTTAAAAAAGTAAAAATGCTATGACATAAATTTTATCACGTTTCTGTTCGTGTGAGTGAGTCCTATGTGGAGACATAGTTTTAAGATTTTCAAAATTTTTATTTTTGATTGTAAAATTCTTCAGCTTCCTGAGGCAGCTCCCGACCTTCAGGGAGCTTTCAGTGCACGCTCCTCCAGACTTTTACGCTTGCCCCCACCCCGGTAGCGCTGAGCTTCTCAGCGTGCCTTTCACACCGGCTGGCCGTTATTTGGCCACCCAGCGTGAAATTGCAGGTGGGGGTTGATCGCGGGCAGTGAGCCTTTTCCCAGCCTCTACTGGGCCCACCTACCCAACGACCGGAAAATCCTGCCCTAAGTAATTGTTATGACACATTGCTTTTTCTCCAATTTCAGCCTGTAGCAGTGAAGTAGAACCAGTTAAAGAGGAAGCACAAGTTTGATATATCGATTTGACTTCAAAAAAAGGCATTTTGAATTTTAAACTCCCGCGTCTCCTCCCGACCACCATAACAATAATGGAGCCCAGTTAACATAATGACATTCCTTGTGCCCAGCATTGCCACCACGGTTATAATGGGTATTAAAACCCGAGACACCTCACTGTCATCACTCCCCATTGTGAATAGACCCGCCTAGATTTGGAGGGATGTATTCAATGGCTACTGTCAATCCTAGAACAGGCCGTGGGCAGCAAGAAGCTGGTGCTGAGGCTCCCACCTGATGTTTTGCCCCCTGTGTCTTCCAGATATATCCAGAATTGGGTGTAATGAGGATGGAAGATGCCACCTCTTACATCCAAATGGGCTTGTCAATCATTTCGTCACAATTATGGTCTCTGAATTCATTTCTTCAAAAAACTGCCTTTGTATGTTAGATTCCTCGTGATATACAAAATGGTCATGATTAATAATTGACAGAATGATTTTGTAAAATGTTTTCTGCAGTTCTTGGATCATTTGTTGGCTGGTATTGAAGACATCTGTGGACATTGGGGCCAATATTACTGGAAAGACAGGTATACGATTCTTCAATCTGTGTGTGTGCGAGGGTGAATTTATTCTATTCGTAGTGTGTCAGTGTGGGCTGAGTTTTACCAGTGCTTTCTGGAGTGTGTTGGGAGGCATGAAGGCTAGCAAAATAGTGTGGGAAGGCGATGGGTAGCATATCTGATGTCTTCTTCTTTCCATGCCATTTTACTAGCCAAGGGAAAGGTGGGAAATGGCCCACCCACCCTCAGCCCAATTGAGCCACTCTACCTGCCTCCACTGGCATGTTACCAGCAGCTGGTATACCCACTGCAGCCTGGATAGACCATCTGGTTAACCCTGGCAGCCTCCCCGCTGGCGCCTATTTGGGCAATTGGGCCCACAGAGGGGTCCCCTGGCAGCAATGGCCACAACCTCATGGCAACGATGCCACCTGTCCTCAGTAACCCCCCTCCCAATACCACCCCTCACTGGGGCCTGCTTGACTGACTCCAGTGCACCCGGATTCCACTTACCTGACTTTGAGAGCTCATAGCCATCCTGGAGGTGCACCCCCAGGAGTGGCCACCACAAGTGGTGACACTGCTGAGGCTGCTGAGCTACCAGCCCTCTGATTGGCTGCTGCTGCTGACAAAATGGTGCACTGGATCCCACCATCTGCTGAAGCGGGGTGGGGGCCACCTCCTCCACCCCCTCCCCTCCCCCCCTTTTTCTTTCAGCCCTGGCGATTGGACTTCTGTTGTCTATGTTAAGTCCCTATTTGTGTTAAATAACAGACAAGATTCTGAATGAAGGTAATCATTTTGCCAGTATTGCATTGAGAAAACATATCTTATTTGAATGTTCCCAATAACTTGCAATATTCAAAACAATATTTAGCTGTATGACTAATTTACAGGCCCAGGAGAATGATTTCACCTCTAAAAGTATCTGATTATTGTTTAAATAACGTGATAGAACTTGTAAATTCTGTTAATGAGAATTAAACATTCAGAGACAATCCCAGCCGTTACACAGGGAAACTCTTTAGAATGTGCACCTATTTTGACTTCCCATGAAGACATGAGCAATCAATCACATTGCATAAGATTGGAATCACCCACAGACCAGACTGAAGGATATGAATGAACCAGTTGGTTTTAAGACCAAACGTAACTTTTGTGATATTTTTTTCTAATGCCAGTCTACAGATTACCAGATTTATTGGATTCGTCTTCACAACATTCCATGCTGGGGTTTGAGCTTATGACCTCTAGGTTAGTAGTTAAATACCAAAACCATTGCATAACCATTGATAAACAGAATAAGTGGCAGATCCCAGTAAACCCTCCAGTCTTAGAATGCAGAATATATACTGGCTCCTTCCAAGCATGGAAAAAAAAGAAGCAATTTCAACATTGACAGCTATTCAGCTGAATTCCCAATACCTGCCCATCTCCACCTCGCCAATAACATTTACAAGCATTCTTATTCAAGTTGGTTAACAATCTACAGACATGCTTCAAAACTATGCTTGGTAATTATAGCAGATGAACATTTTGTACTTATTGACAATATCCCTTCTGCTATTTTAGTGGAGGCATCTGTCCATTTCAAGCAAGCCGCTGTCATATGTATGTGCTAAGGAATCATCTGCTAACATCAACCAGAGTACCCACAATGTTACGAGGTCTTATGATGCCAGATAACACAGCAGAATAATGGCCTCCCGCTGTCACAGTTGACCAAGTTGAGCTTATGACCTCTAGGTTACTAATTAAATACCATTAAAGTTGCATAACTATTGATACACAGAATAAGTGGCAGTCTGTTAGCTGATCAATGATCACTGTGCTTGATTGGTTAAGCCTGGTTGTGGACTCAGCGCAAAATAAACAGACATCACAGAAGCTACTAGAAGCTGTGCAGACATTTTATGATTGCTGAGATATTTTAAAATTCTTGTCAATTAACCTGCTGCAACTTTAAAACTACTGCCATATCTCCAAAATACATAAAATATGCAACAAACTGGTGAATACAGAACAATTGGCACCCTCTCCACCACCTTAAAAATTCACTCTCTCCACCATAGGTGCACATTGGCAACAGCATGGACCATCTTATAAGATGCACTGCAGAAACTCACCAAAGCTCCTTCAGCAACGTCTGAGACTTCATAGCACACTGCCAGAGACAGACTCCATCAATGTCTATCTGAGAGTGGGTAGCTTTTTCAATTTATTCTTTTCATGGGATGTGGGCTTCGTTGGCTGGGCCAGCATTTATTGCCCATCCCTAATTGCACTTGAGAAGGTGGTGGTGAGCCACTGCCTTGAACTGCTGCAGTCCATGTGATGTAGGTACACCCACAGTGCTGTTAGGAAGGGAGTTTCTGGATTTTGACCCAGCTTCAGTGAAGGAACGGCGATATATTTCCAAGTCAGGATGGCGAGTGACTTGGAGGGGAACTTGCAGGTGGTGGTGTTCCAATGCATCTGCTGCCTTTGTCTTTCTAGATGGTAGTGGTTGTGGGTTTGTAAGGTGCTGTCAAAGGACCCTTGGTGAGTTCCTGCAGTGCACCTTGTTGATGGTATGCACTGTTTCTACTGCGTGCCGGTATTGGAGGGAGTGAGTGTTTAAGGTTGTGGAGGGGTGCCAGTCAAGTGGGTAGCTTTGTTCTGGATGGTGTCAAGCTTCTTGAGTGTTGCTGGGGCTGCATTCATCCAGGCAAGTGGAGCGTGTTCCATCACACTCCTGACTTGTATCTTGTAGATTGTCGACGGGCTTTGGGGAGTCAGGAGGTGAGTTACTCGGCACAGAGTTCCCAGCCTCTGACCTGCTGTAGTAGCCACAGTATTTATATGGTTGGCCCAATTTAGTTTCTGGTCAATGATAACCTCAAGGTGTCGATAGAGTGGGATTCAGTGATGGTATTGTCAAGGGGAGATGGTTAGATTCTCTCTTGTTGGAGATGGTCATTGTCTGGCACTTGTGTGGCATGACTGCTACTTACCACTTATCAGCCCAAACCTGAATGTTGTCCAGGTTTTGCTGCATATGGAAATGGTGACAGAACCTCACACATTTTCTGCTGATGCTGCAGAATGGCCTGATGTTGACCGCTGAGATTTATCATTTGTGGCCAACTTAGCAGTGCTTGTTGTGTCCTGCACCCTCCAGTCACGACTTTCCACTACTGAGTCTGCTTTGACTCCTTGTGATGGGTGGTAGACCATGTGGCAATCTAGCTGCCTGCCTTTGAGGGCCCACTGAGATATGCATATCTGAGCTGGTGGAGGGCGAGCTTGAATCATGTGAGGTTCTTCCTTCGAGTGAATGGCTTCCTCTGAGGATGCTTCAGCCTCTTCCCACCCAGCTCCTGCATCACACTTGGCAAATCTATGAAAGACATGGGCCAGAATTTTTAGCTCAGCGTGCGGGCGTGCGCCCAACATGCCCAAGCATGAAATAAACGCGTTGATGTCAGCCAAGAGTGCTGACATCGACGCACACTCCCATGATATTTCACTAGGCGGACGCGCAATGAAGACTTGGTGGGGGTGTGCCCGCCATTAATTAACTGGCCAGTTAAGGCTCTTGAGACACCAATTGTCCTGGCGTTTACGTGGCCCATACAATTTTCAGGCCATCGCATGGGCTAAACAGGCAGGCGGGCAGACCACATTTTCAAAAAACCTCATCCATGGGTGGGGTAAGAGTGGTTAGTGGGCTTGTAAACGTGAGCGGTTTGTAGTTCAGTGTATAATTTGCTGCTGCTTGCTTGTGTGAACAGGACATCTTCATTTCGCTTCGGAGCTGCTTTGATAGAAATAAGAGGCTTTAGTTCAGGACTCTGTTGTTTCCAGGCTGCTGGAGGATTCATACCACTTGGGGCCTTCTAGGTATCAGATAGCCTTCCCTTCCCTGGGAATGGGGATTATGCTCTCTGCTGGAGGCACCTCCTCCTCCTCTGAGGAAGAGAGGCCCAGAAGGGAGAGGAGGCCAGGTGTCCCTATTCAGCCTCCAGGGGAGTGACCTTGGGAGGATAGGCTCAGGCACAAGGGACGCAGGGCCAACAGGAAGTCCAAGGCAGAAGGGGCCGTAGAAGACACCACTATCCTGCTGTCTGGGTTTACAGGTAGCGATGCAGCAATGTCTGAGGTGCAATGCCAAAGGAGAGTCCATCTCTCAAGGGAGACAGTGATGTCCATCTGTCAGAGGATCAGCCCTGAGATCAGCTCCAACTGTGCGGGTGGACACTCCATGCCAGTGGCGCTGAAAGTCACAGTAGCCCTCAACTTCTATGCCGCCGGGTCCTTCCAGGGGTCAGTGGGGGATCTGTGTGGAGTCTCCCAATCAGCTGTCCACACTTGTGTCAAGCTGATGACAGAAGTTCAGGCGTGCATTGATTTTCATTCACTACCCTACAGACAAGGCCAGCCAGCAAGAGCGAGCCAGAGGCTTTGCGGCCCTTGTTGGCTTCCCCCGCGTCCAGGGTGCAATAGACTGCACACATGTGGCCATCAAGGTGCCAGCAGCTGAACCTGGTGCCTTCGTCAACAGGAAGGGATTCCACCCCATGAAAGTGCAGATAGTGTGTGATCACAGGATGCTGATTCTACAAGTCTGTCTGGCAGCTCCCATGACGTTTACAGCCTGAGACACTCCCAGGTGCCAAGGCTCTTCAGTGCTCCAGCCTGACTGGATGGACGGCTGCTGGGTGACAAGGGCTATCCCTCAAAAGGTGGCATCACTGATAGTGGTTGCATGCTGCACTCTCCACAGCCTGGCACTGGAAAGGGGAATGCAGTGGAGGAAGAAGATCTTGTCACAGCTGCTCAGGCAACAGAAGATGAATCCAGTAGCGAGTCTGAGGACGAACATGCTCAGGATAATGCTGAGAGCATAGATGCTGACCTGGGCAACCTCCAGGGAGGCAGGGACACCCAGGATGCTTTGATCCAATGCTCCTTCAGATAACCTGCCAAATAAGAACCTTCACCGCATGCCAGGGCTGCAGGCTCCATACTCGATCTCTGACAGGACCAGTTCCTTGGTCAACAACATACACTACGCGCCATTTCAGTGAAGTTTAAAGAGAAACACGTCCATCGTGGCTCGCCCTGCACCTGCAGAACAAATGAAGCATCCAGAGGTCAATTGCACAAAAACACATTTAATTAACTGCAGCATGGCAAACATTCTACAGATTAACATTGACAGCTGTTTTCCATCACACCAATAAACACAATGGAAAAATGGGGGAAACAAATATCACCTGTGAGCAGGCCATGTTGTGATTAAGGTGCTTTAAGTTTATGCTTGTGGATGCTACGTCTAGGTGCTCCCCCTTCGCTGGTACAGGCATTGGAGACAAACTGCTCACTCTGCTGTCCTGTTGGCCTTGATGACTTTGGCGGGTGTCGTCTGGCCCATGGAGCCTGTGCTGGCCCCACCTGGGAGGGAGCAGCCAGTTCCACAGCTGGCATCTCCCCATTCATCGCATCCTCAGTCGAATGCAACGGTCACTGGCAGAGGGCGGAGGAGCTGCTGCCATCATCTGGAGCGCCCTGAGAGGAGCTCACAGAGATGACAGGCAGCTCGTGCGCCAATGTGAGGTCGCACTGGACCTGCCTGCTCGCCATTGATAGCCCGGCACCCAGCTGCAATACTGGGTGCCTCATTCATCTCCCACACTGGCACTGACCACCTGAGGTTATTGCCACTATGAGGGCTTGCAGGTCTGAGTGCATGTCCAGGAACCTCTGGTTCAGCTCCTGGAAGAGCCTCTCCATGAGAGTCACCACTCTCTCCATGGAAGAGACACTACGCTTGGCCATGAGGGTATTTGCATTGCTCGTGCTCCACAAGGACTCCTCCACAACGGAGACCATGGCACGCATTCCCTCATGTATCCCTGCCACATCATCCCGCACATCCTGCTGGATGCCCAGCATCTGCTGCCTCAGGGACAACTCCAGAGGCCCATCATCAGCCACCGACTGAGCATGTTCCTGGTTCCCAGACGTCCGCCGACTGCCGGCGCCCTGGGCACTCTCTGACTCTGCCTGCACCTCAAGCGAGTGTGAAGTGCCCTCACCAAGGTGCACCGAGATAGTAGCCAGTGATCTAATGCACACTGAGGTGCTGGAATCTGCGCTGGTGCCTGGTCGGCAGAGAGGGTGTGACACAGGTGCATTCTGCTGGATGCTGTCCTCGGGCCAGGGCTGGGCCTTCAGGCTCCTCATCCCGATGGGCAGCTGGTGAGCCTGAAACAAAGAACAAGGACATGTCATTAATTGAAGTCATCGCATGTTACTGTGCATGCCTGGCAGACTCATGAGACAGAGATCAGGGAGCCCTCGTCTTTCCATTATCAATGGGGATTATAGGTTTGAGGCTGACACCAATATCGAGACTACAGTGGAATGGTTGCAATTACCGACATTGTGACCTGCAGTGCACTGCACTCTTACCTCCCTGTGGCACCCCAATCTCACTGCGGCTGCTTGATCTAGGCGCATGGTGCCTCTCCAGCTCCAGAACCTCCTGCTCATAATGAGTGAGGATTATTAGGTGGAGTGGTCCCCCACCAGTACACGACCTCTCTGCATTGTTATGGGATGTTTTCTCCTGAAAGGATAGGGGAGCATTGATTAGTCCACCCTGTACCTGCAACGCCATTGCAGCCTGGCCAACCCCGCCTGAGGAACACCTCACAGAGCTCAGCCAATTCGTGACCCCCGAGCCACAAGACACTTAGTCCAAGAAGCCTGGGCTCACCCCCTTGCCCAGGTGCTGCCTCATTGACATTTGCCACTCACACTCTTACACCTCTGAGGTCCATGGGGGAGATGGGAAGCTTTTAACTGCTCTGCAAAGTGACCCATTCCAACACAGTACTCACCCTTTCCGATCACAGAAGATTGTTGAAGCGCTTCCAGCACTGGATCCATGTGCACCTCACCACATTGTGGCTGCTGAGCCTGGTTGCCACCTCCTCCCAGGCCGTTTTGGTGAGGTGGGGGGGCCTCCTCCTTTCGTCCCTGGGGACAAGAGTTTCTCTCCTCACCGCCACCTCCTCCAGGAAAGCAGCAAGGCACTCATCTGAGAAATGGGGGGCCGACTGCCCTGCCAACCTGTCTTTCCACCTGCCGTGTCCATCTGCAACACTGTCCATCATGACTTCCTCGTCCTTTATGGCAGCCTTCCATGGGCTGCTGAGACGGCATTTGAATCAGCCTCCGAGTCGCCATTGGACCCGGTGGACATTGAGCACCCGCACCTGCCCACCCCTTTGCGCTCACTTTGGCCTGGCCTTAATTGGTCCGCTGGCATAAATTGCGGTGCGCTGATGATCGCGGGGAGCGGTTGACTTTCTGCTGCCCCCCACCGATCCTGACTGCCAAGGGCAAAATTCTGCCCATGAATTAGATCTGGGTTCAAATTCATCCGTATAAAAACGATCATAATTCAGTTACTGGTGCCATCATGAGTGAGTGTTGTGTGGCATGTTGCTGTTTAAAAATGAGAGGTCACTCATTTAAAACAGAGATGAGGCAGAATTTTTTCACTCAGAGGGTCATGAGTCTTTGGAACTCTCTTCCTGTAAGGCAGTGGAAGCAGAGTCTTTGAATATTTTTAAGGCAGAGGTGTTTAGATTCTTGGTGAGCAAGTTGGGGAATCCAGAATTGTGATGCTAATACTGTGGCAGAGTTAAAAAGCCACAATAAAACCCACTCCACTATCTTCCGGGTTCCTGACCCACTGCTGGCCTTGCCCGCTGTGAGCTGCTCTAAAGGTTAAAGTTTTGTCCAACATAAGGGAAATTGAAAGATGCAGGTTTCAATGTGTCAGAGAAATAACTGCTTACCGAAACTGCAGTCAGTCAGCTAATCTGCAACAATGGCTAGGTAAAGCCCAAACACTAATAAAAACTGCATTACTACAGAGCTATCCTTCAGTGCTTTGGACAGCTTTATTTGGAGAACAGTCTTCCCACAAATGGCTCCTGAAGCAGAGACCAAAAACATAGCTGAAAATGAAGATAGAGGTAGGGAAAGAACAGGTAGTTGGTTTTAGATTATCTTTCTCTGGATCTCAAGCACAATGGTTCAAATCGCCTCCTTCTGTCTGATAAATTCTGTGATTCAGTAAACGGGGATCTTAATTAGCCCCTCACAAATCACCACTTAAACCTGAATGATTGGTCATTTATTTCTTCCCATTTGTTAGCTTGAACTGTGTACAATATGACTGCTGGAAATGTCTATGTTTAAAGTTACTACATCCCAAAGTCATTCACTTTATAAAATACTTTGAGATGTTTCTGAAAGGCTGTATAATTGTACGATTCTTAATCTTTTCCATTATCACCAAAGCAGTAAGTCAATGGAAAATACCTCACGATAACAATTGTCGTACAAGTTTAATGATGATGTGACTTATACACATCTTATATGAATGGTCATTAAAACAGGGAAAGAATATGCTGCCTCTGGTGAGATAATCTTTCTATTTTGTGGGTTCATGGCTCCTGGTCAAACTTAATGTGCAATTTGATTTGTGTTCTGGAATAACAATCAGCACTGTAGATTGCAAATGTTGTCCTGCACATATCAAACACTCACCTCAAAAACACTACAAATACCATGTCATGCCAAAAATGAAAATGTATATTCATGAGGTATTAAAGTCAGGAAGGTAAATGCTACAAATGTTCTCTGTTTGGAGAAATTTGTAGATTTTCTTTATCATATTGAACAGCATTCAGAAAGAAATGTTGCTGTAAAAAGTGAAATAATAAAACCACAAAAATGCCATCAAGTTCCACCAGCAACTGGGTTGCAATTCCTGTAACACCAATACACTCTCAGAGACACCCCTGCAATTAATTACACACTCCCAGAAATCCCCTACAATTAATTCCATACTCTCAGAGACCCCTGCACTTAATTACACACTCCCAGAGACCCCCCTGCAATTAATTACACACACCTAGAGACCCTCCTGCAATTATTTACTCACTCTGAGACCCTCCTGCAATTATTTACACACTCCCAGAAATCCCCTGCAATTATTTACACACTCCCAGAAATCCCCTGTAATTAATTACACACTCCCAGAAATCCCCTGCAATTATTTACACACTCCCAAAGACCCCCCTGCAATTATTTACACACTCCCAAAAATCCTCTACAATTAATTACACACTGCCAGAAATCCCCTACAATTAATTACACTCTCAGACACCCCCCCAACAATTATTTACACATTTCCAGAGACCCCCCTGCAATTAATTGCACACACCTAGAGACCCCCCTGCAATTAATTGCTCGCTCTGAGACCCTCCTGCAATTATTTACACACTCCCAGAAAACCCCCTGCAATTATTTACACACACTCAGAGACACCCCCTGCAATTAATTACACACTCTCAGAGAAGCCCCCTGCAATTATTTACACACTCCCAGGGGCCCCCCTGCAATTATTTACACACTCCCAGAGGCCCCCCTGCAATTATTTACACACTCCCAGAGGCCCCCCTGCAATTATTTACACACTCCCAGAGGCCCCCCTGCAATTATTTACACACTCCCAGAGGCCCCCCTGCAATTATTTACACACTCCCAGAAATCCCCTACAATTAATTACACTCTCAGACACCCCCCCAACAATTACTAACACTCCCAGAGACCCCCCTGCAATTAATTACACACACCTAGAGACCGGCCTGCAATTAATTACACACACCTAGAGACCCCCTGCAATTAATTACTCACTCTGAGACCCTCCTGCAATTATTTACACACTCCCAGAGACCCCCTGCAATTAATTACACACGCCCAGAAATCCCCTGCAATTAATTACACACTCTCAGAGAAACACCCTGCAATTAATTACACACGCCCAGAGGCCCCCCTGCAATTATTTACACACTACCAGAGACCTCCCTGCAATTATTTACACACTGCCAAAGACTCCCCTGCAATTATTTACACACTCCCAGAGATCCCCCTGCAATTATTTACACACTTCCAAAAATTCCCTGCAATTAATTACACACTCCCAGAAATCCCCTACCATTAATTACACCCTCAGACACCCCCCAACAATTAATTACACACTCCCAGAGACCCCCTGCAATTAATTACACACTCCCAGAGACCCCCTGCAATTAATTACACACACCTAGAGACCCCCCTGCAATTAATTACTCACTCTGAGACCCTCCTGCAATTATTTACACACTCCCAGAGACCCCCTGCAATTAATTACACACTCACAGAAATCCCCTGCAATTATTTACACACTCCCAGAGGCCCTGCTGCAATTATTTACACACTGCCAGAGACTCCCCTGCAATTATTTACACACTCCCAGAGGCCCACCTGCAATTATTTACACACTCCCAAAGACCCCCCTGCAATTAATTACACACTGCCAGAAATCCCCTACAATTAATTACACTCTCAGACACCCCCCCCCCAACAATTATTTACACATTTCCAGAGACCCCCCTGCAATTAACTGCACACACCTAGAGACCCCCCTGCAATTAATTGCTCACTCTGAGACCCTCCTGCAATTATTTACACACTCCCAGAAAACCCCCTGCAATTATTTACACACACTCAGAGACACCCCCTGCAATTAATTACACACTCTCAGAGAAGCCCCCTGCAATTATTTACACACTCCCAGAGGCCCCCCTGCAATTATTTACACACTCCCAGAGGCCCCCCTGCAATTATTTACACACTCCCAGAGGCCCCCCTGCAATTATTTACACACTGCCAAAGACTCCCCTGCAATTATTTACACACTTCCAAAAATCCCCCGCAATTAATTACACACTCCCAGAGGCCCCCTGCAATTATTTACACACTCCCAGAGGCCCCCTGCAATTATTTACACACTCCCAGAGGCCCCCCTGCAATTATTTACACACTCCCAGAGGCCCCCCTGCAATTATTTACACACTCCCAGAAATCCCCTACAATTAATTACACTCTCAGACACCCCCCCAACAATTACTAACACTCCCAGAGACCCCCCTGCAATTAATTACACACACCTAGAGACCGGCCTGCAATTAATTACACACACCTAGAGACCCCCTGCAATTAATTACACACGCCCAGAAATCCCCTGCAATTAATTACACACTCTCAGAGAAACCCCCTGCAATTAATTACACACGCCCAGAGGCCCCCTGCAATTAATTACACACTCCCAGAGACCCCCTGCAATTAATTACACACACCTAGAGACCCCCCTGCAATTAATTACTCACTCTGAGACCCTCCTGCAATTATTTACACACTCCCAGAGACCCCCTGCAATTAATTACACACTCACAGAAATCCCCTGCAATTATTTACACACTCCCAGAGGCCCACCTGCAATTATTTACACACTCCCAAAGACCCCCCTGCAATTAATTACACACTGCCAGAAATCCCCTGCAATTAATTACACTCTCAGACACCCCCCCCAAACAATTATTTACACATTTCCAGAGACCCTCCTGCAATTAATTACACAGACCTAGAGACCCTCCTGCAATTAATTACACACTTCCAGAAATCCCCTGCAATTAATTACATACTTCCAGAAATCCCCTGCAATTAATTACACACTTCCAGAGACCCCCCTGCAATTAATTACACACTCCCAGAAATCCCCTGCAATTAATTACACACTCCCAGAAATCCCCTGCAATTAATTACACACTCCCAGAAATCCCGTACAATTCATTACACTCTCAGACACCCCCCCAACAATTATTTACAGACTCCCAGAGACCCCCTGCAATTAATTACACACTCCCAGAGACTCCCCTGCAATTATTTACACACTCCCAGAGACTCCCCTGCAATATTTACACACTCCCAAAAATCCCCCGCAATTAATTAAACACTCCCAGAGGCCCCCCTGCAATTATTTACACACTCCCAGAGGCCCCCCTGCAATTATTTACACACTGCCAGAGACTCCCCTGCAATTATTTACACACTCCCAGAGACTCCCCTGTAATTAATTACACACTCCCAGAAATCCCCTGCAATTAATTACACACTCAGAGACACCCCCTGCAATTATTTACACTCTCCCAGAGGCCCCCCTGCAATTATTTACATACCGCCAGAGACTCCCCTGCAATTATTTACACACCGCCAGAGACTCTCCTGCAATTATTTACACAGCGCCAGAGACTCCCCTGCAATTATTTACACAGCGCCAGAGACTCCCCTGCAATTATTTACACACCGCCAGAGACTCCCCTGCAATTATTTACACACCGCCAGAGACTCCCCTGCAATTATTTACACACCGCCAGAGACTCCCCTGCAATTATTTGCACACCGCCAGAGACTCCCCTGCAATTATTTGCACACCGCCAGAGACTCCCCTGCAATTATTTACACACCGCCAGAGACTCCCCTGCAATTATTTACACACCGCCAGAGACTCCCGTGCAATTATTTACACACCGCCAGAGACTCCCCTGCAATTATTTACACACTCCCAGAGACTCCCCTGCAATTATTTGCACAGCGCCAGAGACTCCCCTACAATTATTTACACACTCCCAGAGACTCCACTGCAATTATTTACACACTCCCAAAAACCCCCCACAATTAATTAAACACTCCCAGAGGCCCCCCTGCAATTATTTACACACCGCCAGAGACTCCCCTGCAATTATTTACACACCGCCAGAGACTCCCCTGCAGTTATTTACACATCGCCAGAGACTCCCCTGCAATTATTTACACACCGCCAGAGACTCCCTTGCAATTATTTACACAGCGCCAGAGACTCCCCTGCAATTATTTACACAGCGCCAGAGACTTTCCTGCAATTATTTACACAGCGCCAGAGACTCCCCTGCAATTATTTACACACTGCCAGAGACTCCCCTGCAATTATTTACACACTGCCAGAGACTCCCTTGCAATTATTGACACACTCTCAGAGACCCCTACAATTACACTTTCCCAGACACCACCCTACAATTATTTTCACACTCCCAGGGACCCCACCGCAATTGCTTACACAATCCCAGGGCCATCACCTGCAATTACTTGCACACTCCCTGGGACCCTCCCTGCAATCACTTGTACACTCCCAGGGACCTCCCTTGCAGTTATTTACACACTCCCAGGGATCTCCCCTGCAAATACTTACACATCCTCAGAAACTCACTGCAATTACTTACATACTCCCAGGGACCAACTGCAATTATTTACACACTTCCAGGGACCAACTGCAATTATTTACATACTCATAGGGCAGAATTTTATGCCTAGCGGGTGGGTGTGCGACCAATCCAATCAGGCATACAATAGTGTGAGAAGACGTCGGGCGAGTATCCCGATGTCATCTCGCACTCGTGCGATATTTTGCTCGGCAGGCACACGCAAAACTCGGAAGCGCACTCACCGACAATTAAGAGGGCAAATAAGCCCATTAACAGCACTATTGATTCCAATTTTTCATTGGCCATCCAACCTTACAGTTGGCGGACAGGCAAATCGGCCAGGCGGCCTTTGCATTGTTCATCAAACCTCATCCGTGGGCAGGATGAAATTTCCATTATTAAATAAAATAAAAGCAAATTTCTGTGGACAGCATTTTGATCAGTTATATTTTCAGGTGATTGATTATGATGCATGGATACTTTTTTTTCCCAGCTGTTTAAAACATTGGGCAGAATTTTCTGCCTACCGGGCAGGTGGGCCTGACCCAAACTCTGGCGGGCAGGGAGCCGATCCTCGCCAGAGAAGCGTGCCCCGCCACCATTTTAATTAAGGTCCGCCCAGCGTGACACCTGGTGGGAAGCGCTATGCGCTTCCTGTGCGGGCGAGGGAGGGTTCCCCAAATGCAAGAGTGCTGCCTCAGGGAAATCGCTGAAAGTTGTTCAAACATTAAAAATAGAAAAATAAAAAATTCCTTAACATGTCCCCCTCATGTGACAATGTCACATGAGATGGGACATATTAATAAATTTCGCTAAAACTTTATTAAAGTTTTTTAAAACCTGACATGAAACCTCATCCACTGGCGGGATGAGGTTTCATGTTTTTTCAGAAGCCCACCCAGGCTCCTGGCCTGCCCACCAACCCTAAGGTTGGACGGGCAGGTCCTTTAATTGTTTTAATTATCCTGTCAATGGCCTCAATTGGCCACTGACAGGTCGGCGGGCAGACAGCTGATTTGGCTGTGCCCCCGCCTTCCTGAAAACTTAAATGGGGCGGGATGATGTTGGGGGTTTCCCTCGATGTCATCCCGCATCATTTTGCGCATCGGCGAACGGGCCTCGCCCCCAGCTCGCCGACAGCAAAATTCAGCCCATCATTTCAGCTTTTTCAGGTCTCCAGCTGCCTGAGGCAGCTGTCTGCCATCAGGGAGCCCTCTTGCAGCGCTCACCCTCACCTACGGAAACGTCATCACCTGCCCTCTTCCCACTTCCACTCCGGCAGCGCTGAGCATTTCAGCATGCATTTCATGCTGGCTGGGTGTTAATTGGCCAGCCAGTGTGAAATCGCGGTCAGGGGCCAATCATGGTTGGCGGTCCGAATCCCAACCGGTCCCGGGACCGCCAATTGGTTGCGCCGCCAAATGTAAAATACAGGCCCTAGGGACCCCTCACCTGCACTTCCAGAGACACCCTGCAATTAGTTACACAGTCCCAGGGGCCCACTGCAATTAGTTACACAGTCCCAAGGGCCCACTGCAATTAGTTACACAGTCCCAGGGACCCACTGCAATTAGTTACCCAGTCCCAGGGGCCCACTGCAATTAGTTACACAGTCCCAGGGGCCCACTGCAATTAGTTACACAGTCCCAGGGACCCACTGCAATTAGTTACACAGTCCCAGGGGCCCACTGCAATTAGTTACACAGTCCCAGGGGCCCACTGCAATTAGTTAAACAGTCCCAGGGGCCCACTGCAATTAGTTACACAGTCCCAGGGGCCCACTGCAATTAGTTACACAGTCCCAGGGACCCACTGCAATTAGTTACACAGTCCCAGGTACCCACTGCAATTAGTTACACAGTCCCAGGGACCCACTGCAATAATTTACACAGTCCCAGGGACCCACTGCAATAATTTACACAGTCCCAGGGACCCACTGCAATAATTTACACAGTCCCAGGGACCCACTGCAATAATTTACACAGTCCAAGGGACCCACTGCAATAATTTACACACTCCCAGAGACATGGTGCAATACATTACACACTCCCAGGGACACACTGCAATTATTTGCACAGTCCCAGAAACGCACTGCAATTATTTGCACAGTCCCAGAGTCAAACTGCAATTATTTGCACAGTCTCAGAGATACATTGCAATTATTTTCACAGTCCCAGGGACCCACTGCAATAATTTACACACTCCCAGAGACACCCTGCAATAATTTACACACTCCCAGAGGCACGCTGCAATAATTTACACACTCCCAGAGACACGCTGCAATATTTTACACACTCCCAGAGACACGCTGCAATAATTTACACACTCCCAGAGACACGCTGCAATACTTTACACACTCCCAGAGTCACACTGCAATTATTTGCACTGTCCCAGAGACACATTGCAATTATTTTCACAGTCCCAGGGACCCACTGCAATAATTTACACACTCCCAGAGACACCCTGCAATACTTTACACACTCCCAGAGTCACACTGCAATTATTTGCACTGTCCCAGAGACACATTGCAATTATTTTCACAGTCCCAGGGACCCACTGCAATAATTTACACACTCCCAGAGACACCCTGCAATAATTTACACACTCCCAGAGACACGCTGCAATAATTTACACACTCCCAGAGACACGTTGCAATACTTTACAGACTCCCAGAGACACACTGCAATAATTTACACACTCCCAGAGACACGCTGCAATACTTTACACTGTCCCAGAGACATGCTGCAATAATTTACACACTCCCAGAGACACGCTGCAATACTTTACACACTCCCAGCATCACACTGCAATTATTTGCACTGTCCCAGAGACACATTGCAATTATTTTCACAGTCCCAGGGACCCACTGCAATAATTTACACACTCCCAGAGACACCCTGCAATACTTTACACACTCCCAGAGTCACACTGCAATTATTTGCACTGTCCCAGAGACACATTGCAATTATTTTCACAGTCCCAGGGACCCACTGCAATAATTTACACACTCCCAGAGACACCCTGCAATAATTTACACACTCCCAGAGACACGGTGCAATACATTACACACTCCCAGAGACACGCTGCAATACTTTACACTGTCCCAGAGACAATCTGCAATTACTTGCACAGTCCCAGAGACACTCTGCAATTACTTGCACAGTCCCAGAGACACTCTGCAATTACTTGCACAGTCCCAGAGACACGCTGCAATTACTTGCACAGTCCCAGAGACACTCTGCAATAATTTGCACAGTCCCAGAGAACCTCTGCAATAATTTGCACAGTCCCAGAGACACGCTGCAATAATTTGCACAGTCCCAGAGACACACTGCAATACTTTACACACACCCAGAGTCACACTGTAATTATTTGCACAGTCCCAGAGACAAACTGCAATTATTTGCACAGTCCCAGGGACCCACTGCAATAATTTGCACAGTCCCAGGGACCCACTGCAATAATTTGCACAGTCCCAGGGACCCACTGCAATAATTTGCTCAGTCCCAGGGACCCACTGCAATAATTTGCACAGTCCCAGGGACCCACTGCAATAATTTACTCAGTCCCAGGGATCCTCTGCAATATTTTACACAGTCCCAGAGATACACGGCAATAATTTACAAACTCCCAGAGACCCACTGCAATTAGTTACACAGGCCCAGACATGCTGCAATTATTTACGCACTCCCAGACACGACCCTGCAATTATTTACACAGTCCCAAACACAACCCTGCTATTATTTACACACTCCCAAGCACCACCCTGTAATTATTTACACAGTCTCAGACACCACCTTTTTCACTATTTACACCCTCCCAGGGACCCACTGCAATGATTTACACACTCCCAGGGACTCCCCTGCAGTTATTTGCACAGTCTTCATGATCCCTCAGAAAATGTTGATGCACTCCCAAAAATCCTGTCCAAATACTGGCAAACTCCTGCTTTCTGGCCAGGGCAGCCAAAGGTTATTGCAGTTCCTCAATTCCACCCCGGTTGAGACAGCAAACGAATCATAGATGAGGAATATGACAGAGCTTCCTGCTCTGCATTGCATTCAGTCCAATTATTAAATAAGCCATTGGAAGGGCTTGAAACATTTTAAGATATTAGGGTAGAAATCACTTTCTCTGATGTTATCATATAAACACTTAAAGCTCTCATATTAAATGCTCCTTTCCTCTACATTAACAGATGTGTTAACTGATTGGAATAATAGTTCATACGCTCACACAAAATATTTCTATCAATTTCCAATAATAGCAATGTGTCCTGGTCAGTATTAAGTAATGGCCAATGACTTAGTAATGGATACTCATGCTAACTCACTTGAAACAATGCACATTGAAGAACAAATAACTGGTGCTTCAAAAATATCCCGTAAATTTCCAAATAGCCTCCAATGTGAATTAAATAAGGGAATAAAAAGAGGCGAACAAAGAAAGATATATAGATTATTATATCTAATAAGCACTCAAGTTGGTGTGGGAATGTAATGGCTTTTGTTTCTGACTCACTGGAACATTGACCCAATAATAATACTGAGGCACTTTGGGACTGGGGAGAGTTTGACCTTTTGTGCATAATCCAGAAATAAATTTAACACAAAGGCCTCGTTTTTGCCTATGATGGGCAGGCTGGGCAGGAGCGGACGTGGAGTTGATCGCCACCCGCGATTGTCTGCGCGCCGCTATTTTACACGGACTGGCCAATTAAGGCCAGCCCAGCGTAACATGCAGCCGGTAGTGCTCAGCACTACCTGTGCAGACAGGGGTTAGGAGGGAGAGTTGGGGCCAGCGCTCATTTGTACTTGCATGTGACCGAGCACTTCAATCTCCCTGAGGCATGGAGCTGCTTCGGGGAGATTGAATAGAGAATAAAATATTTTTTAAAATGATGTAAAAATTGATTTATACATGTCCCCTCATGTTACAGTGTCACATGAGTTGGGAAATGTTTGTAAAGGTGGGAAAATTCATTTATTAATTTTATAAAGGCTTCAGGAAACCTCATCCCGCCCGTGGATCAGGTTTCCTGAAAAACGCGAAGGCCACTTGGGCTTTTCGGCTGCCCGCCAACCTTAAGGTTGGACAGGCAGCATTCCTAACTAGTTTAATTACTTTCTTAATGACCTTAATAGGCCGTTGATACTTTGGCGGGCATGCAGCCAACTCTGGTGTGCGTCCACCGAACAAAATATCGTGATGGTGCGCGATGATGCTGGGATGCACGCCTGACATCATCGCGTGTCATTTTACCTGTCTGCGTGTCGGACCCGCCCCCGCACGCCGACCGGAAGGTTCAGCCCATAATCTGTCCGTTGCATTTTAATGTACCCATCCAGCTGATAAATCAGTGCTTTTCCATGTTGAACAGCAATTGGAAGAAACACTGAGGTTGCAAAGGCACAGAATGTACTCTGAGTGGGGGTCTTCAATGTCCATCATCAAGTCTTGCTCAATAGCACCACTATTGTCTGAGCTGGCCGAGTCCCAAAGGACATAGCTGCTGGAATGGGTCTGCAGTATATGGTAAAGGGACTAACCAGAGGGAAAAACCTACTTGACTTCGTCCTCACCAATTTACCTGTCACTGATGCATCTGCCTGTGACAGTATTGGTAGGAGAAATCACCATATAGCCCTTGTAGAGATGAAGTCTCATTTTTACATTGAGGATGCCGTTCTTCATGTTGCGTGGCATTACCGCAAGACTAAATGTGATAGATTTCGAACAGATCCAGCAACTCAAAACTGGGCATCCATGAAGTGCTGTGGGTCATCACCAGCAGCAGAATTGTACTCAAACACAATCTATAACCTCATGGCCCAGCACATCCCTCAATCTACCATTACCATCAAGCCAGGGGATCAATCTTCATTCAATGAAGAGTGAATGTGAGAGGCATGTGAATTAAATATGGGAATAAAAAAAGGCAAAGAAAGAAAGAAATACAGATTATAGTAAACACTCCCTTTGTTATATTTAATAAAGGCTTATGTTGGTGTGGTAATGTAATGGCTGCTTTTATTTCTGGCTTTCTAGTACATTGACCTAATAATAATTCTGAGGCATGTTGGGATTGGGGCATACCTAAAAATGAGGTGTCAACCTGGTGAAGCTACAACATAGGGCTACTTGTGTGCCAAACAGCAGAAACAGCATGCAATAGTCAGGGCACGATCCCACAATCAATGGATCAGATCTTAACTCTGCAGTCCTGCAACATGCAGTCGTGAATGACTGTGGACAATTAAACACCTAACAGCAAGAGGAGGAGGAGGCTCCATGAATATTCCCATTCTCAATGATGGAGGAGCCCAGCACATTAGTACAAAAGAGAAGGCTGAAGCCTTTGCAACAATCTTCAGCCAGAAGTGCCGAGTGGATGATCCATCTCGACCTCCTCCTGAGGTCCCTAGCATCACAGATGCCAGTCTTCAGCCAAATCAATCCACACCAAGTGATGTCAAGAAACAGCTGAAGGCACTGGATACTGCAAAGGCTGTGGGTCCTTCAACATTCTAGTATTACTACCTAAATCTTGTGCTGCAGAACTAGCTGCTCCCCTAGCCAAGCTGTTCCAGTACAGCTACAACTCTGGCATCTATCCAGCATTGTGGAAAATCGCCCAGGTATGTCCTGTTCACAAAAAGCAGCACAAATCTGACCTGGCTAATTACTACCCCTTCAGTCTACTCTTAATCATCAGCAAAGTGTTGGAAGGGGTTAGCAGCAATGCTATCAAACTACACTTAGCAATAAGCTGCTCACTGACACTCAGTTTGGGCTCTGCCAGGGCCACTCAGCTCATGATCTCATTACAGCCTTAATCCAAACATGAAAAGAAGAATTGAGCTCAAGAGGTGAGATAGGAGTGACTGCCCTTGATATATTGGCAGCATTTAACTGATTATGAAGTCAAGGCGCCCTAGAAAAGCTAGAGTCAATGGGAATCAGGGGGAAAACACTCCACTAGTTGGAGCCATACCTAGCATCAAGGAAGATGGTTGTGGTTGTTGCAGGACAATCATCTCAGTCCCAAGAAATCATCACAGGCATTCGTCAGGGTAGAGTCCTAGGCCCAACCATCTTCAGCTGCTTCAACAATGATCTTCCCGCCATTGTAAGTTCAGAAGTGGGGATGTTCGCTGATGATTGCACAATGTTCAGCACCATTCATGACTGAAGCATCCGTGTCCATTTGCAGAAAGACCAGGACAACGTTCAGGCTTGGGCTGACAAAGGCAAGTAACATTCGCGCCACACAAGTGTCAGGCAATGACCATCTCCAACAAGAGAGAATTTAACCATTGCCCCTTGACCTTCATCCTGGGGATTACCATTGATCAGAAAGTGAACTGGACTAGCCATATAAAGACTGTCGCTACAAGAATAGGTCTGATGTTGGGAATTCTGTGGTGAGTAACTCACCTCCTGACACCCCAAAGCCTGTCCACCCTCTGCACGGCAGAAGTCAGGAGTGTGATGGAACACTCTGAATGAGTGCAGATTCAACAACACTCAAGAAACTCAACACCAGCTAGGTCAAAGCTGCCTGCTTGATTGGCACCACATTCACAAACATTCACTCCCTCCACTACTGACACACAGTGGCAGCAGTGTGTACCATCTACAAAATGCCTTACAACAGCTCACCATGCCTCCTTTGGTGGCACCTTCCAAATCCACAACCTCTACCACCTGCAAGGACAAGGGCAACAGATGCATGGGAACACCACCATCTGCCAGTTCCCCACCATCCTTGTTTGGAAATATATTGCCGTTCCTTCACTGTCGCTGGGTCAAAATCCTGGAACTCAGTCCCTAACAGCACTCTGGGCGTAACTATGCCACGTGGACTGCAGCAGTTCAAGAAGGCAGCTCACTCTCACCTTCTCAAGGGCAATCATGGATTGGCAATAAATGCTAGCCCAGCCAGAGATGTCCACACTCCCTGAACAAATAAATTTTAAAAAGCCTCAGTATCATTTCACTCTTGGGCTAGGGGTCAATTGCATGGCAGTGGGAGTGTTGAGGGCCTGTGTAATGTGAACTCAACTCTAATATTTAAAGAGTAAATCCAAAGGTGGAATTTGGAGATGTTGAGAGTTGGAAGTAAGAGAAGAAGAACATTGACAATGGATTCAGGATGGTCAAAGGTGGTATCCAGCTTTAATGAGGCCTCCCATGATGTAATGCTGCAGGCAGTGATGAACCAGAGAGTTTTGGCAGAATTTTAACTGCCAAAGGGAGGCAGGTTCAGCAGATTCAGCGGTGATGGGAGTGGGGGTGTGGTGGTTTGAAGCTATGAAAAGAGTACTTGGGTCTAGAACACGACATGCTCCTACCCACTTCTGAGTTTAACTCAAACGAGTTTGCAGGCAAACAAGCAAATCCATGGAGCTATCGGGTAAGTAATTAAATATTTAGAAAAATGATTAACTGAGATTTTAACCCCGCATCCTGGGTTAACCAGCTAATGCATGGCTTTCCAAGCTACGTGGAACTCACCAGGGTCAACAAGGCAAGATTACAGAGGAAATTCACTGATCAGTGAAACTGGTAGGCTGGGAAGGCTTTAAAATATGAAATTGCAAAGCTTGTGGCCTGCCACTGTGAAAGGTTCATGTTCACATACCTTGCTTCTTTGCTTTGAAGGCCATTTCTACCTTTTAGGAAGTATTTTCATATGCCTTGGTGTTAACTCACCTTGATCTCTATTTCCCTGCTGCCAGCCTTCACTGCATGGGAGCCTCCTATGTAGTAGAAACCCAGGCCCCTGAGAAGGAGCAACAGGAGCAGTCACCCCAAGAGCCACACTAACACCAGCAGTACCACAGAGCCAAGACACTCCACAGGGCACAAGGGATAGGCACAGAGATCTAGTTCAAAGGAGGTGATAACTCCAGCAAATGGTATACAGAGGGAGGATCAGCTTCCTCGCTCAGACTGAGCAACAGCACCTCAGGAGCTCTAGGCTTTCACAGCAGGTCACTGCTGACATTTGCAAATTCCTGGAACAAGGCTTCCTTCCAAAATGGCAGACCATGATAAGGGAAACAGACGTGGCAGATAACCAAGTGCATGCTGGTCTTTTCTATTTCCTTGACTGCACTAGCCTTCACAGACAAGATTCTCTGCAGCCATTTTGATTCCTGCCGGGGTCCCGTTAAATAGAGGTCCTTCATTGGCAGAATGTGGGTAGTCATCAAGAAACAGGTTCCTGAACTGTTACCAGCCCCTATGCTGCAGGGGGGTCTATTAAGATAAAATTCCACCCATTCTCTTCCGAAGCAATGGGTGGAAGAAACCTGATATTTCCACAAGGAAGACATGTCTGGAGGGGTCCAGGAGGTCAGTGATAGAATCTTAGTACCATGTATCTGGATTCAGTGCAGGAAGTGCTTTAATAACCTAACCAGGTCAGGAAAAGTGAATATCATTGGGTACATCCTGTCATGTGCATCAATCTAATTCCTCATCCTTTTGCACCATTACACCACTCCTTACACTGAATTACCTTGCAAACACACCATCCTCTATGTACTTTCTCAAATCCCCATTGATGCACGAAGCACCCTGATCCTTAGGCAATTTGATGCCTCTTTCTGACAGTCACCTTCACTCAGTACAATGCACCCATTGGGTGAACATGTCATTACCCTCACTCACTGGCACACCCACAGTGCTGTTAGGAATTAAGAGATTTCCAGGATTTTGACAGTGAAGGAGTGGCGATATTGTTGCAAATCAGGATGGTGTGTGGCTTGGTGGGGAACTTGCAGGTGGTGGTGTTTGAGATAGGATCATCATAATGATAAGCTCTGACATTCCTACCTTGTTAGAACTAATTCATATCTTTACTCTGTGCCAGGGCTTGCACACATGCAACAGGACTCCATGGACCTCAAAGACAATGAATCCTCATAGTGCTGATTCCTTCTGAGTGTACACCATCATAGGACAGCAGCTCAGATACTCACATTTGAGATAGGGACCAGTTAGAGGGAGATTTGGGATTTCACCTGATGCCAAATTAACACGATTAGGATGGTGGTGACAATGAGGTAATGGAGAATCCTCATCAAAGGGCTCAGCCCTCTCCAAGCTCTGCTTAGCTGTAACCTGGGAGCAGGAGCAGAGAGTGTGTGTTAGAAGCATACTGACCACAATTACAGAGAGAATGGAACAGGCCGCCTCAAACTTGTGTGGGTTGATGCCACATGGCATTGCAACACTCTGTACATGAATAGTGGTCAACTTCATAGAAGTTTAATCACAGCTATTAAATAAGGCTATGCATGTGTTGACCATGTACATACAATTTCTCAGGGCAGAATTTTCCGCTCGGCGTGTGGGTGTGTGCCAGATATGCTCGAGGGTGAAATAGCTTATGATGATGTCGGAAAAGTGTTCCAATGTCATTGCGCACTCGCGTGATATTTTGGTCAATGGGAACACACGAGAGTCGGCAGCACACCCGCCGACAATTAAGAGGCCTATCAAGGCCATTGAAATATTAATTAGCAGGGATTTTTCGCTGCCCACCGAACCTTACGGTTGGCGGGTGGGCGATTCAGCCAGGTGGCCTTTGCATTTTTCAGAAAATCTCATCCAAGGGTGGGATGAGATTTCCGTAAGTAAATGAATAAAAAACCTATGCACAGAATTTTTATAACTTCCATCAATAGTTGACGCATTCTGAATGTGGACATTTTTTCCGGATTTTAAATTCTGTCTTTGCTGATTTTAAATTTGTCAGCTCCCTGCCTCAGCTCACTCTCTTCCCACCCTAACCCGACAGCGTTGAGTCTTTCAGCACATCTTTAACTCATGCAGGCTGTTAATAGACCAACCTGTGTGAAATCGCGGTCGGGGGCCGATTGTGGGTGGGGGCTCTGATCATGGCTGCCCGCCAACTTGAAAATTCTACCCTGGGTGTCAAATTATCTGGCATCTTTAATAAGAGGACAGATACCTTAGCCTTGACCTTACATTACCTCACTGATCGGCAGCAGGTTGCTGTCCAGCAGAGGGCAAGCAGTGAAGCTGGCTAATGAGAAGAATGATGGTGAAAGGGGATGTGGAAGTGGGGAGTTATCAATATGTGTGTTCAGATGGCTGAGTTTTCCCCTGCACAGGTGCAGGCGGAGCAGCTCTTGGAGGGGGTCCTCACAGGCTCCAAAACCCAGAGAACATTGGCCAAGAGTACCTCGACAGTCAGCACGGGGATGTGGACAATCTGGCTCTACCTCTGCTGAAGCTGCAGGTTGTTTCATGTAGAAAAGGAAGGGAAAAGTTTTGTACCTGCACAAGCCGTGTGGGTGTATGAGAAAATGTTGTTGTAAAGTTTCTGTTCTTTTGTAGAATCACATAAATCTTATTATTTTGTACCATTTGCCCATCCTGCCCATTCTTGTTGTTGTTGCCTTTTCACTAGCTTGATGTTGATTGGAAAAAGGGCGTTAGCAGGACCAGTGAATGTCCAAGAGGAAGTTAGTGTTTTGCAATACTGTTTTGTATGTGGCTTCTTTGGGTAGTGGGGGAGGAGTGGCCTCTGCATATGATTCTGGCATGGGTCCAGTGATGGTAACTAACTGAACCTTCGATTAATATGGGCACTCCTATCATCTGTGGCAGCAGTGCTCCAGCTGGGAGTGCACTGGCTTCCTCCACATCTTCTCCTTTCCCTCCTGCTCCTCAGAAACGTCTGCAAGTAATGTACATTCAGGACCTTGCTCTTCCTGCAGCTCTAACCCTCACTGCTGTGCAGAAGCATAGCATGACACAACCACTCTGTAAACCCTAGCTGGTGAGTACTAACGGGTACCTCCAGATCTGTCCCAGTACCTGAAGCACATCTTCAGCATGCCAATGGTGGCTCAGTAACACATCTGGTGGTCATATGGCTTTCAATGTAATACTCCCAGTCCTCATTGGTCAGGTTTCTGACTGGTGTCACCAGACAAACTTGAAGTGGGTATCCTTTGCTACTTAAGAATCACTCATTAAGTCAGCTTGAAAGTTTGAAGCACTGCAAGAAGTTGGAGTGCCATGAGATTAAAGAAATCATAGTAACTCCCTGAGCATTTACACCTGTGTAAATGTCAGTTTGTGTTTTGGATATTAGCTTCACGTTGATGGAACACTTACTAGTAACTCTTTCGAGTACAAACCCGTTTCCATCTGTTTCAGATGAAGTTACATTGTTTCATAGCTTGCCATTGTGAGATTTGAATTCTTGATACTCTTTTGAGTAAACCTGTTTCCATCTGTTTCAGATGAAGTTACATTGTTTCATAGTTTGCCATTGTGAGATTTGAACTCTTGATCTGGGGGTTACAAACCCAGTACCATAACCACTTGGACACTTACTAGTAGCCCTTGTTGTTGATGAATATTCCTGAGTGATCTGGGGGCACCTGATTGTCATTTGCACACAACAGTGATGTCTCACACCTGCGGGAAGCTAACCAGAGACACAAACCAGAGAGTTACCCATGAAACGGGTGTATAGGCAGAGGAGGAGCTGTCAGAACAGCAGTGCTTCTGCAAGCTGATTAGGTGATGGCAGACGTCTGGAGTCTCTGACAGGAAAACCTGCTCCCCGCTGGGCCTGCTGACTATACGTTACCTGGAACTGTCAAAGTCACCATCATCCTCAACTTATATGTCTTTGGATCTTTCCAGAACCTACCATGACATATCTAAGATATGCTAATAGAATGCACATTAATGCATTAGGTAACATTGTAGGAACAATTGGCATAATTGGCAACCCTGGCAAAAAGCCATCAGTCACTTGTCTTGTGCATTTGTGGGACATTGACTGGGAAATCCTGGGTATGTCTCCCGCAGCACCGAATGATCAGAGGCAAAAATGGTGAGGGGATTGGTGATTTTGACAGTCACCAGTAGAACATAGGCCCCAGGTCCTTGTGATTGTACACCCGCTGCATATTGATGGATGAATATCTGTTGTGATTTATAAAAACTCCTAGTTGCCATGGCAGTGTTTGTATAGCACCCTCTATCTGGGACAATGCAGTCACTGAGGCGAAACCGAGTGGTCAGTGTCATCACAGAAAACCTTGGAAAACAAGCCATCTGTGAACTGCCTAATGCATTTACGTGCATTCTATTAGCATATCTTAGATATGTCATGGTAGATTCTGGAAAGGTCCATAGGCATACAGATTGACTATGATGGTGACTTTGACAGCCCCAGATATCGAATAGTCATCGGCTCCAGCAGGGAGCAGGTTTTCCTATCAGAGGCGCTGGAGTAGTGGTATTGTCATCGGACTGGTAATCCAGAGACCCAGGGTAATGCTTTGGGAACCTGGGTTGAATTCAGTAAAAAACTGGAATTAAAAGGCTAATGATGACCATTTAAAAAACACATTGTTAATTGTTGGCAAAACCCATTCAGTTCCCTAATACCCCTTAGGAAAGGAAACCTGCTGTCCTTACCTGGCCTGACCTGATGTGATTCCAGACCCACAGCAACGTGGTTGACTCTGAAATGGCCTAGCAAGCCACTCAGTTCAAGGCAATCAGGGATGGACAATAAATGCTGGCCCAGTCACGATGCCCACATCCCATGAACGAATAAAAAAAAATCACCCAATCAGCTTGCAGGAGCACTGCTGTTCTGACAGCAAGCACTCTGCCTATACTCCTCTGTTTCATGGGTAGCACCTCCTGCAAGCTGCACCTGTCTGCTGCTCTCCTCTGTGCACCTCTGCTCCCTGCTGTCCAGTTACAGATCTGTCAACAGTAGGCTGCAGCTTCTGCTGCTGGTCCTCGTCCAGGTTCTGTTGAAATATCGCTCCAACTCAACAAGCAGCATGTGTTAGTAAGCAGCCTGCCTCTCCAAGGTGGGGGGTCTAGCACAGTCAGACTGGTGTGCCCATGTTAAACACAGGTGTGGATTGGAACCGGCTTCCATAGGCACTTGTAATTTTGCCAACTTTAATATCAGTCTGCACGCAATACCACGTGCTCTTCCAGATTCAAATTCTCCCCATTCTGTCTGGATATACATCCAATGTAAGAGGAGACCCTGGAGTGTAATTACTATAGGTTCTTCTTCCCATTGAAGGGTTCCCTACAGTTCACTTATAAATACAAGGACAATATACTCACAACTATTATTTAGGAAATGACATGTTTAAAGTTGACAAGTTAAGTAAAGGGTGATCTGAATAATGAACTTATTTCAGTCAATAAATGGAACTTGTTCTCTCAAAAACAGTTCAAAGCATTTCCTATGTACTGGATTGTTTCTACTAAGCAGTGACAGCAGGTATGAGGGCGGTATGGGGAGGTGATGGCGTAGTGGTATTGTCGCTGGACTAGTAATCCAGACACCCAGGTTAATGCTCTGGGGACCAGGGTTTTAATCCTGCCATGGCAGATAGTGGAAATTGAATAAAAATCTAGAATTAAAAGTCTAGTGATGACCATGAAACCATTGTTGTAAAGACCCATTTGGTTCACTAATGCCCTTTGAGGAAGGAAATGCTGCCATTCTTAGCTGGTTTGGCCTACATATCACTCCAGACCCACAGCAATGCAGTTGATAATGATCTGATAATGATGCCACTCAGTTGCATCAAACCACTACAAAGTCTCAAAAAATGAATGAAACCGGACAGACCACCTGTCATTGACCTAGACACCAGAAACGACAATGGCAAACTCAGCCCTGTCAACCCTGCAAAGTCCTTCTAACATCTGGGGGCTTGTGCTAAAATTGGGAGAGCTGTCTCACAGAATAGTCAAGCAACAGCCTGTCATAGTCATCCTCATGGAATCATTTCTTAGAGATAATGACCCAGACTGCACCATCACCGTCCCTGGTATGTCCTGTCCCACTGGCAGGACAGACCCAGCAGAGGTGGCGGCACAGTCGTATACAGTCAGGAGGGTGTTGCCCTGGGAGTCCTCAACATCGACTCTGGACCTCATGAAGTCTCATGGCATCAGGTCAAAAATGGGCAAGGAGACCTCCTGCTGATAACCCTGTACCACCCTAAGCTGATGAATTAGTGCTCCTCCATGTCGAACACCACTTGGAGGAAACAAGGGCACAGAATGTATTCTGGGTGGCAAGGGCACAGAATGTACTCTGGGTGGGGAACCTCAATGTCCATCACCAAGAAAGACTCAGGAGCAACACTACTGACTGAGTAGCCGAGTCATAAATGACATAGCTGCTAGACTGGGTCTGCGGCAGTTGGTGATGGAACCAACGAGGGAAAAACATACTTGACCTCATCCTCACCAACCTGCCTGCCGCAGATGCATTGTCCATGACAGTATCGGTAGGAGTGACCACCGCACAGTCATTGTGGAGAAAATGTCCCACCTTCACATCCTTCTAGATGGTAGTGGTTATGGGTTTGGAAGGTGCTGTCTAAGGAGCCTTGGTGAATTCCTGCAGCACGTCTTGTAGATGGTATGCACTACTGCTACTGTGAGTGAATGTTTGTGGGTGGGCTGCCAATCAAGCAGGCTGCTTTGTCTAGACGTTGTTAAGCTTCTTGAGTATTGTGGGAGCTGCACTCATCCAGGCAAGTGGGGAGTATTCCATCATACTCCTGACTTGTGCCTTGTAGATGGTGGACAGGCTTTGGGGAGTCAGGGGATGAGTTAATCGCCACAGGATTCCTAGCCTCTGACCTGCTCTTGTGGCCACAGTATTTATATGTCTAGTCCAATTCAGTTTCTAGTCATACCTCTATTATGTTGTGTGGCACAATCACTGTGCTAAATGGAATAGATTTTAAGCAGAACTAGCAACTCAGACTGGGCATCCATGAGGCGCTGTGGGCCATCAGCAGCAGCAGAATTGAACTCGATCACAATCTGTAACCTCATGGCCCAGCATATCCCCCACTCTACCATTACAATCAAGCCAGGGGATCAACCCTGATTCAATGAAGAGTGCAGGAGGGCATGTCAGGAGCTGCACCAGGCATACCTAAAAATGAGGTATCAACCTGGTAAAGCTATACAGGACTACTTGCATTCCAAACAGCATAAGCAGCAAGTGATAGACAGGGCTAAGCAATCCCACAACCAACGGATCAGACCTAAGCGCTATAGTCGTGCCACATCCAGTCGTGAATGGTGGTGGACAATTAAACAACTCACTGGAGGAGGTGGCTCCACAAATATCCCCATCCTCTTTGATGGGAGTGCCCAGCACATTAGTGCAAAAGATAAGGCTGAAGCATTTGCCACAATCTTCAGTCAGAAGTGCCAAGGATGATCCATCTCAGTCTCCTCCGGAGGTCCCCAGCATCATAGATCCCAGTCTTCAGCCAATTCGATTCACTCCATGTGTTATAAAGAAATGGCTGAAGGCACTAGTTACTGCAAGGCTATGGGCCCTGACAATATTCCGGCAATAGCACTGAAGCCTTGTGCTCCAGAACTTGCCTCACCCGTAGACAAGTTGTTCCAGTACAGCTACAACACTGACATCTACCCAGCTATGTGGAAAATTGCCCAGGTATGTCCTGTCCACAAAAAGCAGGACAAATCCAACCTGGCCAGTTACTGCCGCATCAGTCTACTCTGGATCATCAGTAAAGTAATAGAAGGGGTCATCAACAGTGCTATCAAGCGGCACTTTCTTCGCAATAACCTGCTCACTGATGCCCAGTTTGGGATTCGCCAGAGCCACTCAGCTCCTGGCCTCATTACAGTCTTGGTTCAAGCATGGACAAAAGAGCTGAACTCCCGAGGTGAGGTGAGAGTGGCTGCCCTTGACATCAAGGCAGCATTTGACAGAGTGTGGCATCAAGGAGCCTTAGCAAAACTGGAGTCAGTGGGAATTGCGGGAAAACCCTCCAATGGTTGGAGCCATACCTAGCACAAAGGAAAGTGGTTGTAGTTGTTGGAGGTCAGTCATCTCAGCTCCAGGAAATCACTGCAAGAGTTCCTCAGGGTAATTTTCTCAGCCCAAACATCTTCAGCTGCTTCATCAATGACCTTCCTTCTGTCATGTTCGTTGATGATTGCACAATGTTCAGCACCATTCGTGACTCCTCAGATACTGAAGCAGTCCATGTCCAAATACAGCAAGACCTGGACAATATCCAGGGCTGACAAGTGGCAGGTAGTATTCGCACTAAACAACTGCCAGGCAATGACCATCTCCAGCAAGAGAGAATCTAAGCATCATCCCTTGACGTTCAATGGCATTACCTTCGCTGAATCCCCCACTATTAACATCCTGCGGGTTAACATTGACCAGAAACTGAACTGGACTAGCCATATAAATACTGTGGCCACAAGAGCAGGTCAGAGGCTAGGAATCCTGTGGCGATTAACTCATCCCCTGACTCCCCAAAGCCTGTCCACCATCTACAAGGCACAAGTCAGGAGTGTGATGGAATACTCCCCACTTGCCTGGATGAGTGCAGCTCCCACAACACTCAAGAAGCTTAACAACGTCTAGACAAAGCAGCCTGCTTGATTGGCAGCCCACCCACAAACATTCACTCCCTCCACCACTGACACAAATTAGCAGTAGTGTATACCAACTACAAGATGTGCTGCAGGAATTCACCAAGGCTCCTTAGACAGCACCTTCCAAATCCATAACCACTACCGTCTAGAAGGACAAGGAGAGCAGATAGATGGGAACACCACCACCTGGAAGTTCCCCTCCAAGTGACTCACCATCCTGACTTGAAAATATATCGCCCTTCCTTCACTGTCACTGGGTCAAAATCCTCGATCTCCATTCCTAACAGCACTGTGGGTGTACCTACACCACATGGACTGCAGCGCTTCAAGAAGGCAGCTCACCACCACTTTATCAAGGGCAACTAGGAAGGGGCAATAAATGCTGGCCCAGCCAGTGACACTCACAGCCCATGAATGATTTTAAAAAATGAAGGTTACACCCTTTTTAAGATCCCAAAAAGAGCATATTTCCAGCATTATCCCTAACACAACACAGGATTTTCCAGTCCCACCCACTGCTGGGGATCATCCAGTCCCACCAAAAGTCAAGGGATTTTTGAGTTGGCTGCCAAATCTCCAGCGCCGGTTCCTGCCACCACAGGGCCAGAAAATCCCCAGCCAGTGTTGCTTTGAATGTTTATGTTTTTGGAAGGAATCATGTTGGTCAAAACAGCAGAAAACTTCCTTGTTCCTCTTTAAATGGGGGCATGGGATCCTTCACACCTGAACCAGTGGAACAGGCAGAAAGGAACTCATATTAACCTCACAGCCAGAAGTTTAGTGCTTTGACAGTGCAGCACTCCCTCAGAAGTGCAGGGGATATCAACCAAAATTATGTGTTCAACTCCTGAATTGAAACTTGAATTCATGGTTTACTGACTCAGTGTGTAATGAATTTGGAGTGCAGGGCAAGTTTCTTGCAAGAAACAGTAAACTTTATTTACTGACTCCTGATGAAGCTACATGCTTGTACCAAGACCAGGGCTAGAAAGCTCTACCCTTAAGATTACCTGTGCTTAGGGCTGATTCGCCTACACAGTCACATAATCCCCATAACAGTATGAAAGGTTGAATTTACAATTACTAATTAGTGACATGAGTGTTAACACCAACACTGGTCTAAAATGTGCCTGAGAATTTATTCAATACATAGTGATAATGAACTGAACTCCTGAGGAGTGGTTCTGGGGCATCGTCACAGTCAGATAGAATTCTGCTTTAACTGATTGGTACAAAACTGCAGTTTCTGTCATAATTTCGGATTGTTTCAGTTTACAGTGATTGCAAACCAGAATCATACAGTGTAGAAGGGAAGCTATTTCACCCATTGTGCCTCTGCTGGCTCTTTTAATGAGTTATTCAATTAGTTTCTATTAGTTCTATCCCACATAGCTCTGCAAATTAATCCTTTTCAAGGATACATTCAATTCTCTTCTGAAAGTTACTAATTAGCCTGCTTGTGCCACCCTTTCAGGCTGTGCTTTTCAGATCATAACGATTCGCTGAACAACAAGAAATTCTCAACTCCCCTCTGGATCTTTTGCTAATCACCTTAAATCTGCATACTTTCATTATTGAACTCCTCCCAGTGGAAACAAGTTCCCCTTATTTACTCCATTAATACCCTTCATGCTGTTAAATGCCTCCATTAAATCTCCCCTTTATCTTTTGCTGTTCTAATTAAGTCTCCAATATTCATGATAATCGAAGTTTGCAAACCCAGCATTTTAATTTAATGCAGCAATCTTGTAGGACTAGGAAAGAGTTGGAACCGGTTGAGCTGTAGTTGGCCAAACACAGCTGAGATGGAACTGTTTCCAGAATTCCCATTAAATTTTTCTTTCAATTTCTTACAGATTTGAGAACTTCAACAATAAATATCTCAACAAGGTTTTCATCAGAGAGCAACATTTGTCAAAATCCAGCATTGTTGTTTTATACCAGAAACTGGAGAAGAAACACGCTATTGAGCTGGCAGAGGCAGGCCAGCTGGTTGGTGCACCATCCCTCGCTTCTCTCCAGTGAGTAGACTTCATGTTGTGAACTGAGCACTGTTTCATTTATCTTTGTGTTGTCCATCATGAAGTTCTGAATTATACTGGTTGGTAGTTCTTTGTAGAGTAAACCTGCCATGTTGGCTATTCAGCGCTATCAGGAAGAAGGCTCAATGAGAGGAATTGCGCAACGCCTTATATTTATAGTGGGTTTTTTTGTCACTCTATGGCTATCCTTACTGGTAGTCTGGAACACAGTTGTGGTGTTTAGCTGCTAACATGGGGGTGTGTCTAACCTTGCAGACCGTTTAAGGTCCTTTAAGGTTTCTACTTCCTCTTTACAATCCAGAATTATGCATTGGGGGAGGTGATGGCATTATGGTGTTTTCACTGGACTATTAATCCAGAGACCCAGGGTAATGCTCTGGGGACCTGGGTTTGGATCCCACCACGGCAGATGGTGGAATTCAAATTCAATAAACATCTGGAATTAAAAGTGTGATGGTAACCATAAAACCATTGTCAAGTGTTGTAAAAACCCTTCTGATTCGCAAATGCCCTTTAGGGAAGGAAACCTGCCATCTTGTCCACATGTGACTCCAGACCTCACAGCAATGTGTTTAAGACCTAACTGCCCTCTGAAATGGCCTAGCTGCCCATTCAGTTATTTCAAACTGCTAAAAAGTAGTCAGTAGGAAATGAAACCAGACAGAACACTTGGCATCGACCTAGGCATCAGAAGTGTCAACAGCAACCTCAGCCCTGTCAACCCTGCAAAGTCCTCCTTACTAACACCTGAGGGCTAGTACCAAAATTGGGAGAGCTGTCTCACAGACTGGTCAAGCAACAGCCTGACATAGTCATCCTTACAGAATCATGCCTTACAGATCATGTCCCATCACCATCCTGGGTATGTATATCCTGTCCCACCAGCAGGACAGACCCAGCAGAGCTGGAACCACAGTGGTATACAGTTGGGAGGGAGTTTCCCTGGGAGTCCTCAACATCGACTCTGGACCCCATGGAGTCTCACAGCTTCAGGTCAAACATGGACAAGGAAACATCCTCTGATTACCACGTCCTGTCCGCCCTCAGCTAATGAATCAGTATTCCTCCATGTTGAACACTACTTGGAGGAAACACTGTGGGTGGTAAGGGCACAGAATGTAGTCCCCATCATGAAGAGTGGCTTGGTAGCACCACTACTGACTGAGTCAGCCGAGTCCTAAAAAACATAGCTGCTAGACTGGGTCTGTGACAGGTAGTGATGAAAAACATACCTGACCTCATCTTCACCAACCTGCCTGCTGCAGATACATCTGTCCAAGACAGTATTGGTTGGCATGACCACTGCACAGTCATTTTGGAGACAAAGTCTCTTATTCACATTGAGGACACTCTCCATTGTGTTGTGTGGCACTACCAGCATGCTAAATGGGATAGATTTCAAATAGATCTATCAGTAAAAGACTAGGCAACCATGAGGTGCCGTGGGCCATCAGTAGCAGCAGGATTGTACTCAACCACAATCTCTAACCGCATGTGCTGGCATATCCCCCACTCTTCCATTACCATCAAGTGAGGAGATTAATCCTGGTTCAATGAAGAGTGCAGGAAGGCATGCCAGGAATAGCACCAGGCATACATAAAAATGAGGTGTCAACCTAGTGAAGCTATATCACAAGACTACTAGCATTCCAAACAGCATAAGCAGCAATTAAACAACTCACTGGAGGAGGAGGGTCCACAAATATGCCCATCCCCAATGATGGAGGAGCCCAGCACATCAGTGCAAAAGATAAGGCTAAAGCATTTGCAACAATCTTCAGCCAGAAGTGTTGAGTGGATGATCCATCTCAGCTTCCTGCAGAGGTCCCCAGCATCACAGATGCCAGTCTTCAACCAATTTGATTCACTCCATGTGATATCAAGAAACAGCTGAAGGCACTGGGTACCTCAAAGGTTATGGGCCCTGACGATATTCTGGCAATTGTGCTGAAGACTTGTGCTCCAGCACTTGCTGCGCCCTGAGCAAAGCTGTTCCAGTACAGCTACAATACTGGCATCTATCTGGCTATGTGGAAAATTGCCTAAGACATCTTGTACACAAAAAGCAGGACAAATCCAACCCAACCAATTACCACCCCATCAGTCTACTTTCGATCATCAGTGATGGAAGAGTTAATCAACAGTGCTTTCAAGCTGCACTTCCTTAGCAATGACCTGTTCACTGCCACTCAGTTTGGGTTCCACCAGGGTCACTCAGCTCCTGACCTCATTACAGCCTTGGTCAAACATGGACGAAAGAGCTGAGCTTCCGAGGTGAGGTGAGTGACTGCCCTTGACATCAAGGCAGCATTTGACCGAGTGTGGCATCAAGGAGCCCTGTCAAAACAGAAGTCAGTGGGAATCAGGGGGAAAACTCCCCACTGATTGGAGTCATACCTAGCACAAAGGAAGATGGTTGTGGTTTTTGGAGGTCAGTCATTTCAGCTCCAGGACATCACTGCAAGAGTTCCTCAGGGTAGTGCCCTGGGACCAACCATCTTTATCTGCTTCATCAATGACCTTCCTTCCATCATAAGGTCAGAAGTAGGGATGTTCACTGATGATTCAGATCCATTCACAACTCCTCAGATACTAAAGCAGTCCATGTCCAAATGCAGCAAGACCTGGACAATATCCAAGCTTGGGCCGACAGTTGCAAGTAACATTGGCACCACACAAATGTCAGACAATGACCATCTCCAACAAGAGAGAATCTAACCATCGCTCCTTGATGTTCAATGGCATTACCATTGCTGAATCCCCCACCATCAACATCCTGGGATTACCACTGACCAGAAACTGAACTGGATTAGCCATAAAAATATTCTGGTTACAAGAGCAGGTCAGAAGCTAGGAATCCTATGGCGAGTAACTCACTTCCTGACTCCCCAAAGCCTGTCTACCATCTACAAGGCACAGGTCAGGAGTGCGATGGAATACTCTCCACTTGCCTGAAAGAGTGCAGCTCCAACAGCACTCAAGAAGCTTGACACCATCCAGGACAAAGCAGCCCACTTGATTGGCACCCCAACCACAAATTCACTCCCTCCACCACCAACTCACAGTAGCAGCAGTGTGCACCATCTACAAAATACACTGCAGGAACTCACCAAGGCTCCTTAGACAGCACCTTCCAAACCCACAACTACTACCATCTAGAAGGATAAGGGCAGCAGATACATGGGAACACCATCACCTGGAAGATCCCCTCTAAGCCACTCAGTATCCTGACATGGACATATATCACTGTTCCATCACTGTCGCTGGGTCAAAATCCTGGACCTCTCTCCCTAACAGCACTCTGGGTGTACGTACACCACAGGGACTGTAGAGTTTCAAGAAGGCAGCTCACCACCACCTTGTTCTCAGGGTCAATTAGTGATGGGCAATAAACGCTGACCTAGCCAGCGATGCCCTCACCCCATGAATGAATTTAAAAGTGATGTGTCATTGGCCAGCATGTTCAGCAAGTATATCTGTGTTTTGGCCAAAAATTAAGATTTGGGAAAGAAAGACAGGCAGAAAGAGAAACAGAAAGATAACCTTGGATAAGCAACGTACCTAACTTGTTCAACAAACAAAGCTTATGCTGATTTGGACTGAAGTTACATGTACAATAAAGTTATAACTTGGAATGAAAACTTTGCACTGATGCTAAAATTGATGATTTATTGGAATATAAATTAGTCTCAGGCAGAATACCAGGCAATGACTATCTCCAATAAGAGAGAATATAAACAGCCCTTTTTACGTTCAATAGAATTAGCGTTGCTGAATCCCTCACCATCAGCTGCAGGTATTACCATTGGCCAGAACCTTAGCTAGACCAGCCACATAAATACAATGGCTGCAAGATAAGATCAGGGGTTGGAATTCTGCAGCAAGTAACTCACCCACTGACTGCCCAAAGCCTATTCACCATCCCCAGGGCACAAGTGGGAGTGTGATGGAATACTGTCCGTTTGCTGGGATGAATGTGGTTCCAACAACACTCAAGGAGCTCAACACCATCCCCAATCACACTTGGTCAGCAACCGATCCACCAACTTAAACATTCAGTCCCTCCTCCATCAGTGCACAGTGGAAGCCAGGTAAACCATCTACAAGATGTACTGAGACAACTCACCAAGCCTCCTTTGACAACAGCTTCCAAATTTACATATACACCTAGAAGCACAAAGGCAGCAGACACATGGGAATACCATCACCTGTAAATTCCCTCGCAAGTCACACATCATCCTGACTTGGAACTACTCAACAGGTCTGACAGCATCTGCGGAGAGGAATACAGTTAATGTATCAAATCCGTATGACTCTTCATCAGAACTAAAGAAAAATAGAAATGAGGTGAAATATAAGCTGTTTGAGGGGGTTGGGACAGGTGAAGCTGGACAGAGGGCCAGTGATAGGTGGAGGCAAAGAAGAGATTGCCAAAGATGTCATAGACAAAATGACAAAAGGGTGTTGACGGTGGTGATATTAGCTAAAGATGTGCTAATGGTGACATTAAGGGTAGAAAACAGGACGAACTAGTGACAGATGGCCATGGTTGGGGTGGGATAGGGGGAAGGGATCGAAATAGGCTAAAAGGTAGAGATAAAACAATGGATGGAAATAAATTTTAAAACAATAATAGACATAGGTGGGAAAAGAAAAATATATTTTAAAAATATATAAATTATTAGAAAAAAGAGGGACCGGAAAGGGGATGGGGATGGAGGGTTCATAATCTGAAGTTGTTGAACTCAATGTTAAGCCCGGAAGGCTGTAAAGTGTCTAATCGGAAAATGAGGTGCAGTTCCTCCAGTTTGCGTTGAGCTTCACTGGACATTGCAGCAGGCCAAAGACAGACATTTGGGCATGAGAGCAGGGTGGTGTATTGAAATGGCAAGTGACAGGGAGGTCTGGGTCATGCTTGTGGACAGACGGAAGGTGTTCCGCAAAGCAGTTACCCAGTCTGCGTTTGGTCTCTCCAATGTAGAGGAGACCACATTGGGAGCAGTGAATGCAGTAAACTAAATTGAAGGAAGTGCAAGTGAAGTGCTGCTGCAATTGAACGGAGTGTTTGGGCCCTTGGACGACGAGGAGGGGGGAAGTAAAGGGGCAGGCATTGCATCTTCTGTGGTTGCATGGGAAGGTACCGTGGGAGGGGGTTGAGGTGTAGGGGGTGATGGAGGAGTGGACCAGGGTGTCCCGGAGGAAATGGTCCCTATGGAATGCCAACAGGGGGGTGAGGGGAAGATGGGTTTGGTGGTGGCATTATGCTGGAGTTGGCTGAAATGGCGCAGGATGATCCTTTGAATGCGGAGGCCGATGGGGTGATAAGTGAGGACAAGGGGGACCCTATCATGGTCTTGGGAGGGAGAAGAAGGTGTGAGGGCAGATGCGCGGGAGATGGGCCGGACATGGTTGAGGGCCCTGTTAACCACCATGGGTGGAAAACCTCGATTAAGGAAGAAGGAAGACATGTCAGAAGAACTGTTTTGGAAAGTGGCATCATCAGAACAGATGCAACGGAGGCGAAGGAACTGAGAGAATGGGATTCCTTAGAGGAAGTAGGGTGTGAGGAGCTGTAGTCGAGGTAGCTGTGGGAGTCAGTAGGCTTGTAATGAATATTGGTGGGCAGTCTGCCACCAGAAATTGAAGCAGAGAGGTCAAGGAAGGGGAGGGAAGTGTCAGTGATGGACCATGTGAAAATGATGGAGGGGTAGAAATTGGAAGCAAAATTAATAAATATTTCCAGGTCCAGATGAGACCATGAAGCGGCACTGAAGCAGTCATCGATGTACTAGGGAAAGAGTTGTGGGAGGGGGCCTGAGGAGGACTGGAACAAGGATTGTTCCACATATCACATAAAGAGGCAGGCATAACTGGGGCCCATGCAGGTACCCATAGCCACACCTTTTATTTGGAGGAAGTGAGACGAGCTTAAGGAGAAACTGTTCAGTGAGAGAACAAGTTCAATCAGACGGAGGAGAGTAGTGGTGGATGGGGATTGTTTGGGCCTCTGTTCGAGGACGAAGCGGAGAGCCCTCAGACCATCCTGGTGGGGCTTGGAGGTGTAGAGGGATTGGACATCCATGGTGAAGAGGAGGTGGTTGGGACCAGGGAACTGGAAATTATTGATATGATGCAGGGCATCAGAGGAATCGCAGATATGGGTGGGAAGAGACTGGACAAGGGGAGAGAGAATGGAATCAAGATAGCAAGAAATGAGTTCCGTGGGGCAGGAACAGGTTGACACGATCGGTCTGCCGGGATCGGCTGTCACTTGCTCGTCCTGTTTTCTACCCTTAATGTCACCGTAAGCACATCCTTTAGCTAATATCACCACCACCAACACCCCTTTGTCCTTTTGTCTATGACATCTTTGGCAATCTCTTCTTTGCCTCCACTGGCCCTCTATCCAGCTCTACCCGTCCCACCCCCCTCAAACAGCTTATATTTCACCTCATTTCTATTTTTCTTTAGTTCTGATGAAGAGTCATACGGACTCGAAGTGTTAACTGTCTTCCTCTGCACAGATGCTGTCAGACCTGCTGAGTTTTTCCAGCTATTTTTGTTTTTGTTTCAGATTTCCAGCATCTGCAGTATTTTGCTTTTATCTGACTTGGAACTATATTGCCATTCCTCCATTACTATTGGGTCAAAATCCTGGAACTCCCTCCCTCACAGCACTGTGGGTCTACCTACACACACCATATGGACTGCAAAATTCAAATAGGGTAGCTCACCACTCTCAAAGGAAATTAGGGATGCGTAGCAAATGTTGGCCTTACCAGCAATGTTCACATAAACTGTTGGAGAGTACTTAAACTAGTGTGGCAGCGGGATGGGATCCTAAGAGTAGAATTAGATAGGTCAGGTTCATATCAGAAAAATGGAGGTAGAACATTAGCTAGGGGCATTGTGATAGACATGGAGTTACAGGAGAAGCAAAGTTTAAAAAGTGTCCAACAAGGGAAATTGACGAGGTTAAACTGTTTTTAACTTCAATGCAAGGAGTATTGCAAACAACGTAGATGAGTTAAAGGCACAGGTAGACTCATGGCAGCAGGATGTCATTGCTATAACGGAGACCTGGCTAAAGGAGGGACAAAACTGGCAGCTAAATATCCCTGGTTATAGAGTCTTCAGACACGATAGAGTAGGATATAAAAAAGGAGGGGGTGTAGCATTAATGGTTAAAGAATCAATTCCAGTTGTGAGAAGGGATGATATACTAAAGGGGTCAACAAATGAGGCTTTATGGATCAAGCCTAGAAATAAAAAAAAGGCACTCACACTACTAGGAGTATAATACAGATCCCCAAATAGTGAAAGGGAGATAGAAGAACAAATATGTAGGCAAATTTCTGCTTGTAAGAACAAGAGGACAATAATAGTAGGAGACTTCAACTACCCTAATATCAACTGGGATTCAAACAATATAAGGGGCACTGAGGGAGAAAAATTCATGCAAGTAAAGTTAAAGATAACCCAAAGATTTTTTACCAATACATTAATGCTAAAAGGTTAGTTAAGGAAAAAGTGGGACCTATCAGAGATGAAGATGGAAACTTGTGTGTAGATGCCGAGGCTGTGGGAAGGGTTTTGAATGAATATTTTGTCTCCGTGTTTACAAAGGAAAGGGAGGATGTAGATATAGTAGTCCAGGAAAATATTTTCAGCCAACTAGTGACAAACGTAATGAGAGGAGATGCAAATCTAGACTTAGTCTTGGGGAATGAAGAAGGGCAAGTGGGTGAAGTGATAGTTAGCGATCATATCGGGGACAGTGATCACAATTCAATTAGATTTAGCATTACCTTGGAAAAGGACAGAGATAAGGCAGAAGTAAAAGTCTTGAACTGGGGGAAGGCAAATTTTTCAGAAATGAGAAGGGACTTGGCTGAGGAGGACTGGACAGCACTGCTGGAGGATACAACAGTGGAAAACCAATGGGAAGCACTAAAAAGCGAGATCATAATTGTAAAAGTAGACATGTCCCCTACAAAAATAAGAGTGGTACTGCCAAATCTAGACCCCCCTGGTTGTCTAGAGGAATACAGGGGAAGATCAAACAGAAAAAGAAAGCGTACGATAGGCAAAAAGAGCTAAGCACTGCAGATAACCTAGACGAATATGGGAAGTGCAGGGACAAAGTAAATAAGGAAATCAAAGAGAGGGCATGAAAAAAGATTAGCAAGTAAAGGTAAAGATAACCCAGAGATATTTTACCAATACATTAATGCTAAAAGGTTAGTTAAGGGAAAAGTGGGACTTATCAGAGATGAATATGAAAACTTGTGTGTAGATGCAGAGGCTGTGGGAAGGGTTTTGAATGAATATTTTGTCTCCGTGTTTACAAAGGAAAGGGAGGATGTAGATATAGTAGTCCAGGAGGAACACTGCAAGATATTGGATGCTATAGTCATAAAGAGAGAGGAAATACTTGAAGGGTTGAAATCCTTGAAAGTTGATAAGTCACCAGGGCCAGATGGATTGTTTCCGAGGCTGCTGAAGGAAGTCAGGGAGGAGATAGCAGATGCTTTAAGGATGATTTTCCAATCTTCAATAGATACAGGGGGGGTACCAGAGGACTGGAGAAATGCAAACATAGTTCCATTGTTTAAAAAGGGATCAAAGGAAATGCCAAACAATTATAGGCCAGTTAGTCTTACATCGGTGGTGAGCAAATTAGTAGAATCAATCCTGAGAGATAGGATTAACTGTCATGTGGAAAGGCATGGACTAGTCAGGGATGGTCAGCATGGATTTGTTAAAGGAAGGTCTTGCCTCACAAATTTGATTGAATTCTTTGAGGAAGTGACAAGAAGGGTTCATGAAGGTAGTGCAGTGGATGTTGTGTACATGGATTTTAGCAAGGCATTTGACAAGATCCCACATGACAGATTGATCAGGAAAGTAAAAGCCCATGGGATTCAGGGTAATGTGGCAAACTGGATAAAAGGTTGGCTTTGTAACAGGAAACAAAGGGTAATGGCTGATAGCCCTTGGATATGGAAAGTTGTCTCAAGTGGTGTTCCACAGGGCTCGGTGTTGGGACCCTTGCTGTTTGTGTTATATATTAACGATTTGGATGTGAACGTGGGGGGGTCATGATTGGGAAATCTGCAGATGACACAAAGATTAGCCAAGTAGTGGATAGTGTAGAGGATAGCCGTAATCTCCAAAATGATGTAGGTACGTTGGTGGAATGGGTGGTAAAGTGGCAAATGGATTTTAACATAGAGAAGTGTGAGGTCATACATTTAGGAAGATCAAACATTTACAGGGATTACAAAATAAATGGGGATATACTAAGAGAGGTAGATGAAGTGACAGATCTTGGCATACAAATACACAGATCCCTGAAGGCAGCAGTTCAAGTAGACAAGGTTGTTAAGAAGGCATATGGAATGCTCTCCTTCATTAGCAGAGGTATAGAATATAAAAGTAGGGATACAATGTTGGAATTGTATAAAACACTGGTGAGGCCACAACTGGAGTATTGTGTGCAGTTCTGGTCACCACATTACAGGAAGGACGTAATAGCTCTGGAGAGAGTGCAGAGGAGGTTTACAAGAATGTTGCCAGGGTTAGAAAAATGTAGCTACGAGGAGAGATTGGATAGGTTGGGGTTATTTTCCTTAGAACAAAGAAGGCTGAGAGGTGACTTGGTTGAGGTGTACAAAAGTATGAGGGAAATAGATAGAATATTCAGGATAAAATTGTTTCCCTTGATGGAGAATTCTAGAACCAGGGGACATAGATTCAAGATAAGTGGCAGAAGGTGTGGGGGGACATGAGGAAGAACCTTTTTTAAGCAGAGGATAGTGGGTGTCTGGAATTCACTGCCCAAGTTGGTGGTAGAGGCAGAAACTTTAAATTCTTTTATAAAGTACCTGGATCTGCACCTTAAGTGCTGTACGCTGCAGAGTTATGGGCTGGGTGCAGGAAGGTGGGAATAGAAAGGGCACCTGGGTGTCCTCAGGCTGGCATGGACAAGATGGGCCAAATGGCCTCCTTCTGTGCTGTAAACTTTTCTATGGTTCTAAACGAATAAAAAAATCTAAAATAAGCTGCCAGTTTGTTCTCACCCACTGTGTGCTTCTCTACAAGACAAATCTATACCTGACTGTGTTTCAATGGTTCACTCCGAAGCATTTCAAATAAATATTTGTACTAATGCAGATCCAAAATTCATTCTTGAGCAGCTGCTATGCATTTACACTAATGCTAAATTTCTCTCTATCCTTGAGCAGCATCACAATCCTACCTCCCCTCATTCCACAGCAAGTGGATGTTTTAAATCTTCCCAAACAAAGCAACCAGTGTAGATGTTCACTACAATTCAGCACATTACATGACGGAACCCAAACATGGTGCAGCAATTTACAGTAAGGAGTTGTAGCTGGAAACTATCAGTGATGTTATCATATGAATGCTCATTCCAAATGCCTTTCTCCATAGTATCAACAATGGCATTAATCTATTTAAAGTAAACAGATTAATAGTTCTCCTTCAGATAGCACAGTTTGATAAAAGTGCATCATGTGTTTGTATGATAACATCGCCGACAGTCAATTTTACTGCTGTGTCAGAATTTAAGTTGATTTGTCACAATTTCCCAGAGACAGCCTGTTACTGAGTTCCCTTCAGTTACAGTGGGTGAAACTCCACATCTTTTTTATTTATGATATGGAACCTGAGGGAGGGGTGGTGGGGAGTGGTGGGTGGGGAAGGGAGATGTGGAGGGGGTTGTGGGAGTACGCTCAGTTAGTATGTCAAGGTTGACTCAATGGTCCCCCATTCCAAGCTGTGAACTGCTCTTGAAGAGATAGGGTGACTCACTGTCATCTTAATCCTCTGACCCGAGCTGCTATCAAACACATCCTTAGGCCAAAAATGTAGGATCATTGAATTGAACCTGTCTACTGCTTAGAATTTCATATGTTTCCTTACTTGGGCCCATGAGCACATGGACAATAAGATCATGACGTCTCCTGATTTCACAACAATTTGCCTTTATGTAGCATCCTTGTGTCATAGTCCTAGCTAATGTTTCTGCTGGACAAGTCAGAACCCAGGGTGGAACCCAGCTTGATCGATCCTAACTTTTTTTTGTTTAGAAACGTGGAGAGTGGCTACTGAACAGAGACACAGGAGTCAGCTGATGAATTTTTAACAAAAGAATAAAACATTTATTAGACAACAAAAGATTAACTGTATTACAATACTCCCTCATCCACACCTCTACCTTTACAGATTTATACAGATTTGTAAGGATACCACAAGTTACAAAAGCTACATTATACTCTAATGTTCATAGTTAGTACACAGTCCATATCAGCCAATAGGCGACCTGTGGTCAGACACACCTCACTCTGAAGCCAAGTGACAGATGCCACCCCAAGCAGATGCTATGGATCCCTCATCACCTCCCCCCAGACACTTGTCACAATGTGAGCCAACCACTCTCACTGAACTCTGTCTTTCACATGGAGGTTTCCAATCTCCACTCTCAAAGAACTGGAATCTTCTCCCAAGTGATGCTTTCTCTGAGATGCCTTCCACAAGGTTCCACCTCCAGGGCTGAGCTCTCCTTCCGATGTGCCTCTCTCCACGATCACCACATGCATTCAGGCTTTGCCTTCCATGCACTCTCTCTCAAATGCTTAGTCACGCCAACAGAACACCATTGCATTGCATGCCCGTAGTAAAGAGTTATAGACATTCGGCTGTCTCCTTGGATCTTCTGGCTTCTCGCAAACCTATTTTGCTTTAAGTCTGTGTCCTGCAGCTTTCTCTGTTTAAGCTTTGAGCCTTCCTCTCTGCTCCTTACTTTCGCTTCCATTGAACAGGACCATTTCCAGATTCCTGACCTTGCCCTTTGACTTAGCTGTCCTGTTGGTATCTTTCCTGTTCCACTCCCAGGTTTTGGGGTCTTTCTTCTTTAGTTTTTGGAACCAGCTTCCTGCAGTTCCATCTAGTGTTTCCAGCTTCTCCTGGCAGCTGCTTCCAACTGAATTAAAATTGCTTTCTGTTTCTCCCTGACTCAGTATGCACCTCCTGTTGCTAGCCAACAGCCCAGTTTTTTCTACTTTGTGTTTATTTTAATTCCCCTTAAAGAGTCATAAAACCTCATTAGAACACAGACATATTTTAAAGTGAAACCAAAACTCAAGTTCCCCCTTTCTTAATACACAAATACAGAAATGAAAACTAAATTTAAACTTAAAGCTAAAACTCATTCCTAACACCTAGAAATACAAATATAACTTAATTAAACTATTTCTAGTTCCTAACACAACATAGTAAAACATCTTAAGATGCTTCACATGACCATAATCAGACACAAATGGACACTGAACTAGAGAAGGAGGCATTAGGACAGGTGACCAAATGCTTGGACAGATTGGTAGGTCTATAGAGTGACTTAAAGGAGGAGACAGAGAGATTTAGGGAGGATTTTCTAGCGGGTATAACCCAGACACCTGAGGCATGGCTATCAATTATGAAGTGAAGTGAGGCATAGACAAGAGGCTTGAATTGGAAGAATGCAGAATTCTCTGAGGGGTTATAGGGCTGGAGCAGCCTACAGGGATAGAGAGGACGCGATGGGATCATGGAGGGTTTTGAACATGACGATGAGAATTTTAAAATGGTGGACATCAGTCAGTGTTTGTTAATGGGTGCAAACTTCCCTGGTCACGTCAGCTGATTCATAGTTTTCTCACAAAAATGGACAGAACTGTGAAATACAAACACCAAGAAACAAGCCCGAGCAGTGAGTGGAACTTGACTAATTCGGTCACTATAAATCAGTGACTCTGATTACAAGCTCTACTGTTTGTGCTTTCACATTTTGATACTGTTCCTGCAGTGGGAATACAGCAAACTTGTTTAGTAGCGAGTGTGCACAGTGCCACTCACAAATTATACAGCAGCAGATGTTGCAAATTGTCAACTTTAGCTGGTGTAAATTGTATGTATGTGTGATGTGGTAGCATGATCCATGTTGATTAATGATAGGCATAAACAAGTGGTTAGATAAGATTATTGTAATTAGTGTTAGAATATTTAAACCAATCTAAAGTCAAATCAGGAACAAAACAGGGATAGGAAAAAAGGGATGAGAAACTAGTCAGAGTTCTGCAACTTGCTTTTCTGTTAATGGCAATGAATTGAAACCCATGATAACTTAAAAGATCTGAGCTGGGCAGCACTGGAACATTGCAACTGACCTCAATGTTGCTGGAGGAGGGAGAGAAAAATCAGCCACTCTACTAATATTCAGCAACTACCTTTAGAAAGTAGGTATCAGGTTAGGCCAGCGTAAGGCTCAGCAGTCGCTCCCCTGCAGGCAAACAGCACACCTAGTTTCCCACATTATAAAATTTTCACTTGAGCAAAGAAGCACAGAGGGCTTTGCTACATAGAACCAAGGTCCAATAGTTAACTGGGTTGAGTTTGTCTCAGACAATATCCCAAAACGGCAAATAGATAATTACCTTCAAAGAAACAGAAAGGAAAATTGGACCAAGTGTATAAATTCAGCCTCTTCTGGCCAAGGATCTAGCGCTTAGAAAGTTTTGCCTGACAGAGAAGCTACACTGCCCACACCCACCCTGACCCCCAGGCCTCTGGTTGCTGGTTTAGATCGAGTTGTGACTCAACATCTGCGGACCTGATCTGCATTTTAAGCAGGACCCCACTTCCTACCTGTGGGCTCATCTCCTCAAAAGAGCAGGTTAAATTGGGGACACAGTGGAAAAAAGTGGGATTGGTAGGGATAAGTAACTGTCGTTATTTTAGCCGCACCCTTACTATCTAGTCAGATTTCACAAATAGGGGGCAACTAAAATCAGAGCCTTTGGTGTCTACTTCAAATTTTAGAAGTTTTTTTTAGCCTGCTTGCTCTAAACTGAACCATCCTTGATCCTGATAGTGAATTTTTGAGACCTAGACTTCACAGAAAATGGCAATTTAAAATGATGAAATACAGGAATTTAAGGCACGGATTTAACATCTTCCACTATCATGAAAAAACTTCTGGGAAACTACTTGGCAAGGTTTGGTGCATTTTCGGCATCTACATGCTCCGATATTTAATCATGTTTTTAATCTTCCTGAAACAGCGATGAACAAACTGCTGAAGTTTGCAAAAGTCCGGTTCCTTCAGAGCAGTTCGATAACATTCAGGAGCTCTTGATAAGAAATCTTTATCGAATAAGGCAAACGGTATGAAAGTTTATTTATTCTGTAATATTATATTTATTTCTGAAGTGCACAGGTCTCAAACCAGCCTAGTGAGACTCCAGCTTTCACTGGTTAGTTACCCAGTTTGTGTTGCAGTTCTGCAAGGTCCCGTCGAAATACAAGGTGATGCCAGGGTGATTAACAACTTGGTTCAAAATGTTCTTGTACTTTATGGGTTTCCTCACTTTATATACCCTGTGTGTTATACATTGAATATATTGAATATACATTGATGAAAACAAATTACTGTGGATGCTGGGTCTCTGAAGTAAAAACAGAAAATGCTGGAAAATCTCAGCAGGCCTGGCAGCATCTATGGAGAAAGAAACAGAGTTAACATTTCGAGTTTGTAGGATTCTTCTTCAGAGTTAAAAAGAAGTAGAAATATGATTTATTCTATTTAAGAGATGGTGGAGCAGGTGAAGCAAAATAGGTCAGGGATAGTTGGGAGCTCAGGAGAGATTGACAAAGGTGTCATGAACACAAGACAAAGGAAATGTTAATGGTGGTGGTGAAGACTAAAGAAGGTTGGGGAAAAATGATATAAAAAGGAATAGAAAATATATTTAAAAACACTAAAAAAAATTGGATTAAAAAGAGGGCGAGGATGGAGGAGAGAGTTCATGGTCTGAAGTTATTGAACTCAATGTTAAGTCTGGAAGGCTGTAAAGTATCTAATCAGAAGATGAGGTGCTGTTCCTCCAGTTTGTGTTGGGCTTCACTGGAACATTGCAGCAAACCAAGGGCAGACATGTGAGCTTGAGAGTGGAATGGTGTGTTGAAATGACAAGCAACAGGAAGGTCTGGGTCATGGTTACAGGCCGAGCAAAGGTGTTCCGCAAAGCGGTATTTATTTATTTTATGGCCAGGATATTGAGGTCAGCGAGCGGGGGACGGGGCCTGCTCGCCGATGCGTAAAATGACGCGGGATGACGTCAGGCAGAATTCCCGATGTCACCCTGTGTCATTTCAATTTTCAGCTCTGCGGGGGCGCAGCCAAATCAGCTTTGCGCCCGACGACATGTCAACGACCAATTGAGGCCATTTAAAAAGTAATTCAAGTAGTTAATGGACCTGCCTGTCCAACCTTAAGATTGGCGGGCAGGCCGGGAGACCTGACGGGCTTCGTAAAAAGCATGAAACCTCATTCACGGGCGGGTTTTTAAAAATTTTATACACGTTTGAATAAAAGTGATGGACATGTCCCAACTCATGTGACAGTGTCAGGAAAATTTTACGCTTGTACGTTGACCATTTTTGAATTTGGCACCAAGCTCCCTGAGGCCGCACTTGGCCTCAGGAAGATGAGTGCACTCTTTTGTGCGCGTGTGCGAAAGAGCGCACTCCTGGCTTAGGGAATCCACCACCCCACCCCCCCCCCCCCACCGCACAGGGAGTGCATAGCACTTCCTGGTGAATGTCACACTATGTGGCCCAATTAAGGCCCGCCCACGTAAAATGGCGGCACGCACAAATCGGAGGCGCGCCTGCACTCGTCCGCTCCTGCACTTCCCCCCCAACTGGGGAAAAATTCTTCCCTATGTATATTGTTTTTAATCCCTTTTTTTATCCTTTTTCCCCAACTCTCCCTCCTACCCCCCCAATAGGGCCACCTGTCACTGGTTTCTATGCTGTGCTTTCACAGAGTGCTACCCTTGTTCTGCTATTAACACATTCTGCTCTTACCTTTATGCAACTCCCAGCAGCTTCTTTAGTCTTTAACACTGCCATTAACACTCCCTTTGTCTCATGTCCATGACACCTTTGTCAATCTCTCCTTAGTTCCCGCCTCTCCCTGGCCTTCTATCTCATTTACCTGCTCCGCCCCCTCTTCAACAGTATAAAATCCATCACATTTCTATTTCTCTTTAGTTCTAAAGAAGAGTCATATAGACTCGAAACGTAAACTCTGTTTCTCTCTCTCCACAGATACTACCAGAACTGCTGAGGCATTCCAACATTTTCTGTTTTTATAATGTAACCCACAATGCAAGTTTCAATGCAAATTGGACAATTTCTATTATGGACCAGTTGCACATCTGGGAGGCAGAGTTGAAAATCTACCCCGGTGTGCCTTGGTCTGTTTAATTCCTAAATAACTGTTGTGAGGCCCAGGGATCATACAGAGAAACATTTTGACACTTTAATACGATTTATAAGAATGCATCACATTGTGCCATGTGATGACCTCAGCTTTGGTAAATCTATGAATATATAGTTTATTGCATTGAAGCTCAGGCTATGAATAAACAGACTAATTAATTTGGCATTAAAAAACTAAAACAGTCATCACTGCAAATTTGCAGTGATTTATAGCCTTGATTAACAAAGACAACATAAGCTTCTGATAAGACACCTCTCCATCTAAAATGGATCCTTGAAGAATAGTTGCTCATCTTCACATGCCAAAATAAAGTTGTGGAGCCACTAATCCAACTCACTCTCCCTGCCATTATCTGTCTTCTGGTGACTAGCACAGAGTGAAACATAGGTATATTATTCAACATCTTTTTGAAAAAACACTTTGGCAAAGAGTGACTGCATCTCTCGTAATTATATTAGGTTAACAACCATTAACATGGTCTCTGTTCCCAGACATTTCCAAACATATTTACCATTTAAAATAAAGGTCAACAGCATTTCACAGTTACTCAGTCTGGATCCAGCTAGCATGTCAAGCTGACCAATTAGCCTCCACTGGAATGGCTTGATTTATTGAGCTGCCTGTAATACTTTAAACACCGTAATCAGTGAATCCCCATCCAAGTACAAGGATGGCAATTAAACTATGCCACTATTTTTCAAGGATTTATTTTAGATGGAGAGTCTTTCTAGCAGAAGCATATGTTGTTTTGGTGTTCAAAGGCAGTGACGGCTGTTTAATTACTTTTTTAATGTCAAATTAATGCTGAATTGTACACACCTCCATTTTGTGCTGTGATGTGAACTTTAACTAGGCTGTAAAAACTGTATCTGCACAACTTACAGAAACACCACATAGAAGCACAAAGATAGCAAATGCTTGGGAACACCAGCAGTTGCATATTCCCTTCAAGTCACACGCCATCCTGACTTGGAAAATATATTACCATTCCTTCATCGTCACTGAGTCAAAGTCCTGGAACTCCCTTTCCAACAGCACTGTGGGTGTCCCTACACCACATGGACTGCAACGGTTCAAGAATGCAGCTCACCATCACCTTCTCAAGGGCAATCAAGAATGAACAATAAACACTGGCCTTGTCAGTGGTGGTTACACCTCGTGAACAAATTAAAAACAAAATTACTGAGCATGGAGTGACATTAACCTTGCAGAGGGAACGTTGATAAAGAGTCCAGCAAATAATAGAGCATGGAGAAACTGCTTGTCTCCATGACAACATGAAGCAACTTTTTGTCACATTTGGCTAGTTAATTGAGATTGAACCAATCTTTACTATCTCTTCAATTTTATCAGGATGTGTGGCATTTCTACAAATCACCACACTTTCACTCATTTTGGTTTCAATACAGAACCTATTGTGTTACATCAAACTCTGAAATATGGAAACGGTTGCATGTTTAAATGGACTTAGGATCTAATTCATTCTTTCTGATAATAAGTTTTACTCCAAAACATTCTCCGAGGTGCTAGAATATCAGCTAAAGTTTTTTCACCTTCAAATGGTGTCACGATCCTTCACAATGACCGCCAACACATCTCTGAGAATTATTTGGTAATTAAAACGCTTTGTCTAACAAAGTTCCTTGAAGTTCTTGAATGAAGCCTCAATGCTTATATTAAAGGTCAGTTTTCAACAAGACCAGCCTTGTAATTATTGTGAAAAAGGCTCCTCACCCATCTTGGCTCTGAAGCCACTATGGGCTAAAGTTGGAATTTACAGCATTATTTTCGTTCCATCCTTTAAAAGTAGATACCCTATACTTACCATTTGGAATGATTGGACTTGTAAAATTATCTCTTGAAGGCACTTCAAGTTGAGTAGATAAAGCATGACGCTTATCTGTAATCGTAGAAATAGAACAAAATATCACCCATTGCCCTCCACCCCCTTCATTCAACGTGCTCAGTCAAAAAGGACCTGGGAATCAGCAACAATGATCCAAATACCCCTCTGCTTCAGCCTCACTCAAGATTAGTGTTAGTCATTCATCATCCGCCAATTTCCACTCATCTCTTACCAAAAGAGACTTATATCTTAATGGTGTGTGGTGCTATCCAAACATGCACAACAATCTGAAATAAATGGTACATCAACTTCAGACGAGGAGCAAATGCCTGGTTACATGTGAACATCCACAAGTTGTTTTTTGAGTTGTACCACTCTCCCGTTGGCCTCACACAGATGGCATCTTTGTTTAAGCCTCCCCCTTTTTTTAGGAATTTCTTTATTTGCCCAGTTATGTTCCATTAAACTCATCATAAAAAGTTAAACCTTGTTGTTACCAGAGGTATTGTTACGGTTCTAGTAAATCCAATGACTATCAATCAACCTCTCTGGCTCTGAAAATGAAATATTATAAGTGTGAAATCCCATTCCTTCTTGCTTGGAATATTTTGGGGAGATTTCACACATATCAAATTTTAAGAAAAGCACACTTGTCATTTTTTTGTCCTTTTCTCTCTTCCTTGATCTAACCTTTCTTTTCCTTTATTCCCCCTTTCTGTACTTGATTTAGCATTAAATTCATGCACTCTAATTTATACTTCCTTATTTATTATTCCTTCAATCTCATGGTTAAGGCAATAACCTGTTGCTTGCCATGTTCACTCAGAACCCACATGCCCTGTATCTCTCCCTGTGCTGTTACCAGCTCACAATTTAAGCAATTTTGTGGGTAAGGTATTTTTGAGCAGATGAGTAGGGACCAGTCTAACTAATTACAAAATCTGGCCTGTGTGAGCAATTTGAACATGAGTGAAGAGATAGGATTGGGTGTAGTAAATGGACAGGAAATGGAAATGTGTAAGATGCTCTTAGCTCTCCCTCCCTAACAGCACTGTGGGTGTACCTACACCACATGTTCTGCAGCGGTTCAAGAAGGCGGCTCACCACTACCTTCTCAAGGGTAATTAGGGATGAATAATAAATGCTGGTCTAGCCAGCAAAGCCCATGTATTGCGAAAGAATAAAAACATCCCCCACTATGCCAACTACACCCCTTGGGGATTGGACTTCAGGAGCCCTGGGAGTGAAATCTTTCCCTCGGAATCAGATCCCGCCACCCCTGCATTGGCTGACCCCCTGCAATTATGGATCGAAGGCCCCCCATCCCACCCTGTCAGGGTCAGGGATACACCCTGGAATTGGGATTGGACCTACCTGGTTCTGTGGCCTTCCTGGAGTGCTTTCTCCATGAGCAACTGGAAGCCAAACCTAGCAATCAAACTGACTTCCGTGTAGGGAACCTTTCAAAGAGGAAAGATGGATGTTGTGGATTTTAAACTCCTCAGTATAGTGGGAAGACCCAGACACAGGTTTTCCCTATGCACCACTGACCACATCAAGTTTCTCAGAATTTTAAAACTCCTCCCATTGAATTGAAGTTTCATTCCCTTAGCTGTGTAGGGATATATTGGAATAAACCTACCATTGGAAAGTTTCTATTCATCCATTATTTTATTTCAGAAAACGTTTTCTACATCAATTTCCTTTCAATCTATTTTATCATTTAACCTGATGATACCTAACATGAGTGGTGAAAGGAGCCAGATGAATAATGGTTGTGTGGTATCACAAAGGGAGACTTTGATCTATTGGTCCTGTTTGAACAGACGCAGTCTTACAACAGACACACCCTGCCCCAAGGAAAAAATTCAAATCAAGCCAAAGAGATCTTTCTGCGTCGTCAAGAGAGTCTCCTCAAAGATGATGGCGTCCTGAATCTAATGCAGGTATATTAAAGTCAACTGGGAAGATAGTCTTCACTGATGGATATTTCATTCTTACATTCTTTGTTTTATCACAAGTGCATAATTGTGTTTCTTTTCAGATTATATTTTGCAATTCAGATAATTTATAAATATCACCTCATATGTTAATATATGCAAGCCTAGAAATTACTGAGATTAGAGGACAAACAAAGAATCATATCATTTATATAGTGCCTTCCAAGATCACTGAATGTCCCAAAGGATTTCACAGCCATTGAGATACATTGAAATGCCGTCAATAGAGTAGGGTTGCCAACCCTCTAGGATTGGCCTGGAGTCTCCAGGAATTGAAGATCAATCTCCAGGACACTGCTGTCTGTAATGGGGAAAATTAATAGGGATATTAAAAAAGATGGTTTTTAAAAATTTTCTTTGAACATTTCTCTTAACCAGATATAAAAATATTGTAAATGAGGAAAAAAGGCTTTTTGGCTGACAGTCAAGCATCATCCAATTGGGTAATGAGTTTTTTTGCTTTTCAAATGATGTAGGAAGGTAGTAGGTCAGAAGGATATCTGTGCTGGCTGACTAATGGTTGGAGCATGGGGGCAAGTCATGCAATGAAATCTCCAGGAATCCATTTAATTACTGTGGCAACCCTACACCAGAATAATATAAGAAACATGGCAGCTAATTTGCACAAAGCAAACTTCCACAAAGTGCAATGTGATTATGACCAGATAATCCGTTCTCAGAAGCTTGACCAAAGGGTAAATATTGGCCAGGACACCAGGAATAACTGCCTTGCTTTTCTCCAAAATAGTACCCACCTGAGAAAGCAGCCAGGAGCTCAGTTTAACAAATCATCCAAAAGACAGCAGCTCTGACAGTGTAGCACACCCTCAGTGAGGGTGTTGTGTTCAAGTCCTAGGGAAGGATTTGACGTCCTTAGGTGGGCACGGGCCCGACCCGATCGGGCATAAAATAGTACGCGATGAAATCATTAGAGCATCCCAATGTCATCACGCACTAGCGCAATATTTTGGTTGGTGGGCACATGCGATAGTTGGCAGCATGCCCGCTGATAATTAAGAGGCCTATTAAGGCCCTTAATCAATTAATTGAAAGCTATTTTTTGCTGCACAACCTTGCAGTTGGAGAATGGGCGAATTGGTCAGGTGGCCTTTTGATTTTGTAGCAAACCTCATCCATGGATGGGATGAGGTTTCCACAATTAAATAATAAATAAATATACATTTTTGGGCAGAATTTTTATTCTGCATATCTTATTGAGAGTTGGACCCATGTCAGGACATTTTTTGCATTTTTAAAAAATCTTTATTTTTGATTTTAAAATTGTTCAGCTCCCTGAGGTGGTTCCCTGTCTTCAGGGAGCTTTCAGTGTGCACTGCCCTGCGCATGCGCAGACTTTCACGCTTGCGCTCCTCCCACCCCCACCCCGCAGTTCTGAGCCTTTCAGCATGCTTTACACGCTGGCTCACTATTAATTGGCCAGCCAGTGTGAAATCACGGTCGGGGGGGGCCGATCAGGGGTGGCAGACCATCTCCCAGCTGCCCTCGAGCCCGCCCCTCGCATCCGCCCAACGACCCAAAAATCCTGCCTCTGGAGTGGGATATGAATCCACAACTTCAGTTATGACGCAGAGGCAAGAATGCTACCAACGGAAAATTTGGTGAACCAGCAAAAAGTCCACTGACTTTTGGCAAGAATTACAGGACCAGAAATTCCTGCTTTAGTTTACCTGTTTGGAATGCCTTTGCCTACTTTCCGCAAGGAAAATTACCCCATTTAAAGTATATAGGTTAATATCTGCATTAGAGCAAGGGACAAAGATATCTCTTACAAATATTTATATCAGTCACAGTCATTTCTAGCCTCATTTTCTTCTCATTTGATTCTTTTTTTGTTTTATTAATGATTTTGGAGAGTTACTTTTTCGCGTTACTTCTATTAGAAGGGGGGCATGTCCACTGCCGCACATTTTGTGTTGCTCCCCTCAATTTGATTTTGTTTTTGTTGGTTAAAATTAGTGGGGCAGGAAATGGTGGACAGTGGGCCTGAGATGACTCAGAATGCACAGGCAAAGCTTAAGCTCAGTAAACTAGGTCTTTGCATTTTTGACTCAGGGCAGCTGTCTTGATACATTCGTTAGTCAAGTAATAGAGCAGAGTTCGTATAAGGAAAATTACTTGTGACGGAAGCTTAATTTCATGGTCTGCATTTGATGGGCCAATTGGCCTCTTCATGTGCTATAATAACTCTGTGAAGGAGTAATAACGCTGTGAAGCTGCTGGCCAAATGCCAGACGATTAGTTGACATTTGGCTTGAAATAAAGAATGCCAAATGACGACCTTGCATTGGAGGTTCATCACAAAGGCAAAGATGGTGTTTAGATTCTGGAATCTGCCCCAAACCTATTCCAATGGCCACACATACATGTCACAATAAATCTCTGGAAATAACTGTGCACCAGAAGTGTTAAATAACTGGCTCTGGATCAAATGAGTGAGAAATGGAGCTTCTCTTTAGTGGCTAAAAGTCTTGAATTGTGGGCGATGCAGACACAGTACTGTCTACTGGCCGGTTTCTTCAACTCGACAAGTGTAGAACGTACTGCCTTCACAGACTGATGAATGAATCACTGATGTCAGGGGACAGGCAGCCGCAGGAGGACAATTCATAAATTGCTCTTTATTTCTTTGCATCACAGAAAAGATCAATTTGCCTTCCTGGTGAATCACAAAAGAAGGGAAAACTAGCTCGATCCCTTACAGGTAAGAAACATTATTTACCCATATATTTCCCCTGAGTGTAGCTTAGGAATTTGGAGCCTCATGTAAAACTGTCATCAATTTGTTTTCTATTTTATCTCTGTGAAATGTCAAAATGTTAGGTCTTCCCGAGATGTGACATTTACTGCACCTTAGGTCTGAGATTACTCATAAACTGTATTCCAAAATGTTATTTTCTGAAGGAAACTGATTTAATTTCAATGAATCTGATTCGAAAAAATCAATGCTAGCTGCTTCCATCATCTCCTTAGAAAGACTGTTCCATAGATTAACCACTCGCTCACTGAAATAAAGGCCCCAATTTTAACTCGGTGGAGAGTAGGGGCAGGTCAAACAGACTGCTATACCCCCCAATACCATAGTGAGCCTGAAGAGGCGCAGGCAGGTACATTTTCTTCTAAATGTTTTAGATTTTCTTGTGGGCCAGGAGGGCAGAAGTTCTCGTCTAGGTCCCATCAGGAAACATTGGACCTGTCCTGCTCTTGGCTTCCCCTACCTGCTCCCAATTATTATTGCACCCACAATCTACCTGATTTAGGGGACCATGTCCCTGGTAGCAATCTCCTCCCACCCAAATTTTGGTTTGCGTCTTGCCAGGTTTGAGCAGTACTTTTGAACTGGACATGGAAATGAAGCCTAGGATTTAAGGAAAAGGGAAGAAGAGAACAGTTGTGGGGGTAGGAGGGGGGGTGCGGGGGTATGAGGCGGAATAGGGGCTGGTCACTTTAGCAATTGAGAAACCCAGAGGGATGAATTTCCCAATCTGATTATCATTTGAGGCACTCGTTCAATAAATAAAGCCAGAAGGTTTCATGGTTTTGAATAAACAAAAGTAAATATAAGATAAAATAATTTCCTATATATATATATCTTACACTCTAACATTCAGGCTAAGTATGAGGTATGTGCGAATTAACAAGCCAAATGTGTTCCAACACAACACTCCACACAATAATTGGCACATGCAACCAAGGCAGAGTTCATGGATTTCTCAACAATCCACCCAGACATCAGTGACATTGCGAGTCAACCAATCTCACTGAAACTCTGTCTCTCTCACAAGGGTTTCCAGTCTTCGCCTTCAAAGATCTAACCTTGGAATTCTCACCAAAGGTTGCTCCAACTCAGATGGCTTCAACAGCAGCCCACTTCATAGGGTTTCAATCTCATCTCCCACGATTCTGCTCCCCTGGATTCCTGACCCAAACACCAACTCGTAAACATAATTTCAGATCTTCAGCCACGTTGAGCAGAACACCAGTGCTCCAAAGGGGTACCTTTGCTCCAACGGCCCACAGCACAGAGTCACCAACCTTCGGCTGTCTTCTTGGATCTTCAGGACTTCTTCCAATTCATCTTGGATTGCCAGGGCTTCTCCTGAGCCCTCTTCACTTAAAGTCTGCTAATGCAACCTATTTCCTACTTTTAACTTAACTGGGACCTCTTCCTATCCCTGTCCCCTGCCTGGGACTGTTTTGAGGCCTCTCCCTGTCCCCTCTCCTTCTTGGATCTCTCCCTGTCTGGCCTTTCCATCCCTTGCCTGGGACATTTGTTTCCAATGGCTCCCAGTCACATGATCCAGGTTTCAGTGCTATTTTTCATCTCTGTGCAGGCCTGTTCTCAGCCCAAAGAACTTACTTTGCTAAATTGCACATGTGCAGCCTGATCCCGATTTGCACATGCTCAAAACCTCCAAGGGTTAGCGGGATTTGGAGTTCCCAACCTTCTCCCTCAACACCAAGGTTAGTCTGGTTTTCATATTAGGAGGCAGTGGAGAGGGGTTAAAGTTCACAGGAGAGGTCAGGGTATAGATCACAGGGGTAGACATTGGATTGCTGGATATGGTCTGGGGTGGGGTGGGCATGGGTGGTGCTAGTGGTAGTGGAGCCTGCTGAGGATGATTTACAGGTAAGCCTAAGCACTCCTGTTCCTCCTGGCCCACAAGCAGCCCTGTCCTGTCTTGTTCCATGCAGCAATCCTCACCTCCCTTCAGTGTCAATCAGGGAACCTATGTTAATGAGGGAATCATGCAGCCATTGGGAGCAGTTTAGTCTCCCATCTCTTGTCGTGCATCCATTAAAACTGGAAGCAGGCAGGTTCGAAGCGGGTTAGATTTAGGTTTGAGACCTTTTAAACTTTTAATTCCTCCTGAAACCAAACTCACATGTTTTTCAGGATTACTATTAGCTGAAAATTCTCTACAGGTCTCACCATGCAAGCTTGTTACTTGCCAGGCCACACACGAGCACAGGTGAATCCAGCCCTGCATTAAATCGCAGCAGATTCATTTTGAACTTATCCCCTTATTCTTTATTCCCGTGTGGGATGTAACCATTGCTAGCAAGGCCAGCATTTGTAACCCGTCCCTAATTATCTTTCAACTGCATGGCTTGCTAAGCCATTTCAGAGAGTAGTTAAGAGCCAGCCACATTGCTGTAGATCTGGAGTCACGTGTAGGCCAGATTGTGTAAGGATGGCTGATTTCTTTCCCTGAAGTGAAGCAGATGGGTTTTTACAACAATTAATGAGAGTTTCATGGTCACCATCACTGAGACTAGGGCCGGGATTTCCTGCCCTGCCATGGGTGATGTGGTGGCCCAGCCAAATGTCCATTGACTTTCGGCAGACTGGATGATCCTGCTGGTTGGCGGGGCTGGAAAATCCAACCTAGATTTCAATTCCAGATTTTATTAATTAACATATCCCTGGAGCATTAGGCTGGGCTGTGCCACTGTGCCACCACCTCCCCCTTTTAGGAGCCTGGTACATAAACCTGTTCCCTAATTACAGCAGAAACACCATTATAAATGGATTTGCCCAGCTACAATAAAGTGCTCTGCATGTCATTCTTACTTTGCAGACTGTAAGGATATGTGAGAACATATGGAAAAAATGGAGCAAAGCATGGCATTCTATCCCCAAATTACTCATAGAAATCTGCTAAGTCTTGCAATTAGTCACAAGATTAGTCATCATAAAGTAAAATGCCTAATTATGAAGGACAGTTCACAGAATCTGATCTCCAAAATATGCCATAAGTCCCAGAATCTGGTGTAATACAGCTATATTTTGATGTCACGTTTGGGGGAGGAGGGTTGATAAATTTACAATAAAAAATGACTCACCTTTAGAAGAATATAGCTTACGAATCACAATATATGAATTTAAAGTCCATCCCTGACAAAGCACCATCTGCCTGACATTAGTTTAAATTAACTGTCGCAAACCGCTTAATGTAATTACCTGAGATGGACTGTATCCATGCAAGACATCAGGCACCACAGAAAACAAAACTCATTTATCTGCGGTCTGACTTATCTCAATAATAACTTAAAAATCTAGTTGTGGATTCCAATGTAATGTCTGTTGCCAGCTTCAGGATTCAGCCTGCAATATATAAGCTGCTGTGCCTTTCTGACTGTGCAGTGTGACTTCTGTTGTCTTTTATTTATGTACAAAGCTTGCTGAGCATGTTTGGGAGTCATTAAAAATAAAGCTTTAAGCTTTACTCAGATCGAATGTGCAAGTGAGAGCAAGGTGCAATTTAAAATGGCACCCTCTGCCCCTGCAAGTTTGGGTTTAAAACTAGCACTGAGAAACCATACGGTGTTAATGGAGAGATACAATGGGTGTTTTATGTAACTACAATAATCGATCGAGGGAAAAAAGGGCCTGGACATCGGACTGCATCTAAAGCAGGACACAATTGCCTTGAGTGGCGCAGTGGCAAGACTGTATCTAATTGTTCTGTCAGCCTCAATATGTTAGTATGGGGAAGCTGTGGCCTGGCTCCCTAAATTGGATCACTGCCTTTCTGCTTGAGGTCCAGTTTCACTCTGATTATTTCCAAAGTGGAGCATATACAAGACTAGTGTCTTAAGCCCCAACTAGATTGCGACCAGGATCTTACAGTCCCATGGCGGCATGTCTCCCTCCCAGTGGATGTGGTGAGCCATTGAAATCTCCATTCAGTTCGGCAGGACCGTAATATCCTGCTGGGCGGGAGGGGTCGTAAAATCCTGGCCTACGTTCATTTCAGTACCATTTATTGATGGGTATTGCTAACATTTTATTCCAGGAAGGTATTGAATGTAAATGAGATGGCTACTATGAGTGGAAATATCAGAATAGAAAATTGCCTGTACATTTTCCTAATCTCTAAACATTCAACCTTGATAAAAGGCAGTGGCTTAAATTACAACACAATTTACACTTATTAAAACAGAGCAGCCAATGGACTGTGGCTGCAAATACAGGGGTACAGTCCAAGAATAAGAACTGCCAGTGGAGAGCTGTGTGTGTGAAGTGAGCAGATCTGAAGAGTTTGGCTGTGCAGCTTGTTGGGGCCCAAATGATTCTCAGAGATTGTGACTCAGATGTACAGAAAATTATGTGGGACATGCTGATCAGTTCATCCAAATATTCCAATAAACACTTAGACTCATAGGGCAGAATTCTTACCTCGATGGGCGGGCGGGCCCTATTGGCTTGGCAGCGTGTGGACAGCCGAATTCTGCTGCCAAAACGGGGCCCGCCACCATTTTGAATGAGCGGGCCAATTAAGGCCAATTAAGGCCTGCCCAGTGGCCTGCCCGACAGAAAATACTATGCGCTTCCTGTGCGGGGGAGGAGGGATTCCCCATCTGTCAAAGTGCGCTCTTTCGCGCATATGCGGGAAAGAGCGCATATCTCCCTGTGGCAAAGTGCTGGCTCAGGAAGATCAGTGACCGTGTCAAAAACATGAAAGATAGAAGAATATACCACTTAGTAGCATGTCTCCCTCATGTGACAATGTCACACGAGATGGGACATGTTAATAAATATAACATAACATTTATTAAAGTTTTTAAAAAGGAACATGAAACCTCATCCTGCCAGTGGATGAGGTTTCATGTATTGTCAGAAGCCCGCTGGGGCTCCTGGCCTGCTCGCCAGCCTTAAGGTTGGACGGGCAGGTCTTTAACAATCTTAATTAGCTAGTCGATGGCCTTAATTGGCCATTGACAGGTTGGCGGGCGGACAGCTGATTTCGCTGTCCGCCCGCCTTCCCGACGTCATCCCACGTCATTTTCCTGTCGGCGAGAAGGCTCCACCCCCAAATTGCCGATGGGAAAACTCTGGCCATAGACTCACAGGCGTTTGCAGCACAGATGGAGGCCATTTGGCCCATCGTGTCCGTGCCAACAAAGATCTGACTACAATAATCCCATTTTCCAGCGCTTGGCCCATAGCTCTGGAGGCTAAGGCAACGCGAGTGAATATCTAAATACTTCTTGAATATTACGTGAGTTTCTGACTCAACCACCCTTTCATGCAGAGAGTTCCAGACTCTCACTACCCTCTGAGTGAAAACATTTGTTTCTCCTCAACTCCCCTCTTAGCCTTTTACCTCTTACCCTAAATCTATGCCCCCTGGTTATTGACCCCTCTACTAATGGAAAAAGTGCCTTCATATCGACCCTATCCATGTCCCTCATAATCTTATACAACTCTAATAGGTCCCCTCTCAATCTTCGTTGCTCCAAGGAAAACAATCCCAGCCAATCCAATCTTTCCTCATAGCTCAGACCCTACAGCCCAGGCAGGATCCTGGTAAATCTCCTCTGAACCCTCTCCAGTTCAATCACATGCTTCCTATAATGTGGTGACCAGAACCTCATGCTATATTCCATTTGTGGCCTAATCAACATTTTATACAGTTCCAGCATAACTTCCCAGCTCTTGAATTCTATGCCTCGGTTAATAAAGGCAAGTATCCCATATGCCTTCTTAACCACCTTACCTACCTGCCCTGCTACGTTCAGGTATATATGGATATGCACACCAAAGTCCCTCTGATCTTCAGTACTTTCCAGGGTCGTAATATAATCCCTTGCTTTGTTAACCCTCCCCAAGTACATTACCTCACACGTTTGAATTCCATTTCCCACTGCTCAGGCCACCCGGCCAATCCATTGATGTCCCACTGCTGTTTATGGCTATCCTCCTCACTATTTACCACCCTACCAATTTTTGTGTTATCCACGAACTTCTTGATCATTCTCCTTACATTTAAGTCCAAATCATTTATGTACACCACAAACAGCAAGGGCCCCAGCACTGAGCACTGCGAAACCCTACTGGAACCAGAATTCCAGTCACAAACATCGCTGGACCATCAGCCTCTGCTTCATGCCTCTCAGCCAATTTTGGATTCAATGTTCCACTTTACCTTGGATTCCATGGGCTCTTAATTCCTTGACCAGTCTGTCATGAGGGACCTTATCAAAAGCCTTGTTAAAGTCCATGTAGACCACATCAAATACATTACCCTCATCAACACTCCTGGTCACCTCCTGAAAAAATTCGACCAAATGCGTCAAACACGACCTTCCCTTAACAAATCCATGCTGACTATCCCTGATTAATCCATGTCTCTTCAAGTGCAGATATATTCTGTCCCTCAGAATTCTTTCCAGTAACTTCCTCATCACCAATGTTAGACTAACTGCCCTGTAATTTCCTATCTATCCCTTCCTTCCTTTTTTAATAATTGAACAATGTTAGCAGTCCTCCAGTCCTCTGGCATCTCACCTGTGACCAGAGAGGATTTGAAAATTACTGCCAAGGCCCCTGATATCTTTTCCCTTGCCTCGCTCAACAGTCTGGGATACATCTCATCCAGGATTGCAGATTTATCCACTTTTAAGGCCGCTAACCCGTTAGTACCTCCTCTCTCTCTAAGTTAATTTCCTCTAATACTTCACAGTCCTCCACCCTGATGTCGATACCTGCGTCATCCTTTTCCATTGTGAAGACTGACGTAAAGTATTCATTGAGGACTGTGCCCATGTCTTCCTGGTCCACACACACATTACCTCGATGGCCCCTAATTAGCCCTACTCTTTCCCTAGTTATTCTCTTGCTCTTTATATATTTAAAAAACCCCTTTGGGTTTTCCTTTATTCTACCCACCAACACTTTCTCATGCACTCCCTTAGCTTTCCTAATTTCCTTTTTACGTCCCTCTCTGCACTTTTTATACTCCTCGAAGGACTCTACCGTTTTGATACCTCAGTATCTGGGGTATCTGCCATAAGCTTCTCTTTTTTTCCTAACCCTAACCTTTATGTCTCTTGACATCCAGGATTCTCCAGACTTGGTCCCCCACCTCCTTTGTCTTTATGGGAACATATTTGCCCCGTACTTTCATTATTTCTTCCTTGAATGCCTCGCACTGCTCTGACACAGTTTTATCTACAAGTAGCTACTCCCAGTTCACTTGGGCCAAATCACATCTCATCTTTCTAAAATTAGCATTTCCCTAGTTTAGAACTTTTATTCTTGGCCCAACCTTATCTATTTCCATAACTATGCAGTCTAACTGAGTTATGATCAGTATTTCCAAAATGCTCCCCTATTGATACGCCTTCCAGCTGCCTGGGCTCATTTCTGAATATTAGGTCTAGAACTGCCTCCTCACTTGTTGGGATTTCTATGTACTGGCTAAAAAAGTTCTCCTGGATGCAACTTAAGAATTCTCTTCCCTCCCTACCTTGCATATTAAAACTATCCCAGTTAATATTTGGGTAGTTAAAATCCCCTCCTATTACTGCCCTATTATTCATACACTTCACTGAAATTTGATTACATATTTGATCCTCTATCTCCCCCTGACTCTATGGGGGCCTACAGCACACACCCAACAATGTTTGCCCATTTTGTGATTTTTACTTCTACCCATATGGCTTCATCTGATGATCCTTCCAGGAAATCATCCTTCCTCACTGCTATAATTGATTCCTTGATCAATATTGCAATCCACCCTCCTCCTTTATTTTCTTCTCTATCTCGCCTTAATACCCTGTAACCAGGAATGTTGAGCTGCCAATCCTACCCTTCTTTTAGCAAAGTCTCGGTCATAGCTATGTTATCCTACTTCCACGTGCCTATCTGTGCCCTCAGCTCATCTGTTTTATTCCTCTGTTTCCTTGAATTAAAATGTATTCTATTTAGCCTTGCTAAACTCACTGCTTTCTTATCCAGCCTATATTTCCTCTGTCTTCCAGACTCACCTACTAGCATTTTAACTTCTAATTCCATTTCAGCTTCTCTCCCCTCTGAACTATGTTTCACAATCCCATCCCTCTGCCAATTTAGTTTCAATCTTCCCCAACAATACTAGCAAACCTCACCACGAGGATGTTGGCCCTCTTCCTGTTCAGATGTAAACCATCCAACTGGTACAGGTCCCACCTTCCCCAGAAATGGTCTCAATGCCCCAGGAATCTAAAGCCCTCCCTCCTGCACCATCTCTCCAGCCATGCATTCATCTACTCTATCTTTCTGTTCCTATACTCACTACTGCGTGGCACCGGGAGTAATCCGGAGGTTACTACCTTTGAAGTCCTGCTTTTCAATTTCCTACCTAGTGCTGGAAAATGGGATTAGAATAGTTAGGTACCTGTTTGACCAGCACAGACTCAATGAGCTGAAGGGCCTTTTTCTGCGCTGTAGACCTCTATGACTCTATGACTCCCTAAAGTCTGCTTGCAGGACCTCATTTCTCTTTCTTTCTATGTCATTGGTCCCAACATGAACATGACCTCGGGCTGTTCACCCTCCCCCTTCAGGATGCCCTGCAGCTGTTCTGAACATCCTTGACCCTGGCACCCGGGAGGCAACACACCATCCTGGAGTCATGCCTATGGCCGCAGGACTGCCTGTCTACTCCCCTCACTAACGAATCCCCTATCACTATTGCCCTTCCACACTTCTTCCTCCCGCCCTGAGCAGCTGGGTCACCCACAGTGCCATGGCCTTGGTTCTGTTGGCCTCCACAGAGTCACTCTCACTGCTCTCCAAGGCCGAAAAACGATTTGCGAGCAAGATGCGCCCTGGGGATTCCCTCACTACCTGCCTGGCCCCCTTCTTCTGTCTGGCTTCTTTAACACACTCTAGAAACTCCTTCTTCCTCCTTTCTTCCCTTTCCTATCATTCTGCAACACCTTATACCTAGGAATATTTAATACCCAGTCCTGCCCTTCTTTGAGCCAGGTCTTCGCTATCCCCACAATATCATATTTCCATGTGGTTATCTGAGCCTGAAACTCATCAACCTCATTTACCACACTCTACACAGTCACATACGTGCACAGTAACCCTAATGTATTAAAGCTTATTACATTCCATTTTATTCTGACCACACCTAGCAACTTACTGTTTCCTACACTAGTGCTAGGTGTCCCTCCCAATTCTCTGTACACTTTGGTTTTCCTCTTTAATATTGTGGCCAGCATTTTATGGTCCCACTGCAGCATGTCTCCCCCTGGTGGATGCAGCGAGCTATTTAAATCTCCACTCAGTTCAGTGGGACCGTAATAGCCCACCGGGCAGAAGGGGCCGTAAAATCCTGGCCTATGTCTTGGTTCCCCACAATCCTGCCAAGTTACAGAATCACAGAATCACACAGTGCAGAAGAAGTCCTTCGGCTCATTGAGTCTGTACCGACACATGAGAAATACCTACCTGCCTACCTAATCCCATTTACCAGCACTTGGCCTTGTATGTTATGACGTGCCAACTGCTCATCCAGGTACCTTTTAAGGGATGTGAGGCAACCCACCTCCACCATCCTCCCAGGCAGCGCATTCCAGAATGTCACCACCCTCTGGGTATAAAAGTTTTTACTCACACCCCCCCTAAACCTCCTGCCCCTCACCTTGAACTTATGTCCCCTCGTGACTGACCCTTCAACTATTGGGAACAGCTGCTCCGTATCCACCCTGTCCATGCCCCTCATAATCTTGTACACCTCGATCAGGTCGCCCCTCAGTCTTCTCTGCTCTAACAAAAACAACCCAAGTCTATCCAACCTCTCTTCATAACTTAAATGTTTCATCCCAGGCAATATCCTGGTGAATCTTCTCTGCACCCCTTCCAGTGCAATCACATCCTTCACATAATGTGGCGACCAGAATTGCACACAGTACTCCAGCTGTGGCCTCACTAAGGTTCTATACAACTCCAACATGACCTCCATCCTGTTGTAATCTATGCCTCGATTGACAAAGGTAAGTGTCCCATATTTTCACCACCCCACCAACATACCCCTCCTTCAGAGATCTATGGACACACATGCCAAGGTCCCTTTGTTCCTCAGAACTTCCTAGTGTCATGCCGTTCATTGACTACTTCCTTGTCAAATTACTCCTTCCAAAGTGTATGCCTCAAATTTTTCAGGATTAAATTCCATCTGTCACTTATCTGCCCATTTGACCATCCTGTCTATATCTTCCTGTAGCCCAAGACACTCAACCTCACTGTTAACCACCCGGCCAATCTTTGTGTCATCCGCAAATTTACTAATCCTAACCCCCGCTTAGTTATCTATGTCGTTTATATAAATGGCAAATAATAGGGGACCCAGCACAGATCCCTGTGGTACGCCATTGGATACTATCTTCCAGTCACTAAAGCATGTCTTCTACAACTAAGCCAATTTTGAATCCACCTTATCAAATTACCCTGTATCCCATGTGCATTTGCCTTCTTTATAAGTCTCCCATGTGGGACCTTGTCAAAGGCTTTGCTGAAATCCATATAAACTACATCAACTGCACTACCCTTATCTACACACCTGGTTACCTCCTCAAAAAATTCAATCAAATTTGTTAGGCATGACCTCCCTCTGACAAAGCCACGCTGAACATCCCTCAAATCTTGCCTCTCCAAGTGGAGATAGATTCTCTCCTTCAGAACTTTCTCCAGAAGTTTCCCTACCACTACATGAGCCTCATTGGCCTGTAGCTCCCCGGCTTATCTCTACTACCCTTCTTAAATAGCGGAACCACAGCTGTTCTCCAATCCTCTGGCACCTCCCCCATGGCCAGAAAGGGATTAAAAATTTGGGTCAGAGCCCCTGCAATTTCCTCCATTGCCTCCCTCAGCATTCTGTGACACAAATCATCTGGACCTGGAGATTTGTCCACTTTTAAGCCTACCGACACCTCCAATACCTTGTCACTCCCTATATCAATCTGCTTAAGAACCTTGCAGTCTCTCTCCCTGAGTTCGATATCTTCATCCTCATTCTCTTGGGTGAAGACGGATGTGGAATATTCATTCAACACTCTAGCAATGTCCTCTGGCTCCACCTATAGATTGCGCTCTTGGTCCCTTATGGGCCCTACTTTTTCCCTGGTTATCCTCTTCCCATTGATATACTTATAGAATATCTTGGGGTTTTCCCTACTTTTACCAGCCAGAGCTTTCTTATATCCTCTCTTTGCTCTGTTAATTGCTTTCTTAAGCTCCACCCTGCACTTTCTGTACTCCACTAGTGCCTCAGTTGATTTGCTTCCCTTGTACCTGCTAAAAGCCTCTCTTTTCCTTCTCATTGTAACCTGAATATATCGGGTCATCCATGGTTCTCTGGGCTTGTTACTCCTTCCTATCAGTGGGGGAACATGTTGAGCCTGTACCCCCCACTGCTCCTCTGTAGATTTCCCTACAAGTAGCTGTTCCCAGTCTACCTTGGCCAGATCTGCCTTATTTTACTAAAATCTACTCTCCCCCAATCCAGAACATTTTTTTGCAACTTGTCTGTTTCTTTCTCCGTAACAAACTTAAACTGTACCATGTTGTGGTTGCTATCACTAAAATGCTCCCGCACCACCACCTCAGCCACCTGTCCGGCTCCTTTCCTCAGAATTAGGTCCAGTCATGCACCATCCCTTGTTGGACCCTCTACATATTGATCTAAAAAGTTCTCCTGTACACATTTCAAGAAATCCACTCCAACCAAGCCCTAAACACTATGTCTATCCCAATTAATGTTGGGAAAGTTGAAATCACCCAATATAATTACCCTACTGTTATTGCTTTTACACACCTCCACAAATTGTGCACATATTTGCTCCTCAATTTCCTGATGACTATCTGGGGATCTATAATAAACACCTAACAATGTGACTGCCCCTTTTTTATTCCTAAGCTCTACCCATAAAGCTTCATACAATGCCCCCTCCAAGATATCATCTCTCCTTACTGCAGTAACTATCTCCTTAGCTAATAATGCAATGCCTCCTTCTCTTTTACCCCTCCCCTATCTCACCTGAAGATTTTATATCCCAGAATGTTGAGCTACCAATCCTGCTCCTCCCTCAACCACGTCTCAGTGATAGCTACTATATCACAATTCCACATGGCAATTCTCACTCTTAACTCATCTGTTTTACCTGTAATACTCCTGGCATTAAAGTAGAGGCCATCCAGCCTTGCCTTACTCCCTTGAAACCTAATGCAGCTGTACTCCCTCTGACTTGATTGTTTTACTGTTTTATGATGTGTCCCTATTCTGCTAACATTCTGTGTCCCCTCCCCCTGCCGAATTAGTTCAAACTCCTCCCAACAGCACTAGCAAACCCACCCGCAAGGATGTTAGTCCCACTTTGGTTCAGATGTAGACTGTCCCGCTTGTACAGGTCCCACCTTCCCCAGGAACGCTCCCAGTGATCCAGGAATCTAAAACCCTCCCTCCTGCACCAACTCTTAAGCCACGCATTCATCTGCGCTAATCACTTATTTCTGAGCTTGCTAGCACTGGGAATAATCCAGAGATTAAAACCCGAGAGGTCCTGCTTTTTAGTCTACTGCCTAACTCCCTGAATTCTTGATGCAAGACCTCATCCCTCTTTCTACCCATGTCATTGGCACCAACATGTACCATGACCTCTGCCTTATCACCGTCCCCCTTCAGGATGCCCTGCAGCCGTTCAGTGACATCCTGGACCCTGGCACCAGGGAGGCAACATACCATCCTGGAGTCACGGTTGACGGACACAGTAGCATTTATATGTTCCCCTGATTATAGAACCCCCTATTACAATTGGTCTCCCTCCCTCCTCTCCCCCTCCTGTACAGACAGGCTGCATGTGGTGCCAGAAGCTTGGCTCTGTCTGCACTCCCTGGAGGAACCAGCGCCCTCATCAGCCTCCAAAATGGAATACTGATTTGCGAGCGGGACCCCGGGGAACTCCTGAACTACCTGCCTGTTTCTCTTGGACTGCCTGGTGGTCACCCATTCCCTTCCTTCCTCAAGTCCCTTCATTTGCGATGTGACCACCTCTCTAAAGGTGCTATCCACAATGCCATCAGACTTGCAGATGCTGCAGTGTCCCTAGCTGCCGTTCCAGCTCTGAAACCCGAGCTTCCAGGAGCTGCAGCTGGACACGTTTCCTGCACACACGCTGATCCTGGGAATTGGAAATGTCCCCGACTTCCCACATGGAGCACAAGGAGCACGCCACGGCTTTTAGCTCTCCTGCCATGGCTTACTCCTTTAAATTAAACCTTTTAAATCAGTTACTCTAGGGTCCTTCTTTCCTGATCCTCATTACTATAGAATATACAAACTATAAACCAGAAAAAGACCTTAAACTATAAGCGATTAAAGTAGTAAATACTTACCCAATCTTACTCACTACTTACCAGTCACTCCTTTCCCTTGTAACCTCTACTGCTGCAGCAGGGCAAGACCACTCCCTGAAGATTTAAGAAGTTGGATAGCAAGGAAAAAATGCAAAGAGCTCCTCTCCCCCCATGCACTGAATTCCCACTGTGCACCAAATTGCCAATACCCACTCTGGCTGTGTCTCACTCAGGATGAGCTCTCTCCCCTGTTCGTGTGCAATTTTAAACCCAGAAACCCTTCCCAATAGCACTATTACCCCACAAGGAGTTGATTCTGTCTTTGCCTAGGTGCAACCCGCCCAGCCGGTGTACAGGTCCCATCTCTCTCAGAACCAGCCCCATTGTCCCAGGAACCTTAAAGCCCTGTCTTGCACCATCTCTCCAGCCTAGAATTCATCTGCTCTATCCTCCTATTTCTATACATAATCACATGTTGTTGTTAATCCCATGGAGACCACAAAAGAACCAAAATTTACTGAACAACCCCAACAAGGAAACCAATGGACAGGATTTCATTTTTTAGAACTTTTCCTTCAACAATCAAACCAAAATCAACATAAATCATGGTCAGTGTGTATTACAAGTTATACACTAAATAGCAGATACAGCAAAGATGGATCTCACTGACTTACTAGGCAGTCCTCTCAGCATGCATGGTAACAATTTCAGCTATAAGTCCAGCAAAGCTTTGAACTTTCTCATGTGGAATTCCAGCTCATTTTCTTTGAGGATTTAGCTTCCAACCTCTGATAAAGTGAGGTACCCTGTCCCTTTAAGCGAATGCATGTGTACTGATCAAGTGAGACAGCACTGATGAATCACTGTACAGCGTGGGCAACCGGGAACTGTAAGTATAGCTTTGGAGGCTTTTGAGTGAGCATGCTCTGGCCTAAGTTTCAATAAACCATCACTGTTTATTCTTACATTGGTCTCCCCCATTAATGATTGCAAACAGCAGTTGAGGAGAACATAGGCAGGTGTGCTGGCTAACAAACTTGTTTACCCAAGACATAAACCCCCCAGCCAACAGCAGCACCAACCAATCCGACATCCATAGGCATGGTCTCCACCAAAATGATGCACTTTTACAGAACTTGCTCAACCCTGCTCATGACATTCTTGCTAGTGTGGATCCACCAGAATTACATGGAAAAACTCAGCAGGTCTGGCAGCATCAGCAGAGAAGAAAAGAGTTGACGTTTCGAGTCCTCATGAGCCTTCGACAGAACTAGGTGAATCCAAGGAAGGGGTGAAATATAAGCTGTTTTAAGATGTGTGTGGGGGTGGGGGGGAGAGAAGTAGAGGGGGGTGGTGTGGTTGTAGGGACAAACAAGCAGTGATAGAAGCAGATCATCAAAAGATGTCACAGACAAAAGAACAAAAGAACACAGAGGTATTGAAGTTGGTGATATTATCTAAACGAATGTGCTAGTTAAGAATGGATGGTAGGGCACTCACGGTATAGCTCTAGTGGGGGTGGGGGGAGCATAAAAGATTTCAAAATATTTTAAAATAATGGAAATAGGTGGGAAAAGAAAAATCAATATCATTTATTGGAAAAAAAACAAAAGGAAGGGGGAAGAAACAGAAAGGGGGTGGGGCTGGAGGAGGGAGGTCAAGACCTAAGTTGTTAAATTCAATATTCAGTCTGGAAGGCTGTAAAGTGCCTAGTCGGAAGATGAGGTGTTGTTCCTCCAGTTTGCGTTGGGCTTCACTGGAACAATGCAGCAAGCCAAGGACAGACATGTGGGCAAGAGAGCAGGGTGGAGTGTTGAAATGGCAAGCGACAGGGAGGTTTGGGTCATTCTTGCAGACAGACCGCAGGTGTTCTGCAAAGCCGTCGCCCAGTTTACGTTTGGTCTCTCCAATGTAGAGGAGACCACATTGGGAGCAACGATTGCAGTAGACTAAGTTGGGGGAAATGCAAGTGAAATGCTGCTTCACTTGAAAGGAGTGTTTGGGCCCTTGGACGGTTACGAGAGAGGAAGTGAAGGGGCAGGTGTTACATCTTTTGCGTGGGCATGGGGTGGTGCCATAGGTGGGGGTTGAGGAGTAGGGGGTGATGGAAGAGTGGACCAGGGTGTCCCGGAGGGAACGATCCCTACGGAATGCCGACAGGGGGGTGAAGGGAAGATGTGTTTGGTGGTGGCATCATGCTGGTGTTGGCGGAAATGGCAGAGATAATCCTTTGAATGTGGAGGCTGGTGGGGTGATAAGTGAGGACAAGAGGAACTGTTTTTGAAGGTAGCATCATCGGAACAGATGCGACGGAGGCGAAGGAACTGAGAGAATGGGATGGAGTCCTTACAGGAAGCGGGGTGTGAGGAGCTGTAATCAAGGTAGCTGTGGGAGTCGGTAGGCTTGTAATGGATATTGGTGGACAGTCTATCACCAGAGATTGAGACAGAGAGGTCAAGGAAGGGAAGGGAAGTGTCAGAGATGGACCATGTGAAAATGATGGAGGGGTGGAGATTGGAAGCAAAATTAATAAATTTTTCCAAGTCCCGACGAGAGCATGAAGCAGCACCGAAGTAATCATCGATGTACCGGAGAAAGAGTTGTGGAAGGGGGTCGGAGTAGGACCGGATCAAGGAATGTTCCACATACCCCATAAAGAGACAGGCATAGCTGGGGCCCATGCAGGTACCCATAGCCACACCTTTTATTTGGAGGAAGTGAGAGGAGTTGAAGGAGAAATTGTTCAGTGTGAGAACAAGTTCAGCCAGACGGAGGAGAGTAGTGGTGGATGGGGATTGTTCAGGCGTCTGTTCGAGGAAGAAGCTAAGGGCCCTCAGACCATCCTGGTGGGGGATGGAGGAGTAGAGATATTGGATGTCATGGTGAAGAGGAAGCGGTTGGGGCCAGGGAACTGGAAATTGTTGGTGACGTAAGGTGTCAGAGGAATCACGGATGTAGGTGGGAAGGGACTGGACAATGGGAGAGAGAACTGTCGGCGCGACATTAGTTGTCTCAATTTCTCTGCTCCTCTCACTCATTCTAATCTCTCTCTCTCTGAACTTACTGCACTCCATTCTCTCAGGTCCAACCCTGACGTTGTCATCAAACCCGCTAACAAGGGTGGTGCTGTTGTTGTCTGGCGCACTGACGTCTACCTCGCGGAGACTGAGCGTCAACTCGCAGATACTTCCTCCTACCTCTCCCTGGACCATGACCCCACCACTGAACATCAAGCTATTGTTTCCAGTACTGTCACTGACCTCATCTCCTCGGGATCTTCCTCCCACAGCTTCCAACCTGATAGTCGCCCAACCTCGGACGGCCCACTTCTACCTCCTACCCAAAATCCACAAACAGAACAGTCCCGGTAGATTGATCGTGTCAGCTTGCTCCTGCCCCACAGAACTCATTTCTCGTTATCGTGACTCCCTTCTCTCTCCCCTTGTCCAGTCCCTTCGCACCTACATCCGTGATTCCTCTGACACATTACGTCACATCAACAATTTCCAGTTCCCTGGCCCCAACCACTTCCTCTTCACCATGGACGTCCAATCCCTCTACACCTCCATCCCCTACCAGGATGGTCTGAGGGCCCTTAGCTTCTTCCTCGAACAGACGCCTGAACAATCCCCATCCACCACTACTCTCCTCCGTCTGGCTGAACTTGTTCTCACACTGAACAATTTCTCCTTCAACTCCTCTCACTTCCTCCAAATAAAAGGTGTGGCTATGGGTACCCGCATGGGCCCCAGCTATGCCTGTCACCTTATGGGGTGTGTGGAACATTCCTTGTTCCAGTCCTACTCCGGCCCCCTTCCACAACTCTTTCTCCGGTACATCGATGATTACTTCGGTGCTGCTTCATGCTCTCGTCGGGACTTGGAAAAATGTATTAATTTTGCTTCCAATCTCCACCCCTCCATCATTTTCACATGGTCCATCTCTGACACTTCCCTTCCCTTCCTTGACCTCTCTGTCTCAATCTCTGGTGATAGACTGTCCACCAATATCCATTACAAGCCTACCGACTCCCACAGCTACCTTGATTACAGCTCCTCACACCCCGCTTCCTGTAAGGACTCCATCCCATTCTCTCAGTTCCTTCGCCTCCGTCGCATCTGTTCCGATGATGCTACCTTCAAAATCAGTTCCTCTGACATGTCCTCCTTCTTCCTTAACCGAGGTTTTCCACCCACGGTCGTTGACAGGGCCCTCAACTGTGTCCGGCCCATCTCCAACGCATCCGCCCTCACGCCTTCTCCTCCCTCCCAGAAACATGATAGGGTCCCCCTTGTCCTCACTTACCACCCCACCAGCCTCCACATTCAAAGGATTATCTCTGCCATTTCCGCCAACACCAGCATAATGCCACCACCAAACACATCTTCCCTTCACCCCCTTGTCGGCATTCCGTAGGGATCGTTCCCTCCGGGACACCCTGGTCCACTCCTCCATCACCCACTACTCCTCAACCCCCACCTATGGCACCACCCCATGCCCACGCAAAAGATGTAACACCTGCCCCTTCACTTCCTCTCTCCTCACCGTCCAAGGGCCCAAACACTCCTTTCAAGTGAAGCAGCATTTCACTTGCATTTCCCCCAACTTAGTCTACTGCACTCGTTGCTCCCAATGTGGTCTCCTCTACATTGGAGAGACCAAACGTAAACTGGGCGACCGCTTTGCAGAACACCTGCTGTCTGTCCGCAAGAATGACCCAAATCTCCCTCTCGCTTGCCATTTTAACACTCCACCCTGCTCTCCTGCCCACATGTCTGTCCTTGGCTTGCTGCATTGTTCCAGTGAAGTCCAACGCAAACTGGAGGAACAACACCTCATCTTCCGACTAGGCACTTTACAGCCTTCCAGACTGAATATTGAATTCAACAACTTTAGGTCTTAAACTCCCTCCTCCATCCCCAACCCCTTTCTGTTTCTTCCCCCTTTCTTTTGTTTTTTTCCAATAAATTATATAGATTTTTCTTTTCCCGCCTATTTCCATTATTTTAAAATATTTTTAAATCTTTTATGCTCCCCCCACCCACTAGAGCTATACCTTGAGTGCCCTACCATCCATTCTTAATTAGCACATTCGTTTAGATAATATCACCAACTTCAACACCTCTGTGTTCTTTTGTTCTTTTGTCTGTGACATTTTTTGATGATCTGCTTCTATCACTGATTGTTTGTCCCTACAACCACACCACCCCCCTCCACTTCTCTCACCCCACCCAAACACCCCCCCCACCCCGCCGCCTCACACACCTTAAACCAGCTTATATTTCACCCCTTCCTTGGATTCACCCAGTTCTGTTGAAGGGTCATGACGACTCAAAACGTCAACTCTTCTTCTCCACCGATGTTGCCAGATCTGCTGAGTTTTTCCATGTAATTCTGTTTTTGTTTTGGATTTCCTGCATCCGCAGTTTTTTTGTTTTTATCCACCAGAATTACCTTTATCTGAACCTTTGATAATTATTTTGTGCACTAATTGGTCAATTCCGGTTATTCAATTACTTTTCTTTCATTCATAGAATGTGGGCATCGCTGGCTCGGCCAGCAATTATTGTCCATCCCTAATTGTCTTTGCTCAGAGGGCATTTCAGAGTCAACCAATCACATGTAGGCTAGACCATGTAGGACAGCAGATTTCTTCCCTAAAGGACATTAGTGAATCAGATGGGTTTTATGACAATTGACAATGGTTTTATGGTCATCATTATATTTTTAATTCCAGATTTTTGTTGAATTCAAATTCCCCCATCTGCCCTGGTGTGATTTGAACCGGTGTCCCCTGGGTCTCTGGAATACAAGTCCAGTGATAAAACCACTGCCATCACCTCCCCCATTTAATTTAGTAGAAACAGCAGCAGCAACCATATTGTGCCTTTTTTCCGCTCCTAAATCTAGCTTTGTGTTTTTCTTTTTCCACCTGTGAAGGTCCACTCCCACTCTCTCTTTTCCCAAAAATTGTAACATTAAAGTACCAGATGTTTCCAGTGTAACAGTTTTTCATCACAAAGTGGAAGTAATCTGTCTGTTATTATTGTTGTGGGTCTTAGCTTAGGTTGTCCTTGCTTAGGATCGATTGATACTGTTGGAGGCAAGGTCGTTGATAAGCTTCAACTTTAATTAAACATTCTTCTAACTATGTACAGGATAAGATTTAGCACAAGGCTTCACATAGAACTATCTTTCAGCATACTCTGTCATGTGATTGTACATCACTGATGATGTAGATTGTCTAATTACATGAAACCCTTTACATTAAACCCTAGTCTCTGACTCTAGTAAATACATTATTTACATTATCCTACATCTCCCCCTGAAGTCTCTGCCCTGGTTCACAGTTGTGGTGATTTCACCAATCACTCTGACCTTATTCTCCACTCTCTCGGAGGACATATAGGATTCAAGTTCTCCATGTTCTCTCTCGAGCTCAGTAGAGTAGGATGTGAATCATCAGAAACTACCAGCTTGCTGTTCAGGTTGTCTTGTTTATCGTTTGGATAATTGGTCCCTATTCCATTGAAGGGTGTCTTTTTGGAGATATGGGTGCACTTCTCACTATTCCATTTTCAATCTCCACAAGATAAGATCGCACATGTAATGTTCTTTTCCAAAACCCAGCCTTCACGATTTTGGTCACGAGTCCATACTGACTCCCCTGCCTGGAGTTCTGGTAAGTTATGTACTCTATGTTACTGATTATAGTTTCTGGTTTGATTTGTACAATACTCACCCTCCTTCTCCCTTAATCTCTCTATGGATGGAATCGTCTGTGCCTGCTGGCATTGGGCATGTTCGGTGGCATGAGTGGACAATATGGTGAGAAGGTCAAAACTCGGTTTCATGACATTGTGAAACCAGTTTGTGATCGCCCACTCAGTCTGTCGATGGCGGGCCTCGTTGCCCATCATCAAACATCAGGGACCTCATTGTAACACACCAGAATATCATTATAAGGCCAGACTCATCCATCCATCCCCCCCCAGCCTCAACACCCCCCCCCCCCCACAACCTCGTGCCTGTCTGGATCGTCTGTCCATGTTGGCAGGAAAACAGGCCAGTGCAGAACATGTCTTGACAAATGTGACATGCAGACGTTGGGACTTAATGCCAGGGTCTTGCTCACATTGCAGACTTCTGAAGATCAGAAGATGCTGGAGCCTGACATCAATGGCATACTGAAGGAACATCCATGGCATGCTAGGTGGATTCTCATGGACATGGCTCCACCACGAAGCAGCTCACGGAAGCTGGAAAGTCACCGTTGATGCTCACAACAGATGATGGTCGAGGGAGTGGGAGAAGAAGGTCTAGGATCGACAGAGAGGAAGAGGTGTCAGGGAGGGTGAGGTTGGGAGGGGGGAATGAAGGTGTCAGGATAAGGTTGGGAGGAGAAGAAGTACGAGGAGTAGGGGGTAACAGGGGAGAAGGTAGCAACTGGGGAGATAGATGTAAGGGGGGTGGAAGATGTAAGGGAAGGAGTTCAGAGGGGAAGGAGTGCTGAGGGGAGGGAGATGGGGGGAGGAAGGAGTGCAGAGAGGGGAGAGAGTCTCGGTGGGGAGAAGGAGTATGGAGAGGGGAAGGAGTCTTGGGGGTGAAGGAGTGCATCAAGGGGAGGGAGTAATAGTGGAGGAACAAATAAGGGTGGAGGAAGGAGTTGGGTAGGGGGAAGGAGTAAAGCTGCAGGAAGAAGTAAGGGTGTCTGAGGGAGTCAGGAATGGGGAGGGACTAAGTGGGAGGGGTGTCTGAGGGGGGTGGGGGTACTAAGGGGGGTGAGGGGTTCTGTCGGGGAGGGTTTCCGAAGGCGAAATGGGTCCGGAGGGCGGGATATCCAGGTGAACGTACCAAGGAGGGGTCTGATGGGTCCATGACTGCCTCTTGGGGAGCGAACTGAGGATGGGTCTGGTATGAGGGAATGGTGAGAATGACCGGGGGGTAGAGTGAGGCAGTAGGGTGGGAGGGCGACGGTTTGATGGTAGTAGCAGGAGGGACGGCGAAGGTCATTTCTGGTGACTCGGAGGCAGACGCAGACCCTGGGGGTGGGAATGAGGAGATCAGGGAGGTGGATGGGGACGGGATGGGATTTTCAGGAAAAAGGAAATGTGCACGTTCACCTGGACATCCCCGAAGGAAAAGGGTTCTGGCTGGTAGATTATGGAGGGGAGGTGGAACATGATGCCAGGGGATCAACTGCAATGGGGCAAAGGAAATGGGTAACTGGGGAAGAATAAAGAATGGGAGAACGAAAGTAAAACTGAATTAGCATCATGCTGTCCAAATTGAAAATGAAATGACAGTTGTGGTGGGCGAGATCAGGTGCTGCACGGCAGTGCAAACTGTGGGTGGGCCGAGATGCAGGTCAGCTCAGATGGACAACTGAAAGCAAACCCTAGCAGGCAACATTCAAAATGCTCGGGACATTGAGATGAGTGTGATACAGGAAAGATCCTTATGCTTGCACGAGGCTCCAAAAGGCCCTGCCACACACACACATCTCCCTCCAGAATCACCCGTGGACCTGCTGCTCTCTGCAGCGACAGAGGACAACATTGAGGGACTCACAGGCAAAGTGGACTCAGAGGGAGTGGACAGCCTCTGAGATTACTGAGTGGATGTCCCAGGGATATCCTTGGCGCTCCTCCTCCCTTTGGGTGCCCAAGGGCCCTGGCCTGACTTCTTGAGGGGAAGGAACACTTGGGGAGAGTCGAGGTGCCCCATTTCCCTCTTGCGTTGCCACTGCAGGAACTCACCCATGGCTCCCGTGATGGAGTGCAAGTCTGTATTCATCTCTGCATTCTGCTGGACCAGGGTCTCCGTGGCACCTGCCATCCTCACCATGGAATCCTCTATATGCGCACATCTGGGCACCACTTCATCAGAGAGCAGGCCGACACACTCCTTTGATTCATGAGCCACTCTGTTGAGGGCTTCCAACAGCTCTGTGTGATGTTCCCCTACCTTCTGCTGACTCTCAATGTTGTATTGGAAGGCTGAATACAAAGCGTCATCGTCTGAATCGGACCTCATGGATGCCTTTTGCCCAGCAGTCCTCCGAGTGCCAGGGAGCTCAGCTGAACCTGCCACCTCCTGCTGTTGACACGTGTCCGTGCGATGACCACCAGATTGTGAACCCGAGCCTGCTCTAGATCTAAGGTTCCACACACACAGATGTGTGTCTCTGTGCTGGTGGGGGGTGTGGGTAAGTGCTGTGATGGGTCTTCCAAACAGTTTATTTCCAGCTCTTCAATGGAGGAGGTGGCCTCTTGGCTGGAGGTGAGGATCTGGATGGAGCTGAGGGACTGGTTGGCTGAGGGAGTCAGTCACTTGGCAGAGCTCCCTGTGAACCGAAGTAGAGATAATTAGTGCTTGGCAGCAGAGTCTAAAGCAGGAGAGCAAGCATTCACAGTTGCGTTGAGAGAAGGATGATGTGGTGAAGGATCCTTATGTGGGTGTTCACCACCAACCGTCACCACAGGCAGGGTCCACACCCTCATCAGTCAATGCGATGGCACACTCCTCAAAGTGAGCAAGGGGCCTAATGCAGCCCACTCCATCCCCAGTCTGAGACCTCTCCCTGCTGATGTAAGCCAGCTTCTCCTGCATGGAAACAGATGGAGAGAGTGTGAGCAGGACACATGGCACTGCGTGGAATATTTGTGTGGTGAGTGGAGCCATGAATAGGATGAGGATGCGAGCTCCAGGGGATATGAGCCTGATGAAGATGTGAGGGTGTGTGAGAGTTAGTGGGGTTGTCGCTTGAGGTGTGAGATCCCTGTGGATGTGTGATGGGTTTGTGAGTGTGTGAGTTGAGAGTGATGAGAGGAGTGAGTTACCCTGGCAGAACGGATGAGACTATTCATTCTGTAGCGGCACTGGGTGGCTATCGTCTTTTGCAGGGCATTGGCACTGACTACTGCTGATACCGCCTCCCATGTTGGATCAGTGATACAGCTACCCATCTTGTGACCAGAGTGGGATAGAGGACATCGTGGCGAGTCTCACCAGCATTCAAAAGATGCTCAAAAGGGGGCTGCAGCCTTCTTGCCTTTCAGGGCCATGTCTTCTGTGCAGCAGTCGTGGGCTGGAAGCACTGAGAAGTGTGCGCGTGGCTGCAGTTTCAATATAGCGCCCGGTGTGGTGAAGCAGTAAGGTGATGGTATGGCGTATGACAATCCACCCGCCATGGAAACGGTGTGTTTCCTGGGAATGCATAATTACCGCGATGGGTTTGGGATGATACGGCATGAAAAGCCACCATCGTAGCTGGTGGGTAATACGACGTTTTACCCGCCTGCTACGGCACTTAGTGCGAATCTGGGACGATTCCACCCTATATCTGTTGCTTTGAGACATAGCATAAGTATGTGCGGAAGGACAATAAGTTGAGCCCACAGTTGCCTACCCATTAGAAATTCGGATGGGACCAGACCATTCTGAAACAGAGCGGAATGATAGATTAACAGTGCGAAGTTGATATCATCATTTTTCTTCAAAACCTTCACCATTCCTATTCCTCATTTGACCTCCCCATTAGCTTGCAGGTATCTGGGTAAGTTAGTCATATTGACAAACCCATAAACTTCTGTGAGCTGCTTAAAATATTTGTTGACAAATCGTGGGCAATTGCCTGAAAGGACTAAATCTGGAATGCTGGATATGACAAAAATTATTTTCAGTAATGTAATGGCAGCTTCCAAAGTTGTTACTATGTAGATGCTTAACCTCAATCTACCTGGAGTAATAGTCAACAACAATGAGGAATGTCTTCCCTTTGAGCTCAAGAAGATCCATTCCATGAAGTTCCCATGGTGTGGGTGGAAATGAGGATACCATCAGTGCTTCCTCTTTGCTCCTGGAGATGGATTGCACAGGTGATGCAGTTTGTAATAATTTCTTCTAATGATTTTGAGATCCCTGGTCACCAAATGAAATTTTGTGCTCTAGAGCAACATTTTGTAATGTCCAGGTGTCCTTTGTTTTTTTTGAAGAAACTCGAGTCTAAGGATTCGAAGTATGACCAACCTCATCATAAAACCGCAAGTCAGCCATGACTTTGTTGATCAAAGTATTGTTTCAGGATGAGAATTTTTGGGAAGTATTCTGGCTATCCTTTTCTGCAGTGTTCCCAAATTTCAGCACATTCTTCATCTGCTTTTTGAATTTCATTTTGCTTCTTTGTTGTTGCCGGTAGAAATTTTGTGGTGAATGAAGTATAGGAGTCCACATCTTCGACAAAATTTATGTCTTCTTGTTCAGGCTTGTCTCCCATGTTCTCATGTTTAAGTTTGTCCATCCATTTCTTACTTGCTGCAAGCTGTCCCTCCTGCTGATTTACTTGTGGTTCCTTCACCAGCTGTTCCTGAGAAATATTCTGTCTGATTTTCTCTAGGTTTTCACTTGATTCCAGAAGGTTCTCATGCTCCCACTTCAGACCACTTGTTTCAGTCTGCTCAAGACCTCTAAATAAGTTTGGAAGTGCTCTCCTGAATTCTTTTGGTTTGGCTTGGCTTTCCAATTTGTCTACTTTGTGGATGAGTTATAGTTCTGTGCAAGCTTTTTGGCTTTGTAGTGAACGCTCTTGGTTTTGGATTGCATACAAAGTTTCTGTGATTTCTCTTCCTTTGTAATGAAATGTCAACTGTCAACAATCAACTGACATTTGACCTTCAGTTGAGTTCTCCTGGAGTTATATGGTCAGTGGCTGGAGAAAGCCTTGCTTTAGCCATTATTCTGTGCCTGAGAGAATTGAAATTTCTGCTCCAGTGCCTGGCCTACAAGTGACTCCGATCCCCTCATTAATGTTGTTGACTCTTAACTGACTTCTGAAATGGCTTAGCAAGCCATTTAGTTCAAGGGCAGTTAGGAATGGGCAACAAATGTTGGCCTTGCCAGTGATGCCCACATCCCATGAAAGGATAAATACTGTGCTCACCTAGTTTCCTTTTAAAAGCAGCTAAAGCTTTTGTCAGTCACTTCCTGTGATGGTTACTTCAACATTCTAACCATTCCTTGAAGTAAAGAAATTCACTTTATTTCCCTATTGGATTTATGAGCAAATATCTTGTATTCATGGATTCAGTTTTGGATTTTCCCACAAATGGAAATCTACCTTGTTATAATTTTAAAGGTTTCTAACAGGTCACCTCTCAATTTTCCTTTTCTTAATGGGAAAAGCACCAAACTTTTCAATCTTTCACAGTAGCTGTAATCTCTCACTTCTGGTAATGGTGTTGCAAATCTATATCCTACCATGACTTACTAGGGATAGTGTGCTGTAATATCAAGCTCCACTGTTCCCTGAGCTGCGACAAATGTGAAAAGTTTGACCAAACACTAGATTGCCCCAATTCTACCTAACTGTTTAATTTAAGTTAACACAATACGAGAACCAGGTTTGTAAACTTAATAAATAAATAACTGTTTATTGAACAAATTATCTTTAACTAGTGGCAAAAGAAAGAAATATGAACTGCAAACTTCTAATACAATGACTTAAACTCTATCCCCTTCTTAAATCCCTATATACACACAGACACAGACACATACATGGACATACACACACACACACACATACACACAACACATAAGACACACATAAGGGTGGAATAAAACAGTTCAATAGCACCAATTCCAGAGCACAGGGCTCGGTAGGTTGATTTTGATCGCTATCTTCCAAATTCCGTTCAGTTCTTGTTGATGACACGAGGTGGTCTTCCAGCACTTTCAGTATTTAGTTCACTGGTTGAGCACCTGCCTTTCAATGTCTCTAACAGTGATTTTCCACTTTGCCTCTTGATAGGGGTTTTCAGAGAGAGAGCAGGTTATAGAGATATGAGGAGGAAAAAAAGCCAGCTTGTGATTACTGTAGAATTACTGGAATCTTACACACACAGGAGGGAGAGGTTTTAGGTCTTGTTCCTTTCAGGCTAGGAGCTATTCAGCTGCACTGTTTCTCACACAAAACATGGTCAGCTTGTCAGGATCCAATTGAAATGCTGTTGTGAGGCAGCTCCCTTGGTCGAGGACTCCTTTCCGGCACCATCCTGTCTTTCATGGCACACTCTGTTCCAGGACTGCAACATTGTATATATCTTTCATGCTGTTCTGTGGACATGTCTTTCAACCTGCAGCCATTATAATTCTAATTCACAGTCCAACAAAAATAAAAAGATATGTTCCATACAATCCTTTTTATAGTATGGAGACTAGAGCTGTGCAAAGCACTTTAAGGACCATCTGATCAGGGTCCCATACAAATTTAACATAATCTCACTCCTTTTGAATTCTACACCCTGAGGCATAAATCCAAGTGCTTTTAATTGCTCTGTCGACCTGTGATTCTGCTCTTACTGATTTGTTTATTTGTACTCTTAGATCCCTTTGTTCTTCTACCGTGTTCAGAGTCATACTTTCTAAAGTCTACACGTGATGTTTCTATTTTTCCTATCAAAGTGCATCATCTCACATTTTACTACACTAAACTTCATTTACCACAGATTAAGTAAATTTTCCAGATTAACCTTGTCCATACCAGATATGTAACTGGACAAGCCTCATAGAGATCGTGGCTACAAGAGCAGGAGAGGCTGGGAATTTTGTGGCAGGTAACTCACCTTCTTGAGCTGCCTTCTTGAACTGCTGCAGTCCATGTGGTGTAGGACACCCACTGTGCAGTTAGGGAGTTCCAGAATTTTTACCCAGTGACAACGAAGGAACGGCAATATATTTCCAAGTCAGGATGGTGAGTGGCTTGGATGTAACTTGCAGGTGGTGGTGTTCCCAAGTGTTCTTTTAGGTGGTAGAGGTTGTGGGTTTCGAAGGTGCTGTCAAAGGAGCCTTGATGAGTTGCTGAAGTGCATCTTGTAGATGGTACACACTGCTACCACTGTGCATCGGTGGTGGATGGGGTACCAATCAAGTGGGACACAGTTCTCAAAATATGATAGGACTAGAGCGCTTAGATCTTCCGGTGAGTGGCTGGGCACATTGCCTTTGCCTGCAAAGATTTTTCTGACCCAACAATACTGCCCATTTCTTCCAGGATCTTCTGATCCCGGCTAAAGAAGAAATGGGTAGTGCAGTGTCTTCAGGGTAAGTCCAGTGAGTGTAGGAGAGTAGAAGAGTTGAAGGAAGGAAAGGACATGCCCCCAATAGCTACCGTATTCAGGTAAGCCTTTAAAGGCCCAAGTCTTTTAATGAATAAGTGTGGGTGAGTGAATGGGTGAATGGACAAATAAGTGAATTGGTGAGTGAGTGAATGGGTAGAAGAGCAGGTGTGTGAGGTGGGTGAAGTAGGTAGGTGGATGAGGTGGGTGAGGTGAGTGAAGTGAGTAGGTGGGTGGAGTAGGTATTTGGGTGGCTGGGGGGTTTGTCAGGTGAACAGGCTTAATCGGGTCATTGGGGATGTAGCCAGGTGGTTGGGTGGGGAGTGGTAGTAGGGTCTGGTCCGGAGGGTAGTCACATAGTGGGTGGGTAGTCGGGTGGTTATGGGGTTGTCAGGTGGCCATGGGGGTTAGTCGGGTCAGGTCAGGTTGGCTTGGGAAGGTAGTCAAGTGGTTGGGGTGTAGTTGGATCAGGTAAGGGGGTTGTTGTGTGATTGTACTACACCACATGGACTCCGGTCAGCTCGGGGAGGTAGTCGGGTGGTTGAGGATATAGTTGGGTTGGGTTGGGGGGTGTTGTTGTGTGTTGGGTCAAGTCGGCTCAGGAGAGTAGTTGGGTGGTTGGGGTGTAGATGGCTCAGTTTGGATGGGTAGTTGGGTGGTTGGTGGGGTAGGTTGGGGAGTTCAGTTGTGATACTCAGTTGAGTTGAACAGCTGTTAGACCAGATATGAAACTGTGTAACATTTCCTGGGTAAATATGCAGCTGTCTGGCCCAAGTCTCTGCTGTAAGCTCAGGGTTGGAGACATCTGTGGAGGGTGCCGAACAGCAGGGAATCAGCCCATCAGAAGTTTAAACTTCCTGGACAATTACTACATATGTCTGTGCATCAGAACTTCCATGGGGTCCTGAGACTCATCTTCCAATGTACATACCATCTCTGACCATCTGGAAACTGGAAGATTTGGGCCAAACTCAATACAGTTTAATCACAACTGCCACTGGCTTAAGCCAGTACTCTGCCCATTTAGTGCATCATGCAGTTGGGAGGTTGATAGGTATTGAAAGTTCCCAAGAATACTTTCCCAAGCATTTCAATTAGGCATCTATGCAACTTCCCAATGCCTCTACATGCCTCTCATTCTTTCACTCATTCATGTTCAGAGATGGCTCAGCAATTTGCAATGGGATGTCTAGGATTGCTTGCAATGTAGCTTTATTGAAATTCAATTAAAGAGCTCTATAAGAAAGTTCATCACCCAAGTTTCAGTCCATTTCTCTTTTCTCTTTGGTGCTGTTACTTTGTCATTCAAGACCTTTTGTGGCAATTGTGATCCAATCACTTTTTTTTCCAGCTATATGTTTTCCCAAGAGAATCCCCTACAACTGTCCTTTTTAAAAGAAGAGGAAGACAGACAGCATTACAGGCAGATCAGGTTGTGCTGGAGGAGCTCTGTGTTGACTTGCTGGGTCCTTACAATATCCAGATACCTATACCCATAACTCTTAGTTTACCACGGCGCTTGCAAGTCCCTATTTTATGTGGGTGCAATTCATTTGTGAAACCTTGAATAAGTTTTGTAACATGTAACGTGACCAACAGTGGAACTCATCTAATGGAGACACTGCTCCAAGGGGCTGTGTAGATCTCAACAGCTCTTAATTTTTCCATTCATTCCAAGTCACTTCAAAGTGTTATTACTCATTTTTAGTCTTTCTAAAGTACATATTGATGTATCAAGCAAAAATGGTGCCTTGCTTACTCAAACAACCAAGTTCATCTTTTCCCCATCGTCTCCCAGCAGCAACTTGTGAAAGCTTTTCACTTATACCAAAAGGCAAGATTTCTGCAAGTTGAGGGGTGAATTATAGATTGTAGTCCAATGCCCTTACATAATCCCTTGCAAGATGACCTTCACCTGCATGAATCAGAAAGGATTTCAGTCTCTGGAAGTCAGCACATTTGAAACTATCCACGTTAGGTTAAGGAAGTCAGTGCTCATTTCCCAGGCAGCTGTCATTTAACTCACAAAGACAAGTCCCAAGGTGAATCATGGATCAATGAAATTTGTTTTCTGGAGCTGTGGTGCGTGACAGTTCTCTGATATCTGAGGATACCCAGCTGAACACAGGGCTAATGAGTTGCCTGCAGCCATTCGACTAATCATTGAGCACACCACTGGCATGTTGAAACAGTAAGTCTGGTGCCTGAATAGATATGAGGGTGTCCTACAATACACCTCTGCTATGGTTTCAAGAGTTGTGGTAATATGTTGCTTGCTACACAAAATCATTCTTGGTAGGACAGCAGGTTTCCTTCCCTAAAGTACATTAGTGAATCAGTTGGGTTTTAACATCAATTCAGCACCATGGTCACTTTTACCAACATGAGCCTTTTCTTACCAGATTAATTTTTAAAACTGATTTGAATTGGTAATGTGCTGGCATGCTGGGCATTGAGCTCATGTTTTCTGGATCATTAATCCAGGTTTCTGTATTCCTTGTCATGCAACATAACCACCACATTACAATACCAAGTAATATGTTTTCACCTGCGTTATTCCAGGCAACTCAGAAATCTTCTTTCCTGTCGCCTTATGGCTCAATCTTGCCAATCTCTGAAAGAATAGTCTATGGACAGGCAAATGTGAAGCCAAATGCTTTGGAGGAAATTTTAACTTAATCACCAGTTGGGGAATCCATTGGATCAGGTGGAATGTTGACTTTATACCCCACCCAATGGGGGAGATTTTAACCACTTCCGCCAAGCAGAAGACTAACAAGATTGGGTGCAATCTTGATTTTACGTTCTGCCCGATTCCACTCTACATTGAAGTCTTTAAGTAGTTTTGGGTGGGATGTAAAATCTGCATTCTACTCGATAATCTGAGGTTCCCACCTGGCACGTTAAGTTAAAATTGCTCCCTTTATCTCGAATAATGTTCTGATGCTAAGTCCCTGGAGTTTGCTTCCACAGTCCATTCCCTAGTATACAATGTATGTCCTCTTAAATCAAATCTGATACCAAATCTGGATATCACCCAAACCTTAGAATTATCTGAGAGTGATGGAATCATGCAAAACAGAATGGTGAATACCCCAGTAGGTCCAAATAAAAATGGTGCATGTCCACATTTTTGAGAATAATGATTTCTTGCGGTATAAATCTGTTACAGATACAATAGAAAATCAGTATACAGCTGTAACCTCACCCCTTCTTCACTGCACAAGCAGCTAGATTGCCTGTAACCAGTAGGAATTACATATACTTCATTCAACCAGCTGCGGAGCATGCTTGCTTGAGTGCTTCCACTAAATGGTGCTTTGTCAGTGGGGGAGTGGTGGGCGGGGAAAAACAGTGAGATGTTTCCTTTGGTTTGACCAGGTACTTTGAGTCAGTGTTGAAGTCTCCCAGGGATGGTGATAGAGGAGCCTAAGGCGTTAGCTGATAGATCTGACTTAGTTCCCTTAAATCAGGCTGTTCCTCTTCAATATTAAGCATTGGTTCTCCATGCTAAGATACTTCAGAGGACATTCGGAGTTGACTGTGGTACTAGAGTTACATACAGGCCAAGGATCTCCATTTTTGATGATGGAAGATTAATTGAATTAAATTTCACAACTTGCCATTGAAGTGGATTATAATCCTAGCTGCTTTTTTGAGCTATTCCAGACCAGCTGTACTCCTCGGATCAAAAACAGAAAATGCTGGAAAAACTCAGCAGGTCTAAAAGCACCTGTGGAGAGAAAGACAGAGTTAACATTTCGAGTCCATATGACTCTCCTTCAGATCTAAAGAGAAGTAAAAATATGCTGAAACTTATACCCTTTAAGTGGGGGGTGGGGTGGAGCAGGTAGAGATGGATAGAAGAGCAGTAGTAGGTGGAGGCAAAGGAGAGATTGCCAAAGATGTCATGAACAAAAGGACAAAGGGGTGTTAATGGTATTGGTACTGGCTAACAGAGGTGCTGATGGAGGCATTAAGGTTAGAATGCAGAATATGATAATAGCAGGACAAGGGTAAGCATTCTGGAAATAACAACATGAACAAGTGACAGATGGCCCTTGTGGGGGTGGGGGGGAAAAAGATCTAAAATAGGATAAAAGGTGGGGATAAAACAATGAAGAGAATGAAAATAAATAAAAATAAAAATAAGTGGATAAAAAATAAAAATAAAAAAATAAAAATGAATGTAGAAAGAAAGGGGATAAAAAAGAGGTGGGGATGGAGGAGAGAGTTCATGGTCTGAAGTTGTTGAACTCATTGTTAAGTCCAGAAGGCTGTAAAGTGTCTAATCGGAAAATGAGGTGCTGTTCCTCCAGTTTGCGTTGATCTTCACTGGACATTGCAGCAGGCCAAAGACAGACATTTGGGCATGAGAGCAGGGTGGTGTTTTGAAATGGCAAGCGACAGGAAGGTCTGGGTCATGTTTGCGGACAGACCGAAGGTGTTCCGTAAAGCGGTCACCCAGTCTACGTTTGGTCTCTCCAATGTAGCGGAGACGGCATTGGGAACAGTGAATGCAGTGGACCAAATTGAAGGAAGTGCAAGTGAAGTGCTGCTTCATCTGAAAGGAGTGTTTGATCCCTTGGATTGTGTAGAGGGAGGAGGTAAAGGGGCAGGTGTTACACATTCTGCGATTGCATGGGACGATGCCGTGGGAGGGGGATGAGGTGTTGGAGGTGATGGGGGAGTAGACCAGGGTGTCCTAGAGGGAACAGTCCCTACGGAATGCCGATCGAGGGGTGAAGGGAGGATGTATTTGGTGGTGGCATCATGCTGGAGTTGGCGGAAATGGTGGCGGATGATCCTTTGAATGCGGAGGCTGGTGGGGTGAAAAGTGAGGACAAGGTTATGGTTCTATCGTGGTTCTGGGAGGGAGAGGAAGGTGTGAGGGTGGATATGCGGGAGATGCGTCGGACACGGTTGAGGGCCCTGTCAACCACCATGAGGGGAAACCTCGGTTAAGGAAGAAGGAAGACACGTCAGAAGTGCCATTTTGGAAAGTGACATCATCGGAACAAATACGACAAAGGTGAAGGAACTGAGGGAATGGGATGGAGTCCTTACAGGAAGCAGGTTGTGAGGAGCTGTAGTCGAGGTAGCTGTGGGAGTCGGTAAGTTTGTAATGGATATTGGTGGACAGTCTGCCACCAGAAATTGAGACAGAGAGGTCAAGGAAGGGAAGGGAAGTGTCAGAGATGGACCACATGAAGGTGATGGAGGGATGGAAATTGGAAGCAATTAATAAATTTTTCCAGGTCCAGGCGAGAACATAAAGTGCCACCGAAACAGTCATCGATGAACCAGAGAAAGAGTTGTGGGAGAGGGCCTGAGTAGGACTGCAACAAGGAGTGTTCCACATACCCCATAAAGAGACAGGCATAACTGGGGCCTATGTGGGCACCCAAACCAAACCTTCTATTTGGAGGAAGTGAGACAAGTTTAAGGAGAAATTATTCAGTGAGAGAACAAGTTCAGCCAGATGGAGAGCAGTGGTGAAAGGGGATTGTCCAGGCCTCTGTTCGAGGAAGAAGCGAAGAGATCTCAGACCATCCTGGTGGGGGGACGGTAGTGTAGAGGGATTTGACATTCATGGTGAAGAGGGAGTGGTTAGGGCCATGGAACTGGAAATTGTTGATTTGATGTAAGGCATCAAAGGAATCGCAGGTGTAAGTGGGAAGAGACTGGACAAGGGGAGAGAGAACGGAGTCAAGATAGGAAGAAATAAGTTCTGTGGGGCAGGAACAGACTGACACGCTGGGTCTACTGGGACAGTCCTGTTTGTGGCTTTTGGGTAGGAGGTAGAAGTGGGTTGAGCGATTATGAGGTTGAAAGCTGTGGAGGGAAGATCTCCAGAGGAGATGAGGTCAGTGACAGTCTTGGAAACAATGGCTTGATCTTCGGTGATGGGGTCCAGGGGGAGGTAGGAGGGAGTATTTGAGAGTTGGCGCTCAGCTTCTGCGAGGTAGAGGTCAGTGCGCCAGACAGCAACAGCACCACCCTTGATGGCAGGTTTGATAACAGGATTGGAACTGAGAGGATGGAGTGTGGCAAGTTCAGAAGAAGGTAGGTTAGAGCAGGTGAGAGGAGCAGAGAAATTGAGACGGACGAATTCACACCAACAGTCCTCAATGTAAACATCAAGAGCAGGTAAGGGGTCAGAGGGAGGGGCCCAGGTGGAGGGAGAACACTGGAGGCGGGAGAAAGGATCCGTTGAATGGGGGAAGGACTCCAGCCCAAAGAAGTGAGCATGGAAACGAAGGTGGCAGAAGAAGAGTTCAGCATCGTGCCGAGCCCGGAATTCATTGAGGTGAGGCTGTAAGGGTATGAAACTAAGTCCTTTGCTGAGTACAGAACGTTCAGCATCAGAGAGGAGAAGGTTAGAGGGTATGGTGAATACACAGCAAGAAGGGACTAGAAGACGGGAAGGGGTCAGAGGGATGGGGAGGGTTGGAGGGTCCTGGATGGGCATTGGTATCAATGAGTTGTTGGAGCTTGCGTTCTTTAAACCTGAAAGGGAGAGACAGTGTTTCTTGTTAAGGCGTCAGATGAGACAAAGAATAAAATGAAACTGGGGACAAGGACAGCTTTGAGATAGGGTGAGTCAATGCTGCTGGAGGGAGAGGTCGAGTGTATTCATATGGCGGCGCATGGTCTGAGTGTGGATCTCAGGATGCAGCGAGAACAGCAGTAGAAGAGTGTTGCATGTCCCAGAGGTACCTGTAATCCTGGGTGGATTCTAAACATGAGGGATGGAACTTCAGTTGGAATCCACATAGGGTAAGTCAGAGATGGAGACAGTCACTGAAGAAGGAAATGTGGCTGTGAAAGTGAGTTTTGTTAAACACCTTGTCAAACACCTGGAAGGAAATGGAAAGCAATGAAGGTGAACAGGGCAAAAGAGACAAACGGAAATCCTATCCTATAGAAGAGCAGTACTTCTTCAAGGTTGGCATTCCTGGAAGAGAATGGCAGTGAGTTAAACACTAAGATAAAAGCAACATACTGTGGATGCTGGAAACCTGAAACAAGAACAGAAAATGCCTTGGATGGTCACTCTCACTTAAGGTTGGGAAAGACAGGCTTCACAGACACTTAAATGGGTCTGAAGAATTGATTTAACTCTCCCTGTAGGAAGGCAACTACCAGAGAATATTACTGTTCTCCACATAGCTTTCTTAACAAGTTTTATCTAGATTGTAACAACCCAGATATTATAAGGGCCCAGACATCACTCCTCAATAATGTACCTATCCATCAAGCAGTGTATGGAGATAGGTTCTCGAGTTTGGATACAGAAGGCTATATGAAACAATATATTTTCTAAATTATATAAAAGCTTATTAAAGAACCAAACATTTTTGGTGGTAAATCAATCACAACGTTGACAGTTCCAGGAAAAGAAAGTATAATCCTTGTTTCTATTAGAGAGTCCAAGGCCAGAAATTTCCCCCCGTCGGGGGGGTTGTGGGGGGGTGGGTGGGGGCAAGCGTAAACCCGATCAGCACCCTGCCGCCATTTTACGTGGGTGAGCCAATTGAATGTTAAACTTTTAAAGTAATGATTTTTAAACTTTTGAAACATATCCCCTTATATGACAGTGTCACATGAGCTGGGACATGTTAATGAAATTTTGGAAAAAATTTTACTGATTTTTTAAACACTTCATGAAACCTCATCCCACCCATGGATGAGGTTCCATGAAAACGTCACCGTGCGTCATTTTACACATCGGTGAGTGGGCCCCACCCTGCTTCCCCACTCGCCGATGGGAAAATGCTGCCCCAAGTCTTATTTGAATGATATTTAATATATCCATCAATATTTAAAGTAGTAAATCCCCAAATAGAAAGCTACTCAGTCTGGCAAGATGCCACTATCGCAATTAAGGGGAGAACTATCATCACGACATTACAGCAGCTGCCTTTACCTGCAGAGATGCTGGAACGAATCCAAGGCATCTAAAAATCCTACTGTGTGGTTCCAATATTTATACAAAAAAGAACTGAACCAGGAGGAAGCATGTTGAGCACACATGCTAGACAACATCCTTTTTTTAGTCAACATCCTTCATTTTAGTCAACATCCTTCAAGCAAACAGGATGCTCAGAGGTGCAAATAGCGGTCATTGCACTTAGTTTCCAGGATTCAAGTTGACAAGTTATTTTGGGTCATCATTAAGATTATCCATTGTTAGACTGTAGTATCTTACAATTCATCAATGCCTTGTTAAGCTGATGTAGAGGCTGGTATTGTTTTTATCAGGACTGCCTTGTGTTAGAGGATATACCATATTCTATGTCACAAATGATGTTGTGCTTGAGCACAAATTATGCTGAGACATGTTTAAAGCTTTTAAACTTTTGTCCAGCAGAAACGTCTGTTTTTAATTTTTAAGCCCTACTTCATAGGAGAATCAATCTTTTTAATCTTGTAACTCCTTATTTATAGCAGGATTCTCTATAACTTTGTATTTATAGCAGAATTCCTTCACACCATGTTGGGATTTGAGCTTTGGGTTGCTAGTTCAGTTCCAAAAAACATCACACTACCAGATCATATACAGAACTACAAAGCCTATCTGTAAATACACACCCTGCCCTGAAGTTCACACCCTACACATAGATGAGTAGCGAGGAAGATAACTGGGATCTCGGGTGTCCTGATCTCTGGCTTTGGAATGACACTGGATGCCAGGCCCCATCCACAGCAATGCATTCCCTGTGGGGCACTGGGTCCTAGCTAGCAGAGGTCATTAGTTCAGGAGGACACTGGACAGGGAACCCGGTTGGCCCAGTGGACACCCCTTGAGGCAATAAAAGATACCCTTGGCAGACCAAGGGCAAAGACTGAAGCCTGGAGTGTGGGCTGATGTAGAAGGGGCAGATTCTGGAGCCCAGAGTATGGGCTGGGGAAGCTGGGGAGGCCAGAAGCCAAAGGGAGAGGAGAGCAGGGCAGCAGCAAGGAACAGGAACAGAAGTCCAAGGCTGGTGAGTCCCAGAGTTGGAGAGCCAAGCCATGAATATGGCAGACCAAAGCCTCTGATAGTATAGCTGGAGCACAGGAAGTGGCACTGGGGCAGGTGAACAGCTGCGGAAGACCTAGGTGGGCTGCCCTGAATTCAAGAGGCCACGAGCAGAGGAAGATCCCCTTCGTGCGTGTCTGGGAGACAAGGTAATCTGGTTCATGTGGTCATGGGAAGTTAGCAGTAGGAGCTCTACCCATCGAACTCTGCTACTTGGCTGATTAGAGATTAGGAATTAAGCTCTCGATAATCTCCTGAAAGTTCTGGAACATTAGCCATGAATTCCATTGTAAATAGTTTGTTCCTCTAAGCATTTCCATTAATGTTAACAAGATTTGATGCCATAAAAGATCCCTGTTTTATAACTTGACCGCAGTCCTTGTGCTTGAATCCCACATTACAAGTGCATCGTATACGGAACCTCACATGCTACAAAAAGAACATAAGAAATAGGAGCAGGAGTAGGCCATTTGCTCCTTCGAGCCTGCTCCATCATTCAATACAATCATACTTGATCTTCCACTTCAGTTCCACCTTCACTGTACTATCTCCATATCTCTTAATTGTATTGGTATTCAAAAATCTATTTAACTCTGCCTTGAATATATTCAATAACTAAATACCCTAAATTAACTGCACCATGTACATAGAAGTTCACTACCTACATTTGTAGGATTAAGGAAAAAGAGTTGGGACTACCTGGATAGTTCTTCCAAAGGGCCAGCAATTATGTATGATGGGCCAAATGTTCTTCTGTTCTGTATGATTTTATGATTCAACATGGAGCTGCAGAGCTATACAGAACTACACAGTATACACAAAACTACCTGGCCTAATGGAACCATAATGCACTTTTCATATCTTTCTACAACACCCCACCTTCTCACTGACCCTCTTTTTGCAGACAATAATCCCCATGTTGAACTACGGCTAATCCATGTGCAAATGAACTGGCTTTGATTCTACTACCATGCCTGTTGCAGAAAAAACTCTGCTATGTCTATACCTCATCTGGTGCTAGGCATGATGTTTTTTTCCATGACTCTCTTACACATTGTGAGGAATGTTAACATGGGTGAGTATGTGGTCTTGGATGCGGATGAGAAATAAATGGGGAAAACTACTGAGCTCATTGGAAAACTGATTCCGACTCATCGACTTCAGGGTTTTAGAGAAGAGAGGTAGATAGCTAACCTTCTCACGTGGGAGGATTGGCATTTTAAAGGTGTTAAAAGATGTTGGAAATCTCTGATTTAACCTGCTTTGTGGGTTTTAGAGTCACCAGCAGGGTTTTGCAGACCTGAGAAAACCTAACATTTAAAGGGAGGTGAGGACAATGTCAAGGAAAAAATAATTGCTTTTCCAGCACTGCTTGTGGACCAGGAGGATCAGGAGTTCTGTCTTTTGGACCTTTCCCTGCCCATGCCTCCGCCACCCCCCGCCCCACCCCACCCCATCCTCCACCGCCCCCACCCATAATGCCCCATCACCCAATCTTTCCAACATCATTCAAACTCATACAAAGAACCACAAGGTTTAAGACCAGACTGCCCTAGGTCAGTGACGGAACACCCCAGAATTGAATGCCCGCTGGGTTCATGGATTAGACCATCCTCACTCCCCACCACTCGACCCCCCCCCCCCACCCCCACCCCGACCCCCCCACAAAGTCCAGGAACCTGGATGGGATACATCACCACGATGAAAGCCACTTCAATTGTGGATTAGATCTACCTGTGCCTGTGACCTGCTCCAGATTGTTTGCCTGCCTTACTGGAAACCAAGCCTGTCAACATGGGGAACCTGTAAAGGAGAAGACACTTGTGCTGAAGAATTAAAGCCCCTGAGCATTCAGGGAAACTTAGACTTCTGAGCTTGTCATCTGAAATCCTGCCTGCCCCATCCACCCACCCTGCCCACATACCTCATTTAGTTCCAGTAACTATCCCAAGTCTTTGTCTCAGCTGGTAACTTGCTGTCTAAAATCCAATGGGGAAAAATTCTCTCTCCTGGGCTCCTCCTTCTGCCAAGTACCAGCATGAGAGGACCTGTTTCTCTGACTCAGTGAAGGTTAGAATCCCCCAGTAATATTTTTGGGTTTGGGTTACCAGCCTGGAATCTGCCTGGCTCCAGATTTAAGGTCATCCTTTCCTATTTGGTAGATTAAGGTGGCTTTCTTGGCCCTCAGTGCTTTCCCTACACATTCTGAGAGAAGAGCCTCATGGGTTCAAGTACCACCTCTCAGGCAATAGGTCACTTCCATTACATTGTTATTCTTTCATGGGATGTGGGCATCACTGGCAAGGCCAGCATTTGCTGCCTATCCCTAATTGCCCTTGAACTGAATGGCTTGCTAGGCCTTTTAAGAGTCAAACACATTGCTGTGGGTCTAGAGCCACATATAGGCCAAATCAGGAAAGGATAGCAGATTTCCTTCCCTTAAGGGGATTAGTTAACAGATGGGTCTTTACATTTCATGGTCACCATTACGGAAACTATTTATTAATTGAATTTAAATTCTACCAGTTGCCATGGTGGGATTTGAACCCATGTCCCCAGAGCATTAGCCTTGACTTACAGATTAGTGGTTCGGTCACATTACCACTACACCAGCATCATCCAATGGCTATACCATGGAAGTTTAATATTCTTGGGACTATTGTGAACCCATTCAGCAGTCTAACTCAGTGTCTGCTTAGTGCTTCCTACGATTGAACAATTCCAATGGAAGATTGCAGTGGCAATTTTATTGTGCAAAGCATTCAATATGTGTTTTGTGTTCCCTTTGTGCAGTTGGAGGATATGGAGGCAATAAAAACAACTCAGAGAATCAATCTCCAAGGTTACCCAAGTCCATGTCAGTCACACCTCAGCAGCCTCACAGGACTGAATGGATTCATGAGGAAGAACTAGAAGATTTACAGAGTTCCAATGAAACAGATATACATCAGAAAGGAGAGGATGAGGATAAATATAACACTGAAAACAAAAAGCCTGTGCCCAAATTAAAGCTAAGATTTGCTTCTCAGGATACAATTGAAAATGGATTGTAACAATCCAGCAATGGATGAAGAACACCATAGTCGGAGTGACAGAGCCGGTACAGAATACACAGAATTTTAAAAAAAACATACAAAATTGGTGTGACAGTCGATATGAGATATTCAGCACTCACCCTTATCTTACAACTAAGGCCACACTTCTATATGGGATTTTCTGGTACCATATTGCATTTTAGACAGTTAAAAGACTATTGTCACCAGGCAGATCACATCTCTCGAACAGCAAGGAAGCTTCCGCTCAGTGGAAATCAGGCATATTGGCTGTGCGACAAACTCATACTGTCATACAAACTTGGTGATGCATTTCTTTCCCCTTTGTTAGATAACATTATTTCAATGATCAAACAAGCCTCTGTACATAATCATGCAAATAGAGCTTTCAACATACTAAGCCAAAAGACAATTTTCTGGAAATCACTGTTAGCAATACTGGTGATGGGAATATCTGTAAGACATTATTGCCTACTGTTTTGGCAGGGGTGTTAACACATTTATAAATGAAGGGTAACAACTGTGTTCAAATGGGTATCAAAAGAATGACAAATGAAGCGTTCATGCACACGTATCACCAATTCCTCGACTAATGTCTCTTTGACTTTGTAAGCTCCTGTATGTTTGAAGTCATCATTTGTACAAAGGGAAGCTCTTTTCCAGAAGCCAGTAGGGCAGATGTTGCATCTAACCACCTTAAACTGTTAGTATAGTAAGTATACTGTAGAATTATTCATTAGCTCATCTGACGCTGCTTGAAACCTTATAGGCATTTAAGGCACTTAATGTGGTTGAAAGTAGCTTTACTCTTCCAGATGCAGAAGAAGGCTATTGAGTTATAATCGCATATAATGGGTGGATTGTTAATTTTCTAAAGTGAAGTTATTAGATTGCAATCAGTCTGAAAAGCTGCCACATCATGAGCATGAAATGTTAAGAACTTCATAAATGTCATGAGAACCCTGGGATGGAAAAAAAAGACAGTTTCTAACTTACTCCCAGATGTTTATTGTATCCACACCTCATGTTCGTGTTGCTGTTCTCAGCTTACTGAGCACTGTCACTCCAGTTCAAAGACGTCTTCCATCTTCAAGAATTTCTATGTCGAAAATTGTTGGAGAGAGGCTGCAACATTCAATTTGAATGTGTGCAGCTCCGTGTGACAGGTACTGCAATATTAGAAGATTGTATATCATCTCATGTATAGTGTGTGACAATACAACTGTATGTATTATATATAATGTACCATGTGCTATAATGTATCCGTATTGTATATATAGCTGAAGCACCATATCCTATATGTAATTGTATGTATTGTATATATACCCAATAATTGGCTGCACTTCTATGTTGTTGTTATGGAAAATAAAATTTAGTATCAACTAGCGTTGTGCTTTAGCATTTAAATATTTACAGCGATTCTGTTGTGTCATTATACTAGGCTCTAATTAGACAGTTTATTTACACCAGTTCCGTGACGTTGCACACAAGTATTCAAGACCAAGGTCAGTATTAAAGTCAAAAGAGCTTTAGACGGTAGGGGAGGGGATAATCAGACCAAGATGGGCAAGGGAAAGAGCAATAGAAAGGGGGTAGGGGATAGGGATATGGATTCGAAAGGTGGACAGGAGGAGTGGGATGAGGATATGGCCCATGAAACTCATTCAGTGGTGGGATTAGAGGGGTGCCAGACAACAGGCCCATGTAATTATCATTTATCTTTGTGGGGGACTGGGAACCGGAAAAACCATGTCAGTGTGGGAGAAATCTTCAATATTGCGCTGGGGGGAGGACATTCAAAATTCATCTCTAGCCGAGTAGGAAACCATGGAGTCTGGGTGAAAGACAGGTCAGCAGGATCCACTTTTCACTGGGTCAGGAACTCCCGTCCACAAAGCTAAAGGGTTCTGGTTTGTGTTATTATAGCTTTGGGCTGGGTAGTGCAAGGAAGAAAAGACAGCAGAAGATATTGGGTCTGTATCTGGATTTCTATTCTGGCAAGTGAGCCAGGGAATCTTGAATACTGTAAGGCTGAAGTAGATAGATCCTTGATAAGCAAAGGAGTGAAAAGCTATTTGGAGTAGGCAGGAAAGTGAAGCTAAGGTTAAAATCAGATCAGCCATTATTTAATGGCGAAGTAGGCTCGAAGGGCTGAGCAGCCTACTCCTGCTTCTAATTTGTATGTTTGTAAAAATATGTTCGAATCCTTTGCCGACAATTTTCCAGGTCAGTAATTTATAAATAGTTGAATATAAAAACTGAACCCACTTGTCCTCAATGGCTTAAATTTTTCAGGTTCTAGGCCAGGAAAGTTGCTTGGCATGACATTAGCAATTAACACACTGGTGAAAGACAACTTGTGCTCTTAATTTCCAGCCTTAACTTCATGCAGGGTGTTTAAGGGGCAATTCATGTACAAAGCCAGCAAATTCTTAAAAATAACAGAGAGGCTAAGGTGGGACATCGTTTGTATGCAGTAAATTGCTGAGCAGCGTAAATCAATCAGCAGTTCTGGACATTCGCAACGCATAGCATATCTCTTAATCTCATGAACTTCCTAGTCATTTTACACATTAATAAGGGTGTGCATCATAGACACACAATTGTTTTTCCAGCAAGATCCAGCCCATTAATCGTGACATTATATCCCACTTTTCAAAATTAACTTTAGATGCAAGTAGCTTTGCTGTTCTCTCCCTTTATTCTAAATTACTCATGTTACATTATTTTTACCTGACAGTCCATGATGTATTTTGAGTATTTTAAGATACATGTACTTATTTGCTTTTTCTTTCCTCCTCACTTCTAAAACTATTCTTCTCAGTTATTCACGTGATTAGAAAAGCCCTTTCCCCTTCATCAATCTCAATGGGATCCGTAGTTCTTGGAAAGAAAATATAAAGACTTTCAATCATATAATGCATTTCACAACCTCAGAATGTCCCACAATGATTTACAGCCTATTCAGCACTTTTGAAATGTAATCACATTTATAATGTAGGAAATGCAGCAGTCAGTTTGGGCACAGCAGGGTTCCATAAAGAACAGTATGATAATGATTAGATAATCTTATAGGTGTTACTGAGGGCTAATTATTATCCAGGACATTGGGGATAGCTCTTTGCCCTTCTTCAAAATAATGCAATGGAGAGGACAGATGGAGCTCCAGTTTAATGTTTCATCCAAAAGATGGTGCCTCCTACAATGTAGCACACTATCACTACTGCACTGGAGTGTTAGACTAAATTTAGCACTCAAGTCTCCAAAGTGGGTCTTGACCACTCAAACATTCTGTCTCAGATTGGTGCTCAACTGCAAAGAGGTTTTCCCCACGATTGTGGCTCCAACTACTGTTGTGACATTGTATGCATGTCAGTGAAGGCAATGACATGTACCTTTAAGAAGCTGCATAGTGACATCCTTGTGACATTACAGTGTGTGAGGCTGGAGTATAAAAGGTACAGCCTTCATGTTAGATGCTCACTACTGCCTGTGGCCCTGTATCAGTAAGAATCTATGTACATCTTATGGATCAGTCATATAGTCAAGTCATCAGCTTATATAACTGTTAGGGCCCAGCCATGTCAAGGCCTGTGCAGAGCTGTATATAGTTGTTAGTGATAAACTTCAGATACTTGTGTTCAACCAGTACCCTCATCAGTCTTAATATCTTAGTATAGATAGCATGGAGACAGATCCTTTGAGGTCTACATCAAGATCCTTAACATATACGGTGGCAGCAGACTGACAAATCACATCATGGTTGGCAGCGGTGGTCACTTCTAAAAGATATCACATCAGCGGAGGTAATTCCTGAAGATACATGAATAGAAGACTGAAGGCTACTTAAGCAGCATCACAAACTGCAGTGATTCCACTTACTCAGCTCCAATCTAGACTCCTCGAGGGAAGGACAGCCTGTAAGTACAGGACTTTAAGGGAGGTCACTCACAGGGAACCTCAGTTCAGATGCTTCAGTTAGAGGCACAGAGACTAGCTCCAAAAGACATCGGAGTTCAGAAGTGAGTGAAGACTTCACTCCAAGCTCAGTGATTTGGGCAGCAGGCTTCATTTAATCTGAACATTGAGATCAGTTATTAATAAGCCACTCACCAGAACAGTGAGGGCTAGAATGTCAAATTTGTTTTAAAAAAAAGTACCCCAAGCTGAGAAGGCCAGGAGGGGCAAGTTTCAACAGCTCTCGGCAGAGCTAAGCGTGACTGTCAGTTGTTTCTGCCATTTTGTTTTTTTTTTCAGTTTAGGTGCCAAGCCCAGCTTTCCTATCCTGTCAATCAAGACGTGGTGGCACCCAACAGAATAAAACTGCACAGCTTCAATACTGCAACAGAAACAGCTGGCAAAATAAAAGTCTCTGAAATCTGCAACTTAAAATTATTTCTCCTTAGTTCAAACCAGATTAAGTAAAGCCATGAATCTAAAGTGCTACTTTTAAAATATAGAGCACAGCAAAAAAGGCAAGCTTCTTCTTAGCAGCACTGTTGTTATAAGACAATATTGTTGCAGCATTTGTTCTTCAAAGCATAGGAACAACAGAAAAGCAAAAGAGATACAGCAACTTCATTCGTGTAGCACCCACCACAACTAATAACCAAGAACATCGCAAAGGCAAATCAAGATTTGACTATGGACTGGCAAACAGGAGATCTTCTTGCAGAATTTCAACTCTTGAGACAGAAGATGCGCTTACACTTTGTTGGCCAGCAGGTCCAGGAACAAGAGGAGGAGACTGCCAAATTACTAATTGCTCCTGGCAATGAGGGGTTAATGTGTGTAAACTCATTAGGTCTATCTGATGAAGGCCAACAGGACCCCGATAAAATCTTCAAACTCATTGAAGATCAACCAAAGGTCCAAGTTAACTTTAGAATTTACAGGCTAGAGTACATGTCATACCAACAACAGCCAAGTGAAAACATAGATTATAAGCCGGTGCCGGTGCAAAGGAGCCAATTGCGACTTCAATTCCGAAGAGCCTGCGGAGAGGTTGATGGGGTTTGTCATCGCTTCAATGTCCATCAAGTCTTTTAGGAAAGTACTACTAGACAAAGCCAAAGATTGCTCAGTAGATGTACTGCTGGACAAAGGTAGAAAATTTGAGGCATTAATGGCTGGCGAACAGCACCTTCAAGTCCTTGATCACAAATCTATCATTGCCAAGGTAACCAAAACATCAAAGACACCCAAAACCTGCATGCAGTGTGGTCTGACACACTTAACCAGACAATGTCCAGCATATTCCGATATGTGCAGGCCAGGATCTACCAAAGGATGTTAGGCAAAAGTCTGTCGCAAACACAACAAACCAGACAAGCCTAGAGTTCAAAACTCACAACAAAGAAGGATTCCACAGAAATCTGACACAATGACAGTTCCAGGGCTCGTCCCACAAAACATAAGCATATCAATGAAGTGAAGGACACCTCCAATACACCACAGTGTACAGATCCAAGCCAAACTGTAAGTCTCGTCCACCTTACTCATCACGTGGACGGAGTCAGAAAAGCTAAAACGTTTGCCACTGTAAACGTTACGTATCCAAAGACCTATGGACAGTACACCATACGTGCAAAACTTGATACCAGTCCACAACACAACACAACACACTCACAACACCAAATAGACAGGACAATGTCTTGGTGTAGTCCAGTCAACATCTGACAGGCTTAACACCTACAATGGGTCTGACATCCCATGCATTGGCACTATCACAATACGATGCCAATATGGAAGATCCAGATGGACACCGGAGATTTTCTATGTTGGAGAAACCAGTGGCCCGGCAATCACTGGTCTGCCAGCATGCAGTGACATGCACATGGTTACTATCCATGAGGTGGCAATCACCACTATCATGGCACTGGAAAGTACCAAAGGAAGAATTGACTGCATAAGGGACCTTACTGCCATGTACTCAGATTGCTTTGACACAATTGCAGATTTGAGAAGTGATGCAGCGCTACACCTAAAGAATGATGCTCAGCTCAGCATCAATCCACCTAGGAAGTGCAGCATGCATATCCAAGAAGAGTTGAAAGCAGAATTGGACGCAGTGGTCTGCAATAAAATCATTCAACAAGCCAAGCACCACACCGACTGGTATTGTTCTGTTACCTGGGTATTAAAAAAGGATAAAAGCAAAAAACTGCAGATGCTGGAAATCCAAAGCAAAAACAAAAATACCTGAAAAAACTCAACAGGTCTGACCGCATCTGCAGAGAGGAACACAGTTAACGTTTCGAGTCCATATGACTTTTCAACAGAATTAAGGAAAACTAGAAAAGAGGTGAAATATAAGCTGGTTTAAGGGGGGATGGGACAGGTAGAGCTGGATAGAGGGCCAGTGATAGGTGGAGATAACCAAAGGGTGTCATAGACAAAAGGACAAAGAGGTGTTGAAGGTGGTGATATTATCTAAAGAATGTGATAATAGGTGGCATTAAGGGTAGAAAGCAGGAGAACAAGGTACAGATAGCCCTAGTGGGGGTGGGGTGGGGGGAAGGGATCAAAATAGGCTAAAAGGTAGAGATAAAACAATGGATGGAAATACATTTAAAAATAATGGAAATAGGTGGGAAAAGAAAAATCTATATAAATTATTAGAAAAAAGGGGGATCGGAGAGTGGGTGGGGATGGAGGAGAGAGTTCATGATCTAAAATTATTGAACTTAATATTCAGTCCGGAAGGCTGTAAAGTGCCTAGTCGGAAGATGAGGTGCTGTTCCTCCAGTTTGTGTTGAGCTTCACTGGAAAAATGCTGCAGGCCAAGAACAGGCATGTGGGCAAGAGAGCAGGGTGGAGTGTTGAAATGGCAAGCGACAGGGAGGTCTGGGTCATGCTTGCGGACAGACTGAAGGTGTTCTGCAAAGCAATCACCCAGTCTGCGTTTGGTCTCTTCAATGTAGAGGAAACCGCATTGGGAGCAGTGAATGCAAGTAGACTAAATTGAGGGAAGTGAAAGTGAAATGCTGCTTCACTTGAAAGGAGTGTTTGGGCCCTTGGACAGTGGAGAGTGGGGAAGTAAAGGGGCAGGTGTTGCACCTTCTGCGATTGCATGGGAAGGTGCCGTGGGAGGGGGTTGAGGCGTAGGGGGTGATGGAGGAGTGGACCAGGGTGTCCCGTAGGGCATGATCCCTGCAGAATGCCACCAGGGAAGGTGAAGGGAAGATGTGTTTGGTGGTGGCATCATGCTGGAGTTGGCGGAAATGGTGGAGGATGATCATTTGAATGCAGAGGCTGGTGGGGTGATAAGTGAGGACAAGGGGGATCCTATCATGGTTTTGGGAGGGAGAAGAAGATGTGAGGGCGGATGCACGGGAGATGGTCCGGACACGGTTAAGGGCCCTGTTAACCACTGTGGGTGGAAAACCTCAGTTAAGGAAGAAGGAAGACATGTCAGAGGAACTGTTTTTGAAAGTGGCATCATCAGAACAGATGCGACGGAGGCAAAGGAACTGAGAGAATGGTATGGAGTCCTTACAGGAAGAGGGGTGTGAGGAGGTGTAGTCGAGGGAGCTGTGGGAGTCGGTAGGCTTGTATTGTAATGAATATTGGTGGACAGTCTATCACCAGAAATTGAGACAGAGAGCTCAAGGAAGGGAAGGGAAGTGTCAGAGATGGACCATGTGAAAATGATGGAGGGGTGGAAATTGGTAGCAAAATTAATACATTTTTCCAGGTCCAGACAAGAGCATGAAGCAGCATCGAAGCAGTTATCGATGTACCGGAGAAAGAGTTGTGGGAGGGGGCCTGAGTAGGACTGGAACAAGGAATGTTCCACAAAACCCATAAAGAGACAGGCATAACTGGGGCCCATGCAGGTACCCATAGCCACAACTTTTATTTGGAGGAAGTGAGGAGTTTAAGGAGAAATTGTTCAGTGAGAGAACAAGTTCAGCCTGATGGAGGAGAGTTGTGGTGGATGGGGATTGTTCAGGCCTCTGTTTGAGGAAGAAGCGGAGAGCCATCAGACCATCCCAGTGGGGCATGGTGGTGTAGAGGGATTGGACGTCCATGGTGAAGAGGAGGTGGTTGGGGCCAGGGAACTGGAAATTGTTGATATGATGTAGGGTGTCAGAGGAATCACGGATGTAGGTGGGAAGGGACTGGACAAGGGGAGATAGAGAATGGAGTCAAGATAGCAAGAAATGAGTTCCATGGGGCAGGAACAGGCTGACAATCGGTCTGCCGGGATAGTCCTGTTTGTGGATTTTGGGTAGGACGTAGAAGCAGGCTGTCCCAGGTTGGGAGACTATGATGTTGGAAGCTGTGGAAGGAAGATCTCCAGAGGAGATGAGGTCAATAACAGTCCTGGAAACAATGACTTGATGTTCAGTGGAGGGGTCATGGTCCAGGGGGAGGTAGGAGGAAGTGCCTGCGAGTTGGCGCTCAGCCTCTACGAGGTAGCAGTCAGTGCACCAGACAAAATCAGCACCATTAAAAGCATATTAAAAAAGGATGTACACTCTATTTTTCCTGGACCCAAGATGACTAAACATGGCACTAAAGAGAAGACTTCACAAATCCTCATGCTTGAGGAACTGAATACTGAGTTTGTGGGAGCGAGGTGCTACTCATAGTTGGATGCAAAGAATGATTACTGGTCCGTCCATCTGGCACCAGCATCACAAGAGACACTGCTTTTCGCACCCCTTTTGGATGGCACTGCTTCTTGTGTTTGCTGTTTGGGCTCTCGGTGAGTCAAAGCGTGTTTCAACAACACATGGACCGCATCATGGAAGATGTGATTGGGTGCCTGTACATCGTTGACAAAGTAGCAGCCTTTTGCAAGACCAATGCAGAACATGACAACAGCCTACACGTGCTCATGGAGGCAGCCAGAAAGCATGGCCTTATTGTTATTAGTGCCAAATACCAAATCAATGCGAGCCAGAGCATTTTCGGCTCCATTTACTCCTCTCAAGGCATTCAGCCAGATCCAGCAAAAACAGAAGATGTACAAAAGACGCCCACCCTACAACACAAAGGTGACTTGCAAAGGCGTCTTGGGTTTTTTAGCTTTCTATCTCCATACATCTTTGCAGCCAAAGTTTCCCCACTCTGGCACCTCCTCAAGAAAAACATGCCATACGTATGGCAAGATGACTACCAGCATGTTTCTGAGTTTGAAGGATGCCCTATCTTTAAGCTTCTGTGTCTTGCAATACTATGACCTCTCCAAATCCATTGTGCTTGAAGTTGATGTGTCACAAAAGGGTATTGGTGCATATTTGCTCCAGGATGACAAGCCTGCTGCTGTTGGCTCAAAGGCTCCCATCACTGCACAGGCAAGTTACTCTAGCATTGAACACAAAACTCTTGTGTTAGTATTTGGCATCCAGTGTTTCCACATGTATCTGTTTGGAAAACACTTCATGGTCCAAACAGACCACAAGCCGCTGGAGATGATCTGCCAAAAAGCCCTCACCAGTACACCACCATGACTCCAGCATCTACTTTTGAAGGTTCAGGGCTACGACCTCAATGTTCAATATAAACCAGGCTCTAAAATGGTAACCTCTGACACCCTGAGTCAGCCACACAGCCCAGCCAACAACACAAATGTGTCTCTAGACCTCCTCCATGTGGACAATATCGGATATGAGGTGGAAGACAATCTCCACATTGACTTGATCCACTTCGGGCAAGGTCAAGCTGAAATGATACAACAGGCCACCAAGCAGACCCACAGCTACAACAGCTGAAGCAAGTCATTATTGCAGGTTGGCCTGATCACATCGTGGATGTTCATGAAAGTATCTGGTCATTCGAGCTACAGGGATGAGCTGGGCATCTCTAGAAGCGTTACGTTCAAAGGCAAACAAGTCCTTATAACTCAGGCAATGCATCAAAACATGTTAAGTCACCTACATGTCAAATACAGAATGAACAAAACACCTTGTCAGAGAATCAGTTTATTGGCCAGGTATTAACAAGGGCGTGGACAGATTGGCACAAACAGCCCAAACCTGTCAGGTGCACCAACCGCAACAGACCAGAAAACCATTGTTACCACATGAATTCCCCTCTGTTCCATGGTCGAAAATAGCCACTGATTTATTGCATCAAGAATGCGAAGATTATATGTTGGTGACTGACTATTTTATCAAATTCCCTTTCATTCGCCAGTTCAAGAATATGACCAGCTTTACCGTTGCTGGCACACTCACCACGATTTTCAGCATGTTCTGTATGTCTGAAACTATCATCTCAGACAATGGTCCCCAGTACAGGGCAACCCTCCAGAACATGTGAAAAAAGATGGAGTGTAAAACACATCACATCTTCCCCACACTACCCTCAGTCCAATGGGTTAGCAAAACGGGCCATCAGAACAGTCAAAGCAACACTTATAAAGTTTAAGGCAACCAAGCAGGATTTCAACATTACTATGTTCAATCTTTGTATCATACTACAGGGAGAATTTCTACCTTAACCTTCCAATTTGATATTTGGGAGGCAAGTCTGTGCCACTCTCCCATCCCATCTGCTCCCAATCCAGGCGGAAACTCCTGACATTTTATTAGAATGAAGGGAGAGGATGTCCCAGCAGTTTGACAGAGAGCAAAACCCAGAGAGCTAACACAGTTAAATGTAGGTCAAAGCTTGCACATACCCAACTGCCCCACATAGACATGGGTACAAGGAAAGGTACTGCAACAGGGCACGCAGCCACGGTTAAACGAGGTTGAGATGCAAAAGGGACAGATCCTGAGAAGGAACCATCGGTTCATTCGCATCGTGCATGCTGAACCACAGACGAATCAGAATGACAATGGCTCAGGCGCACAGGGTGCTATTTCAGTTGCAAAGAATAACACAAGTACCCACACAATAAGACAAGATGATCCCACAGTGAGCAATATCCAGTAAGAAACACAAGCCGAGAACGCACAACCACAGAACACCCTGAAAACTACACAAGAACAAGATATGGTCATGTTGTATGTTCACCAAAGTGTTATCTTCATGGGTAGAATTGTCCCCCCTTCGGTGGGGTTGTGTGAGGGCAGGCACGGGCAGGCGCAGATCCAATTGGTGCCTCGATCGGCTGGGCACTACCATTTTACTTTGCCCGCCCAGCATGACGAGTGCCCAGAAGCGCTGAGTACTCCCTGCGCGTGAAAGAGCCCAGAAATCTCCCTGAGGCCCAGAGGTACCTCAGGGAGATTACTTTCACTTACGAAATATTGATTAAAGGTAAGCAAAAACTTTAAGGACATGTCCACTCATGTGAAACTGTCACATGAGCTGGGGCATGTCCATTAATTTTATTAAAAACTTTCAAAACACTTTAAAAACGTTCATGAAACCTCATCCAACCTGTGGATGAGGTTCCATGAAAAATGCAAAGGCTGCCTGGGCTCTTCGCATGCCCGCCAACCTTATGCTTGGATGGGCAGCTCAGTTTATTAGTTTAACTGATTTTTAAATGGCCTTTCATAGGCCTTTGACAGTTCAGCAGGTCCATGGCCGAGTCTGCTGCACACCCACTGAACTGAAAATCTAAATGATGTGCGGTGACGTCGGGACACATGCCCAATGTCACCGTGCGTCATTTTATGCCTTGGCGAGTGGGCTCCACCCCCGCTCACCGAGCTGAAGATTCAGCTCCATGTATAAAGACTCTATACCGTGACTCAATCTTGTTATTATTAGGATTTGTTCCTAGCTGTAATATCCAGAGACATTTATGACAATGAACAGTGCTTTGCTGAATGTACACACAGAATGCTGACACGAACGAACATAGCCTCCTCCAGTGAGGAATGTGTCACACAATATCACCCCCAAACAGCTGCACTTCCAGAGTACAAAAGTTCCTGTGATTAAAGTTCCTACCTAGACATATCATTACATCATTCCCGCTTTTGAGTAAAGAATAATGGGTGTCACTAACAAGTCTTCTGTGCCATAACTGAGGACTTTTAAACTAGCTAGAAAATAACATGAACATCTTCACTTTTTTAATAAATCACATGAACTTCCTAATCAAACAGTTAACTAAAACAAAGGTCTAGTTCTTTTTCTAAGGCAACTAGCTATGAGTTAGCTAGATAGGTTTCACAGCCTATATAGCACATCGGTTTTCTAACAATCCGGCCTCTAGATGTGATTCTCTGTGGGCTCTGGGAGTTGTCAGTTCTGGTCATGCCTGCAGCACCTCCAGTGTCTGGTGGGTCTAGTGGCATGTCACTAGCAGGTGAAACTTCAGAGCTGACATCTTCAAAGTCTTCCACATTTGAAGCTTGTCTCCTGATATGTTTCAGATGGCGTCTGAACTGGCGGCAGATGCCCTTCTCTGATTAGATTAGGTAGGATCTTGGAGTGTAGCCTGTTGCAGCACCATAGCTTTGGTAGTCCAACTTCGCTCTTCATCCAGCTTCACTGGAACCTGTTCACCAGGACATAGGGTGTGCAGCTCTTTAACAGAACATCATCTGTTGTAAAAGCATCTGTAGCATGCTTTAGCTGGTTCATCAGCTTTCCAGACTAACTTGAAGTCAGGACCAGGAAAATCTATGCTCATTTTAAATTTGGAGCCAAGTTAAAAACAATTGAAAAACACCACAGAATCTTGTGGAGGCAACAGGTTTCCTTCTATCATGGGAATGCTAGTCCTGAGCTGCCTGCCAAGCATGAACTGTGCTAGAGTAAATCTGGTTGCTTGCAATGGAGCAGCTCTGTAGCTCAGCAGAGCTAGAAATGGTCACCCTGACCCAAAATCTTCCTGGCAGCCTGCACAGCTCTTACTGCTCCCTCGTTGGCCTGTGGATAATATGAACTGGCTGTTAAATGTTGAAAGTTGTGCACTCTGGCAAACTCAGCAAATCCCTTGCCTGTGAATTGGGGCTCATTGTCGGTGACAAGCTCAGTTGGACACCCCCAGCGAGCGAAGATATTCTTCAGTCTGGATATCATAGTGTCACTGGCCATGTTCAGTAAATAAGTGATTTCCAGGTATCTAGAGAAGTAATTGGAGACAGTTAGGTAGTATCACTTCTGCAGTTCGCATATATCAGCTCCCACTCCCATCTAAGGTTTTTCTGGCAGTGGTGTGGTCATTAGTAGCTCCCTCTGGGAGGCTGGGTGGGTTTGGCTATTTGACAAACTGTACATGTTCCCACCCTAATTTCTACGTCCTTCCTGATACCAGGCCACCACACACTCAGTTTGGCTTTCGCGACACTTGATGATACCTTGGTGGCCTTAGTGCAACTGTTCCAAAATCTCGTTACGCAAACACCTTGGGATGGTTATTCGGTTGCCATGCAGCAGAAGTTCTCTTGACTCTGAGAGGCAGTCTTTCTGGATGAAGTAAGTAAGCCTTCACATTATCTAGCACTTTAGCTGCATATCTTGGCCATCCAGACCTGACATAACAGATCACAGTCTGCAGGTCAAAGTCCGTACTTGTCAGCTGCGCCACTAATTCTAGTTTAGTTGTGGACATTGGTTATGCAGAATGTGCTGCATCCTCATACATGTCAGTCTCTGCATTCAAATCAGCCACATCACGTTGGGCAGCAGGTAGAGGATGTCTTGACAGCGTGTCTGCCACGACAAGTACCTTTCCAGGCACATACTCTGCTTGTGGGTTGTATCTTATCATACGCATTAGATGCCATTGGCAATGTAACAGTACACAATCTAAGTCTCTGCTATTAATCAAAGGGATGAGAGGCTTTTTATCTGTGTGGAGTGTGAATGTATCTAGCCCATATAGGTACTTAGAAAAATTCTCAAGCCCAAACAGCTGTTAAACACTCCTTCTCAATTTAAGCATACCACATTTCTGTGTCCGTCAGGGTTCTAGAGCAATAAACAACAGGTTTCAACTCTCCATTGTGGCTCTGCAGTAGGACGCCATCGAGGCCATAGTTGTTTGCATCAGCGCTGACAACAGTCGGCTTTGTATTGTCATAGAAGGCAAACACAGGAGCCAATGAAATCAGGTGTTCTATCTTCACAAAGGCTTGCTCTTGTGTTGGTGTCCAGTTCCAGCATGTATCACTCCTCAATAATGCAGTCAAAGTTCTTGTGACATCAGAAAGGTTGGGTAGGAACCAAGATAATGTATCATGCCTAGGATCCTGTGCAATTCTGAGATATTCTCTGGAGGCTTCATTTCCACAATGGCCTGGACCTTCTGAGGGTCTGGGTGTATGCCTTGCTTGTCAATGCAGTGTCCAAGGAAATACAGTTGTGTTTGTCGAATCAAGCATTTCTCTTTATTGAGCTTCAAACTGGTGATATCAAGGGTCTGCAATGCTTGAGACAGTTTTCTGTCATGTTCCTCTTCAGCTGTGCCACAGATCAGGATGTCATCTATGTACACAGCGATGCCCTCTTGATGCTGAATCAGGCCTGTCATTCCTCTTTGAAAGATTTCTGGTGCACTGAAAATACTAAAAGGCAACCTGCGGAAGAAATACCTGCCAAATGCAGTTATAAGTGTGGTCAGCCTAGCACAATCTTCACATAGTGGAATTTTCCAGAATCCACTCGCAGCATCCAGCAATGAGAACACATGGGCATTGGCTAGCTTTGGCAGGGTGTCATTGAGCATTGGAAGGATGTATTTTTCTCTCAGTACAACCTTGTTAAGTCTTTTGAAATTAACACAGATCCTAATTGATCAATTTCTCTTTGGCACAGGTAACCTTCGGGGCATACCATTCAGTTGGATTTTTGATCTCTTCAATGACACATCAGTTGATCAAATGCTCCAATTCTTTTCTGACTTTGGGAACATCAGCATTGAAATTCTTGCACTTGGAATACTACAGGGCACTGCACCTTCTTTAAGGCTGATCTTAACTGGTGTGATCTTCAGTAGACCAATTCCTCCAAAGATATCGCAGTGGGCTTTGTCAACTTGCTGAACCACATCACGGCCAGCAAATTATTCACTGGCGCTCCATTAATCGCATATAGGGTAAACTCGTAATGTCTCGCTTCATGCTGTGTTTTTGCAAAGAATTTTCCCCAGCATTGCAGTTTCTCTCCTGGACTGTCAAGAGTGACATTAGTGCCATTAAGCTGTGGAGGAGTCTTCCAAGGCAAAGTACGTTATGCTGGAAATTATACTAGTGTCTGCTCTATTTTGCAACTCACAACTGTTCCTTGAATTGGAAGGTCTATTCAATGCTTACTGTCGTCATTTATGTGCATGACAGAGCCAAGGAAAAGGCATTTGTCTCCTTTATTTCTCACATCCACTGCAGTTACTTAATTGACCACATGGGTGTGGCAAACCACAGCAAAGTGGCCTACTTTCTTACATTTGTAGCACTCTGTATACTTTGCAATGCAATGATCTCATCAAGCATGTGCTCTGCTACAAAGTGTGCATTTCAAGTTTTTTCACTGCTGTGAATGTCTGGCCTTGCTTATGAAATGTACTGTCATCACTCTGTTTCAAATGTGCGTCTTTCTTAGTATGCCCCTTTCTCTGCCCCTTTTTCATCCACTCAGCCCTGTTCATTTGTCAACTTTCTGAATCACTGCACATAATGTAGAGTTAGTCATTTGTTCTTGCATCTCCAATTTTATCTTTTCTGACTGATGTGCCAGCTGTTTAGGTTTCTCCAGGGTCAGTTCGGGCTGTAGCTGTAGCTTCTGGGACATTTCTTTATTAGTAATGCCTATCACGAGTCTGTCCCGGATATTCTCCTTTATCTTTTCCCCAAACTTGCACGTTTCTGCTAGATCATTCAAGCTCCTGCTAAACTGTTCTATTGATTTGCCTTCTTTTTGCACTCTTTGGTGAAATTTAGCTCTTTTGTGAATGCCGTTACATCTGGGCACAAAATATGCAGTCAGTTTCTCGAGCACTTTGTCAAAATTATTTTCCTCATCCGCCTCAAACGAGAACAGCTTAATGACTTTCTCTGCCTCCTTCCCCAGCACATTAATTAGTATGCATCATTCCTGGACTTCACCAGGCTCTTTGTTCAGCTTGGTGGTGAGCCTGTACCGGTGAAAGTGTTGCTTCCATTCAGGCAGCTGAAGTCAAAATTGTCTGGCGAGCTGGATTTTGCCAAGTTTCCGGGTATCTTTCTTTTTAGCGTTGGTATTCATGTGTAGTTTGTCTTCCGTAAGTATTTACACTTAGCTGACATTTACTTTTATTGCCATATTAGGATTTGTTCCTAGTTGTAATATCCGGAGACTTTTAAGACAATGAATAGTGCTTTATTGAATGTACACCCAGAATACAGACACGAGCAAATATGGATTCCTGCAGTGAGGAATGTGTTACACAATATCACCCCCACACAGCAGCACTCCCAGAGTACAAGTGTTCCATGACTAAAATTCTTACCTAGACATATCATTACAGTAATGCATGATATTCATGGGTATGTTTGTTCTCACAAAGCTTTTCTTTTATCAAATGGGAAAAAGGGGACATTGTGACATTGTGTGTATGCCAATGCCAACAATGGCATGTACCTTTAAGAAGCTGCACTGTGGCATCGTCTTGCGTGAGGCTGGCTTATAAAAGTACAGCCTCCCTGTTAGATGCTCACTATTGGCTGCGCTCTCTACTGTTGATGCTCGTTACAGCCTGTGGCCCTGTATCAGAAAAACTCTACATACATATTATGAGTCAGGCATACGGTCAAGTAATCAGCCGATGTAACTGTTAGGACTCAGGCCAAATTAAGGCCTGCGCAGTGCTGTATATAGTTGTTGCTAGTTATAAACTTCATGTACTTGCATTCAACCAAAACCCTCATCAGGCTCAATATCTTATTTAGTATAGATAGCATAGAGACAGAACCCTTGAGGTCTACATCAAGATCCTCAACATATATGGTGGCAGCAAACAGCGACATACGATGTCACAAGCACTTGGAATATATTATGCTTTGACTCAAAGATTGACATTGATTGCCATGCCTAGTGCCACTATCAAAGCACTTAATAAGCATTGTATTCCACCACTAATGCAATCAGTCTCTTGCAGTGACACAAAAAAAACAAAAGCCAACCAAAATCTTCAGCTTAGAATTTTTATTTAAAGTTTCAAACTGCATAAAGTGCCAATGAAATTACCTAATTTTTCTTTTGCTCTTTTCTAAAACTCATTCCTTTTTCTTTTTTTCTGTAGTGGTCTCCCTATTTCTCATTGACGTGCTCTGTGGCAATGCACTCTGTTTATTCAGCTCAGTTCATACACGAATACCCATGTTGGGTTTCTCATGCACAGAATCGGAAATTACAGACCAAAATACGATAACCATTAATTCTTTACATGAACACCAAAAGGTTGCTGCTCACCAAATTATTAGTTCACATTTCTTAAGGTGCACTGAATACAAGAAAAGACATAAGCAATTAATATGACAAAAGGTTACTGACCTTAGATGTGAACTCTTGTTTCTTGTCCATAGATGTTACCCGATCTGCTGAGCATTTCCAGCATTTTTTGTTTGAATATAAGTAAATAGAACTCATTAAGCTTCATTTACTGTTTGTGCACTTAAACCCTTCTAATCCTTTCTAAGTGAGATGGGGTTACCAAGAACTGATGGCAATTTAAGTAAAGCTAGTTGTACTGTAGGCAGCTTTATTTAGTTTATCCACTGCTGATCTACATTATTCATGTTATTTGGTAGAATACAATAGTAGCGCCACCACATTATGCCGGCCATCCCCTACATCCATTCTATCAGTAATGCACTTTCTGGTAGGGTGGAGGAAGCAAATTCAATCATTACTTGCAAAAGGGAATTGCATATGTTCTTGAAATAGAAACATTTTTAAGGCAATGAAGAAAGAGCAGGCTTAGACACAACCAGCCAAATGGTTATTTTTTGTGTTGTATCTCCTGTGTGTTGAAAGGCAACCTGGAGTCAACCTCTCTCAAAGCCATGGCATTATTTGCAGCTGCTGACCTATTTGCAGTTTTCAAACTATGGCAGCACAGATTCCCCTCAGTGCTGGAGAGTCATTATCCTGGTATGATGCAGTTAACAGTGTCTAATTTGCACCCAAGAGGCGTCATGCACTCATCCTAATAACTTCCAGACTCATTTGTTTCTCAAAGTGTGAACAGCAATGAGCTATTTCCATGACTTAATGGTCCAACAGGCTTTCTACAGCTATTGGGAAATATTGATAATATCTGTGGCTTGGCACAGCTAGATAATTAGTCACAATTCATTGTAGTCATCAGCTCAGAGAGAGACACTCAGGGTGAATTATCATGGATTCTGAGAAGCTGACAACACAGAAGGAGGCCATTTGGTCCATTGTGTCAGTGTTGGCTCATCGCCAATACAATCCAAAATGATTCTACAGCCCCATGCTTTCCCTAGAGCCACACATCCTTCCCTGCTTCATATATTTAGCCACGGTTGCCTTAAAATTTGTGACTGTTTCTGCCTTAAACATTTGCTCATGTACTATTGAGTACATGAATTAAACCACTATCATTCTCAAATGGTTGGGGTGAAATTAAAAAGTCTGCAAACTCCTTGGATGAACCCAACACTCAATCAGTAGCTCCATGTTTGCTTAAGAATGGTGACTGATCCCTGTGTGACTGGGTCACACGTTAGAACTCTGGTTCGTATTACTGATGCCGAACTGAAAAAGAAAATTCCCAAAGGATCGGAGTCGATATCTTCAACTTACTGTCCAGTCATGAATCCAGTGTTGGAGATCAACTACTCATTACAGAAAATTGCCTGAATGTCGTTTCCAATTAAGGTATTGAAATGAAAATCGGACGCTTTCTATAACTGACAGTCAATCCACAACGTTGGCGGCAGGTCGAAAACCTATCACAGCATCTCAACAAAGTCAGCAATTGTAAATGATTTTTAGTTTACCCAAGGTTGGGTAAGGGTATCCAGGGAAATTGAACTAAGATCAGCAAGTGGAATTGAGATACCGACCAGCTAAGATCCAGCAGGCACAAGGAACTGATTGACTTACTCCAGTTCTTGTGTACTCAGGTAATCTTCCAGATGCTTAGATGGATCAGGGGACAAGTCCCACAAAATGAGTTGCAGAAGGTATGCAAAATAATTCTGCTGAACTGGGCAATTAACAATTTGGCCTTATGGAGTAGCTAGTTTGATACTTCAATGGAGAGGATCTAAAATATGAGTATGGAAGTTGATAAACTCCTGCAGCCGTGATAGAAAGAGATCACATAATGTTACATTGAAATTACAGGTCAGAAGCATCATTTGGCCCAACTGCCTATACAATCATTTCAAGCCTCCATTGTCCTTATTTCATCCCACCGTATCAGCACAACCTTCTATTCCTTTCTTTCTCATGCACTTATTCAGCTTCCCTGCCTGCCTCAATGATTCCATGTTGTAGTGAGCTCCACATTCTTACCATTCTCTAAATAAAGAAGCTGCTGAGTAAAGAAGAGACTTTCTAACTCTGACAGGCTAGGAACTACATGATTTATTAACAGTAAATTCCTGCTCCTTCTCCTTGGGATTGAGGATGACTTGCTTCCACTCTGGTTCGATAGCTTCTCAGGTGGCTGACAAGTCCAATGTGTGATCTACAGACTCTGCCACAGGCGGCAGGGCAGGTGGTTCTTGAAGGGTCAGCAGGCGAAGTGTGTGGAGGTTTGTGCGCTCTCTCTGAAGCTTTCACTTTGCCTCTGCGTACTCCTGACAAAGTTTCTCAATGTGTATAGTGCCTTCCCAAATAAACCTTCTCCATTTTGGTTGGCCATAAGCCAGGGACTCCCATGAGTCAGGGGGATGTCTGATTTCTTCAAGGATGCTTTGAGGACATCCCTAAAGCTTTAATTAGCCAAATAAACAAGTATTAAAGCATGTTTAAGCAAATCAGCTTGTAAATTTAATTTGTTATTCAGTTCGGAAACAAATTTATAATGACTGGTCTTTGTTTATCAGATACATCTGCTTGAGTATACAAATTAACAATGAAATTTGAACCGATAAGTGAGAAATAATAGCCACTGCAAGTTTTAAGAAAGGCAAGAGTGCCTTTGCTGTAGTGTTTATGATTTATTTTACCATATTGATACACAATGTTTATTTTACTGACCTTAATTTGCATAATTTGAAAATTCTGTATTGGGGAGGATGAAATCAGGGAGTTAAGGGGGGTACTGAAATTTGCGATGGAGCCCAAATCCACCAGGTTTCCACCTTGGGAATGGTGAGGCCTAAATTTAGCTGGAGTCCACAGAAGGAGAGATTCCTGCCTGACACCCACATCAGGTGCCACGGATGTTAAAAGTAGGCCCAGGCTTTCTGGAGGAACATTGAAGGGAGGAAATTCAATCGATTGATCCCAGAAGGGATAGATTACCCCATGGTGCCCAAATTTTACTCTCCTGTATGGAGGTAAGGCTTTAGAAAATCAAATCTTCGGCACCTCAAAGGCCTCCAGCTCTCCTCAGGGTACATCCCTGATTTCCCACCAGTTTCTCTTGCTGAGTGCCTCTGTTCCATCTCTGTAGATTCAAGGAGCCCCACCACACCACCTTTCTCGTGATTGACTCCATGAACTAACCCCATGTCTGGGACTTGGGATGGGGGTCAATGAACTGGAGAAACAACAGTCAGAGAACTGACTCTTCCAACCCAAGATATGGCCCACTGAAATGTTAATGATGCTACCTCCTGAAGTGAAATAAGAGCAAATGAAACATAGAAAATAGAAGTAGGAGTAGGTCATTTGGCCCTTTGAGCCAGCTCCGCCATTTAATATGATCATGGCTGATCCTCTATCTTAACGCCATACTACCGCGCACAGTGACACTGGGAGACCAAAATACAGTGAGCGAAAGAAGAAAGAACTTGCATTTACACAGCGCCTTTCACACTCTCAGGATACCTCAAAGTGCTTTATAGCCAATGAAGTACTTTTTGAGGTGTTATCTAGGAAAAGCAGTAGCCAGTTTGTACAGTACAGACAAGTCCTACAAACAGCAATGAGATACATAACCAGTTTAACTACTTGAGCAATGGTAGCTGAGAGATTATATATTGGCCAATATGCTGGGGAGTACCCTCCCGCTCTTCAATGACCAATGCTTTGGGATCTTTCCAATCCACCTGAGAGGAACAGATGGGACCTTGATTTAACAGCTCATTCAAAAGCTGGCACTTCTGATAATGTAGTACCCCTTCAGTGCTGCACTGAAGTGTCAGTCAAGTTAATGTGCTTCGGTCTCTGAAGTATATAGGGCTCTCGGATGACCTCTGGGCATACTAAAAATGACTTAGGTATCTGAGCTATTACAAGAAGCCTTCTTGCATGTACAAAGCCAGGACTCGAGGGGAGTGTTGTATGATGCTGAATGCTCAAAAAACTAGAGTTAAACTTGTAAAAATATAACACTGTTCTATGCAGCTGCTTGGATTAAATCTGTCAAATACCATAGCCGAGAAAAAAAAACCTGTAGATACTGGAAATCTAAAACAAAAATAGCAAGTGCTAGAAATCCTGAGCAGATGGAGAGGACAGAGAAGTTAACATTTTGGGTGTAGGCCCTTTGTTGAAGCTGGACCATATCAGTCAGACTGTGTACAGAATTACATCTTCCTTGTATTAAAGCCTCTTAATAGCCACTGGATCTTACTAGGTTGATATTGCGCTTTTTACTTTCACAATATCCCTCTATAAAGCAAAAGAGCATCTGCTTAGATCTATTTAACACCTTGAAGCACAGATGTGGCTCCAGCTTGCAGTGTTCAAATGTTACCAGGGGAACCTCTGAAAGCTGGCCAGCACTGATCTGTAACTTTCATTTTTAAAGATCACAATCTATAGCAAGGCACACTTCAGATGCTTGGTTTTACCCAGTTACAATCATACATCAAGGAAAGCAATACCCTTTGAGAAATAATGCCAGTGTCTAGTCCCTTCTCACTTGTACCTGTCATATAGTTTGTAATAATGAATTGCAAGTCTGTGACAGTGTTTCTGTAATAATTATTCCCACCACGTGATGGAGACCGTGCTAAATAATTCACGTCAGCGTCTGAAATATAGAAACATCAAGAGCTGAGCGTTGAGAATACCCAGAACAGGCCTCAGATCAGAACCAAGGGCCCCTGCTTTATTATTGGACCTGCATCACCTCACAAGAAATGTTTACATTTTTATATTTCTGAGACATGGGAAAATTTTTACCAGGCTTCGTTCCTGCTGTGAGGATTTGTTAGAAAGGAAGGTAAATCACAGAGCCTTACTGTGTCCTACATTTCTGTTTAACAAACCTTCATGTTATGAGTGGAGCCTGACAACAATTTCAATGCCTGTGATGATTTAAGAATGACAACAATTAGCTCCAGTTATCCTACATGGCTTCTCTACTCCTCCTTGTCTTTTCTCCTATTGAACAGTGCAGCCAGCACAAAAACAGAAATACCTGGAAAAACTCAGCAGGTCTGGCAGCATCGGCAGAGAAGAAAAGAGTTGACCTTTCGAGTCCTCATGACCCTTCCACAGAACATTTGACTCGATATTACGACATTGTGTTCACTATTCTGCTTCCTTTTGCTGTCAAGACATTCACATTATAACACACAACCGGCCATAAACTCCTATTCTCTATTGCCATTGCAGAGAAACATTACAGACAAAGTTAGTTGCTTTGGACTTTTTATCAAAGGCTGTGTATTCCAGACACTTAAACCACTCACCCTAAAGATAGATTTAACATAAACCATAGAACCTTTCCTTAAATGCTTTATGCTTCATGTTACTCTTGGTCCCTGTTCTTCACATCGCCAGCATCTAATCTCGCTCATCAGCTCCATATCACAAGACTCTTGTTCTGCACATCCTAAGAACTCTCTTCAATTATGTTCATTTTTAACTGAAATTTGCATAAATATTTTGTACTTGTATCCATTCCTTCCTCTAACCTATTCCCACATCCACCAATTCATCCCCTCTTTTTCTACGTGAGAAGTGGGGCATTTGTATGAAATTTCTCTATTTATTATTGTAACGGCAGACATTCAATCCATTTTAATTTTAACTGCACAGGTTCTTGCCCGGCAGTAAAATGATCAAAATGCCAGGTCTCACTACAGTTTGACTTAAGGCAAGCGATGCCACAATTTCAATTGAATCCCCTGTCTTCATGTGGGTCGCGGATTTATATTCAAGGCTGCCTTTGAGCTGTCGGTTTACTGGGACTGTGCAACATCTGTTTGTTTCCGAGGGTGACTTGTCGGAGACAATCAGAAAGCTGCTGAACTATAGGGTCCTTGGGAAGATAGGAAGACGAAGAGCAAAGGGAAATCAAAGAGGCACGAGTGATATTTACTTGACAAGTTAATTAGCGGAGGACATAGGGCAATGGATTTAATACACACAAAGAAATATGAAGTAACTGATCCATTAATAAAACTTTAACACTGCAGAAGGCGACGGCACACAACATGCAGTGCCAGGCTTTCAAGTCAGGTGGCCTGTTTCTGCTGACCTTATAAAATATTTTTGCTGAAGCAGTGAAACCTGTAGCATAATTAGAGGAGCAGATTTGGCCAATTCTCAGTGTCTAACATTGTCGCAAATGCAAATTATCATTGCCAATAGATTCAGTTATTAACCCAGGGAGCTGCAAGCAACTATGAGCACATACGTTAATATGCTCAACCGTATTAGTTGGATCCTTGTATTAGATTTCATTCACCATTATTATAACACACACATTAACCCATTGGCCTATTATTTCAAGTGTATAATAATTCAAATCTGTCCAAAGATGTACTCACTAATACTGCACATTAGGTTTCCTCTGTGATGTTTAGCCTCAGTACTTACATCAAATTAAAACAGAGACAATGTCCTCAGGCAGCCAAAAATAAAAGGGTAAAGTTAATGCAAGTACATTTCAATCAATCCATTTTCAAAGTTGGCACTTACATAGAGACTCTATCTTTGATGAGCACTGACTCTGAGACTCTTTAATGGTTGATTTCTCCTGGCTCTGTTTGAGATTATAAAATTGCTTGTTGGTATCCAGAGTTTGTTAAAGTTGATTGATGATGAGCGATGCTGTATGTGGAGAAGGCTCTGATTGTAACTGCAGGAGTTCCAGTCAGACCCACTTGTAATCATGGATGCTGTAGTCGCAACTCCTCTTTGGGCCATAACGTGAGAGTGAGATGGGGCAGAGGCAAGAAGCAGAGGGAAAGAAGGGATCTCAGCAGGAGGCCTTATCCACCTAGGGTCTCCTGAGTGCATTTTTCTTCAGTCCACCTCCTAAACCAGGAGCAGTACATGTGTCAATACACTCTATGAATGAGGAATTCATGGAACTCTGTCACCACTTGCCACTAGGCCTACAATCTCAGAGCAGGGCAAGAATGGTCTTGCCAATAACTGTGAACATGACCATAGCCATGAATTTACTTCTGTTGGGATTGGAGCAGGTAACATATGTAACAATTCCTAACTTACCATCCATTGCTGCATCAGAGAGGAAACAGATGCTCTCTATATCAACAGTGGCAAGCTCATTGTGTTTTTTTCTGACCAGAGATAGGAAGGCAGTGTCCTGCTCCTCTTCTACTTTTTGCTCCTGCACCAGCACTTGTGCAGGTGGCAGTTCTTGGATATCACATAAAGGCACAAGGGTGGGGCTGTTGTGAAAGGGGTTGGGGGTAGAAAGAGCTGCCTCAGTTATGACCACTCCAATGATTGCAAACACAGTCTCCTCTTTGGGCATGAGAGCATGCAGTCATGCCTGTCCCATGCCAGTTAGGTGACGCTGCCCCCAGTTATGGGCAAGACAGAGAGAAGTGCACCAGTGAGTGTGGTGCAATGTTCTGGTGATGAGCCTGCCATTTGAAGATACATTCACTGGCAAGGCCACTTCTGCAAGGTCATTGAACGTCTTGCGGCACTGCACCCTTGGAACTAGATTGATGGCATTGACTGCAGTGGCTACCTTCTCCCTCTGCCTTCTTACCATCTATCTGGAGAGCATCCTGACCCTTCCGTGGGAAGATTTCCTCTCTCCTTCTTTCCGCCTTCTACACAAGGCCTCCAGGACTACATCAGAGAACCATGGAGAACATTATCTGCCCTATTTGCATCATTTCCACCCGTCTTCCTGTGCAGTCTCTCTACAACCAGTTCCAGCTTCTGCTGCAGCCAGAGTGCGCCATCCCTTTAGAGGGGCAGACTTTCCTCATACAAATTTGGGTCCACCTCTGCTGAGATGGGCAGCCATTTAGCAATATGCTTTATGTTGGGCCGAGTACCACTATTGCTTAAATTAACAGGGAGCACAAATGTATGTGCTGTCTGCATCACAATGAATGGGCAGTCACGCATTGTGGTCCCCAGGTCTATTTTCCATCTCATCTAACTTTTTTCCCCACGGTAGTTTGACCTCTGAAACAAAATGAGGCAAATTTTAATACACCAGCCCCTATAATATGAAATATTAAAGGGCGAGTTGAATGGAGCAGTTCAGAGAGGCATGCTTAACAGAAGTTTGCCCTTACAGGAAATAAATCTTCCTTCTTCAGGGAGAGACTATTGCCAATGAATACTTTTGGGCCCTGATTAACAGGGCGATCTATATATGTTTGTATTTCTGTTTCTATAACTCATAGGCAGCTGCAGCAGCAGCATCAATTGCTACAAGAGACCATGCTGTCTAGTTTGAGACTATTGGAGATGCAAAGAGACCAATGCTACTGTGACTACAAATAGTTTCTTGTTTTAGTATTTGCTGAATTTTCAGTCCCACCTTTCACCTTTCTTCGGCCCCAATTAGAATGAAACTAATGTTGTCAACTCCTTTAGACAACTTTCTGCCTGATGAAGTCTCTTCACTACCTGAAATCTATTTTACACTAAATTCCACTTGCATGACAGAAATCTATAATTAGATTCTGTCTTGTTGCTTTTTCTCAGCAGGAAACCTCCAGGTCTGTGTATGATTCTCTTGCCGAATTAGCTATGGAACAGATGGCGAGACATTAAGCAAAATATTATGGAACAGAAATGACTGTTGGCATATTGTTCCATCTATTACTTTAATCATGAATTGAGTCGCACTTGCATTATTGTAATAGAGAAATTGCAAACAAAACCACGGTACTTGTCTACAATATCATCAAAGCAGCAATATAACAGGATTTCTTTTCCTGGTGAGTGAGATTTGGGGCCGTTGGTTGAGGCTGGACCTGCCGGCCAAATAAAACTGCTTCAAAAGGTCTATTTCTCAAGCAGAAATTTCACACCAAGTTTTCAAATAGAAATATCGGGCAGAATTTTTCATATGGTGGGATTTCCTGCCCAGCTACTGAAAAGGTCAGTGGGAAACATATCCCACCGTCCACACCCCTTACCCCCCACATCCTGATGGCTTATTGTGCATTTTCAAAGGTATACACTCAGCTTGAAACTTGCAATTTGAAACTTCCCATTCAGCTCTGATGTGAGCATTTTCTTATAGTACAGCTTAATTTACTTTTTGCACATTTTGCTTCTTTTGAGTTATTTAGATAGCTTTTCTTCATTCACAGCAATCTGCTCACTCTGCATTGCTATCTGTCTTCCTTGCTCTGGGGTCTTTTGGCCCCCTTTCTCCAGGGTTTTCCATCGCACTCACTGTGGAGTCATTTGTTGCCCTCTCCAGGTTCTTTGTTTCCCTCTCTCTGGGGTCTTCTGTTGCCTTATCTCTGAGGTCTTCTGTTGTTGCCCTCAGCATTTTATTGGGAATTTCCCTCTCTCTAGGTTCTCCTGTTGCCCTCGGTGCTTTAGTGTGGACGTGCTAGACCTGCTTCTAGGGTCTGAACTCTCCACAACTTGGAGTTTAAAATATTTCATCAAATGTTGCCGGATATTGATCTATACATTGGGTGTGAAGTACTTCACCAGAAAATGAAGCAAAGATGAATAAAAACTTCTCAACTTCTAATTCTTCTGATTACTTATTTAATCTTGTAATTCTCCTGTACACTAAAATTGTCTTTGCCAAGACTCCTACTCTTGGGCCTGGTTTAGCTCTTTCGAAAGCCAAAACATGTCTGGCTCTTTTAATTTGCTATCCATAGCCATTTTTTTTCTTGTAGTTACAACTTTAAATGTCATTGCTCCTTTAAGGTTGTCGGTGCAGTAACAGTTTTTTTCACTCAGGCTGTCTGCAGCCTGTCAGTTTCTCTATCTGTGATTTTCCAAGCAATTTTATGATCTTGGTGGGCTCCCCAGAAATCATTGGCCTTTTTTTCCTAAACTTTCAAGATAGGAGCATTTTTTTTTTACTCTGCAGGTGTTTTGAAATTTGCGTTTTGGGAGTTTTGGCAGGCACGCTTTTTTTAAAAGTTGCAAGTTCTCAACTCCGCAGGAACTTCTAAAACAGCAGCATCTCTACTTTTAAACTCTGCAGGCATTTTCCTCTTTTCATTTTGCTCTGTAGGTTTCTCCCTTGTAAACCTTGCCAGCCAATTTTTATTTAGTTTCTTTTTTTATTAACTTCAGTGCAGCACAGCCACCGCTTCTGCAATCTGCTAAGCCTCTAGGATCACCACCTATTTTATAACACAAGTACAGCTTTTTTTTTGTATTTTTGCTCACTGTCTCATGAACTGTCCAGGTCCTTTGATTCTGAGTCACTCAGGGTCTTGCAATTTTCTGTAGTGTTGCTCACCCTACTTGTGTTCTGAGCAGTTTTTTGCTCTGCATCATTCAGTGGTCTTGCAAGTTTTGCAGTTGTGCTCACCCGTCTTTTTGATCTGACCTGTTTATTTTTTTCTTTTTTATTCTGCATCACTCGGGGATCCTGCAATGGACTTCCACTCATGCTAGTGGAGTCCTCAACTTCTCAGCCCGTAGTGAAGCTTCTTCAGCTGTTTCTTCTTAGGTGCACATCTCTCCGGTTTGATTTCAGCTGCTTTTGGGTTCTTATGCCTTAAGATACTGTTCTGAGTTCATCATTTAAAGTACCACCGTGAATATCACTGTCGCTGCTCACCATGTTGTGTCATGGTGCCATTACTGTGGTGTCTCAACTTTGAGATCTTGAGAGGTGTATATTTAAACATGAACCCTTTGTTATTAATCTTTAGCTATTTACAGATCCCAGCTAATGTCATGCATGGTGCTGCTGGTCTCCATGCAGACTGCTTCTAGGGTGTGTTCTCTCTAGACTGTTCTCGCAGTCTATTACCATGTGACACTATGCATCATCCCATGGGGTGGTGCTATTCTCCAGTCCCACATTAACTATTGCTCTGTTGAGCATCTTTACATCACAATGGCATGCAGCCACAAACAATGCCATACACGAGCAGGAAGGCTGTGGGAAGGACACCTGCAGAATTTTATGACCCCCCCCCCCCCCCCCCCCGCCCTCTGCCTGCAAACCTGCTAGTGGGAAAACCATGAAATTCTGACCGTTATGACTTAGAAATTTAATGAGACTTTAAACAGGTGCTAAGACATCCAACATGGTGCGTGCACATGCACTCTGAGCTGGAAGTGTGTTGCCTGCCATATTAGTACCAACATCAAAAGAGGCGTCCAGGGCACAGGCTCGAAGAGGGATTAAGCCCCTTGTGAATTTATGCAAGCAGCCTAATGCCTGTTCGATTCCACCTTTGCCAATTGGTTTGCCTCAGAGGAATTGGTGCCAGGCCTGCTGAGTTCAGCATAAGCAGGTATAGAAATGGCCTAACCAACCATCCTTAGAGGGACCGCTGCAGGCTACCAGCAAAAAATGTAAACCTTTAACAAAAAACTGAGCTGAATGTGGAGCCAAGAGGTGCAGGACTTTGTCCCTTTATAATAATCAAATTGTATCATGATCTGAGCATAAGCTGGCTTTAGTTGAGGTTAATAATCTCCTACAATGTATAGTGATAAGCAGCAGTAGTTAACCTGAATAGATTCCTGGATTATGGAGCTGAATTACTTGATGAGCTTGTCCATTTGTGACTTGAAGCACAATTAGGCATTTTCTTGACAGTATTTTAATACTTAAATGTGATGCGGGTGACCAGGTGCAATGGGTAATTTTGATCAGCAGATAGGAGAAATGGAGACTTCCCAAACATTCACCATCTGGCTGGATACTAAGTACAATCATTAGCAGATTTCAGTGGAGTAAAAGATTCCGTGGCACTATTTTGAGGAAGAACAGGAGGGTTCTCTCTTGCCTCCTTGCCATCAGCCCAACACTAAAAAAGCAAACTGACAATCTGGTCATTATCCCTTTGCTGTTTGTGGGACTTCGCTGCCTGCAAATTGTCTGTCGTGTTTTCAACAATACAACTGTGACAACACTTCAAAAATACCTAATTGGCTGTAAAGCACTTTGAGAAGTCCTGAGGTTGTGAAAGGCATAATATGAATGCAACTGTATCGTTACTTTTAATATAAATGATTAGTTTAGGCTCTTGCACAATAGTACAGTTTGCCCAGGCAACAAAATATAACTTTGACCAAATATAGGTTGTTCACCATGTACCTAATGCCTGGAAGGTACCTACCCCTTAGCTGAAAAAAACAGGCAGACAGCTCAGTATGATTCAGATCATCCTGGAAGGCAGGGGTTGGTGGTGGAGTGGGGTGGGGGTGGTGGGGTGGTGGGGAGTGCGATGGCGGTGGGGATTGTGGGAGATTTCAGAAAATGTATAGCTTTGCCTACAGAATCTGTAGCCTATTCCTGGAATCTCTGCAGACCCACTGGCCCACAATGGCCTGGAAGCATTCCTTTGAATCAGCTCTCTTCAGATGTCCCAGAATGACTGTGCTAAGGCAACATTGTTTTCCCAATGATCAGTGAAGTAGAAAAATAAACACCCACCATTATGTTCAGTTCTGGTCACCACATTTTGGAAAGGATGTAAGGGTCCTTGCGAGGGCAAAGAGGCTGCTTCCAGCGATGATGGAAATGAGCTAGTAGGTGAAGGTGGAGAAGCTGGGATTGTTGCCTTTGAAGCAAAGGAGATTGTAGGGAAGTTTTGACAGAGGTGCACAAGATTATGACATGTTAAGATAGGATAGATAAAGAAAAGCTGTTCCCATTAGCTGATGGTACTAGGGAGTGAAAGATTTAAGGTTTTAATCCAGAGACACAGGGAGATGTGAGAAAGAACTTTTATGCAGCGAGTGGTAATGACATGGCTCTCACTGTCAATGAGGCTGGTGGAAATGGAGACAATCATAATTTCAAGAGGAATTTGGAAAGGAATTTGAGGGAAATCTGGGGACAGGGTAGGGGGGAATATGACTGAGAGCTGACATGGACCCGGTGAGCTGAATGGCCTCTTCCTATGCTGTTATGGCTCTTTGGCTCTCCCTTTCTAAGGTATTGCACTAATCTGTATAAATTATCCTGTATAAATCACACTGTGTGCATCATCTTGTGTGAACCACCTTTACATAAAAAGTAGAGGATGGATAATTGTAAGTATTCACTCCTGGATATTTGCAATGTGAGCTGGTGAATGGGGTGAAAATAAAACTGTAAATCTGAAAACAATAGTGCTTTATTCCAATGTATTTAAACATGTCTTTTGCCCATGTGTTATAGCTACTATTATAAATACCGGTTTCATAATTCAACAACGTGGGGCCTAATCTCCATGGGATCGATGCAAATGGTGACAACATTATGCTATATGAACAGCTGTTATTATGCATTAAAATCTGATCAGAATCTACATTCAGGAGCACGTGGTGCACACAGAATCGAGTGATTAACCCTTCACCTTCAATGGGTTACTGTTGTAGGGTGGCCGAGTTGTACTATTAATGATAGAGTTGATCTGCAGACACTTCTTGGGTGGAAACCTAAGGTTTATTTACAATATACTCAGCAGCAACTACTTGTGTGCTTTCAACTCCAACTCTATCTCTACACTGATTGCTGATGTAGCCTGTGCTACTCTCCTATTGGTTGCTACAGATCATGTGATCTTCCTTAACAAGTATTATTCTTAAAGATACATTACACACAAAATAAAGCCTTAATTAATATATTCCTCCCCCTTTAACTGGGCTATACATATTATACTTACAAGTACATATTTTTCAAGACAACATATTATTTACACTGGGTAAGGAGTTGACAAGTTTAGTCCTTCAGGTGGTTTCCTGATACGTGTGGAACGTCACAGCTCCACAATTTCAGATTCTTTGTCAGGAGCCTCCTTTTCCGGAGTTGCCTGAACATCAGGTGCTTTGGTTGGCACTTGCAGTTCTGTATCCTCAACTCTTACAGGAACATCAGACATGTCAGCCCTGGGTTGAGTATCATCAGCAGGAAACACAGACCCTATCATGATCACTGGTGGAACCAAACCTTGCTGATTTATTTCTCTCTTCCTTCAATGGTCCACATGTTTACAGATGATCCGGCCTTCCACCTCCATGTGGTAAGGTGGAGGTCCAGTCACCATACTTATTTCAACCCGGTAACCACTTTGGTCCTTCCCTGAAGGTCTTCACAAATGCTGTCTCGCCCACGGTAAATTTCCTCTCATGACTCTGCCAGTTGTGTCTAGTTTTCTGGTTTCCCTGACTCCTTTCCACCTTCCCCTCTAAATTCGGTATTATTAAGCTCAATCTTGTCCTGAGATGGTGTTTCAACAATAACTCTGCAAGTGTGGCATCTGTTGTTGTGTGAAGGGTAATCCTGTAATGAAAAAGAAAGCATGCTAGCTTGGTTGCCAAGGAATCACTAATTAGCTTTTTCATGTTTGTCTTGAACGTTTGAACTGCCCTTTCAGCCAGACCATTTAAGGAAGGGTGGTACAGTGCAGTTTCCACATGAGTGATGCCATTGAGGCTGATAAACCGTTGAAACTCAGCACTCGTAAATGCTGTGCTGTTATCGGAAATGATTACTTTTGGTAGTTCATTTCTCAATTGATGTTGGTAACTTCACCTCATATACATCCAACCACTTTGAACGGGCATCGACAATGAGCAGGAACATTGTTCCCAGGGAAGGTCCAACGAGGTCAATGTGTAATCGCCACCCAGGGTCCACCTGGCCACTCCCATGGGTGTAACGGAGCTCTCATTTGCAACATTTGCAGTTGCTGACATTGCACACAGTGCTTTACCATACTCTCTACTTCACCATCCATCCCAGGCCACGATGGATAACTGTGCATAATGGTCTTCATTTGGGAAATTCCTGGATGGGCACTGTGTAGTTCAATTAAAAGTGGTTGCCTACCCTTTAGAGGAACTATCACTCATGCACCCCACAATAAGATGCTATCTGGCTGGTTATTTCATGTCTTCTGTTGAAGTACAGTTTCATTTCATCAGATACGGGCTCCTGTGACCAACCATGAAGCACTTGTTCTCGTACCTGAGATAGGATTGCGTTCTAACATGTCCAGTCTCTGATCTGTCGAACACATACCGGCAAGGAATCTAAGAAATTTAACAGTAGGACAAGTTCCTGTGGAACTGGGATGTGCTCATCATTTTTTTGTAAAGGCAAATGACTAAGGGGTCAGAGTTTGTGATTTGATTGCCAGGCCTATGTACAAAAGTGTATTCGTATGCGGCCAGAATTAAGGCCTATTGTTGTGCTCTGGCTGAGGCTATGGGTGGTATAGCCTTGTCCTCACTAAACAATCCTAGCAATGATTTGTGGTCTGAAATGTTTGTAAAATGGCAGCTGTGTACGTACTGGTGAAATTTCTTGACACCCGAGATGAGGGACAGGCCTTCTTTTCCTATTTATGAGTATCCCTTTTCTGCTGTGGTGAGCGTTCTCAATTCGTAACCTATTGGCCATTCCGTGCCGTCATCCATCAGATGAGAGAGCAATGCTCCCACTCCGTAGGGAGATGTGTCACATGTCAGCACCAATTCTTTCACCGGGTTATAAAGTACGAATAGATTGGATGAGTGCAACAATTGTTTCCACCTTTATGAAAGCTTCTTTCTGGGGAGCCTCCCAAGACCAACATTGGTTCTTTTTGAGTGGAGAGTGCAGGGGGGCCAACATTGCAGACAACTTAGGTAAGAAATGCCCATAATAGTTGATCATTCCTAGGAATGATTTGAGATCTGAGGCACTCCTTGGCATAGGTACCTCTCCTATGGATCTCACTTTCCGCTCAGCTGGGTGGAGGCCCTGTGAATTTACCAGTGACCCAAATAGTTTATCTCCCATGCTTGGAACGTGCACTTTTCTTTTTTTAATTGCACTCCAAATGCTCTTTCTCAGTGAATCCTGTCACCAATACATCATCTAAATAGACTACAACATGGGGAAGTCCCTGCAGTAGGCTTTCCATTGTTCTCTGAAAGATGGCGCAAGCAGAGGAGACACTGAAAGGCAATCCTGTATGTTGGTACAACCCTTTGTGGCTATTAATTGTGACAAATTCCTGGGAGGCATTATCCAACTCTAGGTGCTGATAAGCATGACTCATGCCAAGCTTTGTGTACATTGTCCCTCCTGCCAGCTTGACATAGGTCTTTGACTTTTGGAATGGGGTGCCTGTCTAACTTAGCTAATTCATCAACTGTCAATTTGTAGTCTCCATAAATTTGGATGCTTTGGTCAGGTTTAAGAATGGAGATTTTGGATGCTGCCCATTCTGAGAACTGAACAGGTTGTATAGCCCCCAGTTTCTCTAGTCTGTTCAGTTCAATGTTGACTTTTACTTGCAGGGCATATGGCACCAGTCTCACCATCATGAAGCGAGGGGTTGGTTCTGGATCCACATGAATCTTGACCTGCAGGCCATGGATTTTCCCTAGTTCATCCTTAAAGATGGTGGCATACTTTCTAAGTAGCTCTGGTAGCCCACTTCCTCTCAACTGGAAAATTTCAGCCCATCCTAACTTAATCTCCTTTAACCAGTTTCGCTCCAGGAGGCTTGGTCCTTCACCCGCTACGCCCATCCAGGGTAACTTGGCCGATTGTCTTCCATAATGGACAGTTACTCTACTTATGCTTTTTAATTGAACGTCTTCACCCGTATATGTTTTTTAGCTTGGCATCCGTTTCTTCTAAACTTAACTGATGTTCACCTTTATCTGAAGGTATGTTCCTCAATTATTGTAGTGGAAGCTCTTATATTGACTTCCATTCTAATAGGCTTGTCATTTACTTTCACTGTGACAAATATTGGTTCTGTCTTTCCAACTTTCAGTTTAAACAACGAGTAAATGTCAGAATTTGTTGTTTCAGGCTCTTCTAGACCATAGATTTCATTGAGCTTCTTTTGTTTACAAGCCTGCTTGAATCTTTCCTTGCACTGCCTCATCATATGTCCATTTCTATGACAACAGTAGCATTCGATGTTTTTAAACTACGAATCGTTAAAAGACTGATTGTTTCCACCTCAATTAAAATTATTCCTTGATTTCGCTACCAAGTTATTTTCCTCTATTCTTCAGCTAGCAGGGGCTGTTTCTCGCTTCTCGGCTTTTATGCGTCTCTTTCGGCTGAGGTTTCCCATCCAATGTGGAAGATGGTGCCATTTTGTACAGGTGCACCCTGTATTGCCTTTGAATCTCTTACTGCACTCTCCATGGCCAGTATCATCTCTAGCACCTTCTTGAAATCCAGATTCACTTCAGGCCATAACCTTTTCTGAATAGTGTCCTCTTTCACGCTACATGATCTCTGAGCATATTGTTCAGAGTTGTACTGAACTCACAATGTTCCGTTAGCTGCTTCAAACTTGCCACATAGCATGCAATTGTCTAACACGGGCTCTGTTTCATGAATTAAACCTGAACCTCTGTACTGTGACTGAGGGCATCGGTTGAAAGTGACCCTTCATCGAAATCCTTCAAATCTGGATGCCATCAAACTTCAAATCAGATTGATTTTGCTTCCACAAATACTCAAGAGGATCACTTGCCTCTTTTCCCCCATAATCTCATTCACTTAAAAAAAGAACATGTGACGTTCTATGTATTGAGACCAATCCTCTGTGGCTGGCTCAAAAGGATCAATTCTCCCAAATTTTGAGAGGGGATAGCTTCTTCAATTCTAATGGAGCTTGCTACTTAAAATCACTGGACGAGATACAGTGCTGATTTCTTTCTAACTTGATTTCTTCTAGTCAATGCTGTTTTATCCTCATTGCCAGTTTGTTATAGGGTGACTGAGTCGTGCTATTAATGATAGAGTTGATCTGCAGACACTTCTTGGGTGGAAACTTAAGTTTTATTTACAATATACTCAGCAGCAACTACATGTGTGCTTTCAACTCCAACTTTATCTCTGCACTGACTGCTGAGGTGGTCTGCGCTACTCTCCTATTGGCTACTACAGATCATGTGATCTTCCTTAACAAGTATTATTCTTAAAGGTAAATTACACAGTAAATAAAACCATAATGACTATAGTTAACATTAGCAGTGAGATCAGACCGTGGTATGGTGAAAGAGGTCCTAATGCAAGAATTAAAATAATGGTAATCAGTTAATCTAGAAATGGGTTCAAAGTGGCAGAACAGGTACCTCATGACAAAGGAGACACAGAGTCAAACTGGTTAAAGGGAAATTTATGACTTTTCCTAAAAGTCTGGAAAAGTCTTCTTCACACAATTAGTTTGAAGTCAAAATCCCTGGAATGATTGAAGAAAGAACTGAATGCTGAAATGGGGAATGTTGTACCTTTCTGGCTGGATGAACATAGATGATCTGATTAGCCTTCTTCTACAGCAATTGTCTTGTAGTTAACATTCGGAATTTTATTTTAGGTTTCTCCCCATTTTCCCTTGTATCATTTCACACACTATTTAACCTCTAATTTTAATCAAAGAGGGGCCTATTTTGGCTGTCTCTTCCTACTGTTAATGGGGTGATACCAGTCTCAAAATGGAATTTAGTTACCTGAGCATACCCTTAACACCAACAAAGTGGCACTCTCCCTTTCAAAAGGGACCTACCACTGACCATCCAAAGAGCAGGAGGGGAAAACATTGCAACTGACATAACTATAATCTTTGAAAGTTGTCTCAATTCAGGAACAGTTCACTTAAATAGAAAAAATGCACATGTCACTCAGCCTTCAGCTTCCTAGACCCTAAGCTTTGGAATTTCCTTCCTAAATCTCTCTGCCTCTCTACCTCACTTTTATTCTTAAAGAAACTCTTTAAAATCTACCTTTTTTGACCTAGCTTTTGGTCATCTGCCCTTTTGTCATTTCCATATGAAGCTCTGTTTAAAATGTCTTTGTTTTATAATGTCTCTGAGAAATTTTATTATATTAAAGACTCTGGCCAGGATTTTTAGGATGCCACCACATGAAGAGTCAGTGGGGATACATATCCGCTAGTATTGCCAGACCCACAGCTATTTCACGCTCTAATGAGCATTAGTTGGCTGGGGGTGGGACTTCCACCCCGACTCGAGAGGAAGTCCAGCCTCAGAGAGCTGCTGGCCAATCAGATTGTCCAACAGCTTTCTAGCCTCTGCAGTGCCAAAAGCTGCAGTGGATAGGAGTGGGATTGCAAGTGGTCTCCAGAGCCTAAGTGTGGGAGTCAGGACCAGGTAAGTTTTGGGGGTCTTAGGGCAGCAAGGATAGGTGAGGCCTGGGGGGAGTTTGGGGTATTGGTGAAGAGGCTGGCAGCAAGAGGGAGGACCTGCAGTGACTGGAACTTATGGGGGTGGCACCCGATGTTAAAAGGGGACTATTGATGGAGGCGCCCCCTGCAATCCAAAGCTTACTTATCCGATGCTCACTTAAAGTAATACTAGGTTTGCTATTATTTAAATGCCTGCAGAAAATTCACTTGTCCCTAAGATTTCATTGAGGCGAATGGGTTTTTCACGGAGGTGGAAACCAAGCCAGGTAAGTCAGTTTGTAAACCTTGGGAGAAGTCTGGCAATGGGGATGGGAGCATTTTGACAGGTAACTTTACAATCTCTTGCCAACTTTAACTATCACTGCTTGTTTGTCGCTACAACCACACCAACCCCCTCCACCTCTCTGTCTCTCTATCTCTCCGCCCCCCACACACACACCTTAAACCAGCTTATATTTCAGCTCTTTCCTGGACTCGAACTCAAGTTCTGTCGAAGGGTCATGAGGACTCGAAACGTCAACTCTTTTCTTCTCCGCCGATGCTGCCAGACCTGCTGAGTTTTTCCAGGTAATTCTGTTTTTGTTTTGGATTTCCAGCATCCTCAGTTTTTTTGTTTTTATCATAATTGGATGTTGTTTGAAAAGGTAAATATGTTTTAAGGCAGTGATTGATCATAAGTCTCTGTCTTTAAAATTGACCAGAATTGTGTAATGCTTTGGATGCATTAAAGTACTTTATCCAGTGGATCTTCTGCATTCTACATGTGGAGAATCAGATATTAATGTATGTAGCAGACTCCGAGGCATTAATAATAAGGTCATATAGCAACTGCATTAACAAAAGCAGGCTAAACAGATGGCCAGGCATTTGTTTTGCCAGATGGCTTCATTATGAATGTCTAGCAGAGCTCTAAGACTCTAATAGATTCTTCCCTGTCTGGGGTTGTTTACACATCTGAAGGGGACTGCCAGCTTTGTTTTATTGACAGTTTAATGAACTTGTACTAATGATGAAAAGAGAGAAATGCTGCCAACACTTTTTATCTTGCACACATCAGGACAAATGCAAGATTGCCAAGTTTCAAAGGATCACAACAATTTAGACTACAAAAGAAAATTAATGCAAAATAAGGGCAAGTCAACTTTAATTGGCCAAGGCATTGCCATGGAAAAGGGAACAGGGAAGTATAGGCCCCCTATGCTTCCTGGTAATTCAAAAAAGGCATAAGGCTTGAACATATTCCTTTTATTTACAGAGTACAGGTCCCTGTATATGAGTGTGTATCACATCTAGCGAGTGTAAATGAGTCATGTTAAAACACGACTTATTATCTTAAATTGGTTGTTAGTGTAGCTATTAGCACACTCAGGATTGTTCAGCAAGTGCTGCCCAATAACATTAGACCATGGTCTAAACTCTGTTTATTATGAATAGCCAGAGGAAAATGTCAGTCATTGAGACATACAGCCACTGTAGTTATAGCTACCCCTTGCTTCAATTACCAATATGTTCCCAACCTGCTAGCAGCCTCCCTGTTGTGTGGGTCTATTCAGTTAATATTTCACCCAACATATTTAGATTTTCAAAAGGTCTTTGACAAGGTACAGCACAGTAGACTTATGCCTAGGGTCAGAACATGGAGTCGGGGAACAAGTACCAGAATGGATAGAAAGCGGTTTACAAACCACAAAGCAGACAGTAGGGGTTGATGGTAGCTATTTGGAATGGAAAATGGTGGGAAGTAATGCTCCACAAGGATCAGTGCTAGGATCATTGTTATTCACTCTTTACATAAACAGTTTGCATTAGGGAATCAGGAATACAATTTCAAAATCTGTGGTAACATCTCAGAGGAGAACTGTGACAAAATACAGGACAACATTAATAAACTAACAGAATGACTGTGTAATTGGCAAACAAACTTCAATACAGGTAAGTATGATGGGGTATATTTTGTGAGGAACGATAACGTGGAAGTCCCAAACTCCTTAGAAAATAACAGCTGGATTCTGCCGTAGGCTGTGGGACCCCAACATTGGGATTAAATGGGAGCCTTGAGCTGACACTTACCAGCAGTCAGACCGATGGTGCAATCTTACAGGAGGTGGCTTCCTAATTGGCCTCCTGATCGAGCCTAGCTGATCGAGCGCACTTGTGTTGTGGGATTCGAAACGACCTGTCTGACTTTCACATGCAACGCGAATGTCTGACAGCATTGCGAGGCCTTAAGGCCAATCTAGACATACAGATCAGCAAACCTGACAAAGGGACTGGAATAGTCATCCTTTACAAGCATGACTATATCAGTAAAATACACGCCATTCTTAATGACAGGTCCAAATGCATACCCATAAGACCTGCCGTTCAACATGACTGGACAGCCTTGCTTGAAAATAAAATTTTAAAAAGTAAGAGCGTTGAGCTACCATGTGATATATATGACAGAGTTTGTCCTCACGGCTGACCAAGACACACAAAAGTGATGTCCCTTTATGCCCTATCTTATCTGTGACCAGTTCTCCAATCATAAATTTCCCAAATGGTTGGGCGAATTGTTATAAACAGTTTTGAGCAAGTTTTCTACTTACACGATGAATGATTCATTTATATGTGTGAAGGCCATACAGGACTTGAATATCGATAGCAATGCTGTGTCCATGTGTTCATTTAATATTGCTTGCCTACTCACCAATGTTCCACTTAAGGAAGCCATAGATATTTGTGCTGCAGCACTATATTACGGCGATCTAAAACCTGGCACCATTGTGTGGATCACTGAGCTTAAGAATTCGGCAACTTGCACAGTTGAATTCAGTTTTAATGAAGCCATATATGCCCAAATAGATGGTGTTGCCATGGGGATCTCCTCTAGGTCTAGCTCTCGCTAACATCTTTGTTGGGTCCCATGAGAAATGTGCCTTCGATGGAATGACACCTAACCTCCTACCCCTTGCATATTACCTATATGTGAATGATACATTTGCTACATTTAATTCCACAGCTGCATGTAACAACTTCCTTACATGTCTTAATGGGCTCCATCCTGACTCAAATTCACCTCTGAAATGAAGCAGTCAAATGACCTCCCCTTCCTTGATGTTCTAGTTGAGAAACCTGTCAGGGGATTCTCTGCCGCGGTCTACCACAAGACTACCTTCACTGGTCAATATAGGTGTTGGGATTCTTATAGTTCCATACACAATAAGATTGGTTGTGTCAGCAACCGTGTAACTAGGGCCCAAGCCATTTGCTCACCATGCAAGCTTGATATTGAAATCAGGCGCATCAAAGGCAACCTGAGGATAACGGTTACCCTGATCAGATCATTTCGCGCTGTATATCATGCAAATTCATGAACAGGCCTAAGGCCCTGAAAAGTGCCCAGTCTACCTCAGATTACCCTGGAAGGGCAAGATATCTCAAAACTTTGAGCAACAGGTGAAGTTAGCTGTCTCACGCTGCTACTATGCCACGAGTGGTGTTCATCATTAACAGGATGCGGCCGTCAAGCCAAAAGACGTTCTGCCTATCACACAAATGAATAATGTGGTATATGAATTTCAGTGCCTGTGTGATGCTAGGTATGTAGGCTGTACATCCCATCATATCAAACAGCATGTCCCAGCCACTGTTTGCAACGGGCAAGGTACAGACCGTAACCAACCAACCTGTGCTTGCAAAACTCAAAACACAGTGTCCAACATTAGATGTGATTCTGCGATTGGACAACATTTGCTAAATAACCCTCAGTGTGCTAAGAGTTACGCTGACAACCAATTTAAGATCATCAGTCAGGCTTGCAATGTGACACATTTGCGTGCACTGGAAGCTACATATATTAATACACAGGGCCCTGTTCTTTGCAGACAGACAGAACATGTACATACATTGCGCCTGTTTCAGCTAAACAAAATAAGTGACAGCCATTCATTGACTCGTTCCTCAGGGCAACGCTTTGACCAATCAGGGTCAAGATGTCTGGTTTAAATTTCGAACTATGCTTGACAGTTAACTGTCAGTCACCGTTACTGGTGCATTCTCCAATGGCAATGCCTCTACCAATCAGACTCCACTTGCCAACCAATCAGCACTCTCTTCACATACGGCATAAATTGTTGTTTTCCCTTTATATTGATATGCTTGAACAGTGTCCTGATGAGTGCAAGATGAAAAATTTCAATATGTCTCTTTTTTTCAAAAATAGCCATACAGGTTAATAAGGCCATAAAAAAGCAAACCAAGTACTGGAGTTCATTTCTGGAGGAATAGAACTGAGAAGCAGGGAAGTTATGTCTAACTTGTACAGAACCTTAGTTAGACAACAAGTGGACAGTTCTGCTCTTTGCGTTAGACAAAGGATATAGAGGCACTAGAAAATATACAAAAAAGGCATAAGAACTGTGGAATTATACACATCAGGAAAGATTGAACAGGATGGGTTTCAGTTCTTTAAGGAAGAGAAAACTGAAGGGTTACCCGCTAGAGGTTTGTAAGATTAAGGGTTTGATAGGGGAGGCATATAAAAGAGATTTGCATTTGCTATCAAAACCAGAGATGGGGGGGCCATAAATACAAGCATGTCACTAATAAATCCACTATGGAATTCAAAAAAATCTTCTTTCCTCAGTGAATGTTTAGAATGTGAAACCTGCGACCACAAGGGTTTACTGGGGCAAATAGCAGAGATCCATTTAAGAGGAAGCTAGGTAAATGCATAAGGGAGAAAAGGCGAGGAGAATATGTTGATGGCGTTAGATGAAGGGGAGTGGGAGGAGGCTCATGTGAAGTATAAACACCAGCATAGGCCCATTGGGCTGAATGGCCTATTTCTGTGCCGCAAATGTTATATCATAATAATACATCATAATAATCTAGGCATTTGCTGCCCTGTGAGTCCCTCCTTCCACAATCATAACTCTTCACCCCCAACCCCTGTAACTTATGTAGCTGGTGATTGTGCCAGCTCAGGTTTAAAGCATCAATCTGGAAAGCTGCATCAGGTCACCTGTTTGCCATTCATCTGCCAAATTCGAATGAGACCAGGGCCGTAAAACCGCAGTAGTCATTTTGCTGTCAGAATGGGTAGTAGATCAGCAGATCTTTTGATGATCTGCTTCTATCACTGCTTGTTTGTCCCTACAACCACACCCCCACCCCCTCCACCTCTCTGTCTCTCTATCTCTCCGGCCCCCACACACACACCTTAAACCAGCTTATATTTCAGCTCTTTCCTGGACTCGAACTCAAGTTCTGTCGAAGGGTCATGAGGACTCGAAACGTCAACTCTTTTCTTCTCCGCCGATGCTGCCAGACCTGCTGAGTTTTTCCAGGTAATTCTGTTTTTGTTTTGGATTTCCAGCATCTGCAGTTTTTTTGTTTTTATCTCTGTGTTTAATTGACTGCCACTGCTCTTCAAGAAATACCTACCTCCTTGAAGAAGTTCTGTTCCTCTCTGCGACAAGATTTCCGTATCTCTCTGTTGCCTTGTTCACCTTCATTGCTTTCCATTTCCCTCCTAGTGTTTGACAAGGTGTTTACTAAAACCCGCTTTCACAGCCAAATCTCCTTTCTCAGTGACTGTCTCCATCTCCGACTTACCCCACGTGGATTTCAACTGAAATTCCACCCCTCATGTTTCGAACCCACCCAGGACTACAGGTATCTCTGGGACATAAAACGTTTCTCGGACTGCTGTTCCCGTCACATTCTGAAATCCACTCTCAGTGCCATGCGCCGCCATATGAACACACTCGACCTCTCCCTCCAGCAGCACCGCCGTACCCTTTTTCAAAGCTGCGCGTGCCCCCAGTTTCATTTTATCCTTCGGCTCATCCGACGCCTCAACAAGAAACTTTTTCTCTTTCTCTCAAGTGCTAAGGAACGCAAGCTCCAACAACTCATCGACACCAACACCCATCTAGGACCCTCCACCCCTGCCTGTCCCTCCGTCCCCACCCTTTCTTCAGGTCCCAACCCCAGCCGTGTATTCACTATACCCCCTGACCTTCCCCTCTCCGATGCTGAACGTTCAGTGCTCAGCAAAGGACTTAGTTTCATACCCTTACCCCCTCACCTCAATGAATTTCGGGCTCGGCATGATACTGAACTCTTCTTCCGCCGTCTTCGTCTCCGGGCTCACTTCTTTGGGCAGGAGTCCTCTCCCAGTTCAACGGATCCTTTTACCCATCTCCAATATTCTCCCTCCACCTGGACCCCTCCCTCTGGATTCTTACCTTCTCTTGATCTTTTCATTGAGAACTGTCGGCGCGACATTAGTCGTCTCAATTTCTCTGCTCCTCTCACCCATTCTAACCTGTCTCTCTCTGAACTTACTGCACTCCATTCTCTCAGGTCCAACCCTAACATTGTCATCAAACCCGCTGACAAGGGTGATGCTGTTGTTGTCTGGCGCACTGACCTCTACCTCGCGGAGGCTGAGCGTCAACTCGCAGACACTTCCTCCTACCTCTCCCTGGACCATGACCCCACCACTGAACATCAAGCCACTGTTTCCAGGACTGTCACTGACCTCATCTCCTCTGGGGATCTCCCTCCCACAGCTTCCAACCTGATAGTCGCCCAACCTCGGACGGCCCGCTTCTATCTCCTACCCAAAATCCACAAACAGAACTGCCCCGGTAGACCGATCGTCTCAGCTTGCTCCTGCCCCACAGAACTCATTTCTCGTTATCTTGACTCCCTTCTCTCTCCCCTTGTCCAGTCCCTTCCCACCTACATCCGTGATTCCTCTGACACCTTACGTCACATCAACAATTTCCAGTTCCGTGGCCCCTACCGCTTCCTCTTCACCATGGACGTCCAATCCCTCTACAGCTCCATCCCCCACCAGGATGGTCTGAGGGCCCTTAGCTTCTTCCTCGAACAGAGGCCCGAACAATCCCCATCCACCACAACTCTCCTCCGTCTGGCTGAACTTGTTCTCATGCTGAACAATTTCTCCTTCAACTCCTCTCACTTCCTCCAAATAAAAGGTGTGGCTATGGGTACCCTCATGGGCCCCAGCTATGCCTGTCTCTTTATGGGGTATGTGGAACATTCCTTGTTGCAGTCCTACTCCGGCCCCCTTCCACAACTCTTTCTCCGGTACATCGATGATTACTTCGGTGCCGCTTCATGCTCTCGTCAGGACTTGGAAAAATTTATTAATTTTGCTTCCAATCTCCACTCCTCCATCATTTTCACGTGGTCCATCTCTGACACTTCCCTTCCCTTCCTTGACCTCTCTGTCTCAATCTCTGGTGATAGACTGTCCACCAATATCCATTACAAACCCACCGACTCCCACAGCTATCTTGACTACAGCTCCTCACACCCCGCTTCCTGTAAGGACTCCATCCCATTCTCTCAGTTCCTTCGCCTCCGTCGCATCTGTTCCGATGATGCTACATTCAAAAACAGTTCCTCTGACATGTCCTCCTTCTTCCTTAACCGAGGTTTTCCACCCACGGTCGTTGACAGGGCCCTCAACCGTGTCCGGCCCATCTCCCGCGCATCCGCCCTCACGCCTTCTCCTCCCTCCCAGAAACATGATAGGGTCCCCCTTGTCCTCAATTATCACCCCACCAGCCTCCGCATTCAAAGGATCATCCTCCGCCATTTCCGCCAACTCCAGCATGATGCCACCACCAAACACATCTTCCCTTCACCCCCCTTATCGGCATTCCGTAGGGATCGCTCCCTCCGGGACACCCTGGTCCACTCCTCCATCACCCCCTACTCCTCAACCCCCTCCTATGGCACAACCCCATGCCCACGCAAAAGATGCAACACCTGCCCCTTCACTTCCTCTCTCCTCACCGTCCAAGGACCCAAACACTCCTTTCAAGTGAAGCAGCATTTCACTTGCATTTCCCCCAACTTAGTCTACTGCATTCGTTGCTCCCAATGTGGTCTCCTCTACATTGGAGAGACCAAACGTAAACTGGGCGACCGCTTTGCAGAACACCTGCAGTCTGTCCGCAAGAATGACCCAAACCTCCCTGTCACTTGCCATTTTAACACTCCACCCTGCTCTCTTGCCCACATGTCTGTCCTTGGCTTGCTGCATTGTTCCAGTGAAGCCCAACGCAAACTGGAGGAACAACACCTCATCTTCCGACTAGGGACTTTACAGCCTTCCGGACTGAATGTTGAATTCAACAACTTTAGGTCGTGAGCTCCCTCCCCCATCCCCACCCCCTTTCTGTTTCCCCCTTCCTTTTTTTTTCCAATAAATTATAAAGATTTTCCTTTTCCCACCTATTTCCATTATAAAAAAAAACCCCACTAGAGCTATACCTTGAGTGCCCTACCATCCATTCTTAATTAGCACATTGGTTTAGATAATATCACCAACTTTAACTTTAACACCTATGTGTTCTATTGTACTATTGTCGTTGACATCTTTTGATGATCTGCTTCTATCACTGCTTGTTTGTCCCTACAACCACACCAACCCCCTCCACCTCTCTGTCTCTCTATCTCCCCGCCCCCCACACACACACCTTAAATCAGCTTATATTTCAGCTCTTTCCTGGACTCGAACTCAAGTTCTGTCGAAGGGTCATGAGGACTCGAAATGTCAACTCTTTTCTTCTCCGCCAATGCTGCCAGACCTGCTGAGTTTTTCCAGGTAATTCTGTTTTTGTTTTGGATTTCCAGCATCCGCAGTTTTTTTGTTTTTATATATATATATATATATTTTTGTTTTTATATTATTATTATTATTATAGTAGATCAGCAGACTCCACCAATCAATTGCTCAAAATAGGCTGTGAAGATTGTGTGTGTGAGATATGGTGGGTGTCTCTAATCGTGTCATAATTCAATGCAATACTATTTCTTGGGCTTGGGACATACAAACCACAACCAACGTTTCTCTGGGCATGCTGACCTCTTTATTTTTAAAGGGCTTTCACCATTTAAAGAGGAAATGGGTATGAATTTATTGACCAATGCTCATCAAATAATATTGCACACAGTCACTTCCAGGCTATTATGTGAGAAATAAAGTGTTGAATTTTCAGAGACTCAAGTCAGGATCAAAGACTGAAGGGACCTGAATACCAGCACCAGCTGGTATGCTGGTTTCTCGACACCATTCCTGGCACCTGCCATTTTGGCAAGGTGGATCGGGGACCAGTAAGGCTTAGCAACCACCCCCCTACCCCTCACAGGGCCGGCAGCAAATTAGGGTCATTAAGAGGTGGTGCCAGCATTCCATACAGGTCCTCTCTACTTATCTGGATGAGGTGCAGCCAAAGGTCATCCTGTAGTGGGATCCTCCAATCCTCCCAACCTCCCCCCACTGTCCCACAATGGTGAAGTGGCGCTTTCTCTAATTTTTAACTATTTTTTTTTAAATTGCTGATGGAACCTTCATGTTGAAGCACCCTCTCAGTTACTTACCACTCATTTGCAGCTGCATGCTTCTCTGAAGCTAGAAGGCCTCTGATTGGCCCTCCAGCATCGAAAACCTGCCCATTTCCCTTCATTGAACAAGGAACCTGTCTTCATGCCAATTAAGGAGGACCTGATCAAAGTTCCAATGAGTGACCTGGTAACAGTACCATCTCCTGTTTCCCACATCCTTGAGTGAAAATTCAACCCAAAGTATTATGTCTCCAGTGAAGACATAGGTGAATAAGAACTCATGGCGCATGGAGTGAAATATTAGCATCTATAGAGGATTAGTTAGCTAACAGGAAACAGAGAATAGGCATAAATGGGCCATTTTTGTGTTGGCAAGATGTAACAAGTGGATCAAGTATCACAGGGATCAGTGCTGGGGCCTCAGCTATTTACAACTTATATCAATGACTTGGATGAAGGGACTGAATGTATGGTTACTAAATTAGCTGATTGCACAAAGATAGGTAGGAATGTATGCTGTGAAGAGGACAAAAGAAAATATAGAAACATGGAAAATAGGAGCAGGAGCAGGTCATTCAGCCCTTCGAGCCTGCTCCACTATTTAATATGATCATGGCTGATCCTCTATCGCAACGCCATTCTCCCACTCTCTTCCCATGCCCCCACTCTCTTCCCATGCCCCTTGATCACTTTAGAGTCGAGAAATCTATCTATTTCCTTCTTAAATATATTCAGTGACTTGGCCACCACAGCTTTCTGTGGTAGAGAATTCCACAGGTTCACCACCCTCTGCATAAAGAAATTCCTCCTCATCTCAGCCCTAAATGTCCTACCCCATATCCTGAGATTGTGACCCCTTGTTCTAGAGCACGCCCCCCACCCCACAGCCAGAAGAAACATCATCCCTGCATCCAGTCCCTCCATCCATGTCAAAATTTTATATGTTTCAATGAGAACCCCTCTCATTCTTCTAATCTCCAGTGAATATAGGCCTAGTCGGCAAAGTGACATAGGTGGTTTAAGTGAGTGGGCAAAAATTTGGCAGATGGAGTATAATGTGGGAAAATGTGAACATGTCCACTGTGACAGGAAGAATAGAAAAGCAGTATATTATTAAATGGAGAAAGATCACAGAACTCTGAGATACAGAGGGAGCTGGGCATCCTGGTACATGAATCATAAAAAGTTACTATGCAGGTGCAGCAAGTGATTAGGGAGGCAAATGAAATGCTGTTGTTTATTACAAGGGAAATAAAAAGTAGGGATGTTTTTCCACAGTTGTACAGGGCTTTGGAGAGACCACAGATAGATTACCATGTACAGTTTTGGTTTCTTTATTTAAGGAAGGATATAAATGCACTTCAAAGAGGATTCAGTTGACTGGTACCTGAGACTGGGGGAATTGCCTTATGAGGAAAGGTTGGACAGGCTGGGTCTGTACCCATTGGGGTTTAGAAGATTGAGGGGTGATCTTAATGGAATATATAAGATCCTGAGGGAACTTGACGGGGTGGATGCTAAAATGATGTTTCCCCTTTTGAGAGAGACTAGAACTAGGGAACACCATTTAAAAATAAGGGGTCTCTCATTTAAGGCAGAGATGAGAAGAGATTTTTCCCTCAGAGGGTCTTGAATCTTTGGAACTTTGTCCAAGAGAACGGTGGAAGCAGGGTTATTGAATAATTTTAAGGCAGAGGCAGATAAATTCTTGACTAACTAGAGAGTTAAAGTACATTGGGGGTATGTGGAGTGTGGAGTTGAGGCCACAATCAGATCAGCCATGATCCTTTTGAATGGCGGAGCAGGCTCCAGGGGCTGAATAGCCTACTCCTGCTCCTAATTCATATGTTCATATGAGTGTTCGTATGAGTATCTCAAACTATCCCTGGCTGTTGTAGTTACTGTTTCATAGTACTTCTCAAAACCTTGTGGTTGAAGGAGATAATACTAAAGGCCAAATCTAAAATAAATATTTTCAGGGGTCACTGACATGCCACCCCCACAGCTTGAGTAAAGAAAGGCTGAAGATTGTATTCCTGCTCAGTACAAGAATTGTATCTTAGGATTGGAACATGGCAAATGTCGCTCCCTTGGTTAAGGGCGGGAGGGGTGTGGACAACAGAGAAACCAGTAAAGTACAGACTCATAGGCAGAATATTATGCTCAGTGTGCGGACGTGCACCCGAGCATAAAATGACGCTTGATGACGTTGGTCGAGTGCCCCAACGTCATCGCGCAGTCTCACAATATTTTGTTCAGCAGGCACGCATCGGAGCTGACAATTAAAAGGCCTATTAAGGCCATTAAGAAGCAAACTAAATTCAAATTTACATTGCCAGTCCAACCTAATGATTGGCGGACAGGCGAAAAGGCCAAGCAACCTTTACATATTTTAGAAAACCTCATCCACAGATGAGATGAGGTTTCCTAAAGCAAATAAACATAAAATAAAATGTTTATTTGTGAATTAAAAACACGTCCCAGCTCATGTGACTCACATGAGGGACATGTTTTATGACAATGTTATTTCTTTTTTTTTAAATTAAAAAGAGAAGATCGCACTAAGCCTTCACGCCCACACGCGCTGCTGCTTGCGGTCCAGGCTGGGCGGGGCCTTAATTGGCCCCCCCCCCAGCATGAAGTCATGGTGTGGAGCTGATTGTGGGCGGCAGTTGGCTTCCCAACCTCCCCCATCCGTCCCCACCGAGCAGCCCCCGCTAAGGGCAAAATCTTGCCCATAGGTTTAGCATCAGTTATGGGGAAGTTAATAAAGCCTAGCTTCAGGAACAGACTGAAGACCTGGGCAAGTATGAGCTGATCAAAGACAGCCAGTGTGGATTTATGAAGCATAAGCAATGTCTGCCTAACTTATTTCTTTAAGGAGGTTACAACTAGGTGAATAGGGGACTGTCTATGAATGTTAAAAATATGAATTTCTAGAAAACATCCGATAAGGTCCCATACAAGAGATTACTGAAAAAAACTTAGCTGTTACAATCCCCTTACAGACTAATGAATTTAAGGAGAGATATGAATTTTCCATTGACCAAAGGAAAGAATCGCACAAGATTTCATGGCCAGAAATTTTCCCCCGTCGGGGGGGGGGGTTGTGCGGGGGCGAGCGTGAACCCGATCGGGGCCGTGCCGCCATTATACGTGGGCCGACCAATTAAGGCCCACCCATCATGACACGCACCCAGAAGTGCTGTGCGTCCCTGTGAAGGCTGGGGGGGTGGGGGGTGGGGTGGGGTGGGGGGGTTGGAGATTCCCTGAATGGTTCCCTGCACTCTTTCACACATGCGCGCGAGAGAGCGCAAAGTTCTCCTTGAGGCACAGAGATACCTCAGGGAGATTTGTTTCAGTCTTCAACTTTTAAATGAAGGATTCTTAAACTTTTAAAACATGTTCCCTCATGTGACACTATCACATGAGCTGGGACGTGTCAAAGAATAAATGTATAAATTTTTATTAGATTTTAAACCACCTCATGAAACCTCATCCCGCCCTTGGATGAGGTTTCATGAAAAATACGAAGGCCGCCTGGGCTCTTCTCCTGCCCGCCAACCTTAAGGTTGGATGGGCAGCTTATTAAATTGATTTAATTAGTTTTTAACAGGCCTTAATAGGCCTTCAATAGTTTGGCGAGCGCACAGCTGAGTCGGCTGCACGCCCGCCAAACTGACAATCTCAGTGACACGCGGTGGCAGTGGGGCGCCTGCCCGACATCATTGTATGTCATTTTATGCCTCGGCGAGTGGGACCCGCCCCCACTGGCCTACGGGAAAATGCTGCCCCATGTTTTAAGACTTCTACTGTGACAAACTAAAATCAACATCAACTAAACATTACATTTAAAGGTATCTTTCCCATTAACTAATTGACACAACCAAAAACCTCATGTCATGCACAGAAGTTACGCTCCGCCCTTAGCAGATATATAACCTTGTAGATAAAATTCCAAACTCCTCCTGGCTATTCAAAAGGCTTTCCTATCCCTGTCACACCAGGGTGAATCTCCAATATCCTTTAAAAGCCCCTTCACTCAATCTCCTGAGCACCTTTGAGCTGACTTCCAGCAGCAAGGCACCTTCTGGTGACTCTTTGACCTTTAATTCTCTACAAGTTCTGCCTCTTCAAACAGGGATGCTGTTCCCACCAGCATTCTGCTTGGTGATTAACACAAAAACAATCTTCCCTTCTGCCTGGTCCAGCAGCAACTGTTTTCTCTCTGTCTGTCTGAGTCTGAGAGTTTGTATCCAGCAAGACCAGCTGTTCCTCTCTTGCATCAAGGTGTAAAATTGCACCTGTTTCGATGGGCTTTGACCTTAGCCTCTGAGCCCATGATAACCAAATCACATGGACTTGTCTCCAGTTAGAGTTCAATATGATTTCACCACCCCCATTCCAGGACATTTTCTTTTACATTAATTAAAAGGCACAATTTAAAACATAACCATGCTATAAAGTCTTGTATGCCATAACAAAGCACAGTAGAGGAAACCCCATGTGACATAGTTGGCAACTATTTGGGATGTAGGAACAGATAGTCGGAATAAAATGAATTTTCTGAAATTGACAGGTTGTTCTCAAGAGACCTGTACATGTGTACATCTTGACACAGCTTACATGCATACATCCTGACATAGCTTACATGTACAACCTGACACAGCTTACATGTATACATACAGACACAGCTTACATGTACATCCTGACACAGCTTATATGTACATCCTGACACAGCTTACATGTACATCCTGATACAGCTTACATGTATACATCCAGACACAGCTTACATGTACATCCTGACACAGCTTATATGTACATCCTGATACAGCTTACATGTATACATCCAGACACAGCTTACATGTACATCCTGACACAGCTTACATGTACATCCTGACACAGCTTACATGTACATCCGGACACAGCTTACACGTGTACAACCTGACACAGCTGATGTGTACACCCTGACGTAGTTTACATGTCTACATCCTGATGGCCTGCACGTATTGCATAGCCTGGTAAAAGCCTGACTGTTACTTAGGTAAGTATTTCTTGGTGTGGGAGGCAAGGAGCCCAGGGCAGGAGTAGGGCCCTGGGGAACACTTCCATAACTAAGGTCAGAGTCAGGAGAATTCCTGGTTCCTCAAACTTGATTACTAAAAAACTGCCCTAGAACTTCCGATTTTCCTCAGGGTGGGAGGAGGAGGAGTGATGTAATGGGGGTCAGTGCCCCCTTGCCCGGTAACAGTTCAGAGGAAGCCCGGCGACTGTCGGGTGCAGATGTAGGCTGGGCAAAAAGCTGGAGATCCAGCAGATTTTCCAAGCTGCAACAAAAACCAATCGCCTCTTGTGGCCTGCTGAAACTGACCATTAACGTGTCATGAAATATAGACTTGATTGCTCCAAGATCTTTCAGGGGGTCCATTCCTGAGGGACACTCCAAATGCTCTTGCCACCAGAGTTCCTCAGGTCCCCTTGGAAATGGAGCTTAATGCAGTTCAGAGAGCATTTATCTCTAACAGTGCAGAGGACAAAGGTTGCTACGAGATCTGTAAGAAGTCACTAGACTGTTCAAATGGATGGGAATTCTGCACTTTATATTGGTTAGAATTGGAATGGCATTTAACATGGCCAGTGGCAACACTAAGCCTCCACACAAGAAGAACCAGTTACTCTCTAGTTTTCACCTCTAACAATGAGGAGTGACTCAACCTGCTGAATGCTTGGTGATGACACTGAGTGCTGTGCTAAAGTTTGTTGCGAAACAAAAAACAATACCCTGGTCCTCACTCCCTCACGCTCCACATGCCCCATCTATGCCAACTCATGCCAATATATCACCCTTCACACACCCTCATGGCTCCTTGCCCCCTCCATGCCAGTCTATGCTTCTCTACCCACCCCATAGCCCTTTAGATCCCCTATGACAAGTTATCGTCAACCCATGTCCCCCCCATCTACTACCCATTGCCTTTACACCCTCTGTGCTAACTCACCCAGTATCCACCATGGGCTGATCCATGCTGAGAGGAAATAAAATAAAGTTCTATGTGTCTATTGATGAATTCACTATTTTTTTAAAAAATTCTCATTAATGAAAATCCATTCACTAAATTTAAATTCCTTCAAGCAGTTAATCCCTTGTAACAATAAAATATGCACTCAGAGCCCCACATCAAAAATTTCATAACCACTTGGAGCTGTAAGTCAAACTGTGAACTGACAGACACCCCACTGTGATAATGATAAGTTGTGAAATCAGTCATGAAATCCATTCACATTGCATCTGGGAATGCCTGTCACCTGTCTGGCTGAGTGCAACACACATATACTCTGTAAAGAGGGTTACATTATGGAGACACTGCTGAGATACAGTGGGCATAAGCACTTTAACAGCACTTGATCCTTTGGCAGGCTTCATCACTTGTTCCCTTCAGTACCACACCTTCACCTGTCGGGAATGGTGATGAGATGGTGTTGCAGCCCCATCTCTAAGGTGCTGGGAGCACACAGAGAACATCATGGAACCCTGTGATACTTCGGTTCGAGTGCTTGCAGCAAACACAAGCCACATTGAGATGCAGGCATGACTGATCTGGGGAGTGACTTTGAAGTTGGGTAATCTCTGTGCTCAGAAGCTTACACACTGCACAGGGTGGAGGCCCTGGAGTGCGAGATGTGCCTTCATTTTGTGCAGGAAGCAAGGTTGACAAGAACATTTGCATCATAACAGGGAGCCATAGACAATGAGACATTCTTGAGAGTGTATTTATAATGTTCAATATTATGTACAAGTGATTAACACGTGCCCATATTGTGCAATTACATCTTCCTGACCTTTCTAACCCTGTTGCTACGTCTTGTTGCATCCCTGGCATCCACAGTGGAGGTGGAGGCAGTCTGCTGACTGCTATGCCCTGTTTTGTCTGTGACAACCTTGGCGAATATCCTCTGGAGGACTGAGACCTGGAGGGCCCTGGCCTGCTTTGGGGTCCTGCTGTGTGGCAGTCCCACTCACCTCACCCTGTGGAGCTGGAGCTGCTGGGGTCACAGGAAGAGGGGATTTGGATGGGCCAGTCATTCCCAAGTCACCTGGATGGATAGCCCCAGTATGTACATCTGCTGATCCTCCTCCCTATGGGTGCCCGAGGGCCCCTGGCTGACTCCTTGAGAGGAAGGGGCAGCTGGAGTGAGATCGAGATGATCCAGCCCCTAATCATTGACACTGATGGATGCCAGTAAGTGCCTCAGCAATGGAGTGCAGCTCCTGCAGTAGTGCAGGACCAACGTCCTGGATCAAAGTCTCCATGGTGGCCGCAACACTCCCACTGTTGACCTCGGTGCGTTGGCATTCGGGCACTATCATCTTGGTCTGAAGCCTTGCAATCTGAGGAGCCTATGGACATCCCTTCCCAGTGTTCCTGAGCTTGCTTTTGCAGCTCCAGCAACTGTGGCATGACCAAGTCCAGAGGCTCATTTTCTGACTTGGACTCAGCAGATTTTTGGCCTCCTGCAATCCTCTGAGTGCTGGAAACCTGGGATGTCCCTGCCTCTGCCTGTGGATCAGAAGGTGCGATGTGCTCACCAGATTGTGACCCCGAGGCTACTCTAGAACTCGGTCCCACTGAGGTGTGTGTCTCGGCGCTGGTGGAGGGTGTGGGTGAGCACTGTGACGGGACTTCAATGTCGATATCTGCGAATTCGTCTTCCAAGCTGTCCTCGGGGCTTGAATCCAGGACCTGGCTTGTGGACCCCCTCGGCTGCTTCCAACATGTGCCTGTGAAAGAAAGGAGAGATAATTAGTGCATGACAGGGGCCTGTGAAACAGGAGACATCACTCACATCATGGTGGGTGTTGCAGTGCTGGATCCTCATTTGAGTGCCGCTGACCTCACCGTCAGCACAGGAAGAGCCCACATCCTCAACGGCCAGCTGGATCACTCTATTTTCAAAGTCTGCCAGGACCTTGATATCAGGCATTCCTCTCCCAGACTAGGGCCTCTCCTTTTTGTGTGCCAGCTGGTCCTGCATGAATACAGATGGAGAGAGTGTAAGCAGGACGCCTGCCAGACCAGGTGAGTAAGATGCCTGGCACGTGTGGGTGGTGAATGGTGCCATGGATGGATGAGGACATGATCCGCAGGGCAGATGAAGGTGTGTGTGAGAGAGTGAATGGTGATGTCCCTTGCTCTGGCATTGAGTGAGATCCCTGTGGATGTGTGATGAGTTTCTGAGTGTGTGAGTTGAGAGTGAGGAAAAGAGTCACTTACCTGGCCGAATGGAGGAGATCCTTCATCCTCTTACTGCACTGGATGGTTATTCGCTTTTGCAGGGCATTTGCATTGACTACTGCTGCCACTGTCTTCCATGCTGGATTGGTGACCTTGCTTTCTGCTCTTTGCCCAGGACAGGGATAGAGGACATCACAGAGGGCCTCCACTGCACCTAGTAGGCACTTGAGGGAGGTATCGCTAAATTCGAGAGCAGCATGTGTCCTATCTTTGGCAACCATCAGTTCCCAGCAGCTTCCTATCCCTTGGAGAGTGTTCAGTCTGTGCAGGGACAGCCTTTAAATATGGCGCCCGATTACTAAAGGTCTGAGATCACGGCGGGTTCTGAGGCAAATCTGAGGCTGTCTCACCTGCAACCCAACGTAAAACCCATGCCTCTGATTTTTTAACCAATGTTCCACACGATACGGGGTGAAACTCCAGCATTGCCATTGCCGGGTCAAACACCAATTTCCCTGCCCGTTATCAGACTTTGCCGATTTCAGGGAAAATTCCAGCTCTTGACAGCTTGTCAGTTCCAATGAGCTTTGACAGTTTGACAGTTCCTTTGACAGCTGTCTTGACCATATCAATGAGATTGATAGTTCCGCTGAGTTTATTCGCTTTTTACACACATTCATGTTTAAATTTAACAATCCCAAAGGGCACCTACTCTCTCACAAAGGTGTCCCTGAACATCTTCATAAGGGTACTCCCCTCTCCAACAGGGTACCTGTTATGTATCGAATGTCTTGTTTGGCTTGCCATACATTACAAGCCAGTACATTGTGGGATCACAGAATAGTTCTGTTACTGCAATAAAATAAACGAAAGCGGCAATGTTCAATCACCTCCACTCCTCCGGGAGTATTGAATAGTCTTTTAAAAAGTTATCGACCTTACCAATATTAAAACATAACAGTGCCCTGCCTATCTAACAAATTTCACTAACTATAGACTTTCTCCCGATAGGAATAAAGTGCACAAGTCGTGCGTCGGACAGCCCACTAGCCAAAATTGGATCAGATTTAAGGCAGCTGCACTTTAACATGCGCAGCTGCCTTCATGAGCCATTGATATGCAAAGTACCAGCCGTTCCCATCCCCAGCTGCCCCTTCAAAAATGGTGTAAGCTGGGTTTGGGGGTAGGATTTCCGGAATCGGGCCTCTGGCACCATTTTCGCTATGATGGAAAGCCTCTCAATCTGCGCAAAAATTCGGGCCTAGGTTTTGAATTTACCTGACAGAGTCTCTGCTCATTTTATGAGGTGGATTATCCATCCGTTTGGCAAGACAAGATGCGATGAAGCTGATTTTCTGCTTTTAGAGACCTCAGTGACCCCCCTATATGGCAGATATTGCAAGATGTTGTTTATATCTCCAGCAGCAGCTTGAAAAGGGCCAGTTGCATAAATATTAAAAGGCACAGCCAGCTTGACGGCCATCCTTAAGATTGCAGTTGGGATTGAAGATTTCAGTCACGACTTTTGTAATGATGCAAAGACACCTCCATTGTTGAGGTAAGAGAATTAGCCCCTAAAGAAACCCAATGGATACAAGAACCCCTTGAGAGCACTTCTCTCCCCACTCCCTCATCTAGTAGTTTAATCTGCTCTGATGTGACCTCTTTTCATTCTCCTAGGCATTGCTTAATTCAAAGAGGAAACCCTACCAGCCCACACATGTCTGGATGCAATTTATTCCATGTTCTTAAATGAGCAAAAAGTGCTTCAGCACCAGGTAGACCATTCCCGGCAGACTATTGAAATTTTGGGCAAATATATGAAAGTTCCAAAACCACATAAAATTTCACCTGAAACCAGAAGAATTTGTCCAGCAACTAACCTGGAAATTGTTCATGGTCCCTTGGTAGGGTTCCTTCATGCGGTTTCCCTTCATGTCCAGCTGTGCAGGGTTAAGACAGGGCAGAGGCTGGAGCATGCAATGTGGAAATGGGAACATTGACATCAGGTCAGCATTGCTCATGCATGCTGCCTGACATTGTTAAGTGCATATGTGCCGTTCCTTTACCAAGGTGAAATGTGGTGGACTTCCTGTTGAAAGTGGGTGCACACATCAGTGATGCCATTTTTGAGAGATAGGAGTCCGTGCAGGGCCTATAAGATGGGCACTCCATTGGCCAATTGCTCTCCCTTATTAGTTGGAATGAAGCCGATTTAACAGTGCAGCTAGAAAAAAATGATGCAGTATTCTGCCTTTGAATTAGCCACATAAAGAGATGAAGTACTTTCCTGTCAGGCTAACTAAAACTGTACACCCATCATACTCACTAGCAATTTGGAAGTTGTATTTTGCAATGCATGTGCTGTAGCCCTACCAGCAGTCTAAAATATAAGGCAGTAGTTAACAGTAGCAAGGGTAAAAAATAAACCTTATGCCATCAGAATGCCTTTACAACAAAAAATCTCCTAGGCCGGAATATAGTGGTCATGTTGACCACTATATGGCGGGAGTGAGCAGACAATATGGCGAGAAGGCCAAAAATCAGGTTTACGCCGTCACGAAATGAGTTTGCGATTGTCTGCTCCACCCGTCAATGGCTGGCCACGGTTCCCGCCGCTGCACATCAGGAACGTCATTTCAGTACATTTGCATCTAATTATAAGCCTTGATTGCCGGAATCATCTCCCATACTGGATTATCTGGGCACATTGGCATGATTGCACCCCGAAGTGTTTCATTATTATTTCAAAGATGTGCACCTGGCTAGCTGAATTTCCAGGGGAACCCGGAAGAGAGTGCTCACTAATGTTACGTAGCACTCGCAACGGTCACCCTTTCAACATCAAGGAAGAGGTGTCACACGTTCAGGCGAGGGCTCAGGCAAGTCACTTTTTCCTGGCTGACTGATGGTGCAGTGCCAGGGCAAGGGCTGCTCTGTGGTTGGGGGGGTCAAGGCAGCACGGTCTGATGGTAGTACACAAGCATATGCGGAGTTGGGGATGGGGAGGTGGGATGAGGGAAACGGGAATGCATTAGGGAAACCTTGTATAAAGTGAGCATCCTTCCGCAGCTGACAGGTCAGGCGCAGCCACTTTGACAAGCTTGGAGTACGGCCTCTAGCTTATCTGCCCACTCAAGCAACACAGAGGCCTGAAAGTGCCATCAAATGGTCCATAACTTTGAATCCCTCGGGCACAGACTGCAAATTAATGAACATTTTAGTGGGCTGCAGAACAATTGAATGACTTGGCAAGATGTACAATCTCCTTCGGAAAGCTGGCCATGGAGCAGTCACTGGTGGAAGCGCTCACAGCCCCTTGCAATGTCTTCATTAAGTTTTGGACCAGTCTCCCCCATGGTTCAAGCTAACAGTGCAGCCTTGCAGTGTAGATTGGGAGAATGCCTGTGCCTGAACTGAGAACACAGCATGCAGAAAATGGACAAGGCTGCCGCCAATTGGTCAGATGGAGTGGGGCGGAGGTGGATGGGGTTTTGGGCAGCCATGCAGCTCACTAAACTCTGGCCATCCAGGTGGTGGCTAGCACTCTCTGGCATGCGTTAAGGGGCCTTAAGATGGAGCTGGAGCAACACACATAACCATAAGAAGTCCCGAGGAGACCAATGTAAACCCACATGTCTCTGTCTTTCATCCTGCAGGACGAGTATATCAGGAGCATAGAGTCTGGTGACCTAGCTGTATGCCTCATGGCTTGCAGGTAGCAGAGACAAAGGAGAAGAGAGCAAAGGAGAAGCCTGGCTGGGCAAAGGGAGGAGCAGCAGTGCCACTGAAGAGCCACAGTTCATAGGTTGGCATCTAGCTAGACCCAAGGTCCACAGATAACACTTGTCATTCATGCAGATGACTGAGAACCAGTGTCACTGAAGACTGTGCATGTCTAGGGAACTGATCGGTCACTTATGCCACCTGCTGTAGGATCTGGTGCCAAGGGGGCATGGAAGTGTCCGCAGCGCTCAATTTTTACACCAGTGCTCCACAGGTGACCCCTGTGGGATCTCACAAATCTCTACCCAAAAATGCATCCATGAGTTCATAGACACCATCTTCATGAAGGCACACAACTTTGTACATTTCACCCAGGATCAGGAAAGCCATGGTGCAAAAGCGCTCAGGTTTCCCACAGGGGCAGGATGCCATTGATTGGTTTCACATGGTGCTTAGATCTTAGTGGCAACAAGCAGTCAACAATGTCAACCATGAGGGCATCCACTCGTTGGATGTTCAACTGTGAGTGTTCAGCTGGTGTGCTACAACCACAAACGCATCCTGCAGGTCTGCGCACGATTCCCAGGGAGTGTCCATGACTCCTGCATTCTCAGTAGGTCTCAGATCCCTGACATCCTCCAGGGTCCACAGAGGCTGTAGGGTTGGCTCGTCAGGGACAAGGGCAAAGGACATGACTGATGAAGCCCGTATGATGGCCTCAGAGTACAGCAGAGAGGAGGTACAACGAGGCTCATGCTGCAAATCACACTTTGGTGGATCAAACCATGGCAATGCTGAATATGAGGCTCCAGTGGGCCAGTCTGGTGGAACCCTGCAATAAAGTCCACAGAGGGTGTCACACATCATCATCGCCTGCTGCGCCCTTTACAACCTCAACAAAGTAAGGATCCAGCACTGCAACATCATCAGACAACTATGCTGTGAGTGATGTGTCCTGTTTCACAGGCCACTGCCATGCACTAATTATCTCTCCTTGCTTTCATAGGTACATCTGGGATGTAGCCGAGGGGGTCCACAACACAGGTCCTCGACTTCAGTGCCGAAGAAGTCTCAGAAGGAGAACCTGATGACACGCTAACTGAAGGCTCATCATAGCGCTCAACCACACCCTCCTCCAATGCAGAGACACACACCTTGGAAGGACCTAGTTCTACAGTAGCCACAGGGTCACAATTTGGTGAGCACATTACACTGTATAGCGCGCAGCGGCAGGGACTTCCTAGGTCTCTGGCAGGACTGCAGGAGGCCAGAAGTCCTCTGAGTCCGAGTCAGACCAGGAGCCTCTGAACTTGGTCACACTTCGGTTGCTGGAGCTGCAAAGGCAAGCTCGGGAACGTCAGGAAGGGATGTCCACTGCACTCCTCAGATTGCAAGGCACGATGGAGGAGTTTGTCTGTCTTCAGTCTGAGGTGATAGCTCCGGCATGCCAACGCACTGATGTCGACATTGGTAGGATGATGGCCACAGTGGAGATCTTGGTCCAGGATACCGGTCCTGCACTGCTGCACAGGCTCAACTCCATCGCTGATGCCATATTTAGACTCCAACAGTGTCAACATGAGAGAGGTGTGGGGCAGTTCAATTGCAGTCCAGTTTCCTTTTCTCCTCAAGGAGTCAGCCAAGGGTCCTTGGGTACCCATAGGGAGGAGGATCAGCTGGTGCACACTCCGGGGCCATCCACCTGGGTGATTCTGAGCTTGTTTGGCCCATCCAAATCCCCCCTTCTTGTGACCCCAGCAGCTCCAGCCCCATAGGCTGAGGAGGGTGCCAATGCCACACAGCAGGACCTCGAAAGCAGGCCGGGGCCCTCCAGGTCTCCACCCTCCAGAGGGAGTCTGTCAAGGTGATCGCAGACAGGGTGTAGCAGTCAGCAGGCTGCCTCCACCTCCACTGTGGATGTCGGGGAACACCAAGACATAACATCAGGGTTAGGAAGATAAAAAAGATGTAGTGGCACAGACTGGCATGGGTGTCAATCACTTCTACATATTGTTCACTACTGTAAAGAGACAGCCAAGAATGCATCCTTGCCTATGGTTCCTTGCTCTGATGAGCAGTGTTTGTGTCACTCAGATGCCGTCCCACCATCGGCTTGACCCATGTTTCCTGGAATGCATAATTAATGAGGTGAGACGCGCCAGGAATGGGATGATATGGCGTGAAAAGCCGTCTTTGCAGTTGACGGGTAAAATGCTCTTGTTCCCGCCCGCTACCACACTTAGTGCAAATCTGGGGCAATTCCGCCCCGAGAATCATGTCCTTTCTTAGGACGATTCACCCTTAAACAGACACGTGCAGATCCCTTTGAGTCAGATTCTCGACTGCAAATCCTATTTTCCTAATTTATCAGAAATACAGTTGTCTCCTTCTCTGTGCTCACCCTAAACACTGTAGCCAATTAATGTTTGTTGGATAGAAGGAATACTGTTTCCCTATGGATTCTGGGAGCATAGGGAAATGAGCTTTTTATCTGCTTTGTTTAATATCAGGTAAGCTTGCAAAATGTCATGAGCAACGCTATTGAAGGAATGTTTATCACATTTATATCAATTTTTTCTCTATGCTATTTTAACGGAAGGGTTAATTCACTTATGTTGGTTGTAGCCACCATCATAACAATAGGGAAAGGAATTTGAAATGTGTCTGTTAGATGTTCATGTAGTAACGTAACTCATAATCACTCCCAGTCTGTTATTTGGGCTGCCTTTGCATTCCCATTACCCCCCCATACAAGTTACACTGTTGTGTTAAATCTTGAGGGAGGGACACAGTTATCTGAGGCATTTGCTTTGCTAGATTTTTTCACTATGATCCATCACACATGGAAACCAGATAGCTAGCTTGAAGCACTGGTATTAAAGAAATATGCCATTCTACGGAAGCTAGACCAGCCTTCCTCACTACTGGTGCCTTCACTTTCCAAACTACTTCTTAAAAGGAAACAGGATAAGAAGCATTTCAACTATATTATACGTATTACACCAAGTAATCTCTTGTAGTAATAGCAGTGGCACTTTTTTTATTGTCAAATGTTTATTTGGCAAGGTCATCTATTTTAACATATGTTGGACCGTGCCCCTGTGAAACTTATACCAGTTACCAAACGAAGTTGATCTATCTCTTAAAATAGCCATCTCATTCTCACATACACACACTGCAGACGTAGGTTCCAGTTAAAAGCGATACCCCACTCACAAACTTAAGCTTGACCATGAAAGTCAGTATTATTGCCTTCGTAGCAGGGCTCATTGGAGCTATTGGGCTGCTTCTTTTTTTGGTGGCATTTGGGACAGATTACTGGCTCCTAGCAACCGAGAACTGTGAAGTGTATGAACACCGTGCTGAGAATGTAACATCCAGGCCTACAGCTGCTGAACCGGTGAGTTTGGAGGCTTTCAGTTTTCAAGTTGTATTTAAAGTTGTCAAGTGGAATGGTCAAGCATTGCAAATCACTACAACTGTCCACATTACACCGAAGGAGATGAAATTGTAGTTTATGAGGAGTCAGTGGTATAGTGGTAATCCAGAGAGCCAAGTTAATGTTCTGGGGACATAGGTACAAATCCCAATGCAGCAGCTGATGGAATTTAAATTCCAATTAATCAATTTGGAATATAAAGCTTGTCTCATTAATGGTGACCATGAAACTATCATTGATTGTAGTAAAAAAATTCCATCTGCTTCACTAATGAAGGGAATCTGCCATCCTTACCTGGTCTCGTTTGGCCTAAATAGCCAAGTGGTTATGGTACTGGGTTTGTAACCCCAAGACTCAAGAGTTCAAATCTCACAATGGCAAACTATGAAACAATATAACTTCATCTGAAACAGATGGAAACAGGTTTACTCAAAAAGAGTATCAAGAGTTCAAATCTCACAATGGCAAACTATGAAACAATGTAACTTCATCTGAAACAGATGGAAGCAGGTTTACTCAAAAAGAGTATCAAGAGTTCAAATCTCACAATAGCAAACTATGAAATAATGTAACTTCATCTGAAACAGATGGAAACGTGTTTGTACTCGAAAGAGTTACATCTTCTGCGCTCGGACGGGGTCCGCGTACTGGCATTTTAATAACCTGTTGTTGGAAGACCAGCGGTTCCTGGACTCGTTCCGTCGCTTCTGGGCCGGCTGGAGAAGGAAGCGGGGAGGCTTCCCCTCCTTGAGGCTATGGTGGGACGTGGGCAAGACTCACGTCCGAGTTTTCTGTCAAGAGTACGCGAAGGGGTCGACAAAGAGACGCAAATCCAGGGTCGAGGAGTTGGAGAAGGAGGTGCTCGACCTGGAGGCATGTCTCCGTCAGCCCGACGCGGACCCGGCCCTGCGGTCGGTGTACGATGAGAAGAAGGGCGCGCTGCGGGACCTGCAACTGGTCGGGTCTCGGGGCGCGTTCGTGAGGTCGCGGATCTGTTTCCTTAAGGAGATGGACCGTGGCTCTCCCTTCTTCTACTCACTGGAAAAAAGGCACGGGGTCCGTAAGCAGCTCTTTACGCTGCTGGCCGACGACGGATCCCTTGTCTCGGATCCGGAGGGCATCAGGGCCATTGCCCGAGATTACTACACTGCCTTGTTCTCTCCGGATCCGTCCAGTGAGGAAGCTTGCAGAGTTTTGTGGGAGGACCTGCCGCAGGTCGGCCCGGAGTGCGCCGGAAAGCTCGACTTCCCCTATAAGTCTGGGGGAGCTGACCGGCGCACTCGACGGTCTTTCTAGGGGCAAAACCCCGGGACTAGACGGGCTGACCGTGGAGTTCTTCAGGGCGTTCTGGGACGTCTTGGGGAGCGACTTCGCGGGGGTCCTGGGGGAGAGCATTGCTACCGGGGAGATGCCCCTTTCGTGGCGCAGGGCCGTGATTGCCCTGCTGCCGAAGAAGGGGGATCTCCGCCTTCTTAAAAACTGGCGCCCGGTCTCCCTCCTCAGCACGGACTACAAAATCTTCGCCCGAGCCATGTCTTCTCGGCTCGGCACCGTGCTGGACCACATGATCCACCCTGACCAGTCCTACACCGTCCCGGACCGAACCATTTATGATAACATCCATCTGGTCCGGGACATCATCCACCATTCCCAGAGGGCTGGTCTGTCAAGCGCCTTCCTGTCTCTCGATCAGGAGAAGGCGTTCGACAGGGTGGATCACGAATACTTACTCGGAACTCTGCGAGCTTTCGGGTTCGGGACGCATTTTGTCGCCCGGATCCGACTTCTGTACACCGCCACGGAGTGTCTAGTGAAGGTTAACGGGTCCCTGACGGCGCCCCTTCGCTTTGGGAGAGGGGTACGTCAGGGCTGCCCCCTGTCTGGCCAGTTGTATTCTATTTGCGTGGAGCCTTTCCTGTGCCTCTTGCGGAGGAGGTTGTCGGGCTTGGTTCTGCGCAGGCCGGGCATCGGGGTGGTCCTTTCGGCTTACGCCGATGACGTGCTCCTTATGTTTAGTGACCCGGCTGACCTGCGGAGGATGCGCGAGTGCCAGGAGGTCTACTCTGCCGCTTCTTCTGCCAGGATCAACTGGGGTAAATGTTCTGGACTCCTGGTCGGTCAGTGGCAGATGGATCCCCTACCCGAGGAGCTCAGGCCTTTCACCTGGAGCAGGACCAGCCTTCTCTACCTGGGGGTCCATCTCTGCCCCGCTGAGGAATCCTGGCCGGCAAACTGGCAGGAACTGGAGACGAAAGTCACCGCTCGCCTGCGGCGCTGGACAGGACTGCTCCGAGTGCTATCTTACCGAGGTCGAGTTCTGGTCATAAACCAGCTGATCGCCGCCATGTTGTGGTATTGGCTGGTCACTTTGACCCCTCCCCCGGACTTTGTCACAAGAATCCAGAGATTGTTAGTCGACTTCTTCTGGGACAAAAGATTGCACTGGGTCGCTGCCGAGGTTCTGAGTCTCCCGCTTAGGGAGGGTGGTCAGGCGCTAGTGTGCCTACGCACACAGGTGGCGACTTTCCGCCTTCAGACCCTGCAGCGATACCTCTACGTCGAGCCTCCTCCTAGATGGTGTGCCCTGATGACGTATTTCTTCCATCAGGTGCACGGCCTGAATTATGACGTGCAGCTCCTGTTTATAGAACAGCTGGGCCTCGGTGGCTCCTTGTAGGCGTTGCCCGTCTTTTACCAGGACCTGATCAAAGTCTGGAAAGTGGTCGCCTCGCGACGCAGCTCTCCCCCGTCAGGAGTAGCGGCTATCGTCAGAGAGCCGCTGCTCAGGAATCCGCCCCTCCGTCCTTTCCAATGGTTGGCGGAGAGGAGGGCTGTGGCCGCAGGGGTGACCAGGATCGGGGACGTGCTGGGTGGCGGAGGACTGGGCTGGATGCTCCCGCAGGAGTTGGCGCGACGCGCATCTGTGAGTGTCCAGGTCGCAGCCGATGCCATCCAAGACCTGAGAACGGTCGTGCTCGGACCCGACGTTATTTTGGGTCTTGAGGCGGCCCAGGTGCGCGGTGGTCTTCCGTCTGAGCGTTCCCCTGTTCGGACGGAATTCCACATTGGCCCCAAGCCCCGAACCCTCCCTCGGGTGCTGGTGCCCCGCAATATGAGCCGCCTCGGGGACATGCCCTCTGTGCCTTTTGGCACGGCAAAGAGGGGCTTTTTGTACGGACTGCTGCTGCACACCTTCCATTTTCTCGCCCTTGTCCGTCGACCGGACACGCCCTGGCATGCCTTGTTGCCGTCCTTCGGCGGAGGCCCCCGATGGGAGGCCCTCTACGGAGGTGTCCTCCCCCTTTCTATCGGGGACCTGGGTTGGAGGGTGTTGCATGCAGCAGTCCCTTATAATAAGAGGATGCATAGGTTCACGGACTCTCAGGACACATGCCCTTTTTGCGGTCTTGTGGAGTCCGTGGACCATGTATACATAGGGTGTTGTAGGCTGCACTCCCTTTTTAGTTATTTGAAAAACCTTTTATTGATGTTTTGTTTGCACTTCAGCCCCACGCTCCTGATCTATGGGCACCCGGTGCGGAAGGGGGTCAGGAAGGAGGAGGACCTCCTCGTGAACCTGCTCCTGGGCCTGGCCAAGTTGGCAATTAACAGGTCCAGGCAGCGGGCGATCGACGGGGGAGTCCCGCCCGATTGTTTGTCCCTCTTCCGTGGCTACGTTCGCTGCCGGATGTCCCTGGAGAAGGAGCACGCGGTGTCTGCTGGCACTCTCGAGGCCTTCCGTGCTCGGTGGGCACCGCGGGGACTGGGGTGTTTTGTTGACCCCTTTAATCACATTTTGATTTAAAGTTTGTAAGTTTCCTTTAAACTTTGTTCTTGGTTTTACAGCTGACCTGAATTAGGGGCTGTGCCTGATTTATCCCAATTTTGTTGATTTGGTTTTCATTTAAAAGATTATCAAGAGTTCAAATCTCACAATGACAAACTATGAAACAATGTAACTTCATCTGAAACAGATGGAAACGGGTTTGTACTCAAAAGAGAGAGTTACCTGGTCTGGCTTTTAAAAGATTATCAAGAGTTCAAATCTCACAATGGCAAAACAATGTAACTTTATCTGAATCAGATGGAAACGTGTTTGTACTCGAAAGCGTTACCTAGTCTGGCAGGCTTGGCCTAAATAGCCAAGTGGTTATGGTACTGGACTTGCAACCCTAAGATCAAGAGTTCAAATCTCACAATGACAAACTATGAAACAATGTAACTTCATCTGAATAGGAACAGATGGAAATGTGTTTGTACTCGAAAGAGTTACCTGGTCTGGCTGACATGTGACTTCAAACCCACAGCAATGTGGTTGACTCTTATACTGCCCTCTGAAATGGCCTAGTAAGCTACTCAGTTCACGGGCAACTAGGGATGGGCAACAGATGCAACGCCCACATCTGTGGAAGAATAAAATTTAATAACATTAACCTCACTCTTCCCACTCCTGTACAATAAGGGTTGCCAATTTTGAGCACCAATATGTTATGTCTTAAACTGATGTGCTACAGGTTTGACCTCTACTTCACTAAAAGTTTTTGATCTGGACCAAATGTAAGTTGTTAAATATTGAGTCAGGAAATCATATTGAGTTCTGCTATCAGCAAATATGTCCTCCCAAAAATGGGAACTGTTTGAATTTCTGTGCTTTATAAATTCAAATAGGAAAACCAGTCAAGCACTTAACAATTAAAAAATGCAATGGCCAAGCCTAGTCAGGGGTGGGTGGGGCGAGGGGTGAAGGAGAATCTTTAAAGTGTTCAGCATTCCCTTAGCGAGGTAATTACAGAAGGTTAATTTGTGAATGTCTGCTTCAGGCTGCATTGGAGGGGCTCCTCTTCCTTTTCTGGGGCCTGGTTAACTATTTTATAATTGAATGATTGTATCATGAGAAAGATGGTGCAGCAGGAATCCACATGAGGTATAAAAAATGGATGTGTGTCAATCAGCCATACAGTTTCAGGGCCAACAGGTCATTGTAACTCTGAATGCAGCAAAAAAAAATTCTCAAAATAACATAATTTTTACTAAGTCAGAGTTAATTCTCCAGATTTATTCCTGACAGCTCATTGATATTCTAAGAGGTAATGTAGAGTTATAAACAAAAATTGCCAACAAACACAGGAACCACATACCCTGTTCTTGAACTTGACCAGATGTAGAGCTACTGAAAGCAGCTGACGCATAGGTTAAAACATATTTAGTCTATACAAACCCCAGCTAATTCTTGGATAATTAGGTGGATTCCCTAATCTGGGCTATGTTTTTAATGGGGCTTCACTTCTTGTTTGAGAAACTGGAAACCATTAATGGAACCTAAGATTAGAAATTAGGGCCAAAACCAGTGAATGCAGCTGCAGTAGAGCAGAATGGTTTTGAGATGAGTGCCAAATGTGGACTGTAATGTTACATCTGGAACTCTTTCCTGAAATATATACAGCCCAACGCTAACATTGAATAAAATTACATAGAATATACAGTGCTGAAACAACAAATCTGTACCGGTGTTTATTCTCCCCACGAGTCTCCTCACATTTCATCTACTTCATGTCAGCCTTTCAGCATATTTTTCTATTCCCTTTTCTATATTGTACTCATTTAGTTTACTTTTGAAAGCATCTAAACTTACTGGTTCCTGTGATAATAAGTTCTACATTCTATCTACTCTCTAAGAGATTTCATATTTCCGTATTGGATTTATTAGTAACTGTTATCACCAGGTTAGAAGGAGTGAGCTGATTCCTCCCTTTGTCCCACTCCTGGATTGGTTGTAACAGAGATTGAATTTTTGAAAAAATGATATTGCCAATTCAACGAGTACTTAGCTGTGTGTAGTTCAGTGTAAGAATTAAGCCAGCCAGATTTCTTGAGTTAACAAGTGATGAGTTTGTTTTATTACTAAAACTCACTCAGTTAAAGATACAGAAATTATTAACAAAGAGGTTTAAATGTACCAAAATGTCCAACTTACCACTAATGCAAAAAACACAGACATATACAACTTCCCCAGGTATGCACAAAAAGAAATTAAACTTTTCAAGAGTATCAGACGTTAAAACTTGGCCAACTAAAAAAAATGGTAAAGTCAGAAAAAATGTTCACAGATTGTCTGAATGCTTGTTCACTGCTAGAGAGTCACTTTCCACACTAGCTGTTGGTACTTTGGTTTCTCACTGGAGCAGTCACTCTGTGGTCAGGCCTGGTTAACTCTCTTTTCTCTTGATGACTATGGTGTTGAGTTGGAATCCACCTTTGAGAACTCATGGTTTGCAGCAATGAGGTCTTCTGGTGAGTTTTCAAATCACAAACAGGGCCCAGCTTTATTAATAGAACTTTCAGAGAGGGGGGTAAGGCTATTGCCCCTAATGGCCCTGTGGTAGTCTCTGTTCGTTCGATACCAGTATATTTTACACCCAAGAACTGATCATGTGACCGATCTCTGGCTTCAATCTGGAGCTTATCTTAGCCAATGCCTTTGAGAGTTCCATGGGCTCTGGCCATGATTTTCCAGTCCTGTGGTGGAAATTCCTCCCCAAAGTCAATGGACCTTTGGCTGGTCCATCAAACTTTTCATCCTGCCCACAACAATTCCTGCTGTTGGTGGGACTAGAAAATCCCGGTCTCTGTGTGTCCATAAAGTGGCTTGTGGCCTTCACAGATACAACTTAGCTGTTGTAGGCCAGTGCCCTTTGTTTAGCATAAAATGTTCCTTTCAAAAAAAAAATCCATCAGATGACATTACAAATTAATATTCCATATAACACGTCTTTGTATCTTGTATTCATGGTTTCTAGTTTTCAATTCTCCCACAATTGAAAGCATTTTCTCCACATCTACCCTGTCCAACCCATTCATTGGGCAGGATTTTCCAACTATGCCAGCCACTGGGATCGTCCGATCCCGCCAAAAGTCAATAGGCTTTCGGCTGGGCCAATGAATCTCCCACAGTGGGCCCTGCCACGATGGGACTGGAAAATCTCAGACATGATTTCAAAGAACTCTATCAAGTCATCTGCAAGTTTTCTCTTCTGTAAAGAGAAAAGCCACAACTCATTCAATCATAGCCAACAACTGTAAACTCTCAGTTTTGGTACCATCTTTGTAAATCCTTTTTGCACTTTTTCCAATGCTTCTTTTAATAGTATGGACACTAACATTGTGCACAGTAATATAAGTGTGGGCTTGATTAGGGTCTGACACTTGTTTAGTATAACTTCACTAATTTTGAATTCTATATACCTAGAAATGAATCGATCATTTTAACATTTTGAATTGCTTTATCAACCTATGTTTTTACTGATTGGTTCATCTGTATCCTAGATGTCTTTGTTCTTCCGCCCCATTCAGTTTCTTATTTTCTAAACTGTGGATGATCTTTCTGTTTTTTCTGTCAAAATGTAACATTACAATTGTCTATGATAAAGTTTATTTGCCATTTACCTGCCCTGTCTGCAAATTTTCTAATATCCTCTTATATCATGTTGCAGCCTTCACAGTGTTAGCTATAATCTCTACTGCCAATTTTGATAATTGAATTACTTATTCCAAAGCCCACATCATCATAATCTTTGTATCCTCCCTCCAATCCAAATAACCACCCTGTTCCCCTACTCAACTCTTTCTATCGAATATCCAAATGATGAATGATTGAATGATCACTCCTGGTAAACACTTTCTAGCCATTCCTTCACTTTTGTTTGGGATGCCTGCTCTTCAGAAGTGCACTATTGTAAAGATTTGTGCATCTGTTCAATAAATAAAGTGATTTTTTGATCCAAACTCACTGATTATGGAATTCCTTTGCCTAAATAAAGCAACATTGCATCCCATAACACTGGCCCACCCCTCCCCCCATGAGAAGGAACTGGAACCTGTGTTTTCCCCAAACCCACTTCCTTGAAACTGATTTAACAGACACCCCACCCATTGAGAATATTGAGTTCCACACCAAAATGCCCTCTATTTTTTTGTACTGTGTGGCCAATTTGTTTTAAGTGTATGGGTCTTTAATATTTTTATGTGGTTGCACTCAAGCAGTAAGTTAAAGGAGCCAATTGTGCATGTCCTTTGCAGCAATCTCCATGTTGCTATACAGCCATGCAGCCATGCCTTTCTCCCCTCCCTTCCCCTCTCACTTCCCTAAGGCTCCAATCTCCTTCGCTGCTACACTCTGCCTATCCCACAAACTCCCTCCCTCCCCTTAACCCATCTCTTTAGTCCTGCTTGACATGAATATTGCATTTACTCCCTGTTATATATTACATTATCCATAAATATCTGTAAGTAGCTAGGAACTACTTAGCTAGGAACTAATGTGTTACATGTAAGTGTTCCAGGGCCACATTTCACAGCTGCACCAGTGACTGACGTGAAGTATAACTGAACCAGTTTTAGCCGGTCCTTCTTGTACAAGACAGCATGGCAAAATTAAACATAAAAAAGTTTTTACTTTTTCCAAGCTTAAAGTATGATTATTACCAATATCTGGGAACCAAAAGACAACAAGAAGCACTTCCCATGCAGAAACACATCATGGGCCAACCAGTTTTATAAAAAATGTCACTAAATAAATTTTTATAATAACTTGGAGACAATAATAAATATTTATTTTTATTTAAATCTGTTCATCCATTATAGTAAAGAGTTGGGACTAGTGTGAAGGAGAAATTAGTCATAACACAGGAGTTCATTTCGTTATTCATGCCAATGTCCTCTCTCTGAAAGAACTATCCATTTAATTCCTTTCCCATGACTTTGCTTCATATCCATTTTTTTTCAAATATTTATCCAATTCTTTTTCAAGAACAATAATGAATTATGCTTCTACCACAGTATTCCACATGTTAAAAACCAATGCATAAAATATAATTCTCCAAGTTCTCCCATCAGTCTTTTGATGGTGGTCTTAAATGTATGCTTCCTCAATACCAACTCACCAACCAGTGAAAATAGCTTTTCCCAATTTACCAAAAAAAAACCCTTATGGACCTTCTCTGATCAAGTCCTGTTATGGCCTGTTAAGTCTTATTTTTCCTGAATGAATTTATTGACAGATGTGTTTGTGTGCATGTGTGTTTGTGTGTAAAAACTCACATGGTGTGAGTATGTGATAGTGTGGGGTTTTTGAATACCAGTGGAGAGCTAGATAGTGGATAAAGCATGTTGGGGTGGTGATGGTGGTGCAGTTGTTGAGAAGAACGTTTATGAGATAGGAACTTACCTGGAACACTTATGTCAAGTTGTTAAATTTCTTGCGGCACTGGAGCAATCTCCTGGGGCCACCAATCTTGGCTGTCACCACCCATATGATTTTCTCCCACATGCAGCGCACCGGTTGCCTCTGTGGACTCTTTCCTACCTCCTCCACTAGGATGTCTGGTGCCACATCAGAGCACATGGTCACCCCCTCTTTTGCTCTTTCAGACATCCTTCAAACTGCACAGCTTCAGTGGAAGTGAGTGAGTGCAGTCTACAGTTACATCTCCAGAAAAATTGTGTGTAATCAGTGCTTGAGTGTTCAGCCTGCAGTTAATTGACAGTTTCAGGGCCTGTAAGCAGATTCAAATCATGATAATTATGAATTAACTGAAAAATTGCATGCTAAATCCAGACTTCCAAACAGGTGTTTCTTATAAGCACAACACACATTCAGTGCCTGCTTTGATGAAAAAGCTCCCAGAATTTTTTTTGAGCACCTCTATCAAATCTCCATTTCCCTTCTCTGTTCTAGTGAAAAAGGTACTAGTTTCTCTTGTTTTCTCGCTATTGTCTTAACCAATCTCTTCTGTAACATTTTAAATTGCCAATTGAAATGTCCTATCTATATGCTAAAGTCTTATTGCTCATGAAGTGGCAATAACAGTGTGAAGTATATACAGTAACATTGCCTTACAAGGTAATTTCTACCATAGATAGGGGTCAGCTGAAACTCTAAATGTTGGAAACCTCAAGCTCCATTCTTCATTTACACTTCAGACAGCTTTAGGGCACAAAAAAACATCAGTGCTGTGTCTCTCATGGGAACATTTTCATTTTGAAAACAGCACATGGAGATGGTGAGGTGCCAGGTTCGTGTGAAAGAATCTCTGGGGTTTGAAAGCACAGCTTGGTAACATAAGCATTTTCAGGATTGAAAATGCATCACAGCTGTAAATGTGTGCATCTTGCAACATGAAGGAACTGAGCTGCCATACATTGCTGAAATAACAAGGACCCTGAAGTGTTCTGGGTTAACAGCTAAAAGTTAATTCCTTTGCTCCCATGGTTCCTACACCAGGCACTATTCCTTGCTTACTTGAAGTGAGCACTAGAAATATATGTTAGCCTTTATTGCAAAGCAGTTATACTATAAGAGTAAGGAAGACTTGCTGCAATTATATAGCTTTTTATATAGCTTTATATGGCTTTTGTGAGACCACATCTGGAGTAGTGGTTGCAGTATTGGTCTCCTTACCTGAGGAAGGATATACTCAGGTTCATTATATTGATTCCTGGCTGAGAAGCTGCCCTATGAAGAGAGATTAAGTGGAATGGATTTATATTTTCTGGCATTTAGAAGAATGAGAGGTGATCCGATTAAATTGTATAAAATTCTGAGAGGGCTTGTATTGAGAAGCTCTGTCCCTTGACTGGAGAGTTTAGAACCAGGAGTCACAGATTCAGAAAAAGGGCTGGGATGAGGAGAAATCCGCTCAAATCTTTGAAATTCTCTTTCCCAGAGATCTGTAAGTACTCAGTCATTAAGTATATTCAATACTAAGATTGATAGATTTTTGGACTCTAAGGGAATCAAGGGATCTGGGGATAGGTTGGGTAAGCAAATCTAATGTTAAAGTTCAGCCATGATCTTATTGAATGGCAGAATAGACTTCAGCTGCTGCAGGGCCTACTCCAGCTCCTATTTCTTTATGACTTGCCTACCATTTGCCACTTCCTGCATTTGAGGAAGTATTTATCCAGTGCTCATTAACTCCGGTTAATTGTATGACTTTATTCAGAACTTGACAGGATAAAAATTTGTCTCGGGGGTGGGAAGGCAAAACGGGCAAAATTCCATTGGTTGCCAGACACATGGTCCAATTCAGTGCACTATCAATTCAGACTACAGTGAATGTTGCACTAAACCTGCAACTTCCGTGATGCTCTTTGATGGCCTAGTTTTCAGAAGTAATATTGAGATTCCATCTTCCAACACTCAACTTGTTGCTTGGTTCTTTGTACGTAAATTGGAAAGGAACCTTTAGCTGAACAGCCCAGTCATTTTTTGGTTGATTCCATTCAGAAAATTTTTGTTGCAATCATTGCCCCAACAACTGCCTTCCAGACGTGGCTCCTGTGCCAATAGAATAGAGAACTTCCTCATGAATGAAAATACTACCTTAATTCAGCAACTACAAACTCACCTGGTCAAACACGTCTGGTAGAATGGCATTGACAACATGCTTGGAGAACACATTCAAGGCCAGCATCGCTGACAGACAATTGTACAAAAGCAGGAAGGAACATTATAAAGTAAATAAAGAGCAATTATGGTAAATATACCATTAGATGGCCCTGGGGAGAGCATTCCAATTCCCATTCCTCATTATGCTTACTGGATAAATTACCAGTATCTTTGGAGTTGATGTCATAGCTCGTGAGCATGTACATTACACAAGGTGACATAAGGTTTAGCCAATCAACACAGGTGTTTATTCTGGTGTTATTTAAAGGCTTTTTGAAGTATACAGGCCAAGATTGATGCTTGTAATAATTCTAAAGGTGATGCGATCTCCCAGTTGTCTCCAGTTAAGCTATTGCATTTAATGGAAATTGTACATTTCACTCAAACCATGAGTAGCCATTTGGTTGTATAGAACTTGAGTATTGCTGAAAAAAGAGCCATGTCAAAGCTTTTCGGCTTGCACTCATCAGGACACTTCACAAGAATACCAATATAAAAGGAAAGCAACAACTTATATTGCGAGAAGAGAGTGCTGATTGGTTGTCAAGTGGTCTCTGAATGGTAGAGGTGTTGCCATGGAGAATGCGCCAGTGATGGTGATTGACAGTGACTGCCAAGTGTTGTTTGAAATTTAAGCCAGGCAGCTTGACTCTGATTAGTCTGATACTGGAAGGTACATATATTAATTTACAAGGCACTGTTCCTTGCAGACAGAAAGAACATGTGCACACATTGGGCGGAATTTTCAGATCGGCATTCGGCAGGCCCGGTATCGGCTGGGAAACGGGCCGCTGCCCGTGATCAGCCATGACCATGATTTTACACTGGAGGGCCAATTAAGGCTGCCCAGCATGAAACGCAGCTCTCCACTGGTCGGGCAGGGCCTGGCGGTTGCCACAGAAGAACGTCTCTCGTTTCCTAACATGATGGAGTTGAGTGTGTTTGGAGACGCCAGGCGGGAGGGCAGGTCACATGGGCACTCGTCCCCCTGATTTTCTGATGAGTGCCTCGCGGTCCTCCTGGAGGAGGTGGCTGCCAGGAGGGACACACTTGTCCCCAGAGATGGGAGGAGGAAACCACCGCACTTCACAAAGAGGGTATGGGACGAGGTTGCAGTGCAGGTTAGCAGCCTTGACATGGCGCGGCGCACATGGGTGCAGTGCCTGAAGAGGTTCAATGACCTGCTGTGCTCAGGAAGGGTGAGTACCGTGTTGGCATGGGTCAGTGTGCATAAGTGTTAAGGTGTGGCTATCCCGCCGCCGTGGAACTCAGGTGCTAGAGTCTGAGTGCCAACTGTCAATGATGCCGGAGCTGGCCAAGGGGGTGAGCCCTGGCTGCTTGGACTGAGTGCTTTGCAATTCGGATGTGCCAGGTGAAGTGTTCCTCAGGTGGGGTTGGCCAGGCTGCAATGGCACTGCAGGTAGAGAGTGGACTAATCAATGCTCCTTAGTCCTTTCAGGAGAAGCCAAACAGACAGAGGCCCACCCAACCTGCTGCTGCTCACCAGGAGTAGGACACCGTAGATCTAGAGAGCCAGTACGTTCCACATGCAACTGGGCATCGAGAGGCAGAGTGCCAGATAAAGGTAAGAGCGCAGTGCACAGAGGTGAGAGTTTCAGACTGTGCAACCGTTCTAATGTAGTCTCTTCATTGATTGGAGCCTCAAACCTGGAGTCCCTACTGATCACTGAAAGACGATGGCACCAAGATGCAGATTTCCATTGTCTCACTAGGGTGCCTTGCATGCACAATGACAGTATGATGACTTTAACTAGTGACATATCCTTGTTCTCCATTAGATTCACTAGCACGCACTCACTCTCTTGAACCCAAACGGCCACCTTGATGCTGGAGGACTGCCAGACTTCATCTGCACCAGCATCACACACCGCTTTCTGAGCCAGGCACCAGTGCAGAAACCAACACTTCAGTTGGCATTAGATCAGTAGCTAGAATGTTGGTGCACATTGGTGAGGGCACTTCACACTCGCTTGACGTGCAGGCAGAGGCAGAGAGTTCCCAGGGCACCAGCAGTTGGAGGACTACTGGGAACCAGGATGATTCTGAGTTGAAGGCAGATGATGAGCCTCTGGAGTCATTTATTATGCAGCAGATGCTGAATGTCCAGCGGGATGTGTGGAAGGATCTGGCGGAGATCCATGAGGGTCTGCATACCATGGCCTCCGTTGTGGAAGAGTCCATGCAGAGCATGAGCACTGTATTAACCCTCCTGGCTGAGCGCACTGCCTCCTCCATTGAGAGAGTGGCAACCCTCCAGGGACAGAATCGGGGGTTCCTGGGGTTGAGATCAGACCTGCAAGCCCTCACACAGCAAGCACTGACCTCAGGTAGTCAGCTCTGGTGTGGGAGATGGATGAGGCACCCAGCACCCCAGCTAGGTGCCCATCAATGGTAAGCAGGGAGATCCAGAGCGACATCATGTTGGTGCACGACCTGTTCATCATATCTGTGGGCTCCTCATAGGGTGCTCCAGATGGCGGCAGCAGCTCTTCCACCCCTCCGCCAGTGACTGTGGCAGCTGATGAGACTGCGATAGCTGGGGAGATGCCAGCCGTGGCACTGGCCACTTCCTCCCAGCACAGGCTCCATTGGCCAGAGGACAACCACCAAGGTCATCAAGGCCAACAATACATCAGGGTCAGCAGGCTGTCCCCAATGCCGTTGCCAGCAAGGGGGAGCACCAAGATGTAGCACTCGCAAACATAAGTTAAAGGCACCATGAGCACAAGAGGGACCGGTCACGGGTGATTTTCTGTTCATTTATGTTTAGTTTATATGTCTACTGGTGTGCACATCAAAACCAGTAATGGTAATGTCATAATGCATTCAATATGACAATAACATTAAATTTGCTTTTGTTCTGATGGCCTGAGAATACTTTGCCTTTTTTTTTTGCTGCAGGGTGCATCAGTATGCAATTCTGTACCTGAGTGGCTTGATACTTTATTGCACAGGCATTGAGTAGACTCTGGGTTCAAAGGAAAGGGTCATTTCAGACATCCGGGATGAGGACGGCAGCCCTGGTATGAGATGGAAGCAGGTCTTGCTCTGGATGGTATTGTAGTGCTCCCCCAGAAAGGTCCAGGCATCGGAAGCGCATCTTCAGAAGACCTATGGTCCTCTCTACCACTGCCCTTGTGGAGGCATGGCTCATATTATAAAGCTGCTCCGCCTCTGTTCTTGGATGACGGAGAGGCGTCATGAGCCACCTTTTCAATGGATAGCCCTTGTCACCCAGCAGCCATCCATCCAGTTGAGCTGGAGCACTGAAGAACCTCAGCACCTGGGAGTATCTCAGGATGTACGCTTCATGGGAGCTGCCTGGGTACCTTGCACAGAATTGCAGAATCTGCTTCTTGTGGTCACACATTACCTGCACATTCATGGAGTGGAATCCCTTCCTGTTGATGAAGGCGCACAACTCACCCACTGGCACCTTGATGGCCACACGTGTGCAGATGATGGCACCATGGAAGCGGGGGAACTCAGAAATTGCTGCAAAACTTCTGGCTCGCTCAGCTTGGTGAAGAGTAAATGTCAGTCCCAGCCTGCACAGAGCTTCTGTCACCAGCTTGATGCAACTGTGGACAACTGATTGGGAGACTCCACACAGATCCCCCACTGGAAAGAGGCATAGAAGTTGAGGGCCATTGTGACCTTCAGAGCTACTGGCATGGGGAATGCACCAGTGATGGTGATGAACACTACTGCCAAGCATTGTCTGACAGTTAAATCAGGCAGCTTGACCCTGATTGGTCAAGGCATTGCCCTGAGGAATGAGTCAGTGAATGGCTGCCACTTATTCTATTTAGATGAAGCAGACACAATGGGCAGAATTTTTCACTGAGTGGGTGGGTGCATCCCGACATCATCACACACTTGTCCACTCACACAGTCAGAGCTGATCTCAGGCCCAATCATCTGACAGATGGAGGTCACTGTCTCCCTTGAGAGGCGGAGCCTCCTTCAGCACTGCAGCTCAAACATATTGAGGTAGCTGCATTGCTGTCTGTAAACTCTGGCAGCAGGATAGTGGCATCTTCTGCAGCCCCTTCCACTTTGGATTTCCTGTTGGCCCTGCGCCCATTGTGCCAGCGCCTCTTCTCCTACAGACCCCTCCCATGGAAGCTGCATTGGGACATCTGGCCTCCTCTCCCTTCTGCTCCTCTCTACCCCCTCAGAAGAGCTGCCACCAGCAGAGACCACTATCCACATTACCAGGATACAGAAGGCTGGCTGATACCTGGAAGAGTCCACATGGTCTGAATCCTCCGGGGGCCTTGGAGACACCAGTAAGTCCTGAAATGAAGCATGGAAATGCTAACAATGAAGCGCCGAACAGAGATGAAGTTGCCAAGTACCAATAAGGCAACCAGCAGCAAACTATCTCCAAAACTGCCCACTAATCACACGGGCAATGCCGCTGACCCTTTTTATCCCACCCTTGGATAAGGTTTAGTAAATTGTCGGCTGCCCGTCTGCTTGTTTTGCCTATGCAATAAGCGCAAAATCACATGGACAACATAAAAACCAGGTTAATTGCTTTTTTAATGGCCTTAACTAGCCTTGTAGTAGATGGCAGGTGGGGCTTCGTCGTCCTTGTGCGCCCGCCGACTGAAATATCGCCCAAGTGCGCCATGATGTCAGGATGCACCCTCCCACTCAGTGAAAATTTTTGCTCATTGTGTCTGTTTCACCCAAACGGAATAAGTGGCAGCCATTTGCTGACTCATTCCTTAGTGCAATGCCTTGATCATCAGGGTCAAGTGTCTGATTTAACTGTCAGACAATGCTTGGCAGTCACTGTTCATCACCATCACTGGCGCCTTCTCCATGGCAATGTCTCCATCAATCAGACTCCACTTGCCAACCAATCAGCACTCTCTTCTCATACAGTATAAATTGTTAACAAAACCAAAACAGAAATACCTGGAAAAACTCAGCAGGTCTGGTAGCATTGGCGAAGAAGAACAAAGTTGATGTTTCGAGTCCTCATGACCCTTCAACAGAACTAAGTAAAAATAGGAGAGGGGTGAAATATAAGCTGGTTTAAGGTGGGGGCGGGCGGTGGAGGGAAAGAAGTGGGGGGTGGTGGTTGTAGGGACAAGCAAGCAGTGATAGGAGCAGATAATCAAAAGATGTCACAGACAAAAGAACAAAGAGGTGTTGAAGGTGGTGATATTATCTAAAAGAATGTGCTAATTATGAATAGATGGCTGGACAGGCAAGGTACAGATAGCTCTAGTGGGGGTGGGGTGAAATAAGACTAAAAGAGCATAAAAGGTATAGATTTAAAAATAATGGAAATAGGTGGGAAAAGAAAAATCTATATAGATTATTGGAAAAAACAGAAGGGGGTGGGGGAGAAACGGGAAGGGAGTTCAAGATCTAAAGTTGTTGAACTCACTATTCAGTCCAGAAGGCTGTAAAGTGCTTAGTCGGAAGATGACGTGCTGTTCCTCCAGTTTGCGTTGAGCTTCACTGGAACAATGCAGCAAGCCAAGGACAGACATGTGGGCAAGAGATCAGGGTGGAGTGTTAAAATGGCAGGCAACAGGGAGGTCTGGGTCATTCTTGCAGACAGACCGCAGGTGTTCTGCAAAGCGGTCGTCCAGTCTGCGTTTGGTCTCTCCAATGGAGAGGAGACCGCATTGGGAGCAACGAATGCAGTAGACTAAGTTGGGGGAAATGCAAGTGAAATGCTGCTTCACTTGAAAGGAGTGTTTGGGCCCTTGGACAGTGAGGAGAGAGTAAGTGAAGGGGCAGGTGTTGCATATTTTGCTTATGCATGGCGAGGTGCCGTAGGTGGGGGTTGAGGAGTAGGGGGTGATGGAGGAGTGGACCAGGGTGTCACAGAGGGAATGATCCCTACAGAATGCCACCAGGGGGTTGAAGGGAAGATGTGTTTGGTTGTGGCATCATGCTGGAGTTGGTGGAAATGGTGGAGGATGATTCTTTGAATGCGGAGGCTGGTGGGGTGATGTGAGGGCAAGAGGGACCCTATCATGTTTCTGGGAGGGAGGAGACATGAGGGCAGATGCGTGGGAGATGGGCCGGACACGGTTGAGGGCCCAGTCAACGATGCTGCCAGACCTGCTGAGTTTTTCCAGGTATTTCTGTTTTTGTTTTGGATTTCCAGCATCTGCAGTTTTTTGTCTTTATCTCAGTATAAATTGTTGTTTTCCCCTTATATTGGTATTCTTGTGAACTGTCCTTATGAGTGAAAGATGAAAAGTTTCAACAGGTTTCTTTTTTCAGCAATACCCAAATCAAAAGGTAAATTTTGCTAAGTCCTGGTGATGTTATGGAACCTCACTGCCCACAGTCGATTGCAACTAAGAGTTTCATGATGCTCAATTTCAGGGGATGCTGGGGCACAGTGAGTTTGTGCCATGGACATGTGTGACACTCAATTAGAGTATTGCCATTAAAACCAGGCCCTAAAGCTGAACCGCATGACTCTGGGAAGTTTCCACCCCAAACCTGCTTCTCACCTGATCCTTGGACCCTGGCCTGGTCAATGTTATTGTAGTACATTGGTTAGTATGTTAAGATAATACATTGGATAAAATAAGTGTAAACATTTGAATATACGTTTATTTAAATATATAAGTCATCACAGGAAGTGACTTCATGTCAAGTGTTCTCGTCAGGCTTGCACTGTGTAAGCAGAAGCTTTCGGCTTGTATTATTCTAAATCCCCAAATGGTACAACACTCAAGTTGGCTCTGAAAGGGAGGTCACATTTTGAGAACCTGATATAAGTGTATTTCTTTTGGCATTTACAATCACATTTCCTTCATTTTGACCTGTGCAGTAGCTGGGAAATCTGCCATTTGGCCTTCATGGGGTTTGATTTTCCAATACTTTCCATCATTGCTCCTGGTTGCTGCTTCGGTTTAAACAGCACCATAAAAATTGAAAAGAATTGGAATTTCTTCAGGAAAATCCTATGGTCCTGCATGACTTAAATAAGGAAGTCAAGTTCTTGAGAGGACAACAAGTGCTATGGTTGTTTCCAGCCAAACCCATCACTGCTCTGGAGACCTAAGATTGTTGAACCCTCGGCATAACCAGATGTGGTCAAAGGTTCTCAAAGGAAGCAGTTATGGTGTCTTTGTTATTAAATGACCCACGGTGTGTGCAGCTTTGGAATGGAAAGGCATGCTGAGGACAAGTATCTTTGGACCTAAAGGCTATCCAAGGAGCCTGGAATTACACTTGCCATTCTCCCTCCCCCCGTCCCCAATCCACCCAGGCCAAGCGAGCAGCTAGCATCAGGGAAATTGTGTCCAGTTGTGTCCCTGGGGGTGCTCACTAGGCATTTAGAGAAGAAGGTGTGCACTAATATCTCAAAAAAAACAACACAATGAACTTCTTCAAGATATTCCCTTAATATACTTGGTAAGAGGCCGTAAGGTGTACCATGAACCACATAAATAGTGGGACATAATTTGTCTATATAATTTTTAATCCCCTTTCTTGCCAATCAAAGACCCCATTTCTTTTAAAAGGATATCAGCACTTGCCACTGACTGGCTATAATGGATTGCTATTAAACAGGACTGTGAATAAATGTTCCAGTGAATTTTGATCCATATCCTCTTACCTCATGACCTTAACTGAAGTTAAAGACCCTGTTTACAACAATGTCATCTATTCCTTTCATAATTGTGAAGGGATCACATTACCTCTCAATCTTCATTTTTCCAGTACAAATAAATTTGTAAAATTACTTTTTTTTATAATTTATAATTTAAGGTTTAAAGGAATTATCTGTATCCCAGTCCAAATCATCCTCATCTTTTTGAAGATAAGGTGGCCAATTTACAGTTTCCAAAGCCTGGGAGATGCCAAGCTGAGGCCAAATGCTCCAGCTCACTGAGTCATGGTAAATTCATATTGTGTGCCCAGTATTATCCGATTTGAAGCAACACCTGCCCACTACCATGTTGTCCGCCTGATCTTTTCACTGAAGTTATCTGACTTCAAATGAAAATAGAACAGAGCATCTTCAGTTATATTGTACATTTTTAACTATCTTTTTTCATTCTTTCATGGGATGTGGGCATTGCTGGCTGGGCCAGCATCGATTACCCATCTCTAATTGCCCTTGAGAAGGTGGTGGTGAGCTGCCTTCTTGAACCGCTGCAGTTCGTGTGGTGTAGGTACACCCACAGTGCTGTTAGGAAGGGAGTTCCAGGATTTTGACCCAGCGACAGTGAAGAAATGGCGATATATTTCAAAGCCAGGATGGTGGGTGGGTTGGGGGGGAACTTACAGGTGGTGGTGTTCCCATCTATATGCTGCCCTTGTCCTTCGAAATGGTAGAAATCACAGATTTAGAAGGTGCTGTTGAAGGAGCCTCGGTGAGTTGCTGCAGTCGATGGTACCCACTGCTGCCACTGTGTGTTGGTGGTGGAGGGAGTGCATGTTTAAGGTTTTGTGGTTTAAGATTTTAATGTTTTATCTGGAATGCCTCAAAATAGCTTGGAATGTCAATGCCTTACTATCAAGCTGGCCTATAAAGCACAGCACCTGGGAACCAGGGCAATTCAACTTCCTAGCTGTAAGTGATACGAGCTCATCTAGTTTAGATAAATTTAGCACAAAAAACCTTAAATTGTTTGACTCTAATCTGGTTATGAGCTTGCCTATCCACTGCCTGCTTTTAATATGTTATTTATGATGTTGATTGCAGAGCAGGAAAGCAACAGAAACTCGTAGCGAATCAGCCATCACCTTTCACCATGAAGGGTTCATTTGGCGGTGCTGGTTCACTGAAGACCTTTCCCATGATAGTATCTGGAATTTCTGGTTCAGTAAGTAGTGCCAATATATTATTGTCAACTTTAGTCACTGATGTGCAGCTGATATATCTGTCTCATATCCAACAAGTGCTTTCAATTGAAATACAGGGGCCACTCTGTCGATGTCCATATTCAGTCATTTTCTGGTAATTGTTAATCACAATCTCAAAAAGAAAAGCTTACATTTATAAAGTGTGTTTCATGATCTTATTTCAGGATTTCCCCAAAGCACTTCATAGTCAGCATGGTGCTTTGAAAGTGTAGTCACTGTGATAATGTCTAGAAATGTAGAAGCCAATTTGCACACAGCAAGCTCCCTCAAAAACAATGACTTAATTAGCAACATAACCTGCTTTTTGTGATGCAAAAGTAAAATACTGCAGGTGCTGGGAATCTGAAGTAAAAACAGAGAATGCTGGAAGTACTCAGCAGGTCAGGTAGGATCTGTGGGGAAAAATAGTTAACCTTTCAGACCAGTTACCCTTCATCAGAACTTGCAGTGGTTGAGGGATAAATGCTGTACACCCTGTATTCTTCAAATAATGCTGGAAGAGGAGAGGAGAGGTTCCAGTTTAATACTTCACCCAAAAGACAGCGCCTCTGACAGGGCATCAGCCCTTCAGTACTGACACCCTGAATTATGTGCTCAAGTCTCTGCCATAAGATGTGAACAATACTGCGACCCAGTGGTGAATGTGCCACCTCTGAGACCATGACTGAAACCTGGAGGATGAATTGAGTGACTTGGTGCTCCCAGAGGGAAGCAGACTCAAAGGAAAAGTAATTGGATATCAGTTAAAGAGGTTGATGAAGAGGAATCCTTTTTGCCCCAAAATTCCAGGAACTGGAGAGGCCATGGGCTTGATTTATGTCCAGGGAGCCAGAAAATATACCATATCCAGTCTTCACTGGGATTGCACCTATTTGGACAGGACCTAGAAATTCCATCTAGGGAGGTCATAGGCAGATGTTTCATTTACTGTCCCATGTGATATGGTCTTAGCTTCACTTTTGCTTTGAACAGAGAACACACAAACAGCTCTGATGCCTCTAAGATTTATACCTATGTATTACTGTTGTCATCTGCCTAGTCTTTATAAGTGAACCTACAACGTGCCCCTTATGAGCAATTGGTACCTGGTGTCTTGTACGGTGAATAAACCCAAGGTATTATGCCATTACAATAACACAACACGGTGATTAGTGGTGGTAAGTCAGGTGGCAGTAAGATTAAGTACAGGTACGAGATGATGAACAGCCTTAGATCATGCTACATAGCATGAGAAGACCCTTGACATTTTGGACAGACCACAACGAAGTTGTAGCATTGGAGAGTGTTGAAAATGCAACATGATGACTGTGAAGAAAAGCTTTGGAGACACAGCGGCAGCAAGTGCTCAGATAAAGAGCTACTAAGCAGATGGTCCCCCATGGTGAGATTTCAGCACACTGCCTGTCAGTTCCATGAGAGGAACAGAGTGTCGCGGGGACCAGCACTGGGTTGGCTCAGTCAGGAAAGGCGACTGACCATTGTGTGGGCTGGATCGACAATGTGCAGCGAGGCTCAAACAAAAAAAACTCAAAACACCATAATAAAAATTGGGCCAGAGCAGCTTGCAATTATAAAGGGGGGCTTTGGGAGTTGCTGAGCAATGAGTTGAATAAAAAGGAAAGACATCATTACTTCATGGTGCGTTCCCACTACAACTTGCCTTCATTGACCGAGCTTTGGAAAAGTGTGTGAAAGTGGCAACGGAGACACTCATCCCAGGTACTACAGAAGATGGAAGGTCAAAGAGGTATTGCCAGAATGTCTACAATATTCCCCAGATTGAATTAGGATATAGCTGACCTACAATGTTTGAACAGTGTAAAGAGTTATGGGGCGGAATCGACCCAGATTTGCACTTAGTGCGGTAGTGGGCGGGTAAAACAATGTTTTACATGTCGGCCACAATGGCGGGTTTTCACGCAGTATCGCCCCAAACCCGCCACATCATTTATGCATTCCTAGGAAACATGCCGTTTCTATGGCAGGTGGGCTCTCATTCACCTGCCTATTATCACCTCGCCACTTCATCGCGCTGGGCACCATATTTAAAGTCCAGCCGTGCACACACATCTCACTGCTCCCAGACCACGGCTCCTGCAAGGAAGACTTGGCCCTGAAAGGCAAAAAAGATTGCAGGCTCCAGGTTCAGCGAAATGTCACTGGAACTCATTTTGGATGCCATGGAGTCCCACCGGAATATCCTCTACTCCCACTCTGGCCACAGGATGGGCAGCAATATCACTAATCTGGCTTGGGAGGCAGTGGCAGCGATGGTCAGCACCAATGCCCTTCCAAAGAGGACAGCCACCCAGTGCCGCAAAAGGATGAATGATCTCCTCCATTCCGCCAGGGTAAGTCAAGCTTCTCATCATTCTCAACTCACACACTCACAAACCCATCACACATCCACAGGGCCCTCACTCACTGCCAGTTCAAGGGACATTACCATTCACTCTCTCATACTCACCATCATTGTCCTCGTCCCTTCCATGGGACCACTCACCACCCACACATGCCAGGCACACTTGTCATCTGGACAGGCAGGCATCCTGCTTATACTCTCTCCATCTCTATTCATGTAGGACAGGCTGGTACACAACAGGAGGGAGAGGCTGCAGACTGGTAGCGGAATGCCTGAAGTCAAGGTCCTCATGGATTTTGAAAGCTGGCCGACAATGATCTGGATCGGTCCTGGGCTGACGGTGAGGTTGGCAGTGCTCAACCAAGTGAGGGTCCAGCAGCGCAACATCCATCAAACAGCCATGTGAGTGATGTGTCCTGTTTCATAGGCCACTGCCATGCATTAATTATCTCCCCTTGCTTTTGCAGGCACATTTGGGAAAAAGCCAACAGAGCCCATGGCTCTACTCAAGCCCCAGAGAAACCTCTGGAGAGAAATCTGGAGGCATCCTCCTTGAAGTCCTGTCACAGCGCTCACCCACATCCTCCACCAGCACAGAGACATGCAACTCAATGGGACCAAGCTTTAGATTGGCCTCGGGATCACAATCTGCTGAACACATCGCACTGTCTGATCCAGAGCAGGCAGCAGGGACTTCCCAGATCCCTGGCACTTGAAGGACTGCTGGCATCCAGAAATATGCTGAGTCTGAGTCAGATGATGAGCCTTTGGACTCGGTCATGTCACAGTTTCTGGAGCTGCAAATGCAAGCTCGCGAACATCAGGAAGGGGTGTCCGCTGCACTTCTAGATTGGAAGGCAAAATGCAGGAGTCTGTCTGCCCCCAGGCTGAGGTGATAGCGCCGGCATGCCAACACACCAAAGTCAACACTGGTAGGATGGCGGTCGTCATGGAGACCTTGGTCCAGGACGTCACTCCTGCACTACTGCACAGGCTCAAATCCATTGGCGATGCCATAGTTGACCTGCAACAGTGAGTGTGCGAAAGGGGTCCTGGGCAGTTTGTTCTCACTCCAGCTACCTTTTCTCCTCAGGAATCAGCCTGGGGCCCTTGGGCACCCATAGAGAGGTGGATCAGCAGGTGCACACTCCGGGGCCATCTATCCAGAAACTCCGAGAGTATCCGGCCCATCCGAATCCCCTCTTCCTGTGACCTCTGCAGCTCCAGCTTCACAAGCCGAGGAGGGTGCCACTGCCACACAGCAGGACCTCAAAAGCAAGTCTCAGCCCTCCAGCGGATGCCCGTCAAGGTCATCACAGACAGGGTATCACAGTTAGCAGGCTGCCTCCACCTCTACTGTGGATGGCCGGGGAGCACCAAGACGTAGCGGCAGGGTTAGGGAAGTTAAGAAGAGTTAGTTGCACAGCCTGGGACTGAGTGTTAATCCCTTGCACCTAATGTTCACTATTGCCAATAAACTCCCAAGAATGTCTCCCTGCTTATGGCTCCTTGTTCTGATGAGGAGTGTTCGTATCACTCAGATATGAAACCTTTACGCACAAGATAAAGACATGTGTCTCAGTCCAGGGCCCCTTCCCTGTGCAGTGTGTAACCTTCAGACCAAAGTGATGGTCCAGCCACACACTCAGTGGACACATTACTGATGCCTGCACCTCGATGGTGCTTGTCACTGCTGCCAGAATGTTGTGGCAGGGGTCACAGAGTTCCGTCATTCTCTCTGTGTGCTCTCAGCACCTTTGAGGTGGGCTGGCCCCCATCTCTTCAGCATCTGTGACCAACAAGGCTGTGTTCCTGAAGGGCTCAGGTGCTAAAGGCGGACAAAGGATCAGGTGATTTTGAAGTTTAATGGCTGCATCTCTGAGATGACCCTGATCACAGAGCACAAACAAGCTGCCCTTGGCCAGCATGGAGTCAGACATTCTCAGAGGCTATGTGAAGATTTATGGAGTGTTCTCATTACCTGTCATCATCACCCACCTCATCTCCTCATCTTCGTGTGCAGTCCAACTGCTCCGCAGTCCACTAAAGTGCTCATGACTTTGCTGTCTTGCCAGGTGGGTGGGGGCGGAGGGGTGGTGGTGGGGGGGAGCTTTGGGAACTTTGTGGCACTTTGATGCCTCTGCATTGCTTGAGTGGGCAGATAAACTAGAAGCCCGACTCCAATCATATCAATGTGGCTGTGCCTGAACTGTCTCAGTTGCAGAGGAATGGTCACTTTATACAGGTTTCCCGAATGCGTGGCCACTTCCCTCACCCACCCTATCCCCCCACCCCGAATACTTGTGTGCCATATTCAGCGGCAGGGCTGCCGTTGCCCCACCCCCCTCACCCCACCCCACCCCACCCCTTGCCATCCTGGTGAGTGCTGCACAATGTTACTGTGTACTCAGCTCCAGCCTTGCTTTCTGGATTCAGGTGTGTCTGAACCAGACATGCAATGCATAAAAATTTGTCTAGCAATTAGGAATGACGGTTTACACAGGCTGAACACATCAGGATTAACAGAAAATCCCCAAAAGATATGGGCTAAAGCAAAACACTGTGGATGCTGTAAATCTAAAATAAAAACAGAAAGCGCTGGAAAAACCCAGTGGGACTGGGAGCATCGGTGAAGAAAGAAACAAAGTTAACATTTTGTGTCTGTATGACCCTTCTTCCAAAAGATCTGGACTTCATTGGAAGATGGATTCAGGATCAGGTTAAACTTCCATATACATCGATTAGAGTTCATGTCATTTTGACAACAGCCTTCAGAATCCACAGACCACTGTGTCAGCAGATGCAGAGAAAAGGGTACGCACTATGATTTTTCAAATGCCGAGCTAGCAGGCAGAATTGTTGAGTTGGTGATCACATCAACTTCCATGGAAACGTTCCAGAAAGATCTGCTAGACAAGCCCAAGACATAAAGCATCAAAGGGCTACTCATGGTTGAACTTAAGTTTGATGTGATCCTCACAGGGTGACAAAGCTTACAGGTCCTAAGCACAATGCCAATTGTTGATACACTCACTAGAACACCCAAGTCTAAAAAGTCATGTGGAAAGTGTGGCCTTCTCCATGCACCAAGGAAATGCCCAGCTTTTCATCAATTCTGCCAGGCATGTGGCAGAAAGGGCCATTGGGAAAGGCAATGCACTAGAGCAAAGGCTGAGGCACTACAAAGAACCATATGCTGATCCAAATAGACCAGACACAACTTCAAGCAATAAGAATGACCATCCGGTATCCCATCAGAAACATATGCATAAGGTGATTGACAAACCAGTAAATTATGGTGATGTGTACAACAAGACAAACAACAGTGAACATGAGTTTCACACCGTCAGTCTCGTGGAAAACAGATGCCATCTCAGCGTCTGACGTGGTTGCCAAGATTCAAATTAAAGTTGGTAATTATTCCTTATTGGCCAAGATTGACACAGGGGGAAGAGCCAACATGCTATCTCTGCAAGTTCTAAAAGGCATATATCAACAGGTGTGGAAGGCCATGGCGAAACCTACTGTTGTGAAACTTTCAGCGTACAATGGCTCAATTATTCCATGCGCAGGCTCCATAGTCCTGGAGTGCAAGTACAATTAATCCTCCTGGGTGTCACAGATGTTCTACATTGTGGGGACTAAAGGCCCAGTGATTGCAAGTCTACAAGCATATTGTGACCTTACACTAGTAGCAATCCATGGAATCAGTCAGACATCGCAAGACAGGTCAATTTTAGAAACTACCCCTATTACCTCAGTTCATAAACTAACATCCAAATATCCTGAATGTTTTAAAAAATTAGCAGTTTCAAGGGAGCTGCAACATTACACTTGCAGACAAATGCAAGTCCATCAGTTGATCCAGGCATCTCCCAGGGAGTCATTTTTAAAGGCAGGCAGGACATCATACTGGAATCTTTGCAATCTGATATTCTTCAACAACTTTTTCACTCACACATGGGCATAGTTCAGGTGAGAAGACTCGCAAGAGAAAGAGTCTATTGCCCGGGTATGAACAATGACATTGAAGTTGTCATCAACAAGTGCAAGGCATATCAAGAGCATATGCCAAGTCAGCATAAAGCATGACTGAGTCCGTGTGACATTCCTATCCACCCTTGACCCAAAAATGCATCTGACCTCTTTCATTTCCATGGCACTGTCTTCATTGTCATCAGTGGGGTACTTTACCAACTGTTTCAAATTTATTTGGTGTGCCTAGAGAGATCATTACAGATAACGGTAAGCCATTTCAGGATTTGTGTCAGATCACACTACTTCTTCTCCTCATTACCCAAGATCTAATGGTCCAGCTGAACAAATGCTTCACACAGTGAAATCCCAAATTCTAAAATGTAGACAGACCAAGCAAGACCCACACAATGCAATGTCACACCTGACAGTGACACCTTTAAGTACAACTATTCCATCACCGGTGGAGATCATGTTTGGCAAACTAGTGCATACCAACATACCAACTCTTACCCTCTTACCTATTCTTGTCCTAGGCCCAACCATCTTCAGCTGCTTCATTACCTACATTCCTTAGGTCAGAACTGGGGATGTTTGCTGATGATTGCACAATGTTCAGCACTATTTGCAACTCCTCAGATACTGAAGTAGTCCATGTTGATAAGAGGCAAATAACATTCACGCCACACAAGTGTCAGGCAATGACCATCTCCATCAAGAGAGAATCTAACCTTTGCCCCTTGATATTCAATGGCATTACCATTGCAGAATTCCCCCACTTTCAACATTCTGGTGGTGACCATTGACCAAGAACTGAACTGGACTAGCCAAAAAAATACGGTGGCTCCAAGAACAGGTCAGAGGTTAGGAATCCTGTGGTGAGTAACTCACCTCTTGTCTCCCCAAAGCCTGTCCACAATCTATGAGGCACTGCCTTCTTGAACTGCTGCAGTTCATGTGGTGTAGGTACATCCATAGTGCTGTTAGGGAGGGAGTTCCAAGATTTTGACCTAGCGACAGTGAAGGAATGGCGATATATTTCCAAGTCAGAATGGAGAGTGGCTTGGAGGGTGTGGTAAAGTGGAGTACTATGTACCTTTAAGAGAATGCAAGTGGACTAACCATGTGACTGCACTGACCAATCACTGCACAGTGCAGGCTACTGGTTAACTGTAAGTCTAGAACTGGAGGTAGTTGTGGGATCACACAAGGATTTAATGCTCTGCCTTCTGTTGCAATAAACAATCACAGTTTGTTCTTATGTCAGACTCTCTCCTGTGTTGATAGCAAACATTAACTAACAGGTACATATGAAGGCGTGCAATCACCTGGTTGAGTGCAGCTACCACAACACTCAAGAAGCTTGACAATGTCCAGGATAAAGCAGCTCACTTGATTGGCACAAACATTCACTTCCTCCACCACCGATGCACAGTAGCAGCGGTGTGTACCATCCACAAGACACATTGCAGGAATTCACCAAGATTCCTTTGACAGCACCTTCCAAACCCATGACCGCTACTGAGTAGAAAGACAAGGAGAGACAAGATGGGGTTACCACCACTTGGAAGCTCTCCTCCTAGTCACTCACCATCCTGACTTGGAAATATATCGACGTTCCTTCACTGTCACTGGATCAAAATCCTGGAACTCCCTTCCTAACAGCATTGGACTGCAGTGGTTCAAGAAGGCAGCTCACCACCATCTTCTCAAGGGCAACTAGAGATGGGCAATAAATGCTAACCCAGCCAGCGAAGCCCACATCCCATGAATTAAATAAAAAAAAGTCAGGAGTGTGACTGGATGAGTACAGTTCCAACAACACTCGAGAAACTTGACACCATCCAGGACAAAGCAGCCTGGTTGATTGGCACCCCATCCACAAACATTCACTCCCTCCACCAACGCACAGCAGCAGCCACGTGTACCATCTACATGATGCACTGCAGGAACTCACCAAGGCTCTTTAAGCAGCACCTTCCAAACTCACAACCACTACCATCTAGCAGGACAAAGGAGTAGACATGTGGGAATACCACCACTTGGGATTTCCCCTCTTTTATGTCTTGAATCTATGAGTTAACTAGTCAAGTAAACTCGAATTGCACGCCTTCATATACACTGTTAGTTGATACTTGCTATCAATAATGGAGAGAGACTGACATAAAAATAAACTGAGATTGTTTATTGCAACAGAAGGCAGAGCATTAAATCCTTATGTGCTCCCACAACCACCTCCAGCTCTTGACTTACAGTTAACCAGTAGCACGCTCTGTACAGTGATTGGTTAGTACTGTCACATGGTTAGTCCACTTCTATTCTCTTAAAGGCACTGGTACTCCACTTTACCACGCCCTCCAAGCCACTCACCATCCTGACTTGGAAATATATCGCCATTCCTTCACTGTCGCTAGGTCAAAGTCCTAGAACTCCCTCCCTAACAGCACTGTGGGTGTACCTACACCACATGAACTGCAGCAGTTCAAGAACGCAGCTCATCAGCACCTTCTCAAGGGCAATTAGGGAAGGGCAATAAATGCTGGCCTAGCCAGCAATGCCCACATCCCATAAATGAATACAAAAAAAAACTCCTACTCTCTCAGAAACTGGAGAGCAACTTTTAAAACTACAAAAGAAGATGACCAACAAGTTGGGCCAACAAGTTCACATCCAGGATCCCACAGAAGATACCTGGCAACCAGCCAAGGTGACAAGGATTTGTTCAGAACCCAGGTCCTATGAAGCCATTACACACTTAGGTGCAGTAGTGAGATGTAACCAAGGACAAATCAGATCCAGGATTACCTGGAAAAACTCAGCAGGTCTGGCAGCATCGGCGGAGAAGAAAAGAGTTGACGTTTCGAGTCCTCATGACCCTTCGACAGATCTAACGTCAACCCTTTTCTTCTCCGCCGATGCTGCCAGACCTGCTGAGTTTTTCCAGGTAATTCTGTTTTTGTTTTGGATTTCCAGCATCCGCAGTTTTTTTGTTTTTAACAAATCAGATCCATTCCAGCTCCTCAGCCACCATACTGTCCTATTACACCTAGGACAAGACCCCAAATGCAACCAGGAACAACATCCAAGAATGACATTCCTACAGGTCACTGTGAGCAATTAAAGAAACCTCCAAACAAGGCAACCATTACAAGATCTAGGTGTACCAGCAGATTATCTCTATGCTTTAGAGACTCATAGATTCATTGGTTCAATGCATTTATGTAATGGTAACTGAACATGAACATGTATTGCAAATAGTTATGCTTCTTTGGGAGGGGCGAAAGTATCTTCAAAAACAATGGGGATGTTGTACTGTGCCTTTAAGGGCTATCAGCACAACATTACTTGACTGGAAATATGTCATGCGATCCAGTCTTGGTTTCACTTTTGCTTTGAGCAGAGCACACACACACACACACACACAGCTCTGATATTTTCAATCTTTATATGTATAATTGTTCTCATGTGCCTAGTCTTAATAAATGAACTCACAACGTGTTTACCCAATCCCTTATGAGCAATTGGTGCTTTGTGTCCCGTACAGTAAATAAGCCCAAAGTATTATATCATTATAATAGCACAACATCACCCTCCACTCTTTGGAGTCTCCACTAACACGCAGCCCTACTATTCTGTGGGTCTACTACCTGTTTCAGAGCCTTAAACCATGTTGGTTCTGATTTCTGGAACCTCTCCCAAAATTGCTCCATTTTGTTACATCCCTGCCTACTTTCCAAATGCTCCTCAAAACCCAACCTTTTTGACTATATCATCGTCCACCCAATCTAAAACACTCCTGGAAATTTCTGCTGATTATCAGCTCACACCAGTTCATTATTTTCAGTATAAAATGTCCTATCATATGTTCCAAAGGTGAAATGACCTATTAGTTCACATTGACTCTCGCCACTGCAAATTGGTCCTTTACTTGTCAAGGAATGTAAACTTTTGTCTGAAACAAACCAGTAAAACAATTTGTGAAACTGGCTTTGATCTTTCCAGGCATCCACACATTTCATGTTTTTTATGTTTGTACAATAACCTAAAGCATTATTTTAAAAAATATCTATGCAAGATAAACTCTTCCAGGATTTCAGCAGCAGATTTTTTTTAACTTTATCTTCTTCCTTTCAAACCTTGGGAGTCTTCACACTTTGTGTTCTCTGCTCACTGTCTCTCCTAACCCATTGTTAAACCACAATTAAAAATAGTGCAACAATTTCTGTAAAAATTTGAAACAACTTTAGTTTCTAGCAAGGCAAAGTACCTAACAACAAAAATCTGGCCAAAAGAAGCTAAGAACAAACATTCAGTAATATATATCCCATAGTCACAAATTTGTTACATTTTCTTGGAGAATTTTATTAATGTCTTCATATTTTGTATTGTACAGCAAACCAACCTCCGTCCAAGTACTGCGCCCATGGCTATCTCTTCCCTTTTCCAATCGCAATGGGACCTGTATCTTCACATGACAGTACTGCTGGTATGTTTTGAAACATAATTAGCTTTAAATGACAGTACATGTTTCTTGTTAAAAATGAGATGATTTTTCTCACCTCTTCTATGAGCAGAAATTCCTTCACCATTGGTGAGGGGGTGGAGGGAGGGGGGTGCAGTTGTGCAGGGGCGAGCGGGGGTGGATGAGAACCCAATCGCTGCCCCGATCGGGGACGCACCGCTATTTAACATGGGCGAGCCAATTAAGCCCGCCCAGCGTGACATCCACCCGGAAGCGCTGTGCACTCCCTGTGCGGGCGGGGAGGGGGATTCCCTGTGCCGAGAGGCAAAGTGCTGCCTCAGATCAGCTCAAGATTCAAACTTTCAGTACACTGTCACATGAGCTGGGACATGTCAATTTCTTTTATTTAAACATTTTATACAAATTTTAATACCCTCATGAAACCGCATCCCGCCCATGGATGAGGTTTCATGTTTTTTTCTGAAGGCTGCCTGGGCTCTTCGCCTGCCCGCCAACCTTAAGGTTTTAACAGGCAAGTCCATTAATCGTTTAAATTACTTTTTTAATGGCCTTTATAGGCCTTTGACAGTTCGATGGGTGCGCCCGCCAAACTGAAAATCTAAGTGACGAGGGGTGATGTTGGGATGTACGCCCGATGTCACCCTACATCATTTTATGCATCGGCGAGTGGGCCCCGCCCCCCACTCGCTGACCAGAAGATGCAGCCTATATTTCCAAGGGTGTCAAGTTTGGAGGTTCTTTATATTTGGTTGGCCCATGAAGTCTATGTCACCTTTTGCTACTCTGAATTATTTGTGGAAATCACTTGGCCTGTGCTTCTGTTATTCTTCCAGTGATTTGATTGCCTAATGGGAATTTGTTGACTAACATGTTCGAATACTTATCCAATGCTCCAGTTGGTTGGTGGATACGTTGTGATCCATTCATCCAATTATTTGCCTACAGTGTTCTGAAGGCCACCACATATTCTTCTTCCATTCTTCACTTATCTGGCAGAAATTGAATTTTTTGTTAGTTTTCGATTAATATGTTAATTTGTTAATTCCTTTTCATGTTATATAAAGGCAAAATTCTTTTGGTCAAAGTTTGAGCACTCATCCATCCTTTCTATTCTGCCCACTTTCAAAATGATCTTTCCAGAGTCTCATAAATTCACCTTCTCAATTTTCCAAGAATACAAATTTCAGGGTTAAACTAAAGTTGAAGCTCCATTTCTCAGGAGAGATGTTATTTTGTCTCCAGCCTTGAATGGGAACATAGGAACATAGAAACAGGAGTCGGACATTCAGCCCTTCGAGCCTTCTCCGCCATTCAATAAGATCATGGCTAATCTGGTTGTCGTCTCAACTCCACTTTGCCAAGAGCTCTTCAGATCTCCTTGAGAACTGAAATGATAAACTGAAAGTGAGTGACATGCAGAAAGAAGGAAGGGATAATGACTGGAATTTTACTGACAGGCCGTGGGTCCTGAGCCCTTGCAGATGGATGGTGGGACTGCAGGGGCAATTTTGCCAGCAGCGGTCAATTAAAAGGCAGCTCCACTGATGGGGCTGGCTGTTGCAAATGAGGCAAAGTGAAGGAGAAGGCAGCTCCATGTTAAAACACCACCATAGGCAGGGTAAGACATTTTTTGATGTGCCAGGGCCAGGCAAGTAAGCAGGCCCTTGTGATCGAAGGGGTGAATCTCCCTGCGGCAGATTTGGAGCTGAGGGAGTGGCCATTGCCGTGGGATAACCATCCATTGAACATGGAATCTCTGGGAAGAATTTTACAGTCCCACACTGACAGTTTAGTGGGTGGTGATGAGGATGGGGGTGGTTGGTGACCATAAACTCTTTCAGATGGCCTTCCCACTGGCCTTCTGCCTGCCTGACCTCTCCCTAATTTGGATGGGAGAGGGCCAATGTTAGCCTGTCAGCCCTTGTCCTTATCGAGGCCCCTAAGTGGCCAGTTGTTTCCCGCGCAGCCTCAATTTTCAGGCTGGCAGGATGAGTTCAGGGGCAGGGTGGAAGCCAGGAAAGTAACCCAGCTCAGGCCTCGGGTGGGAAGTGGGAGAGGTGCCTTCATCAACAGCCTTCTTTCAACTTCTGGCACACCCACCCCGCCCAACAAGGTCTGTCTCCTGTTGGTGCTCCATTCCTCCCGATCCCATCTCTCCACCAACAGCCACCACCCCCCACCCCAGCCTCACCTCCCTTCCCTGCCCTGAGATCCCACACTTACTTAGTCCCAAGACTTAGAATCTGGGAGGCCCAGACCTGGCCACTACAGCTTCTGGCATTGCAAGGCCTCAGGTGTGTGCACTACCAGCAGCAGCCACAGCCTGCCCACTGGCACTGCTGAGTACAGAATAGTTGCTAGCCTCTGATTGGCTAGCAGCTTTTGACAAGCAGGACTTGTGTTGCCGGCGTCCTTGATCGTGGGGAAAGGCCTGCCACTGGCCTGTTTAGTTCTTGAGTGGCACAAAATGTGGTGGGCCTTCTCAAAAAGACGCAATGCTGGTGTCCCACCAGTCCTCAAGTCATCGGCCAGGAGCCCCGTCATCTCCACAGGATTCCATCCAATGAGAGGACATATAATAAAACAAGAGAGAAACACATGAGCAAAGAACAAAATGGCAGAGGTGGGTGCAATGGAAAGAAACAGGGAATGCAAATTAGATTAAAGAAAAATGTGAGACACAAATTCTTCCTCTTTCTTTTTGTCCATGAACAATTCAGTTACAGATCAGCTAGTATTCAGAAACTGAAGTGAATACATCTAAATAATCAGCACGACTAATTAACTTTAATATTCTTTCCATTTTACAGTGTATCGAGGCTTCTGGACAGCATTCATAATAATTGGTGTGGCTATTGGTCTTGTGGGAGGATTCCTGGTAGTTTGTGCAGTGCCATTTGTGAGTGCCAAACTATACAAGTTAGGAGGTGGATTCCTTTTGACTTCTGGTAAGTTTCTATATATGTACAATGAGAAATATTAATAATTATATAGTGTTGGTATCACAGAAAATAATGAGCATTATTTGTTTTTTGCCTCAGAGATTATTCCCCAACATTCCTGATGGCTCATTAAATTTCATGTTGAGCCACGAGCACCAGATAGGTCTTGGTGTTACATGATTTATATCCCAGAGCTATGCAGAGATGACACAACAGTTTATATATGTGCAACAGGAATTTATTGATTGTGCTTTAAAATGTCTGCTCAATGCTTACAACTCTTTGCTTGCAACAACTTCAACAGTTTGCTTACTATTCTCAGAGTCCAAACCCAGGCTTAATCAATCAAGCACAGTGAGTACTAATAGTAATTAGATTCACATTATCAAGCACAGAACAATTCAATGCAACAGGCCATCAGGCATGTTCGGTGGTGTGAGCAGACAATATGGCAAGAAGGCCATAAATCGGTTTCACTATGTCGTGAAACCAGTTTGCGATTGTCTGCTCTGTCTGCTGATGGTGGTCTATAATACCCTTACATAAAATGCAATGTACTTTATATGGTATAAGACTATGGTCACTGTATAATATTACATTGTATGGTTTAAAACTTTTTCATTACGTTAGAATATACCATGGATTATATGTCTGAATGTGATTATCGATAATATAAATTTCAAAAGAAATTGGGTATTTTCACTTCTTGGGCAGAGACAATCCCTCTTGGCCTGAAATAATATTAGAGTGGGATCGTCCGAGATTTGCATTAAGTGTGGTAGTAGATAGGAAAAAGGATGGTTAACCCGCTGACCGCAATGGCGGCTTTTCACACCATGTCATCCCAATCCCGCCTCATTAATTATGAATTTCTGAGAAACACGCTGGGTCCTCTCATTCGTCCAGCCCGCCATCACCTCAGTCCTTCTGCTAACAGGGCGCCATATTTAAAGGCCGCACCTGCAAAGAACTAGCACTCTTCAAGGGACAGGAAGCTGCTGCGCACTGCTGTCTGCCAAAGGGAGGAAATGTGCTGCCCCATATATATCGATGCCTCCCTCGAGTGCCTTTTGGACACAGAGGACATCCAGCTCAATGTCTTCTGGCTGCGCTTTGGGGGAAGGCCAGCAAGCAAGGTCACTGAACCTGCATGAGAAGCAACAACAGTGGTGGTCAGTGCCAGCACCTTGCAAAGAAAGGCCAGCAACCCAGTGCAGGAAGAGGATGAATGCTCTCATCCATTCTGCCAGGGTAACTCACTCTTCTCACCACCCTCAACTCACACACTCACAAACCTGTCATACCATCTCCATCAGGCTCATATCATCTGGAGCTCACGTGCTCATCCTGTCCATGGCTCCGCTCACCACACAAACATTCCACCCAGTGCCATGAGTCCTGCTCACACTCTCTTCATCCGTTTTCATGCAGGAGAAGCTGGCTCACACCAGACTGGGGGTGGAGTGTCCCACATTAGGCCCCTCACTTACTTTGAGGAGCATGCCATTGCGCTGATTGGTGAGGACGTGGACTGTGCCTGAGGCGACGGTGAGGTTGGCAGCGAACACTTGCATGAGGATCCTGTACCACATCATCCCTCCCTCAATGCAACTGTGAGTGCTCTCTCTCCTGCTTTTGACTCTGCTGCCATGCACTGATAATCTCCACTTTGGTTCACAAGGAGCTCTGCCAAGTGACCGACACCCTCTGCCAGCCAGTCCTTCAATTCCATCCACGTCCTCACCTCTAGTCAAGAGGGCACCTACTCCATTGAAGAGCTGGAAATAAGCAGCCTGGGGAACCCATCGCAGCGCTTACCCACACCCTCCACCAGCGCAAAGACACAGACCTCGGTAGATCTCGAGCAGGTTCGGGTTCACAATCTGGTGGTCACCACAAGGACATGTGTCCGCAGCAGGAGGAGGCAAGTGCAGCTATGCTCACTGGCACTTGGGGATTGCTGGGGAAAAAGTATCTCTGACGTCCGAGTCGAATGACGAGCCTCTGGATTTGAACTTCTAACTCATCATGGAGAGTCAGCAGAGGGCAGGGGAACTTCACGCAGAGCTGTTGGAAGTTCTCAACAGAGTGGCACACAACTTGGTGGAATGCGTATGCCTGCTCTCTGAAGTGGTGCCCACATGTGCACATATAGAGGTCTCCATGGGAAGGATGGTGGACACAATGGTGACCCTGGCCCAGCAGAATGCGGAGATGTGCACAGACCTGCACTCCATCGCGGTAGCTATTGGTATGTTCCTGCAGTGGAAATGTGAGAGGGAAACGGGGCACCTTGACATCCCTCCAGGTGCTCCTTCCCCTCAATGAGTCAGGCCGGAGCTCTCGAGCACCCAAAGGGAGGAGAAGAGACAGCTGGACACCCCTGGATTCATCCACTCAAGAATCTTTGAAGCTGCCCTCTTCCTCCGAGACCCCTGTGCCTGTGACTCCCTCAACTCATCCTCTGTCACAGCAGAGGGAGACAGGAGGACAACCAAAGCAAGCCAGGACCCCCAAAACCTCAGCTCACCAGAGGACCCATGCCAAAATCATCAGAGGCAACAGTGCCAACCATTGCACTGGTTGTCTCCACCCCTGCTGCGGATGTCAGGGCAGCACCTAGAAGAAGTGGTAGGGTTAGAAAAGTTAAGAATTTCTGATCACAAGTGGTTGCACGGGTGAACACATTTTGTCACTTAATAATCTGAAAAATATTCACTTTCACTAAATAATGTGTAATGGTGTCTTTCAGCTTCATTTACGGGCCTTGCAAGTCCCAGGGTCCTTGTCTGCCTCCGAGTCTCCACCAACCACCCTCACCATCCCTTTTACCACTACCACCAGCCTCACACCCTACCGGCTCACTCTGCCCTTTCCCATTCTCACCATTCCTTCATTTGGCTCCCCAGGAGGCAGTCATCGACTCCACAGACCCCTCCCTTGCACGTTCACCTGGACATCTCCCATCTTAGTCCTTCTTGCGCTTACTCTTTCCTCTACCCTTACTCCTTCCTCCCCCTGGACTCCTTCCCCCTCCCTCCAAACTTTTTCCCTTCCCAAGATTCCTTCCCCTCTCCAAACTCCTCTCTCCCCACTGGACTCCTTCCTACCCCTGGACTCCATACCCCCTCTGAACTCCTTCCTCCATCCAACGTCCCTCCCCCCTCCAAATTTCTTCCCCCTCCAAACTCCTTCCCTTAAACCTTCCTCCCCCTTTACACCTACCCCCTAAATTGCTGTATTCTCCTCAATTATTCCCTCAACCCCCAACGTCACCCACCTCCCTGGCATCATCGGTTCCCCTCGCCCAACCTCACTCCCCCGACTATATCTTCCTCTCCAAATTAAGCCTAGACCTTCCTCTCCACCCCTCCAATGATCATCCGTAGCCAAGACATTGATGTCCCAAAGCAGACCCTCAATGATGACCTCCCACCTTCCGTGAGCTGCTTTACAGTGAAGCCATATCCATCAGAATCCACCCAGCATGCGATGCACATGTTCCTTCTCTGGTTTCTGTAGGGCTCTAACATCGTCTGCTCCTTGGATGTCCATGATGTGAGCAAGGCCCTTATGGTAAGTTCTGACTTCTGCACATTACACTTGTCAAGATATGTTCTGGGCTGGCAGGTGGGTGGTAAATTGGACATGGAAGGATGATTCCGGTGAACAGGGCTTATAACGATATGCTGATGTATGAAAACGAAGTTCCCGCCATGCGGCGGCAGGAAACATGGCCCACCATTGATGGGCTAAGCAGACAATTGCAAACTGGTTTCACAATGGCATGAAACCAATTTTTGGCCTTCCGCCATATTATCCACTCACGCCCACCATGAAGGCCAATGCCAAAGGGGACGGAAAATTCTGCTCTTTGTCTTAAAGCATTCTTAATTTCTCAATAAAGAGAAATGTTGAAAGGTGATATGTTTGCTGTTTTTAGGATTCTAAAGGGACTTAATAATGTAAATTATATTGTCTGGCTGATATTGAGCATGGCCATTGGACACTTTTTTAGCGGATGTATAAAAGGCCTGAGAAAGAACATAGGGCGGAATTTTACGGCCCTGCCGCGGCTGGAAAATGCAGCGAGCGATTCAAAGCCCCATTGACATTGGTAGGACCGGAAGATCCTGACAGCGGGAGAGGCCGTTAATCTCCACCCAGGAGGCTTGCTGTTTGCTGGCAAGCTGCCAGTGCTCACTGTCATTACCCCTTTAAAGCTAACCACAACTTCAGGATTTAGCACAGGCACAAATTAACACAAAAATTCCCAAAGTTGCAAGGTGTCCCTCATTGCTGCTCTGTGGACTCCTACTCCCTCTTTTGAACCTTCTCTCAACTAAATCAAATGATGCAGCAAGAACTTTTTGCCATCACATCACTGTTCAAAACCCCAGCAAAACCTAAACTTTGTTCAATCAGGTGTAAATGGGTTTCTAAAGATGATGTGAGTAATAACTACAGCTGAGCAACAGATCTGGCCTGAAAACATAATTTTATATTTGTAGAATGTTGCTAAATGTCTTCATGTTGATTAATTATTAGATGTTTTAAAAACAAAAATAGGAATTTTTCATGGTATTTCAGCTTCCACCTTCAGTCCATGTGTATGTCTCAATCTTGATCCCTGTAAATTTTTTAAGAAGTGATAGGATTATTTGTGCTTTTCATTTCCTGGTTGGCTGTCTGTGAGAATGATTTAATGTCATTAGCTGCTTGGAGAGATTGATGACAATGTTGCACCTAAATGCTGGAAATCTCTATTGAACTACAGCACAATCGCTGAGAGTTAAAGTTCTCGTCATAGACCTGGGAAGATCTCTCAGCGCAGCTTTCTTTGAGATGAGTTAATTTACTGTGTGGCAGCATTCACCAGGAGTTGGAAATCTCAGCTTGTTTGAAGAGACGGTCTTTAAATAGGCCTGTGCTGCAGTGTATTGGTGGGACTCTAGTTGTTGTACAAACAGTGGGCAAAACAAGGTTCTATAAGAACATTCTTTGAATAATAGTCTTCCTACAAACACCGTCACTAGTGTTTTTGTAAATTGGGATGTTTTCACTGGAAAAGTGAAATGCTGAGAGGTGATATGGTTACTGTCTTTAGGATTCTAAAGATCCTTGATAATGTAAATCATGTCAAGCTATTTTCAACTTGCCGAGGACACTGGAATCAGAAGACAAGGCCTATGCTTGATATGGGGCATATTCAAAACTCAAAACAAATCTGGGGAAGTAGTATCGACTGAACTGCCAGTCGAGTGATCAGCCTATAGAAAAGGCTCCCAAGGGAGATGGCGGATGCAGTTTGTACTGATTCATTCAAATGCAAATTCAATAGCTTTCTTTCAGTAAATAACATTTTGGGAGGCAGTAAATGAGTAATTTGAGGCCGTACATGTGGTAAATGTAGCATACCTTGGAGGATAAAGGTGACTTTGGCCCAAAGCTTTTCACCCATTCGGTTTTTCTCACCTCATGCCTGGGTCTATTTTAGATTATTCAATGCTTCCCAAACTTTTTTGATTAAAGGCCCCTTTTCAAATGGATTAGTAATCACAGATCTGCCCTCCCCTCTATCAAGATACTATATAATGAATATAACATGAAAATCCTGAATCTAAGGAACATTTCATTAATAATGTTTTTAGAGAAGCAGGTGTTTACTTACAATTATCAATGCAGAGCATTTATATCTTTGGCAAGAAGCCAAGAGAGGTGGTAGGTGGGGGAGGAGGGTGGGTTCAGAAGATGTGGGAAACGGGGAACGGTGTGGGAAACAAAACATTGGCAGCGGATAAAAGAAAGAGCATGAACATGCTTCTGGACACCAACCTAGACATCCTGGACATTCACTCAGGACCAGCGAGAGAAATCGTCAGCCCTACTGCTTCTCCTGTTTCCAGGCCCTCAGGTGTGTCTGTGCAACAGAACTTTTAAAAAGCCAGAGAACAAAGACTGAATGTTTCACAGTTGTATGTGTGTTTTTTTTTATCAGCAAGTCTAAAGATTCTGCTGATTGCTCCTCACTACAATATATTTTCAATATCTGCTATGCAACACAACTTTATCACAATATTTCAATACCTCAGAAAACTCATAAAAAGCACCAAGTTAGATTTGGATAATAGGTAAGTCGACTAAAGGACAAGATTGAAGTCAATGGAAAATACCCTTGCTAACATTTTGTGATTCATGCAGAAAGATGCTTCTGTACACAAAGCATTCTGCAGTCTCATTCAGTTTAAATAATATCCAGTTTTTCTATTCTTCCTGCCAAAGTGGACAACCTCACACTTTTCCACATTATACCCCATCTGTCAATTTTTTTCCCACTCACTTAACTTACCTATATCCCTTTTCGGACTCTTTGTACCCTCCTCACAACTTGCTTTCCAACCTATTTTTATATTGTCAGCAAATTTGGCTCTAAGGCAGTTGGTTCCTTCATCAAAGTCATTAATATAGATTGTAAGTAGTTGAGGCCCAGCACTGATCCCTATGATACTCCACTAATTACAGTTTGCAAAACTGGAAACAACCCATTTATCCTGGCTAACATTTTTCTGTGCATCCTCTATGCATGCTAATATATCACCTTAACACCATGAGCTCTTATCTTGGGTCGTAACCCTTTATGTGGCTCCCTATCGAGCGCCTTTTGGAAATCCAACACACTATCTACTAGATAAAAACAAAAAACTGCGGATGCTGGAAATCCAAAACAAAAACAGAATTACCTGGAAAAACTCAGCAGGTCTGGCAACATCGACGGAGAAGAAAAGAGTTGATGTTTCGAGTCCTCACGACCCTTCAACAGAACTGGGTGAATCCAAGGAGAGGGGTGAAACATATTTCAGACCTATTGAGGCCTTTAAGTGGTCAATTAATGACCAGTTAAGGGCTTTTTCCTGCCTCATTGCAATTTTTCATGTGGAGGGTGGAAGCAGGAGCCAGGTTTGAAGCCCAGAAGTCCCATGCCAGGTGTTATTAGCAGGAAATGGGAAGTACTTCTTTTACAGTCTATCAGAGGCCACCCTACCGGGGTTTGCCCCCATGCACTTCCCAGTTTCCCCTTTACCCATGGTCTGTGCACCATGCCCCCTCCACTCTTGCCGTCATCGCTGGGTCCTCCTAGCCTGGCCCCACCGAAATCCCCGCCACCCAGCACCCCACTGTCCCCCCAGAACCTACCTCTCCATCCGGCTCCAATGACAATCTTTGCTGGGAACTGGTTGTGGTCCCAGCAGTGGCCACCGCTCCTAGTGGCAGTGCTGGAACCAGTGAGCTGCCGGCCATCTGATTGGTTGGTACCTCTCGAAACATCTTCCTCAGATGGGGCAGAGGTTTCACCCTGTGCCACTTAAAATCCATCCATCTCTCCATTTCCTGTCACTCATCCAATTTTATATCCATGCTGCCACTGTGCCTTTTCTTCCTGGGATTCAACTTTGCTGGCTAGCCTATGTGACAATTTATCAAAGGGCTTTTGGAAGCCCATACACACCACATCAACTGTAAAGCCCTTGTCAATCCTCTTCGTTACCTCACCAAAACTCTCAATCAAGTTAAATACAAGTTTCCTTTAACAAATCTATGGTGGCTTTCCTTAATTAATCCATACTTGCCCAAGCGACTGTTAATGATAATCATTTCTAAAAGCATTCCCACCATTGAAGATAAACTGACTGATTTGTAATTGTTGATATTATCCTTACACCCTATTTTGAACAAGGGTATAACATTTGCAATTCTCCAGTCCTCTGGAATCAACCCCCCCATCCACCACCGTGTCGAAGGAGGATTGGAAAATTATGGCCAGTATCGCCAGAATTTCTACCTCTACTTCCCTCACATCTTTGGATGCATCTCATCTGGTCCTGGTGACCTGCCAGCTTTAAGTACAGACAGCTTTTCCAATACTCCTCTTTTTAGCCCATTTAGTATCTCAACTGCCTCAACTGCAGCATCTTATACCTTGGTAATGATAGATGCAAAGTACTTGTTTAGTCCCTCAGTCATGCCCTTTGCCTCCATACATAGATCCCATTTTAAGTGTCTAATCAACACCAACCCTCCTCTTACTACCTTTTTATTATTCATATGCCTATAGGAGACTTTTGGATTCCTTTTTATGTTAGCTGACAGTGTCTTCTCATACTTTCCTTTCACCTATATTATATCCTTTTTAATTCCCCCCCTGAACTTTCTATATTCAGCCTCATTCTCATTTATATCATCAACCTGACATCTTTCATATGCACTCTTACTGTCTGTCTCGTTCATCAACCAGGGAGCTCGGAATTTGTTTTCCTGCCTTTTCGCCTCATAGGAATGTACCTCAGCTGTACCCAAACCATCTCCACTTTAATGGCAGTCCATTGTTCCACTACAGTTTTGCCTGCCTATCTTTGATTCCAATTTAGCTGGGACAGATCCATTCTCATCCCACTAAAATTGGACCTCCTTCAATAAGTATCTTTTTCTCTCATTGTCCCTTGTCCTTTTCCATTGCTAAACTAAACCTTATGATACTATGACCACTTTTCCCTAAATGGTCCCCTACTAACATTTGATCTACTTGACCCACCTCACTCCCCAGAACCAGATCCAGCAATACCATCTTTCACATTGGACTAGAAACATATTGAATTATCCTGAATGTACTCAAGGAACTCTTCCTCCTCTCTGCCCTTACACTATTAATATCTAGTCCATATTTGGGTCATTAAAGTCCCTATTATTGTTACAGTATTGTACAGTCTCTGTAATTTCCTTGAAAATCTGCTCCACTACACCTTTCCCACAAGTTGGTGGCCTATAAAATACACCTCACAGTGTTTGGAAAGGTCATTGAACTACAACATTAACTCTGTTTCTCTCCACAGATGCTGCCTAACTTGCTGAGAATTTCCAGCATTTTCTGCTTTTATACCTAGGAGAGTAATGGTAGCTCTAGTGTTTCTTAACTCTAACTGAATAGTTTTATCTTTGAACCTTCCAGGGTATCCTTTCTCTCTAGCACTGTGATATTCTCCATAAACAATACTGTTACCCTTCCACCTGCCTTTCACAGAATCACAGAATCACATAGTGCAGAAGAGGCCCTTCGGCCCATCGAGTCTGCAGCGACCCGTGAGAAACATCTGACCTACCTACTTAACCCCATTTACCAGCACTTGGCCCATAGCCTTGAAAGTTATGACGTGCCAAGTGCTCACCCAGGTACTTTTTAAAGGATGTGAGGCAACCTGCCTCCACCACCCTCCCAGGCAGTGCATTCCAGACCGTCACCCCCCCCCCCGGTAAAAAAGTTTTTCCTCACATCCCCCCAAACCTCCTGCCCCTCATCTTGAACTTGTGTCCCCTCGTGACTGACCCTTCAACTAAGGGGAACAACTGCTCCCTATCCATGCCCCTCATAATCTTGTACACCTCGATCAGGTCACCCCTGAGTCTTCACTGCTCCAACGAAAACAACCCAATTCCTTCCCTATTTTTCCTGAACTCCAGGTGTCCAGGAATGTACACAGGAATACATGTATATAATACCCAATCCTGCCCTTCTTTAAACCAGGTCTCCATTGTCAACACAAGATCATGTTCCCAGGTGGCTATCTGCACTTGCATCTCACCAACTTTATTTACCATGTTTTGTGCAATTACAAACTTGAATTAGATCTTACTGTGTTTTCTATTAATCTGACCCTCACCTGATACATTAATGCTTAATACCGGGATTGTTTTATGAGGAGAGATTGAGGAGAATGGGTCTGTATTCTCTAGCATTTAGAAGGATGGGAGATGATGTTGTTGAAACATACAAAATTCTTACAGGGCTTGACAGGGCAGATGCAGGAAGGATGTTTCCACTGGCTAGGGAGTGGGTGGAGTTTAGAACCAAGGGCCACAGTCTCAGAATAAGAGGTAGGCCATTTACGACTGAGATGAGGGGCAATTTCTTCACTCAGAGGGTTGTGTATCTTTGGAATTCTCTACCCCAGAGACCTGTGGAGGCTCAGTCATTGAGGATGTTCAAGTCAGAAGTTGATAGATTTCTAGATATTAAAGATATCAAGGGATATGCAGATAGTGTGGGAAAATGGCATTGAGGTAGAAGACCAGCAATGATCTAGTTGAATGGCGGAGCAGGCTCAAGGGGCTGAATTGCCTACTGCTGCTCCTATTTCCTATGTTACTCTGTTCCTGTTTCTTACTCTGGTGCTATCCGTCTCTCCCAATCCTTTGTTCATCTTGTTTCTCCCAAGTCAGGAATGGGATGTGACTTGGAGGCAAAACGGAAGGTGATTTTGTTCCCTTAAAAGTTCTGCTTTTGGTTTTCTGGACAATAGAGGTCACAGTGGAAGGAGAAGGCATCCTTGTAATATGTTATCTGCTGTTGGACCTCCTCCACTTTCCTCATTGAGGCTCATGCCAGCTGTCACTGACATAAACCAGCAGCATTCACAAGATTCACGTGTGTATTTATCATCATTCACTGTTGAAACACTGAGTTGAACACCCCAGAAATATGATCCACTTTGAAGAAATCAAAAATTGAAATTGGCCCTTCTTTTTATTCTGAGTGTATTTGGCACAAGGCCAGGTGCAAAGACATCTGGAAATAGCTGGCTCGCGATGATGGTGCATGGTTATCTTTAGCCTAATAAAGGGCTTACAGGTTGCATAAAGACCCACTGCACTGACTTGCACCAACTAATTCCTCACATTGCTGGACATCATGAGAAATAAATGTTTATTCATGCAACAGATGAGGTCTAGATGGCAGCTTTCCTCTTCTTCCATCTACTGTTAACATACAGTTTAATTAAATAGCTCTGGTACATAGCCTGAAATCATTGTTAACACATGCATTTAATGGCAGATTTAGAGATAAAGGTAACCATGGGTAGGGAGGACAATTTTTATACCAGCTTAATTCATGTTTTAAATTATCCTAATTAACATAATCAATATGCAAATACATTAATCTGATAATTTATCCTTAACAACCTAATTATGTTCTCTTGTTTTGTAAAGTTAGGGCTGAGTTGAGTTACTGTGGAAAGTCTGTTTCATAATTCAATTTGCATATACAAATTGTCTAATTAGAGAACCATATTAATAGAGCTTCTCTCTCTGCAGGCTGAAGGTTTCTATTCTGTTTCATAAAGATACCCCAACATTTTCAAATTATATGTGTAAAATATTAGGAGTCCTGGACGACCAATGGTTTAACTGTTTCACAGACAAAATAAAGAGAAAAAAATGCAAGAAAGCTCAGGAATAAAAAGACTTTGAAGGAATTCTCCAAGTATCTATTAATACCGTCAGCTTATGGGGCAGGGGAGAGTTGAATCAGACGTGACTATGATTGGTACAGAATTTCTTTGCATGGTAATTAGAATCAGTTGCTCTGTTTACAGTGTTAAAAAGACAAATCTATTAAATTGTACAGGCTCTATTATGGCATGAAACTTCAGAACTTCTGCAGAAACTAAGGACAATAATTCGGTGTTTTGAAATTCTGAAATGGAGCAGATTATGATGAAACAGTGTCATAATTCATACTTCATTGACAGTGAGTCAAAGACCTGGAACTTCCTGCACGGCTTGGACAGCAATGGTACAAGACGAAGGCCCACCACCAACATCTTCTTGAGGGATGGGAAATAAATGCCAGCTTTGCCAGCAATGCCCATACCATAAGAATGAATAAAATATATAAAGAATAAGGCTTTAATCTTTATAAGTAATGCACAGGCTCCAAACAAGAATGAAGTAGGCGCGTGCTTCTATGACAAAATAAAATGTGAAAGGAATGGTGAGCTAGAAAAACAGACCACTGGGGCAAACATTTCTAATGCAAATAACTTACTGAGACTGTTTATTTCGATCTTGTTTGAAGAGAACTCTCTAGCAAAATTCCCCATCTTTTTGGCAGCAAGGTATCAGATCATTATACTTTCATAGTCATGTCTTGGTCCCTTTCTCATTCCCCAAGCCAAGCAAACAAAACTGTATCCGAATAACAAAAGCAAAATACTTTGGATGCTGAAAATCATGACCTTTTCATGGCCTTGATTTACCATCTTCTCCAGGGATGGGACTCAAGATAGAACAATATATCCCAGTAACTGAAGCTTACCCAAGTTTTTGATTGGGTCACAGGGTTTCAACCTGCACCCTTGTTATCCAATGTGGAACTGTGTGATGCCAACTAACTGCGATCCAAATGCAGGGAAACTATTTTTAAATACTCCTAATTATGATTTTCATGTTAGAATTGTACAAGTTCTATTATGGCATGAAACTTCAATACTTCTGCAGAAATGAATAACAATCATTTGGTGCTTTGAAATTCTGAAATGGAGCTGATTATGGTAAAAAGGTATCATAACTCATATTTCATTGTTGTTGGATCAAAAACCTAAAGCTCCCTACACAATAGCAGTTTGACAGGAGTTGTATAGTCCCTCGAGGTGAATGCCATCAGAAAATAGGATGCAGGGCTCCCTGATTACCAGCCCAGTTTAGAAGCTTATTGGTGATTTTTGACGTGTGCGTGTGTGTGTGTGTGTGTGTGTGTGTGTGGGCAGCCCTCGACTCCTGGACTCTGACCTACTCTACTTATTAACAATGATGGATTTGCAATTTTGAACAGGCAAATAACAACTTGGCATTGCTAATGATTTTGTGTAGGCAAACCTGTATGTAGCAAAGGGATAACCAGGGAATGGTGGGAAGCTAACCAATCACTCCACACCCGCCATCAAAGAAATTTAAAGCATTCTGAAGCATTCAAGGAGAAGATTAAATGGGGGAAAAATGGAAAGCTTTGCTATTCCCATTGTTTATTACGCAATAATCATTGTGCAATGATCACAACCTAAACAGTGGCAAGAAAGCAGAGCATCACGAGTTAATAAAATTGCATACCTGGAAATATAGAATCTGACTGTATAGAAGGAGGGCATTCAGCCATCGTGCCTGTGCTGGTTCTTTAAAAAAACTCCAATTGATCTAACTTCTTGGCCAGAATCTTATCTATGTCAGACGGGCTGGGCGGGGGCGGGCGTAGAGCCAATCGCTGCCCTGCGCACCGCCATTTTGCATGGGCAGGCAGGCAGAAGGAAGAGGGACAGTCAGGGCACTGAGCTGCCTCAGGGAGATTAAGAACATATTGAAATTTTGTAATAAAGAAAGAGAAAAATTATTTACACATGTCCCCTCCTGTGACTGTGTCACTTGAGCTGGGACATGTTTGTTAATTTATCAAAATTTATTTGTTGATTTTATTAAACCTTCAGGAAAACTCATCCTGTCCATGGGTGAGGTTTCCTGAAAAACACAAAGGCTGCTTGGGCAACGCTGTTAATTATCTAAATTGTCAGCCCCTCACGCTGATGGCAATATTCTGGCCCTTGTGTTTTTTTGTCCATATGCTGGATTCAGGTCACTGCTGAAAGCTTTGAGACTGTTTATCATGACCAACAACAGATATTGCCAGCATTTGAACAATGGTTGCACAGCCCTGGGATTACTTACACTGTCTTTGTGTTCAATATACAGAAAAATGAATAGTTTTATAAGTGAACTAAAACTCACAGAGGGAAGCCAGCTAGCTTAGTGTGCTAGATGACTAGAGTATGGATCCAATGAGCACTGATAGCATGGGGTTTGATCCTGTTCCATCTGCGAAATAATCGGAGCCTGCTTACTTGCCTTATTCATAGTAAAAATATCATAGCACTTTGCCATGTTTTGGTGAATGGTCATCAAGGACCTGCCTTTGGGCAGAGAGCTGATGAAGAAAGTACATATTATATTGCTTTTGTTCCAATATAGCAAATGGTGTTCAGATGAATTGCAATAATAACCAAGCATGCTGGTACTGGTTAGGAGCTTACTAAAATGAACATAAGATTTTCCTCAGAAACTTAATTCGTTGTGACAACAATCTTAACTCCAAATGAGTCTGGTCATTACTTGATCATTTAAGTTTGTGTATTCCTATACAGTGTTCCAATCCTATCCAACAGAGCAGTTAATGAGTCCACAATGTTTTCTGCATCAGGCATCTACAGGGGAAAGGATTATAAGGAACAGCTGAGTGAACTCTTGGTGTTTATTAGTATTTATAGAGCGCATTCTCTAGTTGCATCTGATACGGGAGTGGAATGGATGCTGAGTCGAGTAAGACAATCAGTAATCATGCTTGCAAAGTAGTTGGAAAGTCTTCTGGATGGGCTGCTCCCCTGATTGATCAACAACATACTCTGCAGCACTTTAAATAGTTAGGCAAGGCATCAGGGAAAATAGATTGAGCAGAAAGGTTTCCCAACTATATCGCAAGTGCAATTGGTAAGTAAGTGCATCATGACCATTGGATGCTATGAATGCTCAAAGTTATCACTGGGATTGTGTTACAGAAGGCCTGTTGTACTTCAGTTGCATTATACAAATTATTACCAATGCATGGAATTACATGTTAAAAACCTTTACTGATCTCATGCTCTGGAGTTAAAGTCGCTCTCACAACTGATTAAGTTAGTGAGGAAAACCCAATGTCTTGACTGAGGAGGGTCTAAATAAGCATGTCTATTCATTTTGCAATTGCCAAAGCCACCTTTTGGTATGGTGTCAGCTGTTGGTAGCATTCTTGCCTTTGAGCCAGAAGGTTGTGAGTTCAACCTTTTGGAACGTAAGCTCAAAGTCTAGCCTGACACTCAGTGTAATACCATAGGTGTACTGCACTGTGGAAGGTGCCAACTTTTGGATCAGATGTTAACTGAGGCCCTGTCTGCCCCCTCAGGTGGATGTAAAAGATCTCAAGGCACTATTTTGAAGAAGAGTAGAGGCGTTATCCCCAGTGTCCTGTCCAATATTTATCCCTCAATCAACACCACAAGAACAGACTATCTGCTCATTACTACATTGTTATTTGTGAGAGCTTGCGGTGTGTAAATTAATTGCCATGTTTTCTACATTACAACATGATTACACTGCAAAAGATTTCCATTGGCTCTAATTAAGTGCTACGGTCATTTTAAAGTCATGAAGATCACTATATAAATGTTTTTCTTTGTTGCATCTTAGTAAAAGCATTAAAAAAAGGAATATCCATACTTTAAAATGGGCTTTCCTCTGATTTTAAAGACCTACTCCCTTTTACCCATTTGCAGACTGTGAAGAAATCAAAACCACTGTTAATAATTTCAAAGTTGTACAAGTACTAGATTAAAACTGCCCATACTGCTGGCAAGTTCAAAGCTGCATCTGGAGTTAAATTTACCTTTGACCTGAAACCTAACTGAAAGGTTTGGGGAAGAATAGGTAACACGGAACATCAATGTGCTGCTCTGTGGGCCTGCAGAGGATTCTTAACACCTGAACACTAAAGATTTTTTGTCTTTATCTTTGACCCCACCCCCATTCCCATTCTCTTTGGCTAGGAATAGCCTTGAGCTTTAAAGGACCAATAAAAATAATGCCAGCAGACATAGGTTCTCCTCTTTACAGTGTCTAGTGAAGGTGAAAGGACTATTTAAAATCACAGTTTATTCAATTCAAGCATATCCAAACCAGTCGTAGATATTTCCCTTTCCAGGCCTGGAAAGCATGTCTCTCTTATCAAAATCACCATCTAAAGTGTCACCAATGCTGAGGCGTGCCTACAGTTCAGATTCAGCTGCTCTGTGACTCATGTGATCTCTGTGTTTACACTGCTCTGATGCTTGGTCAGGAATTACTATCAAGTTACCAAATTGACACATGCACCATGCATCTTCTGTGGGCAGGGGGATTTATTTGGCAGCTGGCTATAAACTGGAGGCAGGAATGCATAAGCCTCTTGCTGTGAACTAAGAAAGCATTGCATGAGATAATAGCCTCGAGAAAACATTGACAGCACTCGATAAACCTGGTGAGATATATAGTGCAGAATTTTATGTTGATCGAGCGGGTGCATGAAAACATCAGAAGCGCGCCCACTGACAAATAAGAAACATCAGAAGCACGCCCACTGGCAAATAAGAAACATCAGAAGCGCACCCACTGGCAAATAAGAAACATCAGAAGCGCGCCCACTGGCAAATAAGAAACATCAGAAGCGCGCCCACTGGTAAATAAGAAATATCAGAAGCGCGCCCACTGGCAAATAAGAAATGTCAGAAGCGCGCCCACTGGCAAATAAGCCCATTAACGGAGCAATTGACTCTGATTTTTCATGGTCCATCCAACCTTATGGTTGGCAGACGGGCAAATTGGCCAGGCAGCCTTTACATTTTTCATGAGGAGAATTTTAGGCTCATTGGGCAGGTGCGTGCCCAATCCAGCCGAGCGTAAAATGACACACAGTGACATCGGGCGAGCATCCCAACATCACTGCGCACTTGTGCGATATTTCAGCCGCCGGGCGCACTGCCAGTGTTGGCAGCACGCCCACCTAAAATTAAAAGGCTCATTAAGGCCATTAAAAGGGTAACTGAATGAAATTTCTTGCTGCCCTTCCAACCTTGTGGTTGTTGGGCAGATGAAAAGGCCAAGTGGTCTTTGCTTTTTTTATGAAACCTCATCCATGGGTGGGATGAGGTTTCCAACAGCAAAAGAAAAATTTTTACATTTCATTTATAACATGTCCCTGTTCATGTGACAGAGGCACAGTCACATGAGGGGACACGTTTTATAACATTTTAGAAATCTTTACTTTTAATGTTTTAAATTGTTCATCTCCCTAAGGCAGCTCTGTTTTCAGTAGCTAAATTTTCCAGTGATTTATTATGATACATGGACACTTTCTTTCAGCTTCTGAAACCTTTATTTTTGATTTTTCATGTCTGCAGCTCCCTGAGGCAGCTGTCTGCCTTCAGGGAGCTTTCTCTCAGCGCTGACCCGTGCCTGCATTGACGTCAGGGCCCGCCTCTTGCCACCCCCACCCCGGCAGCACTGAGCTTTTCAGCACGCAATTCACACTGGTTGGCTGTTAATTGGCCAGCCAGTGTGAAATTGCAATCGCGGGCCGATCGCAGTTGGCTGTCCATTCTCCAGCTGTTGCATTGGCCCGCTAATCGCGCCCACCCGCTGATCTAAAAATTCAGACCAAAGAGTAGTACCATCCCTCCTTTGAGGAAAGTAGTATCAATGGGTGCATGTCTGGCCATTTTCAGGCCAGACATGGCCATTGAGGATATTGGTGGATGAATATCTGAGAAGTTGTGAAGCCCAAGCCTAGGTGGTCCAATCCTGTGAGAGGGGTGTCTGTTTCTCATCCCTAGTGATGAAGGAAGCTCGGAAGGCTTCATGTGTCAAGGCTGACATTGACCTGCCTCCTACTTCATTGTTGTGGTACGTGGTTGATATCAAACATGTTCATGCCTCCTTTTAAATAATAGACAAATAAACATCAAGTGTTGCCTGTTCCACTAGCATTTCCAGCTGATATTGAGAAGGTGGGTGAACAGTTGACCTCTGAAAGAGGGATAGTCTCATTGGGTCTAATGGGTTTGGTCTATTCCTAAGAATGGGGTGAAACTTTATGCCTAAAAATGGTGGATTGGGGTCGGGTTCAGGTCACACGTTAAAATTTTAAAAACCTTGTGCCCAATTCTAACCCAGCCAGTTTTGGATTGAATGCATGCAGGACCGAGGGGTGGGCAGCCACTGCACTGCAGGGAGGCAGCTTGGCAATTGAAATATTTAATAAGGCAGGCAGCCTCTGATTTAGCCTTCTTTGGAGTCTTAACCTTCATGGGTTTCTCAGACCTCAGCAAACCTGGCAACTGAAAGAAGTGAGGAGAGCTTTGGGGAGAAGGTTTACGGCATTGCTTGTGAGCGCAGAGGAGCATAGGAAGTCCACCGCAGCCTTCCTAGCTTCCTTCATCCCTCCCCACCCCTATCACAAGGGATGGGAAACAGACACCACTCTCCTAGGATTGGACCACCCAGGCTTGGGCATCACAACTCACCAGATATTGTCCCCATGCAGTAAGATCTGGACAACATTCATGTTTGGATTGATAAGCAGCAAGTAACAACTGGGTCACACAAATGCCAGGCAATAACCATCTCCAAGAAAAAGGAATCTAATCATCTCCCCTTGACACTCACTGGCATTGCCATCTCTAAATCACCCACCATCAATATCCTGGGGGCCAGCATTGAGCAGAAGTTTAACTGGACTAGCCATACAAATACTGTGGCTAGAAGAGCAGGTCAGAGGCTGGGAATTCTACAACGAGTAACTCACCTTCTGATTCCTCAAAGTCTATCCACCATCTACAAAGCACAAGTCAGGAATGTGCCAGAATACTCTCCATATACCTAAATAAGGACAGCTCCAAAAACATTCAAGTAACTCAACACCATCAAGGACCAAGCAGCTGGCTAGAGTGGCATCTCATATACCACCTTAAATACTCACTCCCTCCACAACCAGTGCATCCCGGTGGCAACATGTACCACATGTGCCATCTACAAGATGCACTGCAGCAACTCACCACCACATGGATTGCAATGGTTCAAGAAGGTAGCTTATTACTACCTTCTTGAGGGCAATTAGGGATGGACAATAAATGGTCACCTCCTGTGAATGAATAAAAAAATGGTCCAGATGTCATTTGATTAAATCATCAAGAATGATTCTGATCAGAGTTGGCAAGCCTAGTCAGGTAAGCTTTCAATTTTGGTTTTTAGAGCATCATAAATGCTTTTTAAAATTAGTCCTGCTGAGATTCTCCCAAGTGAAATCCCTCAGGTTTTCCACTGGGAGTCATCTTTCACCAGTAACCATATGTAGTCAGTTAGCTATAAGTCCTGGCAGTGTTGGATTCAACCCTTGGTAAATGCTCATTTTGCATTTTGAGAAACTATAAACAACGGTGTCAAAATATGAATTACCAAATCTCACTGGAGTTTCTTTCTTTGCAGGAATTTTATTTTCTATCTTGATATTTCTGTTTGTGATGTGGAAGGAGTTTGTGGTGGATTTGGAAAGATACATACTGATAGAGAGAAGAAACAGCTGCATGGATATCCTAGTCCACGTGCAGTACGGATGGTCTTTCATGTTTGCGGCTGCTGGGATTCCATTGACTCTACTTGCTGGACTGCTGTTCTACCTAATTGGCTGCACCATCAAGGCCCATAACAAATAAGAGGTAGATGCTGACACCTGGAGTGACAAGCTCTTGTGCGGTGCTAGTTTGATTCCGTGCAGTGGGAAATCAAAAATAGTCATCAATGCTCCAACATATTTGAGATTACAGTAAGGTCCATCTCGTTTTGAGATCCATGGAGACATATGAAGCAAGCCCCAGCTCTATTTTCAGAGGATATTTTATTTTGGTTTAATGATGCATCACATTTGAGAACACAGGAATTAATTTTGCCGACATAGGGTGTACTGAAGAGGATCTTTAAGCCTGCAGATTAAGTTGGTCATTTTAGCAAACAAATGCTTCACACATTCATCTGACATTTCTTGTTCCACTATTTTAACTCGGGCATTAACCCCATGAAATAACTGACCGAGAAATGTTTTTCAAATTAATCGATTCTTCACCCATTATTATTATCAAAAGGTATGTCTCAGCTTTGATCATTTGAGGACATGTTTTATTTTATTAGATTTTGTAAAAAAAAAAACAAAAACTGAAATTATGCTTTCAATAATGCTTTTATTCCATGACATTTTGCTAAAAGAAAATGCTATTTTGGATATCCCAGCTGCTACAGCTTTACGCATCAGGTCCATTAATATATTTTTCTTTTGATATTCATTCATGGCATCAAACACTGTCTCAATTTTTTATATTGCTATGATTCAGTGATTGGTTGATGTGGAATAAAAGCTTCACAGTGAATGGCAGCTGATTTTGATGTGTTTTTGACCAGATATTTATTCTCAGGCTCTAATGCTAAAGTTAACGTAAGTCCCATGTATTTAGACCTATGACTGTTAACATAGAATATCCTGAGGATAATTCAATAATTGTGTTTCAAAAGCAGATAATTATTTAAAGTGACTTGTATAGTCTAAAAAGCTAGCTGCTATGATATAGTTGGTATGTTTAAATCTGCTCTTCAACTTTCAAGCTTTTCCAGCATGATATCGGTGTTGTAGGAGTGTATTATCAAAGATTATCTTTACTGTGCCAATTTTTAATGCTTGTTCATGTGTGCACAATGCAGGGTTGCTGAAAAACTTATGTTTTGTACCACTTTTGGGAGCGATGCAAATATTATTGAAATAAACATTGCTTGGAAAATGTAAAATGTAGCTTGAGAGACGTTTATATAAAGCAAAATTCACAAGGGCTATATTGAGGGGGAGGGGGGACGCGGTGGTGACATAATGGTGATGCCACTGGATTAGTAATCCAGAAGCCCACACCAATGCTCTGGAGGACATGGATTCAAATCCCAACACAGCTGCTGGTGGAATTAAAATTTAATTTATAAATCAAGAATTGAAAGCTAGTCTCAGTAATAGTGACCATGACAACTATCATTGTTTGTTGTAAAAACCCTTCTAGTTCAATATTGCCCTTTAGGGATGGAAATCTGCTGTCCTTACCTGGTCCAGCCTACGTGTGACTTCAGACCCACAGCAATGTGGTTAACTCTTAACTGCCCCTTGAAATGTCTTACCAAACTATTCAGTTCAAGGGCAATTAGGGAGGGGCAAAAAATGCTGGCCTTGCCAGTAATGCCCATATCCCAAGAAAGCAAAAGAATTCCAGATATTGAATGGAAAAGGCAGACTTTTGAGGGGAGGAAAACTGCACTGCAACACAATTAAAATCTCAGTGGAGAATTAAATCCAATATTTAGACATAAATTGAAGACTAAGCTGGAAGTTCCTGCTTGGCCCTTTTAGACACATGAATGAGTTAGGTCAGATGTCGCCACCACTCAAGCACTTAACATGACCATGTTAAACTTCTCACTTCCACACAGAGGTAAACCCCTTTATTTTACATGGTCTCTATCAAAATAACAGGGAGAGGAGTGCATTGAGTTCATAATAACATCATTTCCAGTCTACAAAGTGTCTTCCACCAATTCTTGTTCAAATATTTTGTGAAGGTTCTCCATGCCACGGTGGAAGTTTACTATAGGTCGCGAATGAACGTTTTGATACAGGAGGCTACAGCCAGATGATTAGTAACTTCTGGGAGCACAGAATAACTGGCTGTGGATAAGTATGGAAGGTCATTGCAAGTCATTTAAACATTCACATTGGTCAATGAAAGGACCAGAAGTGAAATCAGGGAAGTACAACAGGTCCTAAAGTTCCTGACTATTGTTGAAGAGGAAATCTTCAGGTTTGTTCATGTGGGCTTTGAAGTGGAAATGACTTCCACTAACTGGTGAGTGTCACTATATTTTGATATGATTTAGTGAATTGTAAAGCTTTATTTGGCTGATGCAATGAAGATCATGCGAGTTACCTAACACTATCAAACATTATCTCTTGTTGGTTGTTGTGTCATTGTGTCTCGGTGTGAAGTTTGTGAAAGGTGAGGGATACCAATTTCATTCTTCACCTTCTTCCATTGATAGGCCTTTTAGCACAACCCAAAGGCAATTATTCCATCCACCTGCAGTAATGTTTGTGCAACGAAAATTTCAAATTTCAGACATCAGCCTAAATACAATCGTCCGTGATCAGAAACATTGGTTGGATCTCCTGCTACAGCCGATTAACTGGTACAAAGGATTTAGCATTACAGCTCGGAAAGATGAATTGAGCAGATGAACTGCAGCTTCTACACATCAGAAACTGCAGGTGTCTCAGCAGGAAAATGAAGATATTAATAGGTATTCAAAGTAAGAGTGTGGTATATGAAAAGGATATTAACTGGAGCACTTATACAAGTCCATAGATCAGAGATTGGAGAACATTGATCCTACTTTGATCTGACTGGCTTGTTAAACTTCAGAATGACTATAATGCCGTTTGATGTGAAGAAAAATTCAAATGTCATAGTTCCTGCTGTACAACATATGAACTGAGCTACAAGGGAGTACTGAGAAAGGGATTGCAATGATGCACCATGTGGATCCTGCCATCTTCTATCTTAATCAGCTATTCGAAACAGATAACTGCCTAGTGCAGTTCTTCTTTAAATATATAGATCTAGATCCAAGTATATCATCTGGCCCCAGTTGCAATTTTAACCCGAATGGGGGAGCTGACACTGTTTTCCCACCAGGTGAAGGCTCATAAGAAGTGGATGAAAGAAGAAGGAGCAGTCAGCTGAGGTACGGTAATGTGTTAGCCCAGGAGGACATGCTCACAAGATTCAGTAATTCTTTGTGTGAAGCAGTTTTCCATCACTTAGATTTTGCAGCTCTTTAGAGAACCACAGAAGAAATCACTGGAACTGACAACCAAACTTCCTCATCCTAACTCACTTCACTCACATGCATTCATCACCAATTAAAAGTTACATGAAGCTCTGCATGTATTATAGAATCATAACAACTATTTAGCGCATTTTACCGGTTCTTGCACTGAGGTACCAGATGATGGATCTAGGCACCTCCATCTTTTCTTCATAGAGATCACAGAATTATAGAAAATTATAGAAAAGGAGGCCATTTGGCCCAATGTGTTCACGCTGTGGCACAAGGTTACCCAGGCTAATGTCACCCTCCATTTGGTCTGCAGCCATGCAGGTTTCTGCTCTTCAAGGAGACATTCAAGTGCTTCAGGGAAATGGGGAGAGTGGGAAAAATGGTGTAAGAGGCAATTGATCAGCAATGATCTGTTTGAAGAGCAGCACAGGCTCGATGGGCCAAATGGCCTACTCCTACTCCTATTTCCTATTTTCCTACTTTTTAAATCTGCTGAGAATTTCTGCCTTACTCACCCTTTTAGGTGGTGAGTTCCAGGCCCCCACAACACTGTAGGAGAGAAAATATTTCCTCATCTCCCCTCTAATCCTCGTATCAACTACTTTAAATCTATGACTCTTCCAATATTCTCAGTGCACATTCAACAATTGATGATGAGATTTAACATGCCAGGTTTTTTAGAAGAAGGATTAGAGAGGTAATGAGGAAATATCTTTGATTACATGTCGTTGGCATCTTGTGCTTTTTGTGACAATATAACAAATCAAGTCTGCAGTTGTGCATGTAAGTACCAACTTTCACAGTAGCCATCATGCTCAAATAATGTAGATGCACAGGCTCTCTTTAGAATGGAAAACTGTGTTCAATTGAAGGGATTTGGCAATGATCATCATTAGATTATTATGTGCATCTCAGATTTCCCATGCATTGAGGCAGTAGAAACCTTCTCAGCAGTTACAGATCACTGGCTTTCCAGATAGTGTCAAAATCTTTTTGTGCACAGAATCCAGATACCCTGGATTTGTGGAAATGCTTTTGCATTGAGCTCCTATTGCTTTGACAATTGTTGATTCACTGCTTTGGAGAAAAAAAAATAAATGAAGCATGAAGAATGCACCATGAAAGCTTCAATCACCTTTATACAATTCAACACTGTGCTTTGATCAATAGTAACGTAATCTCAGCCAGCAGCTTGGAAAAGGATAGAGCCAAAAAAAAATTCAAGGCAGATTTAGCTTTCACCGACACAGAAAGTGTGATGATATTCACATAAACACTCTCCAGATGTGGAGTCAGCTCATATCATAATACTCTGAATCGACAGCTTCTCATGTACTACCCTTCCTCCCAAACATGCAACCCCTCAGGCCCATTCACCCTCATGCTGTTCCTACCATGCTGTCTTCAAACCAACTTTCCCCATGATCGTGTTCACCTCTACCTTTGTCCTCATAGCCACGCTCACTCATCTTCTTCTTCAGGGTAAGTATTGGCTGTAGCAGTTCCAGTCAAGGACGTGTTACAAGGTGGCAAGCTAGTTGGGGTGTATATGTGATGAGAGCCTTTATTCATGTCACAAGGCCATTATGAACAGAATACACCCTATAATAATGGACTAAATAGGTGGTTTGGTATGTAGTGAAAGACAATTTCCCCCCTAACATTGAGTAACTGAGGGTACAATATTCCCGCTGTTGGGAGTGTTGTGTGTGGGAGTGGGTGTGGACCCAATTGGGGGTGCCCCCGATCGGGTCCATGCCACCATTTTACGTGGAGGGGCCAACTAACCGCACCTTGTGCAGACGGGGTTGGGGGGTGGTGGGGGAATTCCCTGAGTCGGGAGTGCGAGAGCACAGAAATCTCCCCGAGGCACAGAGCTACCTCAGGGAGATAAGTTTTAGGTTTGAAAAATTTTAATAAAGAGAAAGAAAAATTTTAAGACATGTCCCATCATGTGACAGTGCCACATGAGCTGAGACATGTCAGTGAACTTTAATGAAAACATTTATTTAATTTATAAACCCTTCATGAAACCTCATCCCGCCTGTGGATGAGATTTCATGAAAAATGCGAAGGCTGCCTGGGCTGTTCACCTGCCCGCCAACCTTAAGGTTGGACGGGCAGCTTTCTCAATAGATTTAATTGGTTAATTAATGGCCTTAACAGGCCTTTGACAGATCAGCGAGCACACAGCTAAACTGAAAATCTAAATGACTCATGTTGATGTCAGGATGCACACCCGACATCACCCCGCATCATTTTACACCTCGGCGAGTGGGCCCTGCCCCCGCTCGCTGAGCCGAAAATTCTCCCCTAAGATATTTGTTTGGGATAATCTGCTGAAATACAGAATTTCTGTCTTTTGATATTCACACAGAGAATGTATTGATTCCTGAAAGATATTCTCTGTAGATTTTTACAACTGCATAATGCAAATAGTTAATAAAATTAAACTTGTCTAGCGCAATTTGAATATGCGTGCAAAAATTGCTTGCAACAATGACCCATGTTGTACATATTAAGATCAAATGATAAAATCTAATTTGGACTGAAACATTTGTGGCTAATGTTTTATTTATTGTGATGTTTTCAATATGTCTCACAAACCCGACATTAGATGTTAAACATGTATCGAGCTGACATCACAAACCCTAACAATTGATTTTAAATATGGACAGAACTGACAGTCACATGCCTGGAATTTAAAGAAATCAATGTTTTGACTTATATCGTTGCAGTGATGTATAATTTTAACATCAAATTATTAAGCAATGATCAGATAAATGTTGCGCTTTCTTTAAATGTCATTGGTGGAATACAGCTGGTCAGGGTGAATAATAAGCTCTTAAGATTGAGGTAGATAGGATAAACGAATGATACTGATAGGGAATAATGAATATAAGCTATAGAGATTGTCTAATGATTCCATTGAGGACTGACTAATAATATTGATAGAGGGAGGCCTATTGTATTCCTCTCCATCAGTGGTCAAGAGTTATTAAATCTCACTTATTTGATGTCATAATTTCATTATCCATCATTTATTATGGATAAAGATTAAGTAGAAAGACTTAAGGTGAAATTAGCCACTGACTGGACATGTAACCGGCTAAGGAATTACCATTGAGACTAAAACAGTGGTAAAACTGCTGCTCTCCCCAGATGTTTTCACCTGGTTGAAGATGGTGGCATAGTGGTAATGTCACTGAGCTAATAATTCAGAGGCCCAGGCTAATTGTTCAGGGGGTACGGGTTCAAATCCCACCATGGCAGCTGGTGGAATTTAAATTCAATTGATAAAATTGGGAATTAAAAGCTAGTCCAAGTGATATTGACCATGAAGCTATTATCAATTGATGTCATAAAAACCCATCTGTTTACTGATGTCCTTCAGGGAAGGGAAATCTGCCATGCTTGCCTGGTCAGGCCTACATTATGACTCCAGATCCATAGTCATGCCCTCTGAAATGGCCTAGCAAGCAAGCCACCCAGTTCAAGGGCAGTTAGCAATGGGCATCAAATGCTGGCCTTGCCAACAATGCCTGCATCCCATCAAAGAATAAATAAAGGTTAAGGGATGTTAGCAGGATGGGTGGGTCACACTATTCTGAAAACGGCAAGGGGGCTTGAATACAATTCAGGTTTTGAAAGTTGTAGATTCAGCCTCACTCCAGAAGACTGGAGCACATAATCTAGGCTGGCACTTTGGTAAATTGTTAACCTGAGATCCCATGGCAAAGAGTAAGGAGTCTTTCAGCTAAAATCATTAAAACAGATTACCTGATCGCTCATCTCATTGTTAGTTTATGGGATCTTGCTGTGCGAAGATTGGCTGCCAGGTTTCCTACATAACGAATGTGACTACATTTCAAAAATACATCTTTGCTGTAAAGCACTTTGGGACGTCCTTTTAAAGTGCTGTATAAATGTAAACCTTTCTTTAATTGAATCATTTCAACCAAGAAAATCACTTATTATATTCCAGTTTTTAGTTTGATTTGATCAGAACAGAGCTTTCCCAGTGATTGTCCTAGGGTGTGTTTGAATTTGGGAAAACTCAGATTTCAATATCCTGGTCGGAAATTTATGCTGACGGGATTTTAAGGTCCCGCTGATTTCAATGGAGTTTTGAACAGCTTGTTGCATTTTATGCCGGTACCTCCACCGCAACATAGCCATAAAATTCCACCCACTGGAACAGATCTTGTGATCAGCAATGAATGAACAGCACATTTGTTCCACTTGGACTTGCCCACAGATTTCCTATAGGCTTTTACATGCGAAGAACATCAGCTAGACCTCCAAAAATCCCAATGCCCTTTTACAGGGCATCTGGGACATGTGTGAGTGGGGTGAGCAAATGTTTTGTTTCCTTAACTAATCAGATTGAAGAATTATTAATCACAGAATCACACAGTGCAGAAGAGGCCCTTTGGCCCATCGGGTCTGCACCAACGCATGAGAAACATCTGATTTACCTACCTAATCCCATTTACCAGCACTTGGCCCATAGCCTTGAATGTTATGACATGCCAAGTGCTCATCCAGGTACTTTTTAAAGGATGTGAGGCAACCCGGCTCTACCACCCTCCCAGGCAGCGCATTCCAGACCGTCACCACCCTCAGGGTAAAAAAAGTTTTCCTCACATCCCCCCTAAACCTCCTGCCCCTCACCTTAAACTTATGTCCCCTCGTAACTGACTCTTCAACTAAGGGGAACATCTGCTCCCTATCCACCCTGTCCATGCCCCTCATAATCTTGCACACCTCGATCAGATCGCGCCTAAGTCTTCTCTGCTCCAAAGAAAACAACCCAACTCTATCCAACCTCTCTTCATAAATTAAATGTTGCACCCCTGGCAACATCCTGGCGAATCTCCTCTGCACCCCCTCCACTGCAATCACATCCTTCCTATAAGGTGGCGACCAGTACTACACACAGTACTCCAGCTGTGGCCTCACCAAGGTTCTATACAACTCCAACATGACCTCCCTACTTTTGTAATCTATGCCTCGATTGATAAAGGCAAGTATCCCATATGCTTTTTTCACCACCCCGCTAACATGCCCCTCTGCTTTCAGAGACCTATGGACACACACACCAAGGTCCCTTTGTTCCTCAGAACTTCCTAGTGTCATACCATTCATTGTCAAATTACTCCTTCCAAAGTGTATCACCTGACACTTTTCAGGGTTAAATTCCATCTGCCACTTATCTGCCCATTTGACCATCCCGTCTATATCTTACTGTAGCCCAAGACACTCAACCTCACTGTTAACCACCTGGCCAATCTTTGTGACAACCGCAAACTTACTAATCCTATCTTCCACATTGTCATAATGATCTGAGTCTGAACCATAATGAATCAGGCAGAGTATTTAATTCAGTGTCAAAACAGGTTTGGAAAGGGAAATGAAGGGAGAGAAGGCAAGATATGGTTAAGATACATATTAACATATGGGGCAGGATTTTCCCATCAGTGAGCGGGGGCAGGGGTAGGGCCCGCTCGCCGACATGTAAAATGAAGTGCAGTGACGTCAGGCAGAACTCCCGACGTCGTTGCGCCCCATTTAAATTTTCCAGTAGGCGGGGGCGCAGCAACGTCAGCTGTGTGCCCGCTGACCTGTTAATGGCCAATTGAGGCACATTGTCAGAGTCATTTAGCTAATTAATGGACCTGCCCGTCCAACCTTAAGGTTGATGGGAAGGCCAGGAGCCAAGGCAGGAATTAGAAAAAGCATAAAACATCATCCACCGACGGGATGAGGTTTCATGTAGGGTTTTAAAAATTTTATTAAAGTTTTTATAAATATTATTAACATGTCCCAACTCATGTGACAGTATTTTAATTATTGTCACAGAACAGCCGATCTCCCTTAGGCTGCACTTAGCCTCAGGGAGATGAGTGTGCTCTTTCATGTGCATGTGTGAAAGAGCGCACTCTTGATTTAGAGAATCCCGACTCCGCCCGCACAGGGAGCGCATAGCGCTTCCGTGTGGACGTAACACTGGGCGGGCCTTAATTGGCACACCCACGTAAAATGGCACCGCGCCCCCGATCGAGGTGAAAATTATACCCATGAAATAGGAGAAGGAGTTGGCCATTCAGCCCATCGAGCCTGCAGTGCCATTTGATAATTTTGCCTGCATTATCCCAGTGACTAAAACACAAAGGTACCTACTTGGCTGTATTGCGATTTGGGGCATCATAATAGGCCATATAAATGGATGTTTTGTCTTTCTTTCAGTACACCTGCATGCAGTAGGCAGAGTGACTGTAGCAATGGTGAAATTGGAGACTCAGTACTGACTCTCTAAGGATAATTAATCACTAAGCAATCAACTGACATTAGGAAAATGCTACAAAGAAATCACTACATTTACAAAGCAATTCAACTATGTAGCTAATACAACCTTACCATTCTGACATCGCTGGCACCAACCCACTGTCATACAACTGTGTTGTACACTGTGAATTTATACAGGTTCCATATGATGTTTATACTAAATAAATGTGCAAATAACATTTTTAAAAATCAAATTGTTGTTTGAGGTGTGAGAGAAACAGGCAAATTAAGTGGAAAAATATAATTAATAAATAAGAAACTCCAGCAGTGAATCCCCCATCCTCAAAGCCTTCCTCCCAACCTCCTCCAACCTTCCCCTAGAACCCCTCTCCAACCTCCCCACGGCCCTCTTTCTAACTTCTCCCTCCAACCTCCCCAGCAAACCCCCAACCCAACCCTCAGCCCCACAAGCTACCCCCCCAACCTTCCCATATGCCCCCACACACCCCCCACCCCCACCACACCCATCCCCCGCTACTCCACCACCCCAAACCGCTGCCATCCCCCATTCCAACTGCCCCAAGCTGCCCCAGCTCACCAAACCTGCCCTCCACTCAACTCCAACTGAACCCTAACATCCACCACCCCCAACATCCCGACCCCTCCAATCTCTCCCGCCAAACTCCCCCAACGGCTCCACCACTCCAACTCCCCCAACCTCCCTCACCACCCAACTTTTCCCATCCTCTCAAGTACCCCTGTCCCCCAACCTCCTCCGCCTTGCCCAAACCCCACAACCTCTCACCAATGCCCCCACCTCCCCTTCAGTCCTCCGACCCCCAACCTTCCCCCAACCTCCCCCTAACCCTCACCTCAGCCCTCCAACCTCTTCCTCAACTCCTCAACACATGCAGAACTCAATTAGTTCTAAGATTACAGGAGTTTCACTTACTGTTTTTCAACCGAGGGCGCTCTCATGACAGTTGCTGCCGTTGCTGCTAACCTTCGGGCAGTGAGGTTGGGATGGAGGAAGGGATGGGATGTTAATGGGGGGGATGGGGATGGGGGGATGAGGATAGACACAGGGATGTAGGGATAATGGAGGGAATGGGGTGAAGGAGTAAGGGGTGAAGAATACCTGATGAAACATTAATTATTCAAATACTTCAATCAAGCTCACAACCAAATGAAGAAATCATGCCGGCTTCAAGCACTGGCAGCAAATGTAACAACAACTTGCATTTATACAGCACATTGAGTAGGGCAACTATCTGAAAGTACTGCTGCTGTGCTGGGTAGGGAGGGATCAGGAGGGATGACAAGGACATGAGTCAAAGGGTTTGAAGGCCAAAAGATTTTTACAGGTGGAGAGAGAGCAGCAGAGCTAGAAATTTATTCGGTGAGGAGCTTTCGAAAAGCTTAGCTTTCTACTCATTGAACCATCATTCATATGCACCAGGTACAATATATTCATGAAGCTTATTCCGTTATTAATGTGACTTTTTCTGATGCCATAAAAATGCAATCAAGCAAACGGGGAATACAGAGCTCCTTGCAGTGGTTTGTTTTTAAAACACTCCAAAAGTTGCAATAAAGCACCAGGAGAATGGTTTTATTTTCCTGCTTCACTTCAAACTCTACTTGTAATTTGAAGAAAGCTACAAGCAAGCCAAGTTACAGAAACCTCGTAAGAACAAGGCTGTTTAAGCTGGGGGGGTTGGGTGGGGAGATGCATTCGGGAGGAGGGATCAATCCATAAAGTTTTACTTTGTTAAGTGGGCTACATAAATGCAATACATTGTTGCTGCACTAATGCACTGAGCAGACCTGGACATATTGTTTGTGCTTGCATAACTCACTAACATTCCAAACTGTGCAATGTTTTAGACTGTGTTTTCAGTTTGTGGTTACCTGGATGTCTGAGTCCAGGTGAACGGTTAAGTCAAGGCCAGCGTGCACGTATAGTGGTTAAAAAGATCAAGGACAGACAGGTGTCGGTGTTCTCTCCTGCTGTTCCAGTGATGCTCCAACTGTGACAAATGTTCTAGCAGCAGGAGTGTGGCTAAGATATTTGAATGAGTTGACGTCACTTCGTCAAGCAACTTTTCATTGTTTGGGCACAGTTTTGGCCAATAAAACATGAGAAGCAGTAGCTCCACTAACTGTATTCAAGCCACCTTATCGTAGTGGAGGTGTTTTGTTGGGGTTGTCTAAGTTCAAGAAGCATGCTGCCATTTCTGTATTTCCTTGCGCTGACCTTGACTTTTTCCATTCCTTTTGAGTTTTTTCTTCATGTATTAAGGTGCCAGCCTTAAGACATCCAGAAAAACAGGCTTACTTATTCATAGAACTCAATAAAGTTCATTAAGAGATAAATGCATTTATATAGCACCTTTCACATCCTCAGGGTACCCCCAAAGCTTTGTATACCTGATGAAAGTCCTTTTCAAGTCCAGCTGTGGTCTAGGTAAACCTGAAGCCCAATTTGCAAACAGCAAGACCCCACAAATAGCAATGAGATAAATCACCAGGAATCAGAGAAAATCATTGAGAGATAAACGTTGGCCTATAAGCCGCAGAGAACTCCCCTGCTCTTCTTTGAATAGTGCAATGATATCTTTTGCATCCACCTTGCAGGGTAGATAGGGCTTTGGTTGAAGCACAGCACTGTGGCCAGTGAAGCATTCCTTCAGTACTGCATTGAAATGTTAATATAGATTATCTGCTCAAGTCTCTTGAGTGGGATTATAAATGTTAATCAAAACTAAAGTGAGAAAGGAGAAACAAATGCACAGAACTATTGAGATTCAAGTGTTTTTAAATCAAAATTCATAAAAGTTAGAAAGGATGCCTCACATCCTTTAAAAAGTACCTGGATGAACACTTGGGACGTCATAACATTCAAGGCTATGGGCCAAGTGCTGGTAAATGGGATTAGGTAGGTAGATCAGGTGTTTCTCAAGTGTCGGTGCAGACTCGATGGGCTGAAGGGCCTCTTCTGCACTATGTGATTCTGTGATTCTGTGAAAAAGCATTTTTCTCATTAAAAGGATGCTTAGGTTCGAGGTGTTATGCACTCAAACGTACAATCATTGTTAATCTACAGTTGAGGCTCTTCGCCCTGCTTTTAGCTTGAATTAAATTCCAAACTGATTATTTCTTTATATTTAAGTATCCTACCAATGTAAATTGGAATTTCCTGATTTTCACATCCAATTGCTATTATATGTTCTGGGCAGTGGAGGGAGCTGTTGACTGCATTCACACTCTTCCTGCCTTCATTCAGTGCAGCGAAACTGATTAAAATTACTCTGAACCTTTTAACAAGTATCTTGATCTCAGCTACAGCAGAATAGAGCGGAGTAACAATTACTCGCTGTTATTCGGTTGCAACTTTCAATTACTGTATTGGCATTCCAGCTTGTGCAGTGCTTCCACCCATGAAATTTGCAATTGACCTTTGAGCAGTGTTGCACTGAGTTCAACAATATTCTTACTACAGCATTCTGGCTCCTTCTGATAAAGAGTAACCAAGATTAAGGAATGTGTTTGTGATGTGTGAAGGAGGTATTACCCCAGCTAAGAAATGGGCTTCTGTTGGAATACAAATAGACACAAGCCTATGATATATTTCAGAGTTCTCTTAATTAGTCTCATTTGAATTTAGATACTAGGAATTATTCCCACTGGAGCAGAGAAGGCTAAGAGTAGACTTTAACAATTAAGAAAGGGTTTTAAGAGGGTGAATAGAGAAAGACTATTTCTTCTAGTTGGTAAGTCAATGACGAAGGGGTTATCAATTTAATTGTGACAGAGTGATGAGAAGAGCTAAGAGGAATGACTTGAGGCAGAGCGTAAATGCAGAGTGGGATTCTTCACTAGTTGAAGACTAGGATGTTGTATCTGTTAGGACAGAGTAAATACACGTTTGAAACAGAGGAAGTTACAGGACTATGGGGAGAGAGAGTAATATGGCTCGCTATTTTGGGATTGTTTTAGAAAATATTATCACAGTAACAATGGGCCAAATGCGCCTTTAGGGCTCCATTAACTCTGTGATTTTTTTTTTGTGTTTAAGTAACTGTGCCAGCTGTGGCTCAATGTGAGCACACTTGCCTCTGACACATAAGATTGCAGGTTCTTAGAGACTTGAGCACATGATCTAAGCTGAATCTTAAGTGCAGTTCTGAGGGAGTGCAGCAGTGTTATAAGTGCCACTTTCCAGATGAATTATTGAGTTAAGGTGTCCGATGGACGTCAAAGATCCTATATCCTTGAAGAAAGGCAGGAGAGTCCTGGCCAGTTTTATCTGTCATTCAATGTCACTAAAAAGAGATGATCTGCCCATTACCACACTACTGTTTGTGGGAGTTTGCTGTGTATGAAATGGCTGCTGGATTTCCTACATGACAACAGTGACTATACTTTAGAAGCACTTCATTGGCTGGAAAGTACTTTGGGGTCTTGTGAAAGGTTCTATATAAATGCAAATCTTTCTTCTTATATGTGTGACTGAGGCACAATGATACTTCTAAGAACGTGCCGTAATGACTTCTAGGAGCCTAAAACTGCTTTTCATAAAGAGTTGTATAAATGAGCTTCAAACTTAAAGATTGGAGGTGATGATGGATTCAGTTTTGATCCTGCTTCTTTATGTTACCAGAGTTACTGGGGTAGTTATCATTAGACAAAGAATTAAAGAAAAGATTAAAAGAAAGTGCTATACGGAGGGGGTGGTGCAAATTTGGAATTCTCCACCTCGAACTATTGCTGAGCAGAATTAAACACTCTCTTAAAAGGGAAATACATTGTTGTTAGGAAAAGAAGAATATTACAAGGATGGGGAGCAAGCAAAATGGTGGAATTAGACAAAATGACAGAGATAAACAGCAACTAAAATTCAAGAGGCTAAATGGCCTGTTTTTCTAAACTAATATTCTGTACTGATACTGCTTCTCAGGCTGATTGCTGACAGGAAAAATTATGTTTAAAATTATTCCATGGGAATCAGCACCTCTATATAAAGGGAAGGACATTAAAGAATATTGGAAGTAATTTTTGATCTTCACACCAATCATTTTGACCTGGAGTCCAAGTTACTGTATCCTGAGTCCTAATAACCTCAGCCCCAAAAATCCACAGACGTCAGCCGACCTTCCCCAAAACTCACTGAAAATTGGGCGGTCCCACTCCCGGGAACTCCCAATCTGCCTTGTGAGGGTTAGAACAGCCACATGCTCCTTACCAGGCATGGTATTGGTGAGGTCAAGGCATGGAGTCAAGAGACAGGGTCAAGAGGTGGGGTCAGGAGGTGAAGTCAAAGGTTGGGGTCAAAGGGTAGGGGTCAAGGGATGGGGTCATGGGGTAGAGTCAAAGGAGGGGGTAAAAGGCTGAGTCAAGGAGTGAGATCCATGGGTGCAGTCAAGGAGTAGGGCCAAGGGGTGGGGTCAAGCAGTGGGGTCAAGCGGTAGGGTCAAGTGGTAGTGTCAAGGGGTCTCCATATGCTTGGCTCATTTGCAGCCTAGCATAGTACTGGAATCCAGCACGTCAACTAGGATGAATCATAATGGTCTCTAGATGGGCCCCACTGTGGGGGAGGGGAGGGGGTGGAAGTGGGGCCAAGGGCATGGCCTGGACTTTTTTGAAAAAGGACAATAGAATCTCCTTGAAATCTTGACTGTCACCCATATACAGGCGGACAGACAGGCATGGTTGGGACCTGGGACCGGGTTAGGGTGAGTTTAGCCTGAGTAACAGCCCCTTTTACAAAGTGGTGGTTGGATTTTTTAGCAGCAGGGAGAAACTGGGTGTCCACAGCTGCTTTCACAGTGATGCTCACAGCCTGCAGCTTCCAGTTGGAAGGAACAGAGCAGCATCAGCAATAAGATTGTGCACTGGAGGGTTTTAGCAACCCTTTCTTCTGAAATATGGGGGAAAAATACATAAAGCAATCATGGAAACAAAATGCTTTCATCAAATAAGGGGTAAACGCACTTTAAAAAGATCCCTTTCCTTTCAGTTATAGGGCCATTTCTTTAACCTCATATCACATCACTCATCATTTTCAAGCCAGGTGAGCAGGGACTGACTCCGATCCTTTCCCAGTGCTGCTCCATTATTGGCCAGAGATCAGGCCAAGGTGATTCATTTCACAGTTACTTGCTCTGGGAAGTTACTTGCTCACACAAAGCTCTCAATTCAACGTCTAAATAAAAGTTTCACCATAGCCCGTTGCGAGCTGGAAGTATGTTAGATTTAAAGGTGGTACATCCAATGGCAGCAGCTATTAAAGGGCTGCTGACCACCCATAAAGGGAAAAAGGTCTTTCGTTTTTAAATGGTTGACAAAATTTTCAGAGACAGAGCAGTCCAATCCTAGGAGATGTCTTTAAGAGGTACTACAAAGAAAGGTGGATCTTTTTAGAGGGGGTGAACACCATTGAGTCAAGAGGAACACCACAATAGCCTAGAAAGAGGTTTCAGGAAGAGTTTTTCTTTCGTGGGATGTGAGCATCACTGGCAAGGCCAACATTTGTTGCCCATCCCTAATTGCCTATGAACTGAGCAGCTTGCTAGGATAGTTAAGAGACAACCATTATGCTGTGGGTCTGGAGCTACATGTAGGCCAAACTGGGTAAGGATGACAGATTTCCTTCCCGGAAGAGCCAGATTGGTTTTTACAACAATCAACTATAGTTGTCAATATTTTATATTCCAAGTTTATTACAGTTAAATCTCAATGAGTTGAATCTCAGGGTTTGTGCTCACAAATTTGTGTTAAGCAGAGTTTTGTGATAGCTGAGGTGTCTCTAGGTAATCTAATATGCCTACAACCATGGTCTTTGTCAAAAACAACAGATTCAAAAGCCAAATGAAAACACAGTAAAATAGTATATGTTTGAAAATAAGTCTTTATTCAATTTGTTCGCATCTTACAATGGATTGGACCAGAGGTGCGAATGTTCTTTGCCTGGGCTACCTTGAACCACATTAGCAGAGCTTCTTCAACAAAGGAATAGACCACCATTCTAATCCCCTTCCTTGCTGGAGAGAATGGCAGTTTGGTGAACTGTTCCAAGATGTTTGCTTTGTGTTTCATAATGTGGACAAACTCAATGGTGGAATCTCCCCCTCCTTTGCCATGTTAACTTTTAGCTTGGTGCCACAAGTTTCCACTTACTGTATCAACTTCACCTTCTCTCAGGTTGACAACACATCTAAATTCCACACAGGTTTAGTCATACTTGCTGGCTTTCCAAGTCCTTTCACGGGGAGATCATGATATCAAATGATGGCTTGTCCAGTGCTCCAAGATGTTGCACTCTTGTATTGTCCAGCTCTGCTCTGATTGGTCAGCACATGACAAGCTTACCTAACCTGGAATTACCAGTGAAGGATTTCAGTTTATCACAGGTATCAGTCTATGGGATTTGCTATTCTACCACTGGGATTGGCTGATGAATTCAACACAACAGGAATTTTGTGTAATCTGAGTTTGTCTCATCACACCTTCACCATAATTGAATTTAAATTCCATCAGTTGCCATGGTGGGATTTGAACCCATATCCGCAGAGCATTAGCCTGGCCCTCTGGTTAACTAGTCCAGTGACATTACCACTACACCACTATCACCCACAAAGTAATGCTGTCTGGGGCCTATCTCTTTGTTCTTTGATTGATAGTATAGAAGGCGGCCTTCCAACCCATTGTGCCTATGCCATCTGTAAGACTTCCACTCTAACCCTGTTTCCCTGTTCTTTCTTCATAATATTCATCTTCAAATCTCTATCTAATTTCCCCTTAGATATTATGATTGCTGCAGCTTCAATGATCATTTGTGCTAATGCATTCAATGCCCAAATTAACACCTGGGTTGAAATTTCTTGTAATGTTGCCCTTCATGTTACTAGTGCCATTTGTAAATTTACTTCCCTTTCTTATTGTTTACTGACCAAAGGGAAACTATCATTTACTATCACCATCTGAAAACATTTGAACTTCAAATAGATTCTCCCCTGAATATTCACTGCTGCAGCATACAAAGCCATGTGCATTGATTCTGGTACAACTGCTACCCCAGTCAGCGTACGTTGTATCTTAATCTTAATTATTTTATCCTCTCCTAAATGGAGTTGCCCCAAACTGCCACAATCCTCCAGCTGTGAAACTAGCCAATGCCTTGCAGTAATTTCATCAGCATTCTTTTGCTTTTTAATCAAATGGTTCAAAATATTTAAAAATCCACTATGCTATTTTTAGGTGACTTGCTAAGAGGAGCTCTGCACTGTTCATATTAATCTGAAAATGTTTAGAACACACTTGCTATATTTCTTTTTATTCTGTCTGCATAGTTTTATCTCACTTCCGGATTTTAGTTAAAAGCCTGCAGTATCTGAAAAAAGAGCCAGAGAGGCTGGTGGAGTGAAAATATCCCCGGGTGAAACTAAGGGCAGAATTTTACGGTGGGGGGGTTGGCCCATAAAATGTGACGAGCCATTCAAAAGCCCATTGACTTCGCCGGGACCGGAAAATTCTGCTGCTGTAAAATTCCGCCCTTAGAGAATTTACACCTTTATGACTATTCACTTAAGCATGAGGTGGTAAGCTCGCGAGCAGCCTATAGTGAAACACACACATTATGGACTTATATATCCATAATAATAGCAAATACTGTTCACATCATTCTCTGCAGCAAGTGTGTGGAATTTTGCACAAAAGTTATGTCAAATAGTAATAGGAACAGCCTTTGAAATCAATTCAGATTCTGTCAAAAGCCTAAAGCATCCTTTTTTTTAATAAAACAACCCCTTCACAGAAGTTCAGGTTTTAAACATCTGGTTATCCTCAAGCATCTTTTCAAAATATCCATGTTACTGTAGAAAACCCCTGCAGTGCTTCCTTTTAATTTATTCACAGGACATGGGCGTCAATGGCTGGGCCAGCATTTATTACCCTTCTGTAGTTGTCCTTGAGAAGGTGATGGTGAGCCATCTTCTTGAACTGTGGTGTAGGAACACAAACAATTCTGTTAGGGAGGGAGTTTCAGGATTTTGACCCGGTGACAGTGAAGAAATAGTGCTACATTTCCAATTCAGAATGGTGTGTGACTCACAGGGGAACTTGCAGTTTGTGGTGTTCCTACACATCTGCTGCCCTTCTCCTTTGATAGCACCTTCCAAATCCACAGGATTTGGAAGGTGTTGTCAAAGGAGACTTATGAGATGCTGCAGTGCATCGTGTAGATGGTACACAATGCTGCTACTGTGCATCAATGATGCAGGGAGTGAATATTTAAGATGATCGAAAGGGTGCTGATGAAATGGCTGCTTTGTTCTGGATTGTTGTTGGAGCCGCACACATCCAGGCAAGTGGACAGTACAGTTTTCTATCATAGTCTCGACTTGTGCCTTGTAAATGGTGGTCAGGCTTTGAGCAGTCAGGGGGTGAGTTGGTCACTGAAGGATTCCTGACCCCTAACCTGCTCTTGTAACCATGGTGAATAACCAACAGGAGAAGGTGGCTCCATAAGCCCAACACATGAATGCGAAAGCCATGGCTGAAGCATTTGCAACTATCTTTATCTAGAAGCGCCAAGTGGATGATCCAGCTCAGCCTTCTCCTGAGATGCCCAAAACCATAGGTGGCAATCTTCAACAAATTCAATTCATTGCATATGATATCAAGAAACTGAGCGCAATGGGTACTGCAAAGGCTATGGGCTCTGACAACATCCCGGCAGTAGTGCTGAAGACTTGCACTCCAGAACTAGCTGTGCCCCTAGCCAAGCTGTTCTAGTACAGCTACAACACTGACATCTACCCAGCAATGTGGAAAATTGCCCAAGCCCTGCCCACAAAAAGCAGGACAAATAGAATCTGGCCAATCACCTGCCTATCAGTCTACTCTCAATCATCAGCAAAGTGATGGCAAGTGCTATCAAGTGATACTTACACAGAAATAACGTGCGCAATGATATAGTTTGGATTCTGTCAGGGACACTCAGCCCCTGGCCTTGGTCCAGACATGGACAAATTTCAAGGGGTGAGGTGGGAGTGATGCCATTGACATCAAGGCAGCAGTTGACCGAATGTGGCATCAAAGAGCCTGAGGAAAATTAGTCAATCGGGAGAAATCTCTACTGGTTAGAGTCATACCTAGCACAAAGGAAGATTGTTGTGTTTTTTATTCCATCTTAGCTCAAGGACATCATTGCAGGAGTTCCTCAGGGTAGTGTCCTTGGCCAAACCATCTGCATCTGTTTCATCATTGACTTTTCTTCCATCATAAGGACAGAAGTGGGGACGTTCGCTGATGATTGCACAATGTTCAGCGCCGTTCATGATGCCTCAGATACTGAAGCAGTCCACATGCAGCAAAACCAAACCAATTGGCTTGGGCTGATATGTGGCAAGTAACATCTGGGCCACACAAGTGCCAGGCAATGACCATCTCCAACAAGAGAGAATCTAACCATCATTCCTTGACATTCAATAGCATTACCATCGCTGGACCCCCCCCCCATAATCAACATCCTGAGGTTACCATTGATCAGAAACTGAACTGGACTAGCCATATAAATACTGTGGCTACAAGAGCAGGTCAGAGTCTGGGGACTCTGCAGCGAGTAACTCATCTCTTTACTCCCCAAAGCCTGTCCACCACCTACAAGGCACAAGTCAGGAGTGTGATGGAATATTCTCTGCTTGGTTGGATGAATGCAACGCCTACAATGCCCAAGAAGCCTGACACCATCAAGGAAAAAAGTTGATTGGCACCCCATTCACCAGCTTAAACATTCACTTCCTCAACCATTGACGCACAGTGGCAGCAGTGTGTACCATCTATAATGTGCGCTGCAGAAACTTGCCAAGCTTCCTTCGACACCACTAAGATATAATTCTGTGAATGTGTCACCATGTTGCTTGACATGTCTGCAGAACAGCCTTTCCAATTCTGGCACAAGCCCCAGATGTTAGTAAGAAGGGTATTGCAGGATCATGTCCTGTGGGTGGTCCATTCAATTTGATTCTTTTTGAACATTTTGTAGCAGTTGGATGCAACTGAGTGACTTACTGGACCATTTCAGGGGGCAGTTAAGAGTGAACATTTCACTGTGCATCTGGAATCACATGTAGGCCAGACCAGGTAAGGACAGCAGATTTCCTTCCCTAAAGCACACTCGTGAACTTGATGGGTTTTTATGACAATCTCGCAGTTTCACCGTCACCATTACTGAGGCTAACTTTTTAATTCCAGCTTTATTTAATTGAAATTAAATTCCCCCAACTGCCGTGTTGGCATTTGAACTCATGGGCAAAATTTCCCCCCATCGGGGGGGACGTGCGGAGGTGGGTGTAGGCAGGCAGCCCTCCAATCAGCGCACAGGGAATTCCTAAAATCAGAAGTGCGCTCCAATCTCCCTGAGACTAAGTGCTGCGTCAGGGAGATTGGTTCCCAAAGTAAAAAAGTTACTGCAGTGAAAATTTAATTCACCATCCATGTCCCCTCATGTGACAATGTCACATGAGTTGAGACATGGACATAGCATTAATTAAACGTGTCTCTTAATTTTTTGATTCAGCAATGAAACCTCATCCCGCCCGTGGGTGAGGTTCCATGCTTTTTCAGGCGGCCGCCAGCGCTCCCAACCTGCCTGCCAAACTTAAGGTTGAACAGGCAGGTCCACTAATGAGCTTAATTGTTTTTTGAATGGCCTAAATAGGCCATTGACAGATCGGCGGACACACAGCAATCACCCCACGTCATTTTACACATCGGCGAGCAGGCCTCGTCCCTGCTTACGGATCGGAAAATGCTGGCCCATGTCTCTGCAGCATTAGTCCAGGTCTCTAGATTACCATTCGGGTAACATAACCAGCATGCTGCCACATCCACATACACTGGAAAGGGAAACAAAAAGTTGGTCTCTTGAAGTATACTATTTAGTATGATGGTTGGTAGCGATTTGTCTAACATAATACCCCGAAATTTCCTCTGGAAGCGGTACTCTCTGTGCATGCTGGACAGGGTTGATGTAAGATTGTTTGGTTGCAAAAGAAACAAGTGAAAGATGTGTGTGTTTGTGGATTTCCAATTGGAATTGGAAATATTACGGATGGAAATGTGAAATCCCCTTTGCATCTATCAAAGCAGTTAAACACCCCTGCATCTTACAGAATAAACTACATCTACCTTTACATCTATTTATAAATGTGATCCCAGGTACACAATCTAGACTTTGACCCCTGCAGCTCCTGAGTTTCATTTCCCTTGACATGCTGTCTGCCCTTGTGACCACTCTGAGGGAGACTGAGGAATCTGTGGCAGTAAGTGGGGAAGAACATTCAGATTTATTCAGATGTTGGCTTTAGGAGGTCAATATTAATTCATAGGCTTTGTGATATTGAAGCCAAGGTCAAGAGCATCCCCTCTAGCTGACACCCCACCCCCCCAGAGGCTGACACATGACAACATCAGATACATAAGATACAATTAGCAAGCAAACTGGAGACACCTCAAGTTGCTGCTGTCTATGAAGATGCAGGTATCAGGTATTGTAATACTCAGTAGGACGCCCAAAATGATATTGCACTCACCTGCGTTATGTGAAGAAAGAGAGAAGTATGATGAATTTATTTTAAGTTGCAACTTTCTGTCCTGATAGAATCAGAGCATAATTAATTAAATCACTGTTACCTAAGATTTCTGTGGTGCGCAGGATGGAAGAATGTTATATATCTAAGGATTTTTTAAATGGCAAGGTAGCTGTAGCCAGGTGACCAGTGGGGCACCCATAATCTTTAGAAATGTAATGAGCTGTGGAGTTCGGGGCAGAGGCTGAATACACTTTAGGTTGGCTTAGTTGGAGTGGTGAGCCTATAGAATTAGTAAGGTGTGCCTTCATTACTTTTCATAACCAGGTGGTACAGGGATTCATGAATTTTTCTGTAAAATAAACCAATTTCTGGTCTGAAGCTGTGCCAGTGTCGACAGAAATCTTTTCAGTGCACCTTCCACAATGAGAAGAGACACATGGAATCTTCTCTGTCACACAGCTCCTATGTGGTTCTGATGAAAGGTCATCAACCTGAAACATTAACTGTTTCTAAATGCTGCCAGATCTGCTGAGTATTTCCAGCACTTCTTGTTTTCATTTCAATTTCCTGCATCCGCAGTATATTACGTTAATATTAGTCTCCAATGCTGTTGTTGCTGCTCTCAATTTTGGACAGTAGAAAGTGTACTCCAGATTTTAGGGGACTCAAGGTCCACTAACAGAAGTGATTGGTGCTGCTGAATTCAAGAGCGTATCTGTATAAAGACCTAAGCATGATAGGGGAGGCTAAGAATTAAGCAATCCAAATTTGGCCAAATTTGGATCTCCACAAATAGATATAAATTGAATTCTAATCACACTAAATTTAAAATTACATTTGACTGTTATTCCCAACAACAAATAAGTAGTTTGACAGTAATTATACCCTTTGAACCCATATCGAGGGAATAACTTAATCACCCTATTGATAGTCACAACTATCAACCTTGAATTCATCTTCTGACCACAGCCAGACAACTGGACTAAAACATTTTGATTGACAATTGCTGTGCAGCTGTTAGCAGTGCAAATAGGACTGACCACTAGGAACATGAGAATAACAAAAGAACTTGCATTTATATCGCATCATTCAAGCCCTCAGGACATTCCAAAGCACTTCACTGACAAATAACTCCTTTTGAAATGTAGTCACCCTTTCTAAAGGTAAATGTAGCAGAAAATTTATGCATAGCAAGATCCCACAAATTGCAATGAGATAAATAACCAAATAATCTGTTTCTCATGATATTCGTTGAGGGAAAAATATTGGCCAGGACATAAGTGGAAACCCCCCGGCTCTTCTTCAAATATTGCTGTGGGATCATTTACATCCATCCAAGAGGACAGATGAGGGGTGGTTTAATGTCTCAACTGCACCTCTAACAGTGCAGCAATCCCTCAGTACTGTACTGAAATGTTAGCCTGGGTTGTCTGCAAATGTCTCTGGAATAGGTGTAGAACACTCAATCTATTGACTTAGAGGTGAGAGCACCAAGGATATGGAGGGAAGAACATTATATTTAAGAAAAGTCAATTTGCTGAAAACACTTTTTGTGTGTGTGATATGTGACAGAAAATAATTATGGTGCACTCTATATTCAATAGGCAATAGTAAAACCTTCTAGTTAATCATAAACCATTCCTCCCAGCACCTCCTTGTATGGTGTCCTGGCCGGGTGTCTCTGTCTTATATTCACAGATGGGTTAAAATGGATATATATTTCCCTTTATAAAAACAAAAAACTGCGGATGCTGGAAATCCAAAACAAAAACAGAATTACCTGGAAAAACTCAGCAGGTCTGGCAGCATCAGCGGAGAAGAAAAGAGTTGATGTTTCGAGTCCTCATGACTCTTCAACAGAACTACTTTGGTATCTTCATATAATAGCACTTCGAAAGGAAACAAGATTAGATTTGGAGAAAATTGGAACCTAACCAAATATGACAAAGGTTTACTACCAAAAGCAATGCCTGAGGCATATAAAGAATATACTCAACATCATTGTGACAACTGTATGTCCTTGAAAAAAAACACCCATTTTTAAAAAACTTTTTTTTCAGGTCAGTGATGGGATGGGCTCGTATCAACCGCACATCATACAGTTTAGCCACACGAAGATCCAGTGATAAAATACATACTCCTGGCACACAAAGATTTTTTTGATGTAACTTGCTGGTGACTGTACCCACAGATTTAATCTCACATGGTCACATCCTGTGTCATAAAGCTGTTGGGAATATTTTTGAATTTTAAACAAGAAAAAAGACAATTTCAATTTAAATAACAAGAGAACATAGTTTATGAACAGAATCATAATCAATATGAGTATATTTCCCTAGAAAAATAACAGTGACTATGCTTCAAAACGTAATTTGTTGACTGTAAAACGCTTTGATAACATGAAATGTGTTACGTTAAAAGCATTTTTTTTACTCTACAAACAAGCACAACTGCACTGTCACCAACCCTCTCATGGATATGTACAAAGGTCTTTAATCCATGTTCAATTGCATTGTGTGTGCTGAGCTGTATTATAGGCATCAAGATATATACATTGTGTTAAGATGCACTTGCCTGTGCTTAGGGGCATTGTTTGGGTTACAGTGTATTAGGTGTGGCAAGTATGCTAAGGTGTATCTTAAGGTGTACTGTGTATCTTCATGTATGTGTAAAGATGTACTGTGTGTGTTAAGATGCATTACATCAGTATGTAAACTGGCGCTCAGTTTTTCTCCTTAAAGGATTTCAAAATATATGTTGATAAATAATTCTTCCCCTGTTGAGATTTTTTAATGCATGCACTTAATAAAGATTTCATTTCTATTAGAAACACTGATTAGGAGTTATTGACATTTCAAACATTACTGATAAGTAAAAGCTAATTTCTGGCAAGTAAGAATAAATTGGCTGCTTTCGAACCTTCGTTTCAAACCTTCATTACAAGCACCGTAGCTTCAGCTAGGTGGAGCTTTTTAATTCTTTTGTAATGAAGCTGGTCATGGAAATAAGAGAGAGAGTGAAAAAGCTCAGCACAGCTTGTCATATCTGGCAATATCTATTTGGCACCAACTGGCACAACATTGGCAATGACGTTTACACAGCTCATAAGGACGGCTGGTTTGGAAAATAGAAATAGCAATCCTGTGACATGTTGAAGAGCGAATATCCACTCGGTAATGGAATACGGCAGCTTTCAATTGGCAGACTGTAAAGAAAACAAATCTCTTACTCCTGGCGTCAATTCAGTACAAAGGCATTACGATCAGTGGACTAAATAACATGGCAAATTCCACGCCAATGTCTATCACAGAGACCCATCAGTCTTTGACACAATTGTGACAGGAACTTGGATTTCAACTTGATTTTCACAGGTACAGCACAGACACAATAGCTGGGCTATTGTTAAATTGGTTTGTGACCAAGAAATGTGGAAAGTTTTCCAGATTAAATGGGCCTTTAGAGATCCTTAAAGTGTCAGGTCATCTACCTTCCTCAGTTCTCTGAAAACTGTCCTGAAAGACAATGTTTGACAGGCCAGGCACGTGTCAAATGTTTCAGTCTGACCTGCATCACATGCCTTGCTTTATTGAAGCTTCTGCTTACCCCATCCTGGGTTGTTAAACAGGCAACCACACCCCTCCTATAGAGTCGGTGGCCTTGATTTATGATCTGACTTTGTTTCAATGCATAAGGCCAAGGGCCTAAGCAAGGCAATAACTTCTTAAGAAAGAAAATCCAGAGCACAGATGAATGAGTTGCATGATGGTACAAGTGAAATGATTTCAACAGGTATAGCACAACTATAAGAATCATGAGCTTCTCATGTCAGCCACAGTCCTTGCTTGTTGTGCTGTCTGGTTGAGAGAGTTGTACTTATTGAGGTCCTAGGATGGCTATATTTTAATCATTCTATCATGCTGTGATTGATTGGAGTTTAGATACCCAATCTTGTTAAGTTTAGATTGTGTTTTCTTATTTTGTCAAAGGAAAGAAGATTAAAATAAAAGTTTAGCGTTTGAAAAGTTTTGCATCTGAGATAAGGCCAGCGATAGTCCTCACAGTGCTAAATGTTGGGTCGAATTTGCCTGTTGGCAGTGGGAATCGGACATCGGGACAATTTCAAAGTCCCAACCTGCTAGTATCTATTATCCGCACCCTGGCACGTTGAATTAAATATTTTCCTCCGCCTTTGCCATCCAATTGAGAGAGGGTGGGACAGCAGTGTCGGAGGCCCAGTCAGAAGGCTTGCAGCACTGGATGGTTGTCAGGCCCACCAGATGAGCTGGGTGCTGTTGAGACAGAAAGGGGAGCACGAAGGCACCTCAAAACAGAGATGATTTCAGATGTCTATAAAGAAGGTCTACAACTGTTAGGGCCGTCAGAGTGTAACGGAAGCCCACCAACGCCACGCCCCCACCTCCTCCACAGGATTGATTGTGGCTGTAGCTTTGGACTTTTCATCCTTGCAGCTCATTTAATGGGATATTAAGAAGATGCTAGGATGGTCCTCCTATCTGCTGCCCCTGAGAAGCTGTCGTACTCTGGCCTGGAGGAAGCCAGTTCAATGCTTGGTAAATGCCAGCGGGTTTGGAAAATGGTCCCATATTTGCATTAATTGCCTTAGTCATCTGTCCACCACAATGGAGCAGATTGATGATTCCTGTGACAACCCACAATTGGGAAACTCGCCCTGAGGCGGACACTGTTGGGGAGTTGTACCAATGAACAATTATCTGAATTTCCCTGCACCCTCCCCCAACCCCCATCCCCACCTCCCAGTTCACTCCTCAGAGCTGGAAATGCTCCACCTGTTAACCTCTGTTTCTCTCTCCACAGAGGCTGCAAGACCTGCTGAGCATTTGCAACATTTTCTGCCATCAGTGAAACAGTACTGGTTGTATGATGGTCACTTTTCCTGACACCAGCTTTTTCATTACAGATTTCAAAACTGAGTTAAAATTCTCTTGTGCTTTCACTCTCTGGGTTGTTAGTTCAGATTTTCCATGGATCATTAGTCCAGGCATAACCATTATACCCTTGTACCCAAAATCAGCCCTGTGATGTTTAATAAGGTGCCTGGGTGAAGTTGATCTCTATTGTGACACTCCATCAGACCAAAGGTGAACACAATGGATTTCAAGGAGACTCACCCCGAATTTTTACAAAGGAAGATCTAAGATCTACCTCGACAACTTAATTTACTGGTTTCATTTTTTGGTCACAATTGTGCAAATTCCATTAGGTTTTAGTTTAGCCAACTTCCATGTTCAGCGAAAACAACACAGAGAACTGAAAAGTGAGGAACATTTATTGTGTCAATAAATGAATGTGCTTTCTGTGTTTCGGATGTTTTGCCACTGTCTTCTCTCCTTTTGATCTGCAAACTTCAGTGTTGAGCTGCTTGATGCACAGACCTGCTCTTCTAGATAAAGGAAGTTTAGGATTGCTGGGAGGGTGAGGGGTGGTGGTGTGGAAGAGGTGGTGTCTTCAAATGCACTGGAGAGCTCTGGGGATTCAGATGGTCTACACTCTAAACCTGGTCAATTTGCGCCAGTGCCGGGGCCTCTTGCATCTCCTAAATGCTGTTTGTACAGGGTTTTTGAGGGAGTACAGTGCTGGATTACTCCATGCATGTCACTGCCATCAACCTGGGAAAGCAGAGAGCACTGGTCATCACTGAGCTCTCTGAACCAACTCTTCACTGTCATCTGCAATGTTCTTCTCAGAACTCTGAAGTCCACATAAGCATCTCTCATTGTTCAGACTCCAAAGCATCCAAACTTGCACATGAGAAAACAGAACATAGTTTTTTTTTCACATAATGAATGTGCCTTATGTGTTTAGTGTGTTTTCTTGACGAAAGCATCTCACAATTCACTGAGGTAAAATTTAAGTAAAATATGTTATCATATTGTAAAATATTGTACATTAGAGAAGCATTTAATTTATATTATAGAGTCATAGAGTTTTACAGCATGGAAAGAGGCCCTTCAGCCCATTGTGTCCATGCTTGTCATCAAGATCCTATCTACTCCCTAATCCCATTTTCCAGTGCTTGGCCCATAGCCTTGTATGCTGTGGCATTTCAAGTGTTCATCTAAATACTTCTTAAATGTTATGTGGGTTCCCGCCTCTCCCACTCTTTCAAAAAGTGTGATCCAGATGTCTCCCACCCACTGGGTGAAAATTTTTTTCCTCAAATCCCCTCTAAACATCCTATCCCTTACCTTAAACCTATGCTCCCTGGTTATTGACTCCTCCACTAAGGGGAAAACTTTCTTCCTATCTACCCTATCTATGTCCCACATAACTTTGTATACCTCTATCAGGTCCCCCCTTCAGCCTTCTCTGCTTTAAGGAAAACAACCCAAGCCTATCCAGTCTTTCTTCATAGCTGAAATGCTTCAGCCCAGGCCACACCCTGGTGAATCTACTCTCCACTCTCTCCAGTGTAATTACATCCTTCCTATAGTGTGGCGGCCAGAACTGCACACAGTAGTCCAGCTGTGGCCTGACTAGTGTTTTATACAGTTCCAACATAACCCCCGCTCTTGTATTCAATGCCTTGACTAATAAAGGCAAGTATCCCATATGCCTTCTTAACCACCTTATCTACCTGTCCTGCTGCCTTCAATAATCTATGGACATGCGTAGTAAAATCCTTTTAATCCTCTGTACTTCCTAGGGTCCTACCATTCATCATGTACTCCCTTGCCTTATTAGTCCTCCCAGAAGGCATCACCTCACACCTTTCAGGATTAAATTCCATTTGCCACTGTTCTGCCCACCTGTCTATATTGTCCTATAGTCTAAGGCTTTCCTCCTCGCTATTTACCACACCGCCAATTTTCATGTCATCTGCGAACTTACTGATCATATCTCCTACATTCATGTCCAGATCATTAAAGTATGTTACAAACAGCAAGGGACCCAGCACCGAACTCTGCGGTACAGCACTGGACACAGGTTTCCAGTCACAAAAACAACCTTCGACGATCACCCTCTGCCTTCCACCACTAAGCCAATTTTGAATCCAATTTTCCAAATTGCCCTGGATTCCATGGGTTGTTACATTCTTCCATGAGAGACCTTGTCAAAAGCCTTACTGAAATCCGTGTAGACTACATCAACTGCACTATTCTCATCTACACAATTAGTCACCTCCTCGAAAAATTCAATCAAATTTGTTAGACATGATCTCCCCTTGACAAAATCATGCTGAATATCCTTAATTAATCCTTGCATCTCCAAGTGAAAGTTAACTCTGTCCCACAGGATTTTTTCCAAAGGTTTCCCTACCACTGATGTTGGACTCACTGGCCTATAGTTCCCTGATTTATCCCTACCACCCTTCTTGAATAATTGTTCCACATTTACTGTCCTCCAGTCCTCTGGCACCTGTCCTGTGGCCATAGAGAATTTGAATATTAATGAGAGGGCCCCTGCAATCTCCTGCCTTGCCTCCTAGAACAGCTTGGGATACATTTCATCTGGGCTTGGGGATTTATTCACTTTAAGTCCGCTAAAACTGATAATATCTCCTCCCTTTCAATGCTAATTTGTTTAAGTATATCACAGTACCCTTCCCTGATTTCAACACCTACATCATCCTGCTCTATAGTGAATATAGATGCAAAATACTCATTCAAAACCTCACCTATGTCTTCCAACTCCTCACACAGATTGTCACTTCGGTCCCTAATGGGCCCTACTCTTTCCCTGGTTATCTTATTGCCCCTAATATACTTATAAAATGCCTTTGGATTTTCCTTTATTTTTCCCACCAGTGTTTTTTCATGCCGCCTCTCCGCTCTCCTAATTTATTTTTAAAGTAACCCCCTGCACTTTCCATATTCCTCTAGGGCTTCTGCTGTTTTGAGCCCTCGGTATCTGCCATAAGCTTCCCTTTTTTTCCTTATACAATCCTGTATATTCCTCGACATCCAGGGCTCTCTGGGCTTGTTGGTTCCACCCTTCACCTTTACAGGAACATGTTGGCCCTGAACTCTTACTATTTCCTTTTTGAATGATTCCCACTGCTCTGATGTAGACTTTCCTACAAGTAGCTGCTCCCAGTCCTCTTTGGTCAGATCCTGTCTTATCATATTAAAATCAGCCTTCCCCCAATTCAGAAACTTTATTTCCAGTCCAGCTCTGTCCTTTTCCATAACTACCTTAAATCTTACTGAGTTATGGTCACTATTACCAAAATACTCCTCCAATTACACTTCTATCACTTGCCCATCTTCATTCCTTAAAACTATGTCCAGCAACTCTCTTGTAGGACTTTCTATGTGCTGGCTTAAAAAGCTCTCCTGGATACATTTTAAGAATTCTACCCCCTCTAAGCCTTTCACACTTTGTCTATCCCAGTTAATATTGGGGAAGTTGAAATCCCCTACTATTATTACCCTCTTGTTTTTACACTTCTCTGAGATTTGCCTATGTATCTGCACTTCTATCTCTCCCTGACTGTTTGGGGGTCTATAGTACACTCCCAGCAATGTGATTGCCCCCTTTTGTTTTTAAGTTCTACCCATATGGCCTCATTTGAAGAACCTTCTAAGATATCATCCCTCCTTATTGCAGTAATTGACTCCTTGATCAATAGTGAAACACCACCTCCTCTTTTACAATCCCCCCCCCCCCCCCAAACCCGGCCCCACATTGCCTGAAGTTTCTATACCTCAGAATATTGAGCTGCTAGTCCAATTGATTTATCACTTACTTAGTTTTCAGACTCCAATGCGATCCCAAAAATCTATTACAGACATGGCAACACAGACCATGGACACCAGACATAAAATCTTCATGTCCAAGGCAATTTAAATGAGCCAGATACCTACAGAATGTTTACAATCAAAGTAATTTATTTGAAATGGTTAAGTTGGTTCAGTCCACTTCAGTTCTTCCCTTGAATAATATTCCTACGTTTCAGACAACTCCACAACATTTCAAGCAAACTTTACAAGTTGTTCCTCACTAGCTGCACTCTCCTGTCATGTTTTGAAACATGTACATTGAGAAGAGGGAACAAGGAGCATGAGGGAGGCAACAAGGGCTGAGGAGGAGCTGGTGCAGATGGAAAAAGGAGCAGGAAACAGATGACTTCACGCCATTATCATTACCGACCAAATGAGCAATAATGGAAGAGAGAAAAAGGGTGGTGTAAAAGTGGATGATAAACTGCAATGATTGCATTAGAGACTCATTGTATCATCTGAAGCAGTCCTAGGTTTATAGCACCAACGAGCAAAATATGAATTTAATCTTCCAGTACTCAATTATTGGTGGTCATTAATTGGCAATCATTAAGTTCTAAAAGGTTGCCACCCAAATGGAAACCCCTGTATTACTGACACAGCGGGAAATTTTCTGTCAGATACAGCTCTCCGTCTAATAACAGGCTTTGTGCTATAAGGCTTGAAAATCACACATGATTGTGTTCAATCAACCAGCTATCATTACTCTCTGTCACCAACTGAAAACAATCACCTTTTCTACTGTCCTATGATTACAGCCCTATTAACAAAGGCTGCCAGCCTTTGAATGCTTGATTGCACCATTTCTTTGAGCTTCTCATGGCAGGTTAATGTGCAGTGAGGATGCTAAAAAGCCACAGTTAAACATGTCATCACTGTTACCCTGTGGCAAATGAAACTGCCATTGGGAGTGCATTGCAGCAAAGATTCTCCGATGAACCCTGCCAATCACTGACAATTTACATAGCACTGAAAATCTTGCATCATATTCCATCATACCTAGACTGTTATTTGCCTTTGTAGATAATTGCCAGTCACTTTGAAGAAGAAAAAGAGAGGGAAAGAAATGAAATTCCTGATACCAAATTCTCATAGCCTTTTCCTTATCTCTATGTGACAGCATCCCTTATTTCTTTGAAAGCTTGAAAACCTTTGTTAAAATGTCAGTGTGTCATACTCTTCAATGTAATAAAGTGACTGAGGCTCTTTGCTATAAACTAACCAGATTCAATGGAATTAAAGCTCATTAGTATAAAGTATTTCAATGCAACATTTTCTATTAAGTCAATAATCACCAGTGTGGACAATAACATTGTGAGCTAGTTAAATTTTCCTCTTTAACATTTAAAATACATTAAGAACATTCAGCCCCTCAAGCGTGTTGCAGTGTTCAGTTAGATCATAGCTGATCTGGACCTTAACTCCATTTGCCCACCTTTGCTCTTGTTGCAGTTATCTAATAAAAACTTATCAATCTCAGTCTTGAAAGCTTCATTTGATCCCTCATCATCCAGAAACATTCTGGGAAGAGTTCCACTCCACTTTGTGTTAAAAAGTGCTCCCTGATTTCACTGCTAAACAGCTTAGCTCTAATGTGACATTGTTTCCCCTTGTTCTGGATTCCCATATTAAAGCCATTTATCATTTCAAACACCTATATTAAATCACCCCTCAACCACCTAAACTCAAGGAAATACAAGCCAAGTTTATGCAATCTGATCAAATGCATTCTGGAGGTCTGTAAAGACAACATCCATTGATAGTCCCCTAGCCATCATGCCAGTAAATCCTTCAAAAAGCTCAGCTAGATGAGTCAGACTGCATGGCCTGGACTTTCCATTCTATTGTGCTGTTTTTTTTCTTTCGTGGAACTCCCTTGCCATTGGCATGACCGGCACAAATCATCACATAATTTTAAGCATGAATTGTATTTGGCGCAAAGGACATTTCCTCAATCTTTTGCAAAATATTGCGTTAGAATGTGGCACTACCCACCAAGCCAACCACACCCCAGGTTGAATTAATCACCACTGGGAATTTCCACTAATTGCATTTGTTTTCAGGCCTTCAAGAAAGCTCCTAAAGCTAACCTGGAACTTTAGGGAGCAGGGATTCTGTTGGATACCTCGTGAAAGTTTTGAATAATTTTTTAAAATTTCAAAATTACTGTTTCCCAACCACATGGACTTCAGCGATTCGAGAAGGTAACTCACCACCAGCTTCTCAAGGGCAATTAGGAATGGGCATTAAATGCTGGCCTAACCAGTGATATACACATCCATGAATGAATACATTAAAAAACTAACCAAATAATAGTTTCGTATATTGAGGAATTTAACATCAGGTTACTCACAGATGGTGGATTAACACCATCACTTAAGATGCTTATTTTTTGTGATAAGCTAATTTTCAGCTGTATTACTCCACTAAGTTACCAATCTTAAATATACCATGGAATACTTTTTTAAAGCAAATTGTTATTTTTTAAGTTATACTTCAAAATTCTGGATTGCTCTGGCTCATGGCAGATTTTGCATTTGGCAGTACGCAAATTAATTTGAGTAGATTTTCACCATAAGCAGAAACTCTACCTCCACATTTCCTTCACAAATTTGCTCTAAGTCTCTTTGGTTAGTTTATACTCACCCAAGTACTCAGTCACTTGATGCTTGATGATAGTTCCCAATAACTCATACCAAACTGATGTCAAATTTTAATGATATGTTAATTATATTGTTAGGGTACACAGGTAAATGGCATTGTTTAATTAAGTACTTTGAGCACATATAAATAGGTGATAGCTGGGATACTGGAGGTGTGGGAGGATAGCTGTGCGACTGAACAAGTCAATAAACTCTCTCTATAAAGAGAAGCCCTGTGTCTTGGTTTCTGTTTCACCAACCAGCTTGGATCTTGTTACCAAAAAGTCTGCGGTTTCCAGATTTTTCCCTCCCTGCTTTCTGGAGCTACATTATTAATACTTACAAGACACTGAATTGCTAAAAGCATAAACTTTAGAGGGCCCCTACAACAGTTCTGAAAGTGCATAGAAAAACTAAACCATGTGTTATTATATCAGAGATTTTGTAATACTTGCACCCATTGAAGCTCTGATTGTTCAAGAAACAGCTTGGCTGTCCATCGACCTCTCTGTAGCTTTCAATGTCACATCAACCAGATTTGTGGGACACTGTGGGGGAAATGCCAGTGAAATGGTCACACTTGTAGCGCATCTTAATTGTCAGGCTATTCCAAGTGAGCAAAATCCCATTCCCTGTATGAAAACTGGTGGGGCCTACGAATGTTTCAATTTTAACCAAACAGGAGAATAATTTAAATGGCGCTATGGGGTCTCTCTCCATCTACTTCACCTAAAGGCACCTACCATCTTTTTTATTCTGTTCACACTGTGCCATTAATTTATCCCATCAAATATAAGCTACAAATCCTTAACTGCAGCCAGGGTAGCTGGATATGTGTAAATTGCTATCACTGCGTTATACAGGCTTGAAACTTACAACCTCACAAAGATTTGCCACAAATTGTTCTGGAATTTATATATCCCAAATCAGCTATTAATCTTTCGCAGAGCGTATGACTTCCATCCATGGAATTACACAAAAATTACTGCACAGAGGCAACGGGCTTGTTAAATTGTTCGTAAACAGGTAGGAACCAATTGTAAGGAGAATGCACATCTGGTGTGCCACATTTTACTGTTACACTGCAGCCAATCAACAACGTATCAGTATAGCTGTCTACCAGCCACATGGAGAAATGCAAGAAATACACTCGATGAAGCTCCAGCATTTTGAGAGTAAAGTGTGATTATTTCTAACTTATGGGGCAGAAATTTACATCCCGCGGACGGCCGACCCAATCGGGTGTAAAATCACGCGAGAAGATGTTGGGCGATCTCACGTGATATTTCGCTCAGCAGGCAAGCGCAAAAGTCGAAAGCATGCCCGCCGACAATTAAGAGGGCAATTAAGCCCATTAGCCACTCAACTGACTCCAATTTTTTGTGGTCCGTCGAACCTTATGGTAGGCGGATGGGCGAATCGGCCAGGCAGACTTTGCGTTTTTCATGAAACCTCATCCAAGGGCAGTATGAGGTTTCCATTATTAAATGAAATAAAAATAAAAATCTGTGTGCAGTATTTTTATCACCTATATGTTCAGGTGCCTGAGTGTGATGCTCCCTGCCTTCAGGGCGCTTTCTGTCAATGCTCGCTTGCACCCACGGAAACGTCGTTGCCCACCCTTCTCCAGCCAGAGCAAAATCGCAGTCGGGAGCTGATCGTGGTCAGCGGTCCATCTCCCGGGCTTGCCAATCACTCGTCCACCGAGCTGAAAATTCAGGCCACAGTTCCAGTCCAGGATGAATTGGGAGGCTGATGATGTCCTAGATGCATTTGAGAAGTTTAATTAAAACTTTGGATTGATATTCAGCTTTTTAAAAGGCTTTAATACAGGGCAACGAGTCAGGTACTATTTTGTGAGCAGGAGAGAAAGGGTCAAATTTGTTTAACAGCTGGGAGCTGAGTGAACACGACAGCAAAATCTTATGCAAGAATTTTGAAAAATTCAACACATACCTCCAGCCAATCATCGGATGTACCAAAACAAATTTCAAGGCCTGAGGCAGGAATCAAGTGAGCCTGTTGAAAATTTCATTACAAGACTGAAAATGCAGCCAGAAAAAGAAAATTCAAGGACACAGATGAAAGGCTACTAAGTCATCTCATTTGGGACTCTGCATATCCTGAAGTGCAAAAAGAATTGATTGGAAAGGGCAAGCTCACAGTATTACAGACTGTAGACATTGCTAGAGCACATGAAGCCATGAGTAGGCAGCTGATGATGCTGGATATCCAAGTGACTAGCTTTCAATTAAGTCAAGAGAAAAGCAGCATGTCTGTGGCAGTGGAACAGTGACAAGAGAATGCACAGCAAAGAGAGAGAAAGATGTGCAAGATCTGTGGACGACCACATGAGTACCCAGAAGAAAATGCCCTGCATATGGATCAAACTGCAGAGCTTATAGAAAATCCAAGTCATAGGGAAAATGTATGGAGAACATAGATAGAAGATGGTAAATGAGTTATCAGAGGCAATACATCAAGAAATTCACACAAACATTCTGATCTGGAAAGGGGTAAGAAATAAGCCCACAACCATAACTCTGAGCCTGAAGTTTGTTACCGGATCACAGAGTAACATCATCCCATTCAGACAATAGCAGAAGACCTTCCCTGAAAATTTGAAAGTAAATGGGCACCCAAAGAAAGGTGCCCTGAAATTGAGCAATGTCATGCTAATGGTATATAGGGGAAGTGAGGTCCGACAGCTAGGAAGGGCAGGTAAAGGGATACATGTAAAGGGATACATGTTAACTGTATGTTCCATGTCACTGAAACAGATGGTCCTGCTATTCTAAGGTTGAACAGTTGCAAAGAGCTGCAGCTCATTCGGTAAAGCATGAGATGAAGGTGGTGACACTGAGGGTTGGAGAGATTGTACACATTGACTATCACCCTCCAATCAGAAGTAAGGAGGATCTGACACAAATGTACCCAGAGTGTTTTGATGAGACAGTTGGGTGCTTTGATGATTTTGAGCATAACATAATTATTGATCCAATGATGAAACCTGTGATTCATCCCCCAGGCGGAGGTGATAGCGCCGGCATGCCAATGCACCAAGGTCAACACTGATAGGATGGCAGCCACCATGGAGACAATGTCCAAGATGTCACTCCTGCACTGCTGCGCGGGCTCAACTCCATCGCTAACACCATAGTTGGCCTCTGACAGTGTTTACGCAAGAGGGGTATACTGGGCAGATCGATCACACTCCAGGAGTTATCCAGGGGCCCTTGGGCACACATAGGGAGGAGGATCAGCATGTGTGCCCCCCCCCACCTCCCCCAAGGGCTATCCATCCAGGTGACTCCAGGAGTGTCCAACCAATCCAAACCCCCTCTTCCTGTGACCTCAGCAGCTCCAGCTCCACAGGCCAAGGAGGGTGCCATTGCCTCACAACAAGACCCCAAAAGCAGGCCCTCGAGGTCTCAGCCCTCCAGAGGATGCCCATCAATGTCACCACAGGCCTTGTAGTAGTCAGCATGTTGTCATCATCCTCCTGCATTGAGTGACTATTCGGGCCTCCATGCTGTCTCCATGCCAGGAGTCTTATCTCAGAATGTATGTGCACTGCCAGACTGGAGTCAAATGTTCATAGATGCAATGTGAGGATCTATGGTGTCTTCCTACTGGATGTCGCCATCATCCTCCACAAATCTAGCAGCTATGAGGGCTTCCTAAGTGCGCCTGCCCTATCTGGCCAGTGCACTGGCCTCATTATCGTCACCTTCGAGGACCTCCTCAACCTCATCCCCACTGGTGTTCTCCACAGCGGAGGAAACCTCCAGCTCCTCCATCTCCTCCACCTCCTCCTTAGCCAGCTTGTCTCCCATTGGAGCGCAAGGTTATAAAGGGCATAGCAGACAATGATGATGCGTGACATCCTCTGCGGACTGTATTATAGATCTCCACCAGACCAGTCCAAGCACTGGAACCTCATTTTCAGCATCCCGATGCTTTGCTCCACCAAGTAACGAGCTGCAGCATGAGCCTCATTATATAATCAGTTAGCTGCAGTCTGAGGCCGCTGCACGGGTATCATCAGCCACGGCCTACCCTTGTCCCCGAGGAGCCAACCCTGCGGGTTCTGTGGACCTTGGGATATGACTGACTGAGAATGTAGGAGCCATAGACACTCCCTGGAAACCGTGCACAGACCTGCAGGATGTGTTTGTGGTGGTTGCACACCAGCTGCACATTCAGTGAATGGGATCCTTTGCGGTTGACATAGTTGACCGTGTGTTGTGATGGAGATCTGAGCACCGTGTAAGTACAGTCGATGACACCCTGAACCTGTGGGAAACCCAAGATCTGGGCAAATTCAGTCGGTCTTGCAACCTGGCTGCCCTGGTCCCAGGAGAAATGCATAAAGTTATGTGCTCTCTTTAATATTGACTTTTAAAGTCAGCACAGGATAATTTAATTTGTGGCTTAAAATTCAGCAGGTTCCAATGATTGTGAAAGGGGAAATAATACTCTCTTGATTTGATAATCAAATGTTCCGGACAAAGAACTTTTGAGAAACATGAAGCCAAGAGACTTATAATGACTGCTGATGTTGTCCTGGTCAGGACCTTTGCAAAGGTTGTGGCCATGAGGTTAATATCAACCACAATCAACCAAGCCACAAAAAGAAATGATCTAATTCAGCTTCCAGTGTAAACTGGTTTAGATTTTATTCTAGAAGGATTTAGTGTGCTTGCTTAACATGACTATTTTATCTTAAAAGCTATTTTATACGGACCTGTGAACAGAAAAGAAGCCAAATTGATGTTCCTAATCTTTTACCTCAAATTAACCTAATATGGTATTGTGAAGTAGTCACCGACTTGAAACAGATGATTGCATTCGAAGGAGTACCTCAATTACCCTGTAATTGAAGTATAAGTAATTAATCAAATAGTTAATAAGAGCGGGGTATAAAAAGGGATTATGGGAGCCATCTTGTTGTATGTTCAACAGGTGAAGGGAAATCGGTTTAGATCTTCGGGGGCAGAGGCAAGATAGCTGTCAGCATGGAGGTTGTGATAGTAGTACAGGGCCAGGGACAGATCAAATTTCCTGTCAGCATGGATCCCAGGAAGGCGCAGTGATCTTTGGAGACAGAAATGAATACCTGTCGGAGTGAAGGGCTGAGGCTGCTTTCTGCTTCTCCTGGTTTGGCCATCCATTGGAAGACATGGGGCAGGATTTTTACCTCGTCGGCCGAGCGTGGGGGTCAGGCCTGGGAGCAGTCATGAAACTGACCGCCACCCGCGATTGGGCCCTGACTGCAAATGCACACTGGCCAGCCAGCGTGAATGACGCGCTGCAACGCTGAGTGCTGCTGGGGTGGGGGTGGGAGGAGAGCGAGCGCAGAAGTTTGCGCATGAGCACAGGTGTGCGCACTGAAAGGTCCCTGATGGCACAGAGCTGCCTCAGGGAGCTGAAGAATTTTTAAAACATAAGTAGAGAATTTAAGAATGTTAAAAACATGTCCCTGCTTGTTTGACTCTGTCACATGAATAGGGGCATATTACAAATGAGATTTAATCATTTGTATTTTATTTTTAATTCCTGTTGGAAACCTCATCCCGCCCGTGGATGAGGTTTCATAAAAAATCCAGAAGCCGCCTGGCCGATTCACTATACGGTTGGACAGGCAGTGAAAAAGTGCACTTAATTATTACTTTAATGGCCTTAATAGGCCTGTTAATTGTTGGCGGGCGCACTGCCGACTCCTGCGTGCACTGCCAACAGAAATATTGCGCAAATACGCAATGTTGTTGGGACACTCCCTGACTTCATCGCACGTCATTTTACGCTCGAGCAGGTCAGCATGCACCTACCCGCTCAGTCAAAAATTCTGGCCATGAAGTATGTAGGGTATTTGTTGATATACGTTACCTTTGTTTCCTCTGATTAGTTAGCTGATAAGTTTTAATTCATTGGGTAAGTTGATTGATTAGTCTTCAGCTAATTGGTTAGCATTTAGTTAATTGATAAATGTATTGTTTTATTTTACATATGTTCAATAAAATCACAGAATCTTTACAGTGCAGAAAGAAGGCCATTCTGCCTATCGAGTCTGCACTGGCTCTCTGAAAGTGCATTCCATCTAGTCCCATTCCCTTGCCTTATCCCGTAACCTTGCACATTCTTTCATTTCAGAGAGCAATCCAATTCCCTTCTGAATATCTCAACAGAAACTTTGATATTATTTGCTAATTCAGTATCTGAGTCTTTAGCTAATGGTTATATCTTTGTCAAGCTCAAACAGATTAAAGGGGTCATTTGGAATCTAGTAATTAGGCTGCATGCAACTAAATTAAACCAAGTCTAAATTTATCAAGGCGCCCTTTTTAAACATTGAATGGTAACTGAGTTGCACAAAAAATCATCAAGGGAGAAAAATATAATAAACAGTCTATGTAGACACAGCCAATGCTTTCAATTCTATTGTCCATATTCTCATTTTCAACTCACTAAATAGGACAAAGATTGATGAACTGTTCACCCACCGAGTTGATAATGTGGTAGCACAATACAAACCACCTCAATTTGACAAATGACAGCTGAACAATGTAGCTGTTAGCTCAGAGTGAAATATGGGTTAACCCTTTAAGGCAGCTCTAGAGCTTTCCTTCCTGCACCAGCAATAATTTACAATGAGGCTCTGGTAATTTTCTATATTCATTTACAGGATGTGTGCTTTGCTGGCTGGGCCAGCATTTATTGCCCATCCCTAATTGCCCTAGTTGCCCTTGAAAAGGTGGTGGTGAGCTGCCATCTTGAACTGCAGTCCATGTGGTGTAGGTACACCCACTGTGCTATTAAGGAGGGGGTTCCAGGATCTTGACCCAGCGACAGTGAAGGAACGGTGATATATTTCCAATTCAGGATGATGTGTGGCTTGGAGGTATTTATAGGGCTAGTTCCAGTTCAATTTCTGATCAATGGTAATCCCCAGGATGTTGATAGTGGGAGATTCAGCAATGGTAATGCCATTGAATGTCAAGGGGCGATAGTTAGATTCTCTCTTGTTGGAGATGGTCATTGCCCGGCACTTGTGTGGCATGAATGTTACTTGCCACTTGTCAGCTCAAGACTGGATATTATCCAGGTCGTGATGCATCTGGACATGGACTGCTTCAGTATCTGAGGAGTTGCGAAAGGTGCTGAGCATTGTGCAATCATCAGCGAACATCCCCATTTCTGATCTTATGATAGAAGGAAGATCATTGATGAAGCAGCTGAAGATGGCTGGACCTGGGACACTACCCTGAGCAACTCCTGTAGTGATGTTCTGGAACTGAAATGATTGACCTCCAACAACAACAACAACCATCTTCCTTTGTGCTAGGTATGACTCCAACCAATGGAGAGTATCCCCCCGATTCCCATTGACCCCAGTTTTACTAGGGCTCCTTGATGCAACAGTCAGTCAAATACTTTCTTGATGTCAAGGGCAGTCACTCCTACCTCACCTATGGAGTTCAGCTCTTTTGTCCATGTTTGAATCAAGGCTGTAATGAGGTCAGAAGCTAAGCGACCCTGGCAGAACCCAAAGCTGAGCATCAGTGAGCAGGATGTTACTAAGCAAGTGCCGCTTGAGAGCACTGTTGATGACCCCTTCCCTTACTTTCCTGATGATGGAGAGTAGGCTGATTGGGCAGTAATTGGCTGGGTTGGATTTGTCCTGCTTTTTGTGTGCAGGACATACCTGGGCAATTTTCCACATTGCCGTGTAGATGCCAGTGTTGTAGCTACACTGGAACAGCTTGGTTCGGGGCATGGCAAATTCTGGAGCACAAGTCTTCAGTACAATTTCCGGAATATAGCCTTTGCAGTATCCAGTGCCTTCAGTGATTTCTTGATGTCACGTGGACTGAATCAAATTGGTTGAAGACTGGTATCTGTGATGCTGGGGACCTTCAGAGGAGGCCGAGGTGGATCATCCACTCGGCATATTTAAATATAATTAATAACGGAACAATTGTATTGAAATTTTCAGGTAATCTACAATCGTCTAACCAACTGTACTCAAGATATAAGAAAGAGTAGCATATAAGTATTAAATATATATGTATGTATATGTAAATATATATAGTCATGAAATAGAGATAGTTTAAGTAAGTTATATATGCATTTGTTGGTGTTAGGAATGAGTTTTAGCTTTAAAGTTTAAGTTTTATTTGTATTTCTGTAACTGTGTTAAGAAAAGGCAAAGGACATTTTAGTTTCACTTTAAAAGGCTGCTTGCATTTCTAACAAGGAATTTTACAGCTGCTATAAAGAAATAGTAAACACAAGAGTAGGAAGAAGAATATTGTTACCTAGCAACAAGGAAAGGGGGTGCAGATAGGCTGGTTCCTCCCACAGACTTACACACAGAACTAAAGCCAGCAGTTTGTTTTGGAACTGTAGGTATTCAGCCAGTTTCAAAGTTGCTGCAAGAGAGACTGGAGCAAATGGGGCAGAGAGCGAATCCCAACCTAACGAAAACCCCCAAAAACCCCGGAGAGTGAAAGAGGGGAAAGTACAAAGGAGACTTTGTAGTCAAAAGAAGGACAGGAACCTGGGAAAAGGTCCTGTTAAGGGAAAAGGTCCCGTTAAGTCAAGTTAAGAGTGAGGGGCAGAGAGAAAAGCTCCAAGCTTTAGACTTAAAGTGAGAACAGCTTGCAAAATGCAAGGAGGTTCAAAGAGACAACTGAAGCTCTGTAGTTTTTTGCTATGGGCATGTGAAGCAGTGGTGTACTGCTGACGGCTGAGTCAGCGAGACATAATGTGTGGAAGACAGCTGAATGCATGTGGTGACCCAGGGAAGAGGTACATCTGAAGGAGAGTTTGAAACCCTGGAAGTGAACCTTTGTGGAAGGTGTCTGAGAGAAAATGTCAGTTTGGGAGAAGATTTCAAGGCGAGATCCTGGAGAATGGAGATTGGAAATCCTCGTGTGAAGGATGAAATTCAATGAGACTGGTTGGCTCACGGTGTGACAAGCGTCTGGGGGGAGTTGAGGAGAGATCTATGGCACCTGTTTGAGGTGGCATCTGTCACTTGGTTTCAGAGTGTGGTGTGTCTGACCACAGGGTGCCATAGATGTACATGGACTGTGTACTTACTGTGAACATTAAAGTATAAGATAGCTTTTGTAACATGTGTACCTTACAAATTTGTATATATCTATAAAGGTATAGTTGTGGGTGAAGGAGTATTGTAAGATAGTTCATATTTTCTCGTTGAATAAATGCACAATTGAGCGCAGAAATCTACCTGAGGTACGGAGCTGCCTCAGGGAAATTGAGATAAGTCATAAAATGTGAAAAATGAAAAAAATTATGCAGACATGTTCCCTCATGTGACACTGTCACATGAGCTGGGATATGTTTATGTATTTCAATAAAAAAATTTATTTACTTTATAAAGCCTTCATGAAACCTCATCCCGCCTGTGGATGAGGTTTCATGAGAAATGTGAAGGCCGCCTGAGCTCTTCACCTGCCCGCCAACCTCAAGGTTGGGTGGGCAGCCCAGACAATCAGCTCAATCAGTTGATAAATGGCCTTAATAGGCCTATGAGAGTTCAGCGGGCGCACACTGGAGACGAACTGAAGATCAGAACGACGTGTGGTGATGTTGGGACGCATGCCCGATGTCACCATGCATCATTTTACTCGTCAGCGTGCGGGGCCCGCCCCATACGCCAACCAGAAGATTCAGGCCCATGAGAAATGGAGTTTGTAGAAATTATTGTTGAATTACACACTGAGATTAACTGGAGGCAATAGTGTGTTCTGTCACTGAGCTGTTGAAGTGCCTTCAGGATGGAAGATTAGAATGACGCATAGAAAATAAGTGAAAGTATAACAAAAGCTACTGAACCTGTCCTTTTAATCTTACAGCCCATGATAAGATCCAAAATCTAGCAACAATTTAGCATGGGGTTTTGGATTTTTCATGCAAAGTCTAATGAGATCATGGTAACTAGGGAAAGCCTACCACATCTGGGCCAATATCAGTATGCAATGTATTTGTCCTTTGCTTCCCATTCTCCAATTGATATTGGGTTACAAAGTCAGAAATGCAAAAGGAGAACGCAAAATGTAAACATCTTGATGGTTTACTCTGTTGAACTAATGGGGGCTGCATACAGATAATGCAAAAAAATGCATGGCTTCTGTTTGAGGTTCACAAAACTTCAAATAGGCTCGAGCCTTACCAACATATTCAAGTACAAATAAAAGAAAATGACAAGTCCAGGAGTCCCATTCCACTGGCAGAAATATGGCAAAAGGAGTGTAATAATTGTCCATGGGGCCCACCATAACCACTGTCCCAGACTGCGGGATACATTGTCAAACTTGGATTTGTGTCCACAGCTGTAAGGAGTACTTCAGGGTTGCTTGCACATCCAACACACTGGAAAATTAGAGTGGTACCACACATCTCCAAAGGCAGGGCAAAGACCTGGGAAAGACCAAACAGATGAGGTTCCCATTTTGTTTTCTGCTGTTGAGAGAGCAAAAACCCATGCTTTGTAAGCTAATCAGTCCTCTCTGGTCGAATGCATTCCCCTACAAAATTTTTGGTGCCTTTAATAGACCCCTAAATGGAACTCATGCCAGGTCTTAGCTCGGAATTATTTTGTTGGGTCTAATGGAAATGCAACTGGTAGAATTCCCAGAGTGGTTTGGGAAATACTGCACTCATGCTCTGGAAGGTCCCTTAGGCAAATGTTATCAACTCCAGGAAGGATAAATTAGCTGGTAATTATTTTTCCCCCTTAGGAGTACAAAAGACAGAAGCCTTGATGGCAGGGGTGGTACTGAGAAATAACTCACTTGAATCGCCCCCAACCAGAATTTCCTGAGCTTCCTGGTAGCTGGAAGAGTATTTTCCTCCAATTTCTGGTTCCCCCTCTGGGCAATGTCCCTGCTCTTCACCTTCTGTGATCCATTCCCTACCCCAACCCCCTAGAATATCTGAGTCACAATTCCTAAGCTGGGTGGTGCAGGTAAGATAGAAGCAGGAAGTTAGAGATTCAGGAATCTCTGTGCTGTGATGAGAAATTGATCAATCATCAGTGAAGCCATTTGATCTGTGAGAGAGCCATTTGTAAGAGAAAGGAGGATTGTTCCAGAAAGGATAAGTCCCTGTAAACTTGCTAGGCTGAAAATAAAATATTGTGAAGTCCTGTTAGTTTCAAACAAAATCAGTTCAAGCCATGAGGAGCCATTTGTCTGGTTTTGCGGCATGCTGTCAAATGTAGAATGAACTCTGCTGGAGTCGGTGAATTACAAAGTCCATTCATCATTTCTTCTTCTGTTCCATGCTGAGTGGCACGTGGGGCAACCCCTTGCCATCTGCTGCTGATACATTCAGCAGTCTTTGCCATGTTTTGTCTCCATAATGAAGGTTCCTCTACATGTGGACAACTTCTTAGCCTGACCTGTCTCGGTGCATGGAGGGACTCATCACTCCACTCCCATTGGACACAAGCACCTCTCTGGATGCAAACCCAGTATTCAAACTCCAGGGCCTTGATACTGGAATGTGAAGCGCCTGTTTCTTGGGCAGAAAATTGGTTCAAAGAGATGCAGTTTAGGGATGGAAGGTGTGTGTATAATGTGGCCAAACAGGTTGATCATCAGCCTGCAAATCCTTCAAATATGCCTAGGTGGTAAGAGCAGGAGAGCTTCTAGGTCAGCCACGCTGCAGAAGGCAATGGCAAACCACTGCAGTACTTTGCCAGGCATAACCACGGACCAATCCAATGGAAGTCCATGGCTCCCTCTTTGGACATGGTGCCTGAAGGAGGAGGAGAATCAATAAAAGCGGGTGAACAAATCTCAAATTATTCAAAGTATTTATCAAAAACATATCAACTATACTTTTTCGCCTCCAGCTTGCCAAATACAAGCTCAAAATAAATTTTCTGACATAACAAGAACATAAAAACTACAAATTTCACAACTATATTTTGCTCCCTGTCTCTGTAACCTCCTCCAGCCCAACAGCCCTCCAATTCCAGCTTCTTGCACATTCTTCAATCCCTTCTCTGACCCCCTCCCCCCAAATTGGATTATGAGCCATTGGCCTTCGGCCTGGAAATCCCTCCTTAAGCATCTGCTCCTCTCCACCTCTCCCTCTCTACTCCATTAAGAATACTCATTAAAAAAAAAGGGTTTCTGCTGTAAATGGCACATGGACGAGGCACTTACGCTTTATCTGTGCGGAATCGATATCAAGAGATTTCGGAAGCACAATTTTTGTTCCTTGGAGCTGCTGGTGATCGTTTGTCTCGGTGCTCCACTAAAAAAAAAATACTCATTAAAACCTAACTCTTTGATCAAGCTCAGCTGTCATAATGTCTCCTTGTTTGGCTCTGTGTTAATTAATTCATTCATTAATTAGTCCAGTCTTGTAAAGGGGCCTGAAACAGGCATTAGTGACCTTTGTTTGTCTAACAGACACAAGCCTCAGCCACCTCCATCAGTTCTGTTGAAGGGTCATGAGGACTCGAAACGTCAACTCTTTTCTTCTCCGCCGATGCTGCCAGACCTGCTGAGTTTTTCCAGGTAATTCTGTTTTTGTTTTGGATTTCCAGTATCTGCAGTTTTTTGTTTTTACCTCTTTTTCAGCTATTTTCAATATTCTGGATGGTGCACTTCTGATGGATGCTTAGGTGCCCATTTTATGGCTGAGAAATGAACACACCACCGTTGGAATTCTAGTCTTACATCTTTTTGGGCATGAGTTAATCAATCTCAATAACTCAGTAAAAAGTTGTTTGATATAATTTTACTGCACAATTTACAGTAGCTACACGATGGATGAGAGCTGAAGGGCACACCATAAAATGTTAACCATACCATTGTCCGACACGCTATGTAGGCTCGTCTGCCACAACAGATAAAGGGGAAGCTGAAGAACTGACTAACATCTTTATAGCATGGAGAATGTAAGAGAATCATCGCTCAAATGTTTTCAGAAATCTCATCGACACTTTAACACAAAACACTAATTACATGGAGAAGCCCTGACTTGCAGTTGTGGCTCTGGGTCAGGTGAGCACGAGTACAAATTCCACTCCAGGCAGACTCTTCAATGTTGTACTGATGGAGCTGCTGCACTGTCAAGTGTGCCACCTTTCGCATGGGACATTAAACTGAGGCCCCATCTGCCCCTTCAGGTTATGTAAAATATCCCTTGGCACTATTTCTAAGAAGAGCAGGGGAACTGGAGAAGCATGACATCCAGGACAAAGCAGCCGCTTGATCAACACCCCATTCAGCACCTTAAACATTCACGCCCTCCATCGCCAGTGCCCCATGGCTGCAGAGTGTTCCACCTACAAAATACACTGCAGCAACCTGCCAACAACAGCACCTTCCAAACCCATAACCTCTTCTGCCTAGGGCAGCAGATACATAGCGACACCACCACCTGCAAGTTCCCCATCAAGTCACACACTACCTTCACTTGGAACTAGGTTGCTACTCCTTAATTGTCATTGGATCAAAATCCTGGTACTCCCTAGTGCTGTGGGAGTATCTATAACCACATGGACAGCAGCAGTTCAAGAAGTCAGTTCATCGCCACTATCTAAGGGGCAATTGAGAATGGATAATGAATCTTGACCTTGCTACTGATAATAAAAAGAAATATGTACCTAGCTGCAATCTTTTCCATGCTGTCCTGGGAAATATTTATCCTTCAACCAATATCACTAAACACAGGTTATCTAGTCATTGATGTTTGTGAGTGCTTGCTGTGCATTTCTTACATTTCTATGGCTAGCCCAGTTCTGTTTCTGAACTTTTTTGAATTTTCAGGCACAACGGGAACCAAAGTAATTTTTCTGGTCTTTTAGTTGCAAGTTGTTGAGCGTTCATGCAAAAAAAACGTTACTTTTCCATTTTCTCTATTTAATGCACAATCGTGGTAAGATATAAATAACATTTAAAATGGTAAAGCTTCCCTAGTTACTGCTTAATAATCAGGCTGTACCAGATGTGCAGGAATGTTGATTAAATTGATTGATAATTTAAATTTAAGATTCAAAGAAGAAATAAACTGGTATGGGTTTCCTTGGGCCCTGATTGTTCATCTTGATGGATTTGCAACCATTTTGAGTTTGGGTACATTTTAGTGAGATTGAGGTTGTTGTATGATGTTGTATGTGCCTGCATGCCACTGTAACATAAAGGCACTTGGCAGATCAAGGGTTAATGTGGGACTGGAAAATAGCAGCACCCGCAGTATAATGTATAGAGTCACATGGTAATAAACTGAGAGAACAGTCTCAGAAGAATACTCTGGAACTAGCCTGCATGGAGGTAACAGCATCATGCATGTCAGTAACCTGGGATCTGTAAATAGTTAAAGATTAACAATAAAGAGTTTAAATATGGAAACCTCAGGATCTCATTATTGAGACACCACTGCACACCATATTACAACATGATTGACAGTGGTGGGATATCAACGCTATCAACATAGTATGACAGGGGTGACACTTGGGGCCTTATTTTGGCATCGGCAAACTTGGTGAAAATCTGATTGCAACTTCCCAGTTGCATCCATGAAGGAAACTCCAAACTCTGCAATCATTCTCTACACCTCTACCTTGACTGAGAAACCTCAACAGGAGATTACTTGTTTGGAACTAAATATCCTCATTTTGGCTTCTGTCTTAAAATTGGCATAACTTTAAACAACAGTAATGGATATTGTTAATTTAAGTTTAATGCCTTGTTCCATTCTATTTGTAATAATTTCATTACTGCTTCGCCTACTGTTCTATACGGACAATTTGAGCAATGCCATGCTGATTAGTTTTGTCAGTTGCTGTTGCTATTATATAAAGCATAAACCAAGCTGCAGATTTATCATTCCAACACATTTTGTGACTGTTAAATGATAGTGATAAAGCAATTTACAAAAAGCTGATTATTATTGACTATTGAAAATAATTGAGCTATTTATTAATACAAATCATCATTAAAACAGGAAGCAAGATGTGTCAATGAAACCAATATGGTTGAATTTGCATTAACTGTTAATTGCCTTTGAACAGCATTGCTCTGCATTGCAATTAACTAGATTCTTACACAGTGAAAACTGAGCTTTAAGCAAAGTAATAATACCTGTGGCTAATGATAATTAATTGCAAAAGTAGTTATGGCACCAGACACTACTGAGACCAGTCTAGTTCCTCGCAATGATTCTTGTACATATTATTGAGGGCCTTAGTAGTAGCACACTTGTCTCTAGGTTGTTGGTTCAAGTCCCACTCCAGGAACTCCAGCGCAAAATCTAAACAGTTAGTATATCCCTGGAGGGTGGGGGAGGCACTGCACTGTCCGGAGTGCCGTCTTTCAGATAAGATTTTAAACTGCTCAGGTGGAGGTAAAAGATCTCACAACAATATTTCAAAGATGGGGATTTCTACCCTCCAGTAGGCTGGCCAGTATTTATCCCTCAACCAACAGCCCTAAAACAGATTATCTGGTCATTACCTCAGGGAGCTTGCTGTGAGCAAATTGATTACCAATTTTTCCCTTCAAATGTACTTCATTGGTTGAGAGGCATTTTCAGATGTCCTGAAGTCATGAAAAGCTCTTTATAAATTCCAGTTCTTTCTTTTCTCTGTTCTTTGATGGCACTGGTATAGGGGTTAACTTGTTTCATTGTTTGATCTCAGTCATTTATCATGTTTTACTGTTAGGTCCTTTTCTGGATTGGCTGGAATAGGATCCACGTTCACAAAAGTACATGCAATCTCTATGGGAAAAGAAATTACCTTGGTAAATATTACTTAATATAATATTTACATACAACTATACATGGGCTATGATTACTCTAACGAATCTTGATCATGTTTTTACTTGAACACGGATTGCATCTGTCCCGCTACAAGTTTGCATTGTCAGTGACTGATGTACTGCATGCACACAATTAACCAATTTGTGTTGTGATACTTTGTTCAACTGGCTTTTGGAAATCCTCCTCAGCCACATTTACTGTCCATGCACAATTTTCTGAGTTAATCATGCAGAAACATGCTAAAGTCTCCAGGGTTTCCAAGATAATGAGATTTTACTGTAAACTCTCGAGGGTTTGTGTGTGTGGGGGTGTCAATGAATAAATTTGTTCCGTACAATGGTTGGGGGAGGAGGTGGTGATGGTGTGGAGTGAGGGGAAAGCTATGTTTCTACTCTATGCAATTATACATTTACTAATTACACATCTTCCTTGGTCTAAAATATTTGATGCATACATTTAATTATTTGAAAATGTAAACTGTTCATTTTTAATAAGCATATAACGATTTATCAGACAGGAACAATAAGCAACAATATTATTAACATGTTAGAAAACCATAGCTTTGTCATAGGATTGACTTACTGTGTATTTTGGAACCTCTGTCAGGGAAAGATCATTCTCATGCCAAATACAATTGGACTTACCTCTGACAGTCTGCTTGTGTTGGCAGCAGAAAGCAATAATAAAGTTTATTACAATGAGTAGAAATATTAAGGTATGGTTACAGCTTTCCTCGCCTAGGCTCTCCTTGGTTTTTGTATTTTAATTTCAGTGTACAGGGATTCATATTATATTTATATTGCTTGGTATAAAATCTTCGATTGAGATTTCTGGTTCTCCATTCAAAGTGACTCCATAACAGGATAAAGAACACTTCAGAGATGCTGCTGTGCTATAGGGTCAGGCCTAACAGTCCAGTAAAGACCTAACTGTCCAGTATCTCAATGATCTTACAGCTTCTGTCAATTTGTAATTCATTCTTGGGACATAAGTGTCAGCCTCTCCAGTGATGCTCATTACCCATCCTTATTTTCCCTGGAAAGGTTTGATTCTTCACAGGGCAGTTAAGATTCAACCATGTTCCTGTGGAGCTGGAGTCACATAAATATCATATATGGATATATAGATGGTAGGTTCCCCTCCCAAAAGGATGTTAGCGAGCCAGTCGGATTTTTACAATGACCTGACACCATCATGGTCTTTGTCATGCCGAATTCAATATTTCATCATAGGAACATAGGAAATAGGAACAGGAGGAGGCCATTCAGTCCTCGAGCGTGTTCTGCCATTCAACTAGATCATAGCTGATCTTCTACCTCAACACTATTTTCCTGCATGATCCCCATATCCCTTGATGCCTTTAATATCTAGAAATCTGTCGATCTGTCTTGAACATACTCAATGTCTGAACTTCCACAGCCTTCTAGGGTAGAGAATTCCAAAGATTCCTCACCCTCTGAGTGAAGAAATTTCACCTCATTTCAGCCCTAAATGGCTGACCACTTATTCTGAGACTGTGTCCCCTGCTTCTAAACGCATATCGCCTCCATCCATGGAATCATCCTCCCTGCAGCTAACCTGTTGAGCCCTGTAAGAATTGTGTATGCTTCAATGAGATCACCTTACATTCTTTTAAACCCTAGAGAATACAGGCCCAGTCTCCTCAATCTCTCCTCATAGGATAATCCTGCCATCCCAGGAATCTGCCTGGTAGACATTCATTGCACTCCCTCTCTGGCAAGTTTATCATTCCTTAGGTAAGCAGGCCAAAACTGTACACGCTACTCCAAGAGCGGTCTCACCAAGGCTGACTCCTGTGCTCAAATCCTCTTGCAATAAAGGCCAACATACTATTTGCTTTCCTAATTACTTGCTGCACCTGCCTGTTAACTTTCAGTGACTCATAAACTAGGACACCCAGGTCCCTTTGGACATCAACACTTCCCAATCTGACTTCCCAATCATGAACTTATAGGTCCTATAGTTGTCCTTTACTGGTGAGCCTGGTGACCACAGTTAAAGCGGGTAATAATGTACACAGGTTTTAAGCACACAGAATGTGGAAAAGTTCCACCACACTGACCTTTTTATTCCACCAGTATCAAACCTGTAAATGCATTTATGAAACAGCTTATCTTAAAAAAATACATGCATACGAACATACAAAATAGGAGCAAAAGTAGGCCATTAGGCCCCTGGAGCCTGCTCCGCCATTCAATAAAATCATGACTGATCTGCTTGTGTTTCGAGTTCTGCATTCCCATCTCCCCCCAATAACCTTTGATTCCCTTGCCTAACAAGAATCAGCATGCCTCTGCCTTAAAAATATTCAGTGACCTGCTTCCACTGCTTTGGAGGCAGAGAGTTCCAAAGTTGCACAACACTCTAAGAGGGAAAAAAATTCTCCTCATCTCTGTCCTATAAGGGTCACCCCTATTTTTAGAACAGTGCTCCCTAGTTCCAGACTCACCCACAAATGAACTCTATGATCATGGCCTGACACTCCAGACCCACAAAAGGAAACTGCCATGAGCCCAACCCCCAAACCGAGCAGTCCTGAGTTGGCCTGAAAATTTTGCCAATCAGGGATCTGTGAATGTGAGGATACACCGCCACCAGCCATGGCAGCTTTGATTAAAGAATCCAACTCTTCAAGTGGCAAGAGGTAATACTCTATCTTCAAACCTTGGCTGATCTGCTGGCAATCTCATAGCTGAACTTGTCCCACTCAAACCCACCATTCCAAACAATGAGTTTAGCCCTGCCCACAGCAGCAGGCTTCTTTCCTGTGGCCACAGTGGCTCTGCTGCTTGAAGCTACGCAACAGTCTGCTCTTCATGGCTCTGCTGCTTCTCTCCCCCTCTTCAGCCTGACCTCAGGGCTCTGGTCCTGCCCCCCAGAAGATGCTGCTCTCCACCACTGCAACTACCAGTGGAGACATAGCTGGCAGAACTCCTTAGCAGCCACAGGGAACATCCCGCAGAGAGTTCCCCACGGAAGGCAGGGTCTGGTGTCCACCCCGATGCCGAAGTCCGGAGTCGAAGGCCAGGACTCAGTTCAACTCCTCGCTATAGTATGAATTAGAGAGGCAGTGGTGTAGTGATATTTTCACTGGACTAGTAATCCAAAGACCCAGGGTAATGCTCTGGGGACCCAAGTTTGAATCCAACCACGGCAGATGGTGACATTTCAATTCAATAAAAACATGGAATTAAAAGTCTGATGATGATCATGAAACCATTGCCAATTGTCAGAAAAACCCATCTGGTTCACTAATGTCCTTTAGCGAAGGAAATCTGCTGCCCTTACCTAGCCTGCCCTACATGTGACTCCAGGCTCCACAGCCTCTGAACAAGGGCAATTAGGAATGGGAAATAAATACTGGGGCCTAGCAGGTGATGCCCACATCCCATGAATGAATGGAAAAACAGAAGAAATCGAAACAGGAGTAGGCCATTTGGCCCCTCGAACCTGCTATGCCATTCAGTAAGGTCATGGCTAATCAGATTGTGGCCTTAACTCCACTTTCCTGCCTGCCTTGATTCCCTTGTCAACCAAAAATCCATCTAAATCAGCCCTGAATATATTCAATGACTCAACCTCCACTGCTTGCTGGGGAAGAGAATTCCAAACACTAATAACCCTCTGAGAGAAGAAATTCCTCCTCATCTCTATCTTAAATGGGCAATCCCTTATTCTGAAACTGTGCCTCCTAATTCTAGATCCACCCATGATGGGAAGCAACCTCTCAGCATCCACCCTGTCAAACCCCCTCAGAATTTTATATGGTTCGCTATGATTACCTCTCATTCTTCTAGTGGAGAAGAAAATAATACAAATTCATTAAGCTTAAAATGACCAGCTGCAACCCATGTGTTTAGGAAGTTAACCAAGCACTATCCTTTTACTTAAACAAACTTAAAGCTTCACAAAGTATTCCAAAATATTTCAAAATGTTCAAAATATTGAGTTCCAAAGAAGAGTCATATAGACTTGAAAAGTTAACTCTGTTTCTGTCTCCACAGATGCTACCAGACCCATTGAGTTTTTCCAGCATTTTCTAACTTATTTCATATCTCCAGCATTGGCAGCATTTTGCTTTTATTATAAGGAAATATTGCTCATTACCCTTATAAAAAATAAAATCAGAGAAAGGTAAAACAGTACCCTTCACAATGTGGTACAAGCCTTTTGAACTATATAGTATATTTCAAGTTGAAAGCTCGATTAAGCGTGTAGGAAAATATGATGAAACCTCTCAAAAACAATGCATTCTTTTTTAAAACAAAATCAAATTGACTTTTCATACCATGAAATATTAACTACATTAATAGAGGTTTTGATGAAAAGTAGCAAGTGTCAGTCATCATAAATGTTTCCATTCATGAGTTGAATCTTCACTCAAAACCACCCTCAGATCTAATTTGCATTTTGCAGGAAACATACACTGATCAAAGGGCAACAGGTTAGATAAGAAACATCAGCTAATTGTCAACACGGGATCATGGTGTGGTGGAGTGTGTTGAAAGGAAGGCTTTTGAGAATATATAAAAAAAACATTTTTCACTTTAATCAATTCCCTTCAAATGGTTTAAGCCCTCTTCACTTTTTCCTTGCTTTGTTGAACTTCTTCGAACATACAGGTGCCCATCAGATCAAAGCCCAGTTCGATCAAACACAACACGTTTCAATGCTGACGCATAAGAACTGCTTCATAAGGAAAGATCTTAAAAAAAAACAAGATTCAAAAGCAGTCTTTAAAACAAGCTGCTCACGTATACAATTGCTGCTGGAGCTTTGCATATTCTGTTGATGTCTGCATTCATTTATTTCCTTTGTGTAATTAATTACTTTGGTTAGAGCATAAAGGTTTCAGAAACACTGTGACCTTGCACTGGTAAGGGACCAGTGACCAAATGCTGATCACGTTCATTGGAAATCCCTCATACTGTTATTTTAGAGGAGAGTTTAGCCCATTTATTTTAACCAGTTAATAACCTTGCAATGAAAAGGACAGATTTCCAACTCGCACACTGGTATTACACAATGAGATTTCAAGGTCAATATGTCCTAATGCTTTATAAGTTTTTTCATACAGTAAACTTACTAAAACCTTTTAGAGGAGAATATTTGGAAACAACAGGCAATATCATGCAAAAATGAAACCTGGAGGAAGTAAAATGTCAGGGCTAGATTTTATTTATTTTTTTTGGATTGGTGACTATTTAAATCACTGCTATTCAAACCTTGGTTGCATACATAGAATTCAGCCACTTAAAACCCACTGGGAAAATTCTCATCAATTTACTACTGATTCTGTGGCTCATTAACAATAAACTTCTAAACAGCATTAGGAGTGATTTCTTTGAGCTTTGTGTCAGAGTTTAAAACTAGAAGGAATGCTGCAGTTATGATTTTCAGAAGTTGTTTGACAAAGCGCCATGTAGAAGATGCAGTACTTGAAAGAATGGATAAAAGGCATGACAGGGAGAATGAATGTGAAAAGAGTAGGGGACATATGTTTCTATCCTGGCTGAGAAACACAATGATTTGGGGTTTATTTCCACTGGAGAAAAGCATGACTAAGAAGGGATTTAATTGAGAATTTTAGAATTATGGATGGCTTTGATGGTCAGTCAGGTGTTCATACAGTAATGGTAGTTTTCGACACTGCCTGTGACTGGTTAAAGCTCAGTGCTGAGCAGAGTTTCAGTAACCCAGCCACCACCAAAAGGTGCCAATGGCTTTTGGCGAATGAGCCCCTGAAGGAAAGGGAGAGTGATTTTTGACAGAGGAAATGCCATCAATAGTTGGCAGTTGAATCATTGAATTAGCAATGGCATTCGCAACCTGCAATCTGTGACAGAGCCACAGCACAGAATGAGTCAATGAAAGAGTGACTGTGGACAGTCCAAAACACAACAGTAGGGTTCAATTCCATGCCTTAATTAAAGAGGTAGTTTGGACAGTTGTAGGAGCTCCAATGATAGTTAAGCAATAATGATGGTGATTGACAGGATAAGCAGGAAAAGGCTATTCCTACTGGCTGAGGAATCAATAATGAAGGGTCAGCAATTTTAAAATAGCATGAAGGTGATGAGGAGAGGGATTAGGAGAAATTGATTCATACAGACAGGCTTTAGTGAGTGCTTTGTCACAGGGACTAGGTACAAAGGAACCATTTAATCTTTTGAAGGAATAGTACATAAACAGTTGGAACAGAGGAAAACACAAGGCTAGAGGGAGAAAGCTGAGCAGTGGGATTTGTCTTGGATTGTTCGTGCATTTATGAAGAAAGGTATGAAACATTGAAGCTTTTTCATGAGGTCAGTGATGGCCACTGGGGAGGGGTGCAGGAATCCAATAGAGTTTTTTAAACTATGAAAAGGAGTAGAAAGGTTAAATAGTGAAAGATAATTTCCAATGGTTGTTGAATCAGTAACAGGGAGGCGCAGGCTCCAAATTATCTCTGGAAGCACAAAGGGCAAATAGTGAAAGATTATTAAAACTGATCAGAGCATTTTACATGGAATTCCAAACATGGAAGGCTTTCCCAGAGTGGCTATGGAAGTAGATGTATAACACAACTGGATAGGCATTTGAGAAGGATGAATATGAAAGGATATAGAGAAGGGAAATGGATTAGACAGCTCCAGCTGAAGGTCAGGGGCCTTCACAGGCACGATGGATTAAATGGCCTCCTTCTGTGCCCTAATTTTTAATAATCATTAAATCCTTAGATTTCAAAGAAAAGTGGCAGAATCAATTCCTGCTTTGGATGGATACCATTTAAATCTTCACTAAACAATAGAAATTCCAACAGCCGTTTTTGCAATTCAAATAAAATTGCAGACTGTGTCCTTAAATAATCTTTCATTTGGCCTAAATCAAGCTATTTGCCTTTTGCAAGGAATGAGTTCAGCTGTTGATACAATTCCCACCAGTTCATTTGATCTAACACTTGACCTGTCTGTGTCTGTTGACAATGGTGATGTGCAAATTCAATGACAATCATTCTTCTCCCTAACGTGTTTGCTAGCATTTTGTAAAGGCATTGAATCTTTCTGTAACAATACTTAACAAAGAAGTAAATTCACAAGTGTGTAGATGGTGGGAGAGTTGAGCACTGGAATCAAGAAGATTTTAGCAAGGTACATGTGTTTGTCATTCACAGGATGTGGGTGTCACTGGAATTTATTGTCTATTCCAAGTTGCCCTTGAGAAGGTGATAGTTGGCCATCTTTTAGAATCGCTGCAGGTACACCCACAATGATGTTAGAATTTTGACCCAGCAATGATGAAGGAACAATAATATTATTCCGAGTCACGGTGACCTGTGACTCATACATCTGCTGCTTTTGTCCTAGATGGTAGAGGTTGCAGGTTTGGAAGATGCTGTCAAAGAAGCCTCGACTAGTTGCTGCAGTGCATCTCACAGATGGCACACACTGCTGGTGGTGGAAGAAGTGAATATTTAAGGTGGTGGATGGGGAGCCATTCTTGTGGGCTACTTTCTCTTGGATGGTGTCAAACTTCTTGAGTGTTGTTGGAGCTGCCTCCAGTCTGCACTTGCAGCCACTGCATTTATGAAATAAAAGGTCATTGACCTAAAAATTTGTTTCTCTCTTCACAGACGCTGACAGACCTGCTGGATAGTTCCTGAATTTTCTGTTTTATTATTTGTGTCACTGTTTCAGTTCAGTTTCTTATCAATGCCCCCCAGGATGTTGATAGTGGGGAATTCAGCAAAGCTAATGTCATTGAATGTCAACGGGAAATGGCTAGATTGTCTCTTGTTGGAGACAGTCACCGACCTTCACTTGTGTGGCGCAAATGTTACTTGCCACTAAACAGCCCAAGGCTGAGTGTTGTCCTCTTCTTGCTGTGGGTGGGAATAGGCTGCATTATTATATGAGGAGTTGAGAATGGAACTGACTACTGTTCCTGAACAGTGAACATTCCCAATCCTCACCTTACGATGGAGGGAAGATCCTCCATTAATGAAGTAGCTGAAGATGAGGAACTCCTGCAGTGATGTCCCTGGATTGAGATGATTGACCTCCAACAAGAACAACCATCTTCCTTTGTGCTAGGTATGACTCCAACCAGTGGAGAGTTGTTCCATGATTCCCATTGACTTTAATGTTAATTAGGCTCTTTGGCACCACACTCGGTCAAATGCTGCCTTGATGTCAAGACAGTCAATTTCACCTCACTTCTTGAATTCAGCTCCTTTTTCCATGTTTGGACTAAAGCTGTAAAGAAATCTGGAGCTGAGTGTTCTTGGTGGAAACTGGACTGAGCATTAGCGGGCAGGTTATTACTAAGTGCTGCTCGACAGCACTGTTTTTGACACCTCTTTTCTCTGCCTGCTGCATAAGTAGGAAATTGAGATACTTGTTCTAGTCTTTTTCCTGATGAAACTTAGTAATAATGTTTGTTGAAAATTATCTTCACTGGTTGCTGCAGAATTAATTTTTAGGTTTCAAATAATTGAACCATCTGTCTCCGTCAGGACAGGGAAAACTCAAGGTTATAAAAAATATACACTTATATGGTGCCCTTCACAGCTTCAGGGAGTCCCCAAGCAATTAGTACTTTTAAAGTACGGTCACTGTTGTAATAGGAAATCCAGCAGCCAATTTGTGCATAGCAAGCTCCCACTAACAGCAGTGAGATAATGACCAGATCATCTGCTTCACAGAGGTTGGCTGAGGGACACATCTTGGCCAGGAGTCCGAGGAGAAGCTCACTGCTTTTCTTCGAAATAATGCCCTGGGATCTTTTATGTCCACTTGAGAGGGCAGACAGAGCCTTGGGTTAATAAGACCATAAGACCATAAGACATAGGAGCAGAAATTAGGCCATTCGGCCCATCGAGTTTGCTCCGCCATTCAATCATGGCTGATAAGTTTCTCAACCCCATTCTCCCGCCTTCTCCCCATAACCTTTGATCCCCTTCCCAATCAAGAACCTATCTATCTCAATGAAGGAACTGAGGGTATCCTGGCTAAGTTTGCAGACGATACAAAGATAGGTGGAGGGACAGGTAGTATTAAGGAGGTGGGGAGGCTGCAGAAGGATTTGGACAGGTTAGGAGAATGGGCAAAAATGTGGCAGATGGAATACAACGTGGGGAAGTGTGAGGTCATGCACTTTGGTAGGAAGAATAGAGGCATATTTTCTAAATACACTCAATGACCTGGCCTCCACAGCCTTCTGTGGCAATGAATTCCATAGATTCACCAATCTCTGGCTAAAGAAGTTTCTCCTCATCTCTGTTCTAAAAGGTCTTCCCTTTACTCTGAGGCTGTGCCCTCTGGTCCTAGTCTCTCCTACTAATGGAAACATCTTCCCCACGTCCACTCTATCCAGGCCTTTCAGTATTCTTTAAGTTTCAATCAGATCCCCCCTCATCCTTCTAAACTCCATCGAGTATGGACTCAGAGTCCTCAAACGTTCCTCGTATGTTAAGCCTTTCATTCCTGGGATCATTCTCGTGAACCTCCTCTGGACTTTCTCCAGGGCTAGCACATCCTTCCTGAGATACGGGGCCCAAAATTGCTCACAATATTCTAAATGTGGTCTGACCAGAGCCTTATAAAGCCTCAGCAGCACATCCCTACTTTTATATTCTAGTCCTCTCAAAATAAATGCCAGCATTGCATTTGCTTTCCTAACTACCGACTCAACCTGCAAGTTAACCTTAAGAGAATCCTGGACTAAGACTCCCAAGTCCCTTCGCATTCCAGATTTCTGAATTCTCTCCCCATTTAGAAAATATGCCTCTATTCTTCCTACCAAAGTGCATGACCTCACACTTCCCCACGTTGTATTCCATCTGCCACATTTTTGCCCATTCTCCTAACCTGTCCAAATCCTTCTGCAGCCTCCCCACCTCCTTAATACTACCTGTCCCTCCACCTATCTTTGTATCATCTGCAAACTTAGCCAGGATACCCTCAGTTCCTTCATTTAGATCATTAATGTATAAAGTGAAAAGTTGTGGTCCCAACACTGATCCCTGCGGAACTTCACTAGTCACCGGCCGCCATCCTGAGAAGGACCCCCTTATCCCCACTCTCTGCCTCCTGCCAGACAACAAATCTTCTATCCATGCTAGTACCTTGCCTCTAACACCATGGGCTCTTATCTTACTGAGCAGCCTCCTGTGCGGCACCTTGTGAAAGGCCTTCTGGAAGTCCAAGTAGATAACATCCATTGGCTCTCCTTTGTCTAACCTACTCATTACCTCCTCAAAGAATTCTAACAGATTTGTCAGGCATGACCTCCCCTTGATGAAACCATGCTGACTTTGCCCGATTTTACCATGCACTTCCAAGTATTCTGAAATCTCATCCTTAATAATGGACTCTAATATCTTACCAACGACCATGGTCAGGCTAATCGACCTGTAATTTCCTGTCTTTTGCCTCACTACCTTCTTAAACAGGGGGGGTTACATTAGCGATTTTCCAGTTCTCTGGGACCGTCCCTAACCCCAGTGATTCCTGAAAGATCATCACTAACACCTCCACTATCTCTTCAGCTATCTCCTTCAGAACTCTAGGGTGCAATCCATCTGGTCCAGGTGATTTATCCACCTTCAGACCCTTCAGTTTTCCTAGCACCTTCTCCTTGGTAATGGCCACCATACTCACCTCTGCCCCCTGACTCTCTTGAACTTTGGGGATGTCACTCGTGTCTTCCACTGTGAAGACTGACGCAAAGTACCTATTCAGTTCCTCCGCCATTTCTTTGTTCCCCACTACTACTTCTCCAGCATCATTTTCCAGCGGCCCACTGTCCACTTTTGCCTCTCTCTTACCCTTTATGTATCTAAAAAAACCTCTTGCAATCTTCTTTTATATTACTGGCTAGTTTACCCTTTAATCTTCTCCCTCCTTATTTCTTTTTTAGTTGTCCTCTGTTGGTCTTTGTAGGCTTCCCAATCTCCTGGTTTCCCACTGCGCTTCACCACATTGTATGCTTTCTCTTTAGCTTTTATGCTGTCCCTGACTTCCCTTGTCACCCATGGTTGCCTCGTCTTCCCTTTAGTATGCTTCTTCTTCCTAGGGATGAATTTTTGCTGTGTCTCCCAAATTAATGTAAGACAACACCTCAGTGACCCCCTTAAAACACATTATTACTGGATTGCCAGCTTGAGGTATAAAGAGTATTATTTAATCAGCATGGAGCAGCAATTCTGGATCAATGGTATGAAGTACCAGGCAGCATTGTGAATGCTTAGAATCCCCAGCCAAAGTCAAAATGGCAAGTGGGGATCACAAAGGGAGAAACAATTGAAGAGAAAGTTATTACAAGGTCACTGACACAGAGCTCGTAGAACAAGTGCTGCAGTCACCTACTCACTTGTCCTATCAGCTAAATTGAGTGATAACTCTGTGGAGACTGGGAGGGGGAAGGGAAAAAAATGAAAACCAATCATTGGCACACTCAGAAAAAGAAAACCATTGTGCGCAGGGATGAAGGTGGCCAGGGACCCAACTGACACTCTGGAGAATAAAGACTCAGGTCTCATCTGCTTAGACTGTGTGAGCCTTTGCTGTGAACCCATTGGAAGCACTAGCTGGACAGCGGGCAGGCTTCATAAGGCCACTGCCAGGGACCCAGTGGACCAGTCCTCAGTACTCGAGAAGGGTCAGGAGGCAATCAGAAAGTGGAAGGGGAGCACAGAATTGGGGAGGCCTAATGACTTTGCATGCCCCACTTGCCCTGATTGGAGCAATGATGGACTTCAGGGAGTAGGACCACAATGACATGGGGGCTGTTGGGGCTGGCAGGGAGTCACAATGGTACACTGCACCGGGGAGGGCGATAATATCCTGAATGGAGGGAAAGAGGACCACAATGTCCTGGATCAAAGGAAGGAGGATCACAATGCCCTGAGTCGAGGGAAGGAGGGCCACAATGCCCTGAATCGAGGGAAGGAGGGCCACAATGCCCTGAATCGAGGGAAGGAGGACTACAATGCCCTGAATCGAGGAAAGGAGGACCACAATGGTCTGAATCGAGGGAAGGAGGGTCACAATATCCTGGATCGAGGGAAGGAGGGCCACAGCGTCCTGAATCGAGGGAAAGGGTTTCACAATGGCCTGAATCGAGGGAAGGAGGGCCACAGCGTCCTGGATCGAGGGAAGGAGGGCCACAGCGTCCTGGATCGAGGGAAGGAGGGCCACAGCGTCCTGGATCGAGGGAAGGAGGGCCACAGCGACCTGGATCGAGGGAAGGAGGGCCACAGCGACCTGGATCGAGGGAAGGAGGGCCACAGCGACCTGGATCGAGGGAAGGAGGGCCACAGCGTCCTGGATCGAGGGAAGGAGGGCCACAGCGTCCTGGATCGAGGGAAGGAGGGCCACAGCGACCTGGATCGAGGGAAGGAGGGCCACAGCGACCTGGATCGAGGGAAGGAGGGCCACAGCGACCTGGATCGAGGGAAGGAGGGCCACAGCGTCCTGGATCGAGGGAAGGAGGGCCACTGCGTCCTGGATCGAGGGAAGGAGGGCCACTGCGTCCTGGATCGAGGGAAGGGGGGCCACAGCGTCCTGGATCGAGGGAAGGGGGGCCACAGCGTCCTGGATCGAGGGAAGGGGGGCCACAGCGTCCTGGATCGAGGGAAGGGGGGCCACAGCGTCCTGGATCGAGGGAAGGGGGGCCACAGCGTCCTGGATCGAGGGAAGGGGGGCCACAGCGTCCTGGATCGAGGGAAGGGGGGCCACAGCGTCCTGGATCGAGGGAAGGGGGGCCACAGCGTCCTGGATCGAGGGAAGGGGGGCCACAGCGTCCTGGATCGAGGGAAGGGGGGCCACAGCGTCCTGGATCGAGGGAAGGGGGGCCACAGCGTCCTGGATCGAGGGAAGGGGGGCCACAGCGTCCTGGATCGAGGGAAGGGGGGCCACAGCGTCCTGGATCGAGAAATGGAGAACCACAAAGTCCTGAGTGCAGGGAAGGAGGGCAAGGCAGTGGACTCAGAGTGGGGCAAGTTACTCGGGCCATTTTATTTGCCCACCCACTGCTTTCTGTTGGCTAGGCAGGATTAAACTCAGCCCTTTAAATCCTTACCAATGACACACATTATTGATTTACATTTCACGGTTTACAGTTCATAGATACACTTAACTACTCAAATGAATGTCAGTAAAATGGACAAGGTCCAAGTTACAAATAGTCTTTACTCTAGAGAACCATCACCATATTACAACATATTCCTCACACTCCTCTACAGTTTACAATGCAAAGCAAACATTTTAGCTTCGAAGAAAGTGTTAGAAAGAATTGGATAAAAAGCATGCAAGATTAGCTGGCCTAACCTCCGATCAAAATCTCACTGGAAATATGAAGCAGTCTACTTTTATTAGAAATATTAAGAAAATAGAATAAAAACAACACACAATGATCTTATTACCACCTATTGTTCAGCTGAACATTTTGAATGCCGAATAATTACATCAGTATAAAGTGTTGCGGAATGACTGTCAAATCAACAGCGGGAAAACTGACAAGAGTGAATGTGAACATATAATTTTTTTTACAATCTTTAAAGAGTGCACCCTGATGACCTTGCACAGACAAGTAATTGGGAATTAAATATAAACGTATGCAGATGGCATATTGGCAGGAGTCACATGTGCTGAAATGTGCTTTATTTTGAATGTCAGTTCCACTTAACAAGGCAATACATCTTCCTGCATTGGCTTGACAAAACCAAACTTTGTCCTGAAAAAAATGGGTCAAAGAGTTATTTATTACAATCGAAATAAGGAATTTCGCTGTATATTCTGCATCTAGCTTTACATGAATGAGCTTGCTGAGGCTTATGGTTGATGTAAAACGCAGAGAAATTGACAAAGCATAGATATAACATTTGTACAATGTAATCTATCCCATCATATATCACTGTCAAAAGTCTATTTTTCTTTAGTCTTAAACAGATCTGTGATATGAATGTTGTTGAAATGTACAGTAAACTAAGTACCTTATAACGGCCAATAGTAATATGATAAAGGGCTGTTAAAATTATAAAGCACTAGATACTGTGTTGTAGCAGTTAGTGTGTAATGTATAAACATTTGATAGTGAAGAACATCCATCTAATCCTGTTGTGTGTTGTTAACCTTTGTTACTCAAAGGATGTCAAAATCATGATTCAGAGAACACAGGCCATTCTGAGATTATTCTCACAGGTGAGTGGCTCAATATGAATTTACCTGAAGCTCGGTGTTGTATGAAACAGTTTCAGCCCTGTACTGACACTAAACTTGGACAATTTAAATTGGATGTTAAGAAAACGGGCAGGATTTTATGTCCTGCTGGCGGGCCCACACCTCACCCAACCGGGTGTAAAATAGCGCACAATGATGTTAGGCGAGCATCCCGATGTCATTGCACAGTTACGCAATATATCAGTTGGCGGGCACGCGTGAGAGTCGCCAGCACGCCTGTTGGCAATTAAGAAGCCTATTCAGGCCATTATATATTAATTAAGAGTGACTTTACAGTTAGCGAGTGGGCGAACCGGCCAGGTGACCTTTGCATTTTTAAGGAAACCTCATCCACGGGCGAGATGAGGTTTCCGACATTAATTTTTAAAAAAAATGTTTTGACATAATTTTTATTATGCATGTGTTCATGTGAGTAAGTCCTGTGTAGGGACATTTTGTTCAGAATTTCCAAATCTTTAGTTTTGATTTTTAAATTCTTTAGCTCCATGAGGCTGCTCTCTGCCTTCAGGGAGCTTTCCTATCGTGCTCCCCCACACCCGCACTGACATCAGCGCTCGTCCTCCTCCCGCCTCCAACCCAGCAGCGCTGAGCCTTTCAGCGTGCCTATCACGTTGGTTGACTGTTAACTGGTCAGCCAGCATGGAATTGTGGTCAGCGGCCGATCACAGTTGGCGGTCCATTTCCTGGCCGCTCCCGGGCCTGCCCATTGCACCTGGCCGGCCGGCAACCCAAAAATCTTGCCCAATGATTTACTCTGAAGTAAAACTGACCAAGACCCTTTATCAGAAAGTCTGAATCCTCCCTCCCACCCCCAAAGCCAGTAGTGGGGAACAATAGCATGGTGGTTGGATTAGTAATCCAAAGGCCTATAGACTAATAATCTGGAGTCATGAGCTCAAATCCTATCGTGGCAGCTAGGAAATTTAACAAATAACAGTTAACAAATAAACCTGGAATTAAGAAGTACCATTAATGGTGACTTTTTAGCTACTGGATTGTTGTGAGAACCCACCTGGCTCCTAATACTCTTTAGGAAAGGAAATCTGTTGTTCTTACCCAGTCTGGCTTTTCCAGACCACTGCTAGTGTTTAAGTTTCCTTGGAAACAGCCTAGCAACCCACTCAGTTAAGAGCAACTAGCAATAGACAACAAATGCTAGCCTTGTCAGTGACACCCATATCCTGTGAGTTACTTATAAAAAGTGACCCTTTTCCCCAGGAGGTTTATTTTTTATTCTTTCATGGGATGTGGGCTTCGCTGGCTGGACCAATATTTATTGCCCATCCCTAATTGCCCTTGAGAAGGTGGTGATGAGCTGTCTTCTTGAACCACTGCAGTCCATGTGGTGTAGGCACACCCACAGTGCTGTTAGGTAGCAAGTTCCAGGATTTTGACCCAGCGACAGTGAAGGAATGGCGATATATTTCCAAACAGGATGGTGAGTGTCTTGGAGGGATACTTCCAGGTGGTGGCGTTCCCATGTCTCTGCTACTCTTGTCCTTTTAGAAAGTAGCAATCATGAGTTTGGATGGTGCTGCTCAGGAGCTTTGGTGGGATCCTTCAGTGCATTTTGTAGCTGGTACACACTGCTGCTACTGTGCAATGGTGGAGAAGGGAGTGAATGTTTGTGCATGGGGTGCCAATCAAGCGGGCTGCTTTGTCCTGGATGGTGTCAAGCTTCTTGAGTGTTGTGGGAGCTGCATTCATCCAGGTAAGTGGGGAGTATTCCATCACACTCCTGACTTGTGCCTTGTAGATGGTGGACAGGCTTTGGGGAGTCAGGAGGTGAGTTCCTTGTAGCATTTCCAGCCTCTGCCCTGCTTTTGTAGCCACAGTATTAATATGGATAGTCCAATTCAGTTTCTGGTCAAAGGTAACCACCAGGATGTTGATGGTGGGGTATTCAGTGGTGGTAATACAATTTAACATCAAGGGGCAATGGTTAGATTCTCTCTTGTTGGAGATACTCATTGCTTGGCAATTGCATGTCACGAATGTTACTTACCACTTGTCAGCCCAAACCTGGATATTTTCCACGGGTAAAATTTTTAGCTCGGTGGGTGGGCATGCACCCAACCTGCTCGAGCATAAAATGACGTGCGTTGATGTCCGGCAAGCATCCAGACATTAACGCGCAGTCACGCAAAATTTCGTTTGGCAGGTGCGCGCCAAAGTCGGCAGTGCACCCACCAACAATTAAAAGGCTTGCTAAGGCCGTTAAATTATCAATTAAGTTGAATTTTTTGCTGCCCATCCAACCTTATGGTTGGCGAAAAAGCCAAGCAGCCTTTTCAGTTTTTAGGAAAGCTCATCCACGGGTGGGATGAGCTTTCCAAAAGCAAATAAAAATACGATAAAAATTTAAAACTTAATTAATAACATATCCCTGTTCATGTGACAGAGCCACATGAGGGGACACGTTTCATTACATTTTTATTTTCTTTACTTTTTTTATAGCACTTCATCTCCCTGACGCAGCTCTGTGCCTCGGAAATTCTCAAGTGCATTTGTTCACATGTGCAAAGGTTGCACTACCCTCACTCGCGCTCCACCCCCTGCCCACACAGGCAGCACTGAGCGCTGCTGCTCGCGTTTCACGCTGGGTAGGCCTTAATTGGCCCGCCAGCGTGAAATCGCAGTCCGGCCTGATCGCGGGCAGCGGTTGGCTTCCCAGCCCGCCCCTGCCCACCCCCACCCAACATGGGTGAAATTCTGCCCCATATCTTGTTGCATATGGGCATGGACTGCTTCAGTATCTGAGGAGTTGCAAATGGTGCTGAACGTTTTGCAATCATCAGCAAACATCCTCACTTCTGACCTTGTGGTGGAAGGAAGGTCATTGATGAAGAAGTTGAAGATGGTTGGGCCTAGGACACTACCCTGAGGAGTTTCTGCAATGATGTCCTGGAGCTGAGATGATTGACCTCCAACAACCACAACCATCTTTCTTTGTGCTAGGTATGACTCCAAACAGCGGAGTTTCCCCGATTCCCATTAACTTCAGTTTGGTTAGGGGTCCTTGATGCCACACTCGATCAAATGCTGCCTTGATGTCAAGAGCAGTCACTCTCACCTCACCTCGGGAGTTCAGCTCTTTTGTCCACGTTTGAACAAAGGCTGTAATAGGTCAGGAACTGAGTGGCCCTGGCAGAACCCAAACTGAGCATCAGCACACAGGGTATTGCTGAGCAAGTACCGCTTGATAGCACTGTTGATGACGTGTGACCTCATCTTCAGGGAGTCTGACTCCACTTTGCTCCTGTGAGCCTCTGGACTCATGCTCCATTAACACTATAACTGTAGGGTAGGTATATAGTGAAAACAATCTGTACAGATGTTCTAGTTACACTGCAAATACACCCTTAATGAATAGAAAAGGCAGCTTTTGAGTCATGTCTGCAGAGCTAGAAACAAATAATAACTTTCAATTATTAAACTATCTCAAGGTGCACAGAGGCATAATCAGACAGAAGTGGATGGCAATCTACATATGAGGCAGTCTAAGAAATAAGTTTTACAGAGAGTATTGAACAGTAGGAATTGGAGAGGCAGAGGATTTTAGGGAGAGAATTCCAGAGTGTGTGGGTCTTAAGTTGCTGAAGCCACAACTACTAATAACAAATAAAATACACAAACTGGAAATTACAGGGACAAAACAATTACAGTAGATCATATGATGTCATTAGGAGTATATTAAAAGACTTAGATTGGGCTTTAATGATGCCAAATAGCAATAGCGTAATTCACAAGCATTTGATTTGAATCTGAGATATGTTCCAACTTCAGAATGTGCTGTGATGTAATATTTTTCCTCTACCATATTAAGCACATTAAGTGCACAGTGACGGTTTAAAGGGGAAGAGGAGGTATTAAATTAGTACAGTAGCTTCAGAATCATAGCATAGGAAGAGATTGAATCCTAAAATCCTAGAATGATACAGCTCAGAAAGAGACCATTCAGCCCATCTAGCCTGTACCAGCTCTTGAAACAGCTATCCAATTAGTCCTACTCGCCAGCTCTTTCCCTGTTGTTTTATTTCAAGCATATATCCAAGTTCCTTTTCAAAGTTATTAGGTCTGCTTCCACCACCCTTTTCGGCAGTGCATTCCAGACCATAACAACATGTTGTGTTAAAAAAACATTCTCATCTCCTCCAGTTCTTTTGCCAATAATCTTAAATCTGCGACCTCTGGTTAGCTGGCCTCCTGCCAGTAGAAAAAGTTCATTCTTATTTACTCTACCAAAATCCTTCATAATTTTGAGTACCTCTATTAACAGTTCCCTCACCTCATTCTGCTCTGTAGAGAACAATACCCCAGCTTCCCCGAGTCCCTCCAGTGTGGCTATTTGATAACATTCTCACTGAAATCATTTGATGTCCAGTGGCTTATGCCAGGGTCGTGTCAGGCTGTGGTATATGGAGCTGGATTTTCACCTTCGAGGCAGGTAGCTGGAGTCAGGAAAATTCTCAGCTCAGCGTGCCCGCCTCGGGCGAAAGTGCTCGCAAGCACAGGATGTTCACTGGGGTGGGGTGCTGGTATAGGCTGCAGTCTAGCCACTCCTGGAAAGAATCTGAAGGCAGCCAGCCACAGGACTGATGGGTACTGAAGCAGGCTGTGGTAAAGGCCCATATCAGTGCTGTGGGACTTAGTCCCAGGATTTTACGGCCTCGCCATGGCATGTCAACGCCACTCTCTCTCCCCACCGTACCACCCCCCTCCCCAACAGCCCCCCCCCCCCCCCCCCCCCCACTCCGGCAGATGTAGTGTGCCATTTAAATCTCCATTCATTTCAGCGGGTCCATAATATCCCGCTGGACAGGAGAGGCTGTAAAATCCTGGCTTAAGGCTCTCTAGCCCTCACCACTCACAATCCCTCACCCCCAAACAGCCCCATGCCTCAAGCTCTTCCACCCACCCCCCCCATGGCCCCTCATACCCTGCATGCCAAGCTATGCCACCCACACACACCTTCATGACCTGTCATACCATTGCTGGCAAGCTATGTCCCCCCAGCCACTCCCCATAGCCTCTCAAACCCCCATGCCAAGCTACAGGCCAAAAAAATGTATCAATCCATTAGTAATCTAATGGATGCCTGGGCTTTCAGCCAAGAATGCATATGAGGCCTGGCTGAGAGCTCAGACATCTATTAGACCGTTGAAACAGCTGAGCCCCAGGGAAAACATTGCCTGATTGACAGCTGTGGCTCTCTAATCTGTTCTGTTAGTTGCACAATGTTTATCTACACAAGATAAAATGGCCTCAAGTGCCTGCGGTTTCTGCTATTGATAATTTGAAGAGTCTGGATGATCCACACTTCTATTGGCCCGGTGTGAAAAGTGTTCTTTTTAAGAAAGTGGAAAGTCATGGATGTATTTTTAAAGCTTATTTTTACACATCTATTGTCACTATAGGGTTCATTGGTTCTATACAGTGAGTAAATGTGCATGCAAGTGTCTTAGCTTGCCATGGGGGTATGAGGGACCATGGTGGGGGTATTGGGTAGGGGCTATAGCTTGGCATAGGTGGGTATGAGAGGCCTTGGTAGTGGGTAGGTATATAGCTTGGCATGGGGTATTGAGGGGCCTGGGGTGGGGGGGGGGGGAGCTGGTGGGTGGAGGGCATAGCTTGGCATGGAGTGTGTGGGGTAATTCACATTTTAAATGGTTCCCTCATCTAGACTATGGGCAGAATTTTGCCTTTGGATGCGTGCGGGCCTCACCAGCTCGGAGGCGGATGGATAGCTGACCCTCGCCACCGATACGGGGCTTGCCTCCATTTTGAGTGGGCAGGCCAATTAAGACCCGCCCAGCATCCTGCTCAACAGGAAGCTGTGCGAGGGGGGAGGGATTCCCCATCTATCAAAGTGCGCTCTTTCGCACATGTGCGCGAAAGAGTGCACTGATCCCTGAGCCTAAGTGCTGGCTCAGGGATATTCGTGAGAGGAAAGTAAAGCCTAGAAATTGATAAATATTAAAATTATTAACATGTCCCCCTCATGTGACAATGTCACACGAGATGGGACATGTTAATAATAAACACATAAAATTTAATACACTTTTACAAAACGGACATGAAACTTCATCCCGCCAGTGGATGAAGTTTCATGGATAATCTGGAACCCGCTGGGGCTCCTGGCCTGCCCGTCAGTCTTAAGCTTGGACGGGCAGGTCTTTAATTATCTTAATTAGCCTATCAACGGCCTCAATTGGCCATTGTCAGGTCAGTGGGTGAACAGCTGATTTCACTGTCTGCCTGCCTTCCTAAACATTTAAATGGTTTGGGGTGACGTTGGGGATTCCTCCTGACGTCATCCCATGTCATTTTCCCCTCGGCAACCAGGCCCCGCCCCCAAATCACCGAGGGGAAAATCCTGGCCTATGGTTCGTGACATTTCCGAGGTGCCGCCAACTACGAGGCCTTTAAAAGCTGGCCCATATCCATGAAGGTTGCAAAGGACTAGGACATGTCTATCACCAAACTGGAGACATCCAGGTTGGGAGTCCAGGGTGCAAGCTCAAGACCAAACCAACCCACACCCTTAAAAGGCGTTGTTAAAAAACAGAAAACCTGGGAATGGGTGCAGGATTCCCGGAATCAAATCCTGGCTACCATTTTCATCCCTCAATGGAGTCTCCCCAACTTCATGAAAATTCAGCCCATGGTATTTTACATACATTGGCCTGAATTTTCAGCTCGATGTGTTGGGGCAAGGCCCGCTCTCCGAGGCGTAAAATGACGCGGGGTGTTGGGCGTGTGTCCCGACGTCACCCACGTGCCATTTAGAGTTTTAGTTTAGCGGGCGTGCAACTGAGTCAGCTGCGTGCCCGCCGACATGTCAAAGGCCTATTAAGGCCTGTTAAAAACTAAATAAACTAATAAACTGAGCTGCCTGTCCAACCTTAAGGTTGGTGGGCAGGTGAAGAGCCCAGGCGGCCTTCGCATTTTTCATGGAACCTCATCCACGGGCGGGATGAGGTTTCATGAAGTGTTTAAAAATCGAATAAAATTTTTTTAAAAAATTCATTGACATGTCCCGGCTCATGTGACACTGTCACATGAGGGGACATGGTTTAAATTTTTAAAATTTCATTATTTAGATGCTTAAAACTTAACTAATTTCTCTCAGGCACCTGTGTCCCTCAGGGAGATTTCTGCACTCTTACGAATGCATGGACAAAAGAGCGCAGGCCCCAGCTCAGTCAATCCCCCCCGGCCACACAGGGACCACTCAGCGCTTCCGGGTCTGCATCACGCCTTAATTGGCCCGCTCACGTAAAATGACAGCGTGGCCCCGATCGGGGGCGTCAATCAGGTTCGTGCCCGCCCCTGCACAACCTCCCTGATGGGGGGATAATTCTCCCCATTATATTAAGCATGGAAGCTGCTGCCTTTTTAAGTCATGTAGAAGAGCAAAGATTTGAAACAAATTGATTTAATTTATATTGAAGTAAAATATAGAAATTTGTTTGATCTCAACAGGCAGATTACGTGCTATGTAAATCACACCCAGAGAACATTCAAATTCTCATTTATTCTACTGCATGCTCCATGTGAAACTGCAGCAAATAACATGCAAAGATATGTTTAATTCTTAAAAAGTCATCATTTATACTTTAGGAAAACTAACCGGGCACAGACAGTATGCAGGATACCATCTAGCAGTGGGGGCAATGATCATGAGAAGTGGGTAAGGGGTATGATTAAGGGAGCCCAAACAGGAGAGAAGTCAGACTCCTGAACCTCCTAGCTCTACATTACACCATTTTTAAAATCCATTATAATGGTGAATTCCAGTGGTCTCTTTAAGAATCACTGATAAGGCCACATGTAGAACTCATTGTTCTGAATGCATTCAGTCCAACTGCATTCTATTCTCACCTTGAAAAGGGACCTCGACAGGTTTTAGGCCTCCCATTTGTATATATAAAGGGTAACATCTGTGTCAGGCATGTACCCCGGATGCTTCTTTTTGTTGCCTTTACCAATATGGTGGGCAAAGCACTTCCAGCACATAATGAGCACAGACCATCTGCCATATTGAATGCATAAGCACTAGTTTTGCGCCCGAAAAACATGAACAACATGATCAAATTTCTAGGCCAGTCATGTTAGAAGCAGCACTGTATTACTGCTGGATAAGGTAATCTTTAAACAAGGAGGCACTATAAAGCAGTGAAATAGAATGCAGCAACTGACTTTCCAGCAATACATTGCAATCTGAATAGAAGCAACCTTATTTTTATTCATTCTTGTGACACAGGCATCGGTGCCAAAGCTAACATTTATCATCCACCCCGGCCCTGACATTTGACACAACTGATTGGCTTGCTAGGCCATGTTGGTATGGGGCAGAAGTCATGTATAGGCCAGGCTGAGTAGGGACTGCAGGTTTCCTTCCCTGAAGGACATTCGGGAATTAGGGTGATGGTCCAATTGCTTTTACTGATAGCAGCTTTTAGTTTGCAAATTTTTATAAACTGAATTCAAAATTTTCAAACTGCCATATGGGATTTGGCCTCATGTTCTCTAGATTACTGCTCCAGTGAGATGGCCACTATATGTCCGCATCCCTTTACCTGACTGTTGATGTATCAGTGCTAGCAGCTGAAGGGAATACTCCATCACACTCCATGACAATTTGAAAAAACAAAATGTCACAAAAATTCATTTGACAGAATCATTAACTGAGTAAACTGAATGTAACAGAATTTTCTACTGTGATTTTCTTCATTTCACAGAATCACAGAATATTTACAGTGCAGAAGGAGGCCATTCAGCCAGTCAAGTCTGCACTGGCTCTCTGAAAGAGCATTATACCTAGTCCCACTCTCCTGCCTTAACTCCGTCACCTTACACATTCTCACTTTTCAGATAACAATCCAATTCCCTTTTGAACACCTCGATCGAACCTACCTCCCTCACCCTCTCAGGGAGTTGGTTCCAGACTCCAACCACCCCCTGGGTGAAAAATCTTTTGCTCACATCACTATTACTCCTTTTGACAATTGTTTTGAAACTGGGCCCTCTAGTTAGACTATAAGACCATAACAGAAGTAGGCCAATCGGCGCATTGCGTCTGCTCCGCCATTCAGTGAGATCATGGCTGATCTGATTATCCTCAACTCCAATTTCCTGCCTTTTTCCCAGAAACCTTGATTCCCTTACTGATTAAAAATCTGTCTATCTCAGCCTTGAGAATACTTAATAATCCAGCATCTACAGCCCTCTGAGGTAAAGAATCCCACAGATTCATTACCCTCTCAGAGAAGAAATACCTCCTCATCTCTATCTTAAATAGGTAACCTCTTACTCTGAGATTATGCCCTCTGGTCCTAGACTCCCCCACAAGGGGAAACAACCTCTCAGCATCTACCCTGTCAAGCCCACTAGGAATCTTATATGTTTCAATAAGGACATCCCTCATTCTTCTAAACTACAATGAGTACAGGCAAAACCAACTCAACCTCTCCTCATAAGAAAATCCCTCCATACCCAGGATCAACCTAGTGAACCTTCCCGACACTGCCTCCAATGCCAGTATATCTTCCCTTAGGTAAGGGGACCAAAACTGTTCAGTGTTCTAGGTGTGGTCTAACTAGTGCCTTGTATAGTTTTAGCAAGATGTCCCTTTTTTTTATGCTCCATTCCCTTTGAAATAAAGGCCAACATTCCATTTGCCTTCCCTATTACCTGCTGAACTTGTATGCTAGCTTTTTGGTGTTCATGCACGAGGACCCCCAAATTCCTCTGTGCTGCAGCTTTCTACAGTCTTTCTCCATTTATATAATATTCAGCTCTTCTATTCTTCCTACCAAAGTGCATAACCTCACATTTTCTGACATTATATTCCATCTGCCAAGTTTTTGCCCACTCACTTAACCTGTCTATATCCCTCTGCAACTCTTTATGTCATCCTCACCACTTGCCTTTGTATTTATTTTTGTGTCATCCACAAACCTGGTGATAGTACATTCACTTCCCTCATCCAAGTCATTCATATATATTGTAAATAACTGTAGCCCAGCACTGACCAATGTAGCACTCCACTAGTTACAGGTTGCCATCCTAAAGATGCCCCCTTGCCCCAACTCTCTGTCTTCTGTTAGTTAGCCAATCCTCTATCCATGCTAATACACTATCCCCAACACCATGGACTCTTATCTTATTAAGTAGCCTTATATGCAGTACTTTATTGAATGCCTTTTGGAAATCCAAATATATTACATCTACTGGTTCCTTTTTATCTATCCTGCTTGTTACCTTCTCAAAGAATTCTAATACATTTATCAGGCATGATTCCCTCTTCATGAAGTCATGCTTACTCTGCTTGATTTTATTATGTATTTCTAAATGCTCTAATGCATCCTTTATCATAGACTGATATTTTCCGAATGACAGATGTTGAGTGAACTGGCCTATAGTTACCTGTTATTTTTGTCTTCCTCACTTTTTGAATAAGGATGTTACATTGGCAGTTTTCCAATCCTATAGAACTTCTCCAGAACCTAAGGATTCTTTGAAGATTACTACCAGAGTATCCACTTACTCTGTAGTTACTTCCTTTAATGTCCTAGGATGCAACCCATCAGGTCCAGGGAACTTATTGGCCTTCAGCCCATTAGTTTCCCTAGTACTTTTTCTCTAGTGATATTGATTGTACTTATTTCCTCCCCGCCTTTTTCCCCTTGATTATTTAGAATTTTTGGAATGCTATTAGTGTCTTCTACTATGAAGACTGATGCAAAGTATTTATTCAACTGCTCTGCCATTTCCTGGTTCTCCATTATTATTTCCCCAGCCTCATTCTCTAAGGGGCCGATTTTTACGTTGGCCTCTCTCTTCCTTCTTATATATTTAAAGAAGCTCTTACTGTCCATTTTTCTATTACTTGCAAGTTTACCCTCAAAGTTTATTTTCTCCTTCTTTATTACTTTTTGTTTTTTTCATTTTTTCTTGTTTTTTACAACTTTCCCAACCTTCTGCCTTACCACAAATGTTTGCCACATTGTATGTTTATTTGATACTATCCTTCACTTCCTTGGTTAGACATGGTTGTTTATACCCTTCCAAGAATCCTTCTTCCTCATTGGGATATATCTTTGTTGTGAGTCATGAACTATTTTCTTAAAGGTCTGTTATTATTCATCAATCATCTTTTCTGCTAAACTCTTTTCCCAGTCCACTCCAGCCAAGTCTGCTGTCATTCCTTTGTAATTACCCTTATTTAAGTTTAGCACATTTGTTTCTGACCTAGATTTCTCACTCTCAAACTGAATGCTTAATCTTACCATGTTATGGTCACTGTTTCCTAGGGAATCTTTTACTTTGAGACCATTTATTAAACCTGCCTCTTTACACATTACTATATCAAAAATAGCCTGATCCCTGGTTGGATCCACAACATATTGTTCGAAGAAACTGTCCCAAATACACTGTATGAATTCTTGCTCATGGCCACCTCTGCCAATTTGATTTTCTCAATCCACATGAAGATTAAAGTCAGCCATGATTAATTACTGCCTTTTTTACCTGCCCTCATTATCCCCTGATTTATTATACCTACAGTATAGAGGACCCATAGACTACTCCCACCAGTGTCTTCTTCCCCCTGTTATTTCTTACCTCCACCCATATGAATTCTACATCTTCCAATCCAAGATCACTTTTTGCTACCGTACTTACTCCATCTCGTACTAACAAAGCTACTCCACCACCCTTTCTTTCCTGTCCTTTCAAAAAGTTACACACCCCTTACTATTTACTTCCCAGCTTTGTTTGCAAGTTGTCTCTGTTATGGCTATAAGATCATACACATTAACCTCTATTTGTGCTGTTCATTCATTTATTTTGTTCTGAATACTACATGCATTTAAGTAAAGAGCCATTCATTTCTCCTTTTTACCATTTTTTCACCCTTTGACCCTATTTGCTGTCTTTTTAATGTTTGTACACTTTGTCCCTTCCTGTCACACTCTGGGTGTCATTAACCTAAGAGCTGCACTGCAATGCCGCCATATCCATTTGCTTTGTAAGCCTACATATCCCCTCTCCAGAACTCTCCCCGCAACTGGCTTTTTAGTTTAAAGCCCTCTCTAGCCCTAGTATTTTAATTTTCCAGAACACCAGTCCCAGCACGGTTCAAGTGAAGCCCATCCCAGCACTGGTGCCAGTGGCCCATGAACTGAAACTCATTCCTCTCACACCAATCTTTGAGCCATACATTTAACTCCTTGACTTTATTTACCCTATGTCAGTTTGCCCATGGCTCAGGTAGTAATCCTGAGAATATTACCTTGGAGGCTCTGCTTTTTAATTTAGCTTCTAACTGTTCATATTCTTTCACCAGAACCTCCTTTCAAGTCCTATCAATGTCATTGACATCGACGTGGATGACAACAACTGGATCTCTCTCCTCGCACTCCAAGTTCCTCTTCAGCCCTGAGGAGATGTCCTTAACCCTGGCACCAGGCAGGCAACACAGCCTTTGGGACTCACACTCATGGCTACAGAGAACAGTATCTATCCCCCTAATTATTCTGTCCCCTACCACTACTATGTTCCTATTTCCTCCCCCAACTTGAAAGGCTCCCTGTACCACCATGGTCAGTCCGTTCATCCTCCCTGCAGACCCCGCTCTCATCCATGCAGCTTGCAAGAACCTTGTAACTGTTGGACAATTGCAAAGTCCGAGGCTCCTCGAATGGTACCCCCTGGGTCCCCAAACCTGTTTCACCTGCAGTCACATCTTCCTGTTCCTGATCACAGACCAAAGTTGATTTACATAACCTGAGGGGTGTGACTGCCTCCTTGATCAAAGTGTCCAGGTAACTCTCCCCCTCCCTGATGTGGCGCAATGTCTGCAGCTTGGACTCCAGCTCCTCAACTCGGATCTGAAGTTCCTCGGTCTGCAAACACTCACTGCAGATGTGTTTGCTCTGAATCACCTTGGTGTCCAGCAGCTCCCACATGCCACAGCAGCAACAAATCACCCATCCTGCCATCGCTATCATATTTTATTTTATTTATTAATTAATTACTCTAGTACCCCCACCCCTTACACTTTATTGTCATTATTTTTTACAACAGTATCTTCCTTATACTTAGGAAGCCATTTTTAAGAAAAAGAGAGAAAAAAAGTCTACAGACCCATGCACAAACTAAAGACCTTACTTTTACTTTAAAGACTAGAAATACTCCCTAATCATACTCACCAATCAGCTGCTTTCCCTGCACTCGTGTCACGTTGTGGTTCATGATATCATTCCTTTGCTGGTGTCACTGCAGGTAGGCCTCTCAATCCACGTCTTCTATCATCTCCTGATCACCTCTCACTCAAAATATACTGTTTTGAGCCTTAGGAATAGAATAAGCCTTAACCACTTACCAGGTACTCCCCAATTATCCAGCTTCTTCACCTGTTGCAAGGCAAGAGTCAGTTCCTGGAGGCTGGAAATGTTTAGGCAAAAGCAAAAAAACACCTTTTTCCCTTGCTCTGTTTAACTCCCTGAAGCGCTCAACTCCAACACTCTTCCTGATGCTTTCCTGAGTGGGAACAGTTTCTCACTATTTACTCTATCCGTACCCCTCGGGATCTTGAATACCTCTATCAAGTCTCCTCTGAGCCGCCTTTTCTCCAAGGAAAACAGCCACAACCTCTCCAATCTATCCTCATAGCTACAGTTCCTTATCCCTGGAATCATTCCTGTGAATCTCCTCTGTACTTTCTCTAATGCCTTCACATGCTTCCTCAAGTATCGTGCCCAGAACTGGACACAGCATTCCAGATGAGGCCTAACTTGTGTCTTATACAAGTTCAACATGATCACCTTACTCTTGTACTCAATGCCCCTATGAATAAAGTGTAAGATATTATATGCCTTATTAACTGCTCTCTCAACATGCCTTGCCATTTCAATAACTATTGTACATATACACCGAGATCCCTCTGTTCCTGCACTTTCTTTACAGTTTCTCCCTTTATTTTATTCTTTCTCCCCAAATGCTTCCTGCCAAAATGAATCACCTCTCACTTCTCTGCATTAAACTTCATCTGCCACTTGTCAGCCCAATTCATCAACATGTCTATGTCCTTTTGAAGTTCAAGACTATCCTCATCACAGTCAACAACGTTTCCAATTTTTGAATGATCTGCAAATTTTGAAATCACTCCCTGAACACCACAGTCTAGGTCATTAATATATATCAGGGAGAGCAAGGGTCCCAGCACTGACCCCTGGGGAACTCCACTACCAACCTTCCTCCAATCTGAAAAGCAACCATTTATCACTCATCTGTTTCCTGTCACTCAGCCAATTTCCTATCCAAATACGTATTTTCCCTCTTATTCCATGGGCCTGAATTTTTCAGTCGACGTGCAGGGGCGGGCCCGACAGACTGGTGCGTAAAATGACGCGTGACGATGTCAGGCATGCGTCTTGACATCATCACAATGGTTCATTCCGCGGGCAAGTGCCGGAGTCGGCTGTGCGCCCGCTGAAAACTGATGGGCCTATTAAGGCCATTAACGAATTAATTAGTGTCATTGTTTACACTGCCCATCCAACCTCATGGCTGGTGGGCAGGCAAAAAGGCCAAGCGGTCTTTGTTATTTAGGAAACCTCATCCACGAGCCGGATAAGGTTTCCTAAAACTTTCATGAATCAAATAAAAAAGTTTTTTGAAATATAAAAACATGTCCCATCTCAAAGTCACATGAGGGGACAAGTTTAATTAAATTTTTTTCCAATTATTTATTTATTTCAAGAGTATTTCAATCTCCCTGAGGCAGCTCCGTGCTTTAGGGAGATTGGAGCGCTCCTTCACGCGCATGTGCAGAAGAGCACTGGCCCCAACTCTACCTCTGCCCCCCACCCGCACAGGTAATGCTGAGCACTACCGCTCATGTCTTACACTGGCCTTAATTGGCCTGCCCACGGAAAATGGCAGCGCGGAGCCAATTGCGGGTAGTGGTTGGCTACACGACCGCCCCTGCCCACTCCCGCCCCCACCGAGCCCACCTGTCGACTGAAAAACTCAGGCCATAGCTAGAATTTTGCTCCCAAGACTGTTGCATGGCACTGTATCAAATGCCTTTTGGAAATCCATTTATACCACATCAACAGCGTTGCCCTTATCAACCTTCCCTGTTACCTCCTCAAAAGAATTCCAGCAAGTTAGTTTTTTTATTTATTCATGGGATGTGGGCATCGCTGGCTAGGCCAGTGGCATTTATTGTCCATCCCTGATTACCCTTCAGAAGGTGGTGGTGAGCTGCTTTCTTGAACTGCTACAGCCCATGTGGTGTAGGTACACCCACAGCGCTGTTAGGAAGGGAGTTCCAGGATTTTGACCCAGCGACAGTGAAGGAACGGCAATATATTTCCAAGTCATGGATGAATGACTTGGAAGGTAAGTTCCGGGTGGTGTGTTCCCATGTGTCTGCTGACCTTGTCCTTGATTTTCCCTTAATGAGTCCATGTTGGCCTTCCTTATTATCCTGCACTTGCCTAAGTAATTATTGATTTTGCCCTGAACTATAGTTTCCAGAAGTTTCCCCACCATTGAAGTCAAACTGATCTGTATTTTTCTGGCCTTATCCATGCATTCCTTTTTGAACAAATGTGCACCAATCCCAATTCTTCAATCCTCTGGCATCACCCTGTGTCTAAAGAAGACTGGAAGATTATTACTTGTGCCGCTACAATTCCCACCCTCACTTCCCTCAGTACTTTCGGTGCATCTTATCCAGTCCTGGTATCTTATCTATTTTAAGTAAAGATAGCCTTTCCAACACCTACTCCTTCTCAATTATAAATTCTTCTAGTGTACCAGTTACCTCCTCTTTCACCTCGGCTTGGTTGGCATTTCCTTCCTTTGCAAAGGTAGAAGAAAAGTACTCATTTAATATCTCCGTTATTTCTCCTGCCTCCACGTGCAAGTCCCATATTTTATCCCTAATTGGCCCTACTCTTTCTTTTACCACCCTTTTATTACTTATATGCAGATATAAGACCTTGGGATTCCCTTTTATATTAGCTGCCTGTCTTTTTTTGTGCTCCCTCCATGCTTTTCTTATTCATTTTTTCACTTCCCCTCTGGTCCTTCTGTTACAAAACTTTCATATTTTTCATAACGTTCTTGTGGGATATTGTAAAATAAGCTTATGTGTGTGCGTGTGTGTGTGGCTAATGTAATTGAATTAGAGACGGGTAGACTGCAAGGTTTAAATCATCAAAAGTTAGGTGTAAAAAGGTATTTGAAATGTTAATGGATGAGCTAAGTAAAGAGGAACCTGCATTTTTAGATAAGGTGAAAAAATGTTGGATTTTCAAAGAGACATGATAAGGTTTTTATGACTGGCAAGATAAATAGGCCAAGGTTATTATGTTCATTTTTCCCAAAAGTACTGACCATAATGATAACACGTAAGAATTTTATATTATGGGAAAAGTAAATTCCAAGGACATGGGAGAACAATAGTATTTACAAATCAAATAAGGAAAAATATATTTAAAGAACAATAGAAGTCTCTATGAGGTGTGGCAGTGTGAGACCCGAAAAGCACACCATGTGAAACAGATTTGGGGGAAAAGCTGGCAGCCACTTTGCAGAAGTCTACTGTTCCAGGAGCCAAAGTTGAGTTAAAAGCCTTTGAAATTCTATTGTCGAGTGGGTGCTTGTGGTAACCTTGCTGGACTGTCTCTATAAATTTAAAATCTATTTTGGGCTGTTGCCTTAAAGGGGGTGTGTAGTTGGGAGTCTGGTTAATTAGGATTTTTGGGAATTGTTAAAATATTAAGTTACTGTATAACAAATAATTTTGTGTATGTATTTTATTCTTTTTGTTAATGTTTTAATTCAATTTTTAAAATCTCTAAAGGTATTAGTGGACTCATTGGACAGAATTTTCTGCCTACCGGGCGGGTGGGCCCACACAATCTCCAGCAGGCGGGGAGACGATCCCCAATGGAGAAGCAGGCCCCACCGCCATTTTAAGTGGGCGGGCCAATTAAGGCCCGTCCAGCGTGACGCCCAGCGGGAAGTGCTATACACTTGCTGTACGGGTGGGGGGATTCCCCAAATGTGAGAGTGCGCTCTTTCGCGCATGCGCACAAAAGAGCGCACATCTATCTGAGGCTAAGTACTGCCTCAGGGAGATTGCTGACAGCTGTCTACACATTAAAAATAGAAAAAAAATCCTTAACATGTCCTCCTCATGTGACAATGTCACACGAGATGGGACATGTTAATAAATTTCACTAAAACTTTATTACACTTTTTTAAACCCTACGTGAAACCTCATCCCGCGATCCCTCTGCACCTCAGAATTATGCAGCTGTTCTCCATTTCAGTAATATTCTGCGTTTTTGTCCTTCATGCCAAAGTGAACAACTTCACATTTTCCCACATTAAGAACAGAATTTTGCCCTCGGATGGTGTGCAGACTCCACCGGCTCAGTGGCGGGCGGGCAACTGACCCCCGCCATTGGAATGGGGCCTGCCGCCGTTTCAAGTGAGCGGGCCAACTAAGGCCCGCCCGGCGGCATTCCCAATGGGAAGCACTATGTGCTTCCTGTGCAGGAGGGGGAGGGAATCCCCATTTGTCAAAGTGTGCTCTTTCGTGCGTATGCGCGAAAGAGTGCACTTCTCCCTGAGGCCAAGTCCTGTCTCAGGGAGAATACTGACAGTGTCAAAATTTTTAAAAATAGAAACATTAAAAAATTATTGACATGTCCCCCTCATGTGACAATGTCACACAAGATGGGACATGTTAATAAAGAACACATACACTTCATTAATTTTTTACAATACGGACATGAAACTTCATCCTGCCATTGGATGAAGTTGCATCAATAATCTGCAGCCCGCTGGGTCTCCTGGCCTGCCGACCAGCCTTAAGCTTGGACTTACTTGCTGTATTTGCATAATAACTTTTTGCGACTCACATACTAATTACTTTAAATAGCCTGTCAATGGCTTCAATTGGCCAATGACAGGTCGGCAGGTGGACAGCTGATTTCGCTGTCCGCCTGCCTTCCAAAAAAATTTAAATGGACCGGAATGACATCGGGGATTCCTCCCGACATCATCCCGCATCATTTTCCCCTCGGCGACCGGGCCCCGCCCCCAAATCGCCGAGGGGGAAAATCCTAGCCTAAACTCCATTTGCTAGATCTTTGCCAATTCACCCAACCTATCTATATCCATTTTCAACATTCTCATGTCTTCTTTATAACATACTTCCCGACCTATCTTTGTGTCATCTGCAAATTTAGCCAGCGTGTCTTCACTCCCCTCATCTAAGTCATTGATGTAAATCACATCATACATAACACTTCTATATTCAGGCTGATTCTGCATTGTATTCTCTACCTGACATCGGTCATACGTGCACTTTGGCACTAAGTTTGGCATTAAGTTAAAATGCTCAGAGAGCCAGTGCAGACTCGATGGGCGAAATGGCCCCCTTCTACATTGTAACAATTCTGTGATTCATTGATTCAGTGATTCACTTTTTTCTTTTTCATCTTTACCTCTATCTCTCATGTCCCCTAGGGCGCTCTAGATTTATTTTTCCTATCTATCCCCTTCAAGGGAATATACCTAATTGCTACAACACTAAATAATACTTTTCAATCATCAATTAACTCTAAGTTACAAACACCTCTTCAAAATTAATCATATCAGCCATACAAGGATTTCATACAGGGAATGTCAACAGAAATTCCATAAGTTGATCATTCATTTCATTGCTGAATTTTCAAATTTGCCCTCCTAAATAGGAGAAGATCGGGGGACATACTATAGGGGTTTTGCTCATTTCTACCCTCCCCTCTTCACCCAAACACAGAAAGACCAAGGGACAGAGAGACAAAAGGACAAGGATGGGTGACAATGCATATTCACAGTACATCACCAGCAATATAATACAATCAATTATTAATGTTATTGTCCTTGAACAGAGCACAAACACCACTTTTTTAAATTCAATTTTGAAACAGCAGAATTTCATTCTTTGACAGAGAGTTAGGTCCAATACTAGACTTTCCTGTGCCCCAAGGCACTGTGTTATTTTCATTCAACAACATGAGATACCATTTTTGCATCATCAAAGAAATATTAATGAAGTCCTTTCTCTCACTTCCTGGCATGTTTTCATATTGGCACGCCAAGTTGTCACAAAGGTAATAAAGTAAACATTAGTTCAATTTTGAAAGCTCTTCAAAAAGTGTTATGGGTTTTTAAAGATGGCACGAGGAACAGGGAGAGAGGTAAAGAAATGTGCAAATGTAAGGCAGTTTTAGCTTTGTAAAAGTTTATGTTTAGTCTTGCTGAAGAAAGGGATACTTGTGCATTTGTTTCAGAACCCCATTAGATTAAATAGAACACAACCAACCACAAAGATTCCAGATTGATACAGTTACTACACTGTGCTGAGTTAGTTGAATTGTGGACAGGTGCCATAAGTGGCCTCGGTTTCTTGGCTGTGTATGGGAGAAACAAAACCTAGCAGTCACACCACTGCACATGTGTGAGCTGGATCAGGATTGATTGTAAATTCCCCTTCCCTGTGTCAAATAATCCAATAATGAGAAATCAAGACTGAGCCTGGAGGCAAGGTGCAGCCACTGGCATGTGGGCAATGCCCCAGGTTGAGCCACTGCCTTGAGGACTAAATGGGTAAGGGTAAGCTGGAAAGAGAAAGGAAATCAATCATTGAGTGTAACACAATTTACCTGCCCATAATCTACGTGAATCATTAAACAGTCATAAAGTTCACAAACCTGAAGCAAAAGAGTACTTCATAATACAACTACAACATACGTGATTCATATAGGACATTACTTATTCTTTCAGAAAAATTTGACTTACTAAAAGTGGCATTGCACGGATAAGATTGTGATGGTTCAAGCACACACGCTTTATAAATCAAATTTATATTACATTCCTTCATTTTCACTGGGTCAAGACAAGGAACTCCCTTCCTAACAGTATTGTGAGAATACATTTACCATGCAGATGCAGTTGCTCAAGAAGTCAACCCACCAGCACCTTCTTGAGGACAGATAGTGATGGGCAATCAATGCTGCCCTTTCCAGTGCCCCCATACTGAGAATGAATATTGAATAAAAATAAGGCCCTGTTTTCTGATTAGAATGCACATTAAGCTTCCCATGATACTAATTGAGGAGTAGACAATACTCCCAATATCTTGGCCAACGCATTTCCTGCAACCAATGCCACTAAAAACAGACTGACCTCGCCTCTCATTGCTGGCCCTTGACTCAGCTCAAACAGGCTGCTTGCTTTCAAAAACATGCGTTTTAAACATTTCTTTACATGTGAAGACATGAAGGACTTTGGAATGTTATTGAGAGATATGATAAGGTGCTATATAGATGAACGTTTCTTCTATCTGTCATGGGGATATTTACTAAACAGAACTTTGCTTTAATCCGCAGCATGGATACATATTTGAGCATAAAATATCAGATTTAATTTAGCATGGCAACATTTTAGAATTACAAAGTTTACACAGATAGAAAACAGCTAAAATGAAGTTATAAAAGATTTATTTCTTAAGTTTAGCTGGTAATGTGAAATATCTAGCTAAGAGAATAATATTTTGAATTTACATTTGATTTTAACATCCCCATATCAAACATAAATATCTCTTGATTTATTTTGATGCTAATATTTTCTGACTGACTTTGACACTAATTGTCATTCACTAAAAATGCATTACATTCTGAGGAGAAATTTATAAATTTAAGTTTTGACATTTTTCATATGTCTAAATCATGAAAAAAGTTACAGGCGTTTTGTTTAAAACAATGCATTTGTCCCACATCTACAGCTGTTCCAGTGTATGAGCAGTTTTTTTTTGTAACAAAAAAAAAAATCCCTTGAGCTAAAAAATTATAATTGATTTTGAAAAACCACAAGGATATGAGCAGATCATCATAATTGGATCAACATGCTCCAAAGGCTTCGGGCTACTTTAACTTTATTTCACAGCTGTCAGATTTCTTTTTTGGCTTCTTCATTATTGAACACAAATGGTTTGATTACAATATGTGGAACATTTGGCCATTCTAGCCTGAGACAGGCTGTCTGCCATAGGGGAAGATTTGATAAGTGCTGTCAAATACACCACGATCGTTTGCACGTAGGTCTCATGAAATCCAACCCAACAGGCCAAAAATTAAAAAAAATTGGATTGCTGATCATGATAGAATGCTCAGATTTTTTTTAAAAGAAAAGACATTTGGAAACCATTTGGAAAAAGTTTGCCACACTTTCAGAAGCTTGTCAAAAAAAAAAACACATGCATTGGATTCTTGATCAGTGGTAGCACTCCCATCTTGGAGTCAGAAGTTTTGGGTTCAAGTCACACTTCAGAGTCTTGAACACAATCCATGTTGATACCCCAGTGTGGTACCGAGGGAATGCTGCACTGAAAGAGGGGCCACCTTTCAGCTGAAACATTCAATCCAGGCCCCGTGTGCCCTTTAGGTAGATGTAAAAGATCCCATGGTACAATGACAAAGAAGAGCAGGAGGGTTATCCCAAATATCCTGTTAAATATTTATCCCTTAACCAACAGATAAAACTGTTGAACTGGTAATTATCACATTGCTGTTTGCAGGGGCTTACTGTCCAAACTAGCTGCAATGTTTTCTACATTATAACAGTGAGTACACTTCAGAAAGCACTTCATTAGCTGTAAAGCACATTAGGATGTCCTGAGGTTGTGAAAAATGCTATATAAATGCAAGTCCTTTCCTTTTTCAAAGCACAGACAGGAAAGAAGCTAGGAGGGATGCTGGAGAAAGGTTGTTGGGGGGCTGGTGGGGGTGGGGGGGGCGGTTGGCATGCAGGGTGGTCAGGGAGGTGGTGTTGGTGGAATGAGATGGTGAAGTGAGTGGAGTTTGTAGTGCTTACATGGTCATCAGACCCTATGGATATGTTAAAAAGCATAACACTGCCCCACTGGTGCACTGCTTATCAACTCAACTTGTACTATTGACAGAACTGGGAATCTTTCTAAGCCACTAAGGTATATGTAGTTTGCTGTTACTTACATCGACATGCTACCCCAGAGAGGGTTCTGCTGCAGCATGAGACTAAAGCTTTTATGTTAATGAGTTTCTGTTATAGGATTAGGGGTATGACTGCAAAATATTGCACAGCAAACTGGTAGGATTTCCCCCAAGATATTAAGTCAAAGGAACAGTGTTAAAGACAGAAGCAATGCAACATTGTCTGCTTCTTATAATTCAGTCATTTTATGCAGTAAAACATTATCCGACAATTCAAATTAAACAATTTTAACTTAAGAGGAGTGGAGTTGAAATTTGTTAACTAATGATAGCTAGAAGTGCTTATATTCACTGTTAAATGCAAGAGTCCATGGCCAGAATTTTTGGGTCGGCAAACAGGGGTGGGGCCCGCTCACCAATGCGTAAAATGACATGCAGTGACTTCAGGCATGCGCCCCAAAGTCACCGCGCATCTTCCAGATCTTGAGTTTGGCAGGTGCGCACCAGAGTCGGCTGCGCGCCGGCCGAACTGTCAAAGGCCTATTAAGGCCATTTAAACAACAATTAAGCTAATTAACTTAGCTGCCCGTCCAACCTTAAGGTTGGCGGGCAGGTGAGTAGCCCAGGCAGCCTTTGCATTTATAGTGAAGCCTCATCCATGGGCGGGATGAGATTTCATGAACATTTTTAAAGTTTAATACAAAAATTTAATAAAATTCATTGACATGTCCCAGCTCATGTGATACTGTCACATGAGGGGGCATGTCTTAAAAAAAAAATTTTCTTTATTAAAATTTTCAAATATCAAACTAATCTCCCTGAGACAGCTCTGTGCCTCAGGAAAGTTTGTGCATTCTGTGTGCGTGCACGAAAGAGCGCCAGTCCCGACTCAGCCTACCCACCCACCACCCCACCTCCCCCTCCGCCCGCACAGGGAGCACTCAGTGCTTCCAGATGTGCGTCATGCTGGGCGGGCCTTAATTGGCCCATCCACGTAAAATTGAGGTGCGCAGCCAATTGTGGGCCGTTCCCGTCCAACCCCACCCCCCCCCTCCCCGACAGGGAGAAAATTCTCCCCCATGTTTTAAGTGATTTTGTTTTTGTTATTGTCTTTTTTTAATACTTCTCTTTCTGGTTCCTGTGGGGATAGATATACTGACTAGTGCTGTCCTTGTCCAAACATTTAATACCCTTGGATCAAATTTCTCTCTGAACGATTTAACAGAGGGTCAAAATGGCACAGGGAGGAATGTAGCACGTTATAAACTCAGGCAAGATTAGCACCAATCAAAATTTCCACTTTGTGGTGCATGGAGAATTTGGATCTGACAATTTTCCTTTACAGGCCTGTTTAGTGAGTGCTTATTGTCATTGCAGGGAAGGAAGAAGTTGTTATGTTGTATCACACACAAATAGCACCAAAAGTTCAACAAAGCTCTGACCTTTTCCAATGTGAATTGATTCATGAATAAATGCCAATAAATACTAGCCTGGCAGTGAGGAAGCCCCTTCAAACAAGCCATAAACATTCGTAATTGTTATATATTGTTCATACAAAACATACATGGGACATATCAAAACTGTCATTTGTTGTCTTATGGCGCATTACAAATTTATTTTTACCTCTGCTTAAACAAGCACAAAAATATTGAGAGATAGTGAACCTTTTCCCATGAGATCTGTTATAATACCAGGGTCAGAATTTTTAGGTTGGTGTGTGGGTGCGCGCCTGACCCGATCGGATGCGGAGTCGCGGGAGATGACATCAGGTGAGCGTCCCGACGTCATCCCACACTCACACAATATCTCAGTCGGCAGGCAAGCGCAAGTGTCGGAAGTGCTCCCGCTGACAATTAAGAAGACAATTAAAATTGTTAAAGTTTCAATTGCCCCGAAGTTTTTGTGGTCCGTACAAACTCACGGTTAGCGGGTGAGCGAATCTGCCAGGCGGACTTTGCATTTTTGATGAAACCTCATCCAAGGGTGGGATGAGGTTTCCATTATTAAATTTAAAAAAAATGTATGGACAGACTTTACATCATGTACATGTTCAGATGCGTGGACACTTTTCTTCCAGATTTTGAAATCTTCATGAAATTGTTTTGAAGTCTTCAGTTCCCTGAGGCAGCGCTCTGCCTTCAGGGAGCTTTCATTCAGCGCTCACCCAAGCCCCTGCTTACATCAGCACCTGACTTCCTCCTGCCCCCACCCCAGTAGCGCTGAGCATTTCACCACACATTCACACTGGCTAGCTGTTAATTGGGCAGCCAGAGCGAAATCGCAGTGGGGGGCTGACGTGGGCAATGGTCCATTCCTCGGTCGCCCTCAGGCCCACTTATCACGCCCACACGCCAACCTAAAAATCTTGGTCCAGACTTTGTACAGTACAGCAGAAAAAGTATATAATTGTTGTGGTATAAGGCCTGGCACACACAGGGTTAATATGGGGCTGAGTACAGTACTGCCCACACAATGATGTAAGTGAATACATGACCTGCACCTAGGGGTCAGTCTAGTGTTGGAATAAGCAATGTGCAAAAGCAAGCAGGGAGGCAGCTCCCAGCTTGCACTCTTTCCTGTATATACTTACATAGTTCTTGTAGTTAATGAATGCGTTCAGTTAACCTACTTAAGACCAGGTAGACTTCATTCAGACTTACCAAACAGTTTCCAACCTGCTACAATGTGATGGCGGCTCATGGAAAAACCCAGGACATCAGAGAAGCTGGAGCAGCATTCTGATCCAACTGACAGCACCTGAAGTGAAAACACAGGGAGATCGCCTGACCAAAGCTCCATTGCAGAATTGGAAGAGGCCAGAAGAAAATAACTCCACTGTGCAGCTGAGGACTCCAGATATCGCCTGGAGTTCAAATAGCCACGGCTTGCAGAGTCAAAGCACCTAGTGGGGGGGAGCTAATAAAATTATTTAGAGAATATTCACCCTGTCAGGGGGCTGAGCAGGAGTGGACCCGGGTGGTCACGCAGCTGACCACCGCCTGCAATTGGCTGCGCGCCACCATTTTACATGGGCGGGCCAATAAAGAGCGCAAAAATCTCCCTGAGGCACGGAGCTGCCTCAGGCAGGTTATTTTCATTATTAAAACTTCAAAAAAAGAACAGAAAAAGATATTCAGACACATCCCCTCATGTGACAGTGTCACATGAGCTGGGACATGTCAATGAATTTCAATAAAAAATTTTATTGGATTTATAAACACTTCATAAAACCTCATCCCGCCTGTGGATGAGGTTTCATGATAAGTGTGAAGGCTGCCTGGCTCTTCACCTGCCCGCCAACCTTAAGGTTGGATGGGAAACTCTGTTGATTCTTTTAACTGGTTGTTAAATGGCCTTAATAGGCCTTTGACAGTTCAGTGGGCACGCAGCCGAACTGAAGATTGGAATGATGCGCAGTGATGTCGGGATGCACACCCGATGTCACCACGTGTCATTTTACATGTCGGCGAGTGGGCCCACCCCGTCACGTTGACCAGAAGATTCAGGCCTATGTTCTTGGCAAAAACTAGTTTAAAAATGGTTTCAGCCCTTTATAAGTCAGAGCAGCCCATTTCAAAAGCACCACAGCCAACCAGACTCCTGAGTCGGCGTCTGGGCATATGGCGTCTGATCTCGCACAAGGAAGGGAAAAAAATCAATTTATTCTGAAGACTCTTAGTTAAAGAATCAGCTTTAAAGACCAGCAAAAGCCAAGATTTGATACTTTCATGACCCTAAAGCATTGCGCTGAAATGGAGAAGTCTGCAACTAATTGTTCCAAACGACCATCGTTCAACATTTTTTCAAGCCCCACTGCATAGCGCGCCCGCTGACCCAAACATCGCGATGCCGCATGCTGACATTGCGCGACATTTTTAGCTCTGCCACCTGCACGTCAGCCAGAAAATTCTGCCCTATATCTTTCTGGACATCACTCCACATTACTGGAACTGCAACAGCAGGTGACAGTGTGGAGCAAGCTGCTGACTGTGAATGAAGAAAAGCTATTGTTTGAAACACGAAATAAACAAAACCTGCAAAAGGAAAATTATATAAGATTGGAAAATGTCCATATCACAACTGAATTGGAAAATTTGAAACTCAAGGTCCAAGCTGAGTATATAAAGTCATCAATAAATCAAGCTGTTCAAGATCTGAACAAATAAAATTTTGAGATTTTACATGCGGTACAAGAAAGAAACTACAAAGCTGGAGAAAATGGTTGGACATTTGGAAGAAAACTTGGAAAAGTATTTCATTTCCAAGGAAATATATGAAGAGATGAAAATCAAGAAAGGCAGAAAGGGGCATGCATACACCAGGCTACATCTGAGTGAGACATAGGTTTAGCGAGGAGTTTGGAATTTGGTTTAGGTGGGAAATTTGGTGCAGAGGGGCAAAAAGATGTTCCTTTTTCATACAGTCTCCAGAGGTTGTTGAGCTTCCTTCCATGTCTCCAAACTTCATGAGCGCAACGTTCTATTACTTTATCTGTGTAAATTATTAACCAATTGATTAATTAAATAAATAAAGTTGGATGCAAATGGCAGGGCTGGTGGTAGGACATGGGATATGGGATTCTGTGGAATGAACTGCAATCTCAGACAGCCAAATCTGCAGAAAGTGTCTGCAGCTTAGGCAGCTCTGGCCCCGAGTTGCTGAGCTAGACTCTGAGTTGCGGACATTGCAGGGCATTAGGGAGGGGAAGGTTTATCTGGACACTTTTTTCCAGGAGGCAGTCACACCCTTTAGGTTAGGCAGAACCTTGGCAATGGCCAGAGACAAGAGGATACGGATGCACTTCAGGCAGGTAAGGTGAACCAGCATGTAGTGATGGAGGAGCTTCAACCCCTAACTTGGTCCAACAGGTATGAGGTGTTTGCTACCTTTGTGGATGAGGAGAAGGACTACAAAGTGGATGAGCGGACTGACCATGGCATCATGGTAAAGGATGCCATGCAAGTGGGGAGAGCAAAGAGGAATGTGGCAGTGATAGGAGACTGCATAGTCAGGGAGATAGATACTGTACTCTGCAGTCGAGAACATGAGTCCTGATGACAATGTTGCCTGCCCTGTGGCAAGGTACAGGGTAATTGCTCAGGGCTGGGGAGAAACTTGCAGTGGGAGGGGGAATATCCAGTGGTTGTGGTCCATGTAGGTGCCAATGACATAGGTATGACTAGGAAGGTGGTTCTGCATAAAGAGTATGAGGAGCAAGGCACTTAATTAAAAAGCAGAACCTCAAAGGTAATAATCCCTGGATTATTACTTAAGCAGCGCGCAAATTGGCATAGGGTACATAAAATTATAGAGATGAATATGTGGCTCAAAGACTGGTGTGGGAGAAATGGGTTCCAGTTTGTGGGGCACTTGCATCAGTCCTGGAGAAAGTGGGGCCTCTCTACATCTGAACGGTGCTGGGATCAGTATTCCAGTGAGCTACATAACTAGGGAAGTAGAGACGGCTTTAAACTAAATAGTGGGGGGGCAAGGGGCCAAATGTGGAAAGATATTGTAAATCAAAGAGCAGAGACAAGACAAGAGAGAAAGGTACCAATATGTGAAAGGATAGACAGACAGAAAGGTACAGCGATAATCATGGGGGATTTTAATCCAAATATAGGCTGAAAAAATTGGATGGTAAAGGCAGCCTAAATGAGGAATTCATAGAATATTTTCAGGATAGTTTCTTAGAACAGCAGATTCTGGAGCCAGTCAGAGACCAGACTATACTAGACCCGGTATTGAGTAACAAGGCAGGGTTAAATACTGACCTCATAGTGAAGGTACCCTTAGGTAGCAGCGATTATAACATAATTGAGTTTTACATTCAGTTTGAGAAAGAGAAGAGAAACAGAATAGATACATTCCAACAAGAAAGAAAAATTCCAAGGGGGGACCCACCATCCGTGGTTAACTAAAAAAGTTAAAAAATAGTATCTAACTTAAAGGAAAAGCATATAATTGTGCAAAGATAGGAGGCAGGTGAGAAGATTGGGCAGGATATAAAAAATAGCAAAGGAAGACTAGTAAGGAAGGAAAAATTAGAGCACGAGAGAAAGCTAGCTTGAAATATAAAGACAGATAGTAACAGTTTCTATAGATATTTTAAAAAGAAAAGAGTTAACAAAGTGAGCATTGGTCCTATAGAAAGTGAGTCTAGGGATTAATGATGGAAAATAAGGAGATGGCTGATGAATTGAACTGGCATTTTGCATCGGTCTTCACTATAGAGGGTACAAGTAACATCCCAGAAATAACTGTAAATCAGGAAATGGAAGGGAGGGAGGAACTCAAGAAAATTACAATCACCAGAGAAGTGGTACTGAGCAAATTGTTGGAACTGCAGGCTGACAAGATCCTGGTCCTGATGGACTTCATCCTAGAGTCTAAAAAGAAGTGGCTAATGAGATAGTTGATGCAATGGTTTTAAATTTCCAAAATTCCCTAGGCTTGGGGAAGGTTCCATTAGATTGGAAAAAAAGGGAGGGAGAAAAAAAAGCAGGAAACTACAGGCTCGTTAGCTTAACATCTGCCATAGGGAAAATGTTAGAAGCTATTATGAAAGTTGTTATAGCAGGGCACTTAGAAAAATTCAAGGTAATCAGGCAGAGTCAACATGATTTTGTGAAAGGGAACTCATTTTTAGCCTATTTATTCGAGCTCTTTGAAGAAGTAACACATGCTGGTGATAAAGGGGAACCAGTGGATATACTCATTAGATTCCCATAAGGCATTTCATAAGGTGCCACATCAAAGGTTATTGAGGAAATTCAAAGTTCATGGTGTAGCAGTAACATATTGGCATGGATAGGTAATTGGCTAACCAGCAGGAAACAGGGAGTAGGCATAAATGGATCATTTTCTGGTTGCAAGATACAACAAGCAGTGTGCCACAGGAATCAATGCTGGGACCTCAACTTTTTTTGATTTATATGAATGACTTGGAGGTAGGAGCCAAAGGCATGGTTGCTAAATTTGCTGATGACACAAATATAGGTAGGAGAATAAGTTGTGAAGAGGACATAAGGAGGTTACAAAGAGATATAGATAGGTTAAGTGAGTGGGCAAAGATCTGGCAAATGGAGTATAATGTAGCAAATTATGAAATTGGCCATTTTGGCTTGAAGAATAAAAAAGAAGCATATTGCCTAATTGGTGAAAAATTGCAGAGCTCTGAGATGCAGAGGGATCTGGTTGTCCGAGTACATGAATCGCATTGGTTAGTATGCAGGGACAGCAAATAATTAGGAATGCTAATAGAATGTTATTGTTTATTGCGAGGGGAATTGAATACCAAAGTAGGGAGGTTATGCTTCAGTTTTAAACGGCACTGATGAGACCACATCTGGAGTAGAGTGTACAGTGGGTCTCCTTATTTAAGGAGGGATGTAAATGTGTTGGAAGCACATTGAGTACAGAAAAGGTTCACTAGACTAATACCTGGAATGGGCAGGTTGTCTTATGACGAAAGGTTGGGCAGATTAGGCTTGTATCTCCTGGAGTTTAGAAGAGTAAGAGATGACTTGATTGAAACATATATGATCCTGGGGGATCTTGAAAGGATGGATGTGGAAAGGATGTTTCTTCTTGTGGGAGAATCTAGAAAGAGTGGTCACTGTTTCAAAATAAGTGTTTGCACATTTAAGACAAAGATGAGGAGAATTTTTTTCTCTCTCTCAGAGAGTCGTGGGTCTTTGGAACTCACTTTCTCAAAAGGCAGATTCTTTGAATATTTTTAAGGCAAACGTAGACAGATCCTTGGTAAGCATGGAGGTGAAAGGTTATCGGGGGTAGTTGGGAATGTGGGGTTAAGGTTACAATCAGATCAGCCACGATCTTATTGAATAGCGGAGCAGGCTTGAGTGGCCTAGTGGCCTACTCCTGCTCCTAATTCATTTGGTAGTTTGTATGAACCTAGAATAGCAAGAGAAAGTAATAGTTCTGACAAAAGAGCATGACAAGTCTCAAAAGCAATGAGCAGAAGCACAGCAGATTGTAAGCTTGAACAATGGCACAGAGGAATTAAACTCTGCCAAGGAAAAACTGATCAGTGTAAAGAATCAACTTTCACATGCAAAAGATGCATTTGATAACGAAAAACGAGAACTAATTAGAACACTGGAATGCTCACAGAAAGTAGAACACTTGAAAGAGAACTTGAAACCCTTAAATGATGAATTTGTGGAAATAAATTCAACAAAAATGGATCTTCAATTAAAACTGGATGAACTTCAAGTGTCATGAATGCTTTAACCACAGGAAATGATTCACCTTCGAGGACTAAGGAGATTCTGGAAGAATTTGTGGGTTTTTTAAAAAACATTGTCTCTTAAAAGATTAATGCAAGGATTCTGGTTGCTGCTGTTCCTGGACAAGACAGCATTTTACAATAAAAGGTAATTAAGCAATTTTAAAGAAGCTGGAAACCACAGCCTGATAGACTATTTATAAAAGGATCTCATGCTGGTTTATGAATTTGAAAAAAAGCATGCTTTCATCTTTGAAAATGTGTGTTTTAAAAGCTGGTAGACTGATTTTGCTTTGGAGGGAAAACAGGAAGGATCAACTGCTTGGGCCAAGAACCCATGAAGCTCCTGACCCAGTCCAAAACAAAAAGTGAATGGAAGTTGCTCTGGCATTGCTCTATGTTCTGAAATTGACTGACTGCAAGTTTTCCTCAAAGTCCTCCTGGAAAGTACTGTAGGAGTCATCAATTGTTTCCCAGGCCAGTGCTGAGAAACCAACTGTAAAACCCAGACACCATTTCAATGAGTCCACCATTTATCCTTTATTGTTGAACTATTTGGCAGAATTTGGCTTTCAACTATTTGGCAGAATTTTTCCAATTTTATGTTATAATTTTTTTGGTGTGCATGTGAGAGTTATGGTATTTAGAAAGAGCAATTATTATACTTTTATATTTCATACTGTATTGCCAATAAGCTTTGCCTTCTACTTGACTGGTCTGGTTTTATAATAAATTAATAATTTTGTTGTTTATAGTAGAAACCTGGACATTGAGTGGTCATTTTAAGATTCATGGTAAAGTACATGCTTGGCCGTATGGCTGGCATTTAAATATATGTTGTAACCAGTGGAACTGGAGACAGACATTGTACTCCTCCCATCTCGGTCGTAGCACAAAAATCAAGGCCAGGATTTTCTGTTCAGCGTGCGAGGGCAGACACCACACACCAATGCGTAAAATGACACGCAGTGACATCGGGCGTGCGTCCCGATGTCACTGTGCGACATTCCGATCTTTCGTTCGGCGGGCACAAACCGGAGTTGGCTGCGTGCCTGCCGAACTGTCAAAGGCCTGTTAAAGCCATTAATAAACTAATTAAGCACATTGACAGGTCTGCCCACCCAACCTTAAGGTTGGCGGGCAGGCAAAGAGTCCAGGCAGCCTTCGCATTTTTCATTAAACCTCATCCACAGGCAGGATGAGGTTTCATGAAGGGTTTGTTAAATTAATAATTTAATAACCGCGCTTCATTTTATGCATGGGCATGTGGGGCCCACCCCTGCACGCCAACGGGAAAATTCTGCTCAAGGAGATGGCAAATGAATTGAACAGGTATTTCGCACCAGTGTTCACTATAGAGGATACAAGTAACATCCCAGAAGTGGCTATAAACCAGGAAATAGAAGTGAGGAAGGAAGTGAGGAAAATTACAGTCACCAGAGAAGTGGTACTGAGCAAACTGTTGGAGCTGCAGGCTGACAAGTCTTGATGGTCTTCATCCTAGGGTCTTAAAAGAATTGTCTGTTGAGATAGTTGATGCATTGGTTTTGACTTTCCAAAACTTCCTAGATTTGGGGAAGATCACATCAAATTGGAAGAAAGCAAATGAAGCTCCATTATTCAAAAAGGGAAGGAGACAGAAAGCATGAAACTACAGGTTAGTTAGCTTAACATCTGTCATAGGGAATATGTTAGCAGCTATTATTAAAGAAGTTATAGCAGGGCACTTGGCTAAGCTCAAGGGCATCAGGCAGAGTCAACATGGTTTTGTGAAAAGGAAATTGTGTTTAAGCAACTTATTGGAGTTCTTTGAGGAAGTAACTTGTGCTGTAGATAAAGGGGAACCGGTAGATGAACTGTACTTAGATTTCCAGAAGGCATTTGATAAAGTGCCACGTCAAAGGTTATTGTGGAAAATAAAAGTACATGCTGTAGGGGGTAACATATTGGCATGGATAGAAGATTGGTTGGCTAACAGGAAGCAGACAATAGGCATAAATAGGTCTTTTTCAGGTTGGCAAGATGGAATAAGTAGGGTGCCACTGGAATCAATGCTGTGACCTCAACTGTTTACCATTTATGTAAATGACTTAGATAAAGGGATTGAGGGGATGGTTGCCAAATTTATTGATGACACAAAGATAGGTAGGAAAGTAAGTTGTGAAGAGGACTTAAGGAGGCTAAAAAAAATAGATAAGTTAAATGAATGGGCAAAGATCTGGCAAATGGAGTTTAATGTGTGAAAATGTGAAATTGTCCATTTTGGTGGGAAGAATAAAAGAGAAGCATATTGTTTAAATGGTGAGAGATTGCAGAGTTCTGAGGTGCTGAGGGATCTGGGTGCCTTAGTGCATGAATCACAAAAGGTTAGTATGTAGGTACAGCATCTAATTAGGAAAACTAATAGAATGACATAATTTATTATAACGGGAATTGAATACAAAAGTAGGGAGGTTCTGCTTCAGTTGTACAGAGCATTAATGAGACCACATTTGGAGTATTGTGTACTGTATCAGTCACCTTATTTAAGGAAGGATGTAAATGCATTGGAAGCAGTTCAGAGAAGGTTTACCAGACTAATACTTGGAATGGGTCAGTTGTTTTATGAGAAAAGGTTGGACAGACTCAGCTTGTATCCACTGAAGTTCAAAAGAGTAAGAGGTAACTTGATTGAAACATGTAAGATATTGAGGGGTCTTGACAGGGTGATTGTGGAGAGGATGTTTCCTTTTGTGGGAGAATCTAGAGCTGGGGTCACTGTTTAAAAATAAGAGGTCATCCATTTAAAAAGGAGATGAGGCAAATTTTTTTTCATTCAAAGGGTCATGAATCTTTGGAATTTTCTTGCTGTAAAGGTAATGGAAAGAGTTTTTGAATATTTTTAAGGCAGAGGTAGATAGATTCTTGATTAGCAAGGGGGTGATATGTTATTGGCGGTAGGTGGGATGCAGATTTCAGGTTACTATCAGATAATCCTATTGAATGGCACAGCAGGTTCGAGGGGCTGAATGGCCTTCTGCTCCTTGTTCATATGTTTCTCCAGGATCAGGTAGGCGTAGGGCTCCAGCATCTTCCACTCATTGGATGTCCGTGATCTGAGAAAAACCCTAAGAGTAGTCCCAACTTCTGCATATCACACTTGTCCAGATGTGTTCTGGGCTTTCCTGTTGATGTAATGGTAAATCTGACATGAGAGGCAATCCATTAGCGGGTTACAAATTGGGTTCACACTGGCCTCCAGCGGGATTGGCATTCCACCATAGCAGGCCCGACTGGATGATCCCACTGTGCTTTCACGCCGGTGTGAAACCAATTTTTGACCTTCTTGCCATGATGCCCAATGTCAATGGGGCCGGAAAATCCCAGCCTACTTTTCACAAATGCCTCATTGGCTGTAAAGCATTTTGGGAAAACCTGTGTTCATGACAGGTGAATACGAGTTCTTTATTTTCACCCATTCACCTGATGCACACTCCATCACCAATTTACCATCGTTCCTCAAGTTACTTACACAGTTACAACTCCACATTTCACTCCACGCAGAAAGTTGGCTTCCTTTTAGTGTTCAATGCTAATGCAGAGATTTTCAGTTTGAGAAGTCTGTATACAACCTTCATGAGAGAACACACACTGGGGGTGAACCACTTAACCTGCATGGCTTCATGTGACATGAGAGGCAGGCACACCAAATAATTTGCAAAGAGGCTGTTGGTGGAGAGGATGGGGAAAGGTTTGCTGACTTATGTGCCAGTCCAACAAAGTAACTCCCAACTTCTGCTTGCTAGCAGCTAACACTCAAGGTAGTTTGACTTGACTTTGGCGGAAGAGTAGGATGGGACAATTCGAGTTGCTGCTCATAAGGGGGACGATTGTCGCAATGGGCTCTTTGAAGGGTGCCAAGAGAGGCACAGAGGGAAGCTGTGGGCTTTCCTAAGAGGGAGTCAAGCCTGGGAATGCAGCAAGAGAGCAGGAAGACTAAAGAATGTTGTAGTAGAATTCAGGAGGGCAACTGGGAAGGCAATCAACGAGAGGAAGGGGTCTCAGAAAGATAAAGTGAAATTAAATACAAAAAGGATAACAATAAAAGTGAAAATGGAAGAGATGGGCTCGGGTTCAAAGCAGCAGCCGAAATGTGCACATCAGTGGGCACACTTAAAATCAAGTTACAGAGGCCTGGTTATGTAGCCGCTATCAAGTCACGTATATCTTGGTAGTAAATTGTAAATAGGCAGGAGCCAATAAGAGGGAGTCAAGAGTTAAAGTCAGAGGTCCTGTAGTGAGATAAAGTTGACATAGGTTAAGTAGAGTCAGCATTGACAAACTGTTGCCCAAGTTCGGAGACAGGTGTGGTGAGCGAGTGAAATTGAGAAACTACATGCAATGTAGAGTATCAGCGAACGCACTGATGGAAATACTTCAGTCAGAATGAAGACTCAGGAAATGTGCATAATCGGTTGTAGGGAGAAAACAAAGTAGCACAAGCCATCTCTGGTCACTTCATTATATTAAATTTACTGAATGTTCCAAATGAGAAAACCAAGGAACAATTTTTCTTTTTATGTCTTTAACAATCAAACCAAAATCAACATAAATTAAACATGAATTAACAGGCAAACTGCAATCAATATAAACAATATTATTCCACAATAAATAGCTGCTACACAAAGATAGATGTCACAGATTTACTCGGCAGCCCACTTAGTCTATATGACAGCAACTTCTCCTTCAAAGCCCTTCAAAACACTGATCTTCCTTGGGAAGAATTCCAGCTCCTTTTCTTCAAGGATTTAGCCAACAATTCTCATCTAACATTCAACCCAGGTTCTACAGGCACAGTCTTTACCAAAATGGTGCAGTTTTCCAGAGCCCCCTCAATTTTTCCCACGACAGTCTTGATGGCATGGATCCATCAGAAGCATCTTGACCTGAATGCTCAGTAACAGCCCTGTACACCGTGTGGCCGAGGCTGGTCAATTGATTCCTTTAAATAACTGAAGCAGCTCCTCTCCCAGATCCAGGCTTCGTGTTCACCATTTTTTGATGTGTCACAACCTCTTCCTGTTCGTAAAACCCAGTCACATGAGGCCTGTTTTCATGCCTGGTGGGATCATGTGGACCTGTCCTGAGACTTACACACCCCCCCCCCCCACTCATCCCCAGGCCATAGGATCTTGTGTTTCCGCTACCCCTTAAAGGCTGAGCCAATGGGGGAAGCAAAAATTCTGAAAACTCCCCCCCCTCAGAACAGGGAAAGGGGAACAATATCCTACTGTTGCACAATCATTCTCAAGACCAGCTGCTAGAAACAGGGCGCCCCTCCATCTGAAACACCATTGGAGGCCCGCAGCACAGATGCAAAGCCCATGTATGCACACCTGCTGCCTCCAGTCAACTAGCTTGCACTGACGTCACAGACCCACACACAACAGTGATGGCACCATAACTATTTCTTTGTATCACTGTCTTCCTATATCTCCCTTTCTGCTATCAGCTTTAATTCCTTCTGTTGCCACCAGCAGAAAAAGAAAACTCCCAATTCAATTGCAACTGCATGTTCAAAATCCCAACTGTCTAGCCTTTGTCTCTCCATTCAACACAACTACCTGCAGCTACAAATCTGAACAACTAAATCCCTATAACTTTTGATGCCCTAGTCCCCATTAAACAAATTACTTTCTCTGATCCTGTGATTCATCCTGGTAAGACGAACGCCTCGATGACCTTGAACCCAAGAGACACAGATTTGGCAGGACCACATAAAACACTATCAGATTCTACTCTTGTCTGAAGAAACTGTTGACTACTGCAGGATCATCCTGAAATGTAAAGATAACTCCTGGCTTCTTATCTCTCCTGCAACCCCTGTCCTCTTAAACCCTTCTCCCCTGTCTCCTTCACCCTCAGTTCCAAATATAAATGGGAGAAGTTGATGGACTTTTTTGGCTCTAAGATTGAGACCATTCAATTAGCTGCCTCTGCTGCTTCCCTCCCTTTCTCTATCTCGCCTGGCTAATCTTTCTTTAAAACTAACCCTTGCACAAGGCCTGAACTCATACATTTCCCTTGTTTCTTTCCTATATTTCCTCACGTTCTCTCTGCACTCATAAGACGCATCTCTTGCTCCCTATTCCCACTGAACTGTGGCCACCCAACTACCCCTCCTTGCCCCAACATTAGCTGATATTTTTCCTCTTTTCAGGTTTGCACCTCCTCCAAATTTGTTGTCATCACCCATCTCCTCAAAAAACGGATCCTACCATCCTTGTAAACAACATGCACCATTTCCCTTTCCTCTCTGAAGCCTCTGCACCTGTTGTCACATTCTAAATCTGTGCACATATTTCTCCAGCTCCATGTTTGAATCCCATCAGTCAGGTTTATTCTCTTCAACGCAGCTCTTATTAAAGCCACAAGTGAAATCCTATGTGACTATGACAAAGGTAAATGTTTCCTCCTCAGCCTTCTCAAGCTATCTGTAGTCTTTGAAGTGGTTGACCATACCATTCTCCTCCAGTGCCTCTCCACTATCATCCAGTTGGGTGGGACTACATCTGCCTGTTTCATTCATGTCCACCCAGTCATAGCCAGAAAATCAATACAATGGCTTCCTTTTCTGTTCCTGAACTGTTACTTTCACAGAACCACAGAATCACACAGTGCAGAAGAGGTCCTTCGGCCCATCGAGTCTACACCGACATGTGAGAAACACCTGACATACCTACCTAATCCCATTTACCAGCACTTGGCCCATAGCCTTGAATGTTATGATGTGCCAAGTGTTCATCCAGGTACTTTTTAAAGGATGTGAGGCAAAAGCCTCCACCACCCTCCCAGGCAGCACATTCCAGACCGTCACCACCCTCTGGGTAAAAAGGTTTTTCCTCACAACCCCCCAAACCTCCTGCCCCTCACCTTGACCTTATGTCCCCTCATAACTGACACTTCAACTAAGGGGAACAGCTGCTCCCTATCCACCCTGTTCATGCCCCTCATAATCTTATACACCTCGATCAGTCTTCTCTGCTCCAACAAAAACACCCCAAGTCTATCCAACCTCTCTTCATAATTTAAATGTTTCATCCCAGGCAATATCCTGGTGAATCTCCTCTGCACCCCCTCCAGTGCAATCACATCCTTCCTATAATGTGGTGACCAGAACTGCACACAGTACTCCAGCTGTGGCCTCACCAATGTTCTTTACAACTCCAAACTGACCTCCCTACTTTTGTAATCTATGCCTCGATTGACAAAGGCAAACGTCCCATATACATTTTTCACCACCCGGCTAACATGTCCCTCCTCCTTCAGAGATCTATGGACACACACGCCAAGGTCCCTTTGTTCCTCAGAACATCCTAGTGTCATGCCATTCATTGAATACTTCCTTGTCAAATTATTCCTTCCAAAGTGTATTACTTCACACTTTTCAGGGTTAAATTCCATCTGCCACTTATCTGCCCATTTGACTATCCCGTCTATATCTTCCTGTAGCCCAAGACACTCAACCTCACTGTTAACCACCTGGCCAAACTTTATGTCATCCGCAAACTTACTAATCCTACCCCCCACATAGTCATCTATGTTATTTACATAAATGACAAATAATAGGGGACCGAGCACAGCTCCCTTTGGTATGCCACTGGACACTGGTTTCCAGTCACTAAAGCATCCTTCTGTCATCATTGTCTGTCTCCTACAATAAATCCAATTTTGAATCCACCTTATCAAATTACCCTGTATCCCATATGCATTTGCCTTCTTTATAAGTCTCCCATGTGGGACCTTGTCAAAGGCTTTGCTGAAATCCATATAAACTACATCAACTACACTAACCTTATCTACACACCTGGTCACTGCCTCAAAAAATTAAATCAAACTTGTTAGGCATGACCTCCCTCTGACAAAGCCATGCTGACTATCCCTCAAACCTTGCCTCTCCAAGTGGAGATAGATTCTCTCCTTCAGAATTTTCTCCAATAGTTTCCTTACCACTGACGTGAAACTCACTGGCCTGTAGTTCCTTGGTTTATCTCTACAACCCTTCTTAAATAGTGGAACCACATTGGCTGTTCTCCAGTCCTCTGCCACCTTCCCCTTGGCCAAAGAGGAGTTAAAAATTTGGATCAGCGCCCCTGCGATCTCCTCCCTTGCTTCCCTCGGCAGTCTGGGACACAAATCATCCAGACCTGGAGATTTGTCCACTTTTAAGCCTGCCAACACCTCCAATACCTTGTCACTCTCTATATCAATTTTCTCAAGAACCTCGCAGTCTCTCTCCCTGAGGTCGATACCTTCATCTTCATTCTCTTGGATGAAGACGGATGTGAAGTATTCATTCAACACTCTAGAGATGTCCTCTGGTTCCACCCATAGATTGCCCCCTTCGTCCCTTATGGGCCCTACTCTTTCCCTGGTTATCCTCTTCCCGCTGATATACTTAAAGAATATCTTGTGATTTTCCCTACTTTTACCAGCCAGAGCTTTCTCACATCCCCTCTTTGCTCTCCTAATTGCTTTCTGAAGCTCTACTCTGCACTTTCTGTACTCCATTGATGCCTTCGCTAATATGCTTCCCTTGTACCTTCCAAAAAAACTTAACTTTTCCTTCTCATCGCAATCTGAATATCTCTGGTCATCCATGGTTCTCTGGGCTTGTTACTCCTTCCTATCACCCTAGAGGGAACATGTTGAGCCTGTACCCTCCCCATTTCCTTTGTGAACACCTCCCACTGCTCCTCTGTAGATTTCCCCACAAGTAGCTGTTCCCAGACCTTGGCCAGATCCTGCCTTATTTTACTAAAATTCACTCACCCCCACTCCAAAGCAATTTTTTGCAACTTGTCTATTTCTTTGTCCATGACAAACATAAACTGTACCAGGTTGTGGTCACTATCACTAAAATGCTCCCCCACTAACACCTCAGCCACCTGTCCGGCTTCACTCCCCAGAATTAGGTCCAGCACTGCACCGTCCCTTGTTGGACCCTCTACATATTAACCTAAAAAATTCTCCTGTACACATTTCAAGAAATCCACTCTATCCAAGCCCTTAACACAATGTCTATCCCAATTAATGTTGGGAAAGTTAAAATCACCTAATATAATTACCTTATTGTTATTGTTTTTGCACACCTCCGCAAATTGTGCACATATTTGCTCCTCAATTTCCCATTGACTATCTAGGGGTCTATAATAAACACCTAATAATGTGGCTGCCCCTTTTTTATTACTAAGCTCTACCCACAAAACTTCATTCAATGCCGCCTCCAAGATATCATCTCTCCTTACTGCAGAAACTGACCCCTTATCTAATGATGCAATGCCTCCTCCTCTTTTACCCCCTTCCCTGTCTCGCCTGAAGATTCTATATCCCGGAATGTTGAGCTGCCAATCCTGCTCCTCCCTAAACCACATCTCAGTGATGGCTACTATATCACAATTCCAAGTGTCAATCCTCACGCTTAACTCACCTGTTTTACTTGTAATGCTCCTGGCATTAAAGTAGAGGCCATTCAGCCTTGCCTTACTCGCTTGAAACTTAATGCAGCCGTACTCCCTCTGACTTGATTGTTTTACTGTATTATGACGTGTCCCTATTCTGCTAACATTCTGTGTCCCCTCCCCCTGCCGAATTTGTTTAAATTCCTCCCAACACACTAGCAAACCCGCCCACAATGATATTGGTCCCGCTCTGGTTCAGATGTAGACTGTCCCGCTTGTACAGGTCCCACCTTCATCAGAAACGGTCCTAGTGATCCAGGAATCTAAAACCCTCCCTCTTGCACCAACCCTTAAGCCACATATTCATCTGCACTATTCTCCTATTTCTGAGCTCGCAGCACTGGGAGTAATCTAGAGGTTACAACCCGAGATGTCTTGCTTTTTAGTCTACTGCCTAACTCCCTGAATTCTTGATGCAAGACCTCATCCCTCTTTCTACCTATGTCATTGGTACCAACATGTACCATGACCTCTGCCTTATCACCGTCCCCCTTCAGGATGCCCTGTAGCTGTTCAGTAACATCCTGGACCCTGGCACCAGGGAGACAACACGCCATTCTGGAGTCACTTTGATGGCCACAGTAGCATCTATCTGTTCTCCTGACTATAGAATCCTCTATTACTATTACTCTTCCTCCCCTGCTGTACAGACAGGCTGCATGTGGTGCCAGAAGCTTGGCTCTGTCTGCATTCCCTGGAAGAACCAGCGCCCTCATCAGCCTCCAAAATGGAATACCAATTTGCAAGCGGGACCCCAGGGGACTCCTGAACTACCTGCTTGTTTCTCTTGGACTGCCTGGTGGTCACCCATTCCCTTCCTTCCTCAAGTCCCTTCATCTGCAGTGTAACCACCTCTCTAAATGTGCTATTCACGATGCTCTCAGACTCACAGATGCTCCAGTGTCCCCAGCCACTGTTCCAGTTCTGAAACCTGAGCTCCCAGGAGCTGCAGCTGGATACACTTCCTGCACACATGCTGGTCCCAGGCACTGGAAATGTCCACGGCTTCCCACATGGAGCACGAGGAGCACACCACGGCTTTGAGCTCTCCTGCCATGATCTATCCCTTTAAATTAAACCTTTTAAATCAATTACTCTAGGGCCCTTCTTTCCTAATCTTCGTTACTATAGAATTTACAAACTATAAACCACAAAAAGACTTTAAACTATAAGCGATTAAAGTTGTAAATATTTACCCAACCTCATCCACTACTTACCAGTCATTCCTTTCCCTTGTAGCCTCTACTGCTGCAGCAGGGCAAGACCATGCTCTGAAGAGTTAAGAAGTTGGATAGCAAAGAAAAATGCAAAGAGCACCTCTTCCCCTATGCACCAACTTCCCACTGTGCACCAAATTGCCAATACCCATACTCACTCTGGCTGTATCTCACTCAGGATGAGGTTTCTCCCCTGTTCGTGTGCAAACACACTGTAGTGTGCTTCCAAATGGTCCCTTTCTTAAATAGAGCTGAAGGTACTCATACTAGTACCTTCAAATAGTAATTTATACTATTCAGGCCCTAATCAGGCTTCAGGTGATTGACAGTGAACTGTCACACAGTTAGCTGAGTCAGCTACCTTACCAACCTTATAACTAGACTACTGAATTTACAAAAATTAAAGAGAAATTGAAGAGAAAGACTTACCGGTTCAATTCCCACTGTGCACCAAATTGCCAATATCCAAAGGCCTATCCTTGGCCCCCTTCTATTTCTCAGCTAGGTGTTGCTTCTCAATGATGTCATTCAAAAACACAGCATCAGTTTTTGCATGTACTTTGATGACATTCAGCTCTGCCTCCCTGCCACTTCTCGCAACTCCTCCACTGCCTCTAAATTAGCACACTGCTTCTCCAACATTCAACACTGGTTGTTCAGAAATTTCCTCCAACTAAATATTGGGAGGATTGAAACCATTGTCTTCTGTTCCTGGCACAAACACCAGTCTCTAGTCAGCAGCTTAATCCCTCTCCCTCTAAAATCTCAGAGGCTGAACCAGAGTGTTCACAATCATGGTGTCATATTTGACACTGAGATTAGCTTACAATCACATATCTGTGCCATCACTAAGATGCCTGTTTCCACCTCTGCAACGCTGCTTGCTCAGTTACTACTGAAACTCTCATCCATGCCTTTGTTGCTTTTATATGTGACTATTCCAATGCACTCCTGGTCGGCTCCCACACTCTGCCCTCTGTAAACTTGAGGTCCCCATCCAAAACTCATGTCCTAATGTGCACCTAATCCCATTTACACATCACACTTGTGCTCGCTGATCTATGATGGTTCCCATTTAAGCATCACCTTGATTTTAAAATTCTCATCCTTGTTTTCAAATCCATGCATGGCCTTGCTCCTGCTTGTCTCCTTCAGTCCCACAATCCTCTAAAGATACCTCCACTCCTCCAATTCTGGTCCAATTGTGCATCCCTAATTTTAATTGCTCCATCATTGGTGGTCATGCCTGCAGTTGCCTAGGAGCTAAGCTCAGGAATTCCCTTCTTCAACCTTTCTGCCTGTCTTGCCTCATTTAAGACATTCCTCAAAACCTCCCTCATTGACCAAGCGTTGGTTATCTGGCCTAAAGCTTTAAGTGCCTCCATGTAAAATTTAGTTTGGTAACATTCCTGTAACATTGTGACATTTTACTGCTATGGCACTACTTAAAGCTACTGGATTGTTAATGTTGTTGAGATTTGCTTCAGAATATTTTTCTGACAGGCATCGTGCGCTTTATTTACTGTCAAGGATTAGTCTTACACAGTCATTTCCAACGTATTGGACGTGGCAGGAAGAGATGATTGCCTCTCCCAGCCTGCTTCTCTGAAGGACTATAGAAGGTGTAGGGAGGAAAAAGTAGCAGGCAACGTGCTCAGTTGCTGAAGATTGAAAGGATGAGGCTGTAGTAATTATGATTTTATTTAGTGTGTAATGCACCTTTAAGAATGATACATGTTAGGCAAGGTCAATTGATCTGTAGTAACCAATAGGAGAGTAGCACGGACTATCTCAGCAGTCATTGTAGATTTAGAGTTGGAGTTGGAAGCACAATTGTTGTTGAATATATTGTAACTCTTTCGAGTACAAACCCATTTCCATCTGTTTCAGATGAAGTTATATTGTTTCATAGTTTGCCATTGTGAGATTTGAACTCTTGATCCTGGGGTTACAAACCCAGTACCATAACCACTTGGCTATTTAGGCCAAGCTTGAATATATTGTAAATAAACTTAAAATTTCCACCCAATAAGTGTCTGCTAATCAACTCTATCATTAGTAGTACAATTCGGCCACCCTATAACAATCAGGCGATGAGGATGGGATCTCCCTCACCTGGTGATTGTGAGTATATAATTAATTAAGATAAATTCACCAGAAATGCTGTCACTTTATGTTAAACATGCCCCAATCCAAACGGCTGAGAAATTAATCACTGCTATATTTTTTCCAAAAAGGAAGTTTTACAAAGTTAAAAGAGAAGAAAGCCCATGATCACGGGGATCCCACCAAAATTGGAAAAGCACGGGAAAAACAGCACAGAAAAGCCGACAGCTATAGAGACAGCCCGAGTTCAAAACGTGGTGACTGCTCTTAAAGCGGCAACACATTTAAAGTGGTAAATACAAGGAAAATGGCTTTGGACAGAACATTAGAAGAGATCCCTGAGAGAGGGCAACTCTGCCAAGGGCAACAGGAGACCCCAGAGGGAGGGCAACAAGAAATTAAACAGTTGAAAGAACAGTTGATTCTTCTTTAAGATCAAATGCAAAAGGAATGCATAACCATTCAGCAACATGAAAAAATGAAGGTCGTCTCAAACAGTAGGATAGAAGCACAGCATAAAAAACGTAAAGTGGGCTCAGGGGAAGCCCTGGTGATTGAAGAGGGCTCACAGGAAGCCGTGGGGATCATGTATAGTTGGAGACAGCCAGGAGACAGGAGTTTGAATAAATATCCAAGGCAGTACCAGCTCAGTGAAACTAGCTGTCTAGCAAAGAGCTGAAGAATCAGTTCAATGAAGCCAAGGAGGCTTTGGAAGCAAAAATCACAGGATTTCCCATGACGCAGATAGGTAATGAAATTTTGGGAGACTCAGTCACTGACCTCAGACAAGTTGAGCTGGCATCTGAGAGAAGTCTGGCCAATAGTGAGGTCAAAAAGAAGGCCAAGATTAAAATCTGCGCTAGAAAGAAGAAGGCACATAGAAACAAGAAACAGAAAAACCCGGTTGAGGAGAAAGTGAAAGCCATAAGAGAGGCACCTGCACTAAAGAACACCTCAGAGCTCAAATCGTTCCTAGGAATGAGCAAGTATTACGGACGGTTCTTACACAATTTGTCTAAAGTGCTGGCCCCCTTTCATTCTCTACTCAAAAAGAACCAACGTTGGTCTTTGAGAGGGGCCCCAGAAAGAAGCTTTCATAAAGGTGAAATAATTGTTGCACTTGTCCAATCTATTAGTGCATTATGACCAGATGAAAGAGTCGGTGCTGACATGTCTGATGTTCCTGTAAGAGTTGAGGATACAGAACTGCAAGTGCCCACTGAAGCACCTGATGTCCAGGCAACTCCAGAAAAAGAGGTCCCTGACAAGAATCTGAAGTTGTGGAGCTGCGATGTTCCACACATACATGAAACCACCTGAAATACTGAACTTGTAAATTCCCTATTCAGTTTAAATATTATGTTGTCTTGAAAAATGTGTACTTGTAAATATAATTTGAATAGCTGAGTTAGAGGGGGAGGAATGTAGTAATTATGGTTTTCTTTAGTGCATAATATACCTTTAAGAATAACACTTGTTAGGCAAGATCACATGGTCTATAGTAACCAATAGGAGAGTAGCGTGGGCTACCTCAGCAGTCAGTGTAGAGTTGGAGTTGAAAGCACACATGTAGTTAATGCTGAGTATATTGTAAATAAACTTAAAGTTTCCACCCAAGACACGTCTGTTGATCAACTCTATCACTAATAGTACAACTCAGCTGCCCTACAACAAGGGTCTTACTCATGATTCAGTAGAATCAGAGCATTTGTTACATCACCATTGATGAGCAACAACCTGACAACGCTCTGAAGATGAGTCATACAGGCTTGAAATGTTAGCTCTGTTCCTCTCTCCCTAGGTGCTGAGAGATCTGCTGAGTTTTCCAGCATTTTCTGTTTTTATTTTACATTAGCCTGACAACACACTTGCTTGCCTCACCAGTTAACACTTAGCAGTAACAGGAAACTAAGACGTAGACAACTAACACACACTCTACATCTTCACCAAAGATGAGCTCTTGAAAAGCAAATATTGATGCAAGAGCAAAAAAGAAACAAATTGCTGTGCATAAACTTAGTGTTATGTTCTTCTCTTCCACATAAATATCCCAATGATATACAAGGATTGCTGAAACAATAATGTGAGTTCTTCATTTGAAGATAATATTATATTCAGATAGAATTACTAGGAGGCTAAATATAGTATATCCAGTTTCTATCCTGCTGCTAACAGAATGTCTATAAGTCATGGTACTAATACATCATACTCTGTTGATGTGGTATTGATTGACAGTAGTTTAAGATACAATCCCTTAAAGGTGCATGTCATCATATCACAATATTCCCCTTTTATTCTAAATCAAGGTTTACTCTTAAAGAATCAAATTACTTACATGAAAGCAAAACAAATGTACTTTAATACAGAGGGATGCATTTATAAGTCTCTGAAAGAGCAGCAGTTTGCTTATCCATCCTTAGCCATGGTGATCTTTACTGGAGGCTGCTGTATATTTTCATTATGTTGGTTAGAAGTACTTTGTGTTGCATTTCAGACTGCATTCTGTGCACAATAGGATTATTCAGTGTTTCTGTTTCATTACACCATCGTGTCAGTTGATGTTTATACCTGAACAGTCTTGGTTCTGGCATATGCAGATGATTTCTACTGGTTTTCTGGTGCCATCAGTTGGCTATTGGACCCAAAATTTCTGTCCAATATTCAGATTGGATAACGTTACCCGCATGCTAATTATGGGCACCTTCCATCTTCCCCTGTTTCTCGATCAAGGCATCTTGTACTCCTCGGATAACTGATGACTGGGGAGGTTTGTCCATACTTGTCTGCCTAATAGCAATTTTGCATTGGTTCCATAGAGCGATGAAATGTGTACATTTGGAATGGATATACATATATGGTTGAAATTGTGTCACACAGCCTGTTGACTGATGATCTGCATTGCAGGGCTAGGTGATCTTCTACTAGTGTCGGCACAGGGTTTCTGATGGCATCTGTTGTGGTCTCTAGTCATCATCATGGCCTTGATGTTGCCTTGGATGGTGGCCAAGGATAGGTACATGCATGCCAGCAGGCCTGCAACCACTGGAGGTGTGGTGCCCCCAGTATAAAATACCTGGGGTGACCAGGGTGAATTTTTGTAGCAACACTTGAGTGTAATGGATCCCAGGGATGGAATCTCTGAGCCATTGTGCCTGGTGAGTTTGGCAGTGATTGGTTGAATTATCACTGGTCATGTCTATGGGTACACATATTTCAATGAACAAAGTGGAAGGATAATTGCACCTGTACTGGTATCCTTCATTTGTGGCCAGCTACTCCGGATGGTGATAAAGGCTTCTGTTGGCACGCAGTGTCAAAACATTCTTTGATGTTCATTGTGCGGAATGGCTGCTGACTTTGAGTGTCGATGTTCTGGTCATTCTCATCATTCTGACCATATAGCATGATCAGACATTTGGTGGATCTTGTCTTGACGCTGTTTGGTACACGCTCTTGGTGTCCAGAATGCTGTGCATCTCTGGCTTTTGTTTGTGGCTTCTCGTGACATTGAACCACTTGTTTTTGTCTTTGATTTTTGCACTGGTGTTCCAATGATGGTGGGTGCCACATGCCTCGCATACAATGTTAAAAGCTTAGCCCGCACTGCTTACTTGGCTTGCCTGTATTGGCTATTATGCCAATGGTGGACAAATTATGCATAGCCTGTAGACTCTGGCCAACCATTAAAAAATATGTCTTCATACTTGCACCTTGTAGTAGTGCTTCCACAGTGTGACCTTTGGTTTGGTCCAAAAGGTCTTTTAGAAACGCTTCTATCAGGGTAGATGTCATCACAAGCTCGATTATTCCATCCGCTAGTTCTGCTGCCATAAAGTTACAATCATGGCCCTTTTCTCTGCGTCTACTTATGAATTGGTCAATGGTCTCTGTCGGTTTCTGCCTAAGGAACCTGAATTCCTGACAGTGTATTCTGAAGTTGAGCTTCATGCATAATTGATATTCAAGTGTTGACCATGTTTTATCAGGATTCTTAAGATGGTCATCAGACAGACCTGGCATTTTCAGTCTGTGGAAACCTTTACTAACAATAACAATTTTAATTCTAATAGTTTGTTTATCTGGTTCAAAAATATTGAGGTCCAGAAAACACAGCTTGACACGTTGTCAGAACAAAGTATATTCAGATAGGAGATATGTTGCCTTTTAATTGAGTGTTTGAACTGTTCTGTTAATATTTTAGTTTTTTGCAAGATTTTTAATGTTATTTGGAATTTTTTACAGCTATCAGGTTTCCTCCACTGTTTTTAGAGTTAATTTGGCTCTAAGTTGCAGTACATTTAATTACCATTGCCTTAGCTGGCCATAGATTACCCCTTGACTAGAATGGTGGCTTTGTTGAGCTCTTTCTGATTTTTCATGGTTTAACTCTAAGCCCTGCCCACAAAGAAGTAATTTTGACACAAAGTGGCGCTGCCTGCTTCAAAGGGTAAATAAAAAAAAGACCCTTCTATTTAATTTCTGTTCCTGCTTAAACATCACAGCAGGTAGACTTTTACTATTTAAGCTCTCCCAAATTCAAACAATCTTGCCGGACCTGATTGCTGCTGGTTACAGCGAGGAACAATCCTAATGGAGGTACAGAGTGTAGAATCCCTAAAAATCTGCAGAATCCTTGCACACTGGGTCCTAACAGCTGATTCACTTTCACACCAGCTCTTTCTTCTGCTGGAAGTGAAGATGTTGAGACTTGTACTTTGCTCAGTCAAATCTACAAAAACTGTGCTGTCACTCAGCCAGCATGTTATGTTCTTCTCTTTGGCACAATCATATCAATCATACACAAGGATTGGTGAAAAGTATTATGGGCTCTTTATTTGAATATATATAAGACTATATACAGATAGATATACAAGGAGGCAAAATCTAGTATATCTGTTCTCCACCGTGCTGCTTGCAGACTATCTACAAGTCATGGGACTAATTCATCAAATTCTGCCAATGCAGCATTGATTGATAGTAGCTTAAGAAATACATCCTTAAAGGTGCATGTCATCATATCACAGCACTTAGAATGCTTGAGTCTAATTTTTTTTGCATAAAAGCAGAAAATGTGTCGATCTAGCTAGGGGAGATTTGGACTATCTTGCAATATGGACCAGGAGACCACTTAGAAGACCACAGGACTGTTCATCAAAGGACTCAAGGGCCAGCTTTGGTAGAACATCATCCCACGCAGTTCTTGCATGCCAATCTGCCTGGCCAGCATCAGTCTCAACAACTTTTCCTTCCTTCCTTCTTCCTGCTTTTCCTTCCACTTCTGTAACTAACAAGATCACCTTCCAGAGGTCTGTTGGGTTCCTACTCTACAACCATCGAAAGTACTGAAGTCCTCCCACATCTGTCCTGTGCCTCACAATCTTACCCTTCGGAGTTGGGATCCCATGTGGCCAGGGGGCCACACTATATGTGCCTCCAGAATTTGGGCAGAGGGTGAGCATCATTGTGCTTTCACTCTTTGGTGGTGTGGGACTACCTGGCTGATGTTAACAAGCAGGAGTAGGCCAGCAACCATCTGTCCATTTTGCTTATTCTCTCAATTGTGGATCGCCTCAACATTGTGGATTCTTATTCTTTCGTGGCCACCTAGACACTGATCATACTAAATCCTCTGCAGCTCATATATGGTGTGTGGCTGTATTTTGGCACCCTCATTACTATGTGGGTATCATCAATGAGACCTAACCTTTTGGAAACCTGGTCACCAGTAAAAGTATTGGTCCCTTTCGAGTTGCCTCCTCCTTTCTTTTGGGAGCTTACAAACATATTAGTCCACGTAAATAAGGCAGAAGTACCTTGCTTGATGTCTCAATGCCGAAACAATTTACCTTTCTGCAAATGTAGTTTGAAATAAGCCAGAGCATAAGAGTTCAATTTGGTGCTGACTTCAAAGCAAAGGTCAGAGAAGTTCCCATGCTGGTTGCTGCATGAAGCTTAGGCTCCCCTGCTGAATCATGGGTGGCAAAATCCAGTCTCTTCTGACACGCCCAAGTAGTTACATCTGGGTCACATTATTTTTTGCAGTGAAAGATTCCGTGCTCTTACACAACCTGGATGAAACAAATTCTCCTAATCCCTTTCTTCACAAGCTTCGTGACATTTTTAAATCGATGACACCTCATTACTGATTCCCCATCTGGAGCAAATAGGTATTTCCCATTCTGCCTGGAGTATGAGCCACTGGAACAGATGACTTTTCTACTTTAGCATTGCCTCTCATCATTCCTCTCAATCTTCACCCCATCCAACGATGTTTGTCAGCATCCTGTTCCTTAGTAAACACCAACTTAAAGTACTCATTAACAATTCTAGCCTTGACCTGTGCCTCTAAGCAAATATCACCCTCTATTTCCCTAATAGGCCTGACCCTGCCTCTTTGTATCCACTTACTATTTACATGTTAGTAGGATTTTTGGGTTCCCTTTTATGTTAACTGTCATTCAGTTCTCATATTCTGTCTATGCAGTCTTATTTTTCTCTTCACTTCCCCCTCAACTTATGGATTTTGGCCTGTTTCTCACTTGAAGAATCCACCTGACATGCACCATACACCCTCTTTTTTATTTCATTATATTCTCAATCTTCCTCATCACCCAAGCAGCCCTACCTTTGGTTGCCCTAGCCTTTCTCCTGTTGGAATATAATTAGTCTGTATGAGAAACATCTCATCCTTAAAATGCCCATCTGCTCCAACATAAAGGGAATGGCTACCTCAAGCAGTACACTTGTGAAGACAACCAAGATCAGTCTTTGCTTTCAGCTTCCATTGAAGTACAGGAAGCATCTATCCAACATCTAAGCACTGCCATGGAAACTCAGATTGCGGCCATCATAGCCATAGATACATGTATGCAAAGCAACTTCCAGGGTACCACACCAGTCATGCAACCTGTTCTCAAACAGATCTGTTGTGTAAAGGCTCTCTACAGATATGACCTCCTGCTAAGAGTCTTTTCTCTTTCCTCTTCCTCCTCCCTTTTCTAACAGCTTGTGCTGTGCTGTGTGATCTCTGCTCATTCTCTCAGTCATACTCAATAAAAAGTGGAAGGCCTACTGGTCCACCCATGCCTGGGAGCAACCGAAACCTTTAAGTCAACAAAGAAGTACGTCAGAACCTGCCAAACCACTCCCTGTAGGCTATTGAAACTTCAATCATCTGTAGGAAGAGCATAAAACTCAAAGAACTGTGGCAACAGCCAGAGGGAAAAAAATGCCAATTAACATGTAATCAGTTGATGATCCCTTTAAATAATACTTGCAGCATCAAGATTAACAGCTGATCCTAGCTGGAACATTGAACTCCAAAGTGGGGGCACTGGCATCAAGACAGCATCACACACTAACTGATGTCATGATCTTCATGCTCTGTACACTTCTGACAGATGTTAGGTGCATGCACACTTACCTCTGTGGATGATACCTTGAAATGATAAGGGGCCTTGTGGCAAACAGAAGACAGCCAAAACCAAGTCCAATTTTGTACCCTCCCACCCCCATTGACATCCCTTCTTCCCACCCCGCCACCTCAAGTCTCTGATATCTTCCAACTCTGGCACCATCCTGATGAATCTGTGCTGAACTATGCCTTGAATGTCCCTTTTATATAGGGGCACCCAAACTACATGTAGAACTCTAACTTGGCCTAACCAATGGTTTCTACTCATTTATTATGATTCCTTTATTATTGGGCTTACATAAACAAGGCGCTGGACTTTCATCTTCGAGGCTTGTAGTAGGAGTTGGGAAATTTCCCAGCTTCCCATTCCAACCTAGGGCGAAAGTGCTAGCAAAGGCAGCGTTTTCATTCAGTAGGGATGCAGATGATAACAGGATTAGTGTCTGTCACCCATGGAAAGAGGTCGGAGGCAGTCACAGGGACTGCCAGGTCTGTTTAAATGTCCACCACAGTGCCCTGGGTCTTTATCCCAGTGAGTAAGGCCCTCTAGCCCTCTCCTCTCACCATCCCTCACCCCCACAGGCATCAAGCCCAGGCTTCATCCATGCCACCTCATGTCCCCACCCACCCCTCATGGCCCCTCATACTATCCAAGTGAGGTTATACCCTCCATCCAGCCCCCATGCTCCTTCATACTCTTCATGCCAAGCTATGGCCCCCACCCAACCCCCATGGTCCTTCATTTCCCCATGCTAAGCAATAGCTCCCACCTAGCCCCCATGCCCGACACCGGTGAAAATTGGAAACCCCCGGGATGAGGTAAGGAATCTTGGAATTGGGCCCTGGCCACCATGTTCACACCTCCACAGAGTCTCCCCAACTCCATGAGAATGCTGGCCCAGGTAACTCCATTTAAAAATTGCACATGTAAAATAAAATCATAGTCCAAAAAGATCTTTAACAATGATTAAAATCTAATAATTATTTACCAATCAGAATTGACATAACTTTATTTCCCAGGTATGCTATTCAAAGACAGATGAGAAGAATCATCTTTTATTCCTGTTACATTCAACATAATTTATTTAACCTGATTTTTACAGTTCAATGCAGTCATTTAACTAACATAAAACAGGCATTCCCCACTAATTATGTAGTCAGATTTTTTATCTGGTATACAGCTGGAATTTGCATGTTGAAGATTGTGTTTAAGGAGATTTAAATCCATGAAATAAAAAATGGCAAATAAAATAAAATGGGAATTTTCATTAAGAAATGCATGGAAACAGGCATTCCAAATTAGCCATAAATGAATAAACCTGTATATTAACTATACACACTTACATAAGACCAAAGCTATTTTACCTCTCCTAGACTTACCTCACACAGAGTGTAGCGAGATAAGAAAATTTCTGTTTAACTTCACTGATCAGGCAATCTAATGGGGAACTAAAGAGCCATGAGCTACACCAGAAATACTCTCCAGCTCCTTCAAAATATTACAGTTGTAAAAGAACCATTATTCGTCAACAATGTGAACAAAAGCTACATTCATTGATGCAGCATTTGATTGAAGAAATAAAATTAGATTTCAATGTTTTGTGTCCTTTCGCCCTTTAATGTTTCACTGTATATCTGTCTCCCTTTTTATTTTGCTTCTACTATTAATGGCTGCAAACAATTTGTGCATGTGTACTTTTTTTTACAGCTTTGATCTGCAAACTTTAAACACTGTGATGTCTAATGCATTAGTGGCAATTTCCTGCAGGTGTTCATCACTCGCAAGTTCGGGGCTTCAACCTATGCAGCAGGAATTGTCAGGCAGTGAGAGGTGCACAGGGTTAGAAGCAGGAACACAGGGCCATCTGAATCTGGGGGTGGGGGGAGAGAGTGACATTTCCTTTTTTTAAATTTTGAAGACTGGAAGCTGATGTTATAAAAATATTTTTTAAATTCAATTTTCCCAGCATAAGATCATTAGAACTAAGCAAGAGAAGGTCATTTGGCCCAGCGAGCCTGCTCCGTCAGTCAATAAGAACATGGCTGATCTGATTGTGGCATTAACTCCGCTTTCCTACCTGTCCCAGGTAACCCTTTAACTCCCTTGTTAATCAAAAATCAGTCTAACTTAGTCTTGAATATATTCACTGACCCAGTCTTCACTGCTCTCTGGGGAAGAGAACTCCAAACACTATTGACACTCTGAGAGAAGGAATTCCTCTTCATCTCCATCATAAATGGCAAAGACCTCATTTTTAAACTGTGTTCCCTAGTTCTAGATACTTCCATGAAAGGAAACATCCTCTGAACATCCAACCAGTAAAGCACCCTCAGAATCTTATATATTTCAATAAGATCACCTCCATTCTTCTAAACTCCAATGGGCGTGACCCAGCCTATTCAACCCCTTAAGGCAATCCCTTCATCTCAGGAATCAGCTTAGTGAACTTTCTCTGAACTGTTTCCAATGCAAGTATGTCCCTCGCTAAGTAAGGAGACCAAAACTGTACACAGCACTCCAGCTGCGGTCTCACCAATGGCCTGTACAGCTGTAGCAAGGCCTCCCTACTTCCATACTCCAGTTCCCTTGCAATACAAACCAACATTCCATTTGGCTTCCTAACTACTTGCTGTACCTGCATGCTAACCTCTTGTGGTTCATGGGGCAGGATTTTTCAGGTGGAGGAGTTTCCTAGCCTTCTGAAAAGTCAGAGGGAGCACCCACAGTGCTTGATGTAGAAAGGAGGCCCTTGAGAAAACGTCCCACCTTGTGCCCCAGGCACAAGTAGGATGACTAGCTGGAACTCCTCCCACCAGCCTCAAAATTGAGACCAGGTGGGAACTGGCCATTAACTGGGGTGGGGGTTGGAAGGGCGACAGGGAAGCGACCAGGGAATTGTAAGGGGCACCCGACCTGAAAACCTGTCAGGGGTCATAATATTCTGTCCCAGAGGGATACTCACATCCCTCTGTACCACAGAATTCTTCAGTCTCTCTCCATTTCAGTAATATAATATAATATAATAACATAAAATATTATTTAGGCCACAATTTGAGTACTGTGCGCAGTTCTGGTCACCTCATTCCAGAAAGGATATAATTGCATTAGAAAAGGTACAGAGGAGATTTGTGAAGATGTTGCCAGGGCTGGAAAATTGCAGCTATGAGAAAAGATTGGATGGGTTGGGGTTGTTCTCTGTGGAACAAATGAGGCTGAGGGGAGATTTGATTGAGATGTACAAAATTGTGAGAGGCCTGGATAGAGTGGATGGGAAGGGCTTATTTACTTTAGTTAGGAGGTCAGTGACTCTGGGGCATTGCTTTAAAGTGATTGGTAGAAAGATTAGAGAGGAGCTGAGGAAAAGGTTTTTTCACCAGAGGATTGTGGGGGTTCTGGCCTTTCACTGCCTGAAAGGGTAGTGGAGGCAGAAGCCCTCAACTCATTTAAAAGGTGCCTAGATATGCATGTGAGGTGTCGTAATCTGCAGGGCTACGGACCAAATGCTGGAAAGTGGGATTAGGCTGGGTGGCTCATTCTTCAGTCTGCTCAGATACAGTGGACCAAGTAGCCACTATCTATGCCATAAACTTTCTATGATTCTATGAAATAATATTCTGCTTTTCTATTTTCCTGCCAAAGTGAACAATCTCACATTTTTCCCACATTATACTCCATCTGCCAATTTTTTGCCCACTCATTTAACCTGTCTATATCCTTTTGCAGACCCTTTGCATCCTCCTCAAAATTTGCTTTCCTACATCTCTTTGTATCATTAGCAAATTTGGCTACACTACAGTCTGTCCCTTCATTGAAGTCATTAATATAGATCATAAATAGCTGAGGCCCCAGCACTGATCCCCATGGCATTGCAATAGTTACAGTTTGCCAACCTGAATTTTTTTTAAATTAATTCATAGGATGTGGGCATCATTGAATAGGCCAGCATTTATTGCCCATTCCTAATTGCCCTTGAAAAGGTGAAAATGACCCAGTTAACCTGACTCTCTGTGGGGAATTTTACAGCCCCTCCCACTGGCGGGATCCTCTGGTTCCACTGAAGTCAATGGAGTTTTGAACAGCTGTCCGCATTTTCTGGCCCCACCCCCACCATGACCAGGCCATAAAATTCTGTCCTCTGTTTCCTTTTAGTTAGCAAACCCTCTATCCGTGCTAATATATCACCCCCAAAACCATAAGGTCTTATCTTGTGCAGTAACCTTTTATGTGGCACCATAGCGAATGCCTTTTGCAAATCCAAATACACCTTAACTACTCGTTCCCCTTTGTCCACCTGGCTCGTTATGCTCAAAGAACTCTAATAAATTTGTCAAATACAATTTCCCTTTCACTAAACCATGTTGACTCCTCCTGATTATATCCTGATATTCTAAATGTTTGCTGCTACCTCCTTAATAGTAGATTCTAGCATTTTCCCTATGATAGATGTTAGACTAACTGGCCTATGGTTTCCTGCGTTCTGTCTCCCTCCTCTCCTGAATATTCGTGTTACATTTGCAGTTTTCCAATTCGCTAGGACCTCTCCAGAATCTAGGGAATTTTGGAAGATTACAACCAATGCATCCATCATCTTTGCAGCCACTTCTTTCTCAGGCCCTAGGACAGTGTTTCCCAAACATTTTTGCTGGTGTTACCCCATCTTAATGTCTCAGACTTTGTGTGAACCCAGGGTAGTAGGGAATAGCTTTACCTGCTGGCTTGTTTGGGTGGGGGTGGGGGGTGGGCAAGAGTGGATATAGCTCTACCTGCTGGCAGGAGTGGAGGGGGAGTCAGTTCCTGAGTTGGGAGAAGGGGGGTGGGTGTCGTGAAGGGGTTAGCTTCAGCTGCTGAGCAGGGGGATTAGCTCCTGAGTTGGTTGGGGTGGGTCGGGGATGTTTTAGCATTTAATGTGCATGGGATGTTGTGGGGGTTGGGTGGTGGGGCTTTAACTCCTGCGTGGAGTGCTGGTGCTTCAGTTCCTGATCAGGCGCAGGAGGGTTTTAGTTCCTGAGCCAGGCGGGGGGTGGGATGTATTTTAGCTCCTGAGTAGGGGGATGGAGGAGGAGCAAGAAACAAAGGAAGAGTTCTCTCAGTACTGTCAGCATTAACTCCTCTTGTCAAGTGGAGACAGAAGGCTAATATTTTGCATTCCAGAGCGAATGCAATTGGACCCTCTGCCCACAAAACCATGATGATAACTGAATGCTCAATTTACTTAACTAAAACGTTGGCTTTAAAAAGAAGAAATTAAACTCAAACTGGAATCTTGCATGTTAAAGTTTTCTGATATTATTTGAAAAGTGGTACAGAGATCAATGAAGCACCGAGCTTTCACACTCTGCAACCTAAATTTCTTGAAGAAACTTCCTTCATAATGGTATTTCACTCTGATCTGTTTGCTTACCCGGGGCTATTGACCTTCACTTTTTCCATCTGGAGAACAAGTGAAGCAAGAAAGATCAAACACGAGGTGAACTCCTTGCTCTGTCAAAAATGCCTTTTACAAAGAATCTAACTTCAGCTCCTGGTAAAATTACACAAGGAAATTACAGGAGGGAATAGAACAGAAAGTCAAGCACATTAAGACATTGTACTCCTGCACATGAAAAATCCAAACACAAATAAATGATCCACCTTCAGCAAAAAAGGAAGTCAACAACCAGCAATCAAACTGAGATCTAAACTTTTAACAGATGCTTATTGTAGTGAAGTGGCAGATTAAACAGGCTCTGTGCTCTCGGTAATGTATCATTTCAACTTTGATCCGCTTTTTAACAAAATATCCGCATATACAGAAACAAGCATTTAGACATGTAACTCACCCAAATCTGGAGGAGAAATCAGGTAAAGTTTACTTATATTGTCAGGCATAAGGCCTGTCTCTTTATGGGGTATGTGGAACATTCCTTGTTCCACTCCTACTCCGGCCCCCTTCCACAACTCTTTCTCCGGTACATCGATGATTACTTTGGTGCTGCTTCATGCTCTCGTCGGGACTTGGAAAAATTTATTAATTTTGCTTCCAATCTCCACCCCTCCATCATTTTCACGTGGTCCATCTCTGACACTTCCCTTCCCTTCCTTGACCTCACTGTCTCAATCTCTGGTGATAGACTGTCCACCAATATCCATTACAAGCCTACCGACTCCCACAGCTACCTCGACTACAGCTCCTCACACCCCACTTCCTGTAAGGACTCCATCCCATTCTCTCAGTTCCTTCGCCTCCGTCGCATCTGTTCTGATGATGCTACCTTCAAAAACAGTTCCTCTGACTGGTCCTCCTTCTTCCTTAACCGAGGTTTTCCACCCACGGTGGTTGACAGGGCCCTCAACTGTGTCCGGCCTATCTCCCGCGCATCCGCCCTCACGCCTTCTCCTCCCTCCCAGAAACATGATGGGGTCCCCCTTGTCCTCACTTATCATCCAACCAGCCTCCGTATTCAAAGGATCAGCCTCCCCCATTTCCGCCAACTCCAGCATGATGCCACCACCAAACACATCTCACATCTTCCCTTCACCGCCCCCCCACCCCCCCCACCCCCGGTGGCATTCCGTAGGGATCGTTCCCTCCGGGACACCCTGGTCCACTCCTCCATCACCCCCTACTCCTCAACCCCCACCTATGGCACCTCCCCATGCCCACGCAAAAGATGTAACACCAGCCCCTTCACTTCCTCTCTCCTCACCGTCCAAGGGCCCAAACACTCCTTTCAAGTGAAGCAGCATTTCATTTGCATTTCCCCCAACTTAGTCTACTGTATTCGTTGCTCCCAATGCAGTCTCTTCTACATTGGAGAGACCAAATGTAAACTGGGCGCCCGCTCTGCAGAACACCTGTGGTCTGTCCGCAAGAATGACACAAACCTCCCTGTCGCTTGCCATTTTAACACTCCACCCTGCTCTCTTGCCCACATGTCTGTCCTTGGCTTGCTGCATTGTTCCAGTGAAGCCCAACGCAAACTGGAGGAACAGCATCTCATCTTCCGACTAGGCACTTTACAGCCTTCCAGACTGTAAATATTGAATATTGAATTCAACAACTTTAGGTCTTGAGCTCCCTCCTCCATCCCCTTCCCCTTTCTGTTTCTTCCCCCTACCTTTGTTTTTTTCCAATAATTTATATAGATTTTTCTTTTCCCACCTATTTCCATTATTTTTAAATCTTTATGCCCGCCCCCCACCCCCACTAGATCTACATCTTGAGTGCCCTACCATCCATTCTTATTTAGCACATTCGTTTAGATAATATCACTAACTTCAACACCTCTGTGTTCTCTTGTTCTTTTGTCTGTGACATCTTTTGATTATCTGCTCCTATCACTGCTTGCTTCTCCCTACAACCACACCCCCCCCCTCCACTTCTCTCCTCCCACCCAACCCCCCAACCTCCCCCCCACCACCACCCCCCCACCCCCACCTTAAACCAGCTTATATTTCACCCCTCTCCTTGGATTCACCTAGTTCTGTTGAAGGACTCGAAACATCAACTCTTTTCTTCTCCACCGATGCTGCCAGACCTGCTGAGTTTTTCCAGGTTATTCTGTTTTTGTTTTGGATTTCCAGGGTGTGCACACCCTATAATCATCACTCATGGTCAACGATCCATTTTATTGCTCAGTGTGCAAGTAATACTTTCACTCTGCTTAGAATTGACAAGAAAGTTTGATTGACATCAAAGTGCTATAATTGATAAACTTCCCTGTGAGGTGAGATCATTGATGTTATACCAGGGAAAACCTGATCGTATTGGAACTCGGATCAAACTCATATTCTCAAAGACTTCTATTCTTTCTCATTACATGTTTGAAATTTCCCATTCAACTTAGGATTTGAACCCATTCCATTACAGATCTTTTGAATTACCTGGGATTGAGAGTAAAACAGCAGCTTTATCTCAGCTGGCTGTTACACTGTTACCGAGGCAACTCAAACATGAGAGGGCGCTCCAGGGGTTCATCTTTGCATTCTCAATCCCTCCCACCGTTACCTGAAGACAAATTATAGGAGCTGAACACCCCTCTCCTCCTTCAGACAGTACACGTAGATGAGGATTTTAATTACATTTGAACTTCTTTCCCAAATTCAGTTTTTTAGAATCTCGGTTTGTGAGGTATAGGTCAGAATTTTCTGGCCCTGTTGGCATTGGGCATCATGTTGGGTATGAGCAGACAATATGGCGAGAAGGCCAAGTATCAATTTCCCGTCGTGAAACCAGTTTGCCATCGTCCACTACACCTGTTAATGGCAGGCCGCATCTCCCACTGCCGGATGGCAGGAACCTAATTTCAACGCATTTGCATGTCATCACCTTGCTTGCTCAATAAAATCATTCCCCCATGTCAAACGTTGGCAGGACAACACATGGGCCCAAGTGTGACGTGCATAAGTTGGGACTTACTATTAGGGCCTTGCTCACATCATGGACATCCAAAGAGCAGAAGATGCTGGAGGACTTTGAGGCTGGCCTCTACTGCGTCCAGTAGGTATTCGAGGGAGGTGTCGCTAAATTTGGGGGCAGCATGTTTCCTCCCTTTGGCAGCCAGCAACTTCCTATCCCTTGGTGTGTGCCAGCTCTTTGCAGAGGCGGCCTTTAAACATGGCACCTGAAGGCCTGAGGTGACACCGGGGTCGGCAAATCAGAGGCCACCCCACCAGTGACCCAGCATGTTTTCCAGGAATGCATAATTAATGAGGCGGGATGGGTCAGGAATGGGGCAATTTGGCATGAAAATTCACCATTGCGGCCGACGGGTAAAACGCCCTTTTTCTCACCCGTCACTGCACTTAGTGCAAATCTGGGTTGATTTCATCCATGGACTTTGACTTAGTGTGAAAGTATAAAAGACCAGATGCACGGAAACACCACCACCTGCAAGTTCCCCTCCAAGTCACACACCACCCTGCCTTGGAACTATATCGCTGTACCTTAACTGGGTCAAAGTCCTAGAACTCTCTTCCTCGCTGCACTGCGGGTGTTCCTACACCACATGGCCTGTAGTCATAGCTCACCATCACCTTCTCAAGAGCAATTAGGGATGAGCACTAATGCTGGCCTAGCCAGCAAAGCTCACATCCCATAAAATAATAAAAAATTGAAAAATGAGTCATCAACCTGTTTTATATCTCTTCCAATGGATTTCAATGGAAATAAAATTGGGAGATTTGTTAAACAGGCTGCCAACTTCCTAACATCTGTTTTACACTATCACAGTCACAATTACTCCATTGGACACTGAGCCCCCCACTCTCCCACTCACCTACCCACACCTACATACGTGACACATGCTGCCAATTCTAGCTTCTTGCACTTCCCTCATTTTCTTCACTCCATCATGGGTCATACCTTCAGCTGAAGGTATGTAGGCCTGTAGGCTTACAGGCTTAAGCCCCGTAATTCCCTTGGAAAACTTCTCTACATCTCTCACTTTCGAGTCTCTCCTTCAAACCCATCTTTTTGACCAAGGCTTTGGTCACCAGACTGAATATCTCCTTTCGCTATCTAATATGATCAAATCTGATTATACTCTTGTGAAACACCTTGCAACCTTTTACCATGAGAAAGGCACAGTATTGTTGTTGCTGTCATCAAGACACTGAAGCCAGGATTTTACCAGCCCTTGGCCGAAGGGGCAGGAGATGGGTGGACTGGTAAAATGCTGGGAAGTGGCTTGAGGATAACCCCCCAAAGCAGGCATGCCACTGAGAAATTTCCCAGCGGTGAGCTAAATGCCGGAAAATCTGTTCCACACACCCACCTCTGAACGGAATTTGAAAAATTAATGGCACAATTAAGAGGCAGCATTTTGCCAGTGCTGGAGTGAAAAGGTTACCAGTTGGATAGAGCCGGCCTCACAGCAACTTCCTAGGGTAATAGGCTCTGTGGGACCAAGAGGGGCCCTGCGGGTAGGGAAGGCAGCCCCTACAACTCCAATTTAGGAGGAGATGGTCGCTTAGTGATATTGTCACTGGACTCATTATCTACTAAGCCCTCGCTAATGGTGAATGGTTTCAAATCCCACCATAGCAGTTGGTGAAATTCAGTTAATAAAATCTGGAACTAAAAGCTGGTCTCAGTAATGGCGACCATGAAACCTTGTCAATTGTCATGAAAACCCATCTGGTTCCCTTTAGGAAGGAAATCTGCCATCCTTATCTGATCTGGCCAACATATGACTTTTGACTGCTCTAGCAAGGGCCGAGCAAGGCACTCACTTCAAGGGCAATTAGGGAAGGGCATCAAATGCTGGCCTTACCAGCAACACCCTCATCCGATTAAAGAATAACTAAAAAAAAGGTTTCAACACAGAGCATCATGATTTAGATTATTACTTTTCACTTGCCTGCTGTGGGCCTGAGGTATCCTGCATTCCTTAGCAACAGCCACTTCCTTCAGGCCTGCCAATGGTCAATTACGAGATCCCCTCCAGGATAATGGTTGATGCGGTCCCAGTTCCTACCCATGCGGGACTTCTGCCCCATTCCCCCACTTCCTCCACCCTACAACACAACGCAAAAATATTTGCTCCAAGATTTTGGATGCAACTTGCAGTTAACCACATTCAAAAATGACCACCCAGCAGAACTCAGGATGGTAGTTGCCCTAGATTCAGAGGCACCACCTGACCTATAGAATTCCAGCCAGGATTCCACCCACTGCTGGTATTCCACCCAGGACCTCCGTTGGGTATCCCAGGTATCTGTCATCAATCGATCAGGAGCCCCATTACAACATGCAAATCTAGGTGATGTCTGTTGGACTGAGTGGAGGGTGGTCAATGTACATTCTCCCAGAAGGTACAAAGTGAAGCAGCAAAGTCCCAAAGAGGTAATTTCAGAATTATTTTGTTGGGGCCAGGAGGATCAGGAGTGATCAGCTGGGCTCCACAAGGATACTGGGGGCCCTGGTCTCCAGGCTTCAGCACACCCCCCCCGCCGCCCATCCCCCTAATAATCTGTTTTCTCCTCACCATCCCAACTCCCACCAACACGCCAAGAGCTTCAAAGAATTATACATTTGTCTCCAGCACCACTATGCAAAGAGCATTAAGAAAAATCTGTTTCTTTCATTTTCTTTGAACACTATTATATTTGACTGACACACTTAAATCATTCAATCACATTATGATTGAGCCCCTCACTTTCCATCCAATTGGCGTGGAAGCAGTTTCAATGAGAGAGTGCAAGTGTTGGGTGACCAATCACAGCCACATGGGGGTGGGGGTATTTGTAGGGGAATGGGTCATATGATGAAACATCCAGGAATACGTCCATCCAAATTTGTCAACTCTACCCTCCGGACATCCTTGCCTAGCGACCAACTCGCTCAATATCATATTGGTCTGGAGCCCGTGACCTGTAGTAGGATGAAATGGTAGGGGGATTAATAGGTGTATTGCACGCTGCCCACCCATTTTGTGCCCAGAGTTCAAATTCACATCGTCCAACCCATGTTTTAATTGGCATGATTCAAAAGGATGTTTCAGCGACACCCAGCATTGCTGCACTATTCCTAATCTCTCATGAACTGCCTATACCAGTCAGTAAGGGAAGGGTGTCTTGGCATATACCCCCAAAAAAACCCAAAGTAAGGTCACCAATGTATTTCAAACTTCTGCTGTAAAATGCTTTTCTGCTGTAGTGAATCACCACCAAATAAATGACCTGAAAGTCTATACCGACCACATTCCCCAAACTAACAGTGCAGCTTGCATTCTTGATTAAGTTCTTTGGCGAGTTCCTTGCCAGTTAGTTCCTCATGTCCAGTGCTGTCCATATTCTTACCTTTCAGTTTGTAATACATAGATCAAGGGTAGCTAGATTACAAGGAGTCTGGATTACACAATGGAACAAACGATGCTTCAGATGAATAGAGCTTTGGCTAGACACCATCTGGCGTACTGAGTTCAGTTTGGAGCACCGCACACCAAGAGCAATATATTGGCCTTGGAGGTGAGAGACCATGGATCCATGAGAATGTTCTATATAATTTGTACACATTCCCTGGAGTGGACCACTGATTGTGAAGTTTAAAATGGTAAAAAGATTTGAAAGGGTAATTACAGAGAAACTAGTTCTTCTGGTAGAAAATCAAGAATGCAGGGACATAATCTGAAAATTAGAGTTTGACTATTTTGTAGGGAAATCAGGAAGCATACGAATCACACAAAGGGTAGGAGAAATCTGGAATTCTTTCTCTCAAAATGCTGTGGATGTTGGGATAGTTGGAGCTTTCAGGTTGGAGATCAATAGGTTTTTGTTGGCTAAGGGCATCAGGAGTATGCAGCTACAGTGGGTAAATAGAACTTAGTTACAGATTAGACAAAATCTAATCAAATGGCAGAGCAGACCTGAGGTGCTGAATGGCCTGCTCTTGTTCCTATGTTCCTATCACATGTACAGGGTGACTCAGTGAGATTGAGATCAGTGAATAAAAACCAATTAAATATGAAGGCTGTCACTCAAGGATTTGCAGACCACATTAATGCATTTCATCTGATTTCTGGTATTTCTTTTCTCAATCTCTATGATGAATTGGCAAACAATTATTTCTGACATTTCCCAAAGTCACCTGAATTACTGTTAAATTGCGTTGCTGATGTTGTGCAATGAAAGGTTGCAGTTTCAGAGCGAGGTCCCTCTCACACATGAAAGAAAGCAGAGTGGGGGAAAGTGTCAAAAATGGAGGTCCTATTCTCACTCAAAAAATGGACAGGCAGCACAGGACAACCTGGTGCATCACTTGGACACATATTTCTATACTTGACTCAGTTTTCAACAAAGCCATTATATTGATAGCCAACACTCCCGCTCTAAATAAATAGGGGGATATTCAGAAATGCAAGCTAGGGACCTACGCCAGTCATTTCATTTTCAATTTTTCATGGCTAGTTTTCCCTTTTCCTGTGCTGGAGGTATTTATTTCTTGTACCAGACACTTCCCTCTAGCCTTTCCTCACCGGATTGGTAACCGATCATTCGTGAGTTTTAACAGTGAATGTTGGAAGCCTTTTTTTCCCTTTATTCATTCACAGGATGCCAGCATCGCTGACATACCAGATTTGTTGCCCATCCCTAATTTCGAGGGCAGTTAAGAGCCAACCACATTGCTGTGGGTCTGGAGTCACGTGTAGGCCCGCAGATTTCCTTCCCTAAAGGAGCATTTATGAACGAGGTGGGTTTTTAAACAACAATTAATGATAGTTGCCATGATCACCATTACTGAGACAAGCTTTATATTCCAGATTTATTGATTGTGTTTAAATTCCACCAGCTGCTGGGATTTGAATCCATGTCTTCAGAGTATTAGGGGGGTCCACTGGTCCAAAGACAATACTACAATATGACACCATCTTCCACTCCAAGAAGGTGGGGTGGAAAGAAGGGATGAAGGAAGGAGAGAGAGAGAAAGAAAGAGAGAGAGGAAACAAAGAAAGCAACTCACATTTAGGAAATAGGTTTTCACAACCTTAAATATTCCCAAAGTACTTTTGAAGTGTAGTCACTGTATCAATATAGGAAACATGACAAAATTTGACAAATAGCAATGAGCTATGTTATTGGATAACCTATTATTTTAGTGATATTGGTTGTGGGATGGATATTGGCCTGGACACTGGGGCAAACTCTGCTCTTTGGTGAACTATTGCTATGGGATTGTTTATGTCCACCTGAGAGGACAAATGGAGCTTCTGTTTAGCATCTCATCTAAAACACAGCATTTCCTCAGTATTATTTTTTTTTGTGCTCACGTCTGTAGCTTTCTGACTCAAAGGTGACAGGCTCATCATTTTCACAGGCCCATTTTTAGTTGGGATCACTGGATACTGATGAGCAGCACTCACTGTTATTATATCGGCAAACATTGCAGTCACTTTTCATACAAGAACTTATACAAACAACTATGTGTTCCAACAACCAATTAATGTGCTTTTTATTGGCTGTTGGAGGAATGCTTGCCAGGACACCAGGAGAATGCTCTTTAGTAGCATCAGAGAACATTTAACAAAACACCTGAACAGGAACTCTGAGCTTTGGTTCATGACCTCATTCAAAGGGCAAAACTTCCTCAGTCTCTCACTGCAGTTCATGTTCATTCCGGACTGAGGTTTTAAGCACATGGATGAAGAGGTGATGATTCTATTAAGTGGGCCCCAATGATACCAAATAATTAGTGTGAAAAAATTGACCCAACTCCATGGGTTATAGCTTTGAACAGCTAATGAACATTATTTTTATTTGTTCTTGGATGTGACAAGGCAGCACTTATTTCTTTCCCCAAGTTATCCTCAAGGCCTTAAAAGTCAATCAAATTAAACCAAATGGGATATTATAACAATCCAACAGATTTCATGGTCATTTTGCCACTGACCATGAGCTACTGTTCACATCAATTCATCCAAACTCGATAAAACTGCAGGATCCTGTCGGATGGTAAAAATTAATCTAGAAGAACACAATGATTCATATCAGGAAAAACTGCAAATATTTGTGTGGAGCCGCAATGACTTTGAAAATTCAACCCTGCGGTACTTGTTCCAACCCACACAGAGCTGAAATTATTACTGTTAACAGCATATGCTTTGCATGTTGAGATATGCAATTTTTTTGCACGCACCATTTCAAAACCCAGAACTTAATGCTGCTCACATCCAACCCTAAAATAACACATTCATTCGTATTCATCATTAGAAATTGGCCTTCTAATTTTGAATGAAGAAATTAGCTCCTCCAATTCACTTGTCTTACTAGGCAAAGAAATTGTCTTATGTACAATGGTAAAATGAAAGACTAGGCTAAAGTGCTTGCAAGTAATTAATCAATATAATGAGAAAATGTGCTTTATAATATGAGGAATTCATATTTTACTCTGATAGATTAATTAATCTTTACTACATATTTTCTCACTAGTATTAATGGCAATGCAAAGAATTCCATTTGCTTTAAAATTGCTACCACTGTTTGGATGTCTTCCATTATCTATTGGACAGATCTGGAAATTAGATGTGAATAAAGTAATGATGAGAGTTATTGTAATACAAATTGCTCTTAAGTGCTTTCTGATTGCACTTATCACTGCCGGGAAATACCCTTCCTGCTTAAAGATACAGAAATAATAAATAGTAGGTAATGAACCTTCTCCAGGCCCTCCTTATAAACAAAACTCCTATTATTTTATATTGCAATGGTTATACTGTAGGACGATTAGAAGCATTTCAATTCTGGTGTTATAGTGAGTACCAGAGAGAGAGAACAAAAAAAGTTATGTAGTTTGTAGTTATGACAAAACATCTTGCTTGTTTTGCGAGAGGTCGACCCATTTGGCATGATTTACTCATGGTACCGAGGAATGTGCGCAAGGGTCTCAAGAAGGACGGGGAGGGTGTCTTGGGATCTCTTCTTGCATTTCATGTCTCAATGTTACTAGTTTGTGATGAGAGTAAAGTTAATTTATTCATTCGCCCAATGAACCTTTATGGTGCAAAGAGTCAATCAAATGAAGACGTGTAACCAGGTTTCAGAGACTGCGTTAGACCATCAGATCAAAGTTTTTGATTGTTGAAGCTATTTCTTTAAAAAAAAGAATCAGGATCTGGACTTTGCAGGCAAGACTGGTATTTATTGTCCATCCTTTGCACTTGAGAAGGTGGTGTTCAGCCATATTCTTGAACCACTGTAGTCAATCTGTGAAGTTGCTAGCACAATCCTATTCGAAGGGAGCTCCAGGATTGCATTTAGACCAGCAAATATATCAGTAAAATATGAAAGCAGTAAGAGAATGTACACTGAAAAATATGGGTGTTCTTTGGAAGGTTTGTGTGTATTTGTGCCATTCCTGCGAGAAATGAGGAGAACTAGACCTTCTGACAGCTTGAGTCTACTTAGAAAACTAATTTCTAGACTTGTGGTCATGGAAATTCCTGTCCTTGCTGTCACCTAATGCTGAAACAATTAGTAACTGGCAGCCAGACCTGCCCGTGGCTGAATGGTACTCTAGTTCTCCTGCTGTGTGCACAACCATTGGCTGCATACCCTCTCCTATCACACCTTCCCTTTCTCTTTGTGTGAATGCCTTTCAAGATGAAGAGGCTATTATCAAAATAAAGGATGCAATCCCATCATGCCAGCAGTCATCAAGCACCAGCTCAAGTGAGCTTTAATCCAGGGGATTTCAATAGGAATGAGCTGGAAGCAATTGCAGGTGAGCGGTAGTAAGAAAGAGTAAATGGAGGTAACGGAAGATGAGCAGCAACAGGAGGAAGATAAAACAGCAAGTTGACTAGTTGATTAAGAAAGGAAATGGTATATTTTATTTTGTAAATAGAGGCAATTAAATATAAAAACAAGCAAGTCATTCTAAACTTCTGTAGATCACTGGTTGGGCCTCAGCCGGAGTATTGTATACACTTTTGGGGCACCACGCTTTGGGAAAGATGTCAAGATCTTGGAGGTAGTACAGAGGAGGATTACCAGGATGGTACCTGAGGTGGGAGCTTTCCATTATGTGGAGAGATTGGAGAATCTAAGAGTGTTCATCTTAGAGCAGAAACAGGAAGTAGAAACCTCACGGAGGTATTCGAAGTTTTAGGAGGTTTTGAGAGAGCTACTAGGGAAAAGTTATTTCTTCTGGCAAGTGAGTTGGTAAACAAAGGTCATAAATATAAAATAATTGGGAAAAGAACAAAAGGGAAATTAGGAGAATGGCTTTTCAAACACAGGATTGTTACGCTTTGCTACACACTACCTGATGAGGTGGTGAAGTCAGATCCAATAGGAATTTTCAAAAGGCAATTGGACATAGACAAGATTGGATAAGATGACTAGTTTGCAAGATTAAAGGGAGAAGGCTGAACTTTGGGATTAAATTGCACGCTTCTTTCAAAGAAATGGCATCGAATCAATAGACCAAATGGCCTCTTTCAGTGCTAAAACATTATGGGCAAAATTTTTCCTTCGTCGGGCGGGCACAGCAGGCGGGTCTAGGAGCAGTTGTGAAGCCAACCAGTGCCCGCAATCGGGCCCCTGACATGGATTTCACATTGGTTGGCCAATTAGCCAGCATGAATCACATGCTGCAGCACTCAGCACTGCCGGGGTGGAGGCAGGGGGAGCGCAGAAGTGTGCGCATGCACGGGAATGCACACAGTAAAAGCTCCCTGAGGCACAGAGCTGCCTCAGGGAGCAGAAGAATTTTGAAAATAAAAAATAAAGAATTTAAAAATGTTAGAAACATGTCCCCCTCATGTGGCTCTGTCACATGAGCAGGGACATGTTAGAAATTAGTTTGAAAAAATTCTTTTTTTTTGATCACTGATCGAAACCTCATCCTGCCCGTGGATGAAATTTCACAAAGAAGGCCTTTTCACCTATCTGCCAACTGTAAGGTTGGACAGGCAGTGAAAATTTCCATTTAATTAGAACTTTAATGGCCTTAATAGGCCTATTAATTGTTGATGGGCGTGCTGCTGACTCCCACGCATGCTGCTGACCAAAATATCGTGTGAGTGCGCGATGATGTCAGGTCACTTGCCTGGCATCATCGCGCGTCATTTCACTCTTGTTCAGGTCGGGCGCATGCCCATCCGACGAGTGCAATATTCTGCCCTTCACAATTCTATGAAGGGAGAATTGGGTCAAATTGGCAGCTGTATTGGGATCATGGCTCACAGCATTGTACTGTTAGCTATATTCATTAATCAGCAGAAGCTGTTGCGCTGTCCTTGGAAAATGCTCAGAAGTGTTATGAAGAAGGGAAACATGGCAGTCACTGGGAGGGGGAGGGGGGGCGGAGAGGGAGCAGATGGGAGTCAGTGGCATAGTAGTAATTTCAGTGGACTAGTAACCGAGGATAATTGTCTGGGAGACATGAGTTTAAATCCCACCATAACAGCTGTTGGAATTTAAATTCATTTAATAAAACCTGAATTTGAAAGCTAGTCTTAGTAAGTGTAACCTTGAAACCATTGTCATAAATACACATAGCCCTGAGTCATACGGACTCGAAACCTTAACTCTGTTTCTCTCTCCACAGATGCTGCTGGACCTGCTGAGATTTTCCAGCATTTTCTGTTTTTATTTCAGATTTCCAGCATTCGCAGTATTTTGCTTTTATATTTATGAAGCTATTGTCAATTGTTGTAAAATCCCATCTGGTTCATTAATGCCCTTTATGGAATGAAAACTGTCATCCATACCTGGTCTGGCCTACATGCGACTCCAGACCCACAGCAATGTGGTTGATTCTTAACTGCCCTCTGCGATAGCTTAGCAAGCCACTCAGTTCAAGGGCAATTAGGGATGGGCAATTACCAGTAATGCCTACATCCCATGAAAGAAAGAAAAAGTAAATTCATACACACAGCTAGAACCCATAATTAAAACAAATGCCCAGACACTACTTTGGCTGTAACAAGAACAAAAATTGCTGGAAAAACTCAGCAGGTCTGACAGAATCTGTGGAGAGAAAGACAAAATTAATGTTTCGAGTCTATCTGACACTTCTTCAGAACTAAAGAGAAGTAAAAATATGGTGAAATATATACCATTTAAGAGGGGTTGGGACAGGGAAGCTGGATAGAAGGCCAGTGATAGTTGCAGGCAAAAGAAAGCTTGCAAAAGATGTCATAAACAAAAGGTCGAAAGGGTGTTGATGGTGTTGATACTGGCTAAAGGAGGTGTTAATGGTGACACTAAGAGTAGAAAGCAGGGTGAGCAAGTGATAGATGGCCCTAGTGGGGATAGGGTGCGGGGAGGGGATGGTGTGGGAAAAAAGATCAAAATAGGCTACAAGATGGGGATAAAACAATGAATGGAAATATATTTTTAAAATAATAATAGAAATAGGTGGGAAAATAAGTATGTATAAAAATTAGAAAATAAATATTTGAAAAAAGGGGATCAAAAAGGGGTGAGGGTGGAGGAGAGAGTCATGTTCTGAAGTTGCTGAACTCAATGTTAAGTCCAGAAGGCTGTAAAGTGCCTAATTGGAAGATGAGGTGCTGTTCCTCCAGTTTGCGTTGAGCTTCACTGGAACGATGCAGCAGGCCAAGGACAGACATGTGGGCATGAGAGCAGGGTGGAGTGTTGAAATGGCAAGCGACAGGGAGGTCTGGGTAATGCTTGTGGAGAGACTGAAGGTGTTCCGCAAAGCGGTCACCCAGTCTGCGTTTGGTCTCTCTAATATAGAGGAGACCGCATTGGGAACAGTGAATGCAGTAGACCAAATTGAGGGAAGTGCAAGTGAAGCGCTGCTTCACTTGAAGGGAGTGTTTGGGCCCTTGGATGGTGAGGAAGGGGGGAAGTAAAGGGGCAGGTGTTGCATCTTCTGCGATTGCATGGAAAGGTGCCATGGGAGCGGGTTGAGGTGTAGGGGATGATGGAGGAGTGGACCAGGGTGTCCCGGAGGGAACGGTCCCTATGGAATGCCAACGGGGGGGGTGAAGGGAAGATGCGTTTGGTGGTGGCATCATGCTGGAGTTGGCGGAAATGGCGGAGGATGATCCTTTGAATGCAGAGGCTGGTGGGGTGAAAAGTGAGGATCCTATTGTGGTTCTGATAGAGAGAGGCAGGTGCAGAGTCACGGGCGACGGGTCGGACACGGTTGAGGGCCCTGTCAACCACCGTGGTGGGAAATCTTGGTTAAGGAAGAAAACAGACATGTCGGAAATGCCGATTTGAAAAGTGGCATCATCGGAACAGATGCGATGGAGGCGAAGGGACAGAGAGAATAGAATGGAGTCCTTACAGGAAGTAGGGTGTGAGGAGCAGTAGTTGAGGTAGCTGTGGAAGTCGGTGGGCTTGTAATGAATATTGGTGGACATTCTATCAAAAGCAATTGAGACAGAGAGGTGAAGGAAGGGAAGCAAAGTGTCAGGGATGGACCATGTGAAAGTGATAGAGGGGTGGAAATTGGAAGCAAAATTAATACATTTTTCCAGGTCCTGACAAAAACATGAAGCGGTACCGAAACAGTCATCGACGTACCAGAGAAAGAGTTGTGGGAGGAGGTCTGAGTAGGACTGGTATAAGGAATGTTCCACATACCCCATAAAGAGACAGGCATAACTGGGGCTCATGCGGGTATCCATAGCCACACCTTTTATTTGGAGGAATACTTTTTTACTTTGGCTGTGATGGTTGAAGCATACACCACCATGCTTGGCTTTGGAAGGCTCTATGTGGAATTTATGTCGATACAAGCAGGCTAAAAGTCCCATCCAAATCACAGCAATTCTGAAAACACACCGTCTCCTTAATATTGCACTGGATTATCAGCCGAAACTATCGACTCAGTGCCTGGTGAACCCATGACCTTTTGCCACAGCAAGAGAAGTGAAATCACTGAGTCATCCAAGAAAAAACTCTTGGCTGCCTAAACTCTTGAAGCACCTTGAAAAAACAATGACACTAAACAATTTCTCTCTCACAAACACACACATACATTTCACTTCCAGATAGGCTGGTATTAGAATAACACAATCTCACTTCATTTTTCTGCCCCACCGCCCATTATATTTGGGCAAAATGAATACACACAACCTGATCTCAGTTATCCCATGCTTGCAATTGATTATAATATTGAAACGATGATAATACTAAGCAAAGACGCAAACAACTTAGGCTTGCCTTAAAGGCTGCAGGATGATATGTTGCGCATAATGGGGGCAGACCCAGTGAGCTTGACCTTCATCTGACCTTCTGACTCTCAAACTCCTGTTCCAATGCAATGTTACCAGCTCAAGCAACTTAAAAATTATTTGACTAGTGAAACTTTTATAAGCCTAATATTAAAGAAGGGAAGCTGACAACAGATCAGCCTATATAGTGCTGGGAGGCATTATAAAACATTCAGGCAAGAGCTCTTGGATTTTTTTTTCCTTTGCAAAGATACTTTGATCTTTTCATAATAGCACCCTACATATTACCTTGCACGCAGCTATCTCATTATCTTCAAAAAAAAGTAAAGACGTGTTAATATCAACACATTACATGTCACTTTCTTTATCGAATTTATATGTTAAAATCCTAACTAAAGCTCTGAGTGGTTGGTCGCATCATACTCCGGTGATTAATTTATTCTGAGGAAGCAAGAACAAAACTAATACGATGGCCTCCTGCTGTGCTGTAAATCTTTCTACGCTTCCATATTTCTACAATGAGTGAATTCAGAATCTGCATCACCATGAATCACTCATTCAGGGAATCAACTACAATTTCCCAAATTTGTTTTAGATATTTTAGTCTTTGAGAGTAATTTTCTTCAATGTCCAATGCAGTTAGGAACAGGAGGAGGCCATCCAGCCGCTCCAACCATTCAATGAGATCATGGTTTATTTGTATACATGCATTTGCTCCCTATCCCTTTTATTCTTTCAAGGCCAAAATTTGCTGGCCATCCTGAATTACCCTTGAACTGAGTGGCTTGCTAGGCCATTTCAGAGGGCAATTAAGGGTCAACTACATTGCTGTGCATCTGGAGTCACATGCTAGCCAGGCCAGGTGACAATGGCAGATTTCCTTCACTATCATCATTGAATCAAATGGATTTTTACAACAATCAATGATAGTTTCATGGTCACCATTCATGAGATTGGCTTTATAATTCCAAATTTTATTAATTGAATTCAAATTCCACTAGCTGCTGTAGTGAGATTTGAACCTGTGCCTGCAGAGCATTAGCTGGGGCCTCTGGACTATTAGTCTAGTAACATTACCACTACACCATTGTCTCCCCATAACTTTCTCTCAGTAGCCTTATTGAACATCAAAAATCTATCGATCTCAGTTTTGGATTTCACAAGTGAACCAACCTCAACGTTTCCTCTAGGGGGAGAGTACTTGCAATAGTTGTCTTATTATTTAATCCTTTTGGTACCTGCAAACGGTCTTGAAACGATAATAATGAATGAGCTTCTGAAACTCATCTTTCTTTTATTTTAGCAGAGTTGGGGGTAACATGATTGTTTTCATTTGTTCAAACCTCCAATAAACCAAAAAGAAGAGAATTTGAGACCAATGCAGTCAACACCCACGTGCAAATGTCACAGGCCATAATTTCAGGGTCCCAGAGAAAGTGTATAGAGATGTCAATGGCTGGCCACACACCTAAGTGAACACTCCAGCACAGCTGGTAAACAAGCCAATCGTGGAGATGTTTGATTTTTAAAAATGTATTCTTTTCACAAGAAATGGGTGTTGCTGGCTAGGCCAGCATTTGTTGCCCATCCCTAATTGCCTTTGAGAAGGTGGTGGTGAGCTGCCTTCTTGAACCACTTCAGTCCATGTGGTGTAGGTACACTCACAGTGCTGTTTGGGAGGGAGTTCCAGGATTTTGACCCAATAACAGTGAAGGAATGCCGATATATTTCCAAGTCAGGATGGTGAGTGGCTTGGAGGGGAACTTCCAGGTGGTGGTGTTCCTGTACATCTGCTGCCCTTGTCCTTCTAGGTGGTAGATGGCATGGGTTTGGAAGGTGCTGTCAAAAGAGCCTTGGTGAGCTGCTGTATCGCATCTTGTGGATGGTATACCCTACTACCACCGTGAGCCAGTGGTGGAGGGAGTGAATGTTTGTGGGTGTGGTGCCAATGAAGCAGCCTGCTTTCTCCTGGATAGTGTCAAACTTCTTGAGTGTTGTGGGAGCTGCACTCATCCAGGCAAGCCAAGAGTATTCCATCACACTCCTGACTTGTGTCTTGTAGATGGTGGACAGGCTTTGGGAGTCAGGAAGTGAGTTATTCACTGCAGGAGTCCGAGCCTCTGACCTGCTCTTATATGTACAGTGTTTATATGGCTAGTCCAGTTCAGTTTCTGGTCAATAGTAACCCCCAGGATGTTGATAGTGGGGGATTCAGTGGTGGTAATGCCATCGAATGTCAAGGGGTGATGGTTCGATTCTTTCTTGTTCGAGGTGGTCATTGTCTGACACTTGTGTGGCGTGAATGTTATTTATCACTCGGCAGCCCAAGCCTCATTGTTGTCCAGGTCATGCTGAAAATGGACATGGACTCCTTCAGTATCTGAGAATGTGTTTGCATGGGATGAGGATTCATCGTCTGTGTTTGGATCCAAAGCTTCAAAATATGCTTTTTTAACTCATCTGTTGGTCAGACTGCAAGGGAGTTGACCTGATCCCTTACAAAAACAGAATTACCTGGAAAAACTCAGCAGGTCTGGCAGCATCGGCAGAGAAGAAAAGAGTTGACGTTCGAATCCTCATGACCCTTCAACAGAACTAGGTGAATCCAAGGAGAGGGGTGAAATATAAGCTGGTTTAAGGTGGGGGGTGGGGGGTGGGGGGTTGGGTGCAGGGAGAGAATTGGAAGGGGGGGTGTGGTTGTAGGGACAAGCAAGCAATGATAGGAGCAGATAATCAAAAGATGTCACAGACAAAAGAACAAAAGAACACAGAGGCGTTGAAAATGGTGATATTATCTAAACGAATGTGCTAAATAAGAACGGATGGTAGGGCACTCAAGGTATAGCCCAAGTGGGGGTGGGGGGGCATAAAAGATTTAAAAATAATGGAAATAGGTGGGAAAAGAAAAATCTATATAAATTATTGGAAAAAACAAAAGGAAGGGGGAAGAAACAGAAAGGGGGTGGGAATGGAGGAGGGAGCTCAAGACCTAAAGTTGTTGAATTCAATATTCAGTCCGGAAGGCCGTAAAGTGCCTAGTCGGAAGATGAGGTGCTGTTCCTCCAGTTTGCGTTGGGCTTCACTGGAACAATGCAGCAAGCCAAGGACAGACATGTGGGCAAGAGAGCAGGGTGGAGTGTTAAAATGGCAAGCAACAGGGAGGTTTGGGTCATTCTTGCGGACAGACCACAGGTGTTCTGCAAAGCGGTCGCCCAGTTTACGTTAGGTCTCTCCAATGTAGAGGAGACCGCATTGGGAGCAACGAATGCAGTAGACTAAGTTGGGGGAAATGCAAGTGAAATGCTGCTTCACTTGAAAGGAGTGTTTGGGTCCTTGGACAGTGAGGAGAGAGGAAGTGAAGGGGCAGGTGTTGCATCTTTTGCGTGTGCATGGGGAGGTGACATAGGTAGGGGCTGAGGAGTAGGGGGTGATGGAGGAGTGGACCAGGGTGTCCCGGAGGGAGCAATCCCTACGGAATGCCGACAGGGGGGTGAAGGGAAGATGTGTTTGGTGGTGGCATCATGTTGGAGTTGGCGGAAATGGCGGAGGATGATCTTTTGAATGCGGAGGCTGGTGGGGTGATAAGTGAGGACAAGGGGGACCCTATCATGTTTCTGGGAGGGAGGAGAAGGCATGAGAGCGGATGCGTGGGGGATGGGTCGGACACAGTTGAGGGCCCTGTCAATGACCGTGGGTGGAAAACCTCACTTAAGGAAGAAGGAGGGCAGGTCAGAGGAACTGTTTTTGAAGGTAGCATCATCAGAACAGATGCAGCGAAGGCGAAGGAACTGAGAGAATGGGATGGAGTCCTTACAGGAAGTGGGGTGTGAGGAGCTGTAGTCGAGGTAGCTGTGGGAGTCGGTAGGCTTGTAATGGATATTGGTGGACAGTCTATCACCAGAGATTGAGACAGAGAGGTCAAGGAAGGGAAGGGAAGTGTCAGAGATGGACCACATGAAAATGATGGAGGGGTGGAGATTGGAAGCAAAATTAATAAATTTTTCCAAGTCCCGACGAGAGCATGAAGCAGCACCGAAGTAATCATCGATGTACCGGAGAAAGAGTTGTGGAAGGGGGCCGGAGTAGGACTGGAACAAGGAATGTTCCACGTACCCCATAAAGAGACAGGCATAGCTGGGGCCCATGCGGGTACCCATAGCCACACTTTTTATTTGGAGGAAGTGAGAGGAGTTGAAGGAGAAATTGTTCCGTGTGAGAACAAGTTCAGCCAGATGGAGGAGAGTAGTGGTGGATGGGGATTTTTCGGGCCTCTGTTTGAGGAAGAAGCTAAGGGCCCTCAGACCATCCTGGTGGGGGATGGAGGTGTAGAGGGATTGGACGTCCATGGTGAAGAGGAAGCAGTTGGGGCCAGGGAACTGAAAATTGTTGACGTGACGTAAGGTGTCAGAGGAATCACGGATGTAGGTGGGAAGGGACTGGACAAGGGGAGAGAGAAGGGAGTCAAGATAACAAGAAATGAGTTCCGTGGGGCAGGAGCAAGCTGACACGATCGGTCTACCGGGACAGCTCTGTTTGTGGATTTTGGGTAGGAGGTAGAAGCGGGCCGTCCGAGGTTGGGCGACTATCAGGTTGGAAGCTGTGGGAGGAAGATCCCCAGAGGAGATGAGGTCAGTGACAGTCCTGGAAACAATGGCTTGATGTTCAGTGGTGGGCTCATGGTCCAGGGAGAGGTAGGAGGAAGGGTCTGAGAGTTGACGCTCAGCCTCTGCGAGGTAGAGGTCGGTGCGCCAGACAACAACATCACCACACTTGTGAGTGTGTTTGATGACAATATCAGGGTTGGACCTGAGAGAACGGAGTGCAGTAAGTTCAGAGAGAGAGAGATTAGAATGGGTGAGAGGAGCAGAGAAATTGAGACGACTAATGTCGCGCCGACAGGTCTCAATGAAAAGATCAAGAGATGGTAAGAATCCAGAGGGAGGGGTCCAGGTGGAGGGAGAAAATTGCAGGTGGGTAAAAGGATACGTTGTACGGGGAGAGGACTCCTGCCCAAAGTAGTGAGCCCAGAGAAGAAGACGGCGGAAGAAGAGTTCAGCATCGTGCCGAGCCTGAAATTCATTGAGATGAGGGCGTAAGGGTATGAAACTAAGTCCTTTGCTAAGCACTGAACGTTCAGTGTTGGAGAGGGGAAGGTCAGGGGGTATAGTGAAGACACGGCTGGGGCTGGGATTGGAAGATGGGATGGGGACGGAGGGTCAGGCATGGGTGGAGGGTCCTAGATGGGTGTTGGTGTCGATGAGTTGTTGGAGCTTGCGTTCCTTAGCACTTGAGAGAAAGAGAAAAAGTTTCTTGTTGAGGTGTCGGATGAGACGAAGAATAAAAGGAAACTAGGGGCACTCGCAGCTTTGAAAAAGGGTACGGCGGTGCTGCTGGAGGGAGAGGTTGAGTGTGTTCATATGGCGGTGCATGGCACTGAGTGTTGATCTCAGAATGTGACGGGAACAGCAGTCCGAGAAACGTTTGATATCCAGGAGATACCTGTAATCCTGGGTGGGTTCGAAACATGAGGGATGGAATTTCAGTTGAAATCCACGTGGGGTAAGTCGGAGACAGAGACAGTCACTAAGAAAGGAGATATGGCTGTGAAAGCGGGTTTTAGTAAACACCTTGTCAAACACCAGGAGAGAAATGGAAAGCAATGAAGTTGAACAAGGCAAAAGAGAGATATAGAAATCTTGTCGTAGAGATGAACAAAACTTCTTCAAGGTAGGCACTTCTTGAAGAGCAGTGACAGTCAATTAAACACAGAGATAAAAACAAAAAACTGCGGATGCTAGAAATCCAAAACAAAAACAGAATTACCTGGAAAGACTCAGCAGGTCTGGCAGCATCGGCGGAGAAGAACAAAGTTGACGTTTCGAGTCCTCATGACCCTTCAACAGAATTAGGTGAATCCAAGGAGAGGGGTGAAATATAAACTGGGTTAAGGTGGGGTGGGGGAGGAGGGTGGGGGGTTGGGTGGGAGGAGAGAAGTGGATAGACTGTCCACCAATATCCATTACAAGCCTACCGACTCCCATAGCTACCTCGACTACAGCTCCTCACACCCCGCTTCCAGTAAAGACTCCATCCCATTCTCTCAGTTCTTTCACCTCCGTCGCATCTGTTCTGATGATGCTACTTTCAAAAACAGTTCCTCTGACATGTCCTCCTTCTTCCTTAACCGAGGTTTTCCACCCACGGTCGTTGACAGGGCCCTCAACAGTGTCCGGCCCATCTCCTGCACATCCGCCCTCACGACTTCTCCTCCCTCCCAGAAACATGATAGGGTCCCCCTTGTCCTCACTTATCACCCTACCAGCCTCTGCATTCAAAGGATCATCCTCCGCCATTTCCGCCAACTCCAGCATGATGCACCACCAAACACTTCTTCCCTTCACCCCCCCGTCGGCATTCGGTAGGGATCATTCCCTCCGGGATACCCTGGTCCACTCCACCATCACCCCCTACTCCTCAACCCCCACCTATGGCACCACCCCATGCCCACGCAAAAGATGTAACACCCGCCCCTTCACTTCCTCTCTCCTCACCGTCCAAGGGCCCAAACACTCCTTTCAAGTGAAGCAGCATTTCACTTGCATTTCCCCCAACTTAGTCTACTGCATTCGTTGCTCCCAATGCGGTCTCCTCTACATTGGAGAGACCAAACGTAAACTGGGCGACCGCTTTGCAGCACACCTGCGGTCTGTCGCTTGCCATTTTAACACTCCACCCTGCTCTCTTGCCCACATGTCTGTCCTTGGCTTGCTGCATTATTCCAGTGAAGCCCAACGCAAACTGGAGGAACAGCATCTCATCTTCCGACTAGGCACTTTACAGCCTTCCGGACTGAATGTTGAATTCAACAACTTTAGGTCCTGAACTCCCTCCTCCATCCCCTTTCTGTTTCTTCCCCCTTCCTTTTGTTTTTTTCCAATAACTTATATAGATTTTTCTTTTCCCACCTATTTCCATTATTTTTAAATCTTTTATGCCCCCCCACCCCCACTATACCTTGAGTGCCCTACCATCCATTCTTAATTAGCACATTCGTTTAGATAATATCACCATCTTCAACACCTCTGGGTTCTTTTGTTCTTTTGTCTGTGACATCTTTTGATTATCTGCTCCTATCACTGCTCACTTGTCCCTACAACCACACCCCCCCTCTACTTCTCTCCCCCCACCCCCCCCCTCCCCCCCGCCCCCACCCCGACCTTAAACCAACTTATATTTCACCCCTCTCCTTGGATTCACCTAGTTTTATTGAAGGGTCATGAGGACTCAAAACGTCAACTCTTTTCTTCTCCGCCGATACTGCCAGACCTGCTGAGTTTTTCCAGGTAATTCTGTTTTTGTTTTGGATTTCCAGCATCCACAGTTTTTTGTTTTGACCTGATCCCTTGCCTTCCTCATGTGAACTGAGGATAAACAAGATATCCATCTGATTTTAAACAGCTGTTCCAGGCGTCTTAACAGAAAAGGTAGATTAACATTTTGGATATGGGCTTCTCAGTGGGAATTTTAACCTCGAACAGAACATGGATTTGGGGATGGGTAGGGATCTAAAAATGGCAAAATGTCAACTTGTCCAGAAGCAGGCCCCAACTCGCTGACTCCTGTGTTTAACTCAACCATATTAAACTGGTATTGTACAACTTCCTTGCGTAAGGCTGGTTGCTTGTGAACATAGGATAATTGCTCATCTAGAGCAATATTCAACTGACTTTCAAACTGAACATCAGGCTTCCTGAAACCTGCCAGTGAAAGTAAGGTGAGAATATGAAAACAATTGAGGGAGGTAAATAATGTTCTGTCTCATAAGACACTGGTTTGCATCACAGTGGTCAACTCTGTATTGAACATCACCTGATATGGTCTCTGCTGTATTTGCTGCAGAGAAAGACATTAGGTGTCAGATTCGCTGGCCTCTGTTTTCTCTTGCCCCTCATCATTAACCTCATGGAAATACTGCAGTAAATCCACAGTACCCAACTCCTATCTTACTGAATAATGGGAAAGGACTTATTCACAGTATTTATGTTTAAGGTTTTACTTTCCACACTTTGGAGGTTTTCTGAATCAGATCAGGATGAGTGCAGGGACCTTGGTTGCATTTGGCTGGACCTCAAACTAGCACTACCACCAGCAGTAGCAGCACCAGCACCTTGCCATTGAGACACCTTTGGCTAGACAGCAGGGAGTGGACCAGCAAACATGGAACAATTCACTGGAGGCGCTATCCACCACACAGGGTGTTTAGACAGAGACAGAGTTTCCCTGCTATATTGAAATAGGAGTGTTTTTAGGTTATCAAATCAGGTGGTGACAGCCATCTAGAATTTGCCAGCTGGACTTTGGTGCCTCCATATGGCTGTCAAAGTAACTATCATCCTCAATGTTTTTGCCCCCTGATCATTACATAGCTCGACTAGAAGTATATCTCAGATGGCAGCTCACAAATGCATCTGACTGGTGGCTGATGGCTTGTTTGCCAAGATTGAAAATTATGTTAATTTTGCCACTGATGAATCCAAACACAATTAGTTGGCACTTGGGTTTGCATTCCACAGTTGCAGGATGTCACTGATTGTACATGTGACAATCCACACACACAACTAGATGACCCAAAATTGTTCATCAACCACAATGACTTTCATTCCATCAATGTGTAGCTGGTGTGCAACCGCACAAAAAAAATCCTTCTGCCGGTGTGTGCAAGATTCCTGGGAAGCTACCATTATACTTTCATCCCACAGCAATCCCAGCCCCCTGCAAACTTATTGCGTGGTTTCTTGGGGGCAAGGGAAGCCCACTTCAAATTTGGCTGCTGACACCACCAGAAACTTAACCAATGAGGCCCAACAGTACTACAATGAATGCCATATGACCACCAGGTGCATGGCTGAATAAGTCATCGGGATGCTGAAGATGCGTTTCAATTGCCCGTACAGATCTGGAGATACTCTTCAATACACGCCAGCCAAGGTCTCCAGAATGGTTGTGCTGCATTTAGGCAACACTGCACAGCAGTGAGGTTTGGGTATACAGGAGGAACAAGGCAAAAGCGCAAGCTATTTGTGGATGATTCCAAGGAAAAGGAAGATGAGGAGGAGGAGGAAGGTAATGAAAGCAGTACAGTACCAGCTGCTCATATTACTGCCCAGGATGCTAAGGGTTGTTCAGATGATCACACAGGTTGCACTATTGGACTAATGATAGAAGCATCCACAAAGACCATTCTTCTCTGCACCCTCCAACCCCAGTGTTACTCACACATGCAATCCTGCAAACAACCAACTGCCCCTTGCACATCCCCCCATTGGTCCTTTCAATTCATGCCATCTCATTCATTATCACACAGAGTAAAAGATGACATGTCAGCTAGCAAACAAGGATGGGCTACATAGGGAATTGGTGCAAAATAATAAAATTTGCATCATTCTACTGAATGTGATGACCTTTGACCAGGAAGCAGTAACAGTAAATTTTAATTCTTTATAAGGTTTGGGGAATCTGTAATTGTTTAAAGGAATGTTTGGAAAGGGTTTTTAAGACTTTGTATCACTCATAAATGAATGAATTATAATTTTGGAGTAATAAAAAATACTGGTCCATGTGACATGGTGACCCTTGACCTAGAAGCAGTACCTACAGGAAGAAAGTTAGAATATGGACACCATGTGGCACACAAAGGAGATTGAGACAAAAAAGATACTGCTGTGAAGAAGCGGAAGGACTATTTTATGTTAACACCCAAGCAGGATGCTGGTCAGAGTTTGTTTTCTGTTCAAAAGGAAGGGGACAGAACAAATGTGACTCCTGGAGATTTAAGGATCAAAGCGTCACTGAATTGAGCCTTGCTGATAAAAATCAGATCTGGGAAACTCAGGTTGAGTGAAGTGATTTTCAAAGGACACTGGAAAGTTCAACCTAAAGTGGCAGGAAGCAGTGAGCTGGCTGGAGAGCTATGAATTACAGAGGGTCTGTGCCTATAATTCTGCAAAACTATCAGAAGTGCAATGCACAGTGAAAGGTATTATAAGATGTATCTCAATTGCATTAGCTGGTTAATGCAAAATTACCTTTGCTTTAGTTTGATGTTTTAGTTGCCTGCTAAGCAATGTTTGATATGTATTGATTTTGATTTGTTAGTTACAGTTAAAGTCTTAAAATATGATCTTCTCCTTATGTAATTTCTGTCTGTCACTCGGAAATTCATCTCTTTTTTAAAAAAAAAGTTCTTGGTCTCTATGAGAATTGTAATGTAAGAAACAAAAACTTCACAATATAACATTTTCTCACATACCCATTTATATAGCATTGTGCAACTACAAAGCTTTCCTCTTCCCTTTCCTATCACTTTTAACATGGCATAATCACTATGGATTCAACAGGGGTAGACACAGATTACTCTGATTCCTGATCTCATGGCTGAGGTACTTTTGGGCTACATCTGCTGGAATTTAGAGTCTGTACATGAGGGCTCTGCCAAAGACTGCTCCGCCTGCACCTGTGAAGGTGCTATGTTGGACTTTAGGACATGAGGGCAGTATGTTGGGATGACGTGGTAGCTGGATTAAAATATCACGGACAGGCACATTGAAGTTCCTTCTGGCATTCCCATATGACATTCCCCACCGTTACCCACTACCCCATCCCTTCAAACCTGTCAACCCCAGTCCCTACACAACTCCATTAAGTTAATATCAAGGCCTTCATGTCTATTACTAGTGGTTTTCCTTCCTGTCCCCTATCTGATTTTAGGAAATTCAACTATCAGGATCATTTTCCCATCAATAATTATAAGCATAAATTATCCAAATTTATGTTAATTTAATCCTCAAAAATTCACATCCAATTCGCTGAACAGATTTGTCTCACAGGATCCTTGTGAGTTCTATGAGTCTGAACATTCCAGAACATAGGCCAATAAATGCTGGTCTAGCCAGTGACACCCTCATCCCATAAATGAATTTTTAAAAAACTGATTAGATCGCACTTGGTGTCATGGTCTGGGCTCAACTGGATCGACTTGGATATTTGGGCTGTCAAGCAACGAAGCACATGAGTCACTCACCCATTCTGGTGGCCAAGACGTGACTGACGTTTTGAGGCCTTGACTTCACTTGAGGTTGGCAGGTGAGCTGCGGACTTAAAACAGGTATTACGGTACAGCTGACTGCAGTTCAGCCTGAGAAATATCAGGGACCCCAGCAAAGGTTCTCAGGTAGACCCTCAGAGCTAAAGGAGGAGAGGCAGGTGATGCCAAGTTGGGCCAGCCATGGATCACAGTATCTATGGAATGAACAGGAGAACTCCTAATACTGTGGTCTAAGACCGAGATGAACTATCTTACATCACAGGAGGGACATTTCATTGCTTGGAAAATGCTTTGAGAAATCCTGAGGTTGTGAAAGTCAATAAATAAATGAAAGTATTTCTTTCCTTGTTTTTTGTTCAAGCAGACATATTTCATTCAACATCACCAAGGGCCAGCAATTTAATGGAAAACAATAGGCACACACATGCATACAAAGGTGTGCAGTTCAAAACTAAGGCTGCACAACATTTGTTTGTGCAGAGTTTTCTTACTAGGATTTGGGAACAGATTTCATGAGGCAGTACAATTTGTATCTTGTATTGGAAAGGGAAGTGAGTGTAAGGGAGGTAGAGGGCTTGGGGAGGGTGTAGGAAGGGCTGTTAATACAGTGGGCATATTGACAAATTAAGAGAAGCTTTCCTGTATGAGAGCAGCACAATTTCTTGAACTTCCTATGCCCAAACTGTGAGTCACAACCCCAACTGAGGTCACAGAGACAGCAAGCGGGTCCGCGGGGGACGTCTGTTAATTTATATTGAAGTGAGGTTCTTTCTCACAAACCATTCAGATACTGACACTATGGCCTTCTTGACTGAATGATTGCTAAGCAGTTTAACCTTATGTGTTTTGCCTGGCATTACAAAGGTACATGAGATGCCCTGGGCAGACAGACTACTAGCAGTCTGGAAGGAAACTCCATTGTTCCGGCTAACCTCCATTGTTAACACAAGTCCCAATGTGATAAGCACATCAAGGTGTGATGGAATGTAATGGTGTTGAGGGGGGCAAAGTTTTCCTGACCTGCCACTGGAACTCCAGCAAGAGATTAGTAGCACCCTGAGAGAAACAGCTGAAAGTGGCTATCTATACCATGTTGCTGAGTGGTTTACTGATATCTCACACAAGACTGGGAAAACCCCTGTAGGATTTCAGGATCATTGCTTCTCACTGTTAATTACAGATCATTGACAGTCTCTGCGGAAGGCCATTCATGTGTTTGTTTCTTCTTCCCTCTCTGAGGCCAGGCTGAGGCTTTGGAAAATAGCGCAGAGCCTTGCTCAGTTTTCATAGCAACCACCTTGAAGAGCTCGAGTAGACGCCATGGCCTATTACAAACTAATGATTGTACAGCATGGAGAGAGTTCCTAGAATCAGGAAAACAGTCTGTGACTGTTTTGATGCTGAGTGAGAAGGGGGTGAAGGAGGCCTGGTGAGGGGTCCAGGCTCTCTGGGCGGCTGGTTACCAGTACAATGTGTGCTTCAACTCAGTGCTGAAGCAGGTCATCCACACCCCAATCATGGATGGCATCAACCAGATGTGGTTGCCTGCCGTCCGCATGTGGAGCCTCAATGAGTAGAGCTGTGGTGGCCTGACCAGCCTTGAACAAGGCTGAGACTGCCACCCAGCATGGCAAGGGGCAGGTCAAAAATGACACTGCTCCTTTGACACCCCACAGCTCCCCCATGGACCAATACCACCCCTGTTACTGCACCATCAGCAAGGCAAGACACTTTTGAGGGACTGAAATCTTCTGAGCTGCCAACAGATGAGAACCTGAAGGATAACATGCCAGCAGATTTGCCTTCCTGGAATGGTGTGCTTGTGCCACAGATAGAGGTTTGGGAAGCAGGTCCTGATTGCCACCCATGGCAGCAGTTTGTGCAGCATCATCAAGCACCTGGAACTTAACCTGTCAACCAGTATTCCAGTCATTTATGATCTGGATGCAAACCTGAAGCCCATAAAGTTCCTGGGAGATGCAGTAACTGTAAAGACAGCCAAGGAGGCCATAGCTTCAGAAAGGAAAGTCAGGAAGTGAAGTAGATTGAAAATGTCCTGCAAGCCTTTGGATGATGAAAGTGCCTAAAACCACTGCACATTGTTTTATTCACCGTTAAACTGTGTTTTAATGTGACTGTACGCAGTTATTTATCAAGAAGGCTTGTTAAACATGACATGAAAAATAAAGTTTCTCCTTCTCTCTCCTCCTCAAGTTGTCTTGTCATCAACTGGAGGCAGCGACTAACATGAGACACAGCAGTCAAGCGAAGAAAGTTCCTACCATGAAGGAGTGCATTGGCATTTGTGCAGAAGGTGCTCATTTTGTCAGGGGCTATGGAAGAAATCAAAGTAAGATTTCACTTTCAAATGGACAGAAGTTAAAAAGATTAAATCCTGAGGCCGGGCATGAGGCTCCTTTGCTTCAAAGCGATTGAGTCGCACGGATGTGAAGGCCAAGGCCGAGCTCCCTCCTCTGTGACTGCTCCCTGTACCAGCACTGAGGCCTACGTGGCAGCCAGCCCTGCCATTGCTCTGCTCGTCTCCTGGCTTCTCCGTCTCCAGTGCTGAACTGCAGCCTGTCTGAGCCCAGTCCCTTGAGCTGGTATTGTGGAATGGCCTGGGCTCCCACATGGCCTACCCAAAGGCGCTCAACTTGTGCTTCTGTTGCTTCCAGTAAAGGTCTATCAGCAGGAGTGACTTGAAAAAATTACATCTTTAAAAAGTACTTTAGAAACACATTTTCATATTATATGATGTACTTAGAGGAAATGGTGGTGTAGCAGTAATGTCACTGGGGCTCAGGCTAATACTCTTGGGATATGGGTTCAAATCCCACCATGGCAGCTAGTGGAATTTAAATTCAATTAATAACTCTGAAAATAAAAACTTGCCTCAGTAATGGTGACCATGAAGCTATCAATTGTCATAAAAACCCATCCGTTTCACTAATGTTCTTACCTGGTCTGGCCTACATGTGACTCCAGACTGACAGCAATGTGGTTGATTCTTAACTTCCCTCTGAAATGGCCAACAAGCTGAGGGTAGTTAGGGATGGGCAAAATATGTTGCCAGCGACCCCCACATTCGTTGAAAGAATAAAGAAAAAATAATTATGAGTGGAATAGTCCCAGATTTGCACTAAGTACGGTAGCATGAAAACAAATGGAGAGAGTGTGAGCAGGACACATGGGACCATGTGGAATGTTTGTGTGGTGAGAGGAGCCATGGACAGGATGAGGACATGAGCTCCAGAGGCTATGAGCCTGATGGAGATGTGAGGGTGTGTGTGAGAGTTAGTGGTGATGAGGCTCATACCCTCTGGAGCTCGCATCATCATCCCAGCCATGGCTCCACTCACCAAGCAAACATTCCACGCAGTGCCATGTGTCCTGCTAACATTCTTTCCATCTGTTTCCATGCAGGAGAAGCTGGCTCATATTAGCAAGGAGAGGTCCCAGACAGGATGTGGAAGGGTCCACATTCCACACTCGCTTTAAGGAACGTGCCATCGCGCTGACTGGTGAGAGTGTGGACATGACCTGTGGTGACGGTGGAATCCACAGTGAACATCCATGTGAGACCCTGAACCATATCATCCCCCTCTCAACGCAACTGTGAGTGCTTCACTCCATCACGGGAGCCATGGATGAGTTCCCACAGTTGCAACGCAAGATGGAAATGGGGCACCTCAATGTCCCTCCGAGTGCTCCTTCCCTGCAAGGAGTCAGGCCAGCGCCTCAGGCACCCGAAGGGAGAAGTAGCAAATGGACACTCAGGAATTTCAGAGGCTGTCCACTCCCTCCAAGTCCCCTTGGCCTGTGAGCCCCTCACCCTCATCCTCTGCCACTGCAGAGGGATTCTGGAGGGAGACGTGTATGTGTGGCAGGGCCTTTCAGAGCCTCGTGCAAGCATTCTCCCATGCACACGGAGATTTCCTCCATCAGACTCATCTCAATGTCCCGAACATTTTGAATGCTGCTTGCTGGAGTTTGCTTTCAGTTGACCATCTGACTTGACCTGCATCTCCGCCCACCCACTGATCACACTCCCATGCAGCACCTGATCTCGCCCACCATGACTGTCATTTCACTTTCGATTTGAACAGCATGGACTAGGTTCACTTTTTCAAAAGTCTCCCCATCTTTTCCCCTCTCCCAGTCACCCATTTCCTTTTCTCCATCACTGTTGACAACCCCCCCCCCCCACCACCCCCCCCCCCACCCCCCCGGGTATCATCTTTCACCTTCCATCTCCCCTGCATGACATACCAGCCAAAACCCTTTTCCTTCGGGGATGTTCAGGTGAACATGCACGTTCCCTTCCTTCCCAAAAATCACACCCCCATCTATATTAACCTCCCTGACCTCCTCTTTCCCACCCCAAGGGTTCACCTACCTCTGAATCCCCACCAACAACCCTAGCCGTTTGTTCTACCACTACAGTCGAACCCTCAACCTCCCTCCCTACCACCTCACTTTGCCCTCGGTCATTCTCACCATTCCCTCATACCACACCCACTCTCAGTTCGCTCCCCAGGAGGCAGTCATGAACTCATCAGGCTGCTCCCTTGCACATTCAACTGAACATCCCTCATGCCGCTGAACACTCCCGATGCCAGCAGGCACGGGCGATTCCACTGTATACATTGATCAATAATACCCAAACTTTAACGATTGTATACTGAATGTTACTAATTTGCTTTATTGCTCTTGTGTTTTTGTTGGCGGCTGGGGTCACGTTAGTTTTCAAGTGTTAAAATGGGGTAACATTGGAAGATAATTTGGGAAGCACTGCTCTATACCTCCTAACAAATTCCCTCTAACTTTACAGCCTTCATTCTGCTCCACATTTGATCCTTCTCCTGTAATCTCCTCAAGCCCCACCAAACTAATGGCCTTTGGTATTCTACCAATGTTGATCTACTGTTGTTCTATTCCACATACCAGGAGTGGCAGGGCCTTCAGTCCCATATGACACCCTGGAGTTCTCTTCATAAACATCTCTGCCTTTTTTATTTTTCCATCCATCTTCAATCGCCTTTTTCTGAAAATAAGGCTTCATCCATGCCTTGAGTTGCTTCCTTAACTCATACTTTGGTGTACATTTCCTCCTATGTGAATTGCCTTGGAACACTAATCATGCTATGTTAGTCTGAGTGGCATTATACAGGTGCATCGAAACATCCCACAGAACCACGCTGACAAATTTACCCACTGAGGACACTATTAACACCTAATCAGAACTTAATTCATTCAAGGGTTTCCATGGCAGTCACTGATATTCAGGGATATTCAATTTTCCCATTATTCAATATGAGAATTCCATAATGTTTACCGAGTACTTTCTGTGGGATTTCATATTGTATTTTCTTTCTCATGACTAGTGGTATGTTGGAAGATTGATATAATGAGTGATCCCAATTGTATAACATATATGTGTCAAAGTATGGACTGCATTATGTCCCTGTTATATAAATATATGGGTGAGACATCTTTCAGTCACAGGCTACACTATTTACACAATGAAAGCGATGAAATGTGTCAACAGTTTCATTGCATGAAAGCGATCCTTTGCCCCAATATTTACTTTTAAAACTGAAGATTTAGTGCTGGTATTTCCTCAATGCTGACACTATGACATCCAACAAGGTCCCATTATGTGGTCAAACATATGTTGTTGCTATGGAGCTTTGCTAAGATTCATTGCATCTCACCGGTCAGAGAGCCGTATAATTTTTTTTCTTTTCACTTACTGAGCTGTGCTGCCAGCAATTTTGCAGGGTGTAATTTATTTCAGTGACGTCCGTTTAATAAATAGCACCAGAGTTGTGAAATATAGCAACAAATAATGACCTATTGGCTATTGGCGTAGTGAGACCCCAACAATTCCACTTTACAAATAAGCTGGGAACACAAGGTGAGCAAGAAGCAAGTGACTCATAATTGGGAGGAAATATTAAATCCTGTGTACTGAAAGCACAGACAAGGTCAGAGCAAACAGACGATTATAACGGAAACGGTTCAAGCAGCAACATCATGCCAGGTCTGATTAAGAACGATACAGCCCATCATCTTGTCAAATCCTGTTCAGACAAAGTAAACCTTATATAAGCAAAATACTTGTCACAGAGAAAAATAAATACATTTACCATCCACTATGGCAGTCCCACAATTGGTGTCATCAGTGGCAGGTGATTATTAAAGATAAATGGAGCTGTAGCAATTACTTTTAGACATTTATATAGCATCTTTCACTCTCAAGCATTTTTTGATGGGTCAAATAAAATCTAAACAATAATTGCTTTACCATTGAATACTGAGCCATTGTGTGCATGGATTTAAAGCATATTTAAGTCAGCTATCAAGTTATGTTGCATTAGGGCTTGATTTTATCAGTGGGCCAGTTTTTAGGCAGGTGAGTTTTGAACTGCTTCAAAATTGAGGCCTGGGTAGTTTTTACTCCAGGCCTCATTTAAGTGCTTCCAGCAGACTTACCACTTATTCCAGCCAGAAAATCATTGTGAAACAGCGGAAATTAAAGGGTGCACACCCGCTACTCTACCCACACCCCCCACCCAGCCCATGGGAACAGTTAAAGGATTGACCACCGGCTGCCCTGTGAGGCAAAACACCCAAAAATGGCGAGTCTGTAATTGAGGGTGCAAGTTATTCATTCAAGGGAAGTTTGTAATTTTTGAAAAGATGCACGGAAAACATGCAGGACCTCCAGCCTGTCCATGAGTAGGAGGTGACATTGCAGCATGGAGCCAGTCATGGAAGCGGGTGCTATTCAGAGCAGCGTATAAGAGGGGGCAGGCTCAGGGATCACCTCATGCATTGGCACACAGTGGCCATTGTGTGATCAGTACGATTGTGGGCAGAGTGAGCTAATAGAGGTGGTAACATCATGAGGCATAGTAGGGTAGTCCGAGAAGCCATGATAGTAATATCTCTAAAAAGACCTCAAAAGAGGTATTGGTGAATTGTGGGGCTGGGATTGCATGGGTATCAGTCCTGTTAATCTCCCCTTTCTTCCACAAAATAACCAGTTTACCTTTAAATAAGGCTTGCCACATTCCCCTCCTGCTTACTCCCTGCCTCCACCAATTCTAAGTAGAAAACAAACGCTCCATATGTCAACTAAGGCGCTGAAGCAATGTGAGGTCGGGACCTGGAAATCCTCTTGATGTCAGGCTCCTGACTCCAACGCAAAAGTCCAACCCAATATGTATGTTGTCCAAGGTAGAATTGTTTTCAAGATATTCTTGTAGTTGTCCTGATGAGTGCGAGATGAAAAGCTTCAAGAGCATGTCTCTTTTTGTAGCAATACTCAAATTGTTTTGTTTTTGTCCATCCTCAGGTTGTGAGCAAAGCTGAAAAGGCCAGCATTTACTGGCCGTTCCTTGAATAATTGTAGTCGGTGAGATATAGAAACTTCTGCAGTGACTTTAGATTAGGAGTTCCAGTATTTTGACCCAGCAACAATGAAGGAATTTCCAACTCAGAATGTTGCATGACTTTGAAGTAAATTACACATTTTTAAAAATTAACTCCTGGGATATGGGCTTCGCTGACTGGGCCAGCATTTATTGCCCATTTCTAATTACCCTTGAGAAGGTGATGGTGAGCTGCCTTCTTGAACTGCTGCAGTCCATGTGGTGTAGGTGCACCACCAGTGCTGTTAAGGAGGGAATTTCTGGACTTTGACCCAGCGACACTGAAGGAATGGCGATATATTTCCAAGTCAGGATGGTGAATGACTTGGAGGGGAACATCCAAGTGGTGGTGTTCCCATTTATCTGCTGCCTCTGTCTTTCTAGATGGTAGTGGTCGTGGTTTGGAAGGTGCTGTCTAAGGAGCCTTTGTGAGTCCCTGCAGTGCATCTTGTAGATGGTACACACTGCTGCCACTGTGTGTCGGTGGTGGAGGGAGTGGATGTTTGTGGATGGGGTACCAATCAAGCGGGCTGCTTTGATCTGGATGGTGTCAAGCTTCTTCAGTGTTGTTGGAACTGCATTCATCCAGGTAAATGTAGGGTATTCCATCACATTTCTGACTTGTGCCTTGTAGATGGTGGACAGGCTTTGGGGAGTCAGGAGATGAGTTACCCGCTGCAGGATTCCTAGCCTCTGACCTGCTCTTGTAGCCACAGTATTTATATGGCTAGTCCAGTTCAGTTTCTGGTCAGTGGTAACCATTGATTGTGGGGGATTCATCGATAGGAGTGCCATTGAATGTCAAAAATATACAGCACAGAAACAGGCCATTTAGCCCCAACAAGTCTATGCTGGTGTTTATACTCTCTATAATCTACTCCTATTTGATCTCATTCTTCTGAGCCTTTGAGCATATATTTCTATTCCCTTTTCTCTCGTGTACTTATCTAGTTTCCTTTTGAAAGCATCTAAGTTTCAAACCACTTCCTGTAGTAGTGAGTTCCTCATTCCAACCACTCTCTGAGTAAAGCGATTTCTCCTTATTTCGCGATTGGATTTTTTTAGAAAATACCTTGTATTTATGGCCCTTAGTTTTGGATTGTCTCCAAATCTACTCTGTCTAACTCATTCATAATTTTAAAGACCTATATTCGGCCACCTCAAAATTTCTCTTCTGGAGAAAATAGCTCACTCTTCAATTGTTCCCAATATCTGCAATCTCAGCTCTGGTACCATCCTCATAAATCTTTTTTTTGCATTTTCCCCTGTGCTTCCAAGTTCACTTTGTAGTATAGAGACCGGAATTGAGGACAGTATACAAATTGCAACCTGCCAGGGCCTTATACAAATTTGAATTCTATTCCCTAGATATAAATTCCAGTGCTTTGTTAGCATATATATTTGTTTTTGATAAACGAGACTTACTGTCAAAATGTTGTATTGCACGCACCAGGACAGTTCATAAGAATGCCAATAGAAAAGGGAACATAATTTGCCCTGCATGAGAAGAGAGTGGTGTTTGGTTGGCAAGTGGACTGTGATTGTTAGAGGCATTGCCATGATGAATGCACCAGGGAACAGTTAACTGCCAAGCTTTTGTTCAAATTCAAGCCAGGCAGGTTGACTCTGTTTGGTCAAGGCATTGTCATGGGCAATGAACCAGGGAATTACTGTCCCCAAGTGTTTGTTTAGTTGAAAAAGGTGCAATGTCTGGACATGTTCCTTATCTCTGCAAAGGACAGGGCCCTGTGTGTAAATGTATTAACGTCCAGCTTGTGTAAGTGAGCCACACTGCAAGCCTGACTGATCATCTTAAATTGGCTTTCAGTGTAATTATTATCATATTCAACACTCTTGTCTTGTGAAGTATAGATTATTGTTCTCTTTACCATTGGTATTCTTGAGATCTGCCCTGATAAGTTCAAGACAAAAACTTCAACAGCATATACAACAGCAATACTCAAGTTCTGGTTACTACTATTTTAAAATAGTGAAACATTCCAAGGCACTGCACAAGAGCATTATCTGACAGAAATTGATGCCAACCCCTTGAAGGAGACCTTAGGACATCTAGCATGAGCTATATATATTTTTATATATACGTACATATATTAGTTGCATTGGAGGTGATGGTGTTCCCTGCTGCTGCATTTGCAAGGTTTAAGAGGTTTGTTAGAGGGCAAGGGATAATTCAACAAAGGCATGTAGACACAATTCAACCCTCATTTTAAAGTCATGCATTTTTTTACTTATTCTTATATATCACTTTGATTTTATTTTATTATTTGTAATTAAATAGCAAAGCTCTGAGCAATTTAAGAAAGACAGAAGTTGAGTTTGTTGGATCCCAGAGTTTCTCTATAGCATAGGCTGAGGTGACAAGGTGACTGTAATTTAGACATTACAGTACCACTGCTGGCAAGCATCATGGTAGTATGGCAAGGTGGTTACCATTATAAATATGGGCACAGATTTATATTGGAAGGGTGCACAGACACAAAATATTAATATTCAGTAAGATGTGATCCTAATAGGCTAGGTAAACATAGAACCATAGAACACTACAGCACAGAAAAACAGGCTATTCAGCCCTTCTAGTCTGTGCCGAAAACATGTCAAATAAAATAACCTTTCTGAATTTGCAGTAACTTTGTGGCAACTAAACTCTAAACAATCCGATTGCTGTTCTGTTGCGTCAAATATGGGTGATTCCATGATCTTGCAATCCAAGAGGAAAGCCAATGTCGAAGGAAGCATGAGTTGGAGAAAGCACTACAACATTGCAAGCCTAGTTTTCTCTAACTCGTAGTCCCTACAAATGAGACTAGGAGAACAGAATCACAGAACCATTCCTACTATTCTCACTGTAGCCATCACCAGACTCAACTTTCCAATAAACGACATAACATAATCCATTCTTACTCTGTGAAGTACAGGTGATAAGACTTCAGCGAATCCATATTTTTTTCAAAGTAGACAATCAACATTCCAGGACATCATTTTCAGTAGGAAAAAGGATCAACAACAAGCCATATTCATATAGACCTTTAAAATAGTGTAACATTCCAAGGCACTGCACAAGAGCATTATCTGACAAAAATTGATGCCAACCCATTGAAGGAGACCTTAGGACATCTAACATGAGATATCAGCTCAGTGCCAGAAAGTACAGTAGTTCACTTATATCAGTCTCAATGGAGTCACTCTAAGTTTGGTAGGGTTTACTTTAGCTTACTTTCAAATGAATTCCCAACAATCTGGCACAGCCTATTGTGAATTTCATATAAAGATTCCACCCAATAAAATCTTTCATATCCCAATTAACATTTTGATCAGCGAAGGCTTTATGATTTGATTCAAATCATACAACAAGGTAGAATGTGTGCCAGGGATATTATCATACTTGCCTTCAAACAAGTTCACAGTAAAGGATTCACCACACAATTATTGCAGTACATTAGGTAAATGGGGGTGGTGGGAGTTGGTGGGGGAGGTGGGGATTGCTGTTAGTGTTTCTGTCTCTGCCTAGTCAAGGACTGAATAGCTTCACAGGCATTTGTCACATTCTAGATTTCCAACCATATTATTTTGTCCTGGCTTTTTTTGAGCATCACTATTGTTAAACAGCCCACGATTATAATTGTACTCACTGTAAGTGAACCAGGGACTTCCGAGTTTAATTTCACTTCGCTGTCATCTTGATTATGTCTTTTTACATCAGTGGTGACTGATTCTTTAAGGCATTCCACAATTGTCAGCTGATTTCCTTCATACAACTACCGCAAGCTACTGCGGCTTTTTAAGTGATCACCATAGTAATGTGAATCTCTATCCCAAGATGCATGGCCTACTGAAGGGTTTTAATTTGTACCAAGCTGTTACAGAAAAGAACTGCACAAGCTAGCAAGTGGAACATTACTGGTGGACCCCTATGGATAAACTCATGGCCGATCAGAGGTTGAGCTGTTACAAGAGGGAGGCACTGGAGTGGGTTTAGGTACAAAGTACCAAACGGATTTAGAAAGAAGCTTGTGAGAGATGTGTCACTAGGTATGAGAGGTAAGCGATGTTGCTTGACTCAGATTTCCAAAGAACCAATAGGGCATTTTAAAACAGTTTGCATGCATGACAAATGTACACTTGTCATGGAGCAGATCTTTCTTATCGGAATTTCTCATCGTTTTTTTACATTGGGTACATTGTTTCCTCACCCAGCACAGATAGCTGAATAAGTAAATTTATTCTGCTCGATTCCATAAAGAAATCTACATATAGTGTGCTGTAATTCCACAAATATTTAATTACCTTGTTTTTCTTTCCATTTACCCAGATAAAATTCAAAAATCGTAAGGACATTTGTTCAAATTATAGACGTGACCTCCCAGAAGATGAAGCTCTGTGTCTGGGATGCCAGTGATTCTTCACACAGGATCTCTTGCTTTTGTTGCTCCTTGAACAAGAAGTGCAGGAAGGAGAAAGATGAATTGCATTTCTATATCACCTTTCACATCCTCAGTGCTTTATTACCAATGAAGAACTTTTTAAGTGTAGTCACTGTTGTAATGTAAACTGTTACAGCAGGCATATGGTAAATGCTGAGCTGCTCAAATCCCAAAGGGAAACTTGAAACAACTTGAATTCAGTAGTAATGAGACCACAGAGTCTTACAGGTTTCTTACAAAACTAAATTAAACCTTTATTAATAGAGGAAATGATTTTAAGCACATACATAGGTCCACAAATTACGACTATGATAACCTCTAAATCCCCTAGGGGGCAGGGTAAATGAGGGAAGTAGCCATGCGTTAGGGGCACCTGTATAAACTGACCATGACTTTGCAACTGAGACAGATCAGGCACAGCCACAGTGATATGGTTGGGGTCGGGCTCCTAGCCTGCCCGCCCATGCAAGCAACATGGAGACACCAAAGGGCGACCAAGCGTTTTATGCCTTACCCCTCCCCCTCCCCCCACCTCCCTGGTACAGACTTCGAGTCTGCCACTTTACTGGACTGCAGAGCAGTTGAACTGCTCACATTTTACAATCTCCTCGCCATCCTGACCATGTAGCAGTCACTGCTGCAGGTGCTCACAGCCCCTTGTAATCTCAGTATCCCGGTTTGGACTAGTGTTCCCCATGTCGCAGGCTGACAGGGCAGCCATGCAGCGCACTCATCTCTGGCCATCCGAGGGGTGACCAGCACTCTCCGGGAAGCATTAAGGGGCGGTCACACAGGGCCAGGAAAGGTGCTAACCGTGTCTCTCTCCCTCATATGCTGCAGGAGGACCACGTCAGGAACATGGATCCTGGTGACCTAGCTGTATCCCTGATGGCCTGCAGAGACTGTAGAAGATAGAGGAGAGAGCGACTGAGGCACCTGGCTGTGCAAAGGCAGGAGCAGCAGCCTCATGAAGCAGAGGCAGCAGCGATTCCTGCACACACTACCCGAGAGTGACAGCGAGCCGTGGCTGGTTGGCGCCTAGCGACACCCAGGGTCTATAGACGCCGCCTGCCATTCCTGCAGATGACCGAGAGATGATTGAGTGATACCAACACCTGCACATGTCTAGGGACCTGGTGGCTCACATCTGCCACTTAACTGCAAACTTGGTGAAAGGGGACATGGAGGGCATCCACTGCCAGTGGCTGTGAAAGTGACTGTAGTGCTCAATTTCTATGCCAGTGACTCCTTTCTGGGCTCCACAGGTGATCTCCGTGGGATTTCACAATCTGCCACTCACAAATGCATCCATGAGCTCACGGATGCCATCTTCTCCATGACACACAACTTTGTGCATTTCGCCCAGGACCGGGACAGCCAGGATGCAAGAGCCATTGGATTCACCCTGATCTCGGGATTCCCACAGGTGCGGGGTGATTGTGATTGACTGCATTCATGTGGCATTCAGGTCTCCATCTCTACACACGGTGGATTTCATCAACCACAAGAGCTTTCACTCACCAAACGTGCAGCTGGTATGCGACCACAAAAAACCCATCCTGCAGGTGTGCACACGGCTTCCAGGGAGTGTGCACGATGCCGACATCCTCAGTGGCTCGCAGATCCCTGCAGTCGTCCAGGGTCCACAGAGGCTGTAGGGATGGCTTCTTGGGAACAAGGGCTACCTGCAGAGGCCATGGCTGATGCCCCTGGGTGGCGGTTTCAGACTGCAGCAGAGCAACGCTATAATGAGGCTCATGGTGCAGCTTGCTACTTAGTGGAGCAAACCATCGGGATGCAGAAGATGCAGTTCCGGTGCCTGGACTGGTATGGCGGTGCCCTGTAATACAGTCCACAGAGGGTGTCACGCATCGTCATCATCTGCTGCGCCCTTTAAAACCTGATGCTCCAATGGGGAGAGGAGCTGGCTGAGGAGGAGTTGGAGGTCTCCCCTGATGAGGAGGGTGCTGACAGGGATGAGGGTGAGGGGGTCTTCGGTGGTGATGATGACAGGGATGAGGCTCTAGCACTGCCTGGATGAGGCAGGCATGCTCGGGAGACCCTCATGGCTGCCAATTTGCGGAGGATGATGATGACATGCAGTGAAGTGTCCCCATATATTCTCACATCGCAGTTGTGAACATTTGACTCCAGTCTGGCTTATGGCAGTGCCAATACCCTCTGTGAGAATGCTCCTGTCATGGAAATGCTGTGGAGGCCCTAATAGTCACTCGATCACAGAAGGATGATGACAACAGGCAGTGAGGACATTCCATAGATCTTCACATAGCCTCCTGAGAACGAACGCTGTGACAGGACTTCAGGGAGGGTGCCTCCTGATTCCTCATCAGAGGTTTCTTCGGGACTTAATTAGAGGCCCTGGGTCATGAACTCTGTCGGCTGTTTCCCAAATGTGCCTATGAAAGGTAGGAAAGATAATTAGTGCATGGTAGTGGTCTGTGAAAGAGGACCCATCACCCACAGCATGGTTGTCTGATGGATGTTGCACTGCTGTATCCTCACTTGGTAGATCAGCGCTGACCTCACAGTCAGCACAGGACCGGTCCCGGTCATCGCTGGCCAGCTGGATTGTTTTTGAATTCTGTCAAAACTTTGATTTCCACTTGTCTGTGACTTTTCCCTCCCTGTTGTGTGCCAGTTTGTCCTGCATGAATAGAGATGGGGAGACTGTAAGCAGGATGCCTGCCGAACCAGATGTTAAGTATGCCTGGCCAGTGTGGGTGGAGAATGGTCCCATGGAAGGAATGGGTCAATAACGGTGTGTGCGAAAGAGTGAATGATAATGTCCCTTGCACTGGCAATGAGTGAGGGTGCTGTGGATGTGTGATGGGTTTGTGAGTCTGTGAGTTGGGAGTGATGAAAAGAGTGACTTACTCTTGGCAGAATGGAGGAGATCAATCATCCTTTTGCGGCACTGAATGGCTGTGCTCCTCTGCAGGGCATTCGCGCTGACCACCACTGCCACCACCTCCCAAGTGGTTGGTGACTTTGCAGCCAGAGCTGGGGTAGAGCAAATCCCAGCGGGCCTCCACAGCATCCAGCTGTTGCTCGAGGGACCCGTCGTTGAAGTGGGGGGCTGCAGTCCCTTTTCTTTTGCTGGCCATGCCTGCTGGGCAGCGGTGATGAGCTGGTGGCGATGAGCGCTTTGTTGACGGCTGCCTTTTAAAGATGGCAGCAAGTGTGATGCAACACGGGGTGATGGCCAATGGGTGAATGAGAGCCTGCCCGCCATGGAAACGACGTGTTTCACAGAAGTGAATAAATAATGAGGCAGGCTTGGGACGATATGGTATAAAAATCCGTCATTTTTGTCAGTGGGTATGACTCCATTTTACCCGCTCACTACGCACTTAGTGCAAATCTGGGAAAATTCCACCCATAAATTTTAAAAGATACAGGCAAAGAAACACGGTACCCTAAACAATCTAATTCAAAGTGAGTTGTCTTAATTTCAGTTCTTTGTAGACAGCAGCTTGAGGCTTAGACACTGAAAGCTTTTCACACTTGTTAGATCTTAGAATGACTGCCCTTCCACATAGCCTTCTCTCCTTTCTATATACTTTCCCCTTTGAATGCAAATTCTCATTGTTTCACTATGTCTTTGGACTTTTACCTCTCTAATAATAAATATCTATCAAAATACAAAGTTTACTCGTAATCTTTGGGAAAAATAAACAGTCTGTTTCTTGACTTCTTCTGGCTAGGTGAAACATTTCACCCCTTCTTTTGAATTCAAGCTAGTCTGGTTTATTTAATCCAGACATTTGCATTTCAAATGCTCCTTTTGCACCTTACATTCTAAAACCTCCCCCATGTTTCCATGCATTTCAAAATTAGCTTATTTTCTGATAAGTCAAAGCCTTCCGACCAGCTGCCTTTCATGCAATTTAGTCCCTCACACACACAGACCCCACTATTACTCTATTTTACAATAAATTCCAACAACATTATGAAAATTATTATATCTTCCTGACAAGGCAATGTGACAACCAATTTACCCATAGCAAAGCCCTACAAAAATCAAGGCACGATTAACCCGATAATCTGTTTCAATGCTGTTGAGGACAATTTCCCTGCCCTTCTACAAAATTAAATTATGGAATAATGTAGCACAGAGGGGAGGCCATTTGGTCCATCAAGTCTACACCAGATCTTTTGGACAGCTATCCAGTATGTCCCATTTCCCCTACTTTTTCCCTCACCTCTGCAATCTCAAAGATTTATCCAATCACCTTTTGAAGTCTAACATTGAATCTTTATTCACCACCCTAACAGACAGTGGCTGGGATTTTCCAGTTCTGACAGGCAATGTTGCGGGCAAGATGGGAAAATATGGAAAGCGGCCAAAATTCAATTGACTTCTGGTCGCTCTCCAAATTTTCCTGTCCCGTCCATTACAATGCTTGCCTCTGGCAGGACCGGAATTCCCGCTGAGTACATTTCAAATCCTAACCACTCATTGTGTTTAAAAAAATAACTTCCCCTCTTGTCACTTTAGGTTCTTTTGTCAATTGACAATTTTAAATTTGGGTCCTTTGGTTATAAACCCCTCAGCCATTGGAAACAGTTTCTCTTTATTTACACTATCAACATCCTTTATTATTTTAAACACGGCTTTTAAAACTCCTCTTAATGTTCTCTGATCTAAGGAGAACAACCTGACCTTCTCCAGTCTACCCATGTCTTGTGATTACTCAACCATGCTAGTAAATCTCTTCCGTAGCTTCTGGAAAGCCTTCAATGCCCTCCCTAAAGTGTGATCTCCAGAACTGAGGCTGAACTATTATTTTATATAGGTTTAACATAACTTCCTAGCTTTTGCACTCTAGGACTCTATTTATAAATTACAGAATTCTAAATGCATTGTTAACTCTCTTAATCAGTCCTTTCAACTTCAATGATTTGTACACAAATAACTCCATGAGCTGCATCATCCGGTTGGCGAGCAGGGGGCGAGGCCCGCTCGCTGACGCATAAAATGACCTGGGGTGCCATCAGGCATGTGTCCCGCCATCACCCCGCGCCATTTACATTTTCAGGTCAGCGGGTGCAGAGTCGAGTTGGCTGTGCACTCGCCGACCTGTCAATGGCCACTTAAGGCCATTAATAATAAGTAATTGAAATAATCAATGGACCTGCCCATCCAACCTTAAGGTTGGCAGGCAGGCCAGGAGTCCAGGTGGGCTTCTGAAAACACATGAAAACACATCCACAGGCAGGATGAGGTTTCATGAGTGATTTAAAAATTTCAGAATATTTTAAACTAAAAGTTATGGACATGTCCCAACTCATGTGACAGTGTCACATGAGGGGACATGTCAGTAAAATTTTTTCTATTCTTTAAACCGCTTTTCACATTTGAGCCGATCTCCTTGAGGCGCCACTTTGCCTCAGGGAGATCTGTGCGCTCTTTCATGCGCATGCAGGAAAGAGCACACTCCCGGCTCAGGGGAATTCCCACCCCCCCCACCTTCACCTGCACAGGGAGCGCATAGCACTTCCTGGCGGATGTCAAGCTGGGCAGGCCTTAATTGGCCCACCCAAGTAAAATGGCTGCGTGTCCCTGACCGGGGACCCCAATTGAGAACCCGCTCACTCACACCTGCTCCCGCACAACCGCCCCGATGGGGGGGAAGATCCTGCCCCATGTCTCCCTTCTTTCCCCCCTTTTAAAATTGAAACATTTAGTCTGTATTAACTGTCCTCATTGTTCCTATCAAAATGTATCACCTCACAATCTTCTGCATTGAATTTGGTCTTCTACATGTTTATCCATTTCAGCAGCCACTTAAGACCTTTTGAAGTCCATCACTGTCTTAAGATCATAACAACATCACAAGAAATAAGAGCAGGAGTAGGCCATTTGGCCGCTCGAGCCTGCTCCGTCATTCAGTAAGATCATGGCTGATCTGATCGTGGCCTCAACTCCACTTTCCTGCCTGCCTGACCCCCACCCCCACCCCACTAAATAACCCCTGATTTCCTTGCCAATAAAAAATCAGTTTAACTCCACCTTGAATATATTCCATGACCTAACCACCCCTGCTCTCTGGGGACAAGAATTGCAAACACTCTGAGAGAAGAAATTCCTCCTCATTGCCATCTTAAATGGGAGTCTCCCCACTTTTAAACTGTGCCCCCTCGTTCTCAATTCTCCCATCAGAGGAAACATATCAGCATCACTATTTGCTGCATTTCCCAGTTTCGTGTAATTTCCAAATTTCAAAATTGCGTCCAAGTCGTTCATATATGTCAGAAACAGCAGTGGTCCAGTACTGAGACCTGGGGACCATTACTGTCAACCTCCTTCTAGTGTGAAAAACATCCATTTGACACAATTCTGTTTTCTACCACTTAGCCAATTTTATACCCAAGCTCCCACTGGCCCTTTTATCCCATGGGCTTAAATTTTGGTAAGACGGCTAACCTTGGTACTTCTGCAAATCTATATATGCAACATTAACTGCCATGACCTCATCATCTCTCTGTTACCTCACCAAAACATTTAATCAAGTAAATCAAATAATGATTTGCCTGTGTTTGCATGCTGGCTCACCTTTATCATCATAGAATCATAGAATATGTACAGCCCAGTAGGCCAATTGCCCATTATGTCCATGCCAGCACTCTGCAAGACTAACTCATATACTACTCCCTATCCTTTCTCCCTGAGTCTGAAATTTCTTTGTTATGAGGAGCTTATCCAATTTCCTTTTGAAATGCATGACTTCACACACTGCAACATGCTCAGGCAGTGCATTCCAGAACTTTAACCACTCACCGCCTCATGTTGTTATTGATTCTTTTGCCATTCACCTTATATTGGTGTTCTCTGGTTCTTGGTCCTTCACCTGATGGGAACAGTTTTTAGTTATTTACTATGTCTCAATTCTTCACGATTTTGAACACCTCCATCATATCTCCCTTCAACCTTTTTTCTCTAAGGAGAACGACTACAGCTTCTGTGGTACTTCCACATTACTCATCCATGGAATGACTCTTGTAATTTTTTCTTTTGCATGCTCTCTAAAGCCATCAAATCTTTCCTAAAGTGCAATGCTCAAAATTGGATACAATCCTCCAGCTGAGACCAAATCAATGTTTTGTAAAGATTCATCACAGATTCCTTGCTTTTGTATTCTGTGTCATTTTTTAATAAAGCCAACAATTCAGTATTCTTTATTTACCACTTCTTAAGCTTCAGTGATTTGCGCATAGATACCCCCAGGTCCCGCACCCCTTTTAGAATTGCACTCTTTATTTTATATTGCCTTTCTTCATTCTTCCTACTAAATGCATCACTTCGCACTTCTCTGCATCGAACTTCATCTTCCAAGTGTCCTCCCATTCCACCAGATAGACTATTGTAGTCTATCACTATCCCCTTCACAATTCACAATATTTCCAAGTTTTGTGCCTTTTGCAGATTTTGAAATTGTGCCTTGCATACCCAAGTCTAAGATGTTAATATATATCAAGAAAAATAGTAGCCTTAACAACGATTCCTGGGGAATCCCATCGTATACCTGGCTTCAGTCCGTGAAACTAACGTTCAGCACTATTCTCTGTTTCCTATCACACACATCTTCATATCCGTGCTATCACTGCCCACTTTATTCCATAGTCTCTAACTTTGCTGGCAAGCCTATTGTGTGATGCTCTATCAAATTTATTTTGGAAGTCAATGTACACATCAACAGTATTATCCTCATAATGCAGTCTTTTCTGCTACCTCATCAAAAAACTCAGTAAAGTTAGTTGAACATGATTTGCCTTTATCAAATCTGTGCTGGCTTTCCTTAATTAACCCATACATTTCAAAGCGACTGTTAGTTGTTTCCAGGTTTATCGTTTCTAAAATCTTTCTGATCACCAAGGTTCAACTGACGGACTTTTTGAGCACAAGTATAGCATTTACAATTCTCCAGTCCTCTGGTACAACCCCTTATCTGACAAGGATTGGAAGATTATGGCAGTGCCTCTGCAATTTGCTTCCTTACTTCCCTCAGTATCCTCAGATACATCCCATTCAGTCCTGATGACATATAAGCTTTAGGTACCTATTATATCACCTCTTTATCAATTTTTAGCCCATATAGTGTCTCAGCTACCTCTTCTTTCACTATTACTTCAGCAGTATATCTTCCTTGGTAAAGATAGATACAAGGTATTCATTTAGTACCTCAGCCATTCTGCCTGCCTCCAAGAACAGATTCACTTTTTGGTCCATGATATGGTTCATCCTTCCTCTTACTACCCGTTTACTATTTACATGCCTATAGATGATATGGCAAGAGTATAAAAAACCGAACTATACCCTGGGAATGCTTGGGTCTGTCAAAAGCACTACTGAAAAAGGAGAGAAGAGGGAGAGAAAGAGAGACAGACTGAGAAAGAAAGTGAGACCTATAGAGAAACCAAGTGAGAGAGAGATGGAGAAAAAGTCTGACAGAGAGAGATAAGATTTTTGGATTCTCTGTTATTGTAGCTGCCAGTCTCCTCTCATAATCTCTCTTTGCCTCTCATTTCCTTTCTCTCTTCCCCTCTGAACTTTCTATATTCAGCCTGGTACTCACTTGTATTATCAAGCAGACATCTGTCACATGCACCAGTTTTTATGCTTCATTTTATCCTCCATCTCTTTCTTCATCCTGGGAGCTCATGATTTGGTTGCCCCACTTATCCCTTCACAGGAATGTATCTTGACTGTACCTGAACCACTTCCTCATGCCCATTGTTCAGCTACAGTCTTGGCTGCTAGTATTTGATACAAATTTACCTGGGACAGACCTGCTCTCAGCCCACTGAGATTGACCCACCTCCAATTTAGTACTTTTACTGTAGTTTGCTCTTTGTCCTTTTTCATAGATAATCTAATCCTTATGACACACTATAACCTCTCCAGGTCAGGAATCCAAATTCCAGAAGCACTCGTTGTCTGGAAATGTTTTGAGCAGGCGCACCCATTCACCACTTGACTTTCGAGTGTTGCAACAAATCGGGAGGGCATCGGCTTATCTGATGTGGCGACTGTGCGGGAAAACATAGCACAAGGGTACAAAGCCACTCAATTTCTCTCTCTATGCTGTCTCAGTCTCTCCGTTGGCCTATTTCTCTCTCTCCCTTTACCTCTTTATCACTCTCTCTCTTTCTCTCTCTCAGTCTATTTCTCCATCTCTCTCTCTCACTTGGTTTCGCTATGGGTCTCGCTTTCTTTCTCCTTCTGTCTCTCTTTCTCTTTCTCTCCCTCTCTCTCTCCCTCTCCTCTCCTTTTTCAGTCATGCTTTTGAGCTGACCCAAATATTCCCAGGCTATGGTTTGGTTTTCTAAACCCTTGCCATGTCATCTAAGTGCAGCAAAGCATAATTGTGTTACGCTCACAATATCAGTAAAGGGGAAAATCATAAAGAAACTAAGTGAGGGTGCTTCAATGAAAAATTTGTGTGAGGTGTTCAGTGTGAGCGTCTTAGGCTAAACATTCGGAAGACTAAGGTCCTCTATCAGCCTGCTCCTACTGCGCACTGCCCCCTGACTATTAAGATCCACAGCAAACCATTGGATAATGTGGATCATTTCTCATACATTAGGAGCCTCCTCTCAGCGAGGGCAGGCATCAATGATGAAACACAACTCTGCCTCCAGTGTGCCTGTGCAGCCTTGGCCATCTGAGGAAAAGAGTGTTTGATGACAAAGACCTCAAGCCCAGCACCAAGCTCACAGCCTACAGGGCTGCAGCGCTGCCTGCCCTCCTGTATATGTCAGAGACATAAGAACATAAGAACATAAGAGCTAGGAACAGGACTAGGCAATTCAGCTCCTCGAGCCTGCCCCACCATTCATTACGAACATGACTGATCTCATTTCGGCCTCAACTCCAATTTCCTGCCCTCTCCCCATAAACTTTCAACCCATTACTAATTAAAAATCTGTCTATCTCCACCTTAAATTTATTCAGTGTCCTGGCATCCACTGCACTCTGAGGTAGTGAAATCCACAGATTCACGACCCTTTGAGAAAAGTAATTCCTCTTCATCTCTGATTTAAATCCACTACCCCTTAGTCTAAAACTATGGCCTCTCATTCTAGAATGCCCCACAAGGGGAAACATCCACTCCACGTCTACTTTGTCTATCCCCTTTGGCATCTTATATACCTTAATTAGATCTCCTCTCATCCTTCTAAACTCCAGCGAGTATAGGCCTAAACTGCTCAATCTCTCCTCACAAGAGAAGCCCCGCATCTCTGGAATCAATCTAGTGAACCTCCTTTGAACCGCCTCCAGTGCAACTACATCCTTCCTCAAGTAAGGGGACCAAAACTGTGCACAGTACTCGAGGTGTGGTCTCACCAATGCCTTGTACAGTTGCAACAACACTTCCCTATTTTTATACTCTCTTTAGCAATAAATGCCAAAATTCCATTTGCCTTCCTTATTACCTGTTGTACCTGCATACTAGGCTTTCAGCGATTCATGCACAGGGGCACCCAGATCCCTCTGCACTGAAGCATTCCGAAGTTTCTCTCCATTTAAATAATAAGTCGCCTTTTTATTCTTCCAACCAAAATGGATAACGTCCACGTTAAACTCCATCTGCCAAATTTTGGCCCATTCACCTAACCTGTCCATATCCATTTGTAAATTTTTTATTTCTTCATTGCAACTTACTTTCTCACCTATTTTGGTGTCATCTGAAAATTTAGCTATAGTACCTTCTATCCCTGAATCCAAGTCATTAATATAGTTTGTAAATAGTTGGGGCCCAAGGACCGAACCTTGTGGCACCCCACTAGTTACTGCTTGCCATCCAGAAAAAGCCCATTTATCCCAACTCTCTGTTTTCTGTTGGTTAGCCAATCCTCTATCCAAGCTAATATATTATCCCTAACTCTGTGTGACCTTATCTTGTGTATTAATCTTTTGTGTGGCACCTTATCAAAGGCCTTCTGGAAGTCCAGATATACTACATCTACAGGATCCCCATTATCCATTTTGCTTGTCACATCTTCAAAGAACTCTAGCATGGACAGCAAACAGCAGACACCTTCAAGCCCTAGAGAAATATCACCAGCGATGCCTCCACAACATCCTGCAAATTCAATGGCAGGATAAGTGCTCCAATATCAGTGTCCTCTCTCTCAGGGTAACATCCCAAGTATTGAGGTACTGTCTATGGTTGATCAGCTACCTTGAGGGGCCACATCGTCCACATGCCTGGCACAAGACTCCCAAAACAAGCTCTCTACTCCGAGCTTCATCACGGTAAGTGGTTACCAGGGGGCTGAGGAAACATTTCAGGGACGTCCTCAAACCTCCCTGAAAAAATGTAACATCCCCACCGATTTGGGAGAATCTCTTGCTTGAGACCCCTCCTGCCCCCAAACTGGAGAAGAAGCATTCGCAAAGGTGCCGGCCATTTTGAACGCATCTGAAAGGTCCAGGTGGAGGCCAAGCGCAAACAGCAGAAGGAGCCTACCAAAATCTGAACATCTCACCCAACCGTCCCATCAAACACCTCCTGCCCCACCTGCGGCAGAGCGGTGAGGATCCAGCATTGGACTTTTTAGTCACTTCAGGACCCACAAACCCAAAGAAGAAGAGAAGAAGGGTGTCTCAACAGTGTACAACATCAAGAAGCAGCATGAAAACATGGATGATGCTGTAATTGGAAATTGGATAACTAAAACAATTTTTATTACTGCTTCATAATGCTTAATCACTGTTTTTTGTTTCAGGTAAATATTTATGTGTTTTCTGCTTTGCACACTGTGGTTAGGCATTCTAATGTCTTTCTATAATCCAGAAAATTCTAAAGTCCAGAAATGACTTGGTCCCAAGCATTCTGGATTGGAGAGATTATAGTGTATACTAATCACTGTATCCTAAGTATTCTCCCATTGGCAAATTATCTTCTTGACTCAACCCGCTCCCCAGAAAATACTTCTGTTGGATTAGTGTCCTTAAAGCTTCGCCACCACCATCATTAAACTAAATGGCCTTTAACTGTCAGGCTTGTCTTCTCCCCTTTTTGAACAAGGCTCTAAGCAGTTTCATGAGATCTGTTGCATCCACCTGAGACGAAAGATGGGCTATGGTTTTAATGTCTCGTCCATAAGTCAGCACCTCTGACAGTGCAGCACTCCCTCAGTACTGCACTGAGGTGTCAATCTGGACTACAAGTTCAAGTTTCTTGGAGTGGAATTAGAAGTCACGACTTTCTTAGCTAGAGGTGAGAGTGGTCGCACTGAATCATGGCTGAAGTGGCTAAGAAAGCTTTTCATTGCAAAAATGTCAAGGGAAGAGCAGAAGATTCCCATCAGACTCAAAGTTTTAGGCTTGTACAGCTCTTTGGCATTGCAGAACAGGCACACATCGAGATCAAAGTGCCTGGCTTACAGCCCACATAATTTTTCACCCTTCCTCCTTAGCTTGTGGTTACATGGTATTCCCAATATTTGCCAATGGTTGAGAATAGACAGATTGGGCATTAGCTGGCCAAGTTGCATTTGTCCTGCTTTTTGTGAACTGTTTTAGCGATGTTGATTGAGGGATAACCCTCTCGCGCTCCTTCAAAACAACGCCATGGGATCTTTTACACCCATCTCAAAGAGCAGACAGGGCCTCGGCTTAATATCACTTAAGGATGGCGCTTCCAACTGTGCAGCACTCTCATTGTACCAGTGTCAGCCTAGGTCTCTGTAGGACAATTGTATGCTTATCAACATAGAGTGGAGAAAAAGTGTCCTTAATTGCCATTTCTATAATTCTGATTTCCCTGAATTCATAGCATCACCTGGTTGCCAGGAAACAAATGTCTGGAAGCAAACCTATGGTTGCGTGGACATAGGTTTTTTTTTTAATTTATATATATATATAATAAGCCATTTAATGATTAGTGGTGAATGCCCTTTCAAACTGACACAAACCCACAGCTGAAACAAGTTCCCCCAGTAAAAGCCAATGACTGTTTTTCATGGCTTCTTTCGTAGGATGTCCCAATATTGTGGCATTTTTGAGCGTAGTGAACATGAGGACCACGTGTTGCAGCCTCTGGTGCTTTTTGATTTTGTAAAACTGTTGCTTTCACACTAAGGTGTGTGCTGATCAGCTTTGAGATTTCTCAGTTACATTGTTGCTGAAAGGTCCTTAGCATCAGATTCTGGTCACTATGGAAATGAGAGTTCAAGTGAACAGAGATGAGTGAAGTACCTGGCATCTGGGAAGCCAATTCTGTTTGATTTCTATTTGGTTATAAATCACACGCATTACAAGCCTCACATAAAGGCCATGTGCTGTCTGGAATTACTCCCTTTCAAGCAATCTCTGTTGGCAAACAAACAGGGCAAGAGACTGTGGCTCAGATGCCATCCTCCCCATAATTATGTTTTTTTTACTTTTCACAATCAAAAAGTGCGCCAAAGGTTTCTGTGGGAAAATTGAACTTTGCATCAACATAAAAACTGATTACAGTTCTACCACCATCTCTCATTTGAACACGTTATATCTCATCATCACAGTGACAGTTAAGTTGTTTTGCGCTGGGGCTGTAATTGTGCTATGTGACACTTCTAACATTGCAGCATAATAGCGTTAATGGAATGACTGCATCAACAATACTGTGACTATAAACAAGCAAAATCATCCTTTTTTTTTACCCTCTTTAAGTGGCCATTGCCAAGGGAGTTTTTTTGAAATTATTTATTCCATATATCAACCTGTATTTTTTAAACTACTTTGTGGATTAAAGTTCAATGATATTTGCATAGTTTTAAGCATGTTAAAAAGATAGCCTGTCCTTAGTACGAGACAAAATGGATCTGAAGATATCTAATTTCTAAACAAAGCAACCAGCCTTACGGTGTTCAGCTGTGGAACAAGTGCACTTGTGCACAACAAACAATGATTACATTCACTCACAAAATTATTATTTTGCCTTGCGCTGACCAAAAATGTATAGCTGTCACTATTTAAGAGATCTGTTTAATATTAACTACAAGTAAACCTTGCAAAATTCATCAAAATTATACTGGGGCTTTGAGGGTTAAATAATGACGAGGACAGGTTCTATAAACTTTGTTTTTGTTTCATTTTTCTTTTATGGGATGTGGGCTTCCCTGGCAAGGCCAGCATTTGTTGCCCATCCCTATGTGCCCTTGAAATGAGTAGCTTGCTGGACCTTTTCAGAGGACAGTTATAAGAGTCACATATAGGCCAGACCAGGTAAGGTTGGCAGATTTTCTTCCCTAAAGGAAATTAATGAATCAGATGGATTTTTAACAATTTCAACACATTATTGAGATTAGAATTATTAATTGAATTTAAATCCCACCACCTACCATGTCTCCAGGGTATTAGCCTGGGCCGCTAGATTACCAGTTCACTGTCACCAGCATCATGCTGCCCTTTTCCCACCCTATGCTCCCTAGATTATAGGAGATTGAACCGTGATCTGATTGAGATATTTAAAAAGTTTGAAAGGATTTGACAGGGTCGAGAACCTATTTCTTCTGGCAAGAGAATCAAGATTGAGGGGACACAATCGAGAAGTGTAGAGCTGGGCCATTCAAGAGTGAAATCAGGAAACACTTTTTCACAAAATGGTGGGTAGGAATTTGGAACTGTCTCCCCCAAAAGGCTGTGGATGCCTGGGTCATTTGGAACTTTCAAGTTTGGGATTGATAGATCTTTGTAATGTAAGGGATATGGAGCTGAATAGATTTGAGGTGCACATCAGCCACGATTGAACTGAATGATGGAATCTGCATGAGTGGCTGAATGGCCTGCCCTTGTACATATGTTCCTAAATTTGAAATGTCTCACTAACACACATTAGGAACATACAGGAGAAGCACAAAGATCATGTAACCAGGTAACACATACCCAAGGGTCATCTTTCATATAACCACCTTGGAAGAAAACTAACCTTAAGTAACCTGCATTAAAACAAATAGGCCTTCAGCTAATGGGAATTGATTTTACACATATCAGAGTAAATTCACTAATAGAGATGGCCTCAAAGAGAGTGCAGGTCAGACAATCTGTGCGCTGGCCCATATTCATGGGATCATGGCTCTTATTGGGATGAATTTAACCAATACATGGAAAACAATTTCATGGCAATATGATATATGTATTAAATGGCTTAATAACAGGCTGCCCTTGCATGCAACTGATGTTCAATCGTTACTGGGAACATGGAAATTCTTCTTCTGAGAAGAGATTGGTAATATGGAGAGCAGGAGCTGGCAGCCAACAGCATTGGTCTGCTTTTGTCAGGGCGGGTATTGACTTCCTCTCTGCACTAAGTAGACCACCACTATCTGTGCATAGTCTAACGCTGTCTACAACCAGCAAGCCATTTGAGAATATTGTCCACAAAGTGCTACTTGTGATGAACTCCAGTAGTTTGTGGTAAAGACAAGATACAGACTGAACCCAAAACAAATTCCATAATGTGTCTGCCTTTGCTCAATTAACAGTATACCCATCTCTGAGCCCGAAGGTCAGAGATAAAATTCCAAACCCAGCACTTTAACAATGAGGCTGATGCTTCAGTGCAGTACTGAGGGAGTGCAGCACTGTTGAAAGCCATATCTTTCAGAACAGACATTAAACTCAGGCCCTGCTCAGGTAGACATGCACAATCCTATGACACTATTTAAAAAAAAAAGCATTTAATTCTCCAAGCATCTGGGCCTAGCTGTATCCCTCAACCTACTTCACTAGAACAGTTTAACTGATCACTTAAGTTATTGCGGTTGGTAGGAACTTACTGTGGGTGATTTAAACTTGTTGCAAGTGGCTTTAGCAGAGCAGTAGTGGCCTCCAAATGGGTTGGGTAGCCTTCACAGCCTGATAACCCTAAAGATGCAGCTGGCACAATGTCAAAGAGGGGCCAACAGCTAGAGTAAAACACTTGCCTGATTCCTCAAACTCCGATTGCCCTTTTAGAATGGAACTGCTCAGAGCCTGCGCCATGCAAACATTGCCCAGTTCCATGGGTGACAGACTGAAAACAATCCTACTTTTGTTGGGAAATCGTGACCAATCCCATTACACCCCCCACCACCTCACATCTGCACACCCTCCCCACCACAGCTCACAGTTTGATGAGGAAATGGCTGGTTGGCTGGTGCCCCGGGACCCCAACAGTCAAAATTGCTCTGAAGAAGGGTCATATAGACTTGTGAGATGTTAACTCTGTTTCTCTCTCCACAGGCGCTGACAAACCTGTTGAACTTTTCCAGCATTTTCTGTTTTATGTCAAAATCGATTGCGCCGTATGCCAATCGGCTGACATAAATAAATGGCTATATAAATGCAGGTTCTTTCTCTGTCTTTCTTCCCTGCAAGACCACCAAATAAAATATTCATTAATGTTCATGTGGTGTTCATGATCTCTGAGAAAGTTTTGTACTTCATTTTGTATCTAATGGAAAAGCTCAGCAAATATGTTAAAAGGACATCTCCTCAATGTGGCTAGCAAACCATTCCTCAAAAGTTTTCAAGCTGGGATGCCTATACCCTGTAGGTTCTTAGGCTGAAAGAGAATTCCAGGGGTCCTAGGCCTGAATTTTTCGATCGTTGGGCGGGTGCGATCGGCGGGCCCGGGAGCGAATGAGAAATGGGCCAACGGCTGCGGTCGGCCTCCGACCGCGATTTCACACTGACTGGCCAATTAATGTGAAACGCGCGCTGAAACGTTCGGCGCTATCAGGGTGGGGGCAAGGAGAGGGCGGGTGCCAATGTAATCGAGGGTACAGGTGAGTGAGCTCCCTGAAGGCAGACAGCTGCCCCAGGGAGCTGCAGACCTCCACAGACTAAAGGACATGACAAAATTGCTGCAAAATATGTCCATGCAGCACAACAGGCACCGGAAAGCTTACCTCAAAAAAACAGCAGCCTGTATCTTTTTTTCTTTTACTTCCCCACTGAGATTTCATCCTGCCCTGGATCAAGGTTTGAGCAAAAGATATGAATGCCACCTGGGAGAGTGACCTGTCCACCAACCGTAAATGTGGACAGGCCACATAAAATCGCTGTTGCATCGTTAATGGGCTTAATTGACCACTTAACTGTCGGCATGAATGCATATTGACGTTGCTTTTTCATCTCCGTTCAGGTCGGGCACAAATCTGCCCATGGGATGTAAAGTTCTAGTCCTAGGGTTAGCAGGTCCTTTTCATCAGTAGATTTCAGCATTTTAGCACAGCCTTTCTTTTGCGATTATACTGAAGTGACATGTATAATGGAGACATTTCTGAAGGAAGCGGTAAGGTGCTACAAAAACCAGAAAGAGGTTGCATGTATAGAGTGCCTTCCACAACCTCAGGATGTACCAAAGCGCTTCACAACCAATGAAATGCTTTTTGAATCAAAATCGCTGCTGTTATGTCGGAAAACACTGCACCCAATCAGTGCACAGCAGAGTCGCAAAAACAGCAATAAGATAAATGTCTCTTCAATTGATGTTGAACAACAACTTTAATTTATATAGCGCCTTTAATGTAATTCAATATACCAAGATACTTCAGAGAGTTGTAATCAAAAGATGGACAAGTGAAGCAAACAAATGAAGGAGATGTTAAGAGGCGTGACCAAAGGTTTGATCAAAGTGGTGGGTTTTAAGGAGGTCTAAAAGAAGGAGACACTTTCTTTATTACTTAAAAAAGACATCTGACAAAGCAAGGAGATGATTTTTGTTTGGTTAGCTGACACCATTTCTCAGAAGTTAAGACTGAGGTTCCTGAGACATGTATCATACTTGTTTGGGAAGCAGCTCAATATCTATGGGGAGTCGCCTGGAGGATCTCAATGCTTGGAGATGTTTCAACCACAAAAATATTTGACAGCCACTGTCACATTTTATACTGAGGGCTTGAGAAACATCACAGATTACTGCTGTAACTTAGTGACAAGCACCAATGGAATCATTCTGTTTCTGGCCTACTGAATATGTCACAAGTCAACTAATTTGCTATGAAACCAAATTAAAGCTTGGATAGTGAGTCTGTAGCTTGTGACAGACCCATATATTGTACTTGCTCTCTATATATCCTGTTCCTTATTTTATAATAACTGTAGTGACCATGCGAACTGAGATGGAAAGGGTACAGTGCTAGTCTAGAGCTAGTAAGTAGGTAGTTGTAACAATAACTATGGCTGAAGAGGCTCTGCATCTGCATGAAAATACCCTCAGAAGTCCAAATTCAGAAGTCCTGCCCCCAAACCCGACATCCACCATTTTTGTAGGGGCAGGGGGTTAATGGGGGCAGATTACAAATCACACATCTGTGGCTCATAGAAGCAGCTGCCCATATAAATCAGCAACTGCCTCCAATCATGTGTGATTTTGGTGAGGTAGATGTCTAAAACCCAAAGTGTGCAAATTAGACCTGGTAGGAGCATGTCTGGACCTTCTAGATTCATTTGGATAGCCTGAGTACTCTTCTGGAGAGGTAAGGTACCCCTTCAAATATGGTCCCAGGACACCCTTGGGAGAGGTAAAGCACTGGGTCAGGTGCCTTTTGGGATTGTGCGTAAAAAGTGTATAAACTCATTGGGATGGTCAAGCTGTCAAAAAACTTTCAAAGCTGTCAATGAACTGTCAAAGCTTATTGGAACTGTCAAAGCTGTCAAGTGACTTAACTCTTTAAATTTAAAAAAAATAATTGTGCGAAGTTTAAAAAAATCAGTACCTGTTATTTTGCTCAGTCTGTCGACATAAGTCTAAGGGTTATCATTATAAGGTTTGTGCTGCATGACTAATTTTACAACCTAACATTATCATAGTGGGGTGCCTGATAAGTAATAAAAAACTGCAGATGCTGGAAATCCAAAACAAAAACAGAATTACCTGGAAAAACTCAGCAGGTCTGGCAGCATCGGCGGAGAAGAAAAGAGTTGACGTTTCGAGTCCTCATGACCCCTCCACAGAACTGAGTGAATATAAGGAGAGGCATGAAATATAAGCTGGTTTAAGGTGGGGGTGGGGGGGTTGGGTGGGGGGTGAGAAGTGGGGGGGGCGGCGGTGGTGTGGTTGTAGGGACAAGCAAGCAGTGATAAGAGCAGATAATCAAAATATGTCACAGACATCTTTGTTCTTTTGTCTGTGACATCTTTTGATTATCTGCTCCTATCACTGCTTGCTTGTCCCTACAACCACACCACCCACCCCCCACTTTTCTCCCCCCACCCCCACCCCCACCCCACCTTAAAAAAGCTTATATTTCACCCCTCTCCTTATATTCACTCAGTTCTTGTGGAAGGGTCATGAGGACTCGAAAGGTCAACTCTTTTCTTCTCCGCTGATGCTGCCAGACCTGCTGAGTTTTTCCAGGTAATTCTGTTTTTGTTTTGCCTGTTAAGTAAGCAGTTTGATTGACAGCTTCAAGTGTATGTGGAATAGAAATGTTTGTTTTGGTAAGAGATTAGTTTAAGGAATTTCAATATATTCAATAGGTTTATTTTTATCAATGAGAGTGTTTTGTTTTAATAGTGATGTCATCAATTGACACATAGAGCTGAATGTCCCCTCCCCCCACCACCCCCCCTCCCGTCAGTTAGTTCGGGGTTAGTTTAGGGGCGGGCAGGAGCGAGCACGAGTCCAATCAGCACCCCCGTTCGGGTCTGCACTGTCATTTTACGTGGGCAGGCTTTAATTGACATGAGTGTGACGCTTGACCGGAAGCGCTGAGCGCTCCCTGTGCGGGTTAGGGGGGATTCCCTGAGTCGGGGCCTGCAATCTTTTGCGCATGCGGGCGAAAGAGCACAGAAATCTCCCTGAGGCACAGAGCTGTAACTAACAGGATCAGGCTTTGATCCTTTCTGAATGCTTGCTGCTGTGCAGCTAAATGGGATAGCAGTGATTTACAAGGATGGTTGAGATGAGTACTCCAGGGAAACATCCTGAGATTGTACTTAAAGAACTCCTCGTGTAACAATTTCTCCCAGATTCAAGCTCTCGAGGAGATATTTAACTTGGTGGTCTCAGATTGGGTTTCTGACAGCATTTTGGGCACCTGACCTTGGATTTCAGATGACCATTAATGCATCTTGTCACCTTGTATCCTTGAGAAGAGGAAAGTTCTTGCATGGGGAAGGTCCTGTCTACTGATCCTCAGACTGCACTGGAAAACCATGCAGACTTCCACTGCAGACATATCTTTTGGTTGCCAGATCATCCACTTATAGCAAAAAGTTTTATAATCTATCCTGAAGCCAGGGCCAACCTTCAACTGCTTTAATATGCGGATGGAATGCCAGCCCAAGAAAACAGCTTCCTGCTCAAGACATTGACCTTTTCACACAGATCAACCTTTGCCTAACAACAGTAAGGAATATGTCACTAAAGTAAAATACTGGGGTTGCTGGAAATCTGAAATAAAAATAGAAAAGGCCATGAAATGCTGAACTCAGGTTCTGATGAAAGGTCATTGATCTGAAATGTTAATTCCGTTCTCTCTCTCAGAGAGGTTGCCAGAGCTGCTGAGTATTTTCAGCATTTTCTGCCTTTGCATTAGTAAGCAGTATGTGGTGGAGGGTCTTGTGGGCCAGAAGCTCTGGGTTCAATCCAATTTCAGGACTTGATGGTGTGTACAAAATGTGGCCAAACAGGTTGATTATCAGTCTGTAAATCCTTTCAATATGCCTAATGGCAGGCAGTAAAGAGCAGGGGAGTTTCATGGTCTACCATACTTTGTCAAGCATAATCATGGACTGCTCCAATGGAGGTTCAAGGTCACCAACACTCTCTTAGGGCATGGTACCTATAAGACGAGGAAGGAATCTGTCCTGCTGTTAAAAAAAGTAAAGAACAGGCCATGTCCTGATGATTTTTTGCCAAGGTTGAACACAGCAGTGTCCTGAAGATTGATCTCCAATTCCTGGAGATACCAGGCCAATCCTGGAGGGTTGGCAACCCTATTACCAAAATAACCATTATTCATGAGTGTTGGATTGCAGGGGACAAGACAAAAAAACTTGGCACTCCCCTCATGCAACGTCCACAGACATACACTTCCAACAATCAGAACTCCAACTAAATTTTGTTTTGTTAATGGTAGCAGAGCAGAGAGTAGGGGAGCTATGTCATTTCAAACACCAACTGAACCATAAATGACCCCCACCCCAACCCCCTGCAAGCGACACTCTAGCAAGATACAATTCTTTTTGGCATGAGTTACGTTTAGCTTTGCTCTTCAGCACTCATTGAGGCCAATGACAACATTCCCCACTAGAGGAACATGAGCAATCTCTTCTCAGACTGGAATTATATTCCAAACCCTACCTCATTTATTAAAGCCAAGCAATGGTGTGTCTGCCAAGATGATACTCCTGAGGCAGGCATTTGACGATTTTATCTGCAAAAGTATTTCCAAAATCATTTTGGGAATGAAATTGGATGGATCTCTCACACACTTCTGTGGTCAGAAGCAACAAAAAGAAGGGGAGAAAAGCCAATTCCATTGAAGTCAGGACATTCTGCTGAGAGAAAGGAAAGGAAAGCCCAGAGCACTTTATTGTCAGACCAATGCCAACCAAGCCCACCTGAGGTAAAAGCAAAATACTGCAGATTCTGGAGATCTGAAATAAAAATAAAAAGTGCTGGAAACACCCAGCAGGCCGACAGCAGCTGTGTAGAGAGAAACAGAGTTAACATGTCCAATATGATTCTTCTTTGCAACTCAGTTTCAGTTTTATGACTGACTAAAACCAATCAATGACATTTTACTTTCTTTTGAAGATAAGAGAGTTTTCTGTTAAATAAAGTGGCAGAATAATTGCGATCTGGTCTTGCCTCACTAAAACTTACGTGTAAACACCTCATGATCCTGTTAGCTTTCCTTATTGCCTGCACATCATGCTTTTGGTTTAACCCACCAATATCCTCAGAATCTGTGTTGACTCCTGTTTCTATTTCCACTGTTAACTTTCTTCTCTAATCTCAATATCTTTCATTTCTCCACATTAAATATGGCTCATCAGGCCAGATTTCCAATCTATGCTTATGCCGGTATCAGCTTTATTTGTTGTATGAAGTATCGTGCACTAAGGGCTTTGCAATCTTGGTGTAACCCTTTAGAGTTAACCAGGCAGCTTCCATTAGTTTAAATGCATTATGAACCTATTAATGCAGATGCATTTACCAAGGAACCAATCAATGTTCACACTTATATGTTATATGTTGAATCAAAAAAGATCCTGAGGGGTCTTGACAGGGGTGGATGTGGAAAGGATGTTTCCGCTTGGGGGAGAATCTAGAACTAGGGGGTCACTGTTTAAAAATAAGTGGTCACTCAATTAAGACAGAGATGAGGAGAATTGTTTTCTGTCAGAAGGTATGAGTCTTTGGAACTCTCCTCCTCAAAAGGTGGTCGAAGCAGAGCCTTTGAATATTTTTAAGACAGAGCTAGATAGATTCTTGATTAACAAGTGGGTGAAAAGTTACCGGGAGTAGGTAGGAATGTGGAGTTGAGGTTACAATCAGATCAGCCATGGTCTTTTTGACAGCACAGCGGGCTTAAGGGGCTGAGTGGCCTTCTCCTGTTCCTAATTTGTATGTTTGTATGTAATAACTGTAATAACTGAGTTTGGTGCATTCACTTCCAGTTGTTTGTGACTGAAGAAAAACAAATACTTCTCACACCAGTTCCTGAGGGAGGCTAAAAAGCTGCAAAATGGATGTACTTGTACACTGTTTGCATATCAATATGGCTCTGTCATGTATTGTTCAGATACCAGTGGTGAATCATGCTGTACACGAAACTCAGAAAATAAATCAGAGGCATAAAGTGGAAACTCTACACTAAATATAGCCTACTCGAATGCTGTGACATTCCTTTTAATACTTTGTACCTTGTGTTAAGGAAAATAAATACTAAAATATGGGAAATGTGCCAACATTTTCTGGCAGGCATCACAATGTTCTAACCCAGGTCATTTTTGCCAGCTGTCATCCCAGTTCCACTAGCATGCTAAGATTGTCAAACATGTCGGCTTAAATTCCAATCTGAAGGAGGCAGTGCCTGGGCATCTTCATTTGTTAACTTTGCTTAGGCCAGGGTGAAATTCAGCAATGAATAATTCTAGACACTTCAGCAGTTCCGAGCTGCTCTAAAGAATAGCCCTATGCGTGATCTGTACATTGCAAAAAGTAAGGGTTAAAAATAAAATTTGTATCTGCTGAGGCAGAGTAGAGGACAACGTGGGTTACAGCTGCATTATGTGAAGAACTAGCTTGTTTTAACTCATAAGGTATTCATTAGTTATTGGACTCAACAAGTTGAGTACATTGGTCAATGCCACTTTTTGAACATATTCCTGTTCTTCAGTGTTGCTGTACAGTATTGAGACCCATGCTCACTGTTAGCAGTAATGTGAATCTGCCACAATTTTAACAGTTAAGTAAATAGGGGGAGTATTCCAAGATGCTGCTGCATGGAGGCTATCATTTTATACTCTTCCAACCAAAGGACTTGTTCATCACACAAGTCAGTCAAAAGACCCTTCAAAAGCTACAATTCTCCACAGTCAGTCATGGTCTGATAACAAGACTCATCCATTAGAGTAACGTGTTTATTGCTGCAACAGACTTTTGTCATTTTAACGATGCTGGAAAAACGAGTGCACTGCTAAACACAGAGTTACTTTACAACGAGCAGGTTATTGACTTTCTGACAGCCCAAAGATATCGTGTTACTATGGGGAGGATTTTCCCCTCGTCGGGCGGGTGCGGCGGGCAGGCCCGGGGGCAGCCGTGAAACTGACTGGCGCCCGCGTTCGGGCCCTGACTGCGATTTCACACCGGCTGGCCAATTAATGGCTGGCCAGTGTGAATCGCGCACTGCAATGCTGAACGCCGCCTGGGTGGGGGGGAGGAGGAGGGCAAGCACGGAAGTCAGTGGATGCACGTGGGTGCGCTCACAGAAAACTCCCTGAAGGCACAGAGCTGCCTCAGGGAGCTGCAGATTTTTAACTCTCCAAGTAAAGATTTTAAAATGAAGAAAAACAGGTCCCCTCACATGACTCTGTCACATGAGCAGAAACATGTTAAAAATGAGTTTTAAAAGCTTTTATTGTTTTCTTAATCAATGGCCAAAACTTCATCCCACCCGTGGATGAGTCATCGCAAAAAATGCAAAGACTGCTTGGCCTTTTCGCCCACCCGCTAACTGTTAGGTTGGATGGGCAGCGTAAAATTACATTTAATTCATTGATTAAGGACCTTATTAGGCTTCTTAATTGTCAGCGGGCGCACTGCCACCTCTCGCACGTGCCCGCCGACTGAAATATCGTGCAAGTGCGCAGTGACATCGGGACGCTCTCCCGACGTCATCACGCACTATTTTTCTCCCATTCGGGTCGGGCATGCACATGCCCGATAAAGGAAAACCTTTGCCCATGATGTCTATATCCCATGGCAAACTGCTGAACTGACTCCCAACTAGAGGAGAGTGAGATTAATTCATCCAGGGAGTGTTGTGTGAGCTTGTTCCAGTATCAAGTTTGCCATTCACTCCAGATTCAGGCTGCACTTACACTCTAACTGTAGGGTCAACCTGAAGCCAAACTGCTTCTATAGCCACACAATATGTTTGTTAACATTTCTTAAGCGTATTATGCACAGCTAGCAATTTAAACCTGGCCTTTGTAATCTTGTTTTTCTCATATATTTGTTCTCATTATGTGTGTGACAATGGATAGCATTTATTGCCTATTCCTTAGGGTATTAAGCGTCCATTACATAGTATGGGACTGGAGTTACGTAACTGGGTAGAGTGGCAAATTCCCTTCCCTCACAGACATTAACGAAGCAGTTGGCCTTTTATAATAATCATGGTCACTTTACCTGGTGGAAGTCCACCAATTCCCAATTTATTGAATTCAATTTCCCATGATGGGGAATATGAGCTTACAATCTCTGGATTGGTTGTCCAGTGTCAGCTCAGAGGTTAGGAACCGTGCGATGAGTAACTCAACTCCTGACTCCCCAAAACCTGTCCACCATCTATACGGCACAAGTCAGTATGTGATGGAATACTCTCCACTTGCCTGGATGAGTGCAACTCCTACAACACTGAAGAAGCTGGACACCATCCAGGACAAAGCAGCCCACTTGATTAGCACCCATCCACAAACATTCACTCCCTCCACCACCGACGCACAGTAGCAGCAGTGTGTACCATCTACAAGAAGCATTGCTGGAATTCACAAAGGCTTCTTAGACAGTACCTTCCAAACCCATGACCACTACCATCTAGAAGGACAAGGCAGCAGATAGATGGGAATACCACCACCTGCAAGTTCCCCTGCAAGTCACTCACCATCCTGACTTGGAAATATATCACCATTCCTTCACTGTCGCTGGGTCAAAATCCTGGAACTCCCTCCTTAGCAGCACTGTGGGTGTACCTACACCACATGGACTGCAGCAGTTCAAAAAAGGCAGCTAACCACCACCTTCTCAAGGGCAATTAGGGATGGGCAATAAATGCTGGCCCAGCCAGGAAGCCCACATCCCATGAATGAATAAAAAAAAGAACCACTAGGCTGCTGCACCCTCATGAAAATATGTAAAAAGAGGCAGATTTTATTCTACTGATGTCCAATTGATGTCTGGTGTCCAATTGTATTAGAATTAACCAAACAGTAAAGGAACTGCACAGACATTGGCTATGAGCAGCAGACAAGCAATGACTTTTCAGGCACAGTTAAACAGTGGGATCCTAACACAACACTTCCAGGTAAGTAATCTACACATTGCAAAGCAGAGTACAAAGAGACAAAGTTTAATGTTGGAAAATTGCCAGCATCTGTTAGATAGAGATTGTGACAAGATAAATGATTCTTCTCTCTGTGGGAATTTTCTTCAGGTCTCAATGAGGTTTCATTTCAAAGATATGTTGGTAAATGTGTTTCTAAATATCTGGAAAAAGTTTCATTATGCAGTAACAGGCCATTACTACAGAATAAAACAATATGAATACACATCACAATATGGGCATTTCCCAGTTATACACACATTCCATCATTTCCTAGGATTCACTACTAACATTTTTAAACACAATTTGGCAGCCACTTGCACAGAGCTCCTGTAGAGGGTGCTAATCGATTGATTTGACAGCTCTTAACCAAACTAATTATCAAGATTAAGAAGCACGGAGGAAATGTGGCTTTGAAAACCCTTTAGTATCTGGGATCTCGTAACTTTGTGGCTTCCCCCGTCACCAAGAGGCCCTCACTGAGCGGGCATCTTTCCCTTTGGATCTTCGGTGGGGCAAAAATCGTGAGATTTCTCCCATACGTTTTGTGTGGAAGTGATTGAGAAGTTTGCTTCCTGGAGATTTCATGTTTAATTTTACAAAGGACAAAGCAATTTATCAATTTCAGGTACGTAGAGAAGGAGGACTCTTCTCTTAATGTGCCGCCATTTGCCAAGGAAATTTGGAATTGAAATAAGAATTCCATTTGCAACGGAGCTTACAGAAGAAAAAAATACTTGCATTTGTAAAGCACTTCTCACAATGTCAGGATGCCCCAAAGCTTTTTACAACCAATGATGTATTTTTGAAGTGTAGTCACTGTTGTAATGTGGGAAATGGAACAGCCAATTTGCACACAGCAAGCTCCCACAAACAGCAATGTGATAATGAGCAGCTCATCTGTTTTTGTGATGTTGATGAGGGATAAATATTGGCTGGGAAACTGGGGCTAACTCCTCTACTCTTCTTCAAAAAGGTGCCATGCATTCCATTACATCCACCTGAGAGAGCAGAAAGGCCTTGGTTGACTGGCTCAGCTGAGAGGCAATAGTGCAGAACTCCCTCAGCACTGCACTAGCCTCTCAGCCTAGATATTTGTGCTCAGGTCTCTGGAGTGGGATTTGAACCCACAGCATTCTGACTAAAAAGGTGAGAGTGCTACACACTGAGCACCAGCTGATAAGTTAGGGGTTGCAATAAAAGCAATCTGACTTTTCTCGGTGGTCAACTAATCATCAATGTTCTGTAATATTATAATTATTATTTGCAGGAAACTGGCACACATTATTTATCAAACAGCAAGTTCCAAGACTAATGAATGCACTTAGTCGAGAATTTAAAAAAAAAACTTTCTTAGGATCTGGTCATTGCTGCAAAGGGATTAATTGCCCATTCCTAAACAGTGTGGCTTGCTTGATCACTTCAGATGGCAGTGAAGTCAGTATGTTGATGTGGGACTAGGATCACATTCAAGGCAGATCAGAGCAACAGGTTTCCTTCCTTAAAGATCATTTGTGAACCAGTTGGGCTGAAGTGACAATCTGACAGCTGAACTCAAATAGTCTGAATTATTACTGTAGGTTACTAGTCCAGTAACATAACCACAGCTCACTGTACCCTTAGTAACTACTATAACATAATGAGAGACTACAGCTGGCTAACCAATGGAATTTTTTCCCAACTTTATTTTATGAATTGGTCTGCAACTGGTAGCATTACTAATTCATCTGAGTGAGATATAGTGTTGGCCAACATTAAGGAAGTGTACTCGCTGGTTTTGATTATGAAGTAATGGTTATTTAATGCTGTAGCAAGTTTTTGTTAACGTCCATCAGCAACTATTGTCCTAAAATTACAGGTATCGAGGTACATGTTGGCCCTCATTGTGACTCCAGGCAGAAAACGGGAACAAAGGGATGAATTTTGGAGCACAAGTGGCACCCAGTTAGAAAAACAAAGTGGCTTGCATTTTAATCAAGTTTTGTAAATAAATAGGCATTTAGCTTTTCCAGGGCTGTACCTTTCAATATCAATCATATTTTAAATTGGGTCCTACACTATTTGAGTAACTTTGCTGTAATGTGTTTCTATGAAAACTCACATGGGAGATAGTCTAATATTATATCTAATAATTATATATAATAATATATCTATTATGTATAATAATAGATCTAATAATATATTTAATTATAATGAATATTATGCCAAATAAAACATTGCTGAACTTTACCTGTGCACAAGTGGCCAGGTTCTATAGCTGATGGGCTATTTGGTTTGAAGGTTGGCATATTAATTAATTGTTTATGCAATATGGTATTTTATCCTATTTGTAATATGATTTTTCATGTTGCAGGTCAAAGAAACTGAAAATTTCATAATGTCCATATGATATATTTAGAGCTAACCAAGAGAGCATGGTATTCTTCTAACTCTGGTACTGAAGCCAACAAACCAAGAGTCATGTGTTCATCCTGCCAAGTCAAGTTGTCAAATTGAATTCAATAAATCTAAACTAACATCACAAATCAATTGCCATGTTGTAAAAACCCAACCGCTTCATTAATATCCTTTTGTCATGACAGTGGCTCACAGCCCCAAATTGAACTTTTTAGGAAGACAAGTGGTTGTGGTGACAATGGAGACTGATTACCACATCTCAGCAGAAACTATCGCCTGTTGAGTTACATCTCAAAATGTGGAAATGGTCTGAGTAAAAAAAAAACAGACTCTGGGCGAAAGACATGCTTGTTTTTTCCCTTCCAGTGATACAGAATGAAATGGGTTAAAAAAGCTAGCTAGCTGCAGAACTGATACACGTGTTCTAATCCTGCTGCACTAGTATCTGCTGTGAGATTCACAACAGAAGAAGATCAACTAGGCATCACTGCTCAAAGTCAGCTCTACCAAAATCACCTAACTTAACGGCCACAACATTTCACCATCTAATCCTCACAGACAAGCCAAAGACTGATTTTGGTATATCTTTTAATAAACTTTTATTTAGACTTAACTTCTCATTTCTGATTTGTGTGTAGGTTTGTTACATTTTTATTATGTTTTTCTTGGGTTTTAGTAACTAATAAACTTACTCTTCCTTTGACTCATGAAAGCCTGGTTAAATTGGCTCCTTCTAAAACATAAATACATTTGGATTGGGAAAAGGTACCTGTGAGAGAAGGGATCCCTTATAAATTAACCTTACTGCGATCAACTGACGGGATTGAATAAAGAAGGGGAGCCAGCTCACTCCTCCTTATCCAGGATCACAAATTGGCAACCGTACTCAGGTTTGTAACACTACCCTTGTCTGGTGTACACTTGACTCCAGTCTCAAAGTAAGTGGTTGAATCTTAAAACCTTTCAGGCAATTAGGAATGGATAATACATGCTGCCTTGTTTGCAACACAAAAATATATTTTTATAGTAATTTAGTAGTACAGAACTTGAGTATTGTTGAAAAAAGACATGTTGTCAAAGCTTTTTGTCTTGCACTCATCAGGACAATTTGCAAGAATACCAAATATAAAGGGAACAATGATTTATACTGCATGAGAAAAGACTGCAGATTACCAACCAGTCAGCACTCTCTCCTCATGCAGTATGAATTCATTTGGGCATTTGTTTTTCAATTCCTTCAAGAGAAAATCCTGAACCTCACTACAAGTGATGTGCTGCTGTAAATGCAAGCAATCCTGATACTATTCCTGCTGACTTCATATTAAATAATGATTTACAAATGGGGCAGAAGAGGTAATTTATGACCCAATTTAACAGCAAGGAATTTGATCAATTAGAACTGGCAAGCATTCATATATTTTTCAGTCTCAATGATTCTTCCATTTATGCACACACTTAGATTGTATAAGAAAAGTAACTATTAATTACTTTTGTAGTGTTGCAAACTTTGGCATTCCTCTTTACTTGACACAGAAGGTTAAACATGATTGCGCAGCATCATTTGCAGATTTAAGTGTCTGGCAATTTAGCATAAACTGTTTACTTAAGAAATCACTGTGCATGTTTCTCCTTGGAGAAAATTAGTCATTTAGCCCTTTATGGTATTCGAATTTATTTTGCACTGTGAAACGTAAGAGGATTTGTACCACACAACATCATCAAATTGCATAGGATTTACAGCGCAGAAATGGATCATTTGACACAACTGGTCGATTGAAAGTGTTAATGCTTGATGTGAAACTCCAAGCACTCTAACTACCTTTTCCCACCTTGTCCCTCTATTCACTTCACCCACTTGTATGCATCAAGTCTGAATCAATTATCTGTGTCATCACAATCTGCTTCATCCATTCTATTTGAAAGTGAGTCCCACACTCCATATGAAGACGTTTTCCCAAATTCTTTATTTGAACTGCTAGAGGCTATTTTATATGTTTGAGTCCTCTTGCCTGGGCTCACCAACAAATGGAAACAGATTCTCCACTTCTATCTCATTGAACCATTTCTCAATTTTTATGACTTCCAGTATCCAGTTTCTGTCTATTTTCCAGCAAGAAGAGACCCAGCCTGCTCAATCTTTCCTGATAGTTCCATCTGGCAATTCAAATAACACCCTGAATATTTTCCTGCACTAGTTCCTACAGTGTGTCAGTATCTTTTTTTATAGTGTGGAGATCATGGGAGGAATTTTCTGAGTTTGCTGGCATCGGTGAGAAGGCCAAAAATCAGTTTCATGACGTGGTGAAGCCAGTTTGCAGTCATTCACTGTGCCCATCAATGGCTGTGCAAGTAGCCTCAAGATGGTGAGGGATGAGGAAGCAGTCTCCAGGGGATTTGAGGCCAGATGGAGATGTAAGGATGTGTGTGAGAATGAGAGTGGTGATGAGGCAGTGAGTGAGATGCCAGTGAATGTGTGATGGGCTTGAATGAGCGAGTTTAGAGTGATGAGATTGTTTCCTCACCCTGGTGGCATGGATGAGATCATTCATCCTCTATCTGCCAACCTCTTCTGTACAACATTGGCACTGACCACCACTGCCATCACCTCCCAAGTTGGAGTGGTAATGCTGCTGCCCCTCCTGTGGCCAGAGCGTGGGGAGGAGGACACTGTGGCCGGCCTCCATGGTGTCCAAAAGGCGCTCGAGGGACATGTCACTGAATTAGAGGGCTGCAGCCTTCTTGCCTTTTGGGGCCATGTCTACCTTGTAGCAGTTGTGGGCTGGAGGCACTGAGAGGTGTGCATGCAGCTGGACTTTAAATGTGGTGCCTGGCGTGACGAAGCAGCGCGATGCTCGACCGCCAATGAAACAGCATGTTTCCCAGGAATGCATGATTAATGAGGCAGGAATGGGATGATATGGTGTGAAAAACTGCCAATGCAGCCAGCAGATAAACGTTCTTTTACCCGCCCGTTTTTGCACTTAGTGCAAATCATGACAATTCCACCCCATAGTTGCACACAAGACTCCAAGTGTGTGGTCTAACCAAGGTATTATATAAATCGATCATTGTCTCCTTGATTTCTATTTGTATTTCCCTAAAAAACTTTGCACTCTTTCTGATCTTATCAATTTGCATTCCTACATTTGGTAATTTGTGCATCTTTATTCTCAAATTTATTAGTTCTTCTACTCCATTTAATTTATCTAGCAAGGAATAAGTAGTTTCCTATTTCCTCCGACCAATTTGAACTACCTCAGACCTCATTATATTTAATTTTATTTCCCATTTACCCACACACTCATCAAGCCTGCTTATTTCTTCTTGTATCTTGGCAAAGTCCCCCAGGTTATTAGTTCTACTTCCTAATGGTGTGCCATCTGAAACTTTCAAAACCATATCTCCAATTCCTGAGTCCAAATCATTTCTGTGTAGGATGAATAAGGGTCCCAGCAGTAAAGGTGTTTGTGGGTCACCACTTGCTGCCAGGCCAAGAAACTTCCCTTATCTCCCACCCTCTGCTTTTTGTTTTGCAATCACCTTTCAATCCATTCTTCAACCTGGCCATCAGCTTCACATATATCTGTCATGAGTTTTTATGTAGCACTTTATCATGCGGCTTCTGAAAATTCACATGTACCACATCTACTGCCTTTGATTACACTTTTTGGTACACCTTCAAAGTTAGTTAAGATGGCTTTGATTTTAGAAATCCAAGGTGGCTACTTTATATCATGTTCTCCATCTCTAGATTCATTTTCCTATCCTTTAGCAAAGATCCTACCACCCTTCCTACAACTGATCTAAAACTAACTGGTCTATATTTCCCTGGATTAATTATATCCCCTTCCTTGAAGATAGGAATTACTGTTGCTGTTAGGCAGTCATTTTTGTTTTCTGTTGAACTTTTATACATGGATACGAGTGTCTCTGTTATCTCCTCTCTAGATTCTTTAAGCTTCTGTTGGTGCAATCCATCTGGACCTTGGGAGAAAGGCGGAGGGGGTGCAGCATGGTAGGGGGGACTTGGAGTGGCAATATTGGTTAAAAATGGCATTACAGTACTGGAGAGAGAGGGTATTCCAGAGGGGTCAAGGACAGAATCTGCCTGGCTAGAGGTAAGGAATGGGAAAGGTGCAATAAAATTGATAGTTGTAGTATATGGACCACCAACTAGTGGAAGGGATGTGGAGAAACAAATTTGGAAAGAAATTATGGAGAGGTGCAAGAGTTACAGAGTAATCATAATGAGGGACTTCAATTATCCAAATATAGACTGGGATAGGAATAGTATAAAAGGACAAGAGTTCCTGGAATGTGTTTGAGATCATTTTCTGCAGCAATATATTTCCAGTCTAATGAAAGGATATACACTTTTGGACCTGGCCTGGGGAATGGGTTGGCCCAAGTGGATCAAATATTAGTGGGAGAGCTTCTAGGGGACAGTGCCCATTGTATCATAAATTTTGGTTAACCTTGGTTAATCTTCGGTTAATCAGGGAACAATCCAGAGCAGGGGTAGTTAATTGGAGGAATGCCAACTTGGATGGGATGAGAATGCATCTGAGCCGAGCAAGCTGGAAACAAATGTTGGCAGAAAAGGCAGTGAATGAACAATGGAAGACCTGCAAAGAAGAAATATTGCAGGTAATATCAAGGTATATTCCCTTGAAGGGGAAAGGTAGGATAAATAAATTCAAAGCGCCCTGGATGACGAGAGAGATAGAGGTAAAGATGAAAAGGAAGAAGTGTACAACGATATCAGGTAGAAAATACAATGGAGAATCATGCTGAATAAAGAAAATAGAGGAGAAGTGAAGAAACTATTAAGAAAAGCAAGGAGGGAGCATGGAAAGAGGCTGGCAGCGAACATAAAAGGGAATCCCAAGGTCTTCTATAAGCATGTAAATAAGAAGGTGGTAAAAGAAAGAGTAGGGCCGATTAGGGACAAAAAAGTGGAGTTGCATGTGGAGACTGGGTGTTGAACCAATACTTTGTATCAGTCTTTACAGAGAAAGAACTTGCTACCCGGGTCGAGGTGAGAGAGGAGATAACTGGTACACTAGAAGAAATTACAATCCAGAGGAAGGAGGTGTTGGAAAGTCTTTCTTTACATAAAATAGATAAAGTACCAGGACCGGATAAGATGCACCCGAGGGTACTGAGAGAGGTGAGAGTGGAAATTGCAGAGGCACTAGTGATAATCTTCCAGTCTTCCTTAGACACAGGGGAGGTGCCAGAGGATTAGAGAACTACAAATTTTACACCCTTGTTCAAAAAAGGATAAAACTGGCAAATACAAGCCAGTCATTTTGACCTCAGTGGAAGGGAAACTTCTGGAAACTATAGCATGGGATAAAATCAATAATCACTTAGACAAGTGCAGGGTAATTAAGGAAAGCCAGCATGGGTTCATCAAGGGAAAATCATGTTTGACTGATTTGTTGGAGTTTTTTGAGGAGGTAATAGAGAAAGTTGAAAAAGAAAATGCTACTGATGTGATGTATATGGATTTTCAAAAGGCATTTGATACAGTGCCACACAGTCAGACTTGTGAGCGAAATTCTAACTCTTGGAATAAAAGGGGAAGTCGGCACTTGGATAAGAAATTGGCTGAGTGACAGGGAACAGAGAGTAGTGATAAATAGTTGTTTTTCAGATTGGAGGAAGGTTTGTAGTGGAGTCCCTCAGGGGTCAGTGTTGAGACCCTTGCTCTTCCTGAAATCTATTCATGACCTAGACTGTGGTGTACAGGGCATGATTTCAAAATTTGCAGATGAAACAAGGATTGGAAACATTGTCAGATAAGATGGGGATAGTCTTGAACTTCAAAAGGACATAGACATGTTGGTGGATTGGGCAGATAAGTGGCAGTTGAAGTTCAATGCAAAGAAGTATGAGGTGATTTGTTTTGGCAGGAAAAATATGGTGAGACAGTATAAAGTAAAGGGAAAGCCTCTAAAGAAGGTGCAGGAACAGAGGGACCTCGGTGTATATATACATAGGCCATTGAAGGTGGCAGAGCATGTTGAGAGAGCAGTGAACAAAGCATATAATATCTTAGGCTTTATTAGTAGGGGCTTTGGCTAAAAGAGTAAGGCTGTCATGTTAAACTTGTATAAGACACAAGTTAGACCTCATCTGGAGTACTGTGTCCAGTTCAGAGTGCCACACTTGAGGAAGGGTGTGAAGGCATTGGAGAGAGTACAGAGAAGATTCACAAGAATGATCCCAAGAATGAAGAACTGTAGCTATGAGGATAGATTGGAGAGGTTGGGACTGTTTTCCTTGGAGAAAGAAGGTTGAGAGGAGATTTGATAGAGGTATTCAAGATCCTGAGGGGTATGAACAGGGTAAATAGTGAGAAGCTGTTCCCACTCAAGAGAGCATCAAAAACTAGAGGGACAGATTCAAAATAATTGGAAAAAGGAGTAAAAGTGATGTGAGGAAAATTTTTTCACCCAGAGGGTGTTTGGAGTCTGGAACAAGCTACCTGAAAGGTTGATGGAAGTAGGTTCAATCGAAGCATTCAAAAGGGAATTGGATTGCAACCTGAGAAGAGAATGTGCAAGATATGGGGATAAGACAGAGGAGTGGGACTAGGCTGAATGCTCTTTCAGAGAGACAGTGCAGACTTGATGGGCTGAATGGCTTCCTTCTGCACTGTAAAGATACCGTGCTTATGCTCTTTATATTTGGTTAGCTTGTCATGTTTCTACGTTTTTTTTCTATCCTAAGCATCATAATATCCCTCTTGACTTTTCTAATATCTTTCCTCTTGTTAGCCTCTTCAGTGAAAACAGAGCCATTCTGTATCCTGGCCATTTCAATATCATCTCCTGGCAGCTTGTTTCTCTTATCTCCTCCTAATGGTCTGAGCACTATCCAAATTCTCCTTTTGTTACTTATGTATTGATACATTCTTTACTATATATTTTATATACCTGTATATATTCCTTTAATGAGAGTGTGAGAAGAGAACCCTGAGCCAGGCAGTCAGCAGCACCTAGAGGAGGGTGTGAGGGGAGGACCCTGAGCCAGGCAGTCAGCAGCACCTAGAGAAAAAAACAAGAGCTATAAAAACAGCATGAAAGGCGGCAAGAGTTTAAGAGCAGAGGTGACTGAGAGAGTTCAGTGAGGAGTGAGGAGGTGCTTCTTTCCTTTTCTACCTTTCCTCAGAAAGAAGAACGGAGGCTTTGGCAACTAGGGCCTGGTGAGTAAATTAGAAAAGTGCAATAATTTTAAACAAGTAGCTATACTTGGATTTAACTGAGAAGCACCAGGAATAAGAGAAATTTAGGGCTAATATAACAAAGTAATATAAATAATCCAAAGTAGAATAAAGTTAACGTAAAGGGAGTAGAGTTAAGACATGGCAGGGCAGCTCAGTCGAGTGGAATGCGAGTCCTGTAATACGTGCAAAGTCATGGACGCTACCAGAGTCCTCGATGACCACATGTGCAGGAAGTGCTGCCAGCTGCAAAAATTTGAGCTCTGTGTTTCAAGCTTGGGTAGTAGCTGGAGTCACTGTGGTGCATCCGCGAGGCTGAGAGCTATGTGGATAGCATGTTCAGAGAAGTGGTCACACCACAACATAAGGGCTAGGGGACAGAGAGGGAATGGGTGACCACCAGGCAGTCCAGGAGAAGTAGGCAGGTAGTGCAGGAGTCCCCTGGGTCCTGCTGAGAAATTGTTTTTCCATCTTGGAAGCTGGGGAGGGCACTCATTCCTCAGAGGAGTGTAGTTGGAGCCAAGTTTGTGGCACCACAAGCGGCTTGGATGCACAGGAAGAGAAGAAGAAGAAAGAAAGAGCTACAGTGATAGGGGATTCATTGGTTAGGGTACAGACAGGCATTTCTGTGCAATAGACATGACTCTAGGATGGTATGCTACCTTCCTGGTGCCAGGGTCAAGGATGTCACAGAGCGTTTGCAGGACATTCTTCTGGGGGTGGGTGATCAGCCAGAGGTCGTGGTCCACCTTGGTACCAATGACTTAGGTAGAAACTGGGTTGTGGTCCTGCAATCAGAATTTAGGGAGCTAGGTAGAAAATTAGCAAGCAGGACCACTGATGTAGTAATCTCTGGATTACTCCCAGTGCCACGTGCCAGTGAGTATAGAAATAGGAGGATAAGGCAGATAAATGTGTGGCTGGAAAGCTGATACAGGAGGGAGGGCTTTAGATTCCTGGAACACTGGGACTGGCTCTGGGGGAGATGGCACCTGTGCAAGCCAGACAGGTTGCACATAAATAGAGCTGGCACTGAGTTCTTTGCGGGGCGTTTTGCTAGTGCTGTTGGGAGGGCTTTAAACTAACTCGGCAGTGGTGTGGGAATCAAGAGAAAATATTAGAGAGGAATACCAGGGTGCACAAAATACTGGGAGGGACAGATAGCACTAGTATAGAGAATAGTAAGTTAATAGATGAAGTCAGGGCCCAGGAGAAAGTAACAATTTAAATCAGGGTCACTGTGCGTGTGTGTGAATGCATGGAGTATAGTAAATAAGATTGGGGAGTTACAGGTGCAGATTGCCATGTGGAAATATGATGTTGTGGTGGTAACAGGGACCTGGCTCAAGGAATGGCAGAACTGGTTGTTAAATATTCCCAGGTACAATGTATTCAGAAAAGAAAGGAAAGGAAGGAAAGGAGGAGGGATGGCAGTATTAGTTAAGGAGAGCATTGCAGTGCTGGAGAAAGAGGATGTCCCAGAGGGTTCAAGGACAGAATCAATTTGGCTAGAGCTAAGGAACAAAAAGTGTGCAATTACGTTGCTCGGTGTAGTCTATAGACCACCAATAGTGAGTAGGATGTAGAAGAACAAATCTGCAGGGAAATTACAGAGAGTTGCAAACATTATAGAGTAGTTATAATGGGTGATTTTAATTACCCGAATGTAGACTGGGACAGTGGTAGTGTAAAGGAAGGAGAGGGGCAAAAGTTCCTAGATTGTGTTCAGGAAAATTTTCAGCAGTAGTATATGTCCAATCCAACAAGAAAAAACAGTGTTGGACCAGGTTCTTAGAAATAAAGTGGGCCAAGTAGATCAAGTGTCAGTGGGGAAACATTTAGGAGACAGTGATCATTGTATTGTACAACGTTTTAAGATGATGATAGAAAAGGGCTATAGACAAACCAGGATAAGAAGAATTAACTGGATGAGAGCCAACTTCAATGGGGCAAGAATAGAGCTGAGCCAGATGGACTGGAACAAAAGATTGGCAGGAAAATCTGGAACTGAACAATGGTCTACCTTCAAAAAAGAATTGGTTCAGGCACAGTCAAAGTATATCCCATCGAAAGGGAAAGGTAGGGCTAACAAATCCAGGGCTCTCTGGATGAAAAATGAGATAGAAATTAAGATAAAGAAGAAAAAGTGTGCTTATGACAGGTGTCAGGTAGAAAATACAATTGAGAACCAAGAGGAATACAGAACGTTCAGAGGGGAGGTGAAAAAACATATAAGAGAAACGAAGAGGGATTATGAGAAAAGATTGGCAGTCAACATAAACGGGAATCCCAAAGTCTTCTATAGGCATATAAATAGAAAAAAGGGTGGTAAAAGGAAGAATAGGGCTGATTAGGGACCTAGAAGGGAATTTACACATGGATGAAGGGGCCATGGCTGAGGTATTAAATGAATATTTTGCACCCTTCTTTACCAACGAAGTAGATGCTACGCAGGGACAGACGAGGAAACTCTGTCACTCTAAGAGTTCAAAATTGATAAGGAGAAAGTGTTGAATAGACTGTCAGTACTTAAAGTTGACAAGGCACTGGGATCGGATGAGATGCATCCAAAGATATTGAAGGAAGTGAGAGTAGAAATTGCAGGGGCACTGGCCATAATTTTTCAGGCTTTCCTAGACTCAGGGGAGGTGCCAGAGGACTGAGAATTACAAATATTATGCCCATGTTCAAAAAAGGTTGTAAGGATAAGCCCAGCGATTACAGACAACGAAACAATGTACAGCTCCTCATGACAATTTGCTACACTGCTGAAGCCCTGAATGTTCTTCCTCTTGACTCCTTGTCATATGCTCTCTTACACCATCATTATGTGAGGTGCTATTTACATAATACCATACATTAACTCTTACAAACACTAATACTACATCTTACAGAAGTCTTTGTCCATCTTTTTTTTACATTCATATTTCCATGCTACCCCATCTCTCTCCAAGTCTCTGACATCACAGATTCAGTTGGTCAGGAGGCTTCATAACTCTCCCTGATCATGTTCTTGTTAGACTTGGATGATCAGTAGTGTCTTTTTGAACTCCCTTTTTCTTGACTTAATTAGTCTTCATTGAGAGTTGTAGTATCTGACTCAGAAATTAATGAAGAACCAATGTTTGGTTCTTCCAAATGTATGACTAATTGTTGTCTTTGGTGAATAGAATAAGCTTCCTCTGGTTTCTACATATAGTACCTTCTGAAGTATGTGCTAAATAAGGTCTCTGTTGATTGTCATCTTTCTGGACTATAAATCCTTCTTTCCCCTTGTCCGACATCTGGAGCTGGATTGATCTGCTTCTTCCTCTCTTCACTGTTATACTTTTCTCAATCACATTTCCTTCTCTCTTTTTTTGATTTTGCAGGTTTATCCCTCTCTTTGCGTTTCACATGTTCCCCATCCTGGCTTCTTGAGGATGCCCTCTTTCTTCTGTTTGTTTTTTCTGTCCTTCTTTATTTCTGACGATGACTCCTTGCAGCCTCTTGTTCTTGAACATTCATTTAGTCCTGGACTTCTAGCCCTGGGAGTAACTCCTTGGTTTGGACGGGAAGCTGTGAGGAATCCACCTGATCAATGTCTTGGTTTCCTTCAAAATCCAGCAGACCTGGTTTATCAATAAGTTCATTTTCTTCCCACTTAGAAATGCTGGACATTGCATGGTTTTGTTCCATGTCTAGCTTTTGACTTCTTTGACTGTTAGCATCCTTGATGACCACTTTGGTGGATTGACTGATGCAGATGTACTTTCTGGAAGGTCACCACTGAAGGATGAATGTGGTGTTTGAACAGAGCATTCCCTCACCAGATTTTCATCTTCCACTTTTGAAGCAATACTACCGAGTGGTGCCCACCCTCATTCTTGTATTTTTCCTGGTCAAATCTTTTTGCTATGCATTTCTTGTGGGTGAGTGGACTTCCTTCCTCCTGGATATCATCTTGCAAAATGGCTGGACTCACTGTGAGGAGTATCAAACAGTCAACACTGAAGTCATGATCCAGATCTTCAGCGCAGTTGGATAGTTTCAGGGACACATTTCTGAAGTCACCCTTGGATTCTTGCTAATTGACTTCTTCCATTTTGCAGATAAGATTGGGGTCGATACAAGCTCTTCTTAAAAGGGAGAATTCCTGGTTCTGTAGAACACGGAGTGTTTCCGGTATCTGTTTTCTCTTGTACTGGAGTGTTGTCTGTAACTTTCCTTCCTGGGAAATTTTCACTCCCTCCTGGACCTTTACAGCTGGGTTTCCATTGGCTGCAGGAAATGTGTTGGTAACCATGGGCTTGTTGTCCGATAAAACCATTATACTTGCTCCAATATCTAGCTTAAAGTTGGTGATATGTCCATTGACACATATATCTATGTTGCAGAATGCACGATCGGGATCATTGATCTCACCCAGGAAACACTTTTGTTGCTCTTCAGGTGGAAATTCTTCAACTTTATTAATAGCATTACACATAAAGGCTTTTTCTTTGAAACCTGTGAAGTTAGAGGTTTTACTTTGGCACATCTTCCTGAAATGGTGGATCCTTCTGCAGAGAAAGCTTTCTGCAATGTTTGCAGGTTACTGTTTGCAGCTGTGGGAGTATTTTGGTGCCACAGCACTGGCAGGGTTTTATGGCATCCTGTACTTTCCCTCTAAATTGCACTTTATTTTCTGGTGCTTCTTTTACATTCTTGGGCTTAAGGAGCTGTATGGTCACTGGAGGTTTCCTGATCCAAGGTTTTTCTTCACCTCCCAATATTGCCCTGCTCTATTTATGGACCTCTGCTTGTCTCACCAACTGTATTGTTTTTTCGAAGGTGAGATCTTCCTTAGATTACAATAAGTCTGATACAGAGTCATTGGTAACACCGACTACAATACAGTCTTCTGTTAATTCTGTTTTTAGGTCTCCATGCTCACATCCTTCAACCTGCCGGTAAAAGACATTAATAAAAGCATCTACTGCTTCACCGGGTTTCTGGACCTTTTTGTTGAATTTGACCCTTTCCAGAATCTTATTGCTCCACAGGTTGAAATAGTTATCGAAGGCTTTTGGGACTTCTTCAAATTTATCAGAGGTCTCATTGAGACGGTGCCTTACAATAATATCATCTGCTACTGCACCTGTAGAGTAAAGTAATGTGTTGACCTGTTCAGCTTCAGACTTACTGTCCATTCCTGAAGCAATTCAGAACCTAAAGAGTCTTTTTCTCCAAAATGTACAGTTTTGAGTTTAATTTGGTCCTTCCATGTGTCCAAACCTCTCAGGGAGCAGAAATGTAGGATCCATGGCTTTTCTAAGCTTTTAGGTGGTTTACCTGAAGTTTTAAATTTTCCTTCCAATATTTGAAGCTTTCCCGTTCTGTTCAGCCTCTCAACAAGACTGGTCACCATCTCTCCTGCAGGATCTTTCAGCTGGACTTGGTAATTATTGTTTGAATACTTCAAAGGTGTTAAAAACTACATTGCTTTAAGTTATTTCAATAATCTCTTCATTCCCTTCCCCTGGAGTGTCGAGTATTTGCTGCTGCTTTTTTTTGCTTTTTTTCTCTTTTGTGCTGCCTCGTGATTGCCATGTGTAATGGTGCCAACTTCAGACTCAGACTGCAGGGTTTTCCACCCTTGCTACAAGTCTGGTTTGAGCAGTGCTGCCTGCCCAGCGCACTGTTAAAATTGATTTTTACTCTTTTTAAGGGCTGCTCACCAGTTCCATGATCTTTGCTTGGTTTTCCAACTGAAGCCTATGATCGCTGGATTGGGATTCCCTTTTCAGGCCACCACATGCCATTGCTGCAGCCCTGCATGACTTTAAAAGTCGATTTTCCGACTCTTCCTCCCTCCACTTCATCTATGGAGCAGCTTTGGAGTTCTTCAACTGTGTATTGCAGAGTTATGCTGTTTTTGCACCATCTAATCTTCTTTAAAGTTAAATTTTCAGTGTTTTGGTGCCCATCACTGCTGCAGCTGTGTTGTACGCTGGTTAGTCTAGCTGAGGAATGATTACTAAGACATTGGTGTGTCCAAACAATAACTGGTTTATCTGATACAACTGAACTACGTACAGATACCCATGACCAGGTTTTACACTGCTGAAGCCATGAACATTCTCCCCCTCGACTCCTCATTATATGTTCCCTTACATCGTCAGTATGGGAGGTGCTATTTACCTACTCCCATGCGTTAACCCTTACACACCCTAATACTACAAAGAGGAAAGGAATTTTCCAAATTACCCAACCCCCCCCACCACAACACTTTGGCCTGGGTTTCTTTTTCTGGTCTTTTGCCTCTCTTAGGCGATTACGTGGCTGTAGAGGGGAGGGGGAGGGACACTGGGGGTGGGGTGGAGTGTGGGGGCGGGGTTTGGGTTAGGCTTCCTGTGTGTAAGCCATGTTGTATAGAGCAGCATGTACGTTCGTAACATACTAAAGCCAGATTCCAACATTACAAAAATGACTACACTTAAAAAGTACTGCATTCATAGTAAAGTGCTTTTGGATGTCCCAAGTTGCGAAAGGTGCTGTGGAAATGCAATTTCTTGCTTCTTTCTATCCTTACGTTGCCCCCAAATTACATGAAACTATACTAATTCTATAACTCAAGCTTGTGAATAAAACAAAAAAACATGAACTGCAATTACTACTTCTAGATTCATTGGTCCAAATCTTCCTTTCAGCAGGGGAAGGAGTGAACCCACCGCTCACTGTGATTTAAACTCCACACTAACCATTTCACACAGAACCTTTGCACCTTCTGGTTCTAAATCCAGTTTGAATCCAGTGACAAGCAGAGTGGGGAAGCCAAATGGTGAAGCATGATTCCAGCAAAACCACACCTCCTTTCTCATCATGAAATTAAGACACCACCCTTAAGATCTGTCTTCAGTTCATTCACTTGCTCTGTTTATAAATGGACTGGTCACTGCCAACAGTGCAAAACCTCACCCCCTGACAGTGTTCAATCCCACCACAACCCCTCCCCCAATAGTGTTCACCCTCTCCCCTCACCATGGACAGTGTTTACCCTCTCCCCAGCCCCCGACAGCGTTCACCCTCTCCCCTCACCGCAGACAGTGTTCACCCTCTCCCCTCACCATGGACAGTGTTCACCCTCTCCCCTCACCCCCGACAGTGTTCACCCTCTCCCCTCACCCCCGACAGCGTTCACCCTCTCCCCTCACCCCCGACATTGTTCACCCTCTCCCCTCACCCCTGACATTGTTCACCCTCTCCCCTCACCGCGGACAGTGTTCACCCTCTCCCCTCACCGCGGACAGTGTTCACCCTCTCCCCTCACCCCCGACAGCGTTCACCCTCTCCCCTCATCCCCGACATTGTTCACCCTCTCCCCTCACCCCCGACATTGTTCACCCTCTCCCCTCACCGCGGACAGTGTTCACCCTCTCCCCTCACCGCAGACAGTGTTCACCCTCTCCCCTCACCGCGGACATTGTTCACCCTCTCCCCTCACCGCGGACAGTGTTCACCCTCTCCCCTCACCGCGGACAGTGTTCACCCTCTCCCCTCACCGCGGACAGTGTTCACCCTCTCCCCTCACCCCCGACAGTGTTCACCCTCTCCCCTCACCCCCGACATTGTTCACCCTCTCCCCTCACCCCCGACATTGTTCACCCTCTCCCCTCACCCCCGACAGTGTTCACCCTCTCCCCTCACCGCGGACAGTGTTCACCCTCTCCCCTCACCGCGGACAGTGTTCACCCTCTCCCCTCACCCCCGACAGTGTTCACCCTCTCCCCTCACCGCGGACAGTGTTCACCCTCTCCCCTCACCCCCGACAGTGTTCACCCTCTCCCCTCACCCCCGACATTGTTCACCCTCTCCCCTCACCCCCGACAGTGTTCACCCTCTCCCCTCACCCCCGACAGCGTTCACCCTCTCCCCTCACCGCAGACAGTGTTCACCCTCTCCCCTCACCGCGGACAGTGTTCACCCTCTCCCCTCACCGCGGACAGTGTTCACCCTCTCCCCTCACCCCCGACAGTGTTCACCCTCTCCCCTCACCCCCGACATTGTTCACCCTCTCCCCTCACCCCCGACAGCGTTCACCCTCTCCCCTCACCCCCGACATTGTTCACCCTCTCCCCTCACCGCGGACAGTGTTCACCCTCTCCCCTCCCCCCGACAGTGTTCACCCTCTCCCCTCACCGCGGACAGTGTTCACCCTCTCCCCTCACCCCCGACATTGTTCACCCTCTCCCCTCACCCCCGACAGTGTTCACCCTCTCCGCTCACCATGGACAGTGTTCACCCTCTCCCCTCACCCTCGACAGTGTTCACCCTCTCCCCTCACCCCCGACAGTGTTCACCCTCTCCCCAGCCCCCGACATTGTTCACCCTCTCCCCTCACCCCCGACATTGTTCACCCTCTCCCCTCACCCCCGACAGTGTTCACCCTCTCCCCTCACCGCGGACAGTGTTCACCCTCTCCCCTCACCCCCGACAGTGTTCACCCTCTCCCCTCACCGCGGACAGTGTTCACCCTCTCCCCTCACCGCGGACAGTGTTCACCCTCTCCCCTCACCCCCGACAGCGTTCACCCTCTCCCCTCACCCCCGACAGCGTTCACCCTCTCCCCTCACCCCCGACAGTGTTCACCCTCTCCCCTCACCCCCGACAGTGTTCACCCTCTCCCCTCACCGCGGACATTGTTCACCCTCTCCCCTCACCCCCGACAGTGTTCACCCTCTCCCCTCACCGCGGACATTGTTCACCCTCTCCCCTCACCCCCGACAGTATTCACCCTCTCCCCTCACCCCAGACAGTGTTCACCCTCTCCCCTCCCCCCAGACAGTGTTCACCCTCTCCCCTCACCGCGGACAGTGTTCACCTTCTCCCCTCACCGCGGACAGTGTTCACCCTCTCCCCAGCCCCCGACAGTGTTCACCCTCTCCCCTCCCCCCAGACAGTGTTCACCCTCTCCCCTCCCCCCAGACAGTGTTCACCCTCTCCCCTCCCCCCCGACAGTGTTCACCCTCTCCCCTCCCCCCGACGGTGTTCACCCTCTCCCCTCACCGCGGACAGTGTTCACCCTCTCCCCTCACCCCCGACATTGTTCACCCTCTCCCCTCCCCCCGACGGTGTTCACCCTCTCCCCTCACCGCGGACATTGTTCACCCTCTCCCCTCACCGCAGACAGTGTTCACCCTCTCCCCTCACCGCGGACAGTGTTCACCCTCTCCCCTCACCCCCGACAGTGTTCACCCTCTCCCCTCACCCCCGACAGTGTTCACCCTCTCCCCTCCCCCCAGACAGTGTTCACCCTCTCCCCTCACCCCCGACAGTGTTCACCCTCTCCCCTCACCCCCGACAGTGTTCACCCTCTCCCCTCCCCCCAGACAGTGTTCACCCTCTCCCCTCACCCCCGACAGTGTTCACCCTCTCCCCTCACCCCCGACAGTGTTCACCCTCTCCCCTCCCCCCAGACAGTGTTCACCCTCTCCCCTCACCCCCGACAGTGTTCACCCTCTCCCCTCACCCCCGACGGTGTTCACCCTCTCCCCTCCCCCCAGACAGTGTTCACCCTCTCCCCAGCCCCCGACGGTGTTCACCCTCTCCCCTCCCCCCAGACAGTGTTCACCCTCTCCCCTCACCCCCGACGGTGTTCACCCTCTCCCCTCCCCCCAGACAGTGTTCACCCTCTCCCCAGCCCCCGACGGTGTTCACCCTCTCCCCTCACCGCGGACAGTGTTCACCCTCTCCCCTCCCCCCAGACAGTGTTCACCCTCTCCCCTCCCCCCAGACAGTGTTCACCCTCTCCCCTCCCCCCAGACAGTGTTCACCCTCTCCCCTCCCCCCAGACAGTGTTCACCCTCTCCCCTCCCCCCAGACAGTGTTCAACCTCTCCCCTCACCCTCGACAGTGTTCACCCTCTCCCCAGCCCCCAACAGTGTTCACCCTCTCCCCTCACCCCAGAGTGTTCACCCTCTCCCCTCCCCCCAGACAACATTCACCCTCTCCCCTACCCCCGACAATGTTCACCCTCTCTCCTACCCCTAACAGTGTTCACTATCTCCCCTCACCCCCTCCAACAATATTCACCCTCTCCCCAGCTCCTGACAGTGTTAACCTGTCTTCCCTCACACCCCCGACAATGTTCACCCTCTCCCCAACCCCTGATAATGTTCACCCTCTCCCCAACCCTTGACAGGGTTCATCCTCTCCCTCAGCCCCTATAGTGCTTATCCTCTCCCCAAACCTCTGACAATGCTCACCCTCTCCCTCACCCATGACAATGCTCACTCCCTTCCTCAGCCCTGACAGCATTCACCACTGTCATTCGGACAACGCTCACCACTCCACCAACCCCCTCACTTTCAGCTCACCCTCCCCTACCCTCACCCAAAACAATGCTCACCCCCTCCCTACCCCACTGCAGACCTTCCTCTGCCCTCACCTCAAACAATGCTCATTCCCCCTCCCTGCACATTGCCCAACAGTGCTAACTCTCCTGACATCAGCTGGCAGGTGGCTTTGGAGGGGATGTGGTGAATATTGTCAGCAGGAGGGGTGAACATGGCTGGGAGGGAGGGGTGATTGTTTCCTGGAGGGGCAGTATGTTGGGTGAGGAGTTTTGGTGTTGCCATTGTGCTGAAGTGCTTTGACACTCCAGCTGGCTGCACACCTCAGCAGGCTTCACACCTGCTAGGTACAGTTATAAGTATATCTGTGTGAAAAATAGGGTAAGTATAGCACAAAAACCCAAGGAAGACAGCTGTGGTTATTGGAGGTCAGTCACCTCAGTTCCAGGACATCACTGCAGGAGTTCCTCAGGGTCGTGTCCTCAGCCCAGCCATCTACAGTTGCTTTATCAATGACCTTCCCTCCATCATAAGGTCAGAAGTGGGGGTGTTCGCTGATGATTGCACAATGTTCAGCATCATTCACGACTCCTCAGATACTGAAGCAGTCCATGTCCAAATGCAGCAAGACCTGGACAATATCCAGACTTGGGCTGACAAGTGGCAAGTAATATTCGCGCCACACAAGTGTCAGGCAATGACCATCTCCAACAAGAGGGATAAGAGAGAACCTAACCATCGACCCTTGACATTCAATAGCATTACCACCACTGATTCCCCACTATCAATATCTTGGGGTTCAGAAACTGAACTGGGCTAGCCATATAAATACTGTGGCTACAAGAGTAGGTCAGAGGCTGGGAGTTCTGCAGAAATTAATTCACTTCCTGACTCCCCAAAGCCTACCCACCATCGACAAGGCACAAATCAGGAGTGTGATGGAATACCCTGCACTTGTCTGGATGACACTCAAGAAGCTCAAAGTCATCCAGAATAAAACAGCCCGCTTTATTGGCACCCCATGCAACACCTTCAATGTCCACTCCCTCCACCACCGACGCACAGTGGCAGTAGTGTGTACCATCTACAAGATGCACTGCAGAAACTCACCAAGGCTCCTTTGACGGCACCTTCCAAACCTATGATCTCTACCACCTAGAAGGACAAAGGCAGCTGATAGATGGGAATACCACTGCCTGCAAATTTCCCTCCAAGCCACTCACCATCCTGACTTGGAAATTTTTTGCCGTTCCTTCACTGTCACTCGGTAAAAATCCTGGAACTCTTTCCCGAACAGCACTGTGGGTGTACCCACACCACATGAACTGCAGCAGTTCAACAAGGCGGCTCATCACCATCTTCTCAAGGGCAATTAGGAATGGGAAACAAATGCTGGCCCAGCCAGCCCACATCCTGTGAAAGAATAAAAGAAGTGCAGTGCATGTGCACACATCGGGACTTCCTCAAGGTCCTGAGGCCCATCGGCAACTTGAGTCATTCACCGTTCTCCACAGCAGGAGACTCAGGGCACAAGGTACTTGATAGTTAACTAGTAAACTTGGCAGTAAATTATGTTTGGCACATCAGGAATTATAAGCATTAACTTGACAAAACCTCAACTACATCTCATCGATGCTATTGACTTTTTAAAAATAATGCTGTGTTTATACTATATTTCCCAGCCTCAGCTGCAAATCTGAACTCAGGTCAGTCAGTCAGTATCTGGAAAGGGACAAGACACATTAAAATGATGTGTTCTAATGAAGGGGTACAAACAGTGTTATAATCTGACCTATTGCCTTACAGAAGCTGACAATATTTCTATCACTTGTTCTCCACTCACAGGGAGAAAGCTCAGGCATATTGAAGACTCCTCACTTACTGGTTACATTCCAATGTTCAGAGACTGCGAGTGGAAGAGTTCTCTGTCTCTCAATATTAAATTAACTCCAGGTAAGTTTACAAACCCAAAACATCCCGTGAGCGCTTGTTACACTGACTGTCATACTGATCTGCAGTTATACTGCAGGTGTTGCAAACCCCGAGTGCTTTTAATAGCCTCTAGGGAGTCCTGTGCTTCTCCCCATAATCCCTAGGTCAGGTGCTAATTACAGGTTGTACTGAAACTTCAGGGTTAGAAAAAGGCAGTTTGTGATTACAATGGAAATACACTTCAAAGTTCTTGGACCTTACATTTGTTTTAATGACAAAATAAAAACAGAATTACCTGGAAAAACTCAGCAGGTCTGGCAGCATCGGCGGAGAAGAACAGAGTTGACGTTTCGAGTCCTCATGACCCTTCAACAGACGAGCCTTAAAGTGAACATTCTTGCTGGGTGATAAGCATCGCTGTAAAATTTGCTGCTTGGCCCAGGATGGAATAACCTGGCACTGATCCTAAAAACCGAATGAAGTGTCATATCAAAATTAACATTTCAGAATGAAGCATAGAAAAGTACGCAGATATTAACAAATCATTGTATGCAATGGGAAGCTCTTCAGGGTGCAGGGATAATTGGGGCTTGGGTCATCGAATATTGTATTACAATTGAAGGGAGAAATAGTTTTAAATATGACACCAAGTTGCACACAAAGTTCGAGCAAAGCTTTGCTCTTCAGTCTGTTCTACATCAGCATTGCACGTGCTTGAATGGGACCTTGTCGTTCTGTGGAATACAACTGTGTTTCTTAAACATTTTGGGCATTTAAAAGGCAAATTATTCTGCTTCATAGCGCTAAGCAACTGGTAGAGGGCTGGTATGGCACCTACTATGCAGCTTTGTTTTGTTTTGATATGCCTTAGCTCCCACCTAATTTTGAAATTTAAATAATGTACGTAAACTTGCCTCAATTTAAAATACATCACATGAAGCATTTCCCCTGTGCAGAGGGGCTTCCAAGTATTTTGTTAAATATAACACCTGAAAGCTCCCTTCCAAGCCACTCACCATCCTGACTTGGGAATATATCGCTGTTCCATCACTGTCACTGGGTCAAAATCCTGGAGCTCCCTCCCTAACAGCAGTGTGGGTGAACCTACACCACATGGACTGCAGCGGTTCAAGAAGGCAGCTCACCATCACCTTCTCATGGGCAACTAAGGATGGGCAATAAATGCTGGCCCAGCCAGTGGTTCCCACATCACGTAAATGAATAAATAATAAAAATGTATAAATTGAGAAGATGCTCAGACTGTAGTGCCAGAAGGGACTGTTGCTATCTAGCTGGGTTAATGACAGGGATGAGCTGGGACGGGAACGGGCTTCGTCATTCCATATTAAACAGGCATTTACCATTGAATCGCGCCTTTTTCAAATCTGTTCCTAATTATGATATTCCAAGGTTAAAAGAGCTGCCAGTCTTAAAAAAATTGATCCACGTCATCAAACGCATCGAACCTACTGTCAAGCGACTGTTTTGCAATTGGCATGCAGGAAATCATTGGGCAGAGGACATTTACATTGGTTCAATACATCTGACAATTGGAGGATTGATCTTTTATTTACCAGGCAGAACCGTGACAAGTGCAGCCACCATCAGCCTTAAAAAGTGCCTTTTTTTTTTGCAAACGTTGTGGGGGTGGGGGAGGGGGTGAGAATAGAACAAATAAACGAGGGAACTATGAAGGAACAGGAACAGTTTGTGGCAGAGCTGAGCAGCCCCGGGATTGGGAGTCCCGATCCTCCTCCCTTTCCCATTGCCGCCTTGTCTTCTCTCTTTCACTGCCTCAAGCCGAGCAGAACAGGTGAAAGGCGCCGATATGAACCGTTTCGTGGCTGTTGCCTGCGTCGCTTTAGAAGCTTTGTTCCCAGTCACGGACCTTCCCCACCCCCCCCCCCCCCCCCCCCCCCCCCGCCACACAAAAAAGGAAAATGTGACTTCAAAAGAGCTATTCACACCCCACTTCGCATGATGTGCTTTAATCCACTGAACTGAAGCCACACTTCATTCCCAAAAGCTCCACAAATAAAAAAAAATCCGGAGCTGAAATCTGTTTCATGCAGACAAAAGTAACGATTAAAGCTGTGCTGCCCCGGGATTGTGCCGAGATTCTTGCTCCTGCCATTAATTAACCTTACAAAAGGGGTTCATTTCCTGACATTCAGGATCAATGGAAGGAAGAAGAACAGAAGACCCTTTCACTGAAAGCAATAGATTGGTAAGAAAACGGTAAGTGAAGAAAGGAAAGCGCACAGTTCCCCGCCCCCCCCCCCCCCAACAAAGGCTGGACACTTTCAATACTGCCTGCTTGTTTGAGGTTAGGGTAGGAGAAAAAGAATTCGTAATCTTTACCTGCATAGACATACATTACAGCTGTAAACAGCACCAGTCTGCATTGTGGGTAATGGGCTTAACAGAGTGAGTTGTATCTATGCAGCACCAGTCTGGGTTGTGGGTAATGAGTTTGAGAGAGTGAGATGTGTATAAGCAGCACCAGTCTGGAGTGTGGTTAATGGGTTTAACAGAGTGAGTTGTATGTATGCAGCACCAGTCTGGAGTGTGGCTAATGGGTTTGATAGTCAGTTGTGTATAAGCAGCACCAGTCTGGATTGTGGGTAATGGGCTTAACAAAGTGAGTTGTATCTATGCAGCACCAGATTGAGCTGTGGGTAATGAGTTTGAGAGAGTGAGATGTATATAAGCAACACCAGTCTGGAGTGTGGATAATGGGTTTAACAGTGAGTTGTACTTAAGCAGCACCAGTCTGGAGTGTGGGTAATAGGTTTGACAGTCAGTTGTGTATAAGCAGCACCGTACTAGAGTGTGGATAGTGGGTTTAACAGTAAGTTGTATATAAGCAGCACCAGTCTGGCACCTGGGTAATGGCTTTGAGAGAGTTAGTTGTATATATGCAGCACCAGTGTGGAGTTTTGTAATGGGTTTGACAGAGTGAGTTATGTATAAGCAGCACCAGTCTGCAGTGTGGGTAATGGACTTAACAAAGTGAGTTGTATATAAACAGCACCAATCTGGAGTGTGGGTAATGGGTTTGACAGAGTGATTTGTGTATAAGCTGCACCGGTCTGGACTGTGGGTAATGGGTTTGACAGAGTCTGGAGTGTGGGTAATGGGTTTAACAGAGTGAGTTTTTTATGTAACCAGCGCCCATCTGAAGTGTGCATAGTGGCCTTGGCAGAGTGAGCCAAGTCTCCACTGGAAATTACAGGACACTTTCTCAGTGGATGCTTTTTTTCTGTTTTTTTGAGCTACATGCTGGATCTTGCACTGATTCCTGATAAATTAAAGCTGATATTTTGACTCTGGAAATGTTGGGGAGCAGGCATAGGTGTAATTAGGCATTCTGCTTAGGATCAAATTGAACTCCCCAAGATGGCAGGCAGTTGCTAAAGTTAGTCAATGACGACAGCACCAGAATTCTCCATTTTGCTTGTCACAGTTCCCCTGTTTAATATACCCCATCATTGCAGACTCTAATAAGCTGCACCTGTGGCCTCACCTCTCCTTATATCTGTAACCTCTTACAGCCCTACAACCCCAAGTTATCTCTGCTCCTCCAACTCTGGACTCTTGTGCATTCCAGATTTGCATTGCTCCACCATTGACTCAGCTTTCTAGGTCTTAGGCTCTGGAACTTCCTCCTTAAATTTCTTCAGCTCTCTACCTCTCTCCTCCTTTAATTCACTCTTAAAACCTATCTCTTTCCACCATCTACAAGGCACGGGTCAAGAATGTGATGGAATGCTCTCCACTTGCCTGGATGAATGCAGCTCTGATGAAACAGAAGGAACTTAAGATCATCCAGGACAAAGCAGCCCGCTTGATCAGCATCCTATCTACCACCTTAAACATATGCTTCCTCCATCAACAGCACACAGTGGCTGCAGTGTGCACTATGTACAAGAAATATTGTTGTAAATTGCCAAAGCTTCTTCAATAGCATTTTTCAAACCTGCATCTCACCTAGAAGACGCAGGGCAGCAGAAACATGGGAGCATCACCACATGCAAGTTCCCCTCTAAGTCATGCACCATCCTGACTTTGAAATATGTCACTGTTCCTTTATCGTCACTGGGTCAAAGTCCTGGAACTCCCTCCTTAACAATACTGTGGGTGTACCTACACCGCAGCGACTGCAGCGGTTCAAGGAAGTGACTCATCACCACTTTCTCAAGGGCAATTAGGGATGATCAATAAGTGCTGGCTTGGTTTAGATCAATAATTGCTGGTAAGTTTGGTTGCCCCTCACTTTATGTGCCTCAGTGTCAGGTTTTGGCCAATAACATTCCTGTGAAGCTCCTTGGGACCCAGGCAGGAACAAGCTCAGAAGAGGACCAAGATCAGAATTTTTTTACAATTTCATTTTGTGTCACAGAATCACAGAATTTTACTGGCACAGCAGAAGGCCATTTGGCCCATTGTGTCTGCACCAGCTCTCCAAATGAGCATTATGACCAAGCACCATTGCCTTGCCTTTCCCAGAGGTCTCCCCGACTTCCTGTCTCCCAAGGCAACCACTGCCTTGCAACTCCACCTGACACACATACCTGGGTGCTGGTGACCATTAGGTTGTGTCTCCAGAAGAGGCCTCTATCACAGGATTTTCTGATTGCACCTGCAGGCTTCTGCATCATTCAGCCGGAGTCACTTCTGGGATCTGTAAATGAGGCCCCCAGGCTAAATGTTGCTTGAATTATAGACCAAAACTATTAATTCCAAATATTGTTTGCAATTTAAACTGGTGCTAATGGAAAGTAATTTCCTGTCGTTTTAATGTATTACAGGGTTTATTTCAGACTTCATGTGCCACTTTTTTAAGCAGGTATTGAATGTACTGTTGCTACCTGATACAAAAGTGAGACCTTTTGCTAAACTGGGGATTAACAGCAGGTGTTTACCAGCCTTGTGAGGATAGATTAATGGCACATAGCCAAGGGATTAAACCATTTTGACATCCATTCAGCTGCCTTAAAGCCTCTGTAAAATTTGAAAGCATCACTCTGCAGCACAAACATCCAAAGGACTAAGGATACGCAGTGTTACGAGAAAGATATGAAATGAAGCTGCAAAGCCTGTGCTGAGTGAGAGCACTGTCCCAGTGTGAAAGCACTTCCCTAGACTGAAAGTACTGTACCAGGGCTGAGAGCACTGGGCTAGATTGAAAGCACTGTCCCAGTGTGAGAGCACTGCCCTAGAGTGAGAGCACTGTCCCAGTGTGAGAGCACTGCCCTAAAATGAGGGCTCTGTCCCGGTGTGAGAGCACTGCTCCAGAGTGAGAGCACTGCCCTATAGTGAGGGCTCTGTCCAGGTATGAAAGCACTGCCCTAGAGTGAGGGACTGTCCCAGAGTGAGAGCACTGTCCCAGAGTGAGAGCACTGTCCTAAATGGAGATCTCTGTCCCAGTTTGAAAGTACTGTCTTAGAGCGAGAGCTCTGTCCCAGTGTGAGAGCACTGCCCTAGAGCGAGAGCTCCGTCCCAGTGTGAGAACACTGTCCCAGCGTGAGAGCACTGTCCCAGTGTGAGAGCACTGTCCTAGCCTGAGAGCACTGTCCTAGCCCGAGAGCACTGTCCTAGCCTGAGAGCACTGTCCTAGTGTGAGAACACTGTCCCAGTGTGAGAACACTGCCCAAGAACGAGAGCTCCGTCCCAGTGTGAGAACACTGTCCCAGTGTGAGTGCACTGTCCCAGCGTGAGAGCACTGTCCTAGCCTGAAAGCACTGTCCCAGTGTGAGAGCGCTGCCCTAGACTGAAAACACTGTCCCAGGCTGAGAGCACTGGCCTAGAGTGAGAGCACTGCCCTAGTTTGAGAACACTGTCCCAGTGTGAGAGCGCTGCCCTAGAGTGAGAGCACTGCCCTAGAGTGAGAGAACTGCCCTAGAGTGAAAGCACTGCCCTGGAGTGAGAGCACTGCTCTGGAGTGAGAGCACTGTCACAGTATGGGAGCACTGCCCTAGGGTGAGAACACTGTCCCAGTGTGGGAGCACTGCCCTGGGTGAGAGTACTGTCCCAGTGTGGGAGCACTGCACTAGAGCGAGAATTCCATCCCAGTGTGAGAACACTGTCCCAGTGTGAGAGCACTGTCCTAGCCTGAGAGCACTGTCCTAGTGTGAGAACACTGTCCCAGTGTGAGAGCACTGCCCTAGAGTGAGAGCACTGCCCTAGAGTGAGAGCACTGCCCTAGTGTGAGAGCACTGTGCTAGAGTGAGAGCACTGCCCTAGAATGAGGGTTCTGTCCCAGTGAGACCACTGCTCTAGAGTGAGAGCTCCATCCCAGTGTGAGAACACTGTCCCAGCGTGAAAGCACTGTCCCAATGTGAGAGCACTGTCCTAGCCTGAGAGCACTGTACTAGTGTGAGAACACTTTCCCAGTGTGAGAGCACTGCCCTAGACTGAAAACACTGTCCCAGGCTGAGAGCACTGGCCTAGTGTGAGAGCACTGCCCTAGAGTGAGAGCACTGCCCTAGAGTGAAAGCACTGCCCTGGAGTGAGAGCACTGCTCTGGAGTGAGAGCACTGTCGCAGTTTGAGAGCACTGCCCTAAAGTGAGAGCACTGTCACAGTATGGGAGCACTGCCCTGGAGTGAGAGCACTGTCCCAGTGTGGGAGCACTGGCCTGGAGTGATAACACTTTCCTGAATTAAAATTCTATATGGAGTCATTAAGGAACAGGCCGTGTTAAATTGTTAAAAAAAAAGTGCTGGAATTCTTAGATGGTCTGGCAGCATCCATGGAGAACATTAACCTTTCAAGATTTAAGACCTTTCATTAGATTTGGGAACAACGCTGGGGCTGGATTTTGTCACCCAAAGCAAGCTGAACTGGAGGTGGGCAGGTAAAAAAAGGCCGCTACTTTACCCAGCTACAAATTCCATCTCTTTTTCCAGAGTCACTGGCTTTCACGAGGGCTAGTGAGAGTGGCGGAAAAACTCTGCAAGTTAGGCAACATCCATGGAGAGATGCAATGTTAACGCTTCAGGTCGTATGCTTTCATCAGAATGGAAGAAAATTAGAAATTTAAGAGTTTTTAAGCTGTTGGAAGGGGGGAGGGGGCCAGAAGAACCAAAGGGAAGGTCTGTGACGTGGAGGAGAGCAGAAGAGAGAAATAATAATTAATTTTATGTTGCAACAGCCAAAAAGAGTGGTAATGGGTATATTGAAGAAACAAAGATTTTGAAAATAAAAACAAAAATACCTGGAAAAACTCAGCAGATCTGGCAGCATCTGTGGAAGGAAGCACAGTTAACGTTTCGAGTCCGCATGTTTTTGTTTTCGATTTCCAGCATCTGCAGTTTTTTGCTTTTAAACAAAGGTTTTGTCTGGATAAGGTGTGAATGGCTGCATAGCACCCATCTGAATTCAATGTGAGGGATAAAGAAAGGAACAAGATAAGATCAGCATAGCTAAACAAAAAAAACACATCAAACAAAATGAAGACAGAAGGTAGGATCTAAAGTTGTTGAACCCAGTGTTGACTCCTGAAGGCTATAGAATGCCAATTCAAAAGATAAAATGCTCAAACTTGCGTTGAGCTTCATTGGAACACTGTGCAGGCCATGGACATAAATGTCAGAATGGGAGCAAGGTGGAGCATTAAAATGACCAGCGGCAGAAAGCTCAAGGTCATGCTTGCAGACTGAACAGAGGTGTTCCACAAAGCAGACAACCAGTCTGTGCCAGACCTGCTGAGTTTTTCCAGGTAATTCTGTTTTTGTTTTGGATTTCCAGCATCCGCAGTTTTTTGTTTTTAACCCAGTCTGTGTTTGGTCTCCCTGATGTAAGGCCACGTTCTGAACAGTGAATAGAGTAAACTAAATTGGAAGAGGTACAAGTAAATCATTGTTTCACTTGGAAGGAGTTCAATATGTCAATTGAACTACTTATGGGCTTATTGAAAAACGCTAAAATAAAAGCAAATCCAGTAGATACCAGAGATCTGAAATTAAAACAGAAAGTGCTAAAAACTCAGCAGGCCTGGCAGCATCTGTGGGTGAGAGAAAAACAGAGTTAACATTTCGAGTCCTATATAACTTCTTTGGAACACAGCATGACTTTCAGAAGTTTTGTAACTTTGGTGGGGGTGATCAGTGTTTAGGAACCCTCAGCCTTCAGACGCATTGAAGCAGGCGGCAAGTGAGCAGAGAAGAAGCCTTTATGAAGTTTAGTGGCATGGTAAAAGATGATGTGCTACCTACCTTATTTAGTGACCTGTACAATAAGGAAAGGGTAGAGGGGCTATTGGGGGTGACAGGAAGAGGCAAACTGGTGGAGGTCCATCTTGGAGGCAAATACTTAGGAAGAGATAATAGTGAATTCACAAATAGTAAATAGGATTTCACCAAGGCTCCTTGGACAGCACCTTCCAAACCACAACCACTATCATCTAGAAGAACAAGGGCAGCAGACACATGAGAACACCACCACCTGGAAGTTCCCCTCCAATCTACTCACCATCTTGACTTGAAAATATATCCCCTTTCCTTCACTGTCACTGGGTCAAAATCCTGGAACTCCCTTCTTAGCAGCACTGTGGGTGTACCTACACCACTTGGACTGCAGCAGTTCAAAAAGGCAGCTCACTACCACCTTCTCAAGGGCAGCTAGGGATGGGCAATAAATGCTGGCCCAGCCAGCAAAGCCCACATCCTGATTGAATATGCTGATTGAATATAAAAAATATAGTGATGCCCTACACACATGGATTGCCTTAAAACTACAACAGAGAGGATGCACAGCAACCTTCTCTCAGATACTGGGGTTGGGATAGGCAGGAGGGAGTTTACCAAGAAAACAGTGCATTTTAATGATTGACTGACAACGTTGTTTGAAAGCAGCAGTTCTACAGTCTTAGGTAGAGGAACATATAGGTACCCTTTCATCCTGCACATGAGGCGGCCGTCTGTTTCCTTATCCTATCTGCCTGATCCCTTACCTAATTAAGCACCTGATACTGGGAAAATTGTTGTCTAGATGGGATTGTGTCAGTCATAGATGCCCCTTTGAATACAATTCATCCAATGAAGCAGACAGGTTTAAGTTTTGAGGGTGCGAACAACATTTGCATGGCTGCAACTCAGATATGCAACTGCCTGAGCTGCTTGGACACCCTTGACCCCCACCCCCTCACTATCTTAGGAAACAATACACTTATGTTGGCTGTCCTTGGGGTTAATGATAATTGCTGTGTCCAAGAGCATGATAAATGATTAAATGCAATGAAAATACAATAAATGCTATGCCATCACTGACTGCAATTAATTGTCAATTTACTGCCTGTACTGTATTGAGGTATTTTAACCCATAGAATAAACAGAGCAGAGCACTATTGATAGCTTTTATTGAATGCTCTTCATTTTATGCAGTCACTCTCATTTGTAATACTCATGCATTATGGCTCTGCCACACTCATAACACCTAAACACGGTGGCTGCTGAAATACCCATCGTTAATCATCTATTAGCATCAGGTCAAAGCTATAAAATCCACAAAGCTCTAATTGCACTTGTTAGAGACACCCAGTCCCTCCAATATGTCACATTGTTTTCCACTCCTCTCTAGATGCGGACATCACTGGCAAGGCAGCATTTATTGTCTATTCCCAGTTGCTCTGAGAAGGTGTTGAACTACCTTCTCGGGCTGCCTCAGTCAATGTGGTGAAGGTGCTCCCACAGTACTGTTAGGTAGGGAGTTCCCAAATTTTGACCCAGTGACAAAGGGTATCTGTATCCAAGTCAGAATGGTGTGTATCTTGAAGGTGATGTTCTCCCCGTGCACCTGCTGTGTTGGAGGTCACAGATTTGTGATGTGTTGCTAAAGCAGAGGGAAATGAAGTCAGCTCACAGCAAGGGAATTCTGGGCCTCTAATTTCCTCCACGAGTGCAACCCAAATATTAGACCCAAAAATGCATCAATTCCTGTATCCATTTTTCAGACAACAAATTGCTTTTAAATTCCCTGTCAACCTCATTACAATAAGCCCCAACATAAAAATAGACATAAATCCGCAAATGAGCATAAACAATTGAGGCCCAAGGAAAGCATCGAACTTGCATCATTTATTCCTTCTTTTAGTATAAAAATTAAAGTTTCAGCTCATTTAGTTGTCATTCATGCATATCAGGCACAGCATGTTTAAGAACCTACAATCAGGAAAGCTTTTCAGGTTTTAATTTGACTTATATTGATGCCATAAAAACGCATTTAAAAAAATGCAAAACAGATCTCAAAGAGGTTAAATTAAAACGATCAATACATTGCAATAAAACACCAGGAAAACGATTGTTCTTGTTGCACCTGGAAATCCTGTTGTAATTTGAAGAGGGAATCTGTACAAGCATAAATATAAGAACCACACATACACCAGGCTCTGTGGCTTGGGGCTGATTCATTATTATAGGAGATTTGTGCAGCCAGAAGAATTAATAGATCATTGGAAAAGATCAAATGAATTGGGCATATCTTACTTATACCTAAAATTCTGTGATTCATTTTCAGGCCATGTATTTAGCTTGCATCCCAAAAAATCACGACTCTGGGTGTAAACATGTAGAAGATTCTCGGCCTAGGTGCTTTGGTGAAGTACATTGCACGAAGGCCACTATTGCTGGACTCTTTATAATGTGACTTTTTCAGGGTGACATTTTTCACCGGCTGCGCTAAATACAAACTTCTATTTATATTTGCTGATCTTGCATGACATTTGTTCATGGGATTGGGTGCATGACCTCAATGTTTAGCTGCTATTAAGCCTTATTTAACCTGGCCTGTCCTAGCAAAACTACAGCTCAGGTACGTCAGGTAGGGGAATAGCCTAAATATGGTAATTTAATAGAGAATAGTGGTAGGGCTTGAATTAAAAATGCACAATTAAATGTTTCAAGATGTTGGCTGGGATTTTCCATTCCTGTCTGTGGCAGGTGTCATGATGGGCAGGAGCGGAAAGTATCACAAGATGAAAAAAAAATCAAGCTCACATCAGCGGGAAGACAGGGTTGTATTGTCCATTCAGGGACAACCTGGGACCATGTTTCCCGATGCGCAATGTCAGGAACAACATTTGAATACAGTTAAGTGTCATGAATACTCATTATAAAGCCTGCCATTGGTATCATCGCCCTCACACTGGATCAAGAGGTAAAGTTAGTGTTGAGTTAGACCAACTTGTTTCACAATTGGGTATAAGTGACGAGCACCTGGTGACCAGCACTTTGCTCATGACTTTGCGGTTTGTTTGCCTACCTTTCACTGCACAGACCTCAAGGCATCTTGACTCAGCACCAGGCTTCTCAGGTAGCACCGGATCACACTTGGGAGGGTGGGGGGAGGGGGTGGGGGGGGGGGAGGTGGTGCATTTCACAGGCAAGGTTCGACCTGCCAGACCAGTGGTAAGGTGGGGGTGCTGTGGGAGGGGCCGCAGGGCAAGGCCTCCACTGGGGAGGGGTAATAGTGGACAGAGGTTCAACTTAGAAACATGACATGGGAGGTTCAGGCGGGAGGGGTGTGGTTGTTGCAGGGGGGTGGGGATGGGGTGCAGGGGGAGGAGAGCATCCTTTGGGCTAAATGGGGAAGATTCTGTTCCAAAGGGGACATAAGTGAGTTGGGCTAGAATAGGAGGAGAGCGGGGTGAAAAAGCGGTTCATTTTACATGGCTGATCTCACAAAGACTGTCCTTGTCCCAGTCCAGGGAGGGCGAGGGCATGTTGGTGCAGGGTCAGTAGTACACAAAAAGTTGCGCACAGGTAGTCCTCGTAACGCCTCAGTCCGGGGGTCTTCTGGCTCCTTACTGTGTTGCAGGTGTCACACTCACAGCTGGAAGACATCTGCAGCCCATAGATGGGGACATTATAGGGATATTAGAGGGTTCTGGGGAAGGGTGTGCTATATGTCTAATTGGGCAGAGGTCCTCATGATGGGGAGGGGTGATGGTCACATGGGGCATAGACACATCCACCTCCAAAGATTCAGGGGGCGACAAAGGGATTTCCACTACAAGCAGAAAGGACTAAGTGATAGGAGAGGGAGGATTGATAGTTGTTGGATGCAAGGAAACCAAGAAATTGAGATCCTCCAGGCTGATGGGAGGGAGTTTTACAGTCAAGCAGGGAGGGTTCAACTGGTCTGGGAGGGAGACCACAACACCACCATCTTCCAACCTGAAGCGTTGGCACAACACAAAATTAAAATGAGGTGACACTCTAATGGTTAGGGCTCTGAGGTCCGATTGGAAGATTGGTGCTGTGCACTGGGAGACCGATTGTAGAGGCACCCAGCTGAATTGCATTTCACCAAATGAGGGGAGATGTACACCAGAGACACGTTTGGAGCCTTTCAGTGACAATGTGCGGAATCAGGAGAGTTAAACACTGAGGCACATTCACGTGGGGTGAATCCACATTCCTGGTGCCAATTGAACTCTTTGTATTAACCCCTTATTACAAGCACTGAGATTCCCAAGAGCCATAACGTGCGGGGCTATTGGGTGACTGTTCAAGCTGGAGCTGCATCTTAAATGCAGGAGCTCAGGATACAGGCACTGGCAGCTGACCAGATGAGAAGCCTCAGCACCGCCCATTAAATAATCACATGTCCTCAGTAAACATTTGCCTTTATGTCTTTTCTAAAGAGTCTAGTTAGCAAGTGCAGTAAATGAGGACCCCAGCAACAGCCCTGAAAGCTGTGCACCCAGGCACCTGGCCAAAGTGATGTGGGGGTGGCGAGTGGGGTGGGGTGTGGTACCACCGTAAACAGTAAAATGCACTGGCCAAGATTTTAGTAGTGATTAGGTGCCAACACTGGGCCCAACAATTTGAACCTACAGTCAGAGAAGGACAGAATATTTACAATGCAGAAGGAGACCATTCAGCCCATCAAGTCTGTACTGGCTCTCTGGAAGATCATTCTACCTTGTCCCATTTTCCTGCCTTATCCCTGTAACCTTGCACATTCTTTCCTTTCAGATGTCAGTCTAATTCCTTTTTGAATACCTCAATGGAATCTGCCTCATGCACCCTCTCAGGAAGTTCAGTCCAGACTCCAACCACCCTCTGGGTGAAAAATATTTCCCTCACATCGCTTACTCCCTTTGCCAATTATTTTGAATCTTTTCCCTCTCGTTCTTGATGTTCTCTTAAGTGGGAACAGTATCTCACTATTTGCCCTGCCCATACCCTTCAGGTTATTGAATACCTCTATCAAATCTCCTTTCAGCCTTCTTTTGTCCAAGGAAAACAATCGCAACCTCTCTAATCTATCTTCATAGCTACATTTGTTTATTTATTTTTATTCATTCATGGATGTTGGCCTCATTGGCTAGGCCAACATTTATTGCCCATCCCAACTTTCCCTTGTTCGGGGCCATTTAAGAGTCAACCATGTTTCTGTGGGTCTGGAGTCACATGTAGTCACATGATGATTTCCTTCCCTAAAGAACATTAATGAATAAGATGGGTATTTCTGACAATTGGCAATGGTTTTGTGGTCATCATCAAACTTTTAATTCCAGATTTTTATTGAATTCAGATTTCACTGCCTGATGGGGTTCAAACCTGAGTTCTCAGAGCATTATGATGCATCTTTGGAATACCAGCCCAATGACAATATGACTATGCCACTACCTTACCCCTTTATCCCTGGAATAATTCTTGTGAAGCTCCTCTGTAGTCCCTCCAATGCCTTCACATCCTTCTTCAAATATGGTGCCCAGAACTGGACACAGTACTCCAGATAAGGCCTAACTAGTGTCTTATACAAGTTCAACATGACCTCCTTACTATTTATCAACAGAAATGGGACATTCGGAGGCACATGCTCACTCATGTCTTTTTATCATTTATGCTGCAGAAAGAAGACCTTCAGCAAGATGGATGCTGAACTTATTGCTCCCTGCATCATCTCATACAGGCAGGAAAGAAGGCGCAAAATATTGCAACAGAGGTGCCAGTCTCGCCAAATGGAGGAGCTACACCCTCATGAGCAAGAGGCAGCAGCACCCCTTCCAGATGCAGAGGATGAGAATCCCATGAACGTAATCCGTAGACTGAGGGTGTACAGATGATGCCTGTCTTTTCTGCAGATGAGCAACAGGCAGTGTCGCTGACACCTCCACATGTCCAGGGATCTGGTGGCAGATATCTGCCACATTCTGCAGGAATTGACGTCACAGGGGCTGGGAGGACTTTCATTCCAGTAGCTCTGAAAGCCACCGCCGTTCTTAACTTCTATGTGACTGGCTCTTTCCAGGGCTCCATTGTGGTTCTCTGCAGGGTTTCTCAAGCTTCCAAGCACAAGTGTACCCAGAAGGTAACAGGTGCCCTTTTTGCCAAGGCCCACAGCTACGTTAACTTCAACAGAGATCAAACCAGCCAGGATGCCAGAGCACTGGACTTCGCTGCGATTTCAGGTTTCCCACAGGTGCAGGGTGCTATCAACTGTACTCATGTGGCTATCAAAGCTCCCTGGCAATAGGCATTCTGATAAATAAACAAGAAAGGTTTCCACTCCATCAACATGCAGTTGGTCTGTGACCCCGAGAAACAACCCTCAGGTTTGTGCCAAATACCCAGGAAGTTGCTATGACTCCTACATCTTGAGTAGGTCACAGATCCTGGACATATTTGAGGGACCACATAGGATCCAGGGTTCACTGCTTGGTGACAAAGTGACCCACAAAGGCCATCGCTAATGAAGCCTGTGCAGAGGCCACAAAATACAGCAGAGAGAAGGCACATCGAAGCTCATATCACTACCCAAACATTGTTGGAGCAGACCATTGCCATGTTAAAAATGCGATTCCAATGTCTGGCCAGATCTGACAGAGCATTCCAGTACACTACCCAGAGAGTCTCATGTATCATCGTGGCTTGCAGTGCACTGCCCAACCTGGCACTGCAAAGGGGAGAGGAGTCACCAGATGATGACATGGAGGAATTGCACATCTCCTCCAATGAAGAGACTGTTGAGGTTGAGGAAGCTAAGGCTGCATGGGAGGACACCATTGCACGAGTCAGATGAGGCAGGTGTGCACATGAGGCCTTCACAGCCACCAAATTTCACGAGGAGGATATCGTGTTGTAGTGAGTCTCTTCTTGGACAAGTGCCATCCATCTTGTGCCCAAACTAACATCAGCGTGGCTTTCCCTCTCATCTCAACCACCCACTTCAACCAGGGAGTGACCACTTAAACATCAGGCTCACATTGTCCTGATGCTTTGAAGGATGATGAGGGCTCAGGAGCATGTGTCCTTGCTGAGATAGGGTCCTAACTGGAGGAGAGCGTCTCGGCATCAGAAGTAAGAAGGTGTTGCCTCTTCACACGTCTCTCCAGCATCCCACTCACTATGGCTGCCTCGTAGAGGCAGGACCTGCTCTACAATCCTCAGTGCGCCTGTAGCTGTATGCCCTCAGTCTGACAAAGCTCTTCAAGGAGACCCATCTCCAGCAATGGGACGACAATCTATGACTCACCTCAATGGTGACACAGAGAGGTGATGCTTGTGCCAAGGCAACCAAGAATGTTACACAGGTCGTCATGCATTTTTACATGATTTGTTCCGTGTTTCACCTTCATCTCCATTATGTTGACACCCAGCAATCTGCAGACCTACATTTAGTCTGACCTTTTCATATAGATCGACCACCTAAGGATTACCATGTTAACACATTTGCTGGCCACACATTAGAATGCCTCCTCTTGAACACAAACAGTCTCCCCTAATGGCCAGCCCTGGCCCTTGCGACCTTGATGCAGGAATGACACTCTGAAGACCTGAATGAGAGGCTTAATTCACATTGAAGACCACATTTCAGCTTCATTACATTCTGGCTCCTAGACCATTGCTGCTCTCAACATTGTCTTCCCATCAAGGTCACATATGCGCATCTAGAGTGCACTCAAAGCCTCCGTTGACTGCAACACATCATCATTTAGAGTTATCAGCAGTTACCTCAGTAACTCTTTAGGCAAGGGGATGCTACACATAATCTCTGGTGGAGCGCTGCTTTCCTACATATGATGAGAGACTTGTGGGTGCTGTGCAGACAAGTACAAGGCAGGAAAAGCTCAAGGTTGTAGCATCGAGCATCCAACTGGGAAGATGGTCACATTTATGGGTGAGCTTATCAGGTGTACACTCAGATAGTGGGCAACACTCAAGGCAGACAGGAGCACACACAGGCTGTGATTTTCTTTGAATGAAAACCCTACCAGATGACAAAGAAAACATATGAATTCCAGTATATATGAACCTTCTCGATGTGTTCCAACATCTTTTCTTCCACACAAAATGTAGTAATTATAGTTTTGAGAAATGTAGGATTATATCTTTAAGAATAATCCTGTGTTGTAAGATCACATGATCTATGTAAGCCAATGAGTTTGCAGCATGGGGAACCTCTAGCAGAGAGTTCTTCTTTAGTTATGGAGTTTGATGCACACATGTAGTTTCTGCTGCTGCCATGCAAATAAAGTTAACTGTATCCACTAAGAAAAGTTGTCAGAAGATCAACTCTATAACAAACTGGTGATGAAGATAAATCAGATTCAGTGCTGTACTTTGCCCAACAATTGTATCTAAATTCGTAAAAAATAAAAGAAGATCTACTCATCTGAAATGCCACAGTTTGGCAGAATCAACCCCTTTCAGCCAGCCACAGATGACTGGTCTCAATAGATAGAACATATTGCATTCTCCTTTCAAGCAAATGAAATCACGGGGGAGGGAAAGAAGAGAGCAAATCTCCTGAATATTTGTGGGAGCAAGACCTACAGTTTAATTCGAAGCTTGATGGCCCCCAATGCACCAGATTCAAAGACTTTCAGTGAATTAGTGGACCTCGTTAAGAGACATTTTCAGCCTAAGCCCTCAGTCACAATGCAGAGGTTCAGGTTCAATACACGGAATAGAACCCAGGGGGAGACAATTGCCACCTACGTGGTGAAATTAAAAGAAATAACGGAATATTGTGATTTCGGTAAAACTTTGAATGACATGCGAAGAGATCGTTTAGTATGTGGTGTGCTATTCAGACATTATTCAGCCAAGATTGCTGACTGAAGTGAATCTTAATTTTAAAAAAAGCATTAGAAATAGCTCTGGTGATGGAAAGCACTGTAAGGGATTCACAAGCAATTCAAGGGGTGCAAAATGGCACCATTCCCCTAGTCAGGCAGGAACAGTCAGCTGAAAATGGTGCAAAAAGCCAGGACTCTGCCGCAAAGTGGGAAACAGCCCCTGCAAACCGAAAAATGAGAGGAAAAAGCTTAGCAACTAAATTGAAAAATAACTTCCATTGACATGGAAACAAACAATCTTCTAGCGATTGGCAATTTTAAAAAGTAGAATGTTATTTTTGTCAACGAAGTGGATGCATTATGAGATAGTGCAATAGCGAGCTTTAAACAGGCCTCCAAACGAAGTCCAATGAAGACTATTGTGTAGAAGAGCCAGAAACAATCAATTCTGACATTTATTCATTATTCAACATGAAAATTGGGAAGACAGAGCCAATATTTGTTACAGTGCAAGTGAATGATAAACCATTAAAAATGGAAGAAGACATGGATGCTTCTACCACTGTAATAGGAGAACACGCTTTCAGGTATTTAAATAAAGGTGATCAACAATTAAATTCAGAACAAACATCTGCCAAGTTGAAAATGTACACAGGCTAAGAAATCCAAGTAAAAGGTATCAGCAGAGCAACTGTTCATTATAGACACCAATTGGCTCAGCTACCAGTGATGATATTAGAAGGTAGAGGACCAAGCCTTCTAGGCTGAAATTGGTTGAGGGAAATTAACCTTCATTGGCCAGTGAGATTTCAAAACGAAGCTGGAAGAGTTCCTGTCTTGAAAAAGGAACAAGGCAAGGTACTTCAGAAAGGGCCTGGAGAGTCCAACAGGATGTAAAAGGAGTGTGTGAACATTAAGCAATGTGGACAAATGAAGACTGTCTTAAACAATGACGTGGAAGAACAGCAGAAGAAACTCAAGGAGACTCTGCTGAATTACACAATTCAAGATGAAGCGAGTGAGCTTTGCAAAGAGAAGAAAAACCTGTTGAAAGACCTTCACACACGTCAAGGATCCCTCAGGTCAAAGTTTGTACCTCTGAAAAATTACGAAGAGAAACAGGAAGAACTTAACACCTCTCTGAACAAACTGAAGAACCAGTTAGCAAAGAAGACGCAGCAATGTTCAAGTTTCCAGGATGAAGCCAACAGATTTAGGAAGGAGGCAAAAGAGCTGAAGAATCAGCTGAATGAAGCTAAAGAGGCTTTGAAAGCAAAATTCAAAGAACTTTCCAAGATGTGAGTAGATAACGAAGTCATGGGTAGCTCAACTATTGAACTAAGACAAGTAGAGATTGCATTTGAGAGAGCTCTGGCTGACAATGAAGTCAAAAAGAAGACCGTGACTAAATTCTGTGGTAGGAAGAAGAAGACACATAGAAAGGGGATGCAGAATTACTGATGAGGCACTGTCTTTGGACAAGAGTAAGCCTAATACTTCCCAACTTGGAGGGAAAGGTGGACAAAAGCCAGGGTAACCAAAAAGCGACTCATGATTTGCATAGTTGTGACCGACAATTAACTGTTGGAGAAGCAGCATATGTAAAGAATTTCGGTGGAGGACCAAAGTGGTTATTTGGTAAACTAAGTTCAGTGACCGGACCATTGTTGTACCACATGGAAGCAAATGGTCACATCATCTGTAAGCATGTGGATCATTTAAGAGAAAGAGAGATACCCCACAAAATGAAGTTCCACCTGTAACTATTACCGAACCTATGGTTCCTGTTGAAGTTGCTCAACCAAGGACAGACAAGCCCGATGTCTCTGTCAGAGTGGAAGACACTGAACTACCTAATGAGATATCTGATGTTAATATGGTTCCATGGAATGTGTTTCCAACAAAAGAATCTGAAGTCGTGGAGCTGTGATGTTCCACATGGATCAGGAAACCACCTGGAAAACTGAACTTGTAATTTTATGACTTATGTAAGTGTTGTAATGCCACGAGATAAATAACCTTGTAAATATAAAATGTGCAGAAAAGTTAAAGGGGGAGGAATGTAGTAATTAAAGTTTTGGGAAATATAGGACTGCAGCTTTAAGAATAATCCTGTGTTGTAAGATCACATGATCTGCGTAAACCAATGTGTTAGCAATGCGGGGAACCTCTAGCAGAGAGTTCTTTTTTAGTTAAAGAGTTTGATGCACACATGTAGTTGCTGCTGCTGTCTTGTAAATAAAGTTAAATATGTCCAATAAGAAAAGCTGTCTGAAGGCCAACTCTATAATATCAAACCTTCACCTTTCAATAATGCTGAGGAGACAGCTGAACACCTCAGCCTCAATCTTACACAGCCAAGATCTAACATTGCATGGCCAGCAAGGCGAGATAACAAGCTCCCTTCCATTCACACACTTTAAAGTCGAGGCAGACTGATGCCAGAAATAATCTGAGAAGGGGTACACAGTGTGGTCAGTTGAAAGCATAAAACATTGACCAGCGGCACATGAGAGCAACATCAGCAAAAAGTGGAGGAAGGGATCATGGCATCACACATGGTTGACAACAACAGAGCTGATCATAAAGAGGAGTCATACACAAGAGGATATGTGAAATGATTGCGATGCGATTTACATTTGTGAAAACCATATACATGTATCTAAAACCTGTGCCACTGATGTGATCCTAATATTTTTTTGTCTTCCTGATCCTACCGATACATCTTGGTGCTTCCCCAACATCCACAGCGGAGGTGGAGGCAGCCTACTGATTTGGTGGGTGTCCTCTAGAGAGCTAGGAATTGGAGGACCCCAGGCTGCTTTGTATCTCCTGCTGTGTGGCAGTGGCACCCTCGTTGGCCTGTGGAATTGAATCTGATGCAGTCACAGGAAGAGGGGATTAGGATTGGCCAGACACTGTCGCCTGGGTGGATAGCCCCGGCGCATCAAGCTGCTGGTTCTCTTCCCTACGGGTGCCCGAGGGCCACTAGCTGACTCCCTGAGGAGAAGGGGCAGCTGAAGTGCGATTGATCCTCCTTGCCCCTCTCAAATAGCCACTGGTGGATGCCACCTATGCCTATATCAATGAAGGGCAGTTCCCGCTGCAGTGCAGGACCTATGCACTGGATCAAGGTTTCCACGGTGCCACCACCATACCAGTGTTGACCTCGATGCATTGGCATGCCTGCGCAATTAACTCATACTGACCATGGACGGACTCCTCCATCGTGCATTGAACTCTGAGCAATGCAGTTGACCTCCCTTCCTAGCATTGCCGTGATTGTCTCTGCAGCTCCACCAAGTAAGATAGGACCGAGTCCAGAGGTTCGTCATCTGTCTCGGAATCTGCAGAATCTCCAGCAGTCCTCTGAGTGCCGGCTACCTTGGACGTCCCTTCCTCTACCTGCTGTGAACCAGATTGTGTGCATCCCAAGTATGATCTGGAACTAAGTCCCACCAAAGTGTACATTCCTGCACTGACAGAGGATGTGGGTGAGTGCTGTGACAGGTCTTCAATGGTGCTGTCTTCAGCTTCCTCATCTGAGATGTTGTTGGGGTTCGAACTGAGGGCCAAGCTGCATGAGTGTCTCGGGTTCTTGGCAGAGGCACCTATGAAAGAAAGTAGAGATGATTCGTGCATGGCAGGAGACTCAAAAAATGCTCAATTGATTCACAGTATGGTTGCCTGAGGGATGAATCAGTGTAGGATCCTCACTTGAGTGATTGTCGCCGACCTCTCCATTGCTGCAGGAATGGTCCACGTCCTCTCCAGCCAGCACAATGACTCAGTTCTCGTACTCTGTGAGAACCTTTATGTCGGGCACCCCACCCCCAGTCTGGGACTTCTCCCTTCGATTGTGCATGAGCTTGTCCTGCATAAAGACAGATGGAGCTGGATGCATGCCAGGGCCGATGATAAGTATGGTGCCTTGTGTGGGTGCTGAGTGGAGCCATAGACGGGGTGAGAATGCAAGCTCTAGTGGATAAGAGGTGAGATGGAGATGTGAAGGTGTGTGGGTGATATCCCTTGAGCTGGCAGTCAGTGAGATCCCTGTGGAGTGTCATCCTGCGAATGGCTGATAGGCCAGTGAGTGTGTGAGTTGAGTGATGACCTGGTTGACTTACCCTGGTGGAATGGATGAGATCATTCATACGACATTAAACCCCACCATTGCAGCCGGTGGGAAAAACGTCGATTTTTATGGCCACCAGTGCACTTAGAGCGCAGATGAGAAAATCCCACCAATCCTTTCTATTTCTTCAACTCTCAATTAAATGAAAAGGAAAATAACTTGCATTCATATTGCGTACTTTACAACCTCAGGATGTCTCAAAGTGATTAGCAGCCAGTTAATTATATTTGAAGGATAGTCACCATTATAATGTAGAAAACAAGGCAGCCAATTTGTTCACAGGATGTCCCACAAACAACAATGAGGTAAACAATCATTTGATGTTATTTTTGTGATGTTGGTTGAGGGCTAAATGTTTGCCCGGGCATTAAGATGACTCACTAGCTCTTCTTTGAATAGTGAGATATTTTGTGGCAAAGAGGTAGGGCAGATAGGTCTTCAATTTTGTGTCTCACCCAAAACATGGCATGCAACTCTTTTAGGTTGCAAGAGGCTCCCATGTGAACAAAATTTTCTCTAGTCACAATGAACGTCAGGAACAAAATGGAACTTTACAATGACCTGCTTATACATAAAGCTGATTGTGCTTTATTTTATGATCACAGTTCATAAAAAAATCCTGCCTTACTGACTCCTATCTGATTCACCTTGAGTTTTTCAGCAAGACTGCAATGATCTCCTTTTATCCTGTCATTTGAGATAGGATCATTTTTAAGGATTGTTTGAGGTAGAATTGTGCTTTGTAAGTACAGACTGGATTTTCCAATAACCAGCAAGAACAAAATTGTATAATAGCTGAGTTAGTGCCAGTTACCAGTCACAATAATCTGAGTTTACAGCTATTTGAACTCTGCTTCTCATCATCACTGAATTCTCAATTGTAACTTACTTAGTAAACACCAGGACCCAATTTTCACTCTAATGAAAGAGTGGGGGTTTGGCATATATCGGGAGTTCCTGAGTGCGACCAAAAAAAAATCTGGGATCCTGGGACCTTTTTTCAAAAATAGCATGTAGCATGTCTAGAAGTCAATTGGAGTCTATTCAAAATGCAGAACAATGTAACATTGCTTTTTATTGTAGGCTTGAAGACAAATCAAAAAACAGACAGAAAATTAATACCATAACTTTGAAATGACATGTGGATGAGTTTAACAGGAGAAAGACGACAGCCAAAAGCAAATAAAAATAAAACTTTTAGCCTACGACTAGTAATTACATTGTAGGACTAAGAGGAATACAAAACAAGTTGACAGATCAGGGTTCATTGCTGCATTGTTAACAAGGTCAATCCCATATCTGTCTCCCTTCGGTCCATGCAACTTATAATTATTCTGTCGACATAAACTTCAGTTTGTCGAAAATGACAGTTGAAATACAAACATGGAACATTAAGTCATTACTATGCCACGGACTCAACTCGGCAGGAAGTCACTGCTTACTCTGAACAAACATCGCGCACATCAAAATATAAGCTTTGTATACTTTCAGTCGAGCTGGTTGATTTCTTGTAGCACTTGAGTAATTGATTTGGACAAGTTTAGGTCAGCGCTTTCCAAAGAAATAAGCACAGCTTCGCTCAGGTTTATTTCAAATGGGTTAACAGCTCTGCTTAAACTTTGGAGGGAGAGAATTACAGATGAGCACATTTGTGTGTTTTATCCCATACTGTAATTTCAGCAGTTGGGCGATTTTGAAAGGAAACACTACATGAGGTTGATTTTCACTGCCTTCAGTTGAAGTTAATGGAGTGGTGATGGTTTCAAAATGAAGGCGGACAGACACACAGCCCCATTAACACCAGCAACTTCACTTTGAAAGGGACTAATTGCCAGGTGTCATTTCTGTGTGCCCTGAAGGAGCAGGATTGCCCACAAAAATGTATGCTGAATTGCCAGCCTCCCTCAACAGTAGCAATCAACATGTAATTAATCTCAGAAATTAAAACAAAGAACAGAACTTGCATTTCTACAACGCCTTTCACGGTGTCAGGGTGCCCCAAAATGTTTTACAGCTAATGAAGTATTCTGAAGTGTAATCGCTATTGTAGGAAATACAGCAGCCAGTTTGTCTGAGAAGGCCTCACACAGCACTATGATAATGGGGGAGGTGATGGCATAGTGGTATTGTCACTGGACTGGAATTCCAGAGATCCCAGGGTAACATTCTGAGGATGTGGGTTTAAATCCCACCACAACAGCTGGTGAAATTTGAATTCAATAAAAATCTGGAATTAAAAGTCTGATGACTATAAAACCATTGCTGATTGTTGTAAAAACCCACCTGGTTCACATTTGTCCTCTAGGGAAGGAAATCTGCTGACCTTACTTGGTCTGGCCTACATGTGACTCCAGGCCTACAGTAATGAGGTTGACTCTTAAGTGCCCTCTGAATGATGACAATTAGGCACGGGCAATAAATGCTGGCCTAGCCAGTGATGTCCATATCCAAATAACGAATTTTTTAAAATCTGCTTTTGTGATGCTGGTCTTCCCTGCTCTTTTTGAATAGGGCCATGGGATCTTTAGGATCCATGTGAGAGAAAAAAGGACCTTTGTGTAAGGTCTCACCTGAATGTTGACACCGACACCTCCAACAGCACAGCACTCCCTCAAATATTGTACTCAAGGGTCAGCCTGCATTATGGGCTGAAATCCTGGAGGAAGATTAAACCCTGACTCAGAGGCAAGAATGCCTCAAGATATCTGCTTCAAGATAAGCAGTTTGAAACTTTTAAGTTGACAGGAAGGAATCTAGTGGATCAATTGAGTACTTGATAAATCAGATTTGAAACCAAACTGGAATTACATTTAAATGAGGTGTCAAGCCAAAGCAACGTGAATCCCCCACTCCAGGGGATCTCACTCTGCCTTTCTTTAACATCGGGTCACTTTGACTCTGAATGTAGACTGTCAGCTAAGCTAAGCCCTTTAGATGCTGATGAGGAATGGAGCTGGTCTCATGTTTGTGTCAGGCTGAAGCTCCCCACAAAAACTTACACCATTTTAGCCGATGGCGGGCATAGGACTGGCATGCTGTAAATATTCATGTTGTTTCTATTGATGTCTGAAGATTTACTTTTTCCAATTAGAGAGGAGAATTACTCCCATTGATAAATGGTTTTGCTGTTCTCCCCATTAGAATTATTCATATCAATATAAAGTACAAACTGCCACCCACAGTAACAGAGAGAATCCTTCGTGCATGGGAAGGTTTTTAATTTTCCTTTCAATGCAATTTTGCCCTCCTAGAGGGGCTATGCTTATGGAATCCTGGGGTTTTGTAAATGCATCATCCATACTAGTGTACCAGTTTGCATGTTATGTCCAGTCTTGCGAAACAAACAACAGAATATAAATCCTTTGTGACCATGTTTGCCAATGATGTTGCATCATTATTGAGTAATGGCTTCCTGCTCTAGTTTTACTTCACAGTATCTTTCAGAAGGTCTACCCTGGGATTCCATTAAGGCAGAATTCAACTGAGATGTCTCATCATTTTCATCCATCATTCCACAAAGAAAACTGTATTTTTTAAGCTTTGGGAATGACAGGCTTTCATCAGTAGATCTGCTTTGGTCAATGTGTTTAGCAGAATCTTGGCAATTGTCAGTCAGAACTAGAAAAAACTATGAAATATTGAAAACAAAAACAGAATTACCTGGAAAAACTCAGCAGGTCTGGCAGCATCGGCGGAGAAGAAAAGAGTTGACGTTTCGAGTCCTCATGACCCTTCGACAGAACTTGAGTTCGAATCCAAGAAAGAGTTGAAATATAAGCTGGTTTAAGGTGTGTGTGTGGGGGTCGGAGAGATAGAGAGACAGAGAGGTGGAGGGGGGGGTGTGTGTTTGTAGGGACAAACAAGCAGTGATAGAAGCAGATCATCAAAAGATGTCAACGACAATAGTACAATAGAACACATAGGTGTTAAAGTTAAAGGTTGGTGATATTATCTAAACGAATGTGCTAATTAAGAATGGATGGTAGGGCACTCAAGGTATAGCTCTAGTGGGGTTTTTTTTTATTTTTTTATAATGGAAATAGGTGGGAAAAGGAAAATCTTTATAATTTATTGGAAAAAAAAGGGAAGGGGGAAACAGAAAGGGGGTGGGAATGGGGGAGGGAGCTCACGACCTAAAGTTGTTGAATTCAATATTCAGTCCAGAAGGCTGTAAAGTCCCTAGTCGGAAGATGAGGTGTTGTTCCTCCAGTTCGCTTGCCATTTTAACACTCCACCCTGCTCTCTTGCCCACATGTCGGTCCTTGGCTTGCTGCATTGTTCCAGTGAAGGAAATATTGAATTCAACAACTTTAGGTCGTGAGCTCCCTCCCCCATCCCCACCCCCTTTCTGTTTCCCCCTTCCCTTTTTTTTCCAATAAATTATAAAGATTTTCCTTTTTCCACCTATTTCCATTATAAAAAAATTAAAAAAAAACCCACTAGAGCTATACCTTGAGTGCCCTACCATCCATTCTTAATTAGCACATTCGTTTAGATAATATCACCAACTTTAACACCTATGTGTTCTATTGTACTATTGTCGTTGACATCTTTTGATGATCTGCTTCTATCACTGCTTGTTTGTCCCTACAACCACAACCCCCTCCTCCACCTCTCAGTCTCTCTATCTCTCCGCCCCCCCCTTAAACCAGCTTATATTTCAACTCTTTCTTGGACTCGAACTCAAGTTCTGTCGAAGGGTCATGAGGACTCGAAACGTCAACTCTTTTCTTCTCCACCGATGCTGCCAGACCTGCTGAGTTTTTCCAGGTAATTCTGTTTTTGTTTTGGATTTCCAGCATCCGCAGTTTTTTTGTTTTTATGAAATATTGAAAGTTGGTTTGTCGAATGTACTGTATCATCTTCCTGAAGCTTATTGTGAATGGCAATTAAAATTCTCACCATTGCCAGGATCTAGCAGACATTGGGTCAAAGAGTTCATTCAAAGTCAAGTCAGGTCACTGCTAATCACTTTGGCAACTGGTTTAATGTGGCTTTGTTTGAATATGTGAAGTATAATTATAAACTGAACTAACGCAAAGCAAGTGCTGCCTAAAACATAATTATTTAATCCTTGAAATCATGTCTTGATGTTTACCTTGCAGTGCCTACCTGACACCTTATTTATGAACACAATGGTGTTCACCATTGCCTGACGGGTGTTGGAACCATTTATGAGCATCTTTTCATGTTTCTTCATACACAGTAAGAAATGAAAGGGGTCAAATTGAAGATTGACGAAGAAACCAGGCACTGCACTATTGAACAAGGACATAATACCTGAACAGAGAGTTTTATAGGCAGTTGTGGAATATAGATCCTTGACAGTTCAGATTTCTGTCTACTATCATATATTTACATATCTTGTTTTACGGGCATGTTTCATACTGTCCAGTTACTAATAAAGAAGTCCTTCGTAAACAAATAATTATTTTCCTTTAGGCAGCTGGTATATGTTTTCTGGATTTGGGGAGTACAGGGTCTTTGAGTGCGCCCAACCCCTGCCACACACAGGAGAGCCTGAAAACTATAGAGTCCACAGACTGAACAGTGTATTGCAGAGAATCCATCCCATCATAATCAGTGTACAGCAGGAGCCTTGGTTAATTAAAGAATAAAAGATTGATGAACTGTGGCAAATTAAAACATTTCTTTTACCATTTATATAAAATATTTATTTCCCTGTCAACTCTTTTGCAAATGAGATTGGTAAACAGGGCACATGTAAACTAACCTAAGTATCATTACTCCATTAATTACATTAGCATGTAATGATGTTATATTATTAGGTTAGATTAATTGTTGAGGGCAATTATTAGTCATTTGAACATCTTAATGGTTTCAATAAGGCAGGCTTTCGGACTGAAACTCAGGGTTTCAATACAATACAACATAACACAATAAATACCAATATCTCTTTATTAAATATATGAACATTCCAATTTACATCTCAAGATTTCTATTCTTATATTAGTTTTTTTGAAATATTATTTTAAATGTTGCATATTTGCTACAGTTCCATCTGTCATGAGATGACTTCTCCCATTTAATTTCACCATGGTCTTTGACAGGTCTGATAGTGGACTTCCACAATGGTGTATTGAGAGGCGGCTGACTCGAACCAATGCTATTTGCAGTCTGTCACTGTCAGGCTGCATCAGCCTTTTTAGATTGAGAACTCGCGCTTAAAATGTTATGTAACACTGCACCTTAATGCAGCCTGAAAGGACAAGCTAGAAAAGGGAGCAGAAGCAGTCGTTCTATTCAACTCTAAAAGTTTAATACTATATCTAGGATTAGGATCTTGGATGAGTGAACCAGTCAATCAGATTCATTGCCTTGGGTCATTGTGATCTTGGGGAAGTGACATTGCAAGTACGTGCATGAAGAACTGAATGGTCTCTTTCTGTGCTATGCTTTATAGGATTTATGATGGAAATGGAACTCTGGACTCTGGCAACAGACCATGTATATAGGATCATGTGTGAATCCCTTTCTTGTTCACCAATTTCTTCTTAACTCTTCCCCTTATATGTTTTCTATTTTATTTCCACTTGTCACACTCTTCTGCATCATCTTCATTGACTGTGATTAATCTCTCATGTGCCTCATTCCTTTATTAACTCATTAATCATTTATCATTTTACACTGTGTCTTTTCACCATTTGGCATCATTTTACAGTATTCAAAATATTCATTTCCCCAAAACATCCCTGAAACACAACATCAATGTGTGATTCCAAAAGCCACAACACTCCCAGCACAAACTGCTTCCTTTTAGTTACCTCGATTAAACAGTTGCAATCATATAACAGATATCAGTCTTGGAGCAAACTGCACCATAGTTTGCCTATGTTTGGGAGAGGAAGCAGCTCCAAATCCTGATCACGTTTCCCTGTACTCACGTGTGTGGTAACATGAGCAGTCACATCACCACACATGCATACAAAATGGCTTTATTCATTTTTGAGCCACCATTGGCAGGTGCTTGCAAAGTCACAGGACTTTACAAGTAGGTCACAAGAAACCAAAATAAATCTATATGGGAATCTAAATAAATCTATATATCCTTTCATTTGATATACTTCCAGGGGTTATGTTGCTGGTTATGACACTAATTGCACTTGAAATTGCTCTGGTTTTCACAAGTAAAATTATGGCTCAAGTTTCCACCTAAAAGTATTTGCATAAAACATGAACTAGCACAATGAAGCAGCATAATTGTTTGGATTAGTTCTTTACCTTTGCACTAAAAATATTCCGTGCTGTATTTAAATGTAGTAACCTACTGCAGATTTATTAATCCAGCTGAAAATGGGTTAATTGCAAACAATTAGCATTTCTTATGAGTGCCTAGTTCACCACCGATGAGTATCTAATTTAAATAAATGAAAATGACATTAAAGAGTTACACTGAATCATCATTTACTTGTTTCATCAATGTAAACTCATCAGTTTTTTCGTAACAACAGGATAGCAGTAATATTTTAGAGACGTCCTCAAAGCATCCCCAAGCAGGTCAGACATCCTCGTCGACTCACAGGAGGGCATCCATTGTGAAAGTGATCGTGATGCTCAATATTGGGACTAGGAAAACCTGGAAGCAAGAGCGCTGGAATTTTTCCAGATCTTGGGTTTCCCACAAGTGCAGGATGCCATTTACTGCACTCACTTGGCACTTAGATCTCTGTGGCAACAAGCAGTGCAGTGTGTAAACCACAAGTGTTTCCACTCGCTGAATGTGCAGCTGGTGTGCAACCACCACAAACACATCCTGCAGGTCTGTGCATGATTCTCAGGGAGTGTCCACAGCTCCTACCTTCTCAGTGGGTCTCAGATCCCTGGTGTCTTCCAGGGCCCATAGAGGTTGCAGGGATGGCTCCTCAGGGCCTCAGACTGCAGCAGAGCCAAGGTTCATGCTGCAACTTGCACATTGGAGGAGCAGACCATCGGGATTCTGAAAATGAGGTTCCGGTACCTGGACCGGTCTTGTGGAGCCCTGCAATATAGGTCACTGAGGGTGTCACATATCGTCGTCGCCTGCTGCGCCCTTTATAACTTGACATTGCAATGGGGAGGAGGAGATGGCGGAGCTACATGTCTCCTCCGATGAGGAGGACATCGACGAGAATGAGGGTGAAGAGGTCCTCAAAGTTGAGGATAATGGCAATGAGGCCATCTCATTGTCCAGATGAGGCAGGCGTGCTCAGGAGACCCTCATAGCAGCTAGGCTCGTGGAAGATGATGACAACATGAGTGGGGACACTCCATAGACCCTTACATAGCTTATGTGAATGTCTGACTCCTGTCTGGCAGATGGCACCTCGCTTGCGCTCTGAGAACAGGGTCATATCATGGAGATTCAGCAGGGAAACTTTTACTTCTCCTGATCCTATGACACCCTTCATGAGCTGACCCCTTTAGGAGCACACTGTCACCCTTCACAGATGCTGTTGAGATCGGGGCAGCTGCACCTCAAATGTGCTGGGATCACACAGAGAGAATGAGAGAACTCAGTGCTGCCGACCCAAGACATTCTGGCAGCAATGATAAGCCCCATCGAGGTGCAGGCATGACTGGCATAACCAGTGACTGTGAAGGCGCACCATTAGTGTGCTGGGAAGGTGGCACAAAGCACAGGGAGGAGGCCCTGGACTGAGACACCTGCCTTTATTTTGTGCAGGAACCAGGGTTTCATTTCAGACGGACACAGACACTGCTCCTCATAACAAGGAGCCATAGACAGGGTGACATTGTTGGGACTTTATTTACAATAGTCAACATTGAGCAGAATATTGCTGTCGGCATCCGGGGGCGAGCCCAACATGCTGACATGTAAAATGACGCAAGATGACATCGGGTGTGCGTCATTCCGATATTGCGTTCGGCGGGGGCACGCCAGAGGTGGCTGCACACTCACCGAACTATCAACAGCCTATTAAGGCCATTAAGAAAGTAAGTTATCCTATTCACAACACTGCCCTTCCAACCTCAAGGCTGGTGGGCAGGCAAAGAGCCCAAGCGGCCTTTGCTTTTTCCAGGAAATCTCATCCACATGCGGAATGCGGTTTCCTGAAGGTTTTATAAAATTAATAAATGAGTTTTGTGAACTTCACAAACATATTCCAGCTCATGTGACACTGTCACATGAGGGGACATGTTCAAATAATTTTTTACATTATTATTTAAAAAATTTTATTATGTACTTAATCTCCCTGAGGCAGGAGATTGCTGCGCTCTTTTGCGCGCGTGCCCTGACTCTCACTCCTCCTCCCGCCTGCACAGGTAGCGCTGCGTGCTACCAGTCGTGCGTTACACTGGGTGGGCCTTAATTGGCCTGCCTGCATAAAATGGTGGTGTGCAGCCAGTCGTGGGCGGCAATCGGCTCCGCGCCTGCCCCCGCCTGCTGCTGCCTAGTCCGCCCGACATAGGTAAGATTCTATCTATTATGTACAAGCGGTTAACGTCTGTGCCCAAATGGTGAAACTACGTCTCCTTAACCTTCCTAACCCTAATGCTATGTCTTGGTGCTCCCCAGGCATCCACAGTGGAGGGGAAGGCAGCCTGCTGACTGCTACTATGTAATGACCTTTTTGGGCGTCCTCTGGAGGGCTGACACCAGGACTGCTCCAGCCTGCTTTCAGGGTCCTGCTGTGTGGCAGTAGCACCCTACTTGGCCTGTGGAGTTGGAGCTGCTGGGGCCACAGGAAGAGGGGAGTCGGATTGTCCAGACACTCCCGGAGTCATATGGGTGAATGGGCCCGGAGCGTGCACCTGCTGATCGTCCTTCCTATGGATGCCCAAGGGCTCCTGGCTGACTTCTTGAGGAGCAGAGGTAGCTGGACTGAGATCGAGCTGCTCGGCACCCCTCCTGTGTACACACTGTTGGAAGCCAAATTTGTCGTCAGCAATGAAGTCCAGCCCACACCGCAGTGTAGGACTGATGTCCTGGACAAAGGTCTCCATGGTGGCTGCTCTCCTACCATTGTTGACCCCAGTGTGCTGGCATGTTGGCACTATCACCTCAGACTGAATGTGGATGGCCTACTCCATCGTGCCTTGCAATCTGCGGTGTGCAGAAGACATCCCTTCCTGATATTCCCGAGCTAGCCTTAGCAGGTCCAGCAAATGAGGTATGACCAAGTCCAGAGGCTCCTCATCTGACTCGGACTCAGCAGATTTCTGGCCTCCATCTGTCCTCCAAGTGATGGAAATCTGGGAAGTCCCTGCCGCCACCTGCTGTGGATCGGACTGGGTAATGTGCTTTCTGGACTTTGACCCCGAGACTACTCTAAAGCTAGGTCCCACCGAGTGTGCCTCTGCGCTGGTGTGGGTGAGCGCTGTGACAGGTCTTCAATTGGGGTTTCAGCAGATCCGTCTTCCAAGGTCTCTTTGGGTCTTGAGTTGAGGACCTGGCTCATGGACCCTCTCGACTGTTTCCCAGATGTACCTGTGAAAGCAAGGAGAGATGATTAGTGCATGGCAGGGGACTGCGGAACAGGGGAACTCATTCAAAGCATGGTTGTCTGATGGATGTTACAGTGCTGGATCCTCATTTAGTTGAGCATAGCCAGCCTCACTGTGAGCACAGGAACTGTCCAGATCAACACCAGCCAGGTGGATGACTCTATTTTCAAAGTCCATGAGGACTTTGATTTCAGGCATTCCTCCGCCAGTGTGCGACCTCTCCCTTTTGTTGGGTGTCAGCTTTTGCTGCATGAAGACAGATGGAGAGAGTGTAAGCAGGACACCTGCCAGGCCAGATGATAAGGAAGCCTGGCCTGAGGGGTGCCAAGAATAGGATGAGGACACAATCTGCAGGACAGATGAAGGTAAGTGTGAGAGAGTGAATGGTGATGTCCCTTGAACTGGCAGTCAGTGAGATCCCAGTGGATGTGTGATGGGTTTGTGAGTGTGTAAGCTGAGAGTGAAGAGAGGAGTGACTTATCCTGGCATAATGGAGGAGATCATTCATTCTCTTTCAGCACTGGGTGCCTGTCCCCTTTTGCCAAGCGTTGGCGTTGACCACTGCTGCCATTGCCTCCTGTGCTGGATTTGTCACCTTGCTTGTTGGTTTTTGCCCAGACTGGGGTAGAGGGCTTCATGGTGGGCCTGCACTGTGTCCGGTAGGCACCCAAGGGAGGGGTTACTAAATTTAGTTGCAGATTGTTTCCTCCCTTTGGCTTTCCGGCAGATTCTGATGCCTTAGAGAGTGCTAGCTCTGTGCGGGGGCACCCTTTAAATATGGCGCCTGGATTACTGAAGGCTGGAGGTGACGGCGGGCGGGTGAATCAGAGGTTACCGCGCCAGCAACCCAGCTTGTTTCCACGGAATGCATTATTAATGAGGAGGGACGCGCCGGGAATGGGATGAAATGGCGCAAAAAGTCGCCATTGCAGCTGGCAGGTCAAACGGCTTTCTTCCCGCCCACTACCGCACTTAGAGCAAATCTGGGACAATTCCACCCAATGATAGATACAAAAGGAAAAATGAAGGAATAATTTTTGAAATGCAAAGGAATTATTTTATTTGCCATATGAGACATTACAGGCACAGTTGGTAATTGTTATAAAAAAAATGGTAGATAATACAGTGAGATGAACATTATCCTAGCTCCGAGTGAAGTTTGGACTAAAGACACGATTGTAATTTTGCTGTCAATGGTGACCAAACAGCACTCACTGTTCATTACACTCACACTTTTGCACAGACCCTCCTGTGGTCTTTTGCACTGGAGCTTGCAGTTATTATAAATTGAAAACAGCATGACACCCGCTGCAGGGGATCTGGAACTTCTGTGAATGGGGCAAGAAACAGTGGCTGGGATTTTCCGGCTCCTCCCACCGACGGGATCATCTGGTCTCCCCGAAGTGAATGGAAGTTTGAATGGCCCACTGCATCTGCTGCAGCAGTGCCCGCCATGCCCAGGCCAGGAAATCCCGGCCAGGGGCTGAATTTTGCCCTCGACGGGTGGGTGTGGTGGGAGTGTCTGGGACTGGGAGCGGTTGTGAAACTGACCACCACCTGTGATCTGGCCCCAATTGTGATTTCATGTTGGCGAGACAATTAAGGCTCGCCCAGCGTGAAACGCAGCTCGTCACTGGCCAGGAAGGGGCAGGCAGGGACAGGAGACTGTTTGCCACTGGGTCCAATGGCGACCTGGCGGCCAGTATAAAGAAAGCCCAGGAAGGCTGCCAGGGAAGGACGTCTGGCTGTCATTTGAATGATGCATTTGAGTGCGACTGCAAACACCAGGCAGGAGGGCAGGTCAGGTGGGCACTGGGCGCCCTGCTTTCCTGATGAGTGCCTCGCCACCCTCCTGGAAGGTGGCTGCCTGGAGGGATATGCTTGTCCCCAGAGATGGGAGGAAGAGGCCACACCACACCTCACCAAGAGGGCATAGGAGGAGGTGGCTGCCTGGGTGAGCAGCCATGACGTGGTGCGGCGTACCTGGGTGCAGTGGAGGAAGCACTTCAATGACCTGCTGCACTCAGAAAGGGTGAGTACATGTTGGCGTGGATCAGTGTGCAGAAGGGTTAAGCTGTGGCCATTCCCCCCGTGGAGCTCAGGGATGTTAGAGTCTGAGTGCCAACTGTCAATGATGCCGGGGCTGGCCAAACAGGTGAGCCCTGGCTGCTTGGACTGAGTGCCATGCGGCCTGAGGGCCATGACTCGGATATGCCCTGCAAGGTGGTCCTCAGGTGGGGTTGGCCAGGCTGCAATGGTGCTTCAGGTAGAGAGTGGACTAATCAATGCTCCTCTGTCCTATCAGGAGAAGATGAGCCATAGCCAAGCTGAAAGGGCACATACAGGCAGAGTCTCACTCAACCTGCTGCTGTTGTCCTTGAGCTCGAGAGCTGGCACACTCCCTGTGCAAACGAGTGATGAGATGTGGGGGTGCCAGATGCAGGTAAGAGTGTAGTGCACAGAGGTGAGACTCTCTGATTGTGCAACCATTCTAGTGTGGTTTCCTCATTGATGTGAGCCTTGAACCTGGAGTCTCCATTGATCATTCGAAGATGATGGCACCATGATGCAGAGCGCCATTGTCTCATTAGGGTGCCTGGCATGCACAGCGATGACTTAAACTAATGACATATCTTTCTTCTCTCTTTTAGGTTCGCCAGCAGGTATCCCATCTGCAGCCCCTGAAGGGCCACCCCTGATGCCAGAGTTACTGTTATCTGTGTCATGCCCGGTCTCTGAAGCAGGCACCATTGCAGATACCAGCACCTCGGTTGGCATTAGCTCAGTGGCTAGTATCTCAGTGCACGTTGGTGAAGGCATTTCACACTCGCTTGAGGTGCAGATGGATGCAGAGAGTGCCCAGGGCATGGGCAGTTAGAGGATTCTGGAGACCAGGATGATGCTCAGTCAAAGGCTGATGATGAGCCTCTGGAGTCGTCCATTAGGCGGCAGATGTTGAATTCCAGCGGGATGTGCGGGAATATCTGGCGGAGATCCATGAGTGTGTGCACGCAATGACCTCCATGATGGAGGAATCCATGTGGAGTGTGAGCACTGCTTTGACTGTCATGACCAAGCTCTCTGCCTCCTCCATTGAGTGGTGACTCTCATGGAGAGGCAGCTCCAGGAACAGAATGAAGGGCTCCTGGGGTTGTGCTCGGACCTGCAAACCCTCGCTCAGGCACTGACCTCAGGTGGTCAGTGTTATTGTGGTTGATGGATGGGGCACCCAATATCCCAGCTAGATGCCCATCCATCAATGGTGAGAAGGGAGATCCATAGCGACCTCATGTTGGCGCACAAGCTGCCTATCATTTCTGCGGGCTTCTCTCAGGGTGCTTCGGAAGACAGCAGCAGCACCTCCTCCCCTCTGCCAGTGACCGTGGCATCTGATGAAGCTGTGGCGACTGGGGAGGTGCCAGCTGTGGCACTGGGCGCTCCTTCCCAGGCGGGGCGAGCATGGTCTCCACTGGCCAGAGGATGACCACCAAGGTCATCAAGGCCAACAAGACAGCACAGTCTAAAGGTAAAATATTGCGGATGCTGGAAATCTGAAACAAAAACAAAAAGTGCTGGAAAACTCAGCAGGTCTAACAGCATCTGTGGAGAGAAAGACAGAGTTAACATTTCGAGTCCATGTGACTCTTCTTCAGCAGAGTCAGTAGGCTGTCTCCAATGCTGGTACCAGTGAGGGGGGTAGCACCTAGACGTAGCACTCGCAAGCATAAGTTAAAGGCACCATGAGCACAAGAGGGTCAGGGCATAAGTTAATGTATTCTGGTCTGGGACTTTAGATCAGAGACGTTGATGTAAGTTGTCTGTACTTGTCAAAATGATATAAATGTGGTTTTGTCATCATGGCCAGAGTATGCTTCACCTTTTTATTTTATTGGTACGGGGTGATCCAGTTTGTAATGCTGGACTGTAAGTGGCTCTGAACTTTATTACACAGGCACCGAGTGTTCTTTGGGTGAAAATGAAAGGGTCATTTCAGGCATCCAGGATGGAGGCAGGAGCCCTGCGTTTGAAGCTGATCTTTGGTAGCCTAGCAGAAGGAGTGTTGGATCAAGGTGTCCCTGGTGTCCCTGCCTCCCTGGAGGTTACTGAGGTCTGGCTCCATGCCCTCAGTGTTCTCCTTACCATGTTCATCTTCAGACTCACCACTAGACTCATCATCCGTGGCCTGTGCAGCTGCATCAAGATCCACTTCCTCTAGTCGGTCCTCCCTAGCCAGTGTCAGATTGTGGAGAGCTCAGCATGCGACCACTATCAGTGACAGCCACTCTAGGGGGTACTGTAGTGCCTGCCTGAACGGTGCAGGCATCGGAAGTGCACCTTGAGAAGACCTATAGTCCTCTACCACCGGCCTTGTGGAGACATGGCTCTTGTCCTTGAGTGGCGGAGAGGCATCATGAACCACCTTTTCAACGGGTAACTCTTGTCACCCAGCCACCATCCATCCAGTTGGGCTGGAGCACTGAAGAGACTCAGCACCTGGGAGTGTCTCAGGATGTATGTGTCATGGGAGCTGCCAGGGTGCCTTGCACAGACTTGCTGAATCTGCATCCTGTGGTCACACACTATCTGCACGTTAATGGAGTGGCATCCCTTCCTATTGACAAAGGTGCCTGGCTGATCAGCTGGCACCCTGATGGCCACATGTGTGCAATCGATGGCATGGGGTGTCGACCCGCATAGTTGGAGCTGATCTCAGACCCAATCATCTGGCAAATGGAGGTCACTGTCTCCCTTGAGAAGTCGACCCTCCTTCAGCGTTGCACCTCGGACATATTAAGGTAGCTGCATCGCCATCCGTAGACCCTGGCAGTGGGATAGTGGTGTCTCCTGCGGCCCCTTCCGCCTTGGACTACCAGATGGCCCTGCACCCCTTCTGCCTAAACCTCTCCTCCCACAGGTCCCTCCCCTGGAAGCTGCATTGGGACACTTGGCCTCCTCTCGCTTCTGCCCCTCTCTTCCTCCTCAGAGGAGGTGCCTCCAGCGGAGACCACAGTTGGACACTCGCCCGACATCATCATGCACTACTTTGCTCTCGTTCAGATCGGGTGAGTGTTTGTCCAATGAAAAATTCTGCCCATGGAACATTTAATTCAAGGAAAAATTCTGCACAGGAGGAGAAATAAGGAGAGGGAAAGAAATATAGGATTAAGAGAGAAAAAGAAAGAAACAGAAAGAGGAAGTAAAAATAAAATTGCATGTTAATCTTTTAGATTTCCAACAATAATTAAAGTCTGAGGGAATGAGACTCTAAATCTGTAAACATTAATTTTCAGGACTAGAAAGGTTGTTTGGCAATAATGAAGACTTTGGGGGGGGATTTTCCCCTCGTCAGGCAGGCACGGCGGGTGGGCAGCCCGCGATTGGACCCTGACCGCGACTTCACGCTGGCTGGCCAATTTATCACGCACTGAAATGCTCAGCGCTGCCTGGGTGGGGAGGGAGGAGAAGGCTGAGCGCAGACATTTGCGCATGCGTTCAGGTGCGTTCACAGAGAGCTCCCTGAAGGCACAGAGCTGCCCCAGGGAGCTGTAGATTTTTCACATGAAAAAAAAGTTTAAAAAAAAGGAAGACCTGTCCCCTCATGTGACTCATGATCAGGGGCATGTTAGAAATGAGGTTTAAAAATTTCTATTTTATTTTTAATTAACATCCGAAACCTCATTTCCCGCCTGTGGATGAAGCTTCCTCAAAAATCCAAAGGCCGCTTGCCAAGCATAAGATTGGATGGGCATGGAAAAATTCAGTTCAATTAATTTATTAAAGGGCTTAACAGCCCTCTTAATTGTTGGCGGGCACGCAGCCGGCTTCCGTGCGCAGCCGCTGAACAAAATATCGCGGGAGAGGATGATGACATCAGGACGCTCGCCTGACATCATCATGCGTTATTTCACGCTCGTGGGCGTCGGGCGAGTGCAAGTGTCCACACACCAAGGTGAAAACTGGCCCTTTACCCATGCATCTAGTTCCTCTAAACTGCATGGACGCATGACTTTGCAGTATTTGAAGTGCAATACAATACCATGCAGTACAATAAACAGCCCATGCTTAACCAATGTCCCTTTCAGGATTGGTCCAAACATGGTCGAGCTGCAATCTTGAATGAACCATGCAGTGTAATAAATAGGCTAGCCAAGGAAAAGTAGTGGGTAAAATGCTTATCTTGGTGTTAAAAAATAACTTACACTTGAATGGACAAGCCCTAATTTTTTCCGATGTATTTAGTGGGTATCAGTCATATAAGTACAGTGACTCCATATCGTTCTACATATTTCAATGCGGAGTCTGTCAGTGAGATTTTGTTTTGGTGACACCTCTGGAGGAGCAGAGCAACTCAGACTACAACTTCCTGATTTTCACATTTAACTGCATCTGAGCACTTTGATTTAGTCCTTAATAACAATGAGTGCCAACAGCCTCATCATTATTTCTACAGTCAAATCCAAGCCATTAGTATCTTTTCATTCCGATGGCTGATAAGGATCCTGAATTAAATTAGTTTGGGCACTCTGAAAGCAGCGCCAAAAATTCAACTGCAACAGAAAATTCACCAGGCTTAATGCCAATAGGAAAACTCACTTATGATGAACAAAAAACTAGGCGGGGAATGGAATTTTCACAATAGAGAGGGTTCCTCTGAAGCGAGGGTTTGAAACATCTTGATTAATTTTCCCTGGGGGAGATTCAATGTCGATTGGGCAGGGTGGTCGTGACCTTAAAATGGGATCAGTAGATTTACTGCTCCACCCACAGCCATTTGAAAAAGGGTCTACCACTGGGAGTTGGCTTGAAACAGGCCTTGTTCCCATGCAAATCGAGACCCTACTGAGGTAATTAGGACCCCGATTGCCCACATTCACTGGTGTTCTGTTCATGAAATGGTCCAAATTTTTTAGGACAATTGTTCTTTATTGTGATGTCAGAAGGACATCCAACTGGCCCAACAAAAATGATGCAGGCTGTTGCTTCTGGGCCTTGATTCCCGCCCCAGCATCCCCCGCTACCACCACCACCCCACCCCACCGAGGACATGGCCTGGCAACATCTCTGAGGTAGCAGTTTGAATGAGGCCGAGCCTGGAAACCAAGGATGCATCTCTGCTGTCAGAACAGGCAACTGCTCAGCCACCCAAGAGAAAGGCGCTGCACATTGTACTGAATGAATGCCAAAGCAACAAGAAGCTTCAGGCCCAGCACAGATATCTGTCACCTTCTGAATAGATTTTCAAATTTAAATGAAGTGAAGGCAACAGTAAAAATTGAAATAAGCAGATTTCCAAATAATAACTTGGAATTCATTAAGATAACATTAAAAAACTTAGTGATAAAAACAAAAAAACTGCGGATGCTGGAAATCCAAAACAAAAACAGAATTACCTGGAAAAACTCAGCAGGTCTGGCAGCATCGGCGGAGAAGAAAAGAGTTGACGTTTCGAGTCCTCATGACCCTTCGACAGAACTTGAGTTCAAGTCCAAGAAAGAGTTGAAATATAAGCCGGTTTAAGGTGTGTGGAGGGGCGGAGAGAGAGAGAGAGAGAGAAGTGGAGGGGGTTGGTGTGGTTGTAGGGACAAACAAGCAGTGATAGAAGCAGCTCATCAAAAGATGTCACCAGAAATAGAACAAAAGAACACATAGGTGTTAAAGTTGGTGATATTATCTAAACGAATGTGCTAATTAAGAATGGATGGTATGGCACTCAAGGTATAGCTCTAGTGGGGGTGGGGAGAGCATAAAAGATTTTAAAATATTTAAAAATAATGGAAATAGGTGGGAAAAGAAAAATCTATATAATTTATTGGAAAAAAACAAAAGGAAGGGGGAAACAGAAAGGGGGTGGGGATGGGGGAGGGAGCTCAAGATCTAAAGTTGTTGAATTCAATATTCAGTCCGGAAGGCTGTAAAGTGCCTAGTCGGAAGATGAGGTGTTGTTCCTCCAGTTTGCGTTGGGCTTCACTGGAACAATGCAGCAAGCCAAGGACAGACATGTGGGCAAGAGAGCAGGGTGGAGTGTTAAAATGGCAAGCGACAGGGAGGTTTGGGTCATTCTTGCGGACAGACCGCAGGTGTTCTGCAAAGCGGTCGCCCAGTTTACGTTTGGTCTCTCCAATGTAGAGTAGACCACATTGGGAGCAACGAATGCAGTAGACTAAGTTGGGGGAAATGCAAGTGAAATGCTGCTTCACTTGAAAGGAGTGTTTGGGCCCTTGGACGGTGAGGAGAGAGGAAGTGAAGGGGCAGGTGTTGCATCTTTTGCGTGGGCATGGGGTGGTGCCATAGGAGGGGGTTGAGGAATAGGGGGTGATGGAGGAGTGGACCAGGGTGTCCCGGAGGGAGCGATCCCTACGGAATGCCGATGGGGGGGGTGAAGGGAAGATGTGTTTGGTGGTGGCATCATGCTGGAGTTGGCGGAAATGGCGGAGGATGATCCTTTGAATGCAGAGGCTGGTGGGGTGATAAGTGAGGACAAGGGGGACCCTATCATGTTTCTGGCAGGGAGGAGAAGGCGTGAGGGCGGATGCACGGGATGATGGGCTGGACACGGTTGAGGGCCCTGTCAACAACCGTGGGTGGAAAACCTCAGTTAAGGAAGAAGGAGGACATCAGAGGAACTGTTTTTATAGGTAGCATCATCGGAACAGATGCGACGGAGGCGAAGGAACTGAGAGAATGGGATGGAGTCCTTACAGGAAGCGGGATGTGAGGAGCTGTAGTCGGGGTAGCTGTGGGAGTCGGTGGGTTTGTAATGGATATTGGTGGACAGTCTATCACCAGAGATTGAGACAGAGAGGTCAAGGAAGGGAAGGGAAGTGACAGAGATGGACCACGTGAAAATGATGGAGGGGTGGAGATTGGAAGCAAAATTAATAAATTTTTCCATGTCCCGACGAGAGCATGAAGCAGCACCGAAGTAATCATCGATGTACCGGAGAAAGAGTTGTGGAAGGGGGCCGGAGTAGGACTGGAACAAAGAATGTTCCACATACCCCATAAAGAGACAGGCATAGCTGGGGCCCATGCGGGTACCCATAGCCACACCTTTTATTTGGAGGAAGTGAGAGGAGTTGAAGGAGAAATTGTTCAGCGTGAGAATAAGTTCTGCCAGACAGAGGAGAGTAGTGGTGGATGGGGATTATTCGGGCCTCTGTTCGAGGAAGAAGCTAAGGGCCCTCAGACCATCCTGGTGGGGGATGGAGGTGTAGAGGGATTGGACGTCCATGGTGAAGAGGAAGCGGTTGGGGCCAGGGAACTGGAAATTGTTGATGTGACGTAAGGTGTCAGAGGAATCACGGATGTAGGTGGGAAGGGACTGGACAAGGGGAGAGAGAAGGGAGTCAAGATAACGAGAAATGAGTTCTGTGGGGCAGGAGCAAGCTGAGACGAACGGTCTACCGGGGCAGTGCTGTTTGTGGATTTTGGGTAGGAGATAGAAGCGGGCCGTCCGAGGTTGGGCGACTATCAGGTTGGAAGCTGTGGGAGGAAGATCCCCAGAGGAGATGAGGTCAGTGACAGTCCTGGAAACAATGGCTAGATGTTCAGTGGTGGGGTCGTGGTCCAGGGAGAGGTAGGAGGAAGTGTCTGCAAGTTGACGCTCAGCCTCCGCGAGGTAGAGGTCAGTGCGCCAGACAACAACAGCACCACCCTTGTCAGCGGGTTTGATGACAATGTCAGGATTGGACCTGAGAGAATGGAGCGCAGTAAGTTCAGAGAGAGACAGGTTAGAATGGGTGAGAGGAGCAGAGAAATTGAGACAACTAATGTCGCGCCGACAGTTCTCAGTGAAAAGATCAAGAGAAGCTAAGAATCCAGAGGGAAGGGACCAGGTGGAGGGAGAATATTGGAGGTGGGTGAAAGGATCCGTTGAATGGGGAGAGGACTCCTGCCCAAAGAAGTGAGCCCGGAGACGAAGACGGCGGAAGAAGAGTTCAGCATCATGCCGAGCCCGAAATTCATTTAGGTGAGGGCGTAAGGGTATGAAACTAAGTCCTTTGCTGAGCACTGAATGTTCAGCATCAGAGAGGGGAAGGTCAGGGGGTATAGTGAATACACGGCTGGGGCTGGGATTGGAAGATGGGATGGGGACAGAGGGACAGGCAGGGGTGGAGGGTCCTAGATGGGTGTTGGTGTCGATGAGTTGTTGGAGCTTGCATTCCTTAGCACCTGAGAGAAAGAGAAAAAGTTTCTTGTTGAGGCGTTGGATGAGCCGAACAATAAACTCGAAACGTCAACTCTTTTCTTCTCCGCCGATGCTGTCAGACCTGCTGAGTTTTTCCAGGTAATTCTGTTATAAAACTTAGTTTTCAGTAAAACTATGTGACAGATTTCACTGTTGGGCGAGCTTTGATTGGAATTATCACTGCAAATGCCCTTCACTGGATTGCCTTAAGGGTTGGAGAGACATATCAGTCACAACACTGGAGGATGTTGTCATAACACTCCCATCAAAGTGGTTGTCAAAAAAACTCTATGAAGACCTGAATGTTGTCAACACCAGCAGGATTCACAGCTGGAATCTCAGGAGCATATCCATCATATTGACCGGAACTGGATGAGTGAGAAACAACGTGGGCCTATAACCAATCCTGGATATCCGCAGATCAGAAGTGCCAACTGCAAATATATGAGGGCTTGAGCTTGGTAACATACCCTGAAACACATGGAATAAATCATCATCATAAATAACCAGTGCTCACATGGTGAGTATATATCCGAGGGCAGTAGAGCCAGTGTAAACAAAAAATACTCTGACATGCATCAATGGGAATGTAAGAGGAAGATTTGCAAAACTCTTAGTCAGACGGAAAAATGTGGAGATTATGCCAAATATAAAATTATAGGGAAACAGGTCAAAAAAAGAGTTTGAGAATGACAGACTAGAAACAGGCAAAATTAGTTCTCCTGACCTCAATAATTGCAAAATTAATTGAATCCATTGTCAGAATTATCAATCCATCTTTCTGTAAAAAAAAAACAATAAATGGCAGCTGGCATATTCAGAAGAGATTGATCTTACATGATCAAACTTATCAAATTTTTCAGGACCGGATACCTGAATCTGATGGGGGCTGCCAGAGGAAGTATACTGAGAGCCTCAAAAGGCCCAAAATAAAGCACCACACAAGGCAATTCTTTACAAATTAAGTTTGCAGGTATAAAAACTATGACAAAGGCACAGATTAATAACGCACTAAAGGTAAGCAAGAAGCGAGTGGTTGTAGTGGTGGTCACGTTGAAATGGCTGGAGGTACAGCATGTTGGAAACAAAAATACCAGGGAGAGAATTTTCTCCCCGTCGGGCGGGCCGGTCGGGAGCTGGCGCAGTGCCAATCGCCTCCCACGATTGGCTGCATGCTGCCATTTTACATGGGCGGGCCAGTTAAGGCCTGCTCAATGTGACACGTACCCAGAAGCGCTTTGCACTACCTGTGCGGGTGGGGTGAGGAAGGAGAGTCAGGGCCTGCGCTCTTTCACGCATGCGCGTGAGAGAGCGCAGAAATCTCTCTGAGGCAGCTCCGTGCCTCAGGGAGATTTCTGTATTCTTTCACATGAGATTAATTTCATTATGTGTCACATGAGCTGGAACATGCTTATGAATTTTCATAGAAATTTATATTTAATTAATGAAACATTCATGAAACCTCATCCCGCCTGTAGATGAGGTTTCACAAAAAATGCGAAGGCCGCCTGGGCTCTTCGCCTACCCATCAACCTTAAGGTTGGGCGGACAGCTTTCTCAATAAACTTAATTATTTCATTAATGGCTTAAACAGGCTATTGACAGTTCGGCGGGTGCACAGCCGACTCCGCTGCGTGCCCACTGAACGGAAGATTGGAATGACACGTGGCATGCGGGGCTTGCCCTGGCCTGCCGAACAGAAGATTCTGGTCCAGGAGTATGGCTGACGTGGTTCTTGCTTTGGGAGGAATGTGAAATAGGCAAGAAGTTTTAGAAAGCTTGTTGCTTGTCTAAACAGCATATTGAATAAATAAAACAAGCTGTTAGGCCATATTCCCAAAAAACAGAGATCCAACTTGTTGTATATTTTAAACCATGGATCTATGCAGAGATGACATTAGTTTCTTTTCATGTAACAGGTTTTATCTACAGTGCTTTAAAATGTCTACTCCATGTTTCAGCTCTGGCTTCCCACTCTTCCTCCATTTTGGTTACTTTTCTCTGAGTCCACACCCAGGCTTAACCAATCAAACATGGCAAGCATCAATGGTAAATGCACATCAATAGTAGATTCATATAATCAAACACAGAACAATTGTACCACTACAAAGCTGAAGTTCTCATATATTTGGATCAGGCTAAACCTGGCGGACTGGATGCTATCACCATGTAAAGAGGTCATCCAAGTCCTTGAGATGGAATGAGAAGAGAAACGAGGCTGATCCTGGTATCAGAAGGGTGAGCTGTCAGGAATAACTTCATAAGATAAGGCTCTTCAACTTTGGAACTTTGCAGTTTTCCAGCTGGAATTCTGAAGAGATAGCAGGTAAGATTTTAACTCGCCTCAAAACCTACCCAGCTTGCATCAATTTAAAATCAGGCCCATGGTTTACTTGAGACCACAAAAATCAGGTCAAATTCCTGCACACGGAAGATGGTGAACAGCTGGAACAAATTGTCTGGAAGGATGGTTAAGACCAGGACACTGAACTCATTAAAGAAAGAGATAGTTAGATCCCATAATGGAAAGACAGGCGGGCTGATCTGAAAAGGTAAGAGTAAATAAGCTGCATGTCTGTCTGCATCTGGTCTTACCTTTTGAGCTGAGTGCCATGAAATTACAAAATACTTACCAATGTGCTCCTGTGCATATGTCACACAGCATCCACAAGTGCATTAGGCATCACATGTATGGGTCTAAATTTTACCTATTGCAATCACTGGGACAGTGTGCAGAGGTGAAAGGACCACAGCTAAATTGCAGCTGATGTACTCTTATTAACGTTGGCTGTGTGAAGCATTAAGAATGTCTCTCAGTGCATGATCAAATGTCCTAGGATCATTTCTACACCTGGATATCATTTGTACTGATCTAATTTATCCATATCCCACAATCTAACCAGGTTTCTCATATAAGATAGACACTCATCATCTCAGAATTTATTATGGTGGTCTGTTTTTCTGGCATTTGAAAAGTAAATGTGGAAGAATCATCTCTGGAAATAAAAAGCCAAGAGTTTGTCATTTAATACTGTGCTACCATTAGTTGAAGAGTTACACTACAATAAGCCTTGATTATCAGAGATAACCATGTTGAATTTAAACAAAAGTAAATGATTAGTCTAAAAATATATACAAATACTTCAGAAAGACTTGAATATATAATATAACACTGCACATTGTCCATTGTTTAATAATAATGGCTAAGATTGCAATCTATGAAGTAATAAAATATGTTTTGATATAATAATGTACTCCTCGACAAGATACTAGATTTAGAGGAGATATGGAGATTACCTAAGTTCAACAATGTTCCAGTCACATAAACAAGATTTCCCATTGTTACTTTGAATCTCTGGCACAGTTTTGATTAGAACTAGAACCAAAGGCCCTTCACTGATCTATATTTTTCTACAAAATGTAGACGTTGCAGACCTGTGAACTGTTATGCAAGTACTTTTAGAAGCACTGTACATTATTTTGGTCTCCATGCTAATTTTATGGATAGCATTTTCAGATCTTTAAAAACCAAAGTTGATAGAAATGTCGTTAAATAAGCCAAGTGGCCTTTTTACATGTCACAATTTGAAGAATAACAAAGGTTTTTCTGTCTCTTGGCCAACATTCTCCCCTTAATCAACATGACCAAAGAAAACAAACTTTCATCGCATTTGCTATTTGTTAGATATTGCAGTGTATGATATTGCTGTCAAGCTTACCTGTCTAATAACAGAGAATGTGCTTCAAAAATAAATCAATTGAATGTGAGACAATATGAGGCGTTCACTGAATTATTGTCTGTTTCATAGTTGAGGTGGCCACGAAAGATTCCACAATACCATTTGAAAAAGAGCAGGCCCACTCTCCTGGACAACATTTCTCCTTTAAACGATCTCACCAAAAACAGATTCATAGGAGAGGATTTTCTCCCCGTCGGGCAGGCTGAGGGCGCACAGCTGATTGCTGCCCGCAATCAGCTACATGCCGCCATTTTACGTGGGCGGGCCAATTAAGGCCCGTCCAGCGTGTGCACCCGGAAGCGCTCAGCGCTATCTGTGCGGGTGGGGGGAGGAGAGAGAGTCGGGGCCTGCGCTCTTTCGCACATATACACGAAAGAATGCAGAAATCTCCCTGAGGCACTTCTTAATCTGATTGTGAAAAATGGAAAAAAAGAGTAAAAATAATTATTCAGACATGACCCCTCATGTGGCAGTGTCACATGAGCAGGGACGTGTCTATGAATTTTAATAAAAAATTTTATTAAAGTTATAAACCCTTCATGAATCCTCATCCCGCCCATGAGGTTCCATGAAAAATGCAAAGGCCACCTGGGCTTTTTGCCTGCCCGCCAACCTTAAGGTACTTCAAGTAGTTGATTATTGGCCTTAATAGGCCTTTGACAGTTCGGTGGGTGCGCAGCCAACTCCGGTCCGTGCATGCCGAACTGAAGATGGAAAGACGGGTGGTGATGTTGGGACGCACACCCGACATCACCGTTTGTCATTTTACGCATCGGCGAGTGGGGCCTGCCCCCACACACTGACCAGAAGATTCTGCCCATTTATTTTTTGGTGTTTGTGGGATTTTGCTGTAATAAAATGGCTGCCACATTAGCCTAAGTGTCAGCAGTGCTGGACTACAAAATAAGCAACTATGTTGAAATAAAAACAGAAAATTGCTGGAAATACTCAGCAGGTATGGCAGCCTCTGTGCTGTACCTATTCATCGGAATTCAGGCCTTCGACCTGAAATGTTAACTCTGCTTCTCTCTCCTCCGATGCTGCCAGGCCTGCTGAGTATTTCAAGCATTTTTATGTTTTTATTTCAGGTTTTCCAGCATGCTTTTGGAATTGTAGGAAAAGCTATTTAAGGCATTTTCTAGAGACATGATAAGGTGTTGTCTAGATATAAGGTTTGCTTTGAAAAATTTGCATGACCACGCTATATAGGTTTACTGCAGAGGCCTAAATGGTACTGCCTAAAATTAAATGGCAATAACATTTTAAAATTTTTGGTTTTCTCATAGATTGAGATTCCCATGTCTCATCAAAGCAAAAGTATTTTGTGGTCATTTTCTCAAAAGTAAGAATGTAGTAGTTTAATTGCATTTTCAATAGATGTGTTTCATCAATTAATCAATAAAACCTAATCACTGACTGTTCCTGTCCCCTCTTTCCAGATGCCACAGATGCTGGTTAATGTAGACAAGGGTTCAGACTTTGGTTTTGTAAATGGACTAGAAAGCATGTTAAAATTCAACATTTATTTCTGAGTAAATGAAATTCAGAAAAACAAGAAGGAATTTTATCCCCAAGGACAGATAATTTGAATCCAGGTTATTTATCAATGTGAACATATGAAGGTGATCTTCAGGATAGTGTGTGTTTTTGTCAATGAGTTAAGATATCTATCAGTTCCTCTCTCCAAGTTATAATGGAGCTTCTGGAACAAGCAGGAGAACAAGAGACAGCTTTTACAGTGCTTAAAGCATCAGCAAAGAATGGCGAACATCTGCAAAATGCCCACATATGGAACGGAAGGGGGAGTTTAGATCTGAAGAAACAAATATTTGCCTGAAGGAAAAATATTAATTAGAATGCATCCCAACACAGGCAGACTGAAGGCTGCAAGACATGTGCAGCCGAAGGTCGAGAAACCAGTAAAGTGGAAATTATGTGTAAATTGACAGTGTTCAAAGCTGGCACAAGCCAAAGGATAAACAAGTCATTTGCCATGTAAAAACATATACAAAATAACAGCCTCTGTCAGAAGGCATCTGTGCATGTATCTATTTATTTTGACAAAAGTAAATGCTGCCTTGCATTGCTGTTCTCATTTAAGATCCCTTATAATTTTATAATTACTTGCTCATTAAAAATAAACGCAATGGAAAAACTGATTTGACCTGAAAATGCTCTGCTAATTTTATATTTTTTCTGGTTGGAAGTGAAAGAAACATAAAAAATGACACTATATTAAGTGCAGGCTTGAATGGCACAGTTGAAGAAGCGGGATACCCTTTGTTATTTTAAGGCATGAAGTGGGGCTCCAGATGGCATAAGGGGGAACCGAAGAAGATTATAGCAGGGTTATTGCCTGTGACCCTTTCTTTTAGTAAGAAAATAGAGCAGTTGTTCAAGCAAACGTCCCATCGTTAAATTCTTGGATATGCTGAAAAATGATCACCTCCTCTTCATAAATTTCTGACTGACTGTCTCTAATCAGTTTGAAAATTACAGCACTCTTCTTCTACATTCACTTCCTGTTGTAATTGAACACTCTTTTTGGCCTTAGTCATTTTACCATGTCATATCCAGAATAGAGCCCCCCTAACGTAATTTATAAATTTTTGACTGGCAAAATCTTGAAATGGTGTTAAAGGCTGGAAGTTACTTTTGGGGTGTTAACAGTCGACTGTGTGATTGTGGTGTTCAATTTTTCGGTGTTTGATTATGGGTGTCTGTTGACTGTTGACTGCTCACTATTTGATTCGTTAAGCCTGGGTGTGGTTACCTCGAGAAGGAAAGTAAACTGAGGCAAGCTGCTGTAAACATGAGAGAGGAGACATGTTAAAACATTGAATAAAACTCCTGTTACACACATAGGGCAGAATTTTGGGAAGTTGGTGGGCGGCAGCGCAGGCGCACTTCAGATTGGCGCCCCCGATCGGAGGAGCGGCGCCATTTTATGTGGGCAGGCCAATTAAGGCCCGCCCAGCTTGACGTCTGCAGGGAAGTGCTATGCACTCCCTGTGCAGGCGGGGGGGTTCCCAAAATCGAGAGTGCCTCTTTCACGCATGCACATGAAAGAGTGCACTCATCTCTCTGTGGCTAAGTGCAGCCTCAGGGAGATCGGCTTTACGTGCAAAAATATTAAAAATAGAAAAAAAAATTCCCCTACATCTCGTCTCATGTGTTAATGTTACATGAGTTGGGACATGTTCATAATTTCCAACAAAACTTTATTAAAATTTTTAGTACCCTACATGAAACCTCATCCCGCCTGTGGATGAGGTTTCAAGTTTTTTCCACTTCCCGCCAGGGCTCCTGGCCTGTCTGCCAACCTTAAGGTTGGACAGGCAGGTCCACTAATTACTTTAATTGATCTGTCAATGGCCTCAACTGGCCATTGACAGGTCAGCGGGTGCGCAGCTGATTTTGCTGCACCCCCGCCATCCTGAAAATTTAAATGGGGCCCCGCCCCCGCTCGCCAACGATAAAATCCTGCCCATAGAAGGTGGTGTGTCATCTCTGCATATCTCCAAAGCATAAAACACAACAATGATACGTTCATATAGTTCCTCATCCACTATCTTAAGTAAAGTATCAACACTTGTTCATTGTAATAGTGGGCAGGGGATTGCCATATACACATTCAATATTTTGTACACTAATTCCAACAGTAATTCCTTTAATTATGCCATTTTTTCACAAGTATATCCTTAAACCAAATTTGATGGTTATGTAGCTGCCTAATCAGTATAGCAGCACAATTTTAACTTTTAACTTAATAAAACATCCAAAGCTCTTAACACAATACCTTTTCAAGAAAGAACATATGGAAGACAATACAAAACTCTTACAAACTATTTAAAACTGCATTTTTTCCATTGTTAGAGAAAAATTGTATTCCTGTCAAGGAGGCTGTGAGAAGGTACATAGACAGGTTAAGTGAGTGGGAAAGAAAATGGCAGATAAAATAAACTGCGGAGAAATGTGAAGTTGTCCACTTTGGTAGGAAAAATAGAAAAGCAGAATATTTTTGAAATGGTGAGATACTAGCTAGTATTGGTATTCATAGGGATCGGTGTGTCTTTGTACACGAATAACAGAATTTTTCTGTGTGGGTATAGCAAACAATTAAGAAAACAAATGGTAGTTTAGTCTTCACAAAGGAATTGGAGAAGAGTAAATAAACCTTATTGCAATATATAGGGCCTCGATGAGACCACGCCTGGAGTACTGTGTACAATGTTGGTCTCCTTACTTGCTTTAGAGGGAGAACAGTGAAGGTTCACTAGATTAATTCCTAGGATCAAGGGTTTGGCCTATGAGAGATTGAGTAGATTAGGCCCATATTCCCTCAAATTTAGCAGAAGGAGAGTTCATATAATTGAAGAGTCTAAATTTTGTTACAGGCCTGACAGCATGGACACTGAGAAACTGCTTCCCCTGAGTGGGAAATCTAGAACATGGGCTCACAGTCTCAGAATAATTGGTGAGCTTTTAGGGCTGAGATGAGGAGAAATTTCTTCACTCAAAGGGTTGCGAATCTTTGGAATTCTCTACCCCAGAGCCATGTAGATGCTCAGTTATTGAGTATTTTCAAAACTACGATTGATAGATTTTTAGACACTAAGGGAATCAAGGGATGTGTGGATAGCGCATAATATGGAAGTTGAGGTAGCAGATTAGCCAAGATCTTGTTAAATGGCACGGCAGACTCTAAGGACCAAAGGGCCTACTCCAGTTCCTCTTCCTATGTTCTTGCACTCTAGCCCAGTGTTGGGCAACCTGCGGCCTATCAGGGTTCTGAGTGAGGCCCATGAGATATTTTGTTGACCGTTGCCCACACACAGGGTTGCCAAATTCCACTGGTTTCCATCTGTGTAGTTTTTTTTTTCCCACTGATATTACTTCAGTGATACTCATGCAAAGCAAGGGCCTGTGAAGTGAAGTGTGTGCTGATTGCACACAACATTGACTGTGAGAGCTGTGTGCTCCCTCTGCGTCCAATCAAAGCGCTGCTACGGTTCAATCGGCATGGCCCGCAAATTCTTATTCATGAGGTCACGGTTAGTGCACATGCCAAATTTCAATCTTGCGGCCCACTGAGATGAAGGAGGGCCAGTAATGCGGCCCACTCATTAGCCTAGGCTGCCCATTGCTGCTCCAGCCCTTCCTGTTCACATATTTTGGCTAAAGATGTGGAAATGCTAATCTTATCAATGTTCTAATGGTAAGGAAATTTTAACAAAAAGGACATTTTTGCTTCTCCGTGATCAAATTTCTTCTTTAAAAAAATGGCAAAAAAATTATTTGATTCTATTAAATGCAGTTTTCAAAGAAAAAGCTGATTGTTGTTTGTTTTTGCAAATTTTAGACAGATTATCGCCTTTTCTATAATGAACAAACAAATAGAAAAAAAAGTGGCTTCATTTTTATGCAAATATTGCCAGCTGTTTCTTTGAGTTTGCCTGGTATTGAGATGTGAGGATCTGCATGTAAATGGAAACAGGCAGGAGAAACTGGAGAAAGTGCTGACAATAAGATGCAAATAGAAATTGTTCACTGGCAAACACTATACATTTCCATCAAAAGAATAATCTGACAGAATTATACAAATAGCTAAAGCCACATTGTTCTCATTTAATAGTAAAGCTTCCTGTATCACAAGATAAAAAAAAAACTTGGAAAAAACCTGATTTAATTTTTTTTTAAAGCAAATCTACTTGAAATTTCAAAAGCGTTGGAGTTTATCACTGGAAGTCTGAGAACAGACCATTCAATCTGCTGATAAAATGATGTTTAAGCTGCACCTACATTTAAAGCTTTTAGGTTATAGTCCCGGAAATGGCTGTTGGTGATGTTAATGGACAAATGTGTTTCGTTGACAATCCACTGTGCATAGCTTCATCACAGGCTTTGAGCTGGTTACTTTAAGTGGGTTATTGCTTCGACTAATGTAACGACTAGAGGAATATCATCTGAACAATTGTCCACTAATACTCACAACATTGATTTCTAGGCTGCAAAGGTTCCTCTCTTTTGATGTCACTGGATGGCGGCTGCTAGTTTTTCAACATTTCGGTCTTATGGTGTTAATAAATAGCAGCAGGGTTTGCCAGAAGTACACTTTACAATTCAGGACTATGTTTTGATTGAAGTAAATAACACTGATATATAATGGCACACTGCTCTCATGTATTGTGTAACAGCTGCCAAGCCACCGAACACTTCTTATATTTATCTCTCATAATCGATAACTCTTTGTTTGTTAAATATCTAATGCATACATCATGCACAACACTTATATTTATGTATCTGATTTAAAATCTTGCATAGGGCACACATTTTACATCCACAAACATCACTTCCTGTTGTCACTTTTTTTAATTCAACAATAGCTATTCAATATTTGCTACGTCAACTGTCACAGTGTAATAGCAGGTTCTAGCCACTAGATGACTCTGTAGGGGAAGGTTTCAAAAATCGTCTCATAAAATGTCCTCTCCTCTAAATAAGGTATAATAATGGAAGCTAACCTGTATCTACTACATACAGCTGACATCACCTTGAATTGAATAATATGTCACTGCTGTCATACAATCATTGTGTGGGGGTGAACTAATGAATGAAACAGAACTAAAAGTGTGCCATATTTGTCACAATTCCATTAACAGATGATAGGATATTTTCAATCCCAAAAAGCAAAATGGGATGAAATTTTTATTTCATACCTAAAATAGATAGTAAGTTCGAGGGGCCAAATGGCCTACTCCTGCTCCTAATTTGTATGTTTGTAAATATGTTCTAAAACTCTATTGAAATTTTTATCATATTCAACACAACCATCAAAACACTCTTCATTGAGGATTGAAACTCACAGTTGCAATGATTTTCATCTTCTCTGTTCCAATATTTGTTAATCCAACACAACCGTGCATGACATCCAATAATTTCTCATGCCCCATTGCAGTCACTACTTTACAAATCATTTATTCTGATTAAATTATCACGGGTCTGGAATCAGAAAATATTAAGCACGAGTGGATGGGATAATTGCTGGCAAAGCCATGCATTTGCTGGAGATGGTGTTCCATGTAGCTCCATGTGCTTCTTCAAATGAAAGGCAATAAATTTAAATAGAAGCATATAAAATCCAGAAACTGGCCATTCAGCCCAACTGATCCAAACTAGTGTTTATGCTCCACATGAGCGTGTTGCCACCTTAGTTCATCTAACCTGATCAGCATAACTTTCTATTCCCTTCTCCCTCGCGTACTTATCTAGATTCCCCTGAATTGCACCAATGGTGTTCACCCCAACTAATCCTAGGGTAGTGAATTTAGGGACTTGCAGAATTTGACAAACATGGACAATCAAAATTGCAATGAGAGAAGAAAAGCTTTAAAGAATTTTTTAAAAAGAGACATTGGTAAAATAGAATTTGTTTGCAGTAAATCTGAATTAGGTTACTGTAAAGTCCAACATATCATGTAGAGCACAGCACTATCAAAATGACTGAACAGGACAATGTGTATGAAGAATTTTCTGTGCCTTTTACATTTGATATCTATTATCTATGAATCCAGAGCCTTTACTTATATCATCAGAACAGTGGGCAGCCATGCCCTTGACTGGAGGGCATGTCATTCCCTCCCTTTTCTACTCTGTGGAACGATCAGCCTGGCAGTGGTGACAGATGAACAGCTTACCATTAATTTCTCCACTTTTGTGCCTTCAGTCCAAATAGTGCGTGTTCTCCACAGGGAGGCATCAAGGTCTTCTCATTTTTTTTTCAAACTTGCAGCTTCAGAGTGACTTCTAAATCAAATGTCGGATTGGGAACGAGGGCAAATATCAATCTCATATTCTGCTCAAGTCTTGGTGCACTCTGCTGATTTTTAACTGGTAAAGCCACAGCCTTTTGATCCTGAATGATCCAAGGAACTCATGGTGGGAATAAAAGAGCCAGGGTGTTGGACAACTAACTAAGCCTATCTTACCTGTTTATTTTATATATACACATAGAAATACACATTTTAAAGAAATATAATGTGTGTATACATAAAGTAAACACACTTATACATATTTCTTATATAACTGCATACATATGTATAATACATATACATATCTGTACATTCACACAAACATTATATGTAAGTATATACTGATATATAAATCTGTCTGTTTATATATACACTTTTTATATATATATATATATATAAATCTTTATATGTATTAAAAATATATAAAATGTGTGTACTGTGCATAAAATGCATCTTTTTGGAAGGATTTCAATTACATTTCAAGTCACAAGTTTAGAGATTACTACTGATAATAGTGTCCCACAGACATTTACTGCACTCACATTAAGATCCTATGTTTGCTGCTCTAAATGACATAGTTAAGATTTTGGTTCATGCTTGTTAAATGTTCATTGCAGACAAAATGGGTGCAGGCTCTTCCCAAGGCATCTTTCTGATTGTCTTTGATAAAAAAAAACATAAATTGCATGGGTGGTGGAAACACAGACAAAAGTAACTTTCAAAAGAGAATTCCATTTACACTTGTAAAGGAAAATTTGTAAGGCTAAGGGGGAAGAAGAGGGAAGGGAACTGATTGGCTAGCTCTTCCAAAAAGTTAGCTAAGGTATGGGTCAAATGATCTCCTTCTGCACTTTAAGATTTTATGATTAATTTCAATGATCAATTCTATGGTTAGTGATTGGTGTGGTAGATTGAGTCATTGGGTATTAACCCCAAGGGTACAGGATCTTAGTTTAGGATTATTCACTGCTCAGAATGATTTCCTTGGCTGGATTGGGTTTCTTGCCCCTACGTTAGCTGGGCTGTCAGCTGCAAATCATCACAAAAATGAAATGTTTTAACTTATGGGGAAAAAAACAAGACATTACACACATCGCCTTATTTTGAATGCACCTCCTCCAAGATTGGAAGTCAGCCTTGCAGATGGCCTACAAGGTGGAGGATGGTGGAAGTATCCTTCAAGGAGGTTCCTTCCATTGAATGTCACATTGCTATCAATGCATGTGTGTTTGATGAAAATAATGGTATATACTAGATCCAGAGCAGTCTCACTTCCATTCGTTCACCCAGTTACCCACCAATATAACAGACTTCTAACCTGCTGGTGGTTATTAATCTCTGAAAGGCCTAGAGTCTTGGGGAGTTTTAGATTATTTATTTATAAACCTTAATTTCTCAACAATGAAAGTAACTTTGGGCGACAGCAATATTTCCATTCTCATACAACACAGAAATTGACTCATTGATGATTATTAAACACACATCATCTTGAAACAATGGGCAGAATTTTGTCGTTGGTGTGCGAGATTGGCAGGGGTGGACAGGGGCGATCGGGAAGCCGACTGCCACCCGCGATCAACAGCGCACCACGATTTCACACTGGCGGGCCAATTAAGGCCCATCCAGTGTGATACGTGAGCAGCAATGCTGAGCGCTGTCTGTGTGGACGGAAGGAGGGGGAGGAGGGCAAGCAGTCCTAGTGCACCTCGCGCATGTGAGCGAAAGAACGCTGAATAATCTACCTGAGGAACGGAGCTGCCTCAGGGAGGATGAAGAATATATTGAAAAAATTATTAAACAGCAGAAAAAATTAATAAAACATGTCCCCGCATGTGACTCTGTCACACGATGCAAGGACATGTTTTTAATTAAAAAATAAAGTTTTTATTTTATCTGTATTTGCTTTTGGAAACCTCATCCTGCCCATGGATGAGGTATCCAAAAAATGCCAAGACCGCTTGGCCTTTTCGCCTGCCTGACAACCGTTAGGTTGAACAAGCAGTGAAAAATTCAGGACAATTGATAACTTAATGGCCTTAATAGGCCTTTTAATTGTTGGTGGGCCACTGCTGGCTCCGGCACACACCCGCTGACCGACCTATCACGCAATTGCGCATTGACATTAGCACGCTCAGCTGGCCTCAACGCGCATCATTTCACATTCGGGTCAGGTGCGCGCTCGCCTGCCAAGCTAAAGATTCTACCCAATAAAATTCATTGAGGATTTGACAGAATTGATGCTGAAAGGCTGTTTCCCTGAATTGGAGCCTCTAAATCCAGGAATCACAGAGTGGGGTTTTCCAGGTTCATCTGGTCCCACCAGAAGTCAATGGACTTTTGGCTGGACCACCGAATCTCCCACGGCCGGAAACTCCTGGCCACAGTCTCAGGATAAGGGGCCAGCCATTTATGATTGAGGTGAAGAGAAATTTCTTCACTCAGGGGTTTGTGAATCTTTGGAATTCTCCAGCACAAAGGGCTGCAGATGCTCAGTCAATGGGTATAGCCAAGACTGAGATCAAAAGATTTTCAGACGCTAAAGGAATTAAGGGACATTTGGATGGGATAGCAGAGTTGATGTAGAAGTTCAGCCACCAATTTACTAAATGACAGAGCGGGTTTGAGTGGTTGTTTGACCCACTCCTGCTCCTGTCATTTATGTTCAGCTGATATATTATTGTCAATTATCCCTAGCATCCTTTGTTAAAATATTAGACAGAACCCTGTTGCTGGAATTGATAACATTTAGTAGTGGGAGTGTACATACACTTCATTTTGTTTGTTATACCCTGAACTAGACATTGTCCTTTGTTGCAAATTAAAGCTTTCTTCAAACAAGAAGAGAAAGAGTCCAGTGAGTTAATGCTGTGCGTTTTAAAATTAAAAGCATTTTTTGATCTGCACAGTTCCTTCACCAAATGTTGGCCCAATGCACTGTTTACTAAACAACAATTAGATATTATGGCCTCAAAAGGACATAGCTACATTTTAGTGGCAGAATAAACCTGCCCTGGTAAAACAATGGTTGAGAACTTGGATAGACACCCTAAAATGGGTGATAAATTAGTGGAGTGATTAAGAAATTCAACACCAGGCATTTAACCAGCAAGTTACAGCCTGAACCAACTGGGTGTCTAGAAGCAGCTCTCCAGTAACACTTTGAGATGGTTATAACACTGGCAGCAGTTCTGAAGTAGGTCTTGCAAGTGACATGGGAGCAAGCCCAGTTTAGCAGCCTTCTGCAATTGCTTTGTTCAGCCAGGAGGAGACCCCCTGCTTCATCTGAATCCAAACACTAACTTTGCTTTTGCACCTTCATTATAGTGGCCTCTGATGATTCCATTATGGGGTGTCGCTCAAGCCATTCCATATCCAGAAGAGCTAGTTACACCTTTTCTGTTGTCTAATTTTTCAGTGGCTGTCTACAATCAACAAAGGACCAGATTCACAAAACTAGATCAGCCTGATTCCAGTGCATGACTAAAAATTATCCAATCCAATTTCACATGAAGGGCACCTATGGGGACAATCTGGCATGCCAGGTCGAGATACAATTTTGCATCCGAGTTAGTCTATAACACTCCATAAAAATAGGTGAATCCAACTCCGATTTCTCCCCCCCCCCCACCCATTCCCCTCCAAAAATGTCATCTGAGTTGCTGTGAGTAAAGACATGGAGAGATCCTGCTGGTGTGTACAACTTAAGCAGGAAATTCAGCAGTTACCCATATGTGCTCTGAGATTTAATTAAAGTCTTACACATCTCAATCAATTATAATGTTACTTTGCCACATGAAAGGACCTTAGATAAATGGGATTTTGTAGTGCACAGTCCTCAACAGCAAAAAAGTCTGTGATTTATACGTTTTTCCATTTGATCTAAGAATCTCAATCTTGTAAGTGCCACCTTTATTTCAGCTGCCCCTGACAACAATCTGTATTTCAAACATAGAATATAAAAGGGGAAATGAACAGCCAGCTGTTCAATATGCCTACAAGACCCTTGCCATACTTTACATGCCATGAATGAAAACTGCCACACTTTATTATGGGATGTGCACTTGTATCCAATTTGCTCAAATTATAAAGATGCCACTTTAATGAGAAAGTTAACATTTCTATCCCCAGCACCAACATGTCATGAGATTGCAATGTTAGGTCACCCAGATATGCAGGCCTAGTTCAGGCCCACTTAATCATTTGAAATTTATCTTTCTGCTATTTTTTGGAGGAGCATTAAATTATTCCAAATAAACCAGTTAACGTCACAGCTTTCTTTCTTTCCTTTCCTATTATATTACAACAGTGACTACACTTCCAATGTACCTTATTGGTGGTTAATTGCTTTGGGATGTCCTGAGGTCAGGAAAGGTGCTATATAAATGCAAGCCTTCCTTTCTTTACTTTTTCGCTTCCTTTCCTTCTTTCTATCTCTCTTACAATGTAATAATGGATGTTATTTCCAAGACATGGGTTCTCTAGCAGCAAGAGACGTGAGTTTAAATCCCATAACAAGAGTTTGGATAGCTTTATCACTACTGTTCTGGCCAATTTTGACCAATCTATTTAACATTTCAGTTGAAAGGAACCGAAATGTAAAGTTCTATATGATATCTGGCTCTAACATAGATATTAAAGGTTAAATCATTTTGTACTGAAGTCACTTTGCATTATTCACAACGTAAATGCTTTTCATCCTTCCACAGTCTCGACTTATCCTAATTCCACCTCCAGCCCAGCATCCCAGCCCATATCATATGGTTCTCTGGCTCCTGACTAATCTACATTGTTCCTCCCATGTAACCGTCAGTGTTTTAAGCCTTCCTGGTCCCAGGAACTCTCTCCTTATCTTTAAAAACCATCACCTTCCATAAACTCTCTTCAATCCTCAATCCATCTCTGCCATAAATCCTCCATTTATCTCTCTCCTTAATCATCTCCTATTCAGCTTGCCTGAATCCTAAATTCTCCACTGCTCATTCTTGCACTCTGCTTAACATTCCACTCAGGCCTGTCTCCCTCTTAAATCCACTACTGTTCAGTCTATTTCCTTCCTAAATACTCACCTCTATCACCCTCCTAAATACATCCAATATCTCCCACTGCTCACTCTACTTCTTTCTTCCTCCTAAATGCTCCCACTAGTCACTCTAACTCCCATCTTAATCCTCCCTCATTCTGTCTGCCTCCTTTCTCAGTTCTTATTATGTGTTCTGTCTTTCCTAAATGCTCTGCTCAGACTATCTCTGATATAGGAACATGTTTTATTACATTAAAGGCGATGTACTGTAAAAATGAGGATTGCTATTGTTACCCAAAAAGGAGAGTTTAGTGGAATTCATGACAGATCAACAACATGGATGCAATATGATCGCTATATATTGGTGACACTCCAACCAATGGACAGGTTTCCACTGAGAAAAGAATGTTGAAAAGGTGCAAGTGAAAGAAAGCAACATAAAGAAAAGTCAGTGGGACAGAGTGATGGCGAGTGGTATTGTCAGTTGGACAAAGAAAGTTTGCAACATCTTAAGTACTTGAGTCCATGGACAACCCTCATTAACCAGAAATATAGGTCATTCCTGTCCATTACACAGTGCACTGAGGTAATATATAATGCCTCAGGACCAAACAGGCATTCGTACGGTTGAGAACTCAAGTTGGATCATCACATGACCTCCCACCTCCAACTGCTCCATCCAGTCAAACAACTTTCTTTCTCATTTCCAATGCTGCTATAATTATAAACAAAAGTGATCAAAGAAAATAGAAAATAAAACACAATTTTTGTTCAATGCTCCTGGGGAATTTCCTCCTGTGATGCCCAGGAGTTTAATCTTTAATTTCTGGAAAATCCCAGGTGATCCAAGCAGGTTGTCAGAGATTTAGAGTGAGAGTTTTTAACAAAGATTACCTTAAGTAAATTTCCATTAGTCACCATTATAAAGCCATCAGATACTCGTTCATTGTGTTCTACAGATGTTAACAAAACTGTGTTTTTATTTTTCCGCCAAGTTTTTAGTCTACATTTCAAATACTCGTGGCATTTCTATTGCATATTCTGTTAAGTCAATGTAGCTCCAAGTTAAGAAATAGGGAATGGATTCAAATTTATTTTGCTATTTTTTGATCCTGCACTATATTGTGCTACTTTCCATAGATTAAAAATACATTTATCCTAGTAAAATATGATGCATTCAATTGATATTCCATTCACTAAATTATAATTTCTATGAAAGTGCACTACATGGAACACGCCACTGCCATTTAATGTATATGTTTATTCCAGTGCCGAAAACAAAAGCGCATAGACTCCGTGACAGAACGCGCCCAAACTGCTTTAAGCTTTGTTGGTGTTTTGATTTACTGCAGGCTAGCCATTTCCAGGTGACACATCTAGGGGACATGGAGCTGCTTCCTAGCCATTTCCAAGCTTTTTCCCCCACCTCCCCCCTCCCACCTCCAGTAACCTCGGGCTCAATCTATAATACTTTAATGCTGAGAGCATACATTACTGCTGATGACAAACGTGCCAGCAGTGGTGGCACAAAATTAGGCTCGGGGCGGAATAATTATATATACAGCCTTTAGCACTGAGGGAGAGAGCCATCAATCAGTCTCCAATTATTCTCTGGTTAATCAGCTCTGCCCTTCCTTTATAGAAGGGTTACAGTGTAATTAAGTTGGCAGCATCCTTTTAATTCATCAAGCACTAAACACATGGTGGTGTTCGCTGCATCCGGCGGACAGCTTCTTGTGAACCTGACCCCCTCCTTTGGCGTGCCAAGTGGAGGGCTGGAATTTATGTGCTCTCAAAAACACAGCCTAAGAGAAGGAGAAAAAGTGTGAGAGAGATGGAGAGAGAAAAACTGCCAAGAACGGGTTAAAACGGCTAATAGGATCTCATCCATCACAAGAAAGCATTGAATTTTTTTTTCGCTCTCTCAGTTGTAGCTCAGGGTTTGAGCTGGCTTGATTGCGAGGAATGAATAGGACATGCAAATGGTTTCGCTTCACACCAAAGCACACACGGGAGCAACCTAATAATGCTCAAGGTCAAATACATGCAAGAGGTTGGGAGACTCGGGGCAATGAAAAAGCTGCTGTCAGTTACTAAAATCTCAGCGGAGTGCAAGGCTGCATTAAAAGTGAATATAAAATTATGCTCAGCCTTCCTGCCCAGAGTTGTGCATATTTTAACCAGCGATATGACTAATGTTTTTTCTCACTCTCCTGTTTTTGTGCACTTTGTTTTTTGCCTCTGGCTTGTAATGTAAATGTGAATATATAAAGTCCTTGCTTTTAGCCAATGCTTTTTTCTCCCCCTAAATGGTGCAAGGAACCATTTTATAGGCTCATTATAAATTCTCTCATCATATAATATGAAAACAAACACAGAACGCTGGTTAATACCAGCACAATGTAATAAATACAACATGTACAACATATTACCTATTGTATTAAAACACAGTAGCTGAATTTAATGTGTTATTCATTAAAAAATAAGAAATTGTAATGATACCTTTTGTTGACTATTATTCACAAAAGTGATAGAAATTTCAAGTGTAATTTGAATTATACACAATCTTTAACATGTGCAATGGCCTTCTTCAGCCGATAAGGTGTTTATAGTGGCTTTTCATATTATAAAGACTAACTACTACTGCAACCTGGAGTAATTAAACATTTTGTACAGATGATAATGTCATTCTGCTTTGACCTGAAGGGATGTTTACTGGAAATGGAGGTCTTGAATCATTTAGACCTTTGGTAAAGCTCCACTGAAATAGAATGCACTAACCTCCACTGCCACCCTTGCTGCTACTGGGAGAATTCGCAACTCAATAACAAGCAGGAAGCAACATTTTTAATGACAAAATAAATATGCACCAGTTGTGTGCATGTGCAGGTGTGTGGATGTGAAGATGTAGTTGTGTGGCTCTGTGGGTGTATGTGCATGGGTACATGGAGTTGCGTGAATGTGTGGGTTTGTGAGTTTGAGTCAGTGCGCATGTGTTGGGGGGGAGGTGTGAGCCTTTGGGCAGAATCTTGTGGAGACAATGGGGGTCTCAGACATTGACAGAGCTGGCAAAAGCCTGCAACACCTCATTCAGGAAGGCCGCCAAATCTTGTGCCACTCAGGTGCTTGACAGGCCTTCCCCTGGGATCAAGGACCCCAGGGGCGAAAGACCTGTCCACCAAGAACTGCAGGCCTATCAGAGGCTGACCAGTTTCAGTGCTCAGCAGCCCCACTGGGGAAGTGGTGGTTGCTGATGGTACTACATGCACCCAAAGCTTTGGATCAAGGAGGGACAGAGGCACAGATGAGTGATGGTGTGGGAAGGGGGCAGGAAGGGGTTGTGTGGTGCCAGTTGCAGGGGAGGGATGGAGAGAGGGGTTGGCAGCAAGGGAAGTAGAGTACTTTCAGTTGCCCCATACCTTCCTGATGTTGGGTCCTTTGATCTGGCACCAAGTGCCTTTGAATGGGGGACCTCCGTGCCCCCGGGAGCCCACAAGCAAACACACCAAGGTTTGCTTCTTGTGCTCGCTGCATGGTGAACCCTCACCCACTGCTGGGTTAATAGCAATGGCAGCAGGATGAGGCCCTTAAATGGGCATTAATTGCCCACTAATGGGCCTCAATTGGAGGTGGGGCGGGAAGGCTGTCAACTGGCCTTTCCTCTACGGGCTTAATCGAGGTGGAGGAGGGAAGGTGGTGGTCCCCACCCACCACCTTCCTGCCTGATTAAGTGCTCCGGCTGCCACCAAACTCGCCACATGTGTGAATGACCGTGAGGTTTGGTGGGGGGTGTGGGGTATTGATGCTTGTTTGTTTGTGTGTATGTTTGCGGGGGGGGCAGCTGTGAGTTTGTGGGAGGTGATGTGTGTGTATGTGTCTGTTGGGGGCTTGCTGTGAGTTTGTGGGGGGGTGGGTTCTGTGTGTATGTGTTTATGGTGGGGAGAGCTATGAGTTTGTGGGAGGTGGTGTGTTTGTATGTGTCTGTGGGGGTGCTGTGAGTTTGTGGGGAGTGGTGAGTGTGTGGTGTGTATGTGTGTATGTACACATGTGGGTGTGTGGATGTGGGTAAAGTCCTACAATTCTCTTGATGTCCAGATATCTCAAGACTTCGATAAACTGGGAAATTCTACAAAACTCTTCGATTTGTGTGGAAATATCAAATTGACACTGGTACAGAAAACAGATTTTCTCCAAGTAACATTGGCTATTTTAAAAATAATTGAACTGCTGCGGAAAAACTGAGATGTTGTTGCAAGACAAGATTAACATTATTTGCATTATATTAATTGGTTTCACATTTTAATTTCCTAGCTTATTAAACAGGCTCAAAATGTAACTAATATAACAAGAGATAAGCACTGACACCAAGTGGAAATTTTCATTGGTTGGAATTCAGGTTGCTCTGGCAAATTTAAATGATTCTCAATTCCTCTGTCTCCATTTCAGAATAAATTGATTTTCCACCACTTATTTTTGCTGAAATTTGAGACATTCGTAGCAAGTAATGAAACTAGTTACATGCAAGGTTAGAGATCTACTGATGCACCACTGTTAAAGTTCACTAATGCTGCATTCACAAACAGAGGGATTGCACCACACCTCACACCTGCCTTCCAACACCATCAAGTGGGGAACTGTTGCCTGCTGATGTGGGGTCCGGGGGGAGGTGGGGGGGGGGGGGTGGTGGTTTGGTGGCGGTGGGGGGTGCGGTGGGGCAGGGAGGTTTTGGAGAGGGTGATGGTGGTGGACAGGGGGAGACGTGATGGAATGTATGTTCATTGAAACTGGGGTAGGGTAAGTTTTCTTGTACCAAGGCTTTCAAGTGCTGCCCTCGTACACATACAGGAAATGCTGCTTGGGGCAATCTCAAAGGAGAGCGAGAGCATTTTTCAAAAACTGAAATTCTTTCCAGATTATGCTCTTGTTGATGAGATAAGCAAAAGTCGCTTATATGTTCCAGATTGGAAAGTAATGCTCGTTGGGGGAAAAAAAAATTAAATAATAATCAGCTAAATAATTTTGCATTCCTGAAGCCCCAAATGAAAACACAAATGGGTAAAGAGGGGCATGAAAATTAGCATTGTAAACTGTGTGTTTTCTGCCGAAACATTGAACCAAGGTCCCTTTCAGGTGGAGGCACTATTCAAAGAAGAGCAAGGGAGTTCAACCAATGTTCTGGCCAATATCTATCTCTCAACTAACATTACTGAAAACAGACCATCCAGCCAGTTATTTTATTGTATCTTGTGGGATCTTGCTCTGTGAGGATTGGCTGCAGATTTTGCCTACATCGTAACCTTGACGTTACGTCCAAAGTGCTTCATTCGGATAATGTGTGGTTATGAAAGATGTTCTATAAATTCAAACTCTTTCTTTTATTTTAGCATCACAATCATCATTACATTGAATTTAGTAACGTGCAGTCAACTTTGCATTTCTGCGACCAGCACAAAACACAAACATTTATGCCACGCAACAAGTGTTGCAGTCAATAAAGGAATTCTGGGCCTCAGGTAACCATCACTTATAATTTATATTTGCTGTATGGGAGCAGTTAGAATTCAAATCTCAATCTTTGTACAAATGCACTGAGCAGAAGAAACAAATTGCTGGTGAAAATTTAACATGGAGGAAATGACACAGTAGCTGTTCCTGAGACATGGCTGTAAGACATTCAAGACTGGGAACTAAACACACCAGGTTATAACGTCTACAAGAAAGGTGGGGAAAATGGTGAAGGGAGGAGTAATCAGGGTGAAACTACTTTGATGATGAGAGGAGGTGGTGAGGGTCCGCAGGCAATGGTTACATTATGGCCTGGATTTTTGATCCCAGGTCAGGAGTGCAGGCTCAGAACATTTCCCAGCTCCGTAAACCTCACCTGGGAGAAAGTGCACCAGAAACTAGGATTTTCATTCTGGGGTGGTAGGGCTCCCTGAGAATCTGGCCAGACAACCCCAGAACAAGTGCGAAGGATGCCAGCTGCAGAAGCAGGCTGGGCAGAAGGCTTGCATTGGTGCTCGGGCACAGTGTTGAAGTTTAAAAACAAACATAAAACAGTCCCTCACCCCCTTTATGTTACCCATGCCCCATCTATGCCAACCTATGCCCTCTTGGCCCCTTATACCCTCTCTCTGCCCACCAACCATGGCCCTTTATAGACCTTATTCCAACTCATGCCAATGCATTCCCCCCACACACCACACTTTGCTCTTACACCTAACATGCCAATTCACCCTGTCCTCCATGGGCAGACCTTAGGAGCCATGTTGAAATGAAATAATATAAAGTTCTAAGCCTCTATTGCACACTTTGGCTGGGATTTTCCGTGCCCGCTGGCATAGGGCGTGTTTGGTGGCATGAGCTGACAATATGGCAAGAACGCCAAAAATCAGTTTCACGATGTCGTGAAACCAGTTTGTGATCATCCGCTCTGCCTGCTGATGGCGGGCTATGTTTCCCACAATCGGATGTCAGGAACCTCACTGTAATACATCAGCATATCATTCTAAGCCCAACCAGCCAGACTCAACCCCCCAATCCCCCCGCCCGGCCTGCTCGATTGTCCGCCCCTGTCGGCGGTAAAACATGCTGACGTGTTTCACAACAGCATATAAGTGACATGCACCTGGCAGGCTGCACTTTGCTCGGGACTTCAAGGTTTGTTTGCCTAAATTGCTTCGGTCGGCACTCGCAGTCATCAGCACCATGCTTCACAGACAGCACCATATCACTTTTTGGGGGAGCTACCTACCAGGTCAGCCTTTCAATTGCTGCAGGGATAGGGCTTGCTTGGGGAAGGGGGAGAAGAGGCCTCAGGCAAGGGAAGAGGCTGCAAGATGTGGGCTGTACTGGGGGTGGGGGGTATCCAAGGGTGTGTCTGGGGACACATGTTGATCTGTGCAAGTGGTCTCAAGATGGTGAGGGCTGAGAAGGCAGTTTCCAGAGGAGATGAGGCCAGATGGAGATGCGAGAGTGTGTGTGAGAGAGTGAGTGGTGATGTCCCTTGAGCTGGCAGTGAGTGAGATGCAGTGAATGCGTGATGGGCTTGAGTGTGAGAGTTTAGAGTGATGAGGTGGTTACCATACTATGACTGCATGAATGAGATCATCCATCCTCTATCTACATTGGATGTCCAACCTCTTCTGTGCAGCATTGGCACTGACCACCACTGCCATTGACTGACATGCTGGATTGGTGATCCCGCTGCCCATCCTGTGACCAGAGCAGGGGTAGAGGACATCCTGAAGGGCCTCCATGGCTTTCAAAAGGCATTCCAGTGACTCTCATTAAACCTGGGTGCTGCAGTCTTTTTGCATCTCGTGGACATCTTCCCTGCAGTAGGCGTGGCTGGAAGCACTGAGATGTGTACGCACATGGCTGGATTTTAAATATGGTGCCCAGCATGATGAAGCAGTGAAGTGATGGCGGGCAGATGAAAGAAAGCCCACCCACCATAGAAATAGCATGATTCCAGAGATGACATAAATAATGAGACGCTTTTGGGATGATATGGTGTGAAAACTCACCATTGAGGCCGGCGGATAAAACATCAGGTTACCCGCCCACTATTGCATTTAGTGCAAATCTGGGACGATTCTGCCTTTTGCACTTTAAAAATATTCATTCATAAAAACCAGTTTATGATATATACATTCCTCCAACTACATAATCCCTTATAAGAGCAAACATTTAATTCAAGTACATAATCCCTTATAATAACAAGCATTGGAATTCATAGCCTCACTTCAAAGAGTCTGTAACCACTTGGAGTTGTCGACCAAACTATGAAAAGACAGGCACCTACTGTGATAATGGAAGGTTGTGAAATCAATCATGCAGTACTAATCCAGTAATGGAAGCCCTCGGGCATATATCAATAGAGAGAGTAAGATAGCAAGCAATAATTTTTTTAAAAAACACTCCAGACATATTTTTCATAGATTTAAAGAATAAGAGTTTTAAATGTCTTGACAGCTTTACAGTTGATTTTGACAGTTCAATTGGCCACTTTTGACAGTTATAATGAGCTTGACAGTTAGTGAATTTATGCACTATTTGTACACATTCATGCCTAATTTTAATAATCACAAGAGGCATCTGACCTCTCCCAAAGGGCACCTGACCTCCCCCAAAGGTATCCTGGGACCATATCCAAAGGGGTATCCTGCCTCTCCAAAGGACTCCATAAAGTTCAGGCATTCTCCTGTCAGGTGTAACCTGCTCATGTTTTGTACACCTGGGTCTTCAAAATTAGGTGAGTGGAGGCAACTGCTAATTTATATGAGCAGCTGCCTCCGCAAAACATGCATGCATGAAATGCTCCCATTCCCGCCCACGAAAAAAGATAGGTGATGAATTTGGGGATGAGACTTCTGATTTTTGGCCTCTACCACTATTTTTGAAATGACAGAGAGGCTCTCCTTCATTGCAAAAATCCAGGCTTATGGGTAGAACTAAGAAGTAGAAAACCATTTAAGACTGTCGTGGAAGTTGTGGTAAGCTCCCCTGGTAGCAGCTGCTAAGTGGTAGAATGTATAAATGCAGAGATTAGTCAAGCATGTAGCAAATGCAAAGTGGTTTTAAAATGGCATTATAATTTTCAAAAAGATTGGCATGAGCAAACTAGCCTATGTCAGAAAGGTAATTAATTTCTTGAGCTTGTCTGGAATAATTTTCAGGGACAATATTTCCTGGAACCAACAAAGGAGCAGGTCAAATTAAATTTAGTAATGAATAATAAGCCAACTTTAGTTAACAACCTATTGGCATATCAAAATTTATAAAATAGTAATCATAAAATTATTAGGTTTGACGTAGTGTTTGAAAGGGAGATGCATTAAATGGCAACTGAGATTTCAGATTTAAGTAAGGTTGACTTCAATGTGATGAGATTGAGACTGACTGCAGTAAACTGGCCAAATCTGTTAATTAGTCAAATGAAAGAAGTTCAGAGGGAGGTGATCAAAAAATACTTTAATGTTTATACCCTTAAGGGACAAGAGTTCTACTTGCCAAAAGAAAGCCACGAGCAACTAAAGAGGCCAGGAACACCATAAAACTAAAAGAAAATGTACAAAAAAAAAGAGCTTGACAACTGGAGAAAGTACAAAGAGCAGCAAAGGACAGATAGTAAGTTATGCAAGAAAAAGAGTATGACAAGAAATTTGCAAGGAATATCAAATGGCCATAATTTTATACAGCTACATTAAAAAAGAGAGCAATCAGGAGCAATGTGGGCCCTGACAAACTGATAATGATGATATTGTCAATGAAAATAAGGATGGTTGCTTTCTATCAGTGTTTACAGGAGTGGAGTGTGTCAGCATTCCAGGCATCCCAAGTATTATGTCACAGCCAATGGTAAAGGCTGAGTTGTTCAAAGCCTGAAGGGAAACTTGAAACAACTGTCATAACCTATTTTTGAAATTTGTATGACTCAAGATGCAGGCTTTGAATTCAGTAGGAATAAAACCACTAAGTCTCAAGAGGTTTTTATAAAACTATATTAAACATTTATTAATACAAGATTGTAAATACATACATAGGTCTACAAAATTACTACTATAATAACTACAAAAACCCCCTGCTTAATCTGACTCTCAGTTATATCACCGTTAAGGCAATAATAAATCTCATAGATTTAAACAGATGCCTAGCAAAGCACACATGGACAGTCACATTCAAAAGAGTTTCTTTCAGCTCTGGGTCCTTGCAGACTAAGCTTGAGGCTTAGAGGCTGGAGGCTTCTCACACTTGGATCTTAAAATGCCTCTACCTTACATACAATCTCCTTTCTCCTTTATACATATCTTTTTCTTTGAATGTGAATTTTCCATTGTAACACTGGACTTTTAACTTTAGCTTTTCTAACAATAACATCCTTTCATCCCACCTATTTTATTAGTAAGCTGAAAATAAACACATTGCTTGGTGTCTTCTAGCTAGGTGCAAGATTTCACCGCAGTCTTAAATGATTTATTTTAACAAATGCAAATTTACGCTTTACCTTCTACCCTCCTTATGTTTACCTAATTAACATCTCAAAACTACTACACATCAAAATATCCAGGCTAGCTGGCTTTAATCCAATTAAGACACACACAGACACATACAATGACACAGACCCCACTAGAGCTCTATTTGAAAAAAATAATTTCCAATAACATTATAGACCTTAATATCTCTTTATGACACTAAGGAAACTAATATTGAATCAGAATTAGGGACTCACCTAAATTAATGTAACCAGGAATACAATAATGAAGAAGACAATGTCAAAAAGAGTGACAGGTCCCCAGGACCAGAGAGTTGCTATGTCCAGTTTTAAAGGAAGTAGTTGACATCATTGAAGATGCCCTAATTATAACCTTCCAAAGTTCTCTCAATTTGCAAATTCTTCTTTTAGGTTTGGAAATTGCATGTCACTTTGCTATTTAAGAAAGATGAAAAAGGGAAACTAGGGAATTATAAACCAGTTAGCCTAACATTTATTATTGGGAAACACCAGAGTCTTATAATCAAAGACAATGTGACTGAACAGCTTGAAATCTTTCAGCTGATCAGGGACTGTCAGCAAGGATGTATAAAGGGTAGGTCATGTCTGACAGATATGGTTCAATGTTTTGAAGAGCTTTTGAAGAGTAAAGTAGTAGATAGAGGAATGTATATGTATATCATTTATATTGACTCCCAGAAGACATTTGATAACACCCCTTATAAGAGATTGTTAGCTAAAGTTGAAGCCCATGGAATTGAAGGCAAAGTATTGACCACTCAGCAAGTTGGCAGAACAGAAAGAGACAGAGTGTAGGATAATGGGCAGGTACTCTAATAGGCAGAACATTACTGGTGGTGTACCATAATGATCTGTGTTGGATTTCAACTATTCACCGTATTTATTAATCACTTAGATGATGGGAAAGAAAGTCACATATCCAAATTTGCCAATGGCATAAAGATAGGTGGCATTGTGAGCAGTGTGCTCACAATATTAATGCATAACATCACAGAGATATATATCTGATCAATCAAATGTATGGGCAAAACTGTGGCAATTGGATTTCAATGTAGGCAAATGATAGGTCATCCACTTTGAAGCTAAAAGTGAAAGAACAAGATACTTTCTAAATGGTGAAAAGCTAGAAACTGTGGCAGTCCAAGGAAACTTGGATTAAAATGATCTGAACAGGTACATAAAATAATCAAAAAGACTAATGGAATGCTGGCCTTTATATCTGAAGGAAGATAATACAAGGGAATAGAAATCATGCTTCATCTATCCAAAGCAACAGTTAGCCCACACATGGCGTATCATGAGCAGTGCTGGCACCATATCTTAGGAAGGGTACATTGGCATTGAAGGGAGTAGGGCTGCATCTTATGGCATGGGGGTGTGGGGGCTGGGATGACAGGTGTGTGGACGATTCACCTCACTGAAGTGAAGTCAGTTGCAGGCTGATGCACTTCATGCCGGAACTTCCCGCAGCGATAACATGCTGTGGAAGGGCAAAATTGCCTGCCAGTGGGACTCTTGCCCCGGGAACCACCCTCCAGCAGTCCCAACAGTGCCAAGAGCACATTCGTGGACACTGCCAAGGCTGCAAGCAGGCCCAAGAAGAAGGTGCAATGGAACCCAGAGCAATGTAAATTCAGGGTTTCGCGGTAGCTGGTTTGGTCAATTTAGGGAGGGGTGCAGGGGGCGCAGTGGGGGTGAAGGATTTTGGTGAGCAGGCGGGTAGGAAGAAAGCACGGATACTATCTTAGGGGGGCTGCCTCCCGATGCACAAAGGGCACCCCCTGAAGATAATAACTCCCCTTCCTTCTCAATCTTTTAAAAAGTTAAAATAAACGGCCTGCCCGCTCCCGCCTGATTGCCCACGCCAACCATATTATGCTGTAGGCAGCGTGTTATCACCGTCAAATGACTAATTAACAAGCTCAATTGAACCTTAATTAGTTATTTCAATATGGTTGGCGGGCGGCTGCTGATTTCAGCGCCAGCCCACCTATTGTGTTATGAAGGTCATGGTGTTGGCATCTGCCCTATTTTATGTGCCCATCACCCCAATGACCCCTCTCCCCTCCACACCCCCGTAGAAAACACAGCCAGTAGGGCATGAAAAATCCAACCCAACCAGAATGAAACCTGGACAAGAAAGGCTAAATGACAAGGAGAGATTGTACAAACTAGGGTTGTATTATCTGGAATTTAGATGGTTATGGGGTGATTTGATAGAGGTTTTCTAGAATTTAAGCAGTACAGATAGAATAGGTAGAGAAAAACTATTTCTGCAGGCTGGGGAGTTTAGAATTAGGGGCTATAGTCTAGAAATTAGAGCCAGACCTTCCAGAAGTGCTATTAGGAAGCACTTCTACACACAAGGGTGGCAAATGTTTATAGCTCTCTTCCGCAAATAGCAATTGACGTTAGGTATATTGTTAAATTTAAAACAAATTAATAGATTTTTGTGATCTAAAGGTATTTAGGGATATGGGCCAAAGGTTGGTATATGGAATTGGGTCACAGATCATCCATGATCTCACTGAATAGTGGAACAGACTCAAGGAGCTAAATGACCTTCCCTGTTTCTACTTTCCAAATGGGCTGGACTTCGGGGCTGCAGAAAAGCGACTGTTCTCATTCTGCTGGCCTCACAGGAAATGGCCTATAAACATTGAGTGATCTCTATAGCATGGTCTCCCTGTTCCTGATGGCAGTTTAAATCTGGCCAAGTCAAGGGAGTCACCAGGCATCCAGCAATAGTGATGTCACCAAACAGAGTTAACAGCCTGTCACAATGAAGTATTCTCACAGACAGCAAACCAGGAGGTAAAATACACTGACATCTTTCAGTTTTAATTTAAATTTTCAGTTAGCAAAATAAATGATTACAATTAGATGAAGATGAAAGCTAAAATAAAGATAAACTAATTTTGAAAAGGTATTGTTTTTAAAATATTAGAGTTATTTTATTATGGAGATATTTAATATTCCATGAATATAAAATTAACTTCTCAGTGCTGGAAATTATTGTGAAGTTAGTACACTGGTATAAACCCAATTACACCTCAATCAACAGGGTGCAATGTTTCAAAGGGTGTTTTTTTTTTTACAGATTAGAGTAGAAGTTCTTATCAATTCCATTGAATTTCCATTGACTGCAGTCTAAGGGTGCCTCAACATGTACCATCTGGAGAAAGAATATCATGTAGCAAATTCTGGATTTCCACATTATTCTGCACAGAGGCAGTCTCCAGAAGTTACTGTTAGTTTCAATGGGGTAATGACAGCAAATGCCATTCTGAATGCAAAGTTCTCATGGATAAATGTAAAGAATAGTGATGGTAATTAATAGTGATGGTAACTCATTTGTCGCACTTTCCATCTGGAGTTGACAGAATAGATTTAATGTTTAGTGCATTTCCAATCATCCTTTTAACACAGAGGAAGGAGTCCATTAGCTTGTGATCAGTAGTACACATGATAGACTGTATTACATCTACACAATAATATCAAGCTTCAAATTCTTTCTTCAGGGAGAAGTTCACTTGACTCTCTCTTGTCTGTTCCTCAATGCTGGACAAAATTAAGTTGTTGACCACAACAAATTCCTAGGGTAAATGGCAGGGACAAGCTTAAGGAGTGACCAAGAAAGCATGAAAAACAAAAATCTACCAACATTCTAATTCATCTACTTCCTGTCAGTGGCACATCTACTTCCTGTCATATTTTTCCCATCATGCTATTATCCAGTACACTTTTTTGAGCAACTCAAAGTACATGGCAGAAAATTAAATGGAAAAGGGAATGGGAAAATTGAAGCAAGATAGGTTAGAAACATCCAAGTGAGAAATAACTTAGGACTTATGATGGAACCTATTGCCGAAAGAATGATTAGGAGAATTTACCAACAAAAGGAGTAGGTGAACAATCAAATCAGTCACAACATCTGCTGGTAAGTAAGTTTTCTACTAATTCTTTCCTCAGTATCTGAAATGTTTAATGGCCAAAAAAAAAGGCTTCTAAAGTAAAGGGTATATGAGAGCATATTTTTAATTATTTGTTTGACTTTGTTTTCCCTTGAAGGATTCACATATTTTCAAAATGTAGGAATGAGATTTGATATTTGGTCCAGACCTGTGGTTCTATGAACTGATAGCAGAATCTTTAGTCTGGGCATATGTAGTGAGCACAGCTTCACCACATGCATGACTAGAGCTTAGCCTCTCTCAGCATTTCTTTGAATAAAAACGAGAAGTTAAATGACAAAAACTTTATTCTGCTGAAGTTTATTTTAGGCCTGAGTTTCAAAGAATCCCTGCTGATTCCAGCAGGGCCTGATGCCATTTCATGCTCTAATGAGCTTTGATTAGCATAAGGCGGGACTTCCGCCTGTCACTAGGAGGAAGTCCTGCCTTGGAGAGCTGTTGGCCAATCAGATTGGCCAGCAGCTCTCCAGTCCCTCCAGGAAAAAAGCTGCGGTTGCCAGAAGAGGCACTGCAGCGAGTTGCCTGGAATCAAGTGCCAGAAACCGGAGGACAGCAAGTGGCAGGGTGGGGAGGATAGGGAAGGCCGGGGGTGAGGGGGGGGGTCGTGAGAGGCTGGAGGGTGATCAGGGTCCCAGGGGATAGGCTGGTTGGGGTAGAGGGAGGTCCGGAGGTCACCAATCCTTAAGATGAGGGTGTCCACAGTCCGAGATTGAACTTTGTTTGCTTTCGGGTTTGCCCCCCAGATCTATCAACTGCCCACCAACTGAAAAATCGAGGCTGGGCAGGAAAAGGCCCTGAAGTGCCCATTAAGTCACCATTTAAGGACCTTAACTGAGGCAAGGATGAGCTTTGCGTCCACCTTTGCTGCCCACCCCAGCGTAAAATCGCGACCAACTCAGGGTGGGTGGGAACCTGGAGGGAATCCCATCCATGCAATTTCACACTCCCTGCCCATCTTAGAACCTGCTGGGAGAAGCGTAAAATTCTGACCTATGGGCAGAATCATCCCAGATTTGCACTAAATGTAGTTGTGAGCGAGAAAAAGGACATTTACCCTGCTAACGACTTTTCATGCTGTATCGTTGTAATCCTGCCTCATTAACAAGAGATAGGAACAGGAGTAGACCATTCGGCCCCTCGAGCCTGCTCCTCTGTTCAATAAGATCACGGCTGATCTTCTTGTGTTTCAAAATTCACATTACCACCTAACTCCAATAACCTTTGATTCCCTTGCCTAACAAGGATCTATCTACTTCTGCCTTAAAAATATTCAATGACCCCGCCTTCACCATCTTTTGAGGCAGAGAATTTCAAAGTCACACAGCCCTCTGAGAGAAAAAAATTCTCCTCACCTCTGTTCCAAAAGGGCAACCCTTAATTTTAAAACAATGCCTCCTTGTTCTGGACTCACCCACGAGAGGAAACATCCTTTCCACGTCCACCTTGTCAAGGCCGTTCAGGATCTTTTATACTTCAATCAAATCACCCCTCACTCTTCTAAACTCCAGTGGAAACAAGCCCAGCCTGTCCAACCTATCCTCATAAAACAGCCCACTCATTCCAGGTATCAATCTAGTAAACCTTCTTTGAACCGTCTCCAATGCATTTACATCCTTCCTTAAATAAGGACACCAAAACCGCACACAATATTCAAGGTGTGGTCTCACCAATGCCCTGTATAACTGAAGCATAACATCCTTACTTTTATGTTCAATCTCTCTTGTAATAAAATATAGCATTCCATTAGCCTTCTTAATTACTTGCTGTCCCTGCTTACTAATTTTTTGTGACTCGTACTAGAACACTTAGATCCCTCTGCACCTCAGAATTATGCAGCCATTCTTCATTTAAGTAACACTCTGCTTTTTTGTTCTTCCTGCCAAAGTGAACAACTTCACATTTCCCATGTTAAACTCCATTTGCCAGATCTTTGCCCCCTCACTCTGCCTATCTATATCCACCTGCAACCTCCTCATGTCCTCTTCACAACATACTTTCCTACCTATCTTTGTGTCATTTAGCTAGCATGTCTTCACTCCCCTCATCTAAGTCATTGATGTAAATCATAAAAAGTTGAGGCCCCAGCACATACCCCTATGGTACACCTCTCATCACATCCTGTCAATCAGAAAAATACCCATTTATGCATATTCTCTGCCTTCTGCCAGTCAGCCAATCTATCCATGCTAATATGTTACCCACTGCACCATACACTTTTACTTTCCATAATAATCTTTGATGTGGCATCTAATCAAATGCCTTCTGGAAATCCAAGTACAGTACGTCTACAAGCTCTGCTTTATCCACTGTGCGTGTTACTCCTTCAAAAAACTCCAAGAAATTGGTTAAACATGATTTTCCTTTCACAAAACCATGCTAACTCTTCCCTATTGCCTTGAGCTCTACTAAATGCCCAGCTATAACCTCCTTAATGATCGATTCTAATAACTTCCCCATGACAGACATCAAGCTAACTGGCCTATAGTTTCCTGTTTTCTGCCTCCCTCCCTTCTTGAATAGAGGGTTTATATTTGCTACTTTCCAATCTGATAGAAACTTTCCAGAATCTAGTGAATTTTGGAAAATTAACATCAGCACTTCGACTACGTCATCAGCTACTTCTTTTGAGACCATAGAATGTAGTCCATCGGGACTGGAGGCTTTCCAGCCCACAGCTCCATCAATTTGCTCAGTACCATTTTCCTAATGATTTCATGTGCCCCTCCTGATTTCCAGCTATTTCTGGAATGTTTTTTATATCCTCTATAGTGAACACAGAAGCAAAATATTTGTTCGTTTCTTCCGCCACTTCCTTATTATCTACTATTAACTCCCCATTGACACTCTCTAGAGGACCAACACTCACTTTACTTACTCTTTTCCTTTTTAAATACCTGTAGAAACTCTTGCTATCCATTCTTACATTTCTAGCTAGCTTCCTCATACTCTAATTTCTTTCATCTGATTAACCTCTTAGTCATTCTTTATATTCTGTCCAATCATCTGTCCTGCCACTCATCTTTGCAAAGTTGTACGCTTTTTCCTTAAGTTTGATGCTTCCCTTAACATCTCTAGTTAACCACGGATGGTGGGTCCTCCCCTTAGAATTTTTCTTTATAGTAGGAATGTCCTTATTCTGAATACTCTGAAATATCATTTGAAATATCTGCCATTGCTTCTCTATTGATCTAACTTCTAGCCTAGTTTCCCAGTTCACTTCATCTAGCTCAGCTTTCATCCCCACATAGCTGCCCTTATTTAAGTTTAAGATATTAGCCTTAGACCCACTCTTCTTCCTTTCAAATTGGATGTAAAATTCCATCACATGTGCTTGCTGCTACCTAGGGGTGCCTTTACTCTGAGGCCATTAATTAATCCTGTCACATTACACAATAACAAATCTAATATAAACTGCTCTCTGGTTGGTTTCAGAACATGCTGCTCTAAGAAACTATCTCGGAAGCATTCTAAAAACTCCTCATCCAGGCTTGTATTGCCAATCTGATTTTTCCAGTTTATGTGGAGATTAAAATTGCCCATGATTATCGCCGCCCCTTTATCACAAACACAATATTTCCTTTTGGATACTTTGTCCTAACTCTGGCTACTGTTAGGGAGCCTGTAGACCACTCCCACTAATGACTTTTTAGCCCTACTATTCCTCATCTGTGCTCTCGCCTGAATTCACGGTGCCTCAAACTTGAGGTCCAATAGGCGATCCTCGCGAGTGCTGCGCAATGTTACTGCGCACTCACCTCTGAGTTCCCCTCAAAGTGCAGCTCGCCAAGTGCATGCCTTATAAACATTGCAGGACAGCACTGCAGGAATTCTTCAGGGTAGTGTCCTCAGCCGAAACATCTTCTGCTGCTCCATCAATGGCCTCCCTTCCATCATAAGGTCAGAAGTGGGGATGCTTGCTGATGATTGCCCCATGTTCAGAACCATTTGTGACTCCTCAGATACTAAAGCAGTCCATGTCCAAACTTGGGCTGACAAGTGGCAACTAATATTTGCACCACACAAGTGTCAGGCAATGACCATCTCCAACAAGAGAGGATCCAATCATTGCCCCTTGATGTTCAATGGCATTACTATCACTGAATCCCCCACTATCAACATCCTGGGGGTTACCATTGACCAGGAACTGAACTGTACTAGCCAGATAAACACTGTGGCTTCAAGAGCTGGTCAGAGGCTAGGAATTGTGCGACAAGTAACTCATCTCTTGGCTCTCCAAAGCCTGTGCACCATCTACATGGCACAAGTCAGGAGTGTGATGGAATACTCCCCACATGCCTGGATGAGTGCAGCTCCTATAACACTCAAGAAGTTTGACACCATTCAAGGCAAAGCAGCTGCTTGATTGGCACCTCATCCACAAACATTCACTCCCTCCACCACCGACACACAATAGTAGCAGTGTGTACCATCTATAAGATGCACTGCAGGAATTCACCAAGGCTCCTTCAACAGCACCTTCCAAACCCACAACTACTACCATCTAGAATGACAAGGGCAGCAGGTAGTTGGGAAGATCACCACCTGAAATTTCCCCTCCAAGTCATTCATCATCTTGACTTGGAAATATATCTCTATTTCTTCACTATCGCTGGGTCAAAATCCTGGAACTCCCTCCCTAACAGCACTGCGGGTGTACCTACGCCACATGGACTGCAGCAGTTCAAGAAGGCGGCTCACCACCACCTTCCCCAGGGGATGGACAATAAATGCTGGCACAGCCATCAAAGCCCACATCCTATGAATGAATTAAAAAAAACTGGTTTCACGATGACTTGAAACCGATTTTCGGCCTTCCCACCACGTTGTCCACTCACGACGCCAATGGGCACAGAAAATTCAGCCCTTAATGTTTTTGCAAGTGAGGGAGACAGAGAAAAAAAATAAACACTGAGAACCATTTTAAACAAGATATGAATAAAAATTTAACATCTTCACCAGGAGTTATAAATACATTCTACAGCTGGATGATTTTCTTATGTTTGCATCATTTAAATTATTTTAGATTCTTCCTACCCCACGTCCAACCCCACCACCAGCCTTCACTGGCAATATGCAAGATTAGCTGCAACAATCTGTGATCTTTTACATTGTCTTTGGCTTCAGTCTTGCTAATAGAAAGAAAAAATACAATGTTTAAAACAGGAACACTTCAAGACTATGCAATCAATCAGATTGTATTGGCTCCTTAGCAACTGAAATTTTAAACAGCCACATCACTGTCCTTAAAAATGTGCTGTACCAGACACACTGGGTGGAATCATCCCAGATTTTGACAAAGTGCGGTAGCGTTTTACCCATCGGCCGCAACGGCAGGTTTTCGCGCCATATGGTCCCATTCCAGGCATGCCCCACCTCTTTAATAATGCATTCATGGGCAACAATGCAGATTGCTGGTGGGCAGACTCGGACTTGCTCGCCACGCCCTGGCCTCAGCACTTCCTCTCTTGAGTTACCATATTTAAAGCACACCAGAGCACAGCCTACTTCATGCCTTCAATCTAGGACTGCTTCAGGCGACATACGGCCCCAAAAGCAAAAAGGACGGCAGCCCCCAAATTTAGTGACACTTCTCTGGGGCCCCTGCTGGACACAGTGGAAGGCTGCCACAATATCCTCTACCCAGCTCTGGCCGCAGGAGGTCCACCAATCCAACCTGGGAGATGGTGGCAGGAGCAGTCAGTGCCACTGGAGCACAGAAGAGGTCAGCCATCCAATACCGGAATAGGATGAATGCTCTCACCCGTTCCACCTGGATAAGTCAACCAACTCATCATTCTCAGCTCACACGCTCACAAACCCATCACACATTCACAGAGATCTCACACCACAAGGGACAACACCACTAACTCTCACACACACCCTCACGTCTCCATCAGACTCAGTTTTTTTTATTCATCCATGGGATGTGGGCGCCTATGGCTAGACCAGCATTTATTGCCCATCCCTAATTGCCCTTGAGAAGGTGGTGGTGAGCTGCCTTCTTGAACTGTTGCAGTCCCTTTGGTGTAGCTACACCCACAGTGCTGTTAGGGAGGGAGTACCAGAGTTTTGACCCAGCGACAGGGAAGAAATAATGATATATTTCTAGGTTAGGGGAATTTCCAGCTAATGGTGTTCTCATGTTTCTTCTGCCTGTGACCTTCCTATCATCTGGGCCTTGTGTCCTCATTCCATCCATGGCTTTGCTCACCACACAAACATTCCATGCAATGTCATGTGTCTTGCTCACAGTCTCTCCATCTGTTTTCATGCAGGAGAAGCTGGCTCACACCAGCAGGGGTCCCAGACCACTGCATCCCCCCCCACTCGCCCCACTACTGGAGTGGCCCACATTAGGCCCATCACTCAATTTGAGGAGTGTGCCATTATACTAACTGGTAAGGACATGGGCTGTGCCTGCAGTGACAGTGAGGTCAGCAGTGAACACCTGCCTGAGGATCCTGCATCCCATCATCCCTCTCTCAATGCAAATGTGAGTGCTCTCTCTCTCCTGCTTTTGACTCTGCTGCCAAGCACTAATTATCTATACTTTGGTTCACAGGGAGCGCTGCCAAGCGACCGACACCCTCAGCCAATCAGTCCCTCACCTCCAGCCAAGAGGACACCTCCTCCATTGAAGAGCTGGAAATAAGCAGCTTAGAAGACCCGTTACAGCACTTACCCACAACCTGCACCAGTGCAGAGACACACACCTCGATGGGACCTAGATCTAGAGCAGGCTCAGGTTCACAATCTGATGGTCACCACATGGACACATCCGCAGCAGGAGGAGGCAGAGTGAACCAGGACAAGCTTCAGAGTAAATTGAGAGCAGGTGATGCCCATTGAAGTCTGTACTTAAGAGCTGGGTTTTTCCCCAATAAGGAGGTATTGCTTCTGGACAGGAAAAGGGTCCAGAAGGGAAGAGTGGAAACTGGTATTTGTACTGAACTATAGGTTAACAATAAAACAGTTGTGATTCACAGAATGTCTTGTGCTGCCTGATTCGGTAAATGGATATCCACCTATAGGAGAGAGGCAGGTTCAACCGAGCTCCCTCGCACTTGGAGGACTGCTGGGGAAGAGGCATCTGTAAGGTCTGAGTGAGATGACAAGCCTTTGGATTTGGCCTCCCAACTCATCATGGAGAGTCAGGAGAAGGCAGGGGAACAGCATGCAGAGCTGTTGCAAACCCTCAACAGAGTGGCATGTGAGTCAGAGGAGTACGACCCGCTGATGACGTAGTGCCCACATGTGTGCACATGGAGGTCTCCATGTGAAGGATGGTAGTTGCCATGGAAACTCTGATCTAGCAGAACGTGGAGATACATACAGACCAGCACTGCATTGTGGTAACCATGGGCGAGTTCCTGCAGTGGCAATGTGAGAGGGCAACAGGACACCTCGATGTCCCTCCAGTTGCTCCTTTCCCTTAAGGAGTCAGTGCGGGGCCCTCAGGCACCCAAAGGGAGGAGGAGCAGCAGCTGGACACCGCTGGGTCATTCACTCAGGAATCTCAGAGGCTGTCCTCTCCCTCCAAGTCTCCTATGCCTGTGACCCCCTCTCAATCCCAGACCCTGCAACCACAGAGGGAGCAGCTGGCTCACAGGAAGACAGCCAAAGCAAGCTGGGGCCCTCAAGGCCTCAGGTCTCCAGAGGTTGCACACCAAAGTCATTGGAGGCAACAGGGCCAACTGTTGCACAGGCTGTCTTCTCCACCCCTGCTGCGGATGTCAGGGCAGCGCCTAGAGGAAGAGGTAGGCCTAGAAAAGTTAAGAAATTCTGATTGCAAGTGGTTTCACATTTTGAACACATTTTGTCACTTTATAACCTGAAAACATATTCGCTTTCACTGAATAATGTGTAATGGTGTCTTTCAGCTTCATTTACAGGCTTAGCAAGTCCTCCCACTGCATCCCCCCACCCCCCTCCCCCCCCCCCCCCCCCCCCCCCCCCCCTCACCCCACTACTAGCAGTTCAGATGCATGCAGCTGGACCACGAGAGACTCTGGAGGGAGAAGTGTGTGTTTGTGTGGCAGGGCCTTTTGAGCCTTATGTGAGCGCTCTCCTACGCATGCAGAGCCTTCATCCATCACACTCCTCTTACTGTCCTGAGCATTTTCAGTGCTGCCTGTTGGGGTTCACTTTCAGTTGTCCATCTGAGCCGACCAGCATCTCCGCCCACACACTGATCGCATGTAGCACCTGTGCCCGTCCAACACGCGGCTCCGCTCACTTTCGATTTCAACAACAATCTTAGTCGTTAAATTTCTAATCTGCTTACCTGTCCTTTCCCCTCCCCCAATCACCCATGTCCTTTCCCCATCACTGTTGACCCTCCTGACATCACCTTCCACCTCCCCACTATCACTTACCAACCCAAAGCCTTGTCTTAGCAGGTTGTCCAGGAGAAGGTGCACATTTCCTACCTTCCTGAGAATCCCATCCCCATCCACACTGACCTCCCTGATCTCCTCCTTCCCACTCCCTGGATCCATGTCTGCCTCCGAGTCCCCACCAATCACTCTCGTTATCCCTTCTACCACTACCATTGTACCCTCATCCTTCCAGCTCACTCTACCACCTCTCATACTCACCATTTCCTCCTACCACACCCAGCCTCAGTTCGGTCCCTAGGAGGCAGTCATTGACTCCACAGACCCATCCCTTGCACGTTCACCCCCCTTACTGGCTCCACCCTTACACCCTCCTCCCCTCCAAAATCTTTCTTCCCCCTCCAAACTCCTTCCTCCCCCTCTAAAGTCTTTCCCTTACACCTATCTCCCCACCTGCCACATTCCACCTGTTGCACCCTTCGTCCAGCATACTCCCTCCTCCCCCTCCCAACCTCACCCCCTCTGACACCTTCATCTTTCAAGGGAAACCATAACTGCGTGCATAGCATTTGAGTATGTTTGTCCTTATTTGGTCAATGCATTTTACGACTGCTGTCACTTTCAGCAGAAAATCCTGGAATTGGACAAGTGTTGGGTGGGCAGATCCTGTGGAATTCTGTACTGCATTCCATTGGAGCTACACATGGTTCCTGGATGGTATTCCAGTGGAAGGTGTACATCTCATCTTTAGCTTCAATCAACTGCATCTTGTTGCGTATTTTCAGCTTTGAGGGAAAAAATGCAAGAGACAAAAATTAAGTTAATGTTTAAAGTAAATATATGAGTTAATGGATGTACAAATTATCATTGATTTAAACTGCTGAGAGAAAAATGGACAATTCCCAAAACACTTAAGCAAAATGCCAAAATATCATGTAATTAACAAAAACGCTTGGCATTCTTCAGTCAACTCAAATCAGTGGCATTGATTATACATTGTGTATTAGTGGCATAATATCCCATATATTATGACACTCAAGGCTTTGGGGTAGTTTCCTGTATAGTGTGTGAAACACAACATCAATAGTTACCGATGTCATATTGTATAGATGTACAGCAAGGTGAAAGGAAAAGCAAGAAAACAGTCACTTAATTCTGGAGCTAAACAGACAAACATTTTGCAGCTGAACAACAATTCAACTCTGAGTGAGTTTGGCCCAGATTTCCATCCTCAAAGTGAGCATCGTGAGTAAGGCCATTTCCTGTCTCCTGCCCAGCAGTTTCTGCCCATGCTATTTTAATGACAGATGGCAGACATAGGCTGGAGCTGGAGCCACTGCCTTCCGAAGCAAGCCCAAGGTGGGAACAGAGCCAGCTGGAAGCTGAGGCGGGCAGGTTAGAAGGCACACCTCTGTTCTCTGGGACATTGACCCAGTTATGTCCATGAGTGTTTGGCACCCTAACCCTCATCTGTTGCTTCACTTAACCCCCACCCACCATCCATTGCCCCTCATGACCACCTTTTATATTTTGAGTCTATGGGCAGGATTTTACCGTCAGCGAGTGTAAAATGATGCACGATGACATCGGGCGGAACTCCTCACATCACCGCGCCCCATTTAAATTTTCAGGAAGGCAGGTGCGCAGCAAAATCAGCTGCGCGCCCGCCGAACTGTCAATGGCTAATTAAGGCCATTTACAGATCAATTAAAGTAATTAGTGGACTTGCCTGTCCAACCTTAAGGTTGGCAGACAGGCCAGGAGCCCTGGTGGGAAGTGGAAAAAACATGAAACCTCATCCACAGGCGGGAGGAGGTTTCATGCAGTGTTTTAAAACTCTTAATAAAGTTTTTTTTGGAAATTATAAACTTGTCACATGAGGGGACAAGTAAGGGAATTTTTTTTTTCTATTTTTAATATTTCTGAAAGTAGAAGTGATCCCTAAGGCAGCACTTAGCCTTAGGGAGATGAGTGTGGTCTTTCATGCGCATGCGTGAAAGAGTGCACTCTCGATTTTGAGATTCCCCCTGCCCGCACAGGGTGCGCATAGCGCTTCCCTGTGGACATCATGCTGGGCAGGCCTTAATTGACACGCCCATGTAAAATGGCACCAAGCCCCCAAACAGGGGTGCCGATCGTAAGCACACCCACCCATCAACTCCCCCCCGCCCCCCTCCCCCCCCAGATGGGGTGAAAATTCTGCTCTATGCGTTGACTAGTCAGGTAAACTCGAATTGCACGCCTTCATGTACATCTGTTAGTTGATGCTCACTATAATGGAGAGAGACTGACATGAGAACAAACTCTGATTGTTCATTGTAACAGAAGGCAGAGCACTAAATCCTTGCATGTTCCCACAGCCACCCCCAGCTCTAGACTCACATTTAACCAGTAGCCCACGCTGTACATTGATTGGCCAATACTGTTGCATGGTTAGTCCACTTGCATAAAAAATACAGTTGACAAACTTAATAACATGTGAACTATTTACAGGTCAAGTCTCTCAGGGGACTTTCTCGGACGAGCTGAGCGTCACTGTTCAACAACCTCGGCTGGTTTTTCTGAGATCCCCTTTTCAGGGGACAGTTGTTCATTGGGTTCCTCAGTGGAAATTGGCAGGTTTGTCTCCCCGACCCACTTGGGTCTCACAGGCCCCAGTGGTACTTCCGAATCGTGTGACCTGTCCTCTACATGCAGCACAGATTCAAGCAAAGATGAAGACAGCATTTTTTCTTGGGGGATTGACGTTCTTTTGCGGAGATGATCCACGTGTCATCTAATTATTTGGCCGTTTATCAATACATCATAGGAGAGGGGTCCAGTTACTGCACTCACCTCACCTAGCAGCCAATTGGGCCCATCTCCAAAGTTCTTCACGAGGACCACATCTCCCACTGTGAAAGTAATTTCGCAACCATGATCATTATGCCAGGTCTTCTGTGCCTCTTGGCTTTTCTCCACCCTCCCCTCTACATTCAGCCAGATAAGGGTCAGGCATGTGCGGAGACATCTCTTCATTAATAGTTCTGCAGGGGCAATGCGGGCTGTTTTGTGTGGTGTGGCCCGGTACGCGAATAATAACCGGTACAATCTCGTGCCAATGGAATCCCCTTCCATCTTTTTCATCCCAGATCCCAGTCAGCCATGCCGTTCAATGTTGGGTGGTAGGGTGAGGTTTTGATATGGGTAATGCCGATAAGGGTCGTGGACCTATGGAACTCCCCACTAGTAAGTGGGGAGCTGTCCCGTTGCCGGGCAGGAGGACCTCCGGTAACCTATGCACTGAAAAATTCTGCCGCAAACAGTCTATGGTGGCAGCTGATGTGGGCGACCAGACTTCATTGACGTCCATCCATTTGGAGTGAGAGTCAATCAGTAAAAGAAATATTGTGCCCAAGAAGGGTCCCATATAATCGACATGGAGACACGCCCATAGCCGCCCTGGCCATTCGCATGGGTGCAATGGAGCTAAGGGGGGTGGGGGGGTAGATATTGCATCTACTGGCGTTGAGGACAGCTTTTAAGCAGGGTTTTAATATCCAAGTTCATGCCCGGCCATTGCAAATAGCTGTGTGCCAGGATCTTCGTTCTGCTAATGCCCTGGTGAGCGCTATGTAGCTCTGCTAATAACAGCCTTCACCCCTCGGGGGCACAATAACCCTTGCTCCCCAGAATAACACACTGTCCTGGCAGGAGAGTCCATAGTTGTGATCAAAACGGGGCTTCATCTCCTCGGATTTAGATCCACCTGACCAACCATTCAAGACTTGCTCCTGGACAATAGTAGGTCCTGGTTTGTCCACTCACGGATTTGTCTGGTCTGAACAGGGCAGGAATCCAGAAAATTTAGCACTAAGACCAGTTCCTGGGGAATCGGAGCCTCCCTGTGATTAGCTGGCAGGGGAAGGTGGCTTAGTGCGTCAGCATTTGTGATTTGACTACCAGAATGGTGAACAGAAGTGTATTCATAGGAGGCTAATATTAGTGCCCATCTTTGGATGCGAGCTGATGCAATAGGGGGTATCGCTTTATTTTCTCCAAGTAATCCCAATAGAGGCCTGTGGTCGGTTATAATATGGAAATGGTGACCATGGAGATACTGATGAAACTTCTGGATGCTGAACACAATAGATAAACCCTCTTTATCAATTTGGGAATATCGTCGCTCTGCAACACTGAGTGAGTGAGATGTATAACTAACTAATGGTCATTCGGAGCCATCCACCATCCGATGTGAAAGCTCAGCCCCTATTCCATAAGAGGACGCATCACATGTTAAAATTAATTGCTTCTTGGGGTCAAAGTGGACCAACAAGGCCAACGATCTTAACAATCGCTTCACTTTCAGGAAGGCATCCTGGTGTGGGGCTTGTCAACTCCATTTCTGGTTCTTCTTAAGCAGGCCGTACAACAGGGTCAGGATGGTTGAGAGGTTTTGGAGGAATCGGCTGTATAGTTTACCGTGCCTAAGAAGGCCTTAAGCGCTGTGGTATTTCTCGGGGCAGGTGCCTCGGGAATGGCCTGGACTTTTTCTTCCATAGGATGCAGGCCCTGCGCATCAACCTTGTGTCCCAAGTAAATTACCTCCTTAGCTTGGAACAGACACTTCTCTCATTTTAAATGTACACCCGCTTGAGCGGAGCATTTGAGCACCTCTTCAACATTTGCTAAGTGTTCATCATTGGTCAGTCCTGTGACCAAGTAAATGATTACATGGGACGATCCTTGGAGCAAATTTTCCATAATTCTTTGGAATTTAGCACACGCCGAGAAAACCCCAAAGGATAGACGTGTGTATTGATACAATCCTTGGTGTGTATTAATGGTGACCAATTCCCGAGAGTCCTTTTTCAATCCTACCTGCTAGTAGGCATGGCTCATGTCTAATTTAGAATATGTGGTGCCCCCTGCCAACTTCGAACAATTCCTCAATCTTGTGTATCGGGTGTTTATCATATTTGGTCACTTTATTGACTGTTAACTTACAGTCACTGCCCTACCAGATGGAGGCGCCATTTTGTGTATCTCTTATGGCTTCCGAATTTCTAATAGCACTCTCCATGGCTGTGGCTAATTTTAATGCCTTACTGAAGTCTAGATTAGCTTCGGCTAGCAAACGCCTTTGAACAATATCATCTCCAATCCTGCGTACCAGTCGCTCTCTCAACATATCACGAATGGATGCTCCGAATTCACAATGTTCAATTAATGCCTTTACAATGGCCACATAGTCAGTTATTGTCTCTTCTGGAAGCCTGTTCCTTGAATTGAACTTGAAGCACTGCAAAGTAACTGACGGCTTTGGTCTCAGGTGGCCCTGTACAATTTTTATTAACTCGTTGAAAGTCTTTGGGCTGAATTTTCCCCCCACTGGGGGGGATGTTGAATGGAGGGCATGCTGCCATTTTACATGGGTGGGCCAATTAAGACCCACCCAGCGTGACATCTGCACAGAAGCGCTATGTGCTCCCTGTGCAGGCAGGGTGGGGGGGAGTGTGGAATCCTAAAATCGAGAGTACGCTCTTTCGCGCATGCGCACAAAAGAGTGCACTTATCTCCCTGAGGCTAAATGCAGCCTCAGGGAGATCGGCTCGAAATGTAAAAAAGATAAAAATAGAAAAATAAAATTTCCCTAACATGTCCCCTCATGTGACATGAGTTGGGACATGTCCATAATTTTCAGAAAAACTTGATTAAAAATTTTTAAAAGTTACATGAAAACTCATCCCGCCTGTGAATGAGTTTTCATACTTTTTCCAATTCACGCCAGGACTCCTGGCCTGCCTGCCAACCTGAAGGTCCTTTAATTATTTAATAGCCTCTGTCAATGATCTCAATTGACCATTGACAGGTCTGCGGGCGCGCAGCTGATTTCACTGTACCCCCGCCTTCCTGAAAATTTAAATGGGGCACAGTGACGTCGGGAGCTCCCCCTGACATCACCGCGCATCATTTTACGCGCCGGCAAGCTGGCCCCACCCCTGCTCACTGATACATAAAATCCTGCCCTTTGAACCAGAGGTGTTAGGTGACATTTTGCTCCCCCACGTGGACAAAAGAATTGCCCTCTTCTTTTCTTCCCCCGTGATGTCGTTAGTGGTTAAAAAGAAATGCTAGGCCTTCGACATACTGAGACCAGTCATCTGAAATGGGGCCGAATAGATCAACACGCCTGAACTGCAGTATCGTGAATGTCTGCAAGGGGACTGCGCTTCTGATGGCTTCACAGTTAATGTTGAATTCAGGCGTATGGCTTACTGTGGTTTTCTTGACCGCTGTTGTTCGATTCATGTTTTGCCTTCCGCAGACTTGCCCTCTCTCTGGGGTCTCTTATAATTTTATGTCCATAGCCATTTTTCTTGCATATACCTCTTTAAATACATTGCCACTTTAAGAGCAGTCACCATTTCTTTTCAACTCCGTCTCTGTAGCTGTCGGCTTTTCTGTGCTGGGTTTCCTGCTTTTTGCACGTTTTGCTGTGATCCCCACGATCACGATTCTGCAGGGTTTTTTCTGGGTTTTTTTTCAAATTTAAAACTGCAGCCCTGTTTTCTGCTCTGATTGCCATCTATTTTATGACTAGGTGCAGATTCTCTTTCTAATGTTTTGCCCACCCGTTTTATGGATTCCCACTAAGGGGTCTTACAATTTGCTATATTCATCCTCGAGGCCAGTTTTATGACTTGAGTCTGATTTCACTAGGCAAGTAAACTCGAATTGCATGCCTTCATGTACATTTGTTAATTGATGCTTGTTATGAGTAACAGAGAGAAACCAAGATAAGAGCAAATTGTGACTGTTTATTGTAACAGAAGGCAGAGCACTAAATCCTTGCATGTTCCCACAACCACCTCCAGCTCTAGGCTTATAGTTAACCAGTAGCCCATGCTGTACAGTGATTGGTCAGTACTGTCACATGGTTAGTCCACTTACATTATTTTAAAGGTAATGGTACTCCACTTTACCACATCACCCATGCCCTCTCCATTCCCACTCATATTTAAATGCCCCCTCCATAACCCCCATGCAATTTCATATCCCCAAATGCCCCCTATCCTACATGTTGTCTCCATATGCCCCATGCCCACTCACCAAGCATGCAACATGGAGAGAACTCAGGAGCACTTTAAAGTGGGAAGCCTTTGAAGTGCTCATGAAACTTTCAAACAAGTAGCCATTCAAAAACCTCTTCAAAAAACCTAATCTTCTTAGGAGCTTATAAAACCAATCAAATACTATCATTCCAATTCCATTTGAAAAATAAACATAATCCTTTTGTGTTCGTAAAACTGTCACAATAAACAAATAGCCATTCAAAAACCTCTTCAAAAATGCAATACTATTAACTGCTCATAAAACTGTCAGTAAAAACCAAGCTCTCAGTCCCCTTTACAGCTTTGTCATTAACCCTGCTGAGCTAAATCCATTTGAGGACTTTGGAACTCAGCCAAACATTCAAAATGGGATTCCTTTGCACAGCTATGTCAACAATGCCTCCAGAGCTAGAAACATTAAAATGTTATTGCTTAAACAATAAAGATGTCAATCAAATAAAAGATAAATCTCATGGAAAAATTGACACATTAAAATCTGAATCTCAATACAACTGAATGCATAATAGCACTTAATTCACTGGATAAATTACTCAAATGCAGCTGAACACTTTCACAATGCTGGTCAATTTAATAGTCACTTCCCTTTCTTAAACAAAGCCCTATCTTCAATCACTGTATTAAAAAATATTTAACTTATCATACACAATTACACTATGGCATGTGAACTTAGCTGTCAAAAGGTTCCTAACTCCAGACTAGGTTCTCCTATGGTCTGCAACTCCTCTGCGATGCTGTGAGCCATGCCTCTTAACAAAATGGTCCTGATTCCATGAGAAAGACAAGGTATCTAAAATGCCCACCCAGCAATAGAGTAGGCAAAGATGTGATTTCTGTGTGTGGACTTGCAACCCGTACCCTTAAAAAAAAACCACATGACCAGAATGGAGGCAGGAATCCTGGAATCGAATTGCTATTAAAAATGGCACCCACCATTTTAAAAACCCTCTTTTCTCCTTTCCGACATTGGCAGAGGCATGACAAGCAATCCCTTTGTATTTATTAACAAGGAATTTTATTCTTGTTATAAAGGGGCAAAGATTCACCATAGTGTATTGTGCATCAATTGATATAACTCCAGCGCATCAAATTTACCATGAAGAAAAAGAGCTTAAGTTAGCAATACTTTCCATGATCTCTGGATATATCAAATGACCTCACAGTTAGTGAAATATTTTTGAAGTGTAGTCACTGTAACATGTAGGAAAGCAGCAGTTAATTTGTGCTCATCAAGGTCTCACAAACAGCAAGGCGAGAAATGACCAGGTAATCTAATTGGTGATAATGTTGGTTGAAGAATTAATGTTGGCCAAAACTCCCCTGCTCTTCTTCAAAATAGTCCCGTGTGATCTCACATGGTAGGTAGATGTGGCCTTGGCTTAATGGCTCATCTGAAAAATGGTTCCTCCAACAGTGCAACATTCCCTCAGTGCTGCATTAGTGTTAATGTTGATTGTGTGCTCCGATATGACCAGAACCCATGACTTCCCAAGTCAGAGATGCAATTGCTATCACTGAGCCAAAGCTGACACTTTCACCAATATCACAGGAGATCCACTAATTATGTATTTCTCATTAGAAGTCACACTAGTTTACAATCAAAAAACAGTTTTAGAATGCACAGTGCTTCAGATTAGCACATCTAATCTCCAGTCTGAAGCTTAAAATTACATTTGAAACTACAAAGATCCTTGACTAAAGTTAAACTTTGAATGCCCCAAGGCTTGTAATAACAATATGACTTTGTAGCATTAGAGGGACTCAGTTCCACATTTGCAGAACACTACCTTGTATTTTGCAGCATATAAGGCTCCTGACCTTATTCAGAGTTACTGTGTAACTTACCATAAGCGATGCTATGAGAGATCTGCTAGTAATAGATTAAGATTGGTACATCTAGAGTAGACAAATGTCACCCTCACAAAATGTCACTCTTTAATATGAAAGCAATAGAAAGGATATTGGGAAGTTCTATTTGGGCAGGCGATCTAATAGGTCAGTTTATTGTCCAGACAGCAAAGGTGAAAATTACCCTCAGGGTTTCTGAACTGCAGCCTAAAAGCAACATGGACATTGTATTCTTCAAACTTCCTTGGCTAACCATGAAATTGGCGTTAAAGTCAGCATGTGTCTATTTGTAGCAAATAGGCATTTTGGTCTTAAATCATGAGGCCTGACTAAACATGGTTCCCACTTAACAACAAAGCGACTGCACTGCAGAAACAAGAACTTGCATTTGTATAGAGCCTTTACCATGGTAGAATTTCCCAAGGCACTTCAAAGGAGCGTAATCAGGCACAATTTAAGTGCATAGTACAATAATCCTGTCATCATAAAACAGTGCATCATCCAAAAATACAATGAGGGATCTATTGGTATATATACTCAAGCCGTGCACTTCGTACACATCTGTTATACTCCAGACATCACACTTCATTAAACGTATGAAACAATCTTATGAAGAGAAGAAGTCAGTCACTCACACAAAGTCTAAAATGTGCAACTAGTTACAACTTTTGACTGATTAACCTTGGCAGTTTCTAAGTAGCCACATTTGTTTGAATTTCCCTATTTAGAGCAATGGCCTTAAGGCACAGGCCTGTTTAATAACTAAATATCACAACCGGCTTCAAATATCACCACCTGTGTGAGCAATGTTGTGGGACCTTGGCTGGAATCTTTGAGGTGAATTTAACAACCCCTCTGCGCCCCCCCCACCAACCCCACACCCCATCCATACCCCCACTAAAGGCTTGGATCAGCAGCAAGTTAAAACTTCAAACATTTTAAGCCCAAACTCAACCTATCCCCAACTTTTCTACTTCCAGTTTCAGCAGAGATGGAATGGGCAAGTTACTTAAATGAGATGGGTTGGTCAGTAAAAGCATTTAAAGAGGCTGCGTATGCCTCCATTTTAACAAGATTTCTATTTTCAACACACCTTGGCCAGATTTCCTGAGCCTTGTGAAACTCAGCAAGTAAAAGAAGGTGAGAAGGGCTGAATCTGTGAGGTAAGTGCAATTGCAGCACTGCTTGTGGGCCAGAGGACAGAAGCTTTTCCTCCAGGCCTAATAAACTAATCTGTAAATCCCATCATGATCTGTTCATTCACCACCCCAGCCCCCACTTCGATCCTGCCTCGCCTAACTACTATTTTACATGCCTCGAGACCACCATCTATCCTTCCATGACTGCTCCTTCCCAACCTCTCCACACTGCGCCCACCACACGTCGAACTCTCTCCCCATGACCTAAACACAGTTAAATTCTTGTATTTGCCAGCCTGGAATAGATACAGGTCAAACATCAAAAGACTAAATCCCAAGACATAAAATTCTGACAACGCACAGCAGGCCTGTCAGCTTGAATCCCTTCATCAGAACTGGGAAGGGAAGGTCAATAAGCTTGTGTTGGGTTTAAAAGCTGCTCTAATCACTCTGAATCCAACATGGTACTGTTATGCAACATATGCAGCTATGAACTCTGTCACATATACTCCATGCTATATTTGAGCACCCATTTTAGAAAAGAAAGACTTGTGTTTGTTTTGTGCATTTCGTGACCCCAGGACATCCCAAAGTGCTTTACAACCAAAGAAGAACCTTGGGAAATCTCAGGAATTGTCCAACCAGAAAGAACAATAGATGGGAGTGGATCACTCACCTCATGGTCCCAAAGACATGAAAACTGCGTGGCCAACAAACAAAGTCCCGTAAGACACCCATGACCTAAATATTAACTGGGATTGGTCACATAGGTGGGGTTGTTTTTGTTGGTGGGGGGGGATTTCTCAGGGAAAAAATACGGAAGTCTACATTTCCCCACAGGCCATTAACTCCACTGTCTGTGGATGGGATTTTCCTCTCTCAGTGGGATCATCTGGTCCTGCCGAAAGTCAATGGACTTCTGGCTGGGTCACCAAATCTCCTGCGGTGGGTCACACCCCGACAGGGCCAGAAAATCCCAGCCTTTGTCTTTTAGCCCTGGCAGGTTCCCCAGAAGTCAGCTTAATTGACAAACCTAGTTTCCATTCAGAGGGGGATAATTCTCTGGAGCAGAATACAGTGCTAGGTGGATCTGTGGACTTGATCCCCTACACTTGGGGAGGTGAGGATGGATGCCTGATTCATGATCTTGCGGGTCTTTGTATGCAGGGTCAAGGGGGAGGTGGTGTTTGATGGTGGGAGAGGTTTGTGGGGGGGGGGTGTGGGGGGTGCCAGGGAAAGCACTCCTGTTCCTTCTAGCATACATACTTTCTGCCTGAAACCTTCCTCGCCTCGCTTCAGCTGCTAGGTTTCTCATAGACCTTAGAAATGGGTCGTCTACTGTATAATCTGCAAAGCAGGTGAAATCAGAGGCTGCTTGCCTAATGAACATATTTAAAATACCATCCCGGCTTGTCTCACCTCTGTAAAACCTGGAAGTCGATAAACAGGAGCAGGCTTTCTAATGTGCTCAGAAGTTTTCCTGATTTATCTCCACCCCGATTTTCCCTAAATCTCACTGGTTCACCAATGTTAAAATTCCTCCGAGTGTGTCTCGGGGTGGGGAGAGTTGCGGCGGGTAGGACAGTTGGACTATCAGGCTTGTCCAGCCATTTATGGCTGATATGGAACTCAACTCTATTTTCCTGCCTTTGTTCCATGTCCTTTAGCCAACAACAACAACAACGTGCATTTATATAGCATCTTTAATATAGTAAAATATTCCAAGGTGCTTTTCAGGAGTGTTTTAAAGCAAAATTTTGACGGAGCCAGATAAGGAGATTTTAGAAGAGATGATCAAAAGCTTGGTCAGAGAGGGAAACCTTAAAAAGTATCTTAAAGGAAGAAACAGTGTTGGAAAAGTGGAGAGGTTTAGAGAGGGAATTTGAGATTTTAAGGCCTTGGCAGCGAAAGGCATGGCTGTATACAGTGGAGAGATTAAAATTAGGGATGCTCAAGAGGCCAGAATTGGAGGAGTGTAGGAATCTCAGAGGGGTGTGGGGCTCAGTCTTGAAATCTAAATGGTCCTAGCCTCCAGTGCCTTTTGAGAGACAGGTACCAGATTTTCACTACCGTTTGTGTGAAAAAGCACTTCTTGATTTGTCTCCTGAATGGCTTAGCTTTACTTTTCTCTTTAAGTCCCCGTGCTCCTTATTGACCAACCAGAGGAAATAATTTCTCTGTATCTACTCTAGAAAATCCTTTTAAACATTCTTAAATACTGTTCAGAATAACCTTCAACCTTATATATTCAAGGATATACAAGCCAATTTTATGCAATCTGACCTTATATATTCAGTAAGGGCTCTGCTAAGTAATACCTTCTCACTGGTACTAGTGGTGGGGGGGGAGTGGGGCCAGACTGGTTGTGTCTCTGCTGTCTTTCCACCAAAACCATCTAGGCTTGCAATTGTAATTAAATGCATTCCTGGAGGTTTTATCACATGACCTGCTCCCACTCCCCAGCCATTTGTCAGGCAACACATCCATCCTTGTGACACACTGCCTTCCTAGGCCAATTAGAAAGCAAAAAAACTCATTATCCAATTGGATGATACTTGACTGTCAGCCAAGCAGCCTTTCTTCCTCCATTTTCAATATTTTTATATCTGATAAAGAGAAACGTTCAAGGAAATATTTTTAAAAGCCAATCTTTTTGAATGTTCCTACGATTTTTCTCCTGATTGCACACAGCAGTGTCCTGGAGATTGATCTTCAATTACTGGAGGTTCTAGGTCAACCCTGGAGGGTTGGCAACCCTAAGGCCGTACCAGCTAAAACCTACATGTGGTGAGCCTGCTACACCTACTTGGGCAGATCTAGAGGGCAAACTTCTATTAAAACATTCTCTCCAAGTCCTCAATAGTGGAACATGGGAAGGTATAAGGCACATGAGCACATCCATGGCCATGAAGGCAGACGAAGGCTGCAGTGGGATTGACATTCTCCAGTCATCATAGCTTGCCATGCCATTGGGTAAAGATTGGCAGCAGCCTGCCAATATTGTGCGGCTGTCGACTGTGCACCCATTTCCTCATGTGGCCCCAACTTCACAGGCTGAGGAGGGTGCCACTGCCCCACAGCAGGACCCTGAAAGCGGGCCGGGGCCCTCCAGGTCTCGGCCCTGCAGAGGGCACCTGCCAAGGTCATCACAGACAGGGTGTCACAGTCAGCAGGCTGCCTCCACCTCCGCTGTGGATGTCAGGGGAGCACCAAGACATAGCGGCAGGGTTAGGAATGGTAAGAAGATGTAGTTGCATAACCTGGGCACGGGTATAAATCACTTGTACATAATATTCACGATTTTGAATAAACTCCCAAGAATGTCTCCCTGCCTATGGCTCCTTGAACCTGGTTCCCCTCGAAGTGCAGCCTGCCAAGTGCACACCTTATATATGCCGTTGTGATACATGTCGGCCTGATACTCAGATGATCCAGCGTGGGGGGATGATTCTGGCAAGCTGGTTTTAGAATGACATGCAGATGATTACAATGAGGCTTCTGAAGTCCGGAGGTAAGAGATGCAGCCCGCCATTAATGGGAAGAGCAGACGATTGATTGCAAACTGGTTTCACAACTTTGTGAAACCGATTTTTGACCTTCCCACCATATTGTCTGCTCACGCCACCAAACACGCCCAACACTGGTGGGCTGGAAAATTCTGGCCATTTTCCGAGCCCGGGATAGGAAGAATGTCCACATCACCCAAGCCATTCGTGGTGCAAACAACTTCTGGACAGAGCACAGACTTGTACATTCCAACATGAGCATACATCTGGCACCCAACACCGAAGATCCTCAAAGAAATACTTGACAAGATTTAACATCCACATTCTTGAGAGTATAAAAGGAATAATTCCAGGTGCAATTTTTTTCTTGTTTTGCTCTCATCGGCTCCAATGATGCCAGCGTGGAAATACTTTGGGAAATGACCGAGTCTGCAATTCACGAGACATGCACCAAAATCATTGGGTTTGAATCTCGCAGGCACCAAGACTGGTCTGACCAGAGTGATGAAGGAATATGGAAAATTCTCGCTGAGAAACACCAAGCTTTCGTTAAATGTCAAAACTGCCCTATATCACAACAGAAATGAGAAAAATATTTACTACTCAAATCCGAAGCACAGAAAATGAAATGCATCATCAAGAATAAGTGGAGGGTAGAGAAGGCCAATGAAATCCAGCCCTACACAGACGAACACACTATGTGCGACTTCTCCCAGGCCAAGGCCATCTGTGGACCAAAAACAAACAGTCCCTCCCCACCCCAGACTGAATATGACAATGCTCTTCTCAAAGGCAAAGCAGTCCTATGAGGCCATTGCAAGAGGTACTTTAGAAACCTTCTCAATCGGGGATCGGCAGTAGCAGGCTAAACCATCAACAGCTTGAGAGGTCATATTTGGGTATGCAGCCAACACTTGTTGAGATACAAAAGGCTATCAACTGATGAAGAATAACAAGACGTATGTTCCAGCAACATTCCTGCAGAGAACTATAAACTCTCACTCAAACTCTCAGACCTTTTTACAAAAATCTGGGATGAAGAAGTAGTACCTCCCAACTTCCACAACATCATCGTTTCACATTTCAAAAAGGGTGATATATCAAGCTGTGAGAACAATAGGCATATCCCTTCGGCAATCCCTTCCCTGTCGAAGTTTTTCATCTCGCACTCATCAGGACAGAATCGCAAGAATATTAAATCTCAAAGGGAACAACAATTTATACTGCATGAGAAGAGGGTGCTGATTGGTTGTCAAGTGGACTCTGATCGGTAGCGGTGTTGCCATGGAGAATGCACCAGGGAATAGCTTTCCCCCAAGCTTTTGTTTGGTTGCAAAAGGCACAATGCGTAGACAGGGTACAGCCATAGACCCAAGTTTATAGATGCTGCCTTTCATTCCTGCTGTTGACTGAGAACCAGTGTCGCTGAAGACTGCACATGTCCAGAGAACAGTTAACTGACAAGCTTTTATTTAAATTCAAGCCAGGCAAGTCGACTCTGATTGGTCAAGGCATTGCCATGGGGAATGAAGACTGCACATGTCCAGAGAACAGTTAACTGACAAGCTTTTATTAAAATTCAAGCCAGGCAAGTCAACTCTGATTGGTCAAGGCATTGCCATGGGGAATGAACTAGGGAATAGCTGTCCCCCAGCTTTTGTTCAGTTGAAAAATGCAAATGCATGGACATGTTCTTTTCTGTTTGCGAAGAACAGGGCCCTGTGTGTGAATACATGTAGCTTCTAGCACGTGTAAGTGAGCCACACTGCGAGCCTGACTGATAAAATTAAATTGGCAGTTAGTATAATTCTTAGCACGGTCGGGATTGTTTAGTAAATGTAGTTCAATCGCAGAATCACATTTAATGTGGGGTGCTATGCTCTGAGTTTTGCAAACACAGGCTTGTTCAGTACAGTCAGTACTTTGCCTGATGCAAACAGCATAAGGGATGTGCTATTTGATACAATCCACCAGTCATTGGGACATACAGCCAATATCCAGACAGAGATCAAGCAAGGCTGTGTGACTGCAGCAACTGTCTTCACCATCTACCTCAGCCTGGTCATGGAACTCATTTATGACCGACTTCCACAAGGGGTCATGATTGAGTTTTGACTCATCAGGAAGCTTTTTGACTTCAACAGGCTGTCAGCCAAGGCTAAGGCGACTCTTCAGCACATCTACCACTTATAATATGCTGACCACTGCACAGTTGCAGCCCACACTGGAAGTGACATTCAAATCACGCTCAACCTCCTCAACTCTGCATACAAAAGGATTAGTCTCTCACTAAACATTAGCAAGATCAAAATCCTCCACCAGCCCTCCCTCAGACAAACATCTACACTCCAGCCATTGTTCTTGAAGAGGAGATTTTAGAAATTGTTGAACACTACCCATATCTCAGCAGTTACCTTCCTCAAAAGGACACCATCGAAGTGGAGATCCACCACAGAACCAGTTGTGCCAGTGTAGCCTTCCAAAAATTGTGCAACAGAATATAAAGGCTTTAGTTTATAGCTCAGTTGTTTTCACCACCGTTCCATATGGCAGTGAGACTTGGGTCACTTAGCAAAAGCACCTTCAGGCACTGGAGGATTTCCACCAGTGGTGTCTCCATGGGATACTTAAAGTCAAGTGAAATAACAGATGAACAAACTCCGGTATCCTCATCAAAGCCAATTCCTTCAGCATTGCAACCTTGTTCATGTTATGGTCTGCACACTGCATCCGCATGCCAGATAATTGACTTCCAAAGCAGTTTCTCTTTTCCCAACTTCAGGATGGCACCTGATCTCAAAGAGGACAGAGAAAACATTTTGATGACACTCAAAAGGCCGATCTGAAAAGAGGATAAGTTGATGTTGGTGCATGGGAGGAACTTACTACCAACCAGTCATTTGGTGGCATCTCATCCAATAAACTGCAACTCAGTCAGAAACTGATCACATAAACTCTGCTGCGGAGAAGCAACAGAAGTGGTCAGAGAGAGAACAGAACCCAAGCTCGAGAATCCCCCTTCCTCAAGGCAACTCTTGCCCTCTCTGCCCTGTGAGACTTGTGGCTCCAGGATTGGCCCACTGAGTTACCTGAGGGCACACAATTCATGAAGCCTGACAGACGTCTTCCTTGTTTCCAGGGGCTGTCAGTGATGACTTTGTATTTTACTTCCAAACTGTGATTAGATTCATCATCATTCTGGTGAATTTAACCTGCACCCATTTCAAAAGTGTTAAAGTCCTGTGCTTGTTTTGTCACTTGCTCGAGATTTGCATACATTATAACAGTGACTACCATTCAAACATATTTCACTGGCTGTGTAACACTTTGGGATGTTAAGAGCTCATGAAAGGCTTTTCATAAATTCAAATCTTTCCTTCTGTCAGTGAACATTCTGCTTTAAGTATGATCAATCAATATTACTATACATTAGTGATTTATATAAAACGTCCTATCTTCTGTCCATGATATTTTAGTATAAAGATCAATGTTGGATCTACTATAAATGTTTTGAAGGGAAGTTACTAACATGCATTTGGCAAATCTTTTCATCGGATTAGAGTGGATAGGGCTTGATGGCCGGCATGGATACAATGGGCTGAAGGGCCTCTTTCCATGCTGTAAAACTCTATGACTCTATTAAGCTGAACACTAATATCACTGCTCAGCTATATCACTTCTCCTCAATTAAATGACAAGGTTTCGGTGACTATGAATGCTTCCATCATGTTGTGAGATTCACATGAAGTCTAATGTCTGATGGCCACTGTCACTGTGTTGCAATAAAGTTTGACCTTTAATCAACACTGTCTTTGCTAAAGGCTAATACAGCTTCAAGGGCAAGATTTTGTCTTTTGTATCGGAATCCTGACGTTGGGGTCAAGTAGGTGTCACGACTCCACGTTGAGTGGGAAACCATCACTTGGGAGTCATTTTCACTGAATTGGCCAATTAGGGATGGTGGGCACATGTTCAAAGCTGGAGGAACAACTACAGGCCCTCCAATTCAGAAGAAACAACAGCCTGCAGGTCAGGAAAGATAGAGAGAAAGGGAAAGGGTGCCACAAGATGGCGGTGCGTTCTCTGTATATTTTAAAACATTTAACTTAAAAAAACGCCTCATCAGCCCGATCACATTTATGGAGGGGGAACCTCAAAGCCTGTCCAGACTAGTGCCCCCTGACCAGTTTGCCAACAGGAGGCTGCCTCCAAGATCTGGCCTAATCCCCAGTGTCTCAGGAGCCTGCAGACTGACGGGTACCCTCCACAAACCAGCCTCCAGGAAAATGGTGCAGGGACAGGATGGTGCAGCCGCACCAGCCAGTGGCACAAATTCCTTTGGCTGCATGCCCGCCTCCCTACTCAACTCCATGTGGGGCTGAAAATCTTGTTCATGATTTTACCTGTGTCTATGACATGAAACTTGAATAATCTATTTGAGCAAACTAGCAGTTGACGTGCAACGCATACTAATTTAGTAGTCAAGGATCCATCCATATGCTGTAATGGCTGGTTCCATTATTTGTGTTTCCTACTGGAGTATTTGATTATCTTTTGATGTTGCTACATAGACTTCACCAGTATTCATAATCACCGCAATAGCTAAAATTAACGGGAGCCGTTGTAGGCCAAATCAATGTAACATGGTGCCTCATAGACAATGTAGGAAGTTGAAATCAATAACCCATTGCATACATCTCAAGGTGTAGATATAAACAGATCTGCTGTTGTATATGTAGAATATTTTGTTTCCACATATGAATTAGTGGCACTAAGAACAGGCCTTTTCAAACCTTACAGACCCGGGGAGATCTAATCAGGGTCTTAAAATTGATAAGGGAGTTCAATAATGTAGATATTGCTAAACTACTTGTTCTGATGGGGGAAGTCAGAACAAGAGAGCACAATCTTCAAATTAGAGCTGGGCCATTTTGAAGTGGAATTGGGAAGCACACAAATCAATGGGTGGCTGAAATCTGGAATACTCATCCCTAAAGGCTGTGGATGCTGAGACAAGTGGAGCTTTTAAGGCTGACAGTGATAGATTTTTATTAGAGATTTGAAGCAACAGCATGTAACTGGAGTCATGGTGCAGATGAGCTGTGATCTAATAAAATGGTGGTGCAGGTACAAGGGCTGAGTGGTCTCCCCCTGTTCCCTATGTTTCATGAAATTCAAACAGCACAAACCAGTGTGCATCAGTACATGAGTCAGTTAAGTCTTCTATTTCTCTCACAGGCCCTGATTTGGACAGCTCAGATTTAAATTCAGACTTGGCGTACCTGGGATACTGATTGTCAAGGAAAATTATTCGTGACAATAGGATTTGCTGCTGGATTGCAAAGGATTTGAAACTAATTGTTTTCATTAAACAGGTGTTCCAAGATGTTCCTCCAGTTGCAGATTGGGAATTTTCTAACAGGGATGAGGTCCAAATCAATTCAAAGACCGGCACTAGGCCAAAGCTGATACTAAAAAAAATATGAATTTTGATCTTATTCAGATTATTAAAAATTTAAATGGCCCATGTCTTTTCACAAGAATAATAGAACTCGTTTTTTGATTATTCCCCACATGTGCAATGGTTTATTGATGAGCTGTGTCTTTATTGAATATAATAGCCAGCATTGCCAACATTTGTTAATGTATTGTGCTGGCACTATCCCTTTAACGCACAGAGAGGGAGAAATTTTCCCTCTGTGTTTGGTTCCCTGATTCATTAAAACAATTGTGTACAAATCATTAAATCGTTAACAGGACCTCAAGTAATCATATTGTGCCACATTTGAGGGACAATGTGCCAAAGGTTATTGTGCTTTCAGATCTCACTGGCTGCTTCAAATGATAGCAATGTGCCAAAGGGTCATTTGCAAAACTCTCAATGATCACAATGTCATAGGTTCACAACTTTCTGTAGGGCTCCATTCATGATCCATCTAATCTAATTCGTCAGCATGAGAATCTGGAGACTACTTATCCAATTGATTTAAATGATAAATTCTAGGCATCTGATACATCAATTTTCCAGATGGTTTAAGGAAAGACCTCTCTGACCCATGTCTGGAGTGCATTGTGAATATTTTATTGTGTTTTGTAGTGTCAGGCATAAATTTGTAAAATCTCTAGTTAGGGATTTCAGAATTTAACTGAGTCCAAAATGTTCATTCCCTTTTTATTTCCATTCTTCATTTTTCTTTGACATTGTTTATGACTAATGTCAGATTTGACTTTACAAATTTTACTAAAGCATTACTTATTTTTAAATTGTCTTTGTTATCCTCAACAGAATGGCTCCCGTACCCCATATAAAATCACAAGCACCAGTCAGGACTAAAGGGGAAACAAACATTCAACTCATTCCAGTACAAATTTTAGGTTTACAAGTCATCAGCTTAATTCTTTTCTGTACTGTTCTCCCCCAAAGCTGTAAGGTTGATCCTCTTATTTCCGAAGTTCACCCTGAGCACTTAATAATGCTTGTGTTACATTCTGATGCCTGTTATTAGAGAAGGCAAAAGCTTCTTTTTAAAAAAAATACAGTCCCAACTGAATCAGGAGTCACGTCATTTCATTTCACTGTTTAAACCAAAAAAATGATACCACAGATGCTGGAACTCAGAAATAAAAAATGAAAGTGATGGAAAACACTCAGGATCGGGGGCATCTGCAGAGTGAAAAACAGTGTTAATATTTCAGTTTGATGACCCTTTATCAGAACTGGGAAATGTTAGAGATTTACAGTTTTGAAGCAAGTGGGGCTAGGGAAAATGGGAGAACAGGGCAGGCAGGCAAGCAAGAACAATTTTGTTTTTACTGAATATTACTTAGAATATATAACACAGAAACAGCCCAACTAATCCTTGGGAGTGTTTATGCTCCACTTGAGCCTCTTCCCATCCTTTGCCATATATTTCCATTAGCATAACTAGCTCTTCCTTTCTCCCTCATATGCTTATCTAGCTTTCTCTGACATGTATCTATACGATTCACCTCAGCTACTTCCAATATGAACATACGAACATGTGCATTAGGAGCAGCAGTAGGCCACTCGGCCTCTTGAGCCTGCTCCGCCATTCAATAAGATCATGGCTGATCTGATTGTAGCCTTCGAACTACCTCTGAAAACCTATCACTCCCTTGTTCATCAAGAATCTACCGAGCTCTGCCCTAAAAAAGAAAGAGTTGAAATATAAGCCAACTCCTTCTTGGACTCGAACTCAAGTTCTGTCGAAGGGTCATGAGGACTCGAAACGTCAACTCTTTTCTTCTCCGCCGATGCTGCCAGACCTGCTGAGTTTTTCCAGGTAATTCTGTTTTTGTTCCAGTGGATACAAGCCTAGTCTGTCCAACCTTTCCTCAAAAGACAAACCTGGCATTTGTCTAGTAAATCTTTTTTGAACTGCTTCTAACTCATTTACATCCTTCCTTAAATAAGGAGACCAATACTGTATACAGCACTCCAGATGTGGCACCACCAGTGTCCTGTACAACTGAAGCATACTCTCCATACTTTTGTATTCAATTCCCCTCACAATAAACAACAACATTCTATGAGCTTTCCTAATTAGTTGCTGTACCTGCACTCTAGTCTTTTGTGATTCTTGTGCTAGGAGACCCAGGTCCCTCTGAATCTCAGAGCTCTGCAATCTCTCAACCATTTAGATAATATGCTTTTTTATTCTTCCTGCCAAAATGGACAAATTCAAACCTTCTCACATTATACTCTATTTGTCACGTCTTTGCCCACTCACTTAACCTATCTATGTCAGTTTGTAGCCTCTTTATGTCCGCTTCACAACTTACTCTCCTACATATCTTTGTACCATCGGCAAATTTAACAACCATACCTTCAGTCCCATCATCCAAGTCATTTATATAAATTGTAAAAAGTTGAGATCTCAGCACTGATCCCAATGGCACACCACTCATTACATCCTGCCAACTAGAAAAAGACCAATTTATGCCTAGCTTCTGTTTCCTGTTAGCTAGCCAATCTTCTATCCATGTCAATGTGTTACCCCGTATACAATGAGCTTTTATTTTCTACAATAACCTTTGATGTGGCACCTTATCTAATGCCTCCTGGAAATCTAAGTATAGTACATCCACTGGTTCCCTTTATTCATATTTCATGTGACTCCTTCAAAGAACACCAACAAACTAACTAAACATGATTTGCCATTCACAAAACCATGTTGAATCTGTCTGAATCTGTCTGATTGCCTTGAATTTTCCTAAGTGCCCTACTACAGCATCTTTAATAATAGCTTCTAACATTTTCCCTACAACAGATGCTAAGCTAACTGGCCTTCCATTTCCTGATTTCTGTCTCCCTCACTTTTTGAACAAAGGAATTACATTTGCAATTTTCCAACCCAAACCTTCCCTGAATCAAAGGAATTTTGAAAATTTAATATCAACACATCAACAACCTCACTAACTACTTTTTAAGAGTCTCGGATCAAGTTCAACACAGCCTGGGGATTTGTTAGCCCACAGCTCCAACAATTTGATAAGTTGTATTCCCTGGTGATTGTAATTTTCCCGAGTTCCTCTCTCCCTTCGAATTCCTGATTTACAGCTATTTCTGAGATGTCACTTGTACCCTCTACAGTGAAGATCAATGCAAAATACCTGTTTAATTCATCTGCCATCTCCTTATTTTCCATTGATGTAGTTTATATGGATTTCAGCAAAGCCTTTGACAAGGTCGCACATGGGAGACTTATAAAGAAGGCAAATGCACATGGGATACAGGGTAATTTGATAAAGTGGATTCAAAATTGACTTAGTTGAAGGAGACAGAAGGATGCTTTAGTGACTGGAAGCCAGTGTCCAGTGACGTACCACAGGGATCGATGCTGGGTCCCCTATTATTTGCCATTTATATAAATGAATTAGATGACTATGAGGGGGGTAGGATTAGTAAGCTTGCAGATGACACAAAGATTGGCTGGGTGGTTAATTTTGAGGTTTAGTGGCTTGGGCTACAGGAAGATATAGACGGGATGGTCAAATGGACAGATAAGTGGCAGATGGAATTTAACGCTGAAAAGTGTGAGGTGATACTTTGGAAGGAATAATTTGATAAGGAAGTATTCAATGAGCGGCATGATACTAGGAAGTTCTGAGGAACAAAGGGACCTCGGCCTGTGTGTCCATTGATCTCTGAAGAAGGAGGGGCATGTTAGTGGGGTGGTGAAAAAGGCATATGCGATACTTGCCTTTATCAATCGAGGCATAGATTACAAAAGTAGGGATGTCATGTTGGAGATGTATAGAATCTTGTTGAGGCCACAGCTGGAGTACTGTGTGCAGTTCTGGTCGCCACATTATAGGAAGGATGTGATTGCACTGTAGGGGGTGCAAAGGAGATTCACCAGGATATTGCCTGGGATGAAACATTTAAGTTATGAAGAGAGGTTGGATAGACTTGGGTTGTTTTCACTGGGGCAGAGAAGACTGAGGGGCAACCTGATCAAGTGTACAAGATTATGAGGGGCATGGACAGGGTGGATAGGGAGCAGCTGTTCCCCTTAGTTGGAGGGTCAGTCACGAGGGGACATAAGTTCAAAGTGAGGGGCAGGAGGTTTAGTGGGGGGTGTGAGGAAAAACTTTTTTACCCAAAGGGTGGTGACGGTTTGGAATGCACTGCCTGGGAGGATGGTGGAGACAGGTTGCCTCACATCCTTAAAAAAGTACCAGGATGAGCACTTGGCACGTCATAACATTCAAGGCTATGGGCCAAGTGCTGGTAAATGGGATTAGGTAGGTAGATCAGGTGTTTCTCAAGTGTTGGTGCAGACTCGATGGAATGAAGGGCCTCTTCTGCATTCTGTGATTCTGTGATTTTTAAAAATTCATTCATGGAATGTGAGTGTCACTAGCTAGGCCAGCATTTATTGTCCATCCAGTATTTTTTTTTTAATTCACTCACGGGATGTGAGCTTCACTGGCTGGTCCAGCATTTATTGCCGATCCCTAGTTGCCATTGAGAAGGTGGTGGTGAGCTGCCTTCTTGAACCGCTGCAGTCCATGTGGTGCAGGTACACCCACAGTGTTGTTAGGGAGGGAGTTCCAGGATTTTGACCCAGCAACAATGAAGGAACAGCAATATAATTCGAAGTCAGGATAGCGAGTGACTTTGAGGGGAACTTCCAGGTGGTGGTATTCCCATCTATCTGCTGCCCTTATCCTTCTAGGTGGTAACTGTCGTGGGTTTGGAAGGTGCTGTTGAAGGAGCCTTGGTGAATTCCCACAGTGCATCTTGTAGATGGTAGACACTGCTGCTACTGTGCAACAGTGGTGGATAGAGTAAATGTTTGTGGATGGGGTGCCAATCAAGCGGGCTGCTTTGTCTTGTATGGTGTCAAGCTTCTTGAGTGTTGTTGGCAAGTGGGGAGTGTTCCATCACCCTCATGACTTGTGCCTTGTAAATGGTGGACAGGCTTTGGGGAGTCAGGGGGTGAGTTACTGATCACAGGAGCTGCTCTTGGAGCCACAGTATTTTTATGACTTGTCCAGTTCAGTGTCTGGTCATTGGTAACCCCCAGGATGTTGATACTGATTCAACAATTCCTGCCATTGAATGTCAAGAAGCGATGGTTACATTCTCTCTGGTTGGAGATGGTCATTGCCTGACACTTGTGTAGCGCGAATGTTACTTGCCACTTGTCAGCCCAAGCCTGGATATTGTCCAGTTCTTGCTGCATTTGGGCATCGACTACTTCAGTATTGAGGAATCACGAATATTCCTGAACATTGTGCAATCATCGGCGAACATCTCCACTTCTGACTATAAGATGGAAGGAAGGTCATTGATGAAGCAGCTGAAGATGGTTGGACCTAGCACAATACCCTGAGGAACTCCTGCACTGATGTCCTGGAACTGAGATGATTGACCTCCAACAACCACAACCATCTTCCTTTGTGATAGGTATGATTCCAACCAGTGGAGAGTTTTCCCTTCGATTCCCATTAACCCTGTTTTTGCTAAGGCTCCTTGATGCCACATTCAGTCAAATGCAGCCTTGATGCCACGGGCAGTCACTCACACCTCACCTCGGGAGTTCAGATCTTTTGTCCATGTGTGAACCAAGGCTGTAATGAGGTCAGGAGCTGAGTGGCTCTGGTGGAACCCAAACTGAGCATCAGTGAGCTGGTTATTGCTAAGCAAGTGCCACTTGATAACACTGTTGATGACCCCTTCTATCACTTGATCGCAAGTAGATTGAAGGGGCAGTAATTGTCCAGGATAGATTTGTCCTGCTTTTTTGTTTACAGGACACAGCTGGGCAACTTTCCACATAGCCGGTAGATGCCAGCATTGTAGCTGTATTGGAACAGCTTGGCGAAGGGCAAGGCAAGTTCTGGAGCACAAGTCTTTAGCGTTATTGCCAGAATATCGTCAGTGTCCATTGCAAGGTCCAGCCTTTGCAGTATCCAGTGCCTTCAGACATTTCTTGAACTCACCAGGAGTGAATTGAATTGGCTGAAGACGGACATCTGTGATGCTGGGAATCTCCAGAGGAGGCCCAGATGGATCAACCACTCAGCATTTCTAGTTGAAGATTGTAGCAAATGCCTTTTGTCTGTAGCCTTGTCTTTTGCACTGATGTGCTGGGCTCCATCGTCATTGACAAAAGGATATTTGTGGAGCTTCCTCCTTCTGTGAGTTGTTTAATTGTCCAAATTGTCCACCACCATTCACGACTGGATGTGGCAGGACTGCAAAGCTTGGTTGGATCTGATCCGTTGGTTGTGGAATTCCTTGGCTTTGTCAGTCACTTGCTGCTTATCACAAAACAAAAACAGAATTACCTGGAAAAACTCAGCAGGTCTGGCAGCATCGGCGGAGAAGAAAAGAGTTGACGTTTCGAGTCCTCATGACCCTTCGACAGAACTTGAGTTCGAGTCCAGGAAAGAGCTGAAATATAAGCTGGTTTACGGTGTGTGTGTGGGGGGCGGAGAGATAGAGAGACAGAGAGGTGGAGGGGGTTGGTGTGGTTGTAGGGACAAACAAGCAGTGATAGAAGCAGATCATCAAAAGATGTCAACGACAATAGTACAATAGAACACATAGGTGTTAAAGTTAAAGTTGGTGATATTATCTAAACGAATGTGCTAATTAAGAATGGATGGTAGGGCACTCAAGGTATAGCTCTAGTGGGTTTTTTTTTTAATAATGGAAATAGGTGGGAAAAGGAAAATCTTTATAATTTATTGGAAAAAAAAGAAGGGGGAAACAGAAAGGGGGTGGGGATGGGGGAGGGAGCTCACGACCTAAAGTTGTTGAATTCAATATTCAGTCCGGAAGGCTGTAAAGTCCCTAGTCGGAAGATGAGGTGTTGTTCTTCCAGTTTGCGTTGGGCTTCACTGGAACAATGCAGCAAGCCAAGGACAGACACGTGGGCAAGAGAGCAGGGTGGAGTGTTAAAATGGCAAGCGACAGGGAGGTTTGGGTCATTCTTGCGGACAGACCGCAGGTGTTCTGCAAAGCGGTCGCCCAGCTTATGTTTGGTCTCTCCAATGTAGAGGAGACCACATTGGGAGCAACGAATGCAGTAGACTAAGTTGGGGGAAATGCAAGTGAAATGCTGCTTCACTTGAAAGGAGTGTTTGGGTCCTTGGACGGTGAGGAGAGAGGAAGTGAAGGGGCAGGTGTTGCATCTTTTGCGTGGGCATGGGGTTGTGCCATAGGAGGGGGTTGAGGAGTAGGGGGTGATGGAGGAGTGGACCAGGGTGTCCCGGAGGGAGCGATCCCTACGGAATGCCGATAAGGGGGGTGAAGAGAAGATGTGTTTGGTGGTGGCATCATGCTGGAGTTGGCGGAAATGGCGGAGGATGATCCTTTGAATGCGGAGGCTGGTGGGGTGATAAGTGAGGACAAGGGGGACCCTATCATTTTTCGGGGAGGGAGGAGAAGGAGTGAGGGCGGATGCGCGGGAGATGGGCCGGACACGGTTGAGGGCCCTGTCAACGACCGTGGGTGGAAAACCTCAGTTAAGGAAGAAGGAGGACATGTCAGAGGAACTGTTTTTGAATGTAGCATCATTGGAACAGATGCGACGGAGGCGAAGGAACTGAGAGAATGGGATGGAGTCCTTACAGGAAGTGGGGTGTGAGAAGCTGTAGTCGAGATAGCTGTGGGAGTCGGTGGGTTTGTAATGGATATTGGTGGACAGTCTATCACCAGAGATTGAGACAGAGAGGTCAAGGAAGGGAAGGGAAGTGTCAGAGATGGACCACGTGAAAATGATGGAGGGGTGGAGATTGGAAGCAAAATTAATAAATTTTTCCAAGTCCTGACGAGAGCATGAAGCGGCACCGAAATAATCATCGATGTACCGGAGAAAGAGCCTACCATCCATTCTTAATTAGCACATTCGTTTAGATAATATCACCAACTTTAACTTTAACACCTATGTGTTCTATTGTACTATTGTCGTTGACATCTTTTGATGATCTGCTTCTATCACTGCTTGTTTGTCCCTACAACCACACCAACCCCCTCCACCTCTCTGTCTCTCTATCTCTCCGCCCCCCACACACACACCTTAAACCAGCTTATATTTCAGCTCTTTCCTGGACTCGAACTCAAGTTCTGTCGAAGGGTCATGAGGACTCGAAACGTCAACTCTTTTCTTCTCCGCCGATGCTGCCAGACCTGCTGAGTTTTTCCAGGTAATTCTGTTTTTGTTTTGGATTTCCAGCATCCGCAGTTTTTTTGTTTTTATACTTGCTGCTTATGCTGTTTGGCATGCAAGTAGTCCTGTGTTGTAACTTCACCAGGCTGACACCTCATTTTTAGGCATGCCCTCTTGCACTCTTCATTGAACCAGGGTTGATCCCCTGACTTGATGGTAATGGTAGAGTGGGGGATATGCCAGAGCATGAAGTTACAGATTGAGGTTGAGTACAATTCTGCTGTTGCTAATGGCCTCATCAATGCCACGTCTTGAGTTGCTAGATCTGTTCGAAATCTATCCCATTTGGCATGGTGGTGGTGCCACACATCACAATGGAGAATGTCCTCAATGTGAATCACAATGGAGAATGTCCTCAATGTGAATAGGAGACTTTGTCTCCAAAACGACTATGCAGTGGTCACTCCTACTGATACTGTCATGGACAGATGCATCTGTGGCAGGCAGCCTGGTGAGGATGAGGCCAAGTATATTTTTCTCTCTTGTTGGTTCTCTCATCACCTGTCATAGACCCAGTCTAGCAGCTATGTCCTTTAGGACTTGGCCAGCTCTGTCAGTAGTGGTGCTACCACTAGCGGGGGGTGGCACGTGGTAATCAGCAGAATGTTTGACCTCATGCCGTGAGACTTCATGTGCTCTGGCATCAATGTTGAGGACACCCAGGGAAACTCCCTCTCGACTATATACCACTGCGATGCCACCTCTGCTGGACCTCTCCTGCAGTGGGACAGGACATACCCAGGGATGATGGTGGTAGTGTCTAGCCATTGGCCGGAATTTTCCATCCCCATTGGCGTCAGGCGGAAGTGGACAATATGGCTAGAAGGCCAAAAATTGGTTTCATGCCGTTGTGAAACCAGTTTGCAAGGTTCACTCAAGGTCCACTCTACCTGTTAATGGCGGGTCGCGTTTCCCACCACTGCACATCAGGAAGGTCATTTTAATACAATTGCATCTAACTATAAGAGTTGCTCACTGGAACCATCCCCACATGTCAAATTTACCACCCATGTCAGCGGAAATACATGCCAGCCCAGAACAACGTTGTCATGGCACAGTTGATGGTAAATGCTGAGCTGCTCAAATCCCAAAGGGAAACTTGAAACAACTGTCACAACGGTTTTGCAATTTGTATATATTTCAAGATGCGTGCCTTGAATTCAGTGGTAATAAGACCACCAAGTTGTACAGGTATCTTTCAAAACTAAATTACACCTTTATTAATAGAAGAAATTATTCTAAGTACATACATGGATCTACAAATTGCTACTATGATAATTTCTAAATCCCCTAGTTAATCTAACTCTGAGTTGCAATTTCGTTAAGGCAACAGTAAGACACATAAATGTTAAAAGATCCAGGCAAAGTGACACACAATACCCTGACCAGTCGAATTGAAAGTGACTTTATCCTGGCTTTGATTCCTTATAGACAGCAGCTTGAGGCTTCCAAGCTGGAGGCTTTTCACACTTCTGTTAGATCTTAGTATACCTGCCCTTACACACAGCCTTCTCACCTTTATACATATTTTCCCCTTTGAATGCAAATTCCCATTGTTTCACTCTGTCTTTGGGCTTTACCTCTCTAATAATAAAATCTATCACCGTACACACATGTGCACACATGCACATGGCACATGCGCACACGTTCACACCCCACCATTACTCTACAATAAATTCCAATAACATAATGAGAATTATGATATCTTCCTGGCAATGCCTGGAGAAGTGTGATGTGCAGAAGTCGGGACTTACCGTTAGGGCTTTGGTCATATCGTGGATATGTAAGGAGAAGAAGAAGCTGGAACCTTGCAGCTCCCAGACCCTGGAGGAACACGTGCATTGCAAGCTGGTGGATTCTCATGGACACGGCTCTGCCACAAAGCAGCTCACGGAAGGTGAGAGGTCTCCATTGACTTCTGGGATCTGCTTCGGGACATCAGGGTCTTGGCCATGGGCTGCGACAGATGATCATTGAGAGGGGAGAGGAAGGTCAACCTGTGAGTGGGAGAGGAAGACATACCAGGGCTGGGGGGCAGTGGGAGGTGGGAGAGAATGGTCTGACTGGGAGTGGGAAGAGTATCAGGGGTGGGTGAGATTGGGAAGGGGGGGAAAGAAGGTGTCGGGGGTGAGGTTGGAAGGGGGGAGCAGAGGTGTTGGGGGGTAAGGCTGGAAGTGGGGGAGGGAGTATGGGGAGAAGGGTGTAATGAGGGAGAATGTGACATATGGGGAGGTAGGTGTAAGGAGAGAGCAAGGTGAAGTGAAGGAGTTCAGAGGGAGAAGGAGTCCAAGGGGGACAAAGGAATCTGGAGGGAGAAAGGAGTCCAGGAGGATGAAGGAGCCTGGGGGAAGGAAGGAGTAAGGGTGGAAGGGGAGGATGTTCAGGTGAACATGCAAGGGAGGGGTCTGTGGAGTTGAGGACTACTGCCTAGGGACAGAGCTGAGGGTGGGCATGGTAGGAGGGAATTGGTGAGTATGAGAGAGGGCAAAAAGAGCCGGTAGAGTGGGAGAATGAGGTTTCCATGGCAATGGTAGAAGGGATGGCGAGGGTGGTTAGTGGGGATTCAGATGCAGAGAGGGACCCTGGGGGTGGGAAGGACAAGGTTGGAGAGGTCAATGGGGATGGAATTCTCAAGAAGATAGGGAACATGGACACCCTGGAAAGAAAAGGGTTCTGGCTGGTAGGCGATGGTGGGGAGGTGGAAGGTGATACCAGGGAGGTCAGCAGTGATGGGAGAAAGGACATAGATGATTGGAGGAGGGGAAAGGATGGGGGAGTGATAACATATTTATAATAACCATCCCTCTGAAATGAGTGGAGCCTCCTGTTGGTTGAGCACAGGTACTGCATGTGTGTGCAAATCAGTGGGTGGGCGGAGATGCAGGTCAGCTCAGATGGACAACTGAAAAAGAACCCCAGCAGGCAGCATTGAAAATGCTCGGGAATTTGAGATCAGCGTCACTGAGAAAAGCTCTGCGTGCGTGGGACAATGCTCGCATGAGGTCCCGAAAGACCCTGCCACACACATACACACACACACACACACACACACACTCACACATTTCTCCCTGCAGAACAACTCATGGTCCAGCTGCGTGATGGGGGTGGGAGGGCGAGGTGCAGCAGGAAGACTCGTGAAGCCTGTCAATGAAGTTGAAAGACAATATTACACATTATTCAGTGAAAGCAAATATATTTTCAGATTATAAAATGACAAAATGTGTTCACCCGTGCAACCACTTATGATCAGAATTTCCTAACTTTTCTAGGCCTACCATTTCTTCTAGGTGCTGCCCTGACATCCACAGCTGGGGGTTGAGACAGCCAGTGCAATGTTGGCCCTGTGGCCTATGATGACATTGGCATGGGTCCTCTGGAAAGCCAAGATTTTGAGGGCCCTGGTTTGTTTTGGCTGTCCTCCTGTGGGCCAGCTGCTCCCTCTGCGGTAACAGAGGGCGAGGTTGAGGGGGTCACAGGCAAAGGGGACTTAGAGGAAGCAGACAGCCTCTGAGATCCCTGAATGGATGACCCAGGGGTGTCCAGCTGCTGCCCTTCCTCCCTTTGGGTGCCCCAGGACTCCAGCCAGACTCCTTGAGGGATATCGAAGCCTCCCATTTCCCTCTCGTATTGCCACTGCAGGAATTTACCCATGGTTACCACGATGGAGTGCAGTTTTGTATGCGTCTCCTTGTTCTGCTGCACCATGGTCTCCATGGCATCCACCATCCTTCCCATGGGACCTCCATATGCTTATATGTGGGCACCACTTCATCAGAGAGCAGGCGGACTCATGTGCCACTCAGCTGAGGGCTTCTAACAGCTCTGCATGATGTTCTCTTGCCGGAGGCTCGTCAGCTGACTCTGACTTCACAGATGCCTCTTCCCCAGCAGTCCTCCAAGTGCCAGGGAGCTCGACTGAATCTGCCTCCTCCTGCTGCTGACATGTGTCCGTGTGGTAACCACCAGATTGCGAACCCGAGCTTGCTCTAAATGTAGCTCCCACCAAGGTGTGTGTCTCTGCGCTGGTGGAGGGTGTGGGTAAGCGCTGAGATGGGTTTTCCAGGTTGTTAATTTCCAGCTCTTCAATGGAGGAGGTGTCCTCTTGGCTGGAGATGAGGACCTGGATGGAGCTGAGGGGCCGTTTGGCTGAGGATGTCGGTCGCTTGGCAGAGCTACCTGTGAACCAAAGTTGCGATGATTAGTTCATGGCACCAGAGAAATCATCCATATTTGCATTGAGAGAGGGATGATGTGATGCATGATCCTCACCGGCAGATGTTCACCGCTGACTTCACCATCACTGCAGGCACGGTCCATGCCCTCACCAGTCATTGTGATGGCACGTTCCTCAAAGTGAGTGAGTGGTCTAATGTGGGCCACTCAACCCCGGACTTGTGAACCAGCTTCTCCTGCATGGAGAGTGAATGCAAGACTTGTGCGGTGAGTGGAGCATAGACAGGATGAGGACTCGAGCTCCTCAATAGGCTGTGGTGGGATTCGAACCCAGAACACTGAGCAGAGGTGATGGCGAAGTGGTATTGTTGCTGGACTAGTAATCCAGAGTCCCAAGGTAATGCTCTGGGGACCTGGGTTTGAATCCCGTCATGGCAGTTGGTGAAATTTGAATTCAATAAAAAAATCTGGAATTAAAAGTCTAATGATGACCATGAAACCATTGTTGATTGTTGTAAAAACACATTTAGTTTCCTAATGTCCTTTAGGGAAGGAAACCTGGTCTGGCCTACATGTGACTCTAGACGCACAGCAATGTGGTTGACCCTTAACTGCCCTCTGAAATGGCCTAGCAAGCCACTCAGTTGTATCAAACCACTATGAAGCCTCAAAAAAGAACAGACCACCCGGCATTGACCTAGGCACCGGAAATGATAAAGGCAATCGCAGCCCTGTCAACCTAGCAAAGCCCTCCTTACGAACATCTGGGGGCTTTGCCAAAATTGGGAGAGCTACCTCACAGACTAGTCAAGCAACAGCCTGATATAATCATCCTTACAGAATCATACCTTACAGATAACGTCCCAGACACCACCATCACCATCCCTTGGTATGTCCTGTCGCTCTGACAGGACAGGCCCTGTAGAGGTGGGGGCACAGTGGTATACAGTGGGAGGGAGTTGCCCTGGAAGTCCTCAACATCGACTCTGGACCCCATGAAGTTTCATTGCATCACGTCAAGCATGGGCAAGGAAACCTCCTGCTGATTACCATGTACCACCCTCCCTCAGCTGGTGAATCAGTGCTCCTCCATGTTGAACACCACTTGGAGGAACCACTGAGGGTAGCAAGGGTGCAGTATGTGCTCTGGGTGGGAGACTTCAATGTCCATCACCAAGAGTGGCTCAGTAGCACCACTACTGACAGAGTTGGCCGAGTCCAAAGGACATAGATGCTAGACTGGATCTGCGGTGGTGGTGAGGGAACCAACAAGGAGGAAAAACATGCTTGTCCTCATCCTCACCAACCTGCCTGCCGCAGATGCATCTGTCCATGACAGTATCAGTAGGAGTGACCACCGCACAGTCGTTATGGAGATGAAGTCCCGCCTTCACTTTGAGGATACGCTCCACTGTGTGGTGTGGCACCAACGCCATGCTAAATGGGATAGATTTCGAACAGATCTAGCAACTCAAGACTGGGCATCCATGAGGCGCTGTTGGCCATCAGCAGCAGCAGAAATGCACTCAACCACAATCTGTAACCTCATGGCCCGGCATATCCCCCACTCTACCATTACCATCAAGCCAGGGGACCAACCCTGGTTCAATGAAGAGTGCAGGAGGGCATGCCAGGAGCAGCACCAGACATACCTAAAAATGAGGTGTCAACCTTATGAAACTAACTACTTGCATGCCAAACAGCATAAGCAACAAGTGATAGAGCTAAGTGATCACATAACCAATGGATCAGATATAAGCTCTGCAGTCCTGTCACATCCAGTCGTGAATGGTGGTGGGCAATTAAACAACTCACTGGAGGAGGAGGCTATTAAATGTCCCCATCCTCAATGACGGGGGAACCCAGTACCTCAGTGCAAAATATAAGGCTGAAGCATTTGCTACGATCGTCAGCCAGAAATGCTGAGTGGATGATCCATCTTGGCCTCCTCCAGAGGTACCCAGCATCACAGATAATAGTCTTCAGCCAGTTCGATTCACTCCACATGCTATCAAGAAATGGTTAAAGGTACTGGATACTGCAAAGGCTATGGACCTGGCAATAGTGCTGAAGACTTGTGCTCCAGAACTTGCCACGCCCCTAGCCAAGCTGTTCTAGTACAGCTTCAACACAAGCATCTATCCACCAAGTGGAAAATTGCCCAGGTATGTCCTGTACACAAAAAGCAGGACAAATCCATCCCAGATGATTACTGCCCCATCAGTTTAGTCTCAATCATCAGTAAAGTAATAGAAGGGGTCATCTATAGTGTTATCAATTGGCACTTGCTTAGCAATAACCTGCTTGCTGATGCACAGTTTGGGTTCCACCAGGGCTACTCAGTTTCTGACCTCATTATGGCCTTGATTCAAACCTGGACAAAAGAACTGAACTCCGGAGGTGAGGTGAAAGGGACTGCCCTTGACATCAAGACAACATTTGACTGAGTGTGGCATCAAGGAGCCCTAGCAAAACTGGAGTCAATGGGAATCAAGAGGAAAAACTCTCCACTGGCTGAAGTCATACCTAGCACAAAGGAAGATGGTTGTGGTTGTTGGAGGTCAATCATCTCAGCTCCAGGACATCACTGCAGGAGTTCCACAGGGCAGTGTCCTCGGCCCAACCATCTTCAGTTGCTTCATCAATGGCCTTCCCTCCATCATAAGGTCAGAAGTGGGGATGTTCGCTGTTGATTGCTCCATGTTCAGCACCATTTGCGATTCCTCAGATACTGAAATGGTCTATGTCCAAATGCAGCAAGACCTGGACAATAGCCAGGCTTGGCCTGAAAAGTGGCAAGTAACATTCACGCCACACAAGTGCCAGGCAATGACCATCTCCAACAAGAGAGAATCTAACCATCATCCTTTGACATTCAACGGCATTACCATCACTGAATCCCCCACTATCAACATCCTGAGGGTTACCATTGCCCAAAAACAACTGGACTAGCCATGTAAATATTGTGCCTACAAGAGTAGGTCAGAGGCTAGGAATCCTGCGACAAGTAACTCACCTCCTGACTCCCAAAGCTTGTTGACCATCTAAAAGGCACAAATCAGGAGTGTGATTGAATACTCCCCACTTGCCTGGATGAGTGCATCTCCCACAACATTCAAGAAACTTTACACCGTCCAGGAGAAAGCAGCCCACTTGATTGGCATCACATCCACAAACATTCACTTCCTCCACAGTAGCAGCAGTGTGTACCATCTACAAGAAGGAATTCACCAAAGCTCCTTAGACAGCACCTTCCAAAACCACAAACACTACCATTGAGAAGGAAAAGGGCAGTAGATGGATGGGAACACCACCACCTGGAAGTTTCTCTCCAAGTCACTCACCACCCTGACTTGGAAATATATCGCTGTTCCTTCACTGTCACTGGGTCAAAATCCTGGAACTCCCTTCCTAACAGCACTGTGGGTGTACCTATACCACATGGACAGCAGTGATTCAGGACAGCAGCTCACTACCACCTTGTGAAGGGCAACTTGGGCTAGGCAATAAATGCTGGCCCAGCCAGTGAAGCCCACATCCCGTGAATGAATTTTTAAAAAATGATCCTGGGTCTCTGGATTACTAGTCCAGTGACAATACCACTATGCCATCACCTCAACCTATCAATTCCCCAGACTCACTTTCAATAGGACCAACGCTCACTTTGTTAACTTTTTTTCTTATTCAAGTACCTATAGACACTCTTACTACCTGTGGACTAGCATCCTATCATACCCTATTTTTCCCTCCTTATTCATCTTTTAGCCTTTCTTTTCTGTTCATTATATCCTGTCCAGTCTTCTGACTTTGCGCAATTGTATGTTTTTTCTTTAAGTTTGATACCACCTTTGACTGTTTCATTTAACTACGGATGATGGATCTACCCCTTGGAATTTTTCTTTCTTGTTGGAATGTATCTATTCTGAGTACTCTGAAATATCCCTTTAAATGTCTGCCACTGCATCTCTGTTGATCTATCCCTTAGCTTCATTTGCCAGTTCACTTTAGCTAGATGTGCTTTCATGCCCTCATAATTGCCCTTATTTCAGTTTAAAATACTAATCTTGGACCAACTCTTCTCTCCCTCAAACTGAATATAAAATTCAAGCATGTTATGATCATTGCTACCTAGGGGCACCTTCACTATAAGATCATTAATTAATCCTGTCTCATTATATAATGCCAGGTCTAGTATAGGCTGCTGCCTGGTTGACTCCCCAAAGTGCAGCTCTAAGAAACTATCCCTAAAGCACTCTGTGAAATCTTCATCTAGGCTACCTTTTGCTATCTGATTTATCCAATCTAAATGTAGATTAAAATCCCCTACGATTATCACCGTATCTTTCTGACAAGCACTCATTATTTTTTCCTTTATATTCTGCCTTGCCAGGTGGTTACTGTTGGGGCCCTGTACACAACTCCCACAAGTGACTTCTTGCCTTTTTCATTTTTCATCTCTACTCAAACTGTCTCTGCATCCTGATTTCCTGAACTTAGGTCATCTCTCTCTTTGTGTTAATACCATCATTAATTAACAGAGCCACTCCTCCACTTTTTCCTAGCTTCCTGTCCTTCCTAAATGTCATGTTCCCCTTGTTAATCAGGTCCCAATTATGTAATCCTGCAGCCATGTCTCTGTAATGGCTATTAGATTGTACTTATTTATTTACATTTGTGCTCTCAGTTCATCTCTTTTGTTTTGAATGCCATGAGCATTCAGCTACAGAGCCTTTCGTTCAATGGTAGGGAACTGCGCTTTCTTACCACTCTCTGGGAAAGAAGTTCCTTCTCATATCCCTATTTGATTTCTTAGTCACTGTCTTATATTATCTTTATTTCATTTCAATGCTTGCACTGTACCAGGACCCATTGCACTGCTTAACATTCTGTGCTGTAAACTGATAATCCCTCTCTACATAGTCTCCATTTGTTCCAGCCTCTTAAGCTCTGCCAACAATAAATGAGCAGAATATTGGAGGGAAACAGAGTGTGCTCATGCATGAAAGAAGTAGATTAGCAAAAAAATTGACTTCCGCCAGGAAATGGGTGCAAAGCCGATGGTACAGCTGCTCTGCCCAGCTTGAGGACTGAACTAAATACGGTCTTGGTCCTGGTTACCTTGCTGCTGATGAGCTGCAAGCATAAGAACACAAGAAATAGGAGCAGGAGTAGACCATATGGCCTATTGAGCCTCTTCTGCCTTTTGATACAATCATGGCTTATCTTGGGCTTCAACCACTCCCAAAACCCCTTAATTCCCTGACAGACCAAATATCTATCCCAGTCTTAAATGTATTCAAAAATACAGCTTCCACAACCCTCTGGGTAGAGGATTCCAAAGATTCACAACCCTTTGGGCAAAGTAATTTCTCCTCATCTCAGTCCTACATGATCAGCCCTTATCCTAAGATTGTGCCTCTGTGTTTTAGATTCCCCGACCAGTGAAAACAATCTCTCAGCATCCATCCTATCAAGCCCCTTCAGAATTTTGTAAGTTGCAACTAGATCACCTCTCGCTCTACTAAACTCCAGGGAATATAAGCTTAATTTACTCAGCCTCTCATCATAGGACAACCCCCTCATTCCAGGGACCAATTTAGTGAATCTTTGCTGTACCACCTCCATTGCTTTCCTAAATGTGGAGACCAAAACTGCGCACAGTACTTCAGGTGTAGTCTCACCAAAACCCTGTACAACTGTAGCAAGACTTCTTTATTCTTGCATTCCGATCCCCTAGTGGTAAAGGCCAACTTGCCATTTGTCTTCCTAATGGCTTACTGCACCTACAGGCCAGCTTTCTGCATTCTTTGTAGGAGTGCACCTAAGTCTCTTTAAGCATCAACGTTTACAAGGACATCCTGCTGCATCTTGAAGCTTCAGTTCGTGCAACACTGACTGGCCTGGAAGTCGACCTAACCAGCTGGAATGTCAATGTTCATGCATATCACCTGCTAATAATGGTACAGTAATGGCTTTAAAATTGGGTCAGCAACTTTAGTGGCCCCCCTGAAAGGGAAATGTGCAAGTTGGGGTCCCAGGACACTGATTGCCATTTTAGGTTGGAACCAATGCTGGGCAGACTCCCAGCAGTTCCATGGGTGACAGAGTCAAAAAGGCCCAGTAAAGTTAAGTTTGGAATTATTTTTCTGGGGACTGGAGGGGCAGGAGTGGATTTCTTGGCATCAAAAACAATCAGGGCCCCTGCTGCCCTGGGACTCCCACCCTCCATGATTACAGCTCTCTTACCACCCTCTTCCCCCTGCCCACCATGCACTTACCATTCTGATGGCTGGAGTAATACAATATTGGGAGGCCTTAATCTGATTGTATGTCTCCAGTTGGTGTGATGCATCAAGTGTTTTAGCGTAGTGGGTGATGTGTACTGGCCAGTCTGCTTGCCACCTCTTGGTTTCAGCTCTTACTGCTGGCTAGTAGTATAACTACTGTGAAAAGAGAGCCAAGTGCATAAATCTCTCCCATCACTTCATTAGCAAGCCTCTCCATGGTGACATACATGAACCTTGCAGACCAAGGCTGAACTATAGGGGACTCAGAGGAGGCCTGCCCACCCATCCCCAAGCACCCCCCTCCCCCACTCCCCACACCACCCCCACCCCCCACCCCCCCACCCGATGCATGAGATACAGGCCCACCGACATGTGGTTATGCCCTGGTGTGCCCATGAGCCAGACCCCCAGTTATGGATAAATGGCCCCACTGCCTTATGGGTGTCTCAGGAGAGAAGAAGGCTAAGGGAGTAAACTCCGACAGAAAATCTGAAGTGGAGTCCTGTGGGGGGGTGTTATCTGTCATCTATCTGGCAGCTTTTCTGCAAATCCAGCAGCAGAGCTCGAACCAAACAGTACTGGTTTCATAATTTTCTTTGGGAAATGCGGAGAGGGGAGCTCTGGTGCTTGGGTCTCCATACTATTTGCCCAAGCCTGTGCCCTGGAGAGTACACTCCAGCTTCATGGTTTACATTGGCACAACACGGGAAGAAACAGTTACCGGTTATAAACTCACGCTCGATTGGAGAAGAGCACGGGCACCAGGGGTTACTTCTAACAGTGGAGGTGATTGTTGTGGCTCATTGGATAACTACTGCCAGTCTCAAGCCGGGCAGCCACTAGTTAGTTCAGTGCTGTCCGCTGAGATTTGCATGTTTCAGTGGGTTTTCCGAGCTTAGAGAGTCACTTCTTGATGGGCAGGCTGTTCCATATATATCAGGCTTCTATAAAGGACAGCATCCTCCTTTACAGTAGTGAGGCATGGACAACCTATGCAAACCAAGAAAAGTGGCTGCACACCTTCTAGCTCCGCTGCCTCAGATGAATATTGGACATCTCAGGCAAGACAGTGTGCCAAACATTGAAGTACATCAGCAGGCACCAGTCCCCAGAATGATGCTCTCGAGTCAGTGGTGACTCCTTTGGGTGTGTCATGTGAGTTTAATGGATGATGGCCACATCCCCAAAGACATGTTCTCTGGTGAGCTTGAGGTCAACAGGTCACCCACACCTCTGATATGGCGATGTGTGTAAGAAAGACTTCAAGTTGACTAGGATCGGAGTTGATGCATGTGCAGTCCTCACTGCTGACCGGAGTGCCTGGAGGCAAACAGTTAGGAAAAGCATGGAAAAAGCAGGGTACAAAAGAAATGACCAGATGGTAGAAAAGAGAGTCCACCAGATGGCAAAAACATCATTCAACCTCGGGCCAATGTTATTCATCTGTGCTAGCTGTGGAAGAGATTGCCATTCATGAATCAGCCTCTAAAGTCACAACAGACATCGTTCATACAGAAGTGGCATAAATATTGGGTTCAGTCCATTGTTTCCCGAGATGGACAGATGCAGTATCTGGCAAGCTGCATCAGGGTGCCCACTTGTAAATAAAACTGATACCTTAAACTTGTGCCCAACACTTCACCACATGTAGAGCCATCAGCTGGCATGCTCCCACCGGCTGGCCATCCAAAAGTTAACATCAACATCAACACAAATACTGAACACACACAGTCTTTGTTTGGTGTGAACCTTCATCACCTTCTCCTATTTTCACTGTATATTTTGAACTCAGTGTTCTGCATCTACCTTTTGATATGTGGCTATCATGCATATCTCTGTGGAGACCCACTCAACTGTATCCTTTCCAGGTCTAAGGCTCAAGGCTTTCCAGTCTTTTCTTAGAGCTTTGAAGCCAGGATTGGTCTCTTTTGAACCTCTATACATTTTGTATGCTCAAACCCCATGATTTTGCACCATTGCTTTGAATAATTAGATGTATGTATAAATCATACTTTATCTGCCTTGTGAAATAGAGCATGATTTTAAACGCTATCTTCTGATTTTTTTTTTGAGAACATAGGCCAGGATTTTTCGGCCCTGGTGCAGCGGCTTCCCCGTAGTGGATGTGGTGAGCCAGCTGAAGGTCCATTGCCTTGAGAAGGACTGGAAGACTTCGACAATAGAGTTTACCATGTCATTATATCTGATCCAATAATATCACACAAATCGCAATGAGCTGAATGATTGGCTAATTTTGGTATGTTTTGTTGAGGGAGGAATGTTGGCCAGGATTCCAATCGAGCTCCCCTCCTCTTTTTTGCCAGGGGATCATTAACATTTCCCTAGGACATCGCGAAAGGAGTGACAAGCAAGTTGTAAGGCTGTATTCCTTTTACCTATATTTCAAGTCAAATGTTAGTTCTGAAAGTAGTAGCTCTTAACTTTCAGTAATGGAGAAGAATTTTCCCCCATTGGGGGGGGGTGCAAAGTGCAGGAGCGGGCACAAGCAGCCATGCCTCCGATTGGAGGCGGGCCGCCATTTTATGTGGGTGGGCCAATTAAGGCCTGCCAAGTGTGACGTCTGCCAGGAGGTGCTATGCACTTCCTGCACGGGTGGGGGGATTCCCTCAGTCAAGAGCATGTGCACAAAAGAGTACACTCATCTCCCTGAGGCAACGTGCTGCCTCAGGAAGATTGGTGTCAAATTTAAAAACGGTAAAGGTGCACAAACAAAATTTCCCTGACATGTCCCCTCATGTGACACTGTCACATGAGTTGGGACATGTCCATCACTCTTAATCAAACATTTATTAAGTTTTTAAAAGCCCGCCCATGGATGAGGTTTCATGCTTTTTCTAATGCCTGCCAGGGCTCCTGGCCTGCCTGCTAACCTTAAGGTTGGACGGCCAGGTCCATTAATTAGTTTAATGACTCTGTCACTGGCCTCAATTGGCCATTGACAGGCCGGTGGGTGCACAGCTAATTCTGCTGAGCTCCCGCCTATCTGAAAATTTAAATGGGATTTCTGGAGTTCTGCTCAACATCATCTCTTGTCATTTTCTGCGTCAGCGAGTGGGTCCCGCCCCCCGCTCACCGACCAGAAAATCCTGGCCCATGGAGATGATGTATGGATTGCAGTCACTATTAATAAAATATTAAGGGAGGTAAAATCTGGTCTGAGATTAAACTTTGAACATCACTTAGTCTACCAATCAACCATTGACCTTAGACAAAACCAGTATTGTCTATGTAGGCTTCAACAGCAGCCAACCATTTGATTTCCATCATTGACTGGGACTTCAACCCAATCATTGCACAAAGATATCTTAGATGTAGCTTGCCTACGTCAATCAAAATGTTAACATTCTCTCAGAGTCAAGATTCAAGGGGTAGTAGGTATTGTAATGAACAGAAATGTTACATATCTGCATTTATTTGCAAATGTTGAAACAGATGTGATGCTCTAATATTTACTTCTGATATGATAACAATGATGTGATAACCTTAGGTAAGATTGTTAAAGGCAATCCAATCTTTTCATTAAAACTTATTCTCCAAAATGCAGACTCCCCTACTCCTCTCAAATATCTGATGAAATTTGATCAAATCTGAGTCATTCTACAATAAAACACTTGTTTTGACTGCATGTAAAAAAGTGAAGAAATGTAATGGCTATTTCTCTTCAAAAAGGCTCCAATATTAGCATTTTATCACTGACTCAAAAATGCTTTCCATCTAGTTTCTAAGCTTTCTGGAAGCACTGAAGAACATGATACCTCTTTTGGAATGAGGTGCTTTGGAGGGGCTCTGTTCCTTTGAAGAAATGGTGAGCAGACCCACTCTGAGGCGATGTTAGTCCGGCATCAAAATATGGCACTTCCTTGGCAAAACAAGCCATCCATTCTCAGGAAGTCCCATTGATAGAGCTCATGGTTAATTCTGCCACTCTCTAAACAAAAAAAACACTCTGACCAGAATGAAAGGTAACTTGTTGACTATACATTTGTAAAACAGATACCATACAGGAATTTAGTCAAGAGATCACTTTATAATCATAACATCCCATTGTATACACTTGGGATAATGAAATGGATCTGGAGAGGATATTTTTCTCTTCAAAAATATTCTTCTTGTAAACAAGAAAATACTGGAGTTATTTAAGAAGGAACGGATTCATGTCTTTTCTGCCAATAACATGAACAAAATATATCTGATTTTAGCTCAACAGTTGGGTGCACAAATGCTCTTTTGAACTCTGGGGTCTGAGGAAGTGCAAGGGAATAAATTATGAAAAGCATAATTGTTAGAGCTGCTTTTCTCTGTTCTTGGGCAAGGCTGCAGAGCAAGTTCCTGCCAATTACTAAAATTTCACTTTTATCAAAGGAACAAGTATCCATATCCGGGACATCGAACACAAAACTCAACGGGAGCCGGAGCAAGTATATATTGAGTATCACCGAGCTGTAGGCCCTTTCTGTCTAACATAGGAAAGCTTATATCTACCCATGAGTTTTCTACTTCCTGTACTAGCAGGCTGTGGGTAATAGAACTTCCCATGAGACTATTAATAAAAAGAACCTACTTGTAGAAACACTTTGTGCACACACTTTTATTTCAGAAAACACATGTTCGGCACATTTCTCTTTTGTGAAACATAATATGCTTTAACTTTTATTGGCACACAGGATGATTTTCTTATCAGAGGGAAGATTTGTGTATCAAAAGGGAATGTCTTGCAATGACATCCTTGAGAATTTTCTACTGTGAAAAATAGCTTGTAAATCTATGATAAACTTGTTGCAGTATGGCTTATTTCTGTCAGTTTGTGGGGCAAAGAGACTCCTCTTCATTCCAAGGAATTGTTAAGGAGAGTCTGATAACTTTCATAGTGTAATGTTAGACTTCAAACTAGAGAGCCTCAACCAGAAGTCATGAGACATTTCAAGTGGATCTGCCCTTATTTGCTGAACTAGGCCATCACTGTTGGACATCACACAAATGAAGGAAAATCTATCAACAATTACACAGAAGCACAGCCCAGATCATCTGATCAGGGTGGGCAAGGAGGTCAAGAAGGTCAAGCTTTAGGACTATCCCTCTACTGTCCTGGACTGTAGTGGATAGAATGTTGGAACAGTTGTAGAAAGCAGCATAGAGGTGAAAGAAAAATACAGCTTATATCAACTGATTCAGTCTTATCATGGAACAGATTTAAACTGAAGCCTAGAGAGAAGATTAGATATTATGATGATATAATTAAGAATTATTTAAATTTTGTTTGGGATCTAAATTAATATATTTTGCTTTTGCTGCAATCTGTTATTAAAATATAATTGACCAAGAATTCTTTCAATCATAAAGGTGGATTTCTAAACAAAAATTTGCTGGTTCCACTGTTGAGCTATATATTAACACCAGGTCGACATATGGTGTAGAGAGCTGAAAAAAGGAAAATCTGAAGCAGAAATCATTTCAAACCACACTAAAGGCACTCATTTATAACTGAATTGGCTTTGATCTTTCTTTTCCCAAATATATTCAGAAGTTCATACTACTCTGTAACAATTCTTATGGTGTTGCAAAGTATGAATCATAAGCATTTTACAGGAAAGTATTGATGAGCAGAGCATCTATTGTTTTATGAATATGGCCCTTCACAGCATATTTAAGATAAACTGTGATAAACAGTGTATGTGTTTCTGTACTTCTGTCTGTTAACATGGCATTGTAAGTATTGCTGACCAAAATACAACCCTGCAAAGCTAAGAACCTTAAGAGGGGGGTAAAGTGTGCAAAGGAATAAGTAACAAAAGCGCTACCAGCTACGTCTTAAAGATTAGCATTGCGAGCCATCACTTCTGACAGAGTTGTTTATACTGAGTCTAGAAGATCAGATCTATGATTTTGACTGTTGTGCAAATGGCCCTGCTGATGCAAATTGGCTGGATGATTCGCTATCTTGAGTCTGGCGACCTTCTCATAACATCAGGCAGATCAACATCAAAAATAACTTAATCGTCATTGGGCATAAAAGATTCAAATGATTATGCAAGATTGGTCTCTTGGGTGATATCCTACCTTAAACTTGTGCACATATACAGACATTTCAATAATGTTACAGTCTCATGTCTTTAAAATATTTCCTCCAACCATAGAATATGAATATATACATGATCCCATATTGTCCATCCATGTGGTGAATCATAAATAGTTCCTATTCTAGATATGTGGGTCAGGCTTGAATAGAGCTTAATTATTCAAATGAAATGTATTTGCCTGTGAGTTGGAGCTCAATCAGTCTTTTTTATATCTAAATTAGAAATATCATGAAAATTAATTGCAGCAACATTTTATTTGCTGTCATGTTGCAAGTACTTGAGTGACCCAGCAACATCTTTCCATTAAGATGGGTGATCGATTTCCTGCGTCAACAGATTAATTCTCTGAATGCTTAATTTTATATATGTACTGGACTAATTGAAATTAGAGAGTTCTTAAAATAAGAGTTATGTAGTAACAAGGACTAGGGAAAGACATTGAACCAACCAAGTTTTGCCAATACAGTAAATTTGCAGAAAAAAAGACACTGGCTGAGCTTCAGTCAATGGTGCTTTAACGGATGTGTTGGTGGTCTTTTCACCTTCACTATTTGGAAGTTAGACTAGCAGAACACGTGACTCACCCATTAAAGAACCCATCCAATTTAATTCCCACTGAAATCAATGAAAATCGTATGGAACCTATAAAATAAGTGTGATTCCATGTCTTTAGAAGGTTAATGGGTGATACATTTTGTAACAAAAGAACTCTAGTCCTAACTGAATTACCATAAAGATATATCAGGGTTCTGATAAACTCTGTGAAACTAAAAAGTACTCATTGTCAAATAGATCTTAGAAAAATTAATTGTTTGCAGCAAGGCTAAGATAATGGAGTCGGCCAAAGATGTGGAATATATTGAAAACATTCTTGGGAGAAAAAGAATTAAAGGCAATAATTTGAAAGAATTTGTGCGTTATTGAGCTCTTTGCTCACTGCTTCGATTTTACTATGGCTGAGTTTTCATTCTGTGTTAAAATCCACAATGAACATACAGCTAGGCCTGGATTTTTGCTCCCGGTGTGGATGCACAGGCCTGGGAAATTTCCAGGCTTGCTGCACCCACTAGGGATAAAAGGGCCCTGAATGGTGAGATCTTTGCTCCGGGCAGGGTGGGGGAGGGGTGCAGCAGGATGGAGTCAGACTGGTCGGTTTCAGAAGCAGATTGGAGGTAACCACATAGGCTGCCGAGTACCAAGACAGGCTGTTTAAAAGGCCCACTTCAGTTGGGTCTTGGTCCCAGTCGTTTCCTTAAACATTCAGCCCTCTAGGCCCACCCCTCATACTGCATCACTCTCCAATGTTCATACATGCCGACTCATGCCCCCACCCCCACTCAGCCCATGGTCACTTATAGCCCATATGCCAACTAATGCCAACTCATACCCCCTACACACAACCCTTTGCCCATACATCATCTATGCCAACTCACCACTGTCCTCCATGGGCAGACTTCAGGAGCAATGCTGAGGTGAAATAAAACAAGTTCTAAATATCTATTCCAGACTTCACTATATAAAAGCTCTCATTCATGAAAGCCAAATCAAACCCTTTAAATCCCCTCAAGCACTTAATCCATTATAAAAGTAAACATTTATATTTATAATCCTGCATCAAAGACAGCTAATACTTTAACAACCTCTTCGAGCTGTCCATCAAACTGAACCTACAGCAACCCCCACCCCCACTGTAATAATAACAGGCTATAGAAAGCAGTGAAGTATGAATAATGCTATAATGATAGCATTTAGGGTTATGTCAAAAAACAACTATTGAAACTGCTGGAACAGATTTTTTTTTCAACTCACAGATACGAGCAGTGTTTTTTTCAATTTTTAAAGAGCAAGCTATTCAAGGAATTTGACAACTTGATAGTTCCACAGACCTTATGCACATTTCACAAGAATTCATAGGCTCTAAAATTTTGTAACCCACACACTGTGGACAAAGGATAAGGACTTTTCTCCAATGAAAATGAGGCCCGTTTGAACACAGTACTGAGTTCAAATTGCCCTGCAGAGTTCGGGTTTCCCTCATGTATGAGTCACACACATCCCCTTTCCTCTACCAGTGAAAATAGGACCTGTCAGAAATGGGGATGGTACTTCCAGATCTCAGTCCAGCCCACCATTTCTAAAGGTGCCCAGACTCTCCATAATTCCATGAGGAATTTGGCCCTAGTGGTAAACACCAGCCCTTTTATTATGACATGGAGGAACTTGCACGTCACTATGCAAGAGTCAAATTGTAGTGCCATCAAAATGAATCATTGACAAATGTATACATAACTGAAGATATTTGAAAGGCTCACTTATTCCAAAAGCAATCTTGTAAGTAAATCCAACATCATTTCATTCAATGAAAGCAACCATGGCTCAATGGTAGACTCTTACCTTTGAATCACAAAGTTGTGGTTTCTAGTCCCAATCTGAGCAGTACAAAATCTCTGACATTCCAGTGCGCACTGAGGGACTTTTGCAGTAACAGAGGTGCCGACTTTCAGAGGGGATGTTGAATTGAAGCCCTGTGTGCACTCTCAGATGGATGTAAAGATCCAATGGCGCTATTTTGAAGAAGTACAGGGATTGGGGGGGGTGGGGTGGAGGGCTTGGGGGTGGGGGGGCAAGAGTTCCACCAGTGTCCTGGCCAACATTTATGCTGAAAACAACCAGATTATCTGGTCATTATCGCAATACAGTTTGTGGCATCTTGCTGTTCATAAATTGGCTGCTGAGTTTCCTTCATTACAACAGCGATTACACTTCAAAGCCAACGGGGGCATCCTGATTTTGTGAAAGTTAAACATAAATCCAAGCTTTTCTTTCTTTTCTCTCTTTAAATTTACAATTGATCAATCTATTTTTAATACATGGCCTTAGCCGTTGGTGCATTGTTATTAACCAGCTGATCAATATCCCCACGTATTTGGCCTTACCTAGCTCTGGCAACTGTCCTTTGCTTCCAACTAACAAAAATGTTAAATTGTCTGTTCCCAAGTAATATATTTTATTAAAGGGGATTCAACCCTCTTTTAAAAATAGCTTTTAATTGTGTAATGATAAAGCAGAATCCATCAAATACCTGAATCACGTGATGTGGAAGAGCCTTGCAATATGCAACTTAGCGAATGGCATACTTCCTGCTTCCTGTCCTTGGCTGTGCATCAGGAGATATGAGTGAACTAATTGTGATCTACAATTTTGCTCAAACTCTGTGGCAGCCTTAATACAAATCAATCGTCTTTTAGTGCAAAAAGTCATGCTAAAGATCCTTAACAGCTACTCGAAAAAATGGAATACAAGTACTGAAAATCATGGTTATAAAAGTGCAATAAAGTCTGTTGAACATATCTTTGAATAATGTCTTGAAGGCCCAGGATTATGTTACACTGCTCTGACCCTAATGAAGATAAAATGACTGAAGTTATTACTGAGCTGAATTCACCATTGCCATGTTAGCAAGCTTGTTCAGATTCAATAGGAAGTTACAATCATTGGTAATGAAACAGAAACTGCCTCAGTTTTGAGACTGATTATGCAAGCAAGCATACATAGTAAGCCCATTCATATAAAGGATATCCACACACTCAGACATGTGCAAGTACCCGCCTAATTTCTGAACTGATCCCCATTTTGCTATTACCATGTCATGGCTAGCAAGCTGAAATAGAAAAGGTTTGGCCACACTAATCAAATGAACATTGTTGGATTTATTTTTCCCAGTGCTTCTCCACTTTGTTGTGATGTGCAATTAGCATAGAACTGGGTGCAAAAACTTCTGATGCTTCTTCATGTTTGTTTTCTTTATAGTTTCATTCATCAGATGCAAAGCATTACAATTTATTGATGAAAGAGATTGATGATGATTGTGACATTTTTACTGGTGGCATTAAAAAGACATTAACTACACAGCTGTTTATAGTAGCGTTTCTGTTTAAAATTAACAGTCTAGTGAACTTAGAAGCGTTAGTCTACTAAAACTGCTCATCTTTTAGCATATGCCTTTTTTTAGTTCATGAACTATTATAGTTAGCACTAAAGGGAGCTTTGCATTGTAATGTCTTAACAGTAATGGATCATTGCCCAAAAAAGACTTAAGTTAATAAATCACGGCAGCTTTATAATTGTAGTCAATGAGCTGTTGCTGTTAAAACAGAAATGATGTTACATTCAAAACTGAACATAATGTCTTTCAGTTTTACAATTACCAGTTCACTAAGCAGAAATACATAACAGATCATAAACTATCCAAGCTTTATTAACTTGCAGCTTTCAAGTCAATGAATTCCTTAAAGTTTAAACTAGGATACTGTTAACACCTGCCAATTCAGGTGGTCTCCAAACGATTATTGTTGAATGAAGTTGCCAGACAATGAATTCTTAAATGAAGATCTTCTAACTAGAGGAACAACATAATGGTATATGTATTTGAAGTGAAACACAGTTGTAACAAACTAGTAGATCTATCCTTACAATAGATTTTTGCATCTCTATTGTTTGATGATAAACTTTCTAGTGTAGCCCCAGTCAAGATCTTGTAGAGAGCTGCCAGTTTCATTACATCTCTCAGATATTACTGAAGTTGAACTTTGGCAGTTAAGTTGGTTCTTCTCATCAGCTAAAACTGTGGTTTACAAGACATTGAACTCCACTGAGTCCAGGAACAAAACAATGGGATTAATGTTCATATTCACCACCCAGGTAGGAGTCTAGCACTGCAGATCACCAGTCTGTGGCAAAACAAAGAATCACAGAATGGTTACATAGCACAGAAAAAGGCCATTTGACCTATTGGGTCTGTGTTGGCTCTCTGAAGGAGAAATTCACCTAGTGCCACTTCTCCACCTTTTCCCCATAGCCCTGCATATTCTTCCATTTCACATAACAATTTCCTTTTGAATGCTTTGAGTGGACCTACCTCCGCTACAATCTCAGGCAGTGCATTGCAGATTACCACTCACTGCGCAAAAAGATTTTCCTCATGTTGCCATTGCTTCTTTTGCCAATTACTTTAAATCTGTGTCATTTGGTTCTCAGTCCTTCCATCAATGGGAATGGTTTCTCCCAATCTACTCTGTCCAGACCCTTTACGATTTTGAAAACCTCTATCAAATCTCCTGTCAACCTTCTCTTCTCCAAGGAGAAGAATCCCAACTTCTCCAATCCATCTAAGGAACTAACAGTCTCCCTGGAATCATTCTCGTGAATCTTTTCTGCACCCTCTCTAATGCCCTCACATCCTTCCTGAAGTGTGGTGCCCAGAAATGGATTCAATACTCCAGTTCAAACCAGTATTTTACATAACTCCCTTGCCTTTGTATTTTATGCCCTTATAGATAAACCAAAGATGCTGTATGCTTTTTTAACTGTGCTCTCAACCTATCCTGTGACCTTCAATGATTTACACGCATACATAAACAGTTCCCTCTGCTTTTAGCACCCCCTTTAGAATTGTATCTTTTATTTTATATTGTCTCTCCACATTCTTCCTACCAAAATGAATCACGTTATACTTCTCTGCATTAAATTTCATCTGCCACTTGCCTACCTATTCTGCCAACTCCTCTATGTCCTTTTTGAAATTCTACACTATCCTCCTTACAGTTCACAAGACATAAATTTTGTACCATCAGCAAATTTTGAAATTGTGCCCTGTACACCAAGGTCTAGGCCATTAACATATATAAAGAAAAGCAAGGTCCTAACACTGACCCCTGGGGAACTCCACTATAAACCTTCCTCAGTCTGGCAAACAACTGTTAACCACTACTCCCTGTTTCCTGTCACTCAGCCAATTTCATACCCACATTGCTACTGTCCCTTTTATTCTATGAGCTCTAACTTTGTTCACAAGCCTGTTGTGCAGCACCATATCGAATGACTTTTGGATATCAACAGCATTGCCCTCATCAACCCCCTCTGCCACCTCATCAACCAACACAAGCTGGTTAGTTAAACATGATTTTCCCTTAACAAATCCATGCTGGCTTTCCCTAATTAACCTGAATTTTCCTAAGTGACTATTAATTTTGTCCTGAATTATCATTCCTAACAGCTTCATTACCATCGAGGGTAAACTGACTGGTTTGTAGTTGCTGGGCTTATCTTTACACCCATTTTGGAAAAGCGTGCAACACTTGTAATTCTACAGTTCTCTAACACTGTCCTTGAGTCAAAGGAAAAATGGAAAATCATGGCCCGTGCCTCCACAATTTCCACCCTCACTTCCCTGCGCATACTTATATGGATCTTAATGCCTTTTCAACTTTAAGTACAGGCAGTCTATCCAATATTTCCTCCTTATCAATTTTAAGCCTTTCAAGGTCTGAACTGCCTCCTTTTTCACCATGACCTGTGCAGCATTCTCTTCCTTGGCAAAGGCAGATGCAAAGTATTCATTTAATACCTCAGCTATGCCCCCTCCCACCATGTGAAAATCTGCTTTTTGGTCCCTAATCACCCGATTCCTCCTTTTACTACTTTCTTACTATTCATATGTCCATAGAAGGCTTTGGATTACCCTTTATGTTAGCTTTCATTCTCTCCTCATTCTCTCTTTTTGTTTTTCTTATCTGCTTTTATCAATTCTCCTCTGAACCTTCTACATTCAGCCTGGTTGTATTCTCCACCTGACATCTGTAACTTCTATCTCTTTTGACACCCAGGGAACTCTGGTTTTTTTTTGCCCTCCCTTACTTCTTTATGGGAAGATGCATTTACTGTGCCCAAACTATATCTTCTTTAAAGGTAGTCCATTGCTCAGTTACAGCCTTGCCTGCCAACCTTTGATTGCAATTTATCTGGGTCAGATCCATTCCTATCCCATTGATGTTGCCTTTCGCTCAATTAATTATTCTTACTTTGGATTGTTCCTAATCCTTTTCCATAGCTGCCTAAATCTTATGATATAATGAGCACTGACCCCTAAATGTTCCTTTGAACCACTAGGCCCACCTCATTCCCAAAAACCGGATCTAGCAGTGCCCCCTCTGTTGTTGGACTGGAAATATGCTGTTGTAGAAAATATTCTTGAACACAATGCAGGAAACCTTGCTCCCCTCTACCCTTTACACTACTACTATCCCAGTCTATATTTATAAAGTTCCTCATTATAAATGTTCTACAATTTTTGCACCTCTCTGCGATTTCATTGCAAATTTGATCCTCTATATCTTTCCCACTAGTTGGTGACCTATAGAATACACCTTGGAATTGCACCTTTTTTGTTCCTTAGATCTAACTAAATAGATTCTGTCCTTGACCCCCTGGGACATCCCTCTCTATTACTGAAATCCAGGCATATTTAACTTTCAGTCCTGGCCTTCTTTGGACAAGATCTCTGTTACCGCAACAACATCATATTTCCAAGTGGCAACTCATCAATCTAATTGGCCACACTCCACGCAGTCACACATGCACAGTAATCCTAAATTAGACTTTGTTACTTTCCCCCAATGCTGAACCCATCTAATACTTTACTATTTCCTGTTCTTGTGCTATCTATCACTCCCATATTCTGTGCACCTTGGTTTTCCTCTGTAGTATTAATTCCTTTCCCACACCACTGCTAAGTTAAGGTAAATCCTCCTGTTGTGGGACAAATGCCACTCGGAGACCAGAGTTGCTTAAAATTAAGGAATCTTTATTACCAGCATGCAGGGGCAGGCTTCAGAAAAATGAAGCATCTCAAAATAGCAGTTACAATAACATACATTATCCACAGCACAGGTTCAGCTGGCCGCATGCCCGAGCATGTTCCGTCTGTTCAAGGCCTTCATGTGCTCCTCGTAAACATATCCTATCATATTCTTACAGGCAATCAGGCAGGGACAGAAAATAGCTTGGGCTTCATCTCTGTACATGTGTAGTAAAGTAATAGCACATGTGTAGGCCAAGTATTGTGGTGGAAAAATATAGTGAGAGAAACAGGTTTCATGAATATAACTCACTTTATAACCCATAATAATTGTGTTAACCCTTCACACCCCATACCACCACCCAATAGTGTTATAGCACAGCCAATGGTAAATGTTGAGTTGTCCAAATCCCAAAGGGAAATTTGAAACAACTGCCACAACTTGTTTTGCAATTTGTATAAATTGCGATGCATGCCTTGAATTCAGTAGTAATAAGATCACCTAGTCTTACAGCCATTTTATAAAACTAGATTTAACATTTATTAACAAGAAAAATTATTTTTAAGCACATGCATATGTCCACAAATTACTACTATAATAACTTCTAATCCCCTACTTAATCTGACTCCCAGTTACACTTTTGTTAAGGCAACAGTAAGACACATAGATTTTAAAAGACCCTAAAATGCCGACCCTTACACACAGCCTTTGCTCCTTTATACATATATTTCCTTTTGAATGCAAATTCTCATTGTTTCACTATCTCTTTGGACTTTATCTTTCTGATAATAAAAAATCTCTCATAGTACTAAGTTTTATCAATAAGCTTTGAGAAAAATAAACACTGGGCAGAATTTTACTAGTCGGCGAGTGGGGGCGGGGCTAGCTCACTGACATGTAAAATGACGCATGGTGACATTGGGGGGAACTCCTGATTTAAATTAAATGGCCCCACCCACATAAAATGGTGGCGCACCTCCGATCTGAGGCACCGATCGGAAGCACACCCTTATGCACCCAGCCAACAACATCCCCCCGACGGGGGGAAAATTCATACCACTGTTTCTAAACTTCACCCGGCTAGGTGACACATTTCACTCCTCCTTTGAAAATAATTTAGTCTGATTTATTTAAAAATGCAAATGTCCTTTTACACCTTACATTCTAAACTTCCCCCATGTTTACCATGTTTACATAAGAGCCTTCAGACCAGCTGCCTTTAATCCAATTAAATCTCACACACACAGACATATGTAGGCACAGATACCAACCACAATATTACAATAAATTCCAATAACATTATTATATCTTCCTGACAATAGCAAATAGCCCTGCAAGGAAATTGGTCCTGGCTCTATTTAGGTGCAATCTATCCAGCCTGTACATGGTCCAGAACTGGTCCCAGAAATCTAAAGCCCTCCCTCCTACGCCATATTTCCAGCCATGCATTCATCTGCCTTACCCTCCTATTTCTATTCTCACTTGCACGTGGTACTGGGGGTAATCTGAAGATTACTGCTTTTGAGATCCTGCTTGCAAACTTCCTACCTACGCCCTGAGTTCTGACTGCAGGACCACAACACTCTCTATAACTATGACATTGGTACGATGTGGACCACCACCACTAGCAGTTCACCTTCCCCCCTCAGGTTGCCCTGCAGCTGCTCAGTGATATCCTTGACTGCACCAGGGAGGCATCACACCATCCTTGATTCATGCCTGTGGCCTTAGAAGAGCCTGTCTGTTCCACAAATGATCAAATTTCCTATCGCTATTGCTTTTCTAGTCTTCTTTGTGCCCTCCTATATAGTGAGCCAGTCATGGTGCCATGGGCATGGCTCTGGCTGCACTCTCCAGATGAACCATCATTTTCATCAATATACAGAACTGAAGATTAGTTGGAGAGTGGGATGCACTCAAGGGACTCCTGCACTACCTTCTTGTTTCTTCTTGATTGTCTGGTAGTCACCCATTCCCTCTCTCTCTGCATACCCTTAAGGTGTGGAATACCCACATCTAAAAATGTATTATCTACTTAGATACCTGTGGTTTCAATAGATTGGAAAATTGGCAGGTTTCAAAATGGGTGAGAGATCCACTTTCCATTGTTTTGTTCCTGGATTCAATGGATCTTTAATCCTTGTAGACCAATGGACTACTAATAGACGGTGCAGCTTTAGGCTTTGCAGACATTGATGCAACAGTATTGGCCAAGTAGAGTCAGGCTTTCTGGATCTTCTACCACTTCTTACCAACCAACTTCACCACTTCATTCTCCAGGTTTTGCAGTAAATCTCCTTTGAATTGTAGGCACTGTTGTAATGTAGGAAACACGGAAGTCAATATGTGCAATCAAGGATCTACAAACAGAAACTGACAGTGATCAGATCATTAGTTTTAGTGATATTGGTTGTAGGATAAATATTAGCCAGGACAATGGGGAAGTTCCCCAGCCCTGCTTTGAACCAGTGCCACAGGGACTTTCAGTCTAACTGAGAGGGCAGACAGCTGCTCTGATTACGCCTCCTTTGAAACCATGAACTGAAGAGGTCTGGCTTAGCCCCATGACAGTTAAGTGTTTCTAATCTTATCCTTCATGTATTTTAAATTCTAGCTCCCAACTCATCACCTGCATCTTTTTTCCCTCCCCGACAACCTACACCCCCGGCACTCCTGTCTCTACTCAGCACCGCCCACGCCCTCACTCCCCCACCACCAGGACACCGACATGCCCAATTCTGCTCACCCTCCCTGGCATCTCTGCTCAGCACCGCTCCCCCCATCACTCCAGCACCCCTGGTTCTGCTCACACCCCCCACTGTCATCCCTGGCACCACCCTGGCACCATTAGCTCTGCTCTGGTCAGTGGGATGAAGCAACCTGGGACACTGGGATGCCAGCGGTTACAGGGGGCAATGAGCAGAGCAAGGGGAGCTGGGTGTGCAGGAGTGTTTGACATTCCTACTGATTTAAAGGGCTGCACTCCTAGTCTAAGAGCAGCCACAAATAAAGCAGTGTAAAAACTAGGGTAAATATAGGGCCATCAGTCCAAGCTAATGCACTGACAGGTCCCAGCAAGACCAGAAGGATGGGTCCCCCAGAGCCCTTTCAGGCAAACTACAACTTCTGGATTTGAGTGTGAGTGAGCACCCAAAACCTCTCAACGTTCATTGCCATTAGCATAGCAGGATCCATCCAATGTCTCACTAGAATGTCAGCTTAGATTATGTGCTCAAGCCTACCGAATGAAGCTTGAGCCCACAATCTACTGACTCAAAGGCAACAAGGCTACAGTTGAGCCACAATTGACTTACTGTAGAAGATTATGGAAAATGTGTGAAGAAAATCTTAAGGTGTTTTATCAGGCAGGTGAGAGAAAACAATAAACAAAACCACAAATATAAGTTTTAAGAAGGTTTTCAGGTTGGGAGAGAGAGGTTAGAGATAACGGGTGGGATTTTAACATTACAGAGCCACTCGCAGTGGGGAGGGAAGTCGATATTGGGTCGGGAATCTGTTTGTTTCAGTGCTGGGCTTTGCCATGGCTCCCTTATGTCAGTGATGGCACCTCCAGGTTTCCCGACCAGTCACAGAGTGCAGGCATGATGATCACCTACATCTGTCATTGGAAGGATATCTAGTTAAAGGGGCCCCAGTAAGGATCAGACTGGCTGAAATCTACATTGATTCTTGAGGCTACAGCAATCACAAGAATGGAAGTGAGGCATAAGATAGCTGCTCCTCCCACCCACCCATCCACCCCCATCTCCGGATCTCTGCCTCGTCCCTGGAGGCCCTGCTGCTGGAACTGAGGGACAGCAGTTTCCCACAGACAAGAGGAAGAGGTCAGTTTCTCAAACTAAGCAGGCATGGATTGAAGTGGCTGGGAAAGTGAGCAGCAGGGATGTGATCCCTTGAATCTGGATACAGTTCCCCAAGAGGTTCAAGGACATCGGGGGTTGGGAAAGATGAGTGACATGTTACTTGCAGATGCCAAGCCCACACTGTGACTTGCACAGCATTCTCCTCAAACCAACATGCCTTGCAGATCCACTCACTCGTCTCTCCAGGCACCTCCTCAAATATCCATCTGAAGTCAACACTCATACTCACTCTCCATCTGATTGGCAACTCACATCAATCCCCCACAGTCACTATCCACAAATGTTGTCATTCCTTCCTCTCCACATAATCCATTTCCCACACTCATAAGGATCTTGCAGGAGAAAGAAGAGTGGACACAATACAGATCCATTTGGAGCAAGGAGGGAAGCTGGTATTGGGTCAGAATCACTTTGTTTCAGGACCGGGCTTCCCGTGGTTCTTTATTTCAGCCACAGCAACAGAATACCACTTCCAGGTTTCCCAACCAGAGAAGCAGGGGACAGAGAATCAGGTGTGGGTCTCCAGTGATAGCACCTTGACAGCCACTGCAGGAGAAAGAAGAGCGGCCAGACTCAGAGAATCAAAGACAAAGGAAGAGATATAAAGCTGGAATGAATTCCAGAAGCACATGACAAGTTTGTGGAGCCAAAGACAAGGATTTTAAATTCACTGCACTGGGTACAGGGAGCTGAAGGACAAAAGTAATGGGATAGAATACATGGTATAGAGTTGATTTTCTAGGCAACTTTTCATGGTGGACAAATTTAACTTTATTTGCAAGACAGTAGCAGCATCTATATGTGTGCATCAAACTCTATAACTAAAGAAAAACTTTCTCTCAAGGTTCCTGATGCTGCTAGCTCATTGGTTTGCAGAGATCATGTGATCTTACAACACCGTATTATTGTTAAAGCTACAGTCCTACATTTAACAAAACTATAATTACTACATTCTTCCCCCTTTAACTTTTCTGTATATTTTGTATTTACAAAGATATTTATCTCAGGACATTACAATATTTACACAGGTCATGAAATTACAAGTTCAGTCTTTCAGGTCTTTTCCTAATCTATGTGGAACATTGTGGCTCCATGGCTTCTGATTCTTTTTGCAGGAAACACATTCCCTGGAACTGTATTAACATCAAGTACCTCATTAGGCACTGGCAATTCAGTGTCTTCCACTCTGACAGAGACATCGGGCACATCTATCCTTGGTTGATCAACTTCAACAGGAACTACAGTTTCAGTAATGGTTACAGGTAGAACATCATTTTGTTGGGGTATCGTCCTTCTTCTTAAAATCCATATGCTTACGGTGATCCCACCCTCCATTTCCATGCGGTATGACAGTGGTCTGGTCACAGAACTCACTTTACCAGGTAACCACTTCGGTCCCCTGCTGAAATTTTTTTACATATACTGCTTCTCCGACAGTAAATTGGCGCTCACGACTGTGCAAATCTTGAGTTGCTTTTGTAGTTCCCTTGACTTTTGTCCACCTTCACCTCCAAATTGGGAAGTACCAAGCTTAGTCTTGTTCAAAGACAGCACCACATCAGTAATTCTGCAGGTGTTGCTCCTATCATAGCATTTTCTTTTGTGCTTTCAGCAGCTCTTGGCTGAGTGCAGCAAAAGTTTTGCGCAGCTCCTTGGCAAATTCCAAATTATGAATTACTGCTTCATATTTGTTTACAGCATCCAGAATCCTTTCAAGATAAAGCCTTGGAAGTAACTCATACCTCTTTGATTTAATCTTTAGCATCATCATCATCCAGCAACCCATTGTGAAGGACTGGAATACTATCAAAGTAGGCACAGCTCAATAATTTGCTTGTTGCCTCCTTCAAGTGTTTATAGTGCTACCAGCCACCATTTTCTCAGCTCCTTCTAACAGGTCCTACATTTGATTTGACATCAATTCTATTTGACCTTCAAGGGGCATTCTTTCATCCCTTTCATGGTAAACAAATTTCCAAAAGTCCTTGAGGAAGCTGATTTCCTTCCACGAAATAATAAATGCACAATTAATGCCATCTCTGACATCATTCTGAACATGCTTCTGTTTGAAGTTCTCCAGTAAATATTTAATATGTAATACTGTATGAAGACATCATTTCTGCATTTCTGTCCTCATAAGTTGCTCACTTCAGAGTGTGGGGGGGGGGGGTTATTCTGTAGTGAAATAGGAAATGAGCAAGTTTAGTTTCCGACAATTCACCTGCTAACTTTTTCATTCCCACCTTTTATTCCCTTTTCGGAACCTTCTTCCTACCGCAGAGTTTAGTTTCAGCCTTCTTTTTGACTTCATTGTCGACCAGATTTCTCTCAGATATAATCTCAATTTGTCTTAGTTCAGTAGTTGAACTACCCATGACTTCATTATCTATTTGCATCTTGGAAAGTTCTACAATTTTTGCTTTCAAAGCCTCCTTAGCTTCATTCAGTTGATTCTTCAGTTCTTATGTCTCCTTCTTGTATCTGTTGGCTACATCCTGGAAACTTGGACATTGCTGCGTCTTCTCTGCCAATTGGTTCTTTAATTTGTTCAGAGTGACTTTAAATTCTTCCTGTTTCTCTTCGTAATTTTTCAGAGGTACAAACTTTGACCTGAGGGATCCTTGCGATGTATGAAGGTCTCTCAACAAGTTTTCCTTTTCTCTGTGAAGCTCACTCACTTCATCTTGAATTCTGTAATTCAGTAGAGTCTCCTTGAGTTTCTTCTGCTGTTCTTCAATATCGTTGTTTAAGACAGTCTTCATTTTTTTTCAGGTTGCTGAATGGCTACACACTCTTTTTCATCCTGTTGTGGTCTTTGGACTCTCCATGCTCTTTCTGAAGTACCTTGCTTTGTTCCGTTTTCAAGATAGAAACTCTTCCAGCTTCCTTTTGAAATCTCACTGGCCAATCAAGGTTAATTTCCCTCAACCAGTTTCGACCTTGGTCTTGGTCTTCTACCTTCTAATATTATCACTGGTAAATGTGCTATTTGAACTGTTACTCTGGTGATACCTTTTACCTGGATTTCTTTGCCTGTGTACATTTTTAACTTTGCAGATGTTCGTTCTAAATTAAATTGTTGAGCGCCTTTGTTTAAATATCTGAAAGTGTGTTCTCCTATTACAGCGGTAGAAGCATTTGTGTCTACTTCCATTTTTAAGGGTTTACCATTCACTTGTACTGTGACAATATTTGGCACTGTCTTAATAGCTTCATGTTGAATAATGAATAAATGTCATAATTGGTTGTTTCTGGCTCTTCTACACAATACACTTCACTGGACTTCGATTATTACCTGGAAGCCTGTTTAAATCTCACTTTGCAATGTTTCAATGTGTGCCCACTTCTGTGACAAATATAACACTCTAACTTTTTAAATTGCCAATCGCTAGGAGTATGATTGTTTCCACATCGATAAAAATTAGTTTTCAACTTTGCAGCCAAGCTGTTTCTTCTAAATTTTCAGTTAGTGGGGGCTGTTTCCCACTTTGCTGTGGAGCCCTGGCTTTTCACACCACTTTTGCCTGACTGTTCCCTCCCAGCTAGGATAATGGCACCATTTTGCGCCTCTTGAATTGCTTATGAATCCCTTACAGCGTTTTCCATTGCAAACGCTATTTCTAATGCTTTCTTAAAATCAAGATTCATTTCAGCCAGCAATATTTGTCGAATAGCATCCTCCTGTACACCACATACCAAACGATCCCTGAGCATGTCATTCAGGGTTTCACCAAAATCACAACACTCTTTTAATTGTTTTAATTTCACCGTGTAGTTAGCAATGGTCTCTCCCTGGCCTCTATTCCGTGAATTGAACCTGACCCTCGAATTGTGACTGAGGGCTTGGTTTGGAAATGCCCCTTAATGAAGTCTACTAATTCACTGAAAGTCTTCAAACCTGGGACACTGGGGCTGTCAAACTGTAAGTCTTACTCCCACAAATACTCAGGAGAATTGCTCTCCTCTTTTCCTCCCTTGTGATTTTGTTGGCTTGAAAATAGATCGCAAGAAGTTCCATGTATTGAGACTAGTTATCTGTGGCTGGTTCAAAGGGATCAATTCTGCAAAACAGTGGCATCTCAGGTGAGTATATCTTCATTTCTTTTTAATTATCTTTGATGTTCACAATCGCTTGATGAGGGACAGTGCTGGATCAGATTTATCCTCATCACCAGTTTGTTATAGAGTTAATTTTTCAGGCAACTTTTCTTGGTGAACATACTTAACTTTATTTACAAGGCAGCTGCAGCAACTACATGTGTGCATCAAACTCTACAACTAAAGAAAACTTCTCCTAGAGGCTCCCCACGCTGCTAACTCATTGGTTTACACAGATCATGTGATCTTACAAAACAGGATTATTCTTAAAGCTGCAGTCCTATGTTTATCAAAACTATAATTACTACAATATGTATGGCTGAGATTTGGGCTAGTTAAAGTATATGGAGGGAGGTATTTGGGAGGTCAGCAAAGATGACAATGTAGAAATTGGGCATAGAGTTGACATAGGTTGAGTTAAAGATTTCAGTAGTGGAGCGGCCCAGAATGGGTTGAAAATGGGATGTGTTGCAGAGATGGGCATAAATGGTCCTGCTGATAGATTAGAGGTTGCCCACCTCTGTGTTGACTAGGATGCAAAGGTTATGCATAGCTTGTTTATAGTTTGCCAACTGTGATTAAATGCACTCCTGGAGGTTTCATCACATTACTTGCCCCATGTCCCAGCCATTTGTTGGCCAACACATCCAGTCTTGTGATGTACTGCCTTCCTATGCTAATTGGAAAGCAAAAAGACTCATTATCCAATTGGATGATGCTTGACCATCAGCAAAACAGCCTTTTCTTCCTCCCATTTTCCAGAGAAAATATAGAGAAATGTTCAAATAATTTTTTTTAAAAATCTTTTTAAATTTCCCGATGAGTTTTCTCCTGGATTGCACACAGCAGTGCCCTGGAGATTGAGCTTCAATTCCTGGAGATTGCAGGCCAATCCTGGAGGGTTGGCAAATCTACCTGGTTAGCTTGAACGAGCAGTCAGAGAAAGGGCTGGAATCAATAGCAAGGGTTTGGAATTCATGACAGGGGTTGGAAATGATGGCTTCATCCCGCCCAATCTGACAACACAAAAATTATTTTAATCATTCCAGGTCCTCTCATCGGAAATTGACCTAAACATCAGTTTGATTTCTCTCTCCGTAGATGCTGCCTGGCTTATTGAGTAATTTCCAGCCCTTCCTGCTTTTGTTTCAGATTTCCAATACCCACTGTATTTTGCTTATGCAGAGAAATGATCATGTGTTTGAGGGAAGAAGGGAAACAGCAAACATAGAAAATGTACACTGTTGACTCTAGGCACAGAATAAATCTATCCCACCACATTCAGTAACTATTTTATCCACATAATTTGTATAATTTACTTCAACTGTTATATTGCTGCTCCCACTTCAATTATTAATACTGCTACTGATTACCTATATGCTTATGGGAGTGTGATGGAGCATGTTTCCAGTCTTCCCTGTCTTGTTCATTGTGCCATGCATTGGGGAATCCTAAATGGAACTTTTGTAGATCCTGCATGTCTGGCTTAGCTGCAAGTGGTTCTTGGTTGTCCTCAAGGTTTACACCAATCCAAAGGGAGCTGGGGCCGAAAAGTCAGCAAAGGTACTCTTGATGTCAACATTCTCACCCAACTGGCTGATGTGCCCCATGATTTGCAATCCTTTTCAAAAGGAAGAATGGTGAAGTTGGTTCCATTGTTGGAAATAGGTTTGATTATCTTTGGCTTACTCTTAAAGCCAATCTTATAAGATCCATCATCTTTGGAACTTACACCTATGTACAGCTTGTAGCCTTTTCATATCAAGATTAGGAATAGGGAGAGACCTGTTTGCCTTTTTAATTGTCAGCATTACCATCACCTATTCAAGCTTTTCTGTGTTATTTGGCTAACAAAACCACACATCTTGCACTCAGCTAGGGCTGTGAGACAACAACAGTTGTTTTGATGTTTGAGTTGGGTATTGCACTCTACACAGGGAAAAATTGCCAGTTTTTGGTAATTGACCTTGCTGTACCAATTAAGGATTTAAATCAGCTCAATGTTCATCAAAATAAATGCTGCCATTTTAGCATTTGAACATCACTTGCCTTCATCAACATTTAAAGTGAATCTCCGTTAATAATAAATAGCTCTAGAATTCCAAAGCTTTGAATCTATTAAAATTGAAAATTTTATCTCTGTGTATTATACTTAAAATATATTCGGACTGTGTTTGTGTTTGAGTTATGATTTACATACCAGCAAACTCCTTGAATTAATTAAAGCAATATATTAGTAATCTGCTTTGCAAAATAGAAGATTTCTGCCTCGTTATGCCAAATGTAGCGTTTGCAAACCATGAGTGCTTTAAAACAAAGCACCTCATGATAAACTGTAATTACGGACTCTACTCCTGCATTATATTGTCAACGCCACATCAGCAAGGATTTTCAACAGTGAACATTAGTTATCACAGTATTGAACTCAATTAATATGTGGGGAAACAAATTGCATTAATAAACTGCACATTTTAAGCACATAATTATGGCCTAAAACAATTAAAGAGGAAAACGTTGAATCTATAACCAGGAGCTACTCCTTGGTGTGTGTGGGTGAGTGTTAAATTATCACAGGTGATCCTGACCTTCAAAATATCTGAACAATTGTCCAAGAGATAAGATGGCAAATATAAAACCATCAGTTAACATGTAAATAGATCTGTAGCCCCACTGGAATTGCATATTTGCTACTTATTTGCATTCAGGCTGAAGGGACTATGATACTACAGAAACAATGTGTTCAGTCTGGTGTCAACCTACAGGAAGGTTGAGCGGCAGGGTAATGCAGACAACGGCTGCTTTTGCTGTTGCAAAGTAAAGGAACTCATACAAAAGGCAATAGCTTTCCACACTCATAAGAACATAGGAAATAGAAACTGGAGGAGGCTGTTTGGCCCTTTGCGCCTGCTCCGCCATTCAACAACATGCTGGCCGATGTTCTACCTCAGCTCCACTTTGCCACAATATCCGCATATCCTTAGTATCCAAAAATCTATCAACCTCTGTATTGAATATATTCAATGACAGTTTTTTAAAAATTCATTTCTTGCCCATCCCTAATTGCCCTTGAGAAGGTGGTGGGGAGCTGCCTTCTTGAACCACTGCAGTCCATGTGGAGTAGGTACACCCACAGTGCTGATGGGAAGGGAGTTGCAGGGTTTTGACCCAGCGACAGTGAAGAAACAGCGATATATTTCCAAGTCAGGATGGTGAGTTGCTTGGAGGGGACCTTCCAGGTGGTGGAGTTCCCATGTGTCTGCTTTCCTTATCCTTCTGGATGGTAGCATTCATGAGTTTAGAAGGTGCTGCCTAAGGGGTCTTGGTGAGTTTCTGCAGTGCAACTTATAGATGGTACACACTGTTGCTAGTGTGCATCGGTGGTGGAGGGAGTGAATGTTTGTGGGTCGGGTGGCAGTCAAGGAAGCTGCTTTGTCCTGGATGGTGTCCAGCTTCTTGAGTGTTGTTGGAGCTGCGCTCATCCAAGAAAGTGGGGAGTATTCTATCACACTCCTGAACAGACTTTGGGGAGTCAGGAGGTGAGTTACTCGTCACAGGATTCCTAGCCTCTGATCTGCTCTTGGAGCCACAGTATTTATATGGCTAGTACAGTTCAGTTTCTGGTCAAACATAACCCCACCCCCCCCACCCCAGCCCCAGTATGTTAACATTGGAGGATTCAGTGATGATAATGCTATTGAATGTCAAGGGGCGATGGCTAGATTCTCTCTTGTTGGTGATGGTCCTTGCTTGGCACTTGTGTGGCATGAATGTTACTTGCCACTTGTCAGCCCAAGCTTGGATATTGTCCAGGTCTTACTGCATTTGGACGTGGCCTGCTTCAGTATCTGAGGAGTCACAAATGATGCTGAACATTGTGCAATCATCAGTGGACACCCCAACTTCTGACCATATGATGGAAAGAAGGTCATTAATGAAGCAGATGAAGATGGTTGGGCTGAGGACACTACCCTGGGGAGCTCATGCAGTGATGACCTGGAACTGAGGCGACTGACTTTCAACAGCCACAACCATCTTCCTTTGTGCTAGGTATGACTCCAACCAGTGGAGAGCTTTCCCCAGTTCCTATTGTCTCCAGTTTTGTTAGGGCTCCTCGAGGCCACGCTTGGTCAAATGCTGTCTTGATGTCTAGGGTTGTCACTCTCACCTCACATTAGGAGTTCAGCTCTTTTGTTCATGTTTGAACCAAGGCTGTAATGAAGTCAGAAGCCAAGTGACCCTGGCAGAACCCAAACTGAGCCTCAGTGAGCAGGTTATTGCTAAGCAAGTGCTGCTTGATAGCACTGTTGATGCCCCCTTCCATCACTTTACTGATGATTGAGAGTAGACTGCTGGAGCATTAATTGGCCAGGTTGGATTCGTCCTGCTTTTTGTGTACAGGACATACCTGGGAAATTTTTCACATTGCCAGGTAGCTGTACTGGAACAGCTTGGCTAGGGGCAAGGCAAGTTCGGGAGCACAGGTCTTCAGTACTACTGTCAGAATGTTGTCAGGGTCCATAGCCTTTGCAGTGTCCAGTGCCTTCAGTCGTTTGTTGATATTATGTGGAATGAATTGAATTGGCTGAATACTAGTATCTGTGATGCTGGGGACCTCTGGAGGAGGTTGAGATGGATTATCCACTCAGCACTTCTGGCTGAAGATTGTTGGGAATGCTTCAGCCTTACCTTTTTCACTGATGTGCTGGGCTCCCCCAATATTGAGGATGGGAACATTTGTGGAGCCTCCGCCTACAGTGAGTTGTTTAATTTTCCATCACCATTCACGACTGAATGTGGCAGGACTGCAGAGCTTACATCTGATCCGTTGGCTGTGGAATCATTTAGCTCTGTCCATCACTTTGCTGCTTGTGCTGGTTGGCATGCAAGTAGTCCTGTGTTGTTGCTTTACCAGGTTGATACCTCATTGTTAGGTATGCCTGGTGCTGCTCCTAGCATGCCCTCCTGCACTCTTCATTGAACCAGGGTTGAGCCCCTGGCTTGATGGTAATGGTAGATTGGGGGAATATGTCGGGCCATGAGGTTACAGATTATGTTTGAATGCAATTCTGCTGCTGCGGATGGCCCACAACGCCTCAAGGATGCCCAGTTTTGAGTTGCGAGATCTGTTCAAAATCTATCCTATTTAGCATGGTGGTGGTGCCACACAAGATGATGGAGGGTATCCTCAATGTGAAGGCGGGACTTTATCTCCACAATGATTGTGAGGTGGTCACTCCTACAAATACACTCATGGTCAGATGCACTTGCGACAGGCAGGTTGGTAAGGATGAGGTCAAATATGTTTTTCCCACTTGTTGGTTCCCTTATCACCTGCCACAGACCCAGTCTAGCAGCTATGTCCTTTAGGACTGGCCAGTTTGGTCTGTGGTGGTGCTACCGAGCCACTCCTGGTGATGGACATTGAAGTCCCCCACCCAGAGTACATTCTGCACCCTTACCTTCCCTCGGTGCTTCCTCCAAGTAGTGTTCAACATGAAGGAAAATGGATTCATCAGCTGAGAGGGAGGGGTATGTAATAATCAGCAGGAGGTTTCCTTGCCCATATTTGACCTGATGCTATAAGACGTCATGGGGGATAGAGTTGAAGCTGAGGACTCCCAGGGCAACTCCTGTCCCACTGTATACCACTGTGCTGCCACCTCTGCTGGGTCTGTACTGTTGGTGGGACAGGACACACCCAGGGATGGTGATGGTGGTGTCTGGGACATTATCTGTAAGGTAAATTATGTGAAGCTGTTGCTTGACTAGTCTGTGAGACAGCTCTCCAAATTTTGGCACAAGCCCCCAGATATTAGTAAGGAGGACCTTGCCATTATCATTTCCGGTGCCTAGGTCGATGCCGGGTGGTCCGTCTGGTTTCATTCCTTTTAATTGAATTTGTAGCAGTTTCATACAACTGCGTGGCTTGCTCGGCCATTTCAGAGGGCATATAAGAGTCAACCACATTACTGTGTACCCACAGCTCTACGGACAGAGACTTCTAAAGATTCACACATACTTGAGTGAAGAAATTTCCATTTATCTCAATCTGAAATGACCGACCTCTTATTCTGATGCGGTGACACCATGTTCTAGGTATCCCAGTCAGGGAAAAAAATGTAAGCAACTACTTTGTCAAGCCCCCCTTACGAATTTTATGTCTCAACAACACCAGACTGCAGCGATTCAAGAAGACGGCTCAACACCTCCTTCTCAAGGGCAATTAGGGATGGGCAACAAATGATTGCCTAGCCAGAGATGCTCACATCCCATGAAAGAATTTTAAAAATCACCTTTCATTCATCTAAACTCCAAGGAATATAGGTCTTGTCTATTAGGTTTCTCCTCATGGGACAATCACCTCAACCCAGGAATCTGTCAAGCGAACGTTCATTGCACTCCCCTTGGGCAAGCTTGCAAACTCAAGATTTATTCCTACATTCTGTTTTCTGTCCATTAACTAATTCTCAATCCATGATAATATATCACCCTAATCCTATAGTTCTTATTTTGTGTAATAACCTCTCATGCGGTGCCTTATCAAATGTTTTTCAAAAATTTTAAAACACTACATTCATTGTTTCCCCCTTATTTACCCAGCTAGTTACAATCTCAAAAAAACAGATTTGTCAAACACCATTTCCCTATCATAAATCCTTCACAATAATGTTGTCATTGGTCTGAAACAGTAGCAGATGAGATGGAGTATATTTGGGTGTTAACAGGTAAACAGTGTTAATTTGATAAAAGGGCAAGATCATGACTTAAATACTTCACTGGAACTGTCTATGCTCAATTGTATCTTTTTGTCCAATTCCATGTTCAGAACAGTTAAACAATCCCACTCCCCTTCCTGATTTTGTTCATATTTTTCATAGACCTGCGAACCTTTTGCAATGAAATATTGTTGACCTTTAAACCCTCTCGAACTGTGATGAGGTCCACCTCTAAGAAACTTTGGATATCTTCAGTCAAACTCAACTGTCAACTAATATTGAAGGACACAAACCTACCAAATTGCGCCTGAAGTCCATAATGCAGCCAAAGCTGCATCAAGTGAAGTGACGGAAGAGTTTGGTAAAACAGCAGTGAAACTCGGTATTCAGGTAAAACCCATGGTTAATGCACATGCTTTACTTTTATCAAAACATCAATGCTGGCATTCTCTAACACAAGTTCTTTGGCTAAGATTCCTGTTGGAGAATCACGGTACAGATGGAGAAGAAGTGTAAGCTTTGTAGACCATATCTAGCACAGAGTGAGCATAATTTGGTTATTAAGTTTCTGCTGAGTGAATTCTAAGATGAGATTTTGCACTGCTTTAACACTGGGATAAGCATCTTTGGCAGGGTTTGAGGAAGAACATTTGAAAGCAATATCAGCTTCATCCTGAATGGAGTCTCCAGTGTAAAAGATTGTATTCTGAAAGAAAAACATTGGTGGCCATTAATATGTAAAGCACAATGTATCACACATACAGAGAGGTAAAAAAAACTTAGGATGTTCTGACTTCTGCCTCCCAAAATGAATCCTGCAGAAAAAAGATCAGCAACTTCATTCTATGGAACTCCAACAGCATCTCCAGCCCATGGAAGTTGCATTCAAGGAAACGACTCAGAAAATTGTCATTTGCACTGCACAATCTGACCTTGAATATGAATATTGAAATGCCAGTCACTTCATTGTGGTAGACTGCAACCTATTTTGCATTAGATCCAAGTATAAGCTTCAGAATAGATGCAAATTAACATTAAGTCACAGCCATTTCAGACAAAAGATCAACCCTTTAACCTCAGTCTGGTCAGGTACATTGCTACTTTTGATTGTTGTGCTACTCAACTTCAGTTCCTGTTCCAGACAATTCTGCTTCATGATATTGATGTGTGAGGTTCCAAAGTAGCTCAGGAGATACACTCAGAAACATATGTATAATTACTGATAACCTTCAGTAATTAAACTTCAAAATACATGTTTCCTAAACAATGAAAGAATGAGGTAGCGTAAATAGAAGCAAACTGTCTCCAAGAGGGGGGTAAAGAGCAAGGAGCCATGTTTATGAGGTTAAATATAAGAGGCTAGAGGGCAGGAGAAACTCCTTCAGAGTTGTGCAGCTGTGAAATTCATTTCCAGGGTTAGTGGTTGAGGTGCAAATACTATAAACATTCAAATTTGATTGGATAGGTGGATAAAAGGATACGGGTACAAGATGGATAAATGTGATTAGAATGATGGCAAGGATTTTCGGGCCCAGTTGATGTCAAGAGGCGGACAGGCTTCGAAAACACTGTCATCAGCTGAGCTGCCAGTTTTCTGACACCCTTCCTAGCCATTTTGGGGGAGACAGTTTTGGAACCCAGCAAAGCTGAGGTGGGCAGCCAATTAGGTTTATTAAGGGCCTTGTTAAAGGTAGGTAATAGAGATTGATTGTGATCTTCCATCGATCTCTAGTTTCACAATGCGATGGGGTGACAGCAGATCAACTGAGAGAAGGTGTGCACCCAGCAGCAAGCCCAGGGGGCCAGAGCGCAAGGGAGGTCTAAGGCCCTGCCTGCCTGCATGGGGATGCAGCCAAGGGTCACCTTGTAGTGGAATTCCCTTCCCTGCACACCAACTGTCGTGCCCTGGGTGCTTTTTCTATTTCCTATTTTTTTCTTTTAATAAATTACGAAGAGGTCACCTCCATGTTAAAGCGCCCTTTCTGTTATTTCCCCTTTACTGCTGCCAGCTGCTCCCCTCAAGCTGGAAGACCTCTGATTGGCCCTCCAGCTCCAAAAGTCCATCGGCCATCCGACAAGGAACATGTCTCCGTGACAATTAAGGGATCACCCTGCTCAAAGAGTCAGTTTGCCCTGCAGGAGTGGGTTCAGGGTGCAGAATCAGTCCTGAGTCCTCTTTCACGCCCCAAGCAAAAAATTCAGCCTTATATCTTTGCAGGGGAAGTAAATGTCAGCATGTATGTGGTTGTGCCAAATGACCCATTTCCACATTGTAACTTTGATACATTTCTTTGTAATTGTGAGAGCTTCTACTACATGGTGGAGCTGTATGATGATTAATGAAAATATTGACATGAAATCTTGTGCAAAAATAATCACAGCTTTATATGGGTTTATATGGCTTTCACACCCAGGGATGTGATTCTTGCAGTGATTTGATTGAACCTTTGCTGAGCAACAAACCAGCAAATGCAGGTATGATCTTTATACCAGTACAAGGTGCCACATCAGGTATTGCACAATTCCAATGTCTGCAAACCAGCAGGCTGAATTTCAAGTTTCGAGGAATATTCTGAGCCTCAGTAGGCCAGTAATCAAAACCAAAAGAAACATCGCCTTAAAACAAAATTGCTCAAGGAAAGTTGAAAAAGTGTGCTTTGGGAATGGTTTCAATGTTATGACAAGATCTTCAAAACCAGAGGTCATAACTTTAAATTTGCCACAAGTAAATCCATTATGGAATTCAGTAAAAGTTTAATGGGCCCAACAGTAGAACTTGCTATCACAAGGAGTATTTGAGGTAAGTGGCTAGACACATTTAAGGGGAAGCTAGATAAAGACATGAGGAAGGGGGTGGGGGGGTATAGAAGGATATACAGATAGGATTAGACAAAGAGGAGTCGGGAAGTGGGTTATGTGGTGCAGAAACACTGGCTTAGATTAGTTGGGCTGAATGGCTTGATTCTGTACTGTACCCTAGATGCAATTCAATCTCCTTTGGTACCTGTCGTTGAGCAGGTTCTTAGGTGTTTGGTAGCAGGAACTCAGGTGGGGAAGGTTGGCGTGAGTGAAGTGGGATTGGGAAGAGAAACAAGAGGTCCATGGACATACCATCAGCAGTGTGTTCATTATGCCGGTTAGTAGGATGCGGGTGAACTACAAGTTGAGAAGAGACATAAAGCAAGAACATGCATCATCCTCAATGTTCTCAGCAACACCAGACGCAATGGACTGTCACAGCCAGCCCCATGGTACAGAGTGTCATCTCTTCTTCAGGGCTCAGAAGGCTCTTTGTCCCCTGCCAGTTCCACTCTGCTCCCTTCTATTGTGTCACCTTGTCCTGCAAGAGAGAGGCTAGAGTGTCAGTGATTGTGTTCCACTGTGGTTGGGTGATGTGTCTGCCCTAGCTGAATAGATGAAGGTATGTGGGAGCAGCGAGAGGTGAGTGTGAGGCTGGCAGTATTGGTGGGTGCAGGAGGGTGAGATGGAATATCAATGTTCGGGGTGATTTCTGAGTGCCAGGGAGTGTTGCTGGGTGAGTGATGTGGGTATGGTGCACTGAGATGTGTGAGAGGTTAGTGGTGTGGTGGGTAGGAGATCTCATGTGAAAAGACATTCACTGACCTTGACCATCCAAGTGAGGTCATTAGACTTCTTGTGGCAGCTGCCAGATCCTAGGATCAAGACTCCAGGAATTGACATCCCCTCCCAGCTGCTCCCACTCCCTTCTGAGGGTCTCCTGGCCTCCTGCAGGACCATGGCACCTTTCCTCCTGTTCGCCTCCACCAACAATGCCTCCAGCACCATATCCGTCACCCTGGAACCCTCTCTCTCTGCCCTGCTGTTCTATTTTCCATTTTAAAACCTCAGTATTATTATTCAGCGCATCTTCCCTTAAAGAGAGATTCCTGACTTTTAGAAGAGCAGGCTAATTGCTCATCGAACAATGCTAATTGGCCCTTTGCTAATTGCAAAGGCAGCGCTGGGGAACACCAGGAGAGCGGAAGGTCCAGGCTACAATCTGGTCAGTGAGCTGGGAGCGCTAAACTTGGATGCTGCACTCAACATTCAGTGGAACTAGAGTGGGCAGATCACGCAACAATGACCCTAAAACAAAAGGGAAAATGCATTTTTAGCCCAAAATGCTTTGATTGATATTGCTTAGTCTGTTATTTCAACAAAGGCATGAGTCCATTTATTTAGATACGTATAAATGTGTAAAATGTTCATGTACGAAAATTTCAACCAGGAATTTACCATCATTATAAATAGGCCCAAAACTTCTGATCCGAGTCGGAACCCCTATGTCCGATGCTGATCAGGTGGAAAGCTACCCACTTACCTGCACAGGTTGTAAAGGTTCTGACTTCTGATGGAGGATCCTGCAGAACTCCCTCAGCACAGGAATCCTCGCAGAGAGCAGCAAAGAGAATCTGTGCAGAAGCCACTTCCCCTTTTTACAGCCGTATTCCGTGTTTAAAATTCCCCAAGCTTCTCAGTGGGCTGAATTTTGCAGTCGGCATGTGAAGGTGGGCCTGACATGCAGGAACGTAAAATGACATGCGATGATGATGGGCGTGCATCCCGACCTCATTGCGCTGTCTCGCGATATTTCATTCAGCAGGCACGCGCCGGAGTCAGCTGCGCACCCACCAATAATTGAAAGGCCTATTAAAGCCATTAATGAATTAACTAATTTCAAATTTACATTGCCCATCCAACCTTACGGTTGGTGGGCAGGCGAAAGGGTTTTTAGGAAACCTCTTCCACGAGCAGGAAGAGGTTTCCTAAAACTTTTACAACTTAAATAAAATGTTTCTTTGAAAAATTGAAAACATGTCCCATCACAAGTGACAGAGTTACATGAGGGGACATGTTTCATTTGATTTTTAATGTTTTCAGTTATTTTTTAACAATCACTTCAACCTCTCGTAGGCAGCTCCGTGCCTTCAGGAGATTGAAAGAACGCTGGACCCGATTCCCCTTCCTCCCCCCCGTCCACACAGGCAGCGCTCAGCGCTACCACTTGAGATCCACGCTGGGTGGGCCTTAATTGGCCTGTCCGCGTGAAATCTCGGGCAGCGGTCGGCTCCATGATCACTCCTGCCCGCTCCCGCCGAGCCTGCCCGTCCAATGAAAAGCCCTGGCCAGTGTGTTGGTGAATGAGTAAATGTGTGAGTGTGTAGGTGTGTAAGTGGGTTGGTGGGTAAGATAAGTGGGTAGGGTGATAGCTGGGTAGGATGGTAAGTGATTAGGGTGCAGTTGGGTAGGGTGGTACGTGGGTATGGTGGCAGCTAAGAAGGTGGTAAGTGGGTAAAGTGGTAGGTGCATAGGGCGGCAGGTGGTTAGATTGATAGGTGGGTGAGGTGGGTCAGGTCGGTGAATGAATAGATGGGTCGGAGGTAGTTGGGTCAGGATGGGACGAGTTGTCATGTGGAGGTTGGAGGGCAGAGTTGTGGGGGTCAGGGGGTAGTCGGCTGGTGGGGACTAGTCATGTTGGGTTGGGGGGAATCGGGGGGTTGCTGGGTGGGGGCTGGTCAGGTCAGTTGGGGGAGTCGGATGGGTTTGGTGCTTAGTTGGGTGGTAAGAGCTAGCCAGGTCAGGTCGGGCAGAGTTGGGGGTGGTCGAGGGGTTAGTCAGATGGTGGGGGCTATTAGGTTGCATCAGGGGGAATGAGAGGGTTAGGGGGAAGTTTGCAGATCAGGGGAGTAGTCGGGGGTTGAGAGGGGAGTTGGGGAGGGGTATAGTTGTAATTATATCGTTACACAGGAGTTAGATTAATATTCTTATGTCTAACATTTCCTGGGTAACTAACCAGCAAGTAATTCAGAACTGTCCGAAGTCTCTGGCTCTAACTCTAACACCTGTTCGGAGGGTCCTGGGGAGCAAGGGAACTGCCCATCAGAAGTCCAAACAAGGCTCACGGAGTCTTTACGCCAGGACATCCGCAGGGTCCCAAAGCATATCTTAAGGGATAAGTACAGCCTCCAACAATCCGGAGACAGGAAGATCCAGGCCAGTGTTGCTTCTGAAAGTGTAGGGACCCTGACAACATCTCAAACTCATTGGAGTTTGATAAAACTGAGCCCGTTTCCCTATAGTGCTCTCTATAAGTAATCTTTTAGAGTAATGTAACTTATACGACTTGACAGAATAGGGGTGAAAATGTTAGACTTTCGTTCACTAATTAGGCAAGGCTTTTGAAAATACAAAATCAAAAAGCTGTGGTAACAGATAAAAAAAAATAAGAATGACAGCAGAAAAATAAATTATTTGACATTTTTCACACGGATCATGACTGCAGTTTTCAGTTGCTGGGGTTGATAGTTTAATAGAGCATGACATCAGAAATGCCACATGCACAATCTCTGAATGTCTATTTTATTTTTCATTCTCAGGTGGAGGAGTCACTGGCAAGGTTGGCATTTATTTGCCCATCCATAGCTGCCCCAATTAGATGATGGCAGGACTCTGTCAACTGCTGATGGCGGTTCGACATAAATGGGCCGCTCAAGAATCAAGCATGTTGGAGTGGGATTGGAGTCACAGATAAAGCAGACCGGGGCAGGATTTTTCAGTCCCGCCCAAAGGCATCAGATCATAAGAAATAGGAGAAGGAACAGGCCATTTGGCCCCTCAAGTCTGCCCCACCACTCAATAAGATCATGGCTGATATGCCCCAGGCCTCTACTCCACTTTCGCGCCAGCTCCATATAGCCTTCAACTCCCTGATATTTCAAAAATCTATCTACCTCCTCTTTAAATACTTTCAGTGATCTAGCCTCCACAACTCTCTGGGGTAGAGAATTCCAGACATTCACTACCCTTGAAAGAAGAAATTGCTTCGCGTCTCAGTTTTAAATGAGTGTCCCCTTGCTCTGTAATTATGTCCACTAGATTGAGATTCCCCCACTAGTGGAAACATCTTCTTAACATCTACTCTGTCAAGCCCTCTCAAAATCTTGAGCATTTCAATAAGATCACCCCTCATTCTTTTAAATTCTAATGAGTAAAGGCCGAACCTGTTTAGCTGTTCTTGATAAGTCAACCCATTCATCTCAGGTATCAGCCTATATCTTTTGAACTGCATCCAATGCCAGTATATCATTTCTTAAATACGGGGACCAAAACTGTACACAGTACTCCAGGTGCGGCCTCACGAATACTCTCTACAGTTGTAACAAGACTTCCTTATTTTTAAAATCCAACTCCTTTGCAATACAGGCCAAAATTCCATTTGCCTTTTTAATTACTTGCTGCACCAGCATGCTAACCTTTTGTGTTTCTTGCACAAGAACATCCAGATGCCTCTGTGCTGCACTTTTTTGGAGTCTCTCTCCATTTAAAAAAGAGTCTGCTTTTTGATTCTTCCTACCACACACTTCCCTATATTAAACTCCATCTGCCAAGTTTTTGCCCACTCACTCAACTTATCCATATCCCCTTGCAGATTCCTTATGTCCTCATCACAACTTGCGTTCCCACCTATTTTTGTATCATTAGCAAATTTGAATACATTACACTCTGCCCCCTCCTCCAAGTCATTAATATAGATAGTAAATAATTGAGGCCCTAGGACTGATTCTTCTGGCACCCCATGAGTTACATCTTTTCAAACTGAAAAAGATCCATTAATCCCTGCTCTCTGCCTTTTGTGTGTTAACCAATCCTCAATCCATGCTAATATATTACCCCCCTTACCATGAGCTCCTTTCTTGTGCAATAACTTTTATGTGGCACCTTGACGAATGCCTTCTGGAAATCCAAATACACAACATCTACCAGTTCCCCTTTGTCAACTCTGCTTATTATATCTTCAAAGATCTCTGGCAAATTTGTCAAACATGATTTCCCTTTCACAAAACCATGCTGATTCTGTTTGATTGTGTTAAGCTTTTCTAAACATCCTGCAATTTCTTTCTTAATAATGGACTCTAGCATTTTCCCAATGAGAGATGTTAGACTGACTGGTCTATAGTTTCCTGCTTTTTGGCTTCCTCCTTCCTTGAACAGGGGCATCACATTAGTGGTTTTCCTACCCGCTGGGACGCTTCCGGTGAGTTCTGGAATATTTTGACCAATGCCTCCATTATCTCTGCAGCCACTCCCTTTAAAACCCTCGGATGCAGGCCATCAGTTCCTGGTGACTTGTCTGCCTTTAGTCCCATCAGTTTCTCAAATACATTGTTCCTCATGATAAAGACTGTTACATGATCTTTCCTCCCATTAGCTCCTAACTTATCTGATATCTATGGGATGTTTATAGTGTCCTCCATTGTGAAGAATGATGCAAAATATTGGTTTAAATTATCTGCCATTTCCCTGTTCCCCATTATCAATTCTCTAGTTGCATCCTCCAGTTGCGTCCTCCAATGCAACATGAGTCAATGGAATTTTGGCTGGGCCGCCGAATCTCCCATGGTGGGTCCTGCCACAATGGGGCCAGAAAATCCCAACACAAATAAAGACAGAAAGTTTCCTTCCTTAAAGAAAATTTGTGAACAAGTATCTATTTATGATAATTTAATATCTACGTGGTCACTTTGATTGACACTGGTCTTGTCTTTTCAGATTTTCTTGTTCAAAAACCAGCAGAGTGAGATTTGAACAGTGTCAGGGTTATTAGTCCAAGCTGATGAATTACTAATCCAGTAACACAATGACTATGTTACTGTGCCCTTACATGGAATCAAAGCCGAAAGCTGATACAAGCCTGACATTGTCACAGTAACAATAGAATTAAAACAAGCCAGTTACAAGGCAGCCACGTGTTTTCCAACAAAAAAAAGGCAATTATCATCCAATGCAACAAAAGACAACAGCTTTGAAAAATGGACCCTACTAAATCCAACTTCGAATTTGCAATAGTTGCTCAGTCAATCAAATAGTGAAGAATTATGAATCCAACTATTTGGAATAATGGATCCACACAGATCTCAACACAAAGTGAAATGCTCAAATTTGTTTCTGTTTTTGCTCAAATCTTTTGTCAGCTTTTCAATGACAAGTGAAGAATTAGAGGTTGAATGATATTCTTCAAACAAATGCAGTTTAAAATGTTTGGAAGAAAAATTTGAAAGATGCCAAGAAAATGTCAATGCTTGTTTGACATAAATATTGAGCTATATGAAAACATAATTCCAAAGTTTTCATTTTTAAGATGCCCCATCAAATCAATGGAGTAGACAAACAGACCTGGCAGAAAGACAAAAACCTCAAAAGCATTGAAACTCCTGTAAAGATCTCAGCATCAATAGAGTAACAATAGATATTCTCAAACAGGAAGAGTGCCGCACATTAACAATAATACTTAATCTGCTGGAGTAGAAACATTAGTTAATGGAGACTTGCATCATTTTAAACTTCTTTTAGGCAGGTGGGTAGATTAGGAAGATATCAGTTGTATTCAGTTGCAGTGGAGCTTCAGTAAAAAAATGGATGTCTCCAGAAAATGGCAGGTAGGAGTTTTTTGGCTTTGACCTATGGTACAGTAATGCCCTTTGCAAGGGATAAATACAATCAATTGACTTTAATCATATTTGGCCTTGCAGGTTAGCTTATCTCCAACAGGAGGAGACCAACATTAGTAGGCTATAAAGTAAGACAATGGGAGACATAATGATGAGCCCTGTCAAAAAGAGAGAAGGCAGTAGCACCTAAAAAATGCTTATGAATCACTATAGGGTGTTGCTGTAGTCCCTGATACTTAGCAGTTGGAGCACCTGCCTGAGATAAGCCATACACTTTAAGATTTGTATCAGAGCCCTACTACATGCATAGTTTGCCATTTTAGAGGGGGTCAGATGGTAAGTCACCCACCACAGAAAACCAACGTCTGACCTGCTCTCTTTGTGGTATTTATGTGACTCATCTGGTAAAGCAAGTGGACAATGGTAAGCCCTAGGCTCTTGATAATGGGGATCCAACAATAATAATTGTCAGGGAGAGATATTAATGCATATAATGTTAATGGAAATTATTTTTTTTAAAATAGAGGTTTAGTCTGAGTGTGTGTGTTAATTGTATTAAAGCAAGCTCATCTGGGTGTTTTGATGTATAGTAGTTTTGAGATGTAAACAGAGGCAGAGGGTCCATTTGCATTTTGTTGAATAGAGCATTCAAGAGTGGGAACAAAATCTTGCACCTAGCTAGGAGACACCAAGCAATATGTTTATATTACTAATAAAATTGGTACTATGAAAGGAATTCAAAGGTCTTGGTGATACAATGAATATTTACATTCAAAGGGGAGTGCTGAGTATAACAGAAAGGAGTTTTGTGTGTACAAATCAGAGGCATTTAATATCTAAGCCTAAAAGCCTACAACTGTCTGCAAAGGGACAAATTGAAAGGAACCGCATTTTGAATTTGTAAGGTGAAAATGCTTTGCCTTAAGTCTATTGGTTATTGTTGCCTTAGTGGAGATTAATTTGGGAATTTGTTAGAAGTTATGATAGTAGTAATTTGTAGCCATGTGTATGTGTTTAATTTGTTGTAAATTAATAAATGTCTCATTTAGTTTGATATAAAAACCTCTCGAGAACTGCTGGTCTTATTCCTAATTTAGAGCTGCAACTCAAAAAATACAAACTGAAAATAGGTTATGACAGTTGTTTAAATTTTCCTCTGGGATTTTAAATAACTCAGCCTTTCCAAACTGCTGTGTCATAACAATAATGTAATTGAGTCTCAAGGGGAGGTGATTAGATTCTCTCTTAATGGAGATTGGCACTGCCTGGCATTTGTGTGATGTGAATGTTGCTTGTTGCTTGTCAGTCCAAGCCTGAATGGTGCCCAGAGGGGGAATTTTCTCCCCATCAGGTGGGCCGGTCGGGAGTAGGTGTGATCATTACCTGCGGTTGGCTGTGCTGCGCCATTTTATGTGATGGGCCAATTAAGGTCCACCCAGCATGACGCGTGCGTGGAAATGCTCAGTGCTACCTGTGCGGGCAGGGGGAGGAGGGAGAGTTGGGGCCTGTGCTCTTTTGTGTGCATGCACACAAAAGAGCGCAACAATCTCCCTGAGGAACGGGGCTGCCTCAGGGAGATTAACTTCGGTTTTAAACTTGGAAAAAAATAGAAAAATAAAATTATTCAGGCATGTTCCCTCATGTGACAGTATCACGTGAGCTGGAACATGTTTATGAATTTTCATAAAAAATGTTATTTAATTAACGAAACTTTCATGAAATCTCATCCCGCCCGCAGTCAAAAACCATTGACATATAATAGAAGCAAATAGGAATCCTGAGTACTTCCCTTGTGCATAATCAGTTTTGTGAGTTCTCCTCTGTTATCTGGTAGCCCTGAAGACAGAAAGTCTGAGGCCTTATCGGCCTTGCTGTTTTGGTTAAGTCCTGACAAGGGCAGGTGCAACATTCTACAAGGATGTTGTCTAGGCATGCTCTTGGTAATCTACTTTTACAAGCTTGTAGAAGTTTGGCCAACTTGCAGTCCCAAACATCAGGTGACCTGTGGCAGCCACCTTAAGTCAGTGTGTTTGTTTTAACAGTTGAAATGCCTTCTTTAAAAAGTTCCACATGTGAGTCCAGCAGTTGAAATTGAAATTTAATATTGGACATCGACACACCTCCACAACTGAATACTATGCTAAGATCTGAACTAAATCTGTTGAAAGGGCAGGAGACCTGTGTGTTTTAGTACATGAGTCTTTAAAGATCTACTAGTTCTCAGAGGTTATAGCAATAATAAATAAGGCTAAAACAATACAAAACAAAGAGCACCATAGTGTCCTTTTCACAAGACTTTGAGGCTTTATCTGGAATAGTGTGCCCAGTCATGATCTTTCAAATAGTGGGAACTATAGAGGCCAAAGAGGGCTATTAAATTAATTTATAAAGCCTTAGGAAGCAGTATCATTTTACTACAGGAAAAATAGAAATTGAGAAGACATAGATACAGTATTTAAAAATAATTACAGGACTAGGCTGCATACACATGAACAGTTTATTTAAGTTAGGTAAACCAGGGACAAAAAAGGGTCATGTGTACAAGCTAGAACTAGGTTAGATGTCAGAAGATTTATCTTTCTCCGGAAAATCATTGGGTTGAATTTTCCCAGCCACATGGTAGCAGGCCTGAGGGCAGACGGCACCGGAAAAATAGGAAGGAGCTACCAGATAAATTTCCCAAGTGCCTGTGAAGCAGATTTGCTGCCTAATGCATAATTTACATACTTAAGGTCTGAATTCGGATTGATGTTGCAGCCTTGCTGGCATTTTGCTGCTGATGCAGAGGCCTCCTCACCATGTGTGGAGGCAGTCAGCTCCATTGAGGCTGCCTCCCTGTAGCAGTCAAGGTAGCCATTGGAGTCAGAGGCTCCATGCCGCAAAGAGGGCTGCCAGCAGGAAAGGCCAGGCCATACTAACCTACTGGCTTGGCTCCTCTCAATTTTCAGTTTAAATTCATGCCACTGAAGATTTCTCCATATTGAGGCACCCTCTCGGTCACCAGCCTGCCTGTCTAGTGCCCATCTCTCCTGGTAATTGGACTAGCAGGATTGGGCACCCACCAAACATCCTTAATAGGACAGCGAGTGCAGAGATGGCCAATTGGGAGGCTGTTTCCAGGAAGGTTACTCCACCGGTCTCATTCCCAGCAAGCGTGGGCTTGGGACCCCCATTTGGTCCGGACATCAGGTTCCTGAAGTCCTCAGCAAAATCCAGCCCTTAGTGCAATAAATCCAGGTTCTCACTGAAGTGGGAGCTGCACAAGTTCCTGGAGGAGACTGACACCATTGCATATAAATGCCAGGTGGGATGCTGGTAATTTACCTTGTGATCATGTTTATCTCCTGAATATTATCATGGAAATGAATTTTCCAGAATTCTTTTATCCCTGACTTGTCCTGAATTTTTTTAAAATTAGTTTTTCTTACCTCTCCCAGGGGATTACATAGCTGCTACTAGATGGGGGGTATTGAATATCATGATTTTTCAGATTTTTCTTCCTCAAACATTGAGAAGTTCACCGCTATTGTGGGATGCAACTGAGCTGCAAATTCTGACAAGCTCAAATCCAGACTCTGTGGTTCACCTTCATGCACTCTGGAGGACCTCTTGCTGATGGTCATCCCAGGCCCTTTATTATGGGAGTCTGGGCTCATTGCCCACAAGTTGCACAAATTTTAACATTGACTTTATTAAGGCTGATGCCAGCAGATACAGTATCATATTTGGTCTCCATATTTAAGGAAGGATATTCTTGAATTGGAGGCAGTGCAGCGAAGATCCATTAGCTTGGTCTTTGGAACAAGAGGGCTGTCCAATGATGAGAGGCTGATGGATTTATACTCTCTGGAGTTTAGAAGAATGAGATATGATCTCATTGAAACAAACAAAATTCTGTAGCGGTTTGACAATGTAGACCCTGAGTCACCTGGCTAGGGAATCTAGAATATGAGGGCCTAGCCTCAGACTGAGGGGTGGATCATTTAGTGCTGAGATGAAAATAAATTTCTTCCATTGGAGGGTTATGATTCTTTGGAATTTACTCATCTAGAGGGTTGTGCACACTCCTTCATTAAAAATTCAAGGCTCAAGCTGACAGATATTTTTTCTCTGAGGGAATGAAGGGCTATGGAGAGCGAGCAGGAAATTGGAGTTCAGGCAGAAAATCAGCCACGGTTCTATTGAATGGTGGAACAGGCTCAAGAGGCGTATAGTCTACTCCTGCCCTTATTTCTCATGTTCTCATATTCCTATGTTCTTAAACTCAGCATGACTCAGGACTAAACAGCCTAACTTAAATATTGCAACACCAGTGCAAAGTGTGTGCCCCCTATAAGATGCACTGTAGCAACTCATCAAGAATCCTTCAATAGCAACTCCAAAGCCTGCAACCTCTGCTGGTTAAAAGGACAAGAGCAGCAGACACAAGGGAAGACCATCACTTCCAAGTTTCCCTCCAATCAACACACCATGCTGACTTGTAAACGTATACTATTCCTTAATTATCACTGGGCCGAAATTTTGGAACTCCTTATAACAGTGCCGTGGGAATACTTTCACCACACAGATTGCAGTGGTTCAGGAAGGCCACCACCTGTTCAAATGCAATTAAAGAAGTGTAATAAATAGCAGTTATTCTCACTTCCCATGAGTGAATTAAAAATTTTAAAAATCTTCTGCAATTATTGAGGTACTATTGGGGACACCCTACAAATACTGATGTACTACTGAGGACCCTCTGCATATAGTGACACACTCCCCAAGGGCCCCCTGTAAATAACAATGCACTCAATGTCTGCCTGAAAAGTCCCTTTAAATACTGACACACTCCTGAGTACTCCCTGCAAATAGTGACACATTGGACTACTCCCTACAAATACTGAAGGGCTCCATAGGATTCCCCACAATTTCTGACATACCCTCGGGGCCTTAGCTTCTGAAAGATGTTAATATTATCAAAAGGAAAATGTTCTCATTACAGAAAGTATCATTTTGTTCACACCAAACATCTCTTCTTTCTTTCCCTTCAGATCTTCTTTGGCTCCTTCCAGATGTAAAGCCACAAAAAACTGACAACATGAATTGATTGCCTCTAAGTCAACCAACCTTCATAAGGCAAATGAGCTAACTTAATCTTTCCTCTTGCGTTAACTGACTTAAATGAGTTTAATAACCATGTGGCACAGTGCTGAGTCATTTCTACAGCTTAACTTCCAAGGGAATTAGTTAACCTATTGAATTTGGCCTGTCTTTTGCAAGTTCTTCACTGAGAGATAAATGTAAATTAAGTATTTATTACAAGTACACCAACAAAATAAATATTTGTTCTCCCACACAGAAGAGTGAAAATGTTCAGAGAAATAAATAATCTTCGCACTTAATATGGAAATTTGGATACAACATCTCAACCAGCATAAGATGTTTAAACTCTGACAGATCCATTATATCAGGAATGATATATGGTGATTGTGATACAGAATATTAAGAATGATTCATTGCTTTATTTGGTACTGGTGGCTCAGGAAACTCAAGCAGAAATAAGTGGACCAGATCATTCATTGGTTACTAGTCACCATTACAGATAAGGGTGTCTGATTAGCTCATGGTTATTTGAAATTCTCACAATGGCTACTTGAGATTGAAAGATAGAACTCAGTATATTGAGGCTGCATGAAGACACATCTCTTTGATTAATGCTTAAAGTTTTCAGCTACTGTAAGAGTAGCTTGAATTGATAACCCAGAGAGAGGCAGTTCCCATCTGTTATATGTTCACGACTCCCAAAGTTCAAGCTACTCGACTTGTTGTGAATTATTCATTTGGCAGAAAAGTTCTTTTGATGAACTGATCATTCAAAGGCAACTACATTTACTAGTTGAATGGTGCATGTAAGAGTGTGTGTGTGTATATATATATTATATATCTATAAAATATATATATATAATATATAAATACATATTTACACACATACACACATAAAAACATATGTATGTATATGTGTAATATATATAATTACTCAAAAACGACAATGTCAAAATCCAGCCAATTCCCGTTCCCATTAGAACAAACTGAGCAGTGGATCTTACTCCATTTCTTGATGTGAGAGAAAAGATTGCTCTGAATATAAAGTGGTTTTTTGCTAACATTGCATCTTATTCTATATAGAGAAACTGCGAGGAGTTCCACTGAATATGCATTACAGTGTAAATTTAGTAAGTAGACACATTCAAATGAAGCAGAGGTCAAAGGTAGGACTACAATAGCACCATGTCAATTCTCTGATTTATGCTCCCTTCAAGCACAGCTCATTGCTGGGAGTGCAACTGTCACGCTTTGGGACTTCTGACTGTTTCACCATGGAAGGATCTTGGCATAATTTATATCAAAGTGTTGCTATTAAGATAGCTTCAGCTCAAAAGTGGTTAAGTTCACAGGAAGGGGAGTGCATGCTGGGGGATCTCAGGGAAACTGTGCTTGTGACTATATTCAAGAAGGGAGACAAATCCAATTGCTGTAACTTCAGAGGAGTCTCCCTGCTGTCGGCCGCAGGGAAGATCATTGCAAGGATCCTCCTCAATTGCCTCTTCTCAGCGGCCGGAAAGCTTCTTCCACAATCGCGTGCAGTTTTCACCCATGAGAGGCATCACAGTCATCATCTACACTACGCAGGAAATCCAATCAAAGTGCAAGGAAGATTGCAAAGTGCTATGCATGGCCTTTCTCAACCACACAAAAGCCTTTGACTCCGGCAATCACAAAAGTTTATGGAGTAGCCTATTCAAATTTGGCTGCCCGCAGATATTTATCATCATCCTGTGTCTACTCCACAATGAGAAGGAAGTTATGATTTTTTTTGGAAAAATATACTTTATTCACAAAATATCTGAAAGAAAATTACAAAACATTTCTAAATGACCATCACAAAAGGTCCAATCAGATTGAACTTTTACACATGGATCATGATGTGCTGCAATACAATCAATGAATATTATAGTCCTTCCAATATGGTCATTACAAACAGTCAGACAGTGCAATGGGATTGGTGTTATCAACATATATCATGTTGCACTCTGCGGTGCTTCAATACAATAATGATACATTTAGTATTCACTACATACATCCATTGTGAGCCGTACAGCCCGAGGGGTCTATACCTTTCCCGGACCCACGGTGCCCTATGGCAGAAAGGTCTTAGACAGCGACCTTTCCCCATTGTGCCTTTGTGGTGGCCGCCCCAAGCTTTAGTGCGTCCCTCAGCACGTAGTCCTGGACCTTGGAATGTGCCAGTCTGCAACACTCGGTTGGGGACAACTCTTTGCACTGGAAAACCAACAAGTTTCGGGCAGACCAAAGAGCATCTTTCACCAAGTTGATGATCTTCCAGCTGCAGTTGATGTTTGTCTTTGTGTGTGTCCCTGGGAACAGCCTGTAGAGCACAGAGTGCTGTGTCACAGCACTGCTCAGGATGAACCTCGACAAAAGCCATGGCATCTTTCTCCAGGCATTTTTTGCAAAGGCACATTCCACAAGGAGGTGAACAATGGTCTCTTCCCCACCACAGCCAACTGGAGGGCAACATGCAGAGGGGTTGAGGCTCCTGGCATGTACGAAGGATCTGATGGGGAGGGCCTTTCTCACCACCAGCCAAGCTACATCATGGCGTTTGTTGGAAAGTTGTGGTGAAGAGGCATTCTGCCAAATGACTTTGGCAGTCTGCTTGGGGAACCAGCCGACAGGATCCACCATCTCCTTTTCCCACAGGGCCTCTAGGATGTTACGTGTTGACCACTGCCTGATGGACTTGTGGTCAAAGGTGTTTCTCTGCATAAATATATGCATGAGGGACAGGTGTACGGGACAGTCCAACTGCTTGGAGCGTTTTGTGGCAGCATGGCTAGACCCATCCTTCACAACACCGGGGAAAGGTAGAACATCAGCACATAGTGACACTTGGTGTTTGCTTACCGAGGCTCTACGCACAGCTTGATGCAGCTGCACACAAAGGTGGCCATCAGTATGAGGGCAATGTTGGGCATGTTTTTTTGCCCTTTATAAAGAGGCTTGTACATCGCATCCCCGCGAACATGATCCATTTTCGACCTCCAGATAAAGTGAAAAATGGCTCGGGTGATTGCCATCACACAAGAATGAGGAATGGGCCAGACCTGCGCCACGTACAGCAACACAGAGAGTGCCTCACACTTGATGACCAGGTTCTTATCTGCAATGAAGAGAGAGCGTCGCTCCCACGTGCCCAGTTTTCTTTCCACCATATACACTTGCTGCTTCCAGTTTCTAACGCATGCCCTGGTCCCTCTGAACCATATCCCCAGCACCTTCAGGCTGAGGTGCAAGCTATGGTGCCCACCAATGGAATCACCACAAACCTTAGCTCAGTGAAAACTGGGGTCAAACAAGACTGTTTCGTTGCACCACCTCTCTTCTTCATAATCCTCGCTGCAGTACTGTATCTCACCTTCAGCAAATTATCCACAGACATGGAGATAATCTACAGTACAGACAGGAAACTGTTCAACCTACACCACCTTCAAAACCAAAATCAATCCAACCTCAGTCATTGAGTTTCAGTGTGCAGACGATGCTTATGTGTGCGCTCACTCAGAAACTGAGTTCCAGGTCTTTGTCATCTCGTCCTCTGAAGCATAGGAGAAAACGGGCCTTTCACTAAACATCCGAGAAACTAAAGTCCTCTTCCAACCGGCTCCCACAGCAAAACACCACGCCCCCTACCCCCCACCATCGATTAAGATCAGCAAGATCCTGGAAAATGTGGACCTTTTTTTTGGGAGCTTCCCCTTGATGAAGACAGACTGAAATGATGAAATTCATCATTGACTTCAATGTGCCAACAGAGGAATTGAATATTTGAGGACCATGATTTCAAATCCAAAACTAAATTCCTTTATGCTTCAGAGGTTTGAGCAACCTACAGGAGGCGTGTCAAAACACTGGAGGAGTACCACCTGCAGTGCTTTGCAAGATCTTCCAAATGCAGTGGCAACAGCAGCATCTTCCTTCTAGCCAACAATTAAGGCCCTTATAAGTGGGCAATTAATGCCCACTTAAGGATCTCATCATGCCTACACTGGTATTAACCCAGTGGTAAATGGGGGAGGGGGTGTGCTCACCATGTGGGAAACATGAGAAGCAAACCATGGCATATTTGCTTACAGGCTTCCAGGAGGATCCCTTGTTCAAAGAAACCCAGTGCCTGATTAAGGGGCCTGGTATCTGGAAGGGGCAAGGCCATTGAAAGCCCTGCCATTGCTGCTGATGCCCTCCCCTCCTCCTCCCAAGTGACCCTCACTACACCACCCCCTTCCTGCCAACACTCAACTCTGCCTGGGTCCCTCCGCGACCCAAAGCCTTGGATAGGTATCATACCGGCAGCAGCCACAGGCTCCCCAGTGGGGCTGCTGAGTACAGAAGAGCTGCTGCTTCGGATTAGCCGACAGCTCTCAGTGGGTGGGACTTCCGCTCCCGCGTCCTTGATCTCAGGGGAAGGCCCATTGCTGGCCTGTTAAGTGCCTATGGGGCATAGGATGCAGCAGGCCTTCTCAAAATGAGGTAATCTAGGGGTATCACCAGTTCTGCACCCAGCGCCCAAGATCCCCATCGCCTCCACAAGGTTCCACCGGTTAACTCAATTCTCTCTCCACTGATGCTGCCGGACTAAGTGAATTTCCAGCATTTTCTGTTTTATCCCAAATACAGTGTTTTCTTGCCCAGTTTCTCTTTCCCTTTCTCTTCCTCTCCTGACTCCTTGCCCAGTAAAGTTACCATCCTATACCTTATCCGAGCGATCTTTGGACAAGTTGACCATGATGGGCCTGGAGATTATAGACAAACACAGCAGCCTTTTGCTCACCCAAGATCCAAGCACATGCAAATTTTAAGCAAGAAACAGCAGAATGAGAGCCCAATTATCAACTCTCTAGCCCTGTTATACTAAAGTCAATTATAGGAATTCAACTATTTCCCAAGGCAAGATCAGGTAACTCAGAATGAGTTACAGAAATATTCATTGGATACACTTGCTGAAAAATTGGCTAAACTTGTTTTAAGTGCATTTGATTACAAGTCAAGACAATAGAATATTTGTGGTTCTTTACTCTATTTCAGTAATATATTCATATGCTACAGAAATTTCAGAAAACAGAACTGATAGGCATATTACTGGGAGTTAGAGCTTCAAGTTATCAGAGAATCGCAAAATTTCACTTGCTTTCAAAGGAAAAAGAGAAGTTGCAAAGAAGACATGATGATCTAGATCTTTGAAGAGCTGAGAGAAATGGTTCTGATAGGTTGATTTGCTTACATCTATCAGCCCTTTTTAAAAGATTTGCCCAAGCATCGTATGATTAAAAATTACTCAATAAAAAAGTGATAGATAAATTGAACTTTCTACAGCATAGGGTGGTTCTGTTCTGCTATAACCATGGATGAGTCATTGACAGTGAGCTGGCTGAATAATGTGAGCCAGAATATTATAGAAACCTTTCTTGAGCATCCTGGACAGCCTGAGGTAATTTCTCAGTTTCCCATTCTTGCGGGCGAGTGAGTTGATTGGGTAGAATTCATGACAGAACAAGTTTGTACTTATTGTAGAATTTTACCAGGTCTTTTTATGGGTCTTATCTGACTTCAAGGGCTTCGGGTGATGTTTGTACTGATTGAAGTTAAAAATTCACACGCACAACAAACACACTTATTTGAAACTAGTAAGGGTAAATAACATTATTAGGGTATATGTGTTTGTTGACGAGGAGTTCTTGATTAAACTAACAACAATTGATTCTTTGGAATGAAATGTAGCAAGAGGAAGTATTCTATTTGCTAGGCATTCCAGTGATCGTAAATATATCCTTTTTGAATGTTAGTGACCAGAACAAATCCTCTCACCCAATTCTTTTTACAAAAGTGAACCCTTTATACACAGAACCCAACTTCACTCTTGGCCCTTGATCATGGCAGTAAAGTTGTGCTTGCACGTTGGTTCTGTGGAAAAAGATTGGCTTTCTCTCAATATGGCTGAGCTTTAATAATGGATAGCCTTCATCACAAGTCAAACATTTCTAAGCAGCTCATAGTTCAAAGCACGTATCAGAGAAACCAATTCTCCAAGGGATCCAGTCCATTTTATGTATGTTTCTTTTCTCATCAAAGGGATTATACATTTAAGGAAGATTAGAACTTTTTTTCCTCATTTTGCAGTTAATAATTACATGCCATTTAGCTGATTTAAAAAAACAATTAATTGTGTTCCTTTATTTACAAATGCTTATATATTCATACAATTCCCTACAAAGATTTTTTTTTGTTTAAAAGGGCTGGCATTATTTTTGCACTCTCATATTTTTGGCTCTCCTCTGAGACCATTAGAACCATTTTATTCTTTCACCCTTTGATATGTAAATCAGGAGATTCCTTTTATATAGAGGACACTGGAACTGAGCCAAACAATACAAAGTGGACATCCTGTCAGTGTAGGAGATCTGCTCTGTGAAGTGGTACAAAGGGAAGCTGGATTCAGAATTATTTTTTTCTTGGCTTACCTTCAAACAAAAGACATTTCACTCAGTGGTGGGCGTATCAATGCTTGCAAATAAAGACAAATATTTGACCGTTTATAAAGGGTTACAGCAAATTAGAATATTTTTTTACAGTGAAGGCGAAACATAAGACACTAAGGAAGCATGACAGAAATTGTATATTTTCCATAAAGACTAAATAAAAAGAATGATTCCTTCCAGCAACAGCTGGACAAACAAAGGTTATCAAGATCATTAATTCTAACAAAGGACAACAATAACTTCAAAACTGGAAGTTGTACAAGAAAATGAAAAAGAATGGTCAATAATTAGACAACTGGTAAATTATCCGATTATGCAACCAATAGAATTGTGTTTTAATGATTAGATTCACTTTACGTGGCACTGGCACATTCGAAGCAGAATCAGTCACTGAATGCAAGCATACACTAATGGGCATCAAAGTTGGAACAACAGTATGGAAGAATCAAAGAGCAGTTAAATTCTAACGTGCCAGAAAAGGTTTCCTCATCAACAATAAAAAAGTTATTTATTAAAATGAACCAGGCAACCATCTACCTCAATTAATAGCATTGGGTCAGCACAAGGAAAATCTGTCTTTAATAAATGTCGTAGCCAAAAGCCTAAATGAACATACCATATAACATTTTTAATTGGCAGTGCTTGAAAAACAATCAACTTCATTCACAGTTGATTTGTTATAGCATAAAAAAAGACTGATCAAAGCCATTTATATAAATGATATAAGTGCCTAATGTCTTCAACTTAACGGAGTTCACTACATCAGTGCCTTTTAAAGAAAAGTTTTGTTGTCTAATTCTACCCTACTTTTGTGTCAAAATTAGCAAGTAAATATTCCTCACTAAAAGTATCAAGGGAGAAGTTAGATCTTTGTAAACACAGAGCTTTGTTAGGATATGGAATGTCCCACCAGTGCTGGAAGCAGAATCCACAGTAGCTTTTTAAAAGGGAAATAATCAAACACTAAAAAATAATAATAAAAGGGATGTGAATTGGGTCAAAGTAAATGGACCTTTACAGAGCAAAGGTGTGATGGACTGCATAGACTCTATCTGTGATTCTAGACCACTCTTTTCCCACATAGAGTTCATTTTCTGTATCTGTAACAGTTGCACCTTAAACTATGGTCAATGGATAAAGTAAATTGCACCTAAGTATATTTTCTCAAAAATACGTACATAAATTAACATGTTGAAACATTTACTTACAAGAAGTCTTTATGTATTTGTTCTAGTTACGCAGCTCTCTGAATATTTTAAGCAGTGTTCTTTTCAATTCATTGAGAGCATAGAGTTATTAAATATGCAATATATTTTAAATGGTTAATGAATTTTTTAAGACACTTACAAATAAAACAAAAAATACTTGCAGCATCAATTTTTTGTGTATGTCTGTATATATTATAAATTTAATATATTTGTAAATATAACGATGAGTCATTTCCCTGAAATATTGAATTGAATCACTGAACCCCTGTAAAATGTGAAGTGATAAAAGGTTGTAAGGTAGCAGAATTTTTTTTAAGAGTATGACATTTAATAATGAATTTGATTCTTTCCAATTAATATTGAACTGTTCATCGTGGAATTAGGTTGATGTGAAATTATTCAGTTGGATCCCTTGTAGTGGGCCTATATTTGTGTCCAATTAGTATGCTAATAATCTGAATTATGTTCTATACTGCTCCGTCATATCACCTAGAGGGTTTTTAAAATTATAAAATAATGAGAATAAACAAGCCCATGCTGATGTTCAGTTTGCCCCCACACATTCTAATTACCTACTGATGGCACATTGGGGAATTACCACATCACCAGCAGAAAGCTTCTTACGTACTTTCTTAACAGAGGAATCTGTTCATTTTCTTTTAGACTGCCAATGATAGTAATGGCTTTAAGGCTGCAGACTGCCTTAAAAAGTAAACTTTTCCTATGCCAAGTGTTACCGAATTATAATGGCTAAAAGTAGACTAGTCTATTTAGTTATTCTCTAAGTTAACATGCCTATATGCTACCTCAGCAACTAGATTTCTTACGCTATATGCACTTCTTAACCATTTACCTTAAACTCCTTTAATGTTCAATGTTTCATTTATTTGTTGAAAATAAACTCCATTAATTTCCAGAACAGATCCCCATTAAGTATGCAAATACAGATATCTCATCCAATTCAATAATTTACACTATATACATACATGAACCCACAAGCAGCAAATTAATGGCTTTGCTTCCCACCTTTCCAAACACTAATCCATTCATTGCATGTCTAAATAGTACTTCATAGTTGATCAGATATTATAGCATAATTGTGTGACAGGCAAAATGCTTCACTTTTGGGATCCTTACGTTGTCTTGCTTTGTAATCTAAATGTTAATTTTTGAAACTAATTTTCAGGTTATTAATCTTGCAATATGTTATGAAAGTATGAAATAAAACCTAGAAAGTTTCTGAACCTGGAAAATGGCACTGGGTCCGAATATTTCATAGAAACTTAAGTGTGTAACCTAGATAAATCTGTTGAAACTTCTGGAACATTCCTCACTTCTATAATATCAAGATTTTGAAGCAGAGAATGACCAATTTAGAGTTTTACTGATGAGAAACATCATGCTAACTATTATACCAACCATACAAAAAGCAGCAAAATGCTGCTGTGTTTCTTCTGTACTCGGTTCTTTGGCTGTAGGATATGTGCGCTTTTATTTTAAAGCAAGTAGAACTTTGCTAACTCTCTGGGGATCTGCCCTAAACTGGATATATTTGAAACCTGGTGAAGAAAAAAACGCTAATGAACACCATAAAGAGAAACAACTATGTCAAGTTTAATTGCTATAATGATGCACAAAGAGGACAAAATTATAGAAAAATTAGTGTCAAATTTTTGAACTAATCTTTTGAGGCATTTTGTCAGAAATGCAGTTTGTTTTAATTAACAGCAATTATTTTACAATCTCTGTCTCTTTGTAACTAGTTGGAGAAAGCGACATTCCTATAAAGGTGGTAAATGCATTTCCTGTCATCACATGAGTTTAAGTTCTTTTGTCAAAGGTTAATTATCCAGGGTATGTCAATTCACTGCAATTATAGACAATAGAACAGAAATGATTTGAATGTGTTTTGATGAGTTTTCATGCCCATGTAGATCTGAAACGATTAGTGTCTACAGAAGCAAGTAAATATCGTTTTCTCTCGCAAAAGAATACTAACTGTTGTCGGTGATTTATTAGTCCACCCGAGTCCTAATGACCCTTCTAATGCGCTTCCACCGACTGAGTAAAGTATAGCCAGGTCTGATTCCCTGACTCTGCTCCATGCACATTTTAATTTAAACTCAGAAACAGAACACGCTCCAAGTCATTTATCTTTAGAGTTGATGCAAACACATTGAGCACATTGGTTACCTCCACTCACTTCAGGGTGATTGTGGATTCACTACAATGTATAGCAACATTAATCACTAGATGGTGCTTAAATATTTTTAAATGCATTGTTTTCCCACACGACAGCACCCTTTAAAAAATTTAAACCATCAATGAAAGTCACTTGTGATTTGAAACATAACTGGGTAAAACAAGAAAAAAAAATGAAATATTTTAATAAAAAATAAGAAAATATATATCTGAGGCAAATTATGCAATTTGCTAATAATATTTATCTGTATTCTTATAATTTAAAGCTCGGAAAGGCGATTTAACTCAAATAAAGTTAATTAAAAGTACAGGGAAAACTCATTCTTGTTCTCTGAAGCCATTGATTGGAAAATTCCTCTTTCATTGTCAATCTTTCCTATCTAGCAGCAATCCCCTTGGCACCTTTTCATGAATAAAGTGCTTTATAGAAAACAGCCAGAAGTGTAAGATTTTTGGCTTTACTCTTAATGAGTGTGATCCATAAAGCTAAGGTTTCATGACTAAAGATTACAGTTCCCAAATGTGCCTTGTGCACAGGATACACCACTGGAACAGTGGTTTACCACAAATTAGATACTGATTTCAGACTTCACAGCCAGTAACTCCAAGAGTCGATTGTATAGTTTGATGGCATAAGGTTGTTTTATGCTGAATATTGAGAAAATCTCTATGCAGGACTGTTAGATTTATATTCACCTTTTGTGTTTTCAGGAAGTGTGGAAATGGTTAGAGCTGAAGTGGCTATACAACACTGTATGGGATAACAGCTTCATCTTGACAGCGTAGGAGAAAGTTCTGAAAGATTCCCAGACCAAGACACAAAATTAGAATGAAAGTGTTGAGAAGAGCTCAAGGAAGTCAGTTTGGAAGGACTGAGAATCAAAAATTAACATGGATTACAGTCAAGTTACTTAATCCCATCACTAATTCAAACATTACAATCTGCATTATTCAACCTTTGCAACTTTGACATTACAACATGTACAATTCTCAACAACTGGATCATCACAATACATTGCTCAGGATGTTCAGTGTGTTGGCCTGTGAAGAGGTAATGGCACATCAGCACAGTTCACAATGGGGAGTCACATCAAAGATAAAAAGATTGCCTCAGAAAGAGCTCAGGTATAAAAGTGGCATTGCAGATCAGCCACCCATTATAGAAACCACCAACTTTCATTTCCAATAATTTCAATGGACATGTAAAACAGATAGCCTCTCAAATAGTCAGCTGCATCAGTTTTATCGCGAGACAGTGAGCTGAATGTCCCATTGGACAGGCTGTATTTACAAATTAGCCCCTCTTTCTACACTTTCAAAATCTAAACTGGAATAAAGAATTAAGATATTTTCTTCTACACATTGAATGAGGTATCGTTACTTGGCTTGTAGAGCTTTTACCAATTCCTTATGACATACCATTCAACTGTGGCCAAAATATTGATAACGTGATTATTATTCTATTTGAACTGGTTTTCTAATTACTGATTTGAGCAGAAATACACAGTGAAGTCTAAATCGTTCTCTTTCTCACTAATCTTTTTATGTATTTTCCTGCCATTTTATTTTACTTTGGTTCTTTCCTTATCCCATTTAATCTTTGTTTTCTTTTAAACACAAAGTACAGATGAGAGATGCAGTTCAGTCCATTCTTTAACAGAAATCTAAGTTTTCAAATCTAATTATATCCTTAATGTGTCTCAATTCTCTCTCTGATAACCTTCTTGCTGTTACAAAACTAGTAGAATGTCTTAGTACTTTTTTCTGACATCTATTGCGATGCACTTTCTAGTTCCTCTGCAGCCTGCCTAACCACTAAGTTTTTTGGAGACTCCCAATGGTTTCACTCAGCTTTTTCCCTATTGGTTTTGCAGAGTTTATTTTATTCATATAATTTTACTTTACATTGAATTGTCAATCTATTTAGGATCACATTTGATTTATTCATTCTATATTCATCTATTCTCGATGCATAATTACTGCACATGGTCAGTGGAATTGTCTTAAAAGTTATGTTTCATTTTTTCTTAATTGAGATTGTCCTCAGCACTATCTCCACCACATTTCTCCAAGGCTTCTCCCATTCCCTTGAAATTGGCCCTTTCAAAATTGTCTACTCAGGTATTACCTACTCCTAAACCATGTAGGTTCGCTATGGCACCCATAGTTTAACCTCTTCCTACATGTGGATCATAATACTTCCTTTACCAATGCTGTATTTTAGTCTAATGTTCAGAGTAACATGAGAATGGCCTACACAGGCTTAGTCACAGATTTTACTCTGACCTAAACTTAAGTGTCTCAGTTCTTCCTGTTGCATTAAGCTCTCAAAGCATGGTATAGATCATGCACTCAATTTGTGAGAAATTATGGATGGGAATATATACCCTTACTAGATCAATGCTTATACATAAGAACATAAGAAATAGCTGTAGGCCTCGAGAGTGCTCTGTAGCCAACGAGATCATGGCCAAATTTCTACATCAATTCCACTTTCCTGCCTTATCCACATATTCCGTAATTCCCTCAGTCTCCAAGGATCTTCCCTCACAGTTTGGTACAGTATGTAGCAAAAATAACAAATTCCAACCAACGGAAACTATAACAGGGTCGGATGCTTTAGGAATTTGACACTACTTGCTTGAGAGCACAGGGAAGACTTGGGAAAAACTGTGCTGTGGAGTGAATGAATAAGTTAAAGTTTCCCATAACCTAATGCCTGCATCAGCAATGGCTGTCAAACAAGTTATTGTTGGCACTGAGTTTCCTCTCCTACATCCAAGTGCAATGTTTCAGATGATAACATCTTCGAAATTGGCATTACTGTGCAAGCTTTCTGGATTGATACAGAACATGGAAGCAACAACAGGTTATGTGTTTCTTATTAAAAAAAACATAAAGATCTGAGAACCATCTACTCTTGTGGTACTCCTCCAGTCCAAACTTTGTACAGTATTGGCAACTTGCTCCCATCTCTCATGCTGTAGTGGATAAACTCTGTTGCTAATAGTCTATCCCTTAGCAAGTTCAGCTGGTTTACTGGTCCTTTGACCACCATTATATCCAGAAACTAGGAACCTTTTGCTCTCCAACAAGCTGCTACTAGAGAGAGTGATGATATTTCACCACTGGAAAGATACAAGCCTGGATTTCTATCATGTTGAATCTCCCTAAGGGTGAGAATAGGATATGTCCACTTGTAACCATTCCCATGTAAAATGGGTGCCTGGGGTTGCTAGGAAATGCTAGGTAAAGGTCATGGAGAAGACCCAGTATTGCTGATCTTAGTGCAATTGCCTATTTATTACCCTCTTTTCTTCTCCTGCTAACACTTGGGTTCTCATGTCGATCATTGTAACTGTTCTCACTCAGCAGTAATGCTCACAGTAAGGGACTTTCCAACTGGAACACCCCTAACTGAGATGCTTGAAGGACAAAAAAGGCAGGCCAATGATGAGAGTTCAGGCTGCAGGCAATGTGATCATCTGTCACTCCAATTATTTATTTAGGACCGTCCATGACCATCCCAAAGCACCTTACAACTAATTAAGTACTTTTGAAATGGAGTAAATACTGCAGCTAATTTGTGCACAGCATGGTCCCACAACAGCAATGTGATAATGATCAAATAATCCGCTTTTTAGTGATATTGGTTAAGGCATTAATATTGGCCAGGACACTAAGGAGAACGCCTCTGTTCTTGTTCAAATACTGCGATGGGATCTTTTATGTCTACCTGAGAGTTTAATATCTCACCTGAAAGATAGCACCATCAACAGTGCAGCAGTCCCTCAGTACGTTATGGGAATGTCAGCCTAGATTTTGTGCTCAGGTCTCGGGAGTAGGACTTGAACCCACAACTTTCTGACCCAGAAACAAGAGTGCCACCAGCTGAGCCACAGCTGGCACCTGTGCTCACACACCTGCATATGCAAATGGAGATAGACATACCTTTATTTGGTGGACAGTTACGAAAAGCAGAAGGTTCTATCCTCAATGCAAGGTGGGCAGAAGACTGAAATACAGACGGAAAATGCAGGAAAATCTCAGCAGGTCTGACAGCATCTGTGGAGAGAGAAAAAGAGTTAACGTTGCGAGTCTGCGTGACCTTTATATGAGTTATACTGGCTCAAACGTTAACTCTGTTTCTCTTTCCACATGCGCTGTCAGACCTGATGAGTTTTTCCAGCATTTTCTGTTTTTATTTCAAGTTTCCAGCATCCACGATATTTTGCTTTTATATTATGGGTCAGAAGACCTCAGATACCATTAGGAAATGTATATGCCTATCTACTCATGATAATGTATGATTCATTGGGAAACACCCCAGCTACAGTTTCATGTGTTCAATGGTACTGCACACCAGGAGGTGCGCCAACAGCTGGTGCACCCATATCGGCTGTAAAAATTTTCTGAATGCACTTGTTAATTGAAAGATTAAGGTTAAGTGTATACAGGTGATGGGCACCCATTGGATAATTACTTATGTACAAGTAAGAGACACATTAGTTTCTGTTAAAGTTTTGCTTTATGTACTGTGCCCCTTTAAGGTGCAGTTCTTTATTTCATTTTACTCAAGAGCATAAAGAGAGCCAGTTGCCCCTTTAAGGGTCTGTTAATTAGTTTTATCCCCTGAGACACTGATTGTCACCCCCCGCCCCCCACCCTTGTACCCCCCCAGGTCTTCCCTACCCTCCCCGCTCCGCCCTAGGACCCCTGTCACTTACCTGTCCTCAGGTTCCCAGACTTAGTGACAGGTAGCTCCCTGCAGTGCCTCCTCCAGCCAATTCAGCGCTGTGCCTGGAGGGACTGGAGAGATGCCAGTCAATCAGATTGGCCGGCAGCTCTCCAAGGTGGGACTTTCTCCAGAGTGAGGTGCTGAGCCCCCTGCCATCTTGAATATTCAGCCCCAAGTTGTATGAATGAATATTTGGACTGTTACGCAAAATAAAATGTGAATATTACAAATTAACAAACCAGTCTGTATTTGGTCGGATTTGGTCAGTCTGATTAGATTAAAAGTTTCCCTGAAACATGTATTAAAATTAAACCACAACTGATATTTCATGTGAAGAAGTCAATGAGAAACAGTTATTTTATTTTTTCCTAATACCATTTCTCTTATGGTACCTCTCCCAACATGCCTCCAACAGTTCCTTCCTGACTTTAGCCTCTCTTTATTTCCTTTTGGACTGCCAAGAGCAACACTGCATTTGCTAGGGACTGTTGTGATTTGATGGTAAATATGACTGATTTGGCTTGTGTGTATTGGGTTACCTGGTCTCAAAGGTCATCATTTGTTTGTGGTACCTGCTCAAGTTTAGCACAAAGTCTGATTTTCAACAAAGATGCCAGTTATCAACACTGCACCCGCTGAGTGAAGACTTAAGTCAGCCATTTAAAAATGCATTTCTGAAAAATTCAGCTCGCACCGAAAGACAGTGTGACAGGTTGGATCACTAGTCTATGCTGACCTGAAACAGCAGCCAAATTCAGCATCAGGCCTCCATTAAATACTGTCAGAGAGCTCTAGGCACCGAATGGGAGGAGGGGAAATTGGCCAGCCCCTAGTCTGAGCCCTAACTGACAGGTCAGGTCTATAGTGCAAGAATTGGAGATCCAATGCCTATGCCAGAAAATAGATGGCTGTGACTTGAACTTCTCCCTTACTATATTTTGGGAAATTATATTTAAGAAATGAGAGCTCCTTGTGCCTTGGGAACAATTGCAGTTAACTGAAGGGGGACAGTATCACAAGGTTAAAAGTCCTTTCTGATTGTGGAGCAAAACCCCTGAATGAATGTGAATTATACTGGTCTGCTAACTTTACAGTAAAGACCCTTTGCCCACCACACCGCACTCCCCCCCCCGACCCCCCCCATCCTCCCACCTCCTCAAAGCTAGTCTGAGATAAGAAATGATCAATCAATTGGCCATATTAGTTTCAAATCTATAGTTTAATTTGAATAAGCCAATCCTAAGTGTTGACATTGACTGTAGCTGCTGAATCACATATATCTAATTCCATTGCTGAGAATGGATTCAGCCCCATCAAGACTCGTAGAGTATGTTAATATTGGACTTGACCGATTCCTCTCTTGTGGATGTTATTTCACAAAAAACCTCCATGAGTTGAGCTTCAATGACTAGAGGCCTGTGCATCTTTCGAAGGCAGTCTTTATTAAATTCCAAGAACTTCAACTCATTTTGAATTTTGTTCCCGTTTTATCTGTATAAGTATGAGTAGCTAAGAAAAAAAACAACACAAGAAAGGTCTGCTTTTGTATTAGGCCTTTCATCACTTCAGGACCTCCTAAAGTGTTTTATAACCAATAAAACACTTATTGAAGTATAGTCCATAGTGCTTAGAGCATGGAGATTTACATATGTGATTGAGGAAGATTAAATCATGAGTTATGCTTATGGTCAGGATGTAATAGTGGATCACAGAGATGCCACCTATAAAGCGGTGTCTGAAGTATGTGTTGCATTAATGCCTGGTACTGAGGTTTGTATTTGTAATACTGCCTCTGAATCAAATTCAGCTATTTGTGCTAATGTGAGGTCAAGCCATAATCAGTGATGTACAGATTGGATCTAAACCAAATTACCAAACTATTGGCAATATAGCTAGATGCAAGCAGCAAAAGAAACCATAACATTAACAAATGCACTGCCTGTGATCCAAGTGGTCTGAAATGCAGTGTGTAATTTAAACAACAGACCAGACAAAATACCTGAATAGTTTAATGATGCACACATTTGTGTGTCATAACTGTGTTCCACATTCTGACCCAAAAGTAGTCACGACAATGCAATTATGTTAAACTCAGTCACGTGGTTGAAACCAACCATGGAAAAAAATCTTGGATTTATATAACATCTTGCATGATCTCAGAATGTCCCAAAAGACTTCGCAGCCAATAAGTACTGATGAAGTATAAGTCTTGTTGTAATGTGAACAGAGACAGTAAAGTTTTTCTCTATACATGGAGATAAAACATTGATGGTTAATATTGAGTGTGTTCCTTAGTCTTTAAATGATGATAAGTGAAAGGTGTGATTGCAGTTGATATTTGAAGTGGTCATGTTAAGGGAAGGTTCTTTTTACTTTCTATTGGTGAAAATAAGTAAGAGTAAAACTAACAAGAGCATTTTGTAATATTGGAGTTAGGGGCTAAAGGAATCTAAAACTTACTGGACAGGATTTTCCCATCAGTGAGTGGGGGGAGCAGGGGGAGCGGGGGGAGCGGGGCTCGCTCACCGACGCATAAAATGACACACGGTGAAGACGGGCAGAACTCCCGACGTCACAGCGCCCCACTTAAATTTCCAGGCAGGCGGGGGTGCAGCAAAATCAGTTGTGTGCCCGCCGACCTGTCGATGGCCAATTGAGGCCACTGACAGAGAGTCATTAAACTAATTAACGAACCTGCCCATCCAACATTAAGGTCAGTGGGCAGGTCAGAAGCCCCGGCAGGAATTAGAAAAAGCATGAAATCTCATCCACGGGCGGGATGAGGTTTCATGTAGGTTTTTAAAAATTTTAATAAAGTTTTTGTAAAAATTATGGACATGTCCCAACTCATGTGACAGTGTCATTTCACTGTTAACTAGTAACTCGTAAGTTTTGAGTTGTGACTTGGTATCCCTTCACTGTTTAATTGTGTTTTTGTGATACACCCAAAACAGAGTAATTCTTTCAACTTGTATTGAATAATTTAGGCTTGCCATTTGTGCTATTCACTCACGCAAGCCTCTGGTCACTATTATAACAGAAACATTAAAAATGAACAGATAAAAAAGCCCTCTGTTTACAGGGAAATAGAGGCATTTGAACTGAGTGTGTTATGTGTCCAACCACTGACAGTAAAACTCCACGTTCTAAGCACTATGATTTGCAAAGGCCACCGATCCTCTGCTTCTGACAGATCGGCTCAACTTTCTCCAACCCCATCCCCCACACCCCCAAAATACACAGAACAAAAATTAGGATAAACTCTGAGAAAGAATGTATAATCTTTCTCACGTTACTGCCATAAGTGATCAGATGGATGTTCCGACCAGATGATTTGTTGTTTCCTTTCCCTAGATTCGGTTCAAAATACTGACATTTTTGAATGAATTTGAATTGGTTGCAAACTCAAACTGATCCTGTGACCCAAGTGCATATTCACTTTCTCCCTTTGTGCCGGCATTTTGGCGGCAATGTTTAATCTCCGATGGGAACAGCAGAAATTTTGTGGCAAAAAGAAGAGCCAAACTTTGAGTCAGTTCTAGTAAAAGAAACAGAATTCAGATTAGCTTTTAATTTCTCTCACCAGTGGTTGTCTTACCCTAATAAGTAATATTTCAAATCACTTCAGCACAGCCCTTTGTGCCCAGGCTGTGTTTTTGCTGGCTTGCAGCTTTCAGTTTGCAGCCACTAGAGGGGAGGATTTTGCCAGCATAAAACCCCAAAGAACTTTCATTGTGTGTTTTTGAATTCCTAATTGGGCAGTTGCTGATCCCCATAATTAGACAAATTATCATAACCTAGCCATGTGTTACCATTAGGAAGCAACCACACTTTAAATCCACTTGAAAAAAAATGTAGAAAATGGCTGGCATTGAAAGAATGCATTTGAGGCAACATTGGGATAGCCCACAGAATGGTGGTCAACCTGTAGTAATTTCTAAGTGGCGATTGGCACAGAGCCAGGTCAAATGTTCCATACTCCCACTGCACCTCCTGTTTATTAATTTATCTCTTACATTATTACATTCTAATTCAGTTATGCTTTATAACTGATTTCTCGACATTCAATTGTGAAATAATGTGCCGCTCTCCATTACCAGTTTAACCTTCTTTACATTTTGTCTCCTGCAAGATTTATGCTCCCTAGGATAATATGCAAACAGCATCTGCTCGAAGATACACAAAGGGGACTATTAACTTTATTAAAATGTTTCATTTGCTGTGTACAAAAAATGTCTCTCTATTGCATACTAATTCCTAGCATTAAATAGCTGCTCCGATTTCTGCTTAATAATTTGACTTTAGCTTAGCAAATTAAATCATTCAACCTTCTGAAGATTGCAGCATTAAATCTCTGCCCATTCTGCACAGGAAGAAATTTAAAACAAGATTTCAGGTTAGTCCATAACCAGTGTTAGCAAATGAGAACTGTATGTATTGCTGTGATTCCAATATGTAATATTCATCACCCTAAATGAAACAGAACTAATTTACGTAGCGCAATATCTGTATGTTGAACACTCGTAAGCATGTGCAACTCTCATACAATTAATTAATCACAAAGGAGCTTTTGTGCAATAGAGTCCATCTATGAAGATATGATTATAAATATGCTGAGTTCCTTTTTCAATTTATGATTTTTGATGCTTATTGGAGACAAGAGATTTCAATGTTGGGGACTGGGAGGCCTTCTCACTTCAGAGATACAATAAGCATGCCTAATTCAAATTTCAACAAAGCGGAATAAAGCCTCTCCCTTCCCTGATAATGCCCCTCCAATAAACAGCTTTCTCAATCTCAGAATTGCACCTTGCCGCATCAGTATGTATTTTTATCACTTGCCATGCTAACAGCTCAAAAAGATATTGTTAATTAAGTGCCAGTTGTGCCAATTTATTTCAGCTTTTTGGATCTCATTTTGCTTTTTAATTGAACATTGGTCAGAATTTTTAGGTCAGTGGGCGGGCGTACGCAATCGGCGGGCCCAGGTTTGGCCACGTAACGGACCGCTGAACACAATCGGCCCCTGACCACGATTTCCCACTGACTGACCAATTAACGGCCAACCAGCGTTAAATGCGCGCTGAGGAGTTCAGCGCTGCTGGGGTGGGGGGCGGGAAGAGGGTGGGCGCTGAAGTCAGCGCAGGAGCGGGCGAGCACTGACAGAAAGCTCCCTGAAGGCAGAGAGCTGCCTCAGGGAACTGAAGTCTTGAAAAGCATTAAATAAAGTTTTTAAAATCAGGAAAAAAATGTCCAAGCATCACACTCAGGTGCCTGAACATATACATGATAAAAATACTGTCCATAGATTTTTATTTTTCTTTCATTTCATGACAGAAACGTTATCCCAACCTAAGACGAGATTTCATGAGAAATGCAAAGCCCGCCTGGCCGATTCACCCGTCCGCCAGCCTTAAGTTTGGACGGACCATGGAAAATCAGAGGCGATTGCACCTTTAATTACCTTAATTGACCTCTTAATTGTCAGCGGGTATACTTTTGACTTTTGCGCCCGCCCGCTGACCGAAATATCGCACAAGTGCAGGATGACGTCAGGCCGCTCGCCCAATGTCATCTCGTGCGATTTCGCATCTGATCAGGTTGGGCACACATCCAAGGGCTGAGCCCAAAATGCTGTCTGTTATTTTTTTTCAGGAGAAATCATGAATGCTTTAGCTCACCAATTGGGAAACTCATGAATTTGCATTGGAGCTTCACGATCTTTCCTTCTGTATACTGGAAGGTGTCTTCCCTAATAACTGGGTAAGGTAGTGTTGTGGTTATGTTACTGTACTAATAATCCAGCAATTTGTTTCCACTAATTCAGAGAATGTGTGTTCAAATCCCACCATGAACTTAAGTTCGGTTTAAGAAATATGAAATCAGGAAATAGACCACAAAGGAAACCTATAATCTTCAGCCAGTTTTATGTGTTCCCATGCTCGTAAAAGTTTGAAGATAGTTGCGTCATGCTGTCCAGTTCTAAAGATGAATCATCTTTTTTGGGGCGAAAGTCTGCCATCAGTTAGTTGTTGATCTCCTCCATTAGTATCCGGCCCAAAACTGCACCTTTACACTGATCTTATTTTTTATTCATTCATGGGATGTGCTAGACAACACTGGTCAGCATTTGTTTCCCATCACTAATTGCCCTTTAGAAGGTGTGGTGAGCTGCCTTCTTGAATGTCTGCAATCCTTATGCTGTAAGTATACCCACAATGCTGATAGGGAGGGAATTCCAGGATCTTAAGCGACAGTTAAATGCTTACTGACTGATCAAATTAAAATTGTTTGTTCATGTCAGAATTGACTGACCTATGGCTGAATTAATCTCATTCCCAACAGTATCACTCATAATTTCAAGTTGTTGATCGGTTTCATAATTTGGCCAAATGCCTTGGAATCACCCATTCTTAAGTGTATACTTCAATTCCAATCAGTATATTGGGATATAGTGTAACTCCTGCCACTGTCCTGACATGGGTATAGCAAGTGAGGGGCATAGCAGGACAGTCCTCATGTATTCATGTCTGATCAAGTATAATGGATCAAATAAATAGTGCATATTTTGTGTGTGACAATGGTTGGAAGCCCTCCAGGTTAGGCTCACCAAAAGTTAGTCTTTTTGTTCTCAGAAGTGTTAAAGAAGGAAAACCTATGCTTCGGTCCTTATTCTTTCAGCAAATTCTTCATAAGTCAACATCAGAGGAGATGGATCAACTCTGAAGTCTTTTTTTTAACCTCATGGTTGTCTTGCTAGGTAAAGTTATAAAGGAGGGAAAACACTGGAAGCATTGAGACTGTGTCATATGGACAAGGGTTCTCTGCACTTGTTAAAATACAAACTAAAAACAATTTCCACTAAATGTCAGTTATAGAAATATTTGGGTTAAGCATTTACACTTTACTTGGAATTTAACCAAAGCACTTTTGACCAAAGTGAGTGGAAGCAGATTATAGTAACATGGTTTTCTCCTGCAGTGGAACTGATACATAGCGAGAGGGGAGGTAATGTCATTAACTACCACAGGGCAATGTGTATCAATTCAGGAATGAGTGGACTTTACAAATGTCTTACAGGGATAAACATTCCCTTGATTGTCCTCCCTTGGCTTAGTAACTTACTATTGGAAAAATGGGGGTCAAAGGGTTAAGAAGGACCCAGATGGTGATGAGAGTCAAGATGCTCTTCATCCACAAAAAGTCTCATACTGTCAGTGAATCAAAAAGCCTCTTCTAATCAAAAGCCTACTTCATGTGCCAATCCCCATGAGCAGAGGTGTGAGGCTGGATTTTTGGCACCACTAAACCAGACATCTCCAGATTGTTAGGGCTAGTCAGCCTTAATTGGCAGTCTCCCCAGGAGAAGGCAACTCTGACTTCAAAGCCCCCAGCTATGGGTTAACTCATAAGGTATATGTTGGCTGACAGTACGAAAGACCACAAATAGTGCCAACGGACTGGACAGTGATGTCAAGAGTAAATGAGACTCTTCAGTCTGTTCAACAGCTCATCTAGGAGAAGGACAACTCCAAAATCAAACCTGTGTCCTTTCAGCTGCTACGTTTGTGGCACACAGACATTGCACCAGTGTAGTATTAGCTACCTTGGACAAAGGAATGGGACAGGCTCTGCACAAATCCCACACACTTAAGTATACTCAATGTGCAGGTTGTTCAGCTAGCTGTTAGGCATATCAAGCCCTGTGGCAATGGGGAAGTGACACTGGGGACAGTTAGAGGGTACTACTGGCAGTCTTCAGTTATAAGCTATTCACGGGTGGCCTCAGGGTAATGCCCACTCTCCACAGATCGGGGAAGATGTGAAGCTTGTCTCCTCCTGAGGTGACAGGGCAGACCTTTTCAGGTACAGCACTACTCTCTCCAATCTGGGGAAGGGGGAGAAAAGGAACCCTAAACACAGCCTGCTCTCCCTGCACCTGCCAGGTTACTGTTCCTGGCTGGTCATCCATTCACCATGGTCAAAATGTAAAGAACAAGACTACTAATCATCGTATGAAGCTCATTTTGAATGTAAGAACACTTCTAGACAACAATATGAGACCAGGGTGCAGAACAACCCTCATAGTCAGACGCAAGGTCAGAATTCTGGGCAGGAAGAACATCAGCATAGCCACCCTAAGTGAAACAAGACTCACTGAGGAGTGTCAGCTTGAGGAGGTTGATGCAGGGTATACATTCTATTGGATTGGCAAGTCCAAGGACAAGCCTTGACAGGCAGGCGTAGGCTTTTCCATTTGATCTGAACTGGCACGCAATCTTGACTCATTTTCTACAGGGATCAGCAATTGACTCATGGTTCTTTGCTTAAGTCCTGCCAGTAACCAGCATGTAACACTCATTAGTGCCTATGCTCCAACACACACTGATGGGGTCAAAGAAGCATTCTATGATTACCTCAGCAAGATAATTAGAGGAGTACCTCGCCAAGACAAACTCATTATTCTTGGTGATTTCAATGCCCTAGTGGACACAGATTGTAATACATTAATTGGAGTACTAGGACACCACAATATTGGCAGAGCAAACTCCAATGGCCAGCTCCTTCTCTCTGAGTGTAGCAAGTTTGATCTAACCATCATAAACACAGTCTCAGCAAACAGACAAACTGAAAACAACATGGATGTACCCCAGAGGAGGCGGCGGCATAGTGGTATTGTCACTGGACTGGTAATCCAGAGACCCAGGGTTTGAATCCTACCAAGGCAGATGGTGAAAATGTCTGGAAATAAAAGTCTAATGATGACCATGAAACCATTGTCAATTGTCTTAAAACCCATCAGATTCACTAATGCCCTTAAGGGAAGGAAATCTGCTGTCCTCATCTGGTCTGGCCTATATGTGACTCCAGACCCACAGCAATGTGGTTGACTCTTAAAAATGTCCTCTGAATGAGGGCAATTAGGGATGGGTGATAAATGCTGGCCGAGCCAGTGAAGCCCACATCCCATGAACAAATTAAAAAAAAACACTGGCAAAGAGAGACCTCAAGCATGTGTGCTCTATCCACTCCCTTCAAGGTGCAGACTGCTGGTCTGACTATTGGCTTATCAGGAGTATTGTATCTCTGGACTTGAAGATAAAATCTAAGATGCTTTGTCACAGAGTCAAGCCACAAAGGAAGCTTGGTGTGACTGTTCCTAAACACACCAAGGGATAAGACTTGAACACAAATGATTATTGGAGAAAATTAGGAATGTTACTTACATCTGAGGTCCTAGGGTTTGATAAATGGAAGCACCATGACTGGTTCGACAGTGATGACCAAGACATAGGCAGGCTTCTGGATGAAGTGCATGACATTCATATCGCTAATGTATCTGAAAAATCACCAGCAAGCAACACCAGATACCATCACACAAAACACATGCTGCAAACTAAACAAGATGCAGAACCGATGGTGGGAATACAAGGCTGATGGACTATAAGTAGCTGCTGGTAAAAACAATTTTGAGGCTCTACACATAGGTCTGCTTTCAGTCTATGGCCCCAAACCAACGGTGCCTCTCAACAGATGGCAATCAGCTCCTAACAAGTAGGCATGAGATTCTCTCTTATTGGGTGAACGCTTTAGCAACCACCTAAACAAAAATCCACAGCGTACCATGACGTAATTGAATCACTTCCACAGCACCACACCCTGGAAGAGTTCACTCTCGATCCTTCTCAAGCAGCAGCCTCAAAGGCCAGAAAGCAGCATTCTATGGGCAAGTCCCAGGGAGCTGATGGCATCCCACCTGAATTGTTCAAGTAGGGAGGGACTCAAAGTTTACAAAGCTCATTAGTCTCTTCTGCCTAATCTTGAACCAGGATACTGTGCCTCAAGACTACGAGGATGCCTCAATAATGCATCTTTACAAACAGAAAGGGAGCCAAATCTATCTGTGACAATCACTGTGGAGTATCACTTCTTTCAACAGCAGGAAAAATTCTTAAAGGGATTGTCACTCACCTCATTGACTCCGTGTACCCAGAATCAAAGTGCAGTTCCCCTGTAGGATGGGGAACAGTGGACATGAACTTTGCACATAAAATTAAGGGAAAGTGCTGTGAGAAGAATAAGGACCTCTATATGGTGAGGCTGACCTGGCCAAAGTTTTTGACACAGTAAAAATCAGGAAGGTCCGTGGAAGGTTCTGTACAAATGTGGCTGCCATAAAAAGATGATCAATGTTGTTTGCTTGTTTCACGATAGCATGCTATTCAGTGTGACATAAATGGTATGTCATTGGATGACTTTCCTATCACTTATGGCACCAAGAAAGGCTGTGCATTGGTTCCAGCTCTGTTTGCCATATACTCCTCAGCCATGCTCCAGTATGCACGCAAAGATTTTGACAGAGGTGTACACATTCAGTTCAGGGCAGTCAGCAACCTCTTCAACTTGCAGGGGTTCAAAGCATGCAGCGAGATTATTGCGTGAACTCTTGTTCATGGACGATTGTGCTCTCACGGCACATACTCCAGAGAACATTCAGCTGCTCATTGATCACTTTGCAGTAGCCTCAGAACATTTTGGCCTGACGATAAGTCCGAAGAAGATAGAGATCTTGTATCAACCCACCCATGGCCACGTACTCCAAGACTCCACAGTCACTATCAACAACACACTCCTCCATTCAGTACAGAAGTTTTGCTATCTTGATAATATCTTATCTAATAACACTACGCTGGATGGCAAAATCAGCCATCTCCTGGTAAAACCAAGCTCAGCATTTGGCAGGCTCGCTCACAAACTTTGGAAAGAGCATGGAGTTTGTCTCAGAACAAAGATCAAAGTCTGGCAGGCTTTGTGGGTGTGAGACTTGGACAACCTACTAGTATCACATAAAGCAACTAGAAGCATTCCACCCTCACTGTCTGAGATCCATTTGCAACATCAGGTGGCAGGACAAAATTCCCAACACTGAGGCTCTTGCAAAGTGCTGCATTGAAAGCATGTTCATCAGAGCTCAGCTTCACTGGGCTGGTCGTGTGGTTCCCATGGAGGATTCCCACACACCAAAGGCAGTGCTCTACAGCCAACTGAACATGGGAACCTGCACTGGAGGACATCCCAAACTCAGATATAAAGACAATCTGAAGGCCAGCCTTGGGGCTTGCAAGCTGGATCCCAATACATGGGGAAAAAAAAAACCTGGAAAAGACACAAATGGAGAAGTCTCTGTTATCAAGTGATTTCAAAATTTGAGGAGAACAGAGTCAAGAGCCTCAGGACAAGCGAGCGTGGCACAAAGCCAATGCCTCCATCCATCCCTCCAACACAGACCTCATCAGTTACGCAAATCAAGACTTGACCTAATGTCACACATGATATGACATCAACCTAGACTGTAAACCATTTTTTTCTCTAGCTGAACACCCATCTGTCAAAGCGATGGTAGAACCTATAATCGGAACAATAATGAACAAAGAACTCTAAACTCTGGACAAAAGAAAGCTGTTTCCTGCTCTTTCCTGATGATTATGCAGGTGGAATATGGGAATGCATCTCTAGACCAACATGCTTACTGAACAAGATAGATTAAACAGGACAGCTTGTCAAGAGCAGCCACTTTAAAGGCAGGCTCTCTGCCAAAGTAGCTAAATTTGAGTGAAAGGCAAGTGCCAAAGTGTTCTTAGTGCTTGAGAAAACCTAGGAATGCAATAAAGGAGATTTGCTCATCATGAGATCCAGGTCCAAGCTATGAGGTGGATTTGTGGTAAAACAGGTGGACTAGTTGCAGTGAGGGAGGGTTCCAATCTGCATCGAGCTGTCACTCTCCTATTCTGATAGGATAATCAACTGCATTGCAACCAAGCTGCTTTGTCAAGTAGCCCTCAATAAGAAAAGCAGAATGCTGAGGATGCTGGAAGTCTGAAATAAAAACAGAAAATACTGGAAATACTCAGCAGATCTGGCAGCATCTGTGGAGAGAGAAACAGAGTTAACATTTCAGTCATTGGCCTTTTATCAGAAAACATGCAATAGGTTTTGAGCAAGGGGAGGATATAACAAGGACAAAAAGAAGATCTGTGATTAGGTGGAAGACAGGAGAGATTGAATGACAAAAGTATTAGTCTTACAGGGCTATAGAGAATGGTAATGGGCAAAGAAAAGAAACAAAGAAACAAAATATGTGCCTAGAACAGGTGTGCTGTTTCCATCCTTGATAGCAAAAATAAGAAACATGCAGAGTTTACAGTCTGAAATTGTTGAACTTAATGTTGAGTCCAGAAGGCTGTAAAGTGCTGAATCAAAAGATGAGGTGCTGTTCCTTAAGCTTACATTGAGCTTCACGGAACAGTGCAGCAGGCCAAGGACAGAGATGTCAGCGTGACAGCAAAGTGAAGACAGCGCATTCCAAACCTACAACCACTACCATCTATAAGGACAAGGGCAGCAGATAGCTGGGAACACCATCACCTGGAAGCTCCCCTCCAAGTCACTCATCATCCGACTTAGAAGTATATTGCCATTCCTTCACTGTCACTGGGTCAAAATCCTGGAACTCCTTCCCTAACAGCACTGTGTGTGTACCTACACCAAATGGACTGCAGCAGTTCAAGAGGGCAGCTCACCACCATCTTCTCAAGGGCAACCAGGGATGGGCAATAAATGCTGGCCCAGCCAGCAAAGCCCACATTCTGTGAGTGAATTAAAAAAACCCTGCATGTTAGCTACCCGGAGGAACATACACAGGGAAATTTAGCCCTTGCCAATTTTCTTAATGCTCTAGAAGTCGAAGTTTACTGCCTTGTACCAGGCTGGATTGAAATTCTTATTGAGGTTTCCTCTACACTGGGGAAACCAAACATAGATTGGGTGATGGCTTTGTGATTCAGTTGTAAACATGACCTCAAACTTCCAGTGGCTTGACTTTTTTGATTCATTCATGGGATGTGGGCTTCGTTGGCTGGGCCAGCATTTATTGCCCATCCCTAGTTGCCCTTGAGAAGGTGGTGGTGAGCTGCCTTCTTTGGAGGGTACTGTCTAGTGAGCCTTGGTGAATTCCTGCAGTGCACCTTGTAGATGGTACACACTGCTGCTACTGTGCGTTGGTGGTGGAGGTTATCTTACAAGGAAAGGTCAGACAGGTTGGGCCTATATCCATTGGAGTTTAGAAGAATGAGAGGGGATCTTATTGAGACATAAAAGATCCTGAGGGGACTTGACAGGGTGGATGCTGAAAGGATGATCCTCCTTTTGTGACAGACTAGAACTAGGGGACACAGTTTAAAAATAAATTTAAGACCCCTTAAATGGAGAAGACATTTTTTTCTCCCAGAGGATCATGAATCTTTGGAATCCTGTTCCACGGAGAGTGGTCGAAGCAGGGTCATTGAGTAACTTTAAGGCAGAGTTAGATAGATTCTTGACTAACAAATGAGTCAAAGGACATTGGGGGTAGGCAGAATGTGGTTCTGAGGCCACAATCTTATTGAATGGTGGAGCAGGCTCAAGGGGCTGAATGGCCTACTTCTGTTCCGAATTCATATGTTCGTATTTAGTTGGAGAGGAAACTCAGAGACCTGAAACAGCAGCTGTTTAGGGATATGACCTGGACAGTGCTTATGAGATCATATGCTCATATATGTAGGGATACATGCCTATCATGATTCAATCAGAAAGCGGTAAGCATCTCCTGCTGACATCATTCACCTATATTTGCTGGAGTCATCTTTTGATGGAGTATGGTTTACTACCACACTGTGGTCAGGAGGATTATGACTGTTCACTTGCACATTTGATGGTGAACCCTACTACTCACCATGCCACCTGTGAAAAGGTCCGGGCACTTGATGCCCATCAATGAGGATTTAAACCCACTTGTGTCGGCTGTGTAATGACCAACCCGGGGCTGAACTGTTCAACTGCACTCAGTAAAGTGGTGGAGGATGTTTAACACTGTTTGCAGAGGAGAGAAAAGTAACCCAGGAAAGAAGTAACAATGACACTAACACAAAATTTTCAAAATTCTGTGGGAGGCAATATTGTGCAAAAGGAGTTGAGGGTGGTAAATGTGGCTCCCTTCTTCAAAATGAAGTCAGGGTAAGATATTTCAATTATAAGTCAGTTAGTCTCACTTCAGTTGTTAATGAAATGCTAGAGTCCATAATACTGGACAAAATTATTGAGCATTTTGAGCTAATCCAGACCAATTAGCTGTGATGTCTAAAGGGTAAGTTATGCTTGGCTAACTTTATAGAACTCTTTGAAGAAATAACAGAAAGGGCAATAAAATAAACGCAGAAACTGTGCTTTCTATGGATTTTTAAAGAAAACAGTTGATAAGGCACTGCTTTTGAGGCTGGGTTAAATTAAGAATTATGGAGAATGCGTACACATGAAGAGAGAGATGGTTTCAGGGCAAAAAGCAAAAATTAAGAGTAAAAGGTAATATCCTGGAAGGGTATTGTCTGTTGAGAGGTATTTCACAGGAATATGTAGAGGGAGAGGTAAGGCAAATTGTGGAAAAGAATGTGCAAGATCAAAGATGGACTTAAGCAAACTAGTTGGCTCGAGCGAGAAATGGCAAATATGGTTCAAAGTAGAAAAAGTATAAAGTAATACATTTTGGAAGTATTAAGGAATAAAAATGTACCTTAAATGGTAAATGGAGCAGAGGGAGCTTGATGTACAGTTGTGCAGGTTTTTAAGGATGACAACACAGATGGCCATCAAACAGAATGTTGGGCTTGAATCCAGAGGCAGAGAATGCTGAAGAAAAGATATAACATCAAATTTATACAAGGCCTTATGGTAGGCCACAACTGGAGCACCCTGCCCCATTTTGGGAACCCCATCACAGAAATAACATGAAAACAATGGAAAAGGTGCCAAGTAGGTTCACTAGGGTGTTACCAGTGATGATGGTTACAGAAATTGAGAGATTTAAGAAGTTAGGATTTTCTCACTGGAGCTGTAATAGTTAAAGGGTGACTTGTTGGAGACCTTCAAATTATGAAGTTAGTAACTGCTCAGTTACAGGGTAGTAAGAGATTACCAGTTTAAAATAATGTCCGAAATAATTAAAGGAATTGGCAAAAAGTATCTTTGCACAGAGGTTGGTTAAGATGTGGAGTTCTCTTCTGCAAACCATTGTTGAGAAAGAGCTCATAAATTTCTTTACACAGAAATTAGTTAGTTGCTTGTAAGCAGGAAAGGTGAAAGGCGGAAATGCGCAGAAGAATGGGATTGGAAACAGTGGGACATTGAAGGGTGTGGGAAGTGAGCAGGAGAGTGGGATTAGAATGGGCAATTTAAATGGAGAATAACACCAGCACAGACTTGATGGGCTGAATGGCTTGTTTCATTCTGTTTCTACAATGTTTGGAGGGTTACAAAGAAAAACAATGAGTAAGGTCTTGAATTGCATTCATAAGGCTTGTTGCTTATTGTAGGACCTGTGATGAATATCTAGTTCATGGCTCATGTTAATGTTTTGGAGGAAATGTTTAGTTCTGGGAAGATTATTGCTGTGATGGTAAGGTAGCTAAAAAGCTGGACTTTAGAGTTTGCCAGAACACTTAAAAGAAAATGGTAGGTCAGGAGGTTACCATGTTTGTTTAATAGAGTCAGGATAGAAAAGGTGGAGCCATGAAACAGCAGGTGGGCTTACTTAGCTAGAGTACTGGAGACATGATGGCTACACTGCTTGCAAAGAAGTACAGTCCAGAGAGATGTTTTGTTTTGGGAGTTTGAGCTAAACTAGTTTAAAAGCATTCAGTGAACCCTGAAAGATATGTCGTCATGGGGATGGTTGGAGCTTAAGAAGGTTCTCTGGGTTCAGTTTATCTAAGTGTTCTGTAGCAGGGCAGGAGGCTCTATAGAGAAACAGTGCTGCTGTTAGCAGTCTCCAGCCAGTTAGGTCTCAGAAATGTCCTCAGGATCAATTTACAGCTTGGTGCAGCAGGGAAACTGGAGTTCAAAGGAACTCGGGGGAGTGCTGCTTCGTGAAGTTAGTGGTTTGCAAAAGAGTTGGAATTGTGCAGTTAATTAGAGGTGACTAATTAGCTGGGTTAGGAGAATGCCTGTGCCTGAGCTAAGAACACAGTATGCAGTTCAATGGGGAAAGCTGCTGCCAATCGATCAGGTGGACTGGGGTGGAGGAAGGTGGGGTTTCGGGCAGCCATGCAGTGCACTAATCTCTGGCCATCCAAGTGGTGGCTAGCACTCTTCGGGAATCATTAAGAGGCCTTCACATTTAACCAGGATGGGTTCTTAGTGCACCCTTGTTAACCACGTGTCTCTCTCTTTCACCCAGCAGGAGTACATCAGGATCATGGAGCCTGGTGAACTAGCTGTGTGCCTGATGGCCTACAGAGCACGAAGATGATGGAGGAGAGAATGACTGAGGCTCCTGGCTGTGCTTTGTGAATCCCCGGGAACAAAGTCTCAGGAGAAGAGATTGAACTATTGGGAGGTGAGCATTCATTGAAGCAGTCCAACGCAGAGTGGCTCTTGAGGGAATTCAGAATTGAGATCTTGAAAATTAAAGAGTTGAAACCCCTCATGAGGGAGACAGAGTTTTACAGAGATATTGTGACTCACAGTGGTCATTGACATCTGGGTCGGTTTCTGAGAAATCCATGGGATCTGCCTTGGTCGCATTTTCTATTTAATGTGGAGTGTGTGTGTTTGACCACAGTTTGCCTGTTAATGCATATTTACCGCATGTTAATTGTGAATGTTAGCGTATTATAAATTGTTTTACTTTTCTGATTTTGTATGGTAAAGTTCATTTTGTTTGTTTAAAGCTGTGGAATCTTGTGGCTTTTATTCTCCTAGTGGTCCCTAACTGGATCATAATAGACCCGTTTGTGAAACTGGTCTGCCCCGATGCCTAGCTCGTCACCTAAGGATCTCCCTTGGTAACTCATATTGCTAACAGATGTTAGGGCCCTGTAGCTGAGCTATTTAAAGAGCACATCCTCTTGCTTTTCCTTTAAGGCAGCTGATTGACTTCTGGATGCTTTTTAACAACCTTTTTTAACTTCATAGCTTATTTCAGACCCCGGCTTTCTAAGAATTATGCTTGTTCGGTCTATTAGTGTCTCTTTCCAGTGTTCATTTACATATCTTACTTATCCTACAAAGTATATCCCAATGCTTGCCAGGTGGAACGTTGATGAGCTTCCATTGGGGACACTTCAGATGGCTATGGTGGGCAACCTTGAGCAACCCTAGGCGTTGAGAACCTGGCTGTTGACTGCTGCATCTTTGTGTGGACCGGTTGGTCTGGTCCAATTTGCTGGGTGTCATGAGAACTGACAGAATGGTTGCTGGGGGAACAGCCATACTGTCATCCTGAGAGAGGAGAGGACGACAGGTATTTCTGCCATGGAGCCAAGGCTACTCTGCTGGATCTGCACTTTTACAGCTCATTGTGAGGTCAGTGTCCAGGATTGATGTGCCTCACTGGAAACCCTGTCCACTGGGCAGGTAATCCAGAGAGCCATGGTAATGCCCTGGGGAACTGGATTCGAATCCCACCATGGCAGATGGTGGAAATTGAATTCAATAAAAGAAATCTGGAATTAAAAGTCTAATGATGACCATGAAAACAATGTTGATTGACATAAAAACCCATCTGGTTCGCTAATGTCCTTTAGAGAAGGAAACCTGCCGTCCTCACCTGGTCTGGCCTACATGTAACTCTAGATCCGCAATAATGTAGTTGACTCTTAAATGCCCTCTGAAATGACCTAGCAAGCCAATCAGTTGCATCGAACCGCAACAAAGTCAATAAAAAGGAATTAGACTGGATGGACCACCCGGCATCAACCTTGGCACCAGAAACAAAGTATATGGTCGTTTCTTCACTGTCGTTGGGTCAAAATCAGGGAACTCCATCCCAAACAGCACTGTGGGTGTCCCTACACCACATAGTTGAAGAAGGCAGTTCACCACCACCTTTTCAAGGTCAATTAGGGATGGGTAATAAATGCTGGCCTGGCCAGTGATGCTTACATCCTGTAAAATGAATTTTTTTTAAAACTGGCCTTCCAGAACCAAGAAGAGGGCCTTCCAAGATTCCTTGATTCCTGCACAGAATGCACCGCCCTTTGAAGAAGGACTAGTTACCTTTAAGTGGCATCTGTCAAGCCCAACTTACCATCCTCCGCCTCCCCAAATAGACTCACAACTGATGAAAAGTTCAGATAGCACTGGATGCACCCCTGAGCCATGATAATGATGCTGCATCATCATTCCCCGTGACCACATGGGCAGTTATGTGCTACCATGCCCCCTGGACACTGTGCACTCAGGCCAGGTTGAATTTCTAGGCCCATATCTCCAACCTGTCTTTGTATATTGCTCATGAAAGAGGTTATGCAAAATGAACAAAGAGCTCCTGCAAGTATTTAAAAAAAAACAATTAGGAGAATCTAATTAAGGAAGAATTTGTGGCTGGTGTTGAATTGAAGTGTTTGCAATGGAAGCCATGTGCCACAAATGTAAATACACACTGTGCTTTAAAACGTTCTACTCTAATTGCCTTTTAAACATTTATAGAAATAATGTTTGCAATTTTATACTATAGGAATACAAAATAAATCCAGTACTTAGCCGGCAAACCAGTTTGTCTGAAATAATTTCCCTTTGGAATGTATAGACTTGATTGCATGTAGATCAGCTCAGAACTGTACACTTAGAAATAATAAATAAATCATTTTAACATACAGCAGATATAGAAAGGGAACAAATGAAGCTGCATTCATTGTAGGCACATACATTTCATGGCTGAGCTAAGGTGCTACGTGTTTTATTAATAGATTCTTATCATAAGAACTTTGAGGGAAAAATGTAGGAATTGCCTCTGGCGTTTTGCACTCTTTTTGATTCCAGGACCTGCGAAACGTTTGTTTGACGTGCGTACATCATTTTGTGTGTACAGGTCCAGATCAGTGAAACTGGAAAATGAAGCCCAGAGTGTTGAACGCTGAGGGTAAAGTAAGGGAGCTTATTACTGCAGTTAGAAAGCTGTTGATATGTTTTACCAGTGGAAGGATTGAATGATGAGCTAATGAGATACAGCATTGCAAGTCTGTAAGTATGTACTGCAGATAATTAAAACATACACATTCATCATAAAATCCCACATCACTTCCAACTCTAAATAAATCCATTCTGTATCTTATGCCTAGCAAGGTTTTGTATTGTAAAAATAATTAGAGGCTTTTAAAAGATAGACTATCGGGAAAATAATTAAATTAATAAACCATTGCTCCATGTGGTACAGACTTCATTATTTTCACAATTTTCCTACTGCTGCATTACATCCACGGTTTCATCACCTCTGACTATTCTAATTCTCTCCTGGCCAGCTTCCTATCTTCCATCCTCCATAACGTTGAGCTCATCCAACATTCTGCTGCTCATATGATGATTCACATCAGGTACTGCTCACCTATCACCCACTGGCTGGTCTATATTGGTTCCCAGTCCACCACTGCCTCATTTTTAAATTTGTCATCATGATGTACAAATCCTTCCATGTTCTCGCTCTTCCCTATCTCCATAACCTCTTCCAGCCCCAGAACCCTACGATGACTCTGCATAACTCAGGCCTCTTGTGCATCCTCCATTCTATCTGCCCCACCATTCACATCCAGGCCTTTAGCCATCCAGATTCTAAGCTCTAGAATTCTCTCCCTAAACCGCTCAACTCTCTTTCCTTGTTTGATTCTCCATAAATCCAGGACCAAGTTTTTAGTCACCAATCCTAATATCTCCATCACGCTTCTCCATCTTGATCCTCCAAAGATTATCCTCCATATTTGGCTTGGTGGTAGTTTTTGTCTGCTATTGGTTTTGTGAAACACCCTTGGACATGTTCTGATGTTAAAGGTATTATGTAAATGCAACATTGTTGACAGAGGAATGACTGTTTCTACACTCTGCAAATGGTCTACCCCAAAATGTTAATCCTTCCAGTTGCTTGTGGCAAGCGAGGTATGGCTATGGTTGAGGAATTGCAATTCAGCTGATTGGGAGAAATAGAGAAATATTCAAGTGCCCACTGATTGCAGAAATTCTTCACCAGCCCGCTGGTAATGTGCTGAACAGTAGTGCATTGGTATGAGTGGTTTTGTTTCTTGGTGTGGATCTTGATATCAGCTCTGGCTGGGGCCAGCACTCAAAGATAAAGACGTCATGGCCTCATCAGCCCACATGGGTGACCTTTACATATATATATAGGTATATGAAAGATCACATTTGCTGCCTATAGCAATTGTATTGAAAGAGGAACACCAGGTTCAGACTGATAGCACCTTCAGTTTATTCTTACCTTGAGTCTGAAGGTTGTTCTCAAAGACAAGTACTTGAGGATAGGGCAAACTGGTGTCTTTTTTTCTCATGTGTCCATTGTAGCATAGTTGGGAACACTCTCACAACTGAGCCAAAAAGATGTGGGCTCAAGTCCCTCTCCAGGATTTGAGTACCAAGATCAAGCCTGACATTGCAGTGCAGTACTGAGGGAGTGCTGCACTTCTGGAGGTGCTGTCTTTCAAATGAGGCATTAAATGTCACTATTTGGGAAAAGAGCAGAGGAGTTATCCCCAAGGTCCTGGCCAATATTTATCCCTTGATTTACATCACAAAAACAGATAATTTGGTCATTATCACATTGCTTGTTTGTGGGAGTTTGCTTTGAGCAAATTGGTTGATGTGTTTGCTACATTACAACAGTAATTGCATTTCAAAAAGGACTTCATTGGCTGTAAAGTAATTGAAATGTCTATTGGTCATGAAAGGCACTATATAAATGCAATTCTTTCATTCTGCTTACATCCAGGTATAGAATACAGGAGCTACCACTGGGTGCAGCATTTTCAGTAGTGGCAGAGCAGTGGGGTGGTCAAGGTTGGGAGGTGAGGTCAGGGCAATGTGGTGGAGTGAGGTCAGGACCCTCTCCCAAACATTTTGAGTCAAACAATTCATCTTTGGAGGGTCGCCTCTATTTCAATCCCTGGAAACTCTGTCATCTGTCTTTGGCCTCTGGGTTTGGTCTGCATCGCTGGGCAATTCTTGGATCACCCTGTAGACTGGGTAAATTGGCAATGCCTAGCTTGCAGCTCAGACCCCTTCCTGCTAACTTGGCCATGGCATGAAGTTGACATCCAGAGTCAGTCAAACTGAGCTCTGCCGCTTTCGGTTACCTCTGCTCAGAAGATCCCATGAGACTTTAATGAGGTCTGATAGGGCTCATCCATATCATATCCTGGCCTATTTATTGATATCCGTAAAAGCTGCAAGCTTCTACGCAGATGAAGAAGTTAGGCACTGGGATTGTTAGTCAATGTGATATTGGAAAAGCAGTAGCACAAAAAATATTAGACGTGATGCCGTGAAGGAAGACAGACTTGGATTTACATAGTGACTTATCATGTTGCTCAAAAATATTCCAAAGCACTTTACAAAATGAATTGCTTTAAAGTGCAATGACTGCCATTATGTAAGCAATGAGATGAAAGACCCATTAAACCATTTGGTGGTCTTGTTATACTGGAAGTCCTAGCTCCCCTTTGTCTTGACCATCCACCCAAACAGGCAGATAGGGCTCCAGTACAATGGTAAATCTGAAGGATGACAGCTATGATAATAGAGCACTTTCTTCACACTGTACTCAATGTGCTGGCCGAAATCCATGGGCAGAATTTTACGGCAGTGGGATTTTATGTTCCCGCTGAAGTCAATGGGGTTTGTAATGGCTCGCCGCATTTTACAGCCCCGTCCCCACAGAAACAGGGCCGTAAAATTCTGCTCCATGTGTGCAAAACTCAAGCTGGGGCATGAACACAAAACCTTCAGACTCCAAAGTGAGAGTGGGACCAATAGAGTCACACATTGGACTGTGACTGTGTAATAATTCCTAAAATAAACGTAGGTAAAAGTGAATAATTTAATCAAGATTCTTTTTTCATCAATTTACTTCATAAATGTTATGAATGAGCTCTCTCATCACTGTGGTTCAGTAATCCCAACCAGCCGCAACTGAACTGCTAAGCTGCAGTTGATAAGACTGATCCACAATTAGTGTGAAACAGCTCCGATAGATTCACCCTGTCCTTGAAAGCAGTGACAAACTGCCCTTATAGCTAGTGACAAACTGCCCCATAGTTAGTTTCTGTCTTTAGTAACTTCTCGTGGAGTGAAACTATACCCATAATTCACATCAGACTACCCCCATTTGGTGTCCAACTGAACCATGAGTGGGCATCAAACTCTTCAAATTGTCTCCATATGTAGGGATTTTTAAAGTTTAATTCAATTTTTGAAAATGGACAACAACAGTTTTCTTTCACATGATCTATTCACATGGTAATGTCACCAGATCACCTCAATATATATTACCTGAGCCTTGTTAAATACTAAATCATTTTTTCACAAATGTTAACCTACCATCCCAGGAATCCAGCACTGTAGCTTAAACAAGCAAACTTTACATATGAACAACGGATGGTCTGTAACACCATCAGTCTATTTAAACTACAACAATCTCACCCTGACCCACCACTGTAACTGATTGGGGTGACAACCACTTAATTTTGGTTCAAGAATTCAGCCTCTTTCATTGTATGACATTCTTACAAATAAGAATATATGTTTATGTTTCTCATATGTCAGCTGTGGCTTAAGGATAGCAATATTGCCTTAAATTCAAAAGGCTCTGAGTTCAAACTCCACTCTAGGGATTTGAGCACATATTCCGGCACACTAAAGGATCCCAAGGCACTATTCACAGGAAGAGGAGCAGAGGAGTCCTCCTGCTGTACTAGTTAACATTGCATCACCACTGAATACAATCTAATTGATCATTTATTTCAGTGCTCTTTGTGGGACCTTACTGTGCACAAATTGGGTGACATGTTTCCTATATTGCACAGCGATTACACTTCCAAAGAAATTAGTTAACTGCAATGTATCTTGAGACATATTGAAGTCGTGAAAGGTGGATAAAAAAAACGTGAGCTCTTGCTTTCTTTACATCCTGAATGGTTCTGGCCAACCAAAAATGTCACGTTTAGTCTGTCTAATGGTGACCACAATTATCTCACTGTCTTCTGTCTTTCTGGCTTATTCAAAGCAGTTACCTGTACTAAGCAAAACCTAAAAACAGACTTATTGAGCTGAGAATTATATAACAAATTTAAACATCCCTATCCCTATCCAGGGATAGATTATAATGCATTAATCTCATTATGGAGGATCATCATTAATGTATCATCTTAAACAAACAATGTTGATTCATTAGTAGGATGCTTGCCAATTATTTCTTTTTAATATTTACAGTGTAGTCAATTCATATCTAAATACCACTCAAAGACTGGAGCACATGTTACTTCCTTACAATTCAAGGGTTTTCCTCTCTATTAAATACTTCCTGTTTAGAAAAGTGAAAGATAAAGGCACTTTCACACAATGATTTGCAAATTGGCAATTGATGTGATATAGAAATCCTGGTCTAAGGATAGATTTTATTCACAAGCAAGTTGGAATTCAGCTACAACAATGAATGGGTTAAATGCTAGGTGGAATGTTTAACATGAAATTCCCTTCATCTATTGAAAGACATATAAACCAACCTCAGAGCCTGTAATGTCAGCTACATCTATCCATTTACCCAAATAAACACCAATCACCTAAAACACTCAACCCAAACAATAGGTTTCATCAAACCCCAATTATGCTAAATCTGTGTATTTTTATGAGTTGGACATTTGATGTCTGTTTAATATCATACATGACTGAGTAACATTCACTTCAATTTTGTAATTTGTCTCTTTTTGAAATTCTAATCTTTAATTTTAATCTTTTTAAATCTATGGCACAGTGCAAAATAACTTTTCTGATCTCCAAATAAATGATTTCACTGTTTTCCTGTTATCTTTGGCCTTTGCTTATCTGGATAATATATAATTGACCACTTCTAATTATGATGCAAATATTGCAAAGCATGTTGATATTCAGTGTTGCATCATAGTCCATAACTGTTCGGTAATCCAGCAAGTACATTTTTCAGTTTGAACTTTTTCACTGATGATCTGAAAAGCAGATCTTAAAATAAGTCCTACTACATTAATGTATGGCATTATATGTTGGAGAAGACTAAAGCTACAGTTATATAGCTAATTGGAAACACATATATTAGCAGATCCATTTCAGTCAAAGAAAATAGTTACTTTTCAGTGAATTCTTGTCTTATCACCAACCAGAAGGTATTACACCACACATCAACCCCTGTTCCAATGTTAGCGATCATGCCAAACATACCATTTACGAAAGAGGTCCCATTGTGACAAGTGGTTGAATGGCACCCGGAGTCCCGAAAAATATCACTTCTGTAATTTTTGTTTGCATTTTATAATTCTGGTTATTATTTTTGATTTTGAGTTCTGTTTCAAATGGAAGAACATGAGTGTTCCACATTGGGTGAATAAATGCATAGCCTAGTGTGATACTGAGTTGAGGAAGGCTGGTTTTGCCTTCTGATTTGTGTTGAGTTCCCTGACCAGCCAGGGTGACAGGTTGAGTTACATTACAATTGGCCTTGGTGGAAAGATAGGCGGGAGGAGGAGTACAAGACAGACACCCAGGGATCAATCCCACTCCCAAGATTGTTCATTCTGATGGGAGAAACCAGCAAAGGTTGGGTATGAGGCTGAGGAGAGGAATAGCTTTGGTTGTATAACCTCAGGATCAGATGTCTGACTGCACTCTTACAACCTGCACTCATATATAAAATTGTTACTTAGGTTGGCTGAATGAATTCTGGGCACCTTCAGAATGTAAATTTAAATTATACATGTCTACCAGACCAACTAAAGCAATTTTGGTAGCAGTGCCTCCATCCAATATCTAATGAGCTCAATTTACAGCATGTTTTATTATGCCTTGTCCTCCAGTTGAGGATGGTAAGATGCCCCCTGTAGCAGGGTTTGCTGGGCAGCCTTCCTGAGGCATGGCGCAGCATGCAAGATCCATTAAATTCCAATGGGCTCAGGGATAATTGGCTCTCAAGTGGCTCATTAATGAGCCTAATTGACATCCCACCACCAGCAGACAGGATTCCTGTGTTGGGCCCTTCCCACCCCAACCTAATTGGGGACAGTTTTCCTGATGCTAGGAATGTGATGCAGGTACTCCTACCTGATGCTTGGCCTAAATAGCCAAGTGGTTATGGTACTGGGTTTGTAACCCCAAGATTAAGAGTTCAAATCTCACAATGGCAAACTATGAAACAATGTAACTTCATCTGAAACAGATGGAAACGGGTTTGTACTTGAAAGAGCTACTCCTACCTGATGCTTGGCCTAAATAGCCAAGTGGTTATGGTACTGGGTTTGTAACCCCAAGATTAAGAGTTCAAATCTCATAATGGCAAACTATGAAACAATGTAACTTCATCTGAAACAGATGTAAATGTGTTTGTACTCGAAAGAGATTCTCCCACCACTCCCTTACCCCATCCCCATCATAATGCCCACGCCGCTGGGCTCCATAAGACAATGCCCATTAACTCTGTTTCTCTCTCTGTAGATGCTACCTGATCTACAAAGTATTTCTAATCTTCTCTGTTTCATTTCAGATTTCCAACATCTGCAGTATCTGCTTTTGTAACATCTTTCCAAAGATGCTTTCAATTGGTGCTGTAAGCTGAAATAGCAGTGTGGTTTAAAAGATTAAAGGAAAGTGACATTTACATGAAGGCAACAAATGATTACACTTTTTCTAGATTTAAACATCCAAAATCAATTACAGGCTTTCCCCACAGTGAACATAATATTTTACCAATTACTCCAGTGCAACAGAGACTGCCCAATTCATTGTCAATGAGCTGTGAATACCTTTAAACAAGATTCCAGTTATTCCCAGCTAACTGTCAAGATCTTGATTTGATTTCTGACAGTTCAAAAAGATAATTCTGAAGTACAGATAATTTGAAGCTATGTCACTAAGAGGCCGGGCTAGAACATCATCAACAATTTCATAAATGACAATCCATTGCAGGAGTTAAGGCATTTCAGTGTCATGAAAACAATGATGTGTATGACTAAAGCATGAAAGACAGAATTCCACCATCAATGTTCAGGCAAGAGATGCTTTGGTCAGGAAAGTCATCATTTCACTCTGTTTGCAACAAAATGCTGCCAGATTTATTATCCTTCAAACACTATCACTCAAATAGATTATCTGGTCGAGGTGTCATTGTTGTGGGGTCTTACTGTGCACACATTCCCTTCATTACAACAGACACTACGTTTCAGAAGTAATTCACTGGCAGGATGTACTGTTCATGATAGGTTGGTGGGTTGGAGGATAAACATTTTACAAAGACAGGTGTTTGCTACTGAATAACACAGGGTGGGTTAGAGGTTCTGCCCATCAGAGCAGTTAACCAAGCCATGTAACAGGAGAAACCCTTGAGACCCCGGGGAGATATGGACACCCGGGAGTGTTGGAGGAAGGGGGGATGTGGTGGAGGAGAGATAGATTGCGAGAAATCCTGGGGGGGTGGGAGGTAGTCAACAGCACCTTTGATTGAGGAAAACATCCCAAAGAGACACCAAGAGATAAAAATGGTTCAAGGAGATTCCAATGTTTCCGGCCAAGACAACTGAAGGTACAACCACCAGTTGTGGTATGTAGGGAGTGGAGGACGCTCAAGAAATTCACAAGTCAGTTAGTCGGCTAGGTTTATTTTTATAAACTTTTTGAAGTATGATGCAGAAAATTGAGTTTGTGTGTATGTGAGTTATGAGACATGGGCATGGACCAATGTATATATTTTGTTTATGTTTATGTGCATGTAATTATTCCTTGTAAGAAAGAATGTTGCCCTTAAGCAACATTAGAATGTAACTCTTCTCCCTGCTTTTAACCGTATTGGTGACAGTAAGAAAGGCTGGTCCGGGCAGAGCATAATTTCCATTAGTAAATGTTAAGGATTTACAACAAATTCTGTGTTCCAGTCTCTTCCGTGCTTTATAGATCATTCCGAAAGTGTGTGAAAGAAGACTGGTGATAATTAAACTTCTTTACCAAATCAATGTGTTACCTTTAACACCTCAACTAATCCCAGCATTAGCAAACCAAACTAGCTGACAATGTTTATATAATGCTAATGTCACTTCAGCAAAGTGTCCAACTTGATTTAAAGCCAAGATTTTACTCACACAGTATCTGATTAAGAAATGAATATGATATATCAAGGGAGATAGGGGAACAACTCTTAAACAGCTATTTCTGATAACTTTGTTTTTAAAAAGTATGAATTGACCCTAAGGAATTGGTAAGAATTGCTCAAATAATTGTGGGGAGAATTTTCTGGAGGTCTCACCTCAGCTGAAGAGCATGTGAGAAACCCACATTCCCTCCTGTGGAGAAGAGTTGCTAAATTATCAGCCAGTCAGGCAATTAACAAGTCACTAGTGGGCTTTCCATGAGATCAGGACCCCGGCGGCTGCCCACTGAGAGTTGCCAGCTAATCAGATTCTGGCAACTGTTTTGCTCAGCAGTGCCACCAGGGAGATGGTGGCTGCTGTGGGGAATGCATCCACTGGAAGCCCAGAATCATGGAGCAATCCAGGCCACAGGTAAGTCATGTTGAGGAGTTTTGTGGGGAGGATCTGCAGCAAGGGGAGAGGGTTTGCTCCCAGTGGGCCTCACCCAGCCTCCCCTGTGGTAGACACTGAGTTGCCTTAGAATGAAGGACAGCCAGGAGACCATAAGGAATCTTGGCTGGGTTTGCTTGTCCTGCTCCCCACATGACAACAGGCCTGAACGCTGCTGGGTTAATATCAGCAGTCTGGATGAGGCCCTTAGTTGGGCATTAATTGCCCATGTTAAGGGCCTCAATTGGCAGCGGGGGAGAAAGTCTATCCATGGGCCATCTGCCATTGACTGAATCAGGATGGAGGCGGGAAAGTGATGGGGTTCCCACCCGCCACCACCCCACCTGATTAAATGCACCTCCCCATCACCAAACACCCCACAAGGAGAGATTTAAAAAACTGCCCAGTATTTCCGCATCAGAAGTGTTTGATTTCAATAGCTTTAAGCTGTGTGAAAGGCAGTTTTCCAGTGGCTTGAGATTATGAGTCAATTAATTTGTTGGAATTGCACTGAACTTTTTCATCATGTCTGGGATAAGTGGAGGGAAAATGATTTCTTCTGCAGGGTTATATTTGTATCAAAACTGTAAGGTCTTTAATTTGATTACATGTAGCGCACAGAGGAAATCTTTTGTCCTCATCAAATGATGCAGCATTACAATATGTAAAATCTACCAGTTCAAGTGTCACATTTCAAAGTGCGAGATTTTTTCTTTCTTGGCAATAGTTAAGGGCTAAAGAACAACATAGTGTCTTTCATGACCTCAGGACATTGGAAAGTGTTTCACAGCCAATGAAGTATGAAGAAGTGCAGGCACAATTGTACTGCAAGAAACACTGCAGCCAATTTACACACAGCAAAAACAAAATAGTGAGGTATCACCCAGATAACCTATTTTGAGTAACGATGGTTAAGGGATAAGTATTAACCAGGGAACAGGAAGGAACTCCCCCTCTCTCCTTCGAAATAGTTTATTGGCATTTTTATGTCAACCTGAGAGAGTAGTTTTTATTGATGTGTTGTATTTTTTTTATCATTAATTCCTTTCACAGGATATGGGCATTGCTGGCTTGGCCAACATTTATTGCCCACCTGTAATTGAAAAGGTGGTGGTGAACTGCCTTCTTGAGCTGCTGCGATCCACGTGATGTAGGTACACCCACAGCGCTGTTAGGGAGGGAATTGCAGGATTTTGACCCAGCAACAGTGAAGGAACAGCAATACATTTCCAAGTAAGGATGCTGTATGCCTCGGAGGGGAACATCCAAGTGGTGGTGTTCCCATGTGTCAGCAACCCTTGTCCTTCTAGGTGGTCGTGGTTGTGGGTTTGGAAGGTACTGTCTAAGGAGACTTGGTGGGTGCATCTTGTAGATGGTACACACCGCTGCCACAGTTGTCGGTGGTGGAGAGAGTGAATGTTTGTAAATGTGCTGCCAATCAAGTGGGCTGCTTTGTTCTGGATGGTGTCCAGCTTCTTGAGTGTTTTTGGAGCTGCACTCATCCAGGCAAGTGGAAAGTATTCCATCACACTCCTGACTTGTGCCTTGTAGATGGTGGACAGGCTTTTGGGAGTCAGGAGGTGAGTTACTTGCCACAGGATTCTTTGCCTCTGACCTGTTCTTGTATCCACAGTATTTATTTGGCTAGTTCCGTTCAGTTTCTGGTCAATGGTAACCCCCAGGATGTCGATAGCAGGGTATCAGCAATGGTAATGCCATTGAACGTCAAGGGGTGATGGTTAGATTCTCGCTTGTTGGAGATGGTCATTGCCTGGCATCTGTGTGGCGTGAATGTTACTTGCCACTTGTCAGCCCAAGCCTGGATATCGTCCAAGTCTTGCTGCATCAGTATCTGATGAGTCGGGAATGGTGCTGAACATTGTGCAATCATCAGCAAACATCCCCACTTCTGACCTTAGGATGGAGGGAAGGTCATTGATGAAGCAACTGAAGATGGTTGGGCCTAAGACACTACCTTGAGGAAGGTTTCACAAAAAGAAATGGGAATGAGAGACTTGGGGGCCAAGAGATGTAATGTATTATGTTATATTGGATAGGGTTGTTAATGGGTTAATTTTAAATGTTTAATATGCTAATCATATGCTGTGTACATCATCACAGGAAGTGATGCAACATCACATGATTTGGTGTCTCATACAGTCTTGTGGAAGTTGTGAGCCAGAGCAGTAAGATATGTTCCAATAAAGCTCCTGTTTCATATGCCTCTGTAGACCCACTAAGTATTTTGTATTCATCTAACAATACAAAAAATATTGTATCCAGTACCTTCAACCATTTCTTGATACCACAAGGAGTGAATCTAATCGACTAGAAATTGGCATGTGTGATGCTGGGCACCTCAGGAGTAGGCCAAGATGGATCATGCACTCAGCACTTCTGGCTGAAGATGGTTTCAAATGCTTCAGTCTTGTCATTTTGTACTGGACAATTCTATTTATTCTGTAGAGCTTGGACCCAATTCGTCAAGACCCTCCAAACATTAGACTGCAAGCACACATCAAAGACATATATGCCTAAAACATTCAATGCAGCTCCAATGTCAGTGCATTTATGAAGTTAAGAAAATGCATTAGAATAATCCACAAACTTTATATGTTATATACAAAAGTAACTTTTAAATGTTAATTTACGTTGGTCCGTATATAACACATTGTGTCATACTGGATAGGAGACTGTAAGAAAAAGCTGGAGCTTGTGTTTGTTTGCTTTTGCTAACATGAATATCATAATGAATTGTGTAATAAATTCAATTTGAAATATGTACTTAAAATAACATTAGTTTCATTGCAACATTTACAGATACTCGACGTATTTTGAGCAATTTCCAGTCATGACATAGCTTATTCCTCCATGGTTGGTACAAATTGTACCGCGTTAATTAATCAAATGTCCTTGTTCTTCCTTTCAGCATTAGCGGAGCAAGGCCAGGAGGAGGAGCAGCAGAGGCCCCCTCTCATACCAGAGGACTCCAAAGTCTCTGACTCACCAGCATCACACCATCTCTGCCAGGCAGGCACCAGTGCAGATTCTAGCACCTCGGTGGGAACTAGATTATCGGCTACTGTCCCCGGGGACAGAGGTGAGGGCACTTCACAGTCGCTAGAGAAGCTGGCAGAGACAGAGAGTGCCCATGGCTCCAGCAGTCGGAGGACTGCAGGGGACCAGGCACATGGTCAGTCAATGGCTGATGATGTGCCTCTGGAGTCATCCGCAATGCAGCAAAAACAGGAAATGCGGCCGGGTGTGCGAGAGCATCTGGGGGAGAAATATGAGGCTATGCTTGGCTTGGAGGAGTCTACGTCGCTGATGCAATGAGTCTCATGGCCGAGCGCCATGCCCCCTCCATGGAAAGAGTGGCAACTCTCGTGGAGAGGCTCCTCCAGGAGACCAACCAGGGCTTCTGACCAGCAAGCCCTCACATCAGCATTGACCTTAGCTGGTCAATGTCAGTGTGGGAGATGGTCTGGGCACAAAGTTTCCCAGCTCTGTGCACACCCATCTATGGTGAGCAGGGAAGTCCAAAGCGACATCATGTCAGTGCAGCAGCTGCCTGTCTTTTCTGCAGGCTCCTCTCAGGATGACGACGGCAGCTCCTCTGCCTCTCTGCCTGTGACCATTGCACCCGATGAGGTTGCGATGACTGGGGAGATGCCAAGGCCACCAAGGTCATCGATGCCAACAGGACAGCAGTGTCAGCAGGCTGTCTCAGGTGCCAGTCCCAGCAAGAGGGCAGCACCAAGATGTAGCGCCCAAAAACATAAACATACGGCATCTTAGGCACACCACGGGTTTATCACTGGTGCTTTTGTGTTGGCCCAGAATGAGGTCTTTATGAGTTGGTCTGATGTTGAACACCTTTGTAATTTTGTTTTCTTAAGTTCTTTTTGTTATAACATTAAATTCAATCATGTCACCATGGCTGAGGGTGCCTCTTTTCTTCTGCAGGTGGATGGTTACCAATAATGTTATGAGTGATTTGTGGGACATTCAGCTTTATTGACAAGGCCCTTAGTTAATGTTCCTATCCAGGCAGATTTTGCACTCAGGAATCAAGTCTAGAGCCTGCAGCCCAGGTTTCTGCTGGAAGTCCATATGTGGTTTGCTAGCTGAATGTTCATTGGATTAAAGCCTCTTGAGTGTCCCTGTCTCCCTGGAGTATGCCCGGGTCAGCGTCTACCCCCTCAGCATTACCCTGTGCATTCTCATCCTCAGACTCACTGCTGGACTCATCATGTGCAGCTGCAACCACTGCGTCTACATCTTCTTCATCCATAGTGTCACCCCTTTTCAGCGCCAGGTTGAGGAGAGCGCAGCATGCAACCACTATAAGTGACACACGATCTGGGGGGTACTGGAGAGCGCCCCCTGAACGGTCCAGGCATTGGAAGCGCATTTTGAGAAGATCAGTGGCTCTCTCCACTACAGCCCTTGTGGAGGCATGGCTCCTATTGTACCACTGCTCAGCTTCTGTTCTTGAGTGGTGGAGAGGCGTCATGAGCCATCTTCTGAGGGGATAGCCTTTGTTACCCAACAGCCATCCATCCAGCCAGGCTGAAGACCCCCAGCACCTGGGAGCATCGTGGGAACTACCTGGGTACTGGTACAGACTTGTAGAGTCAGCATCCTGTGATCACGCAATATCTGCACATTCATGGAGTGGAAGCCCTTCCTGTTGACAAAGGCAGCGGGCTCACCTGCTGGCACCTTGATGGTCACATGTGTGCAGTTTATAGCACCCTGGGCACGGGGGAAGCCAGCAATGGCCGCAAAGCCTCTGGCTATCTGTGTCTGGCTTGCCTGGTCCCAACGATAGTGGATGAAGGTCAATGCACGCCTGAACAGAGCATCTGTAACCTGCTTGACATAAGTGTGGACAGCTGATTGGGAGACACAGCAAAGATCACCCACCGAGCCCTGGAAGAAGCCAGAGGCATAGAGGTCAAGGGCAGCTGTGAACTTTAGAGCCACTGGCATGGGATGTCCACCCACACAGTTAGCAGAGATCTTAAACCCAATCATCTGACAGATACAGTTGACTGTCTCCCTTGAGAGACAGAGCCTCCTTCGGCACTGCACCTCAGACATATTGAGGTAGCTGCTTCGCCGCCTGTATACCCTGGCAACAGGATGGTGGCGTCCTCTGAGGCTCCTTCCACCTTAGGCTACCTCTTCGCCCTGCGGTCCTTGTGGCTGCGCCTGTCCTCCCAAAGGTGGCTCCCCTGGAGGCTGAATGTGCACTCCCAGCCTCCTCCCCCTTCTAGCCCTCCCTTCCTCCTCAGGGGAGGTGCCTCCAGTGGAGAGTTCAACTCCCATTCCCAGGCTAAGGGAAGGCTTCCTGAAGCCTGCAGGCCCAAAAACGATTCTTCGTTGCAGAGTGCTGACCTAAAGGTGATTCCAGTCCAAGCAGCTGGTATGCATTTTGGAGTGTTTTAGCTCACACAGGCAAGCATCAGTTACTTTGCAAATTAAATATTTGACAGAGCACACCTGCAACCCACTGAGCCCTCTTATCCCGCCCGTGGATGAGGATTATGTAAATGTCTCCTACCCACCTGCCCGTTTTGCCCATGCGACAACCCAAGGATCGCATGGGCCCCAAAAAATCACCGCCAATCAGTGCTTCAACGGTCTTAAGAGGTCCCTTAACTAATGGCAGGCGTGCATCAGAGATCATCGCGCGCCTGCCCATCGAAATATCGCGGTGACATCGAGGCGCTTGCCCAACTTCACAATGCGTTATTTTATACATCAACATGCAGGTCCCACCCTCGCACACCAACGGGAAAATTCTGCCCTTAGTTTCCTCAGTATCCTCAAATGCAATACATCTGGTCCTGGTGACTTGTTAGCTTTAAACATAGACAGCCTTTCTGACACTTCTTTATAATTTTTATCCCATCTTGTATTTCTGCCACAATAAATTAGCAGCATCTTCTTCCTTGGTAAAGACAGATGCAAAGTAGTGATTTAGTACCTCAGCCATGCCCTCTACCTCCATGTGTAGATCCTTTTTTTGGTCTCTTATTGGCCCCACCCCTCTTCTTACAAGCCCTCTATTATTTGTATGCCTATAGAAGATTTTTGCCTTCCCTTTTATATTAGCTGCCAACTTCTTCTCATTCTCTCTCCTTACCTCCGTTGTTTCCTTTTTAATTTCCCCTTTGAACGTTCTATGTTCAGCCAGGCTATCACTTGCATTATCAACCTGACATCGGTCATATATACCCTTCTGCTGCTTCACCTTACTCCCCATCACCTTCATCATCCAGGGTGCTCTGTCTTTGGTTGCTCTTCTAAAGTAACAGAGTCAGGAATATAGGTTGATGTATTAAGCATTGATATAACAGTATCTTGGCCATGGACACTGCATTCACAATGCAGCCAAAGTTAGGAAACAGAGATAGTTTAAGCAAGTTATATTTGTATTTGTGGGTTTTAGGAATAATGACTATCTTTAAGTTTAAGTTCAATTTATATTTTTTTCTATTTGGGGGTTAAGAGGTGAAACCTGAGATCTTGTTTCATTTTTGATTGGAGACAGCAGGCCTAAAGCTCTATTTGTATATCTGTATTTCTAATGAGATTTATGAACCTTGAAGTGGAGAGCTGTGTTATCGGTAGGTGAGAGGGATTAAAACGAGGTTAAAAACGGTGCTATTGCCTAGCAACAGGGGTCCAAACAGGGAGATACACACACATTCACACACACACACACACACACATACACACACACACAGGAAACTAAAGAAAAGCAGTTTCAGTTCACTTGAAAGCAGTTTGAGTTCAGTTGCCAGCTGAGGCAGCCTAGAAGGGACAGGTAGTCAGTCCCAAACCAAAGTTCAGTCAAAGCCAGGATTCCAGAGAGGCAGGACAGCAGAGGGACAGATAGCAAGTCCCAAACTGAAGTTGAAGCCACATGGCAATAGGGGCTAGACAGGCGAGGAAACTGCAAAAGCAGGTCCCAGGAACTAAAGAAGGTCCCCAAATGCAGGTGAATGGAACAGGGAAGATCCAAGAGGACATTCTAGTCAAAAGAAGGACAGAAATCTGGAAAAGGTCCTGCTCTGTGGAAGTGAAAATAAGGATCAGAGGGTAAGGCTCCAAGCTTCAAGCTTAAAGAGAAGAAAGCTGCAGAAAGTAGATTTAAAGCAAGAAGCCAGAAGATCCAGAGGACAGCAGAAAGTCTGTAACTCTTCGCTATGGGCTTGTGAAGCAGTGGTGTTCTGTTGACAGCTGAGTCAGTGAGAGAGAGTGTTAGGAAGAAAGCTTGAATGCATGTGACAATCCAGGGGAGAGGAACATTAGAAGGACAGTTTGAAACTCTGGAGGTGGATCCTTGAAGAAAGCGTCTGAGATTAAGCATCGATTGGCAGAAGTTCCAAAGTGAGTTCTTCAAGAGTGGAGATTGGAAACCCTCATGTGAAAGAGGTTTACATGGACTGTGTACTTACTGGGAACATTAGAGTATAAGATATCTATTGTAACTTGTGTTATTCTTATGAATCTATATATCTGTAAAGGTATAGTTGTATGTGAAGGAGTATTGTAATATAGTTAATCTTTTCTGGTTTAATAAATGTTTTATTATTTTGTTATAAGTTCATCAGCTAACCTCAGTGACTCTGTTCAGTAGCCACTCTAAACAAAAAAATAAAAGTTAGGATATGTCAAACTGGGTTCCACTCTGGGATTGGCTTGTCCAGTAGTAACATTAGCTGGGACCATAACACCAAACAAGTATCAACTTGTAAATCCCTCCAACACATACGAATGGCTAGCAGTAAGAGCGAGAGAGATTCCTAGTCAGCCAAGTGATGGAAAGAACTTGGAGCTTCTACCATCACTATCTATAGCTCCAGACTACAACATGCATGTGAAAGTGTATGTTGCCACAGCACCTCAGGTTCCTTGATGGGGATTGGTAGACTCAGTTGGCTGGATGGCCAGTGTGGATCAGATTGGTGCCAACAGCAGGCGATTCAATCCCTGTTCTGGCTGGGGTGGATTCAGTACCTGCCTCCTTGCCCTACCTGTGGTCAAGGCCATGGCACAGTGGGTGGGACCTGCCTTCAGGCAGAGAACTGGAGAAGAAGAAAACAGTATCTCGTGGCATAACCCTGATCTGTACACAAAGAGATTTCTAATAATGTTTTATTGGCTAAAAAGGTATACATTTATGAGGATAGGGTATTGTTAAAAATCTTGATTATTACATGTTAAAAGAATTTTAAAAATGAGCATTGTACATACAATAAGTAGAAAGCTTAGTATGGTATTAAATAGACATTTTTGTCATAAATGGACAACTGTGAATTTTATTAGGAAGTAAAGCAGATTTTCGTATTTATGGTTTTCTGAATTATATTTAATAGGCTGAGTTTTTAGATGGAAATGGTACTCCTGAAAAGCATGGGCTTGGTCACCTAAGTATTTATTTGTTGATGAGGACTTAAGTACAGATCTTGAATTGTTTTGTTTTGCGTTAAATGGCAACTGAATTAGAGAATATTATTAGAATTCAATCTAGAAAGAAACAGAAATGGAAAGAGTGAGGATAGAGAAAGAGGGAGGAGAGGGGAAAAAGAGAGTGAGGTGAAGGGAGCGAGAACTCTAGACCTTTCTGAAACAGCCCTTCAATTTGGCCAAGAGATTTCTTAGATGCGGAGGCCAGCATCCTGGAGGAGAGGGGGCTGGTACTTTGTTGCTGTTTCAACCTAGATCAGGCGAGATTAACTGCTGAGAGGCAACCCTACCACAGTGAGCCTTGTCAATCAAGCAGATACTACAATGGAAAGCCAGCCTTCTTTTATTCAATTCAAGTTAACCTAGGTCAGCATGTCTTTATTAACATTAATTGTTGTCAATGAAATGAGAGAACAAATAAAAGTGTCACTTTCTTGGTTATCACAAGAGTATCAGAAACAGGTTCACATTGTTGGAGAAAGAATACAGAGCTTTATTAACTAATACCTGTATGTGGCTGATTTATACTAAGTATAATTTCACCAGCCACTTACATTACTGCACAAACTGAAGATCATGCATCAATCTGGCCAAGCAGTGCAAAACAATCTGTACTGAGCATTCAAAAAGAAATTGTACCACTCTTCATTCAACAGGCACCTGCAGTTTATCATGCGTGGGCATCCTGTTGTATAGTGTGTGTTTTTTTAATATGTTACGTTCCTGGGGGCTGAGAAATAAAAGGTTTAAGCGCAATTGCTGTGTCGATCTGAGAGTTGTGATATTGCTTGAAACTCGTGGGTATTGTTGGAAAAGGTTCTGGCAGCTGCTGCAACCTCTGTACTTTGTTAACTTTATGTTATCTGTGTTGCTTTGCAACCCACCTACCATGTTCAATAGCTGGGCTGTTGCCTCTCAGGTAATGGCAAATTTCAGGTCAGGTTTCAGTGCAGCCGTACTTTATATTCTTACCACTTAATTCTCAGCTTACAAGAAAGAAAATTGTGTTACTTCCACTGAATTTCATGGGTCAAGTGTCACGAAAGGCACTTAACTGGACCATGGCAAGTGTTCCCTGGGGAGAACGCGAATGTACGTTAGCAGTGATCTTTATCTCAGCTGCACCTCAATGAAATGTTCAGTGGGAAGTGGTTTTTGCTTACAAGAATTATATAAACTTCTACAAGGGTCCTTTTATAACAGTGTGTGCAAAGTATCCCCCTTTGTTTTGCAGGCCTAACTGAATATGGTTCACATTTCACTTCTTTGATAAAATGTTACACGCACACAAATCTTAGTCTTGAACATTACATAAAAATCTTTCCATTTTTTAGATTTGTTTTTCCTGATTTAACTGCTGGTAATTCAGGAAAGAATGTTCCTACTGTTAGAAAAAATCTGATTTGATTTGAATTGTTTCCACTAAATAAATGAATGAAATTAGCATACAAATCGGTGATCTTAATTTGTGACATACAGTTCAAGGCCTAGATACTCCTTTTTTGCGTGCGGAAGAGCAGATTTCTCTCCCTTATGTCCAAATGATATCACAGTGATTATAATTATGATTGGACTGAAGCAAACAGAATTTGCTTAGTATAGCCAATTCACTGCAGATCCATACATTACTGTTCAAGGTGTGAGTTCAAGATTGTGTTGGTGTTAAAATTATTTTGAACTTTATCTGATTGCCAACTGCCTCTTATTCTTTCTGAGTTATAATACAATCCAGAATGATCATAAAAAAACTCAAACACCTGAACAATTGGTAAAATATAAAGGTGAAGTACTCATTGTAGAGCAGAGGTCTCTGCAGGTGTTTGTACTCCAGATGAGCATCCTCCCACTCTCTTCTCACCCTGTTCCCACATCTCACTATTCCCTTTTCTCTCACGTATGCATCAAACTTTTCCATAATTGTGTCAATGCTACCTGCATTAACCATTCTCTGTGGCAGGGAATTCCACATTCTCACCACACTGCGTCAAGAAATTGTTCATTCAAACTGTTAGATGGTATCTTATACTTATGCGCCCCTCCCCACTTTGATGTGGACTCACCCAGAAGTGGAAACATTTTCTATACTTCCATCTTAATGAACCCTTTTATAATTTTAAAGACCTCTATCAGGTCACCCATCAGTCTTTTCTTTCTCAGAGGAAAAAGCTCCAGCCTGTTCAGTTCTGAACAGTTGCATCCTCCCAATTCTGGCTACCTTCTTGTAAATATTTCCTACAATTTCTTTCTTTGCTTAAATGTCCTTGATGTAGTATGGAGACCAGAACTGCACAGCTATCTGAGTGTGGTATACCTAAGATTCTACATAAAAGTAACATTACTTCTCTCCTTTTGTATTCTATTCCTCTAGAAATGAATCCCAGTACTTTGTTTTATCACTTTTCATAGCCTTATTAACTTGTATTGCTACTTTTAATGACGTATTTATCAATATTCCTAAATCTATTTGCTCCTCTTCCCCAATTAATGTCTTACCTTCCAACGAATAAGTGGCCTCCGTATTCCTCCTTCCAAAATGAACTACCTCAGACTTCGCCATATTGAATTTCACTCCCATTTACCCACTCACTCTTCAAATTTGTTTATGTATTGCAATATTCTGGCACAGTCTTGCGCATTAGCTTTAGCCCCTGATTTAGTGTCATCTGCAATTCTGACACTATTCCTGAGTCCAAGTTATTGATTTATACGGTGAACAGCACTGGTCCCAGCACAGATTTCTGCAGAATCATTATTCAATGAAATAATTAAATCACTAAAAAACATTGATAGCAGAGAATAAGGTATGCAACTTTGTATTTTTGATGCAAATTATTAAAATTCACATGATTTTTCTGTCCTGATTCATCTTCTTGCAGATAAATATTGTTAATTTTTCTAGCTGTGGCTTTGGGCGTAGGAGGAGTTGTTCTCATAAACTAAAACAACTACAGCATGGGTCTGTATGGCAACTGTACCATAGAAAAATGTCTCAAGGCCCTTTACAGAGGTGTAATCAAAAAGAAATGAGTTTTATGCCAGAGAAAGAGATATAAGGACTAGTGATCAAAACCTCGATCAGAGATGGGTTTTAATGAGGATCTTAAAGAAGGAGAAAGAGGTGGAGTGATGGAGGGATTTTAGCTGCTCACTATCCTATGTGTAGACATTAGAATAGGGTGCAAGGCCCTCTGTAGTCAAACAGACTGGCTGGGAAGTCTCATACCTGAGTAATATCACTTGGTAGGGTACAAGAGGGCAACTGACCCAGCAAAGGGTCAACACTTTTCAGAGAGTAAAGAAGTGGTTAGCAAAAGTAAACCTCTAACCGTAAATAAATACTCTTTGGTCAAAAGGAAATCCAACCTCAGTGGCATACTGATACTAAGATATTACATTTTCTTAGTGCCTTCATACTTACGGCTGGCAGAAAAATTGGATTTGGACTTCAGGGAGTGAAATGCAAATTGGGCAGCAGTGGACAAATGGGCAACGGTGAATCAAATGCACTTGATATGGGTCGCGAGCTGTTTCTTTCCATTGAAGCCAATTGAAAAGAATGTCAGGAAGGGTGTTCCATGGTCAGCCAATCCTCAACTGCCTGTTTTTGCCCTCTCTCCTCCAGAGATCTACAGAAACTCACATCTGGCAATCAGGATTCAGAACTCATGTCTAATTCAAATTTCGGACTGAAGTCAAACCACAGGATTGCGTTCCTTAAGCACATCACCCTTATTTGGCTCGGGTTGCGCTCTAATTGGGCCTAGTGGTCAGTTATCATTGTGTTGAAAATTTTATGTAATTAACAAAATATCACAATCCAGAATTCTCTTCTTCCATGAAGATGAATTTGAAGTTTAATTGCCTCTACCTGGATGACTATGTGGAAACACACAGTGGCATTAACCTGTACTTGAGGGAATTCAGCTGCCTACTTTTGAAAATTGAAGACCTATCTAGATGTCAATGCATTCCAAATTCAATTTGCTAAGCTGTAATTAAAGCTATAATTAGTCACACCTCTTTTACAATTCTTTGAATGATGTTTTAATAAATGCGGTATTGTTTAAAGGAGAATTCCTCTTGCAAGCAATTCCAAAGGATTAGTCTAAGAATTTATTTCAAATGCTGATTTTGCTTTCACAGGTCTTTTGAGAGAGCTGGCAGTTTTTTTTCTCTCTATTTGTACCTCTCTATTTGTAACCAAAAGGGAATACAGAGAAGCAGGTCCCAGTCAGATTGCAGACTCCATCTGTAACTTCGGACAGCAATGCTATTCATTCCAGGAACAAGAGAAAGCACAAGTACACTTTCTGGTGAGTCACAGTCAGTGGCCCCGGGATGGACGATTTAGTCATTGGCAGGACAATTTCAAACTGATGAATCACAACTGGTTTAAAGAGAGCACTTGCGCTCAAATTCATAGTCTCATGAAGCAGACATTTTAACTACTGAGCTATGAAGGTAATTAAAGGATGATTTTTTTTGTTGCATTAATGTATTGTTTTTTTTCTTTACTTTATGCAGAATCATTGCGCTTCCCAAATTTTGTCAGTGCCGTCCCTTTCAGTGATGTCAGAGCATGGGAAAATGCCCGATCTTCTTTTCCAGCTCCCACCCTTGTCCATTGGAGTCAGTTAAAATGACACCAACACTGACCCAAACAGCACACCAGTCTCATGTTCCCAACCACTGTGAGAGGCTGTGTGTGGCTGGAAACTGTTGCCGAATCATTGTTCAGCTCAAATGATCTATAAACTGCATGGAATGAAAGCTGAACTATGCAGAACAAGAGAAAGGAACTATTTAGAGGTGACAGGGCATCAAAGGCCACCAATAGAACTCACTATTTGTGATGAATGGAAAAAAAATGGACGAACTTAGTTTCTGTGTGGTTAATTTTAACTTGTACAAAGTTTCCTACTTCATGTATTTTAAGATCAGGCTATTGTTTAGGATGGAGGATGAATATTTTAACTGGTTTAACAATATGGAATCAGCACAGCTATAAAATAGATTAAATAGATATTAGATATATATTGCATTTGCACTGTGGTTCAGTTTCTGTTTCTTATTGTTTACCTTGATAAGATTTTTTTAAAACCTTCCAGAGTAAAATTCATAACTTTTGTAGCCTGTTGCATTGAAATTCTTTGCACCTTCAATGAAAGTATTTTGTTGGGGGGTGGGTTGGGAAATAGCTAAAAAAAGCAACAGATATTTCTCACAGCTTAATCTTCCCCACTGTGCTAGAAAATTCAAGTTTGTATAGAAGGCTGATACCCTGAGGTCAAGGGTTCACAGATGACACCTTAAAAGTATGATTGGCCAGTGGAGTTCAAAAGGAAGTTTGAAAAACCCTCAACCTAAAACCTTTTGCTCATATGTAGCCATTTTGTGAAGTTGTGTTGAATTTTATCTCTGTATGTAGTTAATGATGATGTTGAATGGCTTGTGTGGGAGGGAAAAAAGATAAAGAGATGAGGCAATACCATGTCTGAATATATCAACTAAAAGGAATATTGATAATGGTTTTTTTTAAAGCGAATGTAAGAGGAAGATTGGGAACATTGGTGCAGATTTTACAAATAAGCAGGGCTTCATGTGACAGAGATTTGTATGTGAAATTCAAAAATGGACGTCAGCACACTAAGCCTGCTTTCTGTCAGCACCTTTAATCAACACCTTCCAAATCTGTGACCACTACCACCTGGAAGGACAAGGGCAGCAGACATATGGGAACACCACCACCTGCAAGTTCCCCTCCAAGCCACTCGCCATCCTGACCTGGAAATATATTGCCGTCTCTTCACCGTCACTTGATCAAAATCCTGGAACTCTCTTCCTAACAGCACTGTGGGTGTACCTATGCCACAGGGGCTGCAGCAATTTAAGGCAACGCCTCACTGCCACCTTCTCAAGGGCACTTAGGAGTGGGCAATAAATGCTCGTCCAGTCAGCGATGTCCACATCCCATGAAAGAATTTTAAAATGTGCACATAGTTTAGAAACAGAATTCAGAGGGTCGTACCGTGCAAAAGAAGCCCATTCAGTCCATCAGACTTATGTCAGCTCCTTGAAAAAGCAACTCAATTCATCCCATTTCCCAGTTTTTCTCTTTAGCTCTCCACTTCCCTTTTGAATGTTAGTATTGAATCTGCTGCCACCATCTTTTCAGACAATGTACTCTAGATCATAACAACTCACTTTGTTAAAAAAAACCCTCTTCTCAGGTCCTTTGTAAGTTACTTTGCCAATTCTCTTAAATCTTTGTCCTCTTGTTACCAACCCTAGCAAAAGCCAATTAAATTTCTATCACCTGTATTGAATCTTCCCTTTGCACAAAGGGAAACAACACCAGTTTCTGTAACTCTTTTTAGTTCAAACACGTTTCCATCTGTTCCTATTCAGATGAAGTTACATTGTTTGCCATTATGAGATTTGAACTCTTGATCTTGGGGTTACAAAGCCAGTACCATAACCACTTGGCTATTTAAGCCAAGCTACCAGTTTCTGTAGTCTCTCCACATAACTGAGGTGTCTCACAAATTCCCGATGTGTCCTTTGATTGCACAGAGATCTCTGGTGTAAATCCTAGCCTGAAATTTGTATAAGAAGGAACACTCAATTGGCGTTTAATGCATCAGGTTTGAGTTCAGAATTATACTTGGGACCTTCGATTGGTCTTATCTTTAAGGTGATAGCATTTAATGATTACAAATTGCTGGAAAGTTTGAACACAGGCACAATTCTGGAGACATGTTTATAAGAGCTGTGCTGGTTCATTAAATATGATACCACTGCTTGCAAATTATAATCGACAGAAAAATTAAACAATTGACTAATGAGCTTGTTAACAGTTTAGGGGATGCAATACTGCTTATACCTCATTTGGGCTTTAAGAAAACCAATTACATGATTTCAATAACACAACAGTGAAATGCACGGTTAGTAGCTGAACCTGACATGGGTATTAGCTGGGAAATGCATGCTGAATGAGAATGAGCCAGGGCCTTTTTAGTGCAATGTCAGCATTCTTTAATTGTAGAACAAGTAATAATTGGCATTGAAGTAATGTCAATTTTACCATGGTTAATGTATCTAAGTATCTAAACTTATTTACCAACTAGTCAAGTTTCTCCATAGAGTTCTTAAGGGAGCTGCTGTAGTCCCAGAGGCTGCTCTCTCAATAGAGAGAGAGATGACGAGTGGTGAGTTTAACCTGAGGGTAACCACACCTCAGGCGAGGGCTAAGGTTGAGAAGGAGGGCCTACATGGATGACATCAGTCAGTACGGGAATTAAACTCGCGCTGTTGACATTACCAACCAACTGTCCAGAAAACTGAGCTAACCAACCCCACTATGGTTCATAAAGGTGCACAATGGAGGAAGTTTTCATTTAAGCCTCTCAGTTTTGTGTCATTTATACTTTGATACTTTTTGCTTTGGAACTTAAACCACACAAGCTGCGCTCAGTTATTTTAGTAACAATTTAGCATCTTGGCAATCAAGTGGCCATCCATCCCTTTCTCTATAACCTCCTCCAGCCCTATAACCTCCTCCACCATTCCTTCCCCCAAAATCTTTGCACTCCTCCAATCCTGGCTTCTTACACATCTTCAATTTTAATTGCTCCACCTGTGGCGACTGTGTCTTCAGCTACCTTGGCCCTATGCTCTGAAATTACCCCCCTAAAATTCTGCATCTCTCAACCTTTTTCTCCTCTTCTAAAATACTCCTTAAAACCTACCACTTTGACCAAGCTTTTAGTTGCCTGACCTGATATTTCTTCATGTGATTCGGTTTCAACTTTTGCTGGTAAGGCTCCTGTGAAGTGCCTTGGGATGCTGTAACTATATACAAGTTGTTGCTGTTGAATAGTAGAATGTGCACTCTGATTGGACTTTTTAGCCTTGTCTTTTAAGTTGGCATTCAGGAGCCTAGTATTTATGAATAAACTCTGGTTGCTAACTTTGTCTTACATGGACTAGTAGCCCTATTCCAGATCCCGCTATACTTGGGTTTCAGAGTCTGCCACGCAATTCCACAACCACACATGATGGTATAAATGATGATGCCAGTTGAGACACCAGTCTCCCAGAATCAAACTTAAGACACCAGTGGAAAAAAATGTCTCAAGAAAGATTTGGTCTGATGATCCAGCAGCACTGGTCACAAGTGGGAGAACAATAGCTCAGAAAACAAAAGAATGTGCAAGAAATATCATGGTGTGTCTGACTGACTACAGGGTCCATCTTTGTGATTACTGGTTGGAAGGGCGGCTATTTTCATTGAACTGCTTCTCTCTCCTCCTCCTTCCAATCCATATACCAGAAAGCAAACCTGGAGCAAGAGATCTAACTGGCTGCATGGTGTGTATCTTGCCCTGAGAGTGGGGCAGTATTTCCACAATGTCTGGAATGCCATAAATTAAAAGGTTGCCATCAGTTCACTAAGATCATATATGATGTCTCATGATAGTGGAAAAATGTTACAAGTTCTGAAAAAGTTATGTCAGACCTTTTCAACATAGGAATGTATACTTGTTCATCTAGGAAGATAAGCTAGCTGCGAACATTACTGTGGTAATCTGCCGTGCAATACGCCTTTAAGAGAATGTGAGCAGATTGACCATGTAACTGTATTACCCAATTGCTGTGTAGCGCGGGCTATATTGTTAAACAGTAGTTTAGAATAGGGTCTGGTTGGAGAAGCGTATGTATTAGTGCTCTGTTACTTGTGTTAGTAAACAGTATGTGCTTCACCTTACATTGGTCTCTGTGTCTGCAGGATCTTGTTTACCAACTCACTCACCAGTAGATAGGCATGCAACCATGTTCGCTGAGCAAAGCAACCCGACAGAGAAGGAATATAACAAGTGCAATACTGCTGCATTTTAGGGTGTTTGTATCATTAGGCCACTCCTGACGAAGCAACAATGACTTCAGAAGTGTGAAATTTCCATGTCAAGCCACTGAGAAACATGCCACAATAGGCTTCTCAATAAAAACAAGGTTCAGCCTTAGAAAAAAAGTCAACTTATCAAATTTCTTCATCCACAGTTCATTGACAATCCATCCCAGCAGGGATAATCCTATATAGAATAAACTCTGATTCCCAAAGGTAATGAAGTAAAACTCCTCGACATGGATTTGTTTATCCTCACAGCTCAACTATTCAATCTTGTCTGGCTTCCATCCAAAAACAACTGCCGTTCTCCCCTCTCCCGGGCTCCGAGCACCATTGAGTGCCATTGAGTAGTTGATCTTATTGCACTAAGCTGAGCACATGCTCCGCAGCAAACAGCCATGTTTGAACAATTTTATTTACACCTTCCCAACAGAGAGGGCAGCAGAGGGAGCTGTACAGGACAATCGCTCCACACTTGAAAAAACACAACTTATACATTAAAAATGTAAAATGGTACATATACACAATTTCTCAAAGGACAATATGACTAAACCCACATCAACAATACCAGAAATTTAACAGGTTGGGTTTCCTTTTTGTTTTTACTGTAATCATTACGAATGACCAATATTACTAGACTAATTTACATGTAAAATAAATGTTTTTCCTTAACACCAGTATAAATTTAACGAAAATAATTTGACAAGAAATAATGACAATAACAACTTCTTCCTTCTTCCTTTCTACATACTTTCAATTAACACATCTGGCTTCTTTCTTTCTCTGTCTGGGTATCTTCTTCCATTTTCATTAGCTTGACTCTGCTCCTTCAACATCTCTGACTGTGTCAAACCTGAACTTTGACTTTGGCTACCAACTCCACTTAATGGTTGGGACTGTGACATTGATTTTTCTTAAACAAAGAACCTGGGTGGAATTAACCATTCTGGAGACTAAGGCTGATGGTGGGCGGGAAGGTCGACATGATTCCAGCTGCATGGTTGGTGGGTGAACACGTAGCGATCTTCCACTTTTGAGCTCATTAATTCTGTAAGAGCAAGGAACTTGGAAAAGCTGATAGTGGGGCGGGCAGGAAGTCCTCCACTCTGCCATTACCTCATGGAGACGAAGGACCTGGCGCCATTTTTAAAGGGAACCCAGAAAGACATTCACTCATTTCAGGCCAAGAGCTCTAAACTATTCCTCCAGAGTCCTTGTGGCTGCAGCCCATACTGGAGAATCTGGCAGGTGTGAGCAACCACATCCTGGGAAATATGAGCACACCTCTGACATTGTCATTTGCTCATCTTTAGATAAGAACACCGCCAGCGATATGCCCATGTTTGGGCCAATGCTCTCCATTGCAGTGGTCCATGTTTAGCAGCATCATGACCTTCTTGAGGTCCCACTGCTTCTTGCTGCTCAGTCCCTTGCTCCTCATGGCTCTGTGCCAATCTGCGATGGGCCCTCCTTCTCCTCCTCTGGATAAGAGCCATTACCAAGGCAGGGTTGCCTGCAGTCTGCAGCATCAACACCTCAGTGGCTAGGTGAACAAAGTGAAGTGCTAGGTTAAGTTAGCATGTCCTTTACTGGTTTCCTTCCATCTCTAAGCCAGTAGACCAGTGCTAAGCCCTTCGCCTGGCCTCCATCTAGATAAGGCATCCCTGCCTCACCCCTTCCAGGTGAAGTACATCTTGGAGGACCAGAGATGAGTGTACCTCCCATACATACATGACAGCATACGGAGGCATTGCTCTTTGACCAGGGTGATGGCAGTGATGTGCAAGACACTTCACATGGACACTTTTCCGCTTGTCTCCACCACCCTTGAGACTATAGAGAGAGACCATTGCCTTGGCAGCATAGAAAGACTTACCAAATGGTCCCTTGTCAGCCATGACCATTCACCCGGGAGGATGGGGGTTTGGAGTCACAAGTTGGCTGCCCTCCACCAGCTGTGCCACTTTGAGCATCCACCCTCCTCCCTCCCTTCATCCCTGCCTCTGATGGCAGCCAATGGCAAAGAATGAATGGGATCTCAATGTTATGAGATCTACAAATCAGGAACAACCTGCTGCAATGCAGGCTTCACCATAGAGAGGAGAATACAAGTGAGCATTTTTGTCATCTTGTTGCCTCATCATTTTTAGGGTGTCCGTTTAGTCAGCTACTTGTGCTGACCTTGAATTGCACCTATCTGAAAAGACCCTCCTCCCACCTCACTGACTGACTAATTGTGTGGTCAAGGTCAGTTTGGAAAAATGATGCGTGTCACCTTTCAAACTCACTATACCACCTTCTACCCTCCCCCTGTCACCCACCAACATCACCTCATCACCATAGACCCACCCAAAATAACCATTCTTCTCCCCTCTGTGACCCTTGAACTTCCCATTAGCATGGACCATATCAGTCCACCTCCACAGATCTTTTCTCCCCTCAGAGCCGACACCTGTCACTGTTCCCATGCCCACCCTGACCCTGCCCCCTCCTGAGCCAACTGTCCTGTCCTCTTCCGTGACCCATCCAATGAGACCTTCACCTACCAGACTCTCACACTGGGCTTGCCACCCTACTGCATCCCATCCCCCCTCTGACCGTGACTGTTCCATACCAGTACCCTGAGTTCTCAGCCCCAGAACCCCACCATCGACACCACCAACCCTGCCCTATAAGACATTCCTTCCCCCAATCCTCAAGACATTATCCCACCCCTTCCCCAGACATTCCCCCACATTCTCCAGACACCCTCCCCACATCTCCCTCAGGCACTCTAGTGTATGAATGGCAAGTAATTCCTTGTTCTTGTCAATTAATTCTAATTGCAAATATGCATTTGATAAATCTATCTTAATGAACAGTTTCCCATTGGCTAAATTAGGAAACAACCTGGGTAGTAGTGGGTAAGTATCATTCTCAACCACTTTATTTACTTTTTGTTATAATCTCCACAAAGCCGAAAAGATCCGTTTGCTTTTTGAACTATCACAATAGGTATGGCCCATTCACTGGTCTTCACCTTCTTAATTTTGCCTGCTCTTTCTAATCCATTCAGCAATTTACTTACTGCTTCTAACTTTGCTCAAGGCACTGGCCTAGCCTTGCAAAATTGTTGGCTGTAATTGTCCTTTATCTTGACATCAATCTTGTAATGCTTAATTTTATCATTTGGTCCTCCTCAGTCAAAGACCACTTTGTGCTCTCTTAGCACTTTCTAAATGATAAATGTATTCTTACTGATCCCTACTGTAAATAACTTGGTCCAGTTTAATCTCATCTTCCTAAACCAATTCATTCCCATTAGCGAGACTTTGTTCCCTCCTACTCCTACCAATGGCAAATAATAGAATGTAGTATCGTATTCCAGACAAACACTTACTTCACCTCACAGTGGCATACTGTCATTGGAACTAGCAGTCAGTTTCACACTGTTTTGTGTAAGGGAATGTGATTTAAAGACTTCTTGTACTCTCCTTTCTTCCAAAGATAACAGACACGGCTGCAGCTGTATGAACAATGAAAGTAAGTTGTGAATCTCCGACTTTCATTTTTACTGTGGGTACTAGGATTTTATCTTCAGCCCTATTTCTTGCTCTGTGACTGAAGATGACACTTGATCTTCCGGCTCGATGACATCAACTTCTGTTTCCACATCTATCATACACGCATTTGAGGATTTCCAGACTCCTGAACTAATTTTAGATCTACCATGACCTTGACCTGGAGCATGGCTATGACCTGGTGCTCTACCATGAGTTGGAGTATTACTGTTTCCTCTACTTTTACATGTCATCTGGATATGACCAACTTTCCCACAGCCATAGCACTTTGATTGGAAGTGGGGGCATATAAATGGTTGGTGGCTACCATAGCAACAGTAGCATCCAAATTTCTGACCCTCAGCCTGTGAATTCGGCTGCCCTAATCCGATGGACCTCCCCTGCTTTCTCAGGTAAAAAGCTTCCTCGCAATTTGTAGCTATCTCTTTCTGCCATTGCCATGGCTGTGGCCTCATTGCAGGCCTCCTTCCATGTCAGCTTATCATCATTGCTCAAAAACTTAGCATTGAGAATAGTCCATCGCACTGGGGTTTCACAGGCAACTGGTTAGACACCACCTCAAAAGCAGCTGGCCCCATTATGGCGAGGAAAATATTTACCTTGTCCTCATCTGCTATTTTATTTGCTTTCAGCCAAATGTATAACCTTTGTTTGTAATTACACCGGTCTTCTTTGTTAGGGTTAATTTTCCCCACTGTCCCCAAATATGCTTTAAATTGTATTTTTCAATTACGTACCATGCTGACTCAATCACTGTGTACCTCACTACAATATGCAAATGAAGCAATCTTTCAAATTGCTTAAACATCCTCATAATCAACTTTAGGAGTTCCAAAATAGTGTCATGATGTTCTTCAGTCCTAATTTCTCAAATGAAATGTAAAACAAATGTAAAATTCCATCCCATCCTTGGTGCAATACACAATAGAAAGGTGGCACCAAGACTAACACATGCTCAGCAGCCTTATTTACACCTTTCTAACAATGAGGACAGCAGAGAGGGCTCTACAGTACAGATCTACAGTGCTAGTCAATGAGGCTTCTTTTTATACAGCCTCTTTACGAATACTGTTCTCTGAACTCAGCACAGATTCAACTTTCACGGTAGCTTCTGATGTCAGTGCTTAAGTAGCACTGTGCTGTCCTTGACAAAGTGTAGCAGTAGAATTTTGGATATTGTTTCCTTTTTCCTGAGGCACTGCTCCGCTCGCTCCCAAAACAACCACCATCAGTTCATTTCTCAAAAAAAGCCTTGCTAATGATCGCCCCAACTCCAACCTCCTTTTCCTCTCAAATGAATGTGTCCAATTCTCCTGGAAATTCTTTTTGGAATTCACAGGGTCTGGTTTCCATTGCTCCAAAATTTGCTCTAAGAAAGACCATGATTGATATTCCCATGTCTCTAACCATGGTGCATTGGTCTTTTTCAATCTCTCTGCACTGATACTACCTATCACACAGTCCTCCTCCAATGTTCCTCTTCCATTGTCCAGCTTGGTAGGACCATACCATTTGATTTCACTTATATATATATCCTATCACCACCAGACATCTCCAACAATAGCTTCTCTTCCCACCCCTACCTCACTACCTCAAGAATCCCTGAATCATATATCCTTGACACATTTCCTCGTCTATGTGTTTCCTGTTAGTGACAACATCATGCAGATATGAAGTTAGCAGGAAGATGACCAATGTGCCTTATTTTACCGGACCATCCCATATCTGAATCAACTGTTCCATGTGCTAGGCTGTATGCTGCCAGGTCGCTGTTTGTCCCGTAATTCAGACCCACATGTTCAGCAAATGCACCGCACTGCTCTTGCAGGTCTGGAATTCACATCTTGCCCATGTTCACATCTGTGGCAGCAACCTATCCCTCCTTAAGGCTGAGCCTTAATTTTGCCTTTTGCCCGCAAAAGTTGGTCACCCTGGTTAGCAGCCACTTGTATGCTGATGATATCCAACTCCCTCACCACCTCTATAGACCTTTCTGCTGCCTCCTTGCTGTATTCCAGCCGAACATTGCAAAGACCAAGCGCATTGACTTCATCCTGCAGTATAAATTCCATACCCTTACCACTGACTCCGTTTCACTTCTTGGCCCACTTTCTCAGGTTAAATGAGACTGTTTGCAATCCTAGCATCCTGCTCAACTCCAGGACGAGTTTCCAATCTCATATCCTCTCAATAACAAAGACCTTCCACTTCCCTAACTTTTCCTGCCTCTGCTGGTACCTCAGCCCGAAAACCTCATTCATAGCTTTGATACCACCAAACCCAATTGTTCCAATGGTCTCCTAGCTGCCTTCTAATCCATCACAAGCTTCAGCTTACCCAAACCTCTATTGCCTATATTCCGTTCCACAGCAAGTAACATTTACATGCAAACATACAAATTAGGAGCAGGTGCAAGGCAGCTCAGCCCCACAAGCCTGCTCCACCATTCAATATGGCTGATCTGATTATAACTTCCTGCCAACCACTGGTAACCTTTCACTCCCTTGTTTATCAAGAATCTCTCTTTCTCTGCCTTAAAAATATTCAAAGACTCTGCTCCCACTGGCTTTTCAGAAAAGGTGTTCCAAAGACTCACTACCCTATGGGAGAAAAAAAAATTCTCCTCATCTCTTTTAAATGGGTAACGCCTTATTTTTAAGCAGTGCCCCCTAGTTATAGATTCTCCCAGAAGAGGGAACAGCCTCTCCACATCCTGTCAAGACCACTCAGGATCTTAAAGATTTCAATCATGTCGTCTCTTACACTTTTAAACTCCGATGGATACTGTACAACAGAAGCATAACCTCCCTATTTTTGAAATCAATTCCCCTCACAATAAATAAGAACATTCTATTGGCTTTCTTAATTACTTGCTGTACTTGCATATTAACCTTTTGTGATTCATGCAGTAGGATAGCCAGATTCTTCTGAGTCTCAGAGCTCCGCAATTTCTCACCATTTACATAATATGCTTCTTTTTTATTCTTCCTGTCAAAATGGGCAATTTCACATTTTCCCACATTATACTCCATTTGTCAGATCTTTGCCCACTCACAACATATCTATGTCCCTTTGTAGCCCAATATGCAATCTTCACAACTTACTTTCCTACTTACCTTTATGTCATCGGCAAATTTAGCATACCTTCAGTCCCTTCATCCAAATCATTGATATAAATTATGAAGAGTTGTGGCCCCAGCACTGATCCCTGTGACACACCACTCATCACATCCTGCCAACCTGAAAATGAGCCACTTATGCCTACTCTCTGTTTCCTGTTAGCAAGCCAATCTTCTATCCATGCCAATATGTTACCACCTACACCATGAGCTTCTATTTGTGGCACCTTATCAAATGCCTTCTGGAAATCAAAGTACAGTACATCCACAAATTCCCTTTTATCCACATGTGACTCCTTCAAAGAACCCCAATAAATTGATTAAACATTAGCCAGAATATTGCTGTCGACATGCGGGGGTGGGCCTGACACACCGATGTGCAAAACGATACTCGATGATATAGGGCACACGTCCCAATGTCATCGCGTGTCATTTAGGCATTTTGTTCGGTGGCCGCACACCAGAGGCGACTGCGAGCCCACTGAATTGTCAAAGGCCTATTCAGGCCATCAGGAAAGTAATTTAGCTAATTAACAGGGCTGCCTGTCCAATCTTAAGGTTGGCGGGCAGGCGAAGAGCCCAAGCGGCCTTCGCGTTTTTCAGAAAACCTCATCCATGGGTGGGATGAGGTTTCCTGAAGGTTCAATAAAATCAAAAAATAAAGTTGGCTAAATTGACAGTCTTGCCCCAGCTCATGTGACACTGTCACATGCGGGGACATGTCTAAATAAATTTTCTCTGTCTTCATTAAAAAATTTCAATATGTACTTAATCTCCCTGAGGCAGCTTCGTGCCCCAACTCTTCCTCCTCCCCTGACCACACAGGTATTGCTGCGTGCTACAAAACACATTTTACGCTTGGCAGGCCTTAATTGGCCCACCCACGTAAAATGGCAGTGCGTAGCCAATTGAGGGCGGCGATCATCTCCATGCCCTCCCCGCCCCGCCCATCCGACATAAGTAAGTTTCTGGCCATGACTTCCCTTTCACAAAACCATGCTGACTTTGCCTGATTACCTTGAATTTTTCTAAGTGCCCTGCCATAACATCTTTAATAATAGTTTCTAACATTTTCTCAATAAGAGATGTTAAGCTAACTGACTTGGGGTTTCCTCATTTTTGTCTCTCTCCCTTTTTGAATAAAGGAGTTACATTTCTCCGAATCCAAGGAATTTTGGAAAAATTTGGCCATCAAACCCAGCCTTGCTCACCTGGGTTGGTTCCCAGTTGTACAATAGTTCAAATTTAAAATTCCCATGCTTGTATTGAAATCCCTCTCAATTTTCACCCTTCCCTATCTCTGTTACTTCCTTCAGCTCTACAGCCTCCCCTCTGAACACACATTCCTTTTGCCTTGGCCTTTTATGCATGTCCCCAACAGCACTGGACTGAAATATCAACCTCGGTTTTATGCTGAAATTTCCGGGGTAGAACGTGAACCTTCTGATTCAGAGGCGGGAGCCCTACCAATGAACCAAGGCTGAAAACATAAGAGAATGCCTCAGTTTGGGCACTGCAAACAAATTGCATCTTTTTTTTCTGCTACGATGGTTATATATGCAGCATTAGGACAAAATTGCCACAGCACACTCTAGTGGACCCAACTAATTTTCATTAACATGTTGTTCATCAGGAACTGCCCAAATATTTCCAGGGAAAACAATGACTAATTCAAACGTCTTGACTTAAGACCCTGTATTCATTCTTCCAAAATCATGTACCTCTGTGACATTTATCCTCTCTTTCTAAAGACTCTAACAGTAAGATATAGATGATCTCACGCAATGTTCCAGGAATGGAACATCAACATTTACTGAGCTCTTAAACTGTAACAGTATGTGATAGTCAAGTAAAATTCATACATTTCAATTTCACCAGCAATTAAGTCATCCTGGTACAGTTCCTTTGAGTAATTTATTGTTATGGTTTTAACATTAAACTAACAGAGTGGAAGAGATTGTGTGAAAACTGTAGAACTTAGATAAACTTTTAATGGAAGGTCAAGTTGACAATAAACACATTTGAAAAAAGGCTTCCTGCTGACAAAAACGAAAGATGGCTGATAGGTCAATGATACCAGGCATTTCATTCTAATTTTGGGACCTGGGTGGAAATTGGCCATAACTTTACAGTCTTGAGAAAGTAAGACAGCTTGCAGCAGTAAGCGAGTGGAAGAATTCACCATCGCACATGCCCTTTCACATTTTCCAGTTTCTAAATATATGGTTGAGGCACAAGTCAGCAGTGCTCCTCTTTACTATGCTAAAATATTCCATGTTAATATCGATTGTTTCATCAGCTTTTTACTTCATAATTCATATTCTAAACTGCTGAAAATGGTAATAGAAAGAGAGTAATTGTGATAAAATTTACAAATCCCAGCCATTGTTTATACATGTCAAATAAATGTTGGCTAATATTGCCACTCCTGTCACGTATCTCTCTTTGTTTGCAAAAATACACAGGGATTGTATAGATACTTAATGGTCAAGCAGTTATAATGTTCTAGGATGCGCAAAGATAGCTTAACTCTTTCTAATCCTAGTAGCTCAAAGCTTGAATTTCAGCATAACAAGCAACAAAGCGTTGCTTTTTTTTTAAACAAAGATCTTTCATTAGTGGAATTCTTTTCTAACAACAACACTTCATTGTTTCAGATGATAATAGTTTAAGTATTACTGACATAAAACGGAAAAAACAAATTCAGTTACTGTAGAGCGTCAGCTCAGCATCACAAAGTTCCAGTAGTGTTGCCATGCTCGAGATCAATTGGACCCTGAGATGGTGCAGCTTTAATGTTTTGCTACTAGAATCCATGTGGGGAAAGTGGGGCTGAGACACTGAAAGTGTATGGATCAAGTATTTAAGGTTGTAAGTGTCACAAATTTTGACATGAAACAGTGCAAAATATCATCTTGAAAGGTTTCTGTCCTGATAGCAGTTATTTCCTATAGGACCATAGACTGCAGGTGTTTGCAGCAAAAAAGGGAGGCCATTTGGCCCCTTGGGGTAGATTTTCAGGTCTGGGAGTAAGACTGGTATTGTGGATGGATATACCACGCATTTTAGAAAGCTTTTGGACAATTTCTATAGGAGTGGCCAGTTCACAACTTCTTTGTGTCTGTGCCAGTTTTGTACTAGACCAATGTAAAACTAACCCCTCTCTTCCCTTACTTTGGCTTTAAAACATTTCTTGAATTTTCTCTTAAACAAATGCAGTGCTCACTTCAACCATTCCCCAACAGCAACACATTCTGTGTTCCTACAAGCTTTTGTACAGAAAGTTTCTCTCAACTGTCTTAGTAACAATTTTAAAATGATGATGCCACATCACTGACTCCTCAACCAAAGTAAATAGTCTTTGCCTAATTGCTCAGTCAAGATCTGAAGCTGAACTAGAATGAATGCTGAATGTTTATTGCCCTGAATTGATTTACAGACACCAAGCGTAAGTTATTGCAAGATCATTTATATTAGGCAAAAGTTGACAATTACGTTTCCTAATTCAAAAACATTTGCCAAACATTAGCTATAATGAGAGACATAAAAACAGTTTGTTTGTTGAAAGGGCTTTTTGAAAATTAACACCATGGTTCCACTAATCAAACAGGATCTGAGGATATTCTTCAGTGCAAAAGGTTCGCCAAATTATTTTCAGGCACTGTTTGCTCCAAATTCTAAACCTGCGGTGCAATGTCGGTATGGGTTTACCAAAGGGAAAATTGTTGATGCTAATCTTGGGAAATACAAAGCTTTGGCATCAAGGGATGTGCCTGCATGGTAAATGAAGGGAGAACCTTATTCAGTTACATTTTCCTAAAATTACATATTGTGGAAGGGTCATTTTCTGCCACAGCTGGCCCCTTGACGAATAATAGATAATCAAGAGGTCACAAATTCTGGTGCGACATATGTCCTGAAGCAACAAAGACAAAACAAAAAAAAAAATGTTATTCAGAAGTAAGATACTGCAGATGCTGAAAATCTGAAATAAAAACAAAAATTGCTAACAATAGCATGGCTGGCAGCAGCTGTGGAGAGTGAAACAGAGCAACCATTTCAAGTCATGGCCTTCTTTCAGAATAGGTAAATGTTATGTAGTTTTATTAATCAAGAAAATCCTATATTGTCTATTTGCTGTTTATACCATCCAAGTGGCTGTGTTCCCTTACTTATGGAAGAGAATATTCCCCCCTTTGGCGGGGGAGGTGTTGTGTGGGGGCAGGCGGGGGTGGTCGAGAACCCAATTGATGCCTCTGATCGGGTCCACACCGCCAGTTTACGTGGGCAGGCTAATTAAGGCCCGGCCAACGTGATGTGCGCCTGGAAGCACCTTGCGTTACCTGTGCAGGCGTGGGCATGATTCCCTGAGTCAAGTCGAAAGAGCGCATGGGTCTTCCTGTGGCACAGAGGTGCCTCAGGGAAATTAGTTTAACTTTCAAAAATGTAAATAAAAAAATAGAAAAATTTTAGGATATGTCCCTTCATGTGACAGTGTCACATGAGCTGGGACATGTCAATGAAAATTAATGAAAAAATGTATTTAATTTATAAAGCCTTCATGAAACCTCACCCTGCCCGTGGATGAGGTTCCATGGGAAAAATTTTCCTCCCGTTGGTGGGGGGGAAGTGTGGGAGTGGGCATGGGTGGGCGCGCCTCCAGTCTGTGCCCCCAATCGGGGTCACGCCGCCATTTTACATGGGAGGGCCTTAATTGGTGCCCCTGCCGACCTGAAAATGAAAATAATGCAGGGTGAAGTTGGGAGTTCCACCCATTGTCATCCCGCGTCATTTTATGTATCGGCAAGCGGGCCTCACCCCTACTCGCTGACCAGAAGATCCTGCCCCATGAAAAATGCGAAGGCCGCCTGGGCTCTTTGCCTGCTTGCCAACTTGATGATTGGACGGGCAGCTCACTTTATTACTTTAATTGATTTTTAAATGACCTTAACAGTTCGGTAGGTGTGCAGCCAACTCAGCTGCGCCCCACTGAACTGAAAATCTAAATGACGCGCGGTGACATCGGGACACCCACCCAACATCACCACGCTTCATTTTACACTTCGGTGAGTGGACCCCGTCCCTGCTCACTGAGCTGAAGATTAGGCCTTGATATCACCCATTACAAGCGCTGGCCCAATTAGTGGAGAAAGCAGACTTGTGAACACTGCCAAGAACTGAATGTCTCAAAGTGCTTTACAACCAATGAAACACTTTTTGAAGTGTTGTAATTTTATAACATAGGAAGTGACATGATATCAGGAAATGCTGAAGGCTGGATATAGCAAAGACTGTGGACCCTGACAACATTGTAGCTGTAGTACTGAAGACTTGTGCTCCAGAACCAGCTATGTCTCCTAGCCAAGCTGTTCCAGTACAGTAGCAACACTGGAATCTACCCAGTAATGTGGAAAATTGTCCAGGTATGTCCTGTACACAAAAAGGAAAAGCCAATCCTGCCCGATCAGTCTACTCTCAGTCATCAGCAAAGTGATGGAAGATGTTGTTGACAGAGCTATCAGGTGACACTTATTCAGCAATAACCTGCTCACTGATGCTCAGTTTGAGTCTAGTTAAGACCATTTTCCTGACCTCATTATAGCCTTGTTGCAAACATAAACAGAAGAGCTGAATTGCAAAGGTGAGGTGAACTTCACTTCAAGGCAGCATTTGGCCAAGTCTGGCATCTAGCAAAATTGAAGTAAATGGCAATCAGAGGAAAAACCCCTCAACTGGTTGGAGTCTCAAAGGATGATGATTGTGGTTGTTGGAGGTCAATCATCTCAGTCCCGGGACATCATCGCAGAAGTTCATCAGGGTGGTGTCCTAGGTCTAATCGCCTGCAACTGATTCTCTCCATCATAAGGTCAGAAGTGAGGATGTTCGCTGATGATTGTACAATGTTCAGCACCATTCGCAAATCCTCAAATACTGAAACAGTCCATGTTCAAATGCAGCCAACGTGAATCGTGTGCTGCAATGCTGATCGCTGCCAGGGTGTGGGTGGGAGAAAGGCGAGGTGGGAATTTGCGCATGCATGTGGGTGCATGCACTGAAAGCTCCCTGAAAGCTGCCTCAGGGAGTCGAAGAATTTTATAAACATAAATAAAGAATTTAAAAATGTTAAAAACATGTTCCCTCTTGTGATTCTGTCACATCATCAGGGACATGTTATAAATGAGATTTAAACATTTTTATTTCATTTTTAATTCCTGTTGGAAACCTTATCCTGCCCATGGATGGGGTTTCATAAAAAATCCAAGGGCTGCCTGGCCGATTTGCCTGCCACCAACCATAAAGTTGGACGGGCAGCGAAAAATTGTATTTAATTATCACTTTAATGGCCTTAATAGGCCTGTAAATTATCAGCGGGCATGCTGCTGACCCCCATACGTGCCCGCCGACCGAAATATCATGTGAGTGCATGATGACGTCAGAATGTTCGCCCGACCTCATCACTCGTCATTTTACATTGGAGCATGTCGAGCGCGCACCCACATGCCGAGCAAAAAATTCAACCCCTCGTTACCATTGACCAGAAACTGAACTGGACCAGCCAAATAAATACCGTGTTTACAAGAGTAGGTCAAATTCTGCAGCAAGTAACTCATCTCCTGACTCCCGAAGCCTGTCCACCACCTAGAAGGCACAAGAAGAATGAATCTAACTCAAAAGGTGGGAGTGCTACCTGAGTCATGACTATTAACTTTGTTTACAAAATAACAGTGACAACATTTCTGAAGTGTTTAATTGGCTTAAAGCAGAATGACCCGAGGACATGAAAGGTGGTGTGTGGTGCAATTTATTTTCTTCTCCTTTCTTTAGAAATTGGCTAGCCTGCAGTGTGGGTATGAGATTCACAACCAGCCACATCAGTTCAGATTGAGGTGGGCAGTATGCAAACTTGATGTACCCATCTGATCTGAATGATATTTAGAATTGACCCAATTGGCTCCCACACTGCCTACTCCTGAGTGCTGCCTGCTGCCTCTGTGCAGAGCAGGGGGCCAAAGCAGCTTTATTTGTAGACCAGATGTTACAGCCAGCCTGCTCTTCTTAAAGGCAGGCTGTTCTTCCAAAACGAACAACATTACTGGAATTCAACTTAGAACAAACTGAACACCAGGTGTTATGACACAGCAGTTAGTAAAGGTTGAGTTGTTTAGATTCCAGAGGGAAACTTGAACAACTGTCATAACCTATATTTTCAATTGGTATGTTTGAGATGCAGCTCTGAATTCAGCAACAAGATCACCGAGCCACAAGAGGTTTTTTATATAAAACTAAATTAAACATTTATTAATTTAACAACAAATTAAATGCATTCACATGTCTACAAATTACTACCAGAATAACTTTTAAACAAATTCCCAAATTAATCACTCCCAGGTAAATCTTCACCCAAGGCAACAATAACCCATAGACTTTAAAGAGACACCAGGCAAAGCACATTTGACCTTATGAATTCAAAATGAGGTCCCTTGCAATTTGGTTCCTTTGCAGACAGTTGTAGGCTTACAGGCTGGATGGATCTTAAACGCCTCTACCTTACACATAATCTCCTTTCCCTCTTTATCCCAAGCTTCCCCTCTGAATGTAAATGTTCCATGGTATCACTAAGTTTTCTTCACATCTTCTAACAGTAACATTTTCATCCCACTAATTTTATTATTGCTTGGCACATTGCTTGGCATTTCCCAGCTGGGTGCAAGGTTTTACTCTTGAATGCTTCATTCAACAAATGCAAATTTACACTTTACCTTCCATCCTCACTGTGCACCCAATTAACACTCAAAACTACTATACACCAAAACACCCAACAAGCTAGCTTTAATCTAATTAAGACACACACAGTCAAACACATAGGACAAGAATTTCCCCCTATCGGGGTGGGGGGGGGAGGTTGAAGTGTAGGCGCACAAAGGTGCACCTCCGATCGGTGCCCCCGACTGGGGGCAGGCCGCCATTTTACGTGGGTGGGCCAATTAAGGCCAGCCCAACGTGATGTCCACATGGAAGCGTTATGCTTCCCTAAAGGATTCCCTAAACCGAGAATGCGCTCTTTCGCGCATGCGCACAAAAGAACGCACTCATCTCCTGAGGCTCAGGGAGATCAGCTCTAATGTACAAATTATTAAAAATAGAAAAAAAAAATCCTTGACATGCCCCCTCATGTGACACTGTCACATGAGTTGGGACATGTCCATAACTTTTTTAAAAACTTTAATTAAATTTTTTAAAACCTACATGAAACGTCATCCCACCTGTGGATGAGGTTTCCTGCTTTTTCTAATGCCTGCCAGGGCTCCTGGCCTGCCCACAAACCTTAAGGTTGGACGGGCAGGTCCATTAATTACTTTAATAACTCTGTCAATGGCGTCAATTGGCCATTGACAAGTTGGCGGGCGCACAGCTGATTTTGCTGAGCCCCCACCTTCCTGAAAATTTAAATGGGCCGCAGTGACGTCAGGAGTTCTGCCCCACCTCATCCCACGTCATTTTACACGTCGGCGGGTGGGCCCTGCCCCCCACTCGCCGACAGGAAAATCCTGCCCATAGACACAGACCCCACTACAACTCCATTTTAATAATAATTTCCATAACGTTATAGACATTAATATCTCTTCATGACAGCAGGGCACAGAAAGGGTTGCAAAGTGATAGATGCAACATTGGTGACATTAGTGATGGAGGTGGACAGGAGTCTCTGAAGGATGACTCTTAGTGGGGATTGGGAGTAGGTGGCCAGGGATATCCAACCATGGATTCTGGACCTGAGAAATAGCAGTGCCAAAAAAAGCCTAATGACCTGACGTGAGAGATCAGGTCAATGAATTACCCAGCACACCAGCAGCCTCTCACACTGCTCAGTGCATCACACTTCCATCACTCAGCCAGCAGCAGTCCGTACTGCTCAGGATTCAGGCCTAAAAGAGACACAACCTCACATAACTACCAATGCTGTCAGCCTCACGCCCATCATCTCTTGCCTTCACATACCTCCAGCTATTCAAATGCGGCCAACACAAACATAGCGCTACACAATCACAGGCGTTCTGCCGTCTCATTTTCAGGAAAAAGTGGCACACAATAGAAGAACAGAACCATTGGGGGACATGTGTCTGCATCTCCTGAGCCTTGTGGAGGATATGGCTCTCTACATCACAGGGCCAGCTGTGACAGGGCTCCTAGTATCCAGCATTGCTGAGAACATTGAGGATGATGGCATCTTTTTGCCTCATGTTTCATTGTGTGGTCAGAGTCTAGACAGGGGTTTTAGGGATTGTCTATTCTTCTGAAGTATGCTGCTCGAGACTATAGTTTCTCAAAACCATTACTCTTTATTTGCAGCAAGTATTTACACATTTGGACTTCTGCATGAGGTTAGAGATTCACCTCCTTCCAGGTCTTTCTTGCTTCTCAATCATGTGATCTGACATCATTCTTACATCAGCATCATGTGTGCCTCTGTCGTTAACTCTTTACTTTACACCTCATGCCCCTTCTCAACTCCCAGCTCACCATGAACTGTCACCCGCTCAGTCAGAGAAGCCCAGGGAGGAGGAGAGAGAGTGATAGCACAACACTGATGTCGAGGTCCTATTGCCTGATCTGACACTCTTGGTCTCTGGCTCAGATACTGACACTGCACATATCATTGAAGTAAAGTATATATTTGGTATCAGAACATGGTCATCTGGGCATGGGTGGCCCACAACCAGAATGCTTCATTTACCAGCTCCCCGTAGGGTAAGACAGCAGACAAGCTCTGCTGCCAAGGATGAAGATGAGGACACTTAATGAACATGCAGATTATCAGAGCATAGACACCCCGCCTGCAACCCCCCCAGACAAACTCCTGGCACTGTCAATGAGCATGGAGAAGTCTAGATCTAACCTGAGAGAGGGTCTCTGCTCCATCTCCCTGTCATGTACAGACCCAAGGCACAGCCACTGCTGCCCTCATTCCTGTTACAGCTTTTGTGTGGACAGGTCACCTACTTCTCTGCAAGCCTCAGCCTCATCTTTGGTACTACAGCCAGAATGTTGTCAGAGTCCATAGCGTCTGCTGTATCCAGCCTTCAGCATTTCCTGATATCACATTATTCCCTACATTACAAAATTACAACACTTTGAAAAATATTTCATTGGTTGTAAAGCACTTTGAGACATTCAGTTGTTGGCAATGTTCACAAGTCAGCATTCCCTACCCCACCCCCACCATACAATCCTCCATGAGGATTCAGCAACACTCTCTGGCAAATCCAGTGATTCACTACAACACTTCCATAAGGAGTCCAGAGTACACCCAGGCACTGCAATCGTAAACAGTTAAAGGAATACAAGCCAAGTTTGTACAATCTGCAGTCATAATTTAACGGTCTAAGTCCCGGTATCATTCTGGAAAATCTGCGCTTTGCCCACTCCAAGGTTAGTATTTCCTCTTGGGGATGCAGTGCCCAGAACTGCCTGTGCCACAAAACTCAGTACCATTATGGACTCAGCCAAAGAATTTAGCTGCTGCATCACCAAAAGTAACTCCAACTCAACTGACAGGCTCATTCTTACTTGATTATTTTAGTTCACTTTCATGGAAAACTGCTACGTATTTTTCTGTAATGCAATCAAAATGCCTTCGCAAGCAAATGAAGGTCTTTCCAAACAAAATGTCACCAATCACATTTCCCCATTGTCAAAGTAGTCCAGACAACAGAGGAAAATGTTCTGCGAGTTTTGATGTCTGTCTTAAACGTTCCTTTTGTGATGTGAGTGGAGTACACCATGGGCTGAGTTTTGCTTTCACAATAGCGTTGAGGCGAATGGTGTGCTTGGTGTTATTTTTGTGTAAGTTTCAGATGAGGGCAGAAGCACGATTAAGCATGGGATTGTAAATGTTGCTGTCTGAGTTGCATTGTTCTGCTATTATCTTTTCGAAAACCGTGTTGTGTGGCTCACCATTGCAGTGCATGAAATGACAATGTTACTGTATTTGCACAGTAAATATGAAATAAACTCGCCATTGAAACTTAGGCAAATTGATATTGAATTCACCCACTCTAGCTTTCGCTTCCTTTGTCCTTGCGCTGTCAATTTCACAATCCTTCAATTTGCTTGGTTAAGGAGATACTCTGTTGCTTGCCCTGTTCACTCAGGTAACAGATGCCCTGTACATTTCCATCTCCCACTTCCAGGGCTGGAGATTAAACAGACAAGTGCAAATCTGACTGATGGCAGGCACCAGTCATTGACTAGTTATGGTCAAATCTAAGCCATTTATCACCATCTGGTTGGTCCCCAGCTTCATCCACAGACTCCATGGTAAACAGTTCAGCTGCATGCTCTGCATTTGGAGATTTCAACGCCTTCCCTCCACAACTGCCTTAAGGTTAAAGATAATTCTTTCCTTCACTTTGTTTTTTGAGTTATTCTTATTTAGCACTGTACAAACTGGCCACTCTACTAGTTGTTGTGTAATTTGTACCTAAAGCACCTCAAAACCTCCCCTATAGTGGACCAAACAATGAAGTATGGTTTCGTCGTGGTCTTGGCTGGTTTGTCACTATGTGCAAAACTGGACTGATGGTTACCAAAATGCATCATTTTCTAAAAGCTAAGTTGATTGTTTGTGACTAGTTTAACTGCTTAATATTTGGGAAAGTCAATTATTAAATGCTTTAACTTACTGCTAATTATGTGAATAAACAGTTTTTTTTATTCTTTAATGGGATGTGGGAGCCACTGGCTACACCGGCATTTATAGCCCATCCCTAATTTCCCCTGAGAGGGTGGTGGAGAGCTGCCTTCTTGAACCGCTGCAGTCTATATTGGGTAGGTACACACACAGTGCTGTTAGGGACGGAGTTCTAGGATTTTGACCCAGTGACAGTGAAGGAACGGCAATATATTTCCAAGTCAGGATGATGTGTGGCTTGGAGGGGAATTTGCAAGTGGCGGTGTTCCAATGCATCTGCTGCCCTTCTCCAACTAGATGGTAGTGGTCGTAGGGTTTGAAGGTGCTATTGACAGAGCCTTGGTGAGTTGTTGCAGTGTATCTTGTAGGTGGTACACACTGCTGCCACTGTGCATTAGGGCAGAGGGAGTGGATGTTGGAGGTGGTGCATGGAGTGCCAATTAAGTGGGCTGCTTTGTCCTGGATGGTATCGAGCTTCTTGATTGTTGTTGGAGCTGCACACATCCAGGAAAGTAGAGATTATTCCATCACACTCCTGACTTGTGCCTTTTTGATGGTGGGGAGGCTTTGGGGAGTCAGGAAGTGAGTTATTCTCTGCAGAATTCCCAGTATCTGACCTGCTCGTGTCATCACAGTATATATATGGCTAGTCCAGTTCAGTTTCTGGTCAATGGTAACCCCCAGGATGTTGACAGTGGGAATTCAGTGATGGTAATGCCATTGAATATCAAAGGGAGATGGTTGGATTCTGTGTTATCGGAGATGGTCATCTCCTGGCACTTGTGTGGCTTGAAAGTTACTTGCCGCTTGTCAGTCCAAGATTGAATGTTGTCCAGGTCTTGATGCATATGGGCATGGACTACTTCAGTATTTGGGGAGTCGGGAATGGTGCTGAACATTCTGCAATCATCAGCGAACATCCCCACTTCTGATCTTATGATGGAGGGAAGGTCATTGATAAAGCAGTATATGATGCTTGAGCCAAGGACACTACCCTGAGGAATTCCTGCACTGATGCCCTGGAACTCAGATGATTGACCTCCAATAATGACAACCATCTTCCTTTGTGCCAGACATGACTCCAACCGGTGGAGTGTTTTCCCCCAATTCTCATTAACTCCAATTTGGTTAGGGCTCCTTGATGCCACACTTGGTCAAATGCTGCCTTGATGTCAAGGGCAGTCACTCTCACCTCACTTCAGGAGTTCAGCTTTTTTGTTCATGTTCGGATTAAGGCTGTAATGAGGCCAGGAGCTAAGTGGCCTGGCAGAACCCAAACTGAGCATCAGTGAGCAGGTTATTGCTGAGTAAGTGCCGCTTGGTAGCACCGTCGACAACCTCTTCCATCACTTTTCTGATGATCAAAAGTAGACTGATGGGGTGGTAATTGGCCGGGTTGGATTTGTCCTCCTTTTTGTGTACAGGACATATGTGGGCAGTTTTCAACATTGTTGCTTTATTAGCAATTGTGGGCAATAAACCCATGTCTTTCATCCACATAACTAAAATAGTTATGGACAGGATGATTCCACTCAAAGTAATTGTGCTCACTTCGTTGATCCATGAGCAGCAATAAGCTCCTTCAAGGTCTTAGATCTAGATTATTGTATTCATTTATTGATTCATGCATCAAATATTTATTTACTGTACTACTTTCAGGCAGCATGAAGGCTCCATGCAAAATCAGACCCCATTCACTCCTTGAGTGAGATTCTAGAGAGAATGTCAAAAGCTAATTGCTCTCTGGTATCCAGCTCAAGAAGAATTTTGACATGCACTTGGGCTCACACACCCACTCAGTTACAGAAACTGTGATCCAGGAAAGTTAAAGGACACATCTCGGTTCTTCTCCCAGATAACTGTGCTAAGACATTTAAACTGGGTGAGTATCAATTTGTTTCAATAGAAGTGTACTTGAAAACTAAACTCAGACATAGAGAATTTCTTATTTTAGATATGGTTCTACCTTGCCTGTCGGAGTTGTGCCTGTTGTCCCAGACAATTCTGCAGTTGCTCTACCAGCATGAGATTGGGGTTTTTCCTATCTGCTTGTGGACTCCAGGCAGTCCTGCATGATTCAGCACCATTGGAATGAGGAATCCATGATGTATTGAGAAGGTCAATTAGAGTGACAATGAAACTTTGAAATTGAGCACAAGCCGCATGCAAAGAAGCCAATAATGAGTTATCTTCAAACAAAATAAGAATTGTTGATAAATATGAAGGTGTACAACCCAACATGAGGATATAAAGCCCAATATGTTGACTGTCTCCTCTCTCTATGAGAGTCAGCTATGTTTCTCCAGCTCTTTTTTCTTTTAGTTCCATGATACTCTCTGTTTGTGTCACTGGTTTCAAAATCATCCTCCACCATTGATGGCCATGCCTTCAGCTATTTGAGCTCCAACCTCTTGAATTCCCTCTCCAAACCTCACAGACTCTCTTTCCTCCATTAAGACGCTCATTAAAATCTACTTCTTTGCTCAAACTTTTTCTCACCTGTCCCAATATCTCTATTTGGCTCAATGTCAAATAACATTCCTGTGAAGCACTTTGGGATGACGGAACTATGTTAAAGGTGCTATATAAATGCAAGTTAATTTGTACTAGAATATGCCAAAACACATCAATTTTCAGCATGCTAGTACAGTTGGAATACTGCAGCCATGTGTAGCATTGTCAGAACACTCCTTGGTTGAACCAATATGAGCAGTATAGTAGTGTATAGTCAGAATGGATTCATTCAGGTAGTGGCTTTATCAGAGAGACTACAGACAGGTTTAACAGAATGCTTTGTCCCCTTTTTGTGGATGGGTGTTTTGAATTGAATGCTGAAAAAAAACAAGCTTTAGCCTTTCACTACCCAAAGACTAATCATCTGTCATTTTGGACTAAAAGCTCTCAGGTAAACAGCAATGACCCCAAGTGAATTTAAGTGCGGTAACTCATTTCGTTCCTATAAGCTTTAAGTGCAATTAATGCGCTCGCTGATACTTGTGAGTTAATCATAAGTATCATTGAATAAATAGCTTAACTTCTTATAACTGTAACCATTAGCAACTTTTTGTGTTTAATGGATCCCCTGTTGTAATCTTAATGATTTATTTAATTATATCAGCGTTTGATCTCTGTTGGTGTCCTTGAAAAAAGCATGTTAAGGAGACAACATTCTGCAAAAAGTCCTTTTATTCCTTTAACAGTGGCAGGTCACATTAACACTGTGAATGTATCACAGCAGACATTAGGACAGACTCTCAGATAATTGCTCATTTAAATCATTTAACTTGTCATATTACAAAAAGTCAAAGGTGCCAGTTTCCATTACTGGCTAGAAATAAAACCAAAATTACAGAGGATAAAACATATTTATGACAGAAATGACTTTCTGTACTTAATTAGTGTATGATGCAGTGTTCAATGATTGCCAATTAACCCAATCTGCGCTCAGTTTTTCTCTCCTTGTAGTCACCGATATTAACACCACAATTTTGGATATGTAAAACCATGTTCCCTTCGGACTTCTCTTACTTGGTAGAAACTCACTAAAGATTTATCCCTAGTAAAATACTAGAATGCAGTTACGTTAATCAGGGGAAGGTTTTAATCAGAGGTTCACTGATATGGTTAACATTTGTTGATATTTCACAGACTCCAGCAATAAAACTTGCATTCTAACTCATAAATTGCCACCGTTCCACCTCAGGACATGTGCAAAGCCTTGTGCATTGGGCTAGAAATAAACCAGTTTTACAGTTGAAAGCAAGCATGATTTACCTTCCTTATTAGCATTTGGTCTCACATCATTATAAATGTGTGCAAGGGAAACACCAGCTGACTTTGCTCAAGGTACATTGCGAACATATTTTACAAAGCTGCACAAAAGGCATTAGAGTTTGAAATAATGTAACACGTTCCTACGTATTGGATCTTTGTTATGTACAAACCAGGAGCATGGAACCTGTGTGATATGTGGACTAATACATAAGGAGACTGCCTCAGTTGGAACGGCACTGTTGGTGTTTAACTAATTATTTCTCTTCAATATTTTAGTACTAGTCTAACACTATAATTTGTGATTGTGTGTTCAATACCCACCCCAGAGACTTGAGCACAAGATCCAAGCTGGCACTCCAATGCAGAGCTGAGGGAATGCTGCACTGTCAAAGATGCCATCTTTCAGACAAGGCGTTAAACCAAGACCTTGCCTGCATCCTCAAAGGGATGTAATTCTGCACATCCCTTTAAAAGAAAAGGAATTGCCCTTCTTCCAAAGCAAAGGGAACAGGGATTTAATCTTTGCAAGAATGTTTGGCAATCATTGAGTACATGAGTATATCATCACTACATGTTTTTCCACCATGCAAGGATTTTTATAAGAGAAGAATTAAACGAGGTGGGCATCTCCACTCTTTAGAAAGTGGTCAACTGATCGGTGCTTATGATTTAGCTATGCTAAATATCAAATAACATCCAGTCCAACAATTTAAGTGTCATTTGTGGCCCCTGTGTTAGAATGCTGTATCTTCAATTACAATTTGAGACCTCAGCACAAAATCTAGGCTGACAGTCCAGTGCAATAGTGATGGACTGCTGCACTGTCAGGGGTGCTGTATATCGGATGAAATGTTAAAGACATAAAAGATCTCATGACATTTTTGGAAATAGAGCGGGGGAAGCTCTCCTGGTGTCCAAGTCAAACATTTAACGGATGATGTGTCCACAAAAAGCAGGACAGATCCAGACTGGTCAACTACTGCCACATCAGTTAGCTGTCCATCACTTTGCCGATGATTGTAGGACTCATTGACACTACTATCAAATGGTACTTACTCACCAATAACCCACTCACTGATGCTCACTTTGAGTTCTGCCAGGGCAAGTCAACTCCAGACCTCATTACAGGCCTGGTCCAAACATGGATAATAGAGGTCACAATGATTGCCCTTGACATCGAGACAGAAATTGAAGTAATTGGGAATTCAGACACCTCTCTACTGGCTGGAGTCATAACATGTACAAACAACAATGATTGTGGTCATTGGAAGCCAATCGTCTCAGCCCAGGACATTGCTGAAGGAGTTTCTCAGGGCTGTGTCCCAGGTACAATCTTCTTCAGCCACTTCATCAATGATTTTCCCTCCCTCAAAAGGTCAAAAGCGGGGATGTTCTCTGATGATTACACAATATTCAGTACAATTTGCAACTCCTCAGATAATGAAGCAGCCCATGCCTGCATACAGCAAGACCTGGACAGCATTCAGGCTTGATGTAATAAGTGGCAGCTAACATTCATGCCACACAAGTGCCAGGCAATAACCATTTCCAACAAGAGAGAAATTAACCACCTCCCCTTGACATTTAATGGCATTGATATTGTCGAATCCCCCGCCATCAACATTCTGGGGAATCACCATTGACCTGAAATTTAACTGAACCAGCAAGAACATGTCAGAGGTTCAAGATGGCAACTCACCATCACCTTCTCAAGGAAAGTTAGGGACAGACAATAAATGCTGATCTTGCCAGCAACACCAACATCCAATGAATGAATTTTTAAAAAATAACAGAGCTGTTCATAATTATCAGAGGTTTCGATAGGAGTAAACATTTCACTTACGGGAAGACTGGTGACCTGAGGATACAGACTGAAGGTAATTGGCAAAAGAACTGGGGGGAGAGGAGGAGATTTTTTTTAGACACTGAGTTATGGGGATCTGGAATGCACTGCCAGAAAGAGTGATAGAAGCAGATCCAACAGGGACTTTCAAAAAGGGAATTGGATAAATACATGAAGAGAAAAATTGATTGGGCTACACAAAAAGAACAGGGCAATAGGGCTAATTGTATATGCCTATGTGTGTTTTTGAAAAGCGGGTACAGGCATGATGGGATGGATGGCCTCCTTCTGTGATATGTGATTCTATAAGTCAGAAGGTGTGATGATCATACATTGTAGTGGTGTAATCAGGTCCTCTTTGAGTATTAAATCCAGCTCTTGTTTCCAAGAAATAAAAGAGGTATTTTGAAACAGTGCATTGAAGAATCACAATGCGGTGTTGTGATCTAGTTGGGGACCAGTAGACAAAGTTAGAAATCCCAGTTACGCACTAGGAGAATATAGCCACAAGATTCTGCAGTTTTAAACTGACAAAATAAACTTTACTATACAAAGTCAGAAAAGTAAACAATCTATAATATCTGTCATATACTCTAAAATTTAGAATTAACATGAAATAAATATGAATTAACAGGCAATTTATGGTCAAACAAACACACCACACTGCACATTAAATGGCAGATGCAACCAAGACTGATCCCACGGATTTGTCAGCAATCCACCCAAATGTCAATGATCACTATGAGTCACAAAATCTCATTAAGACTCTGTCTCCTTCACAAGGGATTTCAACTCCTCACTTTTGAAGATCTAAATTCCTCTGAATTCCTTCAAAAGCCACTCCACTTCATACTGCTTCAACAACTGCTCATCTCCCGATGGTTTGATCTCTTCTTCTGAGACCGAATTCCATGGAATTCACAAAGCTGCACTTTTGCCTCTAATTACCACTAAAATTCCAGCTCTTTTTCAGACTGCTAACTTCGCTGAGCTACCACTGCCCCCCAGGTTTCTCTGAACTCCAGTCTCCTGGTAGCACAAGGCTATTAATAGCTCACAGGACTGCTTTGAGCCCTAATGACATGGAGCCTGCTAACAGCAGCACCTTTCCTCCTGCTGCAGAACAATCATATCAATTGAAACCAGTGAAACTTCTTAGGCTCCATGAAAATTAGCCTTTCAGGATTCGCTGAATGCTTTTAAATTAATTTAGCTGTAACTCACAGAACAAAACATCTCTCTGGACTGCACTTCTTTACAAGCAGTGTAGACATCACATCTCCAGTTCTCCAGCTAAGTCCACCTGCTGTTTTATGGCTCTTACCTTTCTTGCTGTAAGTTCCTTAAGTCAACATGGCCCCACCTTTTAAATGTAATAGTCTCCAAGCTGCTTTAGTTGCATTGATCCTATTTTTCCACAGATAAACTTTAATCCTCCTAGAACTAAAAGTTACCTCTAAAGTTAACATGAACCATGAGCTAGACATTTATCACAGATAAACCCAGTGAACATGATCCATTAATGAGGAAAGACTGTGGCTTTCCAAGTTGGAAAGCATGTCCCTGAGAGGTGATCTACTGAAGTATGTAAGAAATGTTAATGCTTTTGAAAAGTTTAAACAGACTTAAATTAAATTATGGGACCAGAACTAAGACAGATTCAAGCTGATATTTTTAGACTGATATCAGGACATTCTTCTTCAGACAAAGAAAGCAATTAAACAACAGAAACAACAACAACCTGTATTTATATAACACTTCTTTTATAATAAAACATCCCAAGATGCTTCACAGGGGCATTATTAAATGAAGTTTGACAATGAGCCACATAAAGGCACATTAGGTGGCCTAAGGCTTGGTTTTAAGCTGTGTCTTAAAGGAAGAAAGTGAAGTAAAGAAACAGAGGTTTAGAGATGGAATTTCAGAGCCTAGGCCCTAGACAGCTGAAGGCACAGTTACCAATGGTGGTGATTAAAATTGGGATGCTCAAAGAGGCCAGAACTGGAGGAGCATGAAGACTGTAGAGCTGGACAATTCTACAGAGTTTGGGAAGGATAAGGCCTTGGAGAGATTCAAAAACCAGGATGAGATTTTTAAAATTGAGGCAATGCTCATCCAGGAGCCAAAATATGTCAACGAGCACATGGTAATGCATGAATGGTACTTGGTGTGAGTCTACTAATTGTCCAAATGGAGTATAGGAGAAAAAAAATCCAAAACCATTTATGAACCAATCAGATTGTACAATGGGAGAAGGTTAGTTCATTCATCCAAAGAGACCTTAAGGTGGGTTGAAGGCCTTCTGTATCCCTAATTAGTTTGTGATTTTGGAGGGAGATCCTGCTGACAATATTTCTCAAAGTCAAAACAACACTTGAGCAAATAAGTACAAAAGAGAAGACAAATAATTTAAATAAAACCAACTTATTCTGTTTAAAAAATGAAAATATAAGTCGATAAATAACTGCAATACATAGTGATGTTGAATACAATTAAATAATTCAACTATGATGCTGATGTGTACAATGTTCTTGAGAGTTTTGAGGTCAGTGAATTAGAAAGTTTCAACATCTCCCGGTATCTCACTGAAAATATGTTTTTTTTCTCTTATGTTGTGAGGTTAGGGGGTCAAGATAGTACAGTGAAATACTGCTCAAATTTAACAGAAATTTAGCTTCTGGTTCTGGGAGAACACAAAATGGACTGATGTAAGGCAGAGTAAGATCACACAGGAATCATAGAAGATTGGGGTTGAAGTGCCTGGACACTGTAATTAAGCAATGGGACAGCAGTGCATGTGTATTTAACAAGTTTGTCTGAAGCTTCTCTCTGCTATCTATTGTGTATTGAAAATTACGTTGTATATTTTGCCCACTTAAGGCTACCATACACACATGTACCGGCAGAGGAAGTCTAGAGAAATAAAGAAAAATCTGTTGTTTTAACAGCACATGCGGTTCTCTTTCTGAATGCTTCTTACTGAATATTTTACTCTTTCTCCTCAAGAGCTTCACAATGGTGATGAGGATGGCAGAATTAGGAAACATTGCTTTCAGGTATGAAACTTTTGGAAGGCATTTGTCTACTTTCTGGAGACAGCATTTTGAGTTGGAGATTTCAGGACATGTTAAGCACACACAGGAAGGGATTAGCAAGAGGAAAGCTTGCACATTGTGTACACACACATACTGATCTGGCCAAAATAGCCACACACACAAAAAAAAGTCTCAGATCATCACAAAGATGTTTTTCTTTAAAAGGAACCTGATCCCAGATCCTTGATAATGCACTAATCAATGCATTGCTGATCAATTGTCTATGTCATTGTCTATGGCTGTCCACCACGTTTTGATGTGCATTCAAAGCCATCATTTGTATTCCCAAGTTGGCAAAAGCGACTGCGACTTTTTGAAGGTGCGATGGCAAGTTTTTCAATCACAGCTGAGAGAAGAAAAAAGGCCTTACTTCTCCACTATGGAGGTGAAGAATTGGAAGATATTTTTGAGACAATTCCGCCTGAGCTAAATGACTATGACTCAGCAAAAAAATGCACTTACAACTATTTCACACCCAAGAAAAATACCATATATGAAACACTTGTCTTCCGATGCACTAAGCAAGGAGGAAACAAATGAATTGGCCAATATTACACGCGATTGAGGTGACTAGCAACTTGTGACTTTGGTGATGATGAACATGTCACGTGGGAAATCAAAACACAAATAATCAAAGGTTGTCTTCCCAGTCAACTATGCTCAAAAGAATTTGTGAAAGACAGAAAGGTGTCAGAGCTGTTGGATTAGCAAGATCACCATTGCTTTCAAAGTCCAGAGCTGCCAACAGTAATTACCACATTCCAAGTTCAATTCTTGCAACAACAGCTTGCTCAAAGAATGTTCCCACTTTGGCAGTACTTATCCACACTGACCAGAGTGTCCTGCTACTGACAAACAGTATAAAGCTTGTGGAAAACTCAACCACTTTGCTCATGTTTAACCCCTATCAGCAAACTCAACTACTGATACTATTACCAAAAGAAGTGTGCCATGTATTCATGCCGCAGCAGAAGTGAGAGAATGTAGCCAATGTAGAGGTGGATGACCCTGAGTATACTTTTATTCTCTCTATCGGTCAGATCAATCAGCCAAATGGTTGATACAGTGGCCATTGGCTGCTCTGACGTAAACACTCTTCTACATACAGGACCATCTGTCAACCTCATGGAAGACAAAACATTCAAACTTCAGGACTGCCCCATTCTCTGAAAAACAGGGAATACAAAAAATTTCTCTTACAACAGTGACAAACTGCTGAAAGTTTGTGAACTTTTGAAACACCAATCTCATTTAAGACACCAGAACAAACGTTGTATTCTATCATATCTGGAGGCTATGACACACTTATCAGTTCCCACACAGCAACAGATCTGCACGTTTGCAATCACATACACGATTCCTACATGTACCAACAACATTCTCGAATTCTACGCTGACCACTTCACTGATATCAGCAAACTGTAAGTGTTACATGCAAACTGCTTGTAGACCCCAATGTGCTCCCAGTACTGCATCAACAGTGACAAATGCCATTTAATGCCAGAAAGCAGTTAGAGAAGGAACTTCAGCATCTACTCAACATTATTGAGAAAGTTGGGGATTAGCCTACTCCTTGGGACTCACCCATACAAGGCGTCAAGAAACCCAAGAGTGAGGTGAGGTCACCAAACCAAGTCTTACAACAAGGAAGACACTTAAAACCAACAACTGATGACATCATAGAGAAAGTGAATGATGCTAAACACTTTACTAAACCTGAGCTCAATGCAGAATACCATCAAATCAAGCTTGCAGAAGAATCGAGGTATCTTACAGTATTTTCCATTCACATTGGACTTTTTTGATACAAGAGGCTCAATTTTGGAGTCAATTCAGCAGTTGAGAGATTTCAGCACATGACTCAGTCTGCACTTCAAGCACTTGAAGGCACGATGAACATCATAGATGACGTTCTCATCTACAGGCACACTGAAATTGAACTTGACGCAAGCTTAGATAATGTAACCTCACTGTGAAGTGCTTGCTCAATGGAAGCAGAATCAAATTCTTTAGTCAAGCGTTCAGCATTGAAGTATGACCCAAGGAAATTTGAAGCCATTGCAAACATTGTGGTTCCTACAAATGTGCAGGAAGTCCAGAGTCAGCTAGGGCTCATCACACACTGTAGTCATTTTATCCCTGACCTCACGTTATCTGCCCCCCTATGCAATATGTCAGAAGGGGCCACCAAGTGAGTGTGGACCTTATCACACAAACAGGCTGTACACCAGGGCAAACAACAGCTGTCAGCAAGTTACACAAATGCCATCTCCAACCCTGAGAAAACCACCCAGATAGTTTTGGATGTAAGCCTGGTTTGGCTTAGGTATGATTTTCGTGCAGAAAGACAAGGCAGAGAACCAATCAGTTGTGATGGTCAGCTGATCACTGATCCTATAGAGCTACATTATTCACAAACAGAGAGAGAAGCAGTCTCAATCACTTTGGGTACCTTACACTTTCATCTCTATACATATGCAAGCGAGTTGGAAGTAATAACCAATCATAAACCAACAGTAAGGTTGTTCAACAATCCACATAGCAAACCACTCACTCAAATAGAGCATTGAGTGCTCAAGCTACAACAGTACAAGTTCCCTGTTGAGTATCATCTAGTAAATTCAACCCAGCCAGCTATCTTTTGCAACATCCATTGCCAACAGTCAGACGATATCCTACTCATGAGAGAAAGCGTCCACCACACTTTAGTGATGTTAGAAAGTAAACTATTTTCAGTTGGTGGTCAAATCTTTCATCTCATTGTATATGACTGAGTACATTGTTGAATCAATACAAAAGTTGGCATATGTAATTGTGTTACTGGTGAATTTGAATGTTCATGTTATGCTTAAGTTTATTGTTTACATGTTTGGAAACAAACTATTGAAAAATGATATGCCTCTTATTTACTAACAGTGGAAGGGATGTAATGTAGTGAATATTGTAAAGTGCAATTTGTCCACTTAAAGCTACCATACACACATGTACCAGCAGAGGTAGTCTAGGTAAATAAAGCTGGATTTCACAGGAGCAGGTGTGTATTGCTCACCATCCACTGCCCCCCACCTCATCCCACACCCCCACCCTGCACCATTGCAAGATTTGGCCCGACGGACCTAGAGAAAACCTGCCCCGTAGCAATAAAGTGCTGCCAGCAGGGTAAACAGAGAGTGGGAATTCTGCCCCTCAGTGTGAGGAATTCCTGTCCCAGCAGCACCAGAACTTTGTAGTGGGTGCTGTTGGGACTTCAAGTAGGCCCACAATGAAGCGCAATGGCATCCAGAGTGAGGTAAGTCCTGGGCTTTTAGGGGAGAAAAGGTTCAGGCAAACTGGGGAAGGTGTTGAGGGGGGTGGGAGGGTGGGTTTTGAAGGCCAATCGGGGAGGGACAAAGGGACAGCATGCCTTGGGTAATGCCCCCAGTGCGCACAGGGCACCACCAAAGGATGTCCACCCACCTTTTAAATACTTGTAGCTAACTGCATTATGGCGTGAACAGCATAATATTCAGATCAGTTGGCTTGGTAACAAGTTCAATTTACAGTTAATTATTTCCTTAAAATGGCAGATGGGCTGCAGATTTTGGCACCCGTCCACCAAAATAGATAGGTTCTTGATTGGTAAGGGAATCAAAGGTTACGGGGAGAAAGCGGGAGAATGGGGTTGAGAAACTTATCAGCCATGATTGAATGGCGGAGCAGACTCGATGGGCTAAATGGCCTAATTTCTGCTCCTATGTCTTATGGTCTTCCAAAACAAGGGGCTGGGTAGGAAAGTGGGCTTGCAACCCTTCATATTTTAGGTGCCCCTGCCGAAAACACACCTGGTGGGAGCAGACGGGCTGGGGGGTGGGGGGTTGCGCGGGGGGCGTGGGGGGGCGGGGGGGGGGGTGTGTGGTGGAGGGGGGGGCGATATCCAATCCCTGGTTTTAACAGCACATGCAATTCTGATTCTGAATGCTTCTAAGTGAATATCTTACATTTTATTCTCAAGAACTTCACAATATCTTTGCTAAAATACCCAAGAAAGGCATTGTAAAGAAATGTAGTGTGCTTCCATCCCCTCGTATCCTACAGTGTGATTTCAAAGTCATATAGTTTGTGTAACCTGTGTTTAACCCTGCACCTGTATGCTTGCTTGACATGGATATGGTTCTGTGGACCAAGTTGTTTTATTTTCAAACTACAGAACAAATAATCCAACTAAAATAAAATTATCAACAACAGCAAATATAACTTAAAAATGATGTGCATTATCAGTCTTGCATTTCATTTGAGAACTGGTTCACATTTGACATCTATAAATGACCACAAGTAAGATGTGTTCTCATCGTCTGCATACAATACAAGCTGCACAAGCACCCATATTGTCAAACAAAGGTCATTTGACAGCAACAATTCTAGAAGACCTAGATAAAGATGTGGAAAATGTACAGTAATGCAGTCCAAGAACTTCATTTGCTGAATGAATTTTAACAGCTGCTGATGGTCATTGAAGTGTTAATAACTCTAACCAACTATTAAATCCCCCATTGCATTGCAGATATGCACACAGAGGGCAGATTCATCCCAGGTTTGCAGTAAGTGCGTTAGTAAGCAGGTCAAACAACATTTTACATGCTGGCCACAATGGTGGCATGTCACGCCGTCTCATCCCAAACCCACCGTATTAGTTATGCATTCCCAGGAAACACACCATTTCCATGATGGGCGGGCTATCATTTGCCCACCACACCATCACTCGTCGCTTCATCATGCCAGACGTCATATTTAAAGTCCAGCCACATGCACACCTCTCAGTGTTTCCAGCCCACAACTACTGCAAAGAAGACATGGCCCTGAAAGGCAAAAAGATAGTAGCCCCCAGGTTTAATAATGTGATCCTCAAGTGCCTTTTGGACGCTGTGGAGGCTCACCGTGATGTCCTCTAACCTCGCTCTGGCTGCAGGATGGGCAGCAACCTCACTAATCTGGCTTAGCAACCAGTGGCAGTGGTGGTCAGCACCAATGCCCTGCAAAAGAGGACAGCCACCCAGTGATGCTACAGGATGAATGGTCTCATCCGTTCCACTAAGGTAACTTACTCTTCTCATCACTCTCAACTCACACACTCACAAATCCGTCACACATCCACAGGGATCTCACACCTCAAGGGGCAACACCACTAACTCTCACACACACCCTCACATCTCCATCAGGCTCATATCCTCTGTAGCTCAATCCTCATCCCGTCCGTGACCCCGTTCAACACACAAACGTTCCACGCAGTGCCAAGTGTCCCGCTCGCGCTCTCTCCACCTGTTTCTTTGCAGGAGAAACCTGCTCACATCAGCAGGGAGAGGGCCCAGACCAGGGGGAGAGGGGAATGGAGTGGCCCACATTAGGCCCCTCATTCACTTTGAGGAGTGTGCCATCGCACTGACTGGTGAGGACATGGACCGTGCCTGTGGTGACAGTGAGGTCGGCAGCAAATACTCTTGTAAGGATCCTTCACCACATCATCCCTCTCTCAACACAAATTGAGTGCTCTGTCTCCTGCTTTTGACTCTGCTGCCATGCAGCAATTATCTCTACTTTGGTTCGCAGGGAGCTCTGCCAAGTGACCGACACCCTCAGCCAGGCAGTCCCTCAGCTCCATCCATGTCCTCACCACCAGGCAAGAGGGCACCTCCCAACCTCACCCCCTGACACCTATATTCCCCCCCTCCCAACCTCACCCCCTCAACACCTTCATTCCTCCCTTCCCAATCTCACATCCTCTGACACCTCTTCCACTCTCAGTTGATCCTAGACCTTCCTCTCTAACCCATAAGACCATAAGACGTAGGATCAGAAATTAAGCCATTCAGCCCATTGAGTCTGCTCCGCCATTCAATCATGCCTGATAAGTTTCTCAACCCCATTCTCCCATCTTCTCCCCGTAACCTTTGATCCCCTTACCAATCAAGAACCTATCTATCTCGGTCTTAAATACACTCAGTGACTTGGCCTCCACAGCCTTCTGTGGCAATGAATTTCATAGATTCACCACTCTCTGGCTAAAGAAGTTTATCCTCATCTCTGTTGTAAAAGGTTACTCTCGGGTCCTAGTCTCTCCTACTAATGGAAACATCTTCCCCACATCCACTCTATCCAGGCCTTTCAGTATTCTGTAAGTTTCAGTCAGATCTCCCCTCATCCTTCTAAACTCCATTGAGTATAGACCCAGAGTCCTCAAACATTCCTCATATGTTAAGCCTTTCATTCCTGAAAAAAAATAAAAATAACCCCCTCAACCATCATCCATTGTGAGCATCAACAGTGACTTTCCAACTTCCGTGAGCTGTTTCGCAGCAGAACCATGTCCATGAGAATCCACCCAGCATGCTATGGATGTTCCTCCAATGCGCTGTTGCTCTCGGGCTCCAGCATCTTCTACTCCTCGGATGTCCGCGATGTGATCAACACCCTGGCGGTAAGTCCCAACTTCTACACGTCACAATTGTCAAGATGTGTTCTGCACTGATGTGTTTTCCCACTGAGGTGGGTGGGGATGAGTCCGGCGGGCTGGCCTTATAATTATATGCAGATGTATTACAATGAGGTTCCCAACATCCAATGGTGGGGAACGCGGCCTGCCATCGACAGGCTGAATGGATGATCGCAAACTGGTTTCACAATGCCGTGAAGCTGATTTTTTTGCCTTCTCGCCATATTGTCTGCTCGCACCACTAAACATGCCTGACGCCAGGGGGCATGGAAAAGCCAGGCCTGAGAGTTGGACAGCACTCTCTGATATTTGCCACAATTCCACTGTGCCCTGACAGTAGTTACACAGGAACAAGTAGGCCATTCAGCCCTTCAAGCCTGCTCCACCATTCAAATAGATCATGGCTGATCTACTTCAATGCTATTTTCCCACACTATCCCCATAACCCTTGCCTCCTTTAATATCTAGAAACCTATCAGTCTCTGTCTTTAATATGCTCAATGACTGAGCCTCCACAGCCCTCTAGGGTAGGGAATTCCAAAGATTCACATCTCTGAGTGAAGAAATTCCTCCTCATCTCAGTCCTAAATGGCCTACCACTTATTCAGAGACCATGTCTCCTGATTCTAGCCCCCACCACCACCCCCCCCACCCCCACCCCCCCCACCCCCTCCACCCCCGATCCCCCCAGCCAGGGGAAATGTGCTTCCTGCATTTATCCTGTCAAGCCCTGTAAGAATTTTGTATATCACCTCTCATTCTTCTAAACTCTAGAGAATACCCAGATACTCAGTCTCCTCAATCTTCCTTCATACAACAATCCTGACATCCCAGGGATCAGTCTGATAAACATTCTTTTCACTCTCTCAATACCAAGTATATGCTTCCTTAGGTAAGGAGACCAAAGCTGCACATAATATTCCAGGTGCAGTTTTATACAGCTACAGCAAGATGTCTTTGCTTCTGTACTCAAATCCTTTTGCAATAAAGGCTGACATACCATTCACCTTCCTAATTGCTTGCTGCCCCTACATGACTTAAGAACAAGGACATCCAGGGCCCTTTGGACATCAATACTTCCCAATTTCTCACCAATTAAGAAATACTCTGCATTTCTGTTTTTCATACAAAAGCGGATAGGTTCACATTTTTCTACATTATATTCCATTTGCCATGTTCATGCCCATTCATTTAGCCTATCTAAATCCCTTGAAGCCTCCTTACACCCTCCTCACAATTCACATTTCTACCTACTTTGTCATCAGCAAGCTTGGAAATATTACATTTGGACCCCACATCCAAATCATTGACATAGATTGTGAATAGCTGGGGCCCAAACACTGATCCTTGCGGTACCCCACTAGTCACAGCTTGTGACCTGAGAATGACATGTTTATTCCTACTTTCAGTTTTCTGCCAATTTTCAATCCTCAGTCCATGCAAGTATATTACCCCCAAACCCATGGGCTCTAATTTTATTCACTAACCTCTTGCATGTGACCTTATTGAAAGCCTTCTGAAAATTCAAATACAGCACATCCACTGGTTCTCCCTTATCTATTCTGCTAGTTACATCCTCAAAAACCTCAAGGTTTGCCAAACATGATTTCCCTTTCATAAATCCATGTTGACTCTGCCCAATCCTACCATTATTTTCTAAGTGACCAGTTATCACATCCTTTATAGTAGATTCTAGCAACTTCCCTGCCATTGATGTCTAACAGGTCTGTAGTTTCCTCTTTTCTCTCTCCCTCCTTTCTTAAATAGTGGGATTACATTTGTTACCTTCCAGTTGGTGGGAACTGTTCAGGAATCTATAGAATTTTGAAAGATGAGCACCAATTCATCCACTATCTCCACAGCCACCTCTTCGACACTCATGATGTAGACTATCAAGGTCAGGGGATTTATCAACTTGCAGTCTTGTTAATTTGTCCAATACTACCTTTTCACTAATACTAACTTCTTTCAGTTTCTTATTCTCACTAGTTCCCTCATTCTCTAATATTTCAGGGAAGTTTATTGTATCTCCCTCTGTGAAAACAGAAGCAAAGTATTTGGACAGAATTTTCAGCGTCCGTTGGTTACTGGTGTGTTTGACAGCAAGAGTGGACAATATGGCGAGAAGGCCAAAAATCAGTTTTACGTCATTGTGAAACCAGATTGCTATCATCCACTCTGCCTGTCAGTGAGGGCCTGCTTTATGCCTGCATGCTAGAATCATCTCCCCACATCAAATTTATCTCCCACATCGGCGTGACTTCAGAACGGCGTGATTTGTGGCTGCCTCTAAAAGGCATGCACCTGGTGAACTAAACTATGAGGGGAGTTCACACCTCGTGGCGCTCATGAGGATCATCCATTAGACACCTTGGAAGAGGCACTGCGCATTTGGTCTGGGCACAGGCAAGTCGCTTTTCCTGGTTGGCTTCAGTGTGGTGCCGGGCAAGAAGTCCAATGCGGGCAGGGCTGAGGTGGCCAAGGCAGCACAGACTGATGGAAATACACAAGCACATGCCAGGGGTGGCATGGTGGTGGTGTGGACAGAGCAGGGAGGGGGAGCAAACCGGCCATGTAGTTGGAAAAACTTGTTAAAAGTGAGTATTCTTCTGCAGCCAGGCCATCCCTCTCTATTGTGCTAATACTGCCCTTAATTAAGAGAGCCATCCCTCCACCTTTTCCTGGCTTCCTATCCTTCCTAAATGTCATGTAACCTTCAATATTCAGGTCCCTTTCTGATCCTGCAGCCATGTTTCTGTAATGGCTTCAGGTTGTACTTATTTATTTCTATTAGTGCTATCAGTTCATCTATTTTGTTTTGAATGCTATGGGGATTCAGATACAGAGCCTTTAGTTTTGTCATTTCATTATTTTTGTAAGCTATAGCATTATCTGCTGTCTTACTCTTACATTTGTATTCTCTGTCCCTTCCTGTCACAGTCTGTTCATCATTTCCCACATTAATACTTTTCTCTCTTGCCTTGCCTCTATTCTTTGATTTAACACATCTTCTCAAATTTGATCCCTTGCCCCAGTATTTAGTTTAAAGCCCTATCTACCTCCCTAGTTATGCGGCTCACTAGAACACCGGTCCCAGCATGGTTCACATGTAGACCACCCTAACAGTACAGCTCTCACTTGCCCCACGAACCAGAGCCCACTTCTCCCAAACCAATCTTTGAGCCACACATTCAGCTCTCTAATTTTATGTACCCTATACCAATCTGCACCTGGCTCAGGGAATAATCCAGAGATTATTACCTTTGAGGTTCTGCTTCTTAATTTAGTGCCTAGCTCCTCATACTGACTATGCAGAATCTCTTTCTAGTTCTACCTACGTGGTTGGCACCTACATGGACCATGACGACTGGATCCTCTCCCTCCCACTGCAACTTCCTCTGAACGCTGATATTGGGAGGCAACACAGCTGTCTGGACTCTCACTCTTCGTTGCAGAGAACAGTGTCAAACCCCCTTACTATACTGTCCCCTACTGCCAGTACATTCCTTTTTGTTCCCCCCCACTTGGCTGGCTTCCTGTACCACGGTGCCATGGCCAGTCAGCGTATCCATACTGCAGCCCTCACTCTTGTCCAAACAAACTGAGAGAACCTCAAACCTATTTGCCAATTGCAAAGACTGAAGTTCCTGCAATCCTGTCCACTGGGTCCCCTTTCCTGTCTCACTCACAGTCACACCCTCCTGTTGCTGGCCGCGGAGCAAATCAGAAGGACCCTATCCCCAGGGGTGTGACTGCCTGTGTACCCAGTATCCAGGGCCTGAATTTTCAGCTCGGCGGGCAGGCGCGGTCGGCAGGTCTGGGAGAGGTTGGGAAATGGGCCGCTGACCACGATCAGCCCTTGACCACAATTTCACGCAGTCTGGCCAATTAACGGTCAGCCAGCATGAAATGCGCACTGAAAAGCTCAGTGCTGCTGGGGTGAGGGCGGGAAGAGGGCAGGCGATGACATTTCTGTGGGCGCGGGTGAACACTGACAGAAAGCCCCATGAAGGCAGAGAGCTGCCTCAAGGAACCACAGACCCGCAAACCATGAAATAAAGTTTTGAAAATCAAGAAAATAATGTCCAAGCGTCACAGTCAGGCACCTGAACATATGGATGATAATAATGCTGACCATAGATTTTTTATTTTTATTCTATTTAATAATGGAAACCTCATCCTGCCCTTGGATGAGTTTTCATGAAGAATGAAAAGTCTGCCTGGCCGATTCCCCCTTCTGCCAACCATGAGGTTGGATGGACCCTGAAAAATCGGAGTCCATTGTGCTGTTAATGGGGTTAATTGCCCTCTTAATTGTCAGTGGGTGCGCTTCCAACTTTTGCATGTGCCCACCAAGTGAAATGTTGCGTGAGTGCGTGTTGACATCAGGACGCTCTCCCATAATCTTCTCGCGTGATTTTACACCCAATTGGGTCAGGTGCATGCCTGTCCGTGGGATGTAAAATTCTGCCCAGGTAACTTTCCCCCTTCCTGATGTGTCACAGTGTCCGCTGCTCAGCCTGCAGCTCAATGACTCTGAGCCGAAGCTCCTAGGGCCAGAAGCATTTACTGCAGATGTGTTTGCCCTGGAACACAATGGAACCCCCATATGCTGCAGCTGTGACACATCACCTGTCCTACCATCCTAAATGTGTTTTTATCAACTACATAATTATATTATTCAATTATTTATTTTCCTTTTTTTTTATAGATTTTATTAAACTTACCACCAGTTCTTGTACCATTTTAAACCTGAGGATTAGAATGGATCTTAACCATTTACCAGAAACTCACAAAACAGTCATAAGCTTTCCCTGTAATAGAGTAAAAACCAATTCCTACAGACTGAAAAAATTAGAAAAAGCAAAAGGAAAGGAACACCTCTTTCCCTCTTCACTGAACACCACCACTCATCACACTTCCAGGTATACACTCAGTTCCAAACTGCAAAGGCAGAATTTTATGGGTGACGTGTGGGTGGCGGAGCTTAAAATGTCACGCGCTGATGTTGGGCGAGTGTCCCGACGACAGCACGCAGCATCGCAATCTTTAGGTGGTGCTGCATGGCGCGCCCACCATTAATTAAAGGCCTCGTTAAGGCCCTTAACTCAGCAATTGACGCCGATTTTGAGGAGCCCGTATGATCTTCGGCTTGGTGCATGGGCCCAACGGCAGGCGGGTAACTGATTTTTTAACAAGCCTGATCCACGGGCGGGATATGTGGGCTCAGAGGGGTTGCTAATGCTTTATCTGAAGTATTTAACGCATAAAGTGTTTTAAACTTGCCTGTGTGATTGGTAGCAGTTCAGATCGATTTCCAATAGCTTTCTCTGTACTTTGAAGCTTCAGCTCAGCACTCTGCACACAGTAATCTTTATCAGGCCTGCAGCTTTCTGGAGGCCTCCATTTACCCTGGGGGCATGGGTTCTGACCTCTCCGCTGAAGGCAGTTCCTCTGAGGAGGAAGGGAGGGGGATAGAATAAGGAGAAGGCCAGGAGTGGACAATCAGCCTCCAGGGGAGCCACCTTTGGGAGGACAGGTGCAGGCACAAGTGTCACAAAGCCAAGAAGTTGTCCAAGGCAGAAGGAGCCGCAGAAGACGCCACTATCCTGCTGCCAGGTTATACAGGCGGCGAAGCAGCTACCTCAATATGATTGAGGTGCAGTGCTGAAGGAGGCTCCAACTGTCAAGGGGGACAGTGAACTATATCTGTCAGACGATTGGTCCTGAGATCTCCCCTAACTGTGTGGGTGGACACACCATGCCAGCGGCTCTGAAGCTCACAGTTGCCCTCCACTTCTATGCCTCTGTCTCCTTCCAGGGCTTGATGGGTGATCTTTGCGGTGTCTCCCAATCAGCTGTACACACTTGTGTCAAGCAGGTTACAGATGCTGTGTTCAGACGCGCATTGACCTTCATCCACTTCCGCTGCGACCAGGCAAGTCAGGCACAGCGAGCCAGAGGCTTCGCGGCCATTGCTGGCTTCCCCTGCGTCCAGGGTACAATAGACTGTACACATGTGGCCATCAAGGTGCCAGCAGATGAGCCCGGTGCCTTCGTCAATAGGAAGGGCTTCCAATCCATGAACGTGCAGATAGTGTGTGATCACAGGATGCAGATTTTACAAGTCTGTGCAAGGTGCCCAGGCAGCTCCCACGACGCATACATCCTCAGACACTCCCAGGTGCCGGCGTTCTTCAGTGATCCAGCTCGGCTGGATAGATGGCTGCTGGGTGACAAGGGCTATCCCCTCAGAAGGTGGCTCATGACGCCTCTCCGCCACCCAAGAACAGAGCTGAGCAGTGCTACAATAGGAGCCACGCCTCCACAAGGGCTGTGGTGAAGAGAGCCATCAGTCTTCTGAAGATTCGATTCTGTTGCCTGGACTGCTCAGGGGGCGCACTCCAGCACCCCCCAGATCACATCTCTGTGATAGTGGTAGCATGCTGCGCCCTGCACAATCTTGCGCTGTAAAGGGGGGGATGCAGTTCACGATGAAGACCTTGACACAGTGGATGATGCTGCACATGATGAATTCAGCAGTGGCTCAGAGAATGAGGAAGCACAGGGCGATGATGAGGGCCAGCACACCAACCCGCTATTACACCAAGGGGGCAGGGACATCCAGGACACTTTAATCCAATGAACCTTCAGCTAGCTCCACACACATGGATCAGCAGGGCCAGCATTGCCTGGCGCTTCCACATGTGGCACTTATTTGTTACATCTTCCACTTCATCAGCTGCAACTAAAGGCTCAGTACAGAAACACCAATGTCCACTCAAACACTCATAATATGTCTGTGAAACATACAAATGCAACACAAAGGAAACAACCTCAGCCATGATTAGAAAAGTGGACTTTATTGCAACCAAAATAAACAACAAATGTCGCTTAGACGCACATAATGAAATATTCCGTAACCTAGGGCCAACACAAAATCATCAGTGACATACCCGTGGAGTGCCTAACTTGCCTTATGCTTATGTTTTAAGGTGCCAAGTCTAGGTGCCACCCCATCGCTCGGAGTAGCTTGTGAGACAGCCTGCTGACTCTGCTGTCCTGTTGGCATCGATGACTTGGCGGGCGTCCTCTGGCCCATGGAGCCTGTGTTGACCCCGCCTGGGAGGGAGTGGCCAGTTCCAGAACTGGCACCTCCCCAGTTGTTGCAGCCTCAACGGATGCAATGGTCACTGGCAGAGGGGTGGAGGAGCTGCTGCCCTCATCCAGAACGCCCTGAGAGGAGCCCGAAGTGACGACAGGCAGCTGCTGCGCCGACGTGAGGTCACATTGGACCTCCCTGCTAACCGCAGATGCATGGACACTGAGCGGCGACACTTGGTGCCCAGAACATCTCCCACATTGCGAATGATCACCTGTGGCCATTAGCGCTGTGAGGACTTGCAGGTCAGAGCGTAACCCAGTCAGAAGATTCACAATCTGCTGGAAGCCCCTCTCCATGAGAGTCGCCAATCTCTCAATGGAGGAAGCCTGAAGCTCTGTCCTGAGGTTCATGCCTTCACTGACACTCTGCCTGGACTCCTCCACTACAGAGACCAAGTGAAGCACACCCTCATGCAACCCTGCCAGGTGTTCCCACACATCCTGCCGCTTGTCCTGCAACTGCTGCATGGCTGACATCTCCAGAGGCACATCATCACTGCCAGACTCCCTGCAGTCCTCTAGCTGCTGGCGCTATCGGCACTCTCTGTCCGTGCCATCTCCTCCAGTGATTGTGAAGTGCTCTCTCCACTATGACCCAGGACACTGGCCGACGTCATAATCACCACCGATGTGGTAGTCGCTGTACTGATGCCTGGCTCGCTGAAATGATGTGATGCAAGTTGCAAGTGTTAAGACCATAAGACAGAGGAGCAGAAATTAGGCCATCGATCTGCTCCGCCATTCAATCATGACTGATAAGTTTCTCAACCCCATTCTCCCGCCTTCTCCCCATAACATTTGATCCCCTGACTAATCAAAAACCTTGGCCCTCAGGTGTGAGGGGGGCCTCTGGAATTGTTCCTGGCAGCCATGTGGTGGTGATGCTGAAATTAACAACAAGGACAGTGCATCAGTTAGCATTCAGTCAGTAACACCATTTATCCCTTTCCCCCCCAGCCTCATAAGTTGCTCACCATTCAAGAACCTAAGGAGACGAACATTGGTAGGGTGGTAAATAGTCAAGAGGAGGCCCAAACATTATACGCACATACAGACAGACTGGTCAGATGGCCTAAGGAATGCCACATGGAATGTTATGTGGATAAGTGTTCGGTTAAGCACTTGGCCAAGACAAGCAAGGAACAGGAATAGATGAGTAATGGTAGAATCGTGGGAAGTCACGATGATTACAGGGATCTTGTTGGGCAGACCCATTAAGGTAGCAGAACAGGAACATAAGGCGTTTAACAAGGTCAAAACCAAACTTGCCTTTATTAGCCAAGGAATAGAATGTAGCAAAAGGGAGATCACGTTGCAAGTGCAGAAAACGCTGTTGAGGCCACATCTACCGTTCTGTGTTCAGTTGTGACCTGCGCTTCATGGGAGGGATGGCATTGGAGTGGGGAGAATGCAGAGGTACCTGACCTGGATGCATGCTGGCCTGGAGAGTTGGAGTGATGAGGAAATATTGCACACAGTTGTGACATTTGCCATGGAGCACAGGAGATTGACAGGTCACATTATTGACCTTCATACTGTTATGAGAGTCATAGAACGGGTAGACACAAGGCAAAATTTCCCTTTGGCGCAGGGATGACTAACGCGGTAGCATTTATTTAAGTTGAGTGCCATGAGGCTGACAGGTGAGGTGCTGAGGACCTTTTGGACAGAGTAATGTGGGACGCACTGGCTGAAAGGGTGGTGGAGGTCCAAACCCTCCTAAGATGCAATAAGTCTTTGGATGTGCAGCAGCGATGCCATGGCATGTTAGACCATGGGGATAGTGGTCACAAATGGGATAAGGCAACTTTGGAAGGTGCTAGAGATGCGCATCCTCAAGGGGCCGAGGGACCTTTGTGTATGACCCACACGTCTGACTGTATCAGTCTGTGAATGAGCAGTGTTGCTGCATTAACGATTGCAGCAATCATCAGTGCTTTGGATGGTGGGGAGACAGAGTGGATGGGACTGTGGCCCTCAAATAACTGGCTGCTGCACCCTGACCTCACCGACACCTGCCGCCCTGGCCGCCTGCCTCCTCCCCAGCTCCATGGCTTGCTCCTCATAGGTGGTGAGGCGCTGCTGCACAGCGTGCCCACCACCAGTCCGCTGCCGTTCCCTCATATTGTTCTCTGTTTTTGCCTGCAGAGCAGAGAAGAGCATTTATTGGGGCTGATTGCTCGTGTACTCTGCACGCGCACACCGCACCCCAATCACAGTGGCCCATCTGAGGCCACCAGCGGCTCCAGTCCACACTACTGGTGATCAGTCCCCAGAAGATAGTATGGCTGGTCCAAACCTCCTCCCCCAACGGCCACCTTGGACACATTTGGCGTCCATCACTTTCAATAACACACGGGTCTTAGCGCCCATGACAAGGAGGTGGAACTAGGTGCGAAGCTGAGGCCAGCAGATGGCTCTTGGCCGCGACACCTTGAGGATCCCCTTCCACTGTCTCATCACCATCAATAAGACATGTGTTGGAGTTCTGAGTATGTGTCTAGCTGCCTCCCCTGCATGTTGCCCCCAGACTACTCAAATGTGACAAACACCAACATATGCTGCAGGGAGAACCCATCTTCTCCTCAACCACTAAGGCTGATGTAAGCATGGTCACTATCTGTTGCCCACCCAACGTGCGCCAAATGCCCAATGCAGTAACGACACTAAGACTTGGGGGGGAGTGGGGGCCTCAAAGGCTAAGGCTACCTGCTGGGTTAAATGGCCAAGGCCGACATGGTACTCACCCTTCCAGAGCGCAACAAATCACTGAAGCGCTTGCTGCACTGTGTTCCTGTGCGCCACACAACATCTTGAGATCTAACAGCCTCCGTCACCTCCTGCCATGCCTGCCTGGTCTCATGGGGGGCCCTCCTCCTCCCATCCTCTGGAAACAACACCTCCTAATGGTTGGACACCTCTTCCAGGAGGGCAGCAAGGCAGGCAGCGGAGAACCGACGGGCACATTGGCCCCCCCCGCTGGCCTACCCTGCAGCCTGCCCCCCTCCTCCTCCTCTGCCCTCACCTCTTCTGGAGCCCGGTCGCTGGTCATGGTGAACAGCCTAAAGGAGGCTGCCTGGCTATTCTTTATACAGACTGCCAGTTCCCCATTGGAACTGGTGGTCTGAACATGCCTGCCACCAATTTGAATTTCCCGCTGAACACGGGAGTCTGAACAGCGTGTGCAAAATGGCGGTGTGGCCCGTTCCGCTGGCAACGATCAGCTCTATGCCCGCTCCTGATTGGGTCGGGCCCACCCGCCTGACAAACACAAAATTCAGCCCCAAGTACCTAATTTAAGGTACCCCCTCACCAATGTACAGATCTCATCCTTTATTAAAATCACTACCCCACCTCCTTTTCCTTTCTGTCCATTCTTCCTAAATGTTGAATACCCTTGAACATTCAGTTCCCAGCCTTGGCCACCCTGCAGCCAAGTCTCTGTCATGGAAATTAGATCATATCTGTAAAGTTCTATTTGTGCTGTCAATTCAACTACATTGTTATGAATGCTGCATGCATTCAGAGAGTTCCTGTAACTTTTTTATTATTTTTGCAACCTCTAGCGTTATCTGCTGGTTCACTCTTACATTTGTATTATCTGTCCCGTTCTGCCACATTCTGATTACCATTTCCCTTATTGCCACCCTGCTCTCTTTGCCTTCTCCTCTCTCTTTAATTTATCACATCTTCCCTCACATGATCCCTTCTCCCCACTATTTAGTTAAAGCCCTCTCTACTGCCCAGTTATACAACTCGCCAGAACACCGGTCCCTGGGTAGTTCAGGTGAAGACCATCCCAAATGTATACCTCCAATTTTCCCCTGTATTGGTGCAGGTGGCCCAGAAATTAAAACCCATTTCTGCAATATCAACCTTTGAGCTACGCATGTAACTCTCTAATCTTATTTACCCTGCACTAATATGCTAATGGCTCAGGTAATAATCTCAATTATTACCTGAGCCTTATTACCTTTGAAGTTCTGTTTTTTCTTAATATAGCCCCTAACTGCTCATACTATCTAAGCAGAAAATCATTCATAGTCTTACCTATGCTGTTGCCACCTACACAGGCCACGACAACTGGACAACAAAATGTCCAGGTAACTTCCCTCCTCCTGGATCTGTCGCAGTGTCTGCAGCTCAGCCTCCAGCTCAATAACGCTGAACCAAAGTCCCTCCAGCAGCAGACACTTACTGCAAATGTGTTTGTCTAGGATCATAAAGGTCTCCATGAAGACCCACATTCTACAGCTGCCACACATCACCTGCCTTGCCAGCTTTGTAGCATTTAATTAATAATTATTACGAATTAAATTTTAATTAATGTTACTAATCCTGCCTGTGCTTATATTCCTATTATTTCAATAAATATTATCCTATTTAACCTCCCCAGTTAAGATAAATTGCAAATACTCTTCAGCCAATCTAATAAGCTTTAATACTATTAGTAAGCCTTCTACTACTAATAAAATCTTGCAGTTACGAAATTTAACTGAGTTTTGAAAGTTAAATTTAAAAAATACTCACCAACCAATCAACTACCTGTTTTCTATGATGACACACATTTTCCATTAATATTGCTGGCCCCCTCTGGAGCCGTGGACTGAGCTATCTCTTTTATGAAGGCTCTTGTCCCACCACTCTTGCACTCTTCTATATAGTCTCTGTATAAGGTAGCTAATTAAGTGAACAGCACCTCCTCATTCATTGCACCAAATCCCCTCACTTATAAAATCCCCAAGCTCAAACTCTGGTCTAGCTGCACGCATTGCTGAGCTGCTATCTTCAAGCTTGCTTGCTTTGTACACTTAGTACCATCGTCCCTTTTGATATCTGTGTTGGCTGCTTATTTATTGATATCATTTCCTCTTGATGTAGATTCCTGGTAATTTCATTCTTAAAAGCCTCAAAATGTTCTCCACCAGAGCAAAGTAGTTTTGTACTGTGGACTGTACAGGCAGAGACAGGGAGTGGAAAAAGAACCTCAATTATTGTAGAAATTGGAGGAAAGTTAAAAATTGCAGAAACAGATTCTGGTTTGCAAAACACAAGCCAAACATCCTTATACCACCAAAAATATCACTGAGGCAGAAGCTCCATGATCCCCAGCAATGAATTCCTCCCAATCTCAGCCTGTGGTTCATCACAGCAACACCTCCATGCATCCCTCGCACAACTGCAACATCCCCCTCCCACCCCCGGAACTATCCCAGGCAGCTGTCCCCCTTGCTCTGCACACCTGCCTCAAATCACAGTGAAAGCACTAAGTGAATCAACAATGAGCAAGTTGGATTCCCAGAGTTCCAGGATGTGGAGGATAAATAGAGCAGGTCAGAGCAAATTAAAAAATTAGATTCTAAATAGCGAAATTGCAGTCATTTGGTGATCTTCCATACACTAGCTGAAATTCTACAGAGATGAGTCAGCACTGATGGCTAGAGAAATCAGTTTAAGCTAGCTAACTAATGAACTAACTGAAGTGGCCTCTCCAGTAGAGTGCTTTTTCACCCCTGGTAAGACTGAAAGAAAAACTTAACTTTCACAGTAAATTGTAGTTAAATGCTAAATGCAAACTAAAGTAGATTTTAGAAAGAGATTAACCCTTAAAATTAACCCTTAAAATTCCCACAATTACTAAATTCCCAAGATTACACTCTGTGTCTAGCTGCACTCAGTGACGAACTGCTGTCTTTGTGTTTGCTTCAATGTGACAATGAGTGTTACAATGGTTCATCTATCACTGCAAAGCAGCAAACGCACAGCAAGGAAATTTCACATGGCTGACATGAGGTAAACATACATCGCTTGTTACTGACACTGAGAAATACAGGCCTTACATATAATTTCTTAATGTAACATACCTACCATTCCACAAGGTTTGTGTAAGAGGCACGTAACTTATTCTTCACTTGCCTTTTTGATGCTGACCTTGGATTTTATAGCTAGTGTTCAACTAAGGTCAATCCATGATAAATTAACTTACAGCTAAATAGGTGCAAATACATATGGCGGAATTTTATGTGTAGCCCCTGAGATGGATTCACATGTGGACAGGACTGACACTGCCCTATGGGTCCCTCAGTTTCTTACATTGACTGACTGTTCCCACTGCCACCTTCCCCCCCCATCTCCCACCACACCCCAGGACACCAGGCCCTTCCCTCTTCCACTCTTTCAGGTCCCTAATCCTGCTACACAAGCAGACCCCCACCACTGACTCACCATTGCCAGTCACGAGCCTCCATGCAAGCTGCCATTGTCCTGCTCCCGTCCCTTGTGCTGTGGAGTTAAACAAGTAAAGCTGCTGACCTTATAAACAACCAGACAAAACTAACTGGTACAAACCACCTTTTAAAAAACGTGAACTGGATGCCACGAGATTCTCATGCACCATTGACTTTAACGTGAAGGTGTAAATAAAGTTTTACATTAATGAATATTTGTGGAATGCAAATGTAATGCAAATATGAATCCACCACAGGATGGCGTGAGGCCCAACACGTCGCTAACTTTATTTTTGCATCTCAACCCGCCATCGGGAAATCAAAATTTTGGCCCCTGTTTAATTCAGTCATTCTGCCCACCATGTTTCCTGCTCTCACAGGCTGCATAAACCCCCCCTTTAGCCCTACCTTTTCCGGTGGATTTGTTTATCTTTCAAATACTTCATTAATTTTCTACCCCCTCTTCCTCCAACCCTGGAATGATAATTCTTGCTGAAGCAATGATTTCTTTTCCACCAGTGTCATGTATTCAATGGCCAGCTCTTAAAAAGATGGTCATTTGCTAGGGTCTGGGCCTAGCTGAATGATTAACAAGGGTTGCATCAAAGGCTCACACACTCACGCACATACATTCACCCACACACTGACACATATTCAAACACAGACGTGCACAGAAGCACACAAACAGGCACTCACCAACACAGATGTACACACTCCTACAACACACAGACTCAAACACACATACGAACACACTTTCATATAATCGTACTCTCACACAAGCACAGTCTCTCACTATCACACACATACAATGACCTTGTCTAACAGGAAATCCCCAGGGTCCAATGCCAGGGGAAATTTTCTACCCAGGTCCCAGGCTCAAAGCAGGAGAGAGGGAAGGGAGAGATATTTAGATTACAAGAGAAGAGGAGGATGAGAGGCAGAGAGAGAGAGAGAGATGATGATGATAAGAGAGAGAGGTTGTGGTAGACAGGGGTCTCTTGGAGAGAGCAAGATTGTCAGCAAGAGGGACGATGTGGGAGAAATGCAGGAGGTGGGAGACCGGGCGGGTGTGCGAGAGCAGGAGGCTGTGGGAAAGAGGGAGATGGAGCAAGAGAGGGAGATGATGTGAAAGAAAGTGAGTGGGTGAGAGAGAGGGGTAGAGTCCGGGGGAGAGGGTAAGGGATAGAGAGGGCAGATATGAGAGAGGGAATTGATGGGAGAGAGAGGGAGAAGATAAGAGAGAGCAGGAGGATGAGAGGAAATCTGAGAGAGAGATGATGAAAGATGGAGACAGAGAGAGAAGGATGTGGGAGATGAGACAGAGAGAGAGAGAGTGAGGATGTTGGACCGAAGGAAACTGAGAGAGGGAGGATGTGAAAGAGAGGAAGACAGAGAGAGAGGAACCCTGAGAGAGGGAGGGAGACAGAGAGACAGAGGGATGATCTTGGGGAGAGGAAGACTGAGAGCAGGGGGTAACAATGAGTGAGGGTGGATGTGGGAGAGACAGAGAGATTGAGAATGAGAGAGAGACTGAGAGATAAAGGCTTATAATGAGAGAGAGGGTGGATTAAAAAGATGAGGATATGTGAGAGGAAGAGGGAGGATGAGAGAGATAGCAGGGATGGAAGAGTGAGAGAGAGCAAGGATGAGAGAGATAAGGTTAAGAGACTGAGACAGAGGATAAGAGATTGAGAGTGAGGGTAACAAGGAGAGAGGAAGAGTGAAGGAGAAGAAGGAAGAGAGGGGAAGACAATGAAGAGGGACATTGAGGGATGAGCTCAACTGACTGTAATGTATGTTCTCATGCAGCAGCATCTTAAGGAATTTCAGTGTTGGACATGAGAATACCTGTTCATTTAACAGTAGTAAATTTCTGAATGCTTGACTCCATGCTTTGAATGTAGCCCTGACATAGAGACACAGGGAGTAGCATCTGTCTAAAAATCTCTAAAAATACATTCCCCACAATAGACGAACATAAGCATTAGAATTTACTGTAATAATAATAGAAAGTGCTACAATTGGACAATGAAATCAGATATGGAATTCATTCTATCTTGTGACTAACAGAACCCAGGCATGTGAGATTTTTAAAATCATTATTTCTTTAGGGCAATTTATATAATTGTAATTGCATCTACTTTAAAAGACAACAATCAAAGCTTCTATATTTTCAAGTAGGTAAAGTATGAAAAACTTATGATTCTTGACTCACAAATCATATTGTGACCTTTGATGATATCTTAAAAGTAGAACTTGCTAGCATTTAATAAGATAAACAGTGTGCATAAGCACAAACCTTAAAACCTTCAGCACAATTTCACCTTCATTTTAAGCAAAGCCTGTTGATATTGTCAAAGCACTAGTTTCTGAATAGCTGTTCTTTCAAAGCAAAATAATTCTTGGAATAGTAATTGCATGCATGTCAAGAGCTAATAATCACAATCTCCACATTTTCAAGTACAGCATTATGAAAATATTATAAATGTATTATTCTTTAACTGTTGAATTATGTTTCTGCCTGTGATGATGTTTTCAAGAAGATTGAAGTTGCTGTTTAATTATGTTAAAGAACCTTTATGTAGCATTCAAAGACTATGCCAGGAAGTAAAAAACCTTTAGCAGAATCTCACATTCTTATAATACAGCTTTCTGGTAGATTCAATAACACCATTTATTGTCATTTCTTCAATTTATTTTAATATTGCATTCCAACAGCAAGCTAATTACACATATTATGAAGGTTCTGTGATTTTTATTGAATATTTAAATGTCACTGAAACTTTGAACAAACTTTTCATTAGAACGTCTCCATGGCATGTAGTGATTACTTTGAAATTACAAGACCTTCCAAGATGGAATTGAAGGCCATTTGAATGTGATGTCAAGGCCATTCACTTTAGTTAGGCTTTGCAGGGATGATGTTTCCCCTGGCTGGGCGGGTCTGGAACAAAAGGTCACAGTCTCAGGGTACGGGGTAGAACATTTAGGACTCAGATGAAGAGAAATCTCTTCACTCAGAGGGTGGTGAACCTATGGACTTCTCTACCATAGAAGGCTGCAGAGGCCAAGTCAATGAATATATTTAAGAAGGAAATAGGCAGATTTCTAGACACTAAAGGAGTTAAGGAGTATGGGGAGAGAACGGGAGTATGGCATTGAGATGAAGGATCAGCCATGATCATATTGAATGGCAGAGCTAGCTTGAAGGGAAAAATGGCCTACTCCTGCTCCTATTTTCTATGTTCCTGTGTCTATGTTTCTATGTGGTAACTGTCCATTGTACAAAATACCACATTTTTTTAATTGTTCAAAGGATTCGTGCCAACATTGTTTCAGTAGTGTTCAGCTTTTATAAATTTAACTAAAATTAGCTTGATAATTTTTTAAAGCATCAGTAAGTTTAAAATAAAAAGTTCATGTACTGCAATCCTCATGATGGTAAGTATCGACAATTAACCATTAGCAATTATTTAAGTTTTGCAAAAAGATATACTGACAATATATACCAGCTAGGATTGAATTCAGGCTTTGAACCTAAGGGAAAACAAACTCTGAATATAAAACATAAAATCTGAATTGTGTGCAGATGTGTGCTGGCCTTAGACACGGTACCAGGTTGGCAGTCCTCTGTAACTCTTGGCCGTGCTGTTTTGGAAGCTAGCCGGCTGTTCGCTGTGTGAGTCAGGTTGCATGTCATAGGCATTCTATTCAATTACCAGAATACCCGCACTGTTTATAAGCCACCCTGTACCACTTCTGTGCTGCAGATGGCCTTTGCATCTGGCAAGGGCTGGATTTCTGCAGACAAGACGATAATTCAGTTGAACAGCTGTCTGTTTTGACAAGCTTGCAGTGTCACACACACTGAAAAGACAAGTGGTGACAGATTTTCTGTCTTGTAACACTGCACAGATTAATAATAAGATGGGGACTGACTGACACAGTTTTCAGAGAAAGAAAAAAAGAAGCCATATTGATCTGAGGCGTCCACTTAGATTTTTATGATTTGCATTGTTCCTGGCATATGCGTTTATCAAATCGTCATTTACCAAACACTTTAATCAATAGTAAAACACCGACAGAATAAATAACAGTCAGTGGAATTCTGACATTTGTAACTTTAAATGTTCACTTAAAGAAGCGCTGTTGTTACATTGTAATCATAGGCTGCATAAAATATCAACTATTCTGTTATCTGCATTACAACAGTGACTAGCCTTCGAAAGTACTTAATTGGCTATAAAGGGCTTTGGGACATCCTAAAGGTTGTGAAAATTGCTATATAAATGCAAGATCTTTTTTTTCTCTATCTCAATTTTTAGTCATTTTTTGGGAAAGATTCAATAACCCTTGAGTAATTGCCGGAGAGCTATTAAACAATGCAGCTCAATGCAATGGGAGACTGGTACGGCTTGGGATAGGAAGGAATGCCTTAGTTATAATTCTAATCAGGCATTCAGAAACAAGATCAACCTAATGATGCCACTGGCAGGTAATTTGCTAAAAGTAAACTTTAAAACCATGTGGGTCTACCGTGAAGCTAAAGCCTTGAATGCTTTACAAACATTATAATATGAACAGACAAACATTTTATCCAGTGGTATCTATTAAGCATCAGCTGTATAATGTATTGGGTCAAATTAGACCTAAGCAGATAGACCCTTTAATGCAATTATCATAGAATTGCTTAGTGTTTACAGTACACAAACAGACCATTCAGTCCAACTGTGATATGCCAGCATTCACACAGCCTCCTACCACCTTTCTTCATAACCCTTATCATCATCACATCTTTCTATTCCTTTCTCTGTCATGTACTTACTAGCTTCTCCTTAAATGTATCTTTGCTGTTCACCTCAAATACTCCATGTGGTAACAAATTCCACATTCAAACAACTCTGAGTAAAGTAGTCTTTCTTGCATTCCTTACTGGATTTAATAGTTTCTTACTTATATCCATGAACACTATTTTTTGATTCCCCATTTCAATGTCTACCTTACTGAATCCCTTGCTAATTTTAAAAACTTTAATCAGGTCACCTCCCAGCCATTCTTTTCTAAGGAAAAAAGGCCCAGCTTGTTCAGTGTTTCCTGATAGTTGTAATCTCATGGACCTGCTAACACCTGTAGAAGTCTTTTAGCACCTTCTTCAGGGTCACCAGATTGCCTTTGCAAAATGGAGACCAGAGCAATGCACGGTGATCTAAGTGCAATCTCACCAAGGGTTCATACAACTTTAACTTCTCTGCTTTTCAATTCTATCCCTCTGGAGATAAAACCCTGTGGTTTGTTTCATTTTTTATGGTTTGGTTCACCTGCATTTCTACTTAAAATGATTTGTGAATCCATAACCCGGATCCCTTTGCTCCTTTGCCCCACTTAGACTTCTGTTTTCCATGGTAGCTTCCTTACTCCTCCTAACAAAATACAGCACCCCACAATTCTTTATATTAAAATTAATTTACCATTTGCACACCCATTCCGCAAGCTTGTTGACATCTTTTTTGTACTTTGTCGCAATCTTCCTCGGAATTAAATTTATCCCCCACTTATACTCATAAAGGATCAAAAACTCTTGAATCTTGTTGGTATTGCAACAAGTAACAATGAAAGGCTTTGTTCTCAATATACCAATCATCTTCCGAAAGCTACATCCCTATATTTTGAATGTTGCTATCTGTGGTGCCATAGTGGTGGATCTTTGGCTGACTGAAACTTGGAGAGTTCACTGGTGCATATTATGATACAGCCGATGGTAAAGGCTGAGTTGTTCAAATCCCAGAGGAAAACTTGAAATGACTGTCATAACTCATTGTTTAGCAATTTGTATGTTTCGAGATGCAGGCTTTGAATTCAATAGTAATAAGACCACCAAGTGTCAAAAGATTTTATAAAACTAAATTAAACATTTATTAATGCAAGAAAGATTATAAACACATATAAACATCTACAAGATTAATACTATACTAACTACAAAAATCCCCTAATTAATCTGACTCTCAGTTACACCTCCATTAAGGCAACAATAAATCTCATAGATTTAAACAGACACATGGCAAAGAACACCTTGGACAGTCACATTCAAAATGAGTTTATTTCAGCTCTGAGTCCTTACAGACAACAGCTTGAGGCTTACATGCTGGAGGCTTCTCACACTTGTTGGATCTTAAAATGCCTCTCCCTTACACCAATCTCCTTTCTCCTTTATACATATCTTTCTCTTTGAATGTAAATTTTCCATTTTATCACAAGGCTTTTAGCTTTACTTCTTCTAACAATAACATCCTTTCATCACATCAATTTTATTAGTAAGCTGGAAAAAGATAATCACATTGCTTGGCGTCTTCTAGCCAGGTATAAGATTTCACCCACAGTCTTGAATGGTTTCTTTTAACAACTGCAAATTTACACATTACCTTCTACCCTCCTTACGTTTACCTAATTAACATCTCAAAACCACTATACATCAAAGCACCCAGGCTAGCTGGCTTTAATCCAATTAAGACACACACACACATAGACACAGACTCCACTAGAATTCTATTTGAAAAAAAAATTCCAATAACATTAAAGACATTAATATCTCTTCATGACAGTGCAGCAGCATTGTTAACCTAGCAAGCATATGGAAGGAACAGGAATAAAAACAAAAAATGCTGGAAATACTCACCAGGTTAGGCAGCATCTGTCAAAGGAAACAGAATATAGAGTCAACGGGCTACATTTTCTGTGCCCCCACCAGGCATGGTTCCAGCGGGCAAGGTACATAAAATAGGGTGGATGCCCTAGGGCGGGTCTGCTCCACACTGACTTGACTTCTGGGGAAAGGGGGTGGTGGGGTGGGCGTGCAAGCCATCTGCAGCTCCACCCCACCCCCTCCCCATTTTATTCAGCCTAATGTTGCAGGTTGAGATGACCTTTTATCATGAACAATCATTGACCTGAAACATTGGCCAGAATTTTCCAGCCCCTCACAACAGCAGGATTTTCTGGTCCCACCAATGTGAATGGAGATTTTAATGCTTCATTAGCCCCACCATGGGGAAACCTGCTGATGGTGGGGGGTGGGGGGTGTGGAGGGGGTGGGGATGCTGAAAGATTCCAGCCATTAAGTCTGTTTCTCTCCACATATGCTGCCAGGCCAGCTGAGTAGTTCCAGCATTTTTTTTGTTTTTATTTCAGATTTCCAGCATCTGCAGTATTTTACCCTTGTGCAAAAAGCAGTGTGTTGCTTCAGGTATGACACAATTTGCTGTTGATTCCTGGGTTTAGGGGGTCAGTACAGGATCTTACAGAAGTAATGTGGCCACACCTTGCGCACTTACGTCAACATTCTTTGTGAACCTTGGGCTGTAGCCTGCTCAACCCTTTCAGTGGCCGTTTCTTTCTCCCTCTTAAAGGGTTGGCCTGAGCATATGTGGAGGAGCTTGCATTGTATAAACTCTTAAGAAGATATTCCTGGCTGTGCAGCACTTTCAAAGGCCTGTTGGAGTCCATATATTAACTATTCTGATAGTTATAGAGTACTTCACTTCTCTACAGTGAGCAATATATCTTCTTGATGGTAACAGTGGGGGTGACACTAACCTGTGTGTTGCATTGGGGGGTTATATTTTCTGGTGGGAACTTAAAGTAAACATAGGATGAATACATATGCATTTAGGGTTTGTTGTGGCTTTCACGATTGATGGCAATTTGCTGGATTTGTGATCAAGACCAGAATATGGATTAATGTGAGATTTCCTAAACATGGCCCTAAATGTCATTCCCTAAGAAGTGCTTGATAATGACGGTGAGGGATATTAACAAAATCAGCCCTCATACACTTTGCTGCATGAGATAGTCTGTCTCCCCATGGCTCCCCAATTATCTTCTACTATTTGATGAGTCAGGTCTCATTCTCAGACCATCTTCAAATGTCATTGTTACCTTTAAACTTGGAAGAGGATAAGATATACAAAGTAAAGATGTTTTAACAGGAATAAACCAAGGGGTGGAAAGAAGGTAGTTTGAATATGACTGTTGTTTGTTGTTTCACTTGGTTGAGGTATGGATCACCCTGAGCTAGCCGGTACCCATATAGGGAATATGTTGTGATCTTTATGGTGAAAATGGCTCAATTTGCTGACATCTTTCTTAATGTGTTTGGGATCATCCTGTGCTCAACTTGCCTGCTCTATTTGCCTTTATTACAATGGTGAATTAACTTCAGAAGTACTTCAAACACATGAAGGGAAATAGAAGGCAATGAAGATGAAAAAGCTAAAAGAGACAAATGGACATCCCATCAAAGAAAAGAGCAGTTGTTCTTCAAGATAGGCATTCCTGGAAGAGAAGTGACAGTGGATTAAAGACAAATACAACTGCAAAATACTCTGGATGCTGGAAAATTGAATTAAAACAAAAAAATGATGGAAATGCTCAGCAGATCTGGCAGCATTTGTGGACAGAGAAACAAAGTGAATAGGTTACCATCAAGGCAGGAATCTCGAGTCAAGTTAATCCATTAGTGAGTGTTGGAACTCAGCCAAGCATTCATAATACGGCATCTGGAAAAACAGATATCTGGTCATCTGTTTCTGTTGATACAGTTATGATGGCATGGAAGAGGCATGGGGGCATGGAGGGCCATGGATAAGCTTTTTTGAACATACCTTACAAAAAGTTCCAAAATCTAGACAATGGGTCATGAGTCCTCAGCGGAGAAATGATACGTGTCCTTGAGCAGTTGGCCTGATTCCATAAAAATTGTGGGGGAGAGGGTGTGAGATGCTGACCACCACAACGGAACCAGTCAGGTCAGGAAGTGGGCTCACCACCCGCAGTCTTATCCCATGCCAACAAAAATTGCTGGTATTGGGAATCAAGGTGGAAATTCCAGAATCGGCATTCACCTCCACCATTATTAAAGCCTCTGTCGGCCCAACACTGGCCCATTCCAGCCCAATGTTTCAGGTCTGTGATAAAAGATTACAAACTTGAAATGTTTTCGCTTCAAAAGTAGTTCACTGGCTATGAAACACCTTAGGACGTTCTGAGGATGCGAAAGGTACCATATAAATGTGATTCTTTTTTTCTTTCATAAATAAGACACAAAAAGGGGGGAAGCATTGCTCTGGTTACCATTTGTAGTGACATCCCAAACACCTGTGGTGAATTGGGAGTTTTCTGTTCTGCCAGGTGAGGAAAAGCACTGCAAAGCCTATAGAGGAACTTTTGGGGGGACAAAAGTTTCATTCTACTTTGGCTTAGTTGGGATACATTTGTAACTCTTTTGCAATAAGACTTTTTCCGCTGAGGAGTGGACCATGTGTAAAATGATCATGCACAGCTCCGAAAGCAATCCACAAAAGCTCTCAACATGGATATGAACCATATTATGAGGGAGCAGCAGATATAGGGATTTGATCTTAAAACATGGTGAGGAAGCAAAAATTGTGGAAAAATTGTGATTGAGAATGTTAGGCTCCATGTCCACTGCTGCCAACAGGGAGCACAATAGAAGTTGCCTGAAGTTAAGCAAAGACTTACTGCCAAGTAGCAACATGGGACATACATGGAGATGAAGGGAAGTGGTTGCTGTTAGATATATGCCGATAGATATTAAAGGATTTCTTTGCAAGCAAGTTCTACAAATTAAGTTACAAATTAAATGAGTGCAAAAAGCAATATCCATGAGCAACATCACCCTCACTTAATTGGCACCAGTTGTGTTGAACCCTACTAATGCAGTGCTCCTCAGCCATATCTCTGTAGTCAACTCTGTTGCAACTGTAACTCTTCCCTCTGTCAGGTGTATCTTCAATGCACATGTCCTCCTCTGTTACTCTTCTCTTCCAGCTAAATGAAAAGATGCCAGCAGCAAATGACAGCTGCATCCAAAGTGTGAGGCCGAAATCTTCTCTGTGTTATTCATGACTTTCACTGCTGTGATCCTTTGAGATTTTGGTCTTTTACACCAGATTTGATGTGAAATTAAATCCTCCTTTTCAATTATCACCTTAGTCCCACCCTCCTATTAATGCTACATCAGTTTTGGTTTTACAAGACTGCTCTTTAAAAAGGTCTTTTCATTTTTATGGACTCATTTACAAAATAGGAACTGAGCAGGAATAAGCACAGGTGAATAATCCGTTAGTACTTTCACCAATGTTTTTCACATCCATTTTCTTCGGTACAATTGGCGAGCAGTGGAAAATATGGCTCTTTGACCTTGAAAGGGCACCAGGGGTTATTACCGTGTGAATGTTTAACACATTTCTTCTCTCTGTCATATCTCTGAAGGCATTAACCCAGTTAAAACTTTCTGTGGTTCTTCAGTTTGAGAACATATTTATATCTCACCAGTTCCTACAATTTTATTCCCCACAATGAATGTACACTGTGAAAGCACCAGTAAGAAATTAAATTGGAGATCAGCTTGGATCAGTTGGTAGCACTGTTACCTCTGGATCAGATAGTTATGTAATTAAACTCCCTTTACTAGGTCCTGTGCACATGAACCAAGCTGACATTGAGGTTGGATACTGATAGAGTGCTTCATTGTTACAGTTGCTGTCCTTTAGGTAAGATTTTAAACCAAGGTTCCATCTGCCTCTTCAGGTGAATGTTAAAGTCATAATAAGATGACAGTCAGTATTCCAAATGGATGAAACCAAAGACTTTAAATAGACTACTTCATCAAAAATTATTTTTAAAAAAGCTTTCTGGACTAGCAGCTAACTTTGTCTTCTGGCACCAATGCTGCCATCCGAATTACTATCCATAACTCAATCACAATCAGCAAACTATCCCTAAACTAAATAGTGGAGAAACAAATTGGAAAGCATTTCAAATTTGGTGGAGCACTAGCAAGAAGCTCACTTTTACTGGTTTCTTGGCCCAGCTACCAATGGAAGGCAGCAAGCAATTATGGAGGATTTGTCTCCATTGCAAAACTCAACAGGAGAACTATCAATGCATGCGAGGCTCTAACCAACTGCAAAATCATGCCTCAGCCTTCATGTATGAAGAGCTACTGGAGCATGGAATTCTTTGCCACAGGGAGTGGCTGAGATGGAGAGCACTGCTTCTCTTAAAGGAAGAGTAGATAAAATATCTGAAGACACAGGGCTATGAGGAGAGAGCAGAACTGTAGGATTGATTTTGAATTGTTCCAGCTAAGAACCAGCACAGACACAAATAAACATCAAAGAATCCACGATATGCAGTCATTTAATCAACGGCCAGATGTGATTGAAATAAGCTGAAGGCTGTCAGTGATCTACTAAAATATTGGGAAAGATTTTGCTGAATGCTAATAGCCCTCACCATTATAGTTGTGGCTAAATGACCGAGCAACTTCAGACACAAGGCAGATCCATGGCTAAATATCAATACCCAGAAGTTGCTGTTTGAGTTGTGCCAATCTGCCATTAGCTTCACAGAAACAGCATCCTGCTGTCTGCTTCACCATTGAAAGTGGCTGAAGAGTGTGAAGTTGTTAAATTTCAAGGTAGATATCAACTAAACTCACCACAGAAAGTTAAGCCTTGTCATTTCAATCTGTGTGTCCATTTTACAATTTGGTAAGTATTAATTACTGCCAAACAATGCCACTGACACTAAAAATGACCTATTGTAGGTGTGTAGTCTCATTCCATCAGATTTTAAATGCTGTGGAGATTTTGAAAATGAAGAATTCTAAATTTGTTTTACTTTTCCTTTCTCTCAATCGAATATTTTCTTTCTTTGTGGATCAGATTTTCATCTTCAAAGTGGGAATCGGGAGTTGGGAATTTTCTCAATTCCACTTGCATCCTGGCAATGCCTGCCTGCCGTATTTTCATCTTGAGGAGGCGGGCACAGGCTGGAGATGGGCCCGCCTCCTCCTGAAGCAGGCCTGAATGAGTAACAGAAGAGGGTGAATGCTGAGGCAGGCAAGTTAGAAGGCCCGCCTCCATCCACTGGGACATCAGCCCAGTTCTCAACATGGTTGTAAGGCCCCATAGCCCTCACTCCCTCACACCCACACACACAGCATGTTCCCCTCCATATTCCCACACCCCTCCTAAGCCTCCCATGGAAGCACCATACCTGCTCTTCCAGTATCCACTAGGTGCCAACCAATTAATTCTACAATAACTCTGATAAGCCTTTGAAATGCTCATAAAACTATCAAAATAAACAAACATCCATTTTAAGACATATTCAAAGAAATATAATTCTTTCAGCAGGTCATAAAAATATCAAAAATAAGCTCAAATTGAGAACAGCTTTTAATTCCCTTCACACCTCTTAATCTTATACAAATAAGCACACAGGCATTAAAAAACCACTTTAAAGAAAGATGAGGTCATTACAAGTTCATAAAGTTGTCAATTAAACAAAGCTAACAATCCCCTTGACAGCTGAGTAAACATTCCCCTACAGAGATGAATCTATTAGTACATTTAGAGCTTAGCCAAATATTTATAATGGGATTCCATTGCACAGTCAACAAAGGCTCAAAAGCTGATATATTGAAACCTTTGAAGGCGGCTAAACAGATTGCTGACCTGTCAATCAAAGAACACAGTCATCTGGTGAACTAGGTGGCCATCCATTCAGCCAGACTAGGCATCACCAATGATTCACAACTCCTCTGAGGAACATTGGACCACATCACTTACAAAAGCCTGCTGGACCCTATCAAGGGTGAGGGTTCTGAAATGCCCTCCCAAGCAATGGAATGTGGAAGAGTGGGATTGCTGAGTGCAGGCTTGCTGCCCTCACCCTTATCCTGGGGCCATGAAAATGCCACAAGACAACACTGGGGCAGAAATCCTGCAACCACTTACCATCCACCATTTCTAAGCTCTCTGCGAATTCCCCACCTCCCAACCACATCCCCCCAACACACACACACACACACCTCCCCCTGCCACCACCCCCCCACCCCCCCCCCCCCCCCCCCCCCACCCCCACCCCCCCAGAGCCACTTCTGTTCCAATACAAATGGAGACTTGAAAACCTGGCTCTTTGTCTTCCTGTGCCTGATTTGACATTGAATTCACTCACTCAAACTTACACTTCCTTCTCAGTCCTTGGGCTGTTTACTTCACAATCCTTCAATCTAATTGGTTAACAAGTTGAATAGCTGCTTGGCCTGTTCACTCAAGACCCAGATGCGTGCGTTCCATTTTGCTGAGGTATTATCATATCACTCTTTCAGCAAACTGTCATGCAAAATATTCAAGAACTTAAAAGTGCAAGGGCGAGTCCAACTACAGCAGGTGCCACAGGACAATATAGGCCATTGTGGTTGCCAAACTTTATATCAGCTATTGCTATCAGAAACAAATCAGTTACCAGTTACAATTAACTTCTAGCCCATTGTAGAATTCAGACACTGTGACAAGACAGGGGCCAGATAAATATGCCAAATGGGAGTAAATATGCCAAATGACACTTTAAGAAAATATCTACCACAACATTCTGTATAAAAAAAAGTGTGTAATAGCACCTCAGTCACACAATAGGAATGTCATAGCACAATTGTGCAATATTCACATAATAGTGTAAGTGCACAATATTCACATAAAATAATTGGTTCTATTAGATAGGTTAATAATTTTATAATCTTGATTATCAAATGATAATCTTGATTATTATTTGATAATTTGATTAGATAATAATCAAACTGCAACGTGCTCACTAAATAAAAACTGTGCTTTTTTATAAATCAGGGCAAAACACTGAATCACCACTGATGTATGACATATCTACCGAAACATTTTTCCCTTCAAAATTTCAATAGAGTTAACAGTTGAACATAAAAACAGAAAATTGCTGTAATGTATATTTTTGTAGTGATATGATGCAGCATACGGTTAAAATATTGGCCTAAGTAAATGCTGTTGAACTCTCAGGCATCCTTACAGATGCATAGGAACATAGGGCTTAGGAGCAGGAGTAGGTCATTTGGCTCTTCAAGCCTACTCTGCTATTCGATAAGATTATGGCTGATCTGTTTGTGGATTCAGTTCCACTTTCTTGTCTGACCCCCAGTCACTGCTCCCTCCCACCCCCAATGCTATAACCCTTAACTCTGTCTATCAAAAATCTATCTGAACAGTCTTGAATAAACCCGATGTCCCAACCTCCACTGCTCCCTAGGGAAGAGAATCCCACATACTGACAACCCTCAGAGAAAAAAAATCATAATCTCAGTGTTAAGATGGAGATTTCTTATACTCAAGCTGTGTCCCCTAGTTCTAGTCTTCCCCACAAGACTGGTAGCCACCCTATTAATTCCCCTCAGGATCTTATATGTTTCAATTAGGTTATATAATAATATATAGTTTATAGTAGCAAAAAACAAACACCTTCACAAACACTGTAAATTCCGTTGGCAATAAAAATGCCATTGTAAGGTCAAAAAACATATTGAATATCAGCCCTTATGCTAAAACCAGCTGAAATGTTAGTACCTTGGGGGAGATGGTGGCATAGTGGTAATGTCACTGGACTAATAATCACAAGCCTCAGGCTAGAGCCTTGGGGGTGTGGGTTCAAATCCTACCATGGCAGGTGGAATTTAAATTCAGTTGATAAATTTGAAACATAAACCTAATCTCAAGAATAGTGACCTTGAGAAGTATCATTGATTGTTGTAAAGACCTATCCTGTTCACTAATGCCCTTATGGGAAGGAAATCTGCTGTCCAGACCCACAGCAATGTGGTTGACTTCCCTCTGATTAGGCCACTAATTTCAAGGGCAATTAGGGGTTGCCAATGACACCCACAGCCTATGAAAGGCTAAAGGATGCAGGATTTAACAATCTGCTGGAAAATGATATAGACACTTTGTAATTTGGAGGTGATGCAGCTGTTATTCAGGCAAACTGTAGGACCCAATGTGACATGTGCCCACTCAGGCCTCACCAGAAGTCATGCCATGTTGGTTAGGGCCCACCTAGAACTTGCTTCAGGCTCATTGGGTATGCAAAATAGAGTCTAATATCTGTTTTAGCCCTCCCTAATGAATTAACATAATCAAAATGTTAATTAAAAACCTTTGCATGTTAAGAGAAACTTGCTCTGCAAGTCCAATATTTGGTAGAACCCCTTTCAGCAGGGTAGGCTAGGTGGACAATGCAGCCCACTGCACCAGAACCCCAGCACCGGGCTTCAGATTCAGAGCAGGCCTGGACAGTGAAACCTCTTAGAAATATTTCCAACAAACAACATCTCATTTTTTGAGAACATGTGACTGCTTGTTTTCCTTAAAAACTGAATAGTTTGTTGTATTATAAATGCCATTTATACAGCTATATATGTAACTTGATCAGTGACAAAAAATGGTGGCTAGAACCACTTTGAGGGGGAAAAAAGCAATAAAAACAATGATGTTGCAGCCTTTCAAGCAGCCATTTCTGTGGTAATTTTGCTGATCCGTGTTTCAGTCAGTCTAGTTAAATTGCTTATTTACGCCATCGAGAAAAATGTACCACTGGATTTTTCTTTCCTCCATGGCAAGTGTAATGAACCACTCACAACTTTAACGTATAATGTGCTATACTCAAGACTTATAAAATATGATATCTCGACGCTTATAACATTTCAAGTCATTGGATCCTAAGTAAATAACACTGGTTCAGAAACATACCAAGCATATGCAGCAATAATTTATTACTGACAACAGTTTCAAGTGGAAGGTGGTCTAAACACAATTAGTGGAAATTATGTAACCCTCAAATATTTCAATTCAATTACATAAATGCTACACATATCACTTCTTTAAATGAATTTTGCTCCAACAGTTAAGTTAGTCTACATTTTATTAGCAAACTTCACAAACATTCAATTTTTATTTTGCTAATTATAGATTTCAAACTTGATATAATGACAAATGGTTGGATGTGGAGAGGATGTTTCCTCTTGTGGGAGAATCTAGAACTAAGGGTCACTGTATAAAAATAAGGGGTCACACATTTAAGAAAGAGATGAGAAGACTTTTTTGCCTCTCATTGGCTGTTGAGTCTTTGGAACCCCCTTCCTCAAAAGGCAGTGGAAGCAGAGTCTTGGAATGTTTTCAAGGCAAGGGTAGATAGATTCTGGATTAACAAGGGGATGACAGGTTATCAGGGGGTAGGTGGGAGGTTACAGTCAGGTCAGCCATGATCTTATTGAATAGCAGAGCAAGTTCGAAGGGGCATGTGGCCTACCCCTGCTCCTAGTTCACATGTTCATACGTATGACTATATTTATGTATGATCTAAAAAAGAATCATTTGTATAGCACCTTTCACAACCACAGAACACCCCAAAGAATTTTTGTATCATAGTTACTGTTGCAATGTCAGAAACATGGCAGCCAATTTTTACATAGCAAGCTCCCACAAACAGTAATGACCAAATAATCTGTTTTTCTGGTGTCAAATGAGGGACAGATTTTGACCAGAAAACTTGCTGTTCTTCAAACTAGTGCTGCAGGTTCTTCTACATCCACTTGAAAGGGCAGATGGGAGTCTTGATTTATTCATTTAATCTAAGAAACTGCCTGCCAACAGTGCAGCATGCCTTCAGTGTTCCATTGGAGTGTCAACCTTGATTTTTTTTTTGATGCTCAAGTCTTTGAGTAGGATTTGAACCTATAACCTTCTGCTTTGAGAGGCAAGTGTGCTACCAGATCTAACATCATGTGGAAATGACATATGTGTGTGTGAGCATCTATTTTGTATATATACATAACACACACACACACAAATAAATGAGTATATATTTGTATACATGCTTATATAATATGTACATTATATATATATATAAATACACACATAAATATATAAGATGACACTTATATTTTAGATATTTGTATATTTGTGTGTCTGTAAAGTTCCTTTGTAACCTTCATGCAGTACTCAGTTTCTAAGGAAATGACAGAATTAAAGGACTATAAAGGCAGTTGCACAATAAATGTGTCAAAGAACAGAGAAACCAACAAAAATGGAAAAACATCTTCTAAAGAATTTAGTACTAGACTTGAAAAAAGGAGACACTTGATTCTTGTTGAATTATTTAAATAAACATGTAGTTTTATGAAAATTTTCTCTGCGGGTCAAATTACATATTAATGGCTTATCCTCCTTAAAACATTCAAACTGCGAAATGGATGCAGCGCTGCTGACAAAGACCCCATTATTTCACACTGAGACCTTGGGGACGTACAAAGGAATTAGTTCCTTTCATCGTCTAGAAGATGTGCAGTCCCCTATTTATTTTTTCATTTGTTGCAAACATTGCCGTGTTTTATTTGGCTGTCACGGGACATGTATCTGTTTGTGTAATGAAAGAATATTTCTGTTCCCTTTCACTCTGTTGATTTGCAATGCTCCAATAGCTATTCTGTGCCCAGTGTGCAGTACTTATTGGAAGGCGGGTGTTGTTAATACTGGCTTACAGAGTTACAGAGGCTCTCCAAGAGAAGGTTCAGAAAGTACATGAGTATGGAGACTGGGTAGGGACAAGCCTGCTGGTAAAACAGCCAGCCAATCCTCATTACTTGGACCACACAAGGTATTTAGACATTTTAATGGCTGAGAGAGAGTGAGAGGAGGTGAAATTAGCAGGAAGAATGAATTATCAGTTATAAGGATAAGAGTGTAGAACATTAACTACCAGATCTAACAACATGGGTCCTGATTTAGTCCCAAGTTCCCAACGTCAACTCTTTGAAGCAAAATATAAGTATAATGATATCCTGGATTTGTGTTTCATCAGCTTTGAGAGTTTCCATATGGTTCCTTGTGGTTATTCACTCTTATCAGAAACTGCAAAGCACCCGTGACAGTGTGGATTTAATGTGGTTGTTGCAAAAAGTCAGCTGAATGGCCATTTCTCATCCCAAATTTAATTGGATACCAGCAAATTTCTTGTGGCATTGCTGGCAGTAAGTCAGAGGATATGCAGTTTAATTGGTACTGAAGGATCATGCCAGGTAATGTAAATTATTTTGCTGCTTATGTGCAGCTGAGTGTAAGCTTAGCTGTCCTATTAAGGCATGATCGAACTGCTCTAAAATCCTGAGATTAATTAGAGGTTTATTGGTTTCAAAGTCATTATCCTCATCTAGAAATTTCTCAATGCCCCTCCCTGCAAATGGGTCAGCTTTTTGTTCCCATACATGGCCTCCACTCTACAGGCACCTTCTTTTCGTACCCCTTCTCTCCACGTTGTTTTTTTTGGTTTCAGAACCTTAAGCCACACTAAACCTACGTTCTGATAGTTCATCTTTCTATCTTCCTGCTCTCCTTCTAAACGCTTCAGGAAATCTCTCTCTGGAACCCAAGGCAGGTGGAAAAAACTGCCCACATTTTCACTTACAGTAATTTATTTCCACCACCACAAAATACTTTGGAACGTTTGTTATATTAAAAAGGCACTGTAGATATACAATGTGAGCTGTGGTTTAATGCAAGAAGCACTCTCAAATCTGAGTTTGAAGGTTATGGGTTGACTTCTAACTTCAGAGACTTGAACGTAAGATCTAGGTTGACACTTCAGTGAGAGAGTGCTGCATCATCAAAGTGCCATCTTTCCAACGAGATATTAAACCCGTCTGTCCCTCAAGCAGATCCCAGGACACTGTTTCGAAGAAGAGCAGGGGAAATCTCATGGATGTCCTCATCAATACTTATCCTTTAAGGGAATTAAGAAGCCTGATTGTCTTAGATTCCGTTTCCACATCAAGGTTCTGTTTTTCAAACTGTCGCAACCACGAGGGAAGCAAAACCATTTTGAGGCTGTGGTATGTTTCACAGCATAAGAAGTGTGTCTGAGATTTAAGTCTATATAGGGAGACAGTAAGTGGCATCTCTTTTATCTTATACATGAAGGAACTTAGTGAACTGTGAAATTCCCTGTTTTATGCAATGTGCTAATCATTTACCCGTTTCATTTCATTAAAATATTTATTGATTTAGAGCCTGTACATTGTTCCAATAGAGTTTCTATTTAGTTCACTTTTTGAACACATTCCAGCAACTGGTAAACAGAGTAAGAACATTCTGTTAAAGCTCTGGTTCTCATAGTATGATTTCCCTAGATAATGAGCAGTAAAAAGGTGTGATCTATCAGTTGACTAATGGGAATGGCCACTGATGCTGAACGCAGGAAGATATCTATTACAGAAACTCTAAAACATGACAGCTTGCCTCAAACATTTATACATGTATAGATAGCTAGTAATATCAACAAAAATGTTCTTTTACAGTGAACACAATAAATAAAAGCAGAACTTTACTGACTTTCATCTGGATAAGCAACATTTCTTAAATTTGAATCAGTTTGATACACATTCCTGTGAAGGTTTTGCATTGTTTTTCAGCTGGATAGTTGAATGAATAACAATAAGAGGTCTACAGCCACACTACTATGAGCATGTCTAATCTTATCTAACCTCAGAAAGTAAGCAGAGTCAGACCTGGTTAATTGGTGGATAGGAGGTCATCAGGAAATGCCAGGGGAAGAATATTGCGCTTATTGGGTGGGTGCACGCCAGACCTGGACGGGCATAAAATGATGTGCAAAGACATCGGGCGAGCGTACTGAAGTCATCACGCAATATTTTAGTCGGCGGGCGCGCGCTGGAGTCGGAGCACACCTTCCAACAACTAAATGGCTTATTAAGGCCTTTAGTGAACTAATTGATCAAAATTTTTTTGCTGTCCGTCAAACCATTTGGTTGGCAGGCAGGCAAAAAGGCCAAGCGGCCCTTGCATTTTTGGCGAAACCACATCCACAAGGCGGAATGAGGGACCAGTGTTTAAAAAAAAATTACTATTTGCACTCATCGCTAACATGTCCCTGCTCATGTGACAGAGTTTTACATAAGTGAATTCTAAGTGTGCCTTTGATTATATGCTCAATCCAGGCATGGGGCTTGAACCCACAACATTCTGGCACAGAGGTGAGCAGCTCCAACTGAGCCACGATTAGTACATCAAAGGTTACAGCACCCAGGCCAGGATGTTTCGGTTGTTGGGTGGGCTTGGCGGGGGCGAGAAGGAGTGGCCGACAGAGTCACATGAGGGGACATGTTTTTTAACATTTTTAAATTCTTTATTGTTTATTTGGAAAATCTTTGGCTCCCTGAAGCAGCTCTGTGCCTCAGGAAGCTTTTACTGCGTGCACCCACGTGCATGCGCAAAGTTACACACTTGCCCTCCTCTCCACACAGGCAGCGTTGCAGCACACATTTCACACTGACTGGCCATTGAATCTTAACTTAGTGTGTCATAGGATGTTAAAGGTTAGGTTTGGGACAGGATCGAGATAAAAATTGATGCCATATCCTGAAAGACAGAGAGGCCAGAGATGATTTGTTGCACCTTATTGATACAGGCTTATTAGGTTCCTATATATTTGCAACCTAAGATTTTTTAATTCATTTTAAAATTTCAAAAATGAAAAATTTGATTGACCAGATTTAAAGATCAACTGTGGTTAGGATCAGTCAGTTTGATTGACCAGATCGCTACATCGCATGTGGCTGCCCCAAATATGAACTTGGTTTAAATATTTCCAATGTAAAACCTTTAATTTACTCCCATTCTGATCTCAGCACAAAAATACAAATTGTTGATCAAAGTATGAAACATTTCATAATTATCTAGCCATTGATGGGAGCACAATAAATATAGTTAGTAGCCTGTTGAATATTCATAAGAGGCAACACATTTCAGAAGACCATAATTTCTGAATAAATTATGTGCCATGGTTAAAGAGGCTGCATGTTCATGTCTGCGAGGAAGAAATGGTCAAAGCTGTTTATCATTTTAATCACTATGTCATACAGAAAGGGGCATTTTTATGGTACATCATCACATTTTCAAGTTTTCCAAAGAAATAAGAGGGTTTGGCCAAATGTTTTTTTTGTCTGATTAAAGACTGTGAGTTTTGAGAGAACTTGCTGGTGTTATTGTTTGGATTGAATTTGCCAAATGAGCTACAGGCACAAAGATTTGCTAACTGGTTATTTAGATCTACAGTTTTGGAAATCCTGAAAGCACATTCCTGATTCAAGGATAACATCTCTTGGTGAAGGAGCTGCACATTTATCACAGGATTATCTCCACCATCTTTGGCAGTAACAGTCACTTGAGAATTGTTTTATTTCTCCCCCAACATCTTAAAACGTCGAATGAAAATCTGTCATGGTTTTCACAAGTTTTATTGACAAAAGATGTAATAAACTCTGAAATAAAATGAACACCAGGATGATAAAATCTCGCACAAATATCATGAGGTAGCTTGAATTAATCCATTATTTGTGGCAGGATAAGGACAAAGCTGCACAATATGTGTCGCTATAACCTATTTAAGCAGTCTAGTCTTATTCTCAATTCAAGATGGTAATAGTGTAGCACAGAATGTATATTATTTAAAATTTGACTGGCTAAGAAATGGCCACTTGATGATTAAATTGACAGACCCCAAGATGTTTCTGACAGATAGATAGTTATTGTAATACCTAATGCAGCAATTATTTTCTGATTTTATTACGTGGGAGGGGGAGGGGGGGGCGGGAGGATGCGGTGGGGTGGGCTGTGACACTCTCTTGATAGATACTCCAAATTGAATATTCCTGAATAGGATGCCTCATCCAAATATCTATACAATTATAAATGGCATTTGTATTAACCAAAGACTGAAATATAAATAAAATTGCAATATAAATAAGTATTGTATAAGGAGGAGGTGACTTCAATATGAGTATGACTGTGCTGAGAGCAGAATGCAAGGGATGTTAGGGGGAAAGGCAAATAGCTTTGCAAATTTATGTCACATGGCTAAATATGAACCTGATTGCAGTGCATAAGTAAGCTGTCTGAGTATGGTGTAGCCTGTGAAGCCATCGGCTTTTCAAGTAGCACTTGGGAACTCAGTGACTGATTGAATCCAGACTGTCTGGAACTGTGGAGAACTGTGCTTAGTTTCACCTTTTCCCCTCACAGGAAGAATAAGCTACATCAAAGTGGACTATGGCAGTGAGTGAAGGTGTTGGGCAAATTGGTTAGAAGTAAAACATCAACACCTTGATGGTTCTTTCTGAAGTACCTCGTATTTATCTGTTTCTATCCAAAGTTTATTAATGCCCAACACTGCTGTTTAATTGCATTCAAAGAATACTTAATTGTGGCAGCTGAACAGACTGGTTCATTCTATATTTTCTAGGGAAACAGGAAATGAGCATTAGTTCTGTTGTATTACAGGGCCAGACATAAAAGCACCACCTCCTTATTATAATCAAATACATAGATGTTCATCATCAACAATTGCAGAACCCAAGTTCACTGTACCTTTCAAAGACCTTTGATAATATGATGACCACCCCTCCCCCACCCTTGCAGATATGGTGGTAGTGGTATTGGCAAACTAGTAATTTAAGTGAATTTATGTTCTTATATGAAGATTGCTGTATTTAGAAAGAAACATTAGCTACCATTGTAAAAGTTATGATGAGGCACTATAATGTCCTTTTATTCCATAGGTTCACAAATTGGGCCATGGAACTGGGATAGGAGGTGGCAAAAAATGATGATCCCATGATGGTGTGACATTATTGGAATTATTTCTACGTAGGGTTGGATAAACCAAATTCCAGAGATAAAGAGGCGGGGTGGGGGGGTTCATTATAACATACCCACCCATTGGAAAGGGTATAATGCTGGTTTTGTTCTCCATCCAATTTTACTCTTCATCAAAGTCAATGGACAGTGATGTCAGGCAGGCTGTAAAACCAGCAATAACACCCAATTCCATGGGATTCCTGCCTGGTGAGGTAGGTTAAAATTATCCCCAGAGTCTCGAAAATTTTGTGCTCAAGCTTTTGTTGTTTTTGTTCTTCCTGTTGCGGTGAACTGATTTCTGTGATCAGTGTCACTTCTGAGTCACATGTTTGTGCATTCAAGCCCCACTCCAAAGACTTGGGCACAAACCAAAGCTGACACGCTAGCGCTGTACTCAGAGAGGGCTGCACTATCAGAGGTGCCGACTTTTAGATGAGATATTAAACTGAGCCCTGTCTGCCTGCTTTGGTCGAAATGAAAGATCCCATGGCATTACTTTGAAGCAGAGCAGAGAATTATACCTGATGCCCTGGTTAATCTTAATTCCTCAATCTATATTACTAATTCAGGTTATCTGGTCATTGTCACATTGCTGTTCGTGGGACCTTGCTGTGCATAATTTAGCTGCCGTGTTTCCTACTTTACAACATTGACGACACTTCAAGGAATATTTCATTGGCTGAAAAGCACTTTGTGATGTCCTGAGGTTGTGAAAGGTGCTATATAAATGCAAGTCTTTTTCTCTTTGCAATGACGTAGCTTATTTCCTTTGAGGAGCTGACAGTTTCATCTTAAATGTTGAGACCTGGAATCCTGGGAGGTTTGTCAACATTTGCACAGCACAAAGTTAGACAACTAAGGTAGGAACTCGTATAACATTCATAAAAAGGTCAGTAGGTACGATGACACGTGCAGAAGGATAAATGGATAAAGAACCGTCGATGTGTGCAACAGAAGATCAATGAGAAATGTTCAAAAAAGAATTTAAGGCGATACAAAACCAGTTTATGCTCCTAAGGAGCAAGAGATTTATTTGCCAAGACAAAAGCTGTCATGGACAACTAAAGAGATAAGGGACAACATAAAGCCAAAAATGCAAAAATTAGCACAATTTCTTATGAATGGGAAAGATACAGAGAACAGCAAAGGGTGATAAAACAGATAATAAGAGCTTTACAAAGGTAGCATGGCAATACGCTTACAACAGATTATTCAACACATTTTTTTTTTTACAATTACATTTGGAAAAAAGGTGGTTATGAGCAATATGGGCCCCTTAAAAATGAACAATAGTGGTATAATAAATTAAGATAATGGAATGCTAGGTAGACTGAATAATTACTTTGCATCACTATTTACAGCAGATGAAGACAATAGTATGCCAAAAGTCCTATGGAAACTAACACTAAATCTGGGTCAGGGACTCACCAAAATTAGCATAAGCAAAATAACAGCATTGAAGCAAATAATGACACTACAGAGTGACAAAGGCATTTGATGAAGTGCTGTATAAGAGATTGTTAGCTGAAGTTGAAGCTTTAAGAATTGAGGGCACCTTATTGATCTGGTTAGGAGATTAGACAAGCGAGAGGAGACAAAGAGGAGGGGTAATGAGCAGGTACTCTAATTGACAGGATGTGAGTGGCATTCCACAGTGATCTGTTTTAGAGCCTCAACTATTCATTGCATTTATTAATTATGTAGATAATGGATTTGGAAGCCACATATTCAAATTTGCTGATGACACAAAGGCAGTGTAGATGGAAGTTTAAAATTACAAAGCGATCTTAAAAGATTAACAAACAAAACTGTGGCAAACAGATTTCAATATAGGCAAATCTGAGGTCTACAAAGTTTTTGATCTACAAAGGATATACAGAATACTTTCTAAATGGTGAAAAGTTAGTAGTGGAGATTCAAAGAGACTTGGGTGTCCAGATACATTAATCATTAAAATATTATGAACAGGGACACAAAATAATCAAAAAGGCTCATGGAATACTGGCCTTTATATCTAGAGAACGAGAATACCAGGAGGCAGAAGTCATGCCTCAGCTACACTGTTATGTTCCTTCTCTGTCGGGTTGCTTTGCTCAGTGAACACGGTTGCACGCCTATCTCCTGGTGAGTGAGTTGGTAAACAAGGTACTGCAGATGCAGAGGCCAATGTAAGATGAAGCACATGCTGTTTATTTACACATGTAACAGCACTAACATGTGTGCTTCTCCAACAAGACCCTATTCTGAACTACTGATTAACATTGTAGCCTGCGTTACTCAGCAATTGGGTAATACAGTCACATGGTCAATCTACTCACATTCTCTTAAAAGGTGTATTGCACCTCAGATTACCACATCCCTCCCCCTTTACTCAAAAGTACAATTTACAATCTTTACAATATATCAATTAATTACATAGATAAACTATTTACAAATTCAGACTCTCTGGAGACTTCTTTAAATATGTTGAACATCGTAGTTCTACGACTTCGGATAGTTTTATCCGAGGCCTCCCTCTCAGGAGTCATCTGTCTACTAGGCTCCCCAGTAGGAACCTGTAAGTTTGTTTCTTTGACTTCTCAGGCTCAATGGATCCTACAGGCACTTCCAAACCAAGTGGAGTTCCTTGCATCTGTGGCATGGACTCTAACAGGAATTCTTGGCACATCCTTTCTTGTAGATCTGTTTCCCTTTCCTTGAGGCAATCTACGTGTCTCCTAATTATCTGACCTTTGACGATATGTGATAGGAAAGGGGTCTTGTCACAGCACCAACTTCCCTGACAGCCATTTGGGCCCACCTCCAAAGTTCTTTGCAAAAACTGCTTCCCCAACGGTGAAGTTTCTTTCATGACTGTGGTAATCGTGTCCATTGTCCTGACTTCTCTCTAACCTCCCCATTAAATTCAGCTTTATGAGACTCAAACATGTCCTGAGATGTCCTTCATCAATAACTCAGCGGGGGCAATACTGGTGCTCACGTGTGGCATCGTCCTATAGCTGAGTAGGAAAGAGATAATCTAGTTGCAATAGAGCCTCCATCCAGTTTTTTCATTCTGCACTTGAAGATCAGGACTGCTCTCTCGGTCAACCCATTGGATGTGGGGTGGTATGATGAGGTCTTAACATGTGCTAAGCCATTGAGGCTTGTAAATCTTTGGAATTCCCTGCTGGTGAGTGCCATTCCATTATCAAACACTATTATCTCTGGTAACCTGTGTATCGCAAAATTCTGACACAATCTGTTTATGGTGGCGGCAGATGTGGATGATCTCACCTCGTATACATCCATCCACTTCGAGTGAGCATCTACAATTAAGAGCAGCATTATGCCCAAAAAAGGCCCCACATAGCCAACGTGGAGGTGGACCCATGGCATTCCTGGTAATTCCCAGGGATGCAATGGCGCAGAAGTGGGCAATTTCTGTTCTTGTTGGCACTGTATGTAGCTCTTGACAAAGTTTCTGATTTCTGTATCCATCCCCGGCCACCATAAGTAGTTGCACACCAACATTTTTATTCTAGAGATGTTGGGGTGAGCACTATGCAATTCGGTCAATAATGGCTTCCTTCCTCTCGAAGGCACAATGATCTTGCTCCCCACAGCAAGATGCCATCCTGGCAGGTGAGCTTATATCTTCTACTAAAATTGGGCTTCATTTCGTCAGCCTTTGGCTCATTAGGCCATCCCTAAGACACTTGTTCTCTTGCATGAGAGAAAACTGGATCATGGGCTGTCCACTCTCTTATTTGTTTGGCATGTTCTGGTGACAAATCCAGAAAACGTGGTAACAAGACAAGTTCTTGAGGAATTGGGACATTCACATTGCTGTCTTTTAGAGGTAACCGGCTCAGTGAGTTGGCATTTGCAATCTGGCTTCCTGGCTGGTAAATAAAAGCATATTCATAAGCAGCTAGAATCAGTGCCCACCTTTGGATGCTTGCAGAGACAATTGGGGGTATTGCCTTATCTTCCTTGAACAAGCCTAGTAGTGGCTTGTGGTCAGATACAATGGTGAATTGACGACTAGGATGTATTGGTGGAACCTCTTAACACCAAATACGATGGATAAGCCTTCTTTCTCTATTTATGAGTATCTTCGTTCTGCAACACTGAGCGTTCTTGGGATGTAACCAATGGGGCATTCGGAGCCATCGCCCCCCGGTGGGAGAGTACTGCCCCTACTCTATAAGGGGATGCATCATAGGTCAAATCAATTCTTTCCTTTAGGTTGAAATGTAGCAACTGTTTTACTGTCATAAAAGTCTGTTGTTGTAGAGCTTGCCAAGTCCAACTGTGGTTTCTCTTGAGCAAACCATGTAATGGAGCCTGTACCGTTGACAAATTTGGGAGAAAATGGCCATAATGGTTAATCATTCCCAAGAAGGACTTGAGTTCTATGGTGTTTTTTGGTGCTGGCGCCTCACGAATAGCTCCCACCATGTCTTCTACTGGATGAAGGCCCTGTGAATCGACCCTATGGCCCAGATAAACCGCTTCTTTTGCTTGGAAGATACATTTTTCTCTTTCCAAATGTACTCCAGCTTGTGAGAAATCCTTCAATACCTCTTCCAGGTTAACCAGGCGTTCTTCATCAGTTAGTCCTGTTACTAGGACATCATCCAGATATACCACAACATGGGGCAAACCTTGACGTAAATTTTCCATTGTTCATTGGGAAATGGCACAAGCCGATGAGATTCCAAAGGGTAACCTGATATACTGATATAACCCTCTATGTGTGTTGATAGTCATAAAATCCCGAGAGGCCTTTTTTAGGCCGACTTGCTGGTAAGTGTGGCTCATGTCGAGCTTCATATGTGCAGTTCCCCAGCCAGCTTGGAGTACAATTCATTAATTTTCGGTATAGGATGTCTGTCTAGTCTGGCCGCTTTGTTAATGGCCAACTTGTCGTCCCTGCATATCTGCACACTCTGGGCAGGCTTTAATACTGGAACAATGGGCACTGCCCATTCAGAAAATTGTACAGGTTGTAAGACTCCCAACCTTTCCAGCCTGTCTAATTCAACATCAACACATCAACTTTTTCTCATAATGCATAGAGGACTGGCCTCACCTTCAAGAATCTGTGGGTTGCCTCTGGATCCACATGGATTTTAGCCTGCAGCTGTTGAATCTTCCCAAGCTCTTCCCTGAGCACAGAGGCATATTCTTTAATAATTCTTGTAGGAATTTCATTCTGGGTTGAAAACTCTTGGTCTGCTCCAACTTTATTTCCTTAAACCAGTTCTAACCAAGTGGACTTGGACTCTCCCCTGCTACCACTATCAGGGATAAATTAACAGACTGATTTCCATACTGTCCTGGAACCTTGCATGTACCTGTTGCTCATATGACTTCACCAGTATATGTCTTTAATTTAGAATCTGAATTTTTAAGATTTAATGAGTGGTCTCCTCCATTCAGATATTTAAATGTATGTTCCCCTACAACTGTCGTGGATGCCCCTGCATCCACCTCCATTCTGGTGGATTTCCCGTTAACTTCCACTGTCACGTAGTTTGGCTCTGTTTTACCCAATTTTTAAGTTATGTAGTGAGTAAATATCTGACTCTGTTTCTTCTGGTTCCTCTATTATGTGGATTTCACAATTTCTACCTTTCTGCTTAAAGTTTTGTCTTAATCTGCTTTACAATATCACATAATGTGCCCTTTATGATAACAGTGGAAACACTCGATTCTTTTAAATTGGCGTTTGTTTGCAGGCTGTCTGATTCCATTTCTGCTGTTATTATTGTGGCTTTTCTCTGTTAAACTATTGCTTTTTGCTGGTCTTTTAATGGTGGCTGTTCCCCACCTTTCCACTGAGCCCACCGCTTCCACGCCATTTCTAACTGGTGCCTCCCTCCCAACGCATAGGACAGCACCATTTTGTGCTCCCTTGATTGCTCCTGAGTCCCTCACTGCACTTTCCATTGTGAGCGCCAACTCCAGCACCTTGCTGAAGTTTAAATTTGTTCGGACAAAACCTTTTTTGAATGGCACCTTCATTAATCCCACATATTAATCTGACTCTTAAAATGCCGTTAATCGACATCCCAAACTCACAGTGCTCAGTCACTTGTTTTAAGGCTGCTGCATAGCAAGCGACTGTCTCTCCAGGGACGCGACAACTTGAAGTGAATTTAAAATGCTGCGTTGTTACCGAAGGTTTCAGCTGAAAATGGCTTTTCACAAGCTTTACCAACTCATCAAAGCTCTTGGAATCTGGGACATTGGATGCCAATAGACTACAAATTAGACCGTGTGTTTTACTGCCACATGTCAATACGAGGATCGCTCACCTCTTCTCCCTCGATATGTTGTTGGCCAAAAAGAAGAACGTGAGGCATTCAATATAATGTAACCAGTCATCAGGGGTCTGATCAAATGGTTCGCTATGGCCAAGCTGTGGCATACTAGAAGGAGATAACTTCGACGACTATGATGAAGGCTGTACTTACAATAGTCTTGCAAGGTACGACTGATTTGCATTTGCTTAATTTTTGAGGCTTTCTTTGGTGTTGTTGACTGGTCATGTTTTGCTTTGTCGCCAGTTGTTATGTTCCTTCTCTGTCAGGTTGCTTTGCTCAGTGAAAACAGTTGCACGCCTATCTACTGGTTAGTGAGCAAACACAGAGACCAGTGTGAGATGGAGTACATACTGTTTATTAACACAAGTAACAGAGCATCAAACATATGTGCTCCTCCAACCAGACCTTATTCTAAACTATTGATTAACATTGTAGCCTGCACTACACAGCAATTGGGTAATACAGTCACAGAGTCAATCTGCTCACATTCTCTTAAAGGTGTATTGCACCTCAAATTAGCACATATATAAAACCATGCTTACACCATGCCTGGAGTTTTGTGTTTATTTCTGAGCACCACACCTTAGGATGGAGATATGAAAAAAGCCTTGGAGGAAGTGCATCATTGGTTTACTAGAATGATACCAATGGATAAATTACGAGAAATTACTTACAAATTAAGGGTGTACTCACTGGAATTCAGAAGATTAAAGGTTGATTTGATCAAAGTTTTCAGGATTTTAAGGGGAACAGATAGGGTAGTTGGAGATGAACTATTTCTGCTGGCTGGGGAATCTGGGACTAGGGGACATACCCTAAAAATTAGAGACCTTTCAAGAGTGAAGTTAGGACAGACTTCTACACATAATGTTTGGAACTCTTTTGGCAGGCGGCATTTGATGCTCAATCAATTGCTAATTTTAAATCTGAGACTGGTAGATTTCGAGAGATGTGGCCAAAGGCAGGTATATAGAGTTAGGTTGCCAACCAACCATGATCTCACTGAATGATGGAACAGGCTCAGGGTTAAATGATCAAAACTGTTCCTATGAAAAGTTGCTGAAGATAGTAATTATACTGAGCAATTTGTAAAGATATATATGTACTTGTGAAACAAGAGCTGCACTGCTATTGTAAACTGAACTCAATCCATCCTGTGAACATAAAAAAACTCAAGCCAAAATATGTTGGGAAATAGCAGAGGAAATATATTTGTTTCACCCAAAAGAACCAACAATTAAAACAAATCCTGCTGCAAGTTCTGAGGGAATACTAGCAACAACCCTGCATTAGCCCTAATCACCAACCTCAAATGATTCCACAAAATAAAACGTTTCTGGATTGCTATATGTGAGAACCTTTAAAGACAAGGAAAGATTTTGCATTTATATTGCATCTTTCACGACCTCAAGGCATCCAAAAGCACTTAACGGCTAATAAAGCACTTAGGAAGTGCAGTCACTGTTGTAACATAAAAAACGCAGCAAAAAAATGTGCACACAACAAGCTCCCACAAACAGCAAACAAATTTGCAGATTAACTCAATGGACCTTTTCACCCATCTCCAGTGTTCTCCCTCCACATGGATCCCTCTCTCTGGCCTCTTACCCTCTCTTGATCATTTCATTGAGGACTGCCGCAGTGATACCACCTTAATTTCTTTGCTCCCCTCATTCCCTCTAACCTGCCTCCCCCTGACCTTGCTGCACTCTGTTCCCTCAGTTCTAGCCGTGACATTATCAAACCTGCTGACAAGGGGGGGTTGTGATTCGTCTGGCGAACTGACCTCTACCTTGCAGAGGCTGGATACCAACTCTCTGATAGTTCTGCCTACCTCTCTGGACCAGAACCCCAAACATCAAACCTTCATTTCCAGAATAATCATAGTCACTGAACAGTAATTTTCCCTTCATGGCTCCCCAACTTATCATTCCCCAACACAGTACAGTTCACTTCTATCTCCTCCCCTAGATTCATAAATGGAACTGCCCTGATGTTTCAACCCCCATTGAACTGATTTCTTTATACCTTGACCCCATTTCTTTTCCACTTGTCCAGTATCTCCCCAATTACATCCGTGACTCTTCTGGTGTCCTCCATCACTTTAAAAGTTTCCAATTTCTGTCCCTAATTGTCTCCTCTTCACCATGGATGTCCAATCTCTCCAAACCTATAACCCTACAAGTTCAGTTTGAGAGTTCGCCACTTCTTCCTTGAATGGAGTCCCTACCAGATTCCATCAACAACTGCCCTCCTCTGTCTAGCTGAACTTGTTCTCTCTTGAACAATTTCTCCTTTAATTCATTTTTTCCTCCAAATAAAAGGTGTTGCTACAGGAACCTGTATGGGTTCTCGCTATGCCTGTCTTTTTACGACATACGTGGAACATTCCTTGCTCTGGTCTTTCTTGGACCCCCTCCCTCAACTCTTTTTCTGGTACAGTGATGGCTATATCAGTGCTGTGTCCTGCTCTCACCCTGAATTGGAAAACTTCAACTTCCAATTTCCACCCTTCTCTCAGTTTCACATGTTCCGTCTCCAACTCTTCGCTTCCCTTCCTCCATTTCTGTTGATAGGCCATCAACTAATATACATTACAAGTCCATTAACTCCCACAACTACACTTCCACACACCCTACACCCTGTAAGGGCTGCATTCCATTCTCACAGTTCCTCCATCTCTGTCACATTTGTTCCGATGATACAACCTTCCACAACAGTGTTTCTGAAATGTTTTCTTTTTCCTCAGCTGAGAATTACAACCCCAGCAACCCCCCACCCCCCACCACCGACCCCCCCACAACGCCCCCCCCCCAACCCCCCACCCCAGCACCACCCTGATATTACAAGGTCCTTGACTGTGTCGACCACATTTTCCACACTTCTGCTCTCAACCCTTCCCTTCCTTCCCAGAACCATGATAGGGTTCCCCTTGGTCAACAGATACTTTTCTGCTATTTTTGCCATCCCAACATGTTGTAACCACCAAACACATCTTCTCCTCCCCTCCCCTTTCAGCATTCTGTGGGGGTCATACCCTCCATGATATCCTGGTCTACTCAATCGCCCAGAACTCTTCCCATGGCATTTTCCCAAGAAATGCAGGAAATGTAATATCTGCCCTTTTACTTCTTCTCCTCACCGTCCAAGGCCCAAACACTCCTTCAAGGTGAAGCAACGATTTACATGTACTTCTTTCAATTCAGTCCATTGTATTCACTGCTAACATTGGGGAAACCAAACGCAGATTGCGTGAACACTTTGAGGAACACCCCTGCTCAGTCTGCAAGTATGACTCCAAGCTTCTAGTGGCTTGTCATTTTAATTTTCCATGTTGATCTCACGCTGACATCTCTGTCCTTGGCCTGCTGCACTATGCTAGCGAAGCTCAATGTAAGCTTGAGGAACAGCATCTCATCTTTCAATGAGTACTTTACAGCCTCCTGCTCTCAACATTGAGTTCCGGAATTTCAGACTGTAAACATTTGCCCCCATATCCCCCCATTTTGTTTCCTTTTCTTTGCATGTTTTGGTTTTTCTCTTGTTTTCACTTTCACTCAGCAGTAGACCTGCTCTAGGCACATGTTTTGCTTCTTTGTTTTACTTCCTTCCCCATCACCATTCCCTTTGGTTCTGGTGGACTAACTCTACTATCACTCAATCTCTCCTGTCATCCATCCTTACATAGGCTTTCCTTTTGCTCTTGTCCCACTCACCCCTTTGATCAAAATTTATTCCATCTCTAACTTTTCCCAGTTCTGATGAAAGTTCATTGATCTGAAATGTTAACTCTGTTTCCACCTCCACAGATGCTGCTGGGCAAGTATTTCCAGCACCTTGTGTCAGTTTTACATTTCCAGATTATCATTTTTTAATTGATATTGATTAAGGGTAAATAGTGGCTAAGCTTTAAATAATATAATGGGAATTTTTACATCCACTTTACATCCATTGCTCAGTTTGGGTTCCACCAGGGCTACTTAGCTCCTGACCACATTACAGCCTTGGTTCAAAGATGGACAAAGGAGCTGAACTCCAGAGGTGAGGTGAGAGTGACTGCCCTTCACATCCAGGCAGCATTTGACCGAGTGTGGCATCAAGGAGCCCTGGCAAAACTGGAGTCAATGGGAATCAGGGGGAAAACTCTCCACTGGTTGCAGTCATACCTAACACAAAAGAAGATGGTTGTGAATGTTGGAGATCAATCATCTCAGCTTCAGGACATAATTGCAGGAGTTCCTCAGGGTGGAGTCCTCAGCCCCACCATCTTCAGCTGCTTCATCAATGACCTTCCTTTCATCATAAGGTCAGAAGTGGGGATGTTCACTGATTATTGCACAATGTTCAGCACCATTCATGACTCATCAGATACTGAAGCAGTCCATGTCCAAATGCAGCAAGACCTGTACAATATCCAGGCTTGGGCTGACAAGTGGCAAGTAACATTCGCACCACACAAGTGCCAGGCAATGACCATCTCTAACAAGAGAGAATCTAGCCATCACCCCTTGACATTCAATTGCATTACCATCACTAAATCCACCAAGATCAATGTCCTTGGGTTACCATTGACCAGAAACTAAACTGGACTAGCCACATAAATACTGCGACTACAAGAGCAGTTCAGAGGTTAGGATCCTTCAGCGAATAATTCACTTCCTGATTCCTCAAAACCTATCCACCATCTACAAGAAGGAGTGTGATGGAATATTCTCCACTTGCCTGGATAAGTGCAGCTCCAACAACACTCAAGAAGCTTCGCACCATCCAGGACAAAGCAGCCCACTTGATTGGCACCCCATCTACAAACATTCACTCCCTCCACCACTGATGCACAGTGCCAGCAGGATGTACAAGATGCAATGCAGAAACTCACCATGCCTTCTTAGACAGCACCTTCCAAACTCACGATCACTACCACCTAGAAGGACAAGGGCAGCAGACTCATGGGAACACCACCAGCTGCAAGTTCCTCTCCAAGCCACTCACCATCCTAACTAGGTACTATATTGCTGTTCCTTCACTGTCACTGGGTCAAAGTCCTGGAAGTCCCTCCCTTACAGCACTGTGGGTGTACCTACACCACACTGAGGCAGTTTAAGAAGGTGGCACATCACTACCTTCTCAAATGCAATTAGGGATGGGCAATAAATGCTGGCCTAGCCAGCAACGCCCACATCCCATGAATGAATAACAAAACTTAAGAGAGTAAATGGAGTCTTGGCTCAACACCACATCTGAAAGACGAAAACTCTGACAGTGCAGCATTATTTCAGTACTGCACTCGAGATATCAGCCTAGACTATGTGCCCAAGTCTCTGGAGAATCCACAATGTTCTGACTCTGAGGCAAGAGCGTTATCACGGAGCTATGGCTATATATATGCATAATATAGAGAAAACTTATATACACATATATAAAAATAATTAATAAAATTTCAGACTAAGGAGAATTCCTTATCCTTACTTAACAACTGTATTTTGTCACTAACAGATTTATTAGTCATGACCTTTATCAGCCTTCACAAGACTAAATTGAATTTAGGTCTTCAAATTTGAATATTAGCATGTCATTACTTGCCATGATAATTAAGAATAGTTTACCATCACCTGAAAGTCCCTTTCTTAATTAATATTTGCTTCATTTGGATGTCTTTGTCCATCATACAGATTTTCCCAGAAACTTTCAGAATAACAGTCCAAACACTGAGCAGACAACACAACCTTTGGATCCCCTGGTTGCGGCTGCAGATAGGGTATCTATCCACTGACAATACTGTCTCTTGTCACTACCACATTCCTTTTCACTCCCCTCATTTGACTGGCTTCTTCTTGCATCATGTTGCTATGGTCAGTTGGTAGATTATTCTTATCTACACAAGTAGCAATACCAGTTAAAAGAAAAAAATACTTGCATTTATATAGCACTTTTCATGACCACCAGACACCTCGACATGCTTTACAGCCAGTGAAGTATTTTTTGAAGTTGTAATGCAGGAAACGTGGTAGCTAATCTTATGCACAGCAAACTCCCACAAACAACAATGCGATGGAAACCAGATAATCTGTTTTTACAATGTTGATTGAGAGATGAATATTGGCCAGATCACCAGAAATAACTCTCCTGCTCTTCTTCAAAGTAGTGCCAAGGGATCTTTTAAATTTACCCCAGCAAGCAGATGGGGCCTCTGTTTTATGTCTCATCCAAAAGATGGCACCTCCAACAGTGCAGCACTCCTGCAGTACTACACTGGAGTGTCAGCCTTGATTTTGTGCTCAAGGCTTAAACCTGGAACCCTGTGATTCAGAAACAAGAGTCTGACCAACTGAGCCAGCAAGTCAAAATCAAGGGCTGAGGCCCCTCCATTACTAAAAGATCCTGGAAATCCATACCTCTATGACCTCCTGTCCCTGACTATTGGCCAATTCTAAAATTCTACAGAACCTACAAAGTGTGACTTACCTTGGAACAAAGTGTCCAGGTGACTGTCCCCCTCACTGAATCTCCACAATGCCTGCAGCTGCAACACCAGCTCAACAATTCTGAGCCCATGTTTCTCGAACTGCAGGTACTTACCGCAAATATGGTTGTCTGGGATCATAGTGCTCCCCACAAATCCTCACATGCTGAATTTACTGCTATCCTATTTGATCTATCTAACCTTATTTATTTAATTAATGAATTGATTGAAGTCACCACAGGCTGCACGCTCATTAGAGAATGACGACTGATGGTGAGTTTAATCTAAGGGTCACCACACCTCAGGCAATGTTGAGAACTGCATGGATGACCTCAGCCAGTGCAGGAATTGAATCCAGGCTGTTGAAATCACTCTGCATCACAAATCAGCCATCCAGCCAACTGAACTAACCAGCTCCCAATTAATTAGTTACTAATTTAGTGATGAAATAATAGCAAGTTATAATTTCCCAGCTTAAAGACAAAATAAAAACAGATACCAGCTACTGGAGGCAAAACAAACAGAATAAAAAATAACAGCATTTCCTTCCCCTCTACACCAAATTCACACCTGCACCAAATTCCTGACTTTGTCATTCTATTTATAAAGCACTCAGTTCTGTGATTGCACTATACTCTCTGTGCAGTGGTAATACTGTTCACTTATATTGAGTTTATGTCAAAGTTCCAACTGCTAATTCAGCTTTTTGCTCCAGTAATTAACACCTTTTCAAGCTAACACTTTCAATTAATTGACAGTTAGCTGTGACCAACAGGCAGGTTCTGTTAACTAGATCTCTTAACTAGCTTACAATTTCTTTTACAGTTTTAAAGTTCTAAGTCAAATTCTAAACTGTTGAACCAAATTTCACCTTGAGAAATACTTACCAGAGTAATCCTACTTGCACACAGTTTACGAAGCACTCAGTTCTCCAATCACTCTGTACTCCAAGGGTGTATTAAAGGAGGGAAGGTGGAGAGATGACAAGTTTAAGAAGGGAATGCAGAGCTTGTGGCTTAGGCAGCTGAAGGCTCATTCATCAATGATGAAGTGGAATAAACCTGGAATGCAAAAGAGCCCAGAACTGGTGGGGATGCAGAGGAATGTAGGGCTGGGTGTTATAGAGATAGGGAGTAGTGAGGTCATGTGGCAATTTCAACTCAATGGTGAGAATTTTACATTTCAGACATCGCTTGATGGAAGCTAAAGTAGGTCAGCAAGCATGGGGACTGTCAGAAAGCAGGACTTGGTGTGAGTTTTGGTCAACCGCAGCATGGCTGTGAAATATGGTTTTCAGGAGGAACTGCTCCAAATTTCCATTCAGTGAACATTGAGTTTAACCTTGATATCGAACAGCCTATTGTTACAAGTTAAAAGGCAACTGAAAAGAGAAACTTGCTTTAATGTTGTGCCTTTTGTGGCCTCAAAACACCCCAAAGCACTCTACAGGCAATAGCTATGGTCACTGTATAATGTCAGGAAACAGAGCAGTCAATTTGTGTGTAGTAAGAACCCTCAGCAATGAAGTAAGTTACCAGATCATTTGTTTTTTAAGTGTAGGTTGAAGGGTAAATATTGGCCAGAACATCAGGAAAACTACCTTGCCCCTCATTAAAATAGTGAGGTGGAATATTTTATGTCCATCTGAGACAGGTGGGACCTCTACAAGCTGGACGGGTTACACCTTAACAGGACTGGGACTAACATCATCGCAGGGAGATTTGCTAGTGCTGTTGGAGAGGGTTTAAACTAGCTTGTCAGTGGGGCGGGAATCTTAGGTGTAGCTCAAATTGGAAGGAAATAAAGCTGTTAACTGGAAGTCAAAAAGTTCCCAGCGAAATTGGAAGGTAGCTAAACAATGGCAAGCATCAACTAAATCAAGAATGCGGAATAATGTCAAAAAGACTAGGGTGGTATTGTCCCAGGTTTGTACTAAGTGTGGCAGCGAACAGGAAAAAGAACGTCAATGCACCGAAGTCAACACTGATAGGATGGCGGCCACCATAGAGACCTTGGTCCTACAGTGCTGCATGGACAGAGCTCCATCACTGATGCCATAGTTGGCCTCCAGCAGTGTCAACAGGAGAGGTGTGCAAGGCAGCTCGATCTCGTTCCAGCTTCCCCTTCTCCTCAAGGAGTAAGCATCAGGCACCCATAAGGAGGAGGATCAGCATGTTTACCCCCCACCCCCAGGGCCATCCATCCAGGTGACCCCGGGGGTGTCCAGCCCATCTGAATCCCCTCTTCCTGTGACCTGGAAGCTCCAGCTCCACAGGCAGAGGAGGGTGTCACTGCCACAAAGCAGGATCCCGAAAGCAGGCCAGGGCCCTCCAAGTCTTAGCCCTCCAGAGGCTGCCCATCAAGGTCATCACAGGCAGGGTGTAACAGTCAGCAGGCTGCCTCCACTTCCACTGTGGATGAACGGGAAGCACCAAGACGTAGCAGCAGGGTTAAGAAAGTTAAAGAGATATAGTTGCACAGCCTGGGACTGGGTGTTAATCACTTGTACATAATGTTCACTGTTGTCAATAAACTTCCCAGAATGTCTCCATGCCTATGGCTCCTTGTTGTGATGAGCAGTATTCATGTCACTCAGATGTGAAACCTTTCTGCACAAGATAAAGGCAGGTGTCTCAGTCCAGGGCCTCTTCCCTGTGCTTTGTGCAGCCTTCAGATCAAAGTGATGGTCCGGCCTCACACTCACTGGAAATGTTATTGATGCTTGCACCTCAGCGGTGCTTGTCATTGCTGCCAGACTATAGTGGGCAGGCATCACAGAGTTCATTCATTCTCTCTGTGTGCTCTCAGTACCTTTAAGTTGAGGCTGACGCCCAGCTCGTTAGCATCTGTGACCAGTGACACTGTGCTCCTGAAGGGCTCAGGTGCTGAAGGCAGACAAAGGATCAGATTGTAAAGTTTCATGGCTGCGTCTCTATGATATGATCCTGATCACAGAGCGCAAGCAAGCTGCCCTCAGCCAGACAGGAGTCAGAAATTCTCAGAGGCTATGTGAAGATCTAGGGAGTGTCCTCACTGCATGTTGTCATCATCCTCCTGGAATCGAGTGGCTATTAAGGCCTCCACCTTGTCTCCATGACAGAAGCCTTATCACAGAGGGTATGTGCACTGCCATCAGCCAGACTGGATTCAAACCTTCACAGGTGCAATGTGTCTCTATGGTGTCTCCTCACTGCATGTCGTCAACATCCTCCACAAATCCAGCAGCTATGAGGACCTCCCGAGAGCACCTCCCTCATCTGGCCAGTGTAATGGCCTCATCGCTGTCATCATCGTCATTGAGGACCTGCTCACCTGCACCCTGCCAACGTCCTCCTCATCGGAGGAGACTTCCAGCTCCTGCATCTCCTCCTCAGCGGGCTCATCTCTCCGTTGCAGCGCCAGGTTGTAAAGGGCGCAGCAGGTGATGATGATGTGTGACACCCTCTGTGGACTGTGTTGCAGGGCTCCACCAGACTGGTCCAAGCACCGGAACCTCATTTTCACCATCCCGATGGTCTGCTCCACCAAGTTGCAAGTTGCAGCATGAGCCTCATTATATCTTTGCTCTGCTGCAGTCTGAGGCTGCCGCACGGGTTTCATCAGCCACATCCTCTGTGGGTTGCCTTTGTGCCTGAGGAGCCAACCCTGCAGCTTCTGTAGACCCGGGTAGATGTCAGGGATCTGAGACCAACTGAGAATGTAGAAGTTGTGCACACTTCCTGGGAGCCATGCTCAGACCTGCAGGATGCATTAGTGATAGTCGCACAACAGCTGAACATTCAGCGATTGGAAGCCCTTGCGGTTGACATTGTTGACTGCCTGTTGCCATGGAGATCTGAGCCCCACGTGAGTGCAGTTAGTGGCATCCCACACCTGTGAGAAACCTGAGATCTGGCCATATCCCAGGGCTTTTACATCCTGGCTTTCCTCGTCCCGAGCAAAGTGCATAAAGTTATCTGCCTTCACGAAGGTGGTGTCAGTGATCTCATGAATGCATTTGTGGGTAGAGGCTTCTGATATCCCACAGAGGTCACTTGTGGTGCACTGAAAGTGGCCACTGGTGTAAGAATTGAGTGCTGCAGGCACTTATATGGCCACTGGCAGTGGATGCCCTCCTCGTCCCCGTGGCGACAAATCCTGCAGTAGTTGGCAGATGTGACTGACCAGTTCCCTAGACATGCGCAGTGTTTGATGACACTGGCTCTCGGCCATCTGCAGGGATGAAAGGCAGTGTCCATTGACCATGGGTCTAACTAGGTGCCGACCAACAACAGCTCACTGTGGTTGTTCTGCTGCACATGGAGCCCCAGCTGCCCTTTCTTCCTAAGGTTGCTGCTCCTCCCTCTGCACAGCCAGTTGTCCTCCGTCACTATCTTCTCCTTCGTCTCCGCTCTCTGTAAGCCATGAGGCATACAGCTAGGTCACCAGGCTCCTTGCTCCTTATGTACTCCTCCTGCAGAATGAAAGAGGGAGACGTGTGGGTTAGCATGAGTGTTCTAAGAAGCTCTTTCTTGGTTAAGTCTAAAGGCCCCTTAACGCATCCTGGAGAGTTTTACCACCACTTAGATGGCCAGAGTTTAGTGCGCTGGCAATCCAAGACCCCATCCAACTCTACCCCACTCCATCTGACTGATTGGCGGCAACTTTGCCCAGGGAATTGCATGCTGTGCTCTCGCTCAGGCGCAGGCATTCTCCTAACCTGCACTGCAAGGCTGCACTGTTAGCTTGAACCATGGGGGAGACTGGTCCAAACTGGGATGCTGACATTGCGAGAGGCTGTGAGCGCCTCCACCAGTGACTGCTCCATGGCCAGCTTTAGCAAGTAGATCGTACAACATGCCCAGTTGTCTAGCTATTCTGCAGTCTGTGCCCGAAGGGTGAAAAGCCCTGAAGCATTTTCAGGTGTCTGTGATGCTTCATTGGGCAGATAAGCTAGAGGCCTGACTCCAAGCATGTCAATATGGCTGCGCATGAACTATCTCAGCTGCAGTGGAATGGTGACTTTATATCAGGTTTCCCTCCACTAGCAACCCTCACCCACCCCCCCCACTCCACCATCATTTGTGCTTGTGCACTACCATCAACTTCAGGGCAGCCCTTGACCACCCCAACTCACCTCAACCACAGGGCAGCCCTTGCCCTGTCACTGCACTCTCTGCCAGCTGCAATAAAGCAAATTGCCTGTACTCCTGCCTGAATGCACGGCGCCTCAACCTTGAGGTCCAACAGTTAATCCTCACAAGGGCTGTGCAATGTTACTGTGCACTCACCTCCTGGTTCCCCTCAAGGTGCAGTCTGCCAGCTGCATACCTTATCTATGTTGTTGTGAAACACGTCAGCGTAATGCTGATGTGCTTGGACAATCCAGCATGGGGGAATGATTCCAGTGAGCCAGGTTTACAATGATTTGAAGATGGAATATAATGAAGTTCCCAACATCTGACAGCAGAAAATGCGGCCCGCCATTGACGGGCAGAGCGGCGATTGCAAACTGGTTTCACAACTGCATGAAACTGAGTTTGACCTTCTCACCATATTGTCCACTAATGCCGCCAAACACACCCGATGCCAGTGGGCACGGAAAATTCTGCCCTAAGTTAAGGGCATTCAACCTGAATGCACCCAACATTTGCAACAAGATAGATAATATAAAGGCACAAATAGAGGTAAATGGTAAGGTCTAATTGCAATTATGGAAACTTGGCTGCAGGGTGACCAAGAGTGGGAATTGAATATTCAAGGATATTCAACATTTAGGAAGGACAGACAAAAAGGAAAAGGAGGCAGTGTTGCATTGATAATATTGGATAGGATCAGTATATTAGATTGGAAGAACAAAATGTAGAATCCGCTTGGGCGGAGATAAAAAACAGCAAAGGGCCGCAAACTTTGGTAGGAGCTTTTTAAAGGCTACCAAACAGTGGTTGTAGTGTGGGACGTGGTATTAATCAGCAGATTAGAGAAACATGTAGCATGTGTTATGACCGGGATAAAAGCAATGCACAATTTATCAAGCCCCACTGCTCCGCAGGCAGTACTATTAATTTAAATGTTTAATTTTCTCACCAAAATGGCCAAGTGGACTGTGTCAGTTTAAAGTCATGCCATTTGGTATGAAGAATGCACCTGCGACATTTCAAAGACTGACAAAGTAATTGCAGGTCTAAGCAATTGTGCTGTTTATATTGATGATGCAATTGTTTTCAGTCAGACGTGGGAGGAGCATTTACAGCATCTGGAAGAATTATTTGCTCGACTACAAGAAGCTAATTTGGTGATGAACTTGGCTAAAAGTGAATTTGCAAAAGCCCAAGTTATGTATCTAGGCCACACTATTGGACATGATAAGGTGGCTCCGAGAGATGTGAAAGTCAAGGCTATCGTGGATTTCCCAGTGTATACAGGAAAACGAGAAGTTTTGAGATTTCGGAACATGAGTGGGTTTTACCGGAAATTTGTACCAAATTTTAGCCAAGTGGTTGCTGCACTGACTAAACTATTAAAAAAGAACTTGAAGTTTCAATGGACACTGGAGTGTCAGGAGTCATTCGATAGTTTGAAAACTGTACTAACTATGACACCAGTGTTGGCAGTACCCAATTATGCCAAGCAATTCAAGTTGGCCATTGACGCAAGCAACATAGGCATTGGGGCTGGTTTGTTACAAGAAGATGACACTGGAATTGAAAAACCAGTAGGGTATTTTTCATGGAAGCTGAATGTACAACAGAGAAGGTATTCAACAATCGGAAAAGAGACTTTGAGTTTGGTATTAGCATTGCAGCATTTTGAAATTTATGTTGCAAACAATTCATCAGAAACAATTGTTAATACAGACCATAATCCTTTGAAGTTTTGGACAAATTTCAAGACAAAGTGCAAAGCTTTTCATGTGAAGTCTATTATTAAAACCATTTAATTTACAGATTATACATAGTTCTGGAAGAGAAAATCTGTTTGCAGAAGCAATATCAAGAGTTTGAAGCTTAAAGGAAAATGGGACTTTAAAAAAAAACCTAGACACTGAACTAGAGCAATTTCTGTTGATATCAAGGACTTGTGTATATATATTGTTATGTTAATGCATGCACCTGTAATGTAATAGTGTAATAAGAAAAGGAGATAGTATTAGATGGGTTATTAAAATGGAGCCATCTTTTAGAATTATGATGGTTCATTTTTCGATAGGGAGGGGGATGTCATGAAGCTATTAATGTACATATTATTGGAAAATATTTTTCTTTTAAAATAGAGGTTTAGTCCATGGGTGTGTCTTAATTGGATTAAAACCAGCTAGTCTGGGTGCTTTGCTGTGTACTAGTTTTGAGATGTAAGAGGGGTAGAATGTATTTGCATTTTTTAAAATAGAGCATTCAGGCAGTGGTGTAAAATCTGGCACCTAGCCAGCAGAAACCAAGCAATATGTTTACATTACTATTAAAATTGGTACCATGAAAGGGGTTTTATTGTTAGAGGAGGTGAAGTTCAAAGAGGCTGGTGATACAATGAGAACTTACATTCAATGAGATGTGCTGTATATAACCGATAGCAGTTTTGTGTATAGAGGGCAGAGGCAATGTAAGATCAAAGCAGCTGTAAGCCTCCAACTGTCTCACAGGATCCAAAGTGAAAGGAACCTCATTTTGAATTCTTACGGTGAAAATGCTTTGCCTGGTGTCTGGTTAAGTCTATTGTGCTGTTGTCTTAATGGAGATTAGTTTGGGGATTTGTTAAAAGTTATGATAGTAGTAATTTGTAGCTATGTATATGTGTTTAATGTGCTGTAAGTTAATAAAATGTTTCATTTAGTTTAATATAAAATCCTCTCGAGAACTGATGGTTGTATTCCTGAATTTAGAGCTGCATCTCAAACATACAAATATAAAAATATAGGTTATGACAGTTGTTTAAATTTTCCCTCTGTATTTTTAAATAACTCAGCTTTACCAATAACTGGGTCATAACAAAAACAAAACTTCTTTTAACAAGTTGCAAGTACTGGTTAATACATAATTGTAGTCGGGAAGTAGAACTATCTATCTCTTCCTAAAGAATTCCTCCAGCACACACAAAGACACACACACAGTCAAAGGACAAACAGATAGAGTCTCTCTGAAGATATGGGTTTTGGAGGATGGGTGTTATAAAATAAAGGATAAAATCCACAGAGTCTGGATGCTGTCGACCTCAAGTGCAGATGGGCTGCTGGTTCAGATGGATGTCTGGAAGTCCTCACCAGCTAATCTCAGTTTTGCAGGCCCAAATGCAGACTAGTTACACTCAGATGAGGGTTCTCTGGCTACAGGTTAATTGTCACACACAATTTTAGGCAAGGTGGTGGGAGGCAGCCTTCTTTCCTCAGCTTGTTCTCCAACAAGACTGCCTCCAAAACAAGTAGGCTCACAACTTAAGATTTTTTCCGTCTCTCCCATGTGATTTCCAGCAAATTATCAACCTTCCTTTTCAGTTGTTTTTCTCCATCAATTAAAATGATTGCAGATTAAAACAAACAACCAAATCTTCCTCAAGTATGATATAGGTCAAGTGATTTCTTGGAAGAGGCCTGCTTGTTGACAGTTCCAAGGTGAATTTATGACCTTTTATAAAAAAATCCTAATTTAGGATCCAGTTGACCAGGTCATGCCAGGTCCTTCCATTTTGTAAAAGAAAACTTCAGCCTTGAGAGATATGATTCTAACACATGGGTAATATAGTAATCATGGATGACTTCTGCATATATACTGGGTAAACCTAATGAGTGCTAATGCTGTGGAGCATGAGTTTCTGGAGTGTGTTAGGGATGATTTTCTAGAGCATTATGTTGAGCAACTGACCAGAGAACAGGTAATTCTAGACCTTGTGTTGTGTTACCAAAAAGGGCTAATTAATAATCTTGTTGTAGAAGAATCTATAGAGATCAGTGACCATAATATGATAGAATTTTATATGATGTTTGTAAGTGAGATAGTTCAATCTGAAGCCAGGGTGTTAAATTTGAACAAAGAAAATTATGAAGGTATGAGGGGCCAATTAGCTGAGGTGGGTTGGAAAAATACATTGAAGGGTATAACCGTACATATGCAATGTATAGTCTTTAAAGGATCAGTACATAGTTTACAGCAACTGTACATTCCTTCAAGGCACAAACACCCAAAAGAAAAGTCAGTCAAAACAAAAATAGAATTACCTGGAAAAACTCAGCAGGTCTGGCAGCATCGGCGGAGAAGAAAAGAGTTGACGTTTCGAGTCCTCATGACCCTTCGACAGAACTTGAGTTCGAGTCCAAGAAAGAGTTGAAATATAAGTTGGTTTAAGGTGTGTGTGTGGGGGGCGGAGAGAGAAAAAGTCAGTCAACTCTGGCTAAGAAAGCAAGTTAAGGATTGTATAAGATTAACAGAAAAAGGTTATAAAGTTACCAGAAATGGTAGTAAACCTGAGGATTGGGATGATTTTAGAATACAGCAAAGGAGGGCCAAGAAACTGATAAAGAAAGGGAGAACAGAATGTGAATGTAAATTAGCAAAAAACATAAAAAGGGACTGTAAAAGCTCCTATAGATAAGTAAAAAGGAAATGTTTGGCTAAGGCAAATGTGGGTCCATTAAAGACAGAATCAGGAGAATTTATAATGGGGAATAGAGAAAGGGCAGAGAAGCTAAATTATTACTTTGTATCTGGCTTCACTAGGGAAGATATAAGAAATCTCCCAGCATTAGAGATCCAAGGGAATTTTGGAGAATAAGAAATTGAAGGAAATTTGTATTAGTAAGAAGGCTGTATTGGAGAAATAAATGGGACTGAATGTTGATAAGTCCCCGGGAGCTATTGATCTACACCCCAGAGCGCTGAAAAATATTACTATGGAGATAGTGGATGCGTTGGTGATCATCTTCCAAAAGTCTATAGATTCTGGAATGGATCCTGCAGATATAACTTCTGAGCTCCCTAGCGTCAGATCTGGGGGTACCCCAAAGATGTGTTGAGGAATTGCTCTGGGAAGTTCTCAGGGAAGGGATTGCATGGCAATTACCCAGAAGTGCACATTTCCTGTGGACAATTGCGTTGCGCTGGGAACCATCTGAAAATACAGTTTAAATCTTAAATTTCGGGTGGTTCTGTCAGGGTTACACCAATAGTTACTCAGAAAAATTTAGAAGAATTAAAACCTCTTCTAATTTCTGAGTAACGATTGTAAAGACCCAGACTGACCCCGCAGGACACCAACACCTCCAACCACCCCCCACAGCCCCCACCACAGGACCTCCCACCAACCCCCCGCCCCCACTCGTCCCCACCCTAGCCCCTTCCTGGCCCACCCGACTCCTCCACCTCCTGACCTCTTACAACCCCACCCCCAACCTCCAAAACACTCCACTCCAGACCTACAACTCCCCCAACTCCCCCGACTTCTGAATCCCCAAACCCCGTCCTCCGACAGCCCCCACCCCCCAATCCCCCAACCCTACCCCGCCCCCGGCCTTCAATTCCCCCACCCACCAATCTCTGACCCCCACTCCCCTGACCTCCAGCACCTTTCAACACCTGACCTCCGACAACCCCAACGGAACCCCCTTCCCACAGACATCCGACGTCCCCCCCTACCCAACATAGGATCCCCCGCCTCCGGACCTCCCGACACCCCCCCCCCACCCCCCCCAGACCTCAAATCCTACCCACCAAAAACCCAGACCTCAGACACACCCACACAACCCCCCTGGGACCTCAGACCCCCTTCCTCTCCATGGATTTCCGACCCCTTGTCACCCCCTCCCCTCCAAACCTGCGACTGACCTCCGCCCCTGATCTCAGACCTCTCCCCTACTCCCCAAAGACTTCTGACCTCCCCCCATCGACCTTAGCCCCCACCCCCCACAAACCGCCCCAGGCCTCCCAACACCACCCACCCCCCCACCCTCCCAGGACCTCTGATGCCACCCACCAACCACCGGACCTCAGACCTCCTCCCCATGAACCCCAGACCTCAGACCACCCCACTCCAGAGCCGCCCCTCCCCAGTCCTACTCCTGCCGACATCCTCCCCCCGACCTAAGAGCCCCCACCCCCAAATCCACCCCCCCCCAGACCTCCAACTGACCCCCCAGCCCACAAATCCTATCCACTTGCCTTAGACACTTACCTTCCCCTGGCCTGTCAACTTCCCTGGCCCTTTAAACTTACCAGCTTTACGGCAGCTAGTGCCATATAGAAGGGGTGTGGCCTCCTTGAATACGCTGGATCTAGACTTCGCTGGGGCCTGCAAGGAGTCTTTTGATGCAATTTTCAAGACCAGGTAAGTAGGTATTTACTTCTTCTAGCTTCTGTGGGCCAGCACTTGCCGGCCATAGTCTGAAATTACAGCCCAATATTAAAGAAGGGAGGGAGGGAGAAAACAGGAAACTACAGACCTGTTAGCCTTACATCATTAGTATCAAAAATGCTAGAATGTATTAGCAAGGATGTGATAAACGGTTACTTGTATAATAATGATCTGATTGGGCATAGTCAACATGGATTTATGAATGGGAAATCATGGTTGACAAGCGCGTTGGTGTTTTTTGAGGATGTTGCTAACAGAATTGATAAAGGTGAGTCAGTGTACATGCTATACTTGGGTTTTCAGATGGCTTTTGATAACCAATCTCCTGTGGAGGACTTTATCAAAATTAAAGCACATGGGATAGGAGGTAATATACTGGCATGGATCAAGGATTGGTTAACAGGCAGTAAACAACAAGAATAAATGGGTCATTCTCACATTGGCAGGCTACGACTAGTGGGGTACCATAAGAATCAGTACTCTGGCCCCAACTATTCACAATATATATCAATGATTTGCATTTGGGGGCCAAATGTAATGTTTCCAAGTTCGCAAGTGACACAAAGCTAGGTGGGAATGTGTTTTGTGAGGAAGATGCAAAGTGACTACAAGAGGATTTGGACAGACTTAGTGAGTGGGCAAAAGCATGGCAGATGGAATACAATATGTAAAACATTAAGTTATCCACTTTGGTAGGAGGAATCGATGTGCAGAGTATTTCCTAAATGGTAAGAGATTAGAAAGTGTAGATGTACAAAGGGACCCGGGTGTCCTTATCCATAAGACACTGAAAGTTAAAATGCAGGTGCAGCAGGCAATAGCAAGGCTAATGTGGTATGTTAGTCTTTATCACAAGAGGAATTGAGTACTAGAGTAGTAAAGTCTTGCTTTAATTGTATAGAACCTTGGTTAGACTGCACCTGGAGTACTGTCTGCAATTTTGGTCCCCTTACCTGAGGAAGGATATTACTGTCATAGAGGGAGTGCAACAAAAGTTCACCAGACTTGTTCCCGGATGGAAGGGCTGTCCTATGAAGAGAGACTGGGGAAACTAGACCTGTATTCTCCAGGGTTTTGAAGAATGAAAACTTGAAGGGGTAGACAGGGTAGATGCAGATAAAATGTTTTCCCTGGATGGGGAGTTTAGAAACAGGGGACACAATTTCAGGATAAGGGGGAAGCCACTCAGATGAGATGAGGAGGAATGTGTTTTACTCAGAGGGTTGTGAATCTTTGGAATTCTCTACCCCAGAGGGCTGTGGAAGCTCAGTCATTGAGTACTTTTAAAGAAAAGATTGACAGATTTCTAAATATCAATGATATAAAGGGATATGGGGATAGTGTGGGAAAAAGGCATTCAAGTGGATGTTCAGCCATGATCGCATTGAATAGCGGAGCAGGCTCGATGGGCTGAATGGCCTACTTATGCTGCTATTTTCCTATGGCCTATAGTTTCCTGCTTTCTGCTCCCTTTTTTCTTGAAAAGAGGTTAGAACGATTTTCCTTTCTGTTGGCATCTTTCCAGAATCTGGGGAATTTTACTACCAATGCTTCCACTTTCTATGCTGCAACTCCTCTTAAAATTCCAGGATACAGACCATCAGGACAGGGAACTTGTCCATCTTTAGTCCCATTAGTTTTCCCAATACTTTTTCTCCAGTGATAATGATTGTTTTAAATTCCTCCCTCCCTTCTGCCTGTTGATCTTCTACTGTTCTTGGGGTGTTTTTTGTGTTTTGTACTGTGAATGCAGTTTGCTCATCCTCCCTGCAGTCCCTGCTCTCGTCCACAGAGCTGCAAGAACATTGAACCTGTTGGACAAATGCAAAGGTGGAGGCTCATCCAATGCTACCTTCTGGTTCCCCATAACTGCACCCTTGCAGTCACAACCTCCTGTCCCTAACCACATACAAAATATAAAGTACCTAACCCAAGGGCTGTGGCTGCCTCCTGGAACAAAGGGCTGGGTTTTGGCTAACAAGACAGACAGCTTGATTCAGGAAATTTGTCAACTTGCCGGACCCACCTTGGGAAAAATGTCCAGATACACATAGGGCAGATTCGTCCAAGCCCGCTGGTGCCGAGTGTGTTCAATGGCATGATCAGACAATTTGGCGAGAAGGCCAAAAATCAGTTTCATGACATCGCGAAACCAGTTTGCACTCATCCGCTCAGCCCGTGATGGCGGGCCACGTTTCCCGCCATCAGACATCGGGAACCTCATTGTAATACTTCAGCATATCATTTTAGGGCTAGCCCGCTAGACTCATCCCGTCCGGGATCATCCGCCCACATGCTGACATGTTTCACAACAGCGTATAGAAGGCATGCATTTGGCGAGCTGCACTTTGAGGAGAACTCGGAGGTGAGTGCACAGTGACATTGTGCAGTGATCATGAGGGACGCCTGTTGGGCTTCAAGGAGATGCGTGGTGGGTGCGGGAAGGCTGCCATGCGGTTGAGGCGACTTTGTGTGGTGGGGGTCAAAGGCTGCCTTACATTGAGGAGACTTTGTGGGGGGTGTGGCAAAGGCTGCCTTGTGGTTGAGGCAACTTTGGTGGGGGTTGGGGGGGGAGGGGGTCAAAGGCTGCCCTGCAGTTGAAGGTAGCACACAAGCACATGCAGGTTAGTGGGTTGGTGAGTGAGAGAAGCAGCCACGCATTAGGGAAACCTTGTATAAAGTGACCATACCGCCACAGCTGAGACAGTTCAGGTGCAGCCACATTGATATGATTGGACTCGGGCCTCTATCTTATCTGCCCACTCAAGCAACGCAGAAGCATGAAAGTTCTACCAAGTGCTTCAGAGCTTTTTGCCCCTCAGTAACAGACAGCAAAGCAATGAACATTTTAGTGGACTGCAGAACAGTTGAACAACTGCACACATTGTACAATCTCCTCACTAAAGCTGGCCATGGAGCAGTCATTGCTGGAGGTGCTCACAACTTCTTGCAATGTTAGCATCCTGGTTTGGACCAGTTTCCCAGTGGTTCAAGCTAACAGTGTAGCCTTGCAGTGCGGGTTAGGAGCACCTAAGCTGAGAGCACAACATGCAGTCCAGTGGGTGAAGCTGCCGCCAATCGGTCAGGTGGAGCGGGGCGGAGGTGGGTGGGGTTTTGGACAGCCATGCAGTGCACTGACCTCTGGCCATCCAAGTGGTGCCAGCACTCACTGGGTAGCATTAACGGGCCTTCATACTTAACCATGACAGGCTTTGAGTACACCCATGCTAACCCTCGTGTCTCTCTCTTTGTCTTCTTTGCAGCAGCCATGTGCTGGAAGCACTGAGAGCTGTGCGTGTTGCTGTATTTTAAGTATGACACCCAGCATGAGGAAATAGTGAGATTTTGGTATGGCGGGTGAATGAGTGCCCGTCCGCCATGGAAATGGCGTTTTTCCCGGGAATATTATATGAAGGATGTGAACACATTGGAGAGAGTGCAGAAGAGGTTTACAAGAATGGCTCCAGGGATGAGAAATTTCAGCTGTGAGGATAGATTGGAGAGATTGGATCTGTTCTCCTTGGAGAGAAAAAGGCTGAGAGGAGATTTGATGGACGTATTCAAAATCATAAGGGGGCTGGACAGAGTAGATAGGGAGAAACTGTTCCTGCTCGTAAAAGGATCGATAACGAGAGGGCACAGATTTAAAGTGATTTGCAAAAGAAGCAAATGTGACGTGACAAAAAACATTTTCACACAGCGAGTGGTTTTGGTCTGGAAGGCACTGCCTGGAAGTGTGGTGAAGGCAGGTTCAATTGAGGCATTGAAGAGGACATTAGATGATTATTTGAATAGAAACAATGTGCAAGGGTATGGGGAAAAGGCAGGGCAATGGCACTAGGACATAATGCTCATTTGGAGAGCCAGTGCAAACAGGATGGGCCGATTGGCCTCCTCCTATGTCATTAAGATTCTGTGATCCTGTGAATGGACAATTAACGGGGCAGGAATAGGCAATATGGTTTGAAAATCCGCCCCTGCGGCTGTAGGCAAAATGTGGATTTATCCGCCCGCTTCCGCACTTAGTGCAAATCTGGGATGATTCCGCCCATAATTTTCTCTACAGGAGTGGGGTGGGGGTGGGCAGGGAGTTTGTGGGATGGAGTCCAGCCCACGGAGACCCGAAGCAGATCATCGGTAGCCATGTGGCTGGTTGAGCGCTGAGGCAGACTAGCTAGAAGGTCCGCCTCAGTTCTCTGAGACTTTGTCCCAGTTATGTTAAAAGATTTTAGGCACTCTAGCCCTCACCCCTCATAGCCCCTCACTCCTCCACCCAACCACCATGACTCACCCATACACTGATCCTGTGCCAGTGAAAATTAGGGGGAGGTTGGAGACTGAGAGGGGGGTGCAGAAATTCTGAAATCACCATTTTTAAATGGCTCCAGAATTGTTCTGATTCAGTGGAAACCTGGGCCAATGTATCTAGGTCTGAAGCTCGGATTCCAGCTCATCAATTCTGAGCTGAGGTTCCTCAAGCTATAGGTATTTACTGTTGATGTGGTTAGCATTGGCCAGACCTTACCCACATACTGTAGCTGCAACACATCACCCGCTCTACCATCCTTTTTGTGTGCAACTTAACTAATCGGGTTTCCAGTTTAGAAGTATTACTCAACTGTTGTTTGTAGTTATGCCAAGTAGTTTAACTAGTTAAGTTATAAATGTAATTCAATGTTTGTATGTCTCTTGTACCAGGTAAAATTACTGCCCCAGTAATTTAATGCCTCTAGTCCTGCTTTGTTCTTATATCCTTATTCATACACTTTCTGTTATAATCACCCAACTGAAACTTTTACTTTCTCAGCTTAGAGTTTAGAGAGAAAAGAGGAAAACTATCCACCAACCAATCACTTACCTATTCCTCGCTGACATTTCTTTTTGAATGCACACCTGCTATGTCTTTTATGCTAAACGCTGGTCTCGCTCTGTTCCGGCTCTCGCTACTGCTCCTGCTCTTTTAAGCTTCCACATACCTCTAGCTATTCAATTATGGCAAGTATACCAGCCAAACACAGTTCTACACAATTCTGTCCTCTCACTTGCAGGACAAGATGGCACACAATGTACGGGAGCAGTGCAGAAATAGAGGGCTCGAACATTTCCTGAGTTATCTTTCTGCATCATGGGCCAGCTATGACAGAGTCTGACGTTGCTGAGAACATTGAGGATGACTGTGTGCTCCTGTCTAATGCCCCTCCTCAACTCCCAGCTCACCCTCATCTCACTATCTGACAAGTTGAGCAAGTTGCTGATGGTGTACCTATGGACCTCTTGCATTATACCCCAGTCCCTTCCTGTTGTAAGGATGGCTGAGTTGCTCGTATTAATGATAGAGTTGATCTTCAGACACTTCTTCGGTGGAAACATTAAGTTTATTTAAAATATACTCAGCAGGAACTACATGCTTTCAACACCAACTCTATCTCTGCACTGACTCCTGAAGTAGCCCATGCTACTCTCCTATTGGTTACTAAAGATCATGTGATCTTCCTTAATAAATATCATTCTTAAAGGTACATTACACACTAAGTAAAACCATAATTACTACATTCCTGCTCCTTTAACTTGGCTATAAATATATTTACAAGCACATATTTTTCAAGATAACATAATATTTACACTGGGTAAGGAATTTGCAAGTTAAGTCTTTCAGGTGGTTTCCTGGTATGTATGGAACGTCGCAGCTCCACAACTTCAGATTCTTTTTCTGGAGTTGCCTGAGTATCAGGTACTTTGGTGGACACTTGCAGTTCTGTATCCTCAACTCTTACAGGAACATCAGACATGTCAGTCCTGGTTTGAGTATCCACAACAGGAAACACAGACCTGGTCATGATCACTGGTGGAGCCAAATCTTGTTGATTTGTCCCTCTCTTCCTTAAATGGTCCACATGGTTTATGGATGATCTGGCCTTCTACCTCCATGTGTTAAGATAGAGGTCCAGTCACCACACTTATTTTACTCAGTAACCACTTATGTCTTTCCCTGAAGTTCTTCACATATACCGTCTCCCACAGTAAATTTCCTCTCACGACTATGCCAGTCGTGTCTAGTTTTCTGGCTTCCCGGACTCTTTTCCACCTTCCCATCTAAATTCGGCAATATTAAGCTCAATCTCGTCTTGAGATGGCGTTTCAACAATAACTCCGCAGATGTGACACCTTTTGTTGTGTGAGGGATAGTCCTGTAAAAAGAAAGCGTGCTAGCTTGGTTGTCAAGGAATTTCCAGTTAGCTTTTTCATGCCTGCCTTGAGCGTTTAAACTGCCCTCTCAGATGCCAGTTCATCTTGTCTGAGCTCAGTGGCTGAGTCTCCCAAAATTTCATTATCTGCCTGCTTCTTGGGAAATTCTGTGACTTGTGCTTCCAAAGCCTCTTTGGCTTAATTTAGCTGACTCTTCAGCTCTTCCGCCTCATTTTTGTATTTGTTTTCTGCCTCCTGGCAAATTGAACATTGTTTTGTCTTCTCTGCCAACTCATTCTTCAGTTTGTTCAGAGAAGTGTTGAATTCTTTGTTTCTCTTCTCACTTTTCCAGAGGTGCAAACATGGACCTGAGGGATTCTTGTAGTGTATGAAAGTCTTTCAACAGGTTTTCATTTTCCTTTCGAAGATTGCTCACCTCGTCTCAAACTTTGTCATCAAGTTTGACTTTCTTCCGCTGTTCTCCCAGGTTTTGGCTTAAAACAGCTTGCATTTCTTCAGGTTGTTGAGTCCTTACTCCTTTTTCAAATAAGGAACACTTCCAGCTTCCTTTTGGAATCTATGACCAATCAAGGTTGATTTCCCTTAGCCAATTTCACCCTAGAAGGCTTAGTCCTCTGCCTCTCAATACCAACATTGGTGTTTTTGCCGATTGCCCTCCATAATTGACAGTTGCTCTGCTTATGCCTTTTACTTGAATGTCTTAACCTGTATAAGTTTTTAACTTGGCTGCTGTTCGTTCCAAACTTAATTGATGTTCACCATTATTCAAATATCTGAAAGTATGTTCCCCAATTACTGTAGTGGAAGCTCCCATGACTATTTCCATTTTAACAGGTTTGCCATTTGCTTTCACTGTGACAAATATTGGTTCTGTCTTTTCAACTTTCAAATTAAACAATGACTAAATGTCTGAATTTATTGTTTCAGTATCTTCTACTGTAGATTGTAGATTTCACTGGGCTTCTTCTTTTATTTACAAGCCTGCTAGAATCTTTCCTTGCATTGTCTCATCGTATGTCCATTTAATTGACAATGGTACCATTCAATTTTTTTAAACTGCCAATCGCTTTAAAGACTGACTGTTTCCACCTCTATTAAAATTATTCTTCAATTTTGCTGCTAAGTTATTTTTCTTTATTCTTCAGTTAGCAGGGGCTGTTTCCACTTCTCAGCAGAGTCTCACTTTTTCGCCTCACTTTCAGCTGAGATTTCCTGCCTGATGTGGAGGATGGCGCCATTTTTCACACCCTGTATTGCTTTTGAATCTCTTACTGTGCTTTCCATGGCCAGCGCTATCTCTTGTGCCTTCCCAAAATCCAGATTCACTTCGGACAATAATCTTTTCTGAAAAGCGTCCTCATTAACACCACACACTAAATGATCTCTGAGCATGTTATTTAGAGACATACTGAACTCACAGTATTCCATTAGCTGCTTCAAATTTGCCACATAGCATCAAATTATCTCACCAGGGGCTCTATTTCATGAATTAAACCTGAACCTTTGCAACATGACTGAGGGCTTTGGTGCTGAGGACTGAGGTCCACCAATTCATCAAAATTCTTCAAAACTGGGGCAAAGGGTGCCATCAAACTTCAAATCAAACTGTAGGTTTTGCTCCCACAAGTACTCAAGAGGATCGCTCACCTCTTCTCTTTTCAAATGAACAAGGTTATGGGGGAAAAGAACATGAGGTGTTCTACGTATTGAGACCAATTGTCTGTGGCTGAATCAAAAGGATCAATTCTCCCAAACTGTGGCATTTTGAGAGGGGATATGCTCTTAAAGGTACATTACGCACTAAATTAAACCATAATTATTATACATCCCTCATACCAAGCTTCCCTTTTCTGATTTCCTGTTTTAAGGCACCCAAGAACTTATGACTGCTCAGCCCCAGGAAAAAGAGAGCAACAACAACAGCACATATGAAGAGACTGCACCACTTGATCTGACAGTTGTAGGGGTTTAGATGGAAAAAGCAACCCGGCATTGCACATAAGAATTAGAACGGTTCGACGAAACAGCAGATGTATTTCCCAGCCAGGGTAAGGGGTTGTGCTGCAAGCACAGACAGGTCACATAACAACATGCTTACAGTGATTAATGTAGTAATAAGAAATAAGAACCTACAATTAAAGACATCAGTTGACTACTGATACATATAGAGTGATTAGAGGAGCTAACTGTCACTGTGTAACCTTCTTACTAGTGTAGATAAGGAACCAGGGGCAGAATTTTACTGCCCCAACGTGGCAGGGGCTGGGCCATAAAATGAGGTGAGCCATTCAAAAGTCCATTGACTTAAGCGGGACTGTACAATCCATCCAGCGTAAAATTCTGCCCCAGGCATTATTATGAGAGCCACAGTGGGTGTTGATCTTGGTACACATGCTGAACAAAAAAATAAGATGTAGGAAAGAGGTGATTGTTGAAATTGTATCTTGAGCATCAGAAGTTTGAACTAAAATCGTGTGATGGGTAACCACAAAGCTACGTGACTGCAAGTATATTTAAGCAGGCAAATTTGTTTACAGCAGTAGAGTTCACTTTGGACTGCCCAAGGTGATTCTCCCTGCATTGCTTGTACAATAAACAATTGTAAACCATTCCTGAATCTCCAGGGTGTTTGGATTTACAATATCAACTACAAAATAGTCACAGCCAGCAGTTCACATGCTCAGTACATGCCATTTAGATGCAAGTACAGAATTAGGATCTGCATGTGGTGTGTCACCGGGTATGAGTGGGCTGCAGCTAGGCCAGTGGAAAAGGATCATGTGGGTGCCAGCTCACCAGAGAGTAAGGTTGTAGACAAGTTCTGCTATAGGGGTCTCAGATGAGGACCTTGATGAGGCAGAACACAGGACAGCACTGATGGACATGCACATAGAGTTGCTCAGCACAGTGGATGGCCTGTAAGACAATCCTCTATCTAAGGCTTGTCCAACCTTTTCGTATAAGAGGCGACATTTTCATTTTTTCTCACTCAAGGGGCCAAGGAGCAAGTTTTGGAAAGATAAAGTTTGGCACAAAATTAAACAAGAATTTCAAAAATAAAAGCTGATGTATGAAAAGAAACAGCTTGCTGAGGCAAAAAAAATGTCAAAGCAATAAAATAATATTATTTAAAAATTAGTGGTAAATAAAGATGATGATTAGTGTGTGAGAGGGTGATGCGTGTGCCCGGCATACTCCCTATCTCAGGGTGCTGACTCACTCATCCACTGTGAGGGTGAGTGAGAGTATGTGTTGGTGTGTGGGGGTGAGGATGAATGAGAAGCCTAAGACTGGAAGACTGAGAGTGAGCCACACACACATTCACTCACAGGCCTGCTTGCACTCTCCCCCCACCCCTCGCTCCAGGGACCATTCTCACTCTCTCCTCCATCAATCCAGAGACTGCTCTCGGTCTCCCCCACTTGGTCTGGGGACTGCTCTCGCTCTCCCCCCAGCCTCACTCTGGGGACTTATCTCATTCTTGCCCCACCTCTCAATCCGGGAAATGATCTCGCTCTCCCCTATTCATTCTGAGAACTGCTCTCATTCTCCCCCCACCCTCACTCTGGGGACCGTTCTCCCTTCCCCCAGTCTCAACCCAGGGACCTCTCTTGCTCTCCCCCCACCCTCACTCCAGGGACTGCTCTCACTCATCCCCCACCCTTGCTCTGGGGACCACTCTTGCTCTCCCCCCACCATCACTCTGGGGACCGCTCTCACCCTTCCCCTTTGCTCCAGGAGCCATTCTCACTCTCCCCCACCATCGCTCCAGGGCCTGCTCTCGCTCTTCCCCCCCCTCCACCTCACCTCCCCCACCACCTCACTGGGGACCGCTCACACTCTTCCCCTTGCTCTGACACAGGGCCCTGCAGCTTATCTTGAAAATTCACCTTCCTATTGTTTTCTGTTTGTCTAATCATAGGCCGGTGTCTCCCTGCATTTGAGGCTATCGGTAGCAAATGCGGGGAGAAACCAGCCTGTGATTGGATGAGCAGCTTTGCATCATTTTTCAAATGTAAATCAATTGAATATCCAACATTGACCTCCCTCCTCCATCCCCACTCCCCCTTCTGTTTCTTCCCCCTTCCTTTTGTTTTTTTTTTCCAATAAATTATATAGATTTTTCTTTTTCCCTCCTATTTCCATTATTTTAAAATATTTTTAAATCTTTTATGCTCCCCCCAGCCCCATTAGAGCTATACCTTGAGTGCCCTACCATCTATTCTTAATTAGCACATTCGTTTAGATAATATCACCAACTTCGACACCTATGTGTTCTTTTGTTCTGCCGTCTGTGACATCTTTTGATGATCTGCTTCTATCACTGCTTTTGCCTACAACCACACCACCCCCCTCCACTTCTCTCCCTCCACCCAACCGCGCCCCCCCCCCCCCACCTCCACCACCACCTTAAACCAGTTTATATTTCAACCCTTCCTGGGATTCACCTAGTTCTGTCGAAGGGTCATGAGGACTCGAAACGTCAACTCTTTTCTTCTCTGCCGATGCTGCCAGACCTGCTGAGATTTTCCAGGTAATTCTGTTTTTGTTTTGAATATCCAACAAGTTTGGTGGGCCGATTCTGGGAAGCTCGGGGGCTGGTGGGCTGGCTGTGAGTTGGATAATCCTGCTCTATCACAATCGGGGACAATGGAAGAGTCTGCCTTCATTTTGACAGATGATATAATGCAGAGCTTGCTCTCTCCACAGTCTCTGCTCCATCTCCCTGTCGTGCTGCAGACCCAGAGGCCACTGCTGCCCCCATACTTTGGAACCTTAGTGTGAACAGGTCACCAAATCCCCTCCCTCCCTGTGAGGAGAAAGCAACACTCGCTGGCAAATCCAGGAACTCATCAAAACACCTCCAAAAACACTCCAGATTACTTTCAAAGACTTTGCAAAGGCAGAAGTTATTCTAAGTTACCTAGCCTACAAGCTGGCTGCCTGACCCTTTAAGTAATGCTAGCGCTGGACCCTGCTTGCAGCTGACCACATGTTCTTTGCGGAGTGACAAATTCAATAGGTTGACTGGGCTTGCATCTTCCACATTTGCAAATAGAGCATCATCATTCAGCCAATAAAGCCGAGTGACATAACAACAACAACAATTCAGATGCTACCGCTGCACACAGGGAAAGCCAGCAGGAGTACCCGGCCCAGTATCGAGTGGCCCAGGAGCCATGCCAGAGGCCGCTGGAGATACAGCGAGTCTCATTCGGGGGCCTCCAACTTCCACAGTGCTGACTCCAATGGTGCTACACAGTTGAATTTCATGCCTTTAATATGTATGTGACTCAAACATTAAACAAAAACTTACCAACCCAACACTGTGTAACACAGCTATGTGCAACCATAAATCTTTACTCTTTCACTCTTTCTCTTTTGAGCACTTCTATTGGTGCAAGACCTCTGGGCTCAGCAGGGATAAAGATAGGCTGCTCAGATCCCTGCTTTTGTTGCTGAGATGCACTTGGTCGACATCCTTTGGGTTTTGGAGTCCATGAGGGCCCCACCAAAGACTGTTCCAGCACCAGGGGCAGATTCAGCCATTGGGACATGAGGCAGCATGTGAGGCACTGACCAAGGGGGAGGGGTAGGAGTAGGTACGAAGTGCAAGTTCTTTGAGCCGAGCCTCCACTTTATTCTCCCCTTTCATCACCAATCCCTCCCAAAGCCCAACATCACCTGTCCGCTAGCAATGACCTGGAGAGTGCTTTGCTGCAGGCCGGTGGAGTGATGAACATCCAAGGCTAGGAAATGATAAATCCTATTCTAGCAGGCTTGATGGGCTGAATGGCCTCCTATATTCCTATGTTCTATTTAAGGGTGTATCCATAATGCATGCCCTCGATTGATTGCCATGTTTGATGCTCCATGAAGGTGGCCACTCTTTCCATGGATGAAGACATCACCGGAAAGATCTGCGCCATCATGGCAACTCATGTTGGAGACAGACTCCTCCAAACTCTGCAAGTCCACACAATGCAGTTGGCAAACCTGTCAGTACTTCGTGCATTATCTTCTGCTGCTCCAGAAGTCTCCTATTCATCGACTGCCCCAAGGTGCAACCTCTGTGTTCAGCTGAGCAGAGTTTGTGCATCCTGCAGCCTCTCTGATCTATACTCTCCACTGCTGCCCCTTTCTCCACCATCTGCTCAGATGTCAAATACAAATGCCGAGGCTGACGGACGTGCTGCACTTACTTTTGGGTTTCCTAGACACTACCAGAACCCCCACTTGAAGCGCGTCGTCAAGGTAAAAGTCCCCATAATCTAGACTGGCACTCCAGTACTGATGGTCTGCTGCATTATCAGAGGTGCTGTCTTTCAGATGAGACAATTAACCGAGGCCCCATCTGCCATCATAAAAAATCCCATTTGAAGAAGAGTAGGGGAGTGCTCTTTGATGACCTAGCCGATATTTCTCCCTCAAGAAACATCACTTAAATAGATAACCTAGTTGTTATTGCATTGCTTTTTGTGGGACCTACATCACAATACTGACTATGCTTCAAGAGTCCTTCATTGTTTGAAAATGTCATGGGGTCATGAAAGGCAATACAAATCCAACCTCTTACTTTACTTTAAACTGAATTATTGTGGGATACACTTCCATAATTTGAGATGAATTCAGATGGGAAAAGAAATCAAGGCTCCATTCCCACCTTTTCCCAAAGATTGAGGCAAACAAGTGACATTCTCTGCCACAATGTTAACTCAGGAAATTAAAGGACATGACAGACTAACTGAGGCCGGGAGAAGCTCTCCTTTCAAGTTTTGTAAACAAAGTTTTGTAAATATAAGTAGACCAAGGCTTAACACCTATAGTGTGACATTCTCTTGTACTCTATTTTAACGTGAGCTTATTATTTCAACCTGCTTACATCAAATAGTTTGAAATAGCAGAACAATGCCACATGAATATGGTAAGCACCCATCCGCTAACTAGGCTCACGTTAATTCCTACCCTTAAATGACGTCATTTATTGCAAGCTGATCAAACTGGTGAAATTGGTACCGGGAATGTCAAGTTAGATAGCTGAAGGTAAAAATCCATCCATGTGCAAAACGGGCACTTACTTCTTACTTCCTGAGTTCCTTTGAACAGGATGCTGTGGCTTTGTGCAATGCGCCGTTAAAGGCATTACAATCTCTTTGGCGAAAGGACCACCTGCTATGAGAGAGACCACCACTTTCAAATCACAAAAGATTATTTTCAAGCCAGTGTTAATGTTGCAGCCAATTCGTTCCAAAAACCATTTGCTCCTGGGCCTTTAGGCAGTCATAATTTCACTGTAGGCTGCACAGAGGTTATTGAGCATGTAAATGAGGTTTTTGATATCAGACACCATTCACGACATAATGAAAACAAAGACTCAAAAAAGCCACAAAAACAAATAAAAAGGTTCAAACCAAATCCACAGAGCCAACAATTATATCTTATATTATGTGACGCCTTACATTTTTCATATCTTCCAATCCAGCACCCTGATGCCCTTCAGGCAGACAACATAACTGTTTGCCTTTCTTCTTTAATATAGTTCGCTTCAGTACTTGCCAGAAAATAAATTAAAAATAGGCAGGGAAAGAAATCAAGTGCAGATGTACAATAGTTGTTAAAAGGGAAATAGCATCTCTTTTACTGTAATTTTTTAATAAATTCTTCAGATAGAGGTGAAAATAATATAGCCGTTGACTGAAAAATCCCACCCAGTGAGGAGACAAATATTGCCTGACACTAGAGTCTGCTGTTTAAAGTCTAGGTGTCATGGTTTAAATTCCGTCATTCAAATCTTCTGCAAATTCAGTTTTTCTGTTTGCATTTAGCTTCACTGTGATCCATGTTCTTAATGTAAAAGCAAAGAGTGTCCTGTTGCGCTTATCTCTGAGTATATTGAATGTTGTTACCTCTGTTAAATCTCCCCCAAATCTTTTCTATTCTAAGGAGAACAACTACAGCTTTGCCACTCTCCGCATAAGTGAAGTCCCTGGCACTCCAGTAAATCTTATCTGTACCTTCTCTGATCTAAAAACAAATCTCTGAAAAAAATTAGAAGTAGGAAGCCAGTGTATACTGTAATCTATTCTAAAATCTTGGAAAAAGTGAATCAATAATCAGAACTCCAAAGGCTCCAGGCTCAGGTTCAATGCTTGCCTATCATTTCATGTTACCTTAACCCTGTTGGGCTAATGTGCTTGCCTCTGTTGGAACACTGGGCAGAACCAGCAATTGTTGCAAGGTTACTCCTAGTCAGGCAAAACAACAGGTGAAATTTCCCGGTATTACCTTAGGCTGGTTATACTCATTCACCAATCATAGAGCAGCAACGGCAAAAGTCAACAGCACCTTACCTTCTTTAGCAGCCTTAAGTGGTCGAGGCAGCCCTCCAGAGGGAAAATTTTAAAAAAGTATTGACAGGTGATTTTTATTGGTTATATGCTCAAGGTGGCTACTTCACTTATTTCAAGAAGGAAAGAAAACTGGGAAAAATAAAAGTATTTCCCAGCACACTAACATTCCCATTTTTCTTCAAGCAAAGGTGTAAGGAACTTGTTAACACATACTCAGGTGGTGAGGTCATGCCACACTTTTTGCTTCAGCGCAAAATTTAGGCTCATGTCCAAAATCCAACACAACATTAAAGGGCCGCTGCATTATTGGATGTCATTGAACAGAGGCTCCATCTTCATTTTCTAGTGGTTCAGGTGCATGTTAAAGATCATAAGGGTAAAGAGCAGGGATTCTCCCAGAGCCCTATACAACAATCCCAAATTAAACCATCAAAAGCTGACAAGCTGATCACTAATGCTTGGACCATGCTGCCTTATTTGCTTATAATACAACAGCCAATGAATATCATTTTGAGATGTTTCAGAGAGACGTGACAAGTTTTTACATATGTTATACCCAGTGAAGGAATGTCTTTTTCACAACTTCAAACATGGACTGTGTTCATATGGAAGCTTCCGGAACTGTATTTTATGTTTGTAGGTGGACAATAACAAGGTGGCTAAGATGGCTTCCAGGGGTCAGATGACTTTTTCAAATTCAACACAGACTATCTCAAGCTTCCAGAAAGCTCCTAATTTAATCACCCTGGGCCAGGGCCTCCACTTTGAATGGCCATATCCAGGCAGAACCCCTCTGTGGAATTTATACCTGCCACTGTCCATGGTTTACTCCAAACTTAAAATCAATTGACTTCCAGGATTCATGTCTCCACGTTTGCAACTTAACAAAAGAGGGCTGCAGAAAACCAGTTAACCACAAGTAGGTATGAATGGCCATCATCTATTGCCATTGCATAGCGATGACTTTTGGCTTTAAACAATTCTGGGTGGACAGTAGCAGTTGACCATGTGACCGAAACCAGCTTCTGATACTAAAATGCTTTATTAGTCCAAAGACCAAAGAGAAGTAGCCAGTCTGCAAAGAGCATCACTGAAGGATATCAGCTACAGACCAAGGTAATTACACCAAAGCCTTTTTAAATGTGGGCACTGCTGTATCTTACAAACCTCCCAGACTGCTTCCTAATCCACGTCCAACTGTAATAAAACCTGACTTTCTGGTAAGAAAATCTTCAAGTGAATAATGATGTGACCTACTGAACATCCAACTCTTCAAGGGAATCCTGCTCACAGTGTGGTGTGTTTGCGTGCGCTAGAAACTATATCTATATATTAATACACAATGCCCTGTTCTTTGTAGACAGAAAGAACATGTACACACATTGTGCCTGTTTCAGCTAAACAAAAAATGTGACAGCCATTGACTGACTCATTCCTCAAGGAAATGCCTGGTTTAAATTTCAAACAATGCTTGGCAGTTAACTATCAGTCACCATCACTGGTGCATTCTCCATGGCAATGTCTCTACCAGTCAGAGCCTACTTGCCAATCAAACTTGCCAATTATACAGTATAAATTGTTGTTTTCCTCTTATATTAGTATTCTTGCAAATTACCCTGATGAGTGCAAGATGAAAAGCTTCAACTTATCTCTGTCTGTGTGCGTGTGTGAGTGATGTAACATTTAGCTTTCGGGGGAACACGTGAATAAATAATCCTCGAGATAAAAACAAAAAACAAAAAACTGCGGATGCTGGAAATACAAAACAAAAACAGAATTACCTGGAAAAACTCAGCAAGTCTGGCAGCATCAGCGGAGAAGAAAAGAGTTGACGTTTCGAGTCCTCATGATCCTTCGACAGAACTAAATAAATAATCCTCGATGTAAGCACCAAAAAGGTAGCTGCTGTTATTCAGATAGACCACACATTCAGGGGGACTGAGAGACACACATACATTTTCCTTTTCTAAAATCGTACTGATTACAGACAGTAAGTGAAAGGGCACAAGGTCTTCAGTTTTCTCCCAAACCTCTCTAACGTATAAATGAAATTCCTTTTCCTGTTAATTGATTGAACTATGAATGCGCAGTCTTAGAAATACACAGAAATGATAGAATGAAAAGTCTTAGTCCTTTGATACTTCTTAAGGCTATTGTTGTTCAATCTTGTCCAGAAAACAAAAACTTTGCATATTGCCAACCTCAGTCCAGTATTCACAGGGTTAATTAATATACCTTCATTATTTAATTTCTTTTTATGCTCTTGTGGCGAGTTAAGGATTGAATTTTCACCAGATGTTATATTGAATTGTATTAAATTATGGCACAGGCCCAGAAATCTAACACAAACTGGCTCCATGCGATACTCAGTAATGTAGCAGTCCAGTGACTTCTCATGCTGTGTAACAAAGGGACCCTGTTTTACACCTAGTTAACAGTATCAGTGAATATGGAGATGCGAAAGCCTATTAATTACTTGGTGCCAAATCACATAGCACAGTACACTGTGCAGGATTAATGAAGGCTCTTCCAGTAACTGATGTGTGTAGCCTTGGGGGAGGAAGATTGGGAGCTTGTGTAGGACCTGTATCTTCTAGCCAAAAGTACAGCCTGTAATTAAATACTAGTCTCTCGCAGAATGCTTCATACTGTCTAATGAGTCTTAACTGCAAACTGCATTTTTCTCTCTGCAGACCTATATCTGCAGTTAATAAAGAATATCACCAAGCTGTGATTCCTGCAGAGTGTCTGCATTTGTTTTAATCATTTTGATTTTGAGGATATAGTGAAAATTAATAGAGAAATTATTTGGTTTGTTAGTTTTCCACTTAGTGAAGAGATTGAATAGCATAACAGCTACTGACCAGGACACTACCAGTGCTGGAATGTTGCTGAGCTTTTCCTGATTTACAACATTTTATAGATTGAATGTGATTATTACCTTGTAGCATGAAGGTTATCATTTGGCCCCTTCATGCTGCTACTAGCTCTCCATTGCAATGGCATCTATGGCTCGATTGGCAACACCCTTGCTTATGAGCCAAACGGTTGTGGATTCAAGGCTCACTTCAGAGATTTGAATACATAATTCACACTGACACTTCAGTGCTGGACTGAGGGAGTGCTGCATTGCCAGAAGTGCTGTCTTTTAGATGAGATGTTGAAGTGAGATCCTGTCTGTTCTCTCATGCTGACATCTCATGGCACTCTTACAAAGACAACTAGGGGCATTGCCCCTGGTGTCCTGGCCAATATTTATCCCTCAATCATCAAAAAAAAATCTTACATTGCCACATTTTTATTTGTGGGAGTTTGCTGTGTACAAATTGGTTGCCAAATTTTCTACATTACATTAGTGACTGCATTTCAAAACCACTCCATTACCCACAAAGCACGTTGGGACATCCTGAGGTCTAAAAACACAAGTCTTTCTTTCTTTCCTAGTCTAATCCATTTTTTCTACCCTTTCCTTGTATTCTATAAGCTCACAGATTTAACTTCGGATAACATGAAAAGAACAAAAAATAAGTTAAATCACACAATTAGTTATCAATTCTTTTACCAAATTTGAAATGACTTTCAAGGATTATTTTGCAAAAAAAAATTTCCCCTCTAAACCCTTCCTCCCAACCTCACAGCAATTGTCTGGCAAAAAAATTATAATTTAGCTAATTATCCATTCACTTTTCAAAATGTACAGGTCTTTGTAAGACGCTTCATTTTAAGAACCATAGAACCATAGAAAAGTTAGGAACAGAAAGAGGCCATTCAGCCCATTGTGTCTACAAATGGCTATGAGAATGACACTTTGCTTTATTGCATTGGGATATCTAAACTCAGAAACAAACATGGGCTAATCCCTTTCGACCTGCCTTCATTCATTTTATGTTATTTTTAGCCCAAAGTAAAACTGCTTTCTTAAAATAGTTCAATGCCTGAGTATTTCAACAGTTTTCACCTCTTCAAAAGATGGACAGCCAGAAATAATGAGAATAACACCAGTTTGAAAAATAAGAGCTTCAGTTGAAATATGAACTCAAAATGAAGAATTTACTCATATCAAAACCTTTGGAAAAGTTAATTTATTCAGGAAGGGAGCTTTCTTTGACATAGAGCTAATCATTTAAATATTTGAGAATACTTGGAGTGCTTAAGCCATTCCAAAACTGTCTACTAGAGAATTCCAAACTTAGAAGACTCCTAATATCCACGCAAGACACTCCTATGCAAATTGTTGGGTTCCCCGGCTTTGCAGCTTCATGGAAATGTGTGAAAACCTAAATCCAGGATTGTGGAGGAGTGATAACTATTGGCAGACAGATTTTGGATTGGACGGGGGTCTCCACTTCACACAATGGAATCAGAGCTGACAGTTGCTTTCCCCCATGTTGAGTTACTTCCTGACAGACACTGACTGTCATCAGAAAGAGGTGCCAGGTGATTCTATCAGGCACGAGGCTCAGTTTTGGAGGATCAAAGCCGTTTCACAGCTCAAGCTCCTTCCAGCCCACACAGTGCAAGCAAGACAGCTGACAAAAAGGGATATTGGGAACAAAATATTAGTATAACAATTTGTCCTAATTGAAAGGCAGGGTCTGTATATTTTACAACTGAAATATTAGGTAAATCATGTGTCCACTATATTACTATGACTGGCTGCTGTTCAATTCAGTGGCTGGATGTGGCTAAAAATTGTATTGTAAAATCAAATTCTATTTTTGAGATATTAAAGTGTAAGGAAAATCGAATGCAATTGAGCTTTAAATGCGAATGTTAACCTGTTCTTAATTGAGATGTAGATATCTTGTTGTGTGGTGATCTATAATATTGCTGACATACTTGCATCTGTTTGTGTTACTCATGAATGAATTGTCGAAATATTTAATATATTCAAAAACATAGAAACAAATACATGCATATCAATGTGTCTACTATGACGTCTATGTGTTAGTATCTGTACACATGCATGTACATATGTTTATGCATTTTTATATTTGTATGTGTAAGTATACATTTTTGTTAATGTGTATGATATATCCACATAGATGTTTACACATGTGCAATATACATGGGAGTACATGGAGGTATATGTTTACATTAAAGGATCTGTAACACCTCTCTCTTGCCTTAACACTCAAATATTTAGTCACAGGTTTGTTCTTCTTGTATTTCAATTACCTGACGAACTGAGATGACCTTCAAAATAATGTTTCAAACACATTATTCTCCAATCTTGCTCTAAATATGAACATTCACTTTTTAAAATTTTCCAATAACTTACATTTGATACATGAGACTAGAAATGACATTAACATTTGTTGCTGAACACGTAGCAAACTTGTATAACATGCCTGTCTCCAGAATATTATCAGAGTGAATATTGGCAACACAATAGCAGCCAATGAGTCAGATCTGAAGCAGAACTTGTGGTTTTCATTCAAACTGATGACCGCAACTACAGCAGAGTTTCTAGAATTGAAGAGTTTTCAATTGCCTTCAATCAGAAGTGCCAAGTGGATGGTCCATCTCGGCTTCCTCCTGAGGTTTCCACCATCACAGAAGCCAGTATTCAGCCAATTGGATTCACTACATGTGATATCAAGAAATGGTTGAAGACACTGAATACAGCAACAGCTATAGGCCTTGACAACATCCCAGCAGTAGCACTGAAGACTTGTGCTGCAGAATTTGCCGAGACCCTAACAAAAATATTCCAGTGCAGCCACAATGCTGGCATCTAACTGACAATGTGAAAATTGCCCAGGTATGCCCTGTCCAAAAAAAAGCAGAACAAATCCATTCTGGTCAATTATTGTTCCATCAGCCTACTTTCTATCATGAGCAAAATGATGGAAGATATGATTGACAGTGTTATAAATGGGACTTAGTCAGCAATAAGCTGCTCACTGATGCTCAGTTTGGGTTCTGCCAGGACTACTTGCCCCCAGACCTCATTACAGCCTTGGTCCAAACATGGACAAAAGAGCTGAACTCCAGAGCTGAGGTGAGAGTGACTGCTCTTGACATCAGGGCAATATTTGACTGAGTGTGGCATCAAGGAGCCCTAGCAAAACCGGACTCAATGGGAATCAGGGGGAATACTGTCCACTGGTTAGAGCCATACCTAACATAAAAAAAGATCCTTGGGCTTTTAGCCAATCATCTCAGTTCCAGGACATTGCTGCAGAAGTTCCTTAGATTAGTGTCCTAGGTCCAATTATCTTCAGTTGCTTCAACAATGCCTTCCCTCCACCATGAGGGCAAGAGTGGTGGTGTTCGCTGATGATGACTGCACAATGTTCAGTACCAACCGTGACTGCTGAGATACTGAATCAGCCCGTGCCTGCCTTCAGCAAGACCTGGCCAACATTCAAGCTTGCAATGATGAGTGGCAAATAATATTCATGCCATGAAATTGCCAGGTAATGGCCATCTCCCATAAGAGAGAATCCAATCATCTCCCCTTGACACTCAATGGCATTAACATCGCTGAAATCTCCACAATTAACATCCTAGGGTCATCATTGACCAGGACCTTAACTGGGCCAGCCATATAAATAGTGTGGCTACAAGAGCAAATCGGAGATTGACAAATAACTCATTTTATGATTCCTCAAAGCCTGTACACCTTCTCCAAGGCACAAGTCAGGAGTGTGAAGGAATACTCTCCACTTGCCTGGATGAGTGCAGCTCTAGCAACAACATTCCAGAAGCTCAACATCGTGTAGGTCAAAGCAGCCCACTTGATGATGACCCCATCCACCACCTTAAACATTCACTCCCACCACCACCGACACACAGTGGCAGCACTATAAGAAGCACTGCAGCAACTCACCTTTGACTGCATGTCCCAAACCCACAATCTCTACCATTTAGAAGGTCAAGGACAGTAGGCTCATGGAAACACCGGCACCTACAAGTTCCCCTCCAATTCACATATCGTCGTACCTTGGAACTATGGCCTGTGTTTTGCGCTCGTTGGGCATGCATGATCGGCAGGAACGGAAGCAGTCAGAAAACAGGTCCCCAACCACCATCAGCCCCCAACCACAATTTCATACTGGCTGGCCAATTAATAGGCAGCCAGCTTGAAACGCGTGCTGAAAAGCTCAGTGCTGCCGGATTGGGGGCAGGAAGACGGCAGCCGCTGACGTCACTGCAGGTGCAGGTGAGCGCTTCCACTGAACTCCCTGAATGCAGACAGCTGTCTTAGGGAGCTGCAGACCACCAAATAATAAAAGAAAGCACAAAAATGCTGCAAAAGATATCCATGCAGTACAATCAAGCACCTGAAAGCACACCTCATAAAAATGCTGTCCCCAGATATTTCTATTTATTTTATATTCTAATAGAGGTTTAATCCCCCGTTTCCACCTCACCCCCCCCCCACCCCACCACCACCCTTGGATGAGGTTTCGTCAAAAATATAAAGGCCGCCTGGCCGATTAGCCCGTCCACCAAGCGTAAGGTTGCACGGGCCACGAAAAATCGCTTACAATTGTGCCATTAATGGGCTTAATTGTTGGCGGGGGAATCTTCCAACTGCCGTACACACCCAGCGAGCAAAATATCCCATGAATGCACAATGATTTCAGGACATTCGCCCAATGTCATCTAGTGCAATTTTATACCCATTCATATTGGGCGTGCACCTGCCTGCCTGTAGGATTTAAAATTCTGCCCTGTCTTGTGGTTCCTTCACTGTCACTGGGGTAAAATCCTGGACAACACTCTCCCTGACAGCATTTTGGGTGTACCTACATCACATGGACTGCAATGGTTCAAGGAGGTGGTTCATCACCACCTTCTCAAGGACAAATAGGAATAAAGAATAAATGCAGGCCTTGCCAGCAATGAACACACCCCACGAATGAATTTAAAAAATGTTAATTTGCACTGCTATTAAAGAACAAATCAACCAGCATGTTCCGGGGAGTAACGGATATGGTGTAAGCTGCAAATCCCCAGAGCTTTCTGATTGTTGTGCAGTTTTCCTTGTACAAACAGTATTTGCCTCATGTTTTGCCCATATTTTTAACAACTTGCCAGGCTTTCACATTAATTTTCCATTAAATTCAATGCAGAAAGTTAAATCTGGCAATTGAAAAGACAAGTAACTTTCAAATCAGTGTTGTCCAAGATAAACACACTTCAACTATTTTATAACAACAAGGGTGCTATCATCATAATGTGGCAGGAGAAAGTGTGAGAAGGGAAGCAGGATGAACAAGTGTGACAGGAAAAGTGTGGCCATTGGCAGCGCACATATTGTGTAATATTTCTAATATATTTTAGATAATAAAAAGTTTTGGCTCTAATGTGTATACATTATGTTTCAGATGTCATATTCTAATGCCATAAGTTTGAAAAGAAAGAGGGAAATGAAGTAATTACTGCTTGGTAACGCTTCCAAAGGCAGGAGCCAGACATTTAGAAGCATGAATCAATCTTTAGCCAATTCCCTCAATAAACAGCATCTAATAATGGGATGTCCACTTGGACCACTTCACCACAGTGGAAAACTATGATGTGGCCATAAGACGGTCAGCCAACATCAGCTTATCAGCTAAGTATCAGGAGCACTTTCCAGATCCCGGACTATCCACAAGCACTGAAAAAAGAGATTGGATAGTATTATTTAAAGTCTAATATGGTCAATATTGGCTCTGAGTAATCTAATGAAATTATACATTGGCTGCAAATGCCATCATTCTTCAGTGTAAATCCGGTTGTAGCTTCTTGACCCTTTGAATTCCAACTTCAAACCTACTAGTTCACTGTTGAGAGTGAATTCTAAAAGGAAGCACTGAAAAGTGTACACACTCTTCCAGTTACAAAAACACTGATAGCTGACTTTTCTTTAGGAAAGAGGTGAAGACCAGTAGGCTAAACCTGTCATTTATAAGGAAAAACAGGAAACGTTACATTAAAGTAACTACAATGGATAGGACCTGGCAACAAACAAGACCAAGCCAAAATTTATAAAAAAAAATGCCACTGCCATTACGTGGAACTCAATCACCTCCAACAAAACTAGTAATGACACATCAGTGCAATATCCAGGAAATATTCCCAATCTCCTATTTTAGAGATAAACCACTCCTCAAAACAACAGCCTGCAATAAGAATGGCACCTTCAGAGTCAAAGGGCTCAAGTTAAGACCAAAGCACAACTTTGGTCAGCAGCCTAATGACAATGCATTCTTAAGGGAACTGGGACATTTCTGAGGCTTTAACCAGAAGATTCTACCAATGTCCAGATGAGACAATTGAGAAAATGCCCCATTCACTGGCATGGAAATGGTCATGGGGGTACAGAAGATCTGTTCATTGCTTTAATAATTGGTTGGTTTCTTAAAATGTATCAATCAACATCAATGACAATTGTACAATTGACATTCTCACATATATTCTCTGTAACTAAATTCCGAGATCGGCAACAATGCTAATTCATATGGACATTTCAACAACTCTGTAAAGAAGTACAGTTGGTGAGACAATGTGGAATTTTGAAACATCGAGAATTCCCTTCTCACATTAACTACTGTTTTTGTTAAAGAACAATCACTTAACACAGTTTTGTGAAACTGAGCAAAGCCACAGCAAAGGGCTCACTTCTACTTTTATACATCAATGATTTTCCAAGAACGCTTGCTTGAGCTGTTTTGTATTAGTGAATGTGTTCAGTGTGGGACTGGGAGGTACTGAGGGCAATTGATAAAATTACTTACTATAGCAGTATTTGGACACTGACATGTCAGTGACTTTGGAGTTCCCATGAGCATGGTTTAAAGGCTCTTCTTGACAAGGATGTAGAGCATGTTTAAACTACAGCATTGGGCGGAATTCTCTATAAATGAGACTAAGTGTTGTGGTGGGTGGTTTCAGCAGCGCAACCCCCCCCCCCCCCCCCCCCCCCCCCCCCCCCCCCCCCCCCCCAACCCCCCCACCCCAGGACTGGAATGGCAGGAACACGCACCCGATTCTACATTTGGATCCTCATTAATTATGTAAAGGCATGTATCAGTCTGAGTCACCTGGCAGATCATGCGGTGGCCATCAACTGGTTCGTTCCCAGGTCCAGGTGCCATTCTTAAAGGCCTGTCCAACACACAATCCCACTCTCTCCAGCTCACCAGAGATGTCTGGCAGCCAGAAGAAGGCTGGGAGCCTCAAGAAGAATGCAGCATCCCGCTTCACAAATCAGCCCCTCCAGGCCTTGGTCAGAGGGGTGCAGGCGCACAGGTAAGTGCTCTATCCCAGGGATGGCTGCATGAAGCACAGCAGTCTCACCTCCCTGGCCTGGGAGGCCATCGCAGTGCAGGTCAGTGCAGCTGGCACCCGCGCCTGAAGTGCCATCCAGTTCAGGAAGAGGATGAACAATCTCATCCATTCCGCTAGGGTAAGTCATCCTTCAACTCCCTCCAATGTCAAACTCTCATCATGGGCATCATGCACTCAAATGGCTACTCTCTTCAGGGATCGCATACAACCGTTAGCAGGGAACACATAGCAACACTCATTCTCTCGTCGAGACTTTCACATTACCACCATCCCATCTATCATGTTGTTCACACTCCATCCTCTGACCCTTCTGGGGAGGGCTCACCAGTCACAGGGGTCATGCACCTCACCCAACCTCTGTACCCTCCCTGCTCATCACATGCCTTTCTTTCGCCTTCATATAGGTCAGGCTGGCACACAACAGGCACAAGAGAGCACAGACCGGGGGAGGGACAGCCAACATTATCACCCTCACTGAGTTCTGAGTAGCCCTTTCACAGTGCTAATGAAACCATTGGTTTTAAATGGCATTCATCGCAAGGAGGTCTTCCTCCTTTCTTTCTAAGCAGGCTCCTGCTCACTCCTGTGGCAACAAGTTGTTAGAGGGCGACTCCAGAAAGGTCCCCATTGTGTTTGGCCTTTCCTCTCGCTGCCTTTCCACCTCCTTCCTTCCCTGTTGGCCCCATTGTGTTCATCCACCCGACCCTTGCCTCACAGCCTACCTCCAGTTGAACTAACAGTTGAAGTGCTAGTCTCTGAAAGTGGAGGCCTGCATGAGTACCGCAGTACAGAGATGTTCCTCGAGACAATGAAAGCAAAGAGAAGGAGCAGTCCACCTCAACAACCCCAGCAGAGTGGCATTCATCACAACAAGGCCAGCGCAGCGCTATGGCAAATAGGCTCTGTATGTTCCACTCACCTGGAAGTTACGAGTGAGCTGAGGTCCGACTTGTGCATGCGGCCCTTTTCAAACGGGTTTGAAGCCGAAATGATTTTCTGCTGGTGTGACGCAAGATTGGAAGTCATGGCAAGAGTCCAGTGAGCGGCTGTTTTAATGAGTATCCATGACATGCTAATGGATGCAAATGGAATTCATGCCACTAGTCAGCGAGATAACTGACCCGCCATGAACACAACGTCTGGAGAATTGCAACTTGTTCTTGCAGTAGTGGGTTTGCGGCTTTTTGCCTGCCACTGGATTCTCCACTCCTGCCCGCCACGAAACCCACGATGGGCAGGATCCTGTTTATACTCAAGACTTCAACATTTCAATTGCTAGACTCAGACAGGTGTTTAGGAGGTTATCCCTGGTTCATTCAAGCTAAATCAGAAGATATGCTAGTTGCTCCACAAGAAAATCAATTTGCTCAAACACAACAACTAAAGAAGACAATTGTTTCCTATCAAAAACTGGAAACAACTATTGAAGCAAGAAACTTCTTTTGATTGTACTGAATTGCATTCCGTCAAGGAGTTAACTGAAGTAGCAAGGTGCTATCAATGAATGACTGTAAACGGTTTCCAACACAAACAAATTGCAGCCACGCAAAAAGAAAAGATTATTTTTTAAATTGTATTCATATAGCAACTTTTATGACATCACAACATTCCCAAGTACTTTATAGCCAATGGAGTACTTTCAAAGTAATGTAGGAGACATGACAGCTAATTTTGTGCAAATCATTGTCCCACAAAAGGCAAGATGATATTGATCTCTCAGACTTAATGATGTTGGTCAAAGGATCAGGACGTCATGGATAACTCCCCTGCTCTTCTTCATATAGTGCCACAGGATCATTTATATCAACCTGAGAGGGCACATGGGGTCTTGCTTAAATCTCATTTGAAAAACCACACACCTGACTCTGCAGCACAACCACTATACTGCCCAGCTATGTTTTTTGCTCAAGTTTTTGGAGTGGAATTTGAACTCTCAACCTTTTGCCCTCAAAGGCAAGAGTGCTACCAACTGAGTCACAACCCACAAAGAACTGACTGCTGAAGAAAACCTTAAGAACTACAATGTTAGGAGTGTTCCTTTTGTTACTGTCTCAGACCCAATAGCACCCTAAGATATATAAAGTCCACTTAAGAGGGAGACTAAGGGAGAATGAAACATGTCCGCCACAGTCAGGCTCTGACCATTGCATCGGGCTTCTGAAGAAGGGTACACACTCGAAAGTTAGACTGTATTTTCACTCCACAGATACTGAGTGACTTACTAAGTGCCTCCAGGTTTCTGTTGTTCTTTTCTTCAGATTTCCAACAGGTAATTGCATTTTGCAGTGTAACGGGCTGATTCTAACTGTGCAATATGCAAATAAGACAGTATAAATCATCACAGGAAGTGATGCAATGTCTCATGATCTTGCTCTCTCTTGCAGGCCTCATGGAAAGGAAGACACAGTAAGAGATATTCCATTTAAGTTAATGTTTTCCTTACCTCAGCAGACTCTAAATATTCTGTGAGGGCAAAATGAGATTAAGACATGGTGACAGCAAGTGATAGAAAAAGCATGGAAACATCTCTGCCATTACCAGAAAGCTTCGAGCAGTTCACAGGTCCCAACTAGACAGAAGCTTGGCTGAATTGGCACTGAAGATTTGCCAGGTATCACACTGCATCAGGTTTCATGGCTAAGCCAAGCAGTAAGGTCAGTACTCCGTTTATATGCAATGGGTAGCTGTGCAGATGTTATCCTAGTCAGGCAAGGGTTCGGCAAAGAAAAAGCCAAGAATGATGAAATCATAAAAGCACTTGATGCCTATGTAAATTTAACAAGTGTACCCAATGACAGAGGGAAAGTATTGATAAATTTATCAAAGATCTGTATAGATTTGCAGAGAAGTGTGAATGTGGCAACTTAAAAGATGAACTAATCAGGGACAGAATTGTTGTCGGAGTATTGGATGAAGCATCGTCTCACCATTTGCAGTCAAGAGATGATTTAACCTTAACAAAGGTAATTCAACTGAGCAGATAAGCTGAGGTCAGGATTCAAAATCAATCAGTGATTCGGGCTGACATATTCTAAAAATGACTGACTCAGTGGAGTAAATTACATTTAAAAGCAGGGGCATGGTTGTACAAACACAGGGGAAGCAGGAAGAGTGTGCATCAACTTCCCCAGCTAAGTGTAATTGGTGTGCTGGAAAAAAACACAGGTGCGAAAATAGTCCCACCAAAGAGACCAAATTCCATGTTTTGCAGAAAGGAGGGTCACTTTCAGGCTGTGTGATGTAGCAAGAAGCTTGTACAGAAAAAGCAAAAAAAGAAGCCTTTGAGATGTTGCAAGATCCATGAAACAGAAGTTATCAATGATATTGAGATGCATTTCCTTGGGGAGGTCTAGGAACCAAGCGGGACTTATTGGAGTGCTAATATTTCTATTTGAGAGAAACAAGACACACTTTAAGTTAGGCACAGGTGCAGTAGTTTCGGTTCTTTCTGATGCTGAACTGTGGTTGGAGAAAAGCTCTCCACAGACATCATGCATAAAATTACACAGGCCACAGGGTGCAGGACTCAATGTCATAGGAAAACTGGATACAACACTTCAATAAAGAGAGAACAAAAAAAATCATTGAAATCTTATGTGTGGTCCTGAACCAAGGCTGTTCACTATTAATCTGGAAAGCCTGCACCAATTTACATATGATTTGCAGAGTGGGGGAACTGGAAAGCTGAGAAAAATCAGCCCAAAAACCTCAGAGCTGAACTTCTACAACTGTTCACATCATGAGGAAAGCTAAAGAAAACATTCCATGCAACTCTACGTCCAATGAAGCTGGTGTGTCTGTTTACATCCAGAAAAGTTCCTCATCCACTCTTGTCAAAAATAAATAAGGAAATTGACTCTATGTTGAAGCAGGTGTTATTTCACCTGTCACAGAACCAACAAGCTGGTGCTCAGGGATGGCCCCAGTGCCAAAACCCAACCGGTCTATCAGAATTTGCATAGATCTTACCCAGATGAAAAAAGCAGGTGGATGCAAAGTTCATCCTACATCATCTGTCGACAAAGGTTTAACAAAATTGGGAAAGAGTTCAATTTTTATGAAGCTGGATACAAATAGTGGTTTTTGGCGGCTAAGTTGTTCACAATCTTCCTTACACTGTTTGGGAGGTTTTGCTTCAACGGATTATCCTTCTACATCACATCAACACCAAAAATCTCCAGGGGACGATGTCATGTATCCTAGAAAAACTGGATGGAGTCATATGTCACATGGATGATGTCCTGATCAATGGATCCATTCAGACAGAACATGAAACTGGAGCACAAGCTGTGCTGCGATGCCCACAGGAAGCAAAACTTACATTCAACAACAAATGTGAACTCTCACAGCTGACTGTCAAGTTCCTTGGGCATATTGTGGATGCATCTGGTGTCGGGGTTGATCTACAGAAAACGAGAGCAATCAAGGAGTTTCCAGCTCCTTGGAATGTGACTGGGCTCCAGAGATTCATGGGTATGGTAAAACAAGTCAGGAAGTTCCTGCCCAACCTAGCTGTCATCAATGAGCCACTATGTTAACGGTTACAGCAGGACAATACATGGTACAGGGCAGGAGCACAACAGAGGTCTTTTGAGAAAAATCAAAGTGATGCTAATATTCCCTGATATTTTTATTCGCTATGACCCAGAGCTATCCACTATCATTGCTGCAGATGTGATTTCTACAGGACTGGGAGCTGTACTCTTTCAGATAGGGAGATGGTAAACCAGTTTATTATGCTTCATACATTGTTTCATCTCCACCTTTTAGCCTATTTCGATCCCTTCCCCCCACTTGCTCATCCTGCTTGCTACCCTTAAAGACACCATTAGCACACTCCTTTGCTAATATCACCACCGTCAACACCCCTTTGTCCTTTTGTCTACGACATCTTTGGCAATCTCTTTTTTGCCTCCACCTGTCATTGGCCCTCTATCCAGCTCTACCTGTCCCACCCCCCTCAACCAGCTTATATTTCACCCCATTTCTATATTTCCTTAGTTCTGTTGAAGAGTCATACGGACTCGAAACATTAACTGTATTCCTCTCCGCAGATGCTGCCAGACCAGTTGAGTTTTTCCAGCTATTTTTATTTTTGTTTCAGATTTCCAGCATCCACAATATTTTGCTTTTATTATTATGCTTCCTGTTCACTGACAGAGACTGAGTGGAGGTCGAGAAAGAAGCATTAGCTGTTTCATGGGCTTGTGAAAAGTTTGCAGATGTCCACTTCAAGTTGGAAACAGACCACAAACACTGAGTGACACTCTTAAATTCGAAGGATTTACCAAAAATGCCTCCATAAGCACAATAATCAGACTGAGGATTATGAGGTTTGATGCAAAAACAGAGTATATTCTCAGAAAGCAGCAGAATATATCAGATGCTTTGTCTTATAACCCAGTAGCAAGGCCTGAACAAGGTGATGTCGTCCTTGTCGAAGAGGTAGAAACCTTTGCATCAAGAACAATGATAGCTCTACCAGCAACAACTCTGCCACTAAATGAAATCAGAGATGCACAGAAATCTAAAGAAGAATAGGCTCAGTGTTCCGTGTCAAAGAATAGCCAGTATACATGACACATAATCCCATCCTCAGACAGCGCTATGAACAGAGAAGACACCTCAGTGAAGTTGATGATTTACTCATCTAAGATGCGAGACTGATCATTCTGTCCGTTCTAAGACTCAATGTAGTGCAACAATTACACCAAGAGCATTTGGGCATCACAAAATATTCCATTTGGTGGCCATGACTCTCAAAATCGCTGAAAGAGATAACATCCAGCTGTATTATTTGTGCTATCCATCTTCAGGAGACAAGAGAACTGCTGATGTCATCTTCCTTCCCATTACAACATCTTGGAATAGAACTCTTCAAACACAGAGATAAGATGTTCTTGATCGTAGCAGACTACTACTCCAGGTGGAAACAGTGATTACTTCACTGAAGGAGATATTTACAAAGATGGAATCCCAGATTTTGTAAGCTCGGACAATGGACTGCAGTTTCCCAATGAATACTTTAAAAAGTTCATGGCATGGGGTGGGTTTGGCCACACTACCAGCTCACCAAGAATTCCTCAAGCCAATGGTGAGGCTGAAAGAGGAGCGCATACAGTGAACGCATTGCTGAAGAAGAACAATGACATCCAACTTGCATTTCTGAGCTATCATCAATGTCACTATAAATTGGTTTAGCATCATGTGAGCTCCACGTGGGAAGAATGAGAACTCAACTCCATACTCACACACATGCTCATGCCGCATGTACAGCCTTTTGACTCGGCAAAGTGAGGAAGGAAGAGGATGAATATTGTTCCAGCCAGATGTGGAACTATGACAAATGTCACAAAGCATGCAACCTGCCAGGCTTCCAACCAGGAGAGCCCATTTGGATCTGAGATCAAGCTCATTGTGGACAAGTGGTTGAACAGAGACCACATCCATGGCCCTACCTCATTCAAGCAGATGATATGATGAGACAGAACAGATCTTGCATTTGTTGGGATGGTTCTCTAGCCGTAAACGATCTATGTGCTTACGTACAATTCAACTTGCACTTGAAAATATAATGGACCAGTCTCTGAAATGATGGCTCCTAGAGTCCCACAGAGTCCACATCCAAAATTGTGCACGTACACAGGGTCGCCTACATCGATCTACGAGCCTTGCTGTGTAGATTGTGGATCAATTTTTGATTATTCTGGCTCTGTGTCACCTTCCTCTCTAGAGTTGGAAACACCGAGTGTAAACGCATATGCAAATGGAGTTTCTTCAGTAACTCCGACAGTGTTGAGCCCGTGGTAGTATGTGGCGTTGTATGGTAACTTAAGAGCAATCTGGAAAGGCGAGACTCCAGAGTACCTCCAGATAACTTCTTCATACCAGCTTTAAAGGTCTGGACAACTCTTTTGGTGAGACCATTGGATGAAGGATGCCAGGGAATGGTCTTTATGTACCAGATACCATTCAGGTCTGTGGATCTCTGAAATTCCACGCTGGTGAAAACTGTGCTATTATCAGAAACAATAATCTCAGGTAAACATTGTATATTGAAGGAATGACACAGATTTTCAATAATTGCAGGTGAGGTTGGCATTTTTACTTCGTAGACATCAAGCCATTTTGAATGTGCATCAATGATTAATAGGAACATGGCGCCTAGAAATGGTCCTACATAGTCAATATGCAATCTAACGCAACGTCGACCAGGCCATTCCCAAGGGTGAAGATGAGCTGAAACAGGTAGCTTCTAGTGTTGCTGGCAAAGGGAACAGTGTTTAACCATGCTCTCAATATCACTGTCTATTCCTGGCCACCAGACATAACTATGTGCCAGAATCTTCATTTTTGAAAAGCCTGGGTGTACACTGTGGAGCTCTGCCAAGAGTGACTCTCTATCCAGTGATGGGACCATGACTCTTGAACCCCACAGCAAAATTCCATCTTGACAACTCAGTTCAGTGTTTCTGGAATAAAATGGTCATAGGACATCAGACACAAGTGTTCTTGGTCATCCTTGTGAAACAAAGTCTTTGATTTTTGACAGTACTGGGTTTCTGTTCATCCACTTCTTGATCTGTTTGGCACATACAGGTGATGAATTCAAGGATTCTAACAATAACACTAACTCTTGTGGAACGGCTGTATTGACAAGACTACCCGGTAACAGAAGGCGACTAAGCGCATCTGCATTGGCTATATGTGAGCCAGGGCTGTACAGGAATATATACTCGTAAGCTGATAGCATCAAAGCCCAATGTTGGATTCTCACTGAAGCTATAGGTGGAATAGCTTTGTCTTCGCTGAGCAAACCTGTCAGTGGCTTATAGTCAGACACAATAGTAAAATGTCGCTCGTGTAGGAATTGGTGAAATTTCTTCCACTAACTCACTGTACGATTTAGAACTGGGCACATTTGGGACAGTCATTTTTCAAATCAGGTTATTCGTTTTGCTTCCACATGCACTCAGCAGGATAGCTTTACATTTTTTTCAGCATTAATCTCGTTTGCAATGAAATAGAACCCGAGTCGCTCAACATACTGACTCCAACCTTCAACGTTAGCATCATATGAATTGATTCTTCCAAACAGCGGCATGACTGGTAAGTATTGTTCAACTGCATTTTACTCACATCAACCAGGGCGCAGTACACAGCAGAAGTCAGTTTTAACCTCGTTGTCAAATATAATAAGTTAGTGGAGCAGCAGGATTGGTGAAGAAAAGGTTAAACTTTATTTTGGAGACACATAGAGATGCTTGCATGCTAGATGGGATCTCTCCGTCGGAAGCCCCACACACAGGATTACCCGCGCAATAAACTTATTCGCCAAAGCCCCGGTAATCGCATCACATGATGAGTGATTGACAGGAGGGAGGGACAATACATCTAGCTACTACACTATGATTCACAAACGAGGTAGTCATGGAGTTGTGCCAGCTCCTTCACACAGTCCTGGAGTCTCAAACCAGGATGGAGATGGCCCTGCCAGTGACTGAAGATCACCATCACCAATACATTGTTCACCACTAGATCCTACCAAGTGGAGCCAGGCCACAGCAAGAACATGTTGCAGTTCACCATGCACAGAAGCATCTGTGGGATGACAGAGGTATTATACACCATGGGCGGGGACTTCATCCTTTTACTCCTAAGGAGGGAAGGCCAGGATGAAAGGGCATGTGGGTTTGCCAGGATAGTGGACTTCCCAGTGGTGCAGGGTGCCATTAACTGTCCACATGTGGTTATCAATACAACAAATGCAAAGGCTACCAGATTCTGAACATGTAGTGGTGTGTGACCACAGCAAGACATTCATCTCAGTGAATGCCTGTTATCCTTGCAGCAGCCATGATGCTTTTATCCTGCAATAGTCAGTAATTCCCACTGTCTGCAGAGCTACAAGACACACTGGACATTGACTGCTCAGAGACAAGGGTTAGCCCCTCCATATATGGCTCAGGACCCCCCATCCATAATCCCACCATGAAAGATCAGGCAACATTCAGTAAAAGCCAAGATGCTACAATTACTTTGTGGAGCTCCTTAAGCATAGATTTCACTGCTTTGATCACTAGGGAGTGACCTGTGCAGCACATGCCCATGGGGGTCTCCCTGTTTCTGGTGATGTGCTGTAACCTTCACTACTTTGCAATTCTCGGCCACTATCGCCTGGGATCCAGTGGCACCTCAGGAGAGGGAATGAGGAGGAGAAAGGGAAGAGACCAGGAGCAACAGAGGAGAGGGACTGCACCCTTCCCACCATTCACTTACAGTACCTCTAATCCAAACTGCCCATCACAAGGTCTCTTTGGTCAACATCATTCAATAAAGACCACCAGAAAATAGCTTCCCTCGACAACTTTATCCAGCAACACACCAATATTACAAACAAAACAGAACTAATCACCCTTGTGCATTCTTTTTGGGAGATGTCCTCATGTTCCTATAAAGTACACCCCAGTGGCTACAGCATGGCTGGTGGAAGGCTGCTAACATTCACTAGGAGAGACTACAGACTGCTTTCCAGGATGACCTCGAGCAGCTCTGGGCCTTGAGAGCCCAGCTTTGGATTATACCACCTCAATCGTAGATAGGATGGGCTCCAAAGCTGGGCATAATATCCTGTGCTATGGTGGAACTGGACTACTGCATGGTCCTGGTCTGTAAATGTACATCATTACCAGCATTCCTATGTAATCCCCCCAACGCGACCTCATCTGAGTCCCCTGCAGTAGAACTGGCCCTGACCTCAGCCTCTTGCAGCGGGGAGCAGGCGATGGCAGTTTGCAAACACACTGACCTCTCCCTATGTCTTGGCTGCAGTACCCCCATGCCTGGTGACTCAGCACCTGCAGATCCTGACTCTGAGCCATGCAGTGCCAGGATCTGAGCTGGTGGCCGTGAGTGTAAGATCAACTGACTGTTCTTCTTGCACAGTGGCCCGCTCAGCCTCACAGCCTTCTCCCTGAGGCTGCAAGGGTTGAGAAGCTGGCATTCTACATTTGCTTTTGTACTTTCAGCCAAAGGGAAAGATAGGAGTGGGGAAAGGAAGGGGGAGTGGTAAGAAAGAAAACAGGAGGTTGACGATCACTCCAAAAGCAGTTTTATTTCTTGACCCCTATCAGGTTGAAGGTGAAGAGTGAGTGGAAAAGGTGCACAAGGCAGCAACTTACCACCATCCTCGAATGCCTCAGCATTCCAGGTGCCTCTGGATATGTGGCACTGGTCCTGATAATTCATTGGACCATCTCCTCCTGGGCATTGAGGGGATGTAGGCCTGCTTGGCCTCTGCCAGGCCTGTGGGTCTTCCTCCTTCTAAGTGGTTCTTCCTCGTGCATGAAAGAGGGCTGAATGTCAGTGGCTGACTGTCGCTATGCTTGGGTGATGTGCCTGCCATGGCTGAATAGCTGTAGGTTGATGAAGATGTGTAATGGTGTGTGCTCAGATGTTAGGGGTCAGTCCTGAGTGTCTGTGAGTGCTGCAGGGTATGTTATGGGGGTATGGTGCATTGAGCAGTGTGAGAGATTGGTGCTATGGTGGGGCTGAGTTGTGACATGCAGATGCATTCACTCACATTGACCATGAGTGATGTCATTAAACTTCATTCGGCACTGCTGGGCCTTAACTGCCCTTGCCACCTTCCCCCATTCCCTTCTGCGGCTCATTCATGGCATCAATAATAAATTACACTACCAATTTATTTCAGTTGAACCAGCATTACACTTTAAACAGCACTTCATCTGGACTGCATCGTTCATGCAATATCTATTGTTCTAATTACCGAAAAAATGTGAGATTTTTAGCTTCTGCACTAATTAACTAATGTATAGCCCAACATTAATAAGCCTGATTATAGCTGTAGCTTTTAACTCTCGGATATGATGAGGCACACAAAAGGTTCTTTGCCTTCTGACAGAACCATGTCCTCTTTCCTGCCCTTCACTTGTCTGACTAGTGTCTCCAGGACGGCATCACTGAGGTGGAAAGCCCTTTCCTACAGTGGGTACGATAGCTTCCTTATCCCTCTGTGCTCCAAAGTGATTATCCAGCAGTCTAGTGTGCTTTACTACAGCTTCTCTTTCTGAGTCTTTAAGAAGGGAAGAGCACGAGTTTAGTTTAGATTGCTACTCAGTTCCTGTGGTGTGCAGAGTCTGCCAGCAGCATTACAGACAGCAGTTCTGTGTTGGAGCCACTTGTGCCACACCACAATCATGGAGATCTGGTGGATATGCCAATTTTACATGCATGCCCACCTCATTTCAAACCAGTGCGGGTAGGTCACAGACCATGAACTCTGTACCCAAAAACTGGGCACACAAATTTCTAGCCCATCAATCCGTGTAAAGAAGGATCAGTCCATTGATGTTCTGATGCAATGGGGGAGATTTGGTCCAGTTGCCATGTCCTAGTGACATTGTAGTCACAGCAGAAAAATTCCTTCCAATCATTATTTCTGGAAAAATCATAACAGCATTTATAAAGTTATTTTCTCAGGTGTCTAGTTTATTTTAAGATTGAAAATAAATCTCAATCATTTGTTGGGCAGTGTTTTCTGCTGGGGTACTAGGGAATGGCGTTAATTCCATGCAAACAATTGGTAATTTCTTTCAGTAACAGAGGCGGGTATATGGCGGTTCAGTTATCCCGCTGACTAGTGGCATGAATCCAATTTGCATTAATTAACATGTCATGAATGCTCATTAAAACAACTGCTCCCAGGACTCTTGCCATGCCTTCCCAGCTTGCGTCACGCCAGCAGGAAATTGCGTTAACTTCAAACCCGTTTGAAAATGGCTGGCATGCACAAGTCGGACCTCAGTTCGCTGGTAACTTCCAGGTGAGTGAAACATACAGAGTCTACCTGCCAGAGCGCTGTGCTGGTCTTGTAGCAATGAATGCAGTACTGCTGGGCTGTAGGGTTGGTCTGCTTCTGCTCTTTACCTACATTGTCCTGAAGAACATCACTGTGCTGTAGTACTCATGCAGGCCTCCACTTTCAGAAACAAGCACTTCAACCAGGGGTGGGCTGTAAAGCGAGGGTGGGGTTGATGTACACGAGGGAGGCAATGGGGGGTAAGGCTGTGAAATGGCAGTCAGGGAGGGAGGCCTTTCTGGGGTCACCCTCTAACATCTTGTTGCCACAGGAGTGAGCAGGAGTCTGCTTAGAAAAAAGGAGGAAGACCTCCTTGCGGTGAAAACCACTGAAAGCCAATGGCTTCATTAGCATTGTTAAAGGGCTGCTCAGGACTCAGTGGCTTCAGATCACAGTCACAGCATCTCAAGAGTAACACATGGGAATGTAGAATTTGGGAATGCAGCCAATAGTAAGGGAGAACACAGCTGTAACATATATGGCATTCCATCAAAGAAAGCCTGTCATGTGTTCACAGGATTTGACACCCCTAATGGGCCAAAGGGCATCCGCACATTGACCATGAGCAACTGACTGGTTATTAATATGCCACATCAGAGATTGGAGCACAGAGCTAGGTTGGGTCACTCATCTCACTGAAACTTTGTATCCCACGCAGGGCTCAAGATGTTACATATTTGCGATGCCATCTTGGTCACCTCGATGTGTGTGTTAGTGTCTCAGGGACAAGGCAGCATCAGCCACCATGCAAGTAGGGCAGGAAAAGATATCGACCCTTACAGTTTCCGAAGTGTCATCCTCTGAGCTTCACTTTCTTGCCCCTTGAATCATTAATGTCTTTAATGTTTCCTTTCAGAGAGAAGGCAAAAGCAGATATGGACCCAGGGCTCAATGCTGCCTTTGTCAGGGTCCTAAAGCAATAGAGGAGGTGAAGGAGGGAGAGGCGACTCTGCGCACAGCTCCAGCAGGAGGGATATGGTCAAGCGGAGCTAGAGAAAGAACAGGCGGGTCAGTACGAGATACCCAGACAATGGGGGTGACTCTCCAGAGAGTCTCCTATTTACAAATGAGTGAGAGGCGATGCCATGCGCATTTGCACTTGTCCAAGGTTCCGGTACATCACATATGCCACATTCTTCGTGAAGACCTAATGCCACATGGGGTTGGAGGGTATTCCCTTCCAGTGGCTTTGAAGGTGACCACAGCACTAACTTTCTTGGCCTCTGGTGTTTTTCCAAGGATCAACAGACGACCTGTGTGGCATCTCTCAGTCCACAGCACATCGATGCATAAAGGAGGTCACAGATGCCCTTTACAGGAAGGCCCATCATTATGTCAGGTTTTCTCTGGACGAAGATAGCCAGGCTGCAAGATTCACCGGCTTCGCCGCCATCTTAGGCTTCCCAAGATTGCAGGGTGCAATAGACAGCGCCCATGTGGCTATATGGGCTCCATGGCAGCAGCCCCTAATGTTTATAAGCCGCAAGGGCTACCATTCCATCAATGTACAACTGGTGTGCGATCACTGGAAGCACATATTGCATGTTTGTGCACGGTAAACCTGGGAGTTGCCATGACTCCTACATCCTGAGTCACTCGCAGGTGCCTGAGATTTTCGAGGGGCCATTACGCCTGCAGGGATGGCTGCTTGGGGCTAAGAGGTACCCACGGAAGTGCTGGCTGATATCACTGGTGCGTCGCCCTCAGAGTCGTTTCAAGGAGAGGTACAACACAGCTCACAGCTCTACACGCTCCCTTATAAAGCAGACCATAGGGATTCTGAAAATGTGTTTCAGATGCTTGGACCGCCCAAGTGGCTCACTACAATACACACCCAACAGGGTTTCCTGCATCATCACAGTGTGTTGCATCCTTCACAATCTGGGGAAGCAAAGAGGTGAACCCCTGACAGAGGATGACCTGAAGGAGGATGAGAGCTCAACGGAGGATGAAGATCCAGAGGCCCAGGAACCTCAGGAGGGTCAGTTTGAGTGTGATCACGCCATGGAGGAAGGAAGATGTGGGAGACATGCCCTCGATACATTAATTGCTGACAGGTTCCAGGAAGAGTAAAGTCAAGTGAGGGAATATGGCCACATCTCTCCTAACCCTCAATGTCATTTTCTTTCAACTCAGGGGATGTCCATCCACTTGCAGTGAGAATGAGTCCTGCATGCACACTTGCATGTTCTGACCTCATGAATCGCCAGGCCATGACCTTTGCTTTAGTCCATGGGCCCCTGTGAGTGAGCTCACTCTGAGAGAACTGAGAGTCCACTGAGAAATAAGATTGAAGCAAGAGAAGACTTGAAGGCTTCGCCACCATCTAATGATGCAAACACTGCTGCGACTGAGATGTTGAAATGCCTGGGGGCTCCCCCTCCTTGTGCATGTCTTTTCTTCTGTCACTACCACTGAGGAGACACACATGCCACTAGAATATCAATGCTGATGAGCTGCCCTCGCTCAATAGTGTTCCTTGAGGAAGAAGGGTTAGAAGCGCTTACATCACACACTTCAAATAAAGAATTAAACGCATCTCCCTGCCATCGCACAAGGGTGCGGAGACTAGTTCAACTGAGGTTGATATCACAGGAATGTGAATCTCACAGTGGGACACTATCACAGAGTGGGAGGAAGGCTAAACCTCAAAATAAGGGGATTCTAAAGGACAAAATCACAACACCTTAATTTGTCAAGAACGTTCACATAACCATCAAATATATTCACAAAAGTACAATTTCTTTACATGTTTAGCACACTCTTGACCCAAAAGTGAGATCAATTTTTATTAACTTTCCTAATTCTACCAGTATGTCTGGGTGCAGCCCCAACATCTGCAGCAGAGGTGGAGACAGGCTACTGACTGCTATCTGTCCTGATGTCTGTGATGACCTTGAGAATGTCCTCTGGTGTTCCAAGGCCTGGAGGGCCCTGGCCTGATAGAGGGTCACAAGATCAGGGGCAGGAGCGCCCTCAGTAACCTGAGAAGCTGGAGTGGATGGAGTCACAGGCAGAAGGGTATGTGAGTGGCTGCACACCCTTGGAGTGTCCTGAGAGGAGGTTCCCGGGGTGTCCGGCTGATGTTCATCCTCCTTGTGGATGCCTGAGGGCCCAGCCCTGACTCTTTCAGGAGATGGTGCTCCTGAAGGGAGATCAAGGTACCTCGTCCCCATGTCGCCCACATATTGATGGTGCCCATCAGGGTGTGTGGCTATGGAGTTCAGGACTGAGCACAAATCTGGCAAGACCTGCTGGGCCAAGGTCTCCATGGTAGTTGCCAGCCTTTCCATGGTGACCTCGGACATCAGACAGAACGTGGACGAACTCCTCCATCGATCGCTCTAATCTGCTGAGTGACTATCGAATCTCTGCCTGATGTTCCACAGCCACCTGTTGTTGTGTCTCCAGCATTGAGTTGGCGGCAGCTTCCAGAGGCTCATCAGCTGACTCAGGCTGAGCAGGTGGCTGACCTTCAGCAGCCCTCCTGGTGCTGGAGACCTGGGCTGTCACTGCCTCCGACTGCCGTGGGGCGTGTCAGTGAGGTGTTCCCCAGAGAGTGAGCCCGAGCCTAATCTACATTTGTGCCCCACCAATGTGTGTGTATCTGAGCTGGTGGAGGGTGCGTGTGAACACTGTGATGGTTCTCCTGGAGCTTCGTCCTTGGGAGCTGGCACTGGAGGTGCTGGACTGGCTTGGGGACCTCAATCTGATGGTGCCTAGAAAATAAAAAATAGAGTTTTGGTTAATGAGCATGAGCTAGATAAGACTGCATGTGATTCACTGTGAATGTCAGGGTTTGATGAAGTGATGGAGCTGTGATCCGTACTTGGTTGGAGAGGCTGATCTCACCTTCCCCACAGGAGCGATCCCTGTCCTTCCCAGCCAGCTCGGCTACAGCCTCCTCAAACTCATTGAGGGTGATGATGTCAGCCGTCCCACCCGTGGTCTGTGCTCTCTGGCACCTGTTGTGCGCCAGATTGACCTGTATGAAGAAGAAAGAAAGGCATGTGATGAACAGGAAGAGAGCAGAGATTGGATGAGGTGCATGTCCCCTGTGTGTGGTGAGCACTCCCCAGAAGGGCCAGAGGATGGAGTATGAGCAACATGATAGATGGGATGGTGGTGATATGAAAGTCTCGGTGAGAGAACGAGTGTTGCTATGTATCCTCCGCTAATGTTGTGTGAGGTCCCTGAAAAGAATAGCCATTTGAGTGCATGATGCCCGTGATAAGAGTCTGATATTGGAGGGTATTGAAGGATGGCTTACCCTGGTGCAGTGGATGAGATCATTCATCCTCTTCCTGCACTGGATGGTATTTCGGGCGCGGTTGCCAGTCCCATTGACCTGCTATGCGACATCCTCCCAGGCCAGAGAAGTGAGGCTGCTGTGCTTCCTGCAGCCATCCCTGAGATAGAGCACCTGCCTGTGTGCCTGCACCCCTCTGACCAAGGCCTGGAGGGGCTGGTGCGTGAAGCAGGATGCTGACTACTCTTTGAGGCTCTCCACCTTCTTCTTCTGGCTGCAAGACATCTCTGGTGGGCTGGAGAGAGTAAGATTATATATTGGACTGGCCTTTAAATATGGTGCCCAGATCTTCGAGCCTGTCAGCTGATGGTGAACGGACGAATCAGCTCCCCACCCGCCAGGTGACTCTGACCGATTCCCCCAATTTGTATAATTAATGACCCTCCAAGCGCAGAATCAGGTGTGAGTTCCTGCCATTCCGACCCACTGCCAAAATTGCCCGCCACTGTACTTAGTCTCATTAATGGAAAATTCCACCCAGAATGTTATAAGCAGTTAAATTATTTCAAAACACAGATATGCATTTAAGGCCTAGAAATGGCTCCTGAAATCAGAGGAATGCTTAATAGGCTTGTATGGCAGTCCTCTGTCTGTAACATAATATAGATGTTAACCCACTTAAATGGGAAAATGTAACTGAGGCAAAGTCATCTGACTGAATGACAGAACAGGCTCGATGGGTTGACTGGTCTACCCCATTCCTATTTACAATGAACAAGTTAACACCTAAACTAGCAGACGGAAGAATATTGGAGGAGCATACTAAGTGTGGCTGTTTGTCACTGTTTGAAGTAATTATGGTTTTCTTTAGTGTGCAATGTACCTTTAAGAATAGTACTTGTTAAGGAAGATCACATGATCTGTAGTAACTACTAAGAGAGTAGCGTGGGCTACCTCAGCAGTCAGTGTAGAGATAGAGTTGGAGTTGAAGGCACACATATAGTTGCTGAGTACATTGGAATTAAACTTAATGTTTCCACCCAAGAAGTACCTGCAGATCAACTCTATCACTAATAGTACAACTCGGCCACAACAGTCACAAAGGGGAAACTAAGTCAAGGCTGTTCACACTGCTGCCTGAGGGTCATATGTTGACCCCAGGCCCAAGAAACTGAGTTCCCGAAGCCCAGTCACATTTGCCCTTGCATTTCTTATTGACCAGTTTGTTTCCTGTTTGGATTTTGTGGACCTTGATATTCGCAGAGGATGTCCTCAAATTAGGACATAGAATGACAGATTATGGAAATGAAAGGTCATATCTTTCAACTTTATACTCCACCCCTGGGGTTCACCCATATAGCCCATGCAGACAAAAACCATGGACGCCTATGAAATAAAGGCATCTTAAATATGAAATTATATAGTGTGGAGCAAAATTTATATTCCAGTCCATATGGGGAATATAAGAGGTGCAGCAGGGGCAGAGATTATGGGGGTACAATGGAGGCTAGGTCTTTGCAAGGTCAGGGGTCACAGATCAAATGCCGGCGTGGAGAAGGGAGTAGGTGGCTGTGAGGGTGGGTACAATGGCAATCATGAGAGTGGTTTAATGTGGGGTCAGGGGTAACACAGTCTTTCACATCACTATTCCACATTCACAAGAAACTTGGTTTATAGGTGCAGGTGATGTGTAGGGTTGGTTTCCCTGAGTGTCATCTGCAATGATCCCATCTGTCAGGGGGCAAACCAATATTGCAGCAGGAACCTCATCCAGGCACGAAATGCCTGTTCTGTATATGGAAAGGGCCTAGTGACTGCATCAGGCATGAGTAAAGGATGCTTCTTGTTCCTCCTTATCGAATATGGCAGAAGCACACTGCCATTCTGGAGTTTTAGGGTCTTAGGAATTTTGTGAAGCATCTGCAAAATGGGTGCTAAGTGGCTTAATTTCTAAGTCACTCTGTTTTATTTTGGCCCTGCCAGAAGATCTGGATTGCTCTTCTCATTCTGACTTCCTGATTACATTCAGTACAATGTGGTCCAATATCAAACTGAAGCAGCACAGATCCCAGTCTCATATGCAAATCAAACCACAGAGCTGCAGCTTAAAGAGTCAATGAACCCTTTCTAACAATCCAAGTGCTCACAGAGCCTGTTTCATGCACTCCTTACATCACCTAACCTGTTCTACATTCCACTCTCCCGCTCCCCAAAAAAATCACAAACATGATAAAATGTAAAAAAAAAGTAGACGTTAAACACATTACTCTTTGGTCTGCCAGGCAGCAAACATTACAATAACAAGAAATCCTTCACTTAAAAGAATCATATATTAACCAACAGTCAGATAAAATTAAGCAGATGATAAAATAGTGTGGTTCAGAATTATCAGCACAGACTCTTTCTTTCAGCTTGTAAAGACACATATTTTGGGGTTTAGAAAGCACAAGTCAGGTTAATGAAATTGTCACCACATTTCTTTCTACATTTTGGAGGTACATGAATTACCAGAATGCACTTTACTGCAAAAGCCTGTGCTGACCTTCAGAATGTTATCGTCTAACTTAACAAGCCTTTATATAGATCTGTTGCAATTATGAAGTAAACTATTATTTATCAGAATTATTACTTCCTCATATGTCAAAGCAGGGATGGCTAAAAGATAACGGTACTTTAGGGAATCTTGGCTTTTTGCGATAGTGCAAAAGCAAGTGCTAGGAAGTCGCCAGTCCATTTTAGATCTCTCCCCATTGACTTCAATGAAAATAAAAGTGAAGCAAGATGTCGATGCAGTCTATTTGCCTTTCTTTCAAAACTAGTTTTTGAATACAGCCTACCCTTTATTCAAAGTTGCTTAATTTGAATTAATTGATAACTGAATGTTTAAAGCACGATATCCTTATTTCCTCTGTATTTACAATGTTTATTTTGAATTATTGGATATCTCAACTGTTTTAATGCAAAATAGCTTCAAATTATCAATAGTAAAATAACAGAAGCTTCTTTTGATTTTACGAAATGTAAAAAATAAGCATTTCTCAGAAACATAGATTTAAAACTATTTATTGCTACTCCATTTTTATAAATTCTCAACTCACGGTATCAGTAATTAGTCAGAATAATAACATAGGACCTTTTCCCTGCTCGATGGGCATGAGATTCATAATACAATCTCGATGTGCATTTTAAGTTATATGTAAATATATAAATAAATATTTCTTTGCATGCTCTGAAGTAAGCAGTCTGCCTATCTATCAATCTCTGCTCAGAATGAATGCTTGCCACCTGTCCTCTAAAGTACCTTGAAAAATTCCTAGAGAGGAAATTGCAAACTGCACCACACACATTCTAGCTTGACCTCCTACTGTGAGAGCCCACTGCTTTGTTTTTAATAAGGAAAACTATCAGTCCATAGAGGTATGTCCTGTTTTCCATGCCTGACTGTCTGGCATTAGAAGCAGAGAGAAAAAAAAATCAGTTCATATTCTTATCCTCCAACCCGCTGTGTGCTTGTTTGCATTTATTCCTGTGCTGTGCATCACTTCTACACAAAAGATTTAATTAATTAGCATTGTGCAAGTTCTGAGAATGTGCCACGCAAATTAAATCATATCTATGCATTTATGTGGTGAACAATAAACCTCCAAATTAACCAACAGACCACCCCTTCAGACTGCCAAACTGGGCTAGATTCACCCCTACCTTCTAAACAATGAACATGGAGCTTCAAAATGTATATGCATAATAATGGATTATTTCCAGAGTAGATTATGATAAACTGTTTCCACCAGCAGGAGGGCACAGATTTAAGATAATTGGCAACAGGACAAGAGGAGATGAGGAGGCTTTTTTTAAATGCTGTGAGTTATGATGATCTGGCTCACGGAAGCATAGTCAATAATAACTTTCAAAAGGGAATTGCATAAATACTGAAGAAGGAGAAATTTTGCAGAGCAATGTGAAAAGAGCAGATAAGTAGAACTAATTGGATAAAACTACTAAAGAGATGGCCCAGGCACGATGGATCAAATGGCCTCCTTTTGCACTTTGTAATACAATGAACCCAAATTTGTGAATTTTCAACAAAGGTTCAAATATATGAATCTAGAGAATATTGTCACTATTATTAGTAGGCTGACACTTAATGATATTATTGCAGGTTGTTAATCTGTTACTTTAATAGTCCTCAGCCTGTTTATTTTATTATTTGTCTACTAATGCCACTGACATTATATATAATATATAATTTTACCGTGCAACTCTTAATAAACATGGGTTCAGCATCACAAAAAATAAGACTGAGTCAAATGTTAAAATGCAGCTCAACTTTCATTTGCATAAGTCCTGAAAGGCATGTATGGTTAATGAACACAGAATTGATTTAAAGCACTTTTATAAAATGGCAAGGCCATTGTTTACATCTTTGCCCATAAACATCTGTCGTGGACAATTGACGATTATATTTTTCAAAGAAATTACAGGACCCTTCCAAATTGTATATCTCGAGCTGAACTAGCCTTATGGAGCACTTGTTTTAACAGCAAGATGATCCAAAACTTAAATTCAACATGCCTAAATTACTTACAGCCATGGCTGTTGTCCATGAATATAGAGTATCAAGCAATTATTTCCGAGACCCTTTTAACAGTAGTTTTGCCTGAGAACAACAAAACTGTTTGTGAATAAACGGAGAACGTTGTACTATTATTACAGCTCAGTGTGGTGCCTTTACATTGTACCCCTGTTCTTCACTATACTCATGGTACAGTTGATTCCAAGCACTATTTTATTCATTTTTCCCCCCTCCAGATTATAAGTTCTTCCAAGTTTTGACATAACCACACACAAGCCCCTGTCATATGTGAGAGCAGCACAATACAAGGTGCAGACTATTCCTTCATAGCTGTCAATACTGCTCTCAATTGATTGACCAACAAGAGGTGCACTTCTAGCATCGACTCAGTGGGTCGCACTCCCGTGCTTCTGAAGGTCAACACTAGAGACTTGAACCCGTAATCAAGGCTGACACTTCAGTGCAGTACTGAGGCAGTACTGCATTGGTGGAGGTGCTGTCAATCAGGTGGGACAAGAAACTGAGACCCCATTTCCCATCCCAAGTGCACGTAAAAGATCTCACGACACTAGTCATAGAAGAGGGGAATTTTACATGGTGTCTTGGTCAGCATTTAATCCTCAACTAACACCTAAAAAAAGCCCATCAGTTCATTTATTACATTCACATTTACAGTATGCAAAAATGGCGTTCCATGTTTCCTACAATTAAATAGTGACTTCCCAGGTTTGCACTAAGTGAGGCAGTGGGCGGGAAAAGGACATTTTGCCTGCTGGCCACAGTGGCAGCTTTTCAGGCCATATTGTCCCATTCCCGCCTCATTAATTATGCAGCCACAGGAAACACGTCATCTCGCTGGTGGAAGGCCTCCCATTTGTCCGCCATATTGTTACCTCACATTTTTCTCATGCAGGGTGCCATATTTAAACTGCAGCTACAAACACACTTCTCAATGCTTGCGGCCCAGGGGGCACCGATGAAGACATGGCCCCAAAATACAAGAAGAGTGCAACTCCCTGATTCAGTGACGCATCTTTTGACACCTTCTAGATGCCATGGAGGCCTGCCACGATTTCCTCCACCCCTTCTCTGGCCACAGTCTCACCACTCCTGTTTGGGAGGTGGTCGCAGAGATGGTCAATGCTAATGCTGCACAGAAGAGGTTGGCCATCCAGTGCAGAAAGAGGCTGAATGATCTCATCCATGCCACCAGGGTAAGGCAACCATCTCATCACTCTAAACTCACACACTCACAAGCCCATCACACATTCACTGGCATCTCACTCACTGCCAGCTCAAGGGACATCACCACTCACTCTCTCACACACACCCTCACAACACCTTCTGGCCTCATGTCCTCAGCCCTCAACATCTTGAGGCCACTTGCACAGATCAACATTTGCCCCCACACACACCCTTGGATACCTCCCTTCTCCAGTATAGCCCTTGCCTTGCAGCCTCTTCCTGTGACTGTGGCCAGTTCTCCCCTTTCCCCAAACAAGTCCTAGCCCTGTAGCCATTGAAAAGCCACTCCCACCTTATGGCTGGTCTCATAAGTAGAGACTTGCCCGTGAATCTCCCTAAACGTGATGTGATGCTGCCTGCAAAGCCTGGTGCTGATGACCGTGAGTGCTGACTGAAGCAAGGTTCACAAACAAACCTCAAAGTCCCAAGCGAAGTGCAGCTCACCAGCTGCACGTCACTTATGTACAGTTGTGAAACCCGATGTGCCCAAATGATCCAGCACGGGGGGATGATTCCGCCAGGCAGGCCTATAATGAAAGGTCAAAATATTGAAATTAGGTTCCCGATGTGCAGTGGAGGGAAAGGCAGTGCAACACTGACGGGCGGAGTGGATGATTGCAAACTGGTTTCGCGATGGTGTAAAACCGATTTTGGGCCTTCTCGCCAAAAATCTTGTCCGCTCACACCCACTATGACACCCGATACCAACGGGGCAGAAAATTCAGGCTTACAATTCAAAAAGTAATTACTTGGCTTTAAAGCACTTTGTGATGTCCTGAGGCTGTGTAAGGTGCTATATAAATGCAGACTCTTTCTTTCTCTATCAGCATCCATTTTACCCTCACCCACTGTGCTTCAGCCAGCCTATTGTGCTCATCCCAGCAATGTGGTCAAGGAATGAAATGCAGCAATCACAAAGCGGGCTGATGGATCCATGTGTTGGGAAAGCTCTTCAGCTTGACCCCACGACCTTTGGATTGTATGAATAGAAACGGTTACTCCTACCAGCCAGTCATCAGGGCTCGACTCAAACCTTCTCTCAAATGGGAAATGGTGTGTGGGATTATGGGGTTCAGTACGAAGGAGGACTGCTTTTGTTTGGCATAAAACAAACCATGACATCCTACGAAACAAAAACTCCCGTAAACACAAATCCATCAGTTCATTAATATGTTATAGGTATGGGTGCCACCGTTCTAAAGTACGGTTTTACTGCTGCCAATTCTGCACAGGGGAAATGACTAGAGTAAAGATGAATTAATATTCATGCAGCAGATCCTTCACTGCCTCTGTGGCCTTTGTATGGCTTTCTGCCAGTGAGGTGCATGGATGCATTTCCTATTCAGCAAAATAAATTGATGATGTGCTGGGATTCGTCGTGCTGAGGAGCCAACCTGGAGGTGTTTTGTACAAAGTCTCCCTGCTCACAATAAGGGCCAATGCTGTATGGGCCAGTGCAGTGAAATCGCTGATCTCCAATAATTGGCTGCCGACTGCCCAGAAGCTCCCATTGCTTCCTACCACAACTTCACGCTGTAGTTGGGGCTGCAGAGAACACGATTCTGCACAGCTAGAAGCACAACAGCCATTTACAAAGGTGAACTAAGGGATAGTTTAGTGCTAGTTGTATTTTCCTTTCCTCTTAACCCATTTTTCCCTTATTCCTGGGGTTCTTTTGACTTTAAATCAGAACTCTGCTACAAAAGAGAAGCAGTGCTGTGTCTACTGTGCATGTTTACAATGATGCCCAACTGAGCAGAACTTTTCTTTATTTTACCTGCAGTCAAATCAATTACCCCCATCCCACCGCCCCCCCCACCCCACAACCAGCCGCCACCCCCTTATATTTATATCTTCAGTTTTTCTGTAAGCTCAGCACCTTTTAGCTCAGGAAGTGATTACTTTAAGGTCTCAATGTCACGTATCATTTAATCTATTTCCACTTAGAATATTTGAGGTTTTCAATCTTTGCTTGGGCTTTACACTGTACAGATACTGACCCCCAGGACAAGTTCTGTTCCTTTTTAAAGTACAAATGCCTGAAGGGTTTATGAGTTTATTAAAAGTTAAACTTTAACAGCAATGGCAATCACAAGATTTTTTTACTGTGTCAGCAGGATGAGGAGTTCGTTTACTGAAACACAGATGTTTCTGGTGTATAATGCTTGTTATTGATGTGATGTTCGCAGAATTTAGTGACATGAAACAGATATCAGCTTATAAAAACTGGGAATCGACACGTTTAATTCTGAGAGTTTTTGACATTAACAGATACAGCACTCCCATTCATTTTTGGAACTGGTGAAAGAAAATGTCAATAAGCAAACATTTTATTAAAAACTGTCATAATTCTCTTATCCATTGAGTCTGACTAGGATTTCAAAAAAAATGTGTTACCTTTTGACAAAGATGTGTCTGAGCTCTCATTATTGTCACTTGTAGCAGCTTTTATGTTTCATTTTCAATTTTGTAATTTTCAGCACATCAAAGATGAAAGTGCTGCCATGGTCCTTCTCTCCAGTTGCATGTTTTACAACATCTTTTATTCACCTCTTCTGCATTCTATCTTTTTGTCTTATCTTAAAAAGGGGCGCATTGGGTGAAATGGTTCAAATTTTTGATTCTTCAAAGATTATCAAAATAAGGTGTTTAGAATTGACAATTCAGAGATTATTTTAACCAGCTAGATTATGATGTTTATGGCACTATCAAGACAAGAGGTGGTGATACCCAAAGGTTAGGGCAGGTGATTCTGCTATGACATAGAGAGGTCTGGGCAGAAATGTTGTCTATATACATCACCTTTTGAGCAAACAGCAGGATACCAATGTCAGGAACCCTGAGAGAATTTACCAACTTCTCTGAGCCAGCACCAATGGCCTATTGGCTATAGTAAGGCTGTTTATGGCACTCATATCTGCCAAATATATGCCCATAACGTATCCATTATGAGCCTGTTTATTCTATCAAAACAAGCGCATCATATCGCTTTGCTTTATTTCATATTTTTTCACCTTAAACAGCAGTATAAATCAAATTGCAGCTTAGTGCTCCAGCTGTACATCACAATGTCTAAAGAGTTAAATGACTGATATTTTAGAAAATACAGAAAGAAGAACATGCAAATATATATAGCACCTTTCACAAACTCAGGGCATCTCAAAGTGCTTTACGACCATTGAAACAAATGTAATGAGGCTCCCACAAGCAGCAATGTATTAATGAAGCAATAATCTGTTTTAGTGATGTTGGTTGAGGAATGAGTGTTGTCCTGAACATCCTGCTCTTCTAGTGTCATGGGATCTTTTATGTGCTCCTGAGAGGGCAGACAGGACCTCAGTTTATCGTCTAATTTGATAGATCTGACAGTGTAGCACTCCCTCAGTACTGCACTGGAGCGTCAGCCCGGATTATGTGCTCATGACTTTGGATTGGGAGTTGAACACACATCCTTCTGACTTAGAGACAAGGGAGGTGCCGCCAAATCATGGCTACTATTGTCATCTTCAAGCTTTTTCTGCGATTAAACTATTTAGGACAAAATAAAATTGTTCGCTGAATAAATATGCAGATAGTTAGCAATGGCAAGAGCAAGACAGCCAATGTGGCCCCTTGTGCTTTCAAGGTCATGTCATGAATTGTGTCCCCTTGATTGGCTCATTGTGATCTGACTCACAGATCTGATGGAAGGAAGACTGGCTTGTGGAGAATATCTCTAAATATCTGGCTGCCTTTTAAATCAAAATCTTATAATTATTGCCTACCTTGTGCAGATGACAATAGTTGTAACTTGAAGCTCTGGCTACTAGCTGCCAATTGCATTGCCCAGATTATTACACAAGGGAAACAGGACAAGGCATAACTGTATATCAGATAGATAATTGAGAGGGCTTCTTGTCACTGAAAAGGTCACTACAACCACCTCAACATTTCAGAGGAGAGAAAGTTACTGGGCAGAATCGTCCCAGATTTGCACTAAGTGCGGTGTTGGGCTGAATTGTCCCAAACCCGTCACATTATTTATCCACTCCCAGGAAACAGGCCGCTTCGATGGTGGGCGGGCTCTTGTTCACCTGCCCTCACCACTTCATCATGCCAGGCACCATATTTAAAATCCAGCCGCAAGCACACATCTCAGTGCTTCCAGACCATTACAGCTGCACAGAAGACAGGATGGCCCCAAAAGGCTAAAAGACTGCAGCCGCCCGCTTCAGCAACGCATCTCTGGAATGTCTTTTGGATGCAGTGGAGTCCCGCTGTGTTGTCCTATATGCCGGCTCTGACCGCAGGATGGGCAGTGGCATCACAAACCAGGCTTGGGAGGCGGTGGCAGCGATGGTCAGTGCCAACACCCTTCAAAAGAGGACAGGCACCCAGAGCCGCAAGAAGATGAATGATCTTTTTTGTTCCACCAGGGTAAGTCACTCTTCTCATCACTCTCAAATCACACATTCACAAACCCATCACACATCCACAGGCCCTCACTCACTGCCGTTTCAAGAAACATCACCATTCACTCTCTCACACACACCATCATTGTCTGCATCCCATCCATGGGACCACTCACCACCCAGACAGACCAGGCATACTAATCACCTGGCCTGGCAGGTGTCCTGATACACTTTCCCCAACTCTAATCATACAGGACAAGCTGGTACACAACAACAGGGAAAGGTCACAGACTGGTGGAGGAATGCCTGAGATCAATGTCCTCACGGACTTTGAAAACAGAGCCATCCAGCTGGCCGTCGAGGATCTGGACCAGTTCTGTGCTGACGGTGAGAACGGCACTGCTCTACCGAGTGAGGGTCCAGCAGTGCAACATCCATCAGCCATGCTGTGAGTGATGTGTCCTGTTTCACAGGCCATTGTCATGCACTAATTATCTCTCCTTTCTGTTGCAGGCACATCTGGGAAACAGCTAAGAGAGTCCATGACCCAGGGCCTCCAACCAAGCCCCGAAGAAACGTCTGAAGAGGAATCTTGAGGCACCTTCCTTGAACACCCATCACAGTGTTCACCCACAACCTCCACCAGTGCAGAGAGACACACCTATGTAGGACCTTGCTTTAGAATAGCTTTGGGGTCACAATCTGGTGTGCGCATCGCACTTTCTGATCCACAGCAGATGGTGGCAGGGACTTCCCTGTTGTCCAGCACTCACAGGACTGCTGGAGTCCAAGCATCTGTTGAATCTGAGTCAGATGATGAGCCTCGGGACTCAGTCATGTCACAGTTGCTGGAGTTGCAAAGGCAAACTCGGGAACATTAGGAAGGGATGTCCGCTGCACTCTCACGTTGCAAGGCACAATGGAGGAGTCCATCTGCATTTAGACTTGAGGTGATAGCGACGGCATGCCAATGCACCAAGGTCAACACTGGTAGGATGGCGGCCACCATGGGGACCTTGGTCCAGGACGTCGCTCCTGCACTGCTGCATGGGCTCAACCTTATCGCTGAGGCCATAATTGGTCTCCAACAGTGTACGCGGGAGGGGCGCTGGGCAGCACAATCTCACTCCAGCTACCTCTTCTCCTCAAGAATTCAGCCTTTACCCCCAGGCACCCATAGGGAGGAGGATCAGCTCCGGGGCCGTCCACCCAGGTGGCTCCGAGCTCTACAAGCCACGGAGGGTGCCATTGCCACACAGCAGGACCCCGAAGGCAGGCCGAGGCCCTCCAAATCTCGGCCCTGCAGAGGACGTCCGCCAAAGACATCACAGGCAGGGCTTCACAGTCAGCAGACTTCCTCTGCTTCCACTGTGGATTTCCAGGATGTAAACCAAGATGTAGCAGCCAGATTAGGAAAGTTAAGAAGAAGTTTTTGCACAGCCTGGGCACGGGTGTAAATCACTTGTACATACTGTTCACTATTGTCAATAAACTCCCAAGAGTGTCTCCCTACCTATGGCTCCTTGATCTGATGAGCAGTGTTTGTGTCACTCAGATGTGAAACCTTTCTGCACAAGATAAAGGCAGGTGTCTCAGTCCAGGCCCTCTTCCCTGTGCTTTGTGCAGCCTTCAGACCAAAGTGATGGTCCAGCCTCACACTCCCTGGGCACATTACTGATGTCTGCACCTCGGCAGTGCTTGTCATTGCTGCCAGAATGTCATGGGCAGGCATCAGAGTTCTGTCATTCTCTCTGTGTCCTCTCAGCACCTTTAAGTCGAGGCTGGCCCACATCTCTTCAGCATCTCTGACAACTGATGCTGTGCTCCAGCTCCTGAAGGGATCAGGTGTTGAAGGCGGTCAAAGGATCAGATGCTTCTAGTTTCATGGCTGTGTCTCTACGATATGACCCTGAACACAGAGTGCAAGTGAGTTGCCCTGTGCAGGAGTCAGATATTCTCAGAGGCTGTGTGAAGATCTATGGTGTGTCCTCATTGCATGTCATCATTATCTCCAGCAATTGAGCAACTATTTGGGCCTCCACTGCATCTCCATGACAGGAGCATTTTCACCGTGGATAGTCATGCTTCCATAAGCCAGACTGGAGACAAATGTTCACAGATGCGATGTGAGGATATATGGGGCACCTCACTGCATGTCATCATCACCCTCCACAAATCTAGCAGCTATAATGGCCTCCCGAGGGCAACTGCCTTGTCTAGACAGTGCAAGGGCCTCGTCCATGGCATTGTGATCTCTGAGTACCTCCTCATCCTTATCCCTGTCAGCGTCTTCCTCATCAGAGGAGACTTCCAGCTCCTCCATCTCCTCCTTGGCCAGCACCTCTCCCTGTTGCAGCACTAGGTTGTAAGGTGCGCAGCAGGCGATGACGATGTGTGACCCTCTCTGCGGACTGTATTGCAGGGCACCCCCAGATTGGTCCAGGCACCGAAATCTCATCTTCAACATCCTGATGGTCTACTCCACTGAGCTGAGAGTTGCAGCATGAGCATCATTATACCGTTGCTCTGCTGCAGTCTGAGGCCGCCGCACAGGTGTCATCAGCCACGGCCTCTGTGGGTAGCCCTTGTCCCTGAGGAACCAACCCTGCAGCTTATGTGGACCCTGGAAGACTGCAGGGATCTGTGATCAACTGAGGATGTAGGTGTCGTGCACAATCCCTGGAAACTGTGTGCACACCTGCAGGATCCGTTTCTGGTGGTCCCCTACCAGGTTTACGTTCAGCAAATGGAATCCCTTGCGGTTGATGTAGTCTGCCATGTGTTGCGATGGAGATCTGAGCAGTCGATCTGAGATCTGAGCACTGAGTGCAGTCGATCACACCCTGAACCTGTGAGAAACCTGAGATCTGGGTGAATCCAATTGCTCTTGCATCCTGGCTGTCCTGGACCCAGGCAAAATGCACAAAGTTGTGTGCCCTCACAAAGATGGCATCCATGACCTCATGGATGCATTTGTAGGTGGAGGCTTGTGACACTCCAGAGACGTCACCTGGGGAGCCCTGAGAGGAGCCACTGGCATAGAAATTGAGCTCGGTGGTCACTTTCATGGCCACTAGCAGTGGATGCCCTCCATATCCCCGTGGCGCCAAATCCTGCAGCAGCTGGCAGATGTGACCGACCAGTTTCCTAAACATATGCAGTCTTCGGAGACACTGGTTCTTGGTCATCTGCAGGAATAAAAGGCAGTGTCTAGAGACCCTGGGTGTCACTAGGCACCAACCAATGACTGTTCACTGTGGCTCTTTTGAATGCACTGCTGGAGCCCCAGCCGCCCCTTCTTCCTGAGGATGCTGCTGCTGCTTCTGAACAGCCAGGAGTCTCAGTCACTCTCTCTTCCATCGTCTTCGCTCTCTGTATGTCATCAACCATACAGCTAGTTCACCAGGCTCCATGATCCTGATGTAGTCCTCCTGCAGGATGGAAGAGAGAGACATGTGGTTAGCATGGGTTTACTAAGAAGCGGTTAAGTCTGAAGGCCCCTTAATGCTTCCTGGAGAGTGCTGGCCAGCACTTGGATGGTCAGAGATTATTGTGCTCCATGGCTGCCCGAAAACCCACCTCCTCCGTTCCAGTCTACCCAATGGTGAAACAGGCTAAACAAAATAAGAGATCGCCATTCGCTGGTTCATTCTTCAGGGCAATGCCTTGACCAATCAGAGCAAGCTACCTGGTTTAAATTTCAAACAATGCTTGGCAATTAACTGTCAGTCACCATTAGCTGGTGCATTCTCTATAGCAACACCTCTACTGGAGTCCACTTGCCAATCAATCAGGACTCTCTTCTCATCAAGTATAAAATTGTTGCTTCCCCTGACATTGCTATTCTTGTAATTGTCCTGATGAATGCAAGAGGAAAAGCTTCAACAAAATGTTTTTTTCAGCAATACTCAAGTTCTGTACTACAAAACAAGTGTATGCTTAATTTAGACTCCCATATTAAGGCAACTGGCCAGATTAGGTGAGGCACTTTATTGCTGCATTTAGATTTACATGGTAACTTCAGATGTCCAAGTCCTGGGAGAGATGCAGAAAGCACCGAGTCCAATTCTAAAGCCCTGTTTCTACAGAAAACTGAATGAATGGTAAAGTTATATGCTGAAATAATTTGTTTCATAATGCTTCTCTTCTCACTTTTTGACATAGCAAGTCTGGCAGGTTGAGGCTTCAGACTTTAAAATGAACAAATGAACATATACAGAGCACATGCCAATAAGAAACTTAACCAAAATAATAAGACTTCATAAGTAGGACCCAAACACTCATAAAGGATCACTAATAGGAATGTGTATAGGGGTGGGTACATATATTGAACATTGGGATTTAATGAGCCTGGTTAAGAGTGGTTCTGGTGGGGCTCTTCTTTGAGCAGGAAGTGTTACAGACAGGAGGGGGCTTAATTTAAACAGCCCTGATTTCCCCTCTCACCACCCATCTGTAAACAAAAGGGTATTTTGATTTTGATTTCCCCCTTTATAAATAGTGATGTGTTTTCCCAACCCTTCAGTTTTGGTGTGATTCAATTCCTATTAACAACTCCGCAGCAAACTCAGGATAAGGTAAACTCGGGGGGTAGTTTATTCACATACACTCAAACATGAGAGGAGGGGGGATCGCAATATAATCTTTTTTTATACCCATACAATAAAAAAGGGCAATAGAGAAAGAAAGGAGTTTACAAGACAAAAAACACACAACTAAGAATTTTAGTTTCTTGTGAATCAAGAGTCAAGCATCAACGTCCAATGATGTGTCCTTTCACAGAGTCAGCAGACTGAAGACTGATGCTGGATAATTCACTTCTCTAGTAGAGATGACTTCCATGATGAGATATACTCATAGAGATGAATTAATCTTGTAAATGCTGGTACAGAATTTCAGAAGTTCAAGTAGAAACAGCATAGATGAGGCCAGGCATTCAAACTTGGATAGAGTCTTTTTTCTGAGCTGCTGCTTGCTTCATGGAAGATGGCAGTCTGCTTGTGCAGCTCCACAAGGCAATATTACAGTTCCACCAGCTAAATTGCAGGGGTATGATGGGGGGTGGGGATGGGGGTCATGTGACTCCCACCTCTCCACTTTGGCTTGGATAAAGGATGTATATTTCTTAGCTTTGGTTCTTGAGATTGGTAAAGTTTCCATCATTAAAAAATTCAAAAAAGATTTTAGGGTTCTTTTACCTAGCAGGCTGGTCACCTCCATTAGCTAGGCCTGGCTGAAGAAATGTAAATGGCTTTTGTACAATTCCCTTGGAATTTGGTCTTTGCAGTCACCAGGTCATTGGCATCTGTTCAGAGATAACAAGCTGCCAGCTGTTCTGACTGCCAGAATGTCCCTGTTGTTTGACTCATAGCCAGCTTTGCTCAATCATTTTAAAGCCTTTGACCAGTTTTTTAAAAAATGTATAAATTACCCATGATATATAGATATTTTATAAAAATATGGAGTGAGGCCTTAGTCCTCTGACATTATTCACTGCCTTAGGGAAAAAAAAATTTGATTTCTTTCTTCTTGTGTGTTCTTAAGGAAGAAAGACTAGGAAGTGAAGAGGTATACATGCATTCTCTCATTCATACTAGCACATCAGACACACAGCTAGCAGGGACAATGGCGGTTCCCTGCTGTACTCTCCTTTTTTAAGGTGTAAACCCAGAACAGTGCATCAGCAAGGACCTAGTCTGCTCCTGAGATTTGGAAGATTTAGATGACTTGGGAGAGTTTGCATTTCATCTATACGGGGAAGTCTACTTGAGGCTAGATTTCTGAATTTCCTCTGTTGGGGTTCAGGCATAAGCAAAGTCCTTGGTTCAGAGCTCTGCCTGTCTAACTCCTGATTAAGCATCCTCAAAAGTATCTGGAGGGTTTTACAGGGTGGTTAGCACCCCACTGATGGTCAAGTTGCTATGGGTACTCTGCAGGAGAATCCTGGGCAGTTCACTCTGTGGATGCCAGTCTCTTGTATTATAGTTCTGAGCTGCTCTTGTCCAGCATAGCTCCTGCCTGTTCACTTTGGTAATCTGTGGGTTCAGCTGTTCAGACCCAGGGACTGTGATTAGACAGATTGTCAGGAGATTGAAGTGTTTTAAAGGCACCTTGGCCTCTTTCGGTGATTCCAGTTCAGGGTCCGGCTCTGACACTAGCGCAACTGGAGCAACTTCTGTTGCTAAGTTCTGTGGGTTGGCACAGCAACAGGCAGGCAGTTGGCTCCTGAACTTGGGCCTGGATGATAGAAAGATGGCCTTCTGGCAGGGGCCTCTTCCACATCCATATCAGATAGGGCTACAGCACTGTAGCCTGGTGGGTGGCTATGAATCATTTTAACTAGGGTGGGTAACCCTATCCAGTCACCTTGTAATTCAGCATTATGGCAGTCGAGTATGGGGTTCAATCTGGGTGGGGTCCCTCTGCTGGTCAGTTGAAGGTTAGACGACATGTCTTTTGGTATGCCACTGCCCTCTGGTGTGCTTGCTGCTGGCTTTTCAACTGAGGGAGGCATCACCCTCACTCTTTCTGGGCCATTTTAGGAACTTTTCTGGTCCACATTTAAATCTGTCATAAAGCTACCAGCCAGGCAATTAATGGTCTCCTAGCTGGGGTCTTTGGGTCTAGAGAAGACACTCTCCAAACCTTGTTCCATGTCCCCTGGAACACTTCTGCCCTCAAGTGGAGGCATGGCTCCAGCTATATTCCCTAATGACATTTTGACTGGAGGAAGCATCTCACTTCCTATCTGCTCATCGGCTTGCAAACTCCCTTTGTCCCTATGTCCCTAGTTAATATCAAAAAGAAGGCTTTTGCTAGTCATGCTTCAAGCAATTCCTTACCCTTTCCTTTCTGGGCTTAATAACCTGCCTTCCTTCAAGCTCTTCGACTATGTGGAGCATCTCTCTCACTATTTCTTTCCCTGCTTTAGGACTTCTCTGGTCCCTAATTACCTCTGGGATACTTGGTGAATCTATTTTGGATTCCAGGGGCCTTCCCTGGACCTCTTTTAATTTTACTGGCCTGGCTTCAGCCTTGCAATATTCAAGCAGCCCTCACTCAGTGTTTATGTATGATATTTGCCTTTTTGGGCCTCTTCTCTTTCACTGGCTAACACCATGATGCCAGCCAAATCGTTCCCAAGGAGGAAATAGATTCCTACTAATGGTAGTTCAGGGACAATTCCTATTGGTAACGATCTGAAACAAGGTCACGCTCCCTAGAGCATGAAGGGCTGCAAACACAAATCTTCCTCCCACTCCATTAATCAGTGCTTTGGCCTTCAGGGAGGACTCAGGGGATATTTTTAAGTTTCCCTCCAACATTAAGCATTCAATGGCCTGTGTCCCAGAGCAGTGCCATGGACTGGCTCATATTTTGGGATGGGTCAGGGACACAGGGACAGACAAAATCCCAGAAGCTCTCTGGGAGAATGGCTAGGTCAGATACACATAGTGCCAAGCCCTCCAAGGGGTAAGTTTCTGCAGCGAGAGTCTCTGCCAGCTCTGCTGCAGTACCCTTTGGGGCTTCTTTTGGGGCACTACTCCTATGAGGTCCTTTTGGGCCAATGGGCTTGCTTCACAATCTCCAGCACTCAGGTCTGGAATGGCCTATTTTATTGCAATAGAAGCACACTGGTCACTCGGGATTCTCCTTTTGGACTGCAGGGGGCTTCGCACACCCACTTTTGTGTTTTATTTTCTGGTTGGGGGCCTTTCCTATCAAAATTGCGCTGTCTATCTTTCCAGTGCTCATGGGAATGGTTTGAAAAGAGTCTGCCGGAGTTTCCAGGTCTATGAGTGAGACCATAAGACCATAAGATGTAAGAGCAGCAGTAGGCCATTCAGCCCATCGAGTCTGCTCCACCATTCAATGAGATCATGGCTGATCTGATAATCCTCAACTCCACTTTCCTGCCTTTTCCCCATATCCTTTGATTCCCTTACTGATTAAAAATCTATCTATCTCAGCCTTGAGTATACTTAATGACCCAGCCCCTACAGCCCTCTGAGGTAAAGAATTCCACAGATTAACTACCCTCCGAGAGAATAAAATTCCTCCTCGTCAATGTTTTAAATGGGTGTCCCCTTACTCTGAGATTACGCCTTCTGGTCCTAGACTCTCCCACAAGGGGAAACAACCTCTCAGCATCTTCTCTGTCAAGCCCCCTAAGAATCTTATATGTTGCAATAAGGTTGCCTCTCATTCTTCTAAAATCCAATGAGTACAGGCCCAACCTACTCAACCTCTTCTGATGAGAAAATCCCTCCATACCCAGGATCAACCAGTGAATCTTCTCTGGACTGCCTCCAATGCCAGCATATTTTTCCTTAGATAAGGGGACCAAAATTGTTCACACTATTCTAGGTGTGTTCTAACTAGTGCCTTGTATAGTTATAGCAAGACTCCTCTATTTTTATACTCCATTCCCTCTGAAATAAAAGCCAACATTCCATTTGCCTTCCCTACTACCTGTTGAAATTTTATGTTAGCTTTTGGGATTCATGCACAAGGACACCCAAATCCTCTGTGCTGCAACCTTCTGCAGTCTTTCTCTATTTAAATAATATTCAGCTCCTCTATTCTTCCTGCCAAAGTACATAACCGCACATTTTCCAACATTGTATTTCATCTGTCAAGTTTTTGCCCACTCACTTAACCTGTCTGTATCCCTCTGTAGTCATCTTCACCATTTGCCTTACCATCTATTTTTGTGTCATCCGCAAACTTGGCGATAGTACATTCACTTCCCTCATCTAAGTCATTAATATATATTGTAAATAATTGAGGCCCCAGCACTGAACCCTGTGGCATGCCACTAGTTACAGGTTGCCATCCTGAAAATGGCCCTCTTATCACAACTATCTGTCTCCTATTAGTTAGCCAATCCTCTATCCATGCTATTATAATACCCCCAACACCATGGGTTCTTATCTTATTAAGTAGCCTTATGTGAGGTACCTTATTGAACGGCTTTTGGAAATCTAAATATATTACATCTACTGGCTCCCCTTTATCTATCCTGCTTGTTACCTTCTCAAAGAATTCTAATAAATTTGTTAGACATGTTTTCACCTTCAAGAAGCCGCGCTGACTCTGCTTGATTAGATTATGTATTCCTAAATGATCTGTTATTACATCCTTTGTAATAGACTCCAACATTTTCCCAATGACAGATGTTAAGCTAACTGGCTGGAATTTACCTGTTTTTTGTCTCCCACCCTTTTTGAATAAGGGTGTTACATGGGCCATTCTCCAGTCTTTTGGGGTTTTTCCAGAACCTAAGGGTTCTTGGAAGATTACACCCAGTGCACCCACTATCTCTGTAGCTATTTCCTTTAATATCCCAAGATGCAACCCATCAGGTCCAGAGGACGTATCAGCCTTTAACCCCAAGTGCTTTGTCCCTAATGATAGTTTTTGTACTTATTTCTTCCCCCCATTTTTCTCCTTTATTATTTAGTATTTTTGGAATGCTATTAGTATCTTCTACCATGAAGACTAAAGCAAAGTATTTATTCAACTCCTCTGCCATTTCCTTGTTCCCCATTATTATTTCCCCAGCCTCATTTTCTAAGGGGCTGATGTTCACTTTGACCTCTCTCTTCCTTTTTATACATTTAAAGAAGCTCTTACTGTTTATTTTTAAATTACTTGCTAGTTTACCCTCAAAAGTTTATTTTCTCCTTCTTTATTATTTTTTGGTCATCTTTTGTTGGTTTTTAAAACTTTCCCAATCTTCTGGCTTACCACTAATCTTTGCCACATTGTATGTTTTTTATTTCAATTTGATACTGTCCTTAACTTCCTTGGTTAGACGTGATTGGCTTATCCCTTTCCTCGAATCCTTCTTCCTCACTGGGATATATCTTTGTTGAGAGTCATGAACTATTTTCTTAAATGTCTGCCATTGTTCATCAACCGTCTTTTCTGCTAAACTCCTTTCCCAGTCCACTCCAGCCAACTCTGCCTTCATTCCATTGTAATTACCCTTATTTAAATTTAGCACAGTTGTTTCCGACCCAGGTTCTCACTCTCAAACTTAATGCTAAATTCTACCTTATTATGGTCACTGTTTCCTAGAGGTCCTTTATTCTGAGATTATTTATTAAACCTGCCTCATTACACATTACCAGATCCAAAATCCAAGTTGGTTTCTCTCAGAAAGTCTCCTGAATACACTCTATGAATTCTTGCTCGTATCTACCTCTGCAATTTGATTTTCCCAATCTACCTGAAGATTAATGTCACCCATGATTAATGTACTGCCTTTTTTACATGCCCTCATTATCTTCTGATTTATTCCCTGTCCTACAGTATAGCTACTGTTAGGGGGCCTATAGACTACTCCCACCAGTATCTTCTTCCCCTTGTTATTTCTTACCTCCACCCATATGGATTCTGTATCTTCCAATCCAAGGTCCTTTCTTGCTATTATACTTATTCCATCTTGTACTAACAAAGCTACCCCACCACTCTTTCCTTCCTGTCTGTTCTTTCAAAAAGTCACATACCCCTGAATATTTAACTCCACCTTTGATCTCCTTGTAACCACCTCTCCATAATGGTTAAAAGATCATACCCATTAACCTCTCTTTGTGCCATTAATTCATTTATTTTGTTCCGAATATTACATATATTTAAGGACCATTAATTTTGCCTTTTTTGTAAGCCTACATATCCCCTTTCCAGAATGCTCCCCCTCTCTATTTAGGTTAAAGCCCTCTCTACAGCCCTAATTATTCGATTCGCCAGGACACTGGTCCCAGCATGGTTCAAGTAAAGCCTGTTCCCACTGGAACAGCTCCCTTCTACCCCAGTATTGATGCCAGTGCCCCATGAACTGAAACCCATTCCTCCCACAACAATCTTTGAGCCATGCAGTTAACTCCTTGACTTTATTTACCCTATGCCAGTTTGCCAGTGGCGCAGGTAGCAATCCTGAGATTATTTCTTGGAGGTTCTGCTTTTTAATTTGTTCCCAGCTAATCAAATTCTTTCAGCAGAACCTCCTTTCCAGTCCCATCAATATCATTGGCACCAACATGGATGACGACAACTGGATCCCTCTCCTCCCACTACAAGTTCCTCTCCAGCTCTGAGGAGACGTCCTTAACCATGGCACCGGGCAGGCAACACTGGCTTCGGGGCTCATGCTCACGGCTGCAGAGAACAGAATCTATCCCACTAATTATACTGTTCTCTGCCACTACTACATTCCTATTTCCTTCCCCCACTTGAATCGCTCCCTCTACCACCGTAGTCAGTTCACTCATCCTCCCTGCAGTCCCCACTCTCATCCACACAGTTTGCAAAAACCTCATAACTATTGGACAATGCAGGGCCAAGGCTCCTCAAACACTACCTCTTGGGCCCCCATACCTGCCTCACCTGCAGTCACACCCTCCTGTCCTTGATCACAGACCAAATTTGAATTACCTAATCTGAGGGGTGTGACTGCCTCCTGGAGCAAAGTTACCAGGTAACTTACCTCACCCATGATGTGGTGCAATGTCTGCAGCTTAGACCCCAGCTCCTTAACTTGGATCAGAAGTTCCTTGAGCTGTAAACACTTGGTACAGATGTGTTCACTCTGGTCACCTAGGTGTTCAGCATGCCTACATGCTACAGCAGCAACACATCACCCACCTTACCATCGCATTATATTCAATTTATTAATTAATTAATCTAGTATCTCCACTCTTTACACTTCATTATAATTATTTTTTAAACATACCAGTATTCACCTTATACTTAATAAGCTATCTTTTAGAAAAAGCGAAAAAAGACTAGAGATCTAAACAAAAACTAAAGACCTTACTTTTACTTTAAGGACTATAAATACTCACTAATTCTACTCACTAATCATCTTCTTTCCACGCTCTTTTTCCTCTCACACTCTTTAATGGTCTTTCACTCATCTCTCACTCTCACTGTTAAAGGCCTCGCTTCTCTCACACTCTCTCCCTGTAAATGACCACGCTGTTTCTCTCAAATTTCTCACTGTAAATGACCATGCTGTTTCTCTCATAGATATCATAGATGTCTGCAATGACTGCTGCATCCTTGGTGTGAGGATTCTCTGCTCCCCCAGGCATATTCGCAGGTTGGAAGGCAGGCAATTTTTGAATTCCTCCAAGTATACCAACTCATGCATCCCCTCATAGGTACATGGGGTTCTTAGGGATCTTATCTGTTGGTCAAACGCGATTTGCTTCTGCCGTTGAAACTCAATGTAAGTTTGTGTGGGCTTCTTACGAGCATTCCGAATTGCTGAGGATATTCCTCCAGGACTAACTTGTAGGCATTTAGGATGGCAGCCTTGGTCAGCTCATAATTCAGGGACACATCAGGAGGTAGCATGGAATAACCTCTTGGGCTCCCTGACAGCTGCTCTTGAATTAAAAATGTCCAGATAGCTGAGGGCCATTTTAGCTGTCCTGCATTTTCTCAAAAGATTTCTCATAAAATGACTCCACACCACTCTCTTTGCATTTAGAAATGAATCTAGATACTTGAGGGCCTCAGAGAGTGGGTCTGGGGTAGGGAGTTAGGGGGTGCTACTGGGTAAGGAGAGATTTTCCCTTTCTGTTTCCAATTGTCTGTTCTCTCTCTCCCTTTGAGCTCCATTTCCAATTGTCGGAGCTGGAATTCTCTTTCCCTCTCTTGTTCCCTTGCTCCCTCTGGATCTCTTTCTCTCTCTCTCTTTCCTGAGCTTCCCCCTCTCTGTCTCTTTCCCTCTCCTGAAATTCTAGCAGTAGTTTGAGCCTTTCCAACTCAAAATTGGCTAAGGGAGGGGATTTGGAGTGACTTAGCTCTAAATCTAACTGCTCTACCAGTAACGCGAGATCCAAATATTCCACCAACTGAATCACTTCACCTCTTTTCATTTTACTGGGCAATTTTAACTGTAACTCCCGAGACATGGTTTTTGATTGTTCTGTGCTAAGGGCCACCAAAGTTTCACCGTTTAAATTCCCTTGCTGGACAAACATCTGGGCATCAAAAGTTGCCCTTTTTTTAGTGTTAGAGGAAAAGGAATTTGCTGTGGTAAGTTACTTGTGCTTTAAAACTTATTCTAGCTACTGAGTTTTTCAATTGGCTCTCTTATATCAGATTTGGCTCATTTCTTAATTTGGATTCTGGTCAAATTCAAATTAGATTATCCTGGACTTGAGCCCCCAATTTCTGTTATGGATAAGTGGTGTTTTAATTTAAACAGCCCTGATTTCTCCTTTCACCACCCATCCGTAAACAGAAGGATGTTTTGATTTTAATTTCCCTCTTTATAAGTGGTTGCATATTTTCCCAACTCCTCAGTTTTGGTGTGATTCAATTTCTATTAACAATGCCACAGGAACCATGATATAGGGTAAACTTAAAGAGGCAGCTTATTTTGCACAGTCAAACATGAGGGGATGGGTTGCAACATAGCCTTCTTTTTCACCCATACAATATAAAGGGGGAAATAGAGAAAAAAAGGGGTTTACAGGGCAAACACCACAGAACAAATATTATTGTTTCATGTGCATCCAGAATCAAAGTTCAATGCTGTATTCTTTCACAGAGATAGCAGGCTGGATTGATACTGATGCTGGATGATTTACTTTTCCAGTAGAGATGACTTCAACGATGAGATAGGCGTGAGGATGAACATAGAGATAACATAGAGATGAATTTGTCTTGCAGGCACTAGCACAGAAATTCAGAATTTCTAGTAGAAACAGAGCAGATGGGGCCAGACATTCAAACTTGGACAGAGCCTTTTCCTGAGCTGCTGCTAAGTCTGCTTTGCACCTTCACAAGGTAATGTTACAGATTCCGCCAGCTTGGGGGGGTTGGGGGGGGGGGGGGTTGCGCGGCGGGGATGGGAGGGGTCATGTGACTCCCACCTCTCCACTTTGGCTTGGAAAAAAGATGTGAATTCCTTTGTCTGGATTCTTGAGATTGGTAATGCTTCAACCATTAAAAATGTCAAGAGGTTTCAGGGTTCTTTGCTGTAGCAGATTGGTCATGTCCATTGACCAGGCCTGGCCTAAGGTGCCCTTTGTACAATTCCCTTGGAATTTGGTCTCTGCTGTCACTGGGTCATTAGCATCTCTTCTCTTCAGAAGTAACTAGGTGGCAGCTGTCCTGAATGCCAGAAAGTTCCTTTTGTTTGAGTCATAGCCAGCCATTTTAAAGTCTTTGCCCCGGCACCAGAGCAAATAGTCTAGGCTGACATTTCAATGCAATACTGGATTTTTTGAATTGGAAGTAAAAGCAAGGTCCTGTTTGTCTGTTGAAGTGATTGTAAAAGACCCCATGGCACTATTTTAAGATGATGAGGGAATTCTCCTGATGTCCTGACCAATATGTATCCCTTAAAAGAGATTGACTGGTCATTTATCTTGCTGCTGTTTGTGGGATCTTGCTGTGTCATCTTACATAACAGCAACAAATGTTAAATCAGTTAATTGGCTGCAAAGTGCTTTATAAATTATTAGAAAATATCAGATCAAAATAAGGCTTATGAATGAAAAGAAAATAAATCCCTTTCATTCATTTTGCCTTCTTGAATATATAGGCATCTTTGCAAACATATTTTCAGCCTGCTTGAATTTTATTAATGAATCTCCATTCATGCCTGAACAAAAGGTCTTAAAACAATGATGGACTATCACTAACAGAGTACATATTGAAATGATCCATCCATCTATTTATATAGATAAATGACTCACATCCTTCACTAATCCGTAGCTTCACAGATTTTAAAGGCGTCACACCTAAAAGTGTGACCTTGGGGCCATCACACTGAGAATCACCAGCCCCCTTAAAACATTGTAGAACTGGAGGGAAAAGAGTATAATTTAGATGCAACAACTATTAATGTAAATTACTAACAATTGGACTGAATTGATGTGACTCCATCATAAATAGCAAAAAATGACCAGTGAGGAACAAGGGGCCAACAGGAAACATATGAGTAGACACAAATGATGGGCGGGGAATGATCAGCTACTTTGCCTTTAGCTACTCCATCAAATCTGTCCCACTACCAATGTGCCAGGTGCATCTGGCTAGACAATCCTACAATCTCCTGCCCAAACTCCACCAATACCCCCACAGAAATGTAATCTAGAACAGACAGACAAAACCCAGGGCCAACAATAGAAAAAATGTTCTGGAAAATTCTTCCCTAGCCCACCCCACCCCATCCCCCCGCCAACCACCGCCCCCCCCCACCCCCCCCCCCCCCCCCACCCCCAACCCCCAGCCACCCCCTGCCCCCTGCTCATGATTGATACCTGTATGACTGATCACATGAACTGCGTGTTAACTGTCAAGCATAATACCTTCTACATAATGTGAACTCTGCCACCGGCTAGAACTGGTCTAGCTCTCAATTCAAGACATGCAGCAGAAAGTCAAGGGTCAAATCCCATATTTCTTCAACCAAAGCTTCCATTCATGAACCAGCAAATACCACAAAACTGATCAAATCAGTCCACATTTTCTCCATGATGTTTTCCTCTCTCTTTACTCCAGACACTGAGCAACACTACTTAATAATAAAACAACACATATGAACGTTATATGAATAAAAATTAATAAACCTACACAGGGAATTGTTAGAAATGTCTGCAAGAAGTCTTCCTAGGCCTTTCCTTCTTCCTGGAGCCTGGGGCCCGAGTTGGAAACTTGCTACTTTATAAGGATGGATGAACTATGGCCAAAGATAAACATCAGAAACTGCACCCCAGGTCCTGGCTAATCTATGAACAATGCCACATGGGAGACATACTAGTAGCACAGTGAACTCTCATCAATGAAATTACTGCAAAGCGAAGAGTCTCTTTGAGTTAAGATCTCAAAATCAAAGTTGGAATGGGCACAGAATGGGCCAGTAATTGAGACCGTCCACTCCACATTCTTGCATGGAAAGGTCTGGAACCAGGTTAATATTTACCAGACAGTTCAAAGCCCAAGGGGGAACACTTGAGCATTACTTAATAGAGCATAACCTGTAGGTCCTTTTATTCTCAAAAATGTATAAAGTGGTTGATTAAGGGTTTGAGAGGAACGTTATTAGATTGTGCCATTCTTTCAACCCCAACCTTGCAATTTAAGCAGACACTTTACAGATTTATTTTCTGATTAATGTAAAGGGTTGCTTTCTCCAGAGCATTGTGCAATAGTTCTCACATCCCCAAGTGGAAGGCCTGGGCCTAGTGTTCTTAGGCTGCATGTCACTCAGCGCCATCTTCTGGATATCAGGCAGCTGTAGTTTTCTATAGGGCTTCTGGAGGAAATGCCTTAAAAAGAAAACAAAAATGTCCTCAGGCACAAGCTACTGGTCCTACATCTCCTGCCAGCTTAATAATGTATTGGCATTCATGGTAGCCACGGAGATATCCATGTCATCCCATTCTGCCAGTCACAAGATGGCACAAACTGATAAAAGGCCGAAAAAATAAAATGGGGACGGAGGGGGACAGACAAATAATTGTACAGAAGAGAAACATTCACATGCCTGACAAATGGCTCTTCCCTTCTTAAAGTTTAATTGAGATCTCAATAAATGGAAGATATTAATAACAAACATATATTTAATATCTGGCAGGACAACCTATTGATCATGTTCCCAGCACAAGGAGTTTGTTTAGGTATAGTTGCAGGGTTAGTCACTGTTTTGTATACTAGAGCATTTCTGCTTTCTATGCAATCATCTGCTGGTTCTTAGGTGTCAAGCTATCTCAGGAATCTGGGCCTCCATGGGGCTCCAATCTGACTGACAATGAAGGTTTTTAGCCCCCGCTAATGACTGCCAGCTCTTGGTTGCCACTATAGCACTAGTACATGGCTGGCATGAATATTAATAAGTGCAAAAAGCAGCACATTGCACAAAAACATGGACCTAGCAAACTGTTAAGGCCCAATTGCAGGCACCAAATGTATGTAGTGAATGATCCTTATGCCTGAAGATGGAGGAACAAGAGAAATTAGGATGCTTTCAGAAAAAGCAGCACTTCCTCAGTTTTGTGCTCTCGTACCAGCCTTCATCATGTGATCAAATCCTGGACAGAGGTTTTGAACCCATGACCTCCTGATTTAGAGGTCAAAGTCCAAAATTGAGTCAAGCTGATGCATCCTAAATCATTATTTGTTTTATAATATCACATCACTGAGGCAGTTTGTTAGCAATAAAGGAAGACAAAAAATGCACTGCACACACTTCATCTCAAGCACACAGTTAGTCTCCTGCTACTTTCAAGAAGGTGTACAATTTGATAGTTTGTTTCTTTCCTGAAGTAATGGCTCTTTTGCCCATTGTTTTATTTTATATATTGTGTCTTCTGTGATGTGATAGGTTATTTTCCATTAATGAATTCCCAGAAGTAATTTACTGATGTCATATGACCCCGAGTCATATATGCATCACTGACATTTCTGGTTGCTAAATGAATGAGTTAATTAACATATCACACAAAACAGTCACTATAAATAGAATTGGGACTGGTGGGTTCTAAGACATAATTCAACATATGACACTGGGAGCCCATGAGCATGAAGTGCAAGTAGGTTATACGCTTCCTGTCACTGCGAGTTCAATCGTGTCTCACAGCTGCCATCAATCTTCCTGTACTAAGATATGTTTTACTCCATTAATATTATATGACAGGAAGCAGGTGAACAACAACAATGTGATGGAGTACTCATAGCTTTGGTATACACTGGAAAAGAATAATGTCATGGGGACAGTTTCATCTGTGACACAATGATGTATAAACTGGGTAGTCATCATTGCCACTAGATGGTCAGGAACAAATAGTAGGTTGCAATGTGAGAAGGAAGGTGTAGAATGACCTGGAAATGCAACTGGTGAAAAAGCTTGAGCAGTAATCAAATCCCCTTTTCTGCGCCAAACTTGAAATACCTCAAGGAGCCATCACAGAGAGATTATATTGGCGAAATGCAAAAAATAAAAAGGAACTGTGTGGGATCATTGTAATTTGCTGTTCACAGATTAAATTTACACATCAGAAAGACTGATGGTTCATATATTTTAGACTGCGGGCGGGTAAAACAATGTTTTGCCCACCGGCCACAATGATAGCTTCTCAGGCCAAACTTGTCCCAAACCCACCGTGTTAATTGTGCATTCCCAGGAAACGTGCCATTTCAATGGCAGGCACGCTCTGATTTGCCCACCATGCTGTCACCTCACCACATCATTATGCCAGGCACCACATTTTAGGTACAGCCGTGCATATACCTATCGTACTTCCAGCCTAGGACTGCTGCAAATAAGACATGGCCCCAAAAGGCAAGAAACCTGCAGCCTCCAGGTTTAGTGACACGTCCCTCAAGTGTCTTTTAGACACTGTGGAGGCCCGCCTTGATGTCCTCTACCCCATCTCTGGCCGCAGGAGAGGCAGCAACATCACCACTCCGACTTTGGGGGTGATGACAGTGGTGATCAGTGCCAATACTGCACAAAAGAGGTTGGTCACCCAATGAAGCTAGAGGATGCATGAACTCATCTGTACCTCCAGGGTAAGGCAAGCATTTCATCACTCTAAACTCACACACTCAAGCCCATCACACATTCACTGGCATATCACTCACTGCCAGCTCAAGGGACATCACCACTCACTCTCTCACACACACTCTCACATTTCCATCTGGCCTCATCTCCTCTGGAGACTGCCTCCTCAGCCCTTACCATCTTGAGGCCACTTGCTTGGATTAATATGTGCCCCCACACACATCCTGGGATAGCTCCTTCTCCAGTACAGCCCTCACCCTGCAGCCTCTTCCCTTGCCTGAGGCCACTTCTCCCCCTTCCCCAAGCAAGCCCTCACCCTGCAGCCATTGAAAAGCCACCCCTGCCTTATGACTGGTCTGATAGGTAGAGACTTGCCCGTCAGCCCCCCCTAAAAGTGATGTGGTGCTGTCAGCGAGCCTGGTGCTGACTGTGAGTGCTGCCCGAAGCAAGGTTCACAAACAAAACTCGAAGCCCCGAGCGAAGTGCAGCCCGCCAGATGCACGTCGCTTATGCACAGTTGTGAAACATGTTGGCGTGCGATCAGGCCGACATGGGCACACAATTCAGCATGTGGGGATGAGTCCGGCAGACGTAATACAATGAAATTCCCGACATCCAATGGTGAGAAATGTGGCCTGTCATCAACGGGCTGAGTGGATGATCACAAATTGGTTTCATGACATCGTGAAACCGAATTTTGGCTTTTTCACCATCTTGTCCGCTCATGCCACCAAGCACACCCAATGTCAGCAGGCATGAAAAATCCCACCCATTGAAGCAGTCCATGCCCACATACAACAAGACCTGTATATTATTCAGGCTCAGGCTGATAAATAATAATTAACATTTGTGCCACACAAGTGTCAGCCAATGACCAAGAGAGTCCAACCATCTCTACTTGGCATTCAAAGGAATTACCACTGCTGAATGTCCAACCATCAACATCCTGGGAGTTGCCACTGACCAAAACTTTACTGGACCAGCTATATAAATACAGTAGCTGCAAGAGCAGCTCAAATTCTGGGAATGTCAGTTTTGATGTACAAACGGGGATATGAGGAAGTGCATAGACGGAGAGGGATGGGTGTACATGCAAGGTAAGTGGGTGTGAAGATGAAATGCTGGAGTAGGCATGAGACTGCAGAGTGAGGGGTTGAGATGATTCACCTATATCCACATGTGTATATGCTATGGCTCTTGCCTTTCCTGCCCTGGATTGGTTATTGCTAGAGTTGAGTATCTCCCTCCAGCTCCTCATAGCGCCTAGCAGGAAGGTGTCTGGGGCAGAATTTTCCCATTGACATGCTGGGGCGGGACCCACATGCCGACGCATAAAATGACACGTGGTGACGTCGGGCGAGCGTCCCGAAGTCACTGAGCAACATCGCGATATTTCATTGGGCGGGCGTATGATGGTCTCTGATGCGTGCCCGCCATTAATTAATGGGCCAATTAAGACCCTTGAGGCACCAATTGATGGCGATTTTTTTGGCGCCCGTGCGATCTTCAGGTCATCGAACGGGCACAACAGGCAGGCGGGTAGGACACATTTGTATAAACCTCATCCACGGGCAGTATAAGAGGGCTCAGTGGGGTCGCGAATGTGCCCTGTCAAATATTGATTTTTCAAAGTTACTGATACTTCAAAAGGCATACCAGTTGCTTGGACTGGACTCACAACCTTCAGGTTAGCACTCTGCAGTGAAGAATTGTTTTTGGGCCTGCAGGTTTCAGGAAGCCTTCCATTAGCCTCGGAATGGGGGTTGAACTCTCCACTGGAGGCACCTCCTCTGAGGAGGAACAGAGGGCTAGAAGGGGGAGGAGGCCAGGAGTGCACATTCAGCCTCCAGGGGAGCCACGTTTCGGAGGCCAGGCGCAGGCACAAGGGGCGCAGGACCAAGAGGTAGTCCAAGGCAGAAGGGGCCAGAAGATGCCCCTATCCTGCTGCCAGGGTATACAGGCAGCGAAGCAGCTACCTCAATATGTCTAAAGTGCAATGCCAAATGAGGCTCCATCTCTCAAGAGAGACAGTCAACTATATTTGTCAAATGATTGGCCCTGAGATCTCTGCTAACTGTGTGGGTGGACACCCCATGCCAGCGGCTCTGAAGGTCACAGCTGCCCTCAACTTGTTTGCCTCTGGCTCCTTCCAGGGGTCGGTGGGTGATCTTTGTGGTGTCTCCCAATCAACTGTCCACACTTGTGTCAAGCAGGTTACAGACACTCTATTCAGGCATTGATCTTCATCCACTTCCGTTGGGACCAGACAAATCAGGCACAGCGAGCCAGAGGCTTTGCAGCCATTGCTGGCTTTCCCCCCGTCCAGGGTGCAATAGACTGTACACATGTGGCCATCAAGGCGCCAGCAGCTGAGCCCGGTGCCTTCATCAACAGGAAGGGCTTCCACTCCATGAACGTGCAGATAGTATGTGATCACAGGATGCTGATTCTACAAGTCTGTGCAAGGTACCCAAGCAGCTCCCACGATGCCTCAGACACTTCCTGGCGCCGGGGGTCTTCAGTGCTCCAGCCCGGCTTGATGGATGGCTGCTGGGTAACAAGGGCTATCCTCTCAGAAAGTGGTTCGTGATGCCTCACCGCCATTCAAGAACAGAAGCTGAGCAGTGTTACAATAGGAGCCACACCTCCACAAGGGCTGTGGTGGAGAGAACCATCTGTCTCCTCAAAATGCACTTCCTATGCCTGGACCACTCAGGGGGCTCACTCCAGTGCCCCCCAGATCGTGTGTCACTGATAGTGGTTGCATGCTGCGCTCTCCACAATCTTGTGCTGCAAAGGAGCGACGCTTTGGATGTTGAAGATGTAGACACAGTGGCTGCAGCTGCACACGATGAGTCTAGCAGTGAGTCCGAGGATGACCATGCACAGGGAAATGCTGAGGGGTAGACACTGACCCAGGCGTGCTTTAATCCAACGTACCTTCAGCTAGCACATAACATATGGGCTTCCAGGATAAACCTGGGCTACATACTTTGTACTCGATACCTGAGTGCAAAATCTGCCTGGATAGGAACATTAACTAAGGGCCTTGTCAATAAGGCTGAATGTCCCCCAAATCACTCATAACATTATTGGTAACCATCCACCTGCAAAAGAAAAGAGGCACCCTCAGCCATGGTGACATCTCTGAATTTAATGGTATAACAAAAGGAACTTAAGAGGACAAAATGACAAAGGTGTTAAACGTCACACCAACTCGTAAAGACCTCATTGTGGGCCAACACAAAAGCACCAGTGATAAAACTGTGATGTGCCTAAGGTGCCTTATGTTTATGTTTCCGGGTGCTACATCTTGGTGCTGGCCCCACGCTGGGAGTGGCATCTGAGACAGGCTGCTCACTCAGCTGCCTGTTGGCCTTGATAACCTTGGCGGTCGTCCTCTGGCCCGTGGAGCCTGTGCTGGCCCTACCTGGGAGGGAGCTGCCAGTTCCACAACTGGCATCTCCCCAGTCGTCGCAGCCTCATCAGATGCAACAGTCACTGGCAGAGGGGCGGAGGAGCTGCCGCCCTCATCCGGAGCACCCTGAGAGGAGCCCGCGGAGACACCAGGCAGCTGCAGCGCCAACGTGAGGTCGCTTCGGACCTCCCTGCTCACCATGGATGGATGGGCACCGAGCTGGGAAACTTGGTGCCCAGACCATCTCCCACACTGGCACTGACCAGCTGAGGTCAATGCTGATGTGAGAGCTTGCTGGTCTGAGCGCATCCCCAGGAAGCCCTGATGGGTCTCCTGGAGGAGCCTCTCCACGAGAGTCGCCACTCTCTCCATGGAGGACGCTTGGCGCTCGGCCATGAGGCTCATTGCTTTGGCGATGGTCCGCATAGACTCCTCCACTATGGACACCAAGCCAAGCATAGCCTCATGTACCTCCCTCAGATGCTCCCGCACACCTGGCTGCATTTCCTGCGTTTGCTGTGTCGTGGACGACTCCAGAGACTCCGAATGCTGGCACCATGGATACTTTCTGTTTCTGCCAGCTCTTCCAGCAACTGTGAAGTGCCCTCACCACTTTGCCCTGGGTCACTAGCCGATGTTCTAATTCCCAACAAGTTGCTAGTATCTGCGCTGGTGTCTGCCTGGTAAAGATGGTGTGACACTGCTGAGTCCGACACTTCAGAGCCCTCAGGTGTGAGACGGGGTCTTTGCTGTTCCTCCTCCCGGCCCTGCTCCACTGATGCTGAAAGGAAGAACAAGGATATTGGATCAGTTAATGTGGAGACAATGTCAATGTGCATCCCTGTCCCCCGGATCATTATGCGCTCATCCTTCCATATGCAATGGTCAAGCCATGTTGCAAACTTCAATCACTGAACATTCAGCACTGCCATGGCTGTTGGGAGAACAATGGTGACCTCACTGCTGGGCAAACATACCTGCCCATGACACCCCAGCCTCACTGACACCGGTGGATGTGGGCACAGCGCACCTCTCCAGATCTAGGTCCTTCTGTTTGAACCAGCTTAGCATCGCCACCTGGGCTGGCCCTCCACTAGTCCTCACCCGCTCGGCGGCATTACGTGCACTCTTCTCCTCAAAAGGAGAGAAGAGCATTTATTAGTGCTACTTGTACCTGGATTCTCTTCACGGACGGCCCAATCCAACCAGAGTGGGACATTGCAGGGCTCCAGTGTCTCCTCACCCCACTGCTGCCGAACACTCACACAAAGATGCCAGGTCTACTCCCCCCCCACCTCGGCCAAATGCTGCCTACATCACATTTGGCACCACACGGTCTAACCTTCCATAGCAAGGAGGTGCAAGCACGTGGAGCGCAGAGGGCAGCAGATCGATCAATGTCAATACCACCTTGAAGCTCCCCTCCCAGCATGTCATCACCCTGACTTGGACATGTCCTGGAGTTCCAGCACTGCACCTAGGTGCAGCTCCTCCAGGTTGCGCCCATCTGATCGCCACCCTCTCAGGGTGACCTAGGCATGGGCAATGTCTACTGGCCCACCCAGTGAAGGACACATGCCGTTAATGATTCAATGCAGACACTACACTTAGACTTGGGGGGGGTAGGGGGGAGGGGAGCGGCCAGGGGGGAAAGCCAACTGGCTGGGTTAAGTGACCAATGCTAACATGGTACTCACCCTTCCCGAGTGCAAGAGGTCGTTGAAGCGCTTGCGGCACTGGATCCAGGTGCATCGCACCACGTTGTGGGAGCTCACTATCTCCGCCACCTCCTCCCAGGCACGTTTGGTCATGTGGGGGGGCCTCCTCCTCCTGTCCTGGGGAACGAGGACCTGCCCCCGTGCTGCCAGCTGCACAAGGGGGGCAGCAAGGCAATCGTCTGAAAAATGAGGGGCACAGTGCCACCTTGCCCTACCCTCCTTCCTGGCCTGCTCACCAGCGGTGCACTGGGGAGCCCTTCCACTGGCCATGATTCACAGCCTTTGAAAGGCTGCAGCAGCTTTTTTAAACAGGCTACCGGGTCGCCACTGGACCCAGCGATCATTGCAGTCCCACTGCCCATCCGTCCACTCCCGCTGCCCTCGGGAGCCCCCATTCACACAAGGTGGGCCTTAATTGGCTCACCCGCATAAAATGGCGGTGTGGACCTGATTGCAGCTGGCGATCGGGTCTGCGTCCATTTCCACTCCGCCCACCAGCTGCCAGCCAGAAAATTTGCCCCAGGTAGCAGCTTTTGAACATCTCACTTCCATTTCTGACCACCCTCCTCTCTTCTTCCTAACTCCATTAACACACATGCTTGGTGTGTTGCATTAAATACAGGAGCTGAGATCAATTCATGCTGGTCATCATGACACCCACTGATGGCAATTGGATGGGAAATCCAGAATTAAAATAATAATGAAGTGTGGCATTAAAAAGCTACTGACAGAGACACTTAACAGCCAGAATATTGCCGTCAGCATGTGGGACTGGGCCTGACATGCCGACGTGCAAAATGATGCACAGTGACATTGGGTGTGTGTCCCGACATCATCGCGCATCATTTAGATATTTTGTTCGGCAGGCATGCACTAGAGGCGGCTGCATGGCCGCTGAACTGTAAACGGCCTATTAAGGTCATTAAAAAACCAATTAAATCAGTTAGCAACACTGCCCATCCAACATTAAGGCTGGCGGGCAGGCAAAGAGTCCAAGCAGCCTTCGTGTTTTTCAGGAAACCTCATCCACTGGCAGGATGAGGTTTCCTGAAGGTTTTATACAATTATTAATTAATTTTTGCACAATTCACAAACATGTCACATGATGGGACATGTTTAAATAATTTTTTTCCTCCTTTATTAAAAAGTTTTACTCTCAACTTAATCTCCTTGAGGCAGCTCCATGCCTCAGGGAGATTTCTGCGCTCTTTCGTGCGCAGTCCCCGACTCTCGCTCCTCCACCTGCCCGCACAGGTAGCGCTGAGAGCTACTGGCCATGCGTCACACTGGGTGGGCATTAATTGTCCCGCTCACGTAAAATGGCAGTGCGCAGCCTACCGCGAGCAGCAATCGGCTCCGCGCCTGCCCCCGCCTGACATAGATAAGTTTCTGGCCATTACCCACAAGTTATCAAGCCCAACCCATTCCCCTTGCCCCCACCCCCAACCCTGACTCCATGTGCATCTACACAATAAAATCCAGTACTTTTCCATCTCGTTGCACAGAAGTCATATTTTTGACTTTTCTGTTTTGAATACAATATTGAAGCAAGAGGCAGCTGAAGTTGTGTTAATTGTGAACTCAATCCCCTAATGTTCAAGAACTCATCTCATCCCTGGCTTTATGAGAGCAGACTGCTTTTAAACCAAGTGGAACAAACATACTTTTAAACTGTGCTTTGCTCTTCTCACCTATGAAGTGACATCCATGAGTTATTCAGCAGTGGAACAAATTCCAATTACTGCATATTTAGGCCAATTATCCCAAACTAGATTTTATTAAATGCACCTGTAATTAAAAGGAAAAGCTAAGCAAGTAGTTATGCACCAAATGTTGTTTTTCAGTAAAACAGTTCCCATTTCCAGGGATGTTAAATGCTGCATAACTATGCAAAATGGCTATAGATGCACATCAACTCATTAATGGTGGTATAATTCAGAGACTGCAGAGAACACTAAAAACCAAGGACCTGAGAATCCACTGCAAGACTGTTTCCTGAAGTGTATACTATTTATTCCAGCTTCATTGGAACTCTGCAATACTGCCCTCATTTACGAGAGAGAGAGAGAGAGAGATAATATGAGAGCCCTGGACGAGATAGTGTCAGAGCAGGCCACCTGGGTTTGACATCGCACAAAGTACGTTAAGAGTTGAGCACTTGTTAAACTTACCCAATCTTCCAGCTATGTGGGGCGCTCTCCAACTACTTAATTTTTCATTCCACCCAAAGCTCTTGGACAGAAGACTTCCAGTTGGAGCCATGCAATGTAAACAAGCAAAGTATCATTTTGAATCAGCTTGTAGCACTCTCACCTTTGAGTCAGGAGCTCCACTCCAGGACTTGAGCACATAAGCTGAACTGACACTACATTGTTTGAAGCTGTCTTTGTTCAGCTGAGATGTTAAACTGAGATTCCATTTGCTTTTCAATCAAAGAAGAGCAGGGTGTCCTCCTGATGTTCTAGCTGACACTTGTCCCTCAGCTAACATGGACAAAACTGATTAAGAGTCAGTTGTTGATCATGGGACCTTGCTGTGCGTGAATTGGTTGCCAAGTGTGCCATTTTAACACTAGTGATGTTACTTCAAGTACCTCATTGATTGAGAAGTACTTTAGGACACCCTGTAAATGGAAAAGGCACCATATAAATGCAAGTTATTTCTTACTGTTTGAGAACTATAGTGTAATAATGCAATAACACTAGCTGTGCCAATACTTAATATTACCTCAAGTATCAGCAACAGCTAATGACCACCAATACCCAACATTCAATAACAATGGAGAACGATCCTGAAAATATATACGCACTCTGCCTACCTAATTAACATGTGTATTTACAATAGAGTCTTTCCAGGATCATAAATTATTCATACACTTAGCTCATTATATAACTCCAGCTCTCTTCAATAAACTTTAGAATTAATCAGCTAATTAGCATATTGCACAATGCCAACAGTCCTCTGTATTTTAATACCATTCATCTAATTATAATATTGCACACTCCAACCAATGTTATTAATGCAAACCAACCCTGAGCATGTTCTCAAAATTTTACAAAGTATTCACCACAGTTGCCAGCTATCTGTGTGCAGTTATGCAGCAGTTTTACCAGCTAAATGGAGAATTACCATGCAGAACACAAGGGACTTACTGAGGCTTAACTTCAATGGTGCCCAGTAAAGGATGTAAGACAATTTGCACTTATATTATTGTGTTGTTGTGTTGGAGTACTTTCAATAACTCCAGAAGACTGCCAGCTGCAAACACTCTAACTTTGTTGTAACATATTTATAGTTAAATGAATACCAGCTTCCCTCCATGCCACTTTCTCCTAGACTCCCAGATTACATGACTATGTGTCACTTCCTTCCATGTCATTACAGACAATTACAGTTAACCCTTTGTGGGACATAGTCTAACATACTCCATTATACTATAGCTTCACGGGCCTAAAGATAGAATCCTGAAAACAATGCTAAATTCATCTTGGCACCTCATTGGAATCGATAAGGCAAAGCCCTTCATATTTTGGCTGACTCGGATGCTGAGCTGACCCACAGTATGTCATAGGTGGAGCAAGGCAAATGTGTCAGAAGAAGTGTGGGGAATTAACAGCCTACCTTATTAATGTGTAACAGAGAGGTAGGAAGAGCATCCCTGCTACTTCTGGCTCCAGCCCGAGGTAAGTTAAGAAAATGCACCTGCTGATTGCTCACAGCCTCCTCAAGTTCTTTTGATGAGGCAGCTGCAGATTCTGAAAAATGAATCAATGGATGCAGTTCAATTTCAGCTGGTCTTAACATGTTTCCTATCAATGGGCAAAGGACCTCCATTTCATGGAGGTCCTGATTCATGTAGCAGCAGCCCAAACTCAAGCACAGGTGAAGCAAGAGTCACTGCCCTTGACATCAAGGCCGCATTTGGCCAAGTGTGGCATCAAGGAGCCCTAGCAAAACTGGAGTCAATGGGAATCAAAGGGAAAACTCTCCACTGGTTGGAATCATACCCAGCACAAAAGAAAATGGTTGTGGTTGTTGGAGGTCTGTCATCTCAGCTCCAGGACATCACTGCAGGAGTTCCTCAGGGTAGAGTCCTGGGCCCAACCATCTTCAGCTGCTTCAACAATGACCTTCCTACCATCATAAGGTCAGGAGTGAGGATGTTCGCTGATGATTGCACAATGTTCAGCACCATTTGCGACTCCTCAGATACTAAAGTAGCCCATGTCCAAATGCAGCAAGACCTGGACAATATCCAGGCTTGGGCTGACAAGTGGCAAGTAACATTCGCAAGTGTCAGGCAATGACCACCTCCAGCAAGAGAGTATCCAACCATCGCCTCTTGATGTTCAATGTCATTACCACCAATGAATCCCCACTATCAACATCCTGGGGTTACCACTGACCAGGACTGAACTGGACTAGCCATATATATACTATATATATATATATATATATACTGAGCAGATCAGAGGCTGGGATTTGTGCGATGAGTAACTCACCCTCTGATTCCCCAAAGCCTGCCCACCATCTACAAGGCACAAATCAGGAGTGTGATGGTATACTCCCCACTTGCCTGGATGAATGCAGCTTCAATAACACTCAAGAAGCTTGACACCATCCAGCACAAAGCAGCCCGCTTGATTGACACCCCATCCACAAACATTCTCTTCCTCCACCACTGACACAGTGGCAGCAGTGTACACCATCTACAAGATACATTGCAGGAACTCACCAAGGCTCCTTAGACAGCACCTTCCAAACCCATGACCGCTTCCATCTAGAAGGACAAGGGCAGCTGACACATGGAGACACCACCACCTGGAAGATCTCCCCAAGCCACTCACCATTTTGACTTGGAAATATATCGCCATTCCTTCACTGTCGCTGAGTCAAAATCCTAGAATTCCCTTCCTAACAGCACTGTGGGTGTACCTACACCACAGAGACTGTAGCGATTCAAGAAGCAGCACATTACCACCTTCCCAATGGCAACTAGGGAGGGGCAATAAATGCTAGCCTAGCCAGCAATATCCACATCCTGTACATGAATTAAAAAAACATGTTGGGAATGGGCCATCAGTTAAACAGGCTAATCATTGTTGAAATTTGTTATAAATGGCATGCACAACTTGACAACCAATTTGACAGTGAAGTAAAAGCAAAATATTGAGGATGCTGGAAGTCTGAAATAAAAATAGAAAATGCTGGAGAATCTCAGCAGATCTGGCGGACTTTGTGGAGAGAGAAACAGAGTTAACATTTCAAGTGCAAAGTGACTCTTCCTCAGAAGGAAAATCATACGGACTCGAAACGTTAACGCTGTTTCTCTCTCCGCAGATGCCGCCAGACCTGCTGAACTTTCCAGCGTTTCCTGTTTTTATAAACAGTTTGATAGCATCATTTTTTGGGAATGTGGATTTTGATTGTAAAGAATCTGTGCCCTCTGTGAACTAACTTTTACCTTAGGTGCCAGCTCTTGTATACATTTGTGATTTTCTTTTAATAACTGTTCTTGGGATGTGGCATTGGCAAAGCTTCACTTACTGCCTAGCCATAGTTGCTCTGAGGGCATTCAGAGTCAATCGCAAGATATGGAACTGGAATCATATCTAGGTCAGAATGGGTGGGGTATCAAGTTCCCTGAAGGACATTAGTCAACCAATTTTATTATTCTTCTAGGTGCCAGTCCACGAATGATCAGGTTGATTGAATTTAGTTTCAAAATGTGCTGTGGGAGGGATTTGAACTCATGGCATCTGTGTGGTTAGTCCACCCATGAATCAATCTAATACTGTACCTTATTTGCCAACTTTCCTTTTAAAAAATGGCAGCCTCCATAAACCATTATCAGACAATTTTTTTTTTATTATATACTCGATCTGCCATGGTATTACTCTCAGGAGATTGGAGTCCAGCAAACAGTTGCGATGTTTAGCTGCAAAAACAGAGTTGTGTCCCTCTCAGGCCTCTGCTGAAATATTCCTTGTTACAATCCCTGTACAGACCGATAACGCTTAAAAAGAAATTTGAACTTCCAGTTAATATCTGAAAAAGATGACATAACAAGCTCTCACATTTTAAGATTTTACTATGACAAATTGCTAAAAACTCTAGAACCTAATCACTATTTTTGTAGGTAGCCTATAGGCAACAACAAAAAGAGATATTTCCTTTCTATACTTATAGAACCATAGAATTATAGAAAAGTTACAGCACAGAAAGAGGCCATTCGGCCCATTTTGTCCATGCCAGCCCAAGGACACCCAGGTGCCCTTTCTAATCCCACCTTCCTGCACTCGGCCCATAGCCCTGCAGCTTACAGCACTTAAGGTGCAGATCCAGGTACTTTTTAAAAGAGTTCAGAGCTTCTGCCTCTACCACCAACTTGGGCAGCGAATGCCAGATACCCACTACCCTCCGCATAAAAAAGTTCTTCCTCATGTCCCCCATACACCTTCTGCCACCTATCTTGAATCTATGTCCCCTGGTTCTAGAATTCTCCACCAAGGGAAACAATTTTATCCTGTCCACTCTATCTATTCCCCTCATAATTTTGTACACCTCAATCAAGTCACCTCTCAGCCTTCTTTGTTCTAAGGAAAATAACCCCAACCTATCCAATCTCTCCTCGCAGCTACATTTTTCTAACCCTGGCAACATTCTTGTAAATTAAAAAATAAGATAAAAACAAAAAACTGCGGATGCTGGAAATCCAAAACAAAAACAGAATTACCTGGAAAAACTCAGCAGGTCTGGCAGCAAGACTGCAAGAATGACCCAAACCTCCCTGTCGCTTGCCATTTTAACACTCCACCCTGCTCTCTTGCCTACATGTCTGTCCTTGACTTGCTGCATTGTTCCAGTGAAGCCCAGTGCAAACTGGAGGAACAGCACCTCATCTTCCGACTAGGCACTTTACAGCCTTCCAGACTGAATATTGAATTCAACAACTTTAGATCTTGAACTCCCTCCTCCATCCCCATCCCCTTTCTGTTTCTTCCCCCTTCCTTTTGTTTTTTCCAATAATTTATATAGATTTTTCTTTTCCCACCTATTTCCATTATTTTTAAATCTATTATGCCCCCCAACCCCACTAGAGCTATACCTTGACTGCCCTACCATCCATTCTTAATTAGCACAATCATTTAGATAATATCACCAACTTCAACACCTCTGTGTTCTTTTGTTCTTTTGTCTGTGACATCTTTTGATTATCTGCCCTTATCAGTGCTTGCTTGTCACTACAACCACACCACCCCCTCCACTTCTCTCCCCCCACCCAACTGCAACTGCCCCCCCCCCACCCATCTTAAACCAGCTTTATCACCCCTCTCCTTGGATTCACCCAGTTCTGCTGAAGGGTCATGAGGACTCGAAGGCTCGAAAAGTCAACTCTTTTCTTCTCCGCCGATGCTGCCAGACCTGCTGAGTTTTTCCAGGTAATTCTGTTTTTGTTTAACATTCTTGTAAACCTCCCTCCAGAGCTATTACGTCCTTCCTGTAATGTGGTGACCAGAACTGCACACAATACTCCAGTTGTGGCCTCACCAGTGTTTTATACAATTCCAACATTATATCCTTACTTTTATATTCTACACCTCTGCCAATGAATGAGAGCATTCCATATGCCTTCTTTACAACCTTGTCTACTTGAACTGCAGCCTTCAGGGATCTTTGTACTTGTACGCCAAGATCTCTCACTTCATCTACCCCTCTTAGTATATTCCCATTTATTGTGTAATCCCTGTAACTGTTTGACTTCCTTAAATGTATGACCTCACACTTCCCTATGTTAAAATCCATCTGCCACTTTACCGCCCACTCCACCAACCCATCTATATCGTTTTTGGAGATTATGGCTATCCTCTACATTATCCACTACTTGACCAATCTTTGTGTCATCTGCAAATTTCCCAATCGTGCCCCCCACGTTCATGTCCAAACCATTAATATATAACACAAACACAAAAGAGTCCCAACACCGAGCCCTGTGGGACACCACTTGAGACAACTTTCTATTTGCAAGGGCATCCATTGACCATTACCCTTTGTTTCCTATTACAAAGCCAACCTTTTATCCAGTTTTCCACATTACCCTGAATCCCATGGGCTTTTACTTTCCTGACCAATCTGCCATGTGGGACCTTGCCAAAATGCCTTGCTAAAATCCAGGTACACAACATCCACTGCACTACCTTCATCAACCCTTCTTGTCACTTCCTCAAAGAATTCAATCAAATTTGTGAGGCCTTCGTTTAACAAATCCATGCTGACCATCCCTGACTAGTCTATGCCTTTCCACATGACAGTTAATCCTATCTCTCAGGATTGATTCTACTAATTTGCTCACCACTGATGTAAGACTAACTGGCCTATAATTGTTTGGCATTTCCTTTGATCCCTTTTTAAACAATGCAACTACATTTGCACTTCTCCAGTCCTCTGGTACCTCCCCTGTATCTAGTGAAGATTGGAAAATCATCCTCAGAGCATCTGCTATCTCTTCCCTGACTTCCTTCAGCAGCCTCGGAAACAATTCATCTGGCCCTGGTGACTTATCAACTTACAAGTATTTCAACCCTTCGAGTACTTCCTCTCTCTTTATGACTATCCCATCCAATATCCATCAGTGTTCCTCCTAGACTACTATATCTACATCCTCCCTTTCCTTTGTAAACACGGGGACAAAATATTCATTCAAAACCTTTCCCACAGCCTCTGCATCTACACACAAGTTTCCATATTCATCTCTGATAGGTCCCACTTTTCCCTTAACTAACCTTTTAGCATTAATGTATTGGTAGAACATCTTTGGGTTATCTTTAACTTTACTTGCTAATCTTTTTTCATGCCCTCTCTTTGATTTCCTTATTTCCTTCCTTACTTTGTCCCTGCACTTCCTATGTTTGTCTAGGCTATCTGCAGTGCTTAGTTCTTTGTGCCTATCGTATGTTTTCTTTTTCTGTTTGATCTTCCCCTGTATTCCTCTAGGCAACCAGGGGGGTCTAGATTTGGCAGTACCACTCTTATTTTTGTAGGGGACATGTCTACTTTGTACAATTAGGAACTCGCTTTTTAGTGCTTCACACTGGTTTTCCACTGTTTTATCCTCCAGCTGCGCTATCCAGTCCATCTCAGCCAAGTCCCTTCTCATTTCTATCACATCACACTCTCCATGGAATCACAGTCTTTATAGCTAACAATTGATCGTTGCTCCCAGCTTTCAATGGGTTCACATCTCCCCATTTTGCTGAATAGTAAATTTGAGTGACCACCTCCAGGCACTTCCCTTAGTTTTCGGAGAATTTCCTAAATCCACCACCAGCAGTAAAGCCTGTACTAATGATTATTCCCCTCTGGCAATGCCAGGATGAATCGCTCAGAATCCTAAAATGGCTGTGATTAGAGACTATCTTGTTGATTAGAGACTGTCTCCCTCCTGCATTTGGCTGTGGTAGCTCACAAAGCCAAGCAGACTCTTCTTTCTGTTGACCACACATACCTGCTGTCTGATATTCAATGGTATTCTAGGAAATCCTATAACCTGATCTTTATAATAACTCCCTCTTAATCTTTCCCCAAGGCAACACATTAGCCTTGCATCTAGTCATTCTTGACCCCAATTCCTTTTCATCTTAGAAGTAAATGGACAGTTTAAAGCACAGCTCTGTATAAGCTGGCATCTTCAACACTTTTCTGGGACTTTGGGAATCTCATAGTCTACTTATGGTGAACTCAGAGACTTCTAATATTGTCTCCTTCTGTGAACACCTTATACCGTTGTACCAGTAACACAATCTGGGCCCCCCTTTGATCTTTAACCACCCCAGGCCTGTTGTCAAGTAGACTTCAGAACAGGTCATATGACCCCTCCATTTTACCTTAAATTAAAGACACAGTTCCAAAACGGAAACAATCTTATAAACTACATAATTTTAACCCTGTGGGCAAGTGGACTAAATAGGCCAATGCAGGCAATTGTAGCTGCTTAAAATATATGGGGTCAATTAGAGGGCAATTGTAACTGCTTGTATATTTCAGGCTCCTGGCCTGGATACCCCAGCTTGAAATTAATGGAATAGAAATTAGGAAATGCTGGAAATACTCAGCAGGTCTGGCAGTATCAGTGGAGAGAGAAATAGAGTTAACATTTGAGGTTGATGACCTTTTGTCTGAATACATATAAACTTGGGAACACACAGATTAGGAGCAGGAATAGGCCTTTCAGCCTTTCGAGCCTGCTCCACCATTTGATAAGATCATGGCTGATCTCATTATGCCTCAACTCTATTTTCCAGTCTTTGACTCACTTATGAAGCAAGGCTGTATCTAACTCAGCCTTCAAAGTATTCAACACCCCTGCCACCACTGCTCTCTGGGGAAGAGAATTCCACAGTCTACTCACGACCCTCTGAGAGAAAAAAATTCTCCACGTCTCCATCTTGGATGGGAGACCCCATTTAATAATAATAGAATTATTGCTTTTTTTAAAATTAAAGATTGTTTTGCATCATTAACCAAGTGCGACATGAGGATTATAATGAATTTGAGAACTTTTATACATAGATGAGTATAGTTTGGTTAATGTAGACAGCAATTAGAAAGCTGTAAAATGTATGCATTTAAAATGTAAGCTTTTAGTGAATATTATTCTTGGGGCTGAGAGATATAAATGCTGATATTGGAATAACTGACTAATTTAGGTTCCCAAAGTCAACAACATGCATTCACAGGTCAGATGTAATTCCTTTAAAACTGATCTTAGAAAAGCAATCCACGCTGCCCCAGAAAATGTCCTATTCATTCCCACGCCAGTCCAGTTTGTGGCCTTTTAGAATGGGGTTGCCAGTTTGTGCGAAATCAGTGGTCGTTTTATGCTGTGAACCCGCATTGAAAATGTTGTATGCTCACTTTATGCTGGACCCTTAAGGCAGTAGCTGGCAGTTTTCCATGAAAGCGCTGCGGACCTGCCGATGTTCCCAGGTTCCACAGGTGAAAGGACAACATATTCATTTCCTGCACCATCTGGTCCCCCAGCAGAAGGAGCCTGTTACAAAGCTCAACCATCTCTTCCCCATGGTTTAGTTACCAGACACAGGTCACAAGAAGGGAGTTTATTTACACTGCGCTCGCATAATTGACAAGCTAAGGCATGCATAACATGCAAAATACTGTTCATATTCCTGGAGCTAGTGGGAAGAGTGCCATCACTGGCCAGTTGTGTGCACTGGCCTTTGAAAATTGTGTCCCAATGGTGTCAAGTTGGAATGAAAGGATAAAGAGATTAACCTGCGTCCTGGTATTGTTTGGTTTCATATTTCATATCGCCTGCGTTTGAGGATGTTTATTAAAAGTGTAATAAAGCTGCAAATGTTCATAGGGAACAGGCAATGGGCTGAAAACAGTTTCACTAGAGTGTAAAATCCTGCCAATGAAAGGCATTACTATCTTGTGTTTTCTAACTCTATTATGTATGTGCTTGACCTTTTTGAATTCACTGCAGGGATATTGTAGGATCGTGCCAAGAGCAAGCAAAAGCAATCATTGATAAATGCAATTTCCCACTCAGTCTGAAAAAGGAGCCAAGACCAAGTTTGGATCTTTTTAACCCTGCCCCCATCTAATCTCAATATTCACCTTGAGCCAGGTTGGAGCAGATGTTGACTCTGTGATCGTGTAAAGCAGGTGGCAGTCTGTTTTACATCTTTCCCCATTTTTATTTCCACTGACTTCAATCAGAAAGAGATCTCAAATGGGTTGGCGACTCGCTATCACCATCTTTACACTGGCACATAAAGTCACTACCAGAGGAAAGTAATGATGCAATAACTTCAGGAAGGTATAAAAAAGCAAAATTAGCTGATCCCCTTTGTTGGTGCTCACAAAGCATTATAAAGTATGGAGCACTGTTGTATTGTGTAGTTGTAAACCTGGCCTGTCACTTTAAGGCCGAGTGCTCTAATTGGGAAGATGGTCTAAAATGGTCCTAAGCTCAACCAAAGGTTCCGTAATGTGTTGTGAGTTGGTGGCTGCACCACTTTCCTCCTTATTATCTTCAATGAGCTCTCCAGGTTAGCTCAAAGTCAGAAAAACAACAGGCAATTGCTAGGTTTCATATTCATTTTGGTATACTTTGTGGATAAGAGAACCCACATCCTTTCCATCACCAAGGTTGCCTACTTCCATCTCTGTAACATCGCCCATCTCCATCCATATCATCTCATCTGCTGCTGAAACCCTCATCCATGCCAAATGTTACCTCCAGATTCAAGTATTTCAATGCTCTCCATGCCAGCCTCCAACCTTTCACCCATCATAAACCTACGCTCAACCAAGCCTGCGTGCCCACATTCTAACTCACACCAAGGTCAGAATCGTTCCAGGTTTGCACTAAACGAGGTAGCAGGCAGGTAAAATGCCGTTTTACCCGTTGGCTGTGATGGCAGGCTTTCATGCCGTACCGTCCCAAACCTGCCTCATTACTTATGCGTTCCTGGAAAACACGCCATTTCCATGGTGGGCGGGCTCTCATTCACCATATTTAAAGTCTAGCCGCATGCACGCATCTCAGTGCTTCCAGACCATGACCATGCAAGGACGATCTCCATGAAAGGCAAAAAGACTGCAGACCCAGGTTTAACAACACGTCACTGGGATGCCTTTTGGATGTCGTGGAGGCCCAGCATGATGTTCTCTACATCTGCTGTGGCCACAGAATGGGCAGCAACGTGACCAACCAGGTGGTCGCAGCTGTGGTTGGCACCAATGCCTTTCAAAAGTGGACAGCCACACAGTGCCGAAAGAGGATGAGTGATCTCCTCCATTCCATCAGGTTAAGTCACTGTCCTCTCACACTCAACTCACACACTCACAAGTCCATGACACATCCACATGGATCTCGCTCACTGCCAGTTCAAGGGACATCATCATCCACTCCCTCACACACACTTTCATTGTCCTCATCCCATCCATGGGACCACTCACCACCCACACAGGCCAGGCATACTTATCATGTGGCCTGGCAGGCAACCTGCTTACACTTTCTCCATCTCTATTCGTGCAGGACAAGCTGGCACACAACAAGAGGGAGAGGTTGCAGACTGATGGAGGAATGCCTGAAATCAAAGTCCTCACCAACTTTGAAAACAGAGCCATCCAGCTGGCCGGTGAGGATCTGGACCGTTCCTGTGCTGATGGTGAGGTCGGCGCTGCTTTACCAATTGAGGGTCCAGCAGTGCAACAGACATCAGACAACCATGCTGTGAGTGATGTGTCCTGTATCACAGACCGCTGCCATGCACTGATTATCTCTCCCTGCTTTCAGAGGCACATCTGGGAAACAGCCGAAGGAGTCCACAACCTAGGGCCTCCAATCAAACCCTGAAGAAACCTTTGAGGAGGAATCTGAAGGCACCCTCCTTGGTCACAGTGCTCACCACACCCTCCACCAGCACAGACACACACACCTCAGTGGGACCTAACTTTAGAATAGCCTTGGGGTCACAATCTGGTGAGCACATCACACTGTCTGATCCACAGCAGACAGCGGCAGGGACTTGCCAGAAGTCTGGCCCTCAGAGGACTGCTGGAGGCCAGAAATTTGCTGAGTCCGAGTCAGATGACGAGCTTCTGGATCTGGTCACAGTTTCTGGAGCTGCAAAGGCTAGCTCGGGAATATCAGGAAGGGATGTCCGCTGCACTCCTCAGATTGCAAGGCACAATGGAGGATCCGTCCGCCTTTAAGCTGAGGTGATAGCACCAACATGCTAATGCATTGAGGTCAACACTGGAGACCTTGGTCCAAGATGTTGCTCCTGCATTGCTGCACAGGTTCAACTGCATCTCTGTTGCCATAGTTGGCCTCCAACAGTGCGTAGACAAGAGGGATGCAGGGCAGCTCGATCTCACTCCAGCTACCCTTGGTCCTCAAGGAGTCAGCGTGGGGCCCTTGGGCACCCATAGGGAGGAGGATAAACAGGTGTCTCCCCAGGGCGATCCACTCAGGTGATTCAGGGAGAGTCTGGCCCATCCAAATCCCCTCTTCCTGTGACCTCAGTGGCTCCAGCTCCATAGGCTGAGGAGGGTGCCACTGCCACACAACAGGACCCCGAAAGCAGGCCGGGGCCCTCCAATTCGCAGCTCTCCAGAGAACGCCCACTAAAGTCATCACAGACAGGGCGTAACAGTCAGGGGGTTTCCTCCACCTCCGCTGTGGATGTCCAGGGAGCACCAAGATGCAGACCAAAACTCCCAAGAATATCTCCCTGCCTATGGCTCTTTGTTCTGATGAACAGTGTTCGTGTTGCTCAGATGTGAAACCTTTCTGCACAAGATAAAGGCAGGCATTTTAGTCCAGGGCCTTTTCCCTGTGCTCTTTGCAGCCTTCTGGCCACAGTGATGGTCCGGTCTCACACTCCCTGGACAAATTAGTGATGCCTACACCTCAAGGGTGCTTGTCATTGCTGCTAGAATGTGGTTTTCAGGGGTCACAGAGTTCCATCATTCTCTCTGTGTGCTCTCAGCAGCTTTAAGGTGGGGCTGGCTCCCATCTCTTCAGCATCTGTGACCAGTGACGCTGTGCTGCAGCTCCTGAAGGGCTCAGGTGATGAAGGTGACAAAGGATCAGGTACTTCTAATGTTTCATGGCTGTGGCTCTATGAAATGACCCTGATCATGGAGCGCGAGTGAGCTGCCCTCAGCCAGACAGAAACCAGACATTCTCAGAGGACATGTGAAGATTTATGGAGTGTCCTCACTGCATGTTGTCATTACCCTCCACAAATTGGGGCCTCCCGAGCACGCCTTCCTTGTCTGGCCAGTGCAAGGGCCCCATCCCCGTTATCGCCTCTTTCAAAGGCCTTCTCATCCTCATCCCTGTCCATGTCCTCCTCAACCAAGGAGACTTCCGGCTCCTCCATCTCCTCCTTAGCCAGCTCCTCTCCGTGTTGCAGTGCCAGTTTGTAAAGGGCGCAGCAGATGACAATAATCCGTAACACCCCCTGCGGACTGTATTGCAGGGCTCCATCAGACTAGTCCAAGCACCGCAACCTCATTTTCAGCATCCCAATGGTTTGCTCCACCAAGTTGCGTGTTGCAGCATGAGCCTCGTTATACATTCGCTCTGCTACAGTCTGAGGCTGCCATATCAGCCACGTCCTCTGTGAGTAATCCTTGTCCTCAAGGAGCCATCACTGCTGCTTCTGTGGACCCTGGAAGAAGTCAGAGATCTGTTACCGACCGAGAATGTAGGAGTTGTGAACACTCCCTGGAAACTGTGCACAGACTTGCAGGATATGTTGTGGTTGTCCAGCTGCACGGCCGGTGAATGGAATCCCTTGATGTAGTTGACCATGTGTTGTGACGAAGACCTAAGTGCAATATGAGTGCAGTCGATGGCACCCTGCGCCTGTGGGAAACTTGAGATCTGGCCGAATCCAATCGCTTTTGCATCCGGGCTGTCCTGGTCCCGGGCAAAATGCACAAAGTTGTGTGGCCTCACGAAGATAGCTTCCCTGACCTCATGGATGTATTTGTGGATGGAGGCTTGTGAGATCCCGTCAGGTCTTTTGTGGAATCCTGATAGGAGCCACTGGTATAGAAATTGAGCGCCGCTGTCACTTTCACGGCCACTGGGAGTGGATGCCCTCCATGTTCCCATGGCGCCAAATCCTGCAGCTTGTGGCAGATGTGACCAGCCAGTTCCCTAGACATGCACAGCCTTTGGTGACATTGGTTCTCGGTCATGTGCAGGGGTGAAAAACGGCATCTGTAGACCCTGAGTGTCGCTAAACGCTGACTAGTGACAACTTGCTGTGGCTCTTCGACAGCATGTGTGGGAGACCAAGCCCCTTCTTCCTAAGGGTGCTGTTCTTCCATCTGCACAGTCAGGAGCCTCAGTCGCTCTCTCCTCCATTGCCTTCGCTCTCTGTACACCACAAAGCATACAGCCAGTTCACCAGGCTCCATGATCCTGAAGTATTCCTCCTGCAGGTTGAAAGAGAGAGAGACAAGTGGGTTACCATGGGTGTACTAAGAACCTGCCCTGGTTAAATGTGGAACCCCTCAACGTATCGCAGAGAGTGCTGGCCACCACTTGGATGGCCAGAGGTTAGTGCACTGCATGGCTGCCTGAAACCCCGCCAAACTCCGGCCCAGTCCACCTGACATATTGACGGCAGCTTTGCCCATTGGACTGCATGCTGTGCTCTCAGCTCAAGCGCAGGCATTCTCCTAACCCGCGCTGCAAGGCTGCGCTGTTAGCTTGAACCATGGGGGAGACTGGTCCAAACCGGGATGCTAACATTGCAAGAGACTGTGAGCGCCTCCAGCAGTGACTGCTCCATGGCCAGCTTTAGCAAGGAGATTGTACAACATGCCCAGTCATCCAACTGTTCTGCAGTCCACTAAAACGCTCATTAATTTGCATTCTATGCCCGAGGGGTGAAAAGCTCTGGAACACTTGGTGTCACTTTGATGCCTCTGCATTGAGTGGGCAGATAAGCTCGAAGCCCAGCTCCAATCGTATCAATGCGGCTGCACCTGAACTGTTTAAGCTACAAAGGAATGGTCACTTTATACAAGGTTTCCCTAATGAGTGGCCACTTCCCTCACCAACCCTAACCCCCCCCACCCTGAATGCTTGTGTGCTATATTCAACCATCGTGCACCCTAGCCACCCTCCCCCACAGGTCACCTCAACCACAGGGCTGCCCTTGCCCCACCCCCACCCCCCCAAACACGCCTCAAGCTTGAATTCCAACAGGCGACACTGGTGAGCACTCCGCAACGTTACCATGCACTCACCTCCGAGTTCCCCTCAAAGTGCAGCCCGCCAAGTACACACCTTTTATATACTGTTGTGAAATATGCCAGTGTGCTTTTCCATCGATGTGGGTGGACGATCCAGCCGGCAGGCCTAATAATGATTGGTAGATGTATTACAATGAGGTTCCCAACATCCGATGGCGGGAAAGGCGGCCCACTATCAGCAAGCTAAGTGGACAATCTCAAACTGGTTTCACACCGTCGTGAAGCCCATTGCGCCATATTATCTGCTCATGCCACCAAATATGCCCGACGCCAGTGGGCACAGAAAATCCCAGCCCAAGTCCTATTTGTCCATCACCCCGGGTATGTTAACTTACTTTGGTTCCCCGTCTGGAATTTAGGATTCTCATTCTTGTTTTCAAATGCCCTCATGGGACACTATTTTAAAATTAGGGGTTACCCTTATAGGACAGAGATGAGGAGAATTTTTTTCTCTCAGAACATTGTGCGACTTTGGAATTCTCTGCTTCCAAAGGCGGTAGAGGAGGGGGTCATTGAATATTTATAAGGCAGAGGTAGATAGATTCTTGTTATGCAAGGGAATCAAAGGTTATCGGGGTTAGATGGGAATGTGGAACTAAGAAACACAAACAGAACAGCCGTGATCTTATTGAAGATGGAGCAGCTCAAAGGGTTGAATGGCCTACTTCTGCCCCTATTTTGTATGCTCATATGTATGTTCCCCATCACTGTAAAACCCTCCAAGATCTCTGGCCTCTTGTGCATTCCCAATTTTCATCACTCCACCTTTAGTGCTGTGATTTCAGTTGTCAAGCCGTAAGCTCTGGAGCTCCCTCCCTAAACCCCCCTGTCTATCCACCACTCTCCTCCTCCTTTAAGACATTCACTAAAAACGACCTCTTTGACAATGTTTGTGATCACCTTCAATTATCTGCCTAAGTGATTCGGTATCAAAGTTCATTTAATAATGCTCCTGTGAAGTATCTTTGGACATGTTACTGTTTAAAAGTGCTATATCAATGCAAGTTGTTGTTAAGATTGCTCAGTTGTGATTTGTCAACCTTTGCTAGTAAGTGCAAAACAGTGTGACATCTGACGGGTGATGTTTGGATGTCATTGATGCTGTCAAAGCCTTTATATAAACATATAAAGAACAGCTAAGATGCTGGTATACATTATAATCTCGAGACAGAAATAAAATGGCAGAATTACTCTCACCACTAGATTGGCCCAGACAAGCATAAAACAGGAATGAAAAATGACCAAGATGTTTCTTCTTCACCTCCTATCATCCTGATAGTTTCATGTGATACAAAAATAATGGAGTTTGCTCTAAACAAACTTTTCTTTTTAAATCTTCTGGGCAATTTTTCTATATTCTAATTTGCTCTCTATAATTAGATTCAATGCAAGCCATGCTGGAAGCTAGGAAAACTCTTTTTTCCTTCTGGCCTTAACCTGCCTTGATTTGGCCTTGATATTTAGTGTCATTGAGTTCCCATAGTTTTTACCATTACAAATTGTTAATATTTCTATTTTGGACACACAGGGTGGCTGAGGGTTCCACTTGAAAAGGCAATGTGCACGGTTTTAATCATCAGCATTTGCAACGAGTGCCTCTCAACATGAAGCAAATTAATTTTTAAAATCCTGGTCAAGGCATCGCATAAAGTGCCACAAATGTGGGTAGGACTTCAAAGTATGTCGTGTTTAAGCGAATGCTGATGAACAATGGCCACACCCAACATTAGACAAATCTCGAGGTCCTTGCTACACCCCTGCCCCCCCCCACCCCACTTCCCCCCACACCCACCTCAATCTTGTATATTTCACGGAATAAAAGATATATGCCCCGGTTGTCAGACTCTTGCCTCATTAAGGAAATGAGTTATTCGTTGAAAATAATGCTTTAAAAGTAGATACTTCTTTATTCCTTACAACACGATGTCAGTTCTGGAATTAGCTTATTTGCAGCCTGACAAAGTTTTATCTGATACCAAAGAAGCAATTAAAATAGCTGCATGGGGTATCAGTCATGCTAGCTGAGCTTGATTTCAACTGGCACATCCCCTGGAATGAACCTTGCTGTACTTTGTTAGCATTGCGGTCGCAATTATAATTAAAATTATCTTTTGAAACAGCGCCAGGTATGGCAAACGCTTTATGCCGATAGAAATTCCGGCAGCACCACAAGTAGAACATGGCACTCAGCTATTTTCCTGTATGCACATTCAATAGTGAACAGGTTATTCCAAATTTGGATACTGTTTAAGTAGTGCTCAATAGTCTCCCATTTTAAAGAGTCTTAAAAGATACACAGCGGCACTATGCTAGGTTTGAGATCAAATGCCTTTTGCACACTAAAATTTTACAAAGCCTCTTTCCCACCACACCCCCATCAACATCCTCAGCACACTCCTGTCTTATGTTTCTCTCTTGTGTTGTTATTGATGCCTTTTTAGAGCAGGGAGATGATGCTGGATGGAGGGTTAACCAAAGAATTTGTCTCTCTTTCCGTTCAGCAGAACCTTGAGCTGACAACAGTTATCAATGGCTGGTATCAGACAAATGCATGTTGCTCGGTGACTCAATCCAGTGCCCACTTTCTCAAATGAACATTGCATTGAATATTCATTGTTCCCTACACTAACCTCCCCAACCCCCACCATCCTTCCCACTCATTCCCCAACCTCACCACCTCCTGACTGATTCACCACAATGCACCCAGCATTTTTGTCATAGGCTATGAATCCTGCAGCGAGTAACTCACCTCCTGATGCCTGTCCACCATCTACAAGACACAAATCAGGAATGTGATGGAATAATCTCCACTTGCCTGGATGAGTGCAGCTCCAACAATATTCCAAAAGCTTGACAATGTCCAGGACAAAGCAGCCCGCTTGATTGGCACCACATCCACAAACATTCACTCCCTCCACCGTTGACGCGCAGTGGCTGCAGTGCGTAGCATCTACAAGATTCACCGCAGGAATTCACCAAGGCTCCTTCGACAGCAATTTCCAAACACATGGCCACTAAAATCTAGAAGGACAAGGGCATCAGAGGCATGGGAACACCACCACCTGGAAGTTTCCCTCCAAGCCATCAACCATCCTGACTTGGAAATGTATCGCCGTTCCTTCACTGTCTCTAGGTCAAACTCCTGGATCTCCCTCCTTAACAGCACTGTGGGTGTACTTACACCACATGGGCTGCAGCAGTTCAAGAAGGCAGCTCTCGACTGCCTTCTCAAGGGTAATTAGGGATGTTCAAAGCAAAAAAATGTGGAGGCAGTGAAACGTGGGTATGATGCGCATTGGTAACACATTGGTAGGTGTGAGGGTGAGATGGAGTATCTAGAGGTTAAGCATGAATAGTAGGTGAGTGCTGCTGGGTGAGGGATGGGGTGTGGCACATTGAACAGCGTGAGTGGTTGATTGTGTGGTGTGTAGGAGATGCTGTGTGAAGATGTATTCACCGATGTTGACCATCCATTTGAGGTCATTAGATCGATTCTGGCACTGCTGCGAGGTACTCGTGTTCGGGCTCCAGAAGTTGGCGTACCTTCTCCCACTCTCTTCTGACAGTGATCCTTGAGGGTCTCCTGCTCCCACCCCTCCACTCCCCCACCCCCTCCGTCCTCCACTATGGCCGCAATGGTCTCTCGTCTCGTTCACCTTCACCACTAATTCCTCCCATACTGCAACCATTACCTGGATCCCCTCTTTGGTCTGGTGTTTACTTTCCATGATATTCCAATGTAGCAATTTTTTTTTTTTGCAGCTTCCCTTTAAGAGGCAGCCTGCCTTTAACAACATCAGAAACAATTGATATAGCACCATTAACCTGATAAAACCTCATAAGGTTCTTCACAGGAGTGTTCTAAAGCAAAATTTGACTCCAAGCTACATAAGGTGATATTAGAGCAGATTTTTTTTTACCAAACCTTGGTCAAAGAGGTAGGTTTTAAAGAGTGTCTTAAGGAGGAAAGGAAGTTAGACAGTCAGAGATTTAGGGAGGGAATTCCAGAGCTAAGGGCCAATGCAGCTAAGTACACATCCACCAACGGTGGTTTGATAAAAATTAGGGGTACACGTGAATTAGTAGAATAGAGATATCTTGGAGGGCTGTGCAGCTGGAGGAGATTACAGGGAGGCTATAGAGGGATTTGAAAACAAGAATGAGAATTTTAAAATCAAGGCATTGTTTAACCAGGAACTAATGTAGGTCAGCGAGCACAGAGGTGAATGGAATTTGATGAGACTAAGGACACTGGCAGCTGAGTTTTGGATGACCTCAAGTTCTCAAGGATAGAATAATGGGAGGCTGCTTAGGGATGCGATAGAACACTCAAGTTTAGAAGTATAAAGGGCACGGATGAGGATTTCAGCAACAATTAAGCTGAGGCAGGGCCAGAGTCATGCAATGTTATGGAGGTGGAAGAATGTGGTCTTAGTGATGGCATGGATATGAGGTCAAAAGGTCATCTCGGGGTCAAATATTGTACCAAAGTTGTGAATAGTCTGGTTCAGCTTTAAGAAAGAGCATGCTGTTTGTACCATGTGATCATCAAGCAACACTGCTGGGGCCTCCCACTGTGTGCAGAGCTCATTGGCAGCAGTAATACACAGAAAGCAGTGCACCAGCTAGCACCACAATCATCCAGGCAAGTGGATGCACAAATTTGTGTCTTACCCACCTCGATGTGAACAGGCACAGGCTGGTTGCAAATTACAGACACTATGATCTAAACTCAGGGCAATGAATTTCTAACCCAAAATATTGTCATCTACGCAATACATGCTGCCAATTTTTGGTGAATTAAAAAAACTTTTGTCACATTTTGCCAAACAATTTGAAACTCCAAGGAAGCAAGTTGCCTTTTCAGATAATAAGTATTTTTTTTCTGCGTCCTATGATGCCTTTTATGTGGATCAGTTCTGCATCTTTTAAGAAACTTAATTATTAAAATCAGGATATATAAAATATTAGACTAACTAATACTGCATGCAGGTTAATTGTGACAGAATAATATTGCTAATATTCTTCTGTAATTTATTCATCATCCTCTTGATTGTGTTGTTCATGTTCTCCAAGTGATCTTTGCCCTTCATTAATGCTTTTAGATTAACACTTTTTTTACTCAATTCCACTTGGAATGATCATTTATAAAACCATACAATACAGGTAAGCAGTATACATTTTACACTGTGAACACTATTGAGGGTTACATTACTTCAAAAGTTAAGGAGCAGCTAAAGCTGATACATCACTACACACGGGGAATCTTGGCGGTGACTGGATGGTGAGTAATTTTATGCCTGGACACTCATTTCTCAAAATGCCTCAACTTGTATCAAGTGCATTTATCTGAAATGCTCACCCACTCAGCCAGAAGGCACCTGGCCATGAGAAGCACCATGAAGGAGCAGCCATTTCTATGGAAGATCCAAATTCGTTGCTAATTTTCTAAAATAAAATCTCTTCTACAGAGGTGAATGGGGGTGGTGTGGGGAGGGGGGGAGTTTTTTTTATACAGCAAGTCGCTATGATACCGAATGCATTGCCTGAGAGGGTGGTAGAAGCAGATTCAATGGAAACTTTCAAAAAGAAATTGGATAAATACTTGAAATGGGAAAATTGTTAGGGATATGGGGAAAGAGTGGGAGGGTTGACTAATTGACCAGTTTTTTCAAAGATGAGCCAAGGCGTGACAGACCAAATGGCCACCTTCTATTTTATATGATTCTATGATTGACCTAAAGGATGCTCCCAGTGAAGGATGACAATTCATTCACATCCATGAGCACGTAACCTCTTTATGGCCGGAATTTTCCAGCCCCTCTGACCGGCAGGATCTTCCGGTCCCGCTGTGAATGGAAATTTCACTTTCTGGCCCTGCCACAGGGCAACCCTCCACAGGGTGGCTGGAAAATCCTGGCCTATGTCTCAAAGCCAATTCATCGGGTAGAATTTTGCCCTTGGCATGTGGGCTCGATGGGGGTGGGCGGTGGCGGTTAGGAAGCCGACTGCCGCCCGTGGTCGGGCCCAGAAAGCAATTTCACGCTGACGGGCCAGTTAAAGCCTGCCCAGTGTGAAACGTTACTGGCAACACTGCCTGTGCGGGCGGGGAAAGGAGGGCGAGAGGGCCAAGCGCAAACTCCGCATGCGTGCATGAGTGCGTGCTACATAATCTCCCTGAGGCAGAGAGCTGCCTCAGTGAGATGAACTGATTTTTTTAAAAATTAGAGATTTCATAAATGTTATGAAACATGTCTCCTCATGCAACTCTGTCACATGAGCAGGGACATGTTATTAATGAAGAAAGGAAGTTTTTATTTGATTTTTATTTGCTTTTGGGAAACTCATCTACCCATGGATGAGGTTTACAAAAAAAATGCAAATGCCGCTTGGCCTTTCATCCTGCCCGCCAACCGTAAGGTTGGATGGGTAGCGAAAAATTTCTTTTAATGAACTTGTTAATGGCCTTAATAGGCCTCTAATTGTTGGAGCCGGCAGCGCGTGCGCGCCGACCGAAACATCATGTGTGTGAGTGCGCGATGATGTCGGGACGCACGCCCAACATCATTGTGTGTTAATTTACGTGTGGTCAGGTTGGGAATAAAAATTTTACCCATGGAATAGACACTGTGGGCAGAATTTAATGCCCTACCCCAAGGCGGGAGGGATTTAATCAGGTGGAAGGATGGCCGGTGGGGATCTTCTGGCTTACCCCTTCTGCCCAGATTAAGGCCAAGAGAGGAAAGCTCATGGGTGGCCTTCCTGCTCTGTCACCAATTGAGGCAATTAATGCCCACCTAAGGGCCACACCCCACTGCCGCTGGTATTCGCCCAGCAGTGGGTCAGGGACTCGCCATGCAGGGATCTCAAAAACAAAACCCAGCTGGAGTTGTTTGCTGGCATTCAAGGCAATCCCCCCTTTCAAAGACACAGTGCCTGATCAAGGGACCTAGCATCGGAAAGGGGATGCCCACTAAGAGTCACCAACCCCCTTGCTGCCAATCCCCCTCCCCCACAACCCCCACTCTGCGACTCCATTCCCACCATCACTCACCTGGGCCTCGGTCCCTCAAAGTTCCTAGGCCTCAGCTGGGTGTTGTATTGGCAGCAGCCACCCCTCCCTGTTGGCACTGCCTAGCTATGAAGAGCTGCCAGCCTCTGATTGGCTAGCAGATCCAAATGGGTGAGAATTCCACTCACCATTTCTTTGATCCCAGGAAAGGCCCATGGCTATTCAGTTAAGTGCCTGATGGACACTTAATATGGAGGACCTTCCCAAAAAGTGGTACTGCGTGACCCTCACTGGCTCTCCAGCCAGCAGGCGAAAGCCTCTTCATCTCCCTTAAGTTCCACCCTGTATGTTAGGTTAATACATGACTCATGTAGCAGTCAGAAGGTTTTGGGTTTCAAGGCTACTGCAGGGACTTGAACAAATGTTTTGACATTTCAATGCATACTACGCTGTTGAAGATATTGGGAGGAATTGTCCCAGATTTGCAACAAGCACAATAGTGGGTTTTCACTGTATCTTCCCAAACCTGTCAGTTTAGTTATGCATGTCCAGGAAACATGCCATTTCAATAGCAGGTGGGCTCTCATTTGCCCGCCATGTCACTACCTCGCCACTTCATCATGCCAGGTGCCCATATTTAAAGTCCAGATGCACGCAGACATCTCAGTGCTTCCAGCCCAGGACCATGGCAGGGAAGATGTCCATGAAAGGCAAAAAGACTGCATCACCCAGGTTTAGTGACATGTCACTGGAAAGCCTTTTGGATGACCTGGAGGCCCGTCGCAATATCCTCTACTCCTGCTCTGGCCGCAAGTTGGGCAGCAGCATAACTAGCCAGGCTTAAGGGGCAGTGGCAGTAGTGATCAGTGTCAATGCTGCACAGAAGAGGTTGGCCATCCAATACAGATAGAGGATGAATGGTCTCATCCGTGCAGCCAGGGTATGGCAACTATCTCATCACTCTAAACTCACGTGCTCGAACCCATCACAAATTCACTGGCATTTCTCTCACTGCCAGCTCAAGGAACATCACCACCCATTCTCACATACACACCCTCACATGTCCATCTGGCCATATCTCCTCTGGAGACTGCCCCCTCAGCCCTCACCATCTTGAGGCCACTTGCACAAGTCAACATGTGCCCCCCCCCCCCCACACACCCTCCTTCCCCAGTATAGCTCTCATCCTGCAGCCTCTTCCCTTGCCTGAGAACACTTCTCCCCCTTCACCAAGCAAGACCTCGTCCTGCAGCCATTGAAAAGCCACCCACATATGGCTGATCCGGCAAGTGAGACCTACCATGAGCCCCCTTAAAATTGATGTGGTGCTGTCTGTGAAGCCTGGCGCTGATGGCTGCATGTGCCGACCGAAGCAAGGTAGCCAAACAAACTTTGAAGTCCCGAGCGAAGTGCAGCCCAACAGATGCATGTCGCTTATGTGCTGTTGTGAAACATGTTGGCGTGTTTTCCCGCCAATATGGACAGACAATCCAGTGGGGGGCGGGGGGGGGGGGTGGGGGGGCAGGATTGCAATTCCAGTGGGCTGGCAAAATAATGATGTGCTGAAGTATTACAATGAGGTGCCCAACGTCCGATGGCAGGTAATGCGGGAAATGCAGCCCGCCATTGGCGGGCTGAGCAGATGATTGCAAACTAGTTTCCCGCCATCATGAAACCGGCTGTGCCATATTGCCCAGTCAAACCACCAAACACGCCCCACATCGGCGGGCACAGAAAATCCTAGCCATTCAGCAGGATTTTCTGCACCTGCCCACCACCATGATTTTCCAGCCCCATCGCAAGTCAATGGGCTCCTGGCTGCGGGGGTGGGGGGGTGGGGGGCCGCCTCGCCACAGCGCGTCCCCCCCACCGCCCCCCCCAAAACAGGGCCGGAAAATCCCAACCATTGTCTTTCAAGTGAGATGTTAAACTCAGGCCCTGTATGCTTGCGAAAGCAGACAAAATATCCCATAGCGCTATTTGAAGAATGACAGGTGCTCTACTTTCTGACTAGTATACCACCCTCACTGAGCAGCACCAAAGTAAACAGCTGAGCTGCTAATTGGCTGCTGCACCTGCCTGAAAGACAATAGCGAATGCACTCCAAAAAGTAACTAAATAGCTGTAAAGCACTTAGTGAGGTCCTGAAGGTGTGAAAGACACTCTAGAAATACAAATTCTTTCTTCAGTTTATTACCGTGGATCTGATAGCTGAGAGGAGCGGGGCTCTAGTGCAAACAACACTTCTGTAGAAAGTATGTGCAGCTCACGTTTGACATGCTTGTGCCACCCTGAACTTCTATCAAGCCTGAATTGTATATGCAGTTCATTAGGGAAATGAACTGGAGAGGCTTTAGTTGCTTGGGATTTTATCCTTTGATGAGAGAGGGCAGAAGAGGATGGCACCAGGATGTTGACACAATGGATGTCTGTATAGTAAAGGAAATTCTGAGGTGCAGACATTTCCAGAGGAGTAGGCAGCAGAAACGATAACAGACTATTCCCAGTGTGGTGCTAAATCATCCACAACCCACCCACTTTACCAGGGCAGTGACTTGGAGGCACAGTACTGCCTGGGAAATCAGCACATTTTGTCGTACAGATTGACAGTGTCACAGCGTCCACAACAAAACCACCAGCCCTCCCTGTGCAGTAGGGGTGCCAAGAGTACAAAGTCCACTCAAACACTTTTATCCACTATGATACAAATGCTTTCAGCCCAGAAAAGAACAGATAATACTTAAAATGCTTAAGTTGAAACACTAATCCTGTTGTTGCAATCCATTATCAGCCACAGACATGAAGCGGTGGAATTTATTATGCTCCTGAGCTGTAAATGTGAACGCCAGTCTCTAAAACACGGTGGTATGACACACAGGAGTGGTTTCTTTTCTCTTTCCCCTGCATGGCAACTATTCCCCATGAGGCAAGATGTTCACAGAGTTTCTCCTCTCCCCTCCCCCACATGAGTGGCATCTTACCTAACACGCAAACGATTTCGCTTGTGGCCGGTTCCAGGGTCAGCTACAAGTGCTAATCATTGACCCAAGAGAGATGTGAAGTGAACATCTTAAAGATGATGAATCACATAATCTCAAAGCAGAGAGAGAGAGAAAGAGAGGCCATTCGGTCCATTGTGCCCATGCCAGCTCTTTGAAAGGGCTACTGAATTAATCCCACTCCACTGCTCTTTCCCATGCAAATTTTTGAATTCATACACATCAAATTTACTTTTGGAAAGTTGTTATTAACTGTGTTTCCACTGCCCTTTCAGGCATTGCATTCCAGCTCACAACCACTCGCTGCTTAAAAAAATGTGAATGACCATTTGAAAATGAAACATTTTTTTGACAATTGTTTGCCTAAAATAAAAAAAGCAAGGAACAAGAGAAGAAAAGACTTTTGTATCCTACAGCACAAACTATTTCTCCAAGGTACTCCCTGAGGTAATTTACAGTGCGTGTGGTTAATGTACATATCCTAATGGCCCAAGGGTATGTTTAAAACCAACAATGAATACAATTTTCTGGCAACAGCACTGTGTCTGTAATACTTCTCTGTGCAAGTGCTACATTTTACATCAACGACACACTTAGCAGTCCTGGTGTTATTTCTAGACAACCAATTTGCTATGTTGTGGTTTTATAAGGCACGAGATGTATCTATAGGGGAAAAATGTTGTGATTTAATGCTCCAAGCACAAATCTTCATACAGCAGGAGCACAGGACTGGAACTTTAGAATGGAGGTCAGCATGACTGACTCACAGCCTGCACTGTTTTAACAATGGAGGTTTGTTTGGACAGCCCATTGAGTGCACCAACCTCAATGTCCGAAAGCCCAAATTGCAGTTCCTGTCACACAGAACTCTGCAAGAGGAGAACTGAACAATACAATCTATTTCCCCTCCACTGTTGAGAATGGCAAGGCACCTTATTTTTATATTATTTACAAAGAAAAGACATTGATCTATGCAGCATCTGACACATCAAGGGATGTCCCAAAGTGCATCCCAGTCAATGTATCAATTTTTCCACAGGGTCATCACTGCTGTCTAGGCCAACTGTGTGAACTGCAAGATCCCATAAATAGCAAAAGAAATCATGAATATACATTGCCGTTCTTTCATCACTGCTAGGTCTAAAGCCCAAAACTACCTCTCTAACAGCACTGTGGGTGTGCCTACACCAGAAGGACTGCAGTGGTTCAAGAAAGAGGCTCACTACCACCTTCTCAAGGGCAATTAAGGATGGTCAACAAATACTGGCCTTACCAGCATCTCCCATATCCTGGGAATAAGTAAAGAAGAATTGACTGGGTGATCTGTTCTGACGGTGATGGTTGAGTGAGAAATGTTGACCGGAACATCAGCATCACTCAGCTGTTCTCAGAAAGTGTTCATCTGACCTTTTACGTGCATCTGAACAGCAAGTTCAACGGCCCATGCAAAAATGGCTCCTCTGACAACGCAGCTTTCTGTTAGAGTGACACTATAGTGTCAGCCTGAGTTATGTTCTCTAGTCTGCAGTCCAGATTCCTACCGAGTCAAGCTCCACAGCAGGAGGCCGATCAAATCCATGCCAGCTCTCTGTAAGGCAATCCAGTCATTCACATACCCCTTCACTACCCCTGTAGCCCTACAAGTTTATTTCCTTCAAGAGACTAAACAATTTCCTTTTGAAATCATTGACCATCTCCACTTCCACCACCTTCATAGGAAGCGAGTTACCACTTGCTACTTAAAAAGGTTATTCCTCACATCCCCTCTGTATCTTTTGTCCAAAACATTAAGTCTGGGATAGAACTGTGATTATGTTATCTGGTTTATTTTAACATCACCACAGAAGTAAAAATGTTTATTTAACGTACGTCCCATTAATACAGTGGTGAGTACGGTCACCAGTCACATGGGAGACCAGGGATCAATCATCTGATACAGGGGCGATGTCTTTAAATAGAGAAGTCAAGGATTACTTGATCAAGGAAGGAAGAGTGATGGGGCAGGGAAAATGAATCCAAGTTTGCAAAGGAAAAAATAGGTGAGTTTTATATATAATCAATATAAAAGGAATTTAGCGAAAGGAATAGTCTGCTGAAGGAAGAAAGGCAACTGAGAAAAAGTAGAGGTTAAAAATAAGCAAAGTCATTATAGGAAAAACATCTCAATAATTAGAACAGTAAAATATTCTGTACCTATCAATAAAAAGAGAATTGTTTAGTGTGAGGTGAGGCCCTTGTGACGAGAGGATAGCGGGTTTGTGGGAACTGGAGATGGGAGGATTCTTTAAACCACAGAAACAGGTCATTCAGCTGCTGTTTATGCTCCACACAAACATCTTGCCATTTTACATCATCGCAGCCAATCAACATATATAGGATATAGCATGACAAATCAAAGGGAAAAGAACTGACTTGAGCTAGTGTTGGGACTTGACACGATATGTCCAAGGATCCTGAGGAAAATCAGGAAAGGAATAGCTGTGGTCCTCCTAATTATTGCCTAGGTTTAACTCCCCAATGCAAGATGAGAATGGGGTGCATAGATGGAGTGGTAATATCATTAGACTGTCATTACCTTCACAGTTCACGAGAACATTATTGAACATTTAGCCAAACAGCTGGGCTTCAAGAAGCATCTTAAAGGAAAAGATAGGGTTATAGAGAGATGAAGAGGTTTAGGGAGGGAATTCCTGACATGAGGAACTTCAGTTATGAAGATAGATTGGAAAAGTTAGGACTGTTTCCTTTAGAGAAAAGAAGGCTGAGAGGAGGTTTGATAGAGCTTTCAAAATCATGAGGAGCCTGGACAGAGTAGATAGGGAGAAACTGTTCCCACCTTGTGAAAAGATTGAGAATGAGAGGGCACAAATAATGTGCAGGGTTATGGGGAGAAGGCGGGCAATGAGGCTAGGTGGGTCGCTTATTCGGAGAACTGGAATAGACATAATGAGCCAAATGGCCTCCTTCTGTGCCATACCAATTCTGTGATCCTGTGATTACAGGGCTTAGGGGCTAGCTGAAGGCATGGTCGCCAATGGTAGAGCGATAAAGTTGCAATGTCAAGAGGCTAGAATTGGTGTAGCACAGCTGTCTCATAGGTGTGTGGGGCTATAAGAGGTTATATTGATAGGGAGGGGTGAGGCCATGACAGTATTTGAAAACAAGGGCCAGAATTTTTCCCTCATTGGGCAGGCTCAGCGGGAGAGGGCAGGGGCAGGTGAGAAGTTGACCGCCAACAACAATTGGCTCTGCACCATGATTTCACGTAGGCAGGCCAATTAAGACCAGCCCTGCGTGGATCACGAGTGGCAGCGCTACCAGTGTGGGTGGGGGGAGGAGGGAGAGTCGGGTCTAGCGCGCAGTTTGCACATGCACGTAAAAGAGCGCTTCAGTCTCCCTGAGGCATGGAGTTGCCTCAGTGAGATTGAAGCGCTTTTTAAAAAAATTAATAAGGGTAGTAAAAATTTTAAAAAACATGTCCCCTCATGTGACTGTGTCACATGAGATGGGACATATTTTTAATTTCAAAATTAAGTTTTTATTTAATCTGTATTAGCTTTAGGAAACCTCATCCCGCCCGTGGATGAGGTTCCCTAAAAGGCCTTTTCGCCTGCCTGCCAACAGTAAGGTTGGATGGGCAGCGTAAATTTCAACTTAATTACCTTGTTAATAGCCTTAATAGGCCTTTCAATTATCAGTGGGTGCTCAGCTGACTCCAGCGCATGCCCGCTGAATGAAATATCGTGTGAGTGCACGATGACATCGAGGCACACACCTGACGTCATCGTGTGTCATATTACACTCGGGTGTGTCAAACATGCGCCCACACGCTGAATGAAAAATTCTGGCCAAGGATAAGAATTTTAAAACTGCGGCATAGTCAAACCAGCAGCAAATGTAGGTCAGTAAACACAGTTGCAGTGCGTGAACAGAACAGGTGAACAGGTCAATGCACCTGAAATTTTTAACTGTGATTTATCATCAGTAGAAGTCACTTGTTACTTGAATAAGCCTGGATAGTGAAACAATGCTGTGATTCCCCTGAGTATCCAGATACTATTAAAATATTATGTTCCCAATTTCTAAAATAAAGCACAATGGACTGCAGGAAGATTAGAAGAAGTTTATTACAAAAAAAAAGACTTTTAGTTTGTGGCTACCAAGGCTACGTGGTGCAATAGGTTAAGATAATGGCAGCAGAGTGCTCCCTTACTACACATCTTGTGCTGAGAACTGTTCTCTGAGGTTTCCTGGGCAGAAGTCAGCATTTCTGAACCTCGACTTTAACTAATGTTCTCCCTTCCTTCCTTTTTTTTAAATTCAGACCTATAGAGACCAATCTACCAGTTGAGACATATATTCTATACCCAAAGTGTTGGCCTGCCTTTTCTCTTCATGGGAGTTGATTGGGGTTGCCAGCCCTCCAGGATTGACCTGCAGTCTCCAGGAATTGAAGATCCATCTCCAGGACATTGCTGTATGCAACCCTGAAGAAAAAACACAGAGACACTAAAAAAGACACATTTCTCTTTACCCAGATATAAAAATATTGAAAATGGAAAAAAACAGCTGTTTGGCTGTTAGTCAAGCATCTTTTTTTCTTTCCAATTAGCGTAGGAAGGCAGCGTGTCACAAGGGTGGATGTGTTGACTGACTAATGGCTGGATCATGGGGGCAAATCATGGCATTAAACCTCCAGGAATATTTATAACCACAATTGGGAACCCTAGTGTTGATGGACCTGTTCTTTATAATATTGTCCTGTCCTGGAAATGTATACCATAAGCTTCAGTTTGATGTAAAATGTTGCAGGAGACCAATCGTTGCTGCCTGTGACACTCACCATTAATCTACAAAATCTCAGGTGTCATTTCAGGCCCCGCTTTTAAGGGGTAATCGAGGGATATTTACTTGCACTTGGGGTTGAGAGACGGGACAGGTGGGTCACGGTTTGAACAATCCCAATCCCATGTCCAAACAGATTGTTTTACAATTCATGTAGTAAGCTAAACCACATTGAATAAGATGCAGCACCGAATGATACAACTTCAACAATGTACAGAATATATACCTAATTATTTTCATCGCTTCTGCAGACATATTGAGTGATCTACAAAGGGTTTTGAAAGTCTACTATAACTGGTTGTTGTGTGTTGCATTGGAATCATTAAAGCAGTGCCTGATGCCATTAATCAATATACCAAGTGTTTAGCAAGGGTCAATGCACCTGAACTTTCTAACTGTGATTTATCATCAGTACAAGTCACTTGTTACTTGAATAAGCCTGGATACTGAAACACTGCAGTGATGCCCCTGAGTATCCAGATACCATTAAAATATTATATTCCCAATTCCTAAAATGAAGCACAAAGGACTGCAGGAAGATTATAAAAAGTTTATTACAAAAAAGACTTTTAGTTTATGGCTACCAGGGCTACGTGGTGCAACATCCATGACAACAAGATCAAAGGTTACATTTAACCCTATTATCCTCACACTGCCGCTACTGAATCCTAATGTGACAGCAAAGGTACAATCACGCTGTGGATAGGGATCCACTGTAGCCATTTGAGATGGATCGCTAGGTATTTTGAACTTTACATCACAGGGGTCCACTCGAGTTGATTTACTGATGTTAGGGGATGCACTTTCTCCATCATCCTCTGTCTGTAAGGAAACCGCCATGCAAGCCAGATAAAGCCACACCCCTTTCTCTTTGACATTGCCAATTTTCTTCTGTCCACTTCCCTCCTCTTTTCATTGGACTGTGTGACTCCATGGCCACCAGTCACCCTCTGTTTGTGACCTTATTCATGTTGGATTCCCTGATGGTACATATGAGCAGGTGACTTGATCATGAGGCTCATCGCAGTGAAACCCAATTCCATTGTCACCCGGCATCAACTTGAAGTGGCAGTCCACTGGAATTGGATGTATATTTGAATAGGACAAACATGCAGGGCTGCAGTGAAAGAGCAGGACAATGGGATTAATTAAATAGCTTTTTCAAAGAGCCAGCAAAGACATGATTAGGACCACAAGCTCTGGCCTTCCCTAACCCAGTGATTCTGAGACTAATTGTTGCTGATTTGGGCCAAGTGCAACCAAATCACTGCAGACTAAGATCAAACATGGGACATCCCCTATCCAAAAGACTCTACTACTCTCTGTGTAAATGTGCTGTGATATCAGGAGCCTGTACGTCCATTTCCCAATTCAGGACTCCTGACACAGGAAGTATTGGTCAGGAGACCTTAAGGTCACAGTCCCCATGAGACATTAGATGCAAGGGGATCAGGACTGGGAGCTAAATATCCAAGGATATACATCCTATTGAAAAGATAGGCAGGTTGGCAGAGGGGTTGGGGTTGCTTTGTTAGTAAGAAATTAAATTAATCAATAGCTTCTGTGTGGGTAGAGTTGAGGAACCACAAAGGTAAAAAAACCATAATGGGAGTTATGTACAGGCCTCCCAACAGATGTGGGGCACAAGATACACCAGGAGATAGAAGAGGCGTGTAAGAAAGGCAAGGTTACAGTGATCAGGGATTTCAATATGCAGGTAGACTGGGAAAATCAGGTTGGTAGTGGGTCCCAAGAAAAGGAATTTGTGGAATGTCTATGAAATGGTTTTTTGGGGCAGCTTGTGGTGGAGCTCACTAGGGAACAGGCAATTATAGATTTAGTAATGTGTAATGAGGCAGATTTGATAAGGGAGCTTAAGGTAAAGGAACCCTTAGGAGGAAATGACCATAATATGATAGAATTTACCCTGCAGTTTGAGAGGAAAAAGCTGGAATCAGATGTAACGGTATTACAGTTGAATAAAGACAACTACAGAGGCATGAGGGAGGAGCTGGCCAGAATTGACTGGGAGATGAGCCTAGCAGGAAAGATAGTGGAACAGCAATGGCAGCAGTTTCTGGGAGTAATTTGGGAGACACAGCAAAAATTCATCCCTAGGAAGAAGAAGCATACTAAAGGGAGGACGAGGCAACCATGGCTGACAAGGGAAGTCAGGGACAGCATAAAAGCTAAACAGAAAGCATACAATGCAGCGAAGAGTGGTGGGAAACCAGGGGATTGGGAAGCCTACAAAAACCAAGAGAGGACAACTAAAAAAGAAATAAGGAGGGAGAAGATTAAATATGAGGGTAAACTAGCTAGTACTATAAAAGAAGATTGCAAGAGTTTTTTTAGATATATAAAGGGTAAAAGAGAGGCAAAAGTGGACATTGGGCCGTTGGAAAATGACGCTGGAGAAATAGTAGTGGGGAACAAAGAAATGGCGGAGGAACTGAATAGGTACTTTGCATCAGTCTCCACAGTGGAAGACACGAGTAACATCCCCAAAGTTCAAGAGAGTCGGGGGGCAGAGGTAAGTATGGTAGCCATTACCAAGGAGAAGATGCTAGGAAAACTGAAAGGGTTAAATCACCTGGACCAGATGGATTACACCCCAGAGTTCTGAAGGAGATAGCTGAAGAGATAGTGGAGGTGTTAGTGGTGATCTTTCAGGAATCACTGGGGTCATGGAGGGTCCCAGAGGACTGGAAAATCGCTAATGTAACCCCCCCTGTTTAAGAAGGGAGTGAGGTAAAAGACGAGAAATTACAGGCCGATTAGCCTGACCTCGGTCGTTGGTAAGACTTTACAGTCTATTATTAAGGATGAGATTTAAGGATGAGATTTCAGAATACTTGGAAGTGCATGGTAAAATCGGGCAAAGTCAGCATGGTTTCATCAAGGGGAGGTCATGCCTGACATATCTGTTAGAATTCTTTGAGGAGGTAATGAGTAGGTTAGACAAAGGAGAGCCAATGGATGTTATCTACTTGGACTTCCAGAAGGCCTTTGACAAGGTGCCACACAGCAGGCTGCTCAGTAAGATAAGAGCCCATGGTGTTAGAGGCAAAGTATTAGCATGGATAGAAGATTGGCTGTCCGGCAGGAGGCAGAGAGTGGGGATAAGGGGGTCCTTCACAGGATGGTGGCCGATGACTAATGGAGTTCCGCAGGGGTCAGTGTTGGGACCACAACTTTTCACTTTATACATTAATGATCTAGATGAAGGAACTGAGGGCATCCTGGCTAAGTTTGCAAATGATACAAAGATAGGTGGAGGGACAGGTAGTATTGAGGAGGCAGAGAGGCTGCAGAAGGATTTGGACAGGTTAGCAAAATGGACAAAGAAGTGGCAGATGGAATATAACGTGGGGAAGTGTGAGGTCATACACTTTAGTAGGAAGAATAGAGGCATAGACTAATTTCTAAATGGGTGAGAATTCAGAAATCTGGAGTGCAAAGGGACTTGGGAGTCCTAGTCCAGGATTCTCTTAAGATTAACTTGCAGGTTGAGTCGGTAGTTAGGAAGGCAAATGCATGTTGGCATTTATTTCGAGAGGACTAGAATATAAAAGCAGGGATGTGCTGCTGAGGCTATATAAGGCTCTGGTCAGACCACATTTAGAATATTGTGAGCAATTTTGGGCCCTGTATCTCAGGAAGGATGTGCTGGCCCTGGAGAGGGTCCAGAGGAGGTTTACATGAACAATCCCAGGAATGAAAGGCTTAAGCTATGAGGAATGTTTGAGGACTCTGGGTCTATACTCAATAGAGTTTAGAAGGATGAGGGGGAATCTGATTGAAACTTACAGAACATTTCTTCTTATCGTGTCCACGGACAGTCTATACTTGGCCCAGCCAGAACTGGACATATTTTTGTGCCTTGTTGTTGAATTTGGCAAGAGCTGCAACAATGCAGGGTTCCTCTAGCGATAGACATTGCAGGAGATGTTGCATAGCCTGTGGCTTAGTTCCACATTCACAAGTTGTCGGGCAGGTTGTATATCTCCATTTGCTTAGCGACACCTTTGAATGACCTACACCAGTCCTAAGTCTGTTAAAGCACTTCCAGGTTGCCCAGTTGCAATTAGCTCCTGAGGGAATGCTTTCATCTGATAGAATTTCCATCGCTGGGGGTTGTTCAAGACTGGCGAGCCGGTCTTTCCACAAGGCGATGCGGGCTTCAGATGGGGTTGATTGTAATGGAACAACACTGTTCATGAAGGCGGCTGGGTGTAGGTGTATGACTATGTAGAGGGTGCCTTTCATCTGATGTTTGACGGAGTCGCTCTTTCTTGCTGGCTGCTGTTCTTCTTATATCAGGGGGAGCGATACCTGCCAGAATATATAGGCTGTTGGTGCTTGTTGGTTTTAAACAACCTGTGATAAGTCAGCAGCTTGCATTCAGAATGGCATCCATCTTCTTAGCAAGAGTGGATCTTTCCCATGCAGGGCAGGTGTATTCGGCATTGGAATAGCAAAGAGCAAGTGCACTGGTTCGCAATGTTTTCGAGCTTGCTCCCTGTTTTGTTTTAGTGAGCCTATTCAGGATGTTGTTTTGTGCGCTCACTTCTTCCTTTATCTTTTCGATGTGGTTCTTGAAGGTGAGGCATCTGTCAAGGGTGACTCCTAAGATAGGGTGCTTGAAATGCATCAGTGTTGCTCCACACCAGGTTACTTTAAGCTGGCATTTGGCTTCACAGTTTCTGAGGTGGAATGCACAAACTTGCATCTTTGATGGGTTTGCGCGATGGTGGTTTTCTTCATAGTAGGATGTTAGTCCCTCCAAGGCCTCAGAAAATGTTTTCTCCACTGTGTTAAAATCAGTGCTTTGGGCAGTGACACATAAGTCATCATATATAAAACGGCGTGTGACACCGTCTATAGGTTGGTCATTTGTGTAGATGTTGTACAGCAGCGGTGCGAGCATGCTGAATACAGAATACAGATACTGAAAGGATTGGATAGAGTGGATGTGGAGAAGATGTTTCCATTAGTAGGAGAGACTAGGACCCGAGGACACAGTCTCAGAGTAAAGGGAAAACCTTTTAGAACAGAGATGAGGAGAAACTTCTTTAGCCAGAGAGTGGTGAATCTATGGAATTCATTGCCACAGAAGGCTGTGGAGGCCAGGCCTTTGAGTGTATTTAAGACCGAGATAGATAGGTTATTGATTAGTAAGGGGACCAAAGGTTACAGGGAGAAGTTGGGAGAATGGGGTTGAGAAACTTATCAGCCATGATTGAATGGCGCAGCAGACTCAATGTGCCGAATGGCCTAATTTCTGCACCTATGTCTTATAGTCTTATGGTCTTATAGATGCAGTCTGAATTTAGCATAATAAAAATACCAAACTGAATAAAATTGATTAAGTGCTGCATATGGCAATGTACAAAGACTTGTCTGTTGTTGCGTCATATAGCAAGTATTTGGTCTTTATTTTTATATATAATCATCAAAACCAAATCATTACAGACAGCATCGGAACAGAATTGGACAGCACAGAAGAAAGCTCATTTGGCCCATTTGGGCTCTTTGAAAGAACTATCCAGTCAGTCCCATTCCCCTGGTCTTGCCCCACAGCACTGTACATTTCTCCTTTTTTAATATACACCCAATTCCCATTTGAAAGTTACCATTGAATCTGCTGCCACCACCCTTTCAGACAGTGCACTCCACATCATAACAACTTGCTGTGTAAAGAAATTTATTTCCTAATCTCTCCCCTAGATTTTCTTTTTTGCAAATTACCTTAAATCTAGGACCTCTGGTTACTGAGCCTCCTGCCAATGGAAGCAGTTTCTCCCTTTCTAGCCTGTCAAAACCCCATATAATTTTGGGTATCTCTATCAAATTGCCCCTTAACCTTTTCTGTTCTAAAGACAACAATCCCAGTTTCTCTAATCATTCCACATAATGAAGTTCCTCATCCCTGGTACCATTCATATAAATCTTCTCTGCAACCTCTCTAAGCCTAATGAATGTTCTAAAGTGTGGTCCCCAGAATTGGACACAATATATCAGCTGAAGCCTGACCAGTGATTTGCGGACAGTGATTCAGCACTGGGACACTCCATTTGTTTTATATTTAGTCGTTATGTCCAAAGCAGGATCTCTAGTTGCAAATGACAAAAGCATCTTGCTAGTGACCAACAATCATCAGCCTCACTGTATCTTCAATATATTGAGATTGCCCCAGTTCTCCATGACTCCATCAGTGGCACAGAGACTTGACAGCAGTAGCGAGGGTTCAGAAAATCAGCACCATGACTGTGTGTACCTAGTGTTAGCCGTATCAATTGAAATTAACTACACATAGATGAAGGAGGTCTTGTGGTGCAGTGGGTAGCATCCCTTGCTTCTGAGACAGAAGCTCTGGATTCAATTCCCTCCCCCTCCATCCTCCACCAACCAGAACTTGATGGCCAAAGAAGATACATTTGTAGCATGGCCAAACAGGTTGAGTAGCAACCTGCAAATCCTTTAGGGAATGAAATCTGCCATCCTTACCTGGTCTGGCCTACATGTGACTACAAACCCCCAGCAATGTGATTGACTCTTAGCCTCTCTCTGAAATGGCCTAGCAAGCCACTCAGTTGAAGTGCAATTAGTGATGGGCAACAGATGTTGGCCTTGCCAGCAATGCCCACATCCCATCAAAGAATAAACAAAAATCACTGTCACTTTCTCTGTGGAATGGAGATATCAGGTGAAGAGGACACATATATTTGGCTGGGCAGTAGACTTCTTTCAAGTGGAAGATTTTGCTGTTTGTGCCCAGTGGGCATCTGGATGTCTACCCCAAGAAATGCAATAGCAGAGAAGGGGATTTGGATTAGCAGTCTTTGAATATCTATTGATATCCAGTACCGGATGAGCAGAAATTTCTGCCAGATAAATATTGTGAATACCGAACCATTATCTTTGGTCCCTGCCACAAACTCCATTAACCTTGGTGTCATAATTAACCAAATATGAACATCTGAGCAGATATCTGCACCGCCATTCAAACTGCCTATTTCCACTTCCACAACATTATCTGACTCCACAACTGCCTCAGCTCATCCGCATCACAAACAATCAGCCATGCCCTTCCTTACCTCTAAACTTGGTCATTCCAATGCACTCCTGCTGGTCTGCCACGTTCTACCATTCATAAATCTGAGGCCATGCAAAACTCTGCCACCCAAGTCCTAACTTGCACCAAGCACCATTCAATTATCACCCGTGTGTTCGCTGATCTCCATTGACTCCTGGTAAAGCCAGGCCTTGATTTTAAAATTCTCATTATTATGTTCAAAACCTTCCATGGTGCTTCCTATCTCTGTGATCTCCTCCAGCCTGACAACCTCCCAGACATCTGCACTCCTCTAATTCTGGCTCTGCCTTCATCTGCTAAACCCTTAAGCTTTGGAATTCCATAGCTAAATCTCTCCTTATCTCCCTTCCCTTCTTCAAGACATCCCTTGAAACCAACCTCTCTGATCAAGCTTTTGGTCATCTGTCCTAATATCTCTACATGTGGCTCAATGTCATATTTTGTTTGATAATGCTCCTGTCAAATTTCTTGGGACTTTTTACTCTGTTAAAGATGCTAGACAGATACAAGTTGTTTCTGTAGTTTTTGTTTTGTTTTCCCATGTCTGCCACCTGCATGTATAACAGAACAATGCCATTCAGCTTGGGAGCAATAAACGAATTGGTGCAAAAGGGTGAAATGGAACATCTCAGAAGGTGTGGGAATTCCCATCTCATGTTTGTACCACATTTGGTGGATTCCACAGGAAAATTATGCAACAAGTGAGGAGAACGTTTCACTTTCCTTCTAATATCAAAAAAATCTTTCTAATTGGAGGCTGTATGCAACTTCCCTCAATTCAGCTTGCAACTGGCCTTTTACTGGAGAATGGCCTTTAGCCTCAATAGGACCATCCCATGGTGTGTTTTTAGCAGCAGGCCCTCTAACATGTTAGCATTACAGGTAAGACCTGCTGCAAAAAATTTGCAAACCCTTGCCAGTTTACAAACTCCCTTCAGCAACAGAAGTTAACTTCTAACTGATCACATCATTTACTGCCATTAAGCAACATAGAGTTTCTCTTTCAGAGTCAAATAATTCAATGAGATTTACATAATCTAATGCTCTGATCCTTATCAAGCATCATGGGGGCTCAATTTGGCTTAGGGTGCCGGTTTTGTTAGATTCTACACAGTCACCTCATGCTCAAAAATTGGGTGTGAGATGGATGTGCCCACTTCCCATGCTAAGTATGAGAAACATAATCATGGTAAATGAGTTTGCACATGCACACCTAACAACAGATGCAGAGTAGGCAGATCGGGCAGCAGTATGTGGTGGTATGTGGTTTTGGAACTTTCATATACTTGACTGAAGTTTCAGTTATCCACCGGAAGTAGTCTGACAGGTGCTGAAGTACTTTGTTCATTTATAAGCTTGTGTTGTAACAAGTTGCCTCTAGACATGGGAGGCCTAGTTGGCCTTCCTCTTGGAATTGACCTTAACTGGGAGACTGGAAGGAGGGCTTGAAGAGCAGGGCAGACTGCTAGAAAAGTGAGGAGGAGGAGGGTAGGGAGAAGGACTTTCGGTAGGAGGCCAGAGAGGGCATTTAGGGAGAAAATTCTTAAATTCAACTTCAATCAGCACCAAAGCAAGAAAGGTCTTCTCTTCACGAAAGAAGTTGTCACTGAAATTTGCCAACTGCTGAAACCACAACTGCAAGCTCGATATAGAGCACAGAGAGCAATGCCTATGGCTGTCAAAAGTGGTCACAGTTCTTCTTTAAGTGTCTGGTTCCTCCCAGGCTGCTGCTACAGATGTAAGCAACATTGTGCATTCTGCACGGCACTGCTGCATAAGGAAGGTGACAGAGGAATACATTTATCCCATTCTCGCTGTTAGCGACAAGGAGGTGGAGCAGGCACAATGGTTTGCATGGATTACAGGCTTCTTGATGTGCAGAATGCCATTAACTACACGCACATTGCTTTGTCTGCATCTCATGTCAACTCAGCCATTTTCATGAACAAGGAATTCCACTCCCTCAATATGCAGCTGCTCTGCAACTGAAGGCTGCACATACTGCAGTTCAGTGCCTATTAACCTGGCAGCAGTCATAATTCCTTCAATCTGCAACAGTCCTCCATGTCAGCTGTATTTGAACCCCCATGGGAAGTCAAAGACTGAGTACCGGGCAACAAGGGTTATACATGGCTCATGACTCTGGTCAGGAACCCCCACAAACGCACAGCAAGCCTACAATGAGAACTCACAATTGGTGTCCTCACAAAACGCTCCCCCTGCCTGGACCACTCTGGAGCTGCCTGCAGTACTCAGCTAAGCAGGTATCAAGTTGCGTTAAAATGCTGCTCAACTTGGCCATGATGAGGGAACAGCTCTTGCCAGCACTCATCTAGGCAAAAAGCTAAGGAGCAGGAGCATGAGAAAGAGAAAATGGAGAAGGAAGTGCAACTGGGAGTGGAGCAGCAGAAAGAGGAAGGAAGGATACAAAATAGACAAATGCTTTCTGCCCAGACTCTATGTAATCACATTATTCATGAATGATAACTTAAACATCAACCACACCTTCACCAACAATGCTACACTCTTTTCTTTTTCTCTATTACTGACCATCAGATTATCCTCTTTCCAAAAATACAACAATAAAAAGCGCCAGAAAATGTGAATTCCAAACCAAATTTATTCAGTTGATCATGATATATTTTATATGAAAAAAAACTAATCACACTTTTACATTTCCTTATTGTTGGCCTATTGTGTGCCTTTGCCTAACCTAGTGCTCTTACTTCCCCAGTGACTGCAGCATGGCTGGTGGACGGCTGCTGATCTCCAACTGTGGAGGCTGCAGATGGCCTTGGAGGACCCAGTTTCAGACTGCACTATTTTGGCCTGGGATGCAGCAGACTGGGCTGACTGGCAGAGAGGCAACAGTAAGGGCACTGACAGATTGGCAGTGCTGGGAGCACGAATCTTGAGAGAGCAAAGTGGGTCATGTACGATGGACTCCCAGGGTGGTGTAGGTTATCCCCTTCCATGCATCAGCTACTTGTGACTCAGGGGCCTACTCTGGATACCAATGACTCAATGTACTTTTTATTTGTGCTACAAGCAAACTTTTATTAACCTAAATCCCTTAGTATATAAATCATTTGCAGTGATGTTGTTTTCTCATTGACGCAATGCTTTCAGCCTCAATTTTACCCCCCACCCCTCCCCACCCCACCGCAATGAGACAATGAGTCCTTGGGGCCAACACAATGGACCACATCCTGACCATTCAAACCATTCTGGACTGGTCCTTTGTTCCAGGGTCGTCTGTGTGTAGATGCAGTTTGACTTCTTTCTACCTACATGTCTAGGCATGTTCTCTCTCTTCTGGCCATTGTCTGTCCACAACCTAACCCTCTCCTGTCCGCTCTTGGGCTACCAAGCAACCATTTTGCATTATACCAAAAATACATTGTTCAATCTCTAATACTGCATTTGGTACCACTTCTACAAAGAAAACCAGTATGAAAGTTGTTTCAGAAATGTGGATCAAAGAAACAAACTACAAAGATATCATTATCAAAATATTAATATCTCTAATAGCAAATGCTGGGTAAGTTCCATTCAGACAATTTTATCGCAATCTTGTTCTAGCTCTATATTGCAAAAGTCAGTGGTTGGTACAGATGTTATTCTCTTCATTTACTGACAACTAAACCACACTATCTGTTGCTTAACAACAATTTATAGGTTGTTGTTGCCAGGTTTATTCTCACTTTGTGTCCACAGTAAAAACTCAGCAATCCTACTGACCTGTTGGAAACAGATTGATGAACTGTTTTGAGACCCTGGAAGTCCCTTTGACCAGAACCCTGTTAGCAACAGTCTGAGTTTCCATGACAACACTCAATTTGATGGAAGTGGTTTGTGCTACAATGGAAACTGTGACATCGGCCAGCAGACGCTACATCATGGTGGATTCAACAAGTGTGCTGATGAGCTGATCATTCGTTCCATGTTGGGCTGGCTGGGCTCCAAGCTCTGCACAAGGCCCTGAACCAAATCGGTGCTGGACTCCTCGATTCTCCCTGGCATTGAATGTAAACTTTCTGGCAGGGTTCTCAGTTCACCAAGAAGTTGGTTGTGTGCATCCATCAGTCTTCATCAGTAGCAGGGCCAACTGAAGTCCTCATGAGTCCTCTGCAGTAGAACTAGTGTGTGACCTTGCCTTCTGGTGAGTTGGCCCTGCATTATCCCTTATCCCCACACCCCTGCCTAGTGTCTCATTACATACAGCTCCATCCACTATCCAAGCCTCGAAAACACACACTGTCAGAATCTGAGCTGGCCACTTTGTGTGTAAGATTGAATGACAGTGTCTCTTCAGCTTCACTGTCTTCTTCCACTTCCTCCACTAACTGGAAAGGATCCAATCGTTGGATATCTGAAATGAAAAAGGACAAGGATTGGAATGTGGTGAGGAGGGAGGAGAAAGTAAGCATTGCATGATAACGCCATCTGTAGTCTGTGAGATAGTGGAACGAGGGACAAGTGGAATAAGAGAAGGAAGGATAGGTGTGCTGCTACCCTCATCATTGATCCCTCCAGGATCAATGTCCCATGGTGGCCAGTACTTTCTCCTCCAAAGGGATATAAAACATGTTGGTGTGTTTGTTCTCCTCCAGTACTTTCTGGCTGCTATGCATCGCTGCCTCCTGCAAGCAAGAGGCAAGTGTGAAAGTGTGTGCGCTACAATATGTTTGGGTGATGTAGCTGCCCTGATTGAATACTTGCCAGTATGTGAGAACTGTGAGAGGTGGGTGTGAAGCTTGCAACAGTGCTGTGTGTGAGGGTGGGGCATGATTTGAGTCCTGATTGATAGGGATTGTTGGTAGATGGATGATAGTGATGATGGTGTAATTATTGTAGTAAATTGAGCAATTGGTGAGGCTTCTTACCTTACTTATCTTGACAACTCGTATCAAGTCCTTAAATATTTTTCCTGCACTACATCCATGGTCTTAAAGCAACACTGACTTCTGCTGTTATTTCAACCCTGCTGAGTATCTGTCTGGATGGCTTCTGTCACCCTTGCATATACAGGATTCTCCTTGTTCTCTCCACCTCTTCCAAGAAAACCTCCAGTACATTGTCTGAAAACCTTGCTGCTCACGCTCTCAACTATTCAGCCAGTACTCAAAGTATCATGACTTAAATTCATTTTTCAAAGAGCTTCCACTGCTTCTTGCAGCCACAGTACACCACTCCTCTAAGAGGTGCAGGCTGCCTTTAAAGAAGCATTAGTGACTGGTGATATCAGACTCCCTGCTGATGCAGCCAATCGGGATTGGTGGATGAACGCCAGTCCTGTAAAGCAGCAGGCAGCATTTATTTCCTAAACTGCCTGCAATGAAGAAACACAGGTTAATCACATTCCACATTTACCATAGCTGTTTTTTGGGGGAGTTAGTCTACTTAGCCCTTGTGCTTACAATGAACACTGCCAAAGAGCACTCCTCAAAAGGGGGAAGATAAACTACAAAATGGAAGCTCTATTCCACTGGTACACTTGCAGAGAATTAGTCCCCCTATCTACCCCGTACTCCTGTTCCAATTTCTTATGTTCTTATGTATCCATGCAGATCTCATCTCCAACCTGGGAAACTGATCAGACAAATATTTGCATTGGGTCACCTGTTGAATGTTGTTGTGGTTTTCTAAGAAATAGCTCAGAGGCATAGGGCTGGATCCTCCAGTCCCACCCACCGTGAGACCAGAAATTCCTGTCTGAAGTCAATGGACCTTTTGCTGGTCCATCAAATTATCCATCCCACCTGCTACAATTCCCATGGTGGGGCCGAGGAATTTAAGCCATGGTAACTATTTATTGTAGAACATAACTATGTACAGATGTACAAGACAGTAAGCTTCTTCAGCCCAAGCCATGAACTTGCTCCACTCTCCACCAGACTACTACTTGTCTTGTGACTCCCTTTACATCACCATGTGGGCAGGGCTGTTTCCCCAGTCCCGTATTAACCCTTTCAGTCCTGAACACCCTACTACTACACATCCCCAAAGTCTTTATACAAATATATTTACATTTATAGTTACATGCTACCCCTTCTCCCCCCAAGTCCTTGACTTCACAGGTTTAAACGGTTTGGAGGTTTTACGTCTCTGACCATGTTCTTTTGAAGCTTGGGAGAATCAGTAATCTTAACTTGAATCTCTTTGTTCTGACTTGGCTGTTCTTCAGTAGAAGCTGCAGTAATTGAAGTTTTGTTTGTTTGAGGTTCAACGCTTTATCCTTTTCTTCCTCTCCTTGCTGTTTAATGTTCCCCTATCAATAGCTTCCTTTTCACGGCTGGATGCCATAGTCTTTATATTGACTATGTTCCCCATTCTTGTTCATTGAATTGGCACTGGCTCTTTTTAACGATTTTGTCAACTATGCTTTGCCTTTAAATGACCCCTTCATATTTGTCAGATTATTCATTAATGCCTTGTCTGGCTATCACACCATCAACAATTGCACCAATTGAATACAAAAATGTATTAACTTGCTCAGCCTCTGATTTATTACCAAATTCTGATGCAATTCTGTATCTTAAAAGCCTCCTCCTCCGCAGTGCCCAATTCTGTGTCTGGTCTGGCTCTTCCATCTGCCCAAATTGCTCTGGCAAAATAAATCTTGAATCCATCGCTGTTTTCAGCTCAGGAGAGGATTACCTTAATTTTTTTAAATGGTGCTGCAGTGGCTATCCTGTGCTGATCAGGGTTTTTTCAGGCCCCCCCGCCCCTGCCACCACCCCGAGTTAATGAGCCATTTCAAACCTACTCCGAATCTCAGGAAGAGTCTTTAAAAAGATGATTAAGGCCAGTTAATCACTTTGCTGTTGCTGGAGTGTCGAATTTATTAGCCAACTTTTTTTTCTTCTTTGTTTTTCACCAGGCAGTTGTCATGTGCTCTGGAGCCAAATCTGGACCTAGGCTGAGGCGTGTTCCAAGCTGCACGCTTAAAAATGAAACTACCTCCTATTGCTGCCTGTTCACTGCACCTTGTGTAGAAGCATTTGTTAAGCCATTTTTAAAGTTTGCTCGACTTTCCTCAATTGTTGCAAAGTTCTTTGACTCTGTTTTTCGAGCAGGGTTTTCAATGAACCTCCATGTGCCATGGTGGAGTCCTTCTTAAGCTGCAAAGTTGATTTCTTCTCTGCCTTTCAGCCTCCACCTCTGTTATGGAGCAATGCTGGTGATTTCCAACTGTTTCAACCAGGTCTTCTATTTTGGTGCTTTTTTCCAGGCCAGACTGCAGATTTTTCAATTTTCATTTTTGGACATTTCGGGGTCCTTCATCTGCTGCCACCATGTTGTAAGTTGTTGTGGTTGTCAAAGGAAGCAGTTCAGAGGGATAGAGTCTGAATGATAACTAATTATCATAGAACATAACTATGTACAGATATACAAGGCAGTAGGCTTCTTCAGTCCAAGCCACGAGCTTTCTCCAAGCAGACTATTACCAGACTACTGCTAGTCATGTGACTCCCTTTACATCATCATGTGGGCGGTACAGTTTCTCCAGTCCCACATTAATACTTTCATTCCTGAACATCCTAACCACCCACACCTGCAAGGGCATTTCAAAGATACCCATCCTGAGGGGGGGGCTGCAATGTCAGAGCAGTTTTATGCCTTCATGGGACATTCATGCCTTAGGCAGGACCTAACCATGAGGTAGGGTGCTCAAGTTTCAAATGCTCGGGTGGGGGGAGCCAGCAGTAGATTTTTTTTAGAAAGTAATCGATCTTTTCTGGGAACAGCTACTCTTGCCTTGAAGGCTTCTGAAACCTCCTTTGGAGCTCATAACTGGATTGAGTTCCGGAGGTCCAGCAAGAATGTACTGGGCCAGTGTATGCCAGGTATTACCACTCTTTAACATAGGGGTGGAAAGACAGACTGAAGATTTGTCCTTTAACACCTCCTGTCTACATTCTGACAAAACCGGGCCTATCCCCAAACCCTTGGCCTTCCCACAGACTAGGAGTTTCTGGACCTACATATTCATCTTATTTAGCCACATGCCCATTAGCTATGAAACACGTTATTAGATTCTAGATCACCCTGTAAAATGCCATTTACTCACTGACAAATTATAATTTATAGCATCACAATCAAAGCCAGAAACATTTCCCGTACAACACATGTAAAAGTATTTTTAAAATGCTTGTTTGCTAAGTACAAGAGTAACCTGTGTAAGCCAAAAATTTATATAACCTTATTAATCTAGTAAAACATTTCAAGATGCTTCAGTTGAACATCATGAAACAAAAATTTGCACCAAGCCAAGGGAGGAACTATTAAGGCAGCTGACTAACATCTTTGTCAAAGAGGTAGGTTTTAAGGAGCATCTTAATAGGAGAAGAGTGCATTGGAGTGGCTTTGTGAAGAAATTCCAGATTTTCGGGCCTAGGTAGCTGAAGGCATGGCCACTGATGATGGAGTGAAGGAAGTGTGGGATACACAAGCAGCCAGAGGAGGAGAGCAGAGATTGAGGAGGGGTCTAGGCCTATAAGAGATTACAGAGATAGGGAGAGGACAGGCCATGCATTTATTTGAACATGAAGATGATAACTTCAAATTTGAGATATTAATAGACAGGGAGCCATTATAGGTCAGTGAACACAGGGGTGATGAGTATGCAAGAGTTGTTATGGGTTAGGATAAAGGTAGCAGAGGTTTACAACGGTAATAAAATTTAAAGCACCCGTACAACAGCCACTGGAGGAGGGTAATAATTCTAAAATGATATATAGTATTGTTCTATTAAAAGGTTCTTTCAAATGTGTGAGAAAGCCATAAGTTACAAACCCTGCAGGCACAAATATTGAAGGTCTTTTTCATGAGTAAACTTCAGTCCGTGGTATGCCATCATTGATGCAGAGGTTTATTTATTCTATGAGTAAGTTTTAAAAGACATGCTGCCTGGAATGCATTGGGTGGTGTGGACTGTTAAGTGAAAATTAACTGTAGTCACTCGTATAAGTTTCCACTACCCTTTCCCATCACATTGCTTCAGGCAAGAATTATCGGCCACAAAATAAATGTGTTTGTTGAATTGTATAATCAAACAGCACATAGCAGGAGGCCATTCAGCCTATCATACCTGTGCTGGTTATTTGAACAAGCTATTAGTTCAACTCCCCTGCTCTTTCCCCATAGCCCTGCATATTTCTCTTGTTCGGTGGATAAAGCAAACTCTAAATTTTGGATCCATTATCAGAGATGAGTGAAAACCAAACTCAAGGTGATAGCTTATTGTTGTCTGTGACTCAGCTGGTAGGAATCTTACTTCTGAATCGCAAGATCCTGAGTTTAGGTCCCAGTCCAGGACTTGAACACAACAAATCAAGGTTAACAGTCCAGTACAGAATTGATGCATTGCTATCCAATCAGAAGTGCCACCTTTTGGACGAGGTCCAAAGCCCATCTGCCTGTTCAGATGGATGTAAAAGATGTGGCACTAATCTGAAGAAGATCAGGGGAGTTATCCCTGGTGCCCTGGCCAATATTTATCCCCCAATCAACATCACAAAAAAACAAATGATTTGGCCATAACCGCATTGCTGTTTGTGGTCATGAGAAAGGCTATATAAATGCAAGCATTTCTTTTTTTTGTAGTTTACAAGTATCTGATTGTTTCCCTATTCAAATAAGTTGAGATCAGTTTGACACATTCTTTCCAATTATGTTACCGTACTGGGACACATCTCTCCATCTGTGTGTATCAGCCAATAGAAGCTCCACAACTGTATAGAAAGAGGTGTCAATTGTGGCTTGAGTATCAGCAATGATGCATCGATCATGGCTTGGTTGTTAGCATTCTCACCTGTGAACCAGAATGTTATGGGTTCAATTAAGGCCCACTCCAGGATTTGAATATGTAACCTAGGATGAGATCCTCTGCATTGTTGGAGGAGCTGTTTTGAATCAGACTTAAAATTATGGCCCCAGTTACCTATTCAGATGGGTATAAAATATTCCCACACAACATTCAAAGGAGAGCAACTGAGTTATCCTATCCAACACTTATCCACTAACCAACACATTTGAAACAGATTAACTATTCAGAATCACAGAATTATTACAGCACAGAAGGAGGCCATTTGGCCCATTGTGTCTGCACTAGCTCTCCAAATGAGCAATTTGTGTAATGCCATTCTCCACATTCTCTCTGTAACCCCTCTTGAATGCTTCAGTTGAACCTGCCTCCACAACACTCTCTGACAGTGCATTCCAGACCTTAATCAACCGCTGCATGAAAAAGTTTTTCTTTGTGCTGCTTTCCCTTTTTTTAACAAATTATATTAAATCCATGCCCTCTCGTTCTCGATCCTTTCACGAGTGGGAACAGTTTCTCCTTATTTGTTCTGCCCAGACTCCACATGATTTTGAATACCTCTATCAAATCTCCTCTCATCCTAACTTCTCCAATCAATCATCACAACTAAAGTTTCTCATCTTTGGAACCATTCTCATGAATCTAGTCTTATTTATCTAATTTTGTGGGACCTTGCTGTGTAAAAATTTGGTAACAAGAGTGGCTGTGCTTCAAAATAACTGAATGGCAAGGGTATGAAAGGAAATGTATAAGTCCTTTCATTACTGCATCTGGCAGTCTAATGCCATTCTCAGGATGAAGTGTCCAATCGATACTCATGTGCGATCACTTGTTGGAAAGTAAGGACCTATATCCAATTTCTTTCAGAGTATTGCCCTCCCCAGCAATATGTTGAGGCATATCTTCATGACTTTGGCTTTAATTTCAATATATGGGATTCCAAGTAAACATTTTTGTTCTAAACTGAAGCATTAATTCTTACTTTGTGCCAGTATAGTTGGGTGGCCAGAAATCATTTACCCTGGATTATCCATCAACAGGCCATATACAAATCAATTTAACAACAACTTGCATTTAGTAGCATCTTAGTAAAACATAGTGAAACAACTCAGCACACTTCACAGTAGGGTAGTCAAACAAATGTTAACACTGAGTGACAGAAAATATAGAACAGGTGAACAAAAGCTTGCTCCAAGCAGTAGGCTTTAAGGGGCCTGTCAAAAGGAAGAGAGGTAGGTGGAGAGATTTGCATGGGGCAGGGTGGGGCGGGGCGGGGTGTGTTGGGGGGGGGGGTGCGGGGTGGGGTTGCTGCAGGGATTCTAGAGCCTAGGGGCTGGATGGCTGAAGGCAAGGCTGCCAATGGTGGATTGATGGGATTGGGAGATAGACATGGGCAAAATTAGCTTCTTCTACCTCCTACTGTTGGAGACATTTTGTACTCTGTAGGACATGGAAGTGGCCATTCGTCATTGGGGAGCCATAACCCATAGCCAGCCTGAGCCTCGCCTCCCTGACCTGCCTTTTCAATGCGCGCATGATTGTGATGGTAAAAGAAATGCTTCCTTTCATAATTTTGTTACATTTTGGTGATGTTAAAGATTTAACTGGCACCATCCCTCCTTGTTTTCATTTGAGAGCAGACTGATTTGAAATAATGGCATTCGAGATTCAACATTTCATGGCAAGAGAAAGAAAACATTCCCTGAAACTGTTTGAAATTCTTTCCAATGCATTTTAGATTTAAACCACAACATGAAACCCAACTGTGGAAGGCACATTCTGGAGTGCATGGCTTGTTCGCATCCAAAAATAAAAATAGTATAAATTAAAACTAACGTGCAGCATATGAAAAAAATTGCAGCCAACAGTGATAAAGGTTAAGTAAATTCCACAAATTGTACTATTAAGAGACACATGTAAGTAAATTGCACTGGATTTATTTACAGAAATGTCATCTTCAAGGCCATGTTGTGTGCTGGTTGATGCACAGGTACAAAATTATTTGGTTTTGAACCTGATTTGAATAATTATATTGAATTGAAAATTACGGGCAAATTGGGCTCTAAGCTCACGCCCATAACTGATTATCATACATACCACACTCTCCTCTATCTACACCATTTGTTATTGAAACTACTTCCTGCCTGACTTAAGGCCAACTAAATAGCATTGATTGTTTTTCTAACATTTACATGCATGATCTGCAGTAAATTGCACCCCCGAGGAGATGTAATAATGGAGGTCTTGCACTTGATGTCCGTGCAGTGCTGAAATGTGCTGCACCCTGTCCTGCACCCAATTATTGTTTCTTTCTTCAGTCACAATATCGTGGCTTTTCTTTTTGCAAGCCGAACAACTTTGCTGATGTAAACTGCCAGCTCGTTTATTGTGGATTACAATTAATTGATTAACAAAACTGACTTCTCCATCTCGCTTTCAAACTCCCAGTTCTTCACAAATGGAATTTAATTGAGCAAACTTTTGTTTTTAGCTCTCGAGCTGCAAATGATATAATTTTATGACATGTCTCCTCAATATCATCACGTCGCTGATTCTATTTCAATTTGGAATAAATCAACTTAAGGGTTAAAAACAAGCGATGGCAGAAAATATTCATCTTTGACGAGTAACTGATTAAGTTGACAATTCTGCAAAGCTGATAACAAGCAACAATGTTTAAGCTAATAGGCAAAAGCAGCATTTCAGGAAATAAAGAAAATGATTGTCACCACAGTTTTATATTTTGCATACTTTTCAGCTGCGACACCACAATATTCATGCAAAAAATGACGTCTGCTTCAGCAGAAAGATAAAAAGTGCTTTAAGCTCTCTGGCACCATTAACATAGAGAAATTAATACTGCACTTGTCTGCTAAGGAGCAAAATATGTTGACTGTAGAATATTGCTAGAACCACATATCATGCAGAGACTCTAAGCAATTTTTTTTGTGTTGTCATAGTGAAAAGTTTTGCTAGTTGATGAGTGTCGAGAGGTCAGTACAAACCTTTCTAATGCAGCTTTGTTTGATGAGATGACAGAGCCCATATTAGCCAACCTTCTTTGATGCACACAGCTGTTAGGAATAATTGCTGCCAGATAGGTTTTTGCGCACTATTGCAGGGACTTACTTATTGCCTGGTGACTCATGACATGTCACTGGTATGTTTCGAAAGCATTTCTCTCAATGCTGGGCTTTATAAGCAATATACAATCAAATGTGTTGTTCACCCCATGCTGTGTTGCTTAAGTTTTGGGATCAGACAAAAGATTTCTAAAAGGCAAAAGCAAGGGAGAAGTCACTATTTGGTTATTCAAGGAACATGGGCTGAATATCCCCTCAAAATGTGCTCACAAAACACACAAGCTACAAATTTCAGTTGCATACAACGCATCCTTTCAGCCCTATGGGTGCTGATTCAGTACCAAAATGGCATCCATCCTGGGCATGCGCGCATCTGCTATGGGCTGTGCTGGGTGATGCTTAGAGTAGGTTAGTTTAGTGTGGGCAGTGGAAGTATACAGAATAGACAGATTGAGATATCAGTCAGTGTAATGATGGTTTGATGCCAGTTCTGTTAGTCTCAATCTGAATGCTCCATCTAACAGCATTTCTTCAACATGCACAGCTGAACATGAATTCCCGCTGCAGGAAGGACAGCCCCACCCATACTTTTTCAAGGGATCATCAACCGCACTCAAGTTTGTAGCTGTGGATTTCTACTGGCTGCTGCTGAGTTTGTAGAAGCGTTTTATGATTCGTACTGATATTTAAAATTCCTGAAGTCTGAGGGGAATGATGTTAAACGTCATGAAGGCCTTATTGCTGAACTCAAGGGTTCCACTCAGACCACTTGCGCCCAGTCATGAACGCTGTAGTTTCCATCCCCTTTGGCCTGCAAGCATGACAGGGAGAATGAGCAGAGATTGCACAGAGGAGGACAAGCTGCTGGAAGAGTGAGCAGGAGGGAAAAAAGGGCCTTCAGCAAGAGGCCATATTCACTCAGTGAATTTCAGGGAGCAATTCTCCTACCTCAACCTAAACCAGGAATAGTGTGTGTGTGATGTCTCTGTTTCACAAAGGAGGTGCTCGATGAAATCTGTCAACTGCTGCAGCCACGACTGAAACAAACTGTGAAAGTGACCTTGGTCATGGATGGTTTTGCACCTGGCTCCTTCTGGCTGGAGCACAAAATATTTCCAGTGTCTCCCAGTTCACCATCCACTGCTTCATGAGAAAGGTCACTACAGTTCTGTGTGCAAAGACAGCTGAATATGTTCCATTTTCTATTTCCATGGAAAAGCAGGCAGAATGAGTACATGTCTTCACCAGGATTGCATGTTTCCCCATAGTGAAAGAGCACATTGATATTGCTTTGTGGCTGCTGCATTTAATTTCAATCTCCAACTGGTGTGCAACCATACACAGCACACCATGCAGGTCAAAGCCCCAGCATTCTAGCAGCAGTCAGGTGACTTCGTTTTGTGGTAGTTCACTGTAAAATCTGCATTTGAAGCTTCACAATAAATCAGACAGTGGTTACTGGGTGACAAGGGCTATCTGCTGGCCACATGACCCACTGAGCAACCTATGCATATGAGGGTAGTATGCATACAATGAGAGCCACGCTTCCACACAAAATATCATTGTTCAGAACATTGGGATGCTTAAGTGACATTTCCATTGCCTGGACTGCTCTGGAGGAGCCCTATAGCACTCAGCAGAGGGCACGTCATAATTTGATGTGCTCTGTTGCATCATGAATAAGCTCACCCACATAGGGCACAGCTATTGCCATCAGGTGTATGGTGAGCAGTTGAGGGGAGAAGGAGGAGGTGGAAGAGAAGGAAGAGGTGGAGGTGGAGGAACAGGAGGAAGAGGAGGAAGAAGAAGAGGTGGTGAAGGAGGAGGAAAAGAGGAGAAGGTGAAGGAGGAGGAGGAAGAGGAGGAGGAGGAAGAGTTGGAGGAGGAGGAGAAAGAGGAGGAGGAGGAAGGGGAGAGGAGGAGGAAGAGGAGCAGGAGGAGATGGAAGAGAAGGAAGAGGTGGAGGAAAAGGAGGAAGAGGAGAAGGAGGAGGGGGAAGAGATGGTGAAGGAGGAAAAGCTGAAGGAGGAGGAGGAAGGGGATTGGTGGAGGAGGAAGAGGAGGTGTAAGAAGTGGATGAGGAGAAGGAGGAAGAGGAGCAGGAGAAGGAAGAAGAGGAGGAGGAAGAGTTGTATGAGGAGGAAGAGGTGGAGGAAGAAGAGGAGGAGGAGGAAGAGTTGGAGTAGGAGGAGAAAGAGGAGGAGGAGGAAGGGGAGAGGAGGAGGAAGAGGGGGAGGAGGAAGAGGAGCAGGAGGAGATGGAAGCAACCAATCCATCCCCTTTCCAGCATGATTATCTGAGTGAGGTAATTCTGAAATTCCCGACGCAATAGCAGCTCCATTCGTGACAATCCCTTTGTGACAGATCAACACAGTATCCACTTGACCAAGTGGAAAAAACAAAAAAGCCACACAAAACAAGTCTCCAAACTAACATTATAAACCAAACCATCCAATAATTCATACAAAAGGCAACTAATCACCCTTGTGCATTCCTTTAGTGTCTGTATTCTGTGTCTTTGTCCTAGTGCTCGTACACAATGCTACCCCAATAGCTATTGCAGGGCTGCTGGAGGGAGGGGGGGGCGGTGCGGAGACTGCAGATGCTCTTGCAGAATGACCTCCTGCAGCTCTAGACCTTAATAACCTGGCTTTGCACTGCATTACCTTGGCATGGGAGGCAACAGCAAGGGTAGTGGAGGAGTGGCAGTGATGAGAGTATGTATGCTGTCATGCTGAGAGAGAGGACAGCAGGTTTATGCTACCTTGAGCCAATGCCATTCTTTCAGGGAGGCACCTCAGCAATCCAAGTGATCGGTTGGACAACAGGTTATTGGACTTCTGTGAGAGCCTACAAGGTCCATTGAACATTGGAGTCTGCAGCCATGATGGCAGCAGTCTGAGCCTGCATGGCAACAAACTGCATTTGCATAGCAACAAGCTGAGCTTGTATGATTTCACTCTGAGCTTCCACTGCAGCACCCAGAGGTTGGGTGGCTTCTGCTTGTGCTGCAGCGCAAGCTGAGGCATTAGCTGTCAGATGATACGTCATGGTTGAGTTTACAAGAGTGCAGTCAAAGCTGGCCAGCACTTCCAGACTGAAGAGGATGAGCTCCGAGCTCTGTGCAAGGACCTCCTCCATACTCCACGGCAGTGACATCATGCTTTCTAGCAGGTCTGTCAATGTACACAGCACTGCAGGCCACTGCTGCCCACATGCAGATCCTGCCTCCAATGTATGCACAATGTCAGGATCTGAACTGGTGGCTGCAAGTGTGAGATTATGTGACAGAGCTTCTTCATCATCAGTTTCTTCTTCCTGTACTACCTCTTGCTCTTGCTTGGCAGGTTGCAGTTCTTGGCTGTGTGAAATGAGAAAGGCAGAGGGGGGTCAGGTTATGGTCTTGTCGGGGAGGAGAATAGGTACATGATTACATCAACTGAAACTTGTACATCCAAAGAGATTGTGGTTTCAGGGAGAGGTGCAACATGAGAAGCAGGATTAAGTCTGTGCATACTACCAACTTTGATGGTTACAGCTAACCAAATGGTCATGATCTCATTCATGACGACGCCAGTGATAGCAGGCACTGTCTCCTCTATGGGGTTGAGGCCATGCAGCTGCATCAGTTCCACACTAGTTAGCAGCTGCTGCCTGTGATTCTATGCTATCTTGTCCAACAAGAGAGAGAGGTGTGCCCAGTGAGTATGGTGCAATATGGGTGATGTGCCAGTCATGGTTGAATACATGACATTTCTTTGAGGCTGAGAAATATGAGTGTGAGGCTAGCAGTTGTTCTAAGGGGGTGAGGATGTGTGAAGCTCTGAATGTTCAGTAAAAGTTGCGATGATAGAGATTGTTTGTCAGCGAACAATGTGTGTTGAAGTGAGAAGATCATAAAATAACACCACCTACTGAGCACACAGATTATATCACTTACTGAGCACATATTATATCACCTACTGAGCACACATATTATATCACTTACTGAGCACACACATCATATCACTTACTGAGCACACACATTATATCACTTACTGAGCACACATTATATCATTGAGCACACACATTATATCACTTACTGAGCACACACATTATATCACTTACTGGGCACACACATTATATCACTTACTGAGCACACATTATATCACTGAGCACACACATTATATCACTTACTGAGCACACACATTATATCACTTACTGAGCACACACATTATATCACTTACTGAGCACACACATTATATCACTTACTGAGCACACACATTATATCACTTACTGGGCACACACATTATATCATTTACTGGGCACACACTTTATATCACTTACTGAGCACACACATAATATCACTTACTGAGCACACACATTGGGCAGAATCATCCCAGATTTGCACAAAGTGCGTTAGTGAGTGGGCAAAACAACATGTTAACAGCCGGCCATGATAGTGGATTTTCATGCCATATCGTCCCAAACCTGCCATATTATTTATGCATTCCTGGGCAACACGCCATTTCCATTCCATTCAAGGGGTCTTATTCACCCACCTGCCATCACCTTACTGCTTCATTATGCTGGGCGCCATATTTAAAGTCCAGTCACGTGCACACATCTCAGTGCTTCCAGACCATGACTTCTGCAGGGAAGATGTCCACGAAAGACAAAAATACTGCAGCCCCCAGCTTTAGCAATGTGTCACTGGTACTCCTTTGGGATGCCATGGAGACCTGCTGCAATGTCCTCTACCCCCTCTCTGTCAGCAGGATGGGCAGTGGTGTCACCAACCAGGCTTCAGAGGCGGTGGCAGCAGTGGTCAGTGCCAACACCCTTCAAAATAAGACAGCAACCCAGTGCCGCAAGAGAATGAGTGATCTCTGAATGATCTCCTCTGTTATGCCAGGGTAAGTCACTCTTCCCATCACTCTCAACTCACACACTGACAAACCCATCAGACATCCACAAGGATCTCACTCACTGCCAGTTCAAGGGACATCACCATTCACTCTCACATTCACCGTCATTGTCCTCATCCTATCCATGGGACCACTCATCACCCACACGTGCCAGGCATACTTATCATATGGGCTGGCAGGCATCCTGCTTACAATCTCTCAATCTCTATTCATGCAGGACAAGATGGCACACAACAAGAGGGATAGGTCACAGACTGATAGAAGAATGCCTGAAATGAAGGTCCTCATGGACTTTGAAAACAGAGCCATCAGCTGGCCAGCAACAATCTAGCTTGGTTCTGTGCTGACAGTGAGGTCAGTGATGCTCTACCAAGTGATGGTCCAACAGTGAAACATCCATCAGACAACCATGCTGTGAGCAATGTGTCCTCTTTCACAGGCCACTGTCCATGCACTAATTATCTCTCCTTGCTTTCACAGGCACATCTGGGAAACTGCCGACAGAGTCCATGACCAAGGGCCTCCAATCAGGCCCCAACAAAATCTCGAATGAGGAATCTGAGGGCACTCTCGTTGAAGACCCATCACAGTGCTCACCCACACCGTCCAACAGCACAGAGACACACACCTCGGTGGGACCAAGCTTTAGATTAGCCTCGGGATCACTTTCTGGTGAGCACATCGCACTGTCTGATCCACAGCAGGCGGCGGACTTAGATGACGAGCCTCTGGACTCAGTCATGTCACAGTTACAGGAGCTGCAAAGGAAAGATCAGGAGCATCAGGAAGGGATATTCACTGCAGTCCTCAGATTGCAAGGCATGATGGAGGAGTGCATCTGTCTTCACTCTGAGGTGATAGTTTCGGCATACCAACACACCGAGGCCAACACTGGTAGGATGGCAGCCTTGGTCCACGACATCACTCCTGCACTGCTGTGTGTACTTAACTCCATCGTTGATGCCATATTTGCCTCCAACAGTATGTACGCGAGAGAGATGCAGGGCAGCTCGATCTCATTCCAGTTTCCCCTTCTCCTCAAGGAGCCAGCCAGGGACCCTTGGGTACCCGTAGGGAGGAGGATTAGCAGTTGCACACTCCAGGGCCATCCATCCAGGTGACCCTGAGCATTTCCAGCACACCTGAATCCCCTCTTCCTGTGACCTCAGCAGCTCCAGTTCCATAGACCAAGGAGGGTGCGACTGCCACACAGGAGGACTCTAAAAATGGGCTGGAGCACTCCCAGTCTCAGCCCTCTAGAGGATGCCCACCAAGGTCATCACAGACAGAGTGTCACAACCAGCAGGCTGCCTCCACCTCCACTGTGGATATCCAGATTTTTATTGAACTCAGATTTCAACATCTGCTGTAATGGGATTTGAACCTAGGTCCACAGAGCATTATCCTAGGTTTACAGAATAGTAATCAGTGACAATCCCACTAGGCCACCACCTCCCCACTGTGGATGTCCAGGGAGCACCAAGATGTAGTGGCAGAGAATTAGGAATTAAGAAGAACTAGTTGCACAACCTGGGCACAGGTGTTATTCATTTGTACATACTGTTCACTATTGTCAGTAAACTCCCAAGAATGTCTCCCTGCCTGTGACTCCTTGTTCTGATGGGCAGTGCTCTTGTCAGTCAGATGTGAAACCCTTCTGCACAAGGTAAGGGCAGGTGTCTCAGTCCAGGGCCTCTTCCCTGTGCTTTGTGCAGCCTTCAGACCAAAGTGATGGTCCAGCCTCACACTTCCTGGACACATTATTGATGTCTGCACCCTGACGGTGCTGGTCATTGCTGCCAGAATGTAGTGGGCAGGTGTCACAGAGTTCTCTCATTCTCTCTGTGTGCTCTCAGCACCTTTAAGGTGGGGCTGGCCCCCACCTCTTCAGCATCTGTAACCACTGATGCACTGCTTCTGAAGGGCTCAGATGCTGAAGGTGGACAAAGGATCAGATGCTTCTAATGTTTCATGGCTGCATCTCTATATGACCCTGATCACAGAGCGTAAGTGAGCTGCCCTCGGCCAAACAGGAGTCAAACATTCTCAGAGGCTGTGTGAAGATCTATAGAGTGTCCTCACTGCCTGTCGTCATGGTGCTCCTGCAAGCGAATGACTATTAGGGCCTCCACTGTGTCTCTATGACAGGAGCATTCTCACAGAGGGTATGTGCGCTGCCATAGCCAGGCTGGAGTCAAATGTTCACAGGTGCAATGTAAGGATCTATGGGGACATCTCACTGCGTGTCGTCATCATCCTCCACAAATCAAGCAGCTATAAGGGTCTTCTGAAGCCTCATCTAGCCAGTGTGAGGGCCTCATCCATATCACCGTGGCCTCTGAGGACCTCCTCACCCTCATCCCCGTCGGCGTCTTGGATGAGACTTCCAGCTCCTCCATCTCCTCCTGAGCCAGCTCCTCTCCCCATTACAGTGCCAGGTTGTAAAGGGCGCAGCAGAAAATTAGGATGCGTGACACCCTCTGTGGACTATATTGCAGGGCGCCACCATACCGGTCCAGGCACCAGAACTGCATCTTCAGCATCCTGATGGGCTGCTCCACCAAGTTGTGAGTTGCAGCATGAGCCTCATTATACTGTTGCTCTGCTGCAGTCTGAGGCCGCCACATGGGTATCATCAGCCACAGCCTCTGCGGGTAGTCCTTGTCCCTAAAGAGCCATCCCTGCAGCTTCTGTGGACCCTGGAAGACTACAGGAATTTGTGACCGGCTGAGGATGTAGGAGCGTGCACACTCCCTGGAAACGGTGCACAGGATGCTTTTCTGGTGGTCGCACACCAGCTGTACATTCAGTGAGTGGAATCCCTTGCAGTTAACGTAGTTGTGACAGATACCTGAGTGCTAGGTGAGTGCAGTCGATCTCATCCTGCACCTGTGGGAAACTTGAGACCTGAGCGAATCCAGTCACCCTTGCATCCTGGCTGTCCTGGTCCCAGGCAAAATTCTCAAAGTTGTGTGCCCTCACAAAGATGGCATCCATGACCTGATGGATGCATTTGTGGGTGGAGGTTTGCAAGATCCCACAAAGGTCAACTGTGGATCCCTGAATGGAGCCACTGGTGTAGAAATTGAGCGCCGCTGTCACTTGCATGGCCAATGGCAGTGGATGGCCTCCATGTGTGCATGGCACCAAATCCTGCAGCATGTGGCCGATGTGACCGACCAGTTCCCTAGACATGCGCAGTCTTTGGTGACACTGGTTCTCGGCCATCTGCTGGAATGAAAGGTGGTGTTTATAGACCCTGGGTGTCACTAAGTGCCGACCAGAGATGGCTCACTGTGACTCTTTGGCAGTGTGTACGGGAGCTCCAGCTGCTCCTTCTTCCTGAGGCTGCTGCTCCTGCCTCTGCATAGCCAGGAGCCTCAGTCACTCTCTCCTCCATAGTCTTCATTCTCTGTAGACCATCAGGCATACAGCTAGTTCACCAGGCTCCATGATCCTGATGTATTCCTCCTGCAGAATGGAAGGGAGAGAGACAAGTGGGTTACCATGGGTGTACTAAAAACCTGTCCTGGTTAAGTGTGAAGCCCCCTAATGCTTCACAAAGAATGCTGCCCACCAGTTGGATGGCCAGAGATTAGTGCACTACATGGCTGCCTGAAACCCCATCCACTTCTGCCCCACTCCGCCTGACAAATTGGTGGCAGCTTTGCCCATTGGACTGCATGCTGCACTCTCAGCTGAGGTGCAGACATTCTCCTAACCAGCACTGCAAGGCTGTGCTGTTAGCTTGAACCATGGGGGAGACTGGTCCAAACCTGAATAATGACATTGCAAGGGGCTGTGAGCGCCTCCAGCAGTAACTACTCCATGGCCAGCTTTAGCAAGGAGATTGTACAACATGTGCTGTCATCCAACTGTTCTGCAGTCCATTAAAACACTCATTAGTTTGCAGTCTGTGCCCAAGGGGTGAAAAACTCTGAAGCACTTGGTGGCATTTTGATGTCTCTGCATTGCTTGAGTGGGCAGATAAGCTAGAAGCCAATCATATCAATGTGGCTGCATGTAAACTGTCTCAGCTGCAGAGGAATGGTCACTTTATACAAGGTTTCCCTAATGCGTGGCCACTTCCGTCGCCCACCCTACCCCCCTCCCCAAATGTTTGTGCACTATATTCAACAGCAGGGCAGCCCCTGCCCTCCCCCGACAGGTTGCCTCAACGGCGAGGCTGCCTTTGGCTCCGCAATGCTCCTCCAGCTTGAAGTCCAACAGGTGACCCTAGCGAGTGCTGCACATCACTTCTGTGTACTCACCTCCGCGTTCCCCTCAAAGTGCAGCCTGCCTACTGCACGCCTTTTATATGCTGTTGTGAAACACGTCGGCATGCTTTCCTGCCAATGTTGATGGGTAATCCACAATGGGGGTGGGGGAGCAATTCTGGCTGGCGAGCCTGATAATTGTATGCACATTTATTACAATGAGGTACCCAGCGTCCAAAGATTGGAAACGCAACCCATCATTCGCGGGCTCAGTGGGAGATCACAAACTAGTTTCATATCGTCGTGAAACTGATCGCACCATATTGTCTGCTCATGCCACCAAACATGCCCAATGTCGCTGGGGACTCAAAATCCCAGACAATGTGTATGCTCAGCAAGTGACATGTGTGTGCTCAGCAAGTGATATAATGTGTGTGCTCAGTAAGTGATATAATGTGTGTGCTCAGTGATTGATATAATGTGTGCGCTCAGGAAGTGATATTACGGCCAGGATTTTCAGGTCTGCGGGTGGGTGTAGTTGCTGGGCCCGGGAGCGTCTGGGAAAGGCAATCACCCTCCAACCAATATTTCACACTGGTTGGCCAATTTACAGCCCACCAACATGAAAGGCACGCAAAATGCTCGGCGCTGCCAAGGTGGGCGCATGAGAAGAGTGAGCGCTGAAGTCAGCGTGGGCACGGAGGAGCGCTCACAGAGAGCGCCCTGAGGGCCGTTAACTGACACAGGCAGCTCAAGAATTCAAATGCATTAAAAACGCTTTTTAAAATACAGAAAAAAGTGCCTACGCATCAGAAACAGTCTTCTGAACGCACAAAACATAAGAATTCTGTGCAAACTTTTTTACTTTTTTTATTTAATGATGGAAACGTTACCCTGCCCTAGGATGAGGTTTCCTGAAAAATGCAAAGGCCGCCTGGCTGATGCGCACAACTGCCAAACGTAAGGTCGGACGGGCCGTGAGATATCCCAGTTAATTGTGCTGCTAATGAGCTTAATAGCCCTCTTCATCGTCAACAGGCACACTTCCAGGTTTAGCGTGCACCTGCTGATAGAAATATTCAGCTGGTGTGCAATAACTCCAGGGTGGAATTCTCACATCATCACCCGCTGTTTTATGCTCGAGCAAGTGGAGCATGCACTCGCACTCCAAGAGAAAAATTCAGCCCATTATATAATTTACTGAGCACAAACATTATGTCACTTACTGAGCACACACGTTAGATCATTTACTGAGCACACACATTATATCACTTACTGAGCAAACATATGATAGCACTCACAGAACACAATATGTCACATACTGAGCACAAACATCATATAATCTACTGAGCACACACGTAATATTACATACTGAGCACACACTGTATATCACTTACTGAGCGCACACTGTATATCACTGAGCGCACACATTATATCACTTACTGAACGTACACTTTATATAACTTACTGAGCACAGATATTATATCAGTTACTGAGCACAAACATTATATAACCAACAGAGCACACACATTGTATCACATACTGATCACACACTGTATATCACTTACTGAGCGCGCACATCATATCACTTACTGAACGCACACTTATAATATCTGTGCTCAGTAAGTGATATTATCAGTTACTGAGCACAAACATTTTATAACCTACAGAGAACACACGTTATCTCAACAACTGAGCACACACGATATATAACCTACTCCTGACATACATTATATCACTGACTGAGCACCCACATTATATCACTTACTGAGCACACACATTATACCAATTAATGAGAACACACATTATATCACTTACTGAGCACACATTATATCACTTATTGAGCACACACATTATATCACTTACTGAGCACACAAATTATATCACTTACTGAGCACATATTATATCACTTACTGAGCACACACGTTATATAACATACTGAGCACACAGGTTATATAACCTACTGAGCACACACGTTATTTCACTTATTGAGCGCATATTATATTACTGTGCACACAATATTTCAGTCACTGAGCACACATTATATCACTTATTGAGCACACACATTATATAACCTACTGAGCACACACATTATATAACCTATTGAGCACACACATTATATCACTTACTGAGCACACACGTTATATCAGTTAATGAGAACACACATTATATCACTTACTGAGCACACATTATATCACTTATTGAGCACACAAATTATATCACTTACTGAGCACACAAATTATATCACTTACTGAGCACATATTATATCATTTACTGAGCACACATTATATAACCTACTGAGCACACATGTTATATCACTTACTGAGCACTCACGTAGTTTCAGTTACTGAGCACACACATTATATCACTTACTGAGCACACACATTATATCAATTACTGAGCACACACGTTAAATCACTTGCCGAGCATACACATTATATCAGTTACTGAGCACACACATTATATCACTTATTGAGCACACACGTGGTATCAATTACTGAGCACACACGTTATATCACTTACTGAGCACACACATAATATCACTTACTGAACATACATTATTTCATTAATGAGCACACATTATATGACTTACTGAGCACACACATTATAATGGTTACTGAGCACACACATTATATAACCGACTGAGCACACAAATTATATCACTTACTGAGCACATATTATATCATTTACTGAGCACACACATTATATAACCTACTGAGCACACGTTATATCACTTACTGAGCATTCACGTTGTTTCAGTTACTGAGCACACATTATATGACTTACTGAGCACACACATTATATAACCTACTGAGCACAAACGTTATGTCACTTACTGAGCACGCACAATATGTCACTTCCTGAGCACACACTTCATAAGACATCCTGTGCACACTCATTATATAATCTGCTGAGCACACGCAATATGTCACTTACTGAGCACAATCATTATATCACTTACTAAGCACACACATTACATCACTTACTGAGCACACACTACATCACTTACTTAGCACACACATTATATAACCTACTGAGCACACACATTATATAACCTACTGAGCACACACATTATATAACCTACTGAGCACACAGGTTATTTCATTTACTGAGCACACCTTATATTACATACTGTGCACACAATATATAAGTTACTGAGCACATATTGTATCACTTACTGAGCACACACATTATATAACCTACGGAGCACACACATTATATCACTTACTGAGCACATATTATATCATTTACTGAGCACACACATTATATAACCTACTGAGCACAAACCTTATATCACTTATTGAGCACACACAGTATGTCATTTACTGAGCACACACTTCATAAGACATCCTGTACACACTCATTATATAACCTGCTGAGCACACACAGTATGTCACTTACTGAGCACACATTATATCACTTACTAAGCACACACTACATCACGTACTGAGCACACACGTTATATAACCTACTGAGTACACAGGTTATATAACCTACTGAGCACACACGTTATTTCACTTACTGAGCACATATTATATTACTGTGCACACAATATATCAGTCACTGAGCACACATTATATCACTTATTGAGCACACACATTATATAACCTACTGAGCACACACATTATATAACCTATTGAGCACACACATTATATCACTTACTGAGCACACACATTATATCATTAACTGAGCACACACATGATATAACCTACAGAGCATAAACATTATATCACTTACTGAGCACACACATTATATCACTTACTGAGCACACACATTATATCATTAACTGAGCACACACATGATATAACCTACAGAGCATAAACATTATATCACTTACTGAGCACACACATTATATCACTTACTGAGCACACACATTATATCACTTACTGAGCACACATTATATCACTTATTAGCACACACATTATATCACTTACTGGGCACACACATTATATAACCTACTGAGCACACAAATTATAACACTTACTGAGCTCATATTATATCATTTACTGAGCAAACACATTATGTAACCTACAGAGCACACATGTTATATCACTTACTGAGCACATATTATATCATTTACTGAGCGCACACATTATATAACCTACTGAGCACGCATGTTATATCACTTACTGAGCACACACTACATCACTTACTGAGCACACACATTATATAACCTACTGAGCACACACATTATATAACCTACTGAGCACACACATTATATAACCTACTGAGCACACAGGTTATATAACCTACTGAGCACACACGTTATTTCATTTACTGAGCACACCTTATATTACATACTGTGCACACAATATATAAGTTACTGAGCACATATTGTATCATTTACTGAGCACACACATTATATAACCTACGGAGCACACACATTATATCACTTACTGAGCACATATTATATCATTTACTGAGCACACACATTATATAACCTACTGAGCACAAACCTTATATCACTTATTGAGCACACACAGTATGTCATTTACTGAGCACACACTTCATAAGACATCCTGTACACACTCATTATATAACCTGATGAGCACATACAGTATGTCACTTACTGAGCACACATTATATCACTTACTAAGCACACACTACATCACGTACTGAGCACACACGTTATATAACCTACTGAGCACACAGGTTATATAACCTACTGAGCACACACGTTATTTCACTTACTGAGCACATATTATATTACTGTGCACACAATATATCAGTCACTGAGCACACATTATATCACTTATTGAGCACACACATTATATAACCTACTGAGCACACACATTATATAACCTATTGAGCACACACATTATATCACTTACTGAGCACACACATTATATCATTAACTGAGCACACACATGATATAACCTACAGAGCATAAACATTATATCACTTACTGAGCACACACATTATGTCACTTACTGAGCACACACATTATATCATTAACTGAGCACACACATGATATAACCTACAGAGCATAAACATTATATCACTTACTGAGCACACACATTATATCACTTACTGAGCACACACATTATATCATTAACTGAGCACACACATGATATAACCTACAGAGCATAAACATTATATCACTTACTGAGCACACACATTATATCACTTACTGAGCACGCACATTATATCACTTACTGAGCACACATTATATCACTTATTGAGCACACACATTATATCACTTACTGGGCACACACATTATATAACCTACTGAGCACACAAATTATAACACTTACTGAGCTCATGTTATATCATTTACTGAGCAAACACATTATGTAACCTACAGAGCACACATGTTATATCACTTACTGAGCACATATTATATCATTTACTGAGCGCACACATTATATAACCTACTGAGCACGCATGTTATATCACTTACTGAGCACTCACGTTGTTTCAGTTACTGAGCACACATTATATGACTTACTGAGCACACACATTATATAACCTACGGAGCACAAACGTTACGTCAATTACTGAGCACACACAATACGTCACTTCCTGAGCACACACTTCATAAGACATCCTGTGCATACTCATTATATAACCTGCTGAGCACACGCAATATGTCACTTACTGAGCACAATCATTATATCACTTACTAAGCACACACATTACATCACTTACTGAGCACACACTACATCACTTACTGAGCACAAACATTATATAACCTACTGAGCACACACATTATATAACCTACTGAGCACACACATTATATAACCTACTGAGCACACACGTTATTTCACTTACTGAGCACACATTATATTACTTAATGAGCACACACATTATATAACCTACGGAGCACACACATTATATAACCTACCGAGCACCCACATTTTATCACTTACTGAGCACACACATTATATCACTAACTGAGCACACACATGATATTACTTACTGAACACACACATTATATAACCTAACGCGCACACAAATTATATCACTTACAGAGCACATATCATATCATTTACTGAGCACACACATATATAACGTACTGAGCACACATGTTATATCACTTACTGAGCACTCATGTTGTGTAAGCTACTGAGCACACACATTATATCACTTACTGAGCAGACACACTATATCAATTACTGAGCACACACATTAAATCACTTACTGAGCACACACATTATATGACTTACTGAGTACACCTGTTATATCACTTACTGAACAGACACATTATATCACTTACAGAGCACACACATTATATCACTTACTGAGCATACATTATATCATTAATGAGCACACATTATATGACTTACTAGGCACACACATTATATCGGTTACTGAGCACACACATTATATCGCTTACTGAGCACACACATTATATAAACTAATGAGCACACAATTTATATCACTTACTGAGCACACACATTATATCACTTACTGAGCACACACATTATATCACTTACAGAGCACATACATTATATCACTTACTGAGCACACACATTGTTTCACTTATTGAGCACACACATTGTTTCACTTACTGACCACACACATTATATCAATTACTGAGCACACACATTATATCACTTACTGAGCACACATTATATCAATTATTGAGCACACACATTATATCAGTTACAGAGCAGACACATTATATCACTTATTGAGCACACACATGATATCAATTATTGAGCACACACGTTATATCACTTACTGAGCACACACATTATATCACCTACTGAACATACACATAATATCACTTACTGAAAATACATTATGTCATTAATGAGCACACACATTATTTAACCTACTGAGCACACACATTATATCACTTACTGAACACACATATTGTATCACTTCCTGAGCACACTCATTATAGCACTTACAAAGCACACACTTTAAATCACTTACTGAGCACACACATTATATCACATGTTGAGCACACACTGTATATCACTTACTGAGCATGCACATCATATCAATTTCTGAATGTACACTTATAACATCTGTGCTCAGCAAGTGAAATTATCAATTACTGAGCACAAACATTTTATAACCTAAAGAGAAAACACGTTATATCAACAACTGAGCACACACAATATATAACCTACTCCTGACATAAATTATATCACTGACTGAGCACACACATTATATGCCCTACTAAGCACACACATATCACTTATTGAGCACACACATTATCTCACTTAATGAGCACACTCATTCTCTCACTTACTGAGCACACACATTATATCACACACTGAGCACACACATTATATCACTTACTGAGCACACACATTTTATCATTAACTGAGCACACCCATTATATAAGCTACTGAGCACACACATTATCTCAGTTATTGAGCACACATGTGATCTAACCTACTGAGAACACACATTACATAACATAGTGAGCACACACATTATATCACTTACTGAGCACAGATTATATGACTTACTGAGCACACACATTATATCACTTACTGAGCACACACATTATATCAGTTACTGAGCGCACACATCGTTTCACTTACTGAGCACACACATTGTTTCACTTATTGAGCACACACATGATATCAATTACTGAGCACACACGTTATATCACTTACTGAGCACACACATTATATCACTTACTGAACATACACATAACATCACTTACTGAACATACATTATATCATTAATGAGCACACACATTATACCAGTTACTGAGCACACACATTATATCACTTACTGAGCACACAATTATATCAGTTATTGAGCACACACATTGTTTCACTTACTGAGCACACACATTGTTTCACTTATTGAGCACATACATGATATCACTTACTGAACACACGCATTGTATCACTTACTGAGCACACACATTATAGCACTTACAGAGCACACACTTTATATCACTTACTGAGCACACACATTATATCACATACTGAGCACACACTGTATATCACTTACTGAGCCCGCACATCATATCACTTACTGAAGGCACACTTATAACTTCTGTGCTCAGCAAGTGATATTATCAGTTACTGAGCACAAACATTTTATAACCTACAGAGCACACACGTTAGATCAACAACTGAGCACACACCATATATAACCTACTCTTGACATACATTATATCACTTACTGAGCACACACATTATATACCCTACTAAGCACACACATATCACTTATTGAGCACACACATTATCTCACTTACTGAGCACACACATTATATCACACACTGAGCACACACATTATATCAATTACTGAGCACACACATTTTATCATTAACTGAGAACATCCATTATATAACCTACTGAGCACACACATTATCTCAATTATTGAGCACACATGTGATATAACCTATTGAGAACACACATTATATAACATAGTGAGCACACACATTATATAACCTACTGAGCACAAATGTTATATCACTTACTGAACATACACAATATGTCATTTACTGAGCACACACTTCATAAGACATCCTGTACACACTCATTATAAATGTGTGTTGCTCTCTTGCCCACATGCCTGTCCTTGGCTTGCTGCATTGTTCCAGTGAAGCCCAACGCAAACTGGAGGAACAACACCTCATCTTCCGACTAGGGACTTTACAGCCTTCCGGACTGAATATTGAATTCAACAACTTTAGGTCGTAAGCTCCCTCCCCCATCCCCACCCCCTTTCTGTTTCCCCCTTCCCTTTTTTTTCCAATAAGTTATAAAGATTTTCCTTTTCCCACCTATTTCCATTATATAAAAAAAAACCCACTAGAGCTATACCTTGAGTGCCCTACCATCCATTCTTAATTAGCACATTCGTTTAGATAATATCACCAACTTTAATTTTAACACCTATGTGTTCTATTGTACTATTGTCGTTGACATCTTTTGATGATCTGCTTCTATCACTGCTTGTTTGTCCCTACAACCACACTCCCCCCCCCCCCACCTCTTTGTCTCTCTATCTCTCCGCCCCCCACACACACACCTTAAACCAGCTTATATTTCAACTCTTTCTTGGACTCGAACGCAAGTTCTGTCGAAGGGTCATGAGGACTCGAAACGTCAACTCTTTTCTTCTCCGCCGATGCTGCCAGACCTGCTGAGTTTTTCCAGGTAATTCTGTTTTTGTTTTGGATTTCCAGCATCCGCAGTTTTTTTGCTTTTATCTCTGTGTTTAATTGACTGCCACTGCTCTTCAAGAAATGCCTACCTCCTTGAAGAAGTTCTGTTCCTCTCTGCGACAAGATTTCCGTATCTTTCTGTTGTCTTGCTCATCTTCCTTGCTTTCCATTTCCCTCCTAGTGTTTGACAAGGTGTTTACTAAAACCCGCTTTCACAGCCATATCTCCTTTCTCAGTGACTGTTTCCGTCTCCGACTTACCCCACGTGGATTTCAACTGAAATTCCACTCCTCATGTTTCGAACCCACCCAGGATTACAGGTATCTCCGGGACATAAAACGTTTCTCGGACTGCTGTTCCCATCACATTCTGAAATCCACACTCAGTGCCATGCGCTGCCATATGAACACACTCGACCTCTCCCTCCAGCAGCACCGCCGTACCCTTTTTCAAAGCTGCGCGTGCCCCCAGTTTCATTTTATCCTTCGGCTCATCCGACGCCTCAACAAGAAACTTTTTCTCTTTCTCTCAAGTGCTAAGGAACGCAAGCTGCAACAACTCATTGACACCAACACCCATCTAGGACCCTCCACCCCTGCCTGTTCCTCCGTCCCCACCCTTTCTTCTAATCCCATCCCCAGCCGTGTATTCACTATACCCCCTGACCTTCCCCTCTCCGATGCTGAACATTCAGTGCTCAGCAAAGGACTTAGTTTCATACCCTTACGCCCTCACCTCAATGAATTTCGGGCTCGGCATGATGCTGAACTCTTCTTCCGCCGTCTTCGTCTCCGGGCTCACTTCTTTGGGCAGGAGTCCTCTCCCAGTTCAACGGATCCTTTTACCCATCTCCAATATTCTCCCTCCACCTGGACCCCTCCCTCTGGATTCTTACCTTCTCTTGATCTTTTCATTGAGAACTGTCGGCGCGACATTAGTCGTCTCAATTTCTCTGCTCCTCTCACCCATTCTAACCTGTCTCTCTCTGAACTTACTGCACTCCATTCTCTCAGGTCCAACCCTGACATTGTCATCAAACCCGCTGACAAGGGTGGTGCTGTTGTTGTCTGGCGCACTGACCTCTACCTCGCGGAGGCTGAGCGTCAACTCGCAGACACTTCCTCCTACCTCTCCCTGTACCATGACCCCACCACTGAACATCAAGCCATTGTTTCCAGGACTGTCACTGACCTCATCTCCTCTGGGGATCTCCCTCCCACAGCTTCCAACCTGATAGTCTCCCAACCTCGGACGGCCCGCTTCTATCTCCTACCCAAAATCCACAAACAGAACTGCCCCGGTAGACCGATCGTCTCAGCTTGTTCCTGCCCCACAGAACTCATTTCTCGTTATCTTGACTCCCTTCTCTCTCCCCTTGTCCAGTCCCTTCCCACCTACATCCGTGATTCCTCTGACACCTTACGTCACATCAACAATTTCCAGTTCCCTGGCCCCAACCGCTTCCTCTTCACCATGGACGTCCAATCCCTCTACACCTCCATCCCCCACCAGGATGGTCTGAGGACCCTTAGCTTCTTCCTCGAACAGAGGCCCGAACAATCCCCATCCACCACTACTCTCCTCCGTCTGGCTGAACTTGTTCTCACACTGAACAATTTCTCCTTCAACTCCTCTCACTTCCTCCAAATAAAAGGTGTGGCTATGGGTACCCGCATGGGCCCCAGCTATGCCTGTCTCTTTATGGGGTATGTGGAACATTCCTTGTTGCAGTCCTACTCCGGCCCCCTTCCACAACTCTTTCTCCGGTACATCGATGATTACTTCGGTGCCGCTTCATGCTCTCGTCAGGACTTGGAAAAATTTATTAATTTTGCTTCCAATCTCCACCCCTCCATCATTTTCACGTGGTCCATCTCTGACACTTCCCTTCCCTTCCTTGACCTCTCTGTCTCAATCTCTGGTGATAGACTGTCCACCAATATCCATTACAAACCCACCGACTCCCACAGCTATCTCGACTACAGCTCCTCACACCCCGCTTCCTGTAAGGACTCCATCCCATTTTCTCAGTTCCTTCGCCTCCGTCGCATCTGTTCCGATGATGCTACATTCAAAAACAGTTCCTCTGACATGTCCTCCTTCTTCCTTAACCGAGGTTTTCCACCCACGGTCGTTGACAGGGCCCTCAACCGTGTCCGGCCCATCTCCCGCGCATCCGCCCTCACGCCTTCTCCTCCCTCCCAGAAACATGATAGGGTCTCCCTTGTCCTCACATCACCCCACCAGCCTCCGCATTCAAAGGATCATCCTCCGCCATTTCCGCCAACTCCAGCATGATGCCACCACCAAACACATCTTCCCTTCACCCCCCTTATCGGCATTCCATAGGGATCGCTCCCTCCGGGACACCCTGGTCCACTCCTCCATCACCCCCTACTCCTCAACCCCCTCCTATGGCACCACCCCATGCCCACGCAAAAGATGCAACACCTGCCCCTTCACTTCCTCTCTCCTCACCGTCCAAGGACCCAAACACTCCTTTCAAGTGAAGCAGCATTTCACTTGCATTTCCCCCAACTTAGTCTACTGCATTCGTTGCTCCCAATGTGGTCTCCTCTACATTGGAGAGACCAAACGTAAACTGGGCGACCGCTTTGCAGAACACATGCGGTCTGTCCGCAAGAATGACCCAAACCTCCCTGTCACTTGCCATTTCAACACTCCACCCTGCTCTCTTGCCCACATGTCTGTCCTTGGCTTGCTGCATTGTTCCAGTGAAGCCCAACGCAAACTGGAGGAACAACACCTCATCTTCCGACTAGGGACTTAACAGCCTTCCGGACTGAATATTGAATTCAACAACTTTAGGTCGTAAGCTCCCTCCCCCATCCCCACCCCCTTTCTGTTTCCCCCTTCCCTTTTTTTTCCAATAAGTTATAAAGATTTTCCTTTTCCCACCTATTTCCATTATATAAAAAAAAACCCACTAGAGCTATACCTTGAGTGCCCTACCATCCATTCTTAATTAGCACATTCGTTTAGATAATATCACCAACTTTAATTTTAACACCTATGTGTTCTATTGTACTATTGTCGTTGACATCTTTTGATGATCTGCTTCTATCACTGCTTGTTTGTCCCTACAACCACACCCCCCCCCCCACCTCTTTGTCTCTCTATCTCTCCGCCCCCCACACACACACCTTAAACCAGCTTATATTTCAACTCTTTCTTGGACTCGAACGCAAGTTCTGTCGAAGGGTCATGAGGACTTGAAACGTCAACTCTTTTCTTCTCCGCCGATGCTGCCAGACCTGCTGAGTTTTTCCAGGTAATTCTGTTTTTGCATTATATAACCTGCTGAGCACGCGCAGTATGTCACTTACTGAGCACTCATTATAGCACTTACTAAGCACACACATTACATCACTTACTGAGCGCACATTACATCACTTACTGAGCACACACTACATCACATACTGAGCACACACATTATATAACCTACTGAGCACACAGGTTATATAACCTACTGAGCACACACGTTATTTCACTTACTGAACACACGTTATATTACTGTGCACACAATATATCAGTTACTGAGCACTCATTATACCACTTACTGAGCACACACATTATATAACCTATTGACCACACACGTTATATCACTTACTGAGCACACACATTATATCATTAACTGAGTACACATATGATATAACCTACAGAGTACAAAGATTATATCACTTACTGAGCACACGCATTATATCACTTACTGAGCATACATTATATCATTAATGAGCACACATTATATGACTTACTAGGCACACACATTATATCGGTTACTGAGCACACACATTATATCGCTTACTGAGCACACACATTATATAAACTAATGAGCACACAATTTATATCACTTACTGAGCACACACATTATATCACTTTCTGAGCACACACATTATATCACTTACAGAGCACATACATTATATCACTTACTGAGCACTCACATTGTTTCACTTATTGAGCACACACATTGTTTCACTTACTGACCACACACATTATATCAATTACTGAGCACACACATTATATCACTTACTGAGCACACATTATATCAATTATTGAGCACACACATTATATCAGTTACAGAGCAGACACATTATATCACTTATTGAGCACACACATGATATCAATTATTGAGCACACACGTTATATCACTTACTGAGCACACACATTATATCACCTACTGAACATACACATAATATCACTTACTGAAAATACTTTATGTCATTAATGAGCACACACATTATTTAACCTACTGAGCACACACATTATATCACTTACTGAACACACATATTGTATCACTTCCTGAGCACACTCATTATAGCACTTACAAAGCACACACTTTAAATCACTTACTGAGCACACACATTATATCACATGTTGAGCACACACTGTATATCACTTACTGAGCATGCACATCATATCAATTTCTGAATGCACACTTATAACATCTGTGCTCAGCAAGTGAAATTATCAATTACTGAGCACAAACATTTTATAACCTAAAGAGAAAACACGTTATATCAACAACTGAGCACACACAATATATAACCTACTCCTGACATACATTATATCACTGACTGAGCACACACATTATATGCCCTACTAAGCACACACATATCACTTATTGAGCACACACATTATCTCACTTAATGAGCACACTCATTCTCTCACTTACTGAGCACACACATTATATCACACACTGAGCACACACATTATATCACTTACTGAGCACACACATTTTATCATTAACTGAGCACACCCATTATAAAAGCTACTGAGCACACACATTATCTCAGTTATTGAGCGCACATGTGATCTAACCTACTGAGAACACACATTACATAACATAGTGAGCACACACATTATATCACTTACTGAGCACAGATTATATGACTTACTGAGCACACACATTATATCACTTACTGAGCACACACATTATATCAATTAATGAGAACACACATTATATCACTTACTGAGCACAGACATTATATCACTTATTGAGCACACACTATATCACGTACTGAGCAAACACATTATGTAACCTACTGAGCACACACATTATATAACCTACTGAGCACACACATTATATCACTTACTGAGCACACACGTTATATCACTTACTGAGCACACAAATTATCTCAATTACTGAGCACACATGTTATATAACCTACTCCTGACATACATCACTTACTGAGCACACATATTATATAGCCTACTAAGCACACACATATCACATATTGAGCACACACATTACATGACTTACTGAGCACACACATTTTTCACTTACTGAGCACACACATTATATCATTTACTGAGCAAACACATTATATCGCTTACTGAGCACACACATTATATCGCTTACTGAGCACACACATTATATGACTTACTGAACACACATTATATCACTGACTGAACACACACATTATATCACTTACTGAGCACACACATTATATAACTTAGTGAGCACACAATTTATATAACCTACAGAGCACACACATTATATCACTTACTGAGCACACACATTATATAACTTAGTGAGCACACAATTTATATAACCTACAGAGCACAAACATTATATCACTTACTGAGCACATACATTATATCACTTACTGAACACACACATTATATCAATTAATGAGAACACACACTATATCACTTACTGAGCACACACATTATATAACCGACTGAGCTCACACATTATATAACCTACTGAGCACACACATTATATAACCTACTGAGCACACACATTATATAACCTACTGAGCACACACATTTTATCACTTACTGAGCACAAACGTTATATCACTTACTGAGCACATACATTTTATCATTATCTCAGCCCACCCATTATATCTCCTACTGAGCACACAAATTATCTCAATTACTGAGCACACATGTTATATAACCTACTCCTGACATACATCACTTACTGAGCACACATATTATATAGCCTACTAAGCACACACATATCACATATTGAGCACACACATTATATGACTTACTGAGCATACACATTTTTCACTTACTGAGCATACACATTATCTCACTTACTGAGCACACACATTATATAACCAACTGAGCACGCAAATGATATCACTTACTGAGCCCATGTTATTTCATTTAATGAGCACACACATTATATTACTTACTGAGCACACACATTATATCACTTACTGAGCACACACATTATATCAATTACAGAACACAAACATTATTTCACTTACTGAGCACACACATTATATCGCTTACTGAGCACACACATTATATCACTTCTGAGCAAACACATTATATCGCTTACTGAGCACACACATTATATCGCTTACTGAGCACACACATTATATGACTTACTGAACACACATTATATCACTGACTGAAAACACACATTATATCACTTACTGAGCACACACATTATATCACTTACTGAGCACACAATTTATATAACCTAAGAGCACAAACATTATATCACTTACTGAGCACATACATTATATCACTTACTGAACACACACATTATATAACCTACTGAGCACACAGGTTATATAACCTACTGAGCACACACGTTATTTCACTTACTGAACACACGTTATATTACTGTGCACACAATATATCAGTTACTGAGCACTCATTATACCACTTACTGAGCACACACTTTATATAACCTATTGACCACACACGTTATATCACTTACTGAGCACACACATTATATCATTAACTGAGTACACATATGATATAACCTACAGAGTACAAAGATTATATCACTTACTGAGCACACGCATTATATCACTTACTGAGCATACATTATATCATTAATGAGCACACATTATATGACTTACTAGGCACACACATTATATCGGTTACTGAGCACACACATTATATCGCTTACTGAGCACACACATTATATAAACTAATGAGCACACAATTTATATCACTTACTGAGCACACACATTATATCACTTACTGAGCACACACATTATATCACTTACAGAGCACATACATTATATCACTTACTGAGCACACACATTGTTTCACTTATTGAGCACACACATTGTTTCACTTACTGACCACACACATTATATCAATTACTGAGCACACACATTATATCACTTACTGAGCACACATTATATCAATTATTGAGCACACACATTATATCAGTTACAGAGCAGACACATTATATCACTTATTGAGCACACACATGATATCAATTATTGAGCACACACGTTATATCACTTACTGAGCACACACATTATATCACCTACTGAACATACACATAATATCACTTACTGAAAATACATTATGTCATTAATGAGCACACACATTATTTAACCTACTGAGCACACACATTATATCACTTACTGAACACACATATTGTATCACTTCCTGAGCACACTCATTATAGCACTTACAAAGCACACACTTTAAATCACTTACTGAGCACACACATTATATCACATGTTGAGCACACACTGTATATCACTTACTGAGCATGCACATCATATCAATTTCTGAATGTACACTTATAACATCTGTGCTCAGCAAGTGAAATTATCAATTACTGAGCACAAACATTTTATAACCTAAAGAGAAAACACGTTATATCAACAACTGAGCACACACAATATATAACCTACTCCTGACATACATTATATCACTGACTGAGCACACACATTATATGCCCTACTAAGCACACACATATCACTTAATGAGCACACACATTATCTCACTTAATGAGCACACTCATTCTCTCACTTACTGAGCACACACATTATATCACACACTGAGCACACACATTATATCACTTACTGAGCACACACATTTTATCATTAACTGAGCACACCCATTATATAAGCTACTGAGCACACACATTATCTCAGTTATTGAGCGCACATGTGATCTAACCTACTGAGAACACACATTACATAACATAGTGAGCACACACATTATATCACTTACTGAGCACAGATTATATGACTTACTGAGCACACACATTATATCACTTACTGAGCACACACATTATATCAGTTACTGAGCGCACACATCGTTTCACTTACTGAGCACACACATTGTTTCACTTATTGAGCACACACATGATATCAATTACTGAGCACACACGTTATATCACTTATTGAGCACACACATTATATCACTTACTGAACATACACATAACATCACTTACTGAACATACATTATATCATTAATGAGCACACACATTATACCAGTTACTGAGCACACACATTATATCACTTACTGAGCACACAATTATATCAGTTATTGAGCACACACATTGTTTCACTTACTGAGCACACACATTGTTTCACTTATTGAGCACATACATGATATCACTTACTGAACACACGCATTGTATCACTTACTGAGCACACACATTATAGCACTTACAGAGCACACACTTTATATCACTTACTGAGCACACACATTATATCACATACTGAGCACACACTGTATATCACTTACTGAGCCCGCACATCATATCACTTACTGAAGGCACACTTATAACTTCTGTGCTCAGCAAGTGATATTGTCAGTTACTGAGCACAAACATTTTATAACCTACAGAGCACACAAGTTAGATCAACAACTGAGCACACACGATATATAACCTACTCCTGACATACATTATATCACTTACTGAGCACACACATTATATACCCTACTAAGCACACACATATCACTTATTGAGCACACACATTATCTCACTTACTGAGCACACACATTATATCACACACTGAGCACACACATTATATCAATTACTGAGCACACACATTTTATCATTAACTGAGAACATCCATTATATAACCTACTGAGCACACACATTATCTCAATTATTGAGCACACATGTGATATAACCTATTGAGAACACACATTATATAACATAGTGAGCACACACGTTATATCACCTACTGAGCACAAATTATATGACTTACTGATTACACACATTATATAACCTACTGAGCACAAATGTTATATCACTTACTGAACATACACAATATGTCATTTACTGAGCACACACTTCATAAGACATCCTGTACACACTCATTATATAACCTGCTGAGCACGCGCAGTATGTCACTTACTGAGCACTCATTATATCACTTACTAAGCACACTCATTACATCACTTACTGAGCGCACATTACATCACTTACTGAGCACACACTACATCACATACTGAGCACACACATTATATAACCTACTGAGCACACAGGTTATATAACCTACTGAGCACACACGTTATTTCACTTACTGAACACACGTTATATTACTGTGCACACAATATATCAGTTACTGAGCACTCATTATACCACTTACTGAGCACACACATTATATAACCTATTGACCACACACGTTATATCACTTACTGAGCACACACATTATATCATTAACTGAGTACACATATGATATAACCTACAGAGTACAAAGATTATATCACTTACTGAGCACACGCATTATATCACTTACTGAGCATACATTATATCATTAATGAGCACACATTATATGACTTACTAGGCACACACATTATATCGGTTACTGAGCACACACATTATATCGCTTACTGAGCACACACATTATATAAACTAATGAGCACACAATTTATATCACTTACTGAGCACACACATTATATCACTTTCTGAGCACACACATTATATCACTTACAGAGCACATACATTATATCACTTACTGAGCACTCACATTGTTTCACTTATTGAGCACACACATTGTTTCACTTACTGACCACACACATTATATCAATTACTGAGCACACACATTATATCACTTACTGAGCACACATTATATCAATTATTGAGCACACACATTATATCAGTTACAGAGCAGTCACATTATATCACTTATTGAGCACACACATGATATCAATTATTGAGCACACACGTTATATCACTTACTGAGCACACACATTATATCACCTACTGAACATACACATAATATCACTTACTGAAAATACTTTATGTCATTAATGAGCACACACATTATTTAACCTACTGAGCACACACATTATATCACTTACTGAACACACATATTGTATCACTTCCTGAGCACACTCATTATAGCACTTACAAAGCACACACTTTAAATCACTTACTGAGCACACACATTATATCACATGTTGAGCACACACTGTATATCACTTACTGAGCATGCACATCATATCAATTTCTGAATGCACACTTATAACATCAGTGCTCAGCAAGTGAAATTATCAATTACTGAGCACAAACATTTTATAACCTAAAGAGAAAACACGTTATATCAACAACTGAGCACACACAATATATAACCTACTCCTGACATACATTATATCACTGACTGAGCACACACATTATATGCCCTACTAAGCACACACATATCACTTATTGAGCACACACATTATCTCACTTAATGAGCACACTCATTCTCTCACTTACTGAGCACACACATTATATCACACACTGAGCACACACATTATATCACTTACTGAGCACACACATTTTATCATTAACTGAGCACACCCATTATAAAAGCTACTGAGCACACACATTATCTCAGTTATTGAGCGCACATGTGATCTAACCTACTGAGAACACACATTACATAACATAGTGAGCACACACATTATATCACTTACTGAGCACAGATTGTATGACTTACTGAGCACACACATTATCTCACTTAATGAGCACACTCATTCTCTCACTTACTGAGCACACACATTATATCACACACTGAGCACACACATTATATCACTTACTGAGCACACACATTTTATCATTAATTGAGCACACCCATTATAAAAGCTACTGAGCACACACATTATCTCAGTTATTGAGCGCACATGTGATCTAACCTACTGAGAACACACATTACATAACATAGTGAGCACACACATTATATCACTTACTGAGCACAGATTATATGACTTACTGAGCACACACATTATATCACTTACTGAGCACACACATTATATCAATTAATGAGAACACACATTATATCACTTACTGAGCACAGACATTATATCACTTATTGAGCACACACTATATCACGTACTGAGCAAACACATTATGTAACCTACTGAGCACACACATTATATAACCTACTGAGCACACACATTATATCACTTACTGAGCACACACGTTATATCACTTACTGAGCACACAAATTATCTCAATTACTGAGCACACATGTTACATAACCTACTCCTGACATACATCACTTACTGAGCACACATATTATATTGCCTACTAAGCACACACATATCACATATTGAGCACACACATTATATGACTTACTGAGCACACACATTTTTCACTTACTGAGCACACACATTATATCACTTACTGAGCAAACACATTATATCGCTTACTGAGCACACACATTATATCGCTTACTGAGCACACACATTATATGACTTACTGAACACACATTATATCACTGACTGAACACACACATTATATCACTTACTGAGCACACACATTATATAACTTAGTGAGCACACACATTATATAACCTACAGAGCACAAACATTATATCACTTACTGAGCACATACATTATATCACTTACTGAACACACACATTATATCAATTAATGAGAACACACACTATATCACTTACTGAGCACACACATTATATAACCGACTGAGCTCACACATTATATAACCTACTGAGCACACACATTATATAACCTACTGAGCACACACATTATATAACCTACTGAGCACACACATTTTATCACTTACTGAGCACAAACGTTATATCACTTACTGAACACATACATTTTATCATTATCTCAGCTCACCCATTATATCTCCTACTGAGCACACAAATTATCTCAATTACTGAGCACACATGTTATATAACCTACTCCTGACATACATCACTTACTGAGCACACATATTATATAGCCTACTAAGCACACACATATCACATATTGAGCACACACATTATATGACTTACTGAGCACACACATTTTTCACTTACTGAGCATACACATTATCTCACTTACTGAGCACACACATTATATAACCAACTGAGCACGCAAATGATATCACTTACTGAGCCCATGTTATTTCATTTAATGAGCACACACATTATATTACTTACTGAGCACACACATTATATCACTTACTGAGCACACACATTATATCGCTTACTGAGCACACACATTATATCACTTACTGAGCAAACACATTATATCGCTTACTGAGCACACACATTATATCGCTTACTGAGCACACACATTATATGACTTACTGAACACACATTATATCACTGACTGAAAACACACATTATATCACTTACTGAGCACACACATTATATAACTTAGTGAGCACACAATTTATATAACCTAAGAGCACAAACATTATATCACTTACTGAGCACATACATTATATCACTTACTGAACACACACATTATATAACCTACTGAGCACACAGGTTATATAACCTACTGAGCACACACATTATTTCACTTACTGAACACACGTTATATTACTGTGCACACAATATATCAGTTACTGAGCACTCATTATACCACTTACTGAGCACACACATTATATAACCTATTGACCACACACGTTATATCACTTACTGAGCACACACATTATATCATTAACTGAGCACACATATGATATAACCTACAGAGTACAAAGATTATATCACTTACTGAGCACACGCATTATATCACTTACTGAGCATACATTATATCATTAATGAGCACACATTATATGACTTACTAGGCACACACATTATATCGGTTACTGAGCACACACATTATATCGCTTACTGAGCACACACATTATATAAACTAATGAGCACACAATTTATATCACTTACTGAGCACACACATTATATCACTTACTGAGCACACACATTATATCACTTACAGAGCACATACATTATATCACTTACTGAGCACTCACATTGTTTCACTTATTGAGCACACACATTGTTTCACTTACTGACCACACACATTATATCAATTACTGAGCACACACATTATATCACTTACTGAGCACACATTATATCAATTATTGAGCACACACATTATATCAGTTACAGAGCAGACACATTATATCACTTATTGAGCACACACATGATATCAATTATTGAGCACACACGTTATATCACTTACTGAGCACACACATTATATCACCTACTGAACATACACATAATATCACTTACTGAAAATACTTTATGTCATTAATGAGCACACACATTATTTAACCTACTGAGCACACACATTATATCACTTACTGAACACACATATTGTATCACTTCCTGAGCACACTCATTATAGCACTTACAAAGCACACACTTTAAATCACTTACTGAGCACACACATTATATCACATGTTGAGCACACACTGTATATCACTTACTGAGCATGCACATCATATCAATTTCTGAATGCACACTTATAACATCTGTGCTCAGCAAGTGAAATTATCAATTACTGAGCACAAACATTTTATAACCTAAAGAGAAAACACGTTATATCAACAACTGAGCACACACAATATATAACCTACTCCTGACATAAATTATATCACTGACTGAGCACACACATTATATGCCCTACTAAGCACACACATATCACTTATTGAGCACACACATTATCTCACTTAATGAGCACACTCATTCTCTCACTTACTGAGCACACACATTATATCACACACTGAGCACACACATTATATCACTTACTGAGCACACACATTTTATCATTAACTGAGCACACCCATTATAAAAGCTACTGAGCACACACATTATCTCAGTTATTGAGCGCACATGTGATCTAACCTACTGAGAACACACATTACATAACATAGTGAGCACACACATTATATCACTTACTGAGCACAGATTATATGACTTACTGAGCACACACATTATATCACTTACTGAGCACACACATTATATCGCTTACTGAGCACACACATTATATCACTTACTGAGCAAACACATTATATCGCTTACTGAGCACACACATTATATCGCTTACTGAGCACACACATTATATGACTTACTGAACACACATTATATCACTGACTGAAAACACACATTATATCACTTACTGAGCACACACATTATATAACTTAGTGAGCACACAATTTATATAACCTAAGAGCACAAACATTATATCACTTACTGAGCACATACATTATATCACTTACTGAACACACACATTATATAACCTACTGAGCACACAGGTTATATAACCTACTGAGCACACACATTATTTCACTTACTGAACACACGTTATATTACTGTGCACACAATATATCAGTTACTGAGCACTCATTATACCACTTACTGAGCACACACATTATATAACCTATTGACCACACACGTTATATCACTTACTGAGCACACACATTATATCATTAACTGAGCACACATATGATATAACCTACAGAGTACAAAGATTATATCACTTACTGAGCACACGCATTATATCACTTACTGAGCATACATTATATCATTAATGAGCACACATTATATGACTTACTAGGCACACACATTATATCGGTTACTGAGCACACACATTATATCGCTTACTGAGCACACACATTATATAAACTAATGAGCACACAATTTATATCACTTACTGAGCACACACATTATATCACTTACTGAGCACACACATTATATCACTTACAGAGCACATACATTATATCACTTACTGAGCACTCACATTGTTTCACTTATTGAGCACACACATTGTTTCACTTACTGACCACACACATTATATCAATTACTGAGCACACACATTATATCACTTACTGAGCACACATTATATCAATTATTGAGCACACACATTATATCAGTTACAGAGCAGACACATTATATCACTTATTGAGCACACACATGATATCAATTATTGAGCACACACGTTATATCACTTACTGAGCACACACATTATATCACCTACTGAACATACACATAATATCACTTACTGAAAATACTTTATGTCATTAATGAGCACACACATTATTTAACCTACTGAGCACACACATTATATCACTTACTGAACACACATATTGTTTCACTTCCTGAGCACACTCATTATAGCACTTACAAAGCACACACTTTAAATCACTTACTGAGCACACACATTATATCACATGTTGAGCACACACTGTATATCACTTACTGAGCATGCACATCATATCAATTTCTGAATGCACACTTATAACATCTGTGCTCAGCAAGTGAAATTATCAATTACTGAGCACAAACATTTTATAACCTAAAGAGAAAACACGTTATATCAACAACTGAGCACACACAATATATAACCTACTCCTGACATACATTATATCACTGACTGAGCACACACATTATATGCCCTACTAAGCACACACATATCACTTATTGAGCACACACATTATCTCACTTAATGAGCACACTCATTCTCTCACTTACTGAGCACACACATTATATCACACACTGAGCACACACATTATATCACTTACTGAGCACACACATTTTATCATTAACTGAGCACACCCATTATAAAAGCTACTGAGCACACACATTATCTCAGTTATTGAGCGCACATGTGATCTAACCTACTGAGAACACACATTACATAACATAGTGAGCACACACATTATATCACTTACTGAGCACAGATTATATGACTTACTGAGCACACACATTATATCAATTACTGAGCACACACATTATATCAATTAATGAGAACACACATTATATCACTTACTGAGCACAGACATTATATCACTTATTGAGCACACACTATATCACGTACTGAGCAAACACATTATGTAACCTACTGAGCACACACATTATATAACCTACTGAGCACACACATTATATCACTTACTGAGCACACACGTTATATCACTTACTGAGCACACAAATTATCTCAATTACTGAGCACACATGTTATATAACCTACTCCTGACATACATCACTTACTGAGCACACATATTATATAGCCTACTAAGCACACACATATCACATATTGAGCACACACATTATATGACTTACTGAGCACACACATTTTTCACTTACTGAGCACACACATTATATCTTTTACTGAGCAAACACATTATATCGCTTACTGAGCACACACATTATATCGCTTACTGAGCACACACATTATATGACTTACTGAACACACATTATATCACTGACTGAACACACACATTATATCACTTACTGAGCACACACATTATATAACTTAGTGAGCACACAATTTATATAACCTACAGAGCACAAACATTATATCACTTACTGAGCACATACATTAAATCACTTACTGAACACACACATTATATCAATTAATTAGAACACACACTATATCACTTACTGAGCACACACATTATATAACCGACTGAGCACACACATTATATAACCTACTGAGCACACACATTATATAACCTACTGAGCACACACATTATATAACCTACTGAGCACACACATTTTATCACTTACTGAGCACAAACGTTATATCACTTACTGAGCACATACATTTTATCATTATCTCAGCCCACCCATTATATCTCCTACTGAGCACACAAATTATCTCAATTACTGAGCACACATGTTATATAACCTACTCCTGACATACATCACTTACTGAGCACACATATTATATAGCCTACTAAGCACACACATATCACATATTGAGCACACACATTATATGACTTACTGAGCACACACATTTTTCACTTACTGAGCATACACATTATCTCACTTACTGAGCACACACATTATATAACCAACTGAGCACGCAAATGATATCACTTACTGAGCCCATGTTATTTCATTTAATGAGCACACACATTATATAACCTACTGAGCACACATGTTATATCACATACTGTGCACTCACGATGTTTCAGTTACTGAGCACACACATTATATTACTTACTGAGCACACACATTATATCACTTACTGAGCACACACATTATATCAATTACAGAACACAAACATTATTTCACTTACTGAGCACACACATTATATCACTTACTGAGCACACATTATATCAGTTATTGAGCACACAAATTATATCACTTACTGAGCACATATTATATCATTTACTGAGCACACACGTTATATAACCTACTCAGCACACATGTTATAGCACTTACTGAGCACTCACGATGTTATAGTTACTGAGCACACACATTATATCACTTACTGAGCACACACATTATATCAATTACAGAACACAAACATTATATCACTTACTGAGCAAACACATTATATCAATTAATGAGAACACACACTATATCACTTACTGTGCACACACATTATGTAACCTACTGAGCACACACATTATATAACCTACTGAGCACACACATTTTATCACTTACTGAGCACACACGTTATATCACTTACTGAGCAAATACATTTTATCATTATCTCAGCACACCCATTATATCACCTACTGAGCACACAAATTATCTGAATTACTAAGCACACATGTTATATAACCTACTCCTGACATACATCACTTACTGAGCACACATATTATATAGCCTACTAAGCACACACATATCACATATTGAGCACACACATTATATGACTTACTGAGCACACACATTTTTCACTTACTGAACACACACATTATATGACTTACTGAGCTCACACATTATATCACTTACTGAGCACACAAACTGTATTACATACTGAGCACGCACATTGCTTCACTTACTGAGCACACATTATATCACATACTGAGCACACATTATATCACTTACTGAGCACACACATTATATCACGTACTGAGCACACACATTATCTCATTAACTGACCACACACATTCTCACACTTACTGAGCACACAAGTTATATCACTTACAGAGCACACAAATTTTATCACATACTGAGCACACACTTTGTTTCACTTACTGAGCACACACATTATATCACTTGCTGAGCACACACATTATATGACTTACTGAGCACACAAATTGTATCACATACTGAGCACACACATTGTTTCACTTACTGAGCACACATTATATCCCTTACTGAGCACACACATTATATCACTTACTGAGCACACACACTCTCTCACTTACTGAGCACACACATTATATGACTTACTGAGCACACACATTATATGACTTACTGAGCACACACATTATCTCACTTATTGAGCACACACAATCTCTCACTTACTGAGCACACAAGTTATATCACATACTGAGCACACACTTTTTTACACTTACTGAGCACACACATTATATAACCTACTGAGCACACACTGTATATCACTTACTGAGCGCACACATTATATCACTTACTGAATGCACACTTTATATCACTTATTGAGCACAGATGTTATATCAGTTACGGAGCACAAACATTATATAATCTACAGAGCACACACGTTATATCACTTACTGAACACACACATAATATCACTTACTGAGCACACATTATAGCACTTACAGAGCACACACGTTATATCACTTACTGAGCACACACGTTATATTACACACTGAGCACACACTGTATATCACTTACTGAGCGCACACATTATATCACTTACTGAATGCACACTTTATATCACTTACTGAGCACTGAGCGCACACATTATATCACTTAGTGAATGCACACTTTATATCACTTACTGAGCACAGATATTATATCAGTTACTGAGCACAAACTTTTTATAACCTACAGAGCAGACACGTTATAACAATGACTGAGCACACACATTTTAATCACTTACTGAGCATACATTATATCATTAATGAGGACACATTATATAACCTAATGAGCACACACATTATATAACCTACTGAGCACACATTATATCACTTACTGAGCACAAACATTATATCATTAACTGAGCACACACATGATATAACCTACAGAGCACAAATATTATATCACTTACTGAGCACACACATTATATCATTTACTGAGTACACGGATTATATCAATTAATGAGAACTCACATTATATCACTTACTGAGCACACTTTATATCACTTATTGAACACAAACATTATATCACTTACTGAGCACAGATTTATATCACTTACTGAGCACACACATTATATAACCTACTGAGCACGCAAATGATATCACTTACTGAGCCCATGTTATATCATTTACTGAGCACACACATTATATAACCTACTGAGCACACATGTTATATCAATTACTGTGCACTCACGTTGTTTCAGTAACATAGCACACACATTATATTACTTACTGAGCACACATATTATATCATTTACTGAGCGCACACATTATATCAATTACAGATCACAAACATTATTTCACTTACTGAGCACACACATTACATCACTTACTGAGCACACATTATATCACTTATTGAGCACACAAATTATATCACTTACTGAGCACATATTATATCATTTACTGAGCACACACGTTATATAAACTACTCAGCACACATGTTATATCACTTACTGAGCACTCACGTTGTTTCAGTTACTGAGCACAAACATTATATCACTTGCTGAGCACACACATTATATCACTTACTGAGCACACCCATTATATCAATTACAGAACACAAACATTATATCACTTACTGAGCACACACATTATATCAATTAATGAGAACACACTCTATATCACTTACTGAGCACACACATTATGTAACCTACTGAGCACACACATTATATAACCTACTGAGCACACACATTTTATCACTTACTGAGCACACACATTATATCACTTACTGAGCACATACATTTTTTCATTATCTCAGCACACCCATTATATCACCTACTGAGCACACAAACTATCTCAATTACTGAGCACACATATTATATAGCCTACTAAGCACACACATATCACATAGCGAGCACACACATTATATGACTTACTGAGCACACACATTTTTCACGTACTGAGCACACACATTATATGACTTACTGAGCACACAAATTGTATCACATAGTGAGCACACACATTGTTTCACTGACTGAGCACACATTATATCACTTACTGAGCACACATGTTATATCACTTACTGAGAACTCACATTATATCACTTACTGAGCACACACATTATATGACTTACTGAGCACACACATTATATGACTTACTGAGCACACACATTATCTCACTTACTGAGCACACACAATCTCTCACTTACTGAGCACACACATTATATTACTTACTGAGCACACACATTATATGACTTACTGAGCACACACATTATCTCACTTATTGAGCACACACAATCTCTCACTTACTGAGCACACAAGTTATATCACTTACTGAGCACACAAATTTTATCACATACTGAGCACACACTTTGTTTCACTTACTGAGCACACACATTATATAACCTACTGAGCACACACTGTATATCACTTACTGAATGCACACTTTATATCACTTACTGAACACAGATGTTATATCAGTTACGGAGCACAAACATGATATAATCTACAGAGCACACACGTTATATCACTTACTGAACACACACATAATATCACTTACTGAGCACACATTATAGCACTTACAGAGCACACACGTTATATCACTTACTGAGCACACACATTATATCACACACTGAGCACACACTGTATATCACTTACTGAGCGCACACATTATATCACTTACTGAATGCACACTTTATATCACTTACTGAGCACTGAGCGCACACATTATATCACTTAGTGAATGCAAACTTTATATCACTTACTGAGCACAGATATTATATCAGTTACTGAGCAGAAACTTTTTATAACCTACAGAGCAGACACGTTATAACAATGACTGAGCACACACATTTTAATCACTTACTGAGCATACATTATATCATTAATGAGCACACATTGTATAACCTACTGAGCACACACATTATATCACTTACTGAGCACACACATTATATCATTTACTGAGCACACGGATTATATCAATTAATGAGAACTCACATTATATCACTTACTGAGCACACATTAAATCACTTATTGAACACAAACATTATATCACTTACTGAGCACAGATTTATATCACTTACTGAGCACACACATTATATAACCTACTGAGCACACAAATGATATCACTTACTGAGCCCATGTTATATCATTTACAGTGCACACACATTATATAACCTACTGAGCACACATATTATATCACTTACTGCGCACTCACGTTGTTTCAGTAACTGAGCACACACATTATATTACTTACTGAGCACACACATTATGTCATTTACTGAGCGCACACATTATATCAATTACAGAACACAAACATTATTTCACTTACTGAGCACACACATTATATCACTTACTGAGCACACATTATATCACTTACTGAGCACACATTATATCACTTATTGAGCACACAAATTATATCACTTACTGAGCACATATTATATCATTTACTGAGCACACGCGTTACATAAACTACTGAGCACACATGTTATATCACTTACTGAGCACTCACGTTGTTTCAGTTACTGAGCACACACATTATATCACTTGCTGAGCACACACATTATATCACTTACTGAGCACACACATTATATCAATTGCAGAACACAAACATATCACTTACTGAGCACACACATTATATCAATTAATGAGAACACACACTATATCACTTACTGAGCACACGCATTATATAACCTACTGAGCACACACATTTTATCACTTACTGAGCACACACATTATACAACCTACTGAGCACACACATTTTATCACTTACTGAGCACACACATTATATAACCTACTGAGCACACACATTTTATCACTTACTGAGCACACACATTATATAACCTACTGAGCACACACATTTTATCACTTACTGAGCACACACATTATATAACCTACTGAGCACACACATTTTATCACTTACTGAGCACACACATTATATAACCTACTGAGCACACACATTTTATCACTTACTGAGCACACACATTATAAAACCTACTGAGCACACACATTTTATCACTTACTGAGCACACACATTATGTAGCCGACTGAGCACACACATTTTATCACTTACTGAGCACACACATTATATAACCTACTGAGCACACACATTTTATCACTTACTGAGCACACATGTTATATCACTTACTGAGCACATACATTTCATCATTATCTCAGCACACCCATTATATCACCTACTGAGCACACATGTTATATAACCTACTCCTGACATACATAACTTTCTGAGCACACATATTATATAGCCTACTAAGCACACACATATCACATATTGAGCACACACATTATATGACTTACTGAGCACACAAATTGTATCACATACTGAGCACACGCATTGTTTCACTGACTGAGCACACATTATATCACTTATTGAGCACACACATTATATCACTTACTGAGAACTCACATTATATCACTTACTGAGCACACACATTATATGACTTACTGAGCACACACATTATATGACTTACTGAGCACACACAATCTCTCACTTACTGAACACACAAATTTTATCACATACTGAGCACACACTTTGTTTCACTTACTGAGCACACACATTATATAACCTACTGAGCACACACTGTATATCACTTACTGAGTGCACACATTATTTCACTTACTGAATGCACACTTTATATCACTTACTGAGCACAGATATTATATCAGTTACGGAGCACAAACATGATATAATCTACAGAGCACACACGTTATATCACTTACTGAACACACACATAATATCACTTACTGAGCACACATTATAGCACTTACAGAGCACACATGTAATATCACTTACTGAGCACACACATTATATCACACACTGAGCACACACTGTATATCACTTACTGAGCGCACACATTATATCACATAGTGAATGCACACTTTATATCACTGAGCACTGAGCGCACACATTATATCATTTAGTGAATGCACACTTTATATCACTTACTGAGCACAGATATTATATCAGTTACTGAGCACAAACTTTTTATAACCTACAGAGCTGACACGTTATAACAATGACTGAGCACACACTTTATATCACTTACTGAGCATACATTATATCATTAATGAGCACACATTATATAACCTACTGAGCACACACATTATATAACCTACTGAGCACACACATTATATCACTTACTGAGCGCACACACTATATCATTAACTGAGCACACACATGATATAACCTACAGAGCACAAACATTATATCACTTACTCAGCACACACTATATATCATTTACTGAGCACACGGAATATATCAATTAATGAGAACTCACATTATATCACTTGCTGAGCACACAAATTATATCACTTACTGAGCACACAAATTGGATCACATACTGAGCACAGACATTGTTTCACTTACTGAGCAAACACATTATGTCGCTTACTGAGCACACAAATTATATCGCTTACCGAGCACACACATTATATCGCTTACTGAGCACACACATTATATAACTTAGTGAGCACACAATTTATATAACCTACAGAGCACAAACATTATATCACTTACTGAGCACACACATTATATCACATACAGAGCACACACACTATATCAATTAATGAGGAGACAAACTATATCACTTACTGAGCACACACATTATGTAACCTACTGAGCACACACATTTTATAATCTACTGAGCAAAAACATTTTATCACTTACTGAGCATACATGTTATATCACTTACTGAGCACATACATTTTATCATTATCTCAGCACACCCATTATATCACTTACTGAGCACACAAATTATCTCAATTACTGAGCACACATGTTATATAACCTACTCCTGACATATATCACTTACTGAGCACATATATAGCCTACTAAGCACACACATATCACATATTGAGCACACACATTATATGACTTACTGAGCGCACACATTTTTCACTTACTGAGCATACACATTATCTCATTTACTGAGCACACACAATCTCTCACTTACTGAGCACACACATTGTATGACTTACTGAGCACACACATTATCTCACTTACTGAGCACACAAGTTATATCACTTACTGGACACACAATTTTTATCACATACTGAGCACACACTTTGTTTCACTTACTGAGCACACACATTATATAACCTACTGAGCACACACTGTATATCACTTACTGAGCGCACACATTATATCACTTACTGAATGCACACTTTATATCACTAACTGAGCACAGATATTTTCTCAGTTACGGAGCACAAACATTATATAATCTACAGAGCACACACGTTATATCACTTACGGAACACACACAAAATATCACTTACTGAGCACACATTATAGCACTTACAGAGCACACACGTTCTATCGCTTACTGAGCACACACATTATATCACATACTGAGCACACACTGTATATCACTTACTGAGCGCACACATTATATCACTTAGTCAATGCACACTTTATATCACTTACTGAGCACTGAGCGCACACATTATATCACTTAGTGAATGCACACTTTATATCACTTACTGAGCACAGATATTATATCAGTTACGGAGCACAAACATTATATAATCTACAGAGCACACACGTTATATCACTTAGTGAACACACACATAATATCACTTACTGAGCACACATTATAGCACTTACAGAGCACACACGTAATATCACTTACTGAGCACACACATTATATCACACACTGAGCACACACTGTATATCACTTATTGAGCGCACACATTATATCACTTAGTGAATGCACACTTTATATCACTGAGCACTGAGCGCACACATTATATCATTTAGTGAATGCACACTTTATATCACTTACTGAGCACAGATATTATATCAGTTACTGAGCACAAACTTTTTATAAGCTACAGAGCAGACACATTATAACAATGACTGAGCACACACGTTATATCACTTACCGAGCATACATTATATCATTAATGAGCACATATTATATAACCTACTGAGCACACACATAATATAACCTACTGAGCACACACATTATATCACTTACAGAGCACACACATTATATCATTAACTGAGCACACACATGATATATCCTACAGAGCACAAACATTATATCACTTACTCAGCACACACTTTATAACATTTACTGAGCACACGGATTATATCAATTAATGAGAACTCTCATTATATTACTTGCTGAGCACACAAATTATATCACTTACTGAGCACACAAATTCGATCATATACTGAGCACACACATTGTTTCACTTACTGAGCAAACACATTATATCACTTACTGAGCACACACATTATATCACTTACTGAGCACACACATTATATGACTTACTGAGCACACAAATTGTATCACATACTGAGCACACACATTGTTTCACTTACTGAGCACACATTATATCACTTACTGAGCACACACATTATATCACTTACTGAGCACTCACATTATATCACTTACTGAGCACACACATTATATGACTTACTGAGCACACACATTATATGACTTACTGAGCACACACCTTATCTCACTTACTGAGCACACACATTATATCATTTACTGAGCACACGGATTATATCAATTAATTAGAACTCACATTATATCACTTACTGAGCACACATTATATCACTTATTGAACACAAGCATTATATCACTTACTGAGCACAGATTTATATCACTTACTGAGCACACACATTATATAACCTACTGAGCACGCAAATGATATCACTTACTGAGCCCATGTTATATTATTTACTGAGCACACACATTATATAACCTACTGAGCACACATGTCATATCACTTACTGTTCACTCACGTTGTTTCAGTAATTGAGCACACACATTATATTACTTACTGAGCACACACATTATATCATTTACTGAGCGCACACATTATATCAATTACAGATCACAAACATTATTTCACTTACTGAGCACACACATTACATCACTTACTGAGCACACATTATATCACTTATTGAGCACACAAATTATATCACTTACTGAGCACATATTATATCATTTACTGAGCACACACGTTATATAAACTACTCAGCACACATGTTATATCACTTACTGAGCACTCACGTTGTTTCAGTTACTGAGCACACACATTATATCACTTGCTGAGCACACACATTATATCACTTACTGAGCACACCCATTATATCAATTACAGAACACAAACATTATATCACTTACTGAGCACACACATTATATCAATTAATGAGAACACACTCTATATCACTTACTGAGCACACACATTATGTAACCTACTGAGCACACACATTATATAACCTACTGAGCACACACATTTTATCACTTACTGAGCACACACGTTATATCACTTACTGAGCACATACATTTTTTCATTATCTCAGCACACCCATTATATCACCTACTGAGCACACAAACTATCTCAATTACTAAGCACACATATTATATAGCCTACTAAGTACACACATATCACATAGTGAGCACACACATTATATGACTTACTGAGCACACACATTTTTCACGTACTGAGCACACACATTATATGACTTACTGAGCACACAAATTGTATCACATAGTGAGCACACACATTGTTTCACTGACTGAGCACACATTATATCACTTACTGAGCACACATGTTATATCACTTACTGAGAACTCACATTATATCACTTACTGAGCACACACATTATATGACTTACTGAGCACACACATTATATGACTTACTGAGCACACACATTATCTCACTTACTGAGCACACACAATCTCTCACTTACTGAGCACACACATTATATTACTTACTGAGCACACACATTATATGACTTACTGAGCACACACATTATCTCACTTATTGAGCACACACAATCTCTCACTTACTGAGCACACAAGTTATATCACTTACTGAGCACACAAATTTTATCACATACTGAGCACACACTTTGTTTCACTTACTGAGCACACACATTATATAACCTACTGAGCACACACTGTATATCACTTACTGAATGCACACTTTATATCACTTACTGAACACAGATGTTATATCAGTTACGGAGCACAAACATGATATAATCTACAGAGCACACATGTTATATCACTTACTGAACACACACATAATATCACTTACTGAGCACACATTATAGCACTTACAGAGCACACACGTAATATCACTTACTGAGCACACACATTATATCACACACTGAGCACACACTGTATATCACTTACTGAGCGCACACATTATATCACTTACTGAATGCACACTTTATATCACTTACTGAGCACTGAGCGCACACATTATATCACTTAGTGAATGCAAACTTTATATCACTTACTAAGCACAGATATTATATCAGTTACTGAGCAGAAACTTTTTATAACCTACAGAGCAGACACGTTATAACAATGACTGAGCACACACATTTTAATCACTTACTGAGCATACATTATATCATTAATGAGCACACATTGTATAACCTAATGAGCACACACATTATATAACCTACTGAGCACACACATTATATCACTTACTGAGCACACACATTATATCATTTACTGAGCACACGGATTATATCAATTAATGAGAACTCACATTATATCACTTACTGAGCACACATTAAATCACTTATTGAACACAAACATTATATCACTTACTGAGCACAGATTTATATCAATTACTGAGCACACACATTATATAACCTACTGAGCACACAAATGATATCACTTACTGAGCCCATGTTATATCATTTACAGAGCACACACATTATATAACCTACTGAGCACACATGTTTTATCACTTACTGTGCACTCACGTTCTTTCAGTAACTGACCACACACATTATATTACTTACTGAGCACACACATTATATCATTTACTGAGCGCACACATTATATCAATTACAGAACACAAACATTATTTCACTTACTGAGCACACACATTATATCACTTACTGAGCACACATTATATCACTTACTGAGCACACATTATATCACTTATTGAGCACACAAATTATATCACTTACTGAGCACATATTATATCATTTACTGAGAACACACGTTATATAACCTACTCAGCACACATGTTATATCACTTACTGAGCACTCACGTTGTTTCAGTTACTGAGCACACACATTATATCACTTGCTGAGCACACACATTATATCACTTACTGAGCACACACATTATATCAATTGCAGAACACAAACATATCACTTACTGAGCACACACATTATATCAATTAATGAGAACACACACTATATCACTTACTGAGCACACGCATTATATAACCTACTGAGCACACACATTTTATCACTTACTGAGCACACACATTATACAACCTACTGAGCACACACATTTTATCACTTACTGAGCACACACATTATATAACCTACTGAGCACACACATTTTATCACTTACTGAGCACACACATTACATAACCTACTGAGCACACACATTTTATCACTTACTGAGCACACACATTATATAACCTACTGAGCACACACATTTTATCACTTACTGAGCACACACATTATATAACCTACTGAGCACACACATTTTATCACTTACTGAGCACACACATTATAAAACCTACTGAGCACACACATTTTATCACTTACTGAGCACACATGTTATATCACTTACTGAGCACATACATTTCATCATTATCTCAGCACACCCATTATATCACCTACTGAGCACACATGTTATATAACCTACTCCTGACATACATCACTTACTGAGCACACATATTATATAGCCTACTAAGCACACACATATCACATATTGAGCACACACATTATATGACTTACTGAGCACACACATTTTTCGCTTACTGAGCACACACATTATATGACTTACTGAGCACACAAATTGTATCACATACTGAGCACACGCATTGTTTCACTGACTGAGCACACATTATATCACTTATTGAGCACACACATTATATCACTTACTGAGAACTCACATTATATCACTTACTGAGCACACACATTATATGACTTACTGAGCACACACATTATATGACTTACTGAGCACACACAATCTCTCACTTACTGAGCACACAAATTTTATCACATACTGAGCACACACTTTGTTTCACTTACTGAGCACACACATTATATAACCTACTGAGCACACACTGTATATCACTTACTGAGTGCACACATTATTTCACTTACTGAATGCACACTTTATATCACTTACTGAGCACAGATATTATATCAGTTACGGAGCACAAACATGATATAATCTACAGAGCACACACGTTATATCACTTACTGAACACACACATAATATCACTTACTGAGCACACATTATAGCACTTACAGAGCACACATGTAATATCACTTACTGAGCATACACATTATATCACACACTGAGCACACACTGTATATCACTTACTGAGCGCACACATTATATCACATAGTGAATGCACTCTTTATGTCACTGAGCACTGAGCGCACACATTATATCATTTAGTGAATGCACACTTTATATCACTTACTGAGCACAGATATTATATCAGTTACTGAGCACAAACTTTTTATAACCTACAGAGCAGACACGTTATAACAATGACTGAGCACACACATTTTAATCACTTACTGAGCATACATTATATCATTAATGAGGACACATTATATAACCTAATGAGCACACACATTATATAACCTACTGAGCACACACATTATATCACTTACTGAGCACAAACATTATATCATTAACTGAGCACACACATGATATAACCTACAGAGCACAAATATTATATCACTTACTGAGCACACACATTATATCATTTACTGAGCACACGGATTATATCAATTAATTAGAACTCACATTATATCACTTACTGAGCACACATTTTATCACTTATTGAACACAAGCATTATATCACTTACTGAGCACAGATTTATATCACTTACTGAGCACACACATTATATAACCTACTGAGCACGCAAATGATATCACTTACTGAGCCCATGTTATATCATTTACTGAGCACACACATTATATAACCTACTGAGCACACATGTTATATCAATTACTGTGCACTCACGTTGTTTCAGTAACATAGCACACACATTATATTACTTACTGAGCACACATATTATATCATTTACTGAGCGCACACATTATATCAATTACAGATCACAAACATTATTTCACTTACTGAGCACACACATTACATCACTTACTGAGCACACATTATATCACTTATTGAGCACACAAATTATATCACTTACTGAGCACATATTATATCATTTACTGAGCACACACATTATATGACTTACTGAGCACACAAATTGTATCACATAGTGAGCACACACATTGTTTCACTGACTGAGCACACATTATATCACTTACTGAGCACACATGTTATATCACTTACTGAGAACTCACATTATATCACTTACTGAGCACACACATTATATGACTTACTGAGCACACACATTATATGACTTACTGAGCACACACATTATCTCACTTACTGAGCACACACAATCTCTCACTTACTGAGCACACACATTATATTACTTACTGAGCACACACATTATATGACTTACTGAGCACACACATTATCTCACTTATTGAGCACACACAATCTCTCACTTACTGAGCACACAAGTTATATCACTTACTGAGCACACAAATTTTATCACATACTGAGCACACACTTTGTTTCACTTACTGAGCACACACATTATATAACCTACTGAGCACACACTGTATATCACTTACTGAATGCACACTTTATATCACTTACTGAACACAGATGTTATATCAGTTACGGAGCACAAACATGATATAATCTACAGAGCACACACGTTATATCACTTACTGAACACACACATAATATCACTTACTGAGCACACATTATAGCACTTACAGAGCACACACGTTATATCACTTACTGAGCACACACATTATATCACACACTGAGCACACACTGTATATCACTTACTGAGCGCACACATTATATCACTTACTGAATGCACACTTTATATCACTTACTGAGCACTGAGCGCACACATTATATCACTTAGTGAATGCAAACTTTATATCACTTACTGAGCACAGATATTATATCAGTTACTGAGCAGAAACTTTTTATAACCTACAGAGCAGACACGTTATAACAATGACTGAGCACACACATTTTAATCACTTACTGAGCATACATTATATCATTAATGAGCACACATTGTATAACCTACTGAGCACACACATTATATCACTTACTGAGCACACACATTATATCATTTACTGAGCACACGGATTATATCAATTAATGAGAACTCACATTATATCACTTACTGAGCACACATTAAATCACTTATTGAACACAAACATTATATCACTTACTGAGCACAGATTTATATCACTTACTGAGCACACACATTATATAACCTACTGAGCACACAAATGATATCACTTACTGAGCCCATGTTATATCATTTACAGTGCACACACATTATATAACCTACTGAGCACACATATTATATCACTTACTGCGCACTCACGTTGTTTCAGTAACTGAGCACACACATTATATTACTTACTGAGCACACACATTATGTCATTTACTGAGCGCACACATTATATCAATTACAGAACACAAACATTATTTCACTTACTGAGCACACACATTATATCACTTACTGAGCACACATTATATCACTTACTGAGCACACATTATATCACTTATTGAGCACACAAATTATATCACTTACTGAGCACATATTATATCATTTACTGAGCACACGCGTTATATAAACTACTGAGCACACATGTTATATCACTTACTGAGCACTCACGTTGTTTCAGTTACTGAGCACACACATTATATCACTTGCTGAGCACACACATTATATCACTTACTGAGCACACACATTATATCAATTGCAGAACACAAACATATCACTTACTGAGCACACGCATTATATAACCTACTGAGCACACACATTTTATCACTTACTGAGCACACACATTATACAACCTACTGAGCACACACATTTTATCACTTACTGAGCACACACATTATATAACCTACTGAGCACACACATTTTATCACTTACTGAGCACACACATTATATAACCTACTGAGCACACATATTTTATCACTTACTGAGCACACACATTATATAACCTACTGAGCACACACATTTTATCACTTACTGAGCACACACATTATATAACCTACTGAGCACACATATTTTATCACTTACTGAGCACACACATTATAAAACCTACTGAGCACACACATTTTATCACTTACTGAGCACACATGTTATATCACTTACTGAGCACATACATTTCATCATTATCTCAGCACACCCATTATATCACCTACTGAGCACACATGTTATATAACCTACTCCTGACATACATCACTTACTGAGCACACATATTATATAGCCTACTAAGCACACACATATCACATATTGAGCACACACATTATATGACTTACTGAGCACACACATTTTTCGCTTACTGAGCACACACATTATATGACTTACTGAGCACACAAATTGTATCACATACTGAGCACACGCATTGTTTCACTGACTGAGCACACATTATATCACTTATTGAGCACACACATTATATCACTTACTGAGAACTCACATTATATCACTTACTGAGCACACACATTATATGACTTACTGAGCACACACATTATATGACTTACTGAGCACACACAATCTCTCACTTACTGAGCACACAAATTTTATCACATACTGAGCACACACTTTGTTTCACTTACTGAGCACACACATTATATAACCTACTGAGCACACACTGTATATCACTTACTGAGTGCACACATTATTTCACTTACTGAATGCACACTTTATATCATTTACTGAGCACAGATATTATATCAGTTACGGAGCACAAACATGATATAATCTACAGAGCACACACGTTATATCACTTACTGAACACACACATAATATCACTTACTGAGCACACATTATAGCACTTACAGAGCACACATATAATATCACTTACTGAGCACACACATTATATCACACACTGAGCACACACTGTATATCACTTACTGAGCGCACACATTATATCACATAGTGAATGCACTCTTTATGTCACTGAGCACTGAGCGCACACATTATATCATTTAGTGAATGCACACTTTATATCACTTACTGAGCACAGATATTATATCAGTTACTGAGCACAAACTTTTTATAACCTACAGAGCAGACACGTTATAACAATGACTGAGCACACACTTTATATCACTTACTGAGCATACATTATATCATTAATGAGCACACATTATATAACCTACTGAGCACACACATTATATAACCTACTGAGCACACACATTATATCACTTACTGAGCACACACACTATATCATTAACTGAGCACACACATGATATAACCTACAGAGCACAAACATTATATCACTTACTCAGCACACACATTATATCATTTACTGAGCACACGGAATATATCAATTAATGAGAAGTCACATTATATCACTTGCTGAGCACACAAATTATATCACTTACTGAGCACACAAATTGGATCACGTACTGAGCACACACATTGTTTCACTTACTGAGCAATCACATTATATCACTTACTGAGCAAACACATTATGTCGCTTACTGAGCACACAAATTATATCGCTTACCGAGCACACACATTATATCGCTTACTGAGCACACACATTATATAACTTAGTGAGAACACAATTTATATAACCTACAGAGCACAAACATTATATCACTTACTGAGCACACACATTATATCACTTACAGAGCACACACACTATATCAATTAATGAGGAGACACACTATATCACTTACTGAGCACACACATTATATAACCTACTGAGCAAACACATTTTATCACTTACTGAGCACACATGTTATATCACTTACTGAGCACATACATTTTATCATTATCTCAGCACACCCATTATATCACCTACTGAGCACACAAATTATCTCAATTACTGAGCACACATGTTATATAACCTACTCCTGACATATATCACTTACTGAGCACATATTATATAGCCTACTAAGCACACACTTATCACATATTGAGCACACACATTATATGACTTACTGAGCGCACACATTTTTCACTTACTGAGCATACGCATTATCTTATTTACTGAGCACACACAATCTCTCACTTACTGAGCACACACATTATATGACTTACTGAGCACACAAGTTATATCACTTACTGGACACACAATTTTTATCACATACTGAGCACACACTTTGTTTCACTTACTGAGCACACACATTATATAACCTACTGAGCACACACTGGATATCACTTACTGAGCGCACACATTATATCACTTACTGAATGCACACTTTATATCACTAACTGAGCACAGATATTTTCTCAGTTACGGAGCACAAACATTATATAATCTACAGAGCACACACGTTATATCACTTACGGAACACACACAAAATATCACTTACTGAGCACACATTATAGCACTTGCAGAGCACACACGTTCTATCGCTTACTGAGCACACACATTATATCACATACTGAGCACACACTGTATATCACTTACTGAGCGCACACATTATATCGCTTAGTGAATGCACACTTTATATCACTTACTGAGCACTGAGCGCACACATTATATCACTTAGTCAATGCACACTTTATATCACTTACTGAGCACAGATATTATATCACTTACTGAGCATACATTATAACATTAATGAGCACACATTATATATCCTACTGAGCACACACATTATATAACCTACTGAGCACACACATTATATCACTTACAGAGCACACAAATTATATCATTAACTGAGCACACACATGATATATCCTACAGAGCACAAACATTATATCACTTACTCAGCACACACTTTATATCATTTACTGAGCACACGGATTATATCAATTAATGAGAACTCACATTATATCACTTGCTGAGCACACAAATTGGATCACGTACTGAGCACACACATTGTTTCACTTACTGAGCAAACACATTATATCACTTACTGAGCAAACACATTATATCGCTTACTGAGCACACAAATTATATCGCTTACTGAGCACACACATTATATCGCTTACTGAGCACACACACTATATAACTTAGTGAGAACACAATTTATATAACCTACAGAGCGCAAACATTATATCACTTACTGAGCACACACATTATATCACTTACTGAGCACACACATTATATCAATTAATGAGAACACACACTATATCACTTACTGAGCACACACATTATGTAACCTACTGAGCACACACATTATATAACCTACTGAGCACACACATTTTATCACTTACTGAGCACATACATTTTATCATTATCTCAGCACACCCATTATATCACCTACTGAGCACACAAATTATCTCAATTACTGAGCACACATGTTATATAACCTAATCCTGACATCCATCACTTACTGAGCACACATATTATATAGCCTACTAAGCACACACATATCACATATTGAGCACACACATTATATGACTTACTGAGCACACACATTTTTCACTTACTGAGCATACACATTATCTCACTTACTGAGCACACACAATCTCTCACTTACTGAGCACACACATTATATGACTTACTGAGCACACAAATTGTATCACATACTGAGCACACACATTGTTTCACTTACTGAGCACACATTATATCACTTACTGAGCACACACATTATATCACTTACTGAGCACTCACATTATATCACTTACTGAGCACACACATTATATGACTTACTGAGCACACACATTATATGACTTACTGAGCACACACATTATCTCACTTACTGAGCACACAAGTTATATCACTTACTGGATACACAATTTTTATCACATACTGAGCACACACTTTGTTTCACTTACTGAGCACACACATTATATAACCTACTGAGCACACACTGTATATCACTTACTGAGTGCACACATTATATCACTTACTGAATGCACACTTTATATCACTAACTGAGCACAGATATTTTCTCAGTTACGGAGCACAAACATTATATAATCTACAGAGCACACACGTTATATCACTTACGGAACACACACAAAATATCACTTACTGAGCACACATTATAGCACTTACAGAGCACACACGTTCTATCGCTTACTGAGCACACACCTTATATCACATACTGAGCACACACTGTATATCACTTACTGAGCGCACACATTATTTCACTTAGTGAATGCACACTTTATATCACTTACTGAGCACTGAGCGCACACATTATATCACTAAGTCAATGCGCACTTTATATCACTTACTGAGCACGGATAGTATATCAGTTACGGAGCACAAACATTATATAATCTACAGAGCACACACGTTATATCACTTACTGAACACACACATAATATCACTTACTGAGCACAAATTATACCACTTACAAAGCACACACGTAATATCACTTACTGAGCACACACATTATATCACACACTGAGCACACACTGTATATCACTTACTGAGCGCACACATTATATCACTTAGTGAATGCACACTTTATATCACTGAGCACTGAGCGCACACATTATATCATTTAGTGAATGCACACTTTATATCACTTACTGAGCACAGATATTATATCAGTTACTGAGCACAAACTTTTTATAAGCTACAGAGCAGACACATTATAACAATTACTGAGCACACACGTTATATCACTTACTGAGCATACATTATAACATTAATGAGCACACATTATATAACCTATTGAGCACACACATTATATAACCTACTGAGCACACACATTATATCACTTACAGAGCACACACATTATATCATTAACTGAGCACACACATGATATATCCTACAGATCACAAACATTATATCACTTACTCATTACACACTTTATATCATTTACTGAGCACACGGATTATATCAATTAATGAGAACTCACATTATATCACTTACTGAGCACACAAATTGGATCACGTACTGAGCACACACATTGTTTCACTTACTGAGCAAACATATTATATCACTTACTGAGCAAACACATTATATTGCTTACTGAGCACACACATTATATCGCTTACTGAGCACACACATTATATCGCTTACTGAGCACACACACTACGTAACTTAGTGAGAACAAATTTATATAACCTACAGAGCACAAACATTATATCACTTACTGAGCACACACATTATATCACTTACTGAGCACACACATTATATCACTTAGTGAATGCACACTTTATATCACTTACTGAGCACAGATAGTATATCAGTTACTGAGCACAAACTTTTTATAACCTATAGAGCAGGCACGTTATAACAATGACTGAGCACACACGTTATATCACTTACTGAGCACACACATTATATCATTTACTGAGCACACGGATTATATCAATTAATTAGAACTCACATTATATCACTTACTGAGCATACATTATATCATTAATGAGCACACATTATATTACCTACTGAGCACACACATTATATTACTTACAGAGCACACACATTATATCATGAACTGAGCACACACATGATATATCCTACAGAGCACAAACATTATATCACTTACTCAGCACAAACTTTATATCATTTACAGAGCACACGGATTATATCAATTAATGAGAACTCACATTATATCACTTTCTGAGCACACAAATTGGTTCACGTACTGAGCACACACATTGTTTCACTTACTGAGCAAACACATTATATCACTTACTGAGCAAACACATTATATCGCTTACTGAGCACACACATTATATCGCTTACTGAGCACACACATTATATCGCTTACTGAGCACACACACTATATAACCTAGTGAGAACACAATTTATATAACCTACAGAGCACAAACATTATATCACTTACTGAGCACACACATTATATCACTTACTGAGCACACACATTATATCAATTAATGAGAACACACACTATATCACTTACTGAGCACACACATTATGTAACCTACTGAGCACACACATTATATAACCTACTGAGCACACACATTTTATCATTTACTGAGCACATACATTTTATAATTATCTCAGCACACCCATTATATCACCTACTGAGCACACAAATTATCTCAATTACTGAGCACACATGTTATATAACCTACTCCTGACATACATCACTTACTGAGCACACATATTATATAGCCTACTAAGCACACACATATCACATATTGAGCACACACATTATATGACTTACTGTGCACACACATTTTTCACTTACTGAGCATACACATTATCTCACTTACTGAGCACACACAATCTCTCACTTACTGAGCACACACATTATATGACATACTGAGCACACAAATTGTATCACATACTGAGCACACACATTGTTTCACTTACTGAGCACACATTATATCACTTACTGAGCACACACATTATATCACTTACTGAGCACTCACATTATATCACTTACTGAGCACACACATTATATGACTTACTGAGCACACACATTATATGACTTACTCAGCACACACATTATCTCACTTACTGAGCACACAAGTTATATCACTTACTGGACACACAATTTTTATCACATACTGAGCACACACTTTGTTTCACTTACTGAGCACACACATTATATAACCTACTGAGCACACACTGTATATCACTTACTGAGCGCACACATTATATCACTTACTGAATGCACACTTTATATCACTAACTGAGCACAGATATTTTCTCAGTTACGGAGCACAAACATTATATAATCTACAGAGCACACACGTTGTATCACTTACGGAACACACACAAAATATCTCTTGCTGAGCACACATTATAGCACTTACAGAGCACACACGTTATATCACATACTGAGCACCCACTGTATATCACTTACTGAGCGCACACATTATATCACTTAGTGAATGCACACTCTATATCACTTACTGAGCACTGAGCGCACACATTATATCACTTAGTCAATGCACACTTTATATCACTTACTGAGCACAGATATTATATCAGTTACTGAGCACAAACTTTTTATAACCTATAGAGCAGGCACGTTATAACAATGACTGAGCACACACGTTATATCACTTACTGAGCACACACATTATATCATTAATGAGCACACATTCTATAACCTACTGAGCACACACATTATGTCACTTACTGAGCACACACATTATATCATTAACTGAGCACACTCATGATATAACCTACAGAGCACAAATATTATATCACTTACTGAGCACACACATTATATCATTTACTGAGCACACGGATTATATCAATTAATTAGAACTCACATTATATCACTTACTGAGCACACATTTTATCACTTATTGAACACAAGCATTATATCACTTACTGAGCACAGATTTATGTCATTTACTGAGCACACACATTATATAACCGACTGAGCACGCAAATGATATCACTTACTGAGCCCATGTTATATCATTTACTGAGCACACACATTATATAACCTACTGAGCACACATGTTATATCACTTACTGAGCACTCACGTTGTTTCAGTTACTGAGCACACACATTATATTACTTACTGAGCACACACGTTATATCAATTACAGAACACAAACATTATTTCACTTACTGAGCACACACATTATATCACTTACTGAGCACATATTATATCATTTACTGAGCACACACATTATATAACCTACTGAGCACTCATGTTATATCACTTACTGAGCACTCACGTTGTTTCAGTTACTGAGCACACACATTATATCACTTACTGAGCACACACATTATATCACTTACTGAGCACACACAATATATCAATTACAGAACACAAACATTATATCACTTACTGAGCACACACATTATATCACTTTCTGAGCACACACATTATGTAACCTACTGAGCACACACATTATATAACCTACTGAGCACACACATTATATCACTTACTGAGCACACACATTATCTCACTTACTGAGCACACAAGTTATATCACTTACTGGACACACAATTTTTATCACATACTGAGCACACACTTTGTTTCACTTACTGAGCACACACATTATATAACCTACTAAGCACACACTGTATATCACTTACTGGGCGCACACATTATATCACTTACTGAATGCACACTTTATATCACTAACTGAGCACAGATATTTTCTCAGTTACGGAGCACAAACATTATATAATCTACAGAGCACACACGTTGTATCACTTACGGAACACACACAAAATATCTCTTGCTGAGCACACATTATAGCACTTACAGAGCACACACGTTATATCACATACTGAGCACACACTGTATATCACTTACTGAGCGCACACATTATATCACTTAGTGAATGCACACTCTATATCACTTACTGAGCACTGAGCGCACACATTATATCACTTAGTCAATGCACACTTTATATCACTTACTGAGCACAGATATTATATCAGTGACTGAGCACAACCTTTTTATAACCTATAGAGCAGGCACGTTATAACAATGACTGAGCACACACGTTATATCAATTACTGAGCACACACATTATATCATTAATGAGCACACATTCTATAAGCTACTGAGCACACACATTATGTCACTTACTGAGCACACACATAATATCATTAAGTGAGCACACACATGATATAACCTACAGAGCACAAATATTATATCACTTACTGAGCACACACATTATATCATTTACTGAGCACACGGATTATATCAATTAATTAGAAATCACATTATATCGCTTACTGAGCACACATTTTATCACTTATTGAACACAAGCATTATATCACTTACTGAGCACAGATTTATGTCATTTACTGAGCACACACATTATATAACCGACTGAGCACGCAAATGATATCACTTACTGAGCCCATGTTATATCATTTACTGAGCACACACATTATATAACCTACTGAGCACACATGTTATATCACTTACTGAGCACTCACGTTGTTTCAGTTACTGAGCACACACATTATATTACTTACTGAGCACACACGTTATATCAATTACAGAACACAAACATTATTTCACTTACTGAGCACACACATTATATCACTTACTGAGCACATATTATATCATTTACTGAGCACACACATTATATAACCTACTGAGCACTCATGTTATATCACTTACTGAGCACTCACGTTGTTTCAGTTACTGAGCACACACATTATATCACTTACTGAGCACACACATTATATCACTTACTGAGTACACACAATATATCAATTACAGAACACAAACATTATATCACTTACTGAGCACACACATTATATCACTTTCTGAGCACACACATTATGTAACCTACTGAGCACACACATTATATAACCTACTGAGCACACACATTATATCACTGACTGAGCACACACATTATATGACTTACTGAGCACACACATTATCTCACTTACTGAGCACACAAGTTATATCACTTACTGGACACACAATTTTTATCACATACTGAGCACACACTTTGTTTCACTTACTGAGCACACACATTATATAACCTACTAAGCACACACTGTATATCACTTACTGGGCGCACACATTATATCACTTACTGAATGCACACTTTATATCACTAACTGAGCACAGATATTTTCTCAGTTACGGAGCACAAACATTATATAATCTACAGAGCACACACGTTGTATCACTTACGGAACACACACAAAATATCTCTTGCTGAGCACACATTATAGCACTTACAGAGCACACACGTTATATCACATACTGAGCACACACTGTATATCACTTACTGAGCGCACACATTATATCACTTAGTGAATGCACACTCTATATCACTTATTGAGCCATGAGCGCACACATTATATCACTTAGTCAATGCACACTTTATATCACTTACTGAGCACAGATATTATATCAGTGACTGAGCACAACCTTTTTATAACCTATAGAGCAGGCACGTTATAACAATGACTGAGCACACACGTTATATCACTTACTGAGCACACACATTATATCATTAATGAGCACACATTCTATAACCTACTGAGCACACACATTATGTCACTTACTGAGCACACACATAATATCATTAAGTGAGCACACACATGATATAACCTACAGAGCACAAACATTATATCACTTACTGAGCACACACATTATATCATTTACTGAGCACACGGATTATATCAATTAATTAGAACTCACATTATATCACTTACTGAGCACACATTATATCACTTATTGAACACAAGCATTATATCACTTACTGAGCACAGATTTATGTCATTTACTGAGCACACACATTATATAACCGACTGAGCACGCAAATGATATCACTTACTGAGCCCATGTTATATCATTTACTGAGCACACAAATTATATAACCTACTGAGCACACATGTTATATCACTTACTGAGCACTCACGTTGTTGCAGTTACTGAGCACACACATTATATTACTTACTGAGCACACACATTATCTCACTTACTGAGCACACACATTATATCAATTAATGAGAACACACACTATATCACTTACTGAGCACACACATTATGTAACCTACTGAGCACACACATTATATAACCTACTGAGCACACACATTTTATCACTTACTGAGCACATACATTTTATCATTATCTCAGCACACCCATTATATCACCTACTGAGCACACAAATTATCTCAATTACTGAGCACACATGTTATATAACCTACTCCTGACATCCATCACTTACTGAGCACACATATTATATAGCCTACTAAGCACACACATATCACATATTGAGCACACACATTATATGACTTACTGAGCACACACATTTTTCACTTACTGAGCATACACATTATCACACTTACTGAGCACACACAATCTCTCACTTACTGAGCACACACATTATATGACTTACTGAGCACACAAATTGTTTCACTTACTGAGCACACATTATATCACTTACTGAGCACACACATTATATCACTTACTGAGCACTCACATTATATCACTTACTGAGCACACACATTATATGACTTACTGAGCACACACATTATATGACTTACTGAGCACACACATTATCTCACTTACTGAGCACACAAGTTATATCACTTACTGGACACACAATTTTTATCACATACTGAGCACACACTTTGTTTCACTTACTGAGCACACACATTATATAACCTACTGAGCACACACTGTATATCACTTACTGAGCGCACACATTATATCACTTACTGAATGCACACTTTATATCACTAACTGAGAACAGATATTTTCTCAGTTACGGAGCACAAACATTATATAATCTACAGAGCACACACGTTATATCACTTACGGAACACACACAAAATATCACTTACTGAGCACACATTATAACACTTACAGAGCACACACGTTCTATCACTTACTGAGCACACACATTATATCACATACTGAGCACACACTGTATATCACTTACTGAGCACTGAGCGCACACATTATATCACTTAGTCAATGCACACTTTATATCACTTACTGAGCACAGATATTATATCAGTTACTGAGCACAAACTTTTTATAACCTATAGAGCAGGCGCATTATAACAATGACTGAGCACACACGTTATATCACTTACTGAGCACACACATTATATCATTAATGAGCACACATTCTATAACCTACTGAGCACACACATTGTGTCACTTACTGAGCACACACATTATATCATTAACTGAGCACACTCATGATATAACCTACAGAGCACAAATATTATATCACTTACTGAGCACACACATTATATCATTTACTGAGCACACGGATTATATCAATTAATTAGAACTCACATTATATCACTTACTGAGCACACATTTTATCACTTATTGAACACAAGCATTATATCACTTACTGAGCACAGATTTATGTCATTTACTGAGCACACACATTATATAACCGACTGAGCACGCAAATGATATCACTTACTGAGCCCATGTTATATCATTTACTGAGCACACAAATTATATAACCTACTGAGCACACATGTTATATCACTTACTGAGCACTCACGTTGTTGCAGTTACTGAGCACACACATTATATTACTTACTGAGCACACACATTATCTCACTTACTGAGCACACACATTATATCAATTAATGAGAACACACACTATATCACTTACTGAGCACACACATTATGTAACCTACTGAGCACACACATTATATAACCTACTGAGCACACACATTTTATCACTTACTGAGCACATACATTTTATCATTATCTCAGCACACCCATTATATCACCTACTGAGCACACAAATTATCTCAATTACTGAGCACACATGTTATATAACCTGCTCCTGACATCCATCACTTACGGAGCACACATATTATATAGCCTACTAAGCACACACATATCACATATTGAGAACACACATTATATGACTTACTGAGCACACACATTTTTCACTTACTGAGCATACACATTATCTCACTTACTGAGCACACACAATCTCTCACTTACTGAGCACACACATTATATGACTTACTGAGCACACAAATTGTATCACATACTGAGCACACACATTGTTTCACTTACTGAGCACACATTATATCACTTACTGAGCACACACATTATATCACTTACTGAGCACTCACATTATATCACTTACTGAGCACACACATTATATGACTTACTGAGCACACACATTATATGACTTACTGAGCACACACATTATCTCACTTACTGAGCACACAAGTTATATCACTTACTGGACACACAATTTTTATCACATACTGAGCACACACTTTGTTTCACTTACTGAGCACACACATTATATAACCTACTGAGCACACACTGTATATCACTTACTGAGCGCACACATTATATCACTTACTGAATGCACACTTTATATCACTAACTGAGAACAGATATTTTCTCAGTTACGGAGCACAAACATTATATAATCTACAGAGCACACACGTTATATCACTTACGGAACACACACAAAATATCACTTACTGAGCACACATTATAGCACTTACAGAGCACACACGTTCTATCACTTACTGAGCACACACATTATATCACATACTGAGCACACACTGTATATCACTTACTGAGCACTGAGCGCACACATTATATCACTTAGTCAATGCACACTTTATATCACTTACTGAGCACAGATATTATATCAGTTACTGAGCACAAACTTTTTATAACCTATAGAGCAGGCGCATTATAACAATGACTGAGCACACACATTATATCACTTACTGAGCACACACATTATATCATTAATGAGCACACATTCTATAACCTACTGAGCACACACATTGTGTCACTTACTGAGCACACACATTATATCATTAACTGAGCACACTCATGATATAACCTACAGAGCACAAATATTATATCACTTACTGAGCACACACATTATATCATTTACTGAGCACACGGATTATATCAATTAATTAGAACTCACATTATATCACTTACTGAGCACACATTTTATCACTTATTGAACACAAGCATTATATCACTTACTGAGCACAGAATTATGTCATTTACTGAGCACACACATTATATAACCGACTGAGCACGCAAATGATATCACTTACTGAGCCCATGTTATATCATTTACTGAGCACACACATTATATAACCTACTGAGCACACAAGTTATATCACTTACTGGACACACAATTTTTATCACATACTGAGCACACACTTTGTTTCACTTACTGAGCACACACATTATATAACCTACTAAGCACACACTGTATATCACTTACTGGGCGCACACATTATATCACTTACTGAATGCACACTTTATATCACTAACTGAGCACAGATATTTTCTCAGTTACGGAGCACAAACATTATATAATCTACAGAGCACACACGTTGTATCACTTACGGAACACACACAAAATATCTCTTGCTGAGCACACATTATAGCACTTACAGAGCACACACGTTATATCACATACTGAGCACACACTGTATATCACTTACTGAGCGCACACATTATATCACTTAGTCATTGCACACTTTATATCACTTACTGAGCACTGAGCGCACACATTATATCACTTAGTCAATGCACACTTTATATCACTTACTGAGCACAGATATTATATCAGTGACTGAGCACAACCTTTTTATAACCTATAGAGCAGGCACGTTATAACAATGACTGAGCACACACGTTATATCACTTACTGAGCACACACATTATAACATTAATGAGCACACATTCTATAACCTACTGAGCACACACATTATGTCACTTACTGAGCACACACATAATATCATTAAGTGAGCACACACATGATATAACCTACAGAGCACAAACATTATATCACTTACTGAGCACACACATTATATCATTTACTGAGCACACGGATTATATCAATTAATTAGAACTCACATTATATCACTTACTGAGCACACATTATATCACTTATTGAACACAAGCATTATATCACTTACTGAGCACAGATTTATGTCATTTACTGAGCACACACATTATATAACCGACTGAGCTCGCAAATGATATCACTTACTGAGCCCATGTTATATCATTTACTGAGCACACAAATTATATAACCTACTGAGCACACATGTTATATCACTTACTGAGCACTCACGTTGTTGCAGTTACTGAGCACACACATTATATTACTTACTGAGCACACACATTATCTCACTTACTGAGCACACACATTATATCAATTAATGAGAACACACACTATATCACTTACTGAGCACACACATTATGTAACCTACTGAGCACACACATTATATAACCTACTGAGCACACACATTTTATCACTTACTGAGCACATACATTTTATCATTATCTCAGCACACCCATTATATCACCTACTGAGCACACAAATTATCTCAATTACTGAGCACACATGTTATATAACCTACTCCTGACATCCATCACTTACTGAGCACACATATTATATAGCCTACTAAGCACACACATATCACATATTGAGCACACACATTATATGACTTACTGAGCACACACATTTTTCACTTACTGAGCATACACATTATCTCACTTACTGAGCACACACAATCTCTCACTTACTGAGCACAAACATTATATGACTTACTGAGCACACAAATTGTATCACATACTGAGCACACACATTGTTTCACTTACAGAGCACACATTATATCACTTACTGAGCACACACATTATATCACTTACTGAGCACTCACATTATATCACTTACTGAGCACACACATTATATGACTTACTGAGCACACACATTATATGACTTACTGAGCACACACATTATCTCACTTACTGAGCACACAAGTTATATCACTTACTGGACACACAATTTTTATCACATACTGAGCACACACTTTGTTTCACTTACTGAGCGCACACATTATATCACTTACTGAATGCACACTTTATATCACTAACTGAGAACAGATATTTTCTCAGTTACGGAGCACAAACATTATATAATCTACAGAGCACACACGTTATATCACTTACGGAACACACACAAAATATCACTTACTGAGCACACATTATAGCACTTACAGAGCACACACGTTCTATCACTTACTGAGCACACACATTATATCACATACTGAGCACACACTGTATATCACTTACTGAGCACTGAGCACACACATTATATCACTTAGTCAATGCACACTTTATATCACTTACTGAGCACAGATATTATATCAGTTACTGAGCACAAACTTTTTATAACCTATAGAGCAGGCGCGTTATAACAATGACTGAGCACACACGTTATATCACTTACTGAGCACACACGTTATATCATTAATGAGCACACATTCTATAACCTACTGAGCACACACATTATGTCACTTACTGAGCACACACATTATATCATTAACTGAGCACACTCATGATATAACCTACAGAGCACAAATATTATATCACTTACTGAGCACACACATTATATCATTTACTGAGCACACGGATTATATCAATTAATTAGAACTCACATTATATCACTTACTGAGCACACATTTTATCACTTATTGAACACAAGCATTATATCACTTACTGAGCACAGATTTATGTCATTTACTGAGCACACACATTATATAACCGACTGAGCACGCAAATGATATCACTTACTGAGCCCATGTTATATCATTTACTGAGCACACACATTATATAACCTACTGAGCACACATGTTATATCACTTACTGAGCACTCACGTTGTTTCAGTTACTGAGCACACACATTATATTACTTACTGAGCACACACGTTATATCAATTACAGAACACAAACATTATTTCACTTACTGAGCACACACATTATATCACTTACTGAGCACATATTATATCATTTACTGAGCACACACATTATATAACCTACTGAGCACTCATGTTATATCACTTACTGAGCACTCACGTTGTTTCAGTTACTGAGCACACACATTATATCACTTACTGAGCACACACATTATATCACTTACTGAGCACACACAATATATCAATTACAGAACACAAACATTATATCACTTACTGAGCACACACATTATATCACTTTCTGAGCACACACATTATGTAACCTACTGAGCACACACATTATATAACCTACTGAGCACACACATTATATCACTTACTGAGCACACACATTATATGACTTACTGAGCACACACATTATCTCACTTACTGAGCACACAAGTTATATCACTTACTGGACACACAATTTTTATCACATACTGAGCACACACTTTGTTTCACTTACTGAGCACACACATTATATAACCTACTAAGCACACATTGTATATCACTTACTGGGCGCACACATTATATCACTTACTGAATGCACACTTTATATCACTAACTGAGCACAGATATTTTCTCAGTTACGGAGCACAAACATTATATAATCTACAGAGCACACACGTTGTATCACTTACGGAACACACACAAAATATCTCTTGCTGAGCACACATTATAGCACTTACAGAGCACACACGTTCTATCACTTACTGAGCACACACATTATATCACATACTGAGCACACACTCTATATCACTTACTGAGCGCACACATTATATCACTTAGTGAATGCACACTTTATATCACTTACTGAGCACTGAGCGCACACATTATATCACTTAGTCAATGCACACTTTATATCACTTACTGAGCACAGATATTATATCAGTTACTGAGCACAACCATTTTAAAACCTATAGAGCAGGCACGTTATAACAATGACTGAGCACACACGTTATATCACTTACTGAGCACACACATTATATCATTAATGAGCACACATTCTATAACCTACTGAGCACACACATTATGTCACTTACTGAGCACACACATAATATCATTAAGTGAGCACACATATGATATAACCTACAGAGCACAAACATTATATCACTTACTGAGCACACACATTATATCATTTACTGAGCACACGGATTATATCAATTAATTAGAACTCACATTATATCACTTACTGAGCACACATTTTATCACTTATTGAACACAAGCATTATATCACTTACTGAGCACAGATTTATGTCATTTACTGAGCACACACATTATATAACCGACTGAGCACGCAAATGATATCACTTACTGAGCCCATGTTATATCATTTACTGAGCACACACATTATATAACCTACTGAGCACACATGTTATATCACTTACTGAGCACTCACGTTGTTTCAGTTACTGAGCACACACATTATATTACTTACTGAGCACACACGTTATATCACTTACTGAGCACATATTATATCATTTACTGAGCACACACATTATATAACCTACTGAGCACTCATATTATATCACTTACTGAGCACTCACGTTGTTTCAGTTTTGAGCACACACATTATATCACTTACTGAGCACACACATTATATCACTTACTGAGCACACACAATATATCAATTACAGAACACAAACATTATATCACTTACTGAGCACACACATTATATCACTTTCTGAGCACACACATTATGTAACCTACTGAGCGCACACATTATATAACCTACTGAGCACACACATTATATCACTTACTGAGCACACACATTATATGACTTACTGAGCACACACATTATCTCACTTACTGAGCACACAAGTTATATCACTTACTGGACACACAATTTTTATCACATACTGAGCACACACTTTGTTTCACTTACTGAGCACACACATTATATAACCTACTAAGCACACACTGTATATCACTTACTGGGCGCACACATTATATCACTTACTGAATGCACACTTTATATCACTAACTGAGCACAGATATTTTCTCAGTTACGGAGCACAAACATTATATAATCTACAGAGCACACACGTTGTATCACTTACGGAACACACACAAAATATCTCTTGCTGAGCACACATTATAGCACTTACAGAGCACACACGTTATATCACATACTGAGCACACACTGTATATCACTTACTGAGCGCACACATTATATCACCTAGTCAATGCACACTTGATATCACTTACTGAGCACTGAGCGCACACATTATATCACTTAGTCAATGCACACTTTATATCACTTACTGAGCACAGATATTATATCAGTGACTGAGCACAACCTTTTTATAACCTATAGAGCAGGCACGTTATAACAATGACTGAGCACACACGTTATATCACTTACTGAGCACACACATTATATCATTAATGAGCACACATTCTATAACCTACTGAGCACACACATTATGTCACTTACTGAGCACACACATAATATCATTAAGTGAGCACACACATGATATAACCTACAGAGCACAAACATTATATCACTTACTGAGCACACACATTATATCATTTACTGAGCACACGGATTATATCAATTAATTAGAACTCACATTATATCACTTACTGAGCACACATTATATCACTTATTGAACACAAGCATTATATCACTTACTGAGCACAGATTTATGTCATTTACTGAGCACACACATTATATAACCGACTGAGCACGCAAATGATATCACTTACTGAGCCCATGTTATATCATTTACTGAGCACACAAATTATATAACCTACTGAGCACACATGTTATATCACTTACTGAGCACTCACGTTGTTGCAGTTACTGAGCACACACATTATATTACTTACTGAGCACACACATTATCTCACTTACTGAGCACACACATTATATCAATTAATGAGAACACACACTATATCACTTACTGAGCACACACATTATATAACCTACTGAGCACACACATTTTATCACTTACTGAGCACATACATTTTATCATTATCTCAGCACACCCATTATATCACCTACTGAACACACAAATTATCTCAATTACTGAGCACACATGTTATATAACCTACTCCTGACATACATCACTTACTGAGCACACATATTATATAGCCTACTAAGCACACACATATCACATATTGAGCACACACTTTATATGACTTACTGAGCACACACATTTTTCACTTACTGAGCATACACATTATCTCACTTACTGAGCACACACAATCTCTCACTTACTGAGCACACACATTATATGACTTACTGAGCACACAAATTGTATCACATACTGAGCACACACATTGTTTCACTTACTGAGCACACATTATATCACTTACTGAGCACACACATTATATCACTTACTGAGCACTCACATTATATCACTTACTGAGCACACACATTATATGACTTACTGAGCACACACATTATATGACTTACTGAGCACACACATTATCTCACTTACTGAGCACACAAGTTATATCACTTACTGGACACACAATTTTTATCACATACTGAGCACACACTTTGTTTCACTTACTGAGCACACACATTATATAACCTACTGAGCACACACTGTATATCACTTACTGAGCGCACACATTATATCACTTACTGAATGCACACTTTATATCACTAACTGAGAACAGATATTTTCTCAGTTACGGAGCACAAACATTATATAACCTACAGAGCACACACGTTATATCACTTACGGAACACACACAAAATATCACTTACTGAGCACACATTATAGCACTTACAGAGCACACACGTTCTATCACTTACTGAGCACACACATTATATCACATACTGAGCACACACTGTATATCACTTACTGAGCACTGAGCGCACACATTATATCACTTAGTCAATGCACACTTTATATCACTTACTGAGCACAGATATTATATCAGTTACTGAGCACAAACTTTTTATAACCTATAGAGCAGGCGCGTTATAACAATGACTGAGCACACACGTTATATCACTTACTGAGCACACACATTATATCATTAATGAGCACACATTCTATAACCTACTGAGCACACACATTATGTCACTTACTGAGCACACACATTATATCATTAACTGAGCACACTCATGATATAACCTACAGAGCACAAATATTATATCACTTACTGAGCACACACATTATATCATTTACTGAGCACACGGATTATATCAATTAATTAGAACTCACATTATATCACTTACTGAGCACACATTTTATCACTTATTGAACACAAGCATTATATCACTTACTGAGCACAGATTTATGTCATTTACTGAGCACACACATTATATAACCGACTGAGCACGCAAATGATATCACTTACAGAGCCCATGTTATATCATTTACTGAGCACACACATTATATAACCTACTGAGCACACATGTTATATCACTTACTGAGCACTCACGTTGTTTCAGTTACTGAGCACACACATTATATTACTTACTGAGCACACACGTTATATCAATTACAGAACACAAACATTATTTCACTTACTGAGCACACACATTATATCACTTACTGAGCACATATTATATCATTTACTGAGCACACACATTATATAACCTACTGAGCACTCATGTTATATCACTTACTGAGCACTCACGTTGTTTCAGTTACTGAGCACACACATTATATCACTTACTGAGCACACACATTATATCACTTACTGAGCACACACAATATATCAATTACAGAACACAAACATTATATCACTTACTGAGCACACACATTATATCACTTTCTGAGCACACACATTATGTAACCTACTGAGCGCACACATTATATAACCTACTGAGCACACACATTATATCACTTACTGAGCACACACATTATATGACTTACTGAGCACACACATTATCTCACTTACTGAGCACACAAGTTATATCACTTACTGGACACACAATTTTTATCACATACTGAGCACACACTTTGTTTCACTTACTGAGCACACACATTATATAACCTACTAAGCACACACTGTATATCACTTACTGGGCGCACACATTATATCACTTACTGAATGCACACTTTATATCACTAACTGAGCACAGATATTTTCTCAGTTACGGAGCACAAACATTATATAATCTACAGAGCACACACGTTGTATCACTTACGGAACACACACAAAATATCTCTTGCTGAGCACACATTATAGCACTTACAGAGCACACACATTATATCACATACTGAGCACACACTGTATATCACTTACTGAGCGCACACATTATATCACTTAGTCAATGCACACTTTATATCACTTACTGAGCACTGAGCGCACACATTATATCACTTAGTCAATGCACACTTTATATCACTTACTGAGCACAGATATTATATCAGTGACTGAGCACAACCTTTTTATAACCTATAGAGCAGGCACGTTATAACAATGACTGAGCACACACGTTATATCACTTACTGAGCACACACATTATATCATTAATGAGCACACATTCTATAACCTACTGAGCACACACATTATGTCACTTACTGAGCACACACATAATATCATTAAGTGAGCACACACATGATATAACCTACAGAGCACAAACATTATATCACTTACTGAGCACACACATTATATCATTTACTGAGCACACGGATTATATCAATTAATTAGAACTCACATTATATCACTTACTGAGCACAGATATTATATCAGTGACTGAGCACAACCTTTTTATAACATATAGAGCAGGCACGTTATAACAATGACTGAGCACACACGTTATATCACTTACTGAGCACACACATTATATCATTAATGAGCACACATTCTATAACCTACTGAGCACACATATTATGTCACTTACTGAGCACACACATAATATCATTAAGTGAGCACACACATGATATAACCTACAGAGCACAAACATTATATCACCTACTGAGCACACACATTATATCATTTACTGAGCACACGGATTATATCAATTAATTAGAACTCACATTATATCACTTACTGAGCACACATTATATCACTTATTGAACACAAGCATTATATCACTTACTGAGCACAGATTTATGTCATTTACTGAGCACACACATTATATAACCGACTGAGCACGCAAATGATATCACTTACTGAGCCCATGTTATATCATTTACTGAGCATACAAATTATATAACCTACTGAGCACACATGTTATATCACTTACTGAGCACTCACGTTGTTGCAGTTACTGAGCACACACATTATATTACTTACTGAGCACACACATTATCTCACTTACTGAGCACACACATTATATCAATTAATGAGAACACACACTATATCACTTACTGAGCACACACATTATGTAACCTACTGAGCACACACATTATATAACCTACTGAGCACACACATTTTATCACTTACTGAGCACATACATTTTATCATTATCTCAGCACACCCATTATATCACCTACTGAACACACAAATTATCTCAATTACTGAGCACACATGTTATATAACCTACTCCTGACATACATCACTTACTGAGCACACATATTATATAGCCTACTAAGCACACACATATCACATATTGAGCACACACTTTATATGACTTACTGAGCACACACATTTTTCACTTACTGAGCATACACATTATCTCACTTACTGAGCACACACAATCTCTCACTTACTGAGCACACACATTATATGACTTACTGAGCACACAAATTGTATCACATACTGATCACACACATTGTTTCACTTACTGAGCACACATTATATCACTTACTGAGCACACACATTATATCACTTACTGAGCACTCACATTATATCACTTACTGAGCACACACATTATATGACTTACAGAGCACACACATTATATGACTTACTGAGCACACACATTATATCACTTACTGAGCACACCCTTTATATCACCTACTGAGCACACACATTATCTCAATTACTGAGCACACATGTGATTTAACCTACTGAGAACACAGATTATATAACATACTGAGCACACACATTATATAACCCACTGAGCATAAACATTATGTCACTTACTGAGCACACACAATTTGTCATTTACTGAGCATACATTTCATAAGACGTGCTGTACACACTCATTATATAACATGTTGAGCACACGCAGTACGTCACTTACTGAGCACACACATTATATCACTTACTGAGCACACATATTATATCACTTACTGAGCACACACATTATATCACTTATTGAGCACACACATTATGTCACTTAATGAGCACACGCATTATATCACTAACTGAGTACACAAATTACGTTACTTACTGAGCACTCACATTTTATACCCTACTAAGCCCACACATATCGCTTATTGAACACACACATTATATCACTTACTGAGCACACACATTCTCTCACTTACTGAGCACACACATTATATCACTTACTGAGCACCCCCATTATATAACCTACTGAGCCCACACATTATATAACCTACAGAGCACACACATTATATCACATATAGTGATATAATGTGTGGTCTCAGTAAGTGATATAATGTGTGCTCAGAAATTGATGTAATGTCTGCGCTCAGTAAGTGATATAATGTATGTGCTCAATAAATGATATACTGTGTGTGCTCAATAAGTGATAAAATGTGTGTGCTCAGTAAGTGATATAATGTTTGTGCTCAGTAGGTTTCATTATGTGTGTGCTCAGCAAGTGATGTACTGAGCACACACATTATATCACTGACTGAGCACACGCATTATATCAGTTACTGAGCACACACATTTTATCACTTACTGAGCACACACATTTTATCACTTACTGAGAACACACATTGCATCAATTACTGAGCATACATTATATCACTTACTGAGCCCACACATTGTATCACTTACAGAGCACATCAATTACTGAGAACACACATAATAAAAAGTACTGAACACAAACATTATATCACTTACTGAGCATACACGTTATATAACCTAGCAGCACACATGTTATATAACCTACTGAGCCCACACATTATATCACTTACTGAGCACACACGTTATATAACCTACTAAGCACACACATTATGGAACCTACTGAGCCCACACATTATATAACCTACTGAGCACACATTATATCACTTAATGAGCACACACTTTATATCATTTACTGAGCACACATATATAACCTACTGAGCACACACATTGTATCACGTACGGAGCATACATTGTTTCAGTTGAGCACACAATATATCACTTACTGAGCACACACATTATATCACTAACTGAGCACACACATTATATCACTTCCTGAGCTCACACATTTTATCAATTACTGAACACACACATTATATCACTTACTACGCACACACATTATATAACCTACTGAGCGCACATGTTATATCACTCACTGAACACACAAATTATATCACTCACTGAGCACACACTTTATATCACTCACAGAGCACACATATTATATCACTTATTGAGCACACATTATATCATTTACTGACCACACAAATTATATCACTTATTGAGCACACAAATTATATCACTTACTGAGCGCACACATAATAAAACCTACTGAGCACAAACATTATATCAATTACTGAGCACACACATTATATCATTTATTCAGCACACAACTATATCTCTTACTGAGAGCAGACAATATATCAATTTCTGACCACACATTATATCACTTACTGAGCCCACACATTAAGTGATATAATGTGTGCTCAGAAATTGATGTAATGTCTGCGCTCAGTCAGTGATATAATGTGTTAGCTCAATAAATGATATAATGTGTGCGCTCAAGAAATGATATACTGTGTGTGCTCAGTAAGTGATAAAATGTGTGTGCTCAGTAAGTGATATAATGTTTGTGCTCAGTAGGTTTCATTATGTGTGTGCTCAGCAAGTGATGTACTGAGCACACACATTATATCACTGACTGAGCACACGCATTATATCAGTTACTGAGCACACACATTTTATCACTTACTGAGCACACACATTTTATCACTTACTGAGAACACACATTGCATCAATTACTGAGCATACATTATATCACTTACTGAGCCCACACATTGTATCACTTACAGAGCACATCAATTACTGAGAACACACATAATAAAAAGTACTGAACACAAACATTATATCACTTACTGAGCATACACGTTATATAACCTAGCAGCACACATGTTATATAACCTACTGAGCCCACACATTATATCACTTACTGAGCACACACGTTATATAACCTACTAAGCACACACATTATGGAACCTACTGAGCCCACACATTATATAACCTACTGAGCACACATTATATCACTTAATGAGCACACACTTTATATCATTTACTGAGCACACATATATAACCTACTGAGCACACACATTGTATCACGTACGGAGCATACATTGTTTCAGTTGAGCACACAATATATCACTTACTGAGCACACACATTATATCACTAACTGAGCACACACATTATATCACTTCCTGAGCTCACACATTTTATCAATTACTGAACACACACATTATATCACTTACTACGCACACACATTATATAACCTACTGAGCGCACATGTTATATCACTCACTGAACACACAAATTATATCACTCACTGAGCACACACTTTATATCACTCACAGAGCACACATATTATATCACTTATTGAGCACACATTATATCATTTACTGACCACACAAATTATATCACTTATTGAGCACACAAATTATATCACTTACTGAGCGCACACATAATAAAACCTACTGAGCACAAACATTATATCAATTACTGAGCACACACATTATATCATTTATTCAGCACACAACTATATCTCTTACTGAGAGCAGACAATATATCAATTTCTGACCACACATTATATCACTTACTGAGCCCACACATTAAGTGATATAATGTGTGCTCAGAAATTGATGTAATGTCTGCGCTCAGTCAGTGATATAATGTGTTTGCTCAATAAATGATATAATGTGTGCGCTCAAGAAATGATATACTGTGTGTGCTCAGTAAGTGATAAAATGTGTGTGCTCAGTAAGTGATATAATGTTTGTGCTCAGTAGGTTTCATTATGTGTGTGCTCAGCAAGTGATGTACTGAGCACACACATTATATCACTGACTGAGCACACACATTTTATCACTTACTGAGCACACACATTTTATCACTTACTGAGAACACACATTGCATCAATTATTGAGCATACATTATATCACTTACTGAGCCCACACATTGTATCACTTACAGAGCACATCAATTACTGAGAACACACATAATAAAAAGTACTGAACACAAACATTATATCACTTACTGAGTACACAAGTTATATCAATTACTGAGCACACATTATATCACTTGCATAGCACACAGATTATATCACTTACTGAGAGCACACGTTATATCAATTACTGAGCACACACATTATATCAGTTACTGAGCACAAACGTTATACCACTTACTGAGCACACAATTTATATCACTTACTGAGCACACATTATTTCAATTAATGAGCACACATTATATCACTTAATGAGCACACACATTATATGACTCACTGAAAACACACATTATATCATTTAGTGAGCACACACATTATATCACTTACCAAGCACTCACATTATATAACCTAGTGAGCATACACATTATAACACTTACTGAACACACAAATTATATCACTTACTGAACACACAAATTATATCTCTCACTGAGCACACACTTTATATCACTCACAGAGCACACACATGATATCATTTAAAGAGCACACATACTATATCACTTACTGAGCACACCCATTATATCACTTACTGAGCACACAAATTATATCACTTACTGAGTACACACATTATATGACTTCCTGAGCAAACATGTTATTTCAATTACTAAGCACACATTATATCACTTACTGAGCACACACATTATATCTCTTACTGAGTACACATTATAACACTTTCATAATAGTCACATAATATAACCTACTGAGAACACTCTTTATATCTCTTGCTGAGCACATATATTATATCACTTACTGAGCTCACATTATATCACTCAAAGCGCGGACACATTATATCCCTTACTGAGCACACACATTATATCACTTACTGAGCACACACGTTATATAACCCACTAAGCACACACATTACGTAACCTACTGAGCCCACACATCATATAACCTACTGAGCAAACATTATATCACTTAATGAGCACACACTTTATATCATTTACTGAGCACACACATTACATCACTTACTAAGCACGCACTTTATATCATTTACTGAGCACACATATTATATAACCTACTGAGCACACACATTATATCACGTACGGAGCACACATTGTTTCAATTATTGAGCACACAATATATCACTTACTGAGCACACACGTTATATCACTAACTGACTACACAATTTATATCACTTACTGAGCACACATTATTTCAATTAATGAGCACACATTATATCACTTAATGAGCACACATTATATCACTTAATGAGCACACACATTATATGACTCACTGAACACACACATTATATCATTTAGTGAGCACACACATTATATCACTTACTGAGCACTCACATTATATAACCTACTGAGCATACACATTATAACACTTACTGAACGCACAAATTATATCTCTCACTGAGCACACACATTATATCACTCACAGAGCACACACGTTATATCATTTAAAGAGCACACATACTATATCACTTACTGAGCACACACATTATATAACGTACTGAACACAGACATTATATCACTTCCTGAGCACACACATTATATCAATTACTGAGCACACACATTATATCACTTACTGAGCACACACATTATATGACTTCCTGAGCAAACACGTTATTTCAATTACTAAGCACACAATATATCACTTACTGAGCACACACATTATATCACTTACTGAGCACACACATTACATCCCTTACTGAGCACACATTACATCACTTACTGAGCACACACATTATATCTCTTACTGAGTACACATTATATCACTTTCATAACAGTCACATAATATAACCTACTGAGAATACTCTTTATATCTCTTGCTGAGCACACATATTATATCACTTACTGAGCTCACATTATATCACTCACAGAGCAGACACATTATATCACTTACTGAGCACACACGTTATATAACCTACTAAGCACACACATTATGTAACCTACTGAGCCCACACATTATACTACCTACTGAGCACACATTATATCACTTAATGAGCACACACTTTATATCATTTACTGAGCACAAACATCACATCACTTACTGACCACATAAATTATATCACTTACTGGGCACACACATTATGTCACCCACAGATCACACACATTACATAATCTACTGAGCACGTATATTATATCATTTACTAAGCACACACATTATATCACTTACTGACCACACACATTATATAACATACTGAGCACACACATTATATGAGTTACTTAGAACACATATTATATAACCTACTGAATGCACACGTTAAAACACTTACTGAGCGCACTCATTATATAACCTACTGAGTATCCACATTATATCACTCACAGAGCAGACACATTATATCCCTTATTGAGCACACACATTATATCACTTACTGAGCATACACGTTATATAACCTAGCAACACACACATTATATAACCTACTGAGCCCACACATTATATCACTTACTGAGCACACACGTTATATAACCTACTAAGCACACACATTATGTAACCTACTGAGCCCACACATTATATAACCTACTGAGCACACGTTATATCACTTAATGCGCACACACGTTATATTATTTATTGAGCACACAATATATCACTTACTGAGCACACACATTATATCATTTACTGAGCAAACACATTGTTTCAGTTACTGAGCAGGCACATTATATCCCTTCCTGAGCTCACACATTTTATCAATTACTGAACACACACATTATATCACTTACTACGCACACACATTATATAACCTACTGAGCGCACATGTTATAACACTCACTGAACACACACTTTATATCACTCACAGAGCACACACATTATATCACTTACTGCCCACACAAATTATATCACTTACTGAGCACACATATTATATCACTTACTGAGCACACACATTATCTCACTTACTTAACAAACACAGTATATCACTTACTGCGCACACACATTATATCACTTACTGAGCACACACTTTATATGACTCAATGAACACACACATATTATCACTTACTGAACACAAAAATTATATCACTCACTGAGCACACACATTATATCACTCACAGACACACTCATTATATCACTCACAGAGCACACACATTATATCATTTATTGAGCGCACATTATATCACTTACTGAGCACATATTATATCATTGACTGAGCACACATATCACTTACTGAGCACACAAATTATATACAAAAACAGAATTACCTGGAAAAACTCAGCAGGTCTATTATATCACTTACTGAGCACACATATTATCTCACTTACTGAGCACACATATTATATCACTTACTGAGCACACAAATTATATCACTTACTGAGCATTCACATTATATCACTTACTGAGCACACACATTATATCACTTACTGAGAGCACACGTTATATAAAATACTGAGCAGACACATTATATCACTTTCTGAGCACACATTATGTCACTTGCTGAGCAAACAAATTATATCACTTACTGAACACACAAATTATAGCATTCACTGAGCACACACATTATATCACTCACAGAGCACACACATTATATCATTTATTGAGCACACATTTTATCACGTACTGAGCACACAAATTATATCACTTACTGAGCACACACGTTATATCACTTACTGAGCACACACCTTATATCTCTTACTGAGCTCAAACATAATATACCCTACTGAGCACACACATAATATCACTTAATGAGCACACACATTATATTACTTACTGAGCACTCACATTATATCCCTTACTGAGCACACACGTTATATCTCTCACTGAACACACACATTATATCTCTTACTGCGCACACATTATACCACTTACTGAGCACACACATTATATCACTTACTGAGCACACATTATATCACTTACTGAGCACACACATTATATCACTTACTGAGCACACATTATAAAACCTGAGCACACAAATTTTATCTCTTACTCAGCACACTTTATATCACTTACTGAGCACACACTTTATATCACTTACTGATTTCACATATTATATAACATACTCAGCACCCACATTATATCACTCACAGTCCACACACGTTACATAACCTACTGAGCACGTAGATTATATCATTTACTAAGCACACACATTATATCACTTACTGACCACACACATTATATAACATACTGAGAACACACATTATATGACTTACTGAGCACACATATTATATAACCTACTGAACGCATGCATTAAAACACTTACTGAGCGCACACATTATAAAGCCTACTGAGCACACACATTATATCACTCACTGATCACACACATTACATAACCTACTGAGCACACACATTATGAGTTACTGAACACATATTATATAACCTACTGAACGCACACGTTATAACACTTACTGAGCGCACTCATTATATAACCTACTGAGTACCCACATTATATCACTCACAGACCACATATTGTATAATACACTGAGCACACACATTATATCACACTCTGAGCACACACATTATATAACCTATTGAGCACACAAATTATATCACTTACAGAGCACACATTATATAACTTACTGACACTCACATTATATAACCTACTAAGCACACACATTTACTCACTTACTGAGCACACACATTATATCACTTATTGAGCACACACATTATATAACCTACTGAGCACACACCTTATATCACTTACTGAGCACACACATTATATCACTTACAGAGAACACATTATATCACATGTTGTGCACACACTTTATATCACTTACTGAACACATATTATATCACTTACTGAGCACACACATTATATCATTCACTGAGCACACACATTATTTCACGTACTGAGCACACATTATATCACTAACTAAACACGCACATTGTATCACTTACTGAGCACACACATTATATCAGTTACTGAGCACACACATTATATCACTTACTGAGCACACACGTTATATAACCTACTAAGCCAAGGCACTATATAGCCTACTGAGCAGACACATTATATAACATTATACACCTCCATCCCCCACCAGGATGGTCTGAGGTCCCTTAGCTTCTTCCTCGAACAGAGGCCCGAACAATCCCCATCCACCACTACTCTCCTCCGTCTGGCTGAACTTGTTCTCACACTGAATAATTTCTCCTTCAACTCCTCTCACTTCCTCCAAATAAAAGGTGTGGCTATGGGTACCCGCATGGGCCCCAGCTATGCCTGTCTCTTTATGGGGTATGTGGAATATTCCTTGTTCCAGTCCTACTCCGGACCCCTTCCACAACTCTTTCTCCGGTACATCGATGATTACTTCGGTGTTGCTTCATGCTCCCGTCGGGACTTGGAAAAATTTATTAATTTTGCTTCCAATCTCCACCCCTCCATCATTTTCACGTGGTCCATCTCTGACACTTCCCTTCCCTTCCTTGACCTCTCTGTCTCAATCTCTGGTGATAGACTGTCCACCAATATCCATTACATGACAGGGCCCTCAACCGTGTCCAGCCCATCTGCCGCGCATCCGCCCTCATGCCTTCTCCTCCCTCCCAGAAACATGATAGGGTCCCCCTTGTCCTCACTTATCACCCCACCAGCCTCCGCATTCAAAGGATCATCCTCCGCCATTTCCCCAACTCCAGCATGATGCCACCACCAAATACATCTTCCCTTCACCCCCTCTATCGGCATTCCGTAGGGATCGTTCCCTCCGGGACACCCTGGTCCACTCCTCCATCACCCCCTACTCCTCAACCCCCTCCTATGGCACCACCCCATGCTCACGCAAAAGATACAACACCAGCCCCTTCACTTCCTCTCTCCTCACCGTCCAAGGACCCAAACACTCCTTTCAAGTGAAGCAGCATTTCACTTGCATTTCCCCCAACTTAGTCTACTGCCTTAGTTGTTCCCAATGTGGTCTCCTCTACATTGGAGAGACCAAACGTAAACTGGGCGACCGCTTTGCAGAACACCTGCGGTCTGTCCGCAAGAATGACCCAAACCTCCCTGTCGCTTGCCATTTTAACACTCCACCCTGCTCTCTTGCCCACATGTCTGTCCTTGGTTTGCTGCATTGTTCCAGTGAAGCCCAACGCAAACTGGAGGAACAGCACCTCATCTTCCGACTAGGCAATTTACAGCCTTCCAGACTGAATATTGAATTCAACAACTTTAGGTCTTGAGCTCCCTCCTCCATCCCCACTCCCTTTCTGTTTCCCCCTTCCTTTTGTTTTTTCCAATAAATTATGTAGATTTTTCTTTTCCCACCTTTTTCCATTATTTTTAAATATTTTTAAATCTTTTATGCTCCCCCATCCCCACTAGAGCTATACCTTGAGTGCCCTACCATCCATTCTTAATTAGCACATTCGTTTAGATAATATCACCAACTTTAGCACCTATGTGTTCTTTTGTTCTGTTGTTTGTGACATGTTTTGATGATCTGCTTCTATTACTGCTTGTTTGTCCCTACAACCACACCAACCCCCTCCACTTCTCTCTCTCTCCCCCCACCCAAACCCCCCCCCACCACCACCCGCTCCACCCCACCCCCCCCAACACACACACCTTAAACCAGCTTATATTTCACCCCTCTCCTTGGATTCACCTAGTTCTGTTGAAGAGTCATGAGGACTCAAAACGTCAACTCTTTTCTTCTCCGCCGATGCTGCCAGACCTGCTGAGTTTTTCCAGGTAATTCTCTTTTTGTTTTTGACATTATATACCCGACTGAGCACACACATATTATCACTTACTGAGCACACACATTATATCACTTACTGAGCACACATTATAAAACCTGAGCACACAAATTTTATCACTTACTGAGCACACATTATGTCACTTACTGAGCACACTTAATATCACTTACTGAACAGACACTTTATATCACTTACTGAGCACACACATTATATAACCATCTGAGCACCCACATTATATCACTCACAGACCACACACATTACATAACCTAGTGAGCACCCACATTATATCATTTACTAAGCACACACATTATATCACTTACTGACCACACATATATAACATACTGAGCACACACATTGTATGACTTACTGAGCGCACTCATTATATAACCTACTGAGCACGCACATTATATCACTCACAGACCACACACATTACATAACCTACTGAGCATGTATATTATATCATTTACTAAGCACACACATTATATCACTTACTGACCACACACATGGTATAATATACTGAGCACACACATTGTATCACTCACTGAGCACACACATTATATCACTTACTGAGCACACACATTATATCACTCACTGAGCACACACATTATATCACTTACTGAGCACACACAGTATATTACTTACTGACCACACACATTATATAACATAATGAGCACACATTATATGACATACTGAGTACACATATTATATAACCTACTGAGTGCACACATTATAACACTAACTGAGCGCACATATTGTATCACTTCCTGAGCACACACATTATATAACCTACTGAGTGCACACATTATATAACCTACTGAGCACACACGTTATATTACTTACTCAGCTCACATTATTTCACTTACTGAGCATACACATAATATAACCTAATGAGCACACGTGTTATATCACTTACTGAGCACACACATTAGATCACTTACTGAGCACACACATTATGTCGATCACTGAAAACACACATTATATCACTTACTGAGCACACACATTATATCAGTTACTGTGCACACACATTATATCACCTACTGAACACACACATTATATCACTTACTGAGCACACACATTATATAACTTATTGAGTACACACATTGTAACACTTACTGAGCGCACACATTGTATCACTAACTGAGAACACACATTTTATCACGTACTGAGGACACACAACATATAACCTCCTGAGCACACACATTATATCACTCACTGAGCACACACGTTATATAACCTACGGAGCACACACATTTACTCATTACTGAGCAGACATTATATAACTTACTGACACTCACATTATATAACCTACTGAGCACACACATTTACTCACTTACTGAGCACACAAATTATATCTCTTGCTGAGCACACATTATATCACTTACCGAGCACCCATCATCTCACTTACTGAGCACACACATTTACTCACTTACAGAGCAAACATTATATCACATGTTGTGCACACACATTATATGACTTACTGAGCACGGACATTATATAAACTTCTGAGCACACTCATTATAACACTTAGTGAACACACACGTTATATCACTTACCAAGCACACACATTATATCATTTACTGAGCACGCACGTTACATCACTTACTGAGCACACAAATTATATCACTTACTGAGCACACACATTATATCACTTACTGAACACACAAATTTTATCATTCACTGAGCACACACATTATAGCACTCACAGAGCACACACATTATATGACTTATTGAGCACACATTTTATCACTTACTGAGCACACAAATTTTATCACTTACTGAGCACACACGTTATATCACTTACTGAGCACACATATTATAACTCTTACGGAGCTCAAGCATAATATACCCTACTGAGCACACACATTATATGACTTACTGAGCACACACCTTATATCACTTACTGAGCACACACAATATATCAGTTACGGAGCACACACATTATATCACTTATGGAGCACACACGTTATATAACCTACTAAGCAAAAGCATTATATAACCTACAGAGCACACACGTTATATAACCTACTGAACACACACATTATATCTCTTACTGAGCTCAAACATAATATACCCTACTGAGCACACACATAATATTACTTACTGAGCACACACATTATATCACTTACTGAGCACCCACATTATATCACTTACTGAGCACACACATTATATCACTTACATACCACACACATTATATCACTCACTGAGCACACACATTATTTAACCTACTGAGCGCACAAATTATATCACTTACTGAGCACACATTATATAACTTACTGACACTCACATTATATAACCTACTGAGCACACACATTTACTCACTTACTGAGTACAGACAGGTTATATCCTTTGCTGGGCACACATTATATAATTTACCGAGCACCCATCATCTCTTGTACTGAGCACACACATGATATCACTTACTGAGCACACATGTTGTTTCATTAACTGAGCACAAACATTATATCACTTACTGAACACACACATTATATCACTAACTGCGCACACACGTTATATCAGTTACTGAGCACACACATTATACCACTCACTGAACACACACATTATATCATTTACTGAGTGCACACATTATATAACCATCTGAGCACACACATTATAACACTTAACACACAAATAATATCACTAACTAAACCGACAAATTATATCACTCACTGAGCACACACATTGTTTCAGTAACTGAGCACAATCACAATAGAACCTGCTGAGCAAACACATTATATCACCTCCTGAGCACAGACATTATATCAATTACTGAGCACTCACATTATATCACTTACTGAGCACACACGTTATATAACCTACCGAGCACACACACTATATCAATTATTGAGCACACACATTATATCACTTACTGAGGACACACATTATATAACCTTCCGAGCACACAATATATCAATTACTGAGCACACATATTATATAACCTACTGAGCACACACATTATATCACTAAGTGAGCACACACGTTATATCACTTACTGAGAAAACACATTGTTTCAGTTACTGAGCAGACACAGTATATCACTTACTGTGCACACACGTTATATGACTCACTGAATACACATATTATCTCTTAATGAACACACAAATTATATCACTCACTGAGCACCTATATTATATCACTCACAGAGCACACACATTATATCACTTATTGAGCGCACCTTATATCACTTACTGAGCAAACAAATTATATCACTTACTGAGCACACATATTATATCACTTAATGAGCACACATTATATCACTTACTGAGCAAACAAATTTTATCATTCACTAAGCATGCACATTATATCATTCACAGAGCACAAACATTATATCACTTATTGAGCACACATTTTATCACTTACTGAGAACACAAATTTTATCACTTACTGAGCACACACTTTATATCACTCACTGAGCACATACATTATATCACTTACTCAGCACACACGTCATCTCACTCACTGAACACACTCATTATATCTCTTACTGAGCACACACATTATATCACTTACTGAGCACACATTATATCACTTACTGAAAAAAAAAATTATATCACTTACTGAGCACACATTATAAAACCTGAGCACACAAATTTTATCACTTACTCAGCACACTTTATCTCACGTACTGAGCACACATTTTATATCACTTAATGAGCACACATATTATATCACTTACTGAGCACACGTTATATGACTCACTGAACACACATATTATCACTTACTGAACACACAAATTATATCACTCACTGAGCACATATATTAAATCACTCACAGAGCACACACATTATATCACTTATTGAGCGCACACATTATATCTCTTACTGAGCTCAAACATAATATACCCTACTGAGCACACACATAATATCACTTACTGAGCACGCACATTATATCACCTACCGAGCACACGGATAATGTAACTTACTGAATACAAACATTATATCACTTACTGAAAACAAGGATTATATAACTTACTGAACACACACATTTTCTCACTTATTGAGCAGAGACATTATATCAATTACTGAGCACAGACATTATATCACTAATTGAGCACACACATTATATCACTTACTAAACAAACACTTTTGTCACTTACTGAGCACACGGAACTTACAACTTACCGAGCACACACGTTGTATCACTTACTGTGCACAGACACTACATATAACTTACTGAACAAACACATTATATCACTTACTGAGAACACGGATTATATAACTTACGGAGCACACACATTATATCACATACTGAGCACACACATTATTTCACATACTGAACACACACATTATGTCACTTACTGAGCAAACAAATTATATTACTTACTGAGCGCACACATTATATCACTTATTGAGCATTCACACTATATCACTTACTGAACACACAATTATATCACTTACTGAACCCAGATTATATCACTTACTGAGCACACACATTACATCACTTACTGTGATCATGGACTATATAACTTACAGAGAACTCACATTGCATCACTTACTGAGCACACACAATATATAATCTACTGACCACACCAATTATATAATTTAGTGAGCACACATCTTATATCACTTACTTAGCACACACATAACATCACATACTGAGCACAGACCTTATATAATTTACTGAGAATATACATTATATCACTTACTGAGTACACACATTATATCACATACTGAGCACATGGATTTTATAACTTACTGAACCAACACGTTATATCACTTACTGAACACACACATTATATAACTTACTGAACACACACACTTTGTCACTTAGTGAGCACAAACTTTATGTCACTTACTGAGCACACGGAATTTGTAACCTAATAAGCAGACACATTACATCACTTCCGGAGCACACACATTATATCACTTATTGAGCACACATTTTATCACTTACTGAGCACACAAATTTTATCACTTACTGAGCGCACACGTTATATCACTTACTGAGCACATACGTTATATCACTTACTCAGCACACACGTTATATCACTCACTGAACACACTCATTATATCTCTTACTGAGCACACACATTATATCACTTACTGAGCACACATTATATCACTTACAGAGCACACACATTATATCACTTACTGAGCACACACATTATATCACTCACTGAACACCCACATTACATCACTTACTGAGCACACATTATAAAACCTGAGCACACAAATTTTATCAATTACTCAGCACACTTTATATCACTTACTGAGCACACATTTTACATCACTTACTGACCACACACATTATATAATATACTGAGCACACACATTATATGACTTACGGAGCACACATATTATATAACCAACTGAACGCACACATTATAACACTTACTGAGCGCACACATTATATAACCTACTGAGCACACAAATTATATCACTTACTGAGCACACATTATATCACTTACTGACACATACATTATAAAACCTACCGAGCGCACACATTATATCACATAGTGAGCACACCCATTATATCACGTGTTGTGCACACACATTATATCACTCACCGACCACACACATTACATAACCTACTGAGCACCCACATTATATCATTTAATAAGCACACACATTATATCACTTACTGACCACACACATTATATAATATACGGAGCACACACATTATATGACTTACTGAGCACAGATATTATATAACCTACTGAGCGCACACATTATATCATTTAATAAGCACACACATTATATCACTTACTGACCACACACGTTATATAGCATACTGAGCACACACATTATATGACTTACAGAGCACAGATATTATATAACGTACTGAGCACCCACATTATATCACTCACAGACCACAAACATTATATAACCTACTGAGCACGTATGTTATATCATTTACTAAGCACACACATTATATCACTTACTGACCACACACATTGTATAATATACTGAGCACACATCATATCACTCACTGAACACACACATTATATCACTTATTGAGCACACACATTATATTACTCACTGAGCACACACATTATATCACATACTGAGCGCACACATTATATCACTTTCTGACCACACACATCATATAACATACTGAGCACACACATTTTATGACTTACTGAGCACAGATATTATATAACCTAATGAGCGCACATATAAATATCACTTACTGCGCGCACACATTATATAACGTACTGAACACCCACATTATATCACTCACAGACCACATACATTACATAACCTATTGAGCACTTATATTATATCATTTACTAAGCACACACATTATATCACTTACTGACCACACACATTACATAACATACTGAGCAAACATATATAAGCTACTGAGCGCACACATTATATAACCTACTGAGAACACACATTATATCACTTACTGAGCTCACATTATATCACTTACTGAGCACACACATAATATAACCTAATGAGCACACACATTACATCACTCACTGAGCACTCACATTATATCACTTCCTGAGCACACACATTATATCACTCACTGAGCACACACATTATATCACTTATTGAGCGCACCTTATATCACTTACTGAGCACACATTATAAAAGCTGAACACAGAAATTTTATCAGTTACTCAGCACACTTTATATCACTTACTGAGGACACATTTTATATCACTTACTCACCACACACATTATATAACATACTGAGCACACACATTATATGACTTACTGAGCACACATATTATATAACCTACTGAACGCACACATTATAACACTTACTGAGCGCACACATTATATAACATACTGACCACACACATTATATCACTTACTGAGCTCACATTATATCACTTACTGAGCACACACATAATATAACCTAATGAGCTCACACATTATATCACTCACTGAGCACTCACATTATATCACTTCCTGAGCACACACGTTATATCACTCACGGAGCACACACATTATTTCACTTATTGAGCGTACCTTATGTCACTTACTGAGCACACATATTATATCACTTAATGAGCACACACATTATATCTCTTAGTGAGCTCAAACATAATATACCCTACTGAGCACACACATTATATCACTTACTGAGCACACACATTATATCACTCACTGAACACATACATTATATCTCTTACTGAGCATACACATTATATCACTTAGTGAGCACACATTATATCACTCACTGAGCACCCACATTATATCACTTACTGAGCACACATTATAAAACCTGAGCACACAAATTTTATCAATTACTCAGCACACTTTATATCACTTACTGAGCATACATTTTACATCACTTACTGACCACACACATTATATAATATACTGAGCACACACATTATATGACTTATGGAGCACACATATTATATAACCTACTGAACGCACACATTATAACACTTACTGAGCGCACACATTATATAACCTACTGAGCACACAAATTATATCACTTACTGAGCACACATTATATAACTTACTGACACATACATTATAAAACCTACCGAGCACACACATTATATCACTTAGTGAGCACACTCATTATATCACTTACAGAGCACCCATTATATCACGTGTTGTGCACACAGATTATATCACTTACTGAGCACGCACATTATATAAACTTCTGAGCACACTCATTATCACACTTACTGAACACACACGTTATATCACTTACTGAGCATGCACATTGTATCATTCACTGAGCACGCACATTATATCACTTATTGAGCACACATTATATCTCACTAAACACGCATGTTATATCACTTACTGAGCACACACATTATATCAGTTACTGAGCACACACATTATAATCACTTACCGAGCACACACGTTATATAACCCACTAAGCCAAGGCACTATATAACCTTATACACATTGAATAATATACTGAGCACACATATTATATCACTCACTGAGCACACACATTATATCACTTACTGAGCACACACATTATATCACTCACCGACCACACACATTACATAACCTACTGAGCATCCACATTATATCATTTAATAAGCACACACATTATATCACTTACTGACCACATACATTATATAACATATTAAGCATGCGCATTATATCACTTACTGACCACACACATTACATAACCTACTCAGCACCCACAATATATCATTTAATAAGCACACACATTATATCACTTACTGCCCACACACATTATATAACACACTGAGCACACACATTTTAAGACTTACTGAGCAAAGATATTATATAACCTACTGAGCGCACACGTAAATATCACTTACTGACCACACACATTATATAATGTACTGAGCACCCACATTTTATCACTCACAGTCCACACACATTAAATAACCTACTGAGCACGTATATTATATCATTTACTAAGCACACACATTATATCACTTACTGACCACACACATTATATCACTTACTGACCACACACATTATATAACATACTGAGAACACCTATTATATAACCTACTGAGTGCATACATTATATAACCTACTGAGCACACAGATTATATCACTTACTGAGCTCACATTATATCACTCACTGAGCACACACATTATATCACTTATTGAATGCACCTTATATCACTTACTGGGCATTCAAATTATTTCACTTACTGAGCACACATATTATACCACTTAATGAGCACACACATTATATCTCTTACTGAGCTCAAACATAATATACGCAACTGAGCATACACATAATATCACTTACTGAGCACACACATTATATCACTTACTGAGCACACACATTATATCACTTACTGACCACACACATTATATAACCTACTGAGCACCCACAATATATCATTTAATAAGCACACACATTATATCACTTACTGACCACACACATTATATAACATACTAAGCACGCACATTATATCACTTACTGACCACACACATTACATAACCTACTCAGCACCCACAATATATCATTTAATAAGCACACACATTATATCACTTACTGACCACACACATTATATAACATACTGAGCACACACATTTTAAGACTTACTGAGCAAAGATATTATATAACCTACTGAGCGCACACGTAAATATCACTTACTGAGCGCACACATTATATAACGTACTGAGCACCCACATTTTATCACTCACAGTCCACACACATTAAATCACCTACTGAGCACGTATATTATATCATTTACTAAGCACACACATTATATCACTTACTGACCACACACATTATATCACTTACTGACCACACACATTATATAACATACTGAGCACACCTATTATATAACCTACTGAGTGCACACATCATATAACCTACTGAGCACACACGTTATATCACTTACTGAGCTCACATTATAACACTCACTGAGCACACACATTATATCACTTACTGAGCACACACGTTATATCACTCAGCGACCACACACATTATATAACCTACTGAACACACACGTTATATCACTTACTGAGCTCACATTATATCACTTACTGAGCACGCACCTAATATAACCTAATGAGAACACACATTATATCACTCACTGAGCACACACATTATATCACTTATTGAATGCACCTTATATCACTTATTGAGCATACAAATTATTTCACTTATTGAACACACATATTATATCACTTAATGAGCACACACATTATATCTCTTACTGAGCTCAAACACAATATACCCTACTGAGCACACACATAATATCACTTACTGAGCACACACATTATATCACTCACTGAACACATACATTATATCTCTTATTAAGCATACACATTATATCACTTAGTGAGCACACGTTATATCACTTACTGAGCACAGACATTATATCACTTACTAAGCACACATTATAAAACCTGAGCACACAAATTTTATCACTTACTCAGCACACTTTATATCACTTACTGAGCACATACATTATATCACTCAGCGACCACACAAATTATATAACCTACTGAGCACACACGTTATATCACTTACTGAGCTCACATTATATCACTTACTGAGCACACACATAACATAACCTAATGAGAACACACATTATATCACTCACTGAGCACACACATTATATCACTTATTGAATGCACCTTATATCACTTATTGAGCATACAAATTATTTCACTTACTGAGCACACATATTATATCACTTAATGAGCGCACACATTATATCTCTTACTGAGCTCAAACATAATATACCCTACTGAGCACACACATAATATCACTTACTGAGCACACACATTATATCACTCACTGAACACATACATTATATCTCTTATTAAGCATACACATTATATCACTTAGTGAGCACACATTATATCACTTACTGAGCACAGACATTATATCACTTACTAAGCACACATTATAAAACCTGAGCACACAAATTTTATCACTTACTCAGCACACTTTATATCACTCACTGAGCACACATTTTATATCACTTAATGAGCACACATATTATATAACATAATCAGCACCCACATTATATCACTCACAGTCCACACACATTACATAACCTACTGAGCACGTATATTACATCATTTACTAAGCATACACATTATATCACTTACTGACCACACACATTATCTTAAATACGGAGCACACACATTATATGACTTACTGAGCACACATATTATATAACCTACTGAACACGCACATTATAACACTTAATGAGCGCACACATTATATAACCTACGAGCATACACATTATATCACTCACTGAAAACACACATTATATAACCTACTGAGCACACAAATTATACCACTTACTGAGCACACATTATATAACTTACTGACACATACATTATAAAACCTACTGAGCACACACATTATATCACTTAGTGAGCACACAGATTATATCACTTACTGAGCACGCACATTATATAAACTTCTGAGCACCCTCATTATAACACTTACTGAACACACACATTATATCACTTACTGAGCATGCACATTATACCATTCACTGAGCACGCACATTATATCACTTACTGAGCACACATTATATCACTGACTAAACACGCAAGTTATATCACTTACTGAGCACACTCATTATATCAGTTACTGAGCACACACATTATAATCACTTAACGAGCACACACGTTATATGACCTACTAAGCCAAGACACTATATAATCTTATACACATTGAATAATATACTGAGCACACACATTATATCATTCACTGAGCATACACATTATATCACTTACTGTGCACACACATTATATCACTCGCCGACCACACACATTACATAACCTACTGAGCACCCACATTATATCATTTAATAAGCACACACATTACATCACTTACTTACCACAAACATTATATAACATACTAAGCACACACATTTTCTCACTTACTCACCACACACATTACATAACCTACTGAGCACCCAATATATATCATTTAATAAGCACACACATTATATCACTTACTGACCACACACATTATATAACATTCTGAGCACACACATTATATGACTTACTGAGCACAGATATTATATAACCTCCTGAGCGCACATATTATATCACTCACCGACCACACACATTACATAACACACTGAGCACCCACAATATATCATTTAATAAGCACACACATTATATCACTTACTGACCACACAAATTATATAACATACTGAGCACACACATTGTATAATATACTGAGCACACTTCATATCACTCACTGAGCACACACATTATATCACTTACTGAGCACACACATTATGTTACTCACTGAGCACACACATTATATCACATACTGAGCACACACATTATACCACTTACTGATGACACACATTATATAACATACTGAGAACACCTATTATATAACCTACTGAGTGCACACATTATATAACCTACTGAGCACACAGATTATATCACTTACTGAGCTCACATTATATCACTTACTGAGCACACACATTATATCACTTATTGAATGCACCTTATATCACTTACTGAGCATTCAAATTATTTCACTTACTGAGCACACATATTATACCAATTAATGAGCACACACATTATATCTCTTACTGAGCTCAAACATAATATACGCTACTGAGCACACATATAATATCACTTACTGAGCACACACATTATATCACTTACTGAGCACACACATTATATCACTTACTGACCACACACATTATATAACCTACTGAGCACCCACAATATATCATTTAATAAGCACACACATTATATCACTTACTGACCACACACATTATATAACATACTAAGCATGCACATTATATCACTTACTGACCACACACATTACATAACCTATTCAGCACCCACAATATATAATTTAATAAGCACACACATTATATCACTTACTGACCACACACATTATATAACATACTGAGCACACACATTTTAAGACTTACTGAGCAAAGATATTATATAACCTACTGAGCGCACACGTAAATATCACTTACTGAGCGCACACATTATATAACGTACTGAGCACCCACATTTTATCACTCACAGTCCACACACATTAAATCACCTACTGAGCACGTATATTATATCATTTACTAAGCACACACATTATATCACTTACTGACCACACACATTATATCACTTACTGACCACACACATTATATAACATACTGAGCACACCTATTATATAACCTACTGAGTGCACACATCATATAACCTACTGAGCACACACGTTATATCACTTACTGAGCTCACATTATATCACTCACTGAGCACACACATTATATCACTTACTGAGCACACACGTTATATCACTCAGCGACCATACACATTATATAACCTACTGAGCACACACGTTATATCACTTACTGAGCTCACATTATATCACTTACTGAGCACGCACATAATATAACCTAATGAGAACACACATTATATCACTCACTGAGCACACACATTATATCACTTATTGAATGCACCTTATATCACTTATTGAGCATACAAATTATTTCACTTACTGAGCACACATATTATATCACTTAATGAGCACACACATTATATCTCTTACTGAGCTCAAACATAATATACCCTACTGAGCACACACATAATATCACTTACTGAGCACACACATTATATCACTCACTGAACACATACATTATATCTCTTATTAAGCATACACATTATATCACTTAGTGAGCACACGTTATATCACTTACTGAGCACAGACATTATATCACTTACTCAGCACACTTTATATCACTCACTGAGCACACATTTTATATCACTTAATGAGCACACATATTATATAACATAATCAGCACCCACATTATGTCACTCACAGTCCACACACATTACATAACCTACTGAGCACGTATATTACATCATTTACTAAGCACACACATTATATCACTTACTGACCACACACATTATCTTAAATACGGAGCACACACATTATATGACTTACTGAGCACACATATTATATAACCTACTGAACACGCACATTATAACACTTACTGAGCGCACACATTATATAACCTACGAGCATACACATTATATCACTCACTGGAAACACACATTATATAACCTACTGAGCACACAAATTATACCACTTACTGAGCACACACTATATAACTTACTGACACATACATTATAAAACCTACTGAGCACACACATTATATCACTTAGTGAGCACACAGATTATATCACTTACTGAGCACGCACATTATATAAACTTCTGAGCACACTCATTATAACACTTACTGAACACACACATTATATCACTTACTGAGCATGCACATTATATCATTCACTGAGCACGCACATTATATCACTTACTGAGCACACATTATATCACTGACTAAACACGCAAGTTATATCACTTACTGAGCACACTCATTATATCAGTTACTGAGCACACACATTATAATCACTTAACGAGCACACACGTTATATGACCTACTAAGCCAAGACACTATATAATCTTATACACATTGAATAATATACTGAGCACACACATTATATCATTCACTGAGCATACACATTATATCACTTACTGTGCACACACATTATATCACTCGCCGACCACACACATTACATAACCTACTGAGCACCCACATTATATCATTTAATAAGCACACACATTACATCACTTACTTACCACAAACATTATATAACATACTAAGCACACACATTTTCTCACTTACTCACCACACACATTACATAACCTACTGAGCACCCAATATATATCATTTAATAAGCACACACATTATATCACTTACTGACCACACACATTATATAACATTCTGAGCACACACATTATATGACTTACTGAGCACAGATATTATATAACCTCCTGAGCGCACATATTATATCACTCACCGACCACACACATTACATAACACACTGAGCACCCACAATATATCATTTAATAAGCACACACATTATATCACTTACTGACCACACAAATTATATAACATACTGAGCACACACATTGTATAATATACTGAGCACACTTCATACCACTCACTGAGCACACACATTATATCACTTACTGAGCACACACATTATGTTACTCACTGAGCACACACATTATATCACATACTGAGCACACACATTATACCACTTACTGATGACACACATTATATAACATACTGAGCACACACATTTTATGACTTACTGAGCATAGATATTATATAACCTACTGAGTGCACACGTAATTATCAGTTACTGAGCGCACACATTATATAACGTACTGAGCACCCATATTATATCACTCACAGACCACACAAATTACATAACCTACTGAGCACCCACATTATATAATTTAATAAGCACGCACATTATATCACTTACTGACCACACACATTATATAACATACTAAGCACGCACATTATATCACTTACTGACCACACACGTTACATAACCTACTGAGCACCCACAATATATCATTTAATAAGCACACACATTATATCACTTACTGACCACACACATTATATAACATACTGAGCACCCACAATATATCATTCAATAAGCACACACATGATATCACTTACTGACCACACACATTATGTCACTTACTGAGCACACACATTATATTACTCACTGAGCACCCACATTATATCACTCACAGACCACAAACGTTACATAATCTACTGAGCACGTATGTTATATCATTTACTAAGCACACACATTATATCACTTACTGACCACACACATTACATAACATACTGAGCACACATATTATATAACCTACTGAGCGCACACATTATATCACTCACAGTTCACATACATTCCATAACCTACTGAGCATGTATATTACATCATTTACTAAGCACACACATTATATCACTTACTGACCACACACATTATATAACCTACTGAGCACACACATCATATGACTTACTGAGCACACATATATAACCCACTGAACACACACATTATAACACTTACTGAGCGCACACATTATATAACCTACTGAGCACACACATTATATCACTCACTAAGCACACACATTATATAACCTAATGGGCACACAAATTATATAACTTACTGAGCACACATTGTATAACTTACTGACACTTACATTATATAACCTACTGAGCACACACATTATATCACTTACTGAGAACACACATTATATAAACTTCTGAGCACATTCATTATTACAATTACTGAACACACACGTTATATCACTTACTGAGCATGCACATTATATCATTCACTGAGCAGACAGGTTATATCACTTACTGAGCACACAATATATCACTCACTAAACACGCACATTGTATCACTTACTGAGCACACACATTATATCAGTTACTGAGCACACTCATTATAATCACTTACCGAGCACACACGTTATATAACCTACTAAGCCAAGGCACTATGTAACCTTATACACATTGAATAATATACTGAGCACACACATTATATCACTCACTGAGCACATACATTATATCATTTAATAAGCACACACATTATATCACTTACTGACCACACACATTACATAACCTACTGAGCACCCACAATATATCATTTAATAAGCACACACATTATATCACTTACTGACCACACACATTATATAACATAGTGTGCACACACATTATATGACTTACTGAGCACAGATATTATATAACCTACTGAGCGCACACGTAAATATCACTTACTGAGCGCACACATTACATAATGTACTGAGCACCCACCTTATATCATTTACTAAGCACACACATTATATCACTTGCTGAACACACACATTATATCACTTACTGACCACACATATTGTATAATATACTGAGCACACTTCATATCACTCACTGAGCACACACATTATATCACTTACTGAGCACACACATTATATTACTCACGGAGCACACACATTATATCACATACTGAGCACACACATTATATCACTTACTGACCACACACATTATATAATATACTGAGCACACTTATTATATAACCTACTGAGCGCTTACATTATATAACGTACTGAGCACACACGTTATATCACTTACTGTGCTCACATTATATAACTTACTGAGCACACACATAACATAACCTAATGAGCACACACATTATATAACATAATGAGCACCCACATTATATCACTCACAGTCCACACACATTACATAACCTACTCAGCACGTATATTACATCATTTACTAAGCACACACATTATATCACTTACTGACCACACACATTATATAACATACTGAGCACACACATCATATGACTTACTAAGCACACATATAATATAACCTACTGAACACACACATTATAACACTTACTGAGCGCACACATTATATAACCTACTGAGCACACACATTATATCACTCAATAAGCACACACATATTATAACCTAATGAGCACACAAATTATATAACTTACTGAGCACACACGTTATATTACTTACTGAGCACACATTATATGACATACCGAGCACATATATTATATAACCTACTGAGTGCACACATTATAACACTAACTGAGCGCACATATTGTATCACTTCCTGAGCACACATATTATATAACCTACTGAGCGCACACATTATGTAACCTACTGAGCACACACGTTATATCACTTACTTAACTCACATTATATCACTTACTGAGCATACACATAATATAAACTAATGAGCACACGTGTTATATCACTTACTGAGCACACACATTATATCACTTACTGAGCACACACATTATAACAGTTACTGAGCACACACATTACATGACTTACTGAGCACACACATTATATCACCTACTGAGCACACACATTATATCACTTACTGAGCGCACACTTTATATAACTTATTGAGCATACACACTATATCACATACTGAGCACTCACATTTTATGACTTAGTGAGCACACACATTATAACATTTACTGAGCGCACACATTATATAACATACTAAGCACACACATTATATCACTTACTGACCACACACATTACATAACCTACTGAGCACCCGCAATATATCATTTAATAAGCACACACATTATATCACTTACTGACCACACACATTATATAACATACTGAGCACACACGTTATATGACTTACAGAGCACAGATATTATATAACCTACTGAACGCACACATCATATCACTCACCGACCACACACATTACATAACCTACTGAGCACCCACAATATATCATTTAATAAGCACACACATTATATCACTTACTGACCACACACATTATATAACATTCTGAGCACACACATTATATGACTTACTGAGCACAGATATTATATAACCTAATGAGCGCACACGTAAATATCACTTACTGAGCGCACACATTATATAACGTACTGAGCACACACATTATATCACTCAGACCACACACATTAAATAATCTACTGAGCACGTATATTATATCATTTACTAAGCACATACATTATATCACTTACTGACCACACACATTGTACAATATACTGAGCACAGTTCATATCACTCACTGAGCACACACATTATATCACGTACTGACCACACATTATATAATATACTGAGCACACGTATTATATAACCTACTGAGCGCATACATTATATAACGTGCTGAGCACACACGTTATATTACTTACTGTGCTCACATTATATGACTTACTGAGCACACACATAATATAACCTAATGAGCACACAAATTATATAACTTACTGAGCACACATTGTATCACTCACTGAGCACACACATTATATCACTTACTGAGCACACACGTTATATTACTTACTGAGCACATATTATATGACATACCGAGCACATATATTATATAACCTACTGAGTGCACACATTATAACACTAACTGAGCACATATATTGTATCACTTCCTGAGCACACATATTATATTCTCTACTGAGCGCACACATTATATAACCCACTGAGCACACACGTTATATCACTTACTGAGCTCACATTATATCACTTACTGAGCACACACATAATATAACCTAATGAGCACACGTGTTATATCACTTACTGTGCTCACATTATATCACTTACTGAGCACACACATAATATAACCTAATGAGCACGTACATTATATAACATAATGAGCACCCACATTATATCACTCACAGTCCACACACATTACATAACCTACTGAGCACGTATATTACATCATTTACTAAGCACACACATTATATCACTTACTGACCACACTCATTATATAACATACTGAGCACACACATTATATGACTTACTGAGCACACATATAATATAACCTACTGCACACACACATTATAACACCTACTGAGCGCACACATTATATAACCTACTGAGCACACACATTATATCACTCACTAAGCACACACATATTATAACCTAATGAGCACACACATTATATAACTTACTGAGCACACATTGTATCACTCACTGAGCACACACATTATATCATTTACTGAGCACACATGTTATATTACTTACTGAGCACACATTATATGACATACCGAGCACATATGTTGTATAACCTACTGAGTGCACACATTATAACACTAACTGAGCGCACATATTGTATCACTTCCTGAGCACACATATTATATAATCTACTGAGCGCACACATTATATAACCTACTGAGCACACACGTTATACCACTTACTGAGCTCACATTATATCACTTACTGAGCACACACATAATATAACCTAATAAGCACACGTGTTATATCACTTACTGAGCACACACATTATATCACTTACTGCGCACACACATTATAACAGTTACTGAGCACACAAATTACATGACTTACTGAGCACACACATTATAACACCTACTGAGCACACACATTATATCACTTACTGAGCGCACACTTTATATAACTTATTGAGCATACACACTATATCACATACTGAGCACTCACATTTTATGACTTACTGAGCACACACATTATACCACTTACTGAGCACACACATTGTATCACTTACTGAGCACACACATTTTGTCACGTACTGAGGACACACAACATATTACGTCCTGAGCGCACACATTATATCACTCACTGAGCACACACATTATATAACCTACTGAGCACACAAATTATATCACTTACTAATCACACATTATATAACTTACTGTCACTCACATTATATAACCTACTGAGCACACAGATTTACTCACTTACTGAGCACACACATTATATCTCTTGCTGAGCACACATTATATCACTTACCGAGCACCCATCATCTAACTTACTGAGCACACACATTTACTCACTTACAGAGCACACATTTATCACATGTTGTGCACACACATTATATCATTTACTGAGCACGCGCATTATATAAACATCTGAGCACACTCATTATAACACTTACTGAACACACACATTATATTGTTTACTAAGCACACACATTATATCACTTACTGAGCACACACATTATATCAGTTACAGAGCACACACATTATAGCACTTATGGAGAGCACAGGTTATATAACCTACTAAGCAAAAGCACTATTTAACCTACAGAGCACACACATTATATAACCTACTGAGCACACACATTATATCTCTTACTGAGCTCAAACATAATATACCCTACTGAGCACACACATAATATCACTTACTGTCAGACACATTATAACACTTACTGAGCACACACATTATAATACTTACTGAGCACACACATTATATCACTTACTGAGCACACACATATCAGATACTGAGCATACACATTATATCACTTAGTGAGCACACACATTATATCACTCACTGAGCACACACATCATATCACTCACTGACAAACACATTTTATGACTTTCTGAGCACACACATTATAACACTTACCGAGCGCTCACATTGTATCACTTACTGAGCACACACATTTTATCACATACTGAGGACACACAACATATAACCTCCTGAGCACACACATTATATCACTCACTGAGCATACACATTATATAACCTACTGAACACACAAATTATATCACTTACTAAGCACACATTATATAACTTACTGTCACTCACATTATATAACCTACTGAGCACACACATTTACTCACTTACAGAGCACACACATTATATCTCTTGCTGAGCACACATTATATCACTTACCGAGCACCCATCATCTCACTTACTGAGCATATACATTATATCACTTACTGAGAACACTTAATATCACTTACTGAGCACCCACATTATATCACTCACAGTCCACACACATTACATAACCTACTGAGCACGTATATTACATCATTTACTAAGCACACACATTATATCACTTACTGACCGCACACATTATATAACATACTGAGCACACACATTATATGACTTACTGAGCACACATTATATAACCTACTGAGCACACACATTATATCACTCACTGAGCACACACATATTATAACCTAATGAGCACACAAATTATATAACTTACTGAGCACACATTGTATCACTCACTGAGCACACACATTATATCACTTACTGAGCACACACGTTATATTACTTACTGAGCACACATTATATGACATACCGAGCACATATATTATATAACCTACTGAGTGCACACATTATAACACTAACTGACCGCACATATTGTATCACTTCCTGAGCACACATATTATATAACCTACTGAGCGCACACATTATATAACCTACTGAGCACACACGTTATATCACTTAACTCACAGTATATCACTTACTGAGCACACACATAATATAACCTAATGAGCACACGTGTTATATCACTTAATGAGCACACACATTATATCACTTACTGAGCACACACATTATAACGGTTACTGAGCACACACATTACATGACTTACTGAGCACGCACATTATATCACCTACTGAGCACACACATTATATCACTTACTGAGCGCACACTTTATATAACTTATTGAGCATACACACTATATCACATACTGAGCACTCACATTTTATGACTTAGTGAGCACACACATTATAACACTTACTGAGCGCACACATTGTATCACTTACTGAGCACAAACATTTTATCACGTACTGAGGACACACAACATATAACGTCCTGAGCGCACACATTATATCACTTACTGAGCACACACATTATATAACCTATGGAGCACACACATTTACTCACTTACTGAGCACACATTATATAACTTACTGACACTCACATTATATAACCTACTGAGCACACAGATTTACTCACTTACTGAGCACACACATTATATCTCTTGCTGAGCACACATTATATCACTTACCGAGCACCCATCATCTAACTTACTGAGAACACACATTTACTCACTTACAGAGCACACATTTATCACATGTTGTGCACACACATTATATCATTTACCGAGCACGCGCATTATATAAACATCTGAGCACACTCATTATAACACTTACTGAACACACACATTATATCGCTTACTAAGCACACACATTATATCACTTACTGAGCACACACATTATATCAGTTACAGAGCACACACATTATATCACTTATGGAGAGCACAGGTTATATAACCTACTAAGCAAAAGCACGATATAACCTACAGAGCACACACATTATATCTCTTACTGAGCTCAAACATAATATACCCTACTGAGCACACACATAATATCACTTACGGTCAGACACGTTATAACACTTACTGAGCACACACATTATATCACTTACTGAGCACGCACATTATATCACTCACTGAACACAAGCATTATATCTCTTACTGAGCACACACATTATATCACTTAGTGAGCACACACATTATATCACTTACTGAGCACTCACATCATATCACTCACTGACAAACACATTTTATGACTTTCTGAGCACACACATTTACTCACTTACAGAGCACACACATTATATCTCTTGCTGAGCACACATTATATCACTTACCGACCACCCATCATCTCACTTGCTGAGCATACACATTATATCACTTACTGAGAACACTTAATATCACTTCCTGAGCACCCACATTATATCACTCACAGTCCACACACATTACATAACCTACTGAGCACGGAAATTACATAATTTACTAAGCACACACCTTATATCACTTGCTGACCACACACATTATATAACATACTGAGCACACACATTTTATGACTTACTGAGCACACATATAATATAACCTACTGCACACACACATTATAACACTTACCGAGCGCACACATTATATAGCCTACTGAGCACACACATTATATCACTCACTAAGCACACACATATTATAACCTAATGAGCACACAAATTATATAACTTACTGAGCACACATTGTATCACTCACTGAGCACACACATTATATCACTTACTGAGCACACACGTTATATTACTTACTGAGCACACATTATATGACATACCAAGCATTATATAATATATTATATAACCTACTGAGTGCACACATTATAACACTAACTGAGCGCACATATTGTATCACTTCCTGAGCACACATATTATATAACCTACTGAGCGCACACATTATATAACCTACTGAGCACACACGTTATATCACTTACTTAACTCACATTATATCACTTACTGAGCACACACATAATATAACCTAATGAGCACACGTGTTATATCACTTACTGAGCACACACATTATATCACTTACTGAGCACACACATTATAACAGTTACTGAGCACACACATTACATGACTTACTGAGCACACACATTATATCACCTACTGAGCACACACATTATATCACTTACTGAGCGCACACTTTATATAACTTATTGAGCATACACACTACATCACATACTGAGCACTCACATTTTATGACTTAGTGAGCACACACATTATAACACTTACTGAGCGCACACATTGTATCACTTACTGAGCGCACACATTTTATCACGTACTGAGGACACACAACATATAACGTCCTGAGCGCACACATTATATCACTTACTGAGCACACACATTATATCACTTACTGAGCACACATGTTTTATCAATCACTGAACACACACATTATATCACTTACTAAGCACACACTTTATATCAGTTACTGAGCACACACATTATATCACCTACTGAGCACACACATTATATCACTTACTGAGCACCCACATTATATCACTTACTGAGCACACACGTTCTTTCAATTACTGAGCACACATGTTATATCACTTACTGAGCACACACATTATATCACTTACTGAGCACACACTTTATATCAATCACTGAACATACACATCATATCACTTACTGAGCACACACATTATATCAGTTACTGAGCACACACATTATATCAGTTACTGAGCACACACATTATATCACTTACAGAGCACACACATTTTATGACTTACTGAGCACACACATTATAACACTTACTGAGTGCACACATCGTATTATTTACTGAGCACAGACATTTTATCACGTACTGAGGACACAACATATAACCTCCCGAGCACACAAATTATAACACTCACTGAGCATACACATTATATAACCTAATGAGCACACACATTACATCATTTGCTGAGCACACACATTTTATCACTCACAGACCACACACATTACATAACCTACTGTGCACATATATTATATCATTTCCTAAGCACACACATTATATAACCTACTGAGCACACACATTATATAACCTACTGAGCACACACATTATATAACCTACCGAGGACACACATTATATCACTTAGTGAGTACACAGTATATCACTTACTGAGCACACATTATATCACTTAATGAGCACAGACATATATATCACTTACTGAGCACACAAATTATTTAACTTACTGAGCACACACATTATATCAGTTACTGAGCACTCACGTTATATCACTTACTGAGCAGACACATTAGATCACTTACTGAGCACAGACATTATATCACTTACTGAGCACACACATTGGTCTTGACTTTCTGGCCCATCCAGATGAGCCTGCACTTGCAGTGGAACCTGAAGATCCCGGCTGCGGGCCAGTGCAGAAAATCCCACCTATTATATCACCTAATGAGCACACACGTTATTTCACCCCCACTGGGCAAACACATTATTTTCCTTATTGAGCACACACATTGGGCGTAATTTTCCCAGGATTGCACTAAGTGCGAAAGCGGGCGTGTGAAATGGAGTCCTACATAGAACAAAAATGTTGGGTTTCATGCTGTATGTTCCCGAGCCTGTCCCATTATTTATGTATTCCCAGGGAACTCACTGTTTCCATGGCAGGTGGGATCTCATTCAACCACTCACCATCACCCCACTGTTGCATCACGCTGGCCGCCATCTTTAAAAGGCAACTGACAGCAAAGTGCTCATCGGCACCAGCTCATCACCACAGTCCAGGAGAAATGGCCAGCAAATGCAAAAAGTCTGCAGCCCACCCCCCCACCCCCCCCCCACCGCCCCACCGCCCCCCCCCCCCCCCCCCCCCCCCCCCCACCCCCACCGGCCCCGCTTCAACAATAGGTCCCTCGAGCGACAGCTAGATGCTGAGGAGGCCCGCCGGAATTTGCCCTACCTCCGCTCTGGTTGCAGGATGAGTAGCAAAGTTACCAACCCAACTTGGGAGGTGGTGGCAGCAGTGGTCACTGCAAACGCCCTGCAGAGGAGGACAGCCACCCAGTGCCGCAAAATGATGAATGATCTCCTCACTTCCACCAAGGTAAGTCACTCTTTTCCTCACTTCCAACTCACACACTCAAGCCCATCACACATCCACAGTGCCCTCACTCACTGCCAGTACAAGGGACATCATCATTCACTCTTTCACACACACCTTCAATCTCAGTCCAGCTTCCCCTTCCGCTCACGGAGTCAGTCTGGGGCCTGCGGGCACCCATAGGGAGGAGGATCAGCAGGTGTGCACCCCGGGGCTATCGACCCAGGTGACTCTGGGAGTGACTGGTCCATGCGAATCCCCTTTTCCTGTGACCCCAGCAGCTCCAGCTCCACAGGCCGAGGAGGGAGCCAATGCCACACAACAGGACCCTGAAAGCAGGCCAGGGCCCTCCAAGTCTCGGCCCTCCAGAGGACGCCTGCCAAAGTCATCACAGGCAGGCGTAGCAGTCAGCAGGCTGCCTCCACCTTTACTGTGGATGCCTGGGGAGCACCAGGACATAGCAGCAGGGTTAAGAAAGTTAGGTAAAAGTAACTCTTTTGAGTCAAAACAATTAAACGAAAAAAAACAAACTCAGAATTGGAGACTGGGTGAATCATGTAGACCCCCCCCCCCCCCCCACCCAACCCCACCCCCCCACCTCTCCAGGAGCCACATAGTAAAAGGCAGGAGCCGCTCATCCTCCAGCAGCAGGTTGTTAAAGTGCCAGTATGCGGACCCCGTCTGAGCGTAGAATGGAACAAGCTCAGCCCACATCAGACGGTGGTCTGTGCACGGCACCCACAACACAGAAGCCAACAGAACACAGGACACAAACAAAAATAAAGGTGGTCGAGTCTGGATGCTCCAGCTCCAGGTGACACGAAAGTGAAAACGCTGGAGTCAGGATGGAGATGTCACCAGACGCCCACCAAGTTGAAGGACCCAACTAGGTCCTGCAACTTCCTACACCTAGTGTGCTGCACTGGGCACTGTGATGGTCCCTGGCTTCGAGGGTACAGTTGAAATCCCACCCCCCCTCCGAGGACGATGCACTCACCCACCTCGATGGAGCTCAGATGAGTGAACACTTCCTCAAAGCAGCTCGCTTGCTGCTGTGCACCCAGGGGAGCGTACACATTTACAAAGTGAAGTACCCCGCCCCCCCAGGCGCACAGTAAGGTGCAGAAACCAGCCTGGCACCGGTTCCTTGACCCCCAAGATCTCCAGCTGAAAATGCAGGGCCAACAAGATAGCCATCCTGCCAAAATTGGAGACTGGGCGAATCATGTAGACCCCCTCCCCAGTACCTTTGCAGGAGCCAGGTAGCTTTGTCTCCCGGAACAGTATGGGTTTCCTGCAGGAAGCATAGCACATACTTCCTGTCCCGAAGGACCGAGACGTTCTGGAACCTGCGTTTTGCATCCCTGCTGCCGTGGATGTTGAGGCTGCCTATGGTAGTCTTCATTGTCAGGAGTATGTGCTACCATCACCATTCTTAGTATGAGAAGGAGGGGACTATTTTAATCCTTCCTCCCCTTCAGGTGCCCAGTGAGAAACATTTGGAACCCCCTCCTTGTTCTGAATGAGCCCAGGGACTTAAGGGACACGACGGCCATGAGAACACAAGAGGAAACGAATGCCACCAGTCCATGGACAACTGGACTCTGTCTCGGCGACTGCAATCTCTCACTAAAAAATCCTGGAGTTCTTGTAAAGTGATGAGGGGAGAGTCGGTGGGGGGCACCAGAGGATCCACCACCTCACTCAACGACTCGAAGTCATCCCCGGTGCTCACCACCGAAGACCCATCCCCGTCCAGGGCGTCCCCAACTGCTTCCAACCCCTCCCCCCGCATTGAGTACAGGGGCTGGTTCAGAGCTTCCAGTCGGCCCCACCTTTACCTCAATCCCACCCCCAGGATCAAGGGAAGAGGGGTGATCACTGGTCTCCTGCTGGCGATATGGGCCAAAGGTGGGTGGCAGCTCAGAACCCCACTCCCCCCACCCCACCCACCCACCAGGCACCGGGTCGCCTGGCTAGTGCAGAAAAAACCTCAGACCAAGGACGGAGATGGCCGGCGCTGAAGGTTGGGAGGGAATGGGGAAGCCTACCTCACCACCGCCGCCCGATGACCCAGTTGGCAGGGCCATGAAGGGACTGCCGCAGTCCCCTGGTAGGCCAGATGGCATCTTGGGGGTACAAGGTGGGTCAGGGTGGAGAACCACCCCAAGGCCGATACCCTCACCGACCCCTGAGGAGACTGCTCAGGGACTGCAGCAAGGGAATGCCCTCCCCCCCCTCCAGCCTCAACAAATCAGGCCCCTGAAAACACTGACTCAGGTGTAAAATCGTCATCTGGCCCCAGCGTTGTGTCTGTACATGCTCCTGGGCCTGTGTACAACTCACTGCCATGTGCTGGGCCCAGCATCGTTCCCGCGCGGTTCCCCAGGCCCTCCGGTGGACGGGGCATGTGACCCTGAGCTGGCGGTCCTATAAAAGAGGGTGGAGGTCCTCCCCATCCGAGGGGTGGCGTCTCTTCCGGAGTAGGCACAGGGCTTTGGAGACCTCTATCTGCAAGGCTCCTGCTGCCTCAATCCAGCCCCTCTGAACGGTCCACCCTCTGGGTGTGGGCAGGTCCATTCTCTTTAATAGAAGTCGCGTGCCCCACTGATGCAGGACCCAGGGACCCATGCAGGGATGATGCTGGGCCCAGCATATGGTGCTGAGTCACACACGGGCCGCAACCTTGAGGCCAAGCGGGATCGCGCAACCCCTGATCTAACCTCCCCCAGTTGATCAAGATGGGGTAGGAGGAGTTCACTGGGGACAAAGGGCATTGGAAAATATAATCTTCTGGGTGGTGGTCTTCAAGGGGTCCACCACTTGAAAGGTCCCACCCACTTGGAGCTCCTTTTCTAGGGCCAAGTGCACTGCCCACTCTGACCTCAAGAAAATTATGGCTTTACTATACATTTTTGAGGTGGCAACTGCAGCTGAGGGGCCGACAACCACAGCCAGCAGGCCTCGATTGTAAAGGGTAGGTGGGTGTCACTTGATGGAGTGGAGTGTGGGTGGGGGCCTCCATGTTCTTCCCATAGGAGAAGGCAATGACTTTACCAGGCAGCCGGTATTGCCTGGCACACAGGAGCCAGTCCTGTCCCTCTTCACCAGGCAGCATAAGCTACCTGGACTCAGACACAGTCAGAGCGAGGAGGGGGCACAGGGCTGGCAAGATCTTAAACAACACACACGCACCCTTTCTTCCCCAAGTCTCTGCAACATTCTTCTCTCCCCCCACCCCTACAAAACACACAGGCGTCTTCAGCCCCTACCGAACAAAAGTTCCAGCACCCACTTCAGATTTTAAACCAAACAGTCCTTGCCTCTTGGCCTCTCTGTCCTGCAGAAGCACCAGTACCTCCTATCTCCCTCTCCCTCTCTCTCTCTCTTTCCCTCCCTCTCTCTCTCCTCCAGGCCTCAGGTCTCAGGCCCTACAGGCTCCAGGTCCCCAGCAACACAGAAGATGGAAGAAAGCTTGAGGGAAGGCAGCAACACAATAACATGATCAGCCACAGGTAAACAGCAGCAACAGGAACAGCCACAGGAAATCCCACAGCAGCAGGAACAGCTACAGGAAATCCCACAGCAGCAGGAACAGCCACAGGAAATCTCACAGCAGCAGCAAAAGCCACACAAGATCCCACAGCAGCAGGAACAGCCACAGGAAATCCCACAGCAGCAGGAACAACCACAGGAAATCCCACAGCAGCAGGAACAGCCACACAAAATCCCACAGCAGCAGGAACAGCCACAGGAAATCCCGCAGCAGCAGGAATAACCACAGGAAATCCCACAGCAGCAGGAACAGCCACAGGAAATCCCACAGCAGCAGGAACAGCCACAGGAAATCCCACAGCAGCAGCAGCAGAAACAGCAACAGCCATAGCCAGCACCAAGTACAACCACAGCAACAGCACATATCTCAGGCAGTAATGAGCTGCAGTTGAGCCCAGTCAGGAAGCACAGCCTGGGCACAGGTGTTGATCACTTGTACATACTGTTCACTATGGCCAAGAAACTCCTAAGAAAGTATCCCTACCTGTGGCTCCTTGTTCTGATGATCAGTGTTCTTGTCATTCAGATGTGAAACTTTCTGCACAAGATAAAAGCAGGTGTCTCAGTCCAGGGCCTCTTCCCTCTGCTCTGTGCAGCCTTAAGACCACAATGATGGTCCATCCTCACATTCCATGGAAACATTACTGCTGCCTGCACCTCAGCTGGTCATTGCTGCCAGGATGTAGTGGGCAGGCAGGCATTCATTCTCTTTGTGTTTTCTCAGCACCTTTAAAGTGGGGCTAGCCCCCATCACACCAGCATCTATTACCAATAATGCTAAGCATCAACTCCTGAAGGACTGAGGTGCTGAAGGTGGACACAGCATCAGATATATCTAAAGTTTCATGGCTGCATATCTGAGATGGCCCTGAACATGGAGCGTAAGCGAGCTGCTCTTGGCCAGACAGGAGTCAGACATTCTCAGAGGCTGTTTGAAGATCTATGGAGTATCCTCACTGCATGTTATCATCATCCTCCTGTGATCAAGTGACTATTAGGGCCTCCACTGTGTCTCCATGACAGGAGCATTCTCACAGAGGGTATTGGCTCTGCCATAAGCCAGACTGGAGTCAAACATTCACAACTGCGATGTGAGGATCTATGGGGACACCTCACTGCATGTTGTCATCATCCTCCACAAATCTGGCAGCTATGAGGGCCTCCTGAGCACGCCTGCCTCATCTAGCCAGTACGAGAGCCTCATCCCCGTTGTCGCCACCACCGAGGAACCCCTCACCCTCATTCACATCGGCATCCTCCTCATTGGAGGAAACGTGCAGTTCCTCCATCTCCTTCTCAGCCAGCTCCTCACTCCGTTGCTGCACCAGGTTGTAAAGGGCGCAGCAGACGACCATGATGCGGGCTGTATTGTAGGGCTCCAGCAGACTGGTCCAGGCACCAGAACCGCATCTTCAGCATCCCAAAAGCCTGCTCCACCAAATTACGAGGTGCAGCATGAGCCTCATTATAGCGTCGCTCTGCTGCAGTCTGAGGCTGCCGCATGGGTGTTATCAACCACGGCCTCTGTGGGTAGCCCTTGACCCCAAGGAGCCAACCCTGCAGCCTCTGTGGACTCTGGAAGACTGCAGGGATCTGTGAGTGACTCAGGATGTAGCTTTCACGCACACTCCCTGGAAACCGTGCGTATACCTGCAGGATGCGTTTCTGGTGTCACATACCAGCTGCACGTTCAGTGAGTGGAAGCCTTTGCGGTTGATGAAGCTCACTGAGTGTAGCAATGGAGACCTGAGTGCCACATGATTGCAGGCAATCACACCCTGCACCTGTGGGAAACCCAAGATCAGGGTAAATCCAATGGGCCTTGCATCATGGCCGCTCTAGTCCCAGGCGAAATGCACAAAGTTGTGTGCCATGGAGAAGATGGCATCCGTGACTTCATGGACGCATTTATGGGTGGTAGATTGTGAAATCCCACAGAGATCACCTGTGCGCTGAAAGGAGCCACTAGGATAGAAAATGAGCGCCACGGTCACTTTCACAGCCACTGGCAATGGATACCCTCCATGTCCCCTTGGTGCCAAGTCCTGCAACCAGTTCTCTAGACATGTGCAGTCAGTGGTGACACTGGTTCTCATTCATCTGCAGGAATGACAGGCGGTGTCTATAGACCCTGGGTGTCTCTAGGTGCTGACCAGCCACAGCTCAATGTCGCTCCTGGGCAGCGTGTTTGGCAGCCCCTGCTGCCCCTTCGTCCTGATGTTGCTGCTCTTGCCTTTGCGCAGCCAGGTGTCTCAGTCGTTCTCTCCTCCATCTTCTCCATTCTCTGTAGTCCATCAGGCATACAGTTAGGTCACCAGGATCCATCATCCTGATGTGGTCCTCCTGCAGCATGAAAGTGAGAGAGAGAGACGTGGTCATCATGGCTGTACTTAGCACCTTTCCTGGCCCTGTGTGACTGCCCATTAATGCTTCCCGGAGAGTGCTAGTCACCCCTCAGATGGCCAGAGATGAGTGCGCTGCATGGCTGCCCTGGGGAACACTGGTCCAAACCAGGATGCTGAGATTACAAGGGGCTGTGAGCGCCTCCAGCAGTGACTGCTACATGGTCAGCGTTGGCGAGGAGATTGTGTACAACATGTGCAGTCCAACTGCTCCATGGTCCAGTAAAGTGGTGGCGGACACAAGGTCTGTGCTGGGGGGATGGGGAGGATGCGGGGGCTAAGGTACGGAGTTCTTGGTGGCCTTTGGTGTCTCTGCATTGCTTGCATGGGCAGGCAGGCTAGAAGCCTGACCCCAACCATATCACTTTGGCTGCGCTTGATCTGTCTCAGTTGCAGAGACATGGTCAGCTTATACAGGTGCTCCTAAAGTGTGGCCACTTCCCTCACTTACCATGAACCCCACACCTATGCGCGGGATGCAGCGCCAGGACAGCACTTGACACCCCCACCCTCTCAGCAGTCACCGCCAGGGCTGGCCAGCACCCCCCTTCAGCATTTGCCTCCGAGACAGGCCAGCACTCGCCCCCTGACAAGCCCCACCCCTCAGCAGTTGCCTCTGAGACCAGCCAGCACTCGCCCCGAGATAACGCACCCCCTTCAGCAGTTGCCTCCAAGGCCAGCCAGCACTTGTCCCGTGACACCATTCCCCCCTCCACCCCCAAGCAGTCTCCTCCGGGGCCAGGCATCAGTTACCCCCACCCCCCTGGTACCCCTGAGGCCTGTAAACAACGGGCGAGCTGTGGAGAACGCTGCTGCTCACTCACCACAGTTCCCACAAAGTGTAGGCCGCCAAGTGCACATTGCCTGCGTGCTGCTGTGAAAGAGATCAGCATGATTTCCCGCCAACGCAGACCATCAGTACAGTGGGTTTCCAAGAGCCTGGCGGGATGGCCTTTTAAATATATGCTAATGCAATTAGCTCCCCACCAACCAATGGCAGGAAATGGGGCCCGTTGTTGGAGCGCTGAGAGGACAATCGTGGCCTGCCTCCACGCCATCGAGAAGCAGGTCGCGCCAAATTTTCCGCGCACACCACACATCACGCAAGCGAGCTCCGAAAATTCAGCCCATTATATCACCCACTGAGCAAACACATTGGGCGGGCAGGCTGGGCGGGCTGGGTGGGAGCGGGCGTTGGGGTGGGCCCGGAGCCGAATCATGCTCGTGATTGGCTGTGCACCACCGTTTTGTGCGGGTGGGCCAATTAAGGAACACCCAACTTAATGTGCGGCCTGTAGCGTTCAGCACTACCTGTGAAGTTTGGGGGGGGAGGTGGCGGAGGAGGGAGAGTTGGGGCCTGCGCTCTTTCATGCATGCACGCAAAAGAACACAGCAATCTCCCCGATGCATGGAATTGCCTTAGGGAGAATAAGTGGACAATGAAAGTTTTTTTAAATTAAAATTAAAAATTATTTGAACATGTCCCCTTATGTGACAATGTCACATGAGCTGGGACATGTTTGTGAAGTTGACAAAATTTATTTATTAATTTTCATAAAACCATCAGGAAACCTCATCCCGCCCAAGGATGAGGTTTCCTGGAAAACGCGAAGGCCACTCGGACCCTTCACCTGCCCACCATCCATCAGGTTGTTAATAGGGTAAATGACTTTCTTAATGGCCATAATAGGCAGCCACATCCAGCATGCACCCGCCAAATGCAATATTCAAATGACACACACCCGATGTCATCTTGTGTCATTTTACATACCAGCATGTCAGGCCCGGCCACGCATGCCGACAGCAATATCATAAACAAAAACAGAATTACCTGGAAAAACTCAGCTGAGAAGAAAAGAGTTGACGTTTCGAGTCCTCATGACCCTTCAACAGAACTTGAGTGTGTCCAAGAATATCATGTTCATTATAACATTCACTGGGCACACACATTACATCACCTACTGAGCACATGGATTATGTAACTTACTGAGCACACACAAAATATCAGATACTGAGCGCACGGATTATATAACTTACTAAGCACACAAGTTATATCACTTAGTAACTGATAATGTGTGTGTTCATTGAGCGCACAGCTTATATAACTTACTGAACACATGCATTATATCACTTACTGAGCACACACAATATATAACCTACTGAGCACACAAATTATATCACTTACTGAGCACACACCTTATATCACTTATTGAGCACACACATTATATCACTTATTGAGCACACAGGTTATATAATTACGGAAAACACACCTTATATCAGTTACTGAGCACACGGACTATATAACTTACTGAGCACACACGTTATACCACTTATTGAGCACACATAATGTGTGTTCGGTAACTTATATGATCTGTGTGCTCAATAAGTGATATAATGCGTGTGCTCAGTAACAAATATATTGTGTGTGCTCAGTAAGTGATATAATCCGTGTGCTCAGTAAGTGATAGATTATATAAATTACTGAACACGCATTATCAGTTATTGAGCACACGGATTATATCACTTACTGAGCACACACAATATATTTGTTACTGAGCACACCGGATTATATAATTTACTGAGCACACACATTATATCACTTAATGAGCACATACATCATATCAGTTACTGAGCAAATGGATTATATCATTTATTGTGCACACACATTATATAACCTACTGAGCACACAAATTGTATCACTTACTGAGCACACACCTTATATCACTTATTGAGCACACACGTTATATCACTTACTGAGCACACATATTATATCATTTACTGAACATACACATAATATAATTTACTGAGCACACACATAATATCATTTACAGAACACACACATTATGACAGTAACTGAGCACAAACGTTGTGTCACTTACTGAGCACACACATCATATCACTTATTGAGCATGCACACTATATCACTTACTGAGCGCACAGATTATATAATTTACTTAGCACACACATTATATCACTTACTGAGCTCACACATTATATCACTTATTGAGAACACAGATTATGTAATTTACTGAACACAGACATTATATCACTTATTGAGCACACACATTATATCACTTACTAAGCAAACACATTATATCACTTACTGAACACACACATTATATCATTTATTGAGAACACAGATTATGTAAATTACTGAACAGACACTTTATATCAGTTACTGAGCACACGGATTATATAATTTATTGAGCTAACACATTATATCACTTACAGAGCACACACATTATACCACTTATTGAGCACACAGATTATATAATTAACTAAACACACAAATTATATCACTTACTGAGCACATGGAGTATATAACTTACTGAGCACAGACAATATATGACCTACTGAGCACACGGATTATGTAATTTACTGAGCATACGTGTTATATCACTTGATGAACACACACGTTATATCACTTAGTGAGCACACAAATAATATCACTTACTGAGCACACAGGTTATGTCACTTATTGAGTACACAGATTATATAACTGACTCAACACACACATTATATCAGATACTGAGCACACAGATTACATAAATTACTGAGCACACACATTATATCCGTTACTGAGCACACACATTATATCACTTACTGAGCACACACATTATATCACTTATTGAGCACAGTTAAGTAACTTGCTGAACACACACATTGTATCAGTTACTGAGCAAATGGATTATGTCACTTACTGAGCACACAGATTATATAATTTACTGAGCACTCACATTATATCACTTACTGAACACAGATTATATCACTTACTGAACACATATTATATCATTCACTGAACACATATTATATCATTCACTGAACACACACCTTATATCACTTACTGAGCACACACATTACATCACTTTCTGAGCACACATATTATATCATTTACTGAACATACACATAATATAATTTACTGAGCACACACATAATATCACTTACAGAACACACACATTATGACAGTAACTGAGCACACACATTGTATCACTTACTGAGCACACACATTATATCACTTATTGAGAACACAGGTTATGTAAACTACTGAACAGACACATTATATCAGTTACTGAGCACACGGATTATGTGATTTATTGAACACACACATTATATCACTTATTGAGCACACAGATTGTATAATTAACTAAACACACAAATTATATCACTTACTGAGCACACACAATATATGACCTACTGAGCACACGGATTATATAATTTACTGAGCATAGGCATTATATCACTTGATGAACACACACATTATATCACTTAGTGAGCACACAAATAATATCACTTACTGAGCACACAGATTATGTCACTTATTGAGCACACAGATTATATAACTGACTCAACACACACATTATATCAGATACTGAGCACACAGATTACATAAATTACTGAGCACTCACATTATATCCGTTACTGAGCACACACATTATATCACTTACTGTGCACACACATATATCATTACGGAGAACATGGATTATAACACGTAGTAAGCACACACATTACATCACTTATTGAGCACACAGGTTATATAAAATACTGAACACAAACATTATATCAGTTACTGAGCACACGGATTATGTCACTTACTGAGCACACACATTATATCAGTTACTGAGCGCAGAGATTATATAATTTACTGAGCAGACACATCATATCACTTACTGAGCACACTCATTATATCACTTATTGAGCACACACAGTATATAATTTACTGAACACATACATTATATCAGTTACTGAGCACACGGATTATATCACTTAGTGAGCACATATTATATAATTTACTTAGCACACACATTACATCACATATTAAACACACGCATTATATAATTTACTGAGCACTCACATTATATCACTTACTGAACACATATATCACTTACTGAACACACACACATTATATAATTTACTGAGCACACACATGATATCACTTACTGAGTACACATATTAAATCATTTATTAAGCACACACATTAGAGCACTTACTTAGCACACACATTATATCAATTATTGAGCACACAGATTTTATCATTTACTGAACACACACACATTATATAATTTATTGAGCACACACATGATATCACTTGCTGAACACACACATTTTGACACTTACAGACCACACACATTGCATCATTTATTGAGCACAGAGATTATATAATTTACAAAACACGGACATTATGTCAGGCACTGAGCACACGGGCTATACAATTTACTGAGTACACACATTATATCACTTACTGAGTAGACAGTTTGTTTAAATTACTGAACAGACACATTATATCAGGTTCTGAGCGCACGGTTTATAAAGCTGTCTGAGCACATACAAGATATCACTAATTGAGCACACAGGTTATATAATTTACTGAACACACACATTATATCAGTTACTGAGCACACGGATTATATCATTTACTGACTTCACACGTTATATCACTTACTGAGCACATACAAGATATCACTTATTGAGCAGACAGATTATATAAATTACTGAACACACGTTATGTCACTTGCTGAGCACACACATTATATCAGTGAGTGAGCACACACATAATATCACTAACTGAGCACACAGATTATATAACTATCTGAACACACACATTATATAAATTACTGAACACCTGGATTAGACAATTAACTGAGTACACACATTATATCACTTACTGGGCAGACACATTATATCACTTGTTGAGCACGTAGATTATATACATTACTGAACAGACACATTATATCAGTTACTGTGCACACGGATTATATAATTTACTGTGCAAACTTATTATATCACTTGCTGAGCACAGATTATATCACTTACTGAGTACACACATCATATCAATTACTGAGCACACGGATTATATAATTTACTGAGCATACGCGTTATATCACTTACTGAACAGGCACATTATATCACTTACTGAACACACACATTATATCATTTACTTAACAGATACATTATATCACTTACTGAGCACACACATTATATCACTTACTGAACACACATTCTATCACTTACTGAACACACATTATGACACTTACTGAACACACATTATGACACTTACTGAGCACACACATCATATCACTTACTGAGCACACAGATTATATAATTTACTGAGCACACAGATTATATAACTAACTATCTGAACACACACATTATATAAATTACTGAGCACACGTATTAGACAACTTACTGAGTACACACATTATATCATTGGGCACACACGTTATATCACTTATTGAGCATATACATTTTATATATTACTGAACAGACACATTATATCAGTTACTGAGCGCACGGATTATATAATTTACTGAGCACATATATTATATCACCTACTGACCACAGATTATATCATTTGCTGAGCACATACATTATATCACTTCTGGGCACACACATTATATCACTTATTGAACATATACATTATATAAATTACGGAACACATCATATCAGTTCCTCAGCACAAGGATTATATCACTTGCTGAGCACAGATTATATCACTTATTGAGCGCACACATCATATCAATTACTGAGAACATGGAATATATAAATTACTGAGCACACACAATATATAACCTACTGAGCACACGGAATATATAATTTACTGAGCATACACGTTATATCACTTACTGGACACACATTATATCACTTACTGAACACACATTCTATGACTTACTGAACACACACATTATGACACTTACTCAACACACATTATGACACTTACTGAGCACACACATCATATCACTTGCTGAGCACAAAGATTATATAATTTACTGAGCATGCAGATTATATAATTTACTGAACACACACATTATATCATTTACTAAGCACACACATTATATCACTTACTGAGCACACATTATATCATCTATTGAGCACACACATTATATCACTTACTGAGAACACAGATTATATAACTAACTATCTGAACACACACAGTATACATAAATTACTGAGCACACGGATTAGACAACTTACTGAGTGCAAACATTATATCACTGGGCACACACATTATATCACTTATTGAGCACATACATTTTATATATTACTGAACACACACATTATACCAGTTACTGAGCACACACATTACATCACTTTCTGAGCACACATATATGATTTACTGAACACACACATTATGACACTTACTGAGCACACACTTTGTATTGTTTACTGAGCAAATACATCATATCCTTACTGAGCTCACAGATTATATAATTTACTGAGCACACAGATTATATAATATACTAAGAAAACACATTATATCACTTACTGAGCACACATATATCACATACTGAACACACACATTATATCACTTACTTAGCACACACATTATATCACTTACTGAGCACACACATTATATCACTTACTGAGCACACACGTTATATCACTTACTGAACACACACATTATATCACTTTCTGAGCACACACATTATATCACTTTCTGAGCACACAGATTATATAACTATCTGAACACACGCATATAATTTACTGAGCACACGGATTAGACAGCTTACTGAGTATACACATTATATCACTTACTGGGCACACACATTATATCACTTATTGAGCACACAGATTATATAAATTACTGAACAGACACATTATATCAGTTAATGAGCACACGGATTATATAATTTACTGTGCAAACTCATTATATCACTTGCAGAGCACAGATTATATCACTTACTGAGCACACACATCATATCACTTACTGAGAACATGGAATATATAAATTACTGAGCACACACAATATATAGCTTTCTGAGCACACAGATTATATAATTTATTAAGCATACACGTTATATCACTTACTGAGCACACACATAATATCACGAACTGAGCACACAAATTATATGACTTACTAAGCACATATTATATCACTGAATGAGCACACACATTATATCACATACTGAGCACACACATTATATCACTTATTGAGCACATAGTTTATATATCTTACTGGACACACACATTATGCTCAGTAACTGATATAATGTGTGTGCTCGGTAAATTATATAATCCGTGTGCACACTAACTGATATAATGTTTGTGCTCAGTAAGTGATATAATCCGTGTGCTCAGTAACTGATATGATGTGTGTTTAGTAATTTATATAATCTGTCTGCTTAATAAGTGATATCTTGTATGTGCTCAGTAAGTGATATAATGAGAGTGGTCAGTAAATTATATAATCTGTGTGCTCAGTAACTGATATAATTTACTGACCACACACATTATATCACTTACTGAGCACATACAAGATATCACTTATTGAGCAGACAGATTATATAAATTACTGAACACACATTATATCACTTACTGAGCACACACATTATATCATTTAGTGAGCAAACAGATTATATAATTTACTGAGCACACACATTATATCACTTACTGAACACACAAAATGACACTTACTGAGCACACATATTATATGACATATTGAGAACACAGATTATGTAACTTACTGAACACACACGTTATATCAGTTACTGCGCACACAGAGTATATAACTTAATGAGCACACAGATTACATAATTCACTGAGCACACACATGAAATCACCTACTAAACGCATGCATTATATAACTTACTGAACACACAGCTTATATCACTTACTGAACACAGATTATATCAGTTACTGAAAACATATCCTATCAATTACTGAACACACATTATATCATTTATTGAACACACACATTACATCACTTTCTGAGCACACAGATTATATAATTTACTGAGCACACAGATTATATAATTTAGTGAACACACACATTATATATTTACTAAGCACACACATTGTATCACTTACTGAGCACACAGATTATGTAACTAACTATCTGAACACACACATTATATAAATTACTGAGCACACAGATTAGACAATTTACTGAGTACACACATTATATCATTGGGCATACACCTTATATCACTTATTTTGCACATAGATTATATATATTACTGAACAGGCACATTATATCAGTTACTGAGCACACAGATTATATCATTTGCTGAGCACACACATTATATCTGTTACGGTGCACACGGTTTATATAATTTACTGTGCAAACTCATTATATCACTTGCTGAGCACAGATTATATCACTTACTGAGCACACACATCATATCAATTACGGAGAACATGGAATATATAAATTACTGAGCACACACAATAAATAACCTACTGAGCACACGGATTATATAATTTACTGAGCATACGCGTTATATCACTTACTGAAAACGCACATTATATCACTTACTGAGCACACACATCATATCACTTACTGAGCACACAGATTATATAATTTACTGAGCACACAGATTATATAACTAACTATCTGAACGCACATTATATAAATTACTGAGTACACTGATTAGACAACTTACAGAGTACACACATTATATCACTGGGCACACACATTATATCACTTACTGAGCATATACATTTTATATATTACTGAACAGACACATTATATCAGTTACTGAGCACACGGATTATATAATTTACTGAGCACACATATTATATCACCTACTGAGCACAGATTATATCATTTGCTGAGCACATACATTATATCACTTCTGGGCACACACGTTATATCACTTGTTGAACATATACATTATATAAAATTACTGGACACATTATATCAGTTACTGAGCACGCGGATTATATAATTTACTGTGCAAACAAATTATATCACTTACTGAGCACACACATTATATCACTTATTGAGCACATAGATTATATAAATTAGTGAACAGACACATTATATCAGTTACTGAGCACATGGATTATGTCGCTTATTGAGCACACATATTACATCACTTACTGAGCACAGATTATATGACTTCCTGAGCACACACATTATATCACTTCCTGAGCACATGGAATATACAACTTAATGAGCACACACATTATATCATATACTGAGCACAAGATATCACCTATTGAGCAGACAGATTTTATAAATTACTGAACACACATTATATCTGTTACTGAGCACACACTTTATATCACGCACTGAGCACACACATTATATCTGTTAGTGTGCACACAAACTTACTGAGCACACACCTTATATCACTTACAGAGCACACAGATTACATAATTTACTGAACACACGTTATATCAGTTATTGATCACAGGGATTATACCATTTACTGAGCACACAGCTTATATAATTTACAGAGCACACACATTACATCGCCTACTAAACGCACACATTATATAATTTACTGAGCGCTCACATTATATAATTTACTGAACACAGATTATATCACTTACTGAACACAAATTCTATCATTTCCTGAACACACACATTATATCAGTTACTGAGCACACACATTACATCACATTCTGAGCACACATATATGATTTACTGAACACACACATTATGACACTTACTAAGCACACACTTTGTATTACTTACAGAGCAAACACAGCATATCACTTACTGAGCTCACAGATTATATAATTTACTGAGCACACATATTATATTTTATACTAAGAACACACGTTATATCACTTACTGAGCACACACATATCACTTACTGAACACACACATTATATCACTTACTAAGCATACACATTATATCACTTACAGAGCACACAGTTTATAAAACTATCTGAACACACACATTATATAAGTTACTGAGCACACGGATTAGACAAAAACTGAGTACACACATTATATCACTTACTGCACACAAATATCACTTATTGAGCACATAGCTATGTAAATTACTGAACGGTCACATTATATCAGTTACTGAGCACACGGATTATATAACTTACTGTGCAAACACATTATACCACTTGCTAAGCAGACACATTATATCAGTTACTGAGCACAGGGATTATATAACCTACTGAGCACACACGTTATATCACTTATTGAGCACAGATTATATCACTTACTGAGCACACACAATATATATCACTTAATGAGCACACAGATTATATAACTTACTGAGCATACGCGTTATATCACTTACTGAACACACACATTATGTTACTTACTGCACACATACATAATATCACTAACTGAGCACACAAATTATATGACTTACTGAGCACACATTTTATATCAATGAATGAACACACAAATTATATCACTTAATGAGCACACGGATTATATAATTTACTGAGCACACACGTTACATCACTTACTGAGCACAGATTATAACACTGACTGAGCACACACATTATATGACGTACTGAGCAAACACGTTATATCACCTACTGAACGCACGTATTAGTTAATTTACTGAGCACACAGATTATATCCCTAACAGAACACACATATTATATCACTTATTGAGCACACACCTTATATCACTTATTGAGCACACAGTTTATATAACTGACTGAGAACACGCATTATAACAGTTACCGAGCACTCGGTTTATATAATTTACTGAGCACACACATTATATCACTTACTGAGCACATGGACTATATAACCTACTGAGCACACACATAATATCACTTACTGAGCGCACACGTTATATGACTTACTGAGCACAAGCATTATATAATTACTGAGCAAACACATTATATCACTTACTGAGCACACAGATTATATAATTTACTAAGCACACACATTATCTCACTTACTGAGCAGACACATTATTCAGTTCAAAAACAGAATTACCTGGAAAAACTCAGCAGTTCTGGCAGCATCAGCGGAGAAGAAAAGAGTTGACGTTTCGAGTCCTCATGACCCTTTGACAGAACTTGAATGAATCCAAGAAAGGGGTGAAATATAAGCTGGTTCACTCAAGTTGGATTCACTCAAGTTCTGTTGAAGGGTCATGAGGACTCGAAACATCAACTCTTTTCTTCTCCGCCGATGCTGCCAGACCTGCTGAGTTTTCCCAGGTAATTCTGTTTTTGTTTTGGATTTCCAGCATCCGCAGTTTTTTTGTTTTGTACATTATATCAGTTACTGAGCACACAAATTATATCACTTTCTGAGCACACAGATTATATAACTATCTGAACACACACATTATATCACTTACTAAGCACACACATTATATCACTTACTGAACACACACATTATATCACTTACTAAGCACACAGATTATATAACTATCTGAACACATACATTATATAACTTACTGAGCATACGGATTAGACAACTAACTGAGTACACACATTATATCACTTATTGAGCACATAGATTATATAAATTACTGAACAGACACATTATATCAGTTACTGAGCACAGGGATTATATCATTTGCTGAGCACACACATTATATCAGTTAATGAGCACATGGGTCATATAATTTACTGTGCAAACCCATTATATCACTTGCAGAGCACAGATTATATCACTTACTGAGCACACACATCATATCACTTACTGAGAACACGGAATATATAAATTACTGAGCACACGCAATATATAACCTACTGAGCACACGGATTATATAATTTACTGAACACACACGTTATATCACTTACTGAGCACACACATTATATCACTTACTGAGCACACAGATTATATAACTAACTATCTGAACACCCACATTATATAAATTACTGAGCACACAGATTAGACAATTTACTGAGTACACACATTATATCACTGGGCATACACAATATATCACTTATTGAACACATAAATTATATATATTACTGAACAGGCACATTATATCAGTTACTGAGCACACGGATTATATAATTTACTGAGCACACATATTATATGATCTACTGAGCACAGAGTATATCACTTGCTGAGGACACACGTTATATCAATTCTGGGCACACACATTATATCACTTATTGAACACATAGATTATATAAATTACAGAACAGACACATTATATCAGTTACTGAGCACACATATTATATAATTTACTGTGCACACACATTATATCACTTACTGAGCACACACGTTATATCACTTATTGAGCACACAGATTATATAATTTATGAACACACACATTATATCTGGTACTGAGCATACGTATTATGCAATTTACTGAGCACACAGATTACGTAATTTACTGAACACACATGTTATATCAGTTACTGAGCACACAGAGTATATAATTTACTGAGCACACAGATTATATAATTTACAGAGCAAACACATGAAGTCACCTACTAAACGCATGCATTATATAACTTACTGAGCACTCACGTTATATCACTTACTGAGCACATATTCTATCACTTACTGAACACACACATTATATCACTTATTGTGCATACACATTACATCACTTTCTGAGCACCCATTTAATATCATTTACTGAACACACACATTATATAATTTACTGAGCACACACATTCTATCAGTTACTGCACACACATTATGACACTTACTGAACACACACAATATGACACTAACTGAGCACACATCATATCACTTAGTGAGCACACAGATTATATAATTTAGTGAGCACACAGATTATATAATTTACTGAACACACACATTGTATCATTTACTAAGCGCACACATTATATCACTTACTGAGCACACACATTATATCATCTACTGAGCACACACATTATATCACTTACTGAGCACACACATTATATCACTTACTGATCACACACATTATATCACTTACTGAGCACACACATTATATCACTTATTGAGCACATAGATTATATATATTACTGAACAGACATGTTATATCAGTTACTGAGCACAAACATTATATCACTTATTGAACACCTAGATTATATAAATTACTGAACAGACACATTATATCAGTTACTGAGCACACGGATTATATCACTTGCTGAGCACGCACATTATATCAGTGACAGAGCACACGGATTATATAACTTACTGTGCACACACATTATATCACTTACTGAGCACACACATTACATGCCTTATTGAGCACACAGATTATATAACTTACTGAACACAAACATTATATCAGGTACTGAGCACACGTATTATGAAATTTACTGAGTACACACATCATAACACTTATTGAGCACATAGATTATATAATTTACTGAACAGACACATTATATCAGTTACTGAGCACACGGATTATATAATTTACTGTGCAAACAAATTATATCACTTAGCACAAACATTATATCACTTATTGAGCACACAGATTATATAATTTACTGAACACACACATTGTACATAAATTACTGAGCACACAGATTAGAGAATTTAATGAGTACACACTTACTGGGCACACACATTATATCACTTATTGAGCACATAGATTATATAATTTACTGAACAGACACATTATATCAGTTACTGAGCACACAGATTATATCACTTATTGAGCACATATTATATAATTTACCGAGCACAGTTTATATCACTTTCTGAGCACACACACTATATCACTTACTGAGAACATGGAATATATAACTTACTGAGCACATACATTATATCACTTACTGAGCACAAAATATAACTTATTGAGCAGACAGATTATATAAATTACTGAACACGCATTATATCAGTTACTGAGCACACACGTTATATCATTTACTGAGCACACACATTATCTCAATTAGTATGCACATGGATTATATAAAACTTACTGAGCACATACATTATATCACTTACTGAACACACAATATGCCACTTACTGAGCACACACATTATATCACATATTGAGCACACAGATTATGGAATTTACTGAACACACACGTTATATCAGTTACTGAGCACATGGTTTATATAAATTACTGAGCACACATATTATATCACCTACTGAGCACAGATTAAATCACTTGCTGAGCACACACATTATATCACTTCTGGGCGCACACATTATATCACTTATTGAACACATAGATTATATAAATTACTGAACAGACACGTTATATAACTTACTGTGCACACACATTATATCACTTACTGAGCACACACATTATATCACTTATTGAGCACACAGATTATATAATTTACTGAACACAAACATTATATCAGGTACTGAGCACACGTATTATAAAATTTACTGAGTACACACATTATATCATTTACTGAGCACACACATTATATCACTTATTGAGCACGCAGATTGTTTAAGTTACTGAACAGATATTATATCAGGTTTTGTGCGCTTGGTTTATAGAGATGTCTGAGCACAGACATTATGTCACTCACTGAGCACACACGTTATATCAATTATTGAGCACACAGATTATATCATTTACTTACCGCACACATTATATCACTTACTGAGCACATATAAGATATCACTTATTGAGCAGTCAGATTATAAAAATTACTGAACGCACATTATGTCAGTTGCTGAGCACACACATTATATCAGTGAGTGAGCACACACATAATATCACTTACTGAGCACACCGATTATATAACTATCTGAACACATTATATAAATCACTGAGCACACGGATTAGACAATTTACTGAGTACACACATTATATCACTTACTGGGCACACACATTATATCACTTATTGAGCACATAGATTATATAATTTACTGAACAGACACATTATATCAGTTACTGAGCACACGAATTATATTACTTGCTGAGCGCACACATTATATCAATTACTGAGCACAGGGTTTATATAATTTACTGTGCAAACAAATTATATCACTAACTGAGAATATGGAATATATAACTTACTGAGCACACACATTATATCACTCATTGAGCACACAGATTATATAATTTACTGAACAGGCACATTACATCAGTTACTGAGCACACGGATTATATCACTTATTGAGCACACATATTATATAACTTACCGAGCACAGTTTATATCATTTACTGAGCACACACTATATCACTTACTGAGCACAAGATATCACTTATTGAGCAGACAGATTATATAAATTACTGAACACACGTTATATCAGTTACTGAGCACACACATTATCTCAGTTAGTATGCACACGGATTATATAAAACTTACTGAGCACACACCTTATATCACTTACTGAGCACACACATTATATTAGTTACTCAGCACACGGATTATATAATTTACTGAGTACACACATTATATCACTTACTGAACACACAATATGCCACTTACTGAACACACACTTTATATCAGTTACTGAGCACAGGGATTATATAATTTACTGAACACACACATTATATAATTTACTGAGCACACACATTACATCACCTACTAAACGAACGCATTATAGAACTTACTGAGCACTCACATTATATCACTTACTGAACAGAGATTATATCACTTACTGAACACATATTCTATCACTTACTGAACACACCCATTATATCACTTATTGAGCGCACACATTACATCACTTTCTGAGCAGACATATATGATTTACTGAACACACATTATATCACTTACTGAGCACACACATTGTATCACTTACTGAAAAAACTCATTATATCACTTACTGAGCACACACATTATATCAGTTACTGAGCACGGATTATATCATTTACTGAGCACACACAATATATAACCTACTGAGCACACGGATTATATAACTTACTGAGCTTACCCATTATATCACTTACTGGACACACACATTATATCACTTACTGAAAACACATAATATTTTACTCACTGCACACACGCATAATATCACTAACTGAGCACACAAATTATATGACGTACTGAGCAAACACGTTATATCACCCACTGAACACACATTTTATTTAATTTACTGAGCACACAGATTATATCACTAACAGAACACATATTATATCACTTGTTGAGCACACACTTAACATCACTTACTGAGCAAACGGATTAAATAACTTACTGAACACTCACATTATGACGCTGAGCACACATACTCTATCACATTTTGAGCACACAGATTTTGTAACTTACTGAACACACACGTTATATCAGTTACTGACCACACGGATTATATCACCTACTGAGCTCCTATTATACCACTTGCTGAGCGCACACATTATATCACTTCTGGGCACATACATTATATCACTAATTGAACACATAGATTATTTAAATTTCTGAACAGACGCAATATATCAGTTACCGAGCACACAGATTATATAACTTACTGTGCACACACATTATATCACTTACTGAGCACACACATTATATCACTTATTGAGCACACAGATTATATAACTTACCGAACACAAACATTATATCTGGTACTGAGCACACGTATTATGAAATTTACTGGGTACACACATTATATCATTTACTGAGCACACACATTATATCACTTATTGAGCACGCAGATTGTTTAAATTACTGAACAGACATATTATATCAGGTTCTGAGCGCACGGTTTATAGAGCTGTCTGAGCACACACATTATATCACTTACTGAGCACACACATTATATCACTTATTGAGTACACAGATAATATAACTTACTGACCACATATATTCTATCAGCTCCTGAGCACACGGATTATATAATTTACTGACCACACACATTATTTCACTTACAGAGCACATACAAGATAACACTTACTGAGCACACAGATTATATAACTATCTGGACACACACATTATATAAATTACTGAGCACACGGGTTAGACAATTTACTGAGTACACACATTATATCACTTATTGGGCACACACATTGCATCACTTATTGAGCACATAGATTATATAATTTAGTGAACAGGCACATTATATCAGTTACTAAACACACGGATTATATCACTTATTGAGCACATCTTATATAACTTACCGAGCACAGTTTATATCACTTACTGAGCACACACATTATATCACTTACTGAGAACATGGAATATATAACTTACTGAGCACACACATTATATCAGTTCCTGAGCACACATGTTATATCACTTACTGAGCACAAACTTTATGTCAGTTAGTATGCACATGGATTTTATAAAACTTACGGAGCACACACCTTACATCACTTACTGAGCAAACACATTATATTAGTTAGCACACGGATTATATAATTTACTGAGTACACACATTATATCATTTACTGAGCACATACATTATATCACTTATTCAGCACACAGATTATACAAATTAATGAACAGACACAAATTATATAATTTACCGAGCACAGGCGTTATATTAAAAACTGAGCGCACACTTTATATAACTTACTGAACACACAAATTATATCACCTACTGTACAAACGGATTATATAACATACTAAACACACACGTTATACCACTTACTGAGCACACATATTCTATCACTGATTCAGCACACAGATTATATAACTATTTGAACACACACATTATATAAATTACTGAGCACACGGATTAGACAACTTACTGAGCACACACATTATATCACTTACTGAGCACACACATTTTATCACTTACTGAGCACACACATTATATCACTTACTGAACACACCCGTTATATCAACTACTGAACACACACATTATATCAACTACTGAGCACACGTATTATATAACTTATTGAAAACACACATTATATCACTTACTGAGCACACGTATTATATAACATCCTGAGCACACACATTATATCACTTACTGGGCAAACACATTATATCAGTTACTCAGCAGACACCTAATATCACTTACTGAGCACACGCATAACATAACTTTCTGAACACACACATTATATCACCTACTGAGCATGTTATTATATAACTTACTGAACACACACATTATATCACTTACTGAGCACACACATTATATACATTACTGAGCACACACATTATTTAACTTACTGAGAAAACAGATTATATAACTATCTGAACACATACAGTATACAAATTACTGAGTACACGGATTAGACAAATAACTGAGTACACACATTATATCACTTACTGGGCACACACATTATTACACTTACTGAGCACACACATTGTTTAAATTACTGAGCACACACATTATATAATAATTGAACACACACATCTTCTCACTTACTGAGCACACACATTATATCAGGCACTGAGCACAAGGATTATATAATTTAATGAGCACAAACATTACATCACTTACTGAGACCATGGAATATATAAATTACTGAGCACAGACATTATATCACTTACTGAGCACAAGATATCACTTATTGAGCAGACAGATTATATAAATTACTGAACACACATTATATCAGTTACTGAACACACTCGTTATATCACTTACTGAGCACACACATTACCTCAGTTTGTATGCACACGGATTATATAAAATTTACTGAGCACACACCTTATATCACTTACTGAGCACACACATTATATTAGTTACTCAGCAAATGGATTATATAATTTAATGAGCACACACATTATATCACCTACTGAACACACAATATGCCACTAACTGAGCACACACATTATATCACATATTGAGCACACAGATTATGTAATTTACTGAACACACACATTATATCAGTTACTGAGCACAGGGATTATATCATTTACTGAGCACACAGATTATATCATTTACTGAGCACACACATTACATCACCTACTAAACGAACGCATTATAGAACTTACTGAGCACTCACATTCTATCACTTGCTGAACACAGGTTATATCACTTACTGAACACATATTCTATCACTTACTGAACACACCCATTATATCACTTATTGAGCACACACATTACATCACTTTCTGAGCACACATATATGATTTACTGAACACACACATTATATTACTTACTAAGCACACACATTATATCACTTACTGAGCACACACATTATATCACTTACTGAACACACTCATTATATCACTTACTGAGCACACACATTCTATCGGTTACTGAGCACACGGATTATATCACTTGCTGAGCACACACATATCAGTAACTGAGCACATGGATTATAGAATTTACTGAGCACACACATTATATCACTTATTGAGCACAGATTATATCACTTACTGAGCACACACAATATATGACATACTGAGCAAACACGTTATATCACCTACTGAACACACATTTTATTTAATTTACTGAGCACACAGATTATATAACTATCTGGACACACACATTATATAAATTACTGAGCACACGGGTTAGACAATTTACTGAGTACACACATTATATCACTTATTGGGCACACACATTGCATCACTTATTGAGCACATAGATTATATAATTTAGTGAACAGGCACATTATATCAGTTACTAAACACACGGATTATATCACTTATTGAGCACATCTTATATAACTTACCGAGCACAGTTTATATCACTTACTGAGCACACACATTATATCACTTACTGAGAACATGGAATATATAACTTACTGAGCACACACATTATATCAGTTCCTGAGCACACATGTTATATCACTTACTGAGCACAAACTTTATGTCAGTTAGTATGCACATGGATTTTATAAAACTTACGGAGCACACACCTTATATCACTTACTGAGCATTCGGATTATATCACTTACTGAACACACACATTATATCACCTACTGAGCACACGTATTATATAACTTACTGAAAACACACATTATATCACTTACTAAGCACACGCATTAAATAAATTACTGAGCATACACATTATATAATTTACTGAGCACACACATCTTCTCACTTACTGAGAACACACATTATATCATTTACTGAGCACACGGATTATATAACTTACTGAGCACACACATTATATCACTTATTGAAGCACACACATGATATGTCTTAATGAGTACACAGATTATATAATTTACTGAGCACACACATTATATCACAAACTGAGCAAACAGATCATATAACTTACTGAACACACACATTATATCACCTAATGTGCAAACGGATTATATAACTTACTAAACACACACTTTATACCACTTACTGAGCACACATATTCTATCACTTATTGAGCACACAGATTATATAACTATCTGAACACACACGTTATATAAATTACTGAGCACACAGATTAGACAACTTACTGAGCACACACATTTTATCACTTACTGAGCACACACATTATACGACTTACTGAGCACACACGTTGTATCACTAACTGAACACACACATTATATCACTTACTGAGCACACACATTATATCACTTACTGAACACACACATTATATCAACTACTGAGCACACGTATTATATAGCTTACTGAAAACACACCTTATATCACATACTGAGCACACGGATTATATAATTTACTGAACACACACATTATATCACTTACTGAACACACACATTATATAATTTACTGGGCACACACATAGCATCACTCAGTGAGCACCCACATTATATCATTTACTGAGCACACGAATTATGTAACTTACATAGCACACACATTATATCACTTACTGAGCACACACGTTATATCAGTTTCTGAGCACACGGATTACATACTTTACAGAGCACACACATTGTATCACTAGCTGAGCACTCACATTATATCACTTAATGAGCGCACACATTATATCACTTACTGAGCACACACATCAGTTCACCTACTGAACACAGATATTATATCACTTACTGAGCACACAAATTATATCATTAATGAGCACACACATTATATAACTTATTGAGCATCCACACGATATCACTTACTGAGCACACACATTATATCACTAACTGAGCCCAGATTATATCACTTCCTGAGCACACACATTATATCACTTACTGAGCACACACATCAGTTCACCTACTGAATACAGATATTACATCACTTACTGAGCACACAAATTATATCAATACTGAGCACACATGTTATATAACTTATTTAGCATCCACACGATATCACTTACTGCGCACACACATTATATCACTAACTGAGCCCAATTATATCACTTCCTGAGCACAAACATTATATCACTTACTGAACACAGATTATATCACTTATTGAGCATACACATTACATCACTTACTGTGATCATGGACTATATAACTTACTGAGCACAAACATTATATCACTTACTGAGCACACGGATTATATAACTTTCTGAAAACACACATTATATCACTTACTGAGCACACGCATTATATAAATTAATGAGCATACACATTGTATAACTTACTGAGCACACACCTCTTCTCACTTACTGAGAACACACATTAAATCACGAAATGAGCACACGGATTATATAATTTACTGAGCACGCACATTATATCACTTATTGAAGCACACACATGATATGACTTATTGAGTACACAGATTATATAATTTACTGAGCACACACATTACATCAGAAACTGAGCACACAGATCATATAACTTACTGAACACATTATATCACCTACTGTGCAAACGGTTTATATAACTGACTAAACACACACGTTATACTACTTACTGAGCACACATATTCTATCACTTATTGAGCACACAGATTATATAACTATCTGAACACACACATTATATAAATTACTGAGCACACGGATTAGACAACTTACTGAGCACACACATTATATCACTTACTGAGCACACACATTATATCAATTACTGAGCACACACATTATATCACTTACTGAGCACACACATTTTTATCACTTATTGAGGACACACATATTATTATCAATTACTGAGCACACACATTATATCAACTACTGAGCACACGGATTTGGCTTAAATAGCCAAGTGGTTATGGTACTGGGCTTGTAACCTCAAGATCAAGAGTTCAAATCTCTCAGTGGCAAACTATGAAACAATGTAACTTCATCTGAAACAGATGGAAACGGGTTTGTACTAGAATCAGTTATTGAGCACACGATTAGACAACTTACTGAGCACACACATTATATCACTTACTGAGCACACACATTTTATCACTTACTGAGCACACACGTTATATCACTTACTGAACACACCCGTTATATCAACTTACTGAACACAAACATTATATCAACTACTGAACACACATATTATATCACTTACTGAGCACACACGTTATATCGCTTATGAGCAAACACATTATATCAGTTACTCAGCAGACACATAATATCACTTACTGAGCACATGCATAACATAACTTACGGAACACACATTATATAACTTACTGAACACACACATTATATCACCTACTGAGGCACACGTATTATATAACTTACTGAAAACACACATTATATCACTTACTAAGCACACGCATTAAATAAAATTACTGGAGGCATACACATTATATAATTTACTGAGCACGACACAGATCTTCTCACTTACTGAGAAGACACTATATATAATTTACTGAGGCAACACGGATTTATATAACTTACTGAGCACACACATTATTATCAATTATTGAAGCACACACATGATATTGTCCTTAATGAGTACACCAGATTATATAATTTACTGAGCACAACACATTATATCACAAACTGAGCAAACAGATCATATAACTTACTGAACACACACATTATATCACCTAATGTGCAAACGGATTATATAACTTACTAAACACACACTTTATACCACTTACTGAGCACACATATTCTATCACTTATTGAGCACACAGATTATATAACTATCTGAACACACACGTTATATAAATTACTGAGCACACAGATTAGACAACTTACTGAGCACACACATTTTATCACTTACTGAGCACACACATTATACGACTTACTGAGCACACACGTTGTATCACTAACTGAACACACACATTATATCACTTACTGAGCACACACATTATATCACTTACTGAACACACACATTATATCAACTACTGAGCACACGTATTATATAGCTTACTGAAAACACACCTTATATCACATACTGAGCACACGGATTATATAATTTACTGAACACACACATTATATCACTTACTGAACACACACATTATATAATTTACTGGGCACACACATAGCATCACTCAGTGAGCACCCACATTATATCATTTACTGAGCACACGAATTATGTAACTTACATAGCACACACATTATATCACTTACTGAGCACACACGTTATATCAGTTTCTGAGCACACGGATTACATACTTTACAGAGCACACACATTGTATCACTAGCTGAGCACTCACATTATATCACTTAATGAGCGCACACATTATATCACTTACTGAGCACACACATCAGTTCACCTACTGAACACAGATATTATATCACTTACTGAGCACACAAATTATATCATTAATGAGCACACACATTATATAACTTATTGAGCATCCACACGATATCACTTACTGAGCACACACATTATATCACTAACTGAGCCCAGATTATATCACTTCCTGAGCACACACATTATATCACTTACTGAGCACACACATCAGTTCACCTACTGAATACAGATATTACATCACTTACTGAGCACACAAATTATATCAATACTGAGCACACATGTTATATAACTTATTTAGCATCCACACGATATCACTTACTGCGCACACACATTATATCACTAACTGAGCCCAATTATATCACTTCCTGAGCACAAACATTATATCACTTACTGAACACAGATTATATCACTTATTGAGCATACACATTACATCACTTACTGTGATCATGGACTATATAACTTACTGAGCACAAACATTATATCACTTACTGAGCACACGGATTATATAACTTTCTGAAAACACACATTATATCACTTACTGAGCACACGCATTATATAAATTAATGAGCATACACATTGTATAACTTACTGAGCACACACCTCTTCTCACTTACTGAGAACACACATTAAATCACGAAATGAGCACACGGATTATATAATTTACTGAGCACGCACATTATATCACTTATTGAAGCACACACATGATATGACTTATTGAGTACACAGATTATATAATTTACTGAGCACACACATTACATCAGAAACTGAGCACACAGATCATATAACTTACTGAACACATTATATCACCTACTGTGCAAACGGTTTATATAACTGACTAAACACACACGTTATACTACTTACTGAGCACACATATTCTATCACTTATTGAGCACACAGATTATATAACTATCTGAACACACACATTATATAAATTACTGAGCACACGGATTAGACAACTTACTGAGCACACACATTATATCACTTACTGAGCACACATTATATCAATTACTGAGCACACACATTATATCACTTACTGAGCACACACATTTTTATCACTTATTGAGGACACACATTATATCAATTACTGAGCACACACATTATATCAACTACTGAGCACACGGGCTTGGCTTAAATAGCCAAGTGGTTATGGTACTGGGCTTGTAACCTCAAGATCAAGAGTTCAAATCTCTCAGTGGCAAACTATGAAACAATGTAACTTCATCTGAAACAGATGGAAACGGGTTTGTACTAGAAAGAGTTATTGAGCACACGGATTAGACAACTTACTGAGCACACACATTATATCACTTACTGAGCACACACATTTTATCACTTACTGAGCACACACGTTATATCACTTACTGAACACACCCGTTATATCAACTACTGAACACAAACATTATATCAACTACTGAACACACATATTATATCACTTACTGAGCACACACGTTATATCGCTTATTGAGCAAACACATTATATCAGTTACTCAGCAGACACATAATATCACTTACTGAGCACATGCATAACATAACTTACGGAACACACATTATATAAATTACTGAGCACACACATTATATAATTTACTGAGCACACAGATTATATAACTATCTGAACACACACATTATACAAATTACTGAGCACACGGATTAGACAACTAACTGAGTACACACATTACATCACTTACTGGGCACACACATTATATCTTATTGAGCACTTATTGAGCAAACACGTTACATCATTAAATCATATCAGCAGACACATAATATCACTTACTGAGCACATGGATAATATAATTTACCGAACACACACATTATTTCACTTACTGAGCACACATTATATAAATTACTGAGCACACACATTATATAATAACTGAGCACACACATCTTCTCACTTACTGAGCACACACATTATATCAGGAACTGAGCACAAGGTTTATATAATTTAATCAGCACAAACATTATATCACTAACTGAGCACACACATTATATCACTTACTGAGAACACAGATTATATAATTTACTGAACACACACATTATATCAGTTACGGAGCACACGGATTATAGAATTTACTGAGTACACACGTTATATCACTTACTGAGCACAGATTATATCACTGACTGAGCACACGGATTATATCACTTACAGAGCACACACATTATATCAGGAACTGAGCAAATGGATTATATAACTTACTAAACACACACGTTATATCACCTACTGAGCACATGTATTATATAACTTACTGAAAACACACATTATATCACTTACTGAGCAAACGCATTATATAAATTACCGAGCATACACATTGTATAACTTACTGAGCACACACATCTTCTCACTTACTGAGAACACACATTATATCACGAAATGAGCACACAGATTATATAATTTCTGAGCACACACATTATATCACTTATTGAAGCACACACATGATATGACTTACTGAGTACACAGATTATATAATTTACTGAGCACACACACTATATCAGAAACTGAGCACACAGATTATATAACTATCTGAACACACACATTATATAAATTACAGAGCACACGGATTAGACAACATAGAGTACACACATTATATCACTTACTGAGCGCACACATTATATCACTTACTGAGCACACACATTTTATCACTTACTGAGGACACACATTATATCACTTACTGAACACACACGTTATATCAATTACTGAGCACACAGATTAGACAACTTACTGAGCACACACATGATATCGCTTACTGAGCACACACATTATATCACTTACTGCACACACACATTATATCAACTACTGAGCACACGTATTATATAACTTACTGAAAACACACATTATATCACCTACTGAGCACACGGAATTTATAACCTACTGAGCAGACACATTCAATCACTTACAGAGCGCACACATTATATCACTTACTGAACTCACACATTATATAATTTACTGAGCACACACATAACATCACTCACTGAACACACACATTATATCATTTACTGAGCACACCAATTATGTAACTTACATAGCACACACATTATATCACTTACTGAGCACACACATTGTATCACTTACTGTGCACAGACACTATATATAACTTACTGAACAAACACATTATGTCACTTACTGAGCACATACATTATATCACTTCCTTAACATACACATTATATCACTTACTGAGCACACGGATTACATACTTTACGGAGCACACACATTGTATCACTAGCTGAGCACACACATTATATCACTTACTGAGCACACACGTTATATCACCAACTGGGCACACACATTATATCAACTACTGAACACAAAAATTATATCAATTACTAAGCACACACATTATATTACTTACTGAGAACATGGAATTTATACCTTACGGAAAACATTCTTTATATCACTTACTGAACACACACTCTATGTCACTTATTGAGCACACAGAATTTATAACTTACTGAGCACACACATTATATCACTTACTGAGCATGCACATAATATCACTTACTGAACACACACTTTAGGTCACTTACTGAGCACACGGAATTTGCAACTTACTGAGCACACACATTCTATCACTTACTGAGCACACAAATTATACCACTTACTGAGCACACGGAATTTATAACTTACTGAACACACACATTATGTCACTTACTGAGCACACATTATATAATTTACAGAGCACACACATTATATCACTTATTGAGCACAAGGATAATATAACTAACTGGGCACACACATTATATCTGTTACTGAACACACACTTTATCTCACTTACTGAGTGAACGGATTATATAACTGAAGGAGCACACAGATTATATAACTTACAGAGAACACACGTTAGATCACTGACTGAGCACGCACATTTTATCACCTACTGAGCACACACATTTTTCAATTACTGAGCACACACATGATATCACACACATGATATCACTTACTGAACACACACTTTATATCACTTACTGAGCACACACAATATATAAATTACTGAACAAACACATTTTCTCACTTACTGAGCATACACATTATATCAGTTACTCAACACACACTTTATGTCACTTATTCATCACATGGATTATGTAACTTAATGAACACCCACATTAAATCACATACTGAACACACATTATATCACTTTCTGAACACACTTTTTAAGTCACTTACTGAGCACGGATTATATAAATTACTGAACACACACATTATATCACTTACTGAACACACATTACATCAATTATTGATCACATGGATTATATAACTTACGGAGCACGCACATTATATCACTTACTGAGCAAACACATTATATCACTTAATGTGTGCACACATAATATCACTTAATGAGCGCACAGATTATATAACTTAGTGAGCACACACCTTACATCACCTACAGAGCACACACATTATGTCACCTACTAAACACACAAATTATATCTCCTACTGAGCACACACATTATATCACCTACTGAAAACGCGAATTATATCATTTACTGAGCACACACATTATTTCATATACTGAACAGACACGTTATATCATTTATTGATCACACGGATTATATAAATTACTGAACACACATTATATCACTTACTGAACACACACATTATATCACCTACTGAGCACACACATTATATCACCTACTGAACACACGAATTGTATCACTTACTGAGCAGAAATATTTTATCACTTACCGAGAACACGGATTATACAAGTTACGAAGCATAAACATTATATCACTTACTGAGCACACACATTATTTCATAAACTGAACAGACACATTATAGCACTTACTGGGCACACAAATTATATCACTTAACTGAGCACACACATTATATCACTTACTGAGCACGGATTATATAATTTACTGAACACACACGTTATATCACTTACTGAACACACACATTATATCACTTACAGAACACACACATTATATGACTTACTGAACACACATTATATCACTGACTGAACACACATTATATCACTTACTGAGCACACACATTATAGCTCTTACTGAGCCCAGATTATATCACTTACTAAGCACACACATTTTATCACCTAATAAGCACACACATTATATCATTTACTGAGCACAAACTTTTTATCACACACTGATCGCACACATTATATCAATTATTGAGCGCACACGTTATATCACTTACTGAACACACACATTATAACACCTACTGAGCACACGGAATTTCGACCTTACTGAACACACACATTATATCACTTACTGAGCAGACACATTGTATAAATTAATGATCACACACTATATATCACTTACTGTGCATACACATTTTATCACCTACTGAGCACACACATGTTATCACTTACTCAGCACACACATTATATAACTTATTATGCACACACATTATATTCTTACTGAAGACACTTTATATCACTTACTGAGCACGCAGAATTTATAATTTACTGAGCACACACATTATATCACTTACTGAACACACATTATATCATTTACTGATCACACGCATTATATAACATACTGAACACATATTATATCACTTACTGAACATACACATTATATCACTTACTGAACACACACATTAAATCACTTCCTGGGGACACTGATTACAAAACATACGGAGCACACACAATATATCATTTACTGAGCACACACATTATATCACTAAGTGAGCACACACATTATATCACTTACTGAGAACACGGATTATATAATTTACGGAGCACACACATTATATCACTTACTGAGCCCAGAGTATGTCACTTATTGAGCACACACATTATATCACTTACTGTACACAGATTATCTCACTTACTGAGTGCGCACATTACATCACTTACTGTGATCATGGACTATATAACTTACTGAGCATACACATTGCATCACTTACTGAGCACAAACAATATAAAACCTACTGAGCACACAGATTATATCACTTACTGAGCACATGGAATTATAACTTACTGAGCACACACATTTTATCACTTACTGAACACACACTTTATGTCACTTACTGAGCTCACAGATTATATAATTTACGGAACACTCCCTTTATATGACTTACTGAACACAGAAGTTATATCAACTACTGAGTACACACATCATATCACTTACTGAGCACACACATTATATCACTTACTGAACACACAGATTTTATAACCTACTGAGCACACACATTATATCACTTACTGAGCACTCATTTATATCACTTACAGAACACACACATTATATGACTTACTGAACACACATTATATAACTGACTGAACACACACATTATATCACTTACTGAGCACACACATTATATCACTTACTGAGCACAAACAATATAAAACCTACTGAGCACACACATTATATCACTTACTGAGCACACACATTTTATCACTTAATGAGCGCACACATTATATCACTTACTGAGGCCACACATTATATCACTTAATGAGCGCACACATTATATCACTTACTGAGCACACACATTATGTCACTTACTGAGAACACGGATTATATAACTTACGGAGCACACACATTATATCACATACTGAGCACACACATTATTTCACCTACTGAACACACACATTATGTCACTTACTGAGCAAACAAATTATATCACTTACTGAACGCACACATTATATAACTTATTGAGCATTCACACTATATCACTTACTGAGCGCACACATTATATCACTTACTGAAACCAGATTATATCACTTACTGAGCACACACATTACATCACTTAATGAGCACACACATTACATCACTTAATGAGCACATTCATTATATCACTTACTTAGCACACACATTATATCGCTTACTGAGCACAGATTATATCATTTAATAAGCACACACATTTTATCACCTACTGATCACACACATTTTATCACTTACTGAGCACACACATTACATCACACACTGAACGCACACATTATATCAATTATTGAGCACGCACATTCTATCACTTACTGAGCACTCACATTATACCACTTACTGAGCACAGATTATATCACATACTGAGCACAAATATTATATCATTTACTGAGCTCACACATTATATCACTTACTGAACACAGATTATATGATTTACTGAGCACACAGATTATATGACTTACTGAGCACACACATTATATCACTTACTGAGCACATATTATATCACTTACTGAGCACAAACATTATATCATTTACTGAGCTCACACATTATATCACTTACTGTGCACACACATTCTATCACTTACTGAGCACACATATTATATCATTTATTGAGCACATGCATTATATCACTTACTGGGCGCACAGATTATATAATTTACTTAGCACACACTTGATATCACTTACTGAACTCACACATTATATCACTTACAGAGCACGCACATTCTATCACTTACTGAGCACACACATTATACCACTTACTGAGCTCAGATTATATAACTTACTGAGCACACACATTATATCACTTACTGAACACACACTTTATATAACTTACTGAGGACACCTTATATCACTTACTGAACACACACATTAGATCACTTACTGAACACACATTATATCACTTACTGAACACACACATTAGATCACTTACTGAACACACACATTATATCACTTACTGAACACACACATTATCACTCTTATTGATCGCACACATTATATCACTAATTGAGCATACAGATTATATAATTTACTGAGCACACACATTGTATCACTTACTGAACACAGATTATATGATTTACTGAGCACACACATTAAATGACTTACTGAGCACACACAATATATAAATTACTGAGCACTCGGATTATATGACATACAGAGCACACGCATTATATCACTTACTGAGCACATATAATATCACTTTCTGAGCACACACATTCAATCATTTACTGAGCACACACATTGTATCACTTACTGAGCACACACATTCTATCACTTACTGAACACAGATTATATCACTTACTGAGCACACATATTATATCACTTATTGAGCACACGGATTATATAATTTACTAAACACACACATTATAGCACTTACTGAGCATACAGATTGTATAATTTACTGAGCACACACATTATATCAGTTACTGAGCACGCACGTTACATAACTTAATGAGCTCAGATTATATCACTTACTAAGCACACACGTTATATCACTTACTGAGCGCATATTATATCACTTACTGAGCACATACATTCTACCATTTACTGAGCACGCACAATATATCACTTACTGAACACACACCTTATATCACTTATTGAGCACACACATTATATCACTTACTGAGCACACAGATTATACAATTTAGTTAGATCACACATTATATCACTTACAGAGCACCCACATTCTATCACTTACTGAGCACAAACATCATACCACTTACGGAGCTCAGATTATATCACATACTGAGCACACACATTATATCACTTACTGAACACAGATTATATGACTTACTGAGCACACACATTACATGACTTACTGAGCACACACAATATATGATTTACTGAGCACACACATTATGTCACTTACTGAACACACACATTATAGCACTCACTGCGCGCACAGATTTTATAATTTACTTAGGACGCACATTATATCATTTACTGAGCTCACACATTATATCACTCACTGAGCACACACATTCCATCATTTACTGAGTGCACACATTCTATCACTTTCTGAGCACACACATTATATCACTTATTGTGCACACACTTAATATCACTTACTGAGCACATAGATTATATCATTTACATAGCACACACATTCTATCACTTACTGAGCTCACACATTATATCAGTTACTGAGCACTCTCAGTCTATCACTTACTGAGCACACACAGCATACCACTTACTGAGCACAGATTATATCACATACTGCGCACACACATTATATCACTTACTGAGAACACGGATTATATAATTTACGGAGCACACACATTATATCACTTACTGAGCCAGAGTATGTCACTTATTGAGCACACACATTATATCACTTACTGTACACAGATTATCTCACTTACTGAGTGCGCACATTACATCACTTACTGTGATCATGGACTATATAACTTACTGAGCATACACATTGCATCACTTACTGAGCACAAACAATATAAAACCTACTGAGCACACAGATTATATCACTTACTGAGCACACACATTTTATCACTTACTGAACACACACTTTATGTCACTTACTGAGCTCACAGATTATATAATTTACGGAACACTCCCTTTATATGACTTACTGAACACAGAAGTTATATCAACTACTGAGTACACACATCATATCACTTACTGAGCACACACATTATATCACTTACTGAACACACAGATTTTATAACCTACTGAGCACACACATTATATCACTTACTGAGCACTCATTTATATCACTTACAGAACACACACATTATATGACTTACTGAACACACATTATATCACTGACTGAACACACACATTATATCACTTACTGAGCACACATATTATATCACTTACTGAGCACAAACAATATAAAACCTACTGAGCACACACATTATATCACTTACTGAGCACACACATTTTATCACTTAATGAGCGCACACATTATATCACTTACTGAGGCCACACATTATATCACTTAATGAGCGCACACATTATATCACTTACTGAGCACACACATTATATCACATACTGAGCACACACATTATTTCACCTACTGAACACACACATTATGTCACTTACTGAGCAAACAAATTATATCACTTACTGAACGCACACATTATATAACTTACTGAGCATTCACACTATATCACTTACTGAGCACACACATTATATCACTTACTTAGCATATATTATATCACTTACTGAGCACACACATTATATCACTTATTGAGTACATATTATATCAAATACTGAGCACACACATTCTATCATTTAATGAGCACACACATTCTATCACTTACTGAGCATACACATTCGATCACTTTCTTAGCACACACATCATATCACTTAATGAGCACACAGATTGTATAATTTACTGCGAGCACACATTATATCAGTTACTGAGCACACACATTACATAACTTACTGAGCTCAGAATATATCACTTACTAAGCACACACGTTATATCACTTATTGAGCACACACTTAATATCACTTACTGAGCACATAGATTATATCATTTACTGAGCACACACAATATATCACTTACTGAACACACACATTATATCACTTAATGAACACATACATTATATCACTTACTGAGGACACAAATTATATCACTTATTGAGCACACACATTATATCACTTACTGAGCACACACATTATATAATTTGCTTAGATCACACATTATATCACTTACAGAGCACGCACATTCTATCACTTACTGAGCACACACATTATATCACTTACTGAACACAGATTATATGAATTATTGAGCACACAGATTATATCACTTACTGAGCACACACATTATATCACTTACTGAGCACACAACTTAAATCACTTACTGAGCAGATATAATATCACTTACTGTGCACACACATTCTATCACTTACTGAGCACACACATTCGATCACCTTCTTAGCACACACATTCTATCACTTACTGAGCACACAGATTGTATTATTTACTGAGCACACACATTATATCACTTACTGAGCACACACATTACATCACTTACTGAGCTCAGATTATATCACTTACTGAGCTCACACATTATATCACTTACTGAGCACACACATTCTATTACTTACTGAGCACACACATTATACCACTTACTGAGCCCAGATTATATAATGCACTGAGCACACACATTATATCACTTACTGAGCACACATAATATATAACTTACTGAGCACATGCATTATATCACTTACTGAGCACACAGATTATTTAATTTACTTCGCACACACATTATATCACTTACTGAGTTCACACATTATATCACTTACTGAGCACAAAGATTATATAATTTACTGAGCACACACATTATATCACGTACTGAGCACATATTATATCACATACTGAGCACACACATTCTATCATTTACTGAGCACACACATTCTACACTTACTGAGCACACACATTCTATCACTTACTAAGCACACAAATCATTTCACTTACTGAGAACACAGATTGTATAACATACTGGGCACACACATTATATTACATACTGAGCACACACTTTATATCACTTACTGAGCACACATTATATCACTTACAGAACACAGATTACATCACTTACTGAGCAAATGGATTATATAACTTACTGAGCACACAGATTATATCACTTACTGAACACACACATTATATCACTTACTGAACACACACATTATATCACTTACTGAACACACACACTATATGACTTACTGAGCATACACATTATATCACTTATTCAGCACTCACTTAACATCACTTACTGAGCACACAGATTATATAATTTACTTTGCACACACATTCTATCACTTACTGAGCTCACACATTATATCACTTACTGAGCTCAGATTATATCAATTACTGAGCACACACATTATATCACTTAATGAGCACACAGTTTATATAAGTTACTTAGCACAGGCATTCTATCACTTACTGTGCACACACATTATATCACTTAATAACACTCACATTATATCACTTACTGAGCTCACACAATATATCACTTACTGAGCACACACATTCTTTCATTTACTGAACACAGATTATATGATGCACTGAGCACACACATTACATCACTTACTGAGCACACACAATATATCACTTACTGAACACACGGATTATATAATTTACTGAATTCACACATTATATCATTTACTGGGCCCATGGATTATATAATTTACTGAGCACACACATTATATCACTTACTGAGCACACAGTTTATATAATTTACATAGCACACGCATTATATCACTTACTGAGCTCACACATTCTATCACATACTGAGCACACACATTATACCACTTACTGAGCTCAGATTAATTGATGCACTGAGCACACACATTATATCACTTACTGAGCACACATAATATATAACTTACTGAGCACATGCATTATATCACTTACTGAGCACACAGATTATTTAATTTACTTCGCACACACATTATATCACTTACTGAGTTCACACATTATATCACTTACTGAGCACAAAGATTATATAATTTACTGAGCACACACATTATATCACGTACTGAGCACATATTATATCACATACTGAGCACACACATTCTATCATTTACTGAGCACACACATTCTACACTTACTGAGCACACACATTCTATCACTTACTAAGCACACAAATCATTTCACTTACTGAGAACACAGATTGTATAACATACTGGGCACACACATTATATTACATACTGAGCACACACTTTATATCACTTACTGAGCACACATTATATCACTTACAGAACACAGATTACATCACTTACTGAGCAAATGGATTATATAACTTACTGAGCACACAGATTATATCACTTACTGAACACACACATTATATCACTTACTGAACACACACACTATATGACTTACTGAGCATACACATTATATCACTTATTCAGCACTCACTTAACATCACTTACTAAGCACACAGATTATATAATTTACTTTGCACACACATTCTATCACTTACTGAGCTCACACATTATATCACTTACTGAGCTCAGATTATATCAATTACTGAGCACACACATTATATCACTTAATGAGCACACAGTTTATATAAGTTACTTAGCACAGGCATTCTATCACTTACTGTGCACACACATTATATCACTTAATAACACTCACATTATATCACTTACTGAGCTCACACAATATATCACTTACTGAGCACACACATTCTGTCATTTACTGAACACAGATTATATGATGCACTGAGCACACACATTACATCACTTACTGAGCACACACAATATATCACTTACTGAACACACGGATTATATAATTTACTGAATTCACACATTATATCATTTACTGGGCCCATGGATTATATAATTTACTGAGCACACACATTATATCACTTACTGAGCACACAGTTTATATAATTTACATAGCACACGCATTATATCACTTACTGAGCTCACACATTCTATCACATACTGAGCACACACATTATACCACTTACTGAGCTCAGATTAATTGATGCACTGAGCACACACATTACATCACTTACTGAGCACACACAATATATAACTTACTGAGCTCACACATTATATCACTTACTGAGCACAAAGATGATATAATTTACTGAGCACACAGATTATATAATTTTCTTAGATCACACATTATATCACTTACAGAGCACGCACATTCTATCACTTACTGAGCACGCACATTATATCACTTACTGAGCCCAGATTATATAATGCACTGTGCACACACATTACATCACTTACTGAGCACACATAATATATAACTTACTGAGCACATGCATTATATCACTTACTGAGCACACAGATTATTTAATTTACTTCGCACACACATTATATCACTTACTGAGCTCACACATTATATCACTTACTGAGCACAAAGATTATATAATTTACTGAGCACACACATTATATCACTTACTGAGCACATATTATATCACATACTGAGCACACACATTCTATCATTTACTGAGCACACACATTCTATCATTTACTGAGCACACACATTCTACACTTACTGAGCACACACATTCTATCACTTACTAAGCACACAAATCATTTCACTTACTGAGAACACAGATTGTATAACTTACTGGGCACACACATTATATCACATACTGAGCACACACTTTATATCACTTACTGAGCTCAGGTTATATCACTTACTGAGCACACACATTATAACACTTACAGAACACAGATTATATCACTTACTGAGCACACACGTTAAATCACTTACTGAGCACACGGATTATATAATTTACTGAACACACACATTATATCATTTACTGAGCAAATGGATTATATAACTTACTGAGCACACAGATTATATCACTTACTGAACACACACATTATATCACTTACTGAACACACACACTATATGACTTACTGAGCATACACATTATATCACTTATTGAGCACACAGTTAATATCACTTACTGAGCACACAGATTATATAATTTACTTAGCACACACATTCTATCACTTACTGAGCTCACACATTATATCACTTACTGAGCTCACACATTATATCACTTACTGAGCTCAGATTATATCACATACTGAGCACACACATTACATCACTTACTGAACACAGATTATATGATTTACTGAGCAGACACATTACATCACTTACTGAGCACGCACAATATATAACTTACCGAGCACACGGATTACATGACTTTCTGAGCAAACCCATTATATCACTTACTGAGCACATATTATATCACTTACTGAGCATACACATTATATCACTTACTGAGCACACAGATTATATCACTTACTGAGCACACACATTATATCACTTACAGAACACAGATTATATCACTTACTGAGCGCTCACATTATATCACTTATTGAGCACACACATTATATCACTTACTGAGCACACTCATTACATCACTTACTGAGCTCAGATTATATCACTTACTGAGCACACACATTATGTCACATACTGAGCACATATTAGATCTCGTACTGAGCACACATATTCTGTCATTCTATCATATATTCTATCACACATTCTATCACTGAATACACACCTTCTATCACTTACTAAGCACACACATCATATGACTTACGAGCACACAGATGGCACAACTTACTGAGCACACACATTATATCACTTACTGAGCACACACATCTTATCACTTACTGAGCTCAGATTGTATTACTTACTGGGCACGCACTTTATATCACTTACTGAGCACACATATTATATCACTTGCTGAACACAGATTATATCACTTACTGAGCACACAAATTATATCAGTTACAGAGCACACACATTATATCACTTACTGAGCTTAGATTATATCACTTACTAAGCACACACATTATATCACTTACTGATCACACAGATTATATCACTTACTGAGCACACACATTATATCACTTACTGAACACAGATTATATCACTTACTGAGCACTCACATTATATCACTTATTGAGCACACACATTATATCACTTACTGAGCACACTCATTACATCACTTACTGAGCTCAGATTATATCACTTACTGAGCACACACATTATATCACATACTGAGCACATATTATATCTCGTACTGAGCACACATATTCTATCATTTACTGAGTACACACATTCTATCACTTACTGAGCACACACCTTCTATCACTTACTAAGCACACACATCATATGACTTACTGAGCACACAGATGGTACAACTTACTGAGCACACACATTATATCACTTACTGAGCACACACGTTATATCAATTACAGAACACAAACATTATATCACTTACTGAGCACACACATTATATCAATTAATGAGAACAAACAGTATATCACTTACTGAGCACACACATTATGTAACCTACTGAGCACACACATTATATAACCTACTGAGCACACACATTATATCACTTACTGAGCACACATGTTCTATCACTTACTGAGCACATACATTTTATCATTATCTCAGCACACCCATTATATCACCTAATGAGCACACAAATTATCTCAATTTCTGAGCACACATTTTATATAACCTACTCCTGACATACATCACTTACTGAGCACACATATTATATAGCCTACTAAGCACACACATATCACATATTGAGCAAACACATTATATGACTTACTGAGCACACACATTTTTCACTTACTGAGCACACACATTATCTCACTTACTGAGCACACACAATCTCTCACTTACTGAGCACACACATTATATGACTTACTGAGCACACAAATTGTATCACATACTGAGCACACACATTGTTTCACTTACTGAGCACACATTATATCACTTACTGAGCACACACATTGTATCACTTACTGAGCACACTCATTACATCACTTACTGAGCTCAGATTATATCACTTACTGAGCACACACATTATATCACATACTGAGCACACATATTCTATCATTTACTGAGTACACACATTCTATCACTTACTGAGCACACACCTTCTATCACTTACTAAGCACACACATCATATGACTTACTGAGCACACAGATGGTACAACTTACTGAGCACACACATTATATCACTTACTGAGCACACACATTATATCACATACTGAGCACACATATTCTATCATTTACTGAGTACACACATTCTATCACTTACTGAGCACACACCTTCTATCACTTACTAAGCACACACATCATATGACTTACTGAGCACACAGATGGTACAACTTACTGAGCACACACATTATATCACTTACTGAGCACACACATTATATCACATACTGAGCACACATATTCTATCATTTACTGAGTACACACATTCTATCACTTACTGAGCACACACCTTCTATCACTTACTAAGCACACACATCATATGACTTACTGAGCACACAGGTGGTACAACTTACTGAGCACACACATTATATCACTTACTGAGCACACACATCTTATCACTTACTGAGCTCAGATTGTATTACTTACTGGGCACGCACTTTATATCACTTACTGAGCTCACACATTATATCACTTACTGAACACAGATTATATGACTTACTGAGCACACAAGTTATATCACTTATTGAGAACATGGATTGTATAATTTACTAAACACACACATTATATCACTTACTGAGCAAACGGATTACATAACTTACTGAACACACACATTGTATCACTTACTGAACACACACATTATATCACGTACTGAACACACACATTATATCACTTACTGAACACACACATTATATCACTTAGTGAGCACACACGTTATATCACTTACTGAGCACAAACATTATATCACTTACTGAACCCAGATTATATAACTCACTGAGCACACAGATTATATCACTTACTTAGCACACACATTCTATCATTTACTGAGCACACACATTCTATCATTTACTGAGCACACACATTATATCACTTACTGAGCACACACATTATATCACTTACTAAGCACACGCAACATATCACTTACTGAGCACACAGATTGTATAACTTACTGAGCACACACATTATATCACTTACTGAGCACACACATTAAAGCACTTAGTGAGCTCAGATTATATCACTTGTGGAGCACACACATTATATCACTTTTTAACACAGATTATATCACGTACTAAGCACACACATTATATCACTTACTGAGCACACACATTATATCACTTCCTGAGTACACACATTATTACCACTTACTGAGCTCAGATTACATCACATAATGAGCACACACATTGTATCACTTACTGAACACAGATTATATGACTGACTGAGCACACACATTATATCACTTACTAAGCACATATTATATCACTTACTGAGCGCACACATTCCACCATTTACTGACCACACATATTCTATCAGTTATTGAGCACACACATTCTATCACTTACTAAGCACACACATTCTATCACTTACTGAGCACACACATTCTATCACTTACTGAGCACACACATTCTATCACTTCCTGAGCACACGCATTCTATCACTTACTGAGCACACACATTCTATCACTTACTGAGCACACACATTCTATCACTTACTAAGCACACACATCTTATCACTTACTGAGCACACAGATTGTATTACTTACTGAGCACACACATTCTATCACTTACTGAGCACACACATTCTATCACTTACTAAGCACACACATTCTATCACTTACTGAGCACACACATTCTATCACTTACTGAGCACACACATTCTATCACTTACTAAGCACACACATCTTATCACTTACTGAGCACACAGATTGTATTACTTACTGAGCACACACATTCTATCACTTACTGAGCACACACATTCTATCACTTACTAAGCACACACATTCTATCACTTACTGAGCACACACATTCTATCACTTACTGAGCACACACATTCTATCACTTACTAAGCACACACATCTTATCACTTACTGAGCACACAGATTGTATTACTTACTGGGCACACACATTATATCAATTACTTATCTCAGATTATATCACTTACTGAGCACACACATTATATCACTTACTGAGCACACACATTACATCACTTATTGAGCTCAGATTATATCACTTACTGAGCACACACATTATATCACTTACTGAGCAAATATTATATCAATTACTGAGCACACATGTTATATCACTTAATGAACACACACATTATATCACTTACTGAACACACACATTATATCACTTACTGAGGACAAACATTATATCACTTATTGAGCACACACATAATATCACTTACTGAGCACACAGATTATATAATTTACTTAGATCACGCATTATATCACTTACAGAGCACGCAGATTCTATTACTTACTGAGCACACGTATTATACCACTTACTGAGCTCAGATTATATCACATACTGAGCTCACACATTATATCACTTAATGAACACAGATTATATCACTTACTGAGCACACACATTCTATCATTTACTGACCACACACATTATATCACTTACTGAGCACATATTCTATCACTTACTGAGCACACACTTTCTATCATTTACTGAACACACACATTCTATCATTTACTGAGCACACACATCCTATCACTTACTAAACACACACATCTTATCACTTACTGAGCACACAGATTGTATTACTTACTGACCACACACATTATATCACTTACTGAGCACATATTCTATCACTTACTGAGCACATATTCCTTCACTTACTGAGCACACACATTCTATCATTTACTGAGCACACACATTCTATCACTTACTAAACACACACATCTTATCACTTACTGAGCACACAGATTGTATTACTTACTGGGCACACACATTATATCACTTACTGAGCACACACATTATATCACTTACTGATCTCAGATTATATCACTTACTGAGCACACGCGTTATATCACATACTGAGCACACACATTATAATCACGTACTGAGCACACACATAATATCACTTACTGTGCTCAGATTAGATCACTTGCTAAGCACACACATTATATCACTTACTGAGCAAACGGATTGCATAACTTACTGAACACACACATTATATCACTTACTGAACACACACATTATATCACTTACTGAACACACACATTATATCACTTACTGAACACACACATTATATCACTTAGTTAGCACACACATTATATCACTTACTGAGCACACACATTATATCACTTACTGAACACAGATTATATGATTTACTGAGCAGACACATTACATCACTTACTAAGCACACACAATATATAACTTCCTGAGCACACGGATTATATCACTTACTGAGCTCACACATTATATCACTTACTGAGCACACACATTCTATCACTTACTGAGCACACAAATCATTTCACTTACTGAGGACACAAATTGTATAACTTACTGGGCACACACATCATATCACATATGAACACACACGTTATATCACTTACGGAGCTCAGATTACATCACTTACTGAGCACACACATTATATAAGTTACTGACCACAGATTATATAACTTACTGAGCTCACAACCTTATATCACTTACTGAGCACACACATTATACCACTTATTGAGCACATATTATATCAAATACTGAGCACACACATTCTATCACTTACTGAGCACATACATTCTATCACTTACTAAGCACACAAATTATTTCACTTACCGAGGACACAGATTGTATAACTTACTGGGCACACACATTATATCACATACTGAGCACACACATTATATCATGATTGAGCTCAGATTATATCACTTACTGAGCACACACATTATATTAATTACTGAACACAGATTATATCACTTACTGAACACAGATTATATGATTTACTGAGCAGACACATTACATCACTTACTGAGCACACACAATATATAACTTAGTGAGCACACGGATTATATGACTTACTGAGCACACACATTATCTCACTTACTTAGCACATATTATATCACATACTGAGCACACACCTTCTATCATTTACTGAGCACACACATTCTATCACTTACTGAGCACACATTCTATCACTTACTAAGCACACACATTATATGAATTACTGAGCTCAGATTATATCCCTTACTGAGCACTCACATTATATCACTTGCTGAGCACACACATTATATCACTTACTGAGCTCAGATTATATCCCTTATGGAGCACACACATTATATCACTTTTTAACACAGATTATATCACATACTAAGCACACATTATATCACTTACTGAACACATACATTATATCACTTACTGATCACAAACATTATATCACTTACTGGGCACATGGATTAAATAACTTACTGAGCACACACATTATATCACTTAATAACACACACATTATAGCACATACTGAGCACACAGATTATATAATTTACTTAGCACACACATTATATCACTTACTGAGCTAACACATTATACCACTTACTGAGCACATATTATATCACATACTGAGCACACATGTTATATCATTTAGTGAGCTCACACATTATATCACCTACTGAGCACACACATTCTATCAATTACTTAGCACACACATTATATCACTTACTGAACTCACACGTTATATCACTTACTGAGCACAATCATTCTATTACATACTGAGTACGCACATTATACCACTTACTGAGCACAGATTATATCACATACTGAGCACATGCATTATATCACTTACTGAACACAGATTATATGATTTACTGAGCGCACGGATTATATGACTTAATAAGCACACACATTATATCACTTACTGAGCACATATTATATCACTTACTGAGCACACACATTATATCAGATACTGAGCACACACATTACATCACTTACTGAGCACACACAATATATACTTACTGAGCACATGGAATATATGACTTACTGAGCACACACATTATCTCACTTACTTAGCACATATTATATCACATACTGAGCACAAACCTTCTATCATTTACTGAGCACACACATTCTATCACTTAGTGAGCACACACATTCTATCACTTACTAAGCACACACATCATATCACTTGCTGGGCACACACATTATATCACTTACTGAGCACACACGTTATATCACTTACTGAGCACACAGATTATATCACTCACTGAGCACACACATTATATCACTTACTGAGCTCAGATTATATCACTTGCTAAGCACACACATTATATCACTTACTGAGCAAACGGATTACATAACTTACTGAACACACACATTATATCACTTACTGAACACACACATTATATCACTTCCTGAACACACACATTATATCACTTACTGAACACACACATTATATCACTTACTGAACACACACATTATATCACTTACTGAGCACACACATTATATCACTTACTGAACACAGATTATATGATTTACTGAGCAGACACATTACATCACTTACTAAGCACACACAATATATAACTTCCTGAGCACACGGATTATATCACTTACTGAGCTCACACATTATATCACTTACTGAGCACACACGTTCTATCACTTACTGAGCACACACAATATATAACTTCCTGAGCACACAGATTGTATAACTTACTGAGCACACACATTATATCACTTACTGAGCTCAGATTATATCACTTACAGAGCACACACATTATATCACTTTTTAACACAGATTATATCACGTACTACTCACACACATTATATCACTTACTGAACACACACATTATATCACTTACTGAACACGCACATTATATCACTTACTGGGCACATGGATTATATAACTTACCGAGCACACACATTATATCACTTAATAACACACACATTATAGCACTTACTGAGCACACAGATTATATAATTTACTTAGCACACCAATTATATCACTTACTGAGCTCACACATTATATCACTTACTGAGCACACACATTATATCACTTCCTGAGCACACACATTATACCACTTACTGAGCTCAGATTACATCACATAATGAGCACACACATTATATCACTTACTGAACACAGATTATATTATTTACTGAGCACACACATTACATCACTTACTGAGCACATGGATTATATGACTTACTGAGCACACACATTATATCACTTACTGAGCACATATTCTATCACTTACTGAGCACACACATTCCTTCATTTACTGAGCACACACATTCTATCACTTACTGAGCACACACATTCTATCACTTACTGAGCACACACATTCTATCACTTACTAAGCACACATATCTTATCACTTACTGAGCACACAGATTGTATTACTTACTGGGCACACACATTATATCACTTACTGAGCACACATATTATATCACTTACTGATCTCAGATTATATCACTTACTGAGCACACACATCATATCACTTACTGAACACAGAGTATATCACTTACTGAGCACTCACATTATATCACTTACTGAGCACACACATTATATCACTTACTGAGCTCAGATTATATCACTTGCTAAGCACACACATTATATCACTTACTGAGCAAACGGATTATATAATTTACTGAACACACACATTATGTCACTTACTGAGCACATGGATTATATAAATTACTGAGCACACACATTATATCACTTACTGAACACACACATTATATCACTTACTGAGCACACACATTTTCTCACTTACTGAGCACACACATTGTATCACTTACTGAGCACACAGATTATATAATTTACTTAGCACACACATTATATCACTTACTGAGCTCACACATTATATCACTTACTGAGCACACACATTCTATCACTTACTGAGCACACACATTCTATCACTTAGTGAACATAGATTATATCACTTACTGAACAGACATATTATATAATTTACTGAGCACACACATTGTATCACTTACTGAGCACAAACATTTTATCACTTACGGAGCACTCACATTATATCACTTACTGAGCACACACGTTATTTCACTTACTGAGCACACACATTTGATCACTTACTAAGCACATACATTATATCACTTACTGAGCACACACAGAATGCCCTGGGGAACCACCACCCAACCCCACCCCCGCCCCCTCCCACCCACCCCCACCCCCCGTCCCTGCCATCACATTTTCCAGTCAATGTGTGCATGGCAGTTGCCCAGAAGTGCAACTTTTCATGGTCATTTGCTTTGCACTTGGAGACAACCAAGCATCACAATTTAATTCACACTCATTGTGTAGATCCAACTGGGTTTCAACAATGGTTACCCAGGAAGAGTTAGAATTATTAATATTAGTTTTTACTTCTGTGCGACTATTGTACAGACCCACACTGGCTTTCCATGAACCGCCCCCACTTCCCAGAACCCACTGAATTCTTCCCACTCCATGGCTCCCCTTCCCATGTGATTCGCTACTCACCACTGGATTCCAGGACTGACATCCACTCACCTTCGTGGCCCAACCTGACCACCCCTCCAACATGGCCTGACCCGACCCCCACCCACCAGGACCTGACCTCGTCAACCCCCAGAGACATGGACCAACCAAAACCCTCTCTGCCGACACCTAATCGGACTTGTCCTGAGAGCCGACCTGACGACCCCGAGATGCGACCTGACCCTCTCGAGACCCAACCTGCCCTCCCCGAGTCCTGACCCAAACCCCCTACCTGAAAATCCCCACATCTGCCTTCTAGCAAATGCTACCCACTTACCTCATTCTTACCTGTCCTGTTAAAGGCCTTTAAACTTGGCTGGGCCTTTAACTTACCTGGTTTATGTTGGCTAATGCTGTAAAAAAGGTGATATGACCTCCTTACATCTAACTGAGTTGCCCTTGATTCTAGGTCCCATGGATGGGCTGCTGTGGTCAAGTGGAGTCCCATGTACCTTTAAGAGAAGGCAAGTGGACTAACCAAGTGACAGTACTGGCCAATCACTATACAGCACAGGCTACTGGTTAACTTTCAGTCTCGAGTTGGATATGGTTGTGGGAGCATGCAAGGATTTAATGCTCTGCCTTCTGTTGCAAAGAACAATCACAGTTTGTTCTTATGTCAATCTCTCTCCATTATGGATAGTTAGCATCAACTAACAAGTGTATATGAAGGTGCGCAATTCGAGTTTACTTGACGAGTGAACTCATAGACTCCAGACATAAAACTGGCAACGAGGATTAAAATAGCAAAATTGCAAGACCCCAGAGTGAGAATCAACAAGATGGGTTAGCAAATCATTAGAAAAAGAATCTGCATTTCAGTTGTCAAATAGGCAGCAATCAGAGCAGAAAGCAGGGCTGCAGTATTAACTTTGAGGAAAAAAAACCCTGCAGAATTGCAATCGTGGGGATCCTGCCAAAATTCGAAAAGAGCACGAAACCCAGCACAGCAAAGCCGACAGCTACAGAGATGGAGTTGAAAAAAAATGGTGATTGCTCTTAAAGCAGCAATATATTTAAAGAGTTACATGCAAGAAAAATGGTTATGGACAGAAAATTATAAGAGAGCCCAGAGAGAGGGCAAGTCTGCGGAAGGCAAAACACGAATCAATCAACAGCAATCAAGAAAGCCACAGTAAGCCAAACATCTGAATTCAGCATTAACTGGGAAGCCATCAGAAGCACAGTCCCCTTGCAGACATTCACAATGCTGCAGTTCGAGCGTGTCGATGACTGGTCTCAGTATTTCGAACGCCTCGTGTTCTTTTTTACCACCAACAACATCGCGGGGGAGGAGAAGAAGACAATACTTTTGTCCTCATGTGGGAGCAAAATGCTGACTATGTGGCCATCTTAAAGACATTAACTGAGCATTGTCAAATCAGAACGTCCGTTAGTGATATGTTGTGAGACCGACTGGTGCGCGGGATTGGAGATGATACTATCCAAAGGCATTTGCTGGCCGAAACTAATCTAGACTTCAATAAGGCACTAGAATTAGCCACAGCCTTGGAGGATGCTGTTAGAAATTCGGAAGCTAGAAGAGATACACAAAATGGCGCCATCCATCTGGTAGGGCAGGACAGACCAGCAACAAAAGGCGAGAAACATTGGACCTCACAGAAGGATGGGAAACGCCCACTATGTACAGATCAGTAAAAAACATCAGTACCACAGTGAAAACCCATAAAGTGAATGAGAGAAATGCATCCAGGCATCCAGTGAGTGATCGACAATTCAAACAAGCTGAATGCTTTTTCTGCCACTGCTATGGTCACATAATGTGGCATTGCAGAGATAGGCTGTGACAGCATTTTAAAGACAACTGGAGAAATCATGAAATGTGTCTCATGGAAGAACCAGAAGAAATAGAATCAGATATCCATTCGTTATATAACCTGAAAGTGGGTAGAACCATGCCAATCGAAGTAGTCATTATAGTCAGTGGACAACCCGTTAAGATGGAAGTTGATAAGGGAGCATTGATATTCATCATTGGAGAACATACATTCAGATACTTGAATAGAGGAACCCATCCTTTAAGATTGGAAGTTTCAGACACTAAACTGAGAACATACATGGGGGAAGAAATAAGATTGAAAGGGTTATGTCAAGTCCTGGTGACATATGGAGATCAATCTGAAAGATTGCCCTTGACAGTGGTAGCTGGAGAGGGCCCCTGCCTTAATAGGCCGCAACCGGCTTGAAAAGGGTAAATTGAAATTGGCCAAAATTTTTCAAATGAAAATGAAAGGCTTAGAGGAATTGTTGCAAAAGTATGCTTCCATTTTCAAAGATGAGTTAGGAAGGATTCGCGGGCTACAGGCCAGAATCAATGTAGACCCATACGTAACCCCCAGATTTATAAGAGCCAGACCAGTCCCTTATGCTCTATGGGACAAGGTTGAAACCCAATTGGTCAGACCGGAAAAATTGGGCATCCTACAACCAGTGCAATTTTCTGAGTGGGTGGCACTCGTCATACTTGTACTGAAGCCGGAACAAAGCGTTCATTTATGCAGTTAAGCTAACTGTCAATAAGGTGGCCAAACTTGATGGACACCTGATACCCAAGATTGAGGAATTGTTTGAAGTTGGCAGGGGCACCACATATTCTAAATTAGACATGATTCATGTCTAACCAGCAGGTAGAGTTGGAAAAGGACTCTGGGAATTTTTCACCGCTAATACAAACTGAGGATTGTATTAATACACACGTCTACCCTTTGGGGTCTCCTTGGCGTGTGCTATTTTCCAAAGAACGATGGAAACTTGTTCCAAGGATTGCCCCATGCTATCATTTACTTGGATGATGTATTGGTCCAACGATGCACACTTAGCAAATGTTGAAGAGGTGCTCAAATGCTTTGCACAAGTAGGTGTACGTTTAAAATGAGAGAAGTGTCTGTTCCAAGCTAAGGAGGTAATTTACTTGGGCCACAAGGTTGATGCGCAGGGCTTGCATCCTATGGAAGAAAAAGTCCAGGCCATTCACGAGGCACCTGCCCCAAGAAATACCACAGAGCTTAAGGCATCCTGAGGCACGGTAAACTATACAGCCGATTCCTCCCAAATCTCTTGACTGTGCAGATCCCATTGCATGGCCTGCTTAAGAAGAACAAGAAATGGAGTTGGCAAGCCCCGCACCAGGATGCCTTCCTGAAAGTGAAGCGATTGTTAAGGTTATTGGCCTTGTTGGTCCACTTTGACCTCAAGAAGGAATTAATTTTACACATGATATGTCCCCTTTCACATCGGATGGCAGATAGCTCCCAACTGGTTATACATCTCGCACACTCAGTGTTGCAGAGCGCTGATATTCTCAGATTGAAAAGAAAGACTTATCTATCGTGTTTGGTGTCTGGAAGTTTCATCAATATCTCCACGGTCACCATTTCCATATTATAACCGCCCACAAGCCCCTACTAAAATTATTTGGAGAAGATAGAGTATATTGATAAATGGCCACCTCCACAAAAGAACGCCAGCCCTACAAGAAGAAATGCTGTCTTCATCTTTGCTTGAGTCTGTTCCGCATGTCGAGGACAGGTCACACGATTCGGAAGTACCGGTGGGGTCTGTGGGGCCCGCGGGAGTCAGGGAGACAAACCTGCCAATTTCCACTGATGAACCCAGTGGACAACTGTCCCCTAAAAAGGGGGTCTCGAAAAAACCAGCCGAGGTTGTTGAACTGCAGCGCTCAACACGTCTGAAAAAGCCCCCTGAGAGACTTGACCTGTAAAAAGTTATTATGTAAATAGTTCACATGTTATTAAGTTTGTCAACTGTAATTTTTTTAAGTAAAGGGGATGGAATGTGGTCAAGTGGAGTATCACGTATCTTTAAGAGAATGCAAGTGGACTAACTATACGACAGTACTGGCCAATCACTGTACAGCGCAGGCTACTGGTTAACTGTCAGTCTAGAGCTGGAGGTGTATTTGGAGCACGCAAGGATTTAGTGCTCTGCCTTCTGTTGCAATAAACAATCACAGTTTGTTCTTATGTTGGTTTCTCTCCATTATTGATAGCGAGCATTAACTAACAGGTGCATATGAAGGCGTGCAATTTGAGTTTACTTGACTAGTGACCTCATAGACTCAAGACATAAAAGCTGCACACCCAGATCTTGCCCAGCCTGAGTCGGAAGGCCGGGAGAGATAGGATCAAAAAAGTTTTGGGTAAGAAAGTAGGAGCAGAGTGGCAATCCAACCCTGCTTGCCACACCACGGAAGTTCAGGTCCAATTATCTCCCCTTTTATTGCTAACACACATTTGACTAGCAGCACTGAACGAGACATCAGTTAGTCATGATGCTGCGAGAACCATCCTGAGCTGTTTTATTGGAATTCCAAATTGCCCATGGCAATGATACAGAGGGCGATAGGTTAACCTGCTCCCTTGGGTTGGTGACCACATGTGAACACAGTCCCCTGTAAAAACCTTTGCCTCACACCCTGATGCAAACAAGAGACTCCAGATGTGACGAAATGTTTTCCAGACCTGTTTTCAATTCATATAAATGCAGATTTGAGATTTCTTTAGTTAAACGTTGGAATCAGCTGTTTTGTAATCATTGGGGGATGGTAATGTGCAATGATATCATTCAGCAGTTCATTTTAAGTCTTTCATGGTTTGAAATAGGTAGTTAACATTTATTAATGTCAAAGGTTGATAACAGGAAGATGGTGATTTTGGTCTGTCTTTGCCTAAAGGATACACTGGTTAGCAGTAGATTAGCTGGTGTTTTACAGAAATTATCTGTTTGCCTCCAAGCAAAATACTATGTGTAATCAATGAGAAATGTTGTAGATTAGGGCAGTTTCTTTTAGCGGGATCTTATAAAAAGGATCTTTAAGATAAAATATGCTTAATTAGCTTGAAAAACTGATAGGATAAGTCAAATAGCTGGCATGCTATTTGCTAAGTACACTGGGCTATTATATGGTACTTGCATTGATAGGTATGGGTTTCAGAAATGATATTTTACGTGCCATCTCCAAGAATAAGGCAGCCAGGAACAGTGTTAAATAAGGGGCTGTGGAATCTCAGAGAGGGAGGAACTGCTGTATTTAATTATTTATGAAAAAATTTGCATACTGAAACAAGGTACATAACTCATTTAATTTTGTTCTGCTTATTTTCAAGTATTGTCATTAATTCTCTTTATTAATAGCAGCTCAAGTCATACAAACAACCTGGTTTCCTGTTCCAGTTCCATTTTGCAAGTTCTCTATCAGATTGCAATTGTTCTATTAATTTTTTTATTCATTCATGGGATGTGGGCATTGCTGGCTAGGCCAGCATTTATTACCCATCCCTAATTGCCCTTGTTCCTTGTTCTATACTATACTATACTTCTAAATTATACTAATTTGGTGATTTTTTTTTGTTGAAAGGATTCATTGGCACATTCTGAATTTATCAAGTCAAGACTGTTAGTCACACTGGAAAAATATTGGGGTCACAGCTACAATTCTACTATGAGAGCACACCTACCCTGAGCTTCAGATTTAACCTCCACCTAACCTTCAGTTTTACAGCATCAACACCTGCATTGGCTTGTACTAAAATCTGACTGAATTTTGCTAATCAAAAATCTGTATAAATTCTTAAAGAATTTTAATATTTTGAGGTGCATTTTCACAGGGGTGAGCATTAATACCCAGAAATGTGCAAAATAGCACAATGGGTGAATGCTGAAACACTGGCATTGCAAGTTATGTCTACATCATCTCAAGGTAAACTAATACGAAAGTGCAAAAATATATACAGCATATGGTAACTGAATCTGGTCAAAAAGTTTCCAGAGTAGCCATGCCCCTTTAACACACAATTACCCAAACATGCTGGCCTTTGAATTATTTTGTGACATGGGAATATCTTAATATGATCTGCAATGTGGAAACGGTAATTTTCCCACACAATAATCCAATCGGCACTCGCCTAAACTGGGAAGCTATATTTTAAAAGACCCTGTCAAGTTCCGAAAGATTAAAAATTTACTACAAGTAATCACTGCCATTTCCTTTGATTAACCTTCACCGCCCTGACCTTACCTAGAGGCAATTCAATTTCTAATTGTCCAATTACATTTCAGGTTCCTTGTGTGCTCAGCACAGGCTAAAGTTACTTTCAAAGTCCAAGCCTGAAGAATAGATCTGGACATGCTTGGAATGCTAGACAAACACTGATTTAGATGAATACACAGATCTGAGTGATTAATTTATAATGGGAGCCCTTCATACATTAATAGTTACAAAAGCTTGGTGACTTCAGAACTCACTGTCAGTGTATATTGATCCAAATGCAAAATTTAACCTGAAGGAAAATTATGCCAAAATGTTTCTAAATTTCCCCCCAGGTAACAGAGACACATCTTGCCCTAATGCATTTTTTTGTCTGGGCCATAGCATTTTATATTTTTTGGGAAAAAAAACACCATGATTGTTTTTTCATAAACAAATGTATCATAAATTATTTGATTAGCACATTTATCAAATGCCACAATAATGATAATCTAATCCTACTATAATTCCTCTTCATTGTTTAGTTTCAATTGACAAGTAGAACAACAATCTTCATTTGCATAGCACCTTTCTAACATAGTAAAACATCCCAAGGTGCTTCACAGCAGGCTTATCGGATAATTGAAGGAAGAGCAATGAGCAAGAACTGACCAGGACAGGATTTTACTCCAATATTTTGTGGAGATCATTGGGGAAAGATTGATCTATAACCTTCTTATAAAGAAGTTATATTGGTTACCAGGGGAATTTGGTGAGGATTCTGAATAAACTGCGCTGCTTATTCCTCTTCATCCCTGTGCAGAAAGGCCTATGTTGATCCCCAGTTCAGCAATGCCTCATTTTAAAATTCTCATACTCAAAGTTCAAACCCCTTCATGGCCTCACGCCTCCCTATCTCTACTACATCCTTCGGCCATGCAACCCGCTAAGAAATCTGCGCTCCTCTAATTCTTGCCCCTTGTCCAGTCCCAGCTTACTTCACTCCACAACTGAGGTTGGTTGCAGAGCCATGAGCCATGTTGGCCCTAAGCTTTGGGGCAGAGTTTTACACCTCACGGGCGAGCGCGCGCCCAACCTGATCGGGTGTGAAACGGCGTGAGATGACGTCAGGCGAGTGTCCCTATGTCATCCTGCAATCTTCAGGTTGGCGGGCATGTGTGGGTGTCGGAGCCGCACCCGCCATCAATTACAAGGCCATTTAAAGCCATTAAAAAGCCAATTGATCCCATTTTTACATTGCCCGTGCGATTTCGCACTCAAAACACATGAACATTACCATATCTGGTGCCAATTCCCACACCTAAACATACCCCACCCCCCCACCCCCCCCCCCCCCCCCCACCCCCCCACTGGCTACTGACTCTAGAGTCTTGTTAGCCTTAGTGACTCAGTGACCTTGGCAGTCATCCACTGGCCATTGGGGCCTGTGCTGGCCCTGCCTGGAAGGGAGTGACTAGTGCCACGGCTGGCATCTCCCCAGTCATTGCAGCCTCATCAAATGCCATGGTCACTGTCAGAGAGCTGGAGGAACTGCTGCCGTCAACCAGAGTGCCCTGAGAGGAGCCCGCAGAGATGACAGGCAGCTCGTGCACCAACGTGAGGTCGGTCTGGACGTCTCTGCTCACCATTGATGGATGGGCACCTAGCTGGGATATTGGGTACCTCATCCATCTCCCACACTGGCACTGACCACCTGAGGTCATTCCCTGTGTGAGGGCTTGCAAGCACGAGCACAACCCCAGGAACTCTTGATTCTATTCCTGGAGTTGCCTCTCCATGAGAGTTGCCACCCTCTCAATGGAGGAGGCAGTGCACTCGGCCATGAGGATCAACGCAGTGCCCATGCTCCACATGGACTCCTCCACATCAGAGACAATGGCATCCACACTCTCATGGATCTCCACCAGATCCTCCCACACACCTCACTGGACATCCAGCATCTGCTGCCTAATGGGCAACTCCAGAAGCTCATCATCTGCCTTCGACTCAGCATCATCCTGGTCTCCAGAGGTTCTCCAATTGCCAGTGCCCTGGGAACTCTCTGCCTCCGCCTGCACCTCAAACAAGTGCCCTCACCGCTGTGCAGCGACATTCTAGCCGAAGATCTAACACCCTCTGAGGTGCTGGTATCTGCTCTGATGCCTGGTGCAGAGAGCGGGTTTGACGCAGATGCATCTAAAGCCCAGCAGTCCTCTGGTATCAAGGGTGGCTCCTCGAGGTCCTGCATAAGAGTGCGTGCTGATGAATCTAAGGGAGTACAATGACATGTCATTAGTTTAAGTCATCACACAGTTACTCTGCCTGCCAGGCACTCTGGTGAGACAACAGAGATCTGCATCATTGTGCCATCATTTTTTAATGATCAATGGGGAATCCAGGTTTGAGGCTCCCATCAGCGATGAGACTGCACAAGAATGTTTGCACCATCCAAAACTCTCACCTCTGTGCATTGCACTCTTACCTTCATCAGAGACCCCTGCCTCTCCATGACCGGCTGAACAAGGTGGGTGGTGGCTCTCCAGCTCCAAAGCATCCATTTCAGACCTGGAGATTTGGGGGGGCCTCCGCCTGTCCTTGACCTCTCAATGTTGTTATGGCTTCTCTTCTCCTGAAAGGACAGAGGAGCATTGATTAGTCCAGTCTCTACCTGCAGCACCATTGCAGCCTGGCCAACCCCAGCTGAGGAACACCTCGCAGGGCACATCTGAGTCATGGTCCTCGAGCCACAAGGCACTCAGTCCAAGCAGCCAGGGCTCACCCCCTTAGCCAGCTCCAATGTTATTGACAGTTGGCACTCAGACTCTAACACCCCTGAGCTCCACAGGGGGATGGCCAGCCCTTAACATTTCTCCACACTGATCCATGCCAACACGGCACTTACCTTTGCTGAGCGCAGCAGATTGTTAAACCTTTTGTGGCGTTGGGCCCATGTGCACCTCACGACATCATGGCTGCTGTCCTTGGCTGCCACCTCCTCCCAAGCTTTTTTGGTCTGATATGGTGGCCTCCTCCTGCCATCCCTGGGAGTGAGGGCATCCCGCCTGACATCCACCTCTTCCACGAGGACTGCAAGGCACTTGTCTGAAAAATGGGGGGGCCGAGTGACTACCCAACCTGCTCTCCCACCTGACATCTCCAGCCGCTTTTGAGGCAATTGCTCCAGTCTCCTGACCAGAGAATATGATTGTTCCTTGCCAGCCTTCAGGGAGCTGCCTCTGCAGATTTTAAATTGCCTGACAGGCCCCTGCACCAACCTGGCCCTTCCTGACCATTGGGAAGACGCATTTCACATTGGACAGGCCTTAATTGGCCATCCAGCGTGAAATCGCAGTAGTAGTCTGACCGTAGTGGAGGGCTTGTTTCCCAATCACTCACGCCCACCAAGGGAAAAATTCAGGTCTTGGAATGCTCTGTCTCTTGACCTCTCCCTTCCTTACTTTAGCATACTCCATCAAATGCACCTTTTTTGACTAATCTTGGTCCATTTTTCAATCAGTGCCAATTCGTGTCCACTTATGCTCTTGTGAAGCACCTTGGGATGTTTTACTACATTAAAGGTGGTATATAAATGCAAATTGTTGTTCATTTGGAAGGAATTTGAATCACTTGTGTAATAATGACAGGAATAGACAATATAAAGTGATTTATCAGATGCATAATTAATAAGCATCTTTTGAAATAAATTGGAAACATGAAAAATTCAGGATTTACATACGAAAATACCTCTTGAAATGTGTGCACCTCTACAAGCCCAACAATGCAGCAGATTACATGAGAAGTGACTCAATGATGCTGGATGCCCAAAATAGAGAGAATGTTCCATTTTCCAACATTGTTCATGCTGATAACCAGAAAAGCATAACTTATTTAAAAAAGCTAACTTAAAGGGCCATTAAGTGTTTTTTTTTTTGTCCTGGGTGCACTGTGTATGCCACAGGCAGGGACTCAGCTTCAGACCCCACATCCTCAAAGATGTGGGGTCTGAATTTCCAAACTCAGCCAATCTGGCATGGTGTGGCATGGCATGGCGTGGTGAGGTGTGGTGTGTGGTGTGTGGTGTGGTTTAAAAAAGGAAGGGAAAGCAACGGAAGCAAAAAGGACATCAGATAAGCAGTCAATGGAGTTAAGGCCCATAAACATTAGCAAAAATGAAAAAAACTGCATTTCAAACGATGTAAATGAAGTTCAATTTATCATAATCCTTTTGCTGATTTTCATTCTCAAAAGTTAAGAAATGCATTTTAGAAAAGTGACAGCTAATATATAAATAAATATACTATATCAATTTAGTATATAAAGAGTTAATAAGGCATAAAATGAAGTTGAAACCTTTATTATCTAGTTCAATGATTTCACCAGTGTTGATTTACCTCAGTAGTAATTATGAAAAATTACTTGGGTAATCAAGAGTCATAAATTGTCTGTGAATGAACTTTAAATGAAGATGCTAGTCATTTCTTTTGGAGCTGTACAATACATTTCCCAGTATCTTTTCTGAAAAGGTCTGTATTTAATGTTGCTTTTTGAAAGTTTTCCATTTCATGCACATACTTGCTTACTGTAAAGGCCATCAAATGCCGTTATTTAATAACCAGGCTCAAAAGAAAGATATGGGATTCAATAACTTAATGAATTAGGTCAGCACCTTTAACCTATACAGGGTTAAGTTCAAAGTCGACCAGGGATGTGTGATGAAGGTCGTTCAGTCTCTGATGGATGTAAATGTTAAATGTCATGAATGTAATTAGTTATTGGCAGACCCACTGTAATCCTTAGCAGGTTTGAATACATTGAGAACAAAAATGCCCCTAAAGCATAGGATATAATAAAATATTGTTCCACCACCCGCCCACCCCCCCCAAAAAAAAAGCATAGGATACCAATAGGGATCAACTAGAAGCAAACAATTTTCTCAACATTCTAGTTGCAAATAACGCTTTACTGCTGGAATGACAAAGTTGCATGATTTTGGAAATATTTCTGGTGAAATGGTTTCCATATGGGAAGCAGGGAAATGATTTTTTTCAAACGTTTTGGGCATTTAGGACTTAACATATTCTATTACTCAGAAGTAGAAGATGAGTGTCTAATGTAGGAGTGTCTAATGTAGTTGGTTTCTTTGAAGAGATTTTTTAAAAAGTTTCTTGATCATTATTTTGCACAGTCAGGAGTCATCCTAATTATTATAATTCTGGGGAGAGGAAAAAGAGAGAAGCAAAGCTTTAATGAGGCGCTTCAGATTCAGATAAGACACCTGAAAAACGCTATACAACTGGGATATTCCACTGTTGATTACAATAAAATTAATACGTCTGGTTTTGCATAAAGAGAGAGGCAGAGAAGTCTGCTGCCAGATTCTAGATGGTCTTTTTCAAGGGAATATGTATTAGTCATGGCTCCATCTTGTTTCTACTTGATTAGAAGACCAGATTATATTGAAGCCTGTGGAGACAGGATCGTGAATTTCCAATCTGACTAGTTTCTCCTTGATGGATCGATCTGTACACTGAGTTGTTGGAACAGACCCTGCTCAGTAGCAGAGCTATCAATTTGGGGACAGAGGAGGGCTAACATTAACAGGGTTTGAATACATTGGGAAAAAGTTCCCCTGAAGCACAGGAAATAATAACATGTCCTTACCCCAAATCACATATAGTATTAATAGGAGCCAACCAGATTAATGACATTCACAGATGAGAGTCCTGTTACAGCTGACCATTGTGAAAGGCTAAGGGAAAAATTATATCACTGTGTCTCTGTCACTTGTGCTAAAGAAAGGAGGTAGCGACAAATCAGGGAAAGGAAAAAATACACAAAATTAAAAAGAAAATGGTATGAGAAATACAAGTTGATGAAATTCTTGAGCAATGTTTTTCCATTCAGGAGTGAGGTGATGTACTTTAAAAAAAACAGTTGAGGTTCAGTCATTGACGGACTAAGTGACAGACATCCTCCCCTGACTTGAAGTTCACCAAGTATAAAACTGTGTTATAGCTGCATAGCTTTGGCAATGTGTCAAGTGCCATTTTGTTTTTTAGCAATCATAGCTTCTGAGTGCTGAAATATTACTTGGGTATGCAAAAAAAAACAACAATGGCCTTTGACCTTTAGCGTTCCAGCAAGTCAGCAAAGCACAGGTGCTGAGGCAGCAGAAAGGAAATGAATTATAGAATAATCCTCCATGTGCCACATCTGTTAGCCTTTCTACTGAGAAGTGATGGCACCTGGGTCTCTCCACTGGACTGTGACTATTATGAGGTCATGGAGCCAGGATATTGGTGACTGTGGATGCTACAGAGATGTTTCCCAAACAAGTGAAAAAAATCATGCAGCAGTCAACAGATTTATTTCACCTATTGCAAAAAGATGTGCATTTATATAGTGCCTTATAATATCTGTCAGAAACATTGCAAATCACTTCATGCACAGATTGTTTTGACTTAGAGGTCAGCCAGCTCAGTGGCAGCGCTCTCACCTCTGAAACAGAAAGTTGTGGGTTCAACTCCCACTTCAGAGACTTGAGCACGTTTTTTATTTATTAATTCATGGAATGTGAGTGTCACTATCATTTTTTTGCCCATTCGTAATTGCCACTGAGAAGGTGGTGCTGAGCCACCTTCTTGAACCACTGCAGTTAATGTGATGTAGGTACACACACAGTGCTGTTAGAAAGAGAGTGACAGTGAAGGAACAGCAACATATTTCCAAGTCAGGATGGTGTGAGGCTTGGAGAGGAACTTGCAGGTGGTGGTGTTCCCATCCATCTGCTGTCCTTGTTCTTCTAGGTGGTAGATGTCACTGGTTTGGAAGGTGCTGTCTAAGAAACTTTGGTGAGTTCTTGCAGTGCATCTTGTAGATGGCACACACTGCTGCCACTAGGCGTCGATGGTGAAGGGAGTGAATGTTGAAGGTGGTGGAGGGGGTGCCAGTCAAGTGGGCTGCTTTGTCCTGGATGGCATTGAGTTTCTTGAGCGCTATTAGAGTTGCACTCATCCAGGCAAGTGGAGAGTATTCCATCACATAAACTAAGTTGACACTCCAGCACAGTATGGAAGAAGTGCTGCACTGTTGGAGGTAAATATAAATATTTTTAGAAATATTAAACTAAGGTGGATGTAAAAGATCCTCTGGAGGTATTTCAAAAAAAGGGTAGGGTAGTTATCCTGGTGTCCTACCCAATAACTATAAGACCATAAGGTCTTTCAAACAGCAATGTTATAATGATCATGTTTTTTTTAATGATGTTGGATGAGGGATAAATATTGGTTAGAATCCATTGTTTTTCAAGTCATGCCAAGGGGTCTTTTACCCCTCTTTTACCCCTGAGAATGCAAATGGGGCTTTAGCTTCAAATCTCTACTGAACAACAGCACAGCACTGGAGAGTCAGCCTAGATTATGAACTCAGGGGCAAAATTTTCCCCCTTTTGGGGGGGGAAGTGCAGAGGTGGGCATGGGCAGATGGCCCTCCGATCAGCGCCCCCAATTTGGGGTACCACCATTTTTAGTGGGCGGCCAATTAAGGCACACCTAGCGTGACGTCCACAGGGAAGCCCTATGCACTTCCTGTGCGGCGGGGGTGGGGGAGGGATTCCTAAAATCAGAAGTATGAGGAGCGCTCCAATCTCCTCGAAATTAAGTGCTGCCTCAGGGACATCGGTTCCCAAAATAAAAAAGTTACTGCAGTGAAAATTTAATTCACCATCCATGTCCCTTCATGTGACAATGTCACATGAGTTGGGACATGGACATAACATTAATTAAAAGTGTCTCTTAACTTTTGATTCAGCAATGAAACCTCATCCCACCCATGGATGAGGTTTCATACTTTTTCAGGTGGCTGCCAGCGCTCCCGACCTGCCTGCCCGACATCATTCTGCGTCATTTTACATGTCGGCAAGTGGGCCCCGCCCCCGCTCTCCAGCAGGAAATTTCTTGCCCAAGTCTGTGGAGTTGATGTGAACCCACAACTGAGGCAAAAGTACTATCACTTAGCCACAGTGAACACATCCTAGATTGAGAATTTGGTACTTACAGCAGTAATATCTTGCTAGTGTACAGCAAAGTGTTTTTTCACTAGTGGCCTGCTGGGATAGGCTGAGTTACACTAGAGGAGTTTACCTGTGGCAGCCATTTTGTTGAACAGTATTTCATTCCTTATATTCACTTTTATATAAGATTTAAGAGTATGTGTCAAACTCTATTGACAAATGTGCAATAAAAGAAATAGGCAGCTAAATTTTAGTAGCCCTCAGATGGTGAAATGGAGGCGGTCTGATAGTGTGGAGCCACATAAGGATGGCTCCCCACCGCTGTGCCAGTGCCAGGGCAGTTTCACAGAAAGCAGGCTGCAGGTGGTTTGAGCTGCCTGCTCCAAGATGCGAGTAGCTGGTTTACAAAATTAAGGCCCCAATTACTCACCATCTTAGCGGGGCCTCCAGTGTTTCCTGATAGCGGGCCCCAACCCGTTCCCCAGCAAATGGGGAGGTGCCAGCTTCATGTAAGTGGCCGCTCTGCTGCGGCCCAGAAAGGCCATTGAAGCTGGGGGTACAAATGGCAGCCCCCATGCCCCTAACAATGCCCTTCAAGAGATTTTCCTTTTGTCCCCATGAGGCCTACTGCCCCTGCACCATCTACCTACACAACCACCCCCCCCCCCACCCCACCTCCCCCACCACATCTTGCCCCGGCCACCTTCTAGAATTCCTTCCCTAAATGCCTCTATTTTGCTTTCCTTCAGTATATGAGGTGGGGTGTCGTGGGCAATATTGAGAACTGGTTACCAGCTGGGTATGACCAGGAAGCTAAGTACTCCACATTTTCCACTTCATTGGTTAATAACATTATCAAATGTGGATATTTTGTGTAGAATGTGATTTGCTGTTATAAAATCAGTCTTTACCCAGGAAAATGATTCAGCAATAAAGAGGTGGCGACAGAAAAATATATCACGTGAAAAGCATGGTTTTGAGTTATATGTTACAGGTCATGTATGTTGAATTTAAAGTAATAATTGAATACAAAGGAATTTATGTATAAATATTGCAATGCGTTGTGACTATCTCTGTTTCTGTATGTACAGCATACATCTGCTGTAAATTGCACAAATTATATTCTCTTCACAGCAGGGGGATTAGAATTTGGTGTTAGGGACCGGTAACAGTTAAAGTGAAATCCAAACACCCAGTAATTAACTGACAAAACCTTGCAACAAGATTTCATGTTTTCCTACACAATAAGCGTGATTGTATTTAAAAGAATTAAGCAAAACAAGCAGTCTCAACGCTAAAGCTTATCATCCTGTATGCTCTGCACTAAGTTTTACTCTTCACTTCCCCAAGCCTTTCTCATATGAGACACATCAACCTTCTGTAAAAACAGAAAGTGTTAGAAAAACTCAGCAGGTCTGGCAGCGTCTGTGGAGAGAGGTGTCATTATTGCACTTAAAAAGTTAACTCTGTTTCTCTCTACACAGATGCTGCCAGACCTGCTGAGTTTTTCTCGCACTTTCTGTTTTTATCTCAGATCTCCAGCATCTACAGTATGCTTTTATTGCTTTTATTTTACATCAAACTAAAAGTTATTTATTTCTGTTGAGGCACCTATAAGTATGCCACCGTCCCCTAGAATCTACTTTAATTCTCCTCAGTTCCAGCTATTCTCAGAGGTAAAACTCATTAACCATCTCTCGTCTGTGGATGCCTCAGTAACTTGCTTTGGTTACTTTCTCAATACATCCCTGTTAGTCTGCTGATTGTTTTCTTTTGCTACAACACTCTGTGAGGACCACTGTAGATTTTTCCATTTGCAAGCTAGAACAAATCTTCCACTGAGTCCGTTTCACGACGTCAATTATGAAGTTAGCTTTTTCTCTGCTTACAGTGCAAGTCTGTCTAATTGTTATTTACTCTGGCTATCTTCTTTCAATGAACTAGAAACGGCACAAACCAGGTTCAAGCTACAGCTTAAAAAAACTCTCAACTAACACCCAGATAAATTGAAACTGGTGAATATCCCTAAACTCCACAATCTCATGCTGATGTGGCACACTCTGGGATGTTCTCGAACAGAACTTTAGGTTACCTATCCTTGATTTAAAATTTGTTCTTTGACCTGATGAAAGAAATGGACTTTCCAACCCTTTAGGGTTTACTGAATACTTTTAAACTAATTTAGCTCTAACTGTCAAAATAGAAACATCTCTGTGGACTGCTCTTACTGCAAGGATTTCAGATGTCATGCCTCCAGTTCATTAGCTACTGTTGTTTGTAATTTTACAGAATCACAGAATCAAAGAATGTTAACGGCACAGAAGGAGGCCATTTGGCCCATCTCCAAAAAACTCCAGCAAGTTAGTTAAATATGATTTCCCCTTTAGAAATCCATGCTGGCTCTTTCTTATCAACCCATATTGTTCCATGTCACTACTAGTTCTATCCCGAATAATTGTTTCTAGAATCTTGCCCACCACTGAAGTTAAACTGACTGGTCTGTAACTGCTGGGCTTATCCTTACAACCTTTTCTGAACAAGGGGTAGAATGTTTGCAATTCTCCAGTCCTCTGGCACGACCCCTGAGTCTAGGGAGAACTGAAAGATTATGACCAGTGTCTCTGCAATTTCTACTCTCACTTCCTTCAATATCCTTGGGTGCATCTCATCCAGTCCCGCTGCCTTGTCAACTTTTAAGTACCGGCAGTCTATTCAACACTTCCTCCTTATCAATTTTGTACCCTTCTAGTGACAGAGTTTTCTCCTCTGTCACCATGGTCTGGGTAGCATCTACCTCCTTGGTAAAGACGGATGCAAAGTATTCATTTAATTCCTCAGCCTTGGCCCCTTCATCCATGTGTAAATTCCCTTTTAGGTCCCTAATCAGCCCTACTCCTCTTTTTGCACTTTTTTACTATTTATATGCCAATAGAAGACTTTGGGATTCCCCTTTGTGTTGGCCGCCAGTCTTTTCTCATAATCCCTCTTTGTTTCTCTAATATGCTTTTTCACTTCCCTTCTGAACCTTTGGTATTCTTCTTGGTTCTCAATTGTATTTTCCACCTGACACCTGTCATAAGCTCACTTTTTCTTCTTTATCTTAATTTCAATCTCCTTCCTCATCCAGGAAGCTCTGGATTTGTTTGTCCTACCTTTCCCTTTCGATGGAATATACCTTGACCATGCTCAAACCAGTTCTTTTTTGAAGTTAGCTCATTGTTCAGCTACAGCTTTTCCCGCCAATCTTTCATTCCAGTCTATCTGGCCCAGCTCTGATCTTGCCCCATCAAAGTCGGCTCTCGTCCAATTAATTATCTTGACTCTGGATTGCCTATCGTCCTTTTCTATCATCATCCTAAAATGTACAATACAATGATCACTGTCTCCTAAATGTTCTCCCACTGATCTACTTGGCCCACCTCATTTCCAAGGACCAGGCCCAACAGTGCATCTTATCTTGTTGGATTGGACACATACTGCTATAGAAAATTCTCCTGAACACAATCTAGGAACTTTTACCCCTTTTACTTTTCTAACTGTTAACCTTTTCGGTCAATATGAATCCAAACTTTTAAGTGTAATAAACTCCAAGCTTGTTTGAATTGCATTCACATCACATTCAAAATTCAATTGCTAAAACTGAAAAGCTTTACCTCTAAAACATATGAACTTTGACATTAGCCATACATAATATTGGGACAGGGAAAAGGATAGGCTTGATGGTGAATTGGTTTTAATTTATCAATCATCTTCAATGAGCGCAGTAACAACACAAAATACCTGATAAATTCACAAAGTGACCAATGTTCAGTTATTGGGATTAGAACAGGCTTGTCCAACCTTTCTGTGCTGGCCACCGCCTCCCAAACCAGGTTAATGCCCATTCTATGGCCAGAGCAGGGTTAGATGACATCCCAACGGACCTCCAAGGCATCCAAAAGGTGCTCAAGGGACGCATCGCTGAACCTGGGTCTGCAGTCTTCTTCAGTTTCAGGGCCAGGAATTCCAGGCAGCAGCTGTGAACTGGAAGCACTGAGATGTGTGCTTGTAGCTGGACTTTAAATATGGTGCCCAGCATGGCGCAGCGGCGGGGTAGTGGTGGGCGGGCGAAGGAGAGCCTGCTGGCCGCCAAAACAGCATGCTTTCTGGAAGTGCATGAGTAATTTGGTGGGTTTAGGATGATACGGAGTGAAAACCTGCCATCACAGCCGCCTGCTACTGCACTTAATGCAAATCTGGGATAATGCCGCCCTCACTCTCAAGGTGCTTATTCACTCAACCTCACCCACACCCACTGTGTGAGTTGTTGTGAGTGTGTTGGTGGGTGGGGGTGAGAGTGAATACTAACCCTGAGACTGGTGAGCCAGACTCTCACACACTCACACATACATTCTCTCTCGCTCACAGACACATACTCTCACCCACACATACACACACAAACACATTCTTGATCACATACACACACACAAATACACACACACGTTCTCTTGCTCACACACACCCACACCCACATGCTGTCTCATCCACACATGCACAGATAAACACTCTCTTGCTCAACAAACACTGTCTCACCCACACACTCTCTCTCTCGCTCACACACACACATACATTCCCTTTCACTCTCACACACATTCACATTCTCTCTCGCTTGTACACTCTCGCTCACACACACTCTCTTGCTCACACACACACATACGCACTCTCTCTCTTGTCCATGCATACACACGCACATACACAGTCTTGCTTACACACACACTCTCTCGCTCATACACACTCTCATCCATAGATACGCACACACACACTCTCAATCACAGACACACACACTCTCTTGCTCTCTCTCACATACACACACACACACACACACACACATTCTCACCCACATATACACACACATTCTCTCTTGCTCTCACACACACATTCTCACCCACATATGCACACACATTCTCTCTTGCTCACACACACACATTCTCACCCACATATGCACACACATTCTCTCTTGCTCACACACTCTCACACACACACACAGACACTCTCTCACTCACACACACCAGCAGCCAACTTCTTTCCCCCCACCAGCAGCCAGACTCTTCTCCCACTCAGCAATCAATTTCTGTCCCCCCAACCTGGCAGTCACTTTCCCCCCGCCTGGCAGCCATTTTGACTCTTCTCCCTCTTAGGACACTCACCATTGCCATCACACCATATTTTCAGGCCTCAGGCTGAAGAAAGCTGCTCCTCCATCAGAAACTAGTTCTCTCTTATGTATGCTGCTATTGGCTCACTAGTGATCCTAGCAAAAGCAAATGTGGAAGAGAAACAGCCTGTGATAAGAGGAGCAGTTCTTTTAAGAATCTTCAAATTCACTTACTGACATTTTGAACACTAGGTCCGCAGGCCAGATAGAGAGGCCTAGCAGGCTGGATAGTGGCCCACGAGCCATGAGTTGGACAAGCCTGAATTAGAGCTTTGAAATCTGGGGGTGAATTGCAAGTGATTTGAAGGGTAGGCAGGGCGGGGTACAGCTTGAACTCAACAGGTGTAAATTTCCAAAGTAACAGCAACAGACCAGCCTCATCACTGTTCCTCAGACTGAGTTCCTCAGCTCTGTTCCTGGCCTCAACCCCATTAAATCTTCAGTTCGCCCCCTGTACCTCTGACCTTCCTGATTATGGGCCAGCCAATGGACTTTCTTGCTCCCAATTGCAACCTTTATCCACCCCAGTTTCAAATTGGACATAGCCAGCCTGTTCCATCTCCTTCCCTGACTCGACTCCTCTATCCCCTCTCCCACCCTGCTCCAGCCACTCTCCAACACCTATCAACATCACTCATAGGCATCACAGGGACTTTTTTTGAGACTTGGTCTAGATATACAGATGAATTGCATTACATTGTTCAAAATAACAGTATAAGCTGGCTAAGCAAGGGATGTAACTTATTCCAAAGATAATTAGAACTAGATGTAATGAAGACAAGATCAATTACAGCCCTTGCCAGATTCAGAAAAATTGATTCAGTGAGCAATGCGTGACCTTTGTAATCAGGAATTGGTCTGTTCTCGGAACTCTGCACAAGAGCATGCACCTGTCTGAATTTCACTGTTGTGTTTCATTTATATTTTTGGATTGTTTTCTGCATTTCCACAAGTAAAAAAGGATCAGGGTTGAGACTTGATAATTCAAAGGTGAATGTTGAGAACAAAGTCAAGACAAGTGTGTGAACTTTTCAGACATGTCCAAAGATTATTTTGGTGAATTATCGACTGGAAACTACCAGAGGCATCCTCATGGAGGAAGTAAAACCCAGTTAGATAAGATGATTTCAGCATGGATTGAGAATGATTGATCAACACCTTCCAGAACTAGAATTAAACAGTCGTGGCAATCAATTTTAACAGGGTTAAAAAAAATGGCTTGGTAAAACCCAAAAATGCATACCAACTGGCTAAGCCAGCTCCCAACCAATATTCAGGTTATTGCGATCCAAAATGGATCTATGGAAAACATATCAGGGTAAGTAATGCTATATGAATGACAGTCATCTAATCTCATATTAAGTGTGCTTTCTTCTTTCAAATCACTAAAATTATTTTGAAGAGAATGGACTTAATTTACAAGTACGAGCCACAGTTGAACTCAGAGCAGGTTTAGCTTTGTCTGTCTCTCTTTCTTTCTCTATGAGACATGCCAATCATCAAGTGCTGTGCCAGTTCAGCCAAGGCAATGTTGAATAGCAGCAAAACCAAGCTGAGATTGTAACTAAAATGCCAGTCTTTCTTTCCTCCTTTATATCTACTAGCAGCCCTCCCATGGCACTACTCTGAGTAGGCAGAGGATATTCTATTTAGAAGAACAGGATATGCCATGTAACGCACTGTCTGTTATTATGCTGCCAAAGTGTAGTTGTGTGTCCCCCTTTAACTCTGCAGATCCTGAGGTCAATTAGAGATCAGTAGCTTCTACGCTGCCCCTGGGATCAATTAGCGATCATTGTTTTCTATGCCACCCTTGGGGTAAGTTAGAGAGTGATTGTTTCCCTTTAGGCTGGCAGCAGGAAAGGACTGTGTTTTTCTTTCTCCACTCTTTTATACCCCTAAAGATGGCTTTGAATCTTTATAAAGTATTACTGTGAAATGTGACAGATTGAAGATTGTTTTTACATGTATAGATGGGTAAAATATTGAAACAATAAATCCTGGGCACATTTTACGATATAATGGTGAGGGTCTGTAAACCTTGAATGAGATTTTACAGTTCAAAGCATAATGCAACTCGATGTTTTGAAAGGGTTTTTTTTGCTGCCAAATTCTCTGCACCGTAAAAAAATTTTTAAAAATTGAAAAAGTTCAACGTTTTCATCAGAGATTTCACATACAGCATGCACTTCCTATAAGCACCACACTGACCTGTAACACTTTCTCTGTCACACCATATTGATAATACCTCTGCGTTATGACATAATGACAAGCAATTGGCCCAAGACACTCACCAGGTAATGATGCAGCTAACAATGGCAATCAAGTCAATGCAGGTGTCATTGATGGGGGAGATTATCTTTGGGTGTTGTATGGTAAAGTCATGAACCCATTTATAAAGAATGGGCTTCCAGATTCATTAACAAAAATAAAGACTTTCACTTAGATAGTGCCTTTCATGCCCTCAGGATGTCCCAAAGTATTTGATACCCAATTAAATATTTTTTGAAGTGCAGTTATTATTGTAATGCAGGAAACATGACAATTTATGTGCAGCAAAACCTCACAATCAGCAATGAGATAATGACCAGATCATTGGCTATTCTTAATGACCATTGCTGAAAAATCAATGTTAACCAGGATGCCAGGGAGAACTCCTCCCTCTTCTTCAAACAGTGCCGTGGAATGTTTTTCATCTACCTAAGATGGGGCCTTAAGTTTCACATCTCAACCAAAGCCACATCGAACAACTGATGTTAGCTGAGAGATAAATATTGACTGGGACATTGGGGAGAAATTTTCTTCTTCAGGGAAGCAAGGAGATACTTGAAATCAACTCAGAGGGCAGACATAACTTCAGTTTAACATTTTATCTGAAAGGCAGCACTTCAGACAGTGCAGCACTCTCCCTGTATTATACTGAACCATCAGCCTAGATATTATACTCAAGTCCCTGGCATGGGACTCAAACCCATAACCTTATCACTCAGAAACAAGAAAGCTATCACTGAGCAAAGGTGTATGTATTTTCAGATGGTTTTCTGTATTCATCAGCAAACTTGATCAATAAGCTCTCCTTGGCTCTCTGGTTACGGATTATATAGGGCAGGATCCTCCCCCCCGTCAGGGTGGTTGTGCGGGAATGGGCGTGAGCGGGCAGGTTCTCGATCAGCGGCCCTGGTTATGGGCACGCCGTGATTTTACATGGGCGGGCCAATTAAGGCCTGCCCAGCATGACGTCCACCTGGAAGTGCTATGCATTTCCTGTGCAGGACAGGGAGGATTCCCTGAGCCTGGAGTGCATTCTTTCGCGCATGCACGCCAAAGAGTGCACTGATCTCCCTGAGGCCAAGTGCTGCCTCAGGGAGAACGGCCCAGGTTTGAAAGTTTGATTAAAGATGAGAAAAAAAATTACTGACATGTCCAATCATGTGCCACTGTCACATGAGCTGGGACATGTCCATTTTTTTTTATTTAGGCACTTCAGAAAAATTTTAATACCCTCATGAAACCTCATCCCACCCTTGGATGAAGTTTCATGTTTTTTCACAAGCCCACCTAGGCTCCCAGCCTGCCCGCCAACGTTAAGGTTTGATGGGCAGGTCCACTGATTACCTCAATTACCTTATTAATGGCCTTAAGTGGCCGTGACAGGTCAGCGGGCATGCAACCAACTCAGCTCCGCACATGCCGACCTGAAAATGTAAATGACAAGGGGTGACATTGAGACGCCCGCCTGACGTCACGCCAAGTCACTTTACGCATCAGCAAGTGGGTCCCACCCACCGCCCGCCGACCGGAAAATGCAGCCCATAAAGTCATAGAGTAACTAACAGCAGAGAAAGAAGTCATTTGGCCCATCGCGCCTGTGCCAGCTTCCTGTGGGACAATCCATTCAGTTCCACCCCTCTTCTCAGTCTCTATGGCCCTGCATATCTATCTCCTTCAAGTGCCTAACCAATTCCTGTTGAAATCAGTAATTGTTTCTGCCTCCAATCTTTGGAGGCAGCGGGCTCCGGGTCATTACCACCCGCCTTGTAAGAAAGTTCTTCCTCACATTCCCCCTGCATCTCTTGCCTAAAATCATAAACCTGTGTCCCCTATTCTTTGTTGAATTAGCTAATGGGAAGATATCTACTTTATCTAAGTCAATCACAATCTTGTACACCTCCATCAAATCTTCACTCAATTTCCTTTGCTCCAAAGAGAACAACCTCAGATTTTCCAACCCAACCTTGTGACCAAATCCCTGGAACCATTCTGGTAAATCTCCTCTGCACCCTTTTAAGGACACTCGCATCTTTCCTCAAGTGCGGTGACCAGAACTGGACACAACACCCTAGTTGTGGCCTAACCTGGGCTTTATATAGGTTCAGCATAACTTCCCTGTTTTGTACTCAATACCGCTATTTATGAAGCCCAAGATCCCATATGCATTACTATCCAATGACTCAATATGTGCTGCCACCTTCAAAGATCGATGCACTTAAAACCCCAGGTTCCTTTGTTCTTACACACTCTTTAGAACTATGCCATTAAGTGTCTTTTGCCTTCCCCTATCCCTTCTGCCAAAATGCATCACCTCACACTTCTCGGTATTAATTTCCATCTTCCTCTTGTCTACTCTTCCGCTAGTTTAGTTATGTCTTGTTGCAGCAATTCGTATCATCCTCACTGTCAGCCATTCCTCCAAGTTTGGAATCATCAGCAAATTTAAAAATTTTACTTTGTATTCCAAGACCCATGAAGTTTATATAAAACAAAAGGAACAGTGGGCCTAGCACTGATCCTTGGGGAACAGCATTATCAACCACCATTCAGTCCGAAAAACAATTTTGTACCATGACTCACTGCTTTCTGTCCTTAAGACAATTTTTGATCCAACTGCGCATTGGCCCTCTGATTCCATAAGCCTCAAATTTGATAACCAGCTTTTTATGTGATTCCTTATCAAACATTTTTTTTAAATCCATATAGACAACATCTACCACATTCCCCTCATCAACCTTCTCTATTACTTCATCAAAAATTCAATTGGATTAGTCAGACATAATTTGCCTTTTCCAAATCAGTGCTGGTGCTCCTTAATTAACTCAAACCTCTCCAAGTGCCTGTTGATTTTTCCCTGATTAAGGATTCTAAAACCTTACCCACCACTGATGTTAGACTAACTGGCCTGTAGGTGCTAGGACTGTCCTTGTGCCCTTTCTTCTATAAGGATGTCACATTTGTCACTCTCCAATCCTCTGGCACCTCCCCCATATCTAGGGAAAGTTGAAAAATTAAGGCAGTGCTTCTGCCATCTCCATCCCCACTCGCTTTAGCAATCTGGGATGCAAGCCATCCAGACCAGGTGACTTACTGGCCATAAACATAGCCAACTTTTCCAGTAGCTCCTCCCTTTCAATATTCACACTATCCATTGGCTCCACTATCTCTGGCACTATTGATATTCTGTAAGATGCTCTTCCTTAGCAAACACTGATACAAAGAACTCATTAAGTATTCTAGCCTGGCACTGCGCTTCTAAGCATATATCACTTTCTTTATCCCTAAAAGGATGCAATTCACCTCTTACTACCCGCTTTTACTATTTCCATGGCTGGTAGAAGATTTTTGGGGTTCCCTTTCATGTTGACTGCTATTCTAATCTCATACTCTCTCTTTTCCTCTTCCTTCTTCCTCTTCACCTTCTCTCTCAGTCTATTGTATTTGATTTGGTTTTCACTTGAAGAATTCACCTGACTTGCATCATATACCCTACTTTTTAGTTTCATCATAATCTCTATCTCCCGCATTATCCAAGGAGCCTGTTTTGGGCTCTCTTACCTTTCACCCTTACTAGAATATACCTAGCCTCTACCAGAAGTATCACTCCCTTAAAGATCACACATTGTTCCGTTACATATTTCTTGTCAGTCCCTCGTTCCATATATCCCTGACTAGATTCCTTCTTGTCACATTGAAATTAGCCCTCTTCCAATTTAGAAGTTATATGTTAGATTGTTTCTTGCTCTTTTCCATTACCAATCTAAATCTTATGATATGGGGCAGAATCTTCTGGCTGGCGTGCAGGTGGCGGAGTCCGCACGCCAGCGCTTAAAATGTCATGCATTGACATCGTACGAGCATCCCAATGTCAGCACGCGGCATCGCGATATTTCGGTCAGTGGGCGCGCTATGCAGCAGGACGCGCATCGGCCATTAATTAAAGGCCTCGTTAAGGCCCTTAATTTGCCAATCATTGATGATTTTGAGGGGCCCGTGCGAACTTCAGCTTGGCGCACGGGCCCAACGAGCAGGCAGGTAGGTGAGATTTTTACAAACCTCATCGAGTGGCAGGATGAGGTTTGATAGCGGTTTTAAAAACATGTAATAAAGTTTTTGTTTATTTCATTAAGATGTCCCATCTCATGTGACATTTTCACATGAGGGGGACATGTTAATGAATTTTTTATTGTTCTATTTTTTATATTTGCCAGGCTTTCAGCGATCTCCCTGAGGCAGCACTTTGCCTGAGGGAGATGTGCGCTCTTTTGCATGCAAACGCGAAAGAGTGCACTCTGACAGTTAGGGAATTCCCACCCCCACCTCCCCCCAGCCGCCCTCCCCCCACACAGGAAGAGCATAGCACTTCCCATCAGGCAGCCCGCTGGGTGGCAGGGCCCACTTCAGCAGTGGCAATCGGCTGCCCGCCCGCCGCTGAGCCGGTGGGGCCCGCCCGCCCATCAAGGGCAAAATTCTGCCCATGGTGATCACTCTTACCCAATTGTTCCCTCACCGACACTTGGTCCACTTGGTCACCTCATTCCCCAGCACCGGATCCAGCAATACCTCCTATCTAGTTTGGATAAATATGTTTGAAATATTTAATAATAACTTGTTACATTCAGGGAAACGCTAACTTCAGTGTGAGCCCTCCTCAATTTTGGACTGATTTTGAATTTTTTTTAATTAGATGGTACAGGAACTGTCGTAAGGATATGGTGCACCAAATTAACCTGAAGATTGCTTAAAACACAGACTCGGAAAAATTGTACTGCTAAAGGGAGAACAGATTTTCCACAGTCCACTGCTTGCCTCAGTAACCCTGATTAACTTTATATTTAAATTCTACACGCAACAAAGACAAAATTTCTACTGGCAGGAAAAAAAAATGGGAAGATTCAAGACTGCCTTATAGGGGCTTTCGGAATGGATACAAAATACTACTGTGCAGCTGTGACAGTGCTTTGGTTCCCAGGGCAAACACAGAGTGCTACCTCAAATGACTCCATGGCACTAAGGAAGCTAGAATCAGACAGAAGACCAGGAGGGTTAAACAGGATCAGAGGTCTGAATTTTCCCATGAAGGTTGAAGTTCAAGCCACCCGGAACCTAGGGTCGCATATTCCCCGTGATGGCCAACGAAGTGGGCACTGCCTGGGCCACTATCCCTATTAAGGAATGGGGGTCCACTGCCAAGAGCTGCTAGCCCAATCAGAGGGCCAGCAACTATGCAGCTGTGGCTATTACTGAGGTTACAGTTACAGGATGAGAGCACCTCAACGGCTGAGGCACATTAAGTGGGGTTGGAGGATGCTGGGACTAGACCATCAGCCCCTGGTGACCAGCAAGGGGCATTGTTGGGCACCAAAATGGAGGGACCTCCCCTCTCTACCAATGCCACCCCTGACCCCCTCCCCTCAACTCCCAGAGCCCAATGTGAGGCTGCCAAGTTTCACTGGGTGGCCTCCCCATGTGGTGATGGGCTCCCCAGACACAGGCAAAATGCCTGCAGAAGCTAGAAGTGACTTATGAGTGGGCCCCTTGAGTGTTTGAAATGGCTCCAGCAGGCAGGGCATCTATACACTTTCCTACACCTGGCATAATGTCATGGCAGAAAGAAGATGTCACCGATGCCTCCCCGCACCATTTTTCAACCATCCTGCCTCCCATCAATTGCCGAATACTTGGCAAAGTCCTGGCCATTGATTCCCACAGCTCTGGAGGTAGCATTTGGTCCATTGCACCTCTGCTGGCTCATTGATAGAGCAATCCACGTGGTTGCACTCCCCTACTCTTTCCCTCAAGCCCTGCAAGGTTGACTCCTTCAAGTATTCACTTTTGAAAGTTATTATTGAATCTGCTTCCACCGCCCTTCCAAACAGCACATTCCAAACACTGATACCAAGTGGAATTTGACACAGAGCAATAGGGAGGTCCACTGGTGTATGTGGCCTAACAATATATTAGATCTAGAATCAAGAATTAGGCCCTCCCTATATTGTGTCAAACATGTCCACTGGATGGGAAAGTCAAAGGCTTTACCGAACATTAAAACAAGATCAATTGAATGCTATTGAATATTTCTACTTTTTATTTAAAGAAATGACAATTTTCTCAGTCTATTTTCCACACCATCAATTGGACATGACCACTTAGGTGCTAAATATTTGTAACTGAAGAAAATTTGATAGACCGAAATGGATGAACAACATCCTGCTCCTTTGTTCACAGAATGATTGCCTTCTCACTGTTGAAGGTAACATTTCTCCGCTGGCTATCTAATTCTGTCTACAGCTGCCAGTGTAACATGCTTAATGAGCTGAACATTTTCAGAAGGGAGGCTCACCAGTCTGTGCAATGTGGTATTGTTCAAAAGAACAATATCGCTTTTAATCTCCATCAATGTGTAGATAAAGATCGAGATAATAAGTGGGGTCAAAGGTGCTTCCTGATGCCGGCGTGGGCATTGCAGCAAGAAAACAAATGGACATTTTATCGTGGCTCAACATTTGCAGTTGTTTAGGAAATCACACCTCAAGTTCAGCAGCTTACCAGATATATCACAAGAATGCAGCTTCTCAACATATGTCAGATATTATAACTTGTTGAAAACAGCTGCTGTTGCTTGATGTGGAATAGTGAAATTAGCAGCACCACGAATCAACTGATTTATTTGAAAGCCAAGTTCATGCCCTGTGCTGGATTATCATGGCAGCCAGTCACTTATGAAAAAAAATTACAAAGTACACTTAGGCCGAGATTTTCCCCGCCCAATTGGGACGGGCATTTTCGGTGGCGAGATCAGAAAATCTCACAAGAAGGCCCGAGGCGCATTTCCCAGTTACGGAAATCCGGGAAGTGATTGTCTCCTCACCCCCCACCCCCCTCACCATTAATGGCATTTCCCACCATCGGATGTCAGGAGCTTAACTTGAATATACTTGCATATCATTATCGTGGTCACACACCGGAATCAACCTCCCCCACTCCCCTGCCATACAACGTCAAATTCAAATCCCACGTGATTTTAGAACGGAGTTATTTAAAACTGTCTTTAAAGGCAGAGCACCTGGCAACCTGAAATTTGGGGGGAACTCGGAGATGAGTGCACACAACTTAGCGTAGCACTCGCAAGGATCCCAATTCAAGGAAGTGGCTCCAGGGATTCGGGGGCATTACAGGCAAGTCTCCATAGTAGCTTCTTCATGGCAGGCTTATGGTGCCAGGGCTAGGGCAACAGTGCCAGAAAGAAGGAAACACAGGCCTAGGGCAACAGGGGCAGAGAGAAGGGAAACTCGGGGTTAGGACAACAGTGCAAGGGAGGATAATGGCAGCTCACACTGAAGGTTGCACAATAACACATACTGGGGGGGTGCGGGTGGGAAGAATATAGCCAGGCAAATGAAAAATGATGAGCACTCTTTCGCAGCTGAGACCATCTAGTGTGAGTTCAATTGACATGCTTGAAGTCAGGCTAGCTCAGCAATTGTGCCCACTCAAGCAGCAATAATTACTGAGAGTGCCAACGATTGCTTCTCTATTTTTAACTCCTCACGCTTAGTCTTCAAAATCAAATGAGTTCTATGTTGCTGCAGAACCACTGGGTGACTTGAAGATCCTCTTGGGAAAGGTAGCCATGGAACTCTGATGGAAGGGTGCACTCATAATCCCTTTCATTATGTTTAAGCAGACAATAAAGTCACCCTCATGGTCCAAGCAAAGCCTTGGAGTCATGGTTAGGACAATACTTGTGATGAGAGTTCAGACGCAGCCGAGCGGCCAAAGCTATTGTCACTCAGGATCATGGATCGTGGGTGGTGGGGTTGTGATCAACCATCATGTGTGCTAAACACTGGGCAACCATGTGGAGGCCAGGGCTCTCCAACATGTGTAAAGAGGCCTTGAGAGGCAGCCTCAGGTTATGACTTCAGCAAGAGTGTCCTTAGCGGTCAATTGCTGACACTCACATCTCTCTTTTTGAAACTATAGTGAGGAGACCAAAGGAAGACAGTGGTGAACTCACTGTCTGCCTCATTGCTTATATGCAGGCAAGAAGATGGAGAAGAATGTGAAGGAGGTGCCTAGCTCGCCAAAGGAAGGATCAGAACCCTCAAGGCCAAAGGGCAGCAGAGCCTCCTTTGCATGCAGAGGATGAAATCAGAGATCGTGGTTACCTCACTAGACCCAGGGTCTATGGATGAAGCATATGCTGCCTGCAATGAGCAAAAACCAGTGTCTCAATTACTGCGCATGTCAAGAGAAGTGGTCACTCACATATGACAGCTTCTGCAGGATTTGGTACCAAGAGGACTCAGAAGGCAGCCACTGCCAGTGGCAGTGAAAGTGCTCAATTTCTATGGCAGTGGCTCCTTCCAGGGCCCCACGGAGGACCTGTGCAGGATTTCACAAGCCTCCACCCACAAATGTATCCAGAAGGTCATGGATAACAATTTTGCCAAGGCGCACAACTTTGTCAACTTTGGCAGGAATCAAGTGAGCCAGGAAGCATGAGTGCTGGGATTTGCTGAGATTACCAGAAAGCCACAGGTGCAGAGTGTCATCGACTGGCATGAAGAGCAGATTACAGCCACAAATTACTTACAAGCATATTGAACTTTTTAAGAAAGGTGCATGTGTTTTTAAAGAAATACAAGCAAGGACACTGAGCAAAAGATGGCTGACAATGTAAATTGACCACTTTCTGGAAAATTCCTATGTGGACTATACTGTCAGACCTGTCCCAAGAGAACATGGAATGTCGCTCCTGAAAATGTGTTATGGTCTTCTTCAAACAGTGACTTTAAAAGGGAGATAGGAAAGAAGCAAATGACAAAACTTTAATCTCCTGTGGTTGTGGAGACAAAAAACTGATTTGCACATCTCACCAGTCACCCAAAACTTCATCGCCTGTTGATTTATATGTCAGAATGTGTAAATAGCTTTAATACGAATGCAAGAGACCCATTTCTTCTCCTGGAATACATGGGGGGGTGCATGGAAAGGGGTAAAAGATAGCTGCAGAGCAGTGCAATTTGTGCTGGTGTATTGTGTGTATGACAGCAAGAAGAAGACCAATTGGTCACTCCTGCAGTTATATGTGGAGTCTCTCTCTCTCTTTGTTGCTGGAGGCAAGGCTCAGTGCGAGCCACAATCAAAAAGGAAATAGGACAGCCTCTTAAGTGCCCTGCAGAACCAAATGTCTCCAAACTTGCTGAAAACCTGCCAAAATCACTTCTACTGGAATCACCCAATTTAATGGCTGCAACGTATTGCCATTTATGCCTCACAGACAAGCCAAAGACTGATTCATTGTTTTTTTTACTTTCATTTGAACTCTTAAATTCTCATTTATGACTTGTGTGCGTACGTGTTGTGTTTTTATTCTTTTTCTTGGGTTTTAGTGACTGATAAACTTACTCTTTCTTTGTCTCAAGAAAGCCTGGTTAAATTGGCTCCTTCTAAAAAATAAATACATTTGCACTGGGAAAAGATATCCACGGGGAAAGGATCTCTTTCAAATTAACCTTGGTGCAATCAACCGAGGGGGCTGAATAAAAAAGGGGAGCCAGCTCATTCCTCCTCACACTGGAGCATAACAAACTTGGGGTCCCGTTTGGGAAGTGAACAAACTGGCTGACCTCGCCCGAGGACCTGTTGTAATATATTGGGGGCTCGTTGCTGGGATGGTTCCCATAGAGAAAACGAAAGAATTAGAGGGGGGGAAAGTAAATTGTTCCTCTGAAACCAATTTCAAAAAAGCACAAAAATGTTTTCTTGTGCTTAGTTAAACAGGCAACTGTCTTAGTGGCAGTTAGCTGTCAATCACCTGAAAGCCCTTTGCCTGAATAGGGCCTAAAGTCAGTGCTGTTAACTGTAGCAGGAAGCTAGGCTAGAGCGTGACTGATCTGTATAAGAAAGGGACTTTTTAAATGCATGATCAGTAAAAGGTGCACGATTGGTTTGTGGAGACTTCGGCTTGTGACCATAATATGACTGAATTTTACATTCAGTTTGAGGGAGAGAGGAGTGGGTCTGAGTATGTTTTTAAGCTTAAATCAGGGCAATTATGAGGGCATGAAAGCTGAACTGGCTAAAGTGAATTGGTAAATTAGGTTAAGGGATATGTCAATAGAGATGCAGTGGCTAATATTTTGGGGGTGTTTCATAACGCACAGAATAGACACATTCCAACAAGTAAGAAGAACTCCAAAGGACAGACATACCATCCATGATTAACTAGAAAGGTTAAAGATAGGAGCAAACTTAAAGAAAAAGCATATAATTGTGCAAAAATAGGTGGAAGGCCAGAATATAAAGAACAACAAATAATGACTAAAAGACTAATAAGAAGGGGAAAATTAGAGTGTGAGAGAAAGCTAAAAAGACAGATAGTAAGAGTTTTTATAGATATTTAAAAAAGAAGAGTTAACAAAGTGAGCATTGGTCCTATAGCAAGAGTATCTGGAGAATTGATAAAGGAAAACAAGGAGCAGGCAGATGAATTGAACAGGTATGTTGCATTAGTTTTCACTATAGTGTATACAAGTAACATCCCAGGAGCATCTATAAACCAGGAAATGGAAGTGGGGAAGGAAGTCAGAAAAATTACATCAGATAAGTGGTACTGAACAAATTGTTGAGCTGCAGGCTGATAAGAGCCCGGGTCCTGATGGTCTTCAGCCTAGGGTATTAAAAGAAGCGTTTAGTGAGATAGTTGATGAATTGATTTTAATTTTCCAAAACTCCCTAGATTCGGGGAAGGCCCCGTTGGATTGGAAGATATCAAATGTAACCCCATTATTCAAAAAGTGAGGGAGACAGAAAGCGGGAAACTGCAGGTCAGTTAGCTTAATGTCTGTGGTAGGGAAAATGTTGGAAGCTATTAATAAAGAAGTTATAGCAGGTCACTTGGATAAGCTCAAGGTCATCAGGCAGAGTCAACATGGTTTTATGAAAGGGAAATCATGCTGATCCAACATATTGGAGTTCTTTGAGGAAGTAACATGGGCTGTGGATAAAGAGTAACTGGTGGGCATACTGCACCCAGGTTTCCAGAAGGCATTTGATAAAGTGCTACATCAAAAGTTATTGCGAGAAATAAAAGCTCATTGTACAGGGGGTAATATTGGCATGGATAGAAGATTGGCTCGCTAACAGGAAGCAGAGAGTAGGCATAAATCGGTCCTTTTCAGCTTAGCAAGATATAACAAGTGATGTGCCCCAGGAATCAGTGCTGGGACCTCAAATGTTTACAATTTATAAAAATGACTTGGGTGGAGGGATTGAAGGGCTGGTTGTCAAATTCGCTTATGACACAAAGATAGGTAGGAAGGTAAGTTGTGAAGAGGACATAAGGAGGCTAAAAACAGATATAGATAGGTTAAGTGAGTGGGCAAAGAACTGGCAGATGGACTATAAGGTGGCAAAATGTGATATTGTCAATTTTGGCGGGAAGAGTAAAAGAAAAGCATATCATCTAAATGGTGAGAGATTGCAGAGCTCTGAGATGCAAAGGGACCTGGGAGTCCTAGTACATGAATCACAAAAGGCAAGTACAGCAAGTAATTAGGAAAACTAATAGAATGTTATAATTTATTGTGAGGGGAATTGAATACAAAGGTAGAGAGGTTATGTTTCAGTTGTACAGAGCACTGGTGAGACCACATTTGAAATACTGTGTACAGCATTGGTCACCTTATTTAAGGAAGGATGTAAGTGCATTGGAAGCAGCTCAGAGAAGGTTTACCAGACCAAACGGGTTGTCTTATGGGGAAAGGTTGGACAGGCTAGGCTTGTGTCTGCTGGAGTTTAGAAGAGTAAGAGTTGACTTGATTGAAACATATAAGATCCTGAGGGGTCTTGACAGAGTGGATGTGGAGAGCATGTCTCCTCTTGTGGAAGAATCTAGTACTAGGGGTCACTATTTCAAAATAAGGGGTCACCCATTTAATACAGAGGTGAGGTGAAATTTTTTCACTCAGAGGTTCGTGAGTCTTTGGAATTCCCTTCCTGAAAAGATTGTGGAAGCAGAGTCTGTGAATATTTTTAAGGCAGTGGTGGATAGATTCTTGGTAAGCAAAGGAGTGATAGGTTATCAAGGGTAGGTGGGATGCAGATTTGAGGTTCCTATCAGATCAACCATGATCTTATTAAATGGCGGAGCAGGCTCAAGGGGCTGAATGACCAACTCCTGCTCCTTGTTTGTATGTTCATATGTGTCTGCCCTACTAAAGTGTAAGAATGTCCACATTTGATGCCAGTGCTTTTACAGACAGAAGGGATGTTAGTTATGAAAATTTAACAGTTCTGTCCTTCAAAGAGTTAAAAGAATTAGCAAGGCACTTAGGAATGGAATTTCGCCTGAAAGCTGACATCTTCAAAGGGGTGGCTAAGGTCGAAATTGAGGGTGATGAAATGGATAGAGTAGCAGTAGAGAGGTTGAAATTAGAGCAGCAGAAATTAGAGTTTCAGGAAAGGGAAAGGGAAAGAGAGAAAGAGGAAAGGGCGCAGAAGAAAGAGAGAGAATTTCAGGACAGAGAGAGTGAAATGAAGTTCAAACTAAAACAGCACGAACTGGGGAGCAGGAAACCTACTGTGTCCCTTGCAGACACCACTAGCTCAGACATAAGGGCTGAGGCAATACGTTTTGTTCTTTTAATCCCTAAATTTGATGAAGCAGAGGTGGAAGCCTTCTTTATCTCTTTTGAGTGGTTCGAGTGCCATAGCATACAAGGCTATGGGCCTAGTGCTGGAAAATGGGATTAGAATAGTTAGGTGCTTGTTTGACCGGCACAGACCCAATGGGCCGAAGGGCCTTTTTCTGTGCTGTAGACCTCAGTGACACTATGACTCTACGGTTAACACAGTAGTTAAAGTGGCCAGTCCAACATTGGTCCTTATTATTACAGAGTAAACTTTCAGGGAAAGCTCACGAGGTTTACTCCCTCTTGCCTGGGGAAAGTGCCATTGACTATGAGGCAGCAAAAAAGGCTATTATAAGTGCTTTCCAGTTGGTGTCGGAGGCATACCACCAGACGAACCTGGACATTGAAAGTCTTAAGCAACTTGCTTTTGACCAGTGGTTGCAGGCACTTAAATCAAAAGCCATTTAGGAAAACCTCAATGAAATAATTCTCCCTGAGGAGCTTAAAAACTCCGTACCCTTCCCAATAAGAACACACCTGGAGGAACAGATCTATCCCATTTTCCAGCACTAGGCCCATAGCCTTGTATGCCATGGCATCACAAGTGTACATCCAAATACATCTGAAATGTCATGAGGGTTTCTGCCTCCACCACCCTTTCAGGCAGTGAGTTCCAGATTCCCAACCCCTCTGGGTGAAAAAATTCTTCTTCACATGCCCTCTAAACCTACTGCCCCTTATCTTATGCCTCCTGGTTATTGATCCTTCCACCAAGGGGAAAAGTTCCTTCCTGTCTACCCTACCTATGTCCCTCATAATTTTATACACCTCAAATGTATCCTCCCTCAATTTCCTCTGCTCCAGGGAAAATAACCCCAGTCTATCCAATCTCTCCTCATAAGCAAAACTCTCCAGCCCAGGCAACATCCTGGCAAATCTCTTCTGTACTCTCTCTGGTGCAATCACATCCTTTCTATAATGCGGATTCTAGAACTGCAACAATATTCTAGTTGTGGCCTAACCACCGTTTTATACAGTTCCAGCATAACCTCCCTGCTCTTATATTCTATGGGAAGAACTTTCCCCCTGTTGGGGGGGAAATGCAGGAGCGGGTGCGGGCAGACGTGCCTCCAATTGGCAGCCCCCGATTTTACATGGGCAGGCCAATTAAGGCCCGCCCAGCGTGCCATCTGCCAGGAGGAGCTATGCGCTCCCTGTGCGGGTGGTGGGGGGGATTCCCTCAGTCAAGAGTGCGCATGAACTCGAAAGAGCGTACTGATCTCCCTGTGGCTAAATGCTGCCTCAGGGAGATCGGCTCCGAATTTAAAAATGTTAAAGATACAAAAACAAAAGTTCGCTGACATGTTCCCTCATGTGACACTGTCACATGAGTTGGGACATGTCCATCACTTTCAGTGAAACCTTTATTAAATATTTAAAAACCCTCATGAAACCTCATCCCACCCATGGATGAGGTTTCATGCTTTTTTAAATTCCCGGCCTGCCCGCCAACCCTAAGGTTGGACGGGCAGGTTCATTAATTATGTAAAGTGCTTTTTAAATGGCCTCAATAGGCCGTTGACAGGTCAACAGGTGCACAGCTGACTCGGCTGCTCCCCCTCCTACCTGAAAATGGAAATGAGGCGGGATGAAGTTGGGAGTTCCGCCTGACGTCATCCCGCGTCATTTTATGCGTCGGCAAGCGGGCCCCACCCCCGACTCGCCAACCTACAGATCCTGCTCTATGCCTCGGTTAATAAAAGCAAGTATCCCATATGCCTTATTAACCACCTTATCTGCCTTTCCCGCTACCTTAAGGGACCAGTGGACCTGCACATCAAGGTCCCTCTGATCCTCAGTACTTCCCAGGGTCCTATAATTCATCGTGTATTCCCGTGCCTTGTTTGTCCTGCCCAAGTGCATCATCTCACACTTATCCAGATTAAATTCCATTTGCCATCTGACCAGCCTGTCTATATCGCCCTGTAAACTAAGGCTATCCTCCTCACTATTTACCACCCCACCAATTTTCATGTCATCTGCGAACTTACTGATCAACCCTCCTACGTTCATGTCTAAATCATTTATATATACCACAAACAGCAAGGGACCGAACACGGATCCCTGTGGAACCCCCTGGACACAGGCATCCAGTCACAAAAACACCCCTCGACCATTCTGCCACTCAGCCAATTCTGGATCCAATTTACCAAATTGCTTTGGATCCCATGGGCTCTTACCATTTTTATCAGTCTCCCATGCAGGAATTTATCAAAAGCCATGCTGAAGTCCAAGTAGATTATATCAAATGCATTGCCCTCATCTACACACCTGGTCAACTCTTCGAAAAATTCAGTCAAATTGGTCAGACATGACCTCCCCTTAACAAAACCATGCTGACTGTCCTTGATTAATCCCTGCCTCTCCAAGTGTAGATTAACTCTGTCCCTCAGAATTGCTTCCAATAGTTTCCCCACCACTGAGGTTAGACTGACTGGCCTGTCGTTCCCTGGTTTATCCCTTCCTCCCTTCTTGAATAATGGTACCACACTGGCTGTCCTCCAGTCCTCTGGCACCTCTCCTGTGGCCCGAGAGGTATTGAAAATTATTGCTAGTGCCCCTGCTACCTCCTCCCTTGCCTCACTCAACAGCCTGGGATGCATTTCATCCGGGCTTGGAGATTTATCTACTTTTAAGCCTTCCAGACCACTTAGAACCTCCTCCCTTTCTATGCTAATTTCTTTAATTATGTCACAGCCCTTCTGCCTGATTTCTACACCCACGTTATCCCTCTCACTTGTGAACACCGACACAAAGTATTCATTTAGAACCCTATCTACGTCTTCCGGCTCCACACACAAATTACCAGTATGGTTCTTAATGGGCCCTACCCTTTCCCTAGTTATCCTCTTATTCTTAATGTACTTGTAAAATAACTTTGGATTTTCCTTTATTTTACGTGCCAGTGTTTTTTCATGCCCCCTTTTTGCTCTCCTAATTTCCTTTTTAAGTTCCCCCTACACATTTTATATTCCTCCAAGGCTGTTCTGAGCCCTCGGTATCTGCCATAGGCCTCCCTTTTTCTCCCTTTGTCAACATGATGAAGCAATATCACAGCCAAGAAGGGGACAAGCAGGTAACATATGGTCTGTCCCACTATCACCAACCTAGAGGATGAGGGTATCAGTGGAGATGAATTGGAGGGAAACATGGTTGAGGTACACATTGAATCCCTTACCGCCTGGCTAACCAACACAGCCGTACCAGCAAACTTAGACTCCTTATGCCCCCACCTAAGTGCCGAACCTGACACGGATACTCAATGCATTTAAAAGCTTATGCAGAGACAGGCCAGGCTGCACCACACAAGCTCTACATGATGTGGATCTGAGAGAGGTCCCTCCCATAAGGCAAATCCCTATCGTCTAGGCCCAGAGAAGCTGGCCCAGGTTTGGGAGGAGATTAACTACATGCTGGAGCACCAACTAATAGAGCCTCGCAGCAGTGGCTACAGATCCCCAGTTATGCTCATGCCCAAGCCAGACAGCTCCACAAGGTTGATGACCGAAAAGTTAATGCAGTGACCAGAGCTGACTCCTACCTGATAGCCTGCCTGAAAAACTGCATAGATAGGGTAAGGTAATATGGCCTACATTACAAAGATAGATTTACTCAAGGGATACTGGCAGGTTCCCTTGACTGACGATGTGAAGGAAATCTCTGCCTTCATAACTCCGGATGGGTTATTCTAATGTCGAGTCATGCCATTTGGACTCAGTCATGCCCCAACCACCTTTCAAAGGCTGATGAACCAGGTAGTGGCAGGCGTATCCAATTGCGTAGTGTACCTGGACGACCTCCTAATGTACAGTAATACCTGGGAAACTCATTTAGAGCAATTGGAAGCCCTCTTCCAGAAAGTACAGCCAGCTGACCTAGTGGTCAATCTCGCAAAGAGCGAGTTCACTAAGGCTCAAGTGACCTAAGACACATAGTGGGTCAAGGACAAGTATTGCCCAGAGCCGAAATTCTCCAAGCAGTGGTACATTTCCCCATTCCCACAACAAAACGGGAAATCATAGGTTCTTGGGGATCTGTGGGTTCTACAGTAAGTTTGTCCAAATCAGCACAATAGCTACCCCACTAACAGACCTCTTACAGAAAAAAGCAAAGGTAGTATGAACTAAGAAATTCCAGACAGCTTTCAAAAGGCTGAAAGCCATTTTAATAGGGGGGCCTGTGCTTGCAGCTCCAAACTTTAACCAAGCATTTAAAGTAGACATTGATGTGAGTGACATCAGAGCAGGAGCTGTCCTCTCCAGGAAGGCAAATCAGGGATAGAGAGACCAATCGGGTACTTCTCAAAAAAACTAAACAAGAATCAGAAATGGTAATCCATAGTGGAGAAGGAGATCCTCGGTTTATTATTGGCTTTCAAACACTTTGATATATATGTCCGAAATGGATATAGAGAGACTGCAGTCTATACTGAGCACAACCCTTTAACCTTTGTGGAACAATTTAAGACAAGAACACCAAGTTATTTCATTGGAGATTGTTTGCCCAACAGTACCATTTAAAAATCATCTGCATTGCCAGGAAATCAAATGTGCTCACAGAAGCCAGGACTTAAAGAGACCCAGTTAGCACTGAAGAGATAATATTAACCAAGGCTAGAAGGATAAATGTGTGTGTGTGTGTGTGTGTGTGCGTGTGTGCGTGCGTGTGTGCGTGTGTGCATGCGTGCGTGCATGCGTGCGTGTGTGTGTTTGTTGTTTTATATTTTTCCCCCTTGTAATGAAATGAGAATGAATCTCGTTTCATTCATGGTGGGGAGGGGCGTGAAGTATCATGCAAAGCTGATTACAGTCACAAATTACTTCCGATCTTCTTCTGGCTGCCAAATACACAGCACACCAGCATCCACTGCACGGCTCGGCAGCTAGTTTTTTAACATTGTTTTTCTCCTCTGTATTCCAGGAGAGGAAATAGTCATTTTGCCTTCATATCAGAACTATTTACACATTCTGACATATAAATCAACAGGAGACAGGTCTGAATCTTGCGTACCGCGGACGGGGGAGCGCCGACCCTAACGCACGCAAATTTAGACAAAAAGACGTTGGGCGGGTGTTCCAATGTCATCGAGCAGTCGTGGGATATTGAGGTCGGTGGGCATGCGTGGCAGCTGGAGCAGCACCCGCTGACAACTAAAGTGCCAATTAAAGTCATTAAAAAACCTATTGACCATGATTTTATGTTGCCCATGCAATTTTTAGCTCCCTCACCTTTTTAAGGAAGACTTGTGTGTTTTTAAAGAAATACAAACAAGGACACTGAGCAAAAGATGGCTGATAATGTAAATTGACCACTTTCTGGAAGATTTCTATGTGGATTATACTGACAGCCCTGCTCTGAGGGAACGTGGAATGTCACACCTGAAAAGGTATCATGGCCTCCTTCAAGCAGAGGCACTTGAAAGGGAGATAAGAAAGAAGCAAAAGACTGAACTTTAATCTCCTGTGGTTGCGGAGAGAGCAAGAAGAAGGCCAGCTAGTCACCCCTGTAGTTACACACACAATCTCTCTCTCCCTCTCTCAATTGCTGGAGACAAGGGTCAGCAAAAGCCACAATCAAAAAGGAAACAGGACAGCCTCTTCAGTACCCTGCAGAACCAAGTGTTTTGTTCACTTCATACTCACTTCAAAACTGTGAAAGTTAGCTCCACCGTAATCACTCAACTTAGTAGCCACAATGTATTGCCATCTAAACCACATGAACAAGCCAAAGGCAGATTCATCATTTTTTTAACTTTTATTTGGAGTCTTAACTTCTCATTTCTCTGTACATGTAGATTGCATTCTTATTATTTTTCTTGGGTTTTAGTAACTAATAAACGTGCTTTTTCTTTGACTTAAGAAAGTTTGGTTAAATTGGCTCTTGTGCAGGGACAGCCTCTAAATATGGCGCCCGGATTACTGAAGGTCTGAGATCACGGCGAGGCAGGCAGATCCGAGGCCGCCTCGCCTGCGATCCAACATAAAACCCCTGCCTCTGATTTTTTTTTGATATTGTTCCACACAATGCGGGGTGAAATTCCGCCATTGCTTCGGTGGGTCAAATACCAATTTTCCCGCCCAATATCAGACTTTGCTGATTCCAGGGAAAACCCTGGCCTGAGAGTTTTACTTCCACTGTCTTAATGGCGCTGTCTTAAGCCTGGAAACTTGAATGATTTGATATGGAAGGTATTTATTTTCAGTGCCTCTCATGGAGTGATTGTTGGGGATGAATATTTTCGTAATTAAGCCAGTGTTTTTAGTTTGGAACTTATTTTACTGATTTCCACGTGTCCAGTTTTCTTCAATCTGCAGCCTGGATTCCGTACATTGACCAAAGCTGTTGCTGAAGCATGGCATAAAGAAGGGCAGAATGCAAAGGTTATGGTCCATGGGTTTGTGACAGGAAGGCTGTTTCCATTAGAAATAGGCAGAGCTCAGTTCTGGGACCCTTGCTGATTGTAGTATATGCCAGTGATTTAGACTGAAATATAAGGGGCATATTAAGAAGTTTGAAGATGATAAGAAAATTGTCCATGTGGTTTGATAGTGAAAAAGAAAGCTGCAGAATGCAGGAAGATATCAATGTACTGGTCAGTTGGGCAGAAAAGTGACAAATGGAATTCATTCCTAAGAAGTGCGAGGTCACGCATTTAGGGAGGACAGGTAAAGAAAAAGCAAATGTGCAACAAATTGTAGGATTCTGAGAAGTGTAGAGGAACAGGGAGATCTTGAAGTGCATGTCCACAGATTCCTGAAGACAGCAGGGCAAGCAGATAATATGGTCAAGAAGACATACAGGGTACTTTTCTTCATAAGCTGAGGCCTAGAGTACAAGGGCAGGAGGTTATGGTAGAACTGTGGAAAACACTAGTTCGACCGCAGCTAGCGTGGAATAGCCAAAGTGTGCAGCCCTGGTCAGCACACTACAGGAAGGATGTGATCACACTAGAGAGGGTACATTGCAGATTTACAAGGATGTTGCAAGGAATAGAAAGGTTGAGAAAAGATTTGAAAGGCTAAGTTTGTTTTTCTTTTAAGCATTGGAGGCTGAGAGGAGATTTAATTGAGGTGTATAAAATTATGAGGGGCTTAGATAAGGTGGATAGGAAGGATCTTTCTGTTAGCCCGGGGATCAATAATCAGGGGGAATGGATTTAATATAAGTAGTAGAAGGATCAGAGGGGAGTTGAGGAGCCATTTTTTCACCCAGTTGGTGGCAGGGGTTTGGAGCACGCTGCCTGAAAAGGTGGTAGAGGCAGAAATCCTCACTGCATTTAAAAAGCACTCAGACATGCTCTTGGGGTGCCGTAACCTGCACGATTACAGACCAAGAGCTGGGAAGTGGGATTAGACTGATGCACCTTCTTCAGTCATCATTGACATGATGGGCCAAATGAGCCTTTTGTGTTTGTACCTGTTCCTTTTTTTGTTTTTTCGTTTTTTCTCTCACTTGGGCAGCACAAGCCTCCCATCCACTTTCATCTCCTAGCAGCTGTATATCATGTTATTTTAAACTGTTGTTTGGTCATTCCAAAGTCTAACAATGTGGTCAACACTGATTAATGGCTATGCTACAGGCAATCCCACTTCAGATAATTCATTAATTATGTTGTCTTCCTGTCCCTCTGCTTCTTGAAACTTTTACTTGATGTTTTAGTCGCCCTTTGAGGGAGTCATGTACTTTTACACATTCATTGTCATCTATCCCTGTACAGGTATAATCAGTGTCTGTCAATGTTACTTTTAATACATCTTAATTATTTCTTATGATCTGGGACATCAGGTTTCCTGACAGCCAATAATAAATGTGAGTAAGATATTATTTAGCCAGATCTTTAGATAGAACTGATTTAAACAACCTTTTGTCCCATATACTTGTTATTAGAGGTCCATCTGTGGTGTGCACTATTTCACTATCATTGCTTTTTCTTGCCAATCTGTAAAAAGGAAGTTTATAGTGGATCATTATTTTAGGACCTCAGCCTGATGTTGGTGGTTTCATTGATGAACAAGGATAGCTATCAGGCTTTTCCAAACTAGAGTCTTGGTGGTTGAATGTTTTAGGAGCATTTTTCCGTAGTTGCTTCTCACAGTGCCTCTTCGTTACTTGAGGTTGTTTTCTTACACTCCAGTTAGGAACCATTAATATTTAAAGAGAAATCCAAACACCACATTTTGACCAATAGAACTATGCCATAAGATTTCACTTTTTTAAACAAAGACAAATGTTATTGCATAAAAATGACTTAAACAAAATAAGCACTATTAACAATATGGTTTATAACTATGTATGTTATGCACTAAGTTTTACTTCTTACTTTCCCCAAGAATTGTCATATACTTTATGATATCTTAAAGTTATTTACTTAGTTTGGGATCACCCAAAAGAATGCCACAGTCCTCTGGAAACTACTTTAATTCTCCTCAATTCCAACTATTCTCAGAGGTAAGGCTTTCATTTACCACCTTTTGACTGTGGGTACCTCAGTCCCTTGTTCTGATTGCCCTCTCAATACTTCCAAAGTAATCTGCTAGGGGCTTTCTCTGGCCACAAGGCTCTGTGAAGATGACTGTAGACTTTCCCACCAGTTTCAAATTAGGCAATCTTCCATCTTTTTTCCCCACATGAAATCAAAATTGAAATTAATCCCACATTCCACACAGCAATTGATAAAATAAAAGGAACAGGAGTAGGCCATTCGGCCCCTCGAGCCTGCTCTGCCATTCAATAAGATCAGAGCAGATCTTTTTGTGTTTCACTTCCCACATTCCCATTTAAACCCAATAATCTTTGATTCCCTTGCCTAATAAGAATCTATCTACCCCTGCCTTAAAAATATTCAATGACACTGCCTCCCCCACCTTTTGAGGCAGAGAGTTCCAAAATCGCACAACCCTCGTAGAGAAAAAATTCTCCTTATCTCTGTCCTAAAAGGGTGACCCCAAATTTTAAAACATTGCCCCCTAGTTGTGGCCTCACCCACAAGAGGAAACATCCTTTCCACATCCACCTTGTCAAGGCCGTTCAGGATCTTATATACTTCAATCAAATCACCCCTCACTCTTGTAAACTTCAGTGGCAAAAAGCCCAACCTTTCCTCCTAAGGTATCAATCTAGTAAACCTCCTTTGAATCACCTCCAATACATTTACATCCTTCCTTAAATAAGGAGACCAAAACTGCACACAATATTCGAGATGCGGTCTCACCAATGCCCTGTATAACTGAAGCATGACATCCTTACTTTTATAGCAAAAACAAAAATACCTGGAAAAACTCAGCAGGTCTGACAGCATCTGCGGAGAGGAATACAGTTAACATTTCGAGTCCATATGACTCTTCACCAGAACCTTCATATGGACGCGAAACATTAACTGTATTCCTCTCCGCAGATGCTGTCAGACCTGCTGAGTTTTTCCAGGTACTTTTGTTTTTGTTTTGGATTTCCAGCATCCGCAGTTCTTGCTTTTATCCTTACTTTTATGTTCAATCCCTCAGGTGACAAAGGATAGCATTCCATTAGCCTTCTTAGTTACTTGCTGTACCTGCATACTAACTTTTTGTGACTCATGTACTAGAACATCTAGGTCCCTCTGCACCTCAGAATTATACAGCCGTTCTCCATTTAAGTGATATTGTGTTCTTTTCTTCTTCCTGCCAAAGCAAACAACTTCACATTTTCCCACATTAAACTCCATTGCCAGATCTTTGCCCATTCACTCAACCTATCTATCTCCATCTGCAACCTCCTCATGTCCTCTTCACAACTTTTTCCCTCCTTATACTGCAGGCCTATTGTCATTTACTTTGGTTATCTTCCCTCAGTGAGCTGTAAACTGCACCACACCAAGTCCAAACTGCAACAAACTCTCAGCAAACACCCGGATGAATTGAAACCAGAGAAGTTCCCTAAGCTCCACCCATCTCCATGACAACATAGCATGCTCCGAGATGTCTTCCAACAGACCTTTGGGTTAAGTAGCCCTCATTTAACATTTCTTCTTCGATCTAATCTCTTTTATGATCTTAACTTTCTAGCTGCAATATGGACCCAACCTTTTAAGTGTAATAAACTCTAAGCTTGTTTTAATTGCATTTACTTCATGGCTACTTATACCAGTTTCTACAGTTAAAATGTTAATTCCTAAAACCAGAAGTTATATTCTAAAGCACATATACCATAAACAAGATACTCACAACAATATCATTTACAAAAGCTTCTGTTTATGTCTCTGCCTGGTGTAGTTCCACTGTAGTGATGTCTTCTGTTTGTGGACAGGAACACCTTAAAGCCACAAGAGTTGGAAAGGGAAGGGTGCCAAGCCTAAATGTTGTTATACCACATGTTAGATTACATGAGACTGATTCAAACAAGCTACTGGAACACAATAAGATTGGGGAATCCTGAATCCTTGGGGAATTTCAAGCAAAATCTCAGGCCACATTTCCAGTGTCGCATTTCTACAAGAGCAATGTCTCGAGATGCATTTTGAAGAAGTCAGTTGCCAACTTTCCATGTTGTCAACACTATTTGCATTTGTTGGTATTTCTTCAACGTCCGCACGGCAATAATTGCACTTTCAAATGACTTGAGTTGCTTTGATTCATTTGATTATCTGAAGACCTGAGTACTTCTTCATAAGCACCTCGATCACAATATGCTATGTTCTTAGTGGCACTGCTTGAAGGGGATGGCATTCCAGTATGCTCAACATCCAAAATAGCCTCAATATCCATGCTCATCAATCATGTTGATAGATATTTGCCCACTTTGCTAGCAATGATTGTGAGGAACATGCAACAGAATGTTGACAATTTTGACCAGACAGCAGGAGCCTCTGGCCTGCCTCCACCTCCTTCCAGACATACTACAATACTATCCTACCAATATGCTGCCATCAAGTGGCAATCAGGCCCACTCTCCTTACAAGTATGTGGTCAACAGCCATCAGAAACAGGGTTAGGCACTGGGCACTTCTGTCATTTGCCTTCAGACCTTGGCAAAAGTTACCGATGGGTCCAAATGCCTCTTGAACTTTTTAAAGAATTTAAGCCCCTCTTCTTCCGTCTACAATCCTTTAAATTACACCTAATTATAATTTTGCACTCTGGCTGCTGATGCATCCCCTGAACCAAAGATACGCTGGAGCACTGAATAAATTTACTAACAGAGGACAAAAAAACTTTGACTGTGATTAGCCCATTACTAATCTGACGAGATTTGCAACATGTCTTAGCCATTCATAACAGACCTACATGGGTACTTAGAAATCATCTCCAATATATTATACTGCTATGTCACATTACCTGTCAATGTCTTTCCATTATAAATTCCTGTTTCCACACATCCCAATCAATTTTCCTATATCAACGTCATATTACACAACATGCTGTAAATACAATTTCACCTGCCATTATCTTCCTCAATAATCGAAATGTGTGATGTTCAAAAGCAATTTCAAGCAAATCGAAAATCAAGAGTGCATGTTTCACTGCAATGGTTTTACATTTACCCAACAATTTGTCTTGTGTTTTTGATACCTTCGTAAAAGATCTTATTTCAAGGCCTCATCCCTTTCAACAGCTAGGGCTGTTTTCTTTAACCATACAACAATTGCTTCTCTCTATTCAGAGTAGTTTGCAGAATTTCCTGGCATGTGATGTATTTCAATAGGAATTGAAGGGGAAATCCCTATATTCTGGGGATGATTGAAAGAAATGCAAAATTGAATTCTCAAAACCCCTAACTACAGTCAAAGGAATAACAAAACTGTTTTTTTTCTGTTATCAGCTTCTCAGATAATTAAAGGGCCCAATAATACATGTGAATAAAACTACTATTGATCATAGTTTCATTGATGGCAATTAGAAAAGAAGAGATTGTTTACAAAAAATGAATGGCTGTTTATTGTTGTTGAAGATATTGCTGTGGGAAGTTTGGTTAACAAAATCTCTTCTGACCCATTTCTTCATTGGATGTGAGCATCACAGATAAGACCAGCATTTGTTGCCCATCCCTAATTCCCCTTGAGAAGGTGGTGAGCCAGCTTCTTGAACTGCTGCAGTTCATGTGGTGTAGATACACCCACAGTGCTGTTAGGAACGGAGTTCTTGGATTTTGATCCAGCAACAGTGAAGGAACGGCGATATGTTTCCATGTCAGGATGGTGAGTGACTTGGAGGGGAACTTCCAGGTGGTGGAGTTCCCATGTATTTGCTGCACTTGTCCTTCTAGATGGTAGTGGTCATGGCTTTGGAAGGCACTGTTTAAGGAGCCTTGGTGAATTTCTGCAGTGCATCTTGTAGATGGTATACACTGCTGCTACTGTGCGTCAGTGGTGGAGGGAGTGAATGTTTGTGGATGTGGTGCCAATCAAGCACGCTGCTTTGTCCTGGGCAGATTCAAGCTTCTGGAGTGTTGTGGAGGCTGCATCCAAGCAAATGGGATCTGCATCCAAGCAAGTGGGGGGTATTCCATCACACTCCTTATTGTGCCTTGTAGATGGTGGACAGGCTTTGAGGAGTCAGGAGGTGAGTTACTCATCGCAAGATTCCTAGCCTCTGACCTGCTCATGCAGCCACAGTATTTATATGGCTAGCCCAGTTCAGTTTCTGGTCAATGTTAACCCCCAGGATGTTGATAGCGGGGCATTCAGTGAAGATAATGCCATTGAAAGTCATGGTTAGATTCTCTCTTGTTGGAGATGGTCATTGCCTGGCACTTGTATGGCATGGATGTTACTTGCCATTTGCCAACCTAAGCCTGGATATTGTGCAGTTCTTGCTGTATTTGGACATGGACTGCTTCAGTATCTAAGGAGCTGTGAATGGTGCTGAACATTGTGCAATCATCAGCGAACATCCCCACTTCTGAGCTTATGATGAAAGGAAGGTCATTGATGAGGCAGCTGAAGATGATTGGGCTGAGAACACTACTCTAAGGAGCTCTTTAAGTGATGTCCTGGAGCTGAGGTGACTGACCTCCAACAACCACAAGCATCTTCCTTAGTGCTAGGTATGACTCCAACTAGTGAAGAGTTTTCCCCCAATTCCCATTGACCTCCAGTTTTGCTTGGGTTCCTTGATGCCACACTCAATCAAATGCAGCCTTGATGTCAAAGGCAGTCACATTCACCTCACCTTGAGCATTCAGCTCTGTTGTCCATGATTGAACCAAGGCTGTAATGGGGTCAGGAGCTGAGTGGCTTATTGCTAAGCAAGTGCCACTTAATAATACTGTTGGTGACCCTTTCCGCTACTTTACTAGATTTATGAGCAACTAACCAAATACTTGTCCAAATTGTCATCAAAGTGTGAACCTCTACACAAACTCACTGCAAAGGGAGTTCAGTGGTACTGGGGTACAGAACAAGAAGCAGCTTTCACTTGCATCAAACAACTAGTGACAACAATACCAGGCTGAGGTACTGTGATGTCAATGAACAAGTCACTCTGCAGTGTGATGCCAGAAAAACAGGACTTGGAGCAACCCTCAAGCAGCAAGGACAGCCAGTTGCGTTTGGCTCTAGGGTTTTAATACAAACTGATTGATGCTAGACACACATTGATAAAGAGGGTCTGGCTACTTTCTTTGCTTGTGAGCATTTCAACCAATAGCTTCTTGAGAGAGAGAAAGCGATGGTAGAGTCTGACCACAAGCTACTTCAAAACATCTTTCTCAAACCATTTCTATCCGTTCCAAAACACCTGCAAGGAATGTTACTTTGTTTCCAGAGATATCATTTGGAGGTGAAGTACAAGCAGAAGAAGTGGATGTACATCACCCGCTGTCAAGGGCTGCAGTCCTTTTGAAGGAAGTTAATGACGCTATACAGAGTGTGAAATCTTCCAGATTCAGTGAAAAACAACAGCAGGACATACCCTGGAAGTCATGAACCCAGTGAAGGCATTGAATCTGACAGACAAGCACCTTGCTCAGATCAAGCAAACTACACAAAAAGATGCAACTCTCCAAATGTTACTGGAAGTTGTGACGAAAAGGTGGCCTGAAACCATCAAGGACACATCAGTTGATGTTAGGTTAGTGGGCAAACAGAGACGAAGTGAACGCCTGCGATGGCATATTGTACAAAGGGTCTAGGGTCATTAATCTTAAGCAGGTGAGAAAAGAGATACTGAAGCACATCCACAAAAGCCAGCAAGGAATCCAGTCTAGTATGAGGAAGGCAAAAGAAGTGCTCTATTGGCCAAACATGAGCAATGAGATTAAGGGCCACATCAGCCAGTGCACTGCTTGTAATGAACATCAAGCTAAGCAAGCTAAAGAGCCACTCGTGATTCATGATATCTCAGACAGGCCATGGAAGAAGTTTGGTGTAGACCTCTTCATTCTCACAGGAGCTGGTTATTTCATTACAGTCGACTACTATTCTACCTGCTAGGAATTAGACCAACTAACTTCAACGTCTACCAGTGAAATTGTGGAATGCCTGAAAGCACACTTCAGTCATCATGGCATTCCTGACATTGTGATGAGTGACAATGGCCCTCAAATCAAGAGTGAAGAATTGAGACACGACGAATGATTGGGAAATACAATACTACACATCATCTCTACACTATCCCCATTCAAATGGAAAAGCCAAGGCAGCAGTGAAAATTGCCAAAGGGATAATCAAAAAATGGATTAGATCCAGTACAGATGAATAAAGGCAATCTTAGAGTGGAGAACACGCCTACTGAAGACATGGAAAATCATCCAATCCAGCAACTAATGTCACACCACACCCAGAGTACTCTTCCAAAAGCTAAAAAAAATACTGAAGCCAGAAGTAATAAAAAGAGTGAGTGACAAGATTAAAGTGAAATGACAGAAAGGCAAATTTCACTTTAATAAAGCTGCCAAATCATTGCCAGAGTTGAGAGTTGGAGAGCCGCTCAGACTGCAAACATTCAAAGCGCTCAAAAGAAGTCAGCTCACTTGGGAACTTGGGACCCGTGTAGGGAAGTTGTCGCCTTGATCGTACACGGCAAAGATGAATGATCAGACCTATCCTCTTAAATGCAGACATCTACATGCAACCAGAGAGGCTGCTCCTTCACAGCAGACAGCTGATGAGGCAGATCTGATTTCACCAACTGAGCAAGGAACTGAACGACCATCAGTCCCATAAGTCAATCATTCCCCAACAAATGCAATGGATCAGCATTTGGATCAACAATTACCCCAGCAACAAACACTCACCACAGCAACAATATTCCCCAGAGAAGCAACATCACCCCATGAATCAGCAGACAACAAATGAACAGACAACAACTCACACAAGTACCATAAAAAGACTTGAACACTTTAGAAATAATGTGTATAATGTGCCTAGGGACAGATGAAATTGGAACAAGCTAGAAAGAACAAATAATTTTTTGTTCATGTCAATAATTTTTTTATAGACTGTGTTAGTAGAATAATTTGCAAATGACAGTGCATGGAGTTTTTTTATGAAGGGGGGATGTTCGGATAAAAACCTTTGTACACTGTGGCTTGCCATGCTCATGTGACTTCTGATGATGTGATATGTAAAAAGAGGCTTTAGGGCAGTATCCATTTCACACATCACATGGAACATGGAACACATCTCACCCTCAGACATTCACATCTCACACCTTCCACATTCTGATAACATTCAACTGTGGCAAGCACATCACCCAAACACATTGCACCACACTCCACACTGCAAGACAAGGTTGCACATAATAGGCAGCAGCAACAGCTAATCGGTGGGGAACAGGTAAGACTCATGTGCTGTTCCCCATGGAGGAGATGGTGCTGGGGTTGATAGCAGCAGCATTAATGAGAATATCCAGGGTAATGGTATGCTCCTGCCTTGTGCACCTTCTCAAATCCCACTTTGCCCTTATCTGCAATCTGGTATAATGTACCTAAAGCACCCATGCACCTATTGCTTTCCCCCCAACCACCCTTTTCCACTTAAATTGTGCATTTATACTTTCAGATACCCAAGAACTGCCACCTGGTTAGGTAGTGGTGCCCAAGGCATGAGGGTTGCAAGAAGAGCAGATTTCTCTGAGGCAGAAACACCCTCATACAATCTGACACTTGCAGCCACCAGATCAGATACTGCCACTGGGCATATTTCAAAGGGTAATACAGAGATGGGACCTGCCATGGTGAGTCACTGGGCATAAGTGGGCTGCTGTCAGGCCAGGGGAAAGCATTGAATGGATGCTAACTCCCTGGAGGTCGAGGTCACAGATGGGTTCTTCTGCAGGGAGCTCAAAGGAGGACTTTGACGGATGGCATATAGGAAAAGTCTGATGGGCATGCACAGCTTGGTGCATTGGCAAGTCTGCCAGACAGACTGCTGTCATTATCAAGAAGCATGTGAAAGTGTGCAAGTGGTGACCAACACAACAAGAACACTTATGGATCCAATCACCACACAGCATCTGATGGTTGATGTCTCAGCTTCAATTGTAGTACAAACAACTGCCACACAATGTCCGAATGCTGCAGTGGAAGCTCAGGTTGAGGTCAACAGGTCCCATTGCCACACAAGCCCAGCTCGTTGCCATGCAGTCTCGGGCTGCTGCCATCATAGTTGCGGATACCAATGCTCAAAGGGACTTTCAGAATTTCAGAACAGTCCAGGACGCTGTGCTCCAGCAGGATTGCTGAGGTGCTGCCCCGTGGGAGTGTCAGTGGCTGCTTGCAGCATGAAGCTGCTGTCCTGTCTCAGGAAGACAGTATTCATGCTCCCAACACAGCCACACCACCCAAACCCCTGCTGTTGGCTCTCAGCTAGCCAGCCCAGATTGCTGTCGCCCATATCAAGCTGGTGCAGTGCAAAGCCGGGACTTCAAGCCTCAGAGCTCCTTGAGATCATCCTGCACAGCCATCTGCAGTCTACCTCTGAGAGTCAACAGCCTTCAGCCAGCCATGCTGCAGTCGTATAGGAACAATAGGAAAGGCAAAGGTACACAGGCACTAAGGAAACGCACAAGGATGAATAGTTGAGTATTGCACAGACTATTGGATATGTTGTTGGATAAAGTTAGTATGAAATGGTTGCTTTGTGTTGACTTTTATTTCAGTATTGTGATAAAGAGGATACTATGATGGTCCCCAATAGAGTTAAAGTGGGAAAGTGTTGAGCATTCAGGAAAACCGGAATCTGATGATATGGTTACAGACAGCCCGTCCAGCTAGTAGATGTACCAGTTGCTTCCTCCCTTCCCGCTGCTGCCGAGCTGGTTGCCAAAGACAATACAGCAAGGGCTGTGCCCTCATGATGGCCAGGTCATTGAGGGTGCAGCAGACCACCACAAACCAGGGCACCCACTCTGGCAAGTACTGGGGTGCTCCCTCCCAAGCATTCCAGGCAGCAGATCTATTACTTCAGGAACCGGTGGTCTGCTCCATAATGTTTCATGCTGCAGCATTGTTGTTACCTTCTGATCACCATCCACGTGTGGTTGGGTTGCAGAGGGGTGTAATTAGCCAGGTGTAGAGTGGATAGTCCATGTCACACAGCAGCCACCCTCTAGTTTGATATGGCCTCTCCAAGATGGTTGGAACATCAGACTGGCGCAAGAAGATAGCATCATGACTGCTGCCAGGAGAGTGGGCATTCACCAACATGATGCTCTGGGCACAGTCACACATCAACTGCACGTTAAGAAGATGGTACCCCATGGGGTTTCAGCATATCTACTTGCAATGGCACATCTGCCATCATTGGTGCCCTGCTGCATAGGGAAGACTGTTATCCTGGTAAAGTCACATACCCGCTTCTCCTGCTTCTCTCTGCTTATGGAAAAGACAATGAAGTCCCATCCCTGGTGTAGAAGGCCTCAGGAACCTCGTGGATATAGCAATGGATGGCAAACTAAGATATGCTGGTAATGTCGCCACTCCAGTCTGGAAAAATTCACTGGTGTGGATATTGAGTGCTGTAATAGAAGGACCTGGTACCTAGTGGGGTAACATAGGACTGAGTACAATACCGCCCAAACGGTGATGCAAGAAGGCACATGACCTAGAGCTAAGGCAGTCTAGAGATGGGTCGCAACATGTGAGGACCGAATATGAGGTCCTTTTCATACCTTTATCCTCTACTGTAAATATTTACATAGTTCAGTAATTTTAATAAAGAATTCTTTGTAACTTTAACAAGACTGCTTCATGGTATCCAAGCTGTACACATCACATGTAGCAACAGCAGAACAGATCAAGGGTCACGCTCACCTTGACACCACTGGCAGTTCCATTGCCACCATCTGTGACGCTGTAGGTCTGGTTGCATGAGATGGCTCCATTCAGTGACCACCTCCTTGGTGAAATGCAGCTGCTAACACACCACTCCTCAGAGACCTTTGAGAAGCACATAAGCACTTCCAAATGTCTAACATCACTGCCTTCTGACTTAAACAACTTCTCACAACTCCTCCAACAACACAGTGTCTCCACTAACTCTACAACAACAAGTGGATAGTCACAAGCACCTCACCTGCAAGTAGGATGGTGATGTCTTTAAATCACACTGGTGAGGATTCCACATGCAATTGAACACTTGTTCAGCTGTGCACATTTATGAGGAAGTATTAACTGGAATGCTAAAGTCCAAAATCTCAGTTTCAGGCATCAAATCAGAATTAAACGCTGACTGATATCACAACCAGACCACTCTGCATACTTCCAGTTCATGCACAGAACATCCATGCTATCACCTTTCACAACACAGAGACTGCCCAGGGCAACACCGGAATTGGCCAGGAACACCCTCTCCCCTCCATTTTTTATTACTTAGAACAACACCTGCTGAACCAAAGCCACCGGTGCTACAGACCCAAATTTTGCAGTCATAGGGCAGAGTGTTTAGGTCGGCAGGCAGGTGCGATCGGCAGGTCCGGGATTGGCCGGGGAAGGGACCGCCGACCGCGATTGGCCCCCAACCACGATTTCACGCTAACGAGCCAATTAACGGCCAGCCAGCGTGAAGCATGCACTGAAATACTCAGCGCTGCCGGGGTGGGGGCTGAAGACTTGAACATAGTTTAAAAAGTTTGTAAAATCAGGAAAACAATGTCCAAGCATCACAATCAGTCACCTGAACATGTACATAATAAAAATGCTGTACATAGATTTTTCTTAAATTTAATTATGGAAACCCCATCCCGCCATAGGATGAGGTTTCATGAAAAATGTAAAGACTGCCTGGCCAATTCACCCGTCTGCTAACCGTAGGGTTAGATGGACCATGAGAAATCAGAGACAATTACAACTTTAATGACCTTTTTAGGCCTCTTAATTGTCGGCGGGCACGCTTCCAACTTTAGCACGCATCTACCGACCAAAATATCGTATGAGCGTGGGATGATGTCAGGACGCTTGCCCAACGCCATACCACACAATTTCGCGTCCAATCGGGTGGAGCGCATGCCCGCCCACCAACCTAAAAATCCTGCCCATAGCTTTTTTAAACAGCAGCATGTTCCTGTGTTCATAAATCAGCTCATCCTTACTATGAGCAATATATAAATAAAATCAGTGCTGTTAATACTAGACCTAAAAGATTTATGTTTTTGTTCAGTTCAAAATGGATTTCCCTCTTCCACACACACACAGTATTGGATTTCCTCAAAGTGACAAATGAGCCTGAATTTGGCATCGCTGCAAACATTTTTAAAAATCTCTTTGAGGCTCACCAGGAGGTGAAGAAAGATAAACAATTGTCAATCAGAGTAAAGAGTTATTGTGTTGTCAACTTGTGCAAGCAGCACATAGTCATACCACAATGGAATTTCACACTCATTGAGAATGCGTTGTTCCCACACTAACTGACAAGTATATATTGTGTATCCATACATCTCTTAGAATAAGAAATGCATAAAACTCCAGAATTATTCTTGTCTTTGTTATTATTGAAGAGCGATCTCAAGATGTTTCAATTCACAATTTTAAATCCAAGAAAATGGATCAAAACAAATTGAAATTAAGCCAATGCTCAGAGTGAATGAAATCACAAAGAAATGCTCAGTGCACAAAGAAGCCCCATGACTACGGAATTATTCATATCTCCAGTCCTACTGAAGGATGCCAAAACTAGAGGACATTTGATCCATTGTCCTGGGCCTTCCTCCACCGATAGCTTTGTCCACTTACTGTTGATCCACACAGTCCATCCATATGGGCAATGGCATTGACATGCTGAAAGTATGTCCATGTTGGTGACTGGCCTGCAATGTTGAAGCCCAGTTCTCTGAGCCACACTCTCTTCCCACTGGGAGTATAAGATGGTGGACTTTGCCTTTTCAATGTTGCAGATATTGTTGCTTCAGTGTTTTTTTGCTGCTGGAAAGCTTTTTTAAACTTATGAATCAAAGTACACATGAAAGCCTGGATTTTCATCCTCGAGGCTGGTAGCAGGACCCGGGAAAATTCCTCAGGAGAAAGTGCCCAAAAAGGCAGGATCTTCATTGCCGGGGGCTGGTGCAAGCTGGATTTGGGCCAACCAACCTGGGAAGATGTTTGGAGGCAGCCACAGGGGCTGCTGGGTGTCAGGGTTGGCTGTTTAAATGGCCCATCTCTGTTCCATTGGACCTTGTCCCAGTTAAAATGAAAACACAAAGGCCCTCCAGCCCTCACCCCCTCACACCCCTTCATACCCCAAATGCTCCCCAAGCCCCATCCATGCCACCTCATGCCCCCCACCCACCCTCCTGGCCCCTCATGCTCCCTATGTCAAGAGCTTCCCTTCCACCCGCCCCCATGGCCCCTCATGCCCCCTATGCCAAGCTATGGTGCTTCCAAGCCCATTGACCCATTATACACTGTCTAGATCCAATGAACCCTAGAGTGTATAGTGGTATGTGTAAAAAAAAGCTTTAAAAATAATTCATAACTATTCCCCATGTTGAAAAAATCATTTCACAACAAGCTAATAAAACTGTCAATTACCCAGACCCTTTAATAACAACAAAATGACAAACCCCTGAAACTGCTTGACATGTATAAGAAGCATTGTGAAATTTAGAGCAGAGATCAGAGAACCTGAGCTGTCTATCAAACAATGTTTTCTCTGAGGTGCAGCTGTTTCAACAAGCCTAATGGATGCCTGGGCTCTCGGCCAACCCTCATTATATATGCTTAGCTGAGAGCCCAGGCAACTATCACCTTATGTTATGAATTCATTACTTTCTTTAAAACTTTTTTTCACACATTCCACTATACACCCTAGGGTTCATTGGGTCTAGACAGTATATAGTGGGTCAATGGACATGGAAATGCCATAGCTTGGCATAGGGACATGAGAGTCCATAGTGGGTGGGTGGAATAGCAAAGCATGGCCTAGGGGCGTGAGGGGCCATAGGGGTGGGTGGGAGGGCAGAGCTTGGCATAGGGGGCATGAAAAGGACTTTTGAACTTACCTCTAAAAAGGTCCCCTCATGAAGACTAGGATTCGCAACTCCTCTGAATGGCCATGAACCATGACTCTTTAAAAACCTGGACTAACTCCATGTAAATTGTGGAGAAGTAGAACATAGCTTTCTCCCCAATGGAGCCGGCCAGGTTGGGAGTGCCGGGTTTAGGCTTTTAACAGGGGCCAGCTTCAGGGGCTTCCTGGCTTCAGAGGCAGAGAGTTCCAAAGTTGCTCAACCCTCTGACAGGAAAAAAAAATCACCTCATCTCTGTCCTAAAAGAGCAACCACTAATTTTAAAACAGTGCCCTCTATTTCTGGACTCACCCAGAAGAAGAAACATCCTTTCCTTGTCAAGGCCATTCAGGATTTTATATACTTCAATCAATTCACCCTTCACTCTTTTAAACTCCAGTGGAAACAAGCCCAGTCTGTCCAACCTTTCCTCATAAGACAGCCCACTTATTCCAGATGTCAATCAAGTAAACCTCCTCTGAACTGCCATTCATGAACCATTTTAGAACAATCAATATATTTTCATGTTCACCATTACTGAGACTAGCTTTCAATTCCAGATTTATTAATTAACTGACTTGACATTCCCTCAGCTGCCATGATATGATTTGAACCCATATTCCCAAATCATTAGCCTGGGTCTCTGGATTTCTAGCCCAGTGACATTACCAGTACACCACCACCTCAACAACATGTATGACCTGTAAGTTCCAAAGGTCTTCAAAGGTTCTGGATCATAACTTCCAGGTAGGCCTTGGAGTAATGCACCCCAGGCTTGTCTCATACACCATTGCACCAGCTTTGCCAAATAAAACCATTGGTTTTCTGCATCTCAACAAATCACCTTCAATGTGCTTGTTTTTATTTCCATGGTCTTTCTGCTGTCCCTCAGAACTGTCTTTCTCCGATTTATCACCTTACCCTCATCCTTCAGTCCTCTAACCCAATATTATCACTCATTCTCAGCTCTCCACCATTGTCGAGGATGCTTCTGCAGCTCTCATAGAAACATTAAAACACAGGCACAGGAGGAGACCATTCAGTCCATCATGCCTGTGTCAGCTGAAGAGCAGCTAACCAGTCTAATCTCACTTCCCACCTCTCGATCCATATCCCTGTAGGTTAATGGAATTCACATGCCGATCCAAGTATTTCTTTTTGAAATGTGAACAGGGTTTCTGTCTCTACTATCCTTTCAGGCAGTGTGTTCCATTACTCCACCATCCACACGGCTTTTTTTTTGTTCATTTATGGGATGTGGGCTTCGCTGGCTGGGCCAGCATTTATTGCCCATCCCTAACTGCCCTTGAGAAGGTAGTGGTGAGCTGCCTTCTTGAATCACTGCAGTCCCTACAGTGTAGGTGCACCCACAGTGCTGTTAGGATGTTGTTAGGGTGAAAAAACTCTCCTCAACTCCCCTCTAATCTCTCTATTAATTACTTTAAATCTATGTCCCCTGGTTATTGACCACTCTGCTGATGGATGTAGGTTCCTGCTATCCCTTTATCTAAGCCCCTCTTAATTTTATACAGCTAAATTAACCCTCACCTCAGTCTCTTCTATTCCAAAGAAAACAACTTCAGCCTATCCAATCTTTCCTCACAACTAAAAGTCACCATTCCTGGCAACATCTTCATAAATCTCCTCTGTACCTTCTCCAGTGAGGCCACATCTTTCCTGTGATGTAGACAGCAGAACTGTACGCAATACTGTAGCTGCAATCTAACTAGTGTCTTATAAGGCTCTAGCATAGCCTCCCTGCTCTTATACTCTTTTTTTTATTCGTTCATGCGATCAGGGTGTCACTAGCAAGGCCAGCATTTGTTACCAATCTCTAATTGCTCTTGAACTGAGTGGCTTGCTAGTAGCCATTTCAGAGGGTAGTTAAGAATTAGCCATATTACTATGAGCCTGGAGTTACATGAAGTCCAGACCAGATAAGAACGATAGATTTCCTTCCCAAAAGGACATTAGTGAATCAGAGAGAAAGTGCTGGTGTAATGGTATTGTCACCGGACTAATAGTCCGGAGACCCAGGGTAATGCTTTGGGGACCTGGGCTTGAATCTGACCATGGCAGATGGCAGAAATACAAATAAAATCTGGAATTAAAAGTCTAATGATTCCCATGAAACATTTTTTTCAGGAAATAAATCTGCTGTCCTTAGCTGGCCTGGCCTGCATCTGACCCCAGACCCACAGCAATGTCTTCTGAAATAGCTGAGCAAGCCCCTCAATTGTATCAAACCACTATGAAGTCTAAAAGGAATTAAACCGGACAGACCACTCGGCATCAATTTAGGCATTGGAAATGACAATGGCAAACTCAACCCTGTCGACCCTGCAAAGTCCTCCTTACTAACATCTGGGGGCTAGTGCCAAATTGGGAGAGCTGTCTCACAGACTAGTCAAGAGTCTAGACATAGTCATACCCACGGGATCATATCTTACAGCTAATGTCCCAGACTCCACCATCATCATCCCTGGGTATGTCCTGTCCCACTAGCAGGACAGACCCAGCAGAGGTGGTGGCACAATGGTATACAGTCAGGAGGGAGTTGCCCTGGGAGTCCTCAACATCAACTCCGGACCCCATGAAATCTCATGGCATCAAGTCAAACATGGGCAAGGAAACATCCTGCTGAATACCACGCACATCAGCTGATGAATCAGTGCTCCTCCATGTTGAACACCACTTGGAGGAAGCACTGAGGATGCAAGGGTGAAGAATGTACTCTTGGTGGGGGATTTCAATGTCCATCACCAAGAGTGGCACAGTAGCACCACTACTGACTGAGCTGGCCAGTCCTAAAGGACATAGCTGCAAGACTGGGTCTGTGGTAGGTGGTGAGGGAACCAACAAGAGCGAAAAACATATTTGACCTCATCTTCACTAATCTAACTGCTACAGATGCATCTGTCCATGACAGTCTCTGTAGGAGTGACCACAGCACAGTCCTTGTGGAGATAAGTCCCATCTGCACATTGAGGATGCCCTCCAGCATGCTGTGTGGCACTATAAGTGGGATAGATTTTGAACAAATCTAGCAACTCAAGACTGGGTATCTATGAGGCACTGTGGGCCATCAGCAGCAGCAGAATTGTACTCGACCACAATCTGTAACTTTATGGCCTGGCATATCCCCCACTCTACCATAACCATCAAGCCAGAGGATCAACCCTGGTTCATTTGCAGGAGGGCATACCAGGAGCAGCACCAGGCATACCTAAAAACGAGTCGTTAACTAGTGAAGCAATAACACAGGGCTACTTGCGTGTCAAACGGTGCACGCAGCAAGTGATAGACAGAGCTAAGTGATCCCACAACCAACAGATCAGATCTAAGCTCTGCAGCCTTGCCACATCATGAGTTTTTAACAACAACCAATAGTAGTTGCTATGGTCATCATAGTTCCAAATTTATTAATTGAATTTAAATTCCACCAGCTTTTGTGGTGGGATTTGAACTCACATCCCTCAGATTACAGGTCCAGTGATATTACCATCATGCCATTGTCTTTCCTGCACCCTTTGTCAGGAACACCATATGGTGGAAATCCTCTGGAATTCTCTCCTAAAACCACTTGACCTTCCCATCTTCCTAAATAATTGTCTTCACACAAACTATTGGGTCTTCTCCCTTTGCTACTTTTCTTTTTCACGAAAGAACCCAGCTCTCCCCCTTTGAAGCTCTCAGATTCCAGTCAGTTGTTGCTGTTTAATGTTAATCTTAATTCTCTGTAATTATTGATTGTAGAGCGTTAACATCCTTAAAAAGCAAGAGTTAGAGTGAATAATCTGTGGAAATTTAATGAGACGGTTTAAACTGGCCAACTGTGATTGTTCCACATGCTATTTTTTATATGCAACCATTCTTAATGGCATTGTAAGCAAGATTAATTTCAATTATGGTGAAAGAGGATTATTTACTCATTAATAACGATTTTCTAAAGAAAAAAAACAGGCAAATATACTTAGAGGAAAGAAATGGCATTGAACACATTTTTCATAACTAATTAATAGCTTTAGCAGTGCAATGGGCTGCTTAAATACCTCATTATTCTGCACAATTATCATCTTGACTGTTAATATTAGTCTATTTGCTAAAACAAAGACATGGCTGAACACAGGAATCCTGTCCAGATCAGTTTGATTTCTGCGACCTTGTTCAAAAGCCAGTTTCCAAGGGCTTAGCTGTAAAATTCAGCTGTCCAGCACCCGGTTTATCGGCATTACAGGTGCCATCTTGCTTGCAAAATGGCAATGCAACACACACATCTAGCCATGCCGGATGCCATTTTGGTGAGTACATTCGTATCTGCTCAGGGAATGTCAACTGGTTGTACACAGGTTGTGATGTCAATCGGCATGGAATGCTGCTTTGATGCCAACACTGCCATTTTAGAGCTGAATGCTCCAGCTAGCATGCTTTGTTAACCCTCACATGGCTAACCCTGCATTCAGCAACAGGAGGGATCTCCCACCTGTGCTATTTAGAGAGGCAGTAACTACTCTCAGGCTAGGTGCTGATTGATTTCTACTGCCTTTGCTGCAATTGTAAAAATGTTTGTTGGTTTCCAGAGTTGTTTAAAGTTGCTAAGGTCTACAGGGAGTGATGTGCATATGCTCAAGGGCTTATCATAAAATTGTTACAGCAAAGAAGGAGGCCATTTGGCCCCTCGAGTCCACACTGTCCATGCAAGAGCAATTTAGCTAGTTCTGTTCCCTGATGCTTTTGCCTTAGCCCTGCGATTTTTTTCTCTTCAGGACTTTTGTTGCCTTTTGAAGTCATAATTGTATCTGCATCCACCACACTTTCAGGCAGTGCACTCCAGAACTGAACCACTCGTTGCGTAAAACAGTTTTTCCTCATGTTGCCGCTGGTTCTTTTGCCAATCGCCTTAAACCTGTGCCCCCTTAGTTCTTAATCTTTCTGTTAATGAAAACAATTCCTCTCTATCTATTCTATCTCGATCCCTCATGATTTGGAACACCTCTATCAAATCCGCCCTCAGCCTTCTCTTCACAAAGTGGAATGGCCCCAGCTTCTCCAATTTATCCACATAACTGAAGTTCCTCATCCCTAAAACCATACTGGTAAATCATCTCTGCACTCTTTTTAATGCCTTCATACTCTTTCTAAGGCTCAATGCTCTGAAATGAACAAGATACTACAGCTGAGGTCAAACCAGCAATTTAGGAAGGTTCATCATAACTTTTTTTCTGCAACTCCATCATGAGCTTCCAACCTCAAATTCATGCCATCTTGAAGACCACCTATTTTCACCTCCATAACATCACCCCTTCACCCCTGTCTCAGCTCATCTGCTGCTGGAACCCTCATCCATGCCATCATTTCCTCTCAGGATGGATGGCAGCAGTCTGGACTGCAAGGGCAAGGGCACTGGTGGAGCGGCAGTGGTGGGAGGACAAATGCAGTCATCCTGAGGGAGAACAACAGTTTTGTGCTCCAAGGAGCCACTACCACTCACCTGGAGCAGCACCTCAGCAATCCGAGTAATCTGTTAGAGCACAGATTGCTGGACCTATGTGATACCCTGTCAAGGCCCTTTGAGCCCTGGCATCCACAGCCATGATGGCAGCAAGCTGAACTTGCAGGGACTTCTACTGCAGTATCCAGATATTGAATGTCTCCTGTTTGCACTAAAATGGAAGCTGTTTCATCAGCCATCTGACATTGCATCATGTTTGGGTCCACAAGTGTTCTCACAGAGTTGACTACTACTTCCATACTGGAAATGGTGGGCTCCAAGTTCTGCACACAACCCTGAATGAAGTCTGTGCTGAATTTCACCATGCTTCCTGACATTGACTGCAGCCTGACTCATTGAAGTTCTCATCTGAGCCCTCTACCAGAAATAGTGTGTGACTATTGTGTGTTCACTAATGTCCTTCAGGGAAGGAAATCTGCCATCCCTAACCGGTCTGGCCTACATGTGACTCCAGATCCACTGCAATGTGATTGACTCTTAACTGCCCCAAAATGGCTGATAGCAAGCCATTCAGTTCAAGGGCAATTAGGGATGGGCAAAACATGCTAGCCTTGCCAGAAACACCCACACCCCACAAATTGCGTTCCAGTGAGTTGGTATCCCTGCGCTCTTGTCTCTTTCCCTGACTGGAGGCCACTCATGCCATGTGTCTCTCCATCTGCAGGTCCCACCTCTAAGCTATTGTCATGCATGCACTGTCAGTATCCCAGCTGATGGCTGAGAAAGTGAGAGGGAATGACGGTGTTCCTTTATCATCACTAACTTCTTGTCCTTCCATCTCTTTTTCTTCCACCACTGCCTGGCCAGGTTGCAGTGCTTGGGTACCTGAAAGGAGAAAGGTATAAGGATAGGGTTGTGGTGAAGGGAGGGAGTCAGAGGAAACAAGAAATGCTTGCACCATCTGCAACTTATAAATCAGAAGAGAATGTGGGATGAGGGAGGAAGTGGGATCTGAGAAGGAGGATTAGGTTTGAGAATACCATCAACATTGATGGTTTCAGCCCTGCTGATGGCCACCCGCTTAGTCATGGATGTTCCAATGATGATGAGAACCAGCTCCTCCATGGGGTTAGGACATGTAGCTGTGCCGGTCCTCCCACCAGTTAACTCCTGCTGCCAATGGTTATGTGCCACCTTGACCTGCAAGGGAGAGGGAATTGGCTCAGTGACTGTGGTGCAATATCTTTGTGTAATGGGCCTAACATGATTGAATAGCTGGCAGTGTGTGCAAAATGTAAGATATGGGAGTGAGGCTTGCAGCAATGCTAAGTGTCTGAGATTGAGGTGGAGCTATGAAAGTGAGATATGAGTCATGATTGATGGAGATTGTTGATATGTGAATAAAGTGGGATGCTGAATTGAGCAGTGTGTGAGCCTCGTTCATTGGTAGGGATATGGCATCTTGAAGATACATTCAATGACTGTGACTACTCATGTGAGATCATTTAACTTACTGTGGCAATGGATCCAGGTAGTTGGGTCTGAACTCCTCCCATTGACTGCCACAGCTTGCTGCATTTTATGGTCCCACCTCCGCCACAATGTGGCCGTAAAATTCAGCTCTTGGTATCATTACAGAGCGGAGCTGTCCTAGACAGCAGGGCTATGGTATCATTACAGAGCTGCACTACTATTACAGAGAAGGGATATGGTATTTTTACAGAGCTGTACTACCATTATAGAGAAGAGTTCTGGTATCATGACAGAGCTGCATTACCATTACAGAGAAGGACTATGATATCATTACAGAGCTGCACTAACATTACAGAGAAGGGCTATGGTATCATTACAGAGCTGTACTACCATTACAGAAAAGGGCTATGGTGTCATTACAGAGCTGCACTACCACTACAGAGAAGGGATATGGTATCATTACAGAGCTGCACTACCATTACAGAGAAGGGCTATGGTATACCTTTGCAAGATCATCTGGAGGGTCTCCTGGTCCACTGAAGTTAGATGACATCCACCTTAAGCACTGAGCACTCCACTGCAGTGCTGGAGAACATTGGGGTCTGTCATCTGCCAAGTGGGGCTATTATTGTGTCTTCCTCTTTTGGGGCACTTCCATCACCTGCTGCAGCTAAAGATCATCCCCTCACTTAAGAAGTGTAGGCTGGTTTTAAAGCAGGTTAGCTTGACCTTGGGATGATCTCTCATATTTTTATTGATCCTATTGAGGTGTGCCACTACTCATCAGTATTCTTAGCATTTGCTGCAGGCTTAATCATGTAAATTAGGAGGGTGCACAAAGTTTGAGTGCTTCCTGCATTGGAAGAAAGGCAGGTTAAACCGCACACTGTGAACCCCACATCTGGTTTTGGGAATTATCCAATTTTGCAGCCTTTGGTCCTAATGCAAACAATGGGCAGCAAAACAGGGCAGAGCAATGGTATTGTTACAGAGAGGAGCTATGGTATCATTACAGAGCGGAGCTGTGGTATCATTACAGGGTGGAGCTGTGGTATTGTTACAGAGTGAAGCTATAGTATTGTTACAGAGTGGAGCTGTGGTATCATTAAGAGTGGAGCTGCAGTATCATTACCGAGTAGAGCTGTGGTATTGTTACAGAGTGGAGCTATAGTATTGTTACAGATTGGAGCTGTGGTTTCATAACAGAGGGAGCTGTGGTATTGTTATAGAGTGGAGCTGCAATATCATTACAGAAGCTGTGATATCATTACAGAACGGAGCTGCCATATCATTACAGAGCGAAGCTGTGGTATCATTACAGAGAGGAGCTGTGGTATCGTTAGAGATTGGAGCTGTGGTATTGTTACAGAGCGGGGCTGTTTTATTATATCAGAGCGGAGCTATGGTACCATTTCAGAGTGTAGCTGTGTTGTTGTTAGAGAGCACAGCTGTGGTATTGTTACAGGGCGAAGCTGTGGTATCATTACAGAGCAGAGCTGTGGTATCATTACAGAGTGGAGCTGTGGTATCATTATAAAGTAGACCTGTAGTATCATTCCAGAACAGAGCTGTGGTGTCATTACAGAATGAAGCTGTGGTATCGTTACAGAGCAGATCTGTGGTATCGCTGCAGAGTGGAGCTGTGGTATTGTCACAGAGCAGAGCAGTGGTATCATTAGGGAGCAGAGCTATGGCATCATTACAGAGAAGAGCTGTGGTATCAATACAGAGTGGGGCTGTGGTATCATTACAGAGCAGAGTTGCGATATCAATATAGACCAGAGCTGTTGGCATCATTACAGAGCAGAGCTGTGGTATCATTACAAAGCGGACCTATGGTATCATTACAGAGCAAAGCTTTGGTAACATTACAGAGCGGAGCTGTGGTTTCATTACACAACAGAATTGTTGTATTGCTGGCGAAATCCTAGTCAAATGTACACCCACCATTTAAAACCTGCAATGACAGGTGGAACAATTTACAAAATTGCATGAGTGTGTGTCTTAACAGAACAGACAATAATGGTTATAATATTGTTCATAGAGAGAAACTTCAACAAACTCAAGTTACGAGGCCATTGACAGGCTAGTTAAGATAATTAAATACCTGCCCATCCAGCCTGAAGGCTTGTGGGCAGGCCAGGAACCCCAGCAGGCTCCAGATTATTCATGAAACTTCATCCATTGGCAGGATGAAGTTTCATGTCCGTTTTTTAAAAATGTAATAAATTTTAAGTGTTTATTATTAATAGGTCCAATCTCATGTGACATTGTCACATGAGGGGGACATGTTAATAATTTTAATATTTTTCTAATTTTAGACTTTACTTACCTGTCATGAATCTCCCTGAGACAGCACTTAGTCTCGGGGAGCAGTGTGTTCTTTCGCGCGCATGCAAGAAAGAGCGCACTTTGGCAGTTGGGGATTCCCTCCCCCCCCCACCCCCAGCACAGGAAGTGCACAGCGCTTCCCGTCGGGGATGCCGCTGGGCGGGACTTAATTGGCCCGCCTAGTCAAAATGGCAGCAGGCCCCGTTTCCGTGGCGGGGGTCGGCTGCCCACCCACCACTAAGCCGGTGGGGCCCGCACGCCATCTGAGGGCAAAATCTGCCCGTTAGCTTTCAAAGTTTTACTTTAGGCATTCCTCCAATTCCACATTATCGGTACATCCAGAGGAGATGATCAGGTGCTTTGCAAGCGCAAGTTCCTTTTCTGAATAGGATGCATTTTCTTTCTCAATTAAAACTACTTAGCTACTGGCAACTATTTTGAGTACAAAAGGGAGCATAATTAACACGAAGGATACCTCACAGATGGTACAATCCCTGGAGAGACCATCACCTTTTTTTAGAAAAAGGTGTATTTTCCAGCAACCAACTGAAATTACTGAAGGACAACATTTCAGATGTTAAAACTTTTATTGTAACAAACAAACTAAGATCGACATTGATCAAACATTACTTGACAGGTAATTATTGCACCATACTAAAGAAAAGGTACTTTTGCATTAACTAATTTAGGCAACCAAGAGATACCTTACGACTTTTTTTGTGAGCCACACTTCTGGCAGATGTGCAACATTACAAGATTAAGTCCTAAATTATTCCCAGTTTTCCAGTTGGCTTACTTCTCCCTGCCACACCAGATCAAATCTCCTGGTGTCCTTCATAAATCATTCCATTCAGCCTAAGGATTCCAAAATGGACTTTTTCCAGCAAAGCCCGCCTGGGCAAATCCTCCTCGCTTAAATCTCCAACGTCCCATTTGTTCTGTACTCTTCTTTTCAAACAGAAACCGAGTTCTCACCAGCATCTTGCTTGGCTGCTAACACAAAAACAGTCTTTTCCTGCTCTTCGCACCATTAGCTGCTTTTGTCTCTCTCTTTTCCTCTCTTTCTGTCTGTCTCCAAAAGGTTGCTGTTGCCTTTTCTGTGTCAGGGTATGAAAGCTGTCACTTGATTTTCAAGAGGCTTTGGTTCAGATTTCTTTCCCCATAACAGGGAGGTGAGAGTGGCGGTCCTTTACATCAAGGCAGCATTTGACCGAGTGTGGCGTCAAAGGATCCCCAGCAAAACTGAGGTCAATGGGAGTCAGGGCAAAAACTCTCCGCTGGTTGGAGCCATATCTAGCACAAAGGAAGTTGGTTGTGGTTATTGGAGGTCAATCATGTCAGTCCCAGGACATCACTGCAGGAGTTCCTCAGGGTAGTGTCCTAGGCCCAACCATCTTCAACTGCTTCATCAATGATCTTCCCTTCAACATAAGGTCAGAAGTGGGGATGTTCACTGGTGATTACACAATGGGTCAGAACTTCTGAGGAGTGACAATCACAGTCAGATTGCCAGTCCGTTGCTTTGTATTTACCATAGTCGGGAGCTGCATATTTCACACCCGAACATCTGAGCCGGGCCTGCTAAGAAATGTGCAGTGTAGCTAATTCGTGAGGTCTTCCAGTGCAAAGCAACAGTGCTGGGGGAAATGAAGCCACACCCTCTTTTTAGGCACTAGCCGTAAACCAGATAAGTTTAAAGGCCACTTTGACAAGGCAGGGAGTAGGTAATTATGTAAGGTAAGCGAGTGAGAGGGTAGGCTGATTGGGTGTGTAGGGAAGGTTGTGGGGGGACGGGTGGGGGGGGCTGCGGCTGGTTGGGGGAGGGGAGTCAACTGATCAGGGGGAGTCAGGTGGTCTGAGGAGTTTGGGTGGTCGGGGGAGTTTGGCTAGGAGGTGCTGGGGGGTCAGGTGTTTGGAGGAGTCGGAAGGAGTTGGGCGGTATTGGGAGAGTAGTCAGGTGTGGGGGGTTGGGAGTGTATTTTGGGGGTTGGGGGTGGTCAGGGAAGGATGCAGGGGTAGTCGGGAAGGTGAGGAGGTAGGGGTTGGTGTTAGGCAGGGGGAAGGAGGCCCAGTGTGGGGTTGGGAAGGGGGTCAGTAGTATAGTTACCCAGGAGTTAGAAGCAGTTTTAATCTTTCTAAATTTTCCTGGGTAACTATTCTGCTAAGAGAGTGGGAACCATCTGAAGTCTCTGATTTAAATCAGAGCTCCAGGTAGTTCCAGGTGCAGGGTAATTGCCCATCAGAAGTTTAAACTTCCCAGGCAACTGTCATACAGTCCTGTGGGGACTTCCAAGGGATCCACCAGCGCTTCTCCTGGGATACCTCCAGGGTACAACTTCCTATGGATCAGAAGTTCTGGGCCAATGTTCAGCACCATTCACAACTCCTCAGATACTGAAACAGTCAATACCTATATGCAACAAGACCTGGACAATGTCCAGGCTTGGGCTGTAAAGTGGCAAGTAACATTTGTGCCACTATAGTGCCAGGGAATGACCAACTCCAACAAGAAAATAATCTAACCATCTCTCCTTGACATTCAATGGCTCTACTGTCACTGAATCCTCCACTATCAACAACTTGGGGGTCACCATTGACCAGAAAGTGAACTAGACCAGCCAAATAAAAACTGTGGCTGCAAGAGCAGGCCAGAGACTGGGAATTCTACTGAAATAACTCACCCCCTGACTCTCCAAAACCTGTCCACCATCTACAAGGCACAAGTCAGGAGTGTGATGGAATATTCTCTGATTGCCTGGATGAGTGCAGCTCCAACAGCAGTCAGGAAGCACGACACCATCAAGGACAAAACAGCCTGCTTGATTGGCGCCCCAACCACCAACTTCAACATTCACTCCCTCCGGCACCGACACACAGTGCCAGCAGTGTGTACTATACATAAGATGCATTGTAGGAACTCAGCAATGTTCCGTCTACAGCTCCTTCCAAACCCAAAATGTCTAGCACCTAGAAGGCCAAGGACAGCAGATATATGGGAATACCATCATTTTCAAGACCCCCACCAAGCCACACCATCCTGACTTGGAACTATGTCGCCATTCCAACATTGTCGCTGGATCAAAATGTTGGAACTCCCTCCCTAACAGCACCGTAGGTGTTTCTGCACCAAATGAACTGCAGCAGTTCAAGGTGGCAGCTCACCACCACCTTCAAAAGGACAATTAGGTAACAAATATTGGCCTTGCCAGTGATGGTCATATAACATGAATGAATAAATAAATAACCAGATCACAAGGGCTTGTCTCTGTGCAGAGGTTTGGCATGATCACCATTCCCCCTTCTAGAACATCCTGTTTCACCTTAAATTAAAGGAGATCTTTTAAAACATAGCTATCTTGTAAAGTCTCATGTTTGTAACACAGAATACTAAATCAGAATAGGAAGAAAGATAATTCACACTGTGTAGGAATGGGAAGGTTATGTTATTTGGGGATTTTCACCAAGCACATAGAGCTTAACTGGAAATCTTTGACGGGATATGCAGGAAATGGGAAACCTGGATTTCAAACATAATTTTCAATTTGACTTGACCTGTGATTCAACACTGCTAAAGACCAATAGGCAGCCATACAGCTTTTAGAAGACTAACTTCAAGCCTATGTGGAAAGCGTTTAAAATGGATTGACTGGGAGCAATTGAGGGGCAATCCTTTAATAACACCCCACTATGGAGGAAGATGAATGGAATATTTTAAAGACATACTATAATAATCACTATTGGAATCAGTAAATATGCAATGACCTTAACTGGACAGCAAGGCAACTTGAAGTCAAATAATGAAAATCAAAGCTACAAAGACTACAGAGAGAGGACCAAACTGAGTGTAGAAATCTTAGAAATGTGTTAAAATTGCGGAGGGGCAAAGACAAATAAATGTAACATTAAGAGGGCTGTCAGATAAAGTGTACCAAAGATAACCAATAGGGCTAAAATTGATATTGCACATAAATACATTATACACTCAGTGATTACTTTCTTGAAGTATTTGCAAGAAAAGATGTTGGTAACATGCTCCACCCCCATTATTAGGGATAATACAGGTAGGGTTGAGTATTGCTGAAAAGACAGTCTTGTTGAAGCTTTTTATCTTGCACTCATCAGGACACTTCACAGTTAGCTGTCAGTCACCATCAATTGGCGCATTCTCCATGAAAATACCTCTAACAATTAGAGTCCATTCACCAACCAATCAGCACTATCTTCTCATAAAGTATAAAGTGTTGTTTTCTCCTAATATTGGTATTCTTGCAGTGTCCTGATGAGTGCAAAATGAAAAGCTTTACCATGCCTCTTTTTTTCAGCAAGACTCAAGTTCTGTACTACCAAACGACTACAGTAGGCTTATTGAGTTCAATAACATGGGCACAAATGGCTCACAACTAATCAAGATGAACTTTATATTTCCTAAGATGCTCAGAGAAACATGGGACAAGATTTGTGAATTACTCAATTCCTGTGGAACTAGAAATAAGTGAATGTACATTCCATATGAGGAGAAATTTACTTACTCAGAGGGTCATGAATCTTTGGAATTCTCTACCCCAGAGGGCTGTAGATTTCAATCATTGAGCATGTTCAAAACAGAAATCGATAAATTTCTGGAGATTAATGACATCAAGGAATATGGAGATAGTGCAGGAAGGTGGCATTGAGGTAGTTGATCAGCCAAGATCTATTTGAATAGCGGAACATGCTTGACAGGCCAAATGGCCTACTCCTGACCCTATGTCCCTATGGTCCTGTTTTCAAAAGGAGATGCAAAAAGAACAAACAAAAGTAGCTACAAATCAATTAATCTCACATCAATTACTAAAAAAATAGAGTTGGTTATCAGAAGTCTTTCCAATGCTAGCCTAGTTTAGAAGATGAAGCCCCTGTCCAGTCAACCTCTAGCTTTCTGGGGAAGAGATATATGGGATCTTGGCCTTCATAATTACAGGCATTGAGTACAAAAGCAAGGGAGTTATGCTAAACCTTATAAAGCTCTGGTTAGGCCACAACTAAAATATTGCATCCAGTTCTGCTCACCACACTTTAAGATAGATGTGAAGGTCCTTGAGAGCATGAGGAGAATGGTTCCAGGGATGAGAGATTTTAGCTACAAAGTTACATTGGAGAACTTGGGGTTGTTCTCCTTGGAGCAAAGGAGATTGATGGGAGATTTGATAGTGGTGTACCAGATTATGACAGGCTTAGATAAGGTAGACAACAAAAAGCTGTTCCTATTAGCTGATGGTGCAAGGACTTGGGGACACAACTTCAATGTTGTGCACAAGAAATCCATGCGGGATGTGAGGAAGACCTTTTGTGTGTAGTGAGTGTTAATGACCTGGAACTCACTGTCTACAAGGGTGGCGAAAACAGAGATGATGTATGATTCAAAAGGAAATTGGGTGGGCACTTGAGGGAATTAAATTTGCAGGTGTACAGGGATAAAGAGAGGGAATGGGACTGATTGGATTATTCTACAGACAGCCAGCATGGACTCGATGGGCCTAATGGCTTCTTTCTGTGAGTACTGACTGCATGAGTCAATGAAATTCCAAATTGACTACATTGGGGCTAGCCTTATGAAGAAGTGCACCTAAAAAGCCAGAAAGCCTTTAGCAAAGTTCCACATGAAAGACTTCTTCGTAAGCTTAGTGTAGTGGAAATTCATGGTAAAAATTCGGCCTCAACTAACATAATCTTTTCAGTTCTGGGTGCCACCCTTTAGGAAGGAGGTCAAGGTCTTAAAAAGGGTGCAGGAGAGATTCATCAGAGTGGTACCAGGGATGAGGGAGTTAGTCTATGTGGAGAGGCAAGAAAAGTTGGAGCTCCTCTCCTAACAGTAGAAAGGCGAAAAGGAGATTTGATAGAGCTGTTCAAATTCTCCTGCTTTCTCAGTTTCCAGTAACTGAAGGATCTGAAACCAAAGGACAAAAGAATGAGAGGAAACTAGAGGAAACATTTCTTTATGCAGAGAGTTTGTTGTGATCTAAAGTGCAATTGCCTGAACGGGTGAGGAAAGTAGATTCAACAGTAATTTTCAGCAGGGTATTGGAAAAATACTTGAGGGGAGAAATTTGCAGGTCCATTAGGAAAGAGCAGTAGTAGGATTAACTAGAGAGCTCTAATAAAGAGCTGGCTCAGGCACAATGAGCCAAATAGCCTCCTTCTGTGCTGTACCCATGATCCTATGAATGCAAAATAGTGAAGCCCTTTAGCTAGTACAACTATAAAAATGCAGGTAATTTCTCTGGTAACTGTGTCTGTTTGACCCCATAATGACTGAATACATCAACATTATCTTCAAATCTCACATAATTTATGGAGTTGAAAAACTGTGAAGATCCTAAGAAAACATTGAGCAAAAAGAATCATATGACAAACGCTAAGGGAACTGGTAAACATCTTAGATGTTATTGCTCAGTTATAATTACAAGACTATTTCACTAGTGACAATTCTGTAGCACTCTAAATCATACAGAAGCAGTAAATAACCCCTTACCCCTCAATACACACACACACACACACACACACACACACACAGTGGAGCATAAAATAGCACGCGATGATGTCAGGCGAGCCTCCCAACATCATCGTGCATTTGCACGATATTTTGGTCAGGGGGCATTTGCGAGAGTCGGTAGCGTGCCCACCAAAAATTAAGAGGCCTATTAAGCCCATTAAAGTTTCAATTAGTGGAGAGTTTTCACTGCACGTCCAAAGTTACGGTTGGCTGGTGGGCGAATCGGCCAGGCGGCCTTTGCATTTTTGAGGAAACCACATCCAAGGGTGGGGTTAGGTGTCCAATATTAATTAATTAAAAAACAGATAAAAATGTGTGGACATAATTTTCAATATTCGCATGTTGAGGTGACTCATTCTGAAGTGTGCACATTGTTTCTGGATTTTACATTACGGGCTGAATTCTCCGGTCAGTGAGCGGGGGCGGGGTGACAGGGAGTGACATCGGGCGTGCATCCCGACCTTACCCCACAGCATTTCGATTTTCAATTCGGCGGGCGCACAGCTGAGTCGGCTGCGTGCCCGCCAAACTGTCAAAGGCCTGTTAAGGCCATTTAAAACCTAATTAACTCAATTAAATGAGCTGCCTGTCCAAGCTTAAGGTTGGCGGGCAAGCAAAGAGCCCAGGCGGCCTTTGCGTTTTTCAATGAACCTCATCCATGGGCGGGATGAGGTTTCATGAAATGTTTTAAAATCTAATAAAATTTTTACATTAATTCTTTGACATGTCCCAGCTCATGTGACAATGAGGGGACATGGTTTAGAAGTTTTTTTCTCCTTTATTTAAGTTTACAAATGTCAAACTAATTACCTTTCTGCAGTCTTCCACACGCATGCACGAAAGAGCACAGGAAATGACTCAGGGAATCTCTCCCACACCCCCCCCACCCCCCCACCCCCGCCACCGCCAGCACAGGGAGTGCTCAGCGCTTCCGGGCACACATCACACTGGGCAGGCCTTATTTTGCCTGCCCACGTAAAATGGCAGCGCAGACCTGATCGGGAGCACTGATCAGGTTCACGCCTGCTCCCACCCACCCACCCCCATACAAACCCCCCCCAAAGTGGGGAGAACTTTTCCCCATGCTTTTATTGATTTTAAATTCGTCAGCTCCATGATGTATCTCTCTGCCTTCAGGGCTTTCCTTCCGCTCTCCCCAGCGTTCACGCTGACTTCAGTGCTCGCCCCTTTCCTGCCCCCACACAAGCGGTGCTGAGCGTTTCAGCACATGCTTCACTGTTAATTGACCAGACAGCATGAAGTCACAGTCAGGGGTCAATCGCGGGTGGCAGCCCGTTTCCCAGCCACTCCCGGACCCACCTACCACACCAGCATGCCGAGGTCAAAGTCCTGCCCACAAACACACACAGACACACACACACACACACACACACACAAACACACATACACACAGACACATACACACACACACACACACACACACACACAGACAAACACACACACACACAAACACACACACACAGACACACACACACACAGACACACACACAGACACACACACACACAAACATAAACACACAGACACACACACACACAAACACACACACAGAGACACACACACACACACACAGAGACACATACACACACACACAGACATACACACACATACACACACACACACAGACACACACACACACAGACACACACATACACACACACACACAGACACACACACACACACACACACACAGACACACACACACACTCACAGACACACACACACACATACACCCACGCACACACACACACACACACACACACACACAAACACACATGCACCCACACACACACACACACAGATACAGACACACACAGACGCACACACATGCTCACAAACACAGTCACACACACACACACTCACAAACACGGTCATAGTCAGACACGCACACACACATAAAGGGCAAAATTTTTCGCCCCCCGGGCACGCGCTCAACCCGAACGGGAGTAAAATAGTTTGTGATGACTTTGGTCGTGCACCCTGATGTCATCACACAGCCTCATGATCTTTCACTCTGCAGGCGCACACAGGTATTGGTGCAGTGTCCACTATTAATTAATAGGCCACTTAAGGCCCTCAACAATGCAAATGTCTGAGATTATTTGTTCCCCGTGCAATTTTCTGCTCATTGCACGGGCAAAACAGGCAGGTGGCCAACCAACATATCACCAAACCTCATCCATGAGTGGGATAAAAAGGGTCAGCAGAATTGCCAGTTTGAGTAGTGAGCAGTTTTAGAGATGGGTTGCCGCTGCTTGCTTATTGGTACTTGGCAGCTTGATTACTGTTCGGGGCTTCATTCTTAGCATTTCTAGGCCTCATTTCTGGAGTCATTGTTGTCTGCCAGGCTCCCAGAAGATTCAGACCATGTGGACCCTTCCAGGTATCAGATATCCTTCCCTTACTCTGGCAATGGTGATTGTGGTCTTAGCTGGAGACACTTCCTCTGCAGAGGAAGAGAGGGGAAGAAGGGAGAGGAGGCCAAGTGTCCCAATGCATCTTCCAGGGGAGGCACTAATGGGAGAAGACACCGCTATCCCATTGTCAGGGTTTACAGACAGCGATGCAGCTACCTCAATATGTCTGAGTTGCAGTGCCGAAGGAGACTCTGCCTCTCAAGGAAGACAGTGACCTCCATCTGTCAGAGGATCGGCCCTGAGATCAGCTCCAACTGTATGGGTGGACACCCCATATCAGTGGTGCTGAAGGTCACAGTGGCCCTCAAGGTCTATGCCTCTGGCTCTTTCCAGGGCTCAGAGGGGGATCTGTGTGGAGTGTCCCAATCAGCTGTCCACAGTTGTGTCAAGCTGGTGACAGAAGCTCTGTTCAGACGGGTAATGACATTTATTCTTTACCACATGGACGAGGTCAGCCAGGTTGAGCGAGCCAGAGGCTTTGCAGCTATTGCCAGGATCCCTCGCATCCAGGATGCCATCGACTGTACACATGTGGCCATTAAAACACCAACCGGTCAGCTGGGTGCCTTCATCAATAGGAAAGGATTCCACTTCATGAACATGCAGAGAGTGTGTGACCACAGGATGCACATTCTGCAAGTCTGTGCACAGTACCCTTGCAGCTCTCATGATGTGTGTATCCTGAGACACTCCCAGGTGCCGAGGCTCTTCAGTGCTCCAGCCCAACTGGAGGGATGGCTGCTGGGTGACAAGGCTATCTGTTGAAGAGGTGGCCCATGATGCCTCTCCTGTGCCCAAGAACAGAGGCTGAGCTGTAGTATAATAGGAGTCATGGCTCCACAATGGCAGTGGTAGAGAGAACCACAGGTCTGCACTTCCGATGCCTGGACCGTTCAGGGGGAGCACTACAATACCCCCCAAAGTGGGTGTCACTGACAGTGGTTGCATGCTGCACTCTCCACAATCTGACACTGGCAAGAGGGGACCCACTAGAGGAAGAGGATCTTGATGCAGCTGCACAGGCCACAGAGGATGAATCCAGGAGTGAGTCAGAAGAGGAGCCCAGTGAGGAGAATGCTAAGTGCATGAAGACCTTGGTAACCCCCAGGGAGGCAGGGACACCAGGAATGCCTTGAACCAACTTGATTCAGCTGGGTTGCCAAAATTCAGCTTCAACCTCATGCCAGGGCTGCCACCTCCATCCCGGATGTCTGAAAGGACCCTTTCATTAGAATACAAAGAACACAGTACCTGCACAATAAAGTTCAGAGCCACCTACGTTCAGCGTTACATCCTGGCGTACCCTGCACCGATGAAATAAAAAGGTGAAGCATACTCAGGCCATGGTGACAAAACTGGATTTATATAATTGTGACAAGTACAGACTATTTACATCAACCTCTCTGATCTGAAGCCCCAGACCAGTATATATTAACTAAACATAAATGAACATAAAATCACCCGTGACCAGTCCATCTTGTGCTCATGGTGCCTTTAACTCACACTTGCGGGTGCTACATCTAGGTGCTCCCTCCTCGCTGGCACTGGCATTAGAGACAGAATGCTGACTCTGCTGTCTTGTTGGCCTTGATGACCTTGGCAGTCGTCCACTGGCCAGTGGGGCCTGTGCAGGCCTCACCTGGGAGGGAGTGGCCAGGTGCCACAGCTGGCATCGCCCCAGTCATCGCAGCCTCCAGATGCTATGGTCATTGGCAGAGGGGTGGAGGAACTGCTGCCATCATCTGGAGCGCCCTGAGAGGAGCCCATAGAGGTGACAGGCAGCTCATCACTAACGTAAGGTCACTGTAGGCCTCCCTGCTCACCATTGATGGGATACTAGGTGCCTCGCCCATCTCCCACACAGACACTGTCCACTTGAAGTCATTTCCTGTGTGAGGGCTTGTGGGTCCGAGCACTACCCCAGGAACCCTTAATTCTGTCTCTAGAGCTGCCTCTCCATGAGAGTCGCCCCTGGAGGAGGCAGTGCACTCAGCCATGACAGTCAATGCAGTGCTCACGCTCTGCATGGACTCCTCCATCATGGAGATCATGGTACGCATAACCTCATGGATCTCTACCAGATTCTCCCGCACATCTCGCTGGACATTCAGCATCTGCTGTCTAATGTGGATAAGTGTGAGGTTATCCATTTCAGTCAGAAGAATAAAAAGGTGACATTATTTAAATGGAGAGAAACTTCAGAATGTTTCAGTGCAGAGGGATCCGGGTGTCCTTGTGCATGAATCGCTGAAAGCTAGTATGCAGGTTCAGCAGGTAATAAAGAAGGCAAATGGAATTTTGGCATTTATTGCTAAAGGAATAGAGTATAAAAATAGGGAAGCGTTGTTGCAACTGTACAAGCACCTGGAGTGCTGTGCAGAGTTTTGGTCCCCTTATTTGAGGAAGGATGTAGTTGCACTGGAGGTGGTTCAGAGGAATTTCACGAGATTGATTCCAGAGAAGTGGGGCTTTTCTTATGAGGAGAGATGGAGCAGTTTAGGCCCATACTCGCTAGAGTTTAGAAGGATGAGAGGAGATCTAATTGAGGTATATAAGATGCTAAAAGGGATAGACAAAGTAGACGTGGAGCAGATGTATCCCCTTGTGGGGCATTCTAGAACGAGAGGCCAAAGTTTTAGGCTAAGGGATGGTAGATTTAAATCAGAGATGAGGAGAAATTACTTTTCTCAAAGGGTTGTGAATCTGTGGAACTCACTACCTCAGAGTGCAGTGGATGCCGGGATGCTGACTAAATTTAAGGAGGAGATAGACAGATTTTTAATTAGTAATGGGTTGAAAGGTTATGGGGAGAGGATGGGAAATTGGAGTTGAGGCAGAAATTAGATCAGCCATGATCGTATTGAATGGCAGGGCAGGCTCAAGGGGCTGAATTGCCTACTCCTGCTCCTAGTTCTTAAGTTCTTATGTTCTTTTGTTCTAATGGACGACTCCAGAGGCTCATCAACAGACTTCGACTCAACATCATCCTGGTCCCCAGCAGTCCTCCAACAAATAGTGCCCTGGGCACGCTCTGCCTCTGCCTGCTCCTCAAATGAGTGTGAAGTGCCTTCACCAATGTGCACTGAGATACTAGTTGTCAATCTAATGCCCACCCAAGTGCTGGTATCTGTAATGGTGCCTGCTTCAGAAAACAGGAGTGATGCAGGTGAAAGTGACGCCCAGTGGCTCTCTGGTGTCAGGGGTGGCCCTTCGGGGTCTGCAGATCGGACACCTGCTGGTGAACATAAAAGAGAGAAGAAGGACATGTCATTAGTTAAAGTCATCACACTGTCACTGTGCATGCCAGGCACCATGGTGAGACAATGGAGACCTGCATCATGGTACCATTGTCTTTGAATGATCAATGGGGCCTCCAGACTCAAGGCTCACATCAATGAGGAGGCCACACTAGAATGGTTGCACAATCACTACACTCTTACCTTCATCTGGCACCCCCACCTCTCCACGCCCGTTGCACGGGGAGTGTGCCAGCTCTCCAGCTCTAGGGTGTCCTCCTCGAACTGGGAGAGCAGCAGCAGGTTGAGCAAGCCTCCGCCTGTATGTGACCTCATGCTTGGTTGTAGCTCCTCTTCTCCTGAAAGGACAGAGGAGCATTGATTAGTCTACTCTCTACCTGCAACACCATTGCATCCTGGCTAACCCCAGCTGAGGAACACCTCACAGGGCATATCCGAGTTGTGGTCCTCGAGCCACAGGGCACTCAGTCCAAGCAGCCAGGGCTCATCCCTTGCAGCATGATTGACAGTTGGCACTCAGACTTACGCGCCCCTGAGGTTGACAGGGGTGATGACCACACCTTAACCCTTCTGCACACTGACCCATGCCAAAACGTACTCATGCTTCCTGAGTGCAGCAGGTAATTGAAGTGCTTCCGGCACTGCACCTACGTGCGCCACACCACATCGTGGCTGCTCACCCGGGCAGCCACTTCCTCATATGCCATCTTGGTGAGGTGTGGTCGCCTCCTCCTCCCATCTCTGGGGACAAGGGTATCCGTCCTGGCTGCCACCTCCTCCAGGAGGGCAGTGAGCCGCTCATCGGAAAAGTGGGGGTCAGAGTGCCCACCCGACCTGCCCTCCCGTCTGGCGTTTGCTGCCGTACACAAGTGCAGTGGCCGAATGACAGCCAGACTCCCTTCCCTGTCAGCCTTTCTGGGGCTGCCTAGGCCGTTTTTAAACAGACCCCTGCCCCCGTTCGGCCCTTACTGGCCAGCGACAAGCCACGTTTCACGCTGGGTGGGCCTTAACTGTCTCACCAGTGTAAAATTGTGGTCGGGGCCCAATCACAGGCAACAGCTGGTTTCGCAGCAGCTCCCAGGACTGCCCACCGCGCACACCCAATGAGGGCAAAATTCAGCCCAAACATTCGCACACACACTTAGGGCTGAATTTTATGTTGATTGGGTGGGCACGCACCCAACCCAATCCAGCATGAAATCGCACGAGATGACATCAGGCGAGCACAATATTTTGGTCAGCAGGTGGGCACAAAAGTTGGAAGTGCATCCGTCGACAATTAAGCCCATTAACGGCGCAATTGCCTGTCATTTTACGTAGCTCATCCAAGCTTACATTTGGTGGACAGATGAATTCGGACAGGAAGCCTTTACAGTTTTCAGCAAGCCTCATCTAAGGGTGGGATAAGGTTTCTGTTATTAAATAAAATAAAAATAGAAATCTGTGGACAGCGATTTTATAATCAAATGTTCAGGTGCCTGATCGTGATGCTTGGACTTTTTTTTTACTGATTTTAAAACCATTATTTCCTGGATTTTGGGTCTGCAGCTCTGTGCCTTCACTGTTTAAAAATGGCCTAGGCAGCCCCAGAGCTTTCTCTCAGCACTGGCCCACACCCACGTCAACATCATCGTCCACCCTCCCCCCACCCTCACCCCGGCAGTGCTGAGCTTTTCAGCGCGCGGTCAGGGGTGCCGATCACGGTCGGCGGTTCCTTTCCCAACTGCTCCTGGGCCTGCCAATCACGCCTGCTCACCAAACTGACAATTCAGGCAATAATCACACATCCGCACACACACAAACGCATTCAGACACACATTCACACTCACACACACATAGACACAAACACCCACACCCACAGACACACACATGAAACTCACACACACTCACAAGCAAACACCACACACACACCCAAACACACAGACTCACACTACACTCCCACATATTACACACACAGACTCACTCACACACACACACTCTCACACTCACACACCTAAATACACACACACATACTCAAACACACACACACAAACACACCACACACACACAGACACAAACAGACTCACACACATTCTCACACTCACACACACACACTCACACTCACATTAACATACCACGTACACACATAAACACACACACAAACACTCACATACGCATTCACACATCCAAATACACACACACATACTCAGATACGCACACATACACACACTTACACATGTGCAAACAAATGCTTATGCACACACACACACTCACAACCCACACACATTCACATGCACACTCATAACACCGATACATTCACACTCACAGTCACACTCACAACTCACACACACACTCACACACCCACACATTCACACTCACACACACACACACATACACACACATTCACACACGCTCAAACTCACAGACTGTTATGACATTGCAGATGATATGTGCCAGGCGGATCATATCCATGAGGGAAACATGGTAGCGCTATCACAACAGTTTTGCAATTTGTATTTATTTCAAGATACGTGCACGGAATTCAGAAGTAATAAGTCCACCGAGACTTTTAGAGAATTTTTTTTAAAAACTAAATTAAAATATTTATTAACAAAAGAGAGGATTTAAAGCACATACATAGGAGTACAAATTACTACTATAATAACTCCTACAATCCCTAATTAGCCTCACTTCCAGTTACACCAGCCTTATATATGCTGTTGTGAAACATGAGCACTTCCACTCATGTGCAAAGTTCATGCTCGCCGTCCTTCCCCGCCCACTGAGCGCTGCTGCTCATGTTTCACACAGGGCAGGCTTTGATTGGCCGGCCAGCGTGGAATTGCGGTCCAGCCCTGAATGCAGGTGGCAGGCGGCTTCCCGACTGCCCCTGCCTGCCCCCACCGAGCACACCTGACAAGGGCAAAATTCTGCCCCTCAATTCAAAGTGCTTCTTGTACTTGTAACCTTAAGATTCAACAACTCCAAACTAATCAAGGAATTTCAAATATCCCACAAACCGACCCCAATTTATTATGATGCAGCAGCTGATGTGTGCCAGGCAGATCAAATCCATGAGGGACACTGAATCATGCTATCACAACAGTTTTGCTATTGGTATTTATTTCGAGAGGCATGCATTGAATTTAGAAGTAATAAGTCCACTGAGACATTTAGAGATTTTTTTTAAAAGCTAAATTAAAATATTTATTAACAAAAGAGAAGATTTCAAGCACATACATAGAACAATAAATTACTACTGAAATAACTCCTAAAATCTCTAATTAACCAGACTTGCACCCCCCTCAAAGCAACATCCAAAAATAGATTTTTAACAGATCCAGAAAATTTACATAATACTCTGGACAGTGGAATTCCAAATGACTTTTCTTCAGCTCCAGTTTCTGTAGACAGCAGGCTTTGCACAAATGCTGGAGGCTTCATTAAGGCTACTTCACACACTTCTGTTAGATCTCACAATGACTTCTCCTGACACATAGCCTCATTCTCCTTTATATATGTTTCTCTCTGTTTAATATGTAAATTCCACTGTTTCCATATGCTTTTGGAACTTAAGCTGTCTCATAATATAAATCTTTTCATGTTGCCAATATCTTCATTAACCTCTTGAAAATTCAAACCTCCCTTCATCTATCTAAAAATGCAAATTCCCTTCACACCTTATATGCTAAGGCCCCAGCCATGTTGACCTACTTAACATTTTAAAGACACTCCTACACCTTACCTCTTTTGATAACTTCAACTTGCAGTCAGCTTGACTACAAAATGTAATTAAATCACACACACATAGGCAGAAAAACACAACCCCCCATAAACCTACTTTACAATAAACCAGAAAAGTATTATAAAAATTATGATGCATTCATGATACATCCCTCTTTATGAGAAAATGAACCATCATAATTTAAAAAGACAGCTTCATTTTCTTAACCCATCTTTCATTACCTACTATGTACTCACACTATTCCATTCTCAAATGCATGCATTAACATAGCAATATGTATATATATACAAATCCTTGGATTCAACAGAGGGCATTTCAGTCCATGTTCATGTTTTAAACATTCAATTTCCCTTTGAGCTTTAAACTCTCAATAATGCATCTGCAATTAGATTTTCTCATCCAGCCATGTGTATAATCTGTAGACTAAACGTTTGCAGAAATAAACTCCATCTGAACAGCCTTGCACTTCGGTCTTTAAACCTGTCCAGAAATTTTAAAGGATTGTGGTCTGTATAAACAATTGTTTCTGACAAATAGTTGGCAACATAAACCTTGAAATGCTGCAATGCTAACACCAGACACAGTTTCCTTTTCGATCGTTGAATATTTTCCCTGTTGTACATTCAAATTTGTGAAAAGTACCCTATCAGTTTGTCAATTCCAGTTTCATCTTTTTGCAACAGTACAGCCCCAATGCCCATATCACTCACGTCAGCTGCCAACTTAAATTGCTTGACATAATCGGGTACTGCCAAAACTGGTGTCATAGTCAATAGAGTATTTAAACTGTCAAATGCCTTCTGCCACTCCTGTGTCCATTGTCATTTCTTGTTCTTTATTAATAGTTCAGTCAATGGCGCAACCATATTGCTAAAATTTGGTACAAAATTTCTGGTAAAACCCTTAAATCTCAAAACTTCTCATTTTGTTGTCGGCATGGGGAAATCCAAGATAGCTTTGACTTTCACAACTCTCAGAGCCACATTACCATGTCCAATGGTATGGCCTAGATATGTAACTTGTGCTTTTGCAAATTCACTTTTAGCCAAGTTCATCACCAGTTTAACACTTTACCCCAGCAACAAAACTACAAGCTGTGGCTCTCCAATCTACCTTCACTTTCATCACTTGCTGTGATATCTTTAAATGTTCCCTAGCTAACCCACATGCTCTTTCCAATCTTTCTCTGAAGTTTGATACTTAATCCAGGAGAGTAGTATTGAATTTGACCCATTAATTTCGCATGAATCAATTTCAGTGGTCCCCTTACCTCATAACCATAGACTAATTCAGAATGGACTAAATCCAGTTGATGCATTAGGATCAGCCCTAATAGCAAATAACAAGAATGGAATTCCCCAATCCCAATCCTGTGGATAGTCCTGAGTATATGCCTTCATCATGGTTTTTAAAGTTTGATGCCATCTTTCCAAAACCGCTTGTGATTCAGGATGGTAAGCTGTTGACTTAAACTGTTTTAGCCCAAAACTGTTCATTACATTCTTAAACAGCTGTGACATGAAATTTGAACCCTGATCTGATTATATTTCTTTTGGTAAACCATATCTTATAAAAGCTTTAGTCAACTCTCCCACAATTCTCTTTGCTGAAATATTTCTCAAAGGTATCACTTCAGGAAACCTTGTAGACACATCTATTATTGTCAGCAAGTACTGATTTCCACTTTTAGCCTTAGAGAGGTGTCCTACACAAGCAATCATAACCCTAGAAAAAGGTTCCTCAAAAGCTTGAATTAGAATTAAAGGTGCCGGCTTAATCACTGCTTGTGGTTTCCCTATCACCTGGCATGTGTGAGATGTTCTACAGAATTTAACTACATCTCTATGCAAGCTAGGCCAATAAAAACGTTTTTGTATTTTTGCCTGTGTCTTTCTAATTCCTAAATGTCCTTCCATTGGAATTTCATCAGGCACGTGCCCGACCCGCTTGAGCGTAAAACGATGCCTGATGATGTTGGGCGAGCATCCCAGCGGCACCGCGCACTCATACGATATTTCGGCGGGTGCGCACAGGAGTTTGCAGCGTGCCCACTGACAATTAAAAGGCCTATTAAGGCCATTAAGAATCCAACTGATTTAAATTTTTCACTGCCCATCCAAGCTAAGCATTGGCAGGCAGGCGGAAAGATTAGGCTGCCTTTGCATTTTTTGAGAAACTGCATCCAGGGACAGGAGGAGGTTTCGATCCATCATTAAAAAAAAATTTCTAACATGTCCCTGCTCAGCTCATGTGACAGAGTCACATGAGGGAACATATTTTTTAGCACCTTAAAATTCTTTATCTTTTATTTTCAAAACTGTTCATCACCCCGAGGCAGCACTGTGTCTAAGGAAACTTTTCCAGTGTGCATCCGTGCGCATGTACAAAGTTCACGCTCGCCCTCCTCACCCCCTCTGCACCCCTCCCCCCCCCCCCCCCCACCCCACCAACCACCCCCCACCCACCCCACCGCCCCCCACCTCCACCCCCCCCCACCACACAGGCAGCGCTGAGTGCTGCTGCACACCTTTCATGCTGGGTGGGCCTTAATCGGCCTGCCAGCATGAAATTATGGTCCGGCCCCGATCGCTGATGGCAGTCAGCTTCCCGATCACTCCCGCCTATACCCCCGCCAAGCCCACCCAAAGAGGGCAAAATTTTGCCCATGGGCAGACTTTTACACAGATCAGGCAGGCATGCACCCAACCCAATGAGATATGAAATCGCACGAGATGAAGTCGGGTGAGTGTCCCAATGTCACCGGTGGGCACGCGCAAAATCAGAAGCGGCCCACCAACAATTAAGAGGACAATTAAGACAATTAACAGAGCAATTGACTCCAATTTTTCATGTTTTGACCAACCTTACAGTCAGTGGACGGGCGAATCAGCCAGGCGGCCTTTACATTTTTCATGAAACCTAATCCAAGGGCAGCATGAGGTTTCCATTATGAGATAAAATAAAAATAAAAATATGTGGAGAGCATTCTTATCATCAGTATTTTCAAGTGCCCGATTCTGAGACTTAGATGTTTTTTCCTGCTTTTTGAAACTTTATTTGACGGTTTTTGGGTCTGGTTTCTGAAGCAACTCTCTGCCTTCAGGGAGCTTTCTCTCAGCGCTCGCCTGTGCCTGCATTGACATTATCGCCCACCTTCATTCCACCCCCACCCCGGCAGTGCTGAGCTTTTCGGCATGCATTTCACACTGGCTGGCCGTTAATTGGCCAACCAGTACGAAATCGCGGTCGGGGGGGCGATCACAGTCAACCCATCTGATCCTGGGCCCACTGATCACGTCCGTCCGCTGAGCTGAAAATTCAGGCCAGTATCTCATTTCTATATCCAGATGGGATAACTTTCATCCATTTTTCATCTGCTGAAACCTGATACAGTCACCACTTTTTCATTAATACATTACCCTTAAGGTAATAACATTCCAGAATACACTGTCTCTGCTTCTGAGTACGCTGTCTGATATAACTGTTTTATACATGGATCCTTTTGCTGCAACTCTACCAACTGCCTTGAGCTAAATACCTCGGCTGCATTCTCTTCCATTCTTTCTTCCTGAAATCTTCTCAAAGACAGTGTCAGCTAATTGAACTTCAACATAATCTCCCTGCCTTTTAACTTTCTCTACTTCCTGTTTCAACCTGTGAGCTTGTGATCTCATTACCACACAATCTGGAAACAACCCAGAATGCTCTTTCTGCAATGGTTCTGTTAAAAGCACCTCTACAGGCTGCTCAACTACCATAGTCATCACCCGCATCTGTGACCCAGCTATATCATTACCTAAAATAAATTAAACCAGTGCAATGGGCAATTTTTCCACTATTCCAATGATCACCTCACCTGTTTTCCACTTTCTCCTTAATTTACCCTCCACGACAGAATAGGTTTAGCATCTCCATGAACAAGACTTATTTATTACCTGTTCCTGCAATATTCCCCCTGCACAACAAATATAGCTATCCCATAACATTAAGGATTGACTAGCCCCTGTGTCTCTTAAAATTTCAATCTCTTTACCAGCTCCACCCTGTAAAAATCTTTAAACATTTCTTCAACCTATTCTTTAGAACTCATTTGAGTAATTGTGAACACATTCCCACATCTTTCCCTATCACTGATTCTTCCTGCTTTACCTGCACACAAACCATTGATTTTTCCTGTGCCTGAACCTCAAAACCCACAGAACTTCTAATTACAGAAATTTTCACCATCCAAATAATTGCAACAGATTTTCCCCATAACTTCCAACACATTGACTTCATGTGTCTAACTTTACTACAACAAAAACATCTCAATTATCAAGTGCCATTTCTACCCTCAGCACCTTCCTTTTAAGTCTGAGAAAAAACTTCATGGGAATTTCCATCTATTGGTTCTCTTCCCTAACTACTCAGCTTCCTTTCACCTTCCCACTTTCTATCCTTCTCTGATTTAAAAGAGTGACAAAAATAGGTTTAGATCTATGAACTAATTCAAAATCGTCAGCTAGCTCTGCTGCTTGTCCTACCCTTTGTTCCTCCACGTGAGTTCTCACTACTGAAGGAATTGAAGCTTTAAATTCTTCCAAAAGAATTACTTCTCTAAGAGCTGCATATGTTGCCTCTACCTTTAATGCCCGTATCCACTGGTCAAAATTATTTTGTTTTACTCTCTCAAACTCAGTATAAGATTTTCCAGGCTGTTTCCTTATATTCCTAAATTCCTGCCTGTCTGCCTCAGGAACCAACTCATATGTACTCAGAATAGCCTTTTTTACTGCATCATAATTCACTGACACTTCTTCTGACAGTGAAGCATAAATCTCATGAGTTCTACCCACCAACCTAAACTGTAAAAGCAAAGTCTAGTTTTCTTGTAGCCATTTCATCTAATTAATTATCTTCTCAAATGAAATAAAGAATGCATCCACCTTACTTTCTTCAAACTTTGGAAGAGCTTGCACAAATTTGGACACCTCCCCATTGGGTTTTAGGTTGAAGGTTTTTTCATCATCAAAACTTTCCTCAGCAACCAAGATCTCTTTTTAAAATCCAACTTTTTAAGTTGCACTCTCTGTCCCTTTCCTTCTCCCTCTCCTCCATTGCTAACTTTCCCTCTGGAGATCAAGTTTCACATTTCCATTTCTTTTTGAAATACTCTCTCTTTTTCCCTTTCTGCCCTTTCTTTTTCTGCTGCCTCTCATTCAAGTTTTTTTTTTTCATTTCCATTACTTGTTCAATTTCAAGCTTCTTCAATTGTAACTGAAGTGTCATTACTTCCAGCTGTGACTCACTAGAGTCAGGCATCACTTCCAACATCAAGTGCTGTGCTATCATCTCAGTTATGTCTGCTTTATTTTCCCCTATATGTAACCTCAATTGTAACTTATCCACCAACTCTGTTAAGTTACCCTTAGATACCTTTTGTAACCCAATCAGAATTATATCTTCTACTTCCAAAAATGTTTTAGCAATGGATACAGCCATTGTTGCAGTTTCTCCACTTTAAAATCCCTCACACCAACTCCTGGGGCAGAATTTTTACCTCAGTGGGCGGGCGCATGCCTGACCCGCTGGAGTATAAAATGACACATGTTGACGTTGGGCGAAGGTCCCGACTTCAATACGCAGTCATGTGATATTTCATTTGGCAGGCAAGCACGGGAATCAGCAGTGCGCCAGCCAACAATTAAAAAGCTTATTAAGGCTATTAAGAAGATAAGTAACTTAGATTTTTCACTGCCCAACTAACCTTACAAAAATAAAATAAAATATTTTACATTTCATTTATAACATGTCCCTGCTCATGTGACAAAGTGACATGAGGGGACATGTTTTATAACAGTTTAAAAATCTTTTTTTTTTTGAAAACTGTTCATCTCCCTGAGGCAGCTCTGAGCCTCAGGGAGATTTTCAAACGTGCACTTCCACGCATGTGCAAAGTTTGCACTCGCCCTTGTCCCCCACCCGCTGAGCGCTGACACTCACGTTTCACACAGGGCGGGCTTTGATTGGCCGGTCAGCATGAAATCGCGGTCCAGCCCCAATCGCAGGTGGCGGGCGCCTTCCCTTCCACTCTCACCTGCCCCCGCCAAGCCCACCTGACAGGGGCAAAATTCTGCCACTCAATTCAAAGTGCTTCTTGCACTCGTAACCTTAAGATTCACCATCTCCAAACCAATCAAGGAATTTCAAATATCCCACAAAGAGACCCCAATTTATTATGATGCAACAGCTGATGTGTGCCAGGCAGATCAAATCCATGAGGGACACTAGGTCATGCTATCACAACAGATTTGCCATTTGTATTTATTTTGAGATATGTGCATTGAATTTAGAAGTGATAAGTCCACCAAGACTTTGAGATTTTTTTTAAAAGCTGAATTAAAATATTTACCACCAGAAGAGAAGATTTCAAGCGCATACATAGAACTGCAAATTACTGCTATAAAAACTCCTAAAATCCATAATTAACCCAACTTCCAGTTAAAGCAATGGTCCAAAAATAGCTTTATAGATTTTAAACAAATTCAGCAAATTAATACAAAAGCCTGGACAGTGGATTTCCAAATGACTTTTCATCAGCTCCAGTTTCTGTAGGCATCAGGCTTATGCACAAATGCTGGAGGCTACATCAAGGCTACTTCACACACTTCTACTAGATCTCACAATGCTTTCTCCTGACACATAGAACAGAATTTTCCCCCTGTCGGGGGGGGGGGTTGTTGGGGGACAGGCACAGGCGGGTGCAGAGCCAATCAGCATCCCCGATTGCGCCACTATTTTACGTGGATGGGCCAATTAAGGCTGTGCACACGTTGTGTGGGCGGGTTGGGTGGGGGGGTTCCCTGAGTCGGGAGTGCGCTCTTTCACATGTGCGTGAAAGAGCACAAAAACCTCCCTGAGGCAGATTAGTTTTAAGTTTTAACAGTTCAATCAAGTGTTGAAAAATTTTTTATGACAAAAAGTAATCATGTGAAACTGTCACATGAGCTGGGACATGTACCTAAATTTCAATAAAAAATTTTTGAGAATATTTAAAATTATTCATGAAACTTCATCCCGTCCATGGATGAGGTTCCATGAGAAATGCAAAGGCAGCCTGGGCTCTTCGACCACCCCGCCAACCTTAAGGTTGGACGGGCAGCTCCGTTAATTATTTTAATATTAGTTAAGTGGCCTTAATAGGCCTTTGACAGTTCGGCGGGTCGACTGCGCATCCGCCAAACTAAAAATCTAAATGGCGCTCAGTGACATCAGGACGCATACCCAGCATCACCCTTCATCATTTTACACGTTGGCGAGCGGGCCCCGCCCCTGCTCACTGAGGCGTAAACTGATGCACAGTGACATTGGGCATGCATATCGACGTCATCGCACATCATTTAGATTACCAACCCGGCAGGCACACAGCCGACCCGACTGCACACCCGCCGAACTGTCAAAGGCCTATTAAGGCCACTTAAAAAGCCAATGAAGCAATTAGCTGAGTTGCCCGTCCAACCTTAAGGTTGGCGGACAGGTGAAGAGCCCAGGCGGCCTTTGTATTTTTCATGGAACCTCATCCCACTGGCAAGATGAGGTTTCGTAAATATTTTTAAAGTGTTTGAAAAATTTTTGATGAAATTAATGGACATGTCCCAGCTCAAGTAACAGTTTCACAGAGGAGACATGTCCTTAATTTTTTTTTTACCTTTATTCAATGTTTTATAAGTGAAAGCAATCTCCCTTAGACACAGAGGTGCCTCAGGGAGATTTCTGCGCTCTTTCGCATGCGCGAAAGATTGCACTCCCTGACTCAGGCACACCCCCACCCTCCCACCGGCCTGCACAGGGAATACTCAGCACTTCCAAGCTCACGTCATGCTTGGCATGCCTTAATTAGCCCGCCCATGTAAAATGGCAGTGGCCACGCCCGCCCTCCCCAAAGGCAATAAAATTCTCCCCATAAACCCGTTCTTCTTTATATATGGTTCTTTCTTTTAATATGTAAATTCCATTGTTTCCATATGTCTTTGGAACTTTACCTTTCTCGTAATATAAATCGTTTCATGTTGCCAATATTCTCATTAACCTCTTTGAAATTCAAATCCCCGTTCATCTATCTAAAAATGCAAATTCCCTTCACACCTTGCATGCTAAGACCCCAACCATATTTACCTACTTAGCATTTTAAAGACACTTCAACACTTTACTTCTTTAGATAACTTTTACTTGCAGTCTGCTTGGCTACAAAATGTAATTAAATCACCATGCACAAACAGACAGAACAACACAGTCCCCATAAACCTACTTTACAATAAACCAGAAAAATATTATTCCTTCATGACACATGCACGCACACAGTTCAAACCCAATAAAAACCTGGCATTAAAAGTCTAATGATGACCGTGAAACCATTGCCGATTGTTGTAAAAACCCATCTTGTTCACTAATGTCTTTTAGTGAAGGAAATCTGCTGTCCTTACCTGGTCTGGCCTGCATGTGACTCCAAACCCACAGTAATTTGGTTGACTTTTAAATGTCCTTTGAACAAGGGCAATTAGGGATGGGCAATAAATGTTGGCCTAGCCAGTGACGCCCACATCCCATGCATGAATAAAAAATAAACTTACAGGCACATCAAGGCGTTCTCCATGACCACCGGTGTCGGGCGTGTTCGGTGGGGTGAGCAGGCAATATGGCAAGAAGGTCAAAAATGGGTTTCACAAAATCATGAAACCAGTTTGTGATCGTCTGCTCGGTCCACCGATGGCAGGTTACGTTCCCTGCCATCGGACGTCGGGAACCTCATTGTAATACATCAACATATCATGATAAGGCCAGTCCGCCAGACTCGTTCCCCCCATCACCCCTGCTGGATCATCCGCCACATCGGTGGGAAAACATTGCTTTAAAGGAGGCGTAACTGGGAGTCAGGGTAATTAGGGCATTTAGGAGTTATTATAGTAGTAATTTGTAGTCCTATGTATGTGCTTGAAATCTTCTCTTTTTTTAATTAATATTTTAATTTAGCTTTTAAAACAAATCTCTGAAAGTCTTGGTGGACTTATTACTTCTGAATTCAATGCACACATCTCAAAATAAATACAAATAGCAAAACTGTTGTGATAGCATATCTAATATCCCTCATGGAGTTGATCTGCCTGGCACACATCAGCTGCCACATCATAACAAATTGGGGGCTCTTTGTGGGATATTTGAAATTTCTTGATTTGTTTGGAGTTGGTGAATCTTAAGGTTAGAAGCAGTTGGAATTGAGGGGCAGAATTTTGCCCTTGTCATTTGTGCTCGGTGGGGACAGGCGGGAAGCCACTTGCCACCTGCGATCGGGGCTGGACCGCGATTCCACGCTGACTGTCCAATCAAAGCCTGCCCTGTCTGAAATGTGAGCAGCAGCATTCTGTGGGCAGGGAAGGAGGGCGAGCACAAACTTTGCACATGCGTGGAAGTGCTCATGTTTCACAACAGCATATATAAGGCGCACACTTTACTCGTGATTTCAAGGTTTGTTTGCCGACCTTGCTTCGGTCAGCACTCACAGTCATCAGCACCAGTCTTCACAGGTAGCACCACATCATTTTTAGGGGAGCTCACAGGTAGGTCTCTACCTACCAGATCATCCAAATGGGGGTGGCTTTTCAGTGGCTGCAGTCTTGCTTGGGGAAGGGGAAGAAGTGGCCTCAGGGAAGGGAGGAGGCTGCAGGACGAGAGCTGTACTGGGGAAGGAGGATATCCCATGGTGTGTGTTGGGGCACATGTTGATCTATGCAAGTGGCCTCAAGATAGTGAGGGCTGAGGAGGCAGTCTCCAGAGGAGATGAGGCTAGATGGACATGTGACGGTACGTGTGTGAGAGTGAGTGGTGATGTCCCTTGAGCTGGCAGTGAGTGAGATGCCAGTGAATATGTGATGGGCTTGAGTATGTGAGTTTAGAGTGATGAGATGGTTGCCTTACCCTGACTACACGGATGAGATCATTCATCCTCTATCTGCATAGGATGGCCAACCTGTTCTGTGCAGCATTGGCATTGATCACCACTGCCATCACCTACCAAGCCAGAGTGGTAATGTAGCTGCCCGTCCTGCAGCCAGATGGGGGTAGAGGACATCACAGCGGGCCTCCATGGCGTCCAAAGGGCGCTCGAGGGCTGCAGACTTCTTGCTTTTTGGGGCCATGTCTTCTTTGCTGCCATCCTGAGCGGGAAGCATTGAGCGCAGCTGTACTTTAAATATGGTGCCTGGCGTGATGAATCCGCAAGGTGATGGTGAGGCAGGCGAATCAGAGCCCGCCTGCCATGGAAACAGCTTGTACCCTGGGAATGTATACGTAATGTGGCGGGTTTGGGGCGATGCAGCATGAAAAGCCGCCATCGCAGCCAACCGATAAAATGGCCAAAATTTTTCCTTCGGCGAGTTGAGGCGGGGCCCGCTTCCTGACGTGAAAATGACACGGGATGACGTCGGGAGGAACCTCAGACATCATCCCGCCCCACTTAAATCTTCAGGAAGGCGGGCGGACAGGGAAATCAGCTGTCCACTCGCCAACATGTCAATGGCCAATTGAGGCCATTGACAGGATAATTATCCCAATAAAGGCCCTGCCCGTCCAACCTTAAGGCTGGCAGGAAGGCCAAGAGCCCCAGCGGGCTTCTGAAAAAACATGAAACCTCATCCACTGGCGGGATGAGGTTTCATGTCTGTTTTTAAAAACTTTAATAAAGTTTATGTAATATTTATTAACATGTCTCATCTCATTGTCACATGAGGGGGACATGTTAATTTTTTTTTATTTTGCTATGTTTTAGGTTTATTAAACTTTCAGTGATCTCCCTGAGACAAAGTGTTGTCTCAGGGAGCAGCGCACTCTTTCACTGGCATGCGCGAAAGAGGGCACTCTGACAATTGGGGAATCCCTCCCCCCACCACACAGGAACGCATAGCTCTTCCCGTCAGGCAGCCCGCTGGGCGGGACTTAATTGATCTGCCCGCTCAAAATGGCGGCGGGGCCCATTTTGGGGGTGGAGTTCAGCTGCCCGCCCGCCGCCGAGCCAGTGGGGCCCGCCTGCCCATCAAGGGCTAAATTCTGCCCAATGTCTTTTTACCTGCCCACTACTGCACTTAGTGCAAATGTGGAACGATTCCACCTTCACACACTCACACTCACACACTCACACACACATTCACACATACACACTCACACACACACATTCATACACACACTCACACTCACTCACACACACACACAGTCTCACACAGTCTCACACACACATTCACACACACACACACACTCATGCACTCACACACACACACATTCATACACACACACACCCACTCACACACACACACACACACAGTCTCACACACACATTCACACACACACACATACTCATGCACTCACACACACACATTCATACACACACACACCCACTCACACACACACACCCACTCACACACACACACAGTCTCACACACACATTCACACACACACACATACTCATGCACTCACACACACACACACATTCATACACACACACACACTCACACACACACAGAGTCTCACACGCACAGAGTCTCACACACACATTTACACACACACACTCATGCACTCGCACACACACTCACACTCACACTCACACACACACACACTCACACACATATTCACACTCACACACTCTCACACACACACACACTTGCACTCAGACACACACATCCTTCCAATCATTTGCTGCAATAGAAATATTCTGTCACTTTCTCTCAGACACCTTACACAATGAGATATAATTTTAACTGCTTGCCCACTAAAATCTTCAGATCTAATGAGTACCTCATAATAGGAAAGAATTGAGGATGATTTCTGTATGCAGTTTAAGTGTTGTAAACATAAAGTAGTCTAAAGCGAACCAACAATTACCGTGTATGTCAACTGAAGCTGTGGTTTCAAGCTTACATTTGATTTGCCACAGAGTAGACAGCGTTCCTCCTCTAAAGTAATTGTCATGGAGTCCTGTAATTCACAGGGTCTTAAATCAATGCAGGACCCCAGCCAATAGTTGCATGGCAACAGCACAATGTAAAACCATGACATTGTGGAAATGACTATAAGACAGCACCAGCAGCTTTAGAGTGCCAGAATTTGGCAAATACCAACATATCTGCTATAATACATTGATTAAAACAGGAAAAAGAACCTTAGTGTCCCAGAGCCTGGAATGAAGCGGATTTAATCTTTCAAATGAGCCAGAAGCAATTGCTCGCCCTTTGAAGATTAGAAACACTTAGTAGGAAGCTCAGTGAGACCCTGAATATTTTTGCTGGAAACAAGTTATAGTTACAGGTGCTTTTGTTTTGTAACTATGTTTCCCTCATTTTTAAATTATCTGTCAGTATCAACAAATTTTGAACCTACATGGTAACTGCTTGTTACACAGGAGCAGTTAAGTTCTAAAATCATTTTTTGTTCTTCAGCCTGCTCTACAATTCCCAGGCAAGCTCGATTGTAGATTTAAATTCATAGATGATGAGATATGGGAATTCTCCTTCATAAGATTAATTAACCTACAAGAGAACCTTGACTGAGACTCTACACTGCCCTGCTCCTTGCTCCTTACCATCTGACCACTTGCCTGTTACTCTCTGTAAGGTTTTCAGGACCCATTTTGTAACCAAGTTACATGACCCATTTAGAAGACCAATTACGTCCTGCTCAATAAGTTATAAATCCTATTTAAGACTACAGCTTATGGTTCACATGTAAACACAGCAAGATGTGCCTGCATCGCATTGACACCATACATTTTATTGTACCTTCGATAAGAAGTTAAGATGACAAAGTAACACAAATGTGATTTTCAAGCAATGACAGATTGATTGTCTTTACTGAGTCACGGGGAACTGCCAAAGCTTTGCTTCTCATGATTTCCTTTACGGAGTGTTTAGTGTTCTGCCTAACTAGTCCTTCCTTGAAACACCTTCCACCAAAGGAACTTACTGACCTGTCTTGGCTGAAATACATAGATCACTAAATTGTGCAACATCACGTTATGTGAGAGCGAACCTCCAGCACTTGTTGCAGTTTCACCTGTGATCAAAAAGACATCCAGCCACTCTGCCAACAGCATTGGTTTTATCCCACAGCCACATTGGACTTATGCTAAATTTAATTCAGTAACTCATGCAGCAGTCTGCCCAGTTCCAACTATTCATTCCACACTAAGCTGGCCTCACCCTTTCTGCACCTGATACATAACACAATCCTTTCCATGCTTTTTATATTTTCACCTATACAAACAAAAAGATTCCTATTTGGCCACATGGACATATGAGGACAATTTTAAACTACAGTCATAATTTGGTACTGAATGGTTAAGAACTGATATAAACCTATATCTAAACCTATGGCTAACCAATTATATAAGCTTAAACCTAGCCAGAACAATTGTACTATTCTCCGGGAATTTTACCTTTGGCGGGCCCAGGAGCAGTTGGGCATCAGGCCCCCCGACCGTGATCAGCCCCCAACCACGATTTCACGCTGGCTGACCAGTTAACACCCATCCAATCATTGGGAGATTTGTTTTCATGTAGAGAGATAAAGCACAGCATAATTTGAATGCCAAGTTATGATCAATCGCATTTCAGGTTGGTACCATGAGAACCTTTCAGGAGGCAGTTTTTCAGCACATTTTCTTCTTGCCAACAGCCAAGTCACCACAACTCCTGAAAAGCAACAGTTAAAAAGTTCCCAGCAACCAGGGAATTTTCAACCTTTTCAAAATCAGCTGTCAGTATCTGGCGATTGGTGAGGGAAGTCTTCCTTGACGAGAGAGACAGTAGGAGGCGTCTAACTAAGCCAGGTAAAGACAAGGTTACCTGACTTGAGAGTGCTACAGTGGCAGCAGTCAAACAGCTTTGTGGAGCTGACAAAGACAAGTAAGCAGCAATCTTCAATGCTTAGATGTAACATAATGACGAATGGAGATTTCTGCTGTGAATTTGCCTCTCTGCGAACAGAAACTTAAATGGATGGATGTAAGTATTTTGGCACAAAACAAGTAAAATTGCCTTGACAATGAACAAATAAAGCGAGTATTTCTCTTGCATTTGGAGCTTTCAGGCAGGCTATACTCTTTGAACAGCCTGTTTTTATAATTTTCTTCACTTGTTACCATGTCAAAGATTCATACAATGTGACTTTACTTTTTTTAATCTTGAACTATAATGAAAATAAATTTGTCTACCAGCTATGAAATGTGATATCACCATGTTACAGATCACTTACTTGTTGAGGAAAGATGGTGGTGTAGTGGCAATATCACTAGATTAGTAACACAGAAGCCTGTTGTTTGGAGACATGGGTTCAAATCCCACATGCAGTTGGTGGAATTTAAATGCAATTAATAAAAGCTGGAATATAAAAACTAGCCTCGGTGATGGTGACATTGTGTTTAAAAACCCTTTAGGAAAGCTACTGTCCTAACCCCATCTGCCCTACCTATGGCTCCAGTCACACAGCAATGTAGTTACACAAGCACATGCTGAGGGGTTGTGGGACAGTGGTGATAGGCAGAGAATGTGGAAGAGGCAATAAACTTGCCGAAAGTGAGCATTCTTCTGCAGCTGAGAGTGTTCTGCAGCAGTTCTATTGACATGGTTGGAGTTGGGCCTCTTGAAGCATTCCTGCCCACTCAAGCAATGCAAAAGCATGAAAGTGCCACAAAATGCTCCAGAAATTTTCACTCCAGGCACAGACTGCAAAATAATGTACATTTTATGGGGCAGCAGAGCAATTGTTGCTTGTGTACACCAAGTATTTAGTTGATCAACAGGTCCTTGGGGGCAGAGAGAGTTCCTATCAGTGCAGGGATAGGTAGTGAAGCATTGGACCCAGGGACAGAGGCAGAATTCCTGTCAGAATGGACCCCGGATAGTGCAGTTTCCTTCCGAAGTGGGGACCAGGATGTTCCAGAGGTGGCATGGGAATTGGGTGGGGGCTTTGTGGGCTGTGAGGGCTGAGGGCCAGAGGGCCTAAAACTTGATGGGCAGAATTTTCTGGATGAAGTGTGGGTGGCGGGCCCCGCACATCAGCGCTTAAAATGGCGCACGCTGATGTCGGGCGAGTGTCCCAACGACACCGCGCACTGTCATGATATTTAGCTTGGGGGGGGCGCACGATGAACTGTGAAGTGTTAAGGCCCTTAACTCGGCAATCGACGCCGATTTTGAGGTGCCTATGCAATCTTCGGCTCAGCGCACGGGCCCAACAGGCAGACGGTTAAGTGACTTTTTAACAAAACTCATCCACTGGGGGATATGTGGACTCAGAGGGATTGTCAACGTTTTATGTGAAGTATTTAATGCAGAAAGTGTTTTAAACTTGCCTGCGTGATCGGTAGCAATTCGGATCGATTTCCAGCAAGTTTCTCTGTACTTTGAAGCTTCAGCTCAGCAGTCTGCAGACAGTAATCTTTATCGGGCCTGCAGCTTTCTGGAGGCCTCCATTTAGCCTGGCTTTGGGTTCTGATATGTCCACTGGAGGCAGCTCCTCTGAGGAGGAAGGGAGGGATAGAATAAGGAGGAGGCCAGGACTAGACAATCAGCCTCCAGGGGAGCCACCTTTGGGAGGCCAGGCGCAGGCACAAGTGGCGCAGGGCCAAGAGGTTGTCCAAGGTGGAAGGGGCCACAGAAGACGCCACTATCCCGCTGCCAGGGTATACAGGCGGTGAAGCAGCTACCTCAATATGACTGAAGTACAGTGCCGAAGGAAGCTCTGACTGTCAAGGGAAACAGTCAACTACATCTGTCAGATGATTGGCCCTGAGATATCTCCTAACTGTGTGGACAGACACCCCATGCCAGCAGCTCTGAAGATCACAGTTGCCCTCCACTTCTATGGCTCTGGCTCCTTCCAGGGCTTGGTGGGTGATCTTTGTGGTGTCTCCCAATCAGCTGTCCACACTTGTGTCAAGCAGGTTACAGACTCTCTGTTCAGTTGGGCATTGACCTTCATCCACTTCCACTGCGACCGGGCAAGTCAGGCACAGTGATCCAGAGGCTTCGCTGGCTTCCCCTGCGTCCAGGGTGCAATAGACTGCACACATGTGGCCAATCAAGGTGCCAGCAGGTGAGCCCGGTGCGTTCATCAACAGGAAGGGCTTCCACTCTATGAATGTGCAGATAGTGTGTGATCACAGGATGCTGATTCTACAATTCTGTGCAAGGTACCCAGGCAGCTCCCATGATGCCTACATTCTCAGACACACCCAGGTGCCAGGGCTCTTCAGTGCTCCGGCTCGGCTGGATTGATGGCTATGGATACCAAGGGCTATCCCCTCAGATGGTGGCTCATGACACCTCTCCACCATCCAAGAACAGAAGCTGAGCAGCGTTACAATAGAAGCCACGGTTCCAAAAGGGCTGTGGTGGAGAGGGCCATCGGTCTTCTCAAGATGCCCTTACAATGCCTGGACAGCTCAGGTGGTGCACTCCAGTACGCCCAGATCGCATCTCTCTTATAGTGGTAGCATGCTGCGCTCTACACAATCTTGCGCTGGAGAGGGGAGATGCAGTTGACAAAGAAGACCTTGATGCCCTAGGTGAGGCTGCACATGATGAATCCAGCAGTGGCTCAGAGGATGAGGAAGCACAAGGCAATGATGAGGGGCAGCACGCCGACCCGCTACTACACCAAGGAGGCAGGGACACCCGGGACATTTTAATCCAATGAACCTTCAGCTAGTTCCACACAAATGGATCTGCAGGACCAGCATTGCCTGGTGCATCCATACGCAGCACTTAGGTGCTACATCTTCCACTTCATCAGCTGCAACTTGAGGCTTAGAACAGAAACTTCAATGTCCATTCAAACACTCATGATATGTCTGTGAAACAGAGAAATGCAGCACAAAGGAGACCCCTCAGCCATGGTCACAGATGTGGCTTTATTCCAACATGTCAGATGGTGCCATCAAAAACATGACAAAATGTTGCTCCGACGTTGACAAATATAAATTCCCTAATCTAGGGGCAACAGAAAAGCACCAGTGACAAACCTGTGGAGTGCCTAATGTGCCTTATGCTTACGCTGCAGGTGCCTCATCTTGGTGCCGCCCCATCGCTCGGAGTAGCTTGTGAGACAGCCTGCTGACTCTGCTGTCCTGTTGGTCTCGATGACCTTGGGGCCGTTCTCTGGCTCGTGGAGCCTGTGATGGCCCCGCCTGAGAGGGAGTGGCCAGTTCCAGAACTGGAGCTCCCCAGTTGTCACAGCCTCAACGGATGCAACGGTCACTGGCAGAGGGGCAGAGGAGCCGTTGCCCTCATCCAGAACGTCCTGAGAGGAGCCCGCAGAGATGACAGGCAGCTGCTGCAACGACATGAGGTCACTTTGGACCTCCCTGTTCACCGCAAATGGATGGTCCCTGAGCTGGGACATTTGGTGCCCAGAACATTTCCCACATTGCCAATGACCACCTGTGGCCATTAGCGCTGTGAGGGCTTGCAGGTCAGAGCGTAACCCAATCAGATGCTGATCAATCCGTTGGAAGTCCCTCTCCATGAGAGTTGCCAATCTCTCAATGGAGGAAGCCTGACACTCTGAGATGAGGTTCATGCCATCACTGACACTCTGCCTGGATTCCTCCACTACAAAGACCAACTGAAGCACACCCTCATGCAACACTGCCAGGTGCTCCCGTGCACCCTGCCGCTTGTCCTGCAGCTCTTGCATGGCGGACATCTCAGAGGCACATCGTCACTGCTCGACTCAGCATGTGCCTGGTTCCCTGCAGTCCTCAGGCTGCTGGCTCCATCAACACTCTCTGTCCGTGCCATCTCCTCCAGCAATTATGACGTGCCCTCTCCACTGTGCCCTTGGACACTGGCCAACGTTATATTCCCCACTGATGTGGTAGTCGCTGCGCTGGTGCCTAGCTCGTTGAAATGATGTGACACTCATGCCAATTGATGCCCCTCAGATGTGGAAGGGGGACTCTGGACGTCCTCCTGGCGTCCATGTGGTGGTGATGCTGAAATTAACAACAAGGACAGTGCATCAGTTAGCGTTCAGTCAGTAACACCGTTCATCCCTTTCCCCCCAGGCTCATAATGCGCTCCACCTTCAAAAGCCTAAGGAGATGAACATTGGTGGAGTGGTAAATAGTCAAGAGGAGGCCCAAACATTACACACACATACAGACAGGCTGGTCAGATGGCCTAAGGAATGCCACATGGAATGTTATGTGGATAAGTGTGAGGTTATGAACTTGGGCAGGACAAACAAGGTACAGGAATACACGAGGTATGGTAGGACCGTGGAAAGTAAGGACAATTACAGGGACCTTGCTGGGCAGACTCGTTAAGGTAGCAGAGCAGAAACATAAGGCGTTTAACAAGATAAAAGCCAGACTTGCCTTTATTAGCTGAAGAATAGAATGTAGGAAAAGGGAAGTCATGTTGCAAGTACAGAAAACGCTGTCAAGGTCACAGCTCCTCATGGGAGGGGTGGCATTGCCACGGAGAGAGTGCAGAGGTACCTGACCTGGATACATGCTGGCCTGGAGAGTTGGAGTTATGAGGAAACATTGCATACACTTGCAACATTTGCCGTGGAGCGCAGGAGATTGACAGGTCACATTATTGACCTTCATACCGTTATGAGGTGTATAGACCAGGTGGACAGAAGGCAACATTTCCCCTTGGTGGAGGCATTTATTTAAGTTGAGTGCCATGAGGCTGACAGGTGAGGTGCTGAGGACCTTTTGGACAGAGTAATGTGGGACACACTGGCTGAAAGGGTGGTGGAGATACAAACCCTCCTAAGATGCAATAAGTTTTTGGATGTGCAGCAGCAATGCCATGGCATGTTAGGCCATGGGGATAGTGGTCACAAATGGGAAAAGTCAACTTGGGAAGGTACTAGAGACGTGCATCCACAAGAGGCCAAGAGACTTTTGTGTATGACCCACACGTCTATCAGTCTGTGAATGAGCAGTGTTGCTGCATTAATGGTTGCAGCAACCATCAGTGAGATGACTTTGTATGGTGGGAAGACAGAGTAGATGGGACTGTGGGCCTCAAATACCTGGCCACTGCACCCCAGCCTCACCGACACCTGCCAACCTGGCCACTTGGCTTCTTTCTAGCTCCATGGCCTGTTCTTCGAAGTGGGTCAATGTGTGCAGCATGGCTTGGCCACCAACAGTGAGCAAACGCTCTTGGGTGTTGTGTTCAGTTTTCGCCTGCAGAACAGGAAACACCATTTATTGGGGCTGGTCGCTCATGTACTCTGCAAGCGCACGGCACACCCAACCACAGTGACCCATCTGAGGCTTCCAGCAGCTCCTGTCCACACTACTGGTGATCACTCACCAGATGATAGTACAGCTGCTCCCAACCCCCTCCCCCAACGGCCACCTTGGACACATTCGGCATCCATCACTTTCAATAACACATGGGTCTTAGCGGAGGTGCAACTAGGTGTAGCGCTGAGGCCAGCAGATGGCTCTTGGCCATGACATCTTGAGGCTCCCCTTCCACCATCTCATCACCATCAATAAGACATGTGTTGGATTTTGAGTCTGTGCCTAGCTGCCTATCCTGCAGGTTGCCCCCAGACTACTTAAATGCAACAAACACCAACATATGCTGCGGGGAAAACCCATCTCCTCCTCAACCATTAAAGCTGATGTAAGCATGGTCACTATCTATTTGCACACCCAGCGTGCGCCAAATGCCCAATGCAGTAACGACACTAAGACGTGGGGGGGGGGCCTCAAAGGCTAAGGCTACCTGCTGGGTTAAATGGCCAAGGCCAACATGGTATCCTTCCAGAGTGCAACAAATCATTGAAGCGCTTATGGCACTGGGTCCCTGTGCGCTGCACAGCATCTAGAGAGCTGACCACCTCCGCCACCTCCTGCCAGGCTCGCTTTGTGACGTGGGGGGCCCTCCTCCTCCCATTCTGGGGAAACAGGACCTCTCGCCGTGCTGCCACCTTGTCAAAAAGGGCAGCAAGGCAGGCATCCGAGAACCGAGGGCCTTAATTGGCCCGCCCATGCAAAATGGCGACACGGCCTGAATCGCCGGCGGCAATCGGCTCCGTGGGGTTGCCCACGATTGGGTCAGCCCCGCCTGCCCAACAAATGGAAAATTCAGCCCAAGGAAACAACTGGGACGGCGTGCCAGAGAACTGAGGCAGGCCTTTTAAATAGCCTGCCTCAGCATTCGGCAGCCCCTGTGTCCACCTCCGATCTGCGTTCAGGGGTAGTGGGGCTGACTCCAGCCCACACCTGCCTTCCCAGAGTGAAAATCAAGCCTGACGGGGCATTTTTTCTCGAGGCAGGTGTGGCAAGCCAGAAAATTGCCCAACTCCTGTACCCTGCCTCAGGAACAAAAATGCAGCCCCACATATCACCACACCCTTTAGCACTGGAAGAAATAACCCATTTAGTATAAGAGACGACAGTGGTTACATCATAATATAGTGAGCACCATCTGAGCATCCATTAATAATTTATGAAATATTGCTGCAAAACTAACCTTTTAAAACATAAAAGGGCAGAAAATGGACCATGTTAACCATGTTTTACTGTTTGGCTACAGCTATGCGCAACTTTGGACATCAAAGTCCTATGCCCAGAGCACACTCTAAAAACATCTGCCCAAATTGGGTTAGGCCATTTTGCAGGCCTCCACGGCAGCTGCCTTTCACTGGCTAGCCTATTCTGAGCCCAAAAACGAGCCTGGGTGAACCTCTAGCCCCAGAAAGTGCTGTGTATTTGCACAGCAGTGGGATCGGATGTTGCAATAAAGCATTGATTCTGATGCCCTATCTCACCTCAAGCCTCATTCTATCATTTGGACAGATCATGCACTCTCTCCCTTTGTAGCACAGCAGCACAGATCATTCACATAGATGAAAATAAATGGTGTTCTCTTAGTGAGATAGACAGCTCCGTAGAGGCATATGGAGCTTGATTTTCGTTCTTGAGAGTGGGCTGGGTGGGAGTTTTAAAATATGGAATCGGGCAATCTGATTCTATTCCCAACATCCATAGGATAAGATGCCCAGGCAAAGCCTGACAAGTCATCAGCAGTGTGATTCATCTTTAACCTCACCGCAGTGAGAGTCCAGTGTTATCTTGCTTGGCAGCATTAGCAGCACAGTGGGAGAAGCTGTCCAGGAGTTGCTGAGGTCAGTTTTAGAGCTGTACCTGGCTTTAAGCTCCTTGTGGGGCCAGGAGGAGGGGGGTTGCGACCGCCAGGACTTACAAGTAACCATATGCCTCCTGATTACAGCCTAAAACTTTATCACTGCCCGCAACCCCCAGCCCCCTTTTGCTTTCCTTCTCCCCTGCTGGGGATTGTTCCCACAGGTCCACCGCTACGGAATCCTGCAACTAAACATCGGCTCTTGCTGCCCATAAGATAAACAACCTGGTCAGCTGTAAGACACGACCTTGTAGTGATTTACTTAACTGAGGGCCTGCCATTAAGATCAGTTGGAGCTCCATATTCCCAGCCTAGTCGGATTCTTCCATTGCAGGGTCCCCCACACACTCCCTGCCTCCCCATTAATATCGGAGCCACTATCTGTGCAAACAAGCAGTACTGGGAAAGGATCCATCTGTTTGCAAATTCCTTGGCCTAGATTTTCCCTCCAGATGGGAAACAGAAATCATAACCGTTTCTGGATCCCTGACCTAACCCTATGTGAGGGAGGGATGGGGGAACAGTCACTCTTTGGGATTTTCACAGGGGTGCCTTCTTAATTGGCATATAGATATGTTCTCCTTCCACTTGAGGACATTGGGTGGGTTCTCGAGGCTGGAGGACCAAAAAGAGGCCTGCCAGCTTGTGAGCGGCAGAAATCTGCAGTTGAAGGTAAATCCGACAAAGGGTGTTTTAATATGGAGGCACCCTCTCTCAAACTTTTTTCAAATCATTAATTAAAAAATAGATTCAGCAGCCAGACCACCCCTTTGGGGTGGCTCAGGGGAAAGGGGCCCTCTACTCGGTGTTCTGTGGCTGCTCCTGCACTCAGGCAAGGAGGAAGGGCCTCAAGGCCTGGTTGGACTCCTAGCCCCCTCAGCCTGCCAACAGGTGACTGCCTCTGGGTACCTAAACTAGCCTCTGCCAGTGCGGGAACCTGGAGGCTGACTGTAAAATCCCAACTGACCTCCATTAATTGGTCTCAGTTAGGCCCTTACCAAGTCTAACAGCTATGCACCATGTATAGGTGAGCAGCCCTGTTGGCCCCAATCCCATCTCCGCAGGGATGGCCAAAGTAGGCCCACAGGAGCTGGGGAACTGGCATGCTGCCAGTGGGGTTTATTTTCGGCCCTGTCCACCCACCCCTGATCTCACCACCATCCCCCCCCCCTCCAGTGGGGGCCAAAAATCCAGTTCATTGACTCAAATTGACATTAAAGCTCTCCTGCACTGTTTACTGGTGTTAAAACTGTGTAAATAAACATTATATTAAAGTGGCATTTACTGTGCTCATAAAACCACAACCTTCATTCGCCTTATAATTCATCTTAGTCTTTATAGATTTCTACATCACACTACTGGTAGATGGCAGTTGATAGCAAAGTCTACCGTTTATATTAAAGTGTCAGATGAAACAAAGAACCAATTTAATAGCTGATAACAGTGCTAGAAGAAAGGAACACTGTAGGGATCTAATGGATGGATTTGTTGCGTAAAGCTTAGCTGTACTGGAGTAATAGTTCAGGGGAAACTCTTTGTGATATACTTTCAATAGCGCTGATCAGATTTTGCCATTTGTCTTCACTAATCTGTTAATGTATCATGAACAGCACTCAGTTAATTCATTCATCCATACTATTCTTGGATCACAGAACAGCAGATCTGAGCATGTCCCTGGATTTTAGTGGCATTCTCGATGCACAGCGTGGCCAGTCTCACTTACTGTTCTGTGTGGTCCCCACAGGAGCAGCAGCCAATATCAGCTTTCTGTTTATTGTTGTAGTACTTTAAATGGCCTTTGAGGAACATGCAAGTGATCCCCAGACCCTAGTCTTTAAGCCTGTTGTCAAGATAAATTAATTTCTGTAGAAGCACACTACCCCTATGATGCTATCTTGGAAATGTAGGATTAATGGAGTCTCTATACAATTGCTTTCCAGTGTGCCACTAGTGGAGTGGAGGAGGGGAATGAGAATAGAGCAGAAGATAAACAATAACAAGAATTACCAACATTACAAACTAAATTTACACACTAGTGAAAAGAGGTTAGTGTTGAAAAAAATCATATTCGCCCCACGCAGCTCAGCATCTTATCAGCGTTTCCTGAGACATCCTACCCCCTTGATAAGCCAAGGACAATTTGAGCAATCAAAATTCAGTGTGTGTAATTACAGCTACTTGCACAGCTGAATTCGGTAACATGCTGTGTTGTAACTAGGTCTTAGACTCAAGAACATGCAGAGTTATCTGATTTAAAGAGAAAAGGTACCTTCTTGTCAAATATTACAACATGCATTCCCAAATGAAGAAAATTCGAACACACTGCACACTGTTTAACATACTCGAACCACTAGAAAAATACTGTCAATTCTAAAGTGGCAAAGGTATTAATGCTTTGTATTAAAGTCCCTCAGCCCTCTATTTTAACACAGGTCTTAATATTTTGTATAATGTTCCTCATCCTCCATTAATATGTCATATTAATCTTTTGTATAATGTAGCAAAGATAAATATTTCATACCAAGTTGTTTACTGTTTGTACAATTGAGCACATCAAATTCATTTCAGATCCAATGGGCTGTGGATTGAGTGTTCTCAACACAAATGGCACGCATCAGTTGGAGAATCGTTGTGAAACCTGCTAAGTTTCAATGGGGGAGGCCATTCAGAAGCCAGCAGCTCTGGTAAAATGTTCTTTAGCATCTCTGAACTATTTATGCAGCCTTCCAGGTTTTAAACCTTTTACCTCACTTGGAGGATTCAAGAAATCCTGCATCTGTATGCTGACTGCCTTCTGCCTCCAGCTCCTTTGTGTCTGTCAGCCACATAGCTTTTGTATGTCAACTGTTGGTACTGCTTCCAGGTCAAAGATCACCAGCTCACATGGACCAATATTTCTGATTTTCCAAGAAAATTATAATTGATCCCTTTACAATTGATGCAAACTCTTAAAAGTCCTTTTCAAACTTTCTTAAGAGCAATTACAGTCTCCACAGACACTTTAAAGAAACTACAAATGTCCCTTGCTGTACTGCTTATGAGTTACAGGGGCAATAGCAGCATGAATACACAATTGACTAATTGAGAGAGAAGAGAATTTTTAGTGAATAGCAATTATTTGAACTGGGGCGAGGTATACAGTGGATCTCCCCAAGGTTCACCACTAGGACCACTGCCCATTTCAATATGCATTAATGACTTGGACTTGGGGATACAGGGCACAACTTTGAAATTTGCAGATGAAACAAAACTTGTAAGTGTAGTAAACAGTGAGGAGGGTAGTAATAGAATACATGAGGACATAGACTGGCTGGTGGAATGGGCAGATGCAATTCAACATAGAAAAGTATAAGTTCAAGCATTTTGGTATGAACAATGAGGAGAGAAAATGAAAGCTAAATGGTACATTTTAAAGTGGATGCAAGAAGAGAGAATCCTGGGGGTATTTGTATACCATCCTGACTTGGAAATATATCGCCGTTCCTTCACTGTCACTGGGTCAAAATCCTGGAACTCCCTCCATAACAGTACTGTTGGTGTACCTACACCAAATGGACTGCTGCAGTTCAAGAAGGTAGCTCACCACCAGCTTCTCAAGGACAATTAGGGATGGGCAATAAATGTTGGTCAGCGACACCCACGCCCCATAAATGAATTTTAAAAAAACACAATTCTTCAATGAAGGCAGGACTGGTTAACAAAGCATGTTATAAAGCAGAAGGGATCCTGGGCTTTTTTAATTAGAGGCATAGAATACAAAAGCTAAGAAGTTATGTTACACGTGTAGAAAGCACAAGTTTGATTGCCTGCTGGAGTATTGTGTTGAATTCTGGGCACCACTCTTTAGAAAGGATGTGAAGGCTCTAGAGAAGGTAGAAATGAGAATTACAAAAATAGCTCTAGCGATGAGAGATTAAAGTTATATGGATAGATTGGAGAAGCCGGCCTTTATTACCCACACACTACTCAGAGGGAAAAAAAAGGCCAAGAGCAACTTTGATAGGGATTGATTATCAGAGGGCATAGATTTAAGGTGATTTGCAAAATAACTGGTGGTGACATGAGGAAAAATTCTATAAAGCAATGAATAGTTAGAATTTGGAATGCACTGCCTGATTGGGTTGGGGGGGGCGGGGGTGGTGGGGGTGGGTACAAGTTCAGTAAAAGCCTTCAAAAAGACTTGGATAAATACTTGGAGAAAAAAATTACAGGGATATGGAGAAAGAACTAGGAAGAGGGGTTAACTGGATTGCTCTTCGAAAAGGCTATCACAGACTTGATGGACCGAATGGCCTTAATCAGTGCTATATTATTCAATGATTCTCTGATAGCTTAGAATAATTACCCAATAGTCTCACATTAACAACTAAAAACATTCGGTCTCATGCTTTCAGGAGTAAATGAGTTTTTTAACGGCATAATAAGCAGTGACTTGAACAGCCTGACTGGTTCTGAAAAACTAATTTTATAAATATCAAAATTCATTCCATCAGAAAAAAAATTGTTTTGCTAAATTTTAGAAAAAAAATTATTTATTTTAGTTTTTCTGTTTTTGTATTTTATCTCTTTCCATTAATCCCAACTTTTATTCTGCTTCCTGTACAATGACTTAAAAATAATTTATATTTCTTGTTTTTGACTTCCAGGCTTGCAGGCTGCATGCCGCAGTGAAGATCACCGACCTGATTGGCTGAAGAGTCCTTAATGCATAACCAAGTCACAGACACCATGGGCCAGATTGTCAATGCGGGAATTTCAGATCCCGACCCCATGCCTCAGTTACATCACTCATGCGGAGCAAAATGTTAATGTCCTACTTGGCAGGAGGTGAGCTTGGCCCCCAGTTAATGATGCCAAATTTCTCCAGGAGGTGGGAGCTGCCTGCACCTAGTGCTAGCAACAGAGGCAGGCGGCAACCATGTTGGGGCATGCCACTGCCTTGCAAATAGAGCAGGTAACTCCTCAGAGGGCCAACAGCATAAAGCCATGAAATGGAGGGCAACCAGGCAAAATTGAAGGACTATACACATTCCAGCGTAGGATACCTGAGGGTCCAATGATTTTAGGCATTAATAAAAACTTTTCCATCACCCAGCTGTGCACTAACATGTTGTGCCAGACTGTTTGAGGTCACCAAAATCAACATTAAAAATTGCAGTGCTGACCTCCCTCCTGCCATTAACAAGCTCTGAAGGGAGCTTAAGGGGCTGTTAATTGGAGATGAGCTGGTTCCTATTCCATCCCCCTGCCAGCACTTTGAAAATTAAAGAGTGTCCTGTAGGCACCAAATTTCAGAGATTGCATCTGGGAACGTAATCTTTAAATCACACTTGTGCCTGACCCCAACCCCACCAGCATTTGGAAATCCAGCCCCACAGACCCTCTGTAGTAAGTGCCATAGAAATATTCACTAGCCAGCCTGTGAACAGTCTCTGGGCAACTGTATGTATGGGGAATGGTTTCTTTGCACTCAGAGCAAATTCTGGGCAAATGTTTTATATATGCTTCCAGTTCAGAGAAAGATCTCTTAAAGCACCTTTCATAACCTTAGCACATTGCCAAACACTTTACAGCCAATTAAAGAGCTTTGAAATATAATAGCTAGTGTAATGTGGGGAAATGCAGCAGGCCATTTGTGCCTCAAAAAGCAATGAATAGATAATGATTTTGAGGTTATGGTTGCAGGACGAACATTAGCCAGGACACTGGGGAGAATTTCCTTGCTCTTCTTCAAATAGTGCCATGGAATCTTTGACTCTGACTGGAGAGGGTAAATGGGTTTTACACCTGAAGGACAGGAGCACCTCTGACAGTGCAATGCTACCTCAGTACTGCATTGAAGTGTCAGCCTAGAAATGTTTTCATTTGTTTACGGGATGCCGGGATCACCAACGAAGGCAGCATCTATTTATTACCCATTCCAACTGCCCTAGCGAGGGTAATAGTGAGTTAATTGCTTGAACCACTGCAGCCCTTGTAGTGTTGGTACAAGCACAGTGCTGTTGGGGAGAGAGTTCCAGGATTTTGACTCAGTGACAATCAAGGAATGGCGATATATTTCCAAGGTCAGGTGGTCTGTGACTTGGAGGGCAACTTGCAGATGCTGATGTTCCAAGGCAGCTGCTAGCCTTGCCCTTCTACATGGTAGATGTCCCAGTTTTAGGAGATGTTTTCAAAGGAGCCTTGGTGAGTTCCTGCAGTGCATCTTGTACATGGTACACACTGCTGCTACTGTGCGTCAGTGGTGGAGGGAGTGAATGTTTAAGATGGTGGATGCGGTGCCAATCAAGCAGGATCTTCTGTCCAGGATGGTGTTGAGCACCTTCAGTTCTGTTGGATCTGCACTCAACATGGCAAGTGGAGAATATTCAATCACATTCCTGCCTTTTGCCTTGAAATGCTTTGGAGACCCAAGCAATGAATCGCTTACTGCAGAAGATCCAGTCTCTGACCTGCCACAGTATTTATATTGCTGGTCTAGTTAGGCTTCTGATCAATAGTGACACTTAGAATGTAGATTCAGCAATGGAAACGTCATTAAATATCAAGGAGAGACAGTCATTGCCTGAGGATTTTGTAGCGCAACTGTTACTTTCCCAGCCCAAGCCTGAATTTTGTCCATATCTTACTGCATATGAGCATGGCTACTTCATTAGCTGAGGAGTTGTGAATGTAGCTGAGCATTGGTAAATTATCAGTGAGCGTCCCACTTCTGGCCTTAACATGGAGGAAAGGTCATTGATGAAGCAGCTGAAGATGGTTGTGCCCCGAGGAACTCCTGCAGTGATGTCCTGGGTCTGAGATGATTGACCTCGAACAGCCACACCCTTTGTGCTAAGTATGAATTCAACCACTGAAGAGTGGTTTCCCTTGGTTCCCATTGACTTCAATCTTACAAGGGCTTCTTGATGCCACTCAGTGAAATGTTGTCTTGATGTCAAGAGCAGTCGCTCACACCTCATCTCTGGAATTCAGCTCTTTTGTCCATGTTTGGGCCAAGACTTTAATGAGGTCTGGAGCTAAGTGGCCCTGGTGAAACCTAAGCTGTGCATCAGTGAGCATGTTGCTGCTGTGTAAGTGTCACTTGATACCACGGTCAACAGCACCTTCTATCATTTTGCTGATGATTGCCATTAGGCTTTCCTATCATCATAAGGCCAAAAGTGGGGATGTTCACTGATTATTGCACGATGTTCAGTACCATGACAGCAACATGTACAACCTACAAGATGCACTACAGCAACTCACCAAGTCTCCTTAGACAGCACCTTCCATACCCACAACTGCTACCCTCTAGAAGGTCAAGGGCAGCTGGTGCATGGAAACACCACCACCTGGAAGTTCCCTTCCAAGTCACTCACCATCCTGACTTTGAAATATATCGCCTTTCCTTAACTGTCACTGGGTCAAAATCCTGGAACTCCCTTCCTAACAGCACTGTGGTGCACCTACACCACATGGACTGCAGTGGTTCAAGAAGGCAGCTCACCACCACCTTCTCAAGGGCAATTAGGGATGGGCAATAATTGCTGGCCTAGCCAGCAAAGCCCACATCCCATGAATGATTTTTTAAAAAGGCTGGTTGGGAAGGTAATCAACCAGATTGGATTTGTTCTGTGTGGTAACTATGGTTTTATGTAATGTGTGGTATACCCTTAAGAAGAATGTTATAATGGAAGACCACATGCTCTTGTATAACAAATAGAGGAGTAGTGCGGACTAGCTCTGCAGTTCGTTCGTAGTCAGTAGGAAGTCAGTAATATGTAAGTGAGCAGCAGAAGTATGTAGATAGAGTTTGGTGTAGAAACACATGTGTAGCTGCTGAGTACCTTGTAAATAAACAGAATGCGTTCCACCTAAGAAGTGTCTGCTGAACTACTCTATCTAAAGTACCAATGCAGTTACCCCGCAACAAGCATGCAAGTGGCACAAAAGTTACAACAAACTGGCAACGAGGATAAAACAAGGATAAAGCAGAGACCCAACAAACCGTGACAAGCAGAAAGAAGAAAAAAGGACAGAAGAAAGATACAATAAACTAGCCTCGAGGGTAAAATCACAGAGGAAATCAAAAGAATCGAAATCAGGCTGTACCTCGCACAGTCAGAGCAAGTAGAAGTTTCCGTTCAACTTTTCGAAGCAATACCCTCAAAGCATGCCACGATTTGGGAGAATTGATCCATTCAATTCAGCTATGCACTATTGGTCTCATTATATAGAATGCCTCATGTTCTATTTCCAAGAGAACATCATTATGGGGGAAGAGAAGAGGTGGGTGAGGCCCTTATCTACATGTGGGAATGGCTTAATTCAAAGTTTGATGGCACCCAGTGCCTTAGATTCAAAAACTTGTGATGAATTGGTGGACCTTGTGCAGGGTCATTACCAGCCAAAGCCCTTGATAATGATGCAACACCAAGTATAATTCAAGGAATAGAGCCACTGGGGGAGACAGTTGCTTGGTATGTGGCGATTTGAAACAGTTAACAGAACACTGCGAGTTTGGTACATTTTTAAACAGTATGCTCAGAGATCGTTTAGTGTGTGGTGTGAATGAGGACACAATTCAGAAGAAATTATTGTCCAAATCAAATTTGCATTTTAAGAAAGCTCTAGAGATAGCACTGGCCATGGAAAGCACAGTAAGGGATTCAAAAGCTACCCAGGGGGCACAAAATGGCACCATCCTCCACATTGGAAGGGAAGCCCCAGCCAAAATGGGTACGAAAATGCAAGGGTCTGCAGAGAAGTGGGAAACAGCCAGTGCTAACAGAAAAATAAAAAGAATTGACTCAGCAGCAAAAATATGGAATAATGGCAACAGAGCTGGAAATAAGTAGACTAGTAACAATTGGCAGTTTAAAAAAATCAAATGTTTTTATTGTCATTGAAATGGACACAAAATGAGACAGAATAAGGAAAGAATCAGTCAGATTTTCAAGCAAAAGAGAAAACCCCGTGAGATTTACAGTGTAGAAGAGCCTGAAGCAACAGATTCAGATACTTATTCATTATTTAATTTGAAAGTAGGGAAAACAGAGCCAATTTATGTAACATTAAAAGTGAATAGCAGACCTATTCATATGGAAGCGGACACAGGAGCTTCCACTACAGTGATTGGTGAGCATATATTTCAATATTTGAAGAATGGAGAACATGACTTAAATTTGGAAGAAACTGAAGCCAATTTAAACATTTACATGGGTGAAGGCATCCAAGTCAAAGGCATAAGTAGAGTTACTGTCTCTTACGGGAGCCAATCGGTAAAACTACCAGTGTTCGTATTGAGAGGTAGAGGACCAAGCCTCCTAGAGCAAAACTGACTGAGGGAAATCAACCTTGATTTGCCATGGAGATTCCAAAAAGGAAGCTGAAAACATTCCTGTTTTGAAAAAGGAGTGTGTAAGGGCGCAACAATTGAAGAGAAGCAGGCTATCTTAAATCAGAACATGGTAGAACAGCAAAAGGAACTCGAGGAGACCCTGCCTGATGACAGAGTTCAAGACAAGGTGAGCGACCTCCGAAAGGAGAAAGAAAACCTGCTGAACGGCCTTCAGACCTGACAAGATTCCCTCAGTCTAAGTTTGTGCCACTGGAAAAGTATGAAAAGAAACAGAAAGAATTCAACACTTCTCTGAACGAACTGAAGGATGAGTTGACATAACAGAGCTCAATTTTCCAGGAGGCAGCAAACAAATACAAAAGCAAGATGGAAGAGCTGAAGAACCAGCTACATGAAGCCAAAGAGCTTTTGGAGGCAAAAGTCGCAGAATCTTCCAAGAAATAGACAGATGAAATTCTGGGAGACTCAACCATTGGTTTCACTCAAGTCAAGCTTACATCTGAGAGTAGTCTGGCCAGTATGGAAGTCAAAAAGAAAGTCGAGATTAAAATTAATATTAAAAAGATGAAGGCCCATTGAAAGAAGACACAGAAACACAAAGAGGGCACTGATCCTGGCAGCATACGATATACATTTGTACATAGGCCTGGAAATCAAATTGCAAACGCTGATGCCCTTAGTCGTTTGCCTTTACAAGAAAATGATGAAGATGCTCCAGTTCCGCAAGAAATCAAGTTATTGTTAAATTTCTTAGATTCATCTGTATGTGCTAGACAGATCAGAGACTGGACAAGTAGGGACCCAGTCCTATCCCAAGTATGAGAACAAGTGTTTTAGGGTTGGTCACAAGAGCCTGTGTCTGATAAAATGAAACGTACTTTAACAGAAGATATGAAATAACCAGCCAGCATGGTATCCTATTGTGGGGAGCACGAGTGATTGTTCCTCTAAAGGGAAGAAAGCCATTGTTAATTGAACTACGAAGTGCACCTCCAGTAATATCCCAAATGAAGACCATAGCACACAGCTATCTATGGTGGCCTGGAATGGATGGAGAAATAAAGAGCTTAGTGAAGAATTGTGTGTAGTGTCAGCAATTGCAAAAGTTACTTTCAACAGCTCTGTTACACCCTTGGGAGTGGCCAGGAAGGCCATGGGTACGATTACACATTGACTATGTGGGAACTTTCACAGGAACAATGTTTCTGCTCATTGTAGATGCGCACTCAAAATGGATGGACACATGTGAGGTGAAGTTATCAACATCTTCTGCTACAACTGAGAAGCTACATCAAAGTTTTGCAATTAATGGAGTACCAGAAGTGGTCATATCTGATAACGGCACAGCATTTACGAGTTCTGAGTTTCAACAGTGTATCAACCTCGATGGTATAACTCATGTGAAAACTTTGCCATAGAAACCTTCTACAGCTAGACTGGCTGAAAGAGTAGTTCAAACGTTCAAGTCTGGCATGAAAAAGTTAACTGGAGATTCCATAGCAACCAAGTTAGCACGCTTTCTTTTTCATTATAGGACCACCCCTCTTACAACAACAGATGCCACACCTGCGGAATTATTAGTGAAATGAGTAAAGTGGGAGGAATGTGGTAACTATGGTTTTATGTAATGTGTAGTATACCTTTAAGAAGGATGTTATAATGGAAGATCAGATGATCTTGTATAACCAATAGAGGAGTAGCACAGGCTAACTCTGCAGTTAGTTAGTAGTCAGTTGGAAGTCCGTAGTCTGCAAGTGAGCAGCAGAAGTATGTAGATAGAGATTGGTGTAGAAACACACATGTATAGCTCAGGCTGAGATTGAGCTTAATAATGTCAAACTTAGGGGGGTTGCCGAAAAGGTGTCAAGGAAGTCAGAAAACTAGACACAACTGGCATAGTCGTGAGAGGAAATTTACTGTGGGAGAGACAGTATATGTGAAGGACTTTGGAGAAGGACCAAAGTGGTTGCCAAGTGAAATAAGTGTAGTGATTGGACTTCTATCTTATCATGTGAAGGTGGAAGACTGAGTCATACAGAGACATGTGGATCATTTGAGGAAGAGAGAGACAAATCATCTATAAATGATTCCACCAGTGTTCACGACAGAGTCAACGTTTCCTGTTGAGAGAACTCAACCTAGTACAGATGTGTCTGAAGTGCCTGTTGCACCTATAAGAGTTGAGGAAACAGATGTGTAGGTAATCGCCGAAGAACCCGATGTTCAGAGAACTCCAGAAAATGAGATTTCTAACAAAGCATCTGAAGTTGTAGAGCTGAGACTTTCTGCATGTCTAAGGAAACCCCCCAGAAAGACTGAATTTGTAAATTACTTATCTGTGTAAATAATTTGCTAATTTGAAAAGATTGTGATTATAAATGTAAAAAAATGTTTACGAGTAAAGTGGGAGGAATGTGGTAACTATGGTTTTATGTAATGTGTAGTATACTTTTAAGAAGGATATTATAAAGGAAGATCAGATGATCTTGTATAACCAATAGAGGAGTAGCACAGGCTAACTCTGCAGTTAGTTAGTAGTCAGTTGGAAGTCCGTAGTCTGCAAGTGAGCAGCAGAAGTATGTAGATAGAGTTTGGTGTAGAAACACACGTGTAGCTGCTGAGTACCTCATAAATAAACAGAATATGTTCCACATAAGAAATGTTTGCTGAACTACTCTATCTAAAGTACTAACTTCATCACCCTGCAACAAGCATGCATGTGTGACTTGCAAGTCACAACATCCTGCTTTTGTGGACAGGACATAGCTGGACAATTTCCACTTTGTCGGGTAACTGCCAGTGTTGCAGCTGTACTGGAACAGCTTGACTAGAAGAACAGCTAGTTCTGAAGTGCATCTTCAATGGGATATAGCCTTTTTTGTATATAATGTGCTCAGCCTTTTCTTGGTATTGTGAGGGGTGATCTGAATTGGCTAAATATTGGCTTCTGTGATGGTGGGGCTCTCAAGAGGGGACTAAGATGGATCATCCACTCAGTACCTCCAGCTTAAGATGTTGCAAATGCTTCAGCTTTACCTTATACACTCATGCACTGAGCTCTGCCACCATTAAGGATGATGGAGATGTTCATAGAACTTCTACCTCCTGTGAGCTAGTTTAAGTTGTCCACCACCTTCATGATTGGATATGATAGCACAGAAGAGCTTGGGTCAGATCCATTGATTGATGAAGAGCTTCTGCTTTAGGTGCAATTGGCAAATTGGGGACAAATTACATTCAAAGTTGCGGTAGTTTCCGGAAGTGTATTTTTTGCTCAAGTATCTGCTCAAACTCATTTGCATACTGCTAAATGCAAATCCTTCAATAAGCCATTAAAATGGGCAACATTTTAGAATGTAATTTTTAGTTTGCATGAAAATGAATTCTGTGATATATTTATGAGTGGTAAACTCGTGCATCTTTTTAATAGAATGGAAACGGGGTCTAGATTAAAAAAAAGTATTCCTAATAAGGTCCGCCACCTGTTCGTCGTCTAATTTTTTAAAAAACTGAAAATGATGTTAAAAGACAATACAGAACCATTTACTAGTTTCATTACTATATAATAGTCAGTTTCTGAATAAATTAATTAGTTTTGAGATTTAACAGTTATTTAAATTTTTATCCATTTGTACCTAAAAACAAAACTTAATTCTCAGAGCCTCCTCAAAGACTTGCCAATTGCAGAAACTCGTTATGGTGATTAATCCGATTTGAGGGTGTGGCCAGTTTGTGGGCGGGACCAGCTTCCAGTGCGGTGTTCTTTACACTAGCACAAGAGATGGCGGAAACTCAGTTTGTGCTGAACATAACTTGGGCTTGAAATTTCTTGATCCTTTGTACTGCTTTGGCCAATTTCAGACAAATTGCACCAAATGAAACCAGCAATCACTCTTGCTCGGTTCACCTGCTTCTCTCTGGCAAGAGAGCATGAAATGAAGTCACCTCACTTGATGTGAAAAGACCCAGTTGCTTCCCTTATGCCACAGTGGATGGCAAATTGTGAGATCCTATTAATGTTTCCAGCATCAGCCTGGGGCAAGCCACTTGCATAAATGTTCATTACCATAGTCACCTTCATAGCCACTGGTATTGCTGTTCTTGTCCTGCTCTGAGATTGCAGTTATGGCTGCAGTGGTGAACAGATTTCTGTGACAGCCTTCTTAGTAAAGCACAGATGTCTCAAACAGTGGCCATCACTGAGGTTTATTTAGCTGAATTGCTCCCTGAACACCCTGGGCAGATATGGCCTACTGCTGGAACCCCAGTCTCCCCTCTCTTCCTACCTCTTTCACCAGCTTTTCCTGCTCTGCGTGGTTTCTTCTCATTCTCTTAGTCATACTCACTTACAGGGGGAAGGCATACTAATGCACTCATGCCTGGGAGCAACTGGTTTAAGAAGCCTTGAAAAAGTACTCCATAGCCTGCCCCACCACTCCCAGCGGACTTTTGCAACTTGAAAAAACCAGCAGCAAACCTGTAAATGGTTGACGTTTCCTTTACTGGGTATTCTTCCTGCTGCTGAGAGTCATGTTCAGCCATGCATGGTTAAGGAAGGCCATTGGCTGGAGCTTGGAGCTCCAAAATAGCAGTGCTGGCATCATATTTTGGCATTCCTAGGGTGAAGGGGTTGTCTTATGAGGAAAAGTAAAGGAGTTTAGGACTATACTCATTGGAGTTTAGAAGAATGAGAACTGATCTGATCAAGAAGTGATCTTATTTATTTATCCTATAACTAAAGAGGAGGTTGATAAATGTGGGCCCTTTAGAGCAGATACAGGTGCTAATTTAATGGGGAATAAGGAAATGGCAGAGACATTAAACTTTTTTTTGTTTCTTTATTCACTGCAGAAAACATAACAAACATTCCAGAGCTTGTGGGGGACAAATGGTCTAGTGAGAATGAAGAACTTAAAGAAATCAGTGTAGGTAAAGAAACAGTATTAGAGAAATTAATGGGATTCAGTGGTGCCGAATTCCCTGAACCTGATTGCCCGAATCCTTGGGTTTTAAAAGAGGTAGCTGCCTAGATAATGGATGCATTGATTTTGATCTTCCATAATTTGTTAGATTCCTGTACAGTTCCCAAGGACTGGAAGGCAGCAAAGATAATCCTGCTATTTAAGAAATGAGGAAAACTGAAAAAGAAGAACTATTGACCAGTTAGTCTCAGGGCAATAGCAGGCAAAATGTTAGAATTTATTATTGGGGATATGGTAACTGGACACTTAGTAAGTCATAAAATGGTTAAGCAGGGTCAGCATGGATTTATGAAAGGGAAATCATGTTTGCCAAATCTGTTAGTGTTTTTTGAAGATGTAGTTAGTAGAATGGGTAAGGGGGAACCAGTGGATGAGGTGCATTTGGATTTTCAAAGCATTCAATAAGGCGTTACACAAGAGGTTACAACATAAAATTAGGACCCATGTGATTGGCTAATATATTAGCATGGACTAACAATTAGTTAATAGATAGCAAACAAGAGAGTAGGAATAAATGGGACATGTTCGGTTGGTAAGCTCTAACTAGAGGAGTGCCAAAAGGATCAAGACTGGGTTTCAGTTATTTACAATTTATATTAATGACTTAGTGGAGGGGACTGAATGTAATGTATCCAGCTTTCTGATGACATGAAGTTAAGTTGGATAGTGAGCGATGAGAGGGATGCAAAGAGGCTGCAAGGGGATTTGGACAGGTTGGGTGAGTGGGCAAGAACATTGCAGATGGAATACAATGTGACAAAATTATCAAATTTGATAGGAAAAATAAAAAGCAGAATATTTTTTGACCAGCGGCTGGAATGTTACAGCTCCTCGGGAGCATGGTGACAGGTGTTGGGGACAGTCAAGTGGCACCGTTCCTGGCCCTAAGGCAATTGTAGCAGTAGTGGGTGAGGCATTAGGCAGCCCACTCACCCATGGGCTAACTGAGACCCTTTAGTGACCAATTTATAGCCACTTAAGGACCTCCTCCATTCGCTGGCATTTTCCGCATGGCGGGGAAGGCTGACGTCAAGTCTTTCTACATGAATCTCAGGAAATTAGCATGCAAGTACAGCAAGCGGTTAGGATGGAAAATAATATGTTAACTTTTGTTACAAAGGGACTGGAGCATAAGAGTAAAGACATCTTACTAAAATTGCACAGGACATTGTTGAGTCCAGACCTGGAGTACTGTGTGCAGTTTTGGTCTCCTTACTTAAGAAGGTACATACCTGCCCTCGAGGGAGTGTAATGAAGGTTCACTAGACTGGTTCCTAGGATGAGATGATTGTCCAATCAGGGAAGATCGAATAGGCTAGACCAATATTCCCTGAAGTTTCAAAGAATGAGAGGTGAACTATCTGATATGTAAAATTCTTACGGAGCTTGGCAGGGTAGAAGCTCAGAAAATGTTTTCCCTAGCTGGGAAATCTAGGACATGGAGGGGTCGCAGAATAAGGGGTCAGTCAGTCAGAATTGAGATGAGGAGAAATTTCTTCACTCAAAAGGCTGTGAATCTTTGGAATTCTCCACCCCAGGGAGTTTTGGATGCTCCATCATTGAGTATACTCAAGACAGTGGTTGATAGTTTTTGTTGTGTACTAAGAGAATCGATGATGTAGCGATAGTGCAGGAAGGTACAGTTGAGATAAAAGATCAGCCATGATATAGTTTAGTGGTAGAGCTGGCTTGAAGAGCCAAAGATCTACTGCAGCTTCTATTTCTTATGTTCCTCTAGTCACTAATAAAAGTAATAAAGAATTCATGGAAAATCTTCTTGAACCAGAGAGTGGTTGGAATGTCCAACTTTCTACCACCTGGGGTAGAAGAGAGATAAATAGAGATAAGGGGAAGATATATTAGTACATGAGGGAGAAAGGAAAAGAGGATATATAGATGTGGTGAGATGAAGTAGAAAGGAAGGAGTCCCATGTGGAGCATAAACAATGGTACAGACCAAAACAAAAACAGAATTACCTGGAAAAACTCAGCAGGTCTGGCAGCATCGGCGGAGAAGAAAAGAGTTGACGTTTTGAGTCCTCATGACCCTTCAACAGAAGGACTCGAAACATCAACTCTTTTCTTCTCCGCCGATGCTGCCAGACCTGCTGAGTTTTTCCAGGTAATTCTGTTTTTGTTTTGGATTTCCAGCATCTGCAGTTTTTTGTTTTTATCTAATGGTACAGACCAGTTAGGCCAAATGGTTTGTGCGGTTCTGTAAATTCTACGTATTTCTAGGTAATTTAACAAGATTTTCATTTACATTTAAGTAACAAAAATAGTAATTAACTTCACTATTGTTTATAATTGTCCAGTGACAAACACTATTTAATATACAACCTTGGTAAGAGACTTCATAAGGAAAAAGAGTTGAATAGACTGTCGGAACTTAAAGTTGACAAGGCACCAGGATCTGGCAAGATGCATCCAAGGATATTGAAGGAAGTGAGAGTAGAAATTGCAGGGGCAGTTGCCATAATTTTTCCATCTTCCCTAGACTCAGAGGAGGTGCCAGAGGACTGGAGAATTGCAAACATTACGCCCTTGTTTTAAAAAGGTTGTAAGGATAAGCTCAGCAGTTACAGATCAGTCAGTTTAACTTCAGTGATGGGCAAGATTCTAGAAACAATTATTCGGGATAAAATTAGTAGTCACATGGAAAAATATGGCCTGGCAAGGAAGAGCCTGCACGATTTCTAAAAGGGGAATTGTGTTTAACTAACTTTTTGGAGTTTTTGAAGAGGCCGATGAGGGTAATGCAGTTTTTGAAGAGGCCGATGAGGGTAATGCTGTTGATGTGGTGTACATAGACTTTCAAAAGGCATTTGATATAGTGCCACAAAACAGATTTGTGAGAAAAGTTATTGCTCACAGAATGAAAGGGACAGTAGCAACAAGGATACAAAACTGGCTGAAAAATAGGAAGCAGAGAGTAATGGTCAATGGATATTTGGGGCTGGAGGAAGGTTTGTAGTGGAGTTTCCCAGAGGTCAGTAATGGATCCCTTGCCTTTCCTGAGATATATTAATGATCTAGATCTGGGTGTGCAGGGGACAATTTCAAAGTTTGCGGATGATATGAGGCTTGGGAGTATTGTAAACTGTGAGGAGGACAGTATAGAACTTCAAAAGGACGTAGACAAGTTAGTGGAATGGGAGATAGGTGGCAGATAAAGTTCAATGTGGAAAAGTGTGAGGTGATACATTTTGGTAGGAAGAATATGGACAGACAATGTTAAATAAGAGGTGAAATTTTGAAGAGGGTGCAGGAGCATAAAGACCTTGGTGTATATGTGCATAGATCATTGAAGAGAGCAGTTAATAAATTATTTACTCTCCTGGGCTTTATTATTGGGGCATAGAGTACAAGAACAAGGAGGTTATACTGAATTTATATAAGACACTTGTTAGACCTCAGCTGGAGTATTGTGTACAGTTCTGGGCACCACATTATAGGAAGGATGTGAACACATTGGAGAGAGTGCAGAAGAGGTTTACAAAAATGGTTTCAGGGATGAGAAACTTCAGTTATGAAGATAGATTGGAGAAGTTGAGACTGTTCTCCTTGGAGAGAAGGCTAGGAGGAGATTTGATAGAGATATTCAAAATCATGATGGGACTGGCCAAAGTAGATAGGGAGAAGCTATTCCCGCTTGTAAAAGGATCAAGAATGAGAGGCCACAGACTTAAAGTGATTTGCAAAAGAAGCAAATGTGACATGAGAAAAAACTTTTTCACACAGTGAGTAGTTCAGGTCTAGCATGCACTGCCTGAAAGTGTGGTGGAGGCAGGTTCAATCAAGGCATTCAAGAGTTTACCAGATGATTATTTGAGTAGAAACAATGTGCAGGGGTATGGGGAAAAGGCAGGGCAATGGCACTGGGTCATAATGCTCATTTGGATAGCCAATGCAAACATGATGGGCCGACTGGCCACCTTCCGTGCCATTAAAATTCTGTGATTCTGTGATTCATTAGACCGATCAGTCAGCGTCATCCCTTCAATGTGTTCATAGCTTCCACAATAATCCCACCAGATTGGCTGCCTCAGGTCTGACTCCTATAAATTCTGTGTAATTCTATGCAAAATGCTTGCTGCACCTGCAGCAAATCTCTTTCTCTGCTTCATGGCAATGATTGAATGAACACAGAATAGGGTCCAGCTGCATTAAAAAAGCGGTGGAACAAAGTTGGCTATGGCAGGTACAAGAGGGAGCTGCTGGTAACTGTCACATCTGAGTATGATACACCAGCAACCTTGATCCTCCACCTTTTAAATTCATGAAGAACCATGACACAGAAGGAAATGATTATTTGACAGTGCATTATTTTTAAATGTTTGGACTCAAAAATGTCACAACAATAATTAGGGATTTGCATGTTTACGGGAGTTAAAGGCAAACTCAAATCGGGACAAGCTTCTTTGGAACCTAATGGTCTTTTCCAATCTCTTTTAAAAAAAATATTCTGTTCTTTTAAGTGTGGCTGATTTGATTCAGCCAAGCAACAATCAGGATTTAATTGGTTTTCTTTCTATTCCTTGTAATGAGGCAGATTGCTCCATTCATCAAGGAACATTAATACCCATTGGGGAACATAGTTTTGCAACTGGACAAGTCTTCACTTGTACTGCATCCTCTGATTCTGAAGCCGATGTGACTTGAAGTTCAAAGGAAAAACAAAAATACCTGGAAAAACTCAGCAGGTCTGGCAGCATCTGTGGAGAGGAGCATAGTTAACGTTTCAAGTCCACATGACTCTTCAGCAGAACTTCAAAGGCATTGGAGGTAGGGAGGGGGGAGGGGGGAGGGAGAGGGGTCACTTCAGACCTTGGGCTTGTTTGTCACTTAATTTAACAGCCTTAATGGTTTATTTTGCTACGTAAGGAAAAAACTGTCATATTCAGCAGCATCAACATCATTTGAACCTTCTGACTTGATGCTCAGTCTGCAAATAAATGAAGAAAATAGTCTGCCAAACTCAGAAACTCAAATTCTACAGGCCTTGTAACTTGAATTTAGCTCCTTTATTAGAGGAACAGGTTATCTATGGTTCAGTTGTTCATTTCCTGTTTGAACGAGTGACTGATCCTGTGACCGACCCGGAGAAGTATTGCTTCAAGTGGAATGGGACAAAAAAGGTTGTTTACAGGCTGTGGTTAAGCACAAAAGGAAATTACCAGTGAGTTGCACAAGGTTTGAGGCCAAGGAAACTGGGGAAATGACCAATCACAACGTTTGATGGAATTTATCAGTTCCATTTGTGAAACCCAAACTGCATGACAAGCCAAGCGCTTGGCAGATTGATACAGTACATTGGTAATTCACCTCTGTGCAGGTTGTGAGAATTCACCTTCCTTCTTTGTTAGAATCCCACTGACCCATGAAAACAATAACTTTCCATTTTCTGCGTAGCCAAAAAGAAGGGCCCAACTTTCCTCACATTTTCTGGAGGAGACACGGGATATATTTTATTAAATGCCACAGAACAGGTTAACCCATTAGCCAATGATTTGATTTTCACTTGTTGTTTTCATTATCTGGAATGCACTGTCTGAAAGGGCAATGGAAGCAGATTCAATAGGAACTTCCAAAAGTAAATTTGTAAAACACTGCAAGAGGAGAAAAATGTGTAGGGTTCTGGGAAAGGAGCAAAAGAGTGGGATTATTTAGATAGCTTGGTCAAGGAGCTGATATGGGCATGCTGGGCTAAATGGCCTCCTGTGCTGTAACATTCTTTAATTCCATTATTAAAATAAACATGTTATTTAGATTTGCTCTGCATAAATTCTACCAAAATTACATTCTGAAAAGAACTCCTATTCTAAATAAAAATACCGTAATAGTTCTCCCCTCATTTTGAAAGATCCAACCATGTTTGGATTTGTATAATTGATGCGTTTGAAAATCCATAAAATGTTAAAGATAATTTTAAATTGAAGATGTCAAGCTGCTGGGTGTTTTTCATTTAGACTCTGGACTTTGACAAACAAACTGAAGGCTGTATTTTGCATTGCTTCAAAAGGTTATGAGTTCAAGTCCCACTCCAGTCCTTGTTAGTTTATATTCTAAACTGATAGTGCAGTGAAGTTCTGAGGAACAATATGATATTAAAGATATTATCTGCTTATTCTGGTGGTTTAAGTGGATGTTAAAGATCCCATGTCACTATGTGATTAAGAACAGAGAATTCTCCCCATGTCCTGGCCAATATTCTCTCAATTAACACTGTCAAAAAAGTAAACCTAGAACTATTGGTCATTCATCTCCATATTGTCAGCAGGGTTATACTGTTGGCAAAAGGGCCATTGAATTTACCTACATGGCGACAATATCTGCTCAAGAGAATTCACTCAGGTGAAATACTGAAGTAAACTAACAGGGACTGGAGAGACACGATGAGACCCACGTGGATTTCTCCTTAACCTATTAATGAAACCACAGGGCTGCAAGAGACTTTAAATGTATGATTTCATAATTATAACAAAAGAAAACAAGTATAACATCCATTTTTAATTCAAAAAGAACTTTCCCACTCATATCTGGATTGGCACAACATTTGTTTATATTAGAGGTGAAGAGCTTCAAGCCCTGCTGCTCAAGGTACAAAATTATTATTGCCACAAGTCATGTGGTTGTCAAAAAAGTAGATGGAGCATTTTGGGGAAAAGATCCAAATAAAAGTAACTTGCATTTATATAGCGCCTTTAACATAAGTAATTTTAATAACATAATCAAACAAAATTTGCCTCTGAGCCACATAGGAAATATTAGGTCAGGTGACCAAAATCTTGCTAAGAGAGGTTAAGGAACGACTTTGAGTAGGGAAGAGAGAGGCTTAGGAAATGGATTCCAGAGCTTGGGGCTTAGGTAGCTGAAGGCACATTAGGGAACAGTGGATGAAGGGAATGAGAGATCATAAGAGGCCAGAATTAGGTCTTGGAGGAGAGAGTTGAGGAGCTGGAGGAGGGAGAGGTGTGTTGTCAGGCTGGAGAAGTCACAGATATGGGCCAAAGGGCAAGTAAAACAATCTGTCTTTGCAACAGTTCCTGGTAAAGTTCTCATTTGAAAATGCCGTTGAGTATAATTTTTTTTTCATGTCATTGAGGTGTGCTGGCCAGAGAGGAAAGTTTGAGAGCTTAGATACACTGAGCAGGCCCAGCCACTCAGGCTAGGTCCATGAGAAAAATGGCTCCATGTTCAAGGTGCTGGTCATTGGTGAGTTAACAATGAGAAAGTCCCTGGTACACCACTTCACTGATGACAGCTGCAGCAAGAACCACAAATCCATCATGGGAGGTAAATCATGCAAATAACTGAGAAAAATCCAAAGTAGATTTTGGAGAGTGAGGAGGCAATTATAGACCCATACAGCACTGAAGGAGGCTATTCAGCCCATCATACCTATGCTGGCTCTTTGAGACAGCTGTCCAATTTTTCCCCTGCATATTTTTTTTCTTTACCAAGTATATACCCAATTCCATTTTAAAGATTACCAATGAACTTTCTTCCCCATCCCAGATCATAATAACTCTCAGCGTTTAAAAAAATAATTCTCCTCATCTCTCCTCTTCTGTTAATTATCTTATATTTGTCCTCTGTGGTTTCTGACCCTCCTGCCAAACAGCTTCTCCTTACTTAATCTATCAAAACTGTTCATGATTTTGAACAGCCCTATCAAATCTCCTAGTGAACAACTGCAGCTTCTCTAGTCAAACTGAAGCCCATTATTCCTGATACCGTTGTATCAAATCTTTTCTGGGAAGAATTAACATTTCAATTTAATTGTAATATGGATGGCTGAGCAAAAGATGCTTTTTGCAAATAGATCAGAGTAAGATGGAAATTTGAAGAAAGTTACAGGCAAGTTTTCTAAAGCAATCAGGAAATAGGACAGCAGGTGTCATATCTGAAACCTATATCTTTATTGAGACCTGTATCTTTCTGGAAAAGTTGTTGTTTACATATCTTCACATTCATCTCTTGTAGAAGGATACACAGGCTCATAAACAATCTGACAGACCGTGACATGAATTTCCCTCCTTGGCTGCAACAATCTCTATATGAGTTTGTCCTATATTGTGGTGGGTTTTTAATGGACTCCCACAATCTGTCCAAGGAGAGGCCCACCAACATCCGTGAGTTACCACTGGATCTCAACCATTTCAGAGCCGGAGCTCCAGTCTCTAATTGTCAGGACTGCCCAGGGCAAAGTTCAAATCCTGTGCCTCCTGTCACAGGGGCAGGAGTAGTGCTATTCAAACAATGGCTCACTGCTTCAGGATCAGTGACGTATGTTCACTCAGCGAGTGTATGAACTTCCCCCTGGTTTAGACAGAGATAGAACAGTGGTTAATGTAACAAACTATATTCCTGTTCCAAACAACCTGTGAGTTATACTAATGATTGCACAAAAATTACCAACAAGCTGGAATTCATTTCCAAATGTGTTGTTTATCCAGACTGCAGTTAACAGCTGCTATGTGTTGTAAAAGCCCAAAAGGTGATCCTGCAACCATCTATACTGAGTCCTTTAGGTTTCACTTCTCCCAGGAGATGTTGGAGTTCTTGGTGCATAGCCCAAAATTTGGTTCACTTGTATAATGATCAGCAAATGCCATTCTGCCTGATTTGTACCTTTTCCCAAATCCAATTTCACCCCCGTGAGTGGATTCTAGAGCATCGTGACTTTCTAAGTAGCTGTGATAACAATGAATCTACATATATTTCCTTACATACAAAATCTTTTATGACATTTTGGTTCATCCTCTGTTGGTGCAGATTATTGCAGTCCACATTCTGGACACAGGACAGATCATCAGTGTCTAGGTAGAAACCTCTTGAATTGTGAAGTTTTTTTTATTCATTGATTGAATTTGGGTATTGCTGGCTAGGCCAGCATTTATTGCCAATCCCTAATTGTCCTTGAGAAGGTGGCGGTGAGCTGCCTTATTGAACCGTTGCAGTCCATATGATGTAGGTATAACCACAATGCTGTTAGAGAGGAATTTCCAGGATTTTGACCCAGCGACAGTGAAGAAACAGCAATATATTTCCAAGTCAGGGTGGTGAGTGACTTGGAGGGGAACTTCCAGGTGGTGGTGTTCCCATGTATCTGCTGCCCTCGTCCTTGCAGATGGTAGTGGTCGTGGAATTGGAAGGCGCTTTCTAAGGAGCTTTGGTGAGTTCCTGCAGTGGATCTTGTAAATGGTACATACTGCTGCTACTGTGCGTCAGTGGTGGAGGGAGTGAATATTTGTGGATGGGGTACCAGTCAAGCAAGCTGCTTTGTCCTAGATGGTGTCAAGCTTCTTGAATGTTGGTGGAACCACGCTCAACCAGGCAAATGGAGAGTATTCCATCATTCTCCTGTCTTGTGCCTTGTACATTATGGGCAGGCTTTGGGGAGTCAAGAGGTGAGTTCATCACCATAGGATTCCCAGTCTCTTACCTGTTCTTGTAGCCACAGTATTTATAAGATTAGTCCAGTTCAGTTTCCGGAAATATTCAATTAGGAAATATCACAGCTGAGGTAAAAAGTTCAGGAGTGATGTTCCCCTGATGCAGGTTTCAAGAAATCAGCACCAGTAGATGGCTTTAATTGGTCAAAGTTCCTCTGGGCAACTGGCTCTGCGCAACCAGTTAAATCACTGTTACTGCCAGAAAACATTAGGGTGACTTTGCAGTCAAGTCAACCCAGGATCTGAAAGGTGGTAGTAGCCTAAAATACTACAGATGCTGGAAATCAGAAATGAAAGAAGAAAATGCTAGAAACACTCAGCATGTCAGAGAAATGAAAATCCTCACTCATACCTCATGGAACCATCTCCTTTTACAGGGGTGGAAAGGACGAGTGATCAGAGGGTAGGTGAGAGCAATTAGGATCATATAGCAAGGGAGTGGCAGCAAAAGAACAAGAGGAAACTGAACAGGAAAGAAGGGGCAGAAGAGAAATTAGAGTGTGAGAGGAAGCTAGCTAGAAATGTAAAAACAGATAACAAGAGTTTCTACAGGTATTTAAAAAGGATAAGAATAAGTAAAGTGAGTGTTGATCCTCTTGAGAGTGAGAATGGGGATTTAATAGTAGATAATAAAGAAATGGCAGGTGAAATGAAGAAATATTTTGCTTCTGTCTTCGCATAGAGGATAATAAAAACATTCCAATCATAGCTGTCAATCAGGAGGTGGAAGGGAGAGGGGAGCTTGGTGAAATTACAATCACAAGGGAAGCGGTACTGAGCAAACTGATGGATCTGTGGGCTAACAAGTCTCTGGGTCCTGATGGACTTCATTCTTAAAAGAGGTGGCTAATGAGATAGTAGATGCATTGGTGTTAATTTTCCAAAGTTCCCTAGAATCTGGAAAGGTTCCATCAGACTGGGAAGGAACAAATATAACCCTTCTATTCAAGAAGGGATGGAAGCATAAAACAGGAAACTATAAGTCAGTTAACTTGACATCTGTCATGGGGAAGGTGTTAAAATCGATCTTTAAAGAGGTTATAGCCGGTCACTTAGAGAAACTCCAGATAATTGGGAAGAGTCAACATGGTTTGCGAAAGTGAAATCATCTTTAGCTAATTTGTTAGCGTTCTTTGAAGGAGTGACATGCGCTGTGAATAAAGGGGAACCTGTGAATGTACTGTAGTTAGATTTCCAGAAGGCAAGTGATAAGGTGCCTCATCCAAACTTATTGTGGAAAATTAAAACTCATAGTGTAGCTCTTAACATATTAGAATGGATAGAAGATTGGCTGGCTGGCAGAAAACAGAGAGTATGCATAAATGGGTCTTTGTCTGATTGGCAGGATGTAATGGGTTGAGTCCTACAGGGAGATAAAAACAAAAAACTGCAGATGCTGGAAATCCAAAACAAAAACAGAATTACGTGGAAAAACTCAGCAGTTCTGCTGAAGGGTCATGAGGACTCGAAACGTCAACTCTTTCCTTCTCCGCCGATGCTGCCAGACTTGCTGAGTTTTTCCACGTAATTCTGTTTTTGTTTTGAGTCCTACAGAGGTCTGTTCTGGGGCCTCAACTTTTTACAATTTATATCAATGACTTAGATGAGGGGAGTAGCTAAATTTGCAGATGACACAAAGTTAGGTAGGAAAGTATGTTGTAAAGAAGACATAAGGAGTTTGTAAACAGATATAGATAGGCTGAGTTTGTGGGGAAAAATCTGGGAAAATAATAATGTGGGGAAATGTGAAGTTGCTCACTTTGGTAGGAAGAGTAAAAAAAGCAGAGTATTACTTAAATGGAGAATGACTGCAAAATTCCAAGGCGCAGAGGGATCTAGGTGTTCTAGTGCATGAGTCACAAAAGGCTAGTATGCAAGTACAGCAAATAATCAAGAAGGCTAATGAAATGCTTTCCTTTATTACAAGAGGAATTGAACATAAAAGTAAGGATGTTATGCTTCAGTTATTCAGGGCATTAATGAGACCACATCTCAAATACTGTGTGCAGTTTTTATCTCCTGATTTAAAGAAGGAAGTAAATGCATTGGATGTGGTTAAGAGGAGGTTTACTAGATTGATACCTGGAATGAGTGGGCTGTTTATGAGGATAGGTTGGACAGGCTGGGCTTGTTTCCACTGGAATTTAGAAGAGTGAGGGGTGACTTGATTGAAATATATAAGATCCTGAATGGTCTTGAAAAGGTCAATGTGGAAAGGATGTTTCCTTTTGTAGGTGAGTCCAGAAATAGGGGGCACTGTTTTAAAATTAGGAGTCAACCTTTTAGGACAGAGTTGAGGAGAATTTTTTTCTCTCAGAGGTTTGCGCAACTTTGGAAATTTCTGCCTCAGAAGGTGGTGGAGGCGGGTCATTGAATATTTTTATTGCAGTGGTAGATAGATTCTTATTAGGCAAGGGAACCAAAGGTTATTGTGGGTACATGGGAATGTGGAACTCGAAACACAAACAGGTCAGCCATGATCTTATTGAATGGTGGAGCAGGCTCAAGGGACTGAATGGCCTACTTCTGCTCCTATGTTTATATGAGAAAATAGGGAGAGAGAAGGAGAGGAGAAATCGGAGGGGGAAATGGTGGGAGGAGAGAGAAGGGAATGTGGAAAGGGAGGGAGTTTGGGGAGGAGGGAAAGAGAAAGAAGGAGGGGCAGTTGGATGAGGGAGAGAGGAAAGAGAGGGGAGAGGGGAAGGGAGAGGGTTGAAAGGGGAGGGGAAAAGGGAGAGGGGAAATGGAATGGAAGAGAGGGCAAAGGACATGGGGAGTGGAAGAGGGGAGGGGAGGGAAGTGATGGAGAGGGTAGGGGTGTGTTTTGCTAAAGTTTTATTCATTCTATGAGGTGCTTGAAGATAGTCAGATTATAGTTTTTCTTGAAACTATTTATTGAGGACTATTTACAAAGACCTGTAAGTACATTGGTTTTCTAGATACAGACTGTTTTCTGTCTTCTTCTTTTGGAGCTTCTTGGTCATCTGACCCTGATGTCATGCTTACATCATTTTGCCAACTGTGATGTAGTCGCGAATTAACTCACGCTTTAAAGCTCCATAAGCACATCTACAGGCCAGTCAATACAAGTTGCTAATAAATTAATCTATAGATTCACCCAACCTTTGGCTCCTTTGATTGTATCTTGCCCATTCAATGACTAGATTCTTCTTAAGGTTGAAGTCATTACTGAAGGCCTTCATAACCTCCTTGTAAGACACTGAGGTCTTCTTGACTTCTTGTTGGACCAAGACATCATCATCAGTGGTCCCAGTTGCATATAAAAAGGTACAGACCTGGTGTTTTTCTGCCTTTTCTTGTAAGCCCTTTTCTTGTAAGCCCAAAGCTTTTCAGTACCTTTCAAACATCTCCTGCAGAGCTCCCATCATTGTCCTTGCTATGGACCCTTGATGTGTTGGATGGGCTGTGAAATGGGTGATGGCTGCCAACATCATGAGTGGCTCACTATCCTCTGCCAAGGTACATTTCAGTTTTGTTCTTCTTCATTGCAAAGTCTAGCTGTTCCAATGTCTTCACCTGTGGACTACAGATCTGTGGACTCAGTTTCTTACACTGTGCCTCCAGTGATGCCACCATGTTTTGTTGAGGTTTTACTTACTCTGTGAGTGACTTGAAAATAGTTGGTATATATTTTATCTTGAAACTATTTATCAGCAACTATTTCCAAAGACCTGATGGTAAGTATATTGTTTTCTGGACACAGGCTGTTTTGTGTCTTGCTCCCTTGGAGCCTTTTGATCATTTGACCCTTATGTTATGCTTACACCATCATTAACATCAATGTCTAATTAACATAACTATTAACCCTTTATTCTACAGGGAGTGGGGAGGGGGAGACGGTTGAAAGGGATAAGGGGAAAGAGGAGGGCAGAGGAAAAAAGATAGAGGAAATAGGAGAAGGTCATGGGAAAGGAGATGGGGCATGGGAAGGGGGAAATCAGAAAGGAGAAGGGAGGGTGGTAGGAAAAGGGAATGGGGAAGGGAGAGGGGAAGGAGGAGAGGAAGAAGGAAAAGGAGAGGGGAGGGGAACGGGGGAGTGGGATTAAGGGAGGGGAATCTAGGATAGAGGACCGTGAGGACTCCAAGGCAACACACCAAAAGATGGGATTTGAGTTGACCAACCTTACCAAAGCTAATAATCAAACAAAACAGATCCACAATATGGTTAGAATAGCTCATGCATTCGCTCTGCTTAATAACAAAGGGATCTTTCCATTATATTTTCTGGTTGTGCTATTCACACTTGTGTACGTACCACTTGAAATTGCTTTTTTCCCACTTAGCTTCTCTGTGTATGAGACAGATGCAACTTTCACATGTCTGGCTGTTTGTACTGCCTCGATAAACTGGTTCAAGGTGATTGGTTTTCTGTTGGAATAAAAAGCTTTTTAAGATTAGATGTCAGAATATGCAAGTGCAGCAGTCTCAGCCATTGAGACTCACTCAGGTCAGGAATCTTTTTGCAGTGATGCAGATAATTGCAGATCCACCTGGACTGGGAGGGAGAGGAAAGCAGGTCCACTATCAGCAACCACAATATGGTAAAGCACCAGAAAAATGACTTTGTTTCCTAAACAAAAACAGAAATACCTGGAAAAATTCAGCAGGCCTGGCAGCATCGGCGGAGAAGAACAAAGTTGACATTTCAAGTCCTCATGACCCTTCAACAGAACTAAGGAAAAAATAGAAGAGGGGTGAAATATAAGCTGGTTTAAGGTGGGGGTGGGGGGGTAGTGGGGGGCGAGAAGTGGGGGGCGGGGTGGTGGGTGGTTGTAGGGACAAGCAAGCAGTGATAGGAGCAGATAATCAAAAAATGTCACAGACAAAAGAACAAAGAGGTGTTGAAGGTGGTGATATTATCTAAAAGAATGTGCTAATTAAGAATGGATGGCAGGACATGCAAGGTACAGATAACTCTAGTGGGGGTGGGGTGAAATAAGTTAAAAGGGCATAAAAGGTATAGATTTAAAAATAATGGAAATAGGTGGGAAAAGAAAAATCTATATAAATTATTGGAAAAAACAAAAGGGAGGGGGAAGAAATGGAAAGGGGGTAGGGATGGAGGACAGAGTTCAAGATCTAAAGTTGTTGAACTCAATATTCAGTCTGGAAGGCTGTAAAGTGCCTAGTCGGAAGATGAGGTGCTGTTCCTCCAATTTGCGTTGAGCTTCACTGGAATAATGCAGCAAGCCAAGGACAGACATGTGGGCAAGAGAGCAGGGTGGAGTGTTAAAATGGCAAGCAACAGGGAGGTCTGGGTCATTCTTGCGGACAGACCAAAGGTGTTCTGCAAAGCGGTCGCCCAGTCTGCGTTTGGTCTCTCCAATGTAGAGGACACGCATTGGGAGCAACAAATGCAGTAGACTAAGTTGGGGGAAATGCAAGTGAAATGCTGCTTCACTTGAAAGGAGTGTTTGGGACTTTGGACGGTGAGGAGAGAGGAAATGAAGGGGCAGGTGTTGCATATTTTTGCGTATGCATGGGGAGGTGCCGTAGGTGGGGTTTGAGGAGTAGGGGGTGATGGAGGAGTGGACCAGGGTGTCATGGAGGGAATGATCCCTACGGAATGCTACCGGGGGGGTGAAGGGAAGATGTGTTTGGTGGTGGCATCATGCTGGAGTTGGCGGCAATTTCAGAGGATGATCCTTTGAATGCGGAGGCTGGTGTGGTGATAAGAGACGACAAGGGGGATCCTTTCATGTTTCTGGGAGGGAGTAGAAGGCACGAGGGCGGATGCGCGGGAGATGGTCTGGACACAGTTGAGGGCCCTATCAACCACCATGGGTGGAAAACCTCGGTTAAGGAAGAAGGAGGACATGTCAGAGGAACTGTTTTTGAAGGTAGCATCATCAGAACAGATGCGACGGAGGCGAAGGAACTGAGAGAATGGGATGGAGTCCTTACAGGAAGCGGGGTGTGAGGAGCTGTAGTCGAGGTAGCTGTGGGAGTCGGTAGGCTTGTAATGGATATTGGTGGACAGTCTATTACCAGAAATTGAGACAGAGAGGTCAAGGAAGGGAAGGGAAGTGTCAGAGATGGACCATGTGAAAATGATGGAGGCGTGAAGATTGGAAGCAAAATTAATAAATTTTTCCAGGTCCCGACGAGAGCATGAAGCAGCACCGAAGTAATCATCAATGTACCGGAGAAAGAGTTGTGGGAGGGGGCCGGAGTAGGACTGGAACAAGGAATGTTCCACATACCCCATAAAGAGACAGGCATAGCTGGGGCCCATGCGGGTACCCATAGCCACACCTTTTATTTGGAGAATTTGACTTTGTTTCCTGTTGTGCCTGAAAACCTGGCTGCAATGCGAAGAGAGCTCCAGAGCAATTGTAACTGCGGGAACACATATTTGAAGTCCGAAGGTAGGGTAATTATTATTTACAGAAATACATTCAAACTGAGAGATGAAAGAGGGTCGTAAAGGATCGAGGAGATTTGGGCAGATTGTACCTGTGCATGTAATTTAATTAGGTCCCAAAGGTACACAATATTTTATGCAGCATATTGATTTGAGTCCAGATTGCACAGGAAATTCCAGGTCATTCTGCATATATAATTGCACTTTTAAAAAAATAAAACAGTGCATTTATACAACACCTTTCACAACTGCAGGATGTCCCAAAGTGTTTTGAGGTATAGTTATTTTTGAAATGTAGGAAAACAAGGCAGCCAATTCACACACACAAGATCCCAGTGTGATAAGGTTGTTTGGTGTCTCACCTAGAGGTCTGGAGTCTTGTGTGCATGGACATAAGCTGCATATTGTTAACACACAGCTATATACATATCTCCAAGGTATAGCCCTAAATAGATGCTATCTTCATGCTGACTTCTCTCAGACTCTATCTACACACAAGGGCGGAATCATTCATGCCCACTGGCATTGGGCACATTCGATAGTGTGAGTGGACAATATGGCAAAAAGGCCAAAAATCAGTTTCACGACAGCATAAAACCAGTTTGCGATCGTCCACTCATCCCATCGATGGCAGGGCCGCATTTCCCACTATCAGACGTCAGGAACCTCATTGTAATACATCAGCATATCGTTATAAGTCTAGCCCACAGGAATCATCACACCCCTCCCCCCCACTGTTGCTGGATCGTCAGCCCTGTCTGATGTTTCACAACAGCACATAAAGGAGTGCACTTGGCAGGCTGCACTTTGAGGAGAGCTCGGAGGTGAATACACAGTGGCGTTGCAGAGCATTCACCCAGGTCGCCTGTTGGACTTCAAGATTGAGGTGAGTTTGGGTGGGGTAGTGCAAAGGCTGCCCTGCGGTTGAAGCTAGAGTACAAGCACATGCGGGCTGGCGGGGGTGGTGGGTGAGGGAAGTGGCCACACATTAGGGAAACCTTGTATAAAGTGACCATTCCTCTGCAGCTGAGACAGTTCAGGCGCAGCCACATTGATATGATTGGAGTCGGGCTTCTAGCTTCTCTGCCCGCTCAAGCAAGGCAGAAGCATGAAAGTGCCACCAAGTGCTCCAGAGCTTTTCACCCCTCAGGCACAAACTGCAAAGCAATGAGCGTTTTAGTGGACACATTGTACAATCCCTTTTCTAAAGCTGGCCATGGAGCAGTCACTGCTGGAGGCGCTCACAGCCCCTTGCAATGTCATCATCCCAGTTTGGACCAGTCTCCCCCATGGTTCAAGCTAACAGTGCAGCCTTGCAGTGCGGGTTGGGAGAATGCCAGCATCTGAGCCGAGAGCACAGCATACAGTCCAATGGGCAAAGCTGCTGCCAATTGGTTGGGTGGAGTGGGGCGGAGGAAGGTGGGGCTTCAGGCAGCCATACAGCGCAATAATCTTTGGCTATTGAAGTGGTGGCCAGCACTCTCCAGGAATCATTAAGGGGCTTTCAGACTTAACCAGGACAGGTTCTTAATACACCCATGCTAACCCTCACATATCTCTCTTTCATCCTGCAGGAGAGGTACATCAAGATAATGGAGACTGATGAACTAGCTGTATGCCTCATGGCGTACAGAGAGCGAAGACAACAGTGAAGAAAGCGACTGAGACTCCTGGCTGCACAGAGGGACGAATAGCACCCTCTGGAAGAAAGGGCAGCTGGCACGCCCTCACGTGCCGCCGAGGAGCCACAGTGAGCCTACTTAGACCCAAGGTCTACAGATGCCGCTTTTCATTCCTGCAGATGACCAAGAACCAGTGTCACCGAAGACTGCGCATGTCTAGGGAACTGATTGGTCACATCTGCCAGCTACTGCAGGATTTGGCACCATGGGGATATGGAGGGCATCCACTGCCAGTGGCTGTGAAAGTGACCGTGGTGCTCAATTTCTATGCCAGTGGCTCCTTTCTGGGTTCCACAGGTGACCTCTGTGGGATCTCCCAAGCCTCCATGAGGTTACAGATGCCATCTTTGCAAGGGCACACAACTTTGTGCATTTCGCCCAGGATAAGGAGAGCTAGGGTGCAAGGATGATTGGATTTGCTCAAATCTCAGGTTTCCACAGGTACAGGGTGCCATCTACTGCACTCACATGCCACTCAGGTCTCCATCACACACGTGGTCAACAATGTCAACCGCAAGGGATTCCACTCGCTGAATGTGCTGCTGGTGTGCAACCACCACAAACACATCCCACAGGTCTGCACAAGGCTTCCAGGGAGTGTCAACAGGTCCTACATTCTCAGCCGGTCACAGATCCCTGTAGTCTTCGAGAGTCCAGGGAGGCTGCAGGGATGGCTCCTCGGGGAGAAGGGCTACCCACGGAGGATGTGGCTGATAACGCATGTGCGGCGACCTCAGACTGCAGCAGAGCGAAGGTAACCGAGGCTCATGCTACAACTCACAACTTGGTGGATCAAACCATCAGGATGCTGAAGATAAGGTTCTGGTGCCTGGACCAGTCTGGTGGAGCCCTGCAATACAGTCCACAGAGGGTGTCACACCTCGTCAATACCTGCTGCGCCCTTTACAACCTGGTGCTGTAACAGGGAGAGGAGCTGGCTGAGGAGGAGATGCAGGAGCTGGAGGTCTCCTCCGATGAGGAGGGTGCCAATACGGATGAGGGTGAGGAGGTGCTCGAAGGCAATAATGATGGCAATGAGGCTCTTGCACTGGTCAGACGAGGCAATTGTACTCGGGAGGCCCTCATAGTGCTAGATTTGTGGAAGATGATGATGACATGCAATGAGGAGACAGCATAAGATCATCATATTACATCTATGAACGTTTGACTCCAGTCTGGCTGATGGCAGCGCACATATCCTCTTGTGATAATGCTCCTGTCATGGAGACACAGTGGAGGCCCTAATAGTTGCTCGATTGCAGGAGGATGATGACGACAGGAGTACAGTGAAAACACTCCATAAATCTTCACAAAACCCCTGAGAATGTCTGAATCCTGTCTGGCCAAGGGCATCTCACTTGCATTCTGTGATCAGGGCCATAACATGGATTTGCAGCCATGAAACTTTAAAAGTATCTGTTCCTTAGTTCACCTTAAGCACCTGAATCCTTCAGGAGCACAGCGTCACTAGTCACAGATGGTGAAGGGATGGGAGCCAGCCCCACCTTAAAGATGCTGAGAGCACACAGAGACAATGATGGAACTCTGTGACCCCTGCCAACTACATTCTGGCAGCAATGATCAGCACTGCCGAGGTGCAGGCATCAGTAATGTGTCCAGGGAATGTGAGGCTGGACCATCACTTTGGTCTGAAGGCTGCACACAGATCAGGGAAGAGGCTCTGGAATGAGACACCTGCCTTTATCTTGTGCAGAAAGGTTTCGCATCTGAGTAACATGAACACTGCTCATCAGAACAAGGAGCCAAAGGCAGGGAGACATTCTTGAGAGTTTATTGAGAATAAGGAACATTACGTACAAGTGATTAACACCAGTGCCCAGGCTGTGCATTTGTGCTCGCCTTGGCAGCACATACTTTAAAATTGGAAAGATACAGAGAAGATTAGCATGGCCCCTGCGCAAGGATGTCACGCAAATTCGTGAAGCATTCCATATTTTGGCTTGGCCTAAATAGCCAAGTGGTTATGGTACTGGGTTTATAACCCCAAGATCAAGAGTTCAAATCTCACAATGGCAAACTATGAAACAATGTAACTTCATCTAAAACAGATAGAAACGGGTTTGTACTCGAAAGAGTTACATCTTCTTAACCTTCCTAACCCTGTCATTATGTCTTGATGCATCCCAGACAATCACAGCAGAGGTGGAGGCAGCCTGCTGACTGCTACACCCTGTCTGTGATGATTTTGATGGCATCCTTTGGAGGGCTGAGACTTGGAGGGCCCCAGGCTGCTTTCGGAGTCCTGCTGTGTGGCAGTGGCACCCTCCTCGAGCTGTGGAGCTGAAGCTGCTGAGGTCACAACAAGAGGGTATTTGGACCGGCTGGACACTTCTAGAGTCACCTAGGTGGATGGCCCCGGGGTGTGCAACTGCTGATCCTCCTCCCTATGGGTGCTCAGGGGCCCCTGGCTGACTTCTTGAGGAGAAGGGGCGGCTGGAGTGAGATCGAACTGCCTCGCACCCCTCTCAATAACACACTGTTGGAGGCCAACAATGGCATTAGCGTTGATGTTCAGCCTGCGCAGCAGTACAGGAGTGATGTCCTGGACCAAGATCTCCATGGTAGCCGCCATCCTACCAGTGTTGATCTCGGTGCATTGGCATGCTGACTCTATTACTCAGCCTCAAGGTGAATGGACTCTTCCATTGTGCCTTGCAATCTGAGGAGTGCAGCAGACATCCCTTCCTGATGTTCGCGAGCTTGCCTTTGCAGCTCCAACAACTGTGACATGCCTGAGGCAGAGGCTCATCATCTGATTCAGACTCAGTAAATTTTTGGCTGCCAGCAGTTCTCCAAGTGCCAGACACCTGGGAAGACCCTGCCGCCACCTGCTGTGGATCAGACAGTGTGATGTTCTCACCAGATTGTGATCCCAGGGCTATTCTAAAGCTAGGTCCCACCAAGGTCTGTGTCTCTGTGCTGATGGAAGATGTGGGTGAGCGCTGTGTTGGGGCTTCAAGGAGGGTGCCTCCAGATTCCTCTTCAGAGGTTTCTTTGGGGCTTGATTGGAAGCCCTGGGTCGTGGGTTCTGTCAGCTGTTTGGCAGATGTGCCTGCGAAAGCAAGGGGAGATAATTAATGCATGGCAATGAGTGGCCTGTGAAAGAGGACGCATCACTCACAACATGATTTTTTGATGGATGTTGCACTGCTGGATCCTCACTTGGTAGAGCACCACCGACCTCAACGTCAGCATAGGAATGCTCCAGATTGTTGCCAGCCAGCTGGATGGCTCTGTTTTCAATGTCTGTGGGGGCCTTGATTTCAGGCATCCTTCCACCTATCTGTGACCTTTCCCTCCTGTTGTGTGCCAACTTGTTCTGCATAAATAGAGATAGAGAGAATATACACAGGATGGCTGCCATGTCAGATAATAAGTATGCCTGGCACGTGTGGGTGGTGAGTGCTCCCATGGACGGGCTGAGGATAATGACCGTGTGTGTGTGAGAGTGAATGACGATGGCCTTTGAACTGGCAGTGAGTGAGATCCCTGTGGATGTGTGATGGGTTTGTGAGCGTGTGAGTCGAGAATGATGAGAAGAGTGACTTATCCTGGCGGAACAGAGGAGATCATTCATCCTTTCTCGGCACTGGATGGCTGTGCTCTTCTGCAGGTAGTTGGCACTGACCACCGTTGCCACTGCCATCTCAGTCAGATTAGTGAGGCTGCTGCTTATCCTGTGGCCAGAGCGGGGCTAGAGGACATCTAGGCTTGCCTTCACTGCATCCAAAAGGCACTTGAGGGACGTGTCATTGAACCTGGGTGGGGGGGCTACAGTCTTCTTGCCTTTTGGGGCCATGTCTTCTTTGCAGCAGTTGTGAGCTGGAAGCACTGAGAAGTATGCACACGGCTGCACTTTAAATACGGCACCCAGCGTGATGAAATGGCGAGGTGATGGTGTGGCGGGCAAATGAGAGCCCACCCGCCATGGAAAAGGCATGTTTCCCAGGAATGCATAACTAATACAGCAGGTTTGGGGCGATACGCCGTCAAAAACTGCCATTGCGACTGACGCCGCTACTGCACTTAATGCAAATCTGGGATGATTCCGCCCATAGTCTACTATCCTGTGATTCTCTACATCACAATGTGGGCGGTTCTATTCTCCAGTCACATATTAACCCTTGGTGTGCTGAACACCCTGATGCTGCACCCACAAACAGCAATGCAATAACAACTAAATGATCTGCTTCTTGGTAGTGTTCGTTGGGTTCCTTCAGTACAGAGGTATCAAAAATAACAACAAAAACAACGTGTATTTACATAGTGCCTTAAACATAATCACCCCAAGGCACTTAACAGGAACATTATATATTATAATTATAACATTATAACATTATAAAGGAAAATTTGATACTGAACCGTGTGAGACAGTGTTAGGGCAGATATAGACAAAAGATTGGTCATGCAACTGGACTGGTCTGATTATAAGAGAAATAAATGTATGGCCTTAAAATCATAACACAGGAGGTTGTTGATGATTGTCCAATCAGCCTAACTTAATTAATAGATAAAGGAGACTGGATTCTTCCAATTAATCCAACGACAACCCCAGAAACTAAAGCCCTGTGAGTATGGAATTTGTAGAGGAATAGTCAATAAGGTGTTGGCCTGTGCTCTGGTACGTTATGGAGTTTGAGTTGGTCATACCTGCTTTAGGGTTTCCTAAGACCAGGATTTTTGCTGAGTCAGGACAGCTCCAGGGCCATTTAAATATGATGGGCGGGAGCCGATCCTGGGATTTCTCCCCCATTCCTGGTGCCCCCAGTTTTCACTGGTGCAGGATAAGGGTGCAGGCAGTAAGCCTGCATCCTGTACTCCTAATCTAGCTGGCTCCATTGTGGGGGTAGGCATCTCCTAGCCCCCCTGTAATTTTCCAGAAGTTGAGCCAGCGTCTGGATGACTCGTCGTTCAGAGCCCCTCAAAGAAGTCGTGAACCATAGTCTGCATTCAGGAAACTTCTGAAAGGTAAGTTTTAAAGGTCTCACCTATTCTTCCATGCCCCCTCCAATCCAACTCATGTCAACTCATGCCTCCCACCCACCTCCCATGGCCGACTATACCCTATATGCCTAGTTTTACCAAGTCATGTCCCCTCCATTCCCATTCACCCAGTATACACTATGTACGTAACCAATAAGCCATTTAGTAACAATCGTATGTGTGGAAGTGCTCAGAGAGAAACACCTATTTGCAAATCTTCTTTTAAAAAAAAACCTGCTGTTTCTATAACCCTATAAAATTGTCAAAGTATAAGTAACAGAAGCTTCAAACACTTCATGCCTCTTAATTGTGTCCAAATAAATGTTGAGACAATGACAAAAGAGATCATAGAAAGAACTATTTATTATAACCACTTAAAGATGTCAATCAGGCAAAGTCAATGATTTGCTCCAATTGTTGAAACAGAACCCTTTTCTGAGAAAATCCTTTGATGAGTCTGGGCTGTCAGCCAAGCATGTATAATGAGGACAGGTGTAAGAACTCTTTCAGTCAAACTGGATGGCATCATTATTACCGTACTCAAGCTATCCATCTCAGTAGTGAAAATCCTGCCAACAGCCTCAACTATTTGCCAGTCATGTTATGCTAAAAGTAGGTGAAGTAAAACCCGGCCCACACTGTCAATAGCCCCAAACTGAGCTCAAGGATTGCAATGTGTGATTAACCCATGCCCGTTGATGTGAAGTAGATAGCTCACCATTTTTATGCTGTCAGTTCAACCCAATGCTTCAACACAGTAGCTGGACACATCAGTAGGGGGGGCCAGAATCATGAGCAGCTAGCACCACTTAAAGCTAACCTGCACCTCTTAAAGGGGAGGTGCATTGTGCCTGGAGTAAATGCTGGGTGGCAACAGGAGGTGACTCTGATCATGGAAACAGTGAAGGATGGTGCAACATAGGAGAGAGCAGGACTCAAGATCTTCAGACGCAATGCTGGAGGTCTTGGTGGAGGAGGTAGAAAGGGAGAGAAATTTCCTGTATCTGCAGGGGCCAGGGAGTCCTCCAGGCACAGAGTCTGAAGGAATTTGGAGCATATGCCCATGGAGGTCTATCCAGGAGTTAAGCCTGAGGACCTGGATGCAGTGCTGCAACAAATTCATTCATGTCACATGAGTGGTCAAGATCAGCGAATGCACCTCTAATGCCATACCCTATCAACTACAGCACTAACCACACACACTGCTCAATGCACTATACCCCGATCACTCACCTACCAGCAATCTCTATCAGTCATGAGATATACCTAACATTTAAGTGCTTCACCGGACTTCTCCAAGTAACTACCCTATTATTTGCTTTGGTGCTCAAATGCAGCTGGCACCATTGAAAGCATAATGAATGCTGCCAGGATGCAGGATATCTGCATGATTTGTTGTCTATGGTCACACACCAGCGCAACGTTGAGGATGTAGAATCCTGTATGCTCCATTTCCTTCTGCCTGGTGTGAGTGAAAGAAACATAGTTAAAATTGCATTGAGTAGAGAACCACAGTATACAACACTAGAGGGAAAACTGCAAGGTGTTGTAAATATCTCTAGGTCTAGCTTGGAAGGAGACAGACAAATACATAAAATTTTATAGCTGGAATCATTTTTATAGCCATTGGCAATGCAGACCATGCCCAGCTCAAAGGCTGCCGTCGTGGCTGCTCTCAAGGCAGATTTCAGTGAGATTTTCCTCAATAAAGTTTAAATTTCATAGATATTGTTCCTTGCTAAGGTTCAGGTAGGAGAATTGCTCCATAATCAACCTGAGTGGATATGGCTTCCTGCCGAGAGCCCTTCCTCCCTCCTCCTCTTTCTTCCAATAACTTGCCCTACTCTGTGTAACCTCTGTTCATTCTCCCAGTCATACTGCATTCTGAGGGGAAAACCTATTCGAGCGCTCATATCTGGGAGCAGCAAGTTTATGCAGGAGTTTTGAAGGCAGCAAAACCTCTTTCAGAACCTGCCACAACCCCACTCTATGGGACCCTTGGAAACTTCAACTAAATATAGAAAGCACCAAACACTTCTATTAATTCAGTAAAAGCCAAAAGAAACCAAACAGCAACTAGTCTGTAAGCAATTAATAATTCCTTTAAATAATGTTGATGGTAATCCTTCCCACTACTGAATGCATGTTCAGCTGTGCATGGTTAAGAGAGAGAATTTGCTGGAGCATTGCAGTATCTAAAAGGCACCACAAGCATCAAATCAGCATTACACACTGATTGATGTCATGACCTTCATACTTCCAGCAGTTGTTCATTGCACATGCTAAAATCCTGCCAATTTAGCATCTGGCATGATTCGCCCCCAAAAAAGCACCTATGTGCCATTTTGGAACTATAAGGGGGCACTTGTGGCACCCAAAGACATGGGTGCAAACAATACCAATTCCTTGCCCAGGAACTCCAGATTTATCATTCATGATGTTTGAATGCCGTCAAACATGGGATGGAGTCTTGTGGAGACAATGGGTGTCTTGACAGCCAGCTGAAGAGTCAGCAAGAGATTAGCATTGCCTTCTTTGTGGAAGGCCTGCTGAACTACAAGCTAATTAGACAGTTGAGAGGCTACTAGGATCAGCATACCAAGTCGGATGTCCTGCCTACCAAGAGCTGCCGGCCAATCTGAGGCCAGCGATTCATTTGCTCAGCAACATCTTCAGGGAGGGGGTGGCTGCTGCAGGGAAGGCAGCCACCAGGGACCCAGGATCACGTAGTGACCTAGACCATAGGTAAGAATAGCGGCAGGGGTTTCACAGGGTCACAGTGTAGGGGGTGTAGGGAGTGTTGGCAGGAAGGGCGGGGTGGTGACTTTCAGCGGGATTCCCTTCCTGATGTCAGGTCCCTCAATCAGGCATTGTTCCTCTGTGTCTTTATAGGAGGGAACACACCTAACCCCAACCCCTTTTTAAAAATTCATTCATGGAATGTGGGCTTCGTTGGCTGGGCCAGCATTTATTGCCCATCTCTAATTGCCCTCGAGAAGGTGGTGGTGAGCTGCCTTATTGAACCGTTGTACTCCATGAGGTGTAGATACACCCACACTGCTGTTAGGAAGGGAGTTCCAAGATTTTGACCCATCAACAGTGAAGGAACAGCGACATATTTCCAAGTCAGGATGGTGAGTGACTTGAAGGGGAACTTCCAGGTGGTGGTATTACCATATATCTGCTGCCCTTGTCCTTCTAGATAGTAATGGTTGTGGGTTTGGAAGGTGCTGTCTAAGGAGCCTTGGTAAATTCCTGCAGTGCATCTTGTAGATGGTACACACTGTTGCTCCTGTGCATCGGTGGTAGAGGGAATGAATTTTGTGGATGTGATGGCAATCAAGTGGGCTGTTTTGTCTTGGATGGTGTCAAACTTCTTTAGTGTTGTGGGAGCTGCACTCATCGAGGCAAGTGGGGAGTATTCCATCACACTCCTGACTTGTGCCTTGTAGATGGTGGACAGGCTTTGGCGTGTCAGGAAGTGGGTTACTCGTCGTATTATTCCTAGCCTCTGACCTGGTCACAGTATTTATATGGCTAGTCCAGTTCCATTTCTGGTCAATGGTAACCCCCCCTCAGGATGTTGATAGTGGGGGATTCAGTGATGGTAATGCCTTTGAACATCAAAGGGCAATGGTTGGATTCTCTCTTGTTGGAGATGATCATTGCCTGACACTTGCCGCTTGTCAGCCCAAGCCTGGATATTGTCCAGGTCTTGTTGCATTTGGACGTGGACAGTTTCAGTATCTAAGAAGTCGCAAATGGTGCTGAGCACCTCCTGCCAAGAGCTGACAAGGAGCCTGCACATGTCTACTTGTCATGTATGCCACATGGTGACAAGCCCACCCACAAATGCTTTAACGCCAGCAGCAATGGGATGAGACCCTTAAGTGGCCATTAATTGCCCACTAAAGAGCCTCAAATGGCAGCAGGCCAGGAAGGGCAACCAAGGGCCTTCCCATCCCAACTTAATCGGGATGGATAGAGGTAGGAAGCAGGGTGCTCAAATGCCATCCTCCCACCCAATTAAATACCCTCCCCATCTCCAAACACATGACTAGAGAAAATTCCACCCATGGTGGCATGGCAGACCAACAAGATACCTTGTAAAAAGCTATGGCCAAACATTTAGGACATCAAAATGTAAGAGGATATGTAAAATTATTAAGATTACATTTCACTTCTGAACTGCTAGACCAATGTTAAACTTTAACTTAGAAGATAGCCAAATAATAAATAACAAACAAAATCATCCTAATAAATCCAGTAAAGGATGCAGGAGAGACCCAAAAAGCAACTAAAGTGATGCTATCATAATTTCACATAGCCTCTCCTTGCTGATGTGATGCCCATTTTCCACATTTGGACTACGAAGTTGCAGTCAAGTTTGCACATCATTTACTGAAGATCCACCATTGCCGTTACAAGACAGGGCCAGCACTAACGTTATTTAAACAGACAGGCAGCCAACTTGCAGGTAAGGTAATGTTTCAATTGCTTCTGCCATTGCAAAGTCTCAGGAAGTGTTCTGGAGTGTTTTTGGAGGATTTCTGGTGAGTTCCTGGATTTAGGGTTGCTGCCTCCTCACAGGGAGGGCAGGGGATTTGGTAATCTGTCCACACAAAGGTTGCAACAGGTATGAGGGTCATAGTGGCAGGGCCTCTGGGTCTGCAGTGCAACAGTAAGATGAATTAGCAAGCTCTGTGCAATGCACTCTGCCAAATTGGAGGTGGATGTCATGCTCCTTAACTGTAAATGGAGGCCACCTCATAGACCAGCCAATGGTACCCAGCATCTCGGTGTGCATGACCATCAGTTGTCTCCTGTATGCCACCCCATTGAGGTCCTCAAGTGAATCCTCCGCAGCAGGACACATCTATGACCTCATCCTCTGGCGGGGCACCCAAAGCAATATTTACCCCTGACCTGGCTGCAGCACATTCATGTCCAGTGACTCGTCAGGTGCTGATCTAATTCTATACTAACCTCTAAGATATGTGCAATGCCAAGGGACAGTAGCATAATGGAAACACTACAGGATTAGTAAATCTGGGCTAACACCTGAGAGACATGAGTTTAAATCCTACCATGGGAGCTGGGAAGTTTAAATTCAATTAATAAATCTGGAATAAAATGCTAGTCTCATTAATAATAATCATGAAACTATTGGATTGCTTCAAAAGCCCACCTGGTTTGCCAATGTCCTTCACTTGCAGAAATCTCCCTTCCTTAATCAGTCAAACCTGCACGTCACTCCACAGCAATGTGGTTGACTCTTAACTGCCCTCTGAAATGGGCTCGCAAGCCACTCAGTTCAAGAGCAATTAGGGACAGGCAACAAATAAAAGCCAAGAACGAACTTAAAAGAAAGTAAATGAGCTGGTGACTGCAAGGGCCTCTCCATCAGTGCTGCACTATTGCTCCCTCTCAGCCTCCTCAGCTCCCTCTGGCTGAACAGGTGGCAGTTCTTGGGTATCTGAAAATAGAAAATCAGAGAGAGGAGGGTTGAGGTAAGGGAAGGGGGTTGAAATGTGCAGCAAGGGGGCCGTGATCACACCATCCACAGCTTTTCACCATGCCAGAAGGCAGGACGAAGGTGAGCAGTGAGTTAAGGAGGGGTGCAAACCGGAGACATGCCATCATCCTCAATGCTCTCAGCAATGCAGAATGTTGCAGACTGTCACAGCTCACCTCACTGTGAGAGCCTTCACTTATCTCAGGCTCAGGAGATGCAGGCATTGTTGTCCCTCACTGGTTCAGCTCTGCTCCCTTCTGTAGAGTAAAGGGTTAACATCAGAATCATACAAGATGCTGATGTAATTATAATGTCAGAGCACATGATGGAGAAGTAAAGGGACCTTGAAGTGAGCAGAAGTTCTTACCTTGTGTGGAGATCAAATGTACCAATAGTCGCTGTGAATGAATAGCTCTGGTTAAAAAGACAATGGTCTCAAGCAGCATAGTTTTGAGTGCTTAAATAATCCCCAAATCCCATCCAGATCCCTATCATACAACAAAACACCTTGTCCTTCAAGAGAGGAGGCAGAATATCAGTGGTTGCACTGTGCTTGGGTGATGTGTCTGCCATAGCCGTATAGCTGGAAATATTTGAGAGATGGATGTGCGTGTGGCATCATTGGTAAGCATATAATGATAAGGTAGAGTATTTGGATTTTATGCAGCAGTCCTGAGTGTCAGGGAGTGCTGCTGGATGAGTGATGGGGGTGCGGTACAATAAGGTTGGTGATGCTGTGTGTAGACGATGTCATGTGAAGGCATTCACTGACAGTGATCAACCCCCTGAGGTCATTAGGCTTCTTGCGGCACTGCTGTCAGATCTTCAGATCCATACTCCGGGAACTGACCTTCTTGTCTTCCATTCCATTCTGAAGGTAGCCCTGAAGGTCTCCTGGCACCTTGGTGAACCTTCTGTCCACCTCCATCACTAAGGCCTCTAACACCATATCCATGACCCTGGAGTCCCCTCCCTGCCCTGGTGTTCCACTTTCCTTGTTTAAAATTGCAGCAATTGTGTTCAGCAGCCTCCTGTAAACCAATGCAGCTTCACCTTAAAAGGGACAGACTGCCTTTAAGAAAAGAAGGCAGGCTACAACAGGCACTTGGCCTTAGGCTAAAATCAGGTAAATGAGGAGGCAGTAACAAATTTGCATATGGCTTATCTCCAAAGGAACTGACACAACAAATCACGGTCCCTGTGCCCAAATAACAATACACACCAATTTATAGTTCATTGACTCCAGTAAGTACCATACTAATGATATGCACTTCTCCACAATCTAACTTACCAAGCTCCCTTAAGCAATATGAGCACAAATGAGAAACCCCTGAAACCCAATTATTGCTAAGTTGTCCTGTTGATTCATGGTGACTAAATGTTCCTCCAAATCTTAGTACAATTGTTCATTTCATTTGAAAGTGTGGACCTCACTTAACAGTAATTCTGTAACAATTCACTTGCATATACAATGGTTATTTATCCACACGTAAATTATCACTACATTGAGTGGAAAAAACATTTAACATTCCTGCACCGTTTCAGTTCCATCTCTGATAGTTGTGGTTTGCTAAATGTTGACAGACTCCGATTTTCAAAATTGTCATCTGGAGTTTTGAGAAATCAGCTCATTAGGTCCCTAAGAGCTCCAGAATGGTGTTTGTGGTGTATGCTTACTCTAATAGGGAAAATTGCACCAGAAACCATATTCGTGCAGGCACTACCAAACACACAGTAAACACCTGCCGGAAATAGGTGGTGCCATTTTGAAACCCAACACAACAGTCAATGCTATGTCTTAAACTTGCACTGCTGAAAATGTGTCCAGTAGCAAGAAGGCCCACACACCATGCTATTTAAATCGATCATCAACCACATATATGTTGCTTACATGTTGGTTGCTGGCTGATTTCTTCCGGCTGTTGTTGTGTTTCTACAAATGTTTTGCGCTTCCCATGGTTGACTCAAGTTGTAAAAGTCTACAGGGGGATGTATGACAGATGCTGAAGGACCTTCTACTGACTTCAAGGCTTCTGCACAAACCACTTGCCTCCAAGCATGGGTGCAATGGTAAACGTTCCCTTTGCAATACAGCATGAGTTGGAGAATGAACAGAGGCCATGCTAAGCAGAACAAGCTGCTGGAAGAATGGAGTCAGGGGAGAGGGGCAAGTTCACTCAGCCACAGTCCATGCTCACCCAGGTGCTCAGGAAGAAATTGTCTCACCTGAACTTCAGCAAAAAACAATATGCAAGATGTCTGCTTCAGTAAGGACGTCCTCACTGAGACCTGCCACCTACTGTACCACAACTGTAGCTTCAGAGCAAAGTGAGGACCACATTACCAGTGGCTGTGAAGGTGATCATGGCCGTGAACTTTAATGCATCTGGCTCCTTTAGTTGGAGATATTTGCAAGAACTCATAGTTTGCCACCAACGGCTGCATAAGGGAGGCCACTGAGACTATGCATTCAAAGAGAACTAATGACGTTTCATTCTCTCTTGCCAGGGAGAAGCAGGTGGGTCGAGCATGTGGCCTTGCTCTGATTGCAGGCTTCTTCTTGTTACAGGGTGCCCTTGACTGCACACATATCACATTGCAGGCAGCTCATATCAACTCTGTTCTATACTGGAACTGAAAGGGATTCCACGCCCTCAATGTCCAGCTGGGGTGCGACCGTATGCAGAGTATCATGCAGGTCAATGCTGAGTATACTCACAGCAGTCAGGATGCCTTCATTCTGCAGCAGTCCGCTGTGCCAGCTGTATTTGAGGCACAATGGGAACCAAAGAGTGGCTACTGGGCAACAAGGGCTATCCACTGACGACGTCGGAGGTGGCACATTTACACAGCCTGCATACAATGGAAGCCATGCTGATAGATTGAGTCACTGAAAGCTAACATGTAGGTACAACAAGTAATTAAGAAGGCAAATGGTATGTTGGCCTTTATTGTGAGAGGGTTTGAGCACAGGGATAAAGAGGTCTTGCTGCAATTGCATAGAACCTTGGTGAGACCGCACCTGGTGTGGTTTTGGACCCCTTACCTAAGGAAGGGTATACTTGCTATAGAGGGAGTGCAGTGTATGTTCACCAGACTTATTCCTGGAATGGCGATGTTGTCCTATGAGGAAAGATTGAGGAGACTGGGCCTATAATGTCTAGAGTTTAGAAGAACTCAGAAGAATTTAGAAAAATTTAGATTATTGATAAGAAAGGGGGTGAAAGGTTATTGACAATAGGCAGAAATGTGGAGTTGAGGTTACAGTCAGGTCAGCCATGATCTTATTGAATGGCAGAGCAGTCTTGAAGGGCTGAGTGGTCTACTCGACAAGATGCAGGAAGGGTGTTTCTCCTGGCTAGGAAGTCTAGAACAAGTAATAGCCTCAGAATAAGTGGTAGGCCATTTAACACTGAGATGAAGAGGAATTTCTTCACTCAGAGAGTGGTGAATCTTTGGATTTCTCTACCCCAGAGGGCTGTAGGAGGCTCAGTCATTGAGTATATTCAAAACAGAAATCAATGTTTGGTAGCACAGAACTTGAGTACTGCTGAAAAAAGGGACTTATCAAAGCTTTTCATCTTGCAATCCTCAGTACAAGAACACCAATACAAGGGGAAAGCAACAATTTATACTGTATGTGAAGAGAGTGCTGATTGGTTGGCAAGTAGACTCTGATTGGTAGAGGCGTGCCATAGAGAATGCATCAGTGATGGTGACTGACAGTTAACTGCCAAGAATTGTTTGAAATTTCAACCAAGCAGCTTGACTCTGATTGGTCAAGGCATTGCCCTGAGGAATGAGGCAGCAAATGGCTGTCATTTATTTTGTTTAGCTGAAACAGGAGCAGTGTGTTTTTTTTTATTCGTTCACAGGATGTGGGCTTCGTTGGCTGGGCCAGCATTTATTGCATATCCCCAGTTGCCCTTGAGAAGTTGGTGGTGAGCTGCCTTTTTGAACCGGTGCAGTCCATGTGGTGTAGGTACACCTACAGTGCTATGAGGAAGAAAGTACCAGGATTTTGACCCAGCAACAGTGAAGGAACAGCGATATATTTCCAAGTCAGGATGGTGAGTGACCATCATATATGTTTTTTCTGTCTGCAAAGAACAGGACCCTGTGTATTAATACATATTTAGCTTCTAGTACAAGCAAATGTATAATGTGAGCCTGACTGACAATCTTAAATTGGTTGTAAGCGTAACTCTTAGCACACTGAGGATTACAGAATCACAGAATTGTTAGAATGTAGAAGGAGGTCATTCAGCCCATCATGTCTGCACCAGCTCTCTGAGCATTTTAACTTAGTGCCAATCTCCCGCCTTTTCCACGTAACCCTGCCCATTGTTTCTATTTAAATAATCATCCAATGCCCTCTTGAACGTTTCAATTGAACCTGCCTCCACCACACTTCCAGGCAGTGCATTCCAAACCCTAACTACTCGCTGTGTGAAAAAGTTTTTTCTCACCTCATATTTGCTTCTTTTACAAAAACACTTTAAAACTGTGCCCTCTGGTTGTTGAACCATTTTCAAGCGGGAACAGTTTCTACCTATTTCCTCAGTCCAGACCCCTCATGATTTTGAAAACTTCTATCAAGTCTCCTCTTAGCCTTCTCCTCTCCAAGGAAAACAGTCCTAACTTCTCCAAGTTTTCCTCATAACTGAAGTGTCTCATACCTGGAACCATTCTCGTAAACTTCTTCTGCACCCTCTCCAGTGTGTTCACATCTTTCCTATAGTGTGGTGCCCAGAACTTTACACAATACTCCAGCTGAAGTCTAACCAGTATCTCATATAAGTTTATCATAACCCCCCTGCCCTTGTACTCTATTCCCCTACTAATGAAGCCTAGAATACTGAATCCTTTAGAAACAGCTCTCTTTACGTGTCCTGGCAGCATTAATGACTTGTATACATATATACCCAGGTCTCTCTGCTCCTGCACACCCTTAAGAATAGTATCCTTTATTTTATAGTGTATCTCCATGTTCATTGTACCAAAGTGTATCACCTCACACTTCTCCACATTGAACTTCATCTGCCACCTATCTGCCCATTCCACCAATATGTCAATGTCCTTTTGAAGTTCTACACAGCCCTGCGCACATTTTACAATTCTCCCAAGCTTTGTGTCGTCTGCAAGGATTATTTAGCAAATGTTGTCCAACCATTGAATCACATCAAATGTTGGACACTGTGTTTTGAGTTTTATAAGCACAGGCTTGTTGGGCACAGTCTATACCTTGCCCGTTACAAACAGCAGCTGGGACATGCTATTTGATATGATCCATCAGTCTTAGGGTCATATGGCCTAAATATCTAGCATCACACTGGCACTGAAATTCATATACCACACTACTCATTTGTGTGACAGGCAGAACGTCTTTATAGCTTGACAGCAACATCCTGTTAGTGGTGAATGCCACTCCCTTTGCTACTGCATAGCTCAAATTTATTTTACAGCCACACTCAAGACAGAAATCGATAAATATTTAGACAATAAAGGCATCAAGGGATATGGGGATAGTGTGGGAGAGTGGCATTGAGGAGATCAGCCATGATCTAGATAAATGGCAGAGCAGGCTCAAGAGGCAGAATGGCCTACTCCTGCTCCTATTTCCTTTGTTCCTATGGACAAGATGTGATAAAGCAAACTATTAGTGTGCTTAAACAATGATTACACTACCTGGACCACCCTCTGCAGCACTCGTCAGAGTAGGAGATTCATATTGGACTGCTGCCTGCTGCACAACCTCACCATCAGGAAGGTGCAGTCCCTGCCATTGGCTATCAGTCAAGCAGCTGAGGAGCAGGAGCATGAAGAGGAGAGAGGGAAGGAGAGCTGGGAAGTGGACAACCCCTTTCTGCCTGAGATGTCCATGAAGAACAAAATTTAAGTGCAATACCAGTAAATACAACCCCAATTCTCCATTCACCAACAGGTTCACACCTTCCTTTTGCACTGACCTTCAGGGAGTCACAATGTAAATAAAAAAAACACTACAAAATAAACATTCCAATCCAAATTTAAAAATGAAATCATTCCATATTGCATGCAAATGTAAACTAATCACCCTTGTGCATTCCCTTCATATTTCCATGAGCCTTTGCCTGTCCTAATGTTCCAATGATACCCCAGTGGCTGCAGCATGGCCAGTGGGAGGCTGCTGATGGCCTTGGTGGTGACCTCGAGCTGACAGATAACAGCCGGGCAGGGCTGGGAGGATGAAAGCTGTCTTCCTGTGAGAGAACAGCAGGCTTGCGCTCCTTTAAGCAACTGTCGCTCCCCTGAGATGACACCTCAGCACTCTGTGTAATTCTTTGGAGAACAGATTGCTGCACTGCTGTGACACCATGCAAAGACCCTGTGCAAACTACAATCCACAGACATGATGACATCAACCTGAGCATCAACACCAGTACTCAGATGTTGCGGAAGCTGCTGGTGCTGCAATAAAGACAATGGCCATCAAGCGCTGTACATTCTTCTGTAGGCTGCTTGTTTAAAGTGATCACCTGAATCCTGTGCGGCAAAACCCATGTGTGAACTCCCGCTCCGGTCAGTTGGCACCTGCCTTATCCTAGACTCATAGACATTTGCAGCACAAAAAGAGGCCATTCAGCCCATCGTGTCCGCACCAGTCAACAAAGATCTGACTACACTAGTCCCATTTTCCAGCGCTTGGCCCATAGCCGTGGAAGTTATGGCAATGCTAGTGAGCATCTAACTACTTCTTAAATGTTAAGAGAGTTTCTGACTCAACCATCCTCTCAGGAAGTGAGTTCCAGACTCCCACCACCCTCTGGGTTAAAAAATTTCTCCTCAACTCCCCTCTTAGCCTTCTACCTCTTACCTTAAATCTATGCCCCCTGGTTATTGACTCCTCAACTAATGGAAAAACTGCCTTCCTATCCACCCTATCTATGCCCCTCATAATCTCATACACCTCTATCAGGTCCCCTCTCAACCTTCATTGCTCTAAGGAATACAACCCCAGCCTATCCAATCTTTCCTCATAGCTCAGACCCTCCAGCCCAGGCAGCATCCTGGTAAATCTCCTCTGCACCCTCTCTAGTGCAATCACATCCTTCTTATAATGTGGTGACCAGGAGTACACGCAGTACTCCAGTTGTGGCCTAACCAGCATTTTATACAGTTCCTGCATAACCTCTCTGCTCTTGTATTCTATGCCTTGGCTAATAAAGGCAAGTATCCCATATGCCTTTTTAACTACCTTATCTATTTGCCCTGCTACCTTCAGATCTATGGATATGCACACCAAGGTCCCTCTGACCTTCAGTACTTTCCAGGGTCCTACCATTCATCGTGTAATCCCTTGCCTTGTTAGCCCTCCCCAAGTGCCTTACGTCACACTTTTCCAGGTTGAATTCCATTTGCCACTGCTCTGCTCACCTGACCAGTCCTTTGATATCCTCCTGCAGTTTACGGTTATCCTCCTCACTATCTAGTAGCCTACCAATTTTCATGTCATCCACAAATTTCTTGATCACACTCCCTACATTCAAGTCCAAATCATTTATGTACACCACAAACAGCAAGGGCCCCAGCACCAAGCCCTGCAGAACCCCAAGTGAAACAGACTTCCAGTCACAGAAACATCCCTTTACCATCACCCTCTGATTCTTGTATCTCAGCCAATTTTGGATCCAATGTGCCACTTTGCCTTGGATCACATGGGCTCTTACTTTCTTGACCAGTCTGCCATGAAGGACCTTATCAAAAGCCTAAAGTCCACGTGGACCACATCAAATGCATTACCCTCATCCACACTCCTGGACACCTCCTCAAAAAATTTGATCAAATTTGTCAAACACAATCTTCCCTTAACAAATCCATGCTGACTAATCCTGATTAATCCATGGCTCTCCAAACGTAGATACATTCTGACCTTCAGAATTCTTGCTAGTAGCTTCCCTGCCACCAAGGTTAGACTGACTGGCCTGTAATTTCCTGGTCTATCCCTTCCTCCCTTTTTTAATAATGGAATAACGTTAGCAGTCCTCCTGTCCTCTGGGATCACACTGGTGGCCAGAGAGGATTTGAAAATTACTGCCAGGGCCCCAATATCTCTTCCCTTGCCTCTCTCAACAGTCTGGGATATATCTCATCTGGGCCTGCGGATTTATCCACTTTTAAGGCCGCTAAACCCGTTAGTACCCCCTCTCTCTCTATATTAGTTTCCTCTAATATTTCACAGTCCTCCACCCTGATGTCGATACCTGCATCATCCTTTTCCATTATGAAGGCTGCAGCAAAATATTTATTGAGGACAGTGCCCATGTCTTCGGGGTCCACACACAGATTACCTCTCTGGTCCCTAATTGGCCCTACTCTTTCCCTAGTTATTCTCTTGCTGTTTATATATTTAAAAAACCCTTTGAGTTTTCCTTTTTTTCTACCCACCAATGCTTTCTCATGCACTCTCTTAGCTTTCCTAATTTCCTTTTTAAGTTTCCTCCTGCACTTTTTATGCTCCTTTAGCGACTCTGCCGTATTAAGCCCTTGGTATCTGCCATAAGCTTCTCTTTTTATCTTAATCCTAACCTTTATGTCCCTTGACATCCAGGGTTCTCTGGACTCGGTCCCCCTGCTTTGTCTTTATGGAAACATATTTGCCCTGTACTCTCACTATTACCTCTTTGAAATGCCTCCCACTGCTCTGGCACAGTTTTACCTGTAAGTTGCTGCTCCCAGTCCACTTGGGCCAAATCATATCTCATCTTAATAAAATTAGCCTTTCCCCAGTTTTGAACTTTTATTCCTGGCCCAACCTTATCCTTTTCCATAACAATCCTAAACCTAACTAAATTATGCTCATTACTTCCAAAATGCTCCCCTACTCATTTCCAAATATTATGTCCAAAACTGTCCCCTCCCTTGTTGGGTTTTCTACATACTGGCTAAAAAGGTCCTCCTGGATGCAACTTAAAAATTATGCTCCCTTTCCAACTTGCACACTAAAACTACCCCAGATAATATTTGGGTAGTTAAAATTCCCTGCTTTTACTGCCTTATTATCCCCACACTTCTCTGAAATGTGATTACATATTTAATCCTCTATCTCTCCCTGACTGTTTGGGGGCCTATAGTCCACCCCAACAGTGTGTTTGCCACTTTTGTGCTTTTTACTTCAATCCATATGGCTTCATTTGATGATCCTTCCAAGGTATTATCCCTCCTCACTGCTATAATTGATTCCTTGAACAATATTATGACCCCCACCTCCTCTTCTATCCCCCTCTCTATCTCATCTGAATACCCTATAACCAGGAATGTTGAGCTGCCAATCCTGCCCCTTTTTTTTGCCAAGTCTTGGTTATAACTATGATATCATTCTCCGACGTGCATATCTGTGCCCTCAGCTCATCTGTCTTATTCCTCAGGCTCCTTGCATTAAAATATATTCCACTTAGCCTTACTAAACTCACTTCTTTCTTATCCAGCCTATGTTTCCTCTGCCCTCCAGACTCACTTACTAGCGTTTTAACTTCTAATTCCATCTCAGCTTCTCTTCCCTCTGAACTACATTTCACAATCCCATCCCTCTGCCAATTTAGTTTCAATCCGCCCCAACAATACTAGCAAACCTCACCACGAGGATGTTGGCCCTCTTCCTGTTCAGATGTAACCCATCCAACTGGTACAGGTCCCACCTTCCCCAGAAATGGTCTCAATGCCCCAGGAATCTAAAGCCCTCCTTCCTGCAGCATCTCTCCAGCCATGCATTCATCTACTCTATCCTTGCAGTCTTGGCTGCAGCCCACTTATGCCCAGTGTCTCATCACATGTATATTCCGACTCTCTGCTGTTCTCTAAGATGCTTGCAGTGTTGATATCTGAGCTGCAGGCTGTGAATGTGAGATCAAGTGATGTCGCTGTTTCTTCATCATGAATCTCTTCTTGCTGTTCCTCCACTGCCTGGCCATATTGCATCTCTTGGGTATCTGAAAGGATAAAGGCACAAGGGTAAAATTGTGGTGAGAGAGGGAGGGTGGGGAAGTGGTGCATGTTTACACCATCTGCAGCTTGTAAATCAGAAGAGAGCATGGAATGAGGGGAAAGTGGGATGTGAGAAGGGGGATTAGGTATGAGGATACCATCATGTTCGATGATTTCAGCCTGGTTGTTGGTCACAACCTCAGCAATGGGCTTCCCAATAATAGCCAGCATTTGTCTCCTCCATGGGGTTTAGGACATGCAGGAATACCTGCCCTTCTCTTGTTAGCTCCTGCTGCCCTCTAATTATGCATCACCTTGTCCTGCAAGAGAGAGGGAAGTGTGTTTGTGAATGTGGTACAATCTGTCTGATGTGCCTGCCATGGCTGAATAGGTGACAAGTGTATGCAGTCTGTGGGATGTGGGTATTGTTGTAATGTACCTTTGTGAGATCATAGCAGGACATCACTAGAAAAGAAGTGTGAACTGTGATCCAGTCTTAGTTTCACTTTTGCTTTTGAGCAGAGCACACACACACAGCTCTTCTGCTGATGTCTTCAAGCTTTCTACCAATGTGTAAATGTTCCCATGTGCCTTGTCTTAATAAATGAACCCACAACATGTTTTCACAATCCCTTATGAGTGATTGGTACCTTTATATCATTATAAAAACATGTATGAGGCGTGCCACAATACTAATTGTGTGAGGATGGGTTGGAGCATATGAATATCAGGTATAAGTCCTGATTGATGTGGCCTTACCATTTATTGGTTTAATTTTCATATTGCCTCTTTATTATGGTACTCAAAGTGCCTATTTATAAAATCTAGGATCCAACACACAGTTCCTTCTTAATAGCTTTGCCAACATTTTTCTCATTTTCAAAGAATTGTGTATATAAACCATCAAGCATCTTTGCTCTTTTTTAAGGTTCACCATTTATTTTATATTTTGTCACCTTACTGTTCTTCATGAAATGAATCTGCTCACACTTCTCAACTTTAAATTCCTCTGTCAAATACCTTTCCAAGTCCTCCTAAAGTTAGCTATAGTCATCTTCCCAATTAAGTACACTTCACATCTTTGTGTTGTTTGTATTTCTTTTCATTCCATGGATAGAAGCAGAGAGCGAGATAAAGAAAATGCCACTGCTACATCTCAAATGTGCAAAAGATTGGCATTATTCACTTTCTCTGTTCTTTACCCAATTTTCTACTAGATCTACTGTAGTCCCTTTTATAACTTGTATCTTAATTTCATCAGCTAACCTCCTATGCCACATCATATTAAATGCCATTAGGAATTCGAATGCACAACATTTATTGCACATTCTTTAGCAACACACTAAATATACTCAATTATTCCCCTAAAGAACACTGTTGCATTTGTCAGATTCAAATTGTCTTTTTTAAAATCCACACTGGCTTAATTAACCCATGTCTTTCTAAGTGATATTAATTTTATCCTCCGTTATGCCCTCTAGAAGCTCAACCACTGCTAATGTTAAGCTGGCGGTATAATTACACAGTTTATCCCTTTCTCTGTGCAAGAACCAAGGCAAAGCACTCATCTAGTATATCCACCATTCCTTCATCCTGCTTGAGAAGGTTTCCTCTTTCATCTCTACTCTTTGACGATTCATTCACTTTTATGTTTGTAAAGTCCTTTACTATTTCCCTTTATGTTCCTAGCCAATCTTTCATCATTACCCCTTTAGCCTTTCTAATCTCCCCTCGGTATTTTCTATCCTCTAATTTTCTCATTTTAATTTAAATTTCACTGCTCTCTAAGGAACACCAACTTGTCCTCCGCCTCTTTTTCTTCTTGTGGGAATATGCCTAGCATGTATCTTAATTTGAAAGTTTCCCACTGTTATCTGTTGACTTTTTGTTCCCCAATGCAACTGGGTTTACGACCTTGTCATCTCATTGAAAGTTTCATTTTTTACAGCAAAATATTGTTATATTCAATGGTTTCCTTTTTCTCAATTTATATCTGGAACTTAATCATGTTATGGCTTCCTAAATATCCCCCTGCCTTTACATTACTTACTTGTCTCACTTCATTTTATTAAACTAGTTCAGCATTGCCCCCTTCCTTCTTGGGCTAAAACATTTTGATTGAAAAAATGGTCCTGAACATATTGTGGTAACCATTTTACACCTTTGTCATTTACATTACATTTATCAATAGAAATTAGAAGGGATGCACAATAACAATTGACATCATTTAGTGTTTTCATGCAAGTAACGCAATATATTTTTAAAAGCGCATATCTCATAGCTAACTAGCAACACCTACTCCCTAGAAAGACAAGGGCAGCAGATGTATGCAAACACTAACATGTACGAGATCCCCTCCAAGTCACACACCATCCTGACTTGGAACCATATTGCTCTTCCTTCACTGTCACTGAGTCAAAATCTGGGAATCCCTTCCTAACAGCACTTTGGGTGTACCCACACCACATGGGCTGCACCACCTTCTCAAGGGCAATTAAGGATGGTCAATAAATGCTGGCCTAGCCAACGACAACACTTCCTATGAGTGAATAAAAGAAAATCTCCTATGGAATCCCATACTGGGGAGTTATAGACAGGATTTTAACCTGTCAAAGTGGGTGAGTCTCTGAATGTTGGGTTAAAACACCTGAAACTACCAATCTTTTAGGAAATAGAAATCCGCTGACTTTCACCTTTAACCCAAATGCATTCTTCAACACATGGGAAACACCCATGAGAGAGCTTAGCCTGCCATTTAAATATGTTAAATGCTCATAACTGCTGTGTTAATCAATGATTCTGACTTTAACCCTGTGCAAATGGTGTTTCCCAGGCTTCCTTGAACTCACCAGGTAAAATAAGGAGGGAAGACAGAAGGAATTGGCAAGGCTGAGCAATTGAAAGGCATGAAAGATTTCAACTACTGAGGTCAGACAGCTATGTCCTTGCCTAAGTAAAAGTCTTTTACTCATAACACTTGTTCTGTGAGCATGTTTCCACTACTTCAGAGGTAATTTGTGCTACCTCAGAATGTTTGACTTTCATCAGCTCTTTCCAGCTGTCAGCTTTCACAGCAATATGCGAACCATTTAAGCAGCTCTACCTGGGATCTCAGGTAAGGAACAAGAAAATCAACAGAAGCAGCACCAGCAGAAGCCTTTTCCTCAATAACCAGAGATCTAGATCGCATGAGGCGATACCCCCAACACAGGGTATAGAGGCAGAGGATTAGCTTCCTGGACATGACTGAGCACCAGGGCCCCCAGAGGCTCAGACTTTTCTGTCAGCTGGATGTTGACATCTGCAGCCTCCTGGAACAAGACTTCCTTCCCACTGGATCCGGTGGGCATGCATTGCCAGTGGTGACCTTGACAATTAGGAAGTCGCATGAGCATAAGAGTTGTTACTGAGAAAGCGATCAGGATGCTCAAGAGGCGATTCACATGTCTGGACAGACCTCGGGACACCAGAAAGGGTTTTCAGAATAGTAGTGACCTGCCACAACTTTCACAACATTCTGCAGAAGACCACTAGAGTGGCAGGAGAAATAAGGCGATGAGTAAGCTGCATCTTCAAAAGAATGGCAACAAGTGGAAGAACAATGAGAGGAAGACCCTGCTTATATGGGATATACAGCATTGAAACAGGCCACTCAGCCCAATAAGCCAATGCTGGTGTTCATATTCCACTCAAGCTTTCACACATCTTGCCTCGTCTAGTCCTATCCACACAATCTTTGATTCACTTTTCCCTCATATGCTTATCTAGCTTCCCCTTAAATGTATCTAAACAATTCACTTCAAGCACTCCCTGTAGTAGCGAGTTTCACATTCTTACTGTCTTCTGGGTAAAGAGTTTTCTTCTGAATTCCCTATTTGATTTCTCGGTGACTATTTTATATTGAAAGCCTCTGGTTTTGTTCTTCCCCACAAGTGGAAACATTTTCTCTGTATCTACTCTATCAAAACCTTTCATCATTTTAGAGACATCTATTAGGTTGCCCCACAGCCTTCACTTTTCAAGAGAAACAAGACCCAGCCTGGTATCACCCTTGTAAATCCTTTTTGCACCCTCTCCAGTGTCTCTGTATTTTTTTATATAACATGACAATCAGAATTGTACATAGTGTGATAAAACCAAAGTTCGATATAAATTTATAACTTCTTTACTTTTCAATTCTATTCCTCTAGAAGTAAACCCTTGTGAATGATTTTTAATGGTCTTATTAACCTCCATCATTATTTTTAGTGATCTACGTATTTGTATTCCCAGATCGCTTTCTCCTCCATCAAGCGAAATGCAACCTTCTTAACAAAATATAATAACTCACATTTATCTGTGTTGAAATTTATTTGCCAATTATCTCCCCATTCTGGAAGGTTATTAATAGCTTCCTGTAATATGTTGCAGTCCTCCTCAGTATTGACTTTCCACCCACAATTTGGTGCCATTCACAAATTATAGGAATTATGATTTTGATTCCAAAGTCCAGATCATTAATGTAAATTGTCAACAACTGCATTCCCAGCACTGACCCTCGGGGAACACCACTTCCCACCGTTTGCCACTCGGAATAACTACCCTTTACCTCTACTCTCTGCTTTCTGCCTTGAAGCCAGCTGCCACTTGTTCCCATGCTCTGACCTTATTGTGCAGTATTACATTGAAGACAGTTTGAAAATCTAGATAAATTATATCTACTTTAATACCCTTATCTACACTCTTTCTTACCTCTTTGAAAAGTTTGATGAGGTTAGTCAAACAAGACTTTCACTTTTGAAATCCATGTTGACTATTCATTATTATATTTTTCTCATTTTGATATGGTGAAGGCACCTGCAACCATACACTTAGCTGCCAGAAAAGCTCAGGACGGATTGATTTAGGAATACTTGGAAGTGCATGGTAAAATCGGGCAAAGTCAGCATGGTTTCATCAAGGGGAGGTCATGCCTGACAAATCTGTTCGAATTCTTTGAGGAGGTAACGAGTAGGTTAGACAAAGGAGAGCCAATGGATGTTATCTACTTGGACTTCCAGAAGGCCTTTGACAAGGTGCCACACAGGAGGCTGCTCAGTAAGATAAGAGCCCATGGTGTTAGAGGCAAGGTACTAGCATGGATAGAAGATTGGCTGTCTGGCAGGAGGCAGAGAGTGGGGATAAGGGGGTCCTTCTCAGGATGGCGGCTGGTGACTAGTGGAGTTCCGCAGGGGTCAGTGTTGGGACCACAACTTTTCACTTTAAACATTAATGATCTAGATAAAGGAACTGAGGGCATCCTGGCTAAGTTTGCAGATGATACAAAAATAGGTGGAGGGACAGGTAGCATTGAGGAGGCAGGGAGGCTGCAGAAGGATTTGATCAAGGTAGGAGAATGGGCAAAGATGTGGCAGATGCAATACAACATGGGGAACTGTGAGGTCATGCACTTTGGTAGGAAGAATAGAGGCATGGACTATTTTCTAAATGGGTAGAAAATTCAGAAATCTGGAGTGCAAAGGTACTTGGGAGTCCTAGTCCAGGAATCTCTTAAGGTTAACTTGCAGATTGAGTCAGTAGTTAGGAAGGCAAATGCAATGTTGGCATTTATTTCAAGAGTACTAGAATATAAAAGCAGGGAAATGCTGCTGGGGCTTTATAAGGCTCTGGTCAGACAAAATTTAGAATATTGTGAGCAATTTTGGGCCCCATACATCAGGAAGATGTGCTGGCCCTGGAGAGGGTCCAGAGGAGGTTCACGAGAATGATCCCAGGAATGAAAGGCTTAATATATGAGGAACGTTTGAGGACTCTGGGTCTATACTCAATGGAGTTTAGAAGGATGAGGGGGGATCTGATTGAAACATACAGAATACTGAAAGGCCTGGTTAGAGTGGGCGTGGGCAAGGTGTTTCCATTAGTAGGAGAGACTAGGACCCGAGGGCATAGCCTCAGAGTAAAGGGAAGACCTTTTAGAACAGAGATGAGGAGAAACTTCTTTAGCCAGAGAGTGGTGAATCAATGGAATTCATTGCCACAGAAGGCTGTGAAGGCCAGGTCATTGAGTGTATTTAAGACCAAGATAGATAGGTTCTTGATTGGTAAGGGGATCAAAGGTTACGGGGAGAAGGCGGGAGAATGGGGTTGAGAAACTTATCAGCCATGATTGAATGGTGGAGCAGACTCGATGGGCTGATTGGCCTAATTTCTGCTCCTATGTCTTATGGTCTACTTCAGTTAATCTGAGGTGCTACAGCCATATGGTGCACCAATGCTGAGCCCCCAGCACAAATCAGCCCACAAGCAATTATCCCTCTCACGGATACCCATTTCCAATTTTTGTTAGACCATTCATCACAAGACAGAAGGCCACTTGACACAGGCAACTGGGAAAATTGTGAGGTCAAGACCATGGAACTTTGAAATAAAATTTATGGCTTTAAAATATTTTTTAAAATGTGAAAATGTAATACGTTGTTAAACATCTAAATGAACAATTGTGTGCAACTGCAAGTCCTTTAGATAGTACTGCTCGGTGGTGTAAGACCTAGCTTGAGCTGAGCTAGAGACAGGCTGCTCATATTCCTGCTCTTACTGTTCAGATCCACTTGGCCAACATTTTCTGTGTTTTGCAGCCTATGAGGCTCCTGCCAAAGACTGCCCCACTTAAACCTATGCAGGAGCAGACACTGCCTTCAGGACATGAGTTAGTATGTAGCGCTCTGATTTAGGAGGCCAAGGGTTCAGGCGTGAAAGTGCTTTGAGCAGAGACTCACTTCCATGTTCTCTTCCATAGTCTTCCCTCTTATAGCCTATCCACACTTCCCTGCTAGCCAAGAGTTGGTGAGCACTTTGCTGCACTTCATTGAGGCACTGAATGCCTGAAGTGAAGTTTTCCTCAATCTTGCTTAAGGTGGCAGTCTGAGTGTGCAGGCCATTGGTGAAGGTCAGCAGGTAGTCAGTTAACTGTTGTGCCTGATGGTCCATGCAGTTGGTCGCTCTTTCCATGTATGTAGACATCGGCATGAAGGCCTGAGACATCATGGCACTCATGCTAGGGATGAGGTCCTCCAATCTCTCTCCAATGGTGTGCAGTGTTACCAGAAAGTCTGACAGAACCTCACACCTTTACTGCTACTGCTCCAGAAAAGACCCCGTTATCAATATCCCCTAAGGGTCAGCAATTACACCAACTGATCAGAGTTTGGAGCATCCTGCAACCTCTGACAGGGACTTGCCATGGCTGTCCTGTCTCCAATACCTGCTCACTTGTGATGTGTACTTCGTCATGTGACAATCCAACTACCTGTCTTGCCAGACTCACTGAGCTGTGTCTGAGCTGGTGGAGGATGAGCATGTGTCCTGTGATGATACCTCCTCAGAATGAGTGACCTCTTTTGAAGAGCCTTCATCCTCCTCTGACACCAGCCCTTGTGGGAAGCTTGACGGGTCTGTGAGAGATGAAAGCCATGAATTAGAACTGACATGATGAGGGAGACCAATTATTCATACCATCATATTTTAGTAAATGCTGACATCAAGGCAACATATCACAGAATTTTACTGGCACTGAAGGAGGCCTTTCGGATCATTGTGTCTGCACCGGTTCTCCAAATGAGCATTATGACCTAGTGCTGTTGCCCTGCCTTTTCACCATACCCCTGCACATTTTCTATTCAAACAATCATCCAACGCCCTCTTCAATGCCTCGATTGAATCTGCCTCCACCACACTTACAGGCAGTGCATTCCAGATCCAAACCACTCGCTGTGTGAAAAAGTTTTTTTCTTATGTCACATTTACTTCTTTTTCAAAGCACTTTAAATCTGTGCCCTCTCATTCGTGATCCTTTTATGAGTGGGAACAGCTTCTCCCTTTCTACTTTGTCCAGCCCCCCATGATTTTAAACATCTCTATCAAATGAGTGAGTGTTGTGTGTCATATGACTGTGTGATATTTCATTCTATCACCAGCTAGCTAGGAGACTCCTGTCTCTCCATCTCCATTAATCAGGCAAGTGGAGATCTAGCTCATCTTCATTTCCTCCTTCCCTACAGCTGTTAAGGTGAAGGTGACTTGAGGGCAACCTCTGGTTTTCCGCCTCTTCCTGGTGTTCTTCGTTCTTTTCCCCTGTAAGGAGAGGAAGGAGAGACAAGTGAGTGTGAGAAGTGAAATGTTCTGAGAGGATGGAAGGACAGCATTGCAGGAGGGATTGGTGTCACATTGCAATAGGATGAGGGTGAATGTCAGTACTGGTTGGTCAGATGGGAAATGAAGAGATACCTAGACAGAAAAGGATGAGAGCACCTGCCAGCTGTACTGTAATGAGGAGTGATGTGAGGGAGAATCATAGGAAAGGCAGAGTGAGAGGCTTTGTACGAGAAAGTGCCATGCCACTTACCTCTTCTGCCCTGATCAAGTCATTGAGGCCCTTGTGGCACTATACCCAGGAACAAGGCACCACATTCCCGCTACTGACCTCTTCACCCACCTCCAGTCACGTCTGCTTGTTCTCTGAGGCTGCCTGCTTTCTACCATTTGCAGTGAACGGAATTTGCCTGCAGACCTGACAGACAGCAGTGTCATGTCCAAGAACACATCGGAGAAGTGTGGTGCTGCCTCGCACATTTAGCATCTGTGCAGTTCCTGGCTCTGTTATGACATTTCTACAATTCTTTCATTCTGGCCCTGGCAAAGTCCCTTTAATACAGGACTTGAAACAAACTGATGCGGGTCATCATCATGCTCATTCATTCTAATTGGTCAGGAAACCCAGAAGACTGATGCAAATACAGTGGCTGGGTTAAAAAAAACACAAAAAAAAAACAAAAACAAAAATACCTGGAAAAACTCAGCAGGTCTGACAGCATTTGCGGAGAGGAGCACAGTTAACGTTTCAAGTCCGTGTGACTCTTCAATAGAACTAAGGAAAAATAGAAAAGAGGTGAAATTTTTGCTTTTAACTAAAAAAAAACACTCTGCTGAAACTTTCAGGTTCCCAAAATGCACTGTCAGCCTCTCCAAGTGTGAAGAGTCTGAAAGTTAAAATTCAGTCCATAGTCTTCCAGTGAAGCAGGTTACAGGGCAAAAGGATAATTGAATGGGGATATACAGATGTAATTCAGTCACCATTGCAATGTCACATAAGCTGTCCTCCATGACTGTGGTACAGGATTGACAAGCACTTGTTCCTCGTGCTGCAGATAGCATGTTATATTGGTGCCCAGTGCCACTTTGAATGATTTTTGAAAGCAGCCAGCAACAACACTAACAACAACTTGTATTTATACAGTGTCTTTCATGTAATGAAAAGTCCCAAGGCACTTTACAGGAGCATTGTAAAACAAAATGTGACACTGAGACACATAGGGGGATATCAGGTCAGATGACCAAAAGGTCAATCAAAGAGTTAGGATTTAAGAAATGTCTTCAAGGAGGCAAGTGAGGATTGTGTGGTTGGAGGAGACTACAGAGATATGGAGGGACAAGGACATGGGGGATTTGAAAATCAAGACATTATTTGACCTGGAGACAATGTAGGTCAGTGAGCACAGGAGTGATAGGGGAATGGGACTCACTATGAGTTAAGACATGGGCAGCAGAGTTTGGATGACCCCAAGTTTACAGAGGGTAAAATGTAGGAGACCAGCCTGGAGTCCACTGGAATAGTCAAGACTAGAAGAAATGAAGCCATAGATGAGTTTCAGCAGCAGATAAACTGAGACAAGATGAAGTCGGATGGTGTTACAGAGGTGGAAGCAGGTGGTCTTAGAAATGGCATGAATATGAGGTCAGAATCTCATCTCAGGCTGCTGCCAGGGAGAGAAACGGAGTCTGTATTTAGGGAACGGAGTTTGGAGCGAGGACTGAAAACAGCACTCCCTGTCCTGTTCATTGACCGCATACTTCAGTAGTAGGCCTGATCTCATGGAAAGTTAGTACTACTTAAAGCAATCTGCATCTCTTAAAGGAAAGGTGTATTGTAGTTGCAAAAATATTTTGGAAGTCAATCTGGGCTCCGATACTTTGAATCATATGGCAGAACATGCGAAAGAGGTGGCACTAAGGTTTTTAGACAATGTACCAGAGCTCTTGGTGAAAGAAGTGGAGAAAAGAAGAGACGTCCTGTGTCCACTAGAGGCAGGAGGTCCTTGTGACAGATGCTCAGGAGACAGTGGAAAGGAACAGTGGCAGAGGTCAATGCCAGGACTGTTGCTCCAAGAACATGGATGCAGTGAAGGAACGAGTTTAATGAACTGACACAAGTTGTCAAAGTTAGTGACTTCTTCAAATGTCATATCCTTCCAACTGCACCACTAGCCTCACCCACCGATCAACAATTCCTTCCAATCAGTCATCAAGCTTAAAGTTGATAATGTTTTAACTCACCATCACACATTTAGCACCACTCGCAAGTCTCATATGCACAGCGGACAGCTCACATACACTGGTGCCTTTTCAACCACAACAACCACATCACCCATATTGCAAGACATTCATTCACACACTTCCCTCTTTCTTCAGCAGAAAAGAACTGGAGGAAGAAAAGCTCACTTGTCTTTTTTAACCCCCATAGCAGAGACAGCGCCAGCCATGATGGGAAGGGGCATCACTGAAGCCATAGCCACTGGTGGGGCTGAAGTAATTGATGATGATGGTATCTGCATAACTAATCCTCCTTCTTCAACCCACTTTACCCTCAGCCCATAATCTCTTCTGTCTCACAAGCTGCAGATGGTGGAAGCATGCATTTCATCCTTTCACTTCCACCTCACCATAACCCAACCTTTGTCCCGTTATCATTTCAGGCACCCAACATCAGGAGCTGTTCCAATCAGCGCAGAGGAAGGAAGAAAACAGTAAAACTGAAGAGAGAACGTAACTTGATTTTACAGTTGTAACCACCAACTCAGAGACCAGCACTGTGCAGATTTTAGAGGCTAGGAAAAGAGATGGTGCTGTGTATGGTAAGATATTGAACTCAGGTCTACAGATGCCAGGGTGGCATGGGTGGGAATGGCTATCACAGGTGCCAACTCGCAGGAAGAAATCACACACTAGTTTTGTTGTAGCAGACTCAGACGAAGACTTTGGTGGGCCAGGCTAAAGAAGAGGCATTTGGTGCACATAACCAAATGCTTAGGGCAGATTTTCACACCTCCATCCATGTCAGAATGGATAACAGTGATAAGTGACCTATGCCAACACTATATTCACCATTCCCAATCGCAGGGTGTCATTAAACCGCTTGCGGCACTGCACCCAGGTGCATCTCACCACATTGTGGGGGCTGACCCTTTCTACCACCTCCTCCCAGGCACGTTTTATTAGCTGGGGGGGCTCCTCCCCCTGTTCCTTGGTACCAGGATCTCATGGCATCCTGCCACCTCCTCGAGGAGGGCAGCTAGGCACTCATCGGAGAATGTCGGGCCAAGTCCCCCTCCAACCTACCCTCTCACCTGGTCTCTGAAGACTTTCTCCATCATGCCGCTCCTGTCCAACATCAGTGGTAGCCTTAGGACGGCTGCCTGTGCCATTTTTAATAGGCTGCCAGGTCGCCATTGGACCCAGCAGACATTGGCCTCTGGCCGCCACCACCCCTTCCTGTTGATCTTGGGAGCCATGATTTACGCTGGATGGGCCTTAATTGGCAGGTGGCGATCAGCTCCATGCCCAGCCCTGCCCACTCCCTCTGAGCCCGCCCACCATGTGAAAAATTCTGCCCATAGGAGCTGAAAGGACTAGAAGCAGACGGTAACATTGAGTAAACTGACTCATCACCATGGACATCAAACCTAGTCATTGCACATTGCAAAAATGATTAACTTAGACTATGTGTCAACTTTAAGGCAGTCAACAAAGCTAGCTTTCCAAACAAGTATTCCCTTCCAACAATCCAAGAACTATTAACATCATTTCATGACTCCAAAGTCTTAAAAAAGGTCAATATGCATTTGATCTTTCTTCAGGTACCTCTAGCAGAGAAAAGCTGATATCTTACAGCTTTTGTTACTCATGAAAGAGTGTTTCAATATTGCAGAATACTCAATGGACTAAATTCAGCATCGTGCGCATTGTAGAAGATCGTTTCTTCAGTCTTGTCAGATGTTGAGGTGACGGTCAATCTACTTGACGACATCATTGTCCATGGAAGGGACAAAGCAGAACACAATCAGCAGTAATCAGCAGTGCTCACTCGACACGAAAAACATAATCTGACGCTCAACAAGGACAAATGCATATTCGCTGCACTCAAAATTGATTTCTAGGGTACAAAGTGACAGCAGCTGGAGTAAAGCCTACACACAACAATGTCAAAGCTATTCTTATGCTTCTGACTCTAATATGAAAAAGTTGGCATCACGCCTTGTGAATCTATCACAAATTCATTCCTGAGTACGCAGGGATCACGGAGCCTCTTCAAAAGCCACTGCTCAAAGATGCACAATGAGAATGGATGTTCGCACAGCAAACCAAATTTGACACATTAAAAGCAAAGATAGCTTCTCCACTAGTCCTCACACATTATAGCCCACTTGTGGAAATGTACGTCACAACAGATATATTGACAAATGTAGTTGAAGCTGTACTCACACAACACATTGAAGGAAGTGCATGACCAATCGCTTATGCATCAGAAACTGAATACGAGTACTCTACTGAAGAGTCAAAAACACCAGCATACATCTATGCTTGTGAATATTGGCATATAAATCTTTACTGTAGAAAGTTCACTCTTCACACTGATAACCAAGCTACATCAGGATCTGTAATTGACCTCTACACATCTACATATGATTAAATCATCTTCATCAGTATAACTTTGAGGTTGTGTATCTTGCACGTTCACACAGCCGAATAGCTGACACACTTAGCCGTAATACTGTTGCAGACGACATTAGTGACAGCGAAGTGGCTTAAAACATTGAAGACTACATGATGGCAGCGATTTCATATGCGACCACGAATCTTGTTACATGAGAGTTGAAGGCAAAATCAGTAAGAGAGAGCTTAATGCAGAAAGTAATCCAGCGTCTATGAACTGAGTCTCCTCGCAAAATAGAGGAAGGAAGATCTGGTCCAATTTTAGAGTATACACAATGAACTCGCATTGTTTGGTGATGGCTGTATTGTATGCTGAACTTGAGCGGTTATCCCGAAATCAATACAGCAATCTGTATTGCATCTTGTCCACGAAGGACATTTGGTTGTTGTTAAGATCAAACACGACCCTGTGAAGCAGTCTGGTGGCCAGCAATAGATCGCCACATAGAAGAGTTCATTGAAAACTGTGTAGCTTGTACACTGAGTGAAAAATTGTAAACCATGTCCTGCACCTCGGCAACCGACGCCATGGCCAACAAAACCATGGCAACAACTCCAAGTAGATATTTTTGGAGAAGTGCACACAGTCCCTAGCAATCAATGTTTTTACTTCTTGTTAATGATCTACATAGCAAATGGCTGGAAATCGCGACATCAAATTCCAAAGCCACAACTTCAGTCATTGACATTCTAGGCAGGTTGTTTACAAAATGGGGTTTTCCAGAGACTATCACTACAGACAACAGACCACAGTTTGTTTCCAGTTAGTTCATGGAGTTCCTAGCAAGTCATGGAATTCACCACCATCTGATATCACAATACAACCCACAATTGAAGGGTCGCGCCAAACTATTTAACAGGGTGATAAAGGATAGATTTAGAGACGGTATGTCAGAAGGAAAAACATTTGAACAATCCATTCATATCCTACTTTGCACTTATTGATCCACCCCAAACTCTCTGACTGGAAAGACACCGGCCAAATTTATGACCAGTCATAATTTTCACATGTCGCTGACCATTCTTAAGCCATCACCACCACCCAATGTGAATGTCAGAGTGAAAGCAGAAGAAATCACAAAGTGACAAGGAAAGACAAAAGCACACTTCAGTAGGTGAACACATGCAAGGAAACAAGGATTTGAGGTTGGTGAACAGGTTCACCTCACATATCCGAATCACGACCACAAACTCACATCAATCTCTATCAGGGTGAAAGCAGACCAAGTGATTGCTCGGTACCAACACTTCTCTGTTAGCTGACAGCACAAAGTGAGATGCTTGACAGCAAACAGGCCAGGTTACTTTGAGGACAGTGATTAGGAGGACGCATTTCCTTTTCCGAAGGTTGACTGTGATGATGATCATCAGCCTCTTCAAGTTGATCACAGAGAATCAGAACCTCAAATTTGTGGATCTCAGCATTATCAACAGAAACCTTTTTATGTCAAAGGCTCTTTCTGTACTGGGAGAAAACAGGCAAGCTGAACTCTAAGGGCTGAATCATCCCAGATTTGCACTAAGTGTGGTAGCGGGCAAGAAAAAGACATTTTACCCATCGGCTGCAATGTCCGCTTCCTGCCTCATTAATTATGCAGCCACAGGAAACACGCTGTTTCGCTGGCGGGCGGCCTCTGAATCATCTGCCACACCGTTACCTCACTGCTTCCTCACTGCGGGTGTCATATCTAAACTGCAGCAGCACACACATTTCTCAATGCTTTCAGCCCAGGACTGCTCCAGTGAAGTCATGGCCCTGAAAGTCAGGAAGAGTTCAGTGACCCATCACTGGAATACCTTTTGGAGGTCCGCCATGATGTCCTTTGCCCTTGCTCTGGCTACAGGAGGTCCATTAATCTCACCACACCGACTTGGGAGGCAGAGGCATCAGTGGTCAATGTGCCAATAAGGCCAATCAGTAACTGTGTAAATAAAGCCCAAACCATTTGCCCACCATGCTATCTTGATGCTGAAATAGAGCACATCCAAGACATCCTGCAGGATAATGGCTATCCTGGTCAGATCATTTTGCACTGTATATCACACAAACTCATGAACAAGGCTGTCACTTCCGGCACTGAACGGTGCCCAGTCTACCTCAGATTACCCCGGTAGGGCAAGGTATCGCAAAAATTTGAGGAACAGGTGAAGCTAGCTGTTTCACGCTGCTATTATGCAGTAGCAACATGAGTGGTATTCGTCACCAACAGGATGTTGCCATCAAGACAAAAAGATGTTGTGCCTTTCACATAAATGAGTAATGTGGTATGTGAATTTCAGTGCCAGTGTGTTGTTAGTTACGTAGGCCATACATCCCAAAGACTGGCAGATTGTATCAAACAGCATGATCCAGTTGCTGTTCACAACAGGCAAGGTACAGACCATACCCAACCAACCCGTGCTTGCAAAAATCAAAACACAGTGTCCAACATTGAATGTGATTCCACGATTAGGCAACATTTGCTAAATAATCCTCAGTGTGCTAAAAAAATTACACTGACAACCAATTTAAGATTGTCAGTTGGACTTGCAGTGTGGCACATTTGCATGCACTGGAAGCTACATATAGTAATACACAGGGCCCTGTTCTTTGCAGACAGAAAGAACATGTACACACATTGTGCCTGTTTCAGCTAAACAAAATAAGTGATTGCCATTCGTTAGTTCATTCCTCAGGGCAATTCCTTGACCAATCAGAATCCACTTGCCAACCAATCAGTACTCTCTTCTCTAACAGTATAAGGCTGTTGCTTCCTCTGACACTGATATTCTTACGATTGTCCTGATGAGTGCAAGACGAAAAGCTTCAAAAAAATGTCTTCTTTCAGCAAAGCTGAAGAAGTTGCTGGAAGCGAGCTGCTATAAGCGTAGAGCAGACATTTTAAAAGTATTGAGTAAAACTCTTGTAAATAAATTCCTGTTGCACACAAGAATCTGGTCTGTCATATTTGCCTAGCTCCAAGGTATATAAAATACACAACAATGTCCACTCTCCTTCCAATGCCTGTTCCTCACCCAATATCCAATCTCTAACTTCAAACCGGAATCGCAGGCCTACCACCTCAGAACCATAGAACCGTAGAAAAGTTACAGCACAGAAGGAGACCCCTAACAGTGAGCCAATCTCTCAATCTTCTACAGAAAACAGAGAATTTTTTTTTCAGCCAGGTCCTGCAGTTAAATTCGGCAGGGCTTCTGGAAAACACCTTCTTCCTGGTGTCTTAGTTGTTAAATCTCCTCTCTTCCTCCGCCACAACCTTTCCACCTCCCAATATTATCAGGGCCTATGTAATTCAATGTAAGTATAAATTAGCGGGAACATGAATTTAAACATTAAACATGGCCCAGAGACTTCATGGCATGCAATGACCTGACCCACAGACTGAACACTGGGACATCCCTGGCCTATAATGCAGCCTAATGCAAACCTATTAATGCAGCCTTTGCTTCTGATTTCTTTTCTGCTATTTTTTCAGTCCTGAAATCAGATCTTTTACCATCTCCATCATTCTAGCTGCAGCAGAGGAACACACTGACTGGTAACTCTGTGAAAGAGTTTATTCCCTGGACTGAGGTCCTGTTTCCTTAACCTTAGTCAGTATACTTGACATAAGCCCTGCTCAAATTTGGGAAAGTGAAGGGCTTGTACAACAAGACAAGTTTGGTTGCGGGGTAGTTCTGGCGTGGCATGTGGCCTGTTGCATTGACTATTAACCTGTTTCCATTTAATACGTTATTTTATTTTTACTTAACCGTGTCCAATATTCCATCTGAACTTGGTAATGAAAAGGCAATGCCTTGAGCGGATCACACTGTGAGGGAATGGACCCCCATTAGGCTACAAAAACAGTCCAGCTAAGGAATGCAATGGGCCAAGGGAAGATAATACAGCTTTAGGGCACATACTAGGAAATTGGAAATTTCAGCACGAAGAAATACGAATGAAAGGCAAGCATTAGTGAACCTCTAATTAAGTTGATGGAATACTTCCAGAACAATAACCTAACATGCACTATTTCCTCTCAAGTACCAAAAAACAGAGGTTACTGCTTTAAATATGCAAAGGAGGTCATGGTCGCTCATTGCAATAATGCTGTGAACCAGGATTTATCCAAAATGGTGAACAGGGTCCTTTATCACTCCCAATGTTCCAGGTAGTATATATAATTTTGCACCTTCACATGATAGCTTGCAATAAAAAGCTTGATATTAAATGCTCACCAATGTTAATTATCGTTTCTTACTGGTGCAGAGGTACAGAGGAAGGCAAAGAACACGGCATATGTTCCACTCAACTCCTCCCCGTGCAGAGTGCAGTGGAGGTCAACACAGTCTAGAGATCAAATCCTCATGAGTGACTGTAGGCTAATTAATAATTAATACCAGAGATAGGGTGTTTTGAAATGCAGATGTGATAACTGGAGGCCCAGTGAGGTTGTTCAGAGGAAACAGACATGGGGTGCTTCAGGGAATTGCGGTCCCTTGCCGGCTGGATCTGGAAATAGGCTTGGGTGTGAAAGTAAAGCCTGTGGTTTAGATTATGTTCCCCTCAGCTATTAATTACCTGCACCTGCTTTGAAGTCCTTCTTTCTTTCTCCGCCCCCCAGCCCCCATCTCTCAGCAAAGGACACCACGAGAGCAGAGAGACTCAAAGATCATTAAACAGGGTGAGTTGTTGTAAAGCACAGCGAGGCAAACCAGGCTTGCAGCAATCTTTTGTGCATTAAGTACAAGCAACAGCGATAAAAAGAAAATGAAGTTCGCTGGATTTCACAAGCACAAAACAGGATAATCTTGTATCAATTTTCTGCTTGTTATACTTAATTTTCTTCAACTACAGGTGTTTGTGTGGTTCTTTTCCCCAACCAGGACAGCAGCTGAATATTCTTCCACCATATTATATTGTACCAAAGATTAAAGAGAAGATCTGTCGGATAGGGCAGAGGCGATGTCTGTGGTATTCATCATGGAGCATCTCACCTTTTAGGAAATCGGAAAATCTGATTACAAATCATGCATCACAGGAAATGGATTAGAAAATTAAAATGCATCTAGACATAAATCTTAACAAAAAGTACAAATGTGACAGGTGAGGCCTAGTAGCAAAATAAAGGACTCCCAACCAAGAAGCCCCAAGGCCAAGTCAAACTGCTGTCTTGTTCTGGCTCTCACTGAAGGTTAAGTACCATTGGGCTATGGTTAATCATCTATGGGTGGACCTGTAGTGGGAGGACATTAACTTCAATCACAGATGCTGAGAGGTTGACTAAAGACTACCACTGGTTCTACGTTTGAAGTCAAGTCAACAGTCCAGACCATTTTATAGCAATGTTCATGGAACTAACTACATAGGAAAATAAAAAGAAAATGCTGTGACCATTACGTGTACTGAATGACCAACCACATAAATCTGCCAACATTTTTTAAAATTTCTTCTCTTTACAAATCTTAGAAGGCTCTGAAAATCTATGAAGCAATCTATCATTTGATTTGATCAATTTTAGCATTCACCTCCCTCTGGACTTGGAGAAATTCTGCAGTAAATTATTCACCTTGATTAACCCTTGCCAATGCTGTAGCTCTTTCACTGTACTAAATGCTAAAGATACTTGGGCATTGTGATAATAGAGCTTAGAGAGCCAATTGATCCTCATTCATTATCCTTGCCATTGATTTTTTTTAAAAATGTTAATACAAAAATAATTTGATACAATAGGAACAGCATCCAAAAATACAATGTTAACTGGATTACACAATTATATTAATATTGCATTTTGGAATAAAGTGGAAATATGTAATGGATTTTCATGCAAATTATACTTAACAAATATTAAACTCTGTATACTTAATGACAAACTGAAGCTAAAAGTATTCGTGTAAAACAATTTATGAATAAAATATGTGTCTTTGTTTGAATTATATCTATTTTACAAATTTGTATAGCATATTGAATAGAAAATTCATTGTAAAATATAAGCAATGAATTATGTTCCTGTATTTTTTAAGGAATATGTTCAGTATTTTCTTAGAGAAGCAGCGAGGAAAAATCTCAACTACTGTTAACAATTTTCATCATATTTCATCCGTACCACGATTAACAGAATACAAATCTTTGTAACTGGGTAAGCTGAACGGAGTATGTTTATATTCCAGTGTCGTTATTAGGCAATAAGGATTGCATCTGGCAACAAAGTTATATCAGGAGATAAATGTATGGTACAAGTCAGCTAAATTAAAATGTTTCTTGGCTCTTTGGAATTGAAATAATTCCTTATTTGATGGTGGCAATTACTTAAGATTGTGTTTTTCACTGCGCCCGATAGCAAGAACAAGCTGCAGAAATTGGATTTCATAAAGATTACCCGAGAAAAAGGAATGGGGGATGGTTTTAAAACCTCAAAGTATTAGTAGTAGGAAGAAATGGTGAAAAAAATCAAATTGTTGTATGAAAACCTATTTGGCTGCAGATAGCTAGGAGGTTATAATAATCTGCTTAGGCTATATCATTTCTAGCTGGCGTCAATAACTATGACAAATCAGATGAGTTTTATTCCAATGGAATGTTGCACTAAAAGATTAAGTGGATGCAATTATTTGGAATATCTGAACTGTTCTTAATTTTTAGACATCAATGCAACCGGATGTAGGTTTTAATTGCAAAGTTATTGTTCTTACACTGTACTGATCAATAACAATGCCCTCACTTCTTAATAGCTGGTAATAAAGAATAGAAAGTGTTCATCACTGATTCTGTGATATAATTTCTCGTAGGTTATTACAAAGTAACTGGGCCTTGTGCATAATGTATCAATAGGTTAAATTTCCTCCATTGGTATCAGGAACCCCTAGGATTACAAAGAAATGATAATAGTCTACCCAGTCCATGCTGTTGTTCATCCTCCAGTCTAGTCCTAATCACATCTGCACATCCTGTTGCCATATCCCTTTCCTTCAACTCCCTTTCTTTCAAAGATGTATCTAACCTATTTTTAAATGTTGGCTTAGTCTCTGCTTTAATCGCCAACTCATTGTGCATTCCATAGCTTCACAACCCTATGTGAAAGAAATGCCTCCCCCTCTTTATAGTAAATCTGTCATATTCAATCTTATCTATATTCCCTTTTGCTAGACCAATCAACTATCAGAAACAGTCTGTCTCAATCCGCACTGAAGCAATCCTTCATAACATTAAACACCTCTATAAAATTATTCAACCATCTTCTTTGTTATAATGAAAACAACACCAATTTTTCATACTTTGCATTTGTATCTCCACATATAACACAATCCCTAATTTTACATCCAATAATTTTAATACTCTATGAACATTGAAACAGGAAATATCCCCAGTAGAAAAATCTCCCCAAGTATACCATACTTCCTGCATTATACTTTCTTCCTGTAATAGTTTGCGCAACACTCTACTGACTCACTCTGAGCAACATCGTGGGAGACCTGTTAATATTTACAAAGGTATGGTGCCCACATTCATAATTTTAATTGTTTGCATTCATATTGAACATCTGTAGAAGCTGTTAATGTGTTCCACGTTCTCTTGAGCATGGTTCCTGGAGGTTTTGCATTACTTTGATACTTCAATAACTTATTTTGCATTAAGTAGTATTCAAGTTTTAAAACTAATAAAGTTCTCTTTGTTAATGAAATGGAGAGAAGCATTCTGCCGTTAAAACACACCCTGCCAAAATACAGCAAAAATGTCTAATTTAATAACAGCTATGAGAAATGTGGATTTCCTCAATGTTCCACCAGAGATTTTGTTCTATAGGATTTCATTAACCTGACTGAAGGAAAACTGGCACATCAGGATTCTATATTAATTCATACTTCTTGTTCGTAAGCAGTTGAACAGTCACTGAATTAATACTACAAGAGTCACCACTGTTAGTCCAACTCAAGATACAGAGTAGAAAACTGAGAAAATGAATTTTTTTTTTGGCCTTATTTACAGATCTAGAATGACTGATTTGTTTATAGGCTTGTGACAATGGAACTGAAATACTATACTATTTGAGTTATAAAGCATTGAGCTTTTAAAAGACAAAAACAAAACTCAAACTGCAATTCACCATTTAGCAATTTTCCATATCATGTTATGCAGTTTTAAAATTGAAAATTATATATAAATGATATACATTAGTTAACTCTGGCTAACTCTACATTTGGAATGGCTAAAGCACCCAAAACTAGAGATTTTCAATTTCTCTCAAGAGCAAATGAAAAAACTGCCAAACAATGTATCAGGGCTCTTTGAACAGTTTTTACTGTTTAGCTATTTAAATTATCTCCTATTAGGGAAGCACTCCCCTGGTTAGAGTACTGCTGAGTGAAGCTTAGTGAAAACAATATTGAAACCAATTGTGTATGTGCTCATCCTCTCATGGTGCCTACTCCTGGCCTTTACATAAAGAGAGAAAAAATTTGATTAAAATAGCACCTTTCACAACTCAGGATGTGCTGAACTGCTTTATGACCAATGAAGTGCATTTGCAATGTTGTCACTTCTGTAATGTAGGAAATGCAATAGCCAATTTGCATATAGCAAGGTCCCACAAACAGCATAGCATTACAGAATAATGTACTTTCATTTGTTTCTGGGATCTGGGCACTGCTGACTAGGCCAGAATTTGTTGCCCATCCCAAATTGCCCTTGAGAAGGTGGTGGTGAGCCATCTTCTTGAACTGATGCAGCCCATGTGGTGTAGGTACTCCCACAGTGCTGTTAGGGAGGGAGTTCCAAAAATTTGACCCAGTGACAGGGAAGGAATAGCAATATATTTCCAAGTCAGGCTGGTATTTGATTTAGAGAGAAACTTGCATGTGATTTTTTTTTTTATTCATTCACAGGATGTGGACTTCACTGGCTGGGCCAGCATTTATTGCCCATCCCTATTTGCTCTTGAGAAGGTGATGGTGAGCTGCCTTCTTGAAGCGCTGCAGTCCATGTGGTGTAGGTACACCCACAGTGCTGTTAGGAAGGGAGTTCCAGGATTTTGACCCAGCGACAGTGAAGGAATGGCAATATATTTCCAAGTCAGGATAGTGAGTGACTTGGAGGGGAACCTCCAGGTGGTGGTGTTCCCATCTATCTGCTGCCCTTGTCCATCTCAGCACTAGGGTCACAGGTTTGGGAGGTGCTATCAAGGGAGCCATGATGAGCTTGATTCTTGTATATGTTACCCACTGCTGCAACTGTGTGTTGGTGGTGGACTGAGTGAATGTTTAAGGTGCTGATTAGGGTGCTGATCAAGTGACACGCCATTAATTAAATATTGGTATGCAGAAGACTAGGAGGAATAATTTTTTTGTGAATACTATTTAAATCATTATGATTTGACTTCACTAGTTGAGATAATATTCCTACCTTCACAGTTTATTCTCTGCCCAATGTTTTGAAATTGTTTTCTAACTAGGTTATGGGCAGAATTTTTAGCTCAGCGGGTGGGTGTGCGCCGGACCCAATCCGGTGTGAAATCGCACGAGATGATGTCAGGCGAACGACCTGCTCGCATGATATTTCAGTCGGCAGGTGCACGCAAAAGTCGGAAGCGTGCCCGCTGACAATTAAGAGAACAATTAAGCCCATTAATGGTGCAATTATCTGAAATTTCTCATTGCCCATCCAACCTTATGGTTGGCGGTTGGGCGAATTAGCCAGGCGGCCTTTACATTGTTCATCAAATCTCATCCACAGGCAGGATAAGGTTTCCGTGATGAAATAAAATCTATGTAAGTTTCTGTGGACAGCATTTTCAGTACCTAATGATGGTTATGAACTTTCTTTCAGCCTCTGAAACCTTTATTTTTGATTTTTCGGGTCTGCAGCTCCCTGAGGCAGCTCTCTGTCTTCAGGGAGCTTTCTCTCAGCGCTGGCCCGCGCCCCCGTTAACGACAGTGCCCGCACTTCTCCCACCTCCAACCCAGCAGCGCTGAGCTTCTCAGCACGAGCTTCATGCTGGCTGGCCATTAGCTAGCGTGAAATTGCAGTCGGGGGCTGATCGCGGTCGGCAGTCCATTCCCCTGCCAATCTCAGGCCCACCGATCGTGCCTGCCAACCGACCTGAAAATTCTGCCCTATAAGTTAGCATATTATCTTTACAAGTATATGTGTAATAATGAAGTTGCTTAAAACTGCATTTACCGATCAGGGAGAGGGTAAATCGACTGTTCTTATCCCTTTACCTCCCCAACCAGTCTCACCTCCCAAGATTCGCTTCCACCTTTTTTTGGTTTTTCAAAACATAAACAATTCTTTCAAAAAGATCTAATGGTTAGTCAGCTGCACAAGCATACAGATGCAACGTGGGTTGACCTTTACTCCATTTTTTCCCTCTTAGATAAGCATGTACAATAAATATATCATCCATTTTATAATACTCACTCTTCACCACTCCAGAACACCCCCTCTGTACCAGCACTCCCCGCCTTCACCCCAGAGCTTCAAAGACAAACTGAATCTTTAATTTATTCATCTTTAGTTACCTGTTCTGGAAAAGGTATTATTCTTTCAAACCCAATCATGTGACTCTAACACATGTCTTTGAATAAGTGTGGGAGTAATTGAGATTACTTCAGCATAAATTTTTATCAGTCTCATCCCCACAAGAGAGAAGGTGCAGATACCTCAGGTACTAGACAGAAGTTGAATTTCCTCTGAAATCATTCAATAGATACCTCACCTCACTGGTCACTCAATGCTGTTATTGTTCCCTCCCGTCCTGTGCCCAGGCTGCTGTGTTTACTAAATGTTACCCTATATCAGATATGATTTTCCATCATCAAGTAAAACTATGATGCTGTATTATGGTTATCTTGTACCTTAAGAAAGAAAATCTTCAAATCAACCATTTTGGAGGATCTGACATTTGCAGGACTCAGCATTGCCTTCTTCCACTCTGCTATTCCCAATGTGATTCAACTCCTGATCCTAGCTGACAACTAATCAATGTCAACTATCTTGGCTGTAATTAGGGCACCAGTTCTGTCTACATAACCCAGCCAGATGTCTAGATTCTGCGGAGGTCAAGGTTATACCAAATGACTGGGATGTCTGGCTGCATTCCAGATATTTAAAATTAATTGCAAATGTTATTTATATACATCGCATATTCAGCTCAATAGCTGACAAATACATACTCCCACACTTATTCAAAGTTTCTATGCTGTCTCTTTTCAAGTACCTAATTTGCTACAAAAGACTCTTATCACCCAGTGGTGGGACATGAAGAAAATTGCCCTATTTATGGGCTGTGGTAGATTTGAATCACTCAGTCTTTCTGAAGATCCAGTCTTACACTTAATTTGCACCAGTTACCAACAAGGTCCTGAGATTTTGTGACTCGTTACGACAAGACTTACTACTGCCAAGATAGCTTGGCCATAGAAGGATTTTCTTTATTTGTTTATATGAGATAATAGTGTCTTATTTCAATGAACCCATTCATCAGACATTCAATATGCATTGTTTTAAGAACATGACTGTCAACTCAGACTGCCTCCTCTGTGCTGCATCGTTCTATAATTCAGAGCTTTTCATCTCCGTTCTGATCATCTACATTTTTTCAAGAGAGTCCATTTCTTTATCGGGGTGGAATTTTATGCCAGCAGGATTTTACACTGCCACCAAAGCTAATGGAGTTTAGAATGGCATGCTGCATTTTACCGTCGCAACAGGGCTATAAAATTCCAGCCCAGGTCTTGGAGCTTTGTCTGCAACTAGAAGTCTACTTGACAAAGACTAAGCAGTTTAATTGTGTGGATTTCATGCTCTAAGCCCCTCTTCAAGCAATCTTCTTTGATTTTCGGTTTCCTCTCAAGGCTTTAGCTGGATCAGCTAGCAACTCCAGGCCATCCTCAAGGCCTTGTTGGTACTTTGCAGATGTTTCTAACCAAAATCCGTATCAAATAGAACTAGATTTAAGCTTATTGAGACAAAAGATCCTCAAACACACCGACCTACTGCTTGTGTTAACATGAAAAAATCAATGGCCTGTAATTAAGGATATACGTGGAGGTACATTAAGTTAGATGACCGTAAAGACTGAACCATATCATCAAATCAATAAACAAGAAAACAGGGACCAAGAAGAGGTTCTCCAGCCCATCCAGCTTCTTCCTATGGATTATGCAACGGTAGGTTATGTGCACCCAATTCTGTTCATCTACAACCTATAGGTTTCAGATTTACTTGCTTCGATTCTGAGAAAGTAACAAAAAACCCTAAACAAAAAAATGTTCAAGAATTACCATTATCTGTTAAGATAACTCTTGCAGGACCTTTGTTTAATCTGGACTGTTGGTGTTAATGTTAATGTGAATCTGAGCGGTGAGGTGTCATGGAGGGAAGGAGCATTGTGTGGGGTAAGGGATAGGGGATTGCAGATAAAAGATTGGGGGATTGTCTGATTTCAGCAGCAATGCCTCATTACAATTCGACTGCTAGAAATCCGTAGCACATCGCAGGCATGATGTGAACCTGCATGATGCACTTTCACCTTAACGAAAGGGTCAATGTGCAGTTGGGATGTGGAGGGCAAAAGAAAATTACTGCAGATGCTGGAAATCTGAAAATTTTTAAAAATTTCAATTGAGACCAAGACCCAACAGGTGTTTGAGGGGGAGAGTTTCAGATTTCCACTACCCCTTGTGTGAAGCAGTACTTCCTGACACGTCAACCCTGAACAGCCTAGTTCTAATTTTATGGTCCCTTTTTCTGTACTTGCCATCAGAGGAAAGTATCTTTCCATCTACCCTATAAAATCTTTAATCATCATAAACACCTCAACTCAATCAGCCTTCGATCTTCTATATAGCAGTGGCTAAGCCATTGCGTAGGCAAAGGAAAATACACAGGCACCAGAATTAGATGAGCAGAATATAACTGCGTCATAGGGCAAGAAGATGATCCAAAGGTAGGACAAAGCATGGATGCACTTATCAACAAAGAAGTTAGTGTTACGTAAATGTGCTGAGAGATATATGTGCTGGCATAAAATTCTCATAGTGGAATTTGAATTTTGATTCGTGTTTGCCAAGCTGCTGAATTGGATAGGTATTTAGTAAGAGCATGCAAACCCCAGGTCACAATAAACAGTCATCCGTCTTCCTAATTATGTAGGATGTTTTAAAGAACATGCTTGGTTTCAATTTCTTCTTTGCTTACATTAATATCCTAGCTCATAATAACCAAAGCAATGTTCTTATGCCCATAACACTAAATCCTTCACGTTCTTGTTTAGGAAGCGACACCATAGGCAGGATTTTTGGGTCATTGAGCAGGCGTGGCAGGCGGTCCCAGGAGCGGCCAGGATACGGCCCACCGCCCGCAATCACCCCCTGACCGCGATTTCATGCTGGGTAGCCAATTAACAGCCAGCTAGCGTGAAAGGTGTTCTGAAAGGCTCAGCGCTGCCAGGGTGGGGGTGGGAGGAGTGAGAGCGCAAAAGTCTGCACATGTGCGGGTGTGCGCACACTGGAATCTCCCTGAAGGCAGGGAGCTGCCTCAGGGAACTGAACCATTTTTAAATCAAAATTAAAGTTTTTGAAAATCAGAAAACAATGTCTCACATGAACAGAAATATAATAGAAATTATTTAGACATTTTTTTTAAATTAATGTCGGAAACCTCATCCCTCTCATGGTTGAGGTTTCTTAAAAAATCCAAAGGCCACCTGGCCGATTTGCCCACCCCATCAACCATAATGTTGGAAGGGCAGCAAAAAATACATGTTAATTAATTGGTAGCCTCTTCATTGTCGGTGGGTGCGCCACTGATTCTCGCGCGCACCCGCTGACCGAAATATCACGGAAGTGTACGATGACACTCGTCCGATGTCATGACGCGCTATTTCACGCTTGGGTATGTCGGGCTTGTGCCCGCACATCAAGCAGAAAGTCCTGCCCCACAAGGGTAAGGATGTTGTCACTTTCCAAGAAACTCCTTACAATGTTGCAATTACTCACTGCTAGCACACCCGCCTCCAAATCACGATGTTACGAGTTCAAGGCCCACACTAGGGATCCAAGCACAAAATCTAGGCCACTACTGCAGCACAGTACTGAAGGAGTGCTGCCGTGTAAGAAATGACATCTTTCAGATGAGATGTTAAACCGAGGTCCAGCCTGTCCTAAATCAAAACAGAAAGTGCTGGGACTACTCAGCAGGTCTGGCAGCATCTGTGGAAAAAGAGACAGTAAAGGCTTCAGGGCTGTGATCTTTCATCAGGACTGGGAAAAGACAGACATGTGATAGGTTTTAAGTAAATGAAAAGGAGTGCCTGGGAAAAAGAACAAAGAGAAGGCCTGTGATAGGGTGAAATGGAGGTAAGATTAAATCACAAAAAAGTTGATAGTGCAAGGCCAAAGGGAGTGCAAGTGGAAAAATTAAAGATAAAAAGGATGTGACTGGAGGAAACAGAAATGTTGGAAAAACTCAGCAGGTCTGACAGCATCCATGGAGAGAGAAATAGAGTTAACGTTTCGAGTTTGTATGACCCTTCTTCAGAGCTGGAGGAGGTGTGAATGCTGCCTCTCTGGTAAAAGATCCCAGAGCACAATTCAAAGAGCAGGGGAGTTCTCCTTTGTGTACTGAGCAATATTTATCCCTCAAGCACATTACTAAAACAGAAGATTTTTGTCATTATTTCATTGTTGAATATGCTGTGCACAGATTGGTTGCCATGTTTCTTATATAACAGCAGTGACTACGTTTCACAGAATCACAGAATCACAGTGCAGAAGATGCCCTTCGGCCCATCGAGTCTGCACCGACACATGAGGAACACCTGACCTACCAACCTAATCCCATTTACCAGCACTTGGTCCATAGCCTTGAATGTTATGATGTGCCAAGTGCTCATTCAGGTACTTTTTAAAGGATGTGAGGCAACCTGTCTCCACCACCCTCCCAGGCAGTGCATTCCAGACTGTCACCACCCTCTGGGTAAAAACGTTTTTCCTTACTTACCCCCAAAACCTCCTGCCCCTCACCTTGAACTCATGTCCCCTTGTGACTGACACTTCAACTAAGGGGAACAGCTGCTCCCTGTCCATTCTGTCCATGCCCCTCATAAACTTGTACACCTCGATCAGGTCACCCCTCAGTCTTCTCTGCTCCAACGAAAACAATCCAAGTCTATCCAACCTCTCTTCATAACTTAAATGTTTCATCCCAGGCAACATCCTGGTGAATCTCCTCTGCAGCCCCTCCAGTGCAATCACATCCTTCCTATAAAGTGGCGACCAGAACTGCACACAGTACTCCAGCTGTGACCTCACTAAGGTTCTATACAACTCCAACATGACCTCCCTACTTTTGTAATCTATGCCTCAATTGATAAAGGCAAGTGTCCCATATGCCTTTTTCACCACCCCACTAACGTGCCCCTCCGCCTTCAGAGATCTATGGACACACACGCCAAGGTCCCTTTGTTCCTCAGAACTTCCCAGTGCCATGCCATTCATAGAATACATCCTTGTCAAATTACTCCTTCCAAAGTGTATCACCTCACACTTTTCAGGGTTAAATTCCATCTGCCACTTATCTGCCCATTTGACCAAGCCGTCTATATCTTCCTGTAGCCCAAGACACTCAACCTCACTGTTAACCACCCGACCAATCTTTGTGTCATCCGCAAACTTACTAATCCTACCCCCCACATAGTCATGCGACATATTCCATCAGCTGTAAAATTCTTTGGGACATTCTGAACTAGTTGTACAAATAAATGTAAGTTATTTCTTTATGTGTCACTATACACAACTTGTGTTCTAGAAAACATACACCTATCCATCAATAAGTGCACCTCCAACCCAACATTGTGTTATATATGCCATGTATAATATGCACAGTGTAGAATCAGTGTAATTAAATATACAGAACACATGTGGTGTCGATCATTTGGATACACAATTGAGACATCAGTTAAATCTGCATCAGAAAATGCCAGACAGGAACAAACAATTCAGGGCCAAATTTTTGCCCTCAGGTCAGGTACTCAGAGTTGGGAAATTTCCTGACTCCCACCGTCTACGGAAAATATTCAGAGACAGCCACAGGGACGGCATGCCAAGTGCTGAGGTGGGCTGGTTAAAAGGCTCACATCAGTGCTCTGGGACTCTGTCCCAGTTATAATAAAAACAGTAAGGTGCTCTAGCCATCATACCCCCTCACGCGACATCCACTCCCCATGTCCCATCCACACTAACGTATGCCACTTCATGCCCCTTTACCCACCACCCCCATGGCCCATCATTCTCTCCATGCCTCCATTCCTCCCTATGGCCCTTTATAGCCCCATGCCAACTTAGTGCCAACCCATGCCACCCACCCTTTGCCTTTACATACTCCATGCCAACTCACGCAGTAGCCCCAAGGACAGACCTCAAGAGTAATGTTGGGATGAAATAAAATAAAGTTTTAAGTAAACATTGCAGGCTTCACTGTTTAAAAAACACTCGCGTTGATAAAAGCCCATGCAAAATATTTAAGCCTATTCAAGTACTTAATCTCTTATAAAAACAAACATTTGTTTTCATAGCGCCAAATCTAAGACAGCTAATCCCTTTATAACTTCTCTAAACTGCCAATCAATCTGCAAACTTACAAGACCCTTCCCACATTGTGATAAAAATAGGTTGTGAAAGCAGTCAAACAGCACAAATACTATAAAGATAGCCCTCAGGTTTATGTCAATAAACAGCTATCTAAATTGCAAGCACTGATTTTTTTCAGATGCAGGCTGGGTTTTTCTTTCAAAGTTTGAAGTGCAGGGGGTTTAAATGACTTGACAGTTTGACAGTTCCACAGACCTTATCCACTTTTCGCATACATTCATGTCTACTCTTAACAATCTCAAAGGGAGCCCTGAACCTCTCCAAAAGGGTATCTGACCTTTCCAAGATCTCCGGCAGGTATAAACCTTTTCTTTCAATTCACAAATGCCATGGGCCGTGTTTTGAAAATGTCAGTAATGAAATTTGCTTCTGATTGAAGGCAGCTGCACTTTTAAATGTGCCACTTCCTCTGTGAAATGCAGGTGTGTGAAATACATCTTTCCTCCGTTCCCCAAACCCGACAACAGCAACCCTCCCTCCTACATGCCCCACCCACCCCCACCCACCGACAACCACAGCAAATATAATAGGTGTCAGATTTGAAGAAGGTACTTCCTTTTGACTCTGTAAAATTCAGGCCTTAGTTTCCCTTACTCTGATTGCTAAAATTCTAAATGCACATTGGAATCAGAATCAGAAGTGATTTGAGGTACAATCAGCACTTTTTTTTAAATTGTTTTAACTGCTATTTAACAGTTCCACATTCTGATGGATCAGAGGTTGAGAAATACAAAAAACTTATTCTCATGCTGTGTTGCACCAGCAAGTGGCTGCATTCCAACCACGATGGCAGCTTCCTTTCAATCATTAGTAATTCAGGAATTTGGAAATACACTGGCATTAGTTCACATTGTTTTGTCTGATGTGCGATTAGCTCTTCAGTAATGTCAGGTCAGGGCAGGGCAGGCAAAGTTTGAGGAACGTTGCAGTCAACCATGAAGAAAGCATTGAAAGACCTTACTATTGCCTGGCAGTCTACTCAAATCAATAGCCACCAGCAGCACATGTAGACTATAGGACCAAAGCTTAAATCATCAATGCCTGGACTTGTGGTCTCCAATCTGAAGCCAGATTCTAAGGAGTACAAATCACATGCAAACCAGCACCAGAAAAGCTGATTGGGCCCCATGTGGAATTGCACAAAGCACTGATGCCTGGCCCCCTACACCAGGATGTAACTTCTCAGTTCATTCTGATAATTTCCACCTTTGAAAGTCCTACCACATGAAGGTCACAAAATGTGCAATTAGAACTACCTGGGTCCATGGTAAGAAGAGATTCATCAGGATCCGGTGTAAAGAAAACGGGAGAACTAAAAGAATACTCACAGTGAATTCATATATTTTAATGAAATTGTATTATTAATAATTTGTCCTAGGATGTGATATATAACATTTCCAATTTCAAATAAGATCCTTCTTTGATGCACATGTGCAGTGTGAAATTAGGCAAAGAACAGGCTTCATCAAACCAGTCACCCATTAAACAGCCAGCCCAACATTTGGTTCACTTGTATGATGAGCAGCAAATGCCATTCTGCCTGATTTGTATCTTTTCCCAAATCCAATTTCACCCCTGTGAGTAGATTCTAGAGCATCGTGACTTTCTAAGTACCTGTAATAATAATGAATTTATATATATTTCCTTAGATACAAAATCTTCTGTGACAATGTGGCTCATCCTCCATTGGTGCAGATTATTGCAATCCACAGTTCAGACGCAGGACAGATCATCGGTGTCTAGGTAGAGACCTCCTTGAAGATTTTTTATTCATTGTTAGGATGTGGATATCACTGGCTAGGCCAGCATTTACTGCCCTAGTTCTGTTGAAGGGTCATGAGGACTTGAAATGTCAACTCTTTTCTTCTCCGCCGATGCTGCCAGACCTGCTGAGTTTTTCCAGGTAATTCTGTTTTTGTTTTGGATTTCCAGCATCCGCAGTTTTTTGTTTTTATTTACTGCCCATCCCTAATTGTCCTTGAGAAGGTGATGATGAGCTGTATTGTTGAATCGCTGCAGTCTCTGTGGTGTAGGTACACCCACAATGCTGATAGGGAGGGAGATCCTGGATTTTGACTCAGTGACAGTGAAGGAACCGCAATGGATTTCCAAGTCAGGATGATGAGTGGCTTGGAGGGGAACTTCCAGGTGCTGGTGTTCTCATGCATCTGTTGCCCTTGTCCTTCTAGATGGTAGCAGTCATGGGTTTGGAAGGTGTTGTCTAAGGAGCCTTGGTGAGTACCTGCAGTGCACCTTGTAAATAGTACACACTGCCGCCACTGTGCATCAGTGGAGGAGGGAGTGAATGTTTGTGTGTGGGGTGCCAATCAAGCGAGCTGCTTTGTCCTGGATAGTGTCAAGCTTCATGAGTATTGTTGGAGCTGCATTCATCCAGGCAAGTGGAGCGTACCCCATCACACTCCTGACTTGTGCCTTGTATATGGTTGACAGGCTCTGGTGAGTCAGGAGTTGAGTTATTACCACAGGATTCCTAGCCTCTAACCTGCTCTTGTAGCCATAGTATTTATATGGCTAGTCCAGTTCAGTTTCTGGTCAATGGTGAACCCCACCCCACCCCACGCCAAGGATGTTGATAGTGGGGGATTCAGCAATGGTAACGCAATTGAATGTCAAGACGCGATAATTAGATTCTCTCTTGTTGCAGATGGTCATTGCCAGGCACTTGTGTGGCATGAATGTTACTTGCCACTTGTCAGCCCAAGCCTAGATATTGTCCAGGTCTTGCTACATTTGGACATGGACTGCTTCAGTATCCATGGGATCATGAATGGTGCAGATCACTGTGCAATCATCAGCAAGCATCCCCAATTCTGACCTTATGATGGAAGGAAGGTCATTGATGAAGCAGCTGATGATGGTTGGGCCTAGGATTCTACCCTGAGGGACTCCCGCAGTGATCCCCTGGAACTGAGATGATTGACCTCCAACAACCACAACCTTTGTGCTAGGTACGACTCCAGCCCGTAGAGAGTTTTCCCCTGACTCCCATTGACTCCAGTTTTGTTGGGGCTCCTTGATGCCACACTCGGTCAAATACTGCCTTGATGTCAAAGGTAGTCACTCTCACCTAATCTCTGGAGCTCAGCTCTTTTGTCCATGTTTGAAATATGAGCGCATCAACACACAACAGAATACAAAGATTTAACACATATCAGGCAACATATAATGAAAAGAATCACTCTTCTCCCCCAATATCACCAACCCAACCCCCAGCCCACCGGTTGCTCAGGACACTGAGCTCACTGCTTGAGGACATTTGCTGATAGATTGTCTTATTTGCATGCTGTGTTATACTTGTGTTAGACTGACTTCTCTGAGTTGTGCAGCAGGATCAGAAGACAGGGTTTCAACCAGTCAGGAATCTTCCAAAAGCAGTCTTGCAATCAGTTTTCCCTCTCAAATAATGCAAGAACAAGTGACTGGTTAAGGATAAATAATTCATGTGTTGAGAATACTTCACATTTGCCCTGGAGATCTTTTCACTGAGAATCACAGCCAACCTGCATATTAAAGAACCAAAGCCCTTACAGCTGATATGAATTTACTGTATATTGTCTTTCAAATGAGTCATCATACCAAAGATGTATGCCTTCTTGGTTGAATGTGATGGATCCCATGGCACCACTTGAAGAACAGCAAAGGAGGCTCCCCAATAATTATTCTTTAACCAAATCCCTAAAACTGATTATCTAGTCATTTAGCTCACTGCTGTTTGTGGGACCTTACCATCCTTTTCCTACTTCAAAGGTACTTAATTGGCTGTAAAACACTTTGGGACACCATGAAAGGTGCTTTAGAAATGTAAGCATATGTTTGGCACTTGTATCTTCACACATGTACAATCACCATTTGTGAGAGAGCCAGCATTGCCATTAAACTTCTCCTCTAAACAGCACACAACGTGGAAGCAAACGATCATTCGGGCCTTTTAGAATGCTGTTCCTGTCATTTCTTGAGCACAAATGGATGCTCAAGAAGAAATGTTAAGGAAGTTGTGCTAGTTTTCTTTGGTTGAACAGAAGGTTCCAGGGAGGTTAATTCGAAGTTTATGAAAGGCTTTGGCAGAATTACCTCAGCAAATTTTTTACCTTGATGAAGGAATCAAAAGTTACAAGTTAATAGACTGAATGTATGGTTTTAAGAGATAGGTAGCTGTCCCCTCAGCCACCATGCTCCTGTACAGTTTATAACCATATATATAGGACCAGAAGAGGCCAGCAGGACCATTGGAGCAACTGATTCCATCCCTGTGTACTAAGTCTCCCTCCCTCTGGGAAAGGCACAATTCAGGTTGACTCAATCAGAAATTTCCTCTAACCCCAAACAAGTGATTGAGCAAACCCCAGGAGACCCAAACCCCATTAATTATTTTCCTGTATGATTTACCTTCCATATCTTACGACTACCCCTTTTTTTTGAAAGCTAAGTTAACACCTTTTAAAGAGTAAGGGGGAACTTTAGAGAAAGTTTGGCTTAGTGGGTTAGGAGAAGTGTGGGGGTCATAGCAGAGACAGCTGATCGGATGATCTCTATCTTAGAGACAAAGCAGTCCATTAGCTTGTTGTTGGAGATAAGGGTGGAGGAGACAGGGAGAGAGGTTTAAGAAAGTTGTTGTCATTAGGGAATAGAAGCTGGAATTTTTTTTACATTCCAGGATAGTCCTGCAATCATGAACACTTTTAGCAGATGACAGCAGGACCCAATCATGCTTTAAGTGGTCCTATAGTATCTGCGGAGTGGCTAACCACTGACAAATCAGTGTCCTTGTGATTTAAAGTAATCTTGATCTATAAGTTACATTTTTATTTGTTCTAAGTAACATCGATAAGGCCATGATTATTGCTCAAACCTAGTTGCCCTAACAAGATAATGGTGGGACTTTTAAACAATGGTTAAGAGATTACAAGAATAAGAGGTGAAATTATTGAAACATATATGATCCTGAGGGGATTTGATCAAGTAGATACTGGGGTGGGGGGGGGGGGGAAGTGTTTCCAATTGTGGGAGAGGTCAGAACCAATGGACACAGTTTAAGAATAAGAGGTCTACCATTTAAAACGGAGATGAGAGGAAACATTTTCTCTGAGTGCTGTTAGTATGTGGAATTCTCTTCTCCAGAAGGCAGTGAACACTGGGTCATTGAATTTATTTAAGGCAGAGTTAGACAGATTTTTGATTGACAAGGGAGTCAAGTGTTATCGGGGGTGGGGGGCAGACAGCAAAGATGCGTTGAGACACAACCAGATAATCCATGATCTTATTGAATGGCGTAGCAGGCTCAAATGGCTGAATGGCCTACTCCTGCTCCTAAGTCCCATGTTCCTAAGTTCTAATACAACTGAATGACCTCCAAGACCAAAGCAAAAAGCATTAATAGTAAACCACATCTGGACTAGAATCTCCGAGTCAGCCACACAGAGAAGGGCTGGCACCAGTGGACTCTAACAATAAACTGCAGCATGCATGCTCACTTTTTCTGGTGCCAGTCCATAAATGCCCAGATGTATTGAAGCCAATTTCACAGCTTTCCATGGTCACATTAGAACACAAGAGCTCTGGGTCCAATATTATGACCACTACACAACCAACCTTAATACACTTATAACATGACATTCATTTGGTGTAAAAACCATTGAGTCAGATGATCCCACCACAGTTTTTGTTTAATCTGTTTGTTTTACAACTGGACTGATTGTTAAATTAAAACCCTTGTTTGACATCTGACCATTATTTCTTATTACATTTACTCAGGCTGAACTTAGTTTATAAAGCAATATTAAGAGAGGAACAACTCTTACTAGGTAGAAAGCTACCAATGTCACATAAGATCATTAAGCCGTTGTTTGTTGGTCCATAGGTTCTAGTAAACTATCACACTCATATGTAGCGAAATCATTACCATGTGTCAAAAGAGAACACCACATCTCATTAAAAAGAAATCTTGTTGTTGCAAATACTGTAATCATATTAAAGAACTAGGTGCAATTGTTTAAATTGGATTAAGGAGAGGGTTGAAAGTTAAAGGTGCAATTGGCTACTGAGCTTGGATCAAAACATTAAGTGTTTTAATATAATGTTATCGAGGTTGAGAAACAGATCTCTGAATTGTAATTCTGAGAGGTCGGGCTCAACTACGTTGAGATGAAATTTCACAATTTATTGCTTGGCATAGTAACGGCAGGTAACAGCATTCTGAACAGTCCCATTTTAATTATGGTAGCACCTCTGGAGTTTTCTTTAAACTTCCCATGGAGGTTCTGGTATTTGTAGACCATAAACAAAGCAGGGGTTTGTCTGTGATAGAACACATTACTTTGAACGGGCAGATTAAAGGGGCCTCATCAAGAATGCCTCCTTTGGGAGCTATTTGAAAGGGGCACCTTTTTGGTAAAAGTGCATAATATACTTTCCTTATTAATTGTTGTATGTAAGGCAGTAGTGTGTTAGTGAGTGTTATAGTGAGCAGTAGCTGCGTTTAAAACATTACTGTATTTATTTCAATAATATATGTTGGTAATTTTACTTGATGGTGATAAGGATTAATTGAAGATGGATGACATCAAGAGTAACATGCTTTAATATTAATCTGAGCTTGCAATGATGAAAAAGTAAGTTCATCCATTCTAAAAGTGTAGCACCAACTTTTATCCATGTTGCAGCTTTAACACAGAAGAAACATTCCAAGGTATTTTATAAAGACCTAATCAAACAAGAAAAGTATAAGACAAAGAAAGATCTTGCAGTTATGTAGCACCTTTCAGGAAAGTACTTTACTTTTATGTTGAAAATCTGGCAGCCAAATTGCACAGGAAGATCCCACAAACAGCAATGGGATAATGACCAGTTAATCTGTTTTAATTATGTTGATTGAGGGATAAATATTGGCCCAGACCCCTGCAATAACTCCCAAGGACTTCTTTGACATAGTCACCTGGGGTCTTTTATATTTACCTCAGAAGGCAGGTAGCACCTTGGCTTAATGTCTCATTTAAAAGACAGCACTGTTATGTGATCAAAGACTACGGTCTTTCCAGTGTGATATCTTTATTGAACTGAATGTAAGATGGCTCTCCCCAGCTCCTGTGCCTCATGGCAGAGGTCACATGACTACATCAATCCAGCTAGAACATGCAGTAAGAATTGTAGATCAAAACCCTAATACCCCCCTCTTTATAATGAACAAAAGACACAAACATCTCCCTTTTCCTAATGAACAAACATAAATTTGCTTCACTATCATGTGTAACTGTGAGTTAACCAAGTTACCCACTATACCACAATTGTCCTCATGCTTTAACAGGCTGTTTGTTATTCTAGTCAGTCTCTGCACATGCATTGCATACATAGTTGTTAAATCACGCATGTCTCTTAATAGTATGTGTGCATGGTGTCATTGGCTGTTCATCTGGGTGATGTTCCCTCCCCGGCGAGTGTCGTTCCAATGGCACTCGTCGCTGTGGTAACTGTCCATTTCCATTGTTGGGGACCGGTGGACCTCTGGGAGTGTTGGTTATTCTGTACTCTGTGCAGCTGGTTGAAATCTTCCTGATCAGCGCCTGCAGTGAAGCAACAGCTTCTCTAGTTGCTTGTACAGGCCTGCAGCTGTACCAATATATTTGGTTGTTCACTGCCACTGCGTACAACCAAGGTGACAACTGCTCTATGCATATCCCAAGTTTCCACATAGACTGACTCCTGTTGAAAGCATCGAAGACTTGTACCCTGACGGTTTCCCCAATGCTAGGGGGAGATGGTGATATAGTGGCATAGTGGTATTTTGGTATTGTCACTGGATTAGTATTTCAGACAACCCAGAGTAATTCTCTGGGGTCCCAGGTTCAAATCCCAGCTTGGCAGATGGTGCAATTTGAATTCAATAAAAATCTGAAATTGGAAGTCTGATGACAACCGTTGCCAATTGTTGTAAAAACCGATCTGGTTCACCAATGTCCTATAGGGAAGGAGATTAGCTGGTCTAGCCTAGGTGTGACTCTAGACCCACAGCAATGTGGTTGACTCTTAAATGCCCTCTGAAAATGGTAATTAGGGGTTGGCAATAAATGCTGGCCTAGCCAGCAACACCCATATCCCATGAACAAATTTTTAAAAACCTCTAGCAATGGTTTACAGTCTTGTCAAAATGAAATTTGGCTTTCTGCTGTTTCGTCTGGATTTTTCACTCTGGCCTGTTACTACTTCTGGCTTCAATAGCTTTTTTGCTATTGGAAAAGCAGTCTGGGTGCAACATGACATTAGTCTTTGGACTGGACTACTTTCCATGCCTTCAGTCAGTCCATTTCTCCACTCGAAGTTTGCCTTGTACACATCTATGCTAAATTTGCTCAATTTCTTGATGATTTCTATGGCAACTTTCACTGCCACCTCACCTTTTCCATTCAACTGGAGATAGTGCAGGCATGATGTATAGTGTTGAATTTCCCAATCCCTTGTGAAGAGGCTGAATTCATCACTTGTGAATTAAGGGCCATTGTCACTCATTACAATACCATAACGACTGAAGTGTGCATTCAAGCATTCTACAATCTCACCGGTCATCATTGAAGTCAGTTGGTCTAACTCCCAGTAGTCAGGATAGTGGTCTACAGTGACAAGATAATCAGTTTCTGCTGGAGTGAAGAGGTCTACTCCCAGCTTCATCCATGTTCTGTCTGGGATGTTGTGTCATCAGCGGCTTTCTAGCTTATTTAGCTTGGTACTTGTTTCAAGTTCTGCACTGACTGATGTGGAATTAATTTCACTGTTCAAGTTTGACCAGTAAAGCACTTCTCTTGCCTTCCTCAGATTCGATTCAATTCCTTCATGGTTTGCATGGATGCACTCCAACAATTTTCCTCTCATTTCCTTAGGGATAATGACTATTTCCTTTGTACAAGGTGCCATCCTGAGCTATCAATTCACCTTGGTATGCCCAATATGCACTTGTGACTACAGATCCGTTCTTGATACTCTCAGGCCATCCTTTCATCACCAGTTCCTGCAGTACTTGGAGAGTTGTGTCTTGTTTAGTAGTTCACTTTGTTTGAGCGTGGGCACTTGTCTGTTAGATACAATGTTTCTGGTGAGTTGATGACTTCCAGAGCATGTCAAGCTGCTGTTTCACTTTGAATCTGGAAGATTTCACATCATGTTGTAGTATCCTCAATTTTCTTCACAGGAAGTGCTGCTCTCGACAGCATGTTAGCAATGAGCATCTGTTTCCCTTGCTTGCATGTCACATCCAGATGATATCTCTGTAAACAAAGTAACATTCTTTGCAGTCGCTTTAGAGCAGATAGTAGTGGTTTGCAAAAAATGCTTTGAAGGGGTTTGCGGTTGGAGTCCACTGTTACTTTGTCTCTCCCAAGCAGATATTGATGAAAGTGTTCACAAGCAAAAACAATAGCCAGGCACTCTTTCTCAATCTGAGCGTAACATTGTTCAGATGCAAGTGCGACTGCCTGTCCTTGCTGCATTAGGGTTGTTCTGAGACCTGTATTGGTGGCGTCACACTGCAATGTGACTTCACTTTTGACATCATAGTACTGCAGCACTGGCGTTGATGTCACTGAATGTTTGATTTTAGTGGAAGCTGCTTCCTGTTCTGTGCCCCAATACTACTGCACATCCTTGGCAGTGAGTTTGCGTAATGGTTCACACTCCAACAACAAATTAGGCACAAATTTTGCTCGGCATTTCATGAATCCAACAAATGATTGCACTATTTTCACACCTGTCAGTCACTGCATCGCTGATACAGCTCTCAATTTGTCAGAATCTAGGCAATGACTTTTTGCTGACAATACATGACCTATGTACTTGACTTTTAGTGGCAATTTTTTCTTGCTCAGCTTCAGATTCATTTGGCGAGCTCTCTCTAGCAGTCGCACTAGATTCTGATTGTGGTCGGCTATAGCTTCTTCCATTATGGCTCCACATCCATAGACTAGCAGATCATCCATTATGGGTTCCACGCCACGAAAATCATTGACTGCCTCATGCTGTCTGCATTGATACTCTCATGGAGCCGTGAAAATACCAAAAGGCATGCATAACCATCTGTATCTCCCGATCGGTGTCCAGAATGTCATTTGAAAGCTGTTGCTATCATCCAACTTCAATAGCCAAGAACCATCATTAGCATCTAGGGTAGTAAAGATCTTTTCTTCGGCAAATTGTGGCAAAATCCTTCGATAGTTGGCATGAAGTAGTGAGATCTTTTCAAAGCTTTATTTAGATTCTTCAGGTATAAGCCTACTCGCAGCTTTCCAGGTTGTTTCACTGCTACAATGCTGCTAATCTAGTCTGTAGGAGTTCTCATTTTCTTGATCACTCCCTTCTTTTCCAGCTCCTCTATCTTGTTTCTTAGGTTTGACTTGAGGGCAGCTGAAACTCTTCTCAGCAGATGTTGAATTGGTCTTACACTGTCGTCTACTTCAAGATTATATTCTCCAGGTAGACATCCAAACCCTGTAAACACACCTTTATACTCCTCTAGGATCTGTTCAGCAGTCAGTGGTTTTGTGTGCTGTGACACGTTGTAAATCTCCAGTTGCAGGTTTAGGTTACCAGTCCAATTTTAGACTTGCTCTAGCTGAGAAAAGTGGCTGATGCATACCGTCTATGATCTGGAACTCCAGATCTTCATTCTTGCCATTACCTTGGACTCTAAGATTAATTTGTCCTCTCAGGATAAGTTTGTGCTTTCATATAATCTCAAACTTACTTTCAAGGGATTCATTTTTGGATTGCCATGTTGAGCCACTTCACACAGGTTTATGAAGGTCATGATGTTGTATGATGCACCCATGTCTATCTGAAACTTCACGATCACTTGATGCTCTCCTTCTGCAGTCATCATTCTAACAGTCACAAACCATTTATCACCTATAGACTTGACGAACCAACCTGTTGTATGGTGTATCGTGCTTCATCAGGCTTCTGTGCTGATATCTCTCCAGTGGCCATCTGTATAGGCTTGTTTTGCTTCTTTCCAGCCAAACACTTGTGTGTGAATTGATTCATCTTCTTGCAGTTAAAACATTGATTTCTCCATGCTGGACAATCCTTCTTTTCGTTTGTATGAAGTTCTCCACGGTATTTGCATCCTGGTCTTTGTCTGTGGTTTCTCTGCTGCTTTGGCCTGGAATACCACTCAGCATTATGTATCTCCTGGTCTGTTTTTCCATACATGTGCTCTAACTGACATTTTATGACCTCCGCACTTCTGTACATGTCTACTGTTTTTTGAGAGTAAGTTTTGCCTCTCTCAGTAGATATAGTCTCATTACAGGATCTCTTATGCCTAAGATAATCCAGTCTTTAAAAAGATCTTCTTTTAGTTGCTTGAGTTCACATGATTCTGTGAACTATGTTACTGCAGTCACATACTGATCAATACAATGTGTTGCAGTCCCTCCCCAGCAGTGTTAAAAGCATTGCTACTCATGTTAGCTCTGGGCTGTTAATTAAATCTATTGCAATCTCTTGGTTTTGCCATTGCAAGTGGAAAAATTGCCAGTTTTTCCATATGTCACTTTTCATTTTCAACAGAGGCAGGGAGAGGAAAATTTACAGCCTTTTTTTGGCTCACTCACTGTTTTGCAGCCTTTGCCTTGCCAGTGGCTTTTTTCAGAAGTTCTAGCAGCTCTGAACAGCTCCACTCCTGACACTATGTCCGGGGAAAAAATTTCCCCCCATTTGGTGGGGGGGTGGTTGTGCGGGGGAGGGCTGGGGTGGGTGCAAACCTGATTGGTGCCCCCAATCAGGACCCCGCTGCCATTTTACGTGGGCAGGCCAATTAAGGCCCATGCGGTGTGACGCTCACCTGGAAGTGCTGAGCACTCCCTGTGTAATCGGGGGGTGGGGGATTCCCTGAGTCAGGGCCGGCATGCACGTGAAAGAGCACAGAAATCTCCCTGAGGCACCTCTATGCCTCAGGGAGATCAGTTTGATATTTAAAACTGAAATAAAATAATTAAAAACTTTTAAAATATGTCCCCTCATATAACACTGTCCCATGAGCTGGGACATGTCAAAGAATTATTTTAAAATTTTTTATTGAATTTTAAAACACCTCATGAAATCTCATCCCGCTCATGAATGAGGTTTCATGACAAATGCAAAGGCCACCTGGGCTCTTCGCCAGCCCGCCAAACTTAAGGTTGGACAGGCAGCTCATTTAATTGCTGAAGTTCGTTTTTAACAAGCCTTAATAGTCTTTTGACAGTTTGGCAGGCGTGCAGCTGACTTGCCGAACTGGAAATCTAAATGACACGCAGCGAGCGGGCCCTGCCTCCGCTCGACGACCAGAGAATTCAGCCCTATGTGTTCAATGACAACAGTCTTTCTAGTGTGATGTCTTCATTGGACTGTATATAAGATGGCTCTCCCCAGCCCTGTGACTCATGGCAGATGTCACATGACTACGTCAAGCCAGCTAGGACATATAGTATGTAGGGGGTGGTAGTGTGTGTCAGTTTCATCTCTGACTTCTGAGTGGTTCGAATCGCTCCCACTCCCTGGGTTCTAGACCTTGCGGGTTGTGACAAAGTGCAGCAGACATCTTGTTTTGGTGCAAGAAAAACTGAGTTTATTGAAGTCACAAATGAACTTTTAACATTAGGATTACACTGAGATTATACAGACTTACAAATTACGCTTAAGAATGGGAAACACATGGCATAATGAGGGAAAAATCATGCTACTAATCCCCTTTCCCTTGTTCCACCCCCAAAACCTAACAAAATTGAACTAGGAGAGGTCTGGGATCATGCTGACCAACCCAAGGTTCCTTAACAGTTCAAAATTTAGCCAGGTAAGCCAGTTGCAGTTTTGAGGTATGCTCTTTGTTTCCTCTGGAGCCCGCCGTCCCCACATGGTCCTGGTCTGTGGAATCTGCAAAGGTTCTTCAGTTGAGTGGAGGGCGCGGTTGTGGGTGGTCGATCTTCATGGAGGGCTGTGGTTGCGGCCTTGTTGTCTTCGGTTGAGCCTGCCACACCATTCTTCTCGCCATGATGTTGCCTGCGGGCCTGCAAAACCTCCAGATCTTGTTGCTTAAACTCTTTCAACCGCCCCCAAATGCTCACTGCCTGCTAGTTAGTTTCCCTCTCTCCCTCTCATAACTGACTGCCCAGTTATACTGTCTTTCGAATTTCTTATCGGAATCCAAATAAAGGTTAGTTCTTTGTCTGACTTTGGTGAGCTTCCCCCGGTGATTGTTGTCTCGTTGTTGTTAATGGGCTCGCATGATGTTTATCAGTGTCTTCTTGCCTAGTAACTAGTTTTGAACTGAAAGCCATTGTATGTGTGGAGTATTGATGGGATCATATAATTGAATTGATTGTGCCTTCCTGCCTTAGTAGTTAGTAGCGATTATTTATGCAAGATTTTGATGGGCTTCAGTTTCGTGTGAAGTGAAGTCTTTCTCTGGGTTGATTGTATTAGAGGGAAGAATGCATATTTTGTCTCCTCTCGTTGTCTGGTTTCAGGCAAAACAATCCACACTGCACTCAAAAAGCCCGGGCATGTGCAGCCCCAGCCCTTCATGGGCCCAGCCTCCTGTCTGCAGGGTTTTACACTTAACTCAGCAGTTTAAAAGTCCAAAAGTCATATCCTTGTTGATGATATGAAAAATGTGGGAATTTTGAGAACCCTTCAAGTATTGCTTGCATTTCAAAACCCAAATAAGCACCTTCTGCAGTGCAGCATTCTTCATACTGTACTGAAGTGTTAAACTAGATTACATATTTAACTTCTGGTGTGGGCCTTGAGCCACACTGGAATTGGAACTCGGTGATGGATAATTAAACAACTCACTGGACGAGGAAGCTCCACAAATATCCCCATCCTCATTGATGAGGAAGCCCTGCACATCAGTGCAAAGATAAGGCTGAGGCTTTTGCAACAATCTTCAGCCAGAAGTGTCGAGTGGATGATCCATCTCAGTCTCTATCAGAGGTCCCCAGCGGCACAGATGTCAGTCTTCAGCCAATTCCATTCACTCCATATAATATCAAGTGCATAAGGGGAGGAGGTGGTGTAGTGATATAATCACTGGACTGGTAATCCAGAGACCCAGGGTAATTCTCTGGGGACCTGGTTCAAATCCTGCTACAGCACGTGGTGGAATTTGAATTCAATAAAAATCTGAAATTAGAAGCCTAATGATGACTATGAAACTCATGACCTTCATTGCCGATTATCAGGAAAAACCCATCTGATTCACTAATGTCCTTATGGGAAGGAAACTTGCTGTCCTTACTCCTCAGATACTGAAGCAGTCCATGTCCAAACATATCAAGACTTGGACAATACCCAAGCTTGGGCTAAGAAGTGGCAAGTAACATTCACACCACAAAAGTGTCAGGCAATTACTATCTCCAACAAGAGAAATCTAAACATTGCTCCTTGGCATTCAATGGCATTACCATCACTGAATTCCCCACTATCAACATCTTGGGGGTTACCATTGACCAGAAATTGAACTAGACTAGCCATATAAATACTGTCTCTACAAGAGCAGGTCAGAGTCTAGGAATTGTGTGACAAGAAACTCACCGCCTGACTCCCCAAAGCCTGCCCACCATTTACAAGTCAGGAGTGTGATGGAATACTCACTCATCCAGCACTTGGATGAGTGCAGCTCCAATAATAGTCATGAAGCTTGACACCATCCAGGACAATGCAGCCCACTTGATTGGCACCACAGCCACAAACATTCACTCTCTCCACCATGGACACTAAGTATAGCAGCAGTGTGTACCATCCACAAGATGCACTGCAGAAACTCACCAAGGCTCCTTAGACACCACCTTCCAAACCCACAACCACTATCATCTAGATGGGCAAGGGCTGCAGATACATGGGAATGCCACCACCTGGATGTTTCTCTCCATGCGTGCTATGTTACCACACAAAATGGTAGTTTTTGAGTTCTTTTCTTCAGAGGGTGCTAATCTCAACCCGATGAGGCACAAACAAAGCAGCAAGAGACATCTCCTGAGGTAAAAAGGAGAGTCAGAGGATGAATTACTGATACCCTTCTTGGACACTTTCCAACAACTTATATGAGTGTTTTTGTATGCGGAACTGGGAATAGGTTATTTTTTATGCATGGACTCTTGGACAGGAGATGAAGTCCAAGGCTGGAAAGGAATGAATGGGCCCCAAACAGAAAAACAAAATTGGTGAACAAAAACTTATTCAATTATGGTAGCAGAGTTTCAAACATAGCAGTTTATGCTGCTGAATACCTTGCAGGAAAGTTGACCATTCTGTCCCAACTGATTCAATTTGTTGAAATAATCTTCTGATGAGGACATATTAGCTCTATGTTGATTTTGGTCTCAATGTTGCATAAATTATTGAATAGACCAGATCTAGTCAACTGTTGTGAATTATTCATTAATCTCTCCTGTTAATATGTAACTCCTAATTAATCTGCTAATTTGGACTCATTGGCCCCCGATATTGATGAGAATGTTGTGCAGGCATCTTTTCTCCTAGACAGTTTCCCTATCCAGAGATCAGCCTGACAGACAGGTGTGGCTCTCAGTCAGTGGGGGGTATTCCAGATCAGGCCAGAGAAGCAGTTAGGGAGATGGTAGCTGTATTGCGGAGTATGAGGAGGAGGGGAGGGCAGGCTGGGGCAGTGCCAACCCCCATGCCTAGAGGTCTTTATATTGGGGTGGATTTTGGGGCAAGTCAGGTGGTGTAATCTTGCTTCTCTGGGCCCGCAGCAAGGGCTGCCTTCCAAGGCCTGGCTGCCTACCCTATTAAAGCTGGGAGTGATTGGGCTGAAGGCAAGTTGCAGTTGGGTTTGCAACTTTTAAAACTTTTAACCCCTACCATCTGGTTCTCATGGGTTTAAAGTTATAACCATTATTTTTAATCATAAAATGGTGACCATTTCAGGTTAACAAGTACATCCAGAATTTCAAATTTTCACTGTATTTATGAAATGAGGAACCTCATTCTGTTGTAACCTGAAGGGGTGGCCTACACTGCAGGGGTCCACCTCCCTTTCTCTGCCATATCTGCGCCATGGTAATCTTTTCCACTTTACCAGGCCTCCCATGCTTCCTCCCCTTCTGCTATTCCACTGTAACCACTTATCCCTCCTCTGGGCCCAGCTTTCATCAACTTGCTTGTCCCAATAATAACCTCCTCTTGCCTTGCAGCATCATCAATTGTGTCATTTAATCACTCTTCTCCTCCATCCTATCACAGATCTCGTCGTTCTGCTCTTTACCCTCCTCCCTTTTCCTGGTTCTGTACTTGTTTAAAAGCAGCTCATCCATAAATCATCTAGCTCTGATGAAACGTAAAGTCTGTTTCTAGCTTTACAGCTGCGGCCTGACCTGCTGAGCATTTCCGGGTATTACCATTTGGATTTCAATGTTTAAAACATCAAATGGTGCCAAAAGGCCTTTCCATCCCTTAACTCAACAAGCAGGATTGGCATTTCTTTATTCAGCGTGGGATCTATCATTAACAGTTGCGGAAAGCTAGGCTAATTATATTCATAGGCTGTTCTTAAATGGTGTTGGCAATATCAAAACAAATGCAGTGCAGAACAAGAAAAATGGGAGAATTGTCCAAAGTCAAGCACTTTCCTATCATTTGCAATGCCCCATTTACAAAGCGGATTCTTGTCCTCTGCGCCCACACTTTGCACAAGAATATTTGTTCCCTCACTTAGGCTTTGATTTCAGGACAGGCAAGTTACTAATTTTGGGATATTATTCTCTAAACCAACAGCAGCTTTTATTTATTTGCTGATGACACTAAGATTGGAGGCGTTGTGGACAGCGAGGAAGGCTTTCAAAGCTTGCAGAGGGATCTGGACCAACTGGAAAAATGGGCCAGAAAATAGCAGATGGAATTTAATGCAGAAAAGTGTGAGGTGTTACATTTTGGAAGGTCAAACCAAGGTAGGACATACACAGTAAATGGTAGGGCACTGAGGAGTGCGGAGGAACAAAGGGATCTGGGAGTTCAGATACATAGTTCCCTGAAAGTGGCGTCACAGGTAGACAAGGTTGTAAAGAAAGCTTTTGGCATACTGGCCTTCATAAATCAAAGTATTGGGTATAGGAGTTGGGATGTTATGGTGAGGTTGTATAAGACATTGGTGAGGCCAACTTTGGAGTATTGTGTGTAGTTCTGGTTGCCTAACTACAGGAAGGATATCAGTAAGATTGAGAGGGTGCAGAGAAGATTTACTAGGATGTTGCCGGGTCTTAAGGAGTTGAGTTACAGGGAAAGATTAAACAGGTTAGGACTTTATTCCTTGGAGCGTAGAAGAATGAGAGGAGATATGATAGAAGTTTACAAAATTGAGGGGTATAGACAGAGTAAATGTGAGTAGGCTCTTTCCACTTAGATTATGAGAAATAAACACGAGAGGACATGGCTTTAGGGTGAAAGGGGAAAGGTTTGGGGGAACATTAGGGGGAATTTCTTCACTCAGAGAGTGGTGAGAGCGTGGAACGAGCTACCATCTGACGTGGTAAATGCGGGCTCACTCTTAAGTTTTAAGAATAAATTAGATAGATACATGGATGGGAGAGGTCTGGAGGGTTATGGACTAGGTGCAGGTCAATGGGACCAGTAGAATAATATTTCGGCACAGACTAGAAGGGCCGAATGGCCTGTTTTCCGTGCTATAGTGTTCTATGGTTCTATTATGAAACAAAATATGACACATGAGGAGATATTCAGTCAGGTGACCAAGAGATTGCCCAAAGAGGTAGGTTTTAAGAAATGTCTTAAAGGAGGAAAGTGAGGTAGAGAGACAAAGAGGTGCAGGGAGGGTATTCCAGGCAACTGAGGGCTCAGCCACCATTAGTTAGCAAGCAATCTTGTTTGTATTATTACCTCACAGCATATTATATTGATAAAGCACTCAGGTATCTTCAAAGAATTAGAAACAATGGATGTACTTCACACCAACCATGTATTAGAGAGCTGCTTCATGGAGTGGTTCTACAACTTAGCTGCTAGTGGGGCACTGTGGAATCCAGCCTGTCCACACATGTAGATTATTTTTAAGCTGTGGCTCATAATTTTATTTCCCAGCTGACAAAATTCTCCTGTGGTTGTTGGTGCTGGTGAAGCAAGTGGAAAAAAAAATACTTTTGGACACTGATAGACTGTTCCCCCACTTCAAGCAAGTAAGTTGTCACAAAGAGGTAGCCCAAGGCACCAGATAAAACCCGTTTCTGAAGGCAGCAGCACTACTAATAAAAAGCAGTCACCATGGCTGTTCGTTTTTTGTCATTTCAAGTTAACAAAAAAAATTATTTTGCTGTACTAGTATAGTATTGGTGATGTTGTCAAAACTCGTTATTATTATGTAAAGCAGACAGCAAATTCTGGCGTTCACATTTGAGCTATGATACCCTGCTGCTCCATAGGCTGCACTGTTGCAGTCCTTGATGATATAATCCGCACAGAAATCACTGTAGTGGCATGAATGGCAGTGGCTAATTATCCACTAGTCTCACTATATAGGCAGATTAAAAAGTGGGAGCTAAGTCAATCAGGAGTAACTGAGTTTTCAACAGTATCTGTAATAATTACTACCTTTCTGGACCTGAAAATTAATTTTACAAATATGAGTCTCGATTCGTGGTAAGAAAATGAATGTTCCCATTTTTTTTAAATTAAAAGTAAAACAATTTTTTCAGTTCTTTTGTTTTTCTCTTTTCTTCTCCATGAATCTGTGTATGTCCCAATCTTTATTTTGAACCCATACAATTAATTCTTTGTAGTTTATATTTCCTTTTTCTTACTTCCTCCTTTGCTGTCTAAAAGGATTCTTCAGTCTGATTGGTTGAAGAGATTCCCTGCTGATTGTCCTTTTCACAGATGCTACAGATCTCCTGCTGGATCATACACCTGAAAACTAGAAATCTCTGCTGAAAACCTGCAAAAATCATTGGCAACTGTATGTGAGGCAAACAGTGGAATAAGGGGAGAAATTTGCAGGGCTATGGAATGAGAGCAAGGAAGTGAATCTAATTGAATAGCTCTTTCAAAGAGCCAACACTGGCATGATGGGCCAATAGCCTCCTTCTGTGCGCAGTGATTCCAGGATTTTAAGATGATGTTTAGACAAATATTTTACTTCAAAGTCATAGATGGCTTCAAAGTCATAGATGCCAGCAGTCAAGATGCAGCCATTTGCTGCTTCACCAATCATTCAGCCATCACATCAAAGTGGAAGACAGGTCCTGGGAGAAATGATCTATCCACTCTACACCTGGTTGATGACTCCACCCCACATCCCAACCAGTCAAGGCCAGCACTCATATAATGAGAGACATGCTGCCATCAGGACTGTCATTGAGCAGATAATTGGAATGTTGAAATTGGTTCAGCCACGTTTGCAACCTGGAGGGTCCCTCCAGTATTTGCCAGAGGTTTTGTCCCAACTTGTGGTGGTTTGCTGCATCCTCCACCAAGAGAACACAGGCCTTGCCACCATTGGTTCAACAAGCACCTCACGAGAAGGAGGAAGAGAAAGGGAGAAGTCAAGCTTGGGACAGGCTGTCAGTGAATGCATCATTTGACTCCAGTTCTCATAAATAAAGCTTCGCATTCCCCTCATTCAACAATCTCAACCCTGCCGTTCCCCTGTAATAAAAAATCAATTACCACAATGCTAAAATAAAAATTGCCAGCAAACAACAATTCTATTCCAGCTTTAGCCACAAACAGTCCACTATTCCATACAAAAGATAAATAGTCACCCTTGTGCATGCCCTCTGTTTGGGTTTTAGAAATGCAATCTTTACTAAGTGCATTACCTGGCTTATCATAGTCATGTGACTGCCACAAGTCAAGCTGACTGTAGGCTGCCATCTCTCTTCAGTTCAATGAAGCCTTTCACGGAGAACACACTGAAGAAGTACAGCTGCCCTTATACATGAAAGAAGGTGTTAGGAAGTGAGAAAAATAGAATTTTGAACCCTGGAAATTGTGCAAAGAAGACACAGCTCAAAAAGGCACACAGAAATGTTCAAATCTGCAAAAATAAGCTGCTAAAAATGGAGTTTAGGAAAAGCACTGAACTGCAAAACAAGGACAATGAACAAGCAAACAGAAAAGGACAAAGAACGAGCAAACACAAAAGGACAAAGGACAAGCAAACACAAAAGGACAAAAGGCAAGCAAATACATATTGAAGGCTACAGGGTGAGTGAACATGACTAACTTTGGAAACTTTTCAATCCCAGCTCCAGTCGAAATGAATGGTGATACATGGCAGAATTGGCAGCTGTTCCACTCACAGTTGCAAAGCTATAAGATTGCAACAGACTTAATTTAAAAACCAGAATCAATAAAAGTAGCCACACTCCTAATACTGCTGAGGAGGGACTGCTACAAAGTAGATCCCACCCTATATCTAACCAATGAACAAAGAAAAAAGATGAGAGATTTTTAAAGTCTTGAAGGAACATTTTGAAACCCGAGCCAATGCTACAAATGAATGCTATGTATTCAACACTAGAGCACAAGATGCACAATAAACCAAAAAACACAACTGCAGTAGCTCAACTTGTAGAAAGGTGTGAATTCTGACAGCTAAAAGATGACCTGATTAAAGATAGGTTAGTCTTTGGCATGCGAGGCCCCTCATTGAGAGCAAGTCTACTGAAAGATGAGAAACTGAAGCTAAAGAAAGCAATAGATGTGCATCAAAATGCAGAAGTTGTGAAACGTCAGCTACAGCATATTTATGGCAGAGCAGACCCAGAGATACATTATGCTGAGAGATAGTCCAAACCAAAACAGACAAAGGGCAGAATGCAAATACTGCAGAGGACAGCATGAACAGGGAAAGAAGGGTTGTTCAGCCTGGGGAAAGCAGGACTTTCAACTGCAAGAAGCAGAATCATTTCACAAACAGTGTTTGGCTAGAAAGAAGCAAAACAAACCTACAGATGATCACTGGAGAGATATCAGCACAAGAGTCTGATGATGAACAATAAAACAGGTTGGATCCGTCAAGTGAATAGGCGCCATATGATTTGTGCCTGTCAGAATGATGACCACAGAGGGAGATCATCAAGCAAACAAGGAGTGTCAGATAGACACTGGTGCATCATGCAACATCATGACCTTCACAGATCTGTGTGAAGTTGCTCAACATGGCAATCTGAAAATGAAACCCTGGAAAGTAAGGTTAAGGCTATATGATGGCACGATACTCGTACCAAGAGGACAAATTAGTCTGAGAGCCCAATGCAATGGCAAGAAGGAAGATGTAGAGTTCAAGATCATAGATGGGACACAACAGCCACTCATATCAGCTGAAGCCAATCTAAAGCTTGAGCTGGTAACCCTGAATGTGCCAACAGAGATTCACAACGTGTCACAGCACACAAAATCACTGACGGCAGAACAGATACTAGAGGAGTACAAAGGTGTGTTTACAGGGTTTGGATGTCTACCAGAAGAATATCATCTTGAAGTAGGTGAGAGTGTAAGGCCAATTCAGCATCTGATGAGAAGAGTTCCAGCTGCCCTCAAGTCAAACCTGAAAAACAAGATAGAAGAGCTGGGAAAATGGGGAGTGATCAAAAAAGTGACAACTCCTGCAGACTGGATTAGTAGCATGATAGCAGCGAAACAACCTGGCAAGCTGCAAATATGCTTCAAGCAAAGGGCCTAAATAAAGTGCTGAAGAGATCTCACTACTTCATGCCGAATATCGAAGGAATTTTGCCGTAACTTGCCAAGGCAATGATATTCACTTCCCTAGATGCAAAGGATGGTTACTGGCAAGTGAAGCTGGCTGAAAGCAGCAGCTTTCAAACAACATTCTGGATGTCGTTCGGGAGATACAGATGGTTATGCATGCCTTTTGGCATTTCCACGGCTCCAGAAGAGTATCAACGCAGACAACATGAGGCAGTCAGTGATCTTCCTGAAGTAAAAGCCATGGTGGATAATCTGCTAGTCTATGAATGTGGAGTCACAATGGAAGAAGCTATAGCTGACCATGATCAGAATTTAATACAACTGCTGGAGAGAGCTCGCCAGATGAATCTGAAAGCTTAACAAGAAAAAATTGCAATTGATGATATCTGAAGTCAAGTACATACGTCATGTACTGACAGCAAAATGTCTTCACCCAGATCCTGACAAGGTGAGAGCTGTAGCAGCGACCGTCAGATGTGAAAACAGTGGAAAGATTTGTTGGATTCGTGAACTATTTAGCAAGATTTTTGCCTAATTTGTCATCAGAGCATGAACCACTCCACAAGCTCACTGCCAAAAAATGTGCAGTGGTATTGGGGAACACAACAAGAAGCAGCTTCTACTAATATCAAACATCTAGTGATGACAACCCAAGTACTAAAGTACTATGACATCAATGAAGAAGTCACCTTGCAGTGTGATGCCAGCGAGATGGATCTGGGAGCAACACTCATGCAGCAAGGACAACCAGCCGCATTCTGAATGACACTGTGCTCAGATTGAGAATGAGTGCCTGGCTTTTGGTTTTGCTTGTGAGCATTTTCATCAGTACCTTCTTGGGAGAGACAAAGTAACAGTGGGATCAAACCACAAGCCCCTTCAAAGCATTTTTCTTAAGCTGCTACTATCTACTTCAAATCATCTGCAAAGAATGTTAATTTGTTTACAACGATATCAACTGGACATAACATACAAGCAAGGAAAACAGATTTACATTGCAGACATGCTGTTGAGAGCAGCGCTCCCCATAAAGAAAGTGGAGGATGCTACAACAGAATGTGAAATATTCCAAATTCAACTCTAACAGAAGCTAGACATGATCTGAAAGCCATCACCCCAACAGAGACATAGAATCTAACAGACAAACACCTTGCTCAAATCAAGCAAACTACACAAGATGCAACTCTACAAGCTCTACAGGAAGTAGTGATGAAAGGATAGCCTGAGAGCATCAAGGACACACCTGTGGTCACAAGGGCATATTGGGCATACCGAGCCAAATATGGCATCTTCTGCGAAGGAAATAGAATCATCATCCCTAAGGAGATGAGAGGAGAGATGCTGAATCGCAGGAATTGAATCGAGTCTGAGGAAAGCAAGAGAAGCACTCCACTGGCCAAACATGAGCAATAAAATAAAAGATCACATTGGCCAGTGGGGTGCATGTAACGAGTACCAAATTTTAAACAAGCTACAGATCCATTGATGATGGTCAGACCATGGATGAATCTGACCTCTTCACTTTGACGGGAGCTGATTATTTTGTCATTGTGGACTACTATTCTGATTACTGGGAGTTAGACCAGCTGACTTCAACAATGACAGGAGAAATAGTAGAATGCATGAAAGCCCACTTCAGTCGGAATGGCATTCCAGATATTGGCCAGAATTTTCCGGCTGACATGCAGATGGCGTAGCCCGTGAGTAAAATGTCACGTGTTGACGTCAGCACGCGGCATCGCGATATTTTGTTGGGCAGGCGCGCTCAGTTCGCCCGCCATTCATTGAAGGGCTCGTTAAGGCCCTTAACTTGCCAATTGTCCAGGATTTTGAGGGGCCTATGTGAACTTCGGGACAGCACATGGGCCCAAAGGGCAGGCGGGTAGGAGATTATTTAAGAAAACTTTTGCAATGTTGGGATATGTGGAGTCAGAAGTTTGTTCATGTTTTACATTAAGTTATAATTGATGAAAGTGTTTAAAAGCTGCCTGTGTGATTGTTAGCAGTTCTCATCAATTTCCAAGAGCTTCTTGTGTACTTTGAAACCAGTCTGCAGTCTTTCTCAGGCCTGCAGCTTTCTGGAGGCCTCCAGTTAGCCTGAGGATATGGGTTCTGACCTCTCCACTGGAGGCAGCTCCCCTGAGGAGGAAGGGAGGGATAGAATCAGGAGGAGGCCAGGAGTGGACAATCAGCCTCCAGGCCACTTTTGGGAGGCCAGGTGCAGGCACAAGGGGCACAGGGCCAAGAGGTTGTCCAAGGTGCAAGGGGTCACAGAAGATGCCACTATCCTGCTGCCAGGGTACACAGGTGACGAAGCAGGTACCTCAGTATGACTGAGGTACAGTGCCGAAGGAGGGTCCAACTCTCAAGGGAGACAGTCAACTATATCCGTCAGATGATTGGCCCTGAGATCCCCCCAACTGTGTGGGTAGACACCCCATGCCAGCGACTCTGAAGCTCACAGTTGCCCTCCACTTCTATGCCTCTGGCTCCTTCCAGGGCTCGGTGGGTGATCTTTGCAGTGTCTCCCAATCAGCTGTCCACACTTGTGTCAAGCAGGTTATAGATGCTCTGTTCAGATGGGTATCCACCTTCATCCACTTCTGCTGTGACCAGGCAAGTCAGGCACAGCGAACCAGAGGCTTCATGGCCATTGCTGGCTTCCCCTGCATCCAGGGTGCAATAGACTTCCATTTAACCTGCCTTGGTTCCACAGCCTACACTTGCCCAAAAAAGAAATGATCGATCTCAGTTTTAACATCTTCCCATTGAGCCCCCCACCACTTCCCCCCTCCCCCCTCCCTGAGCAGCTGTTTGGTGGAGAGAATTCCACATTCCCACTCCTCATTGTGAAGAAGTGCTTCCTGACATGACTTCTGAATGGGCTAGCGCTCAAATTTCAAAGAAATAATTTCTCCAATCACCTCTCAAACATCTTTCTTGACAAAACAGAAGCCTTTCTCGAATCAATTTAACCCTTTTCGCTCCGGTAACGTTCCAAGAGACTCTGTGAGTAGCCAGCATCTATACGGGGATGTGGCCATCAAGGCGCCAGCAGCTGAGCCCAGTGTCTTCATCAACAGGAAGGGCTTCCACTCCATGAACGTGCAGATAGTGTGTGATCACAAGATGCTGATTCTTCAAGTCTGTGCAAGGTACCCAGGCAGCTCCCACAAAGCCTACATCCTCAGACACTCCCAGGTGCCGGGGCTCTTCAGTGCTCCGGCTTGGCTGGATGGTTGGCTGCTGGGTGACAAGGGCTATCCCCTCAAAAGGTTGGCTCATGACACTAGTACGCCAACCAAGAGCAGAAGCTGAGCATCAGTACAATAGGAGCCAGCGCACCACAAGGGTTGTGGTGGAGAGAGCCATCAGTCTTCTCAAGATGTGCTTTCATTGCCTGGACTGCTCAGGGGGCACACTCCAGTATGCCCCAGATCGCATCACTCTGATAGTGGTGGTCTGCTGTGCCCTACACAATCTTGCTCTGGAAAGGGGAGATGCAGTTGACAATGAAGACCTTGACACCCTGGATAAGGCTGCACATGATGAATCCAGCAATGCCTCTGAGGATGAGGAAGCACAGGGTGATAATGAGGGGCAGAACAATGACCCACATTTACACCAAGGAGGCAGGGACACCCACGACAATTTAATCCAAAGAACCTTCAGCTCGCTCCACACACATGGATCAGCAGGAAAAGCATTGCCTGGAACTTCCACAGGTGGCACTTAGGTGCCACATCTTCCACCTGTTCACCTGCAAATAAGGGCTTAGTACAGAAACATCAATGTCCACTCAAACACTCATGATAAATATGTGAAAAAGAAAAATGCACCACAAACAAAAGACCCTCAGCCATGGTCACAAAGGTGGACTTTATTTTGTCCAAAACAAAAACACACACCACTTGTTAGCAATCACAAAAATATTGGTCCCTATTCTAAGGCCAACACAAAATCACCAGTGACATACCCATGGAGTGCCTAAGGTGCCTTATGCTTATGTTTTCGGGTACTACGTGGAGGTGCCACCCCATCGCTTGGAGTGGCTTGTGAGACAGCCTGCTGACTCTGCTGTCCTATTGGGCTCGATGACCTTGGTGGGCGTCCTCTGGCCCATGGAGCCTGTGATGGCCCCGCCTGGGAGGGAGTGGCCAGTTTCAGAACTGGCACCTCCCCATTTGTTGCAGCCTCAATGGAAGAAACATTGACAGGCAGAGGGGCAGAGGAGCTGCTGCTCTCATCCGGAGCACCCTGTCAGGAGCTCGCAGCGACGGCAGACAGCTGCTGCACCGACATGAGGTCCAAATCTATCTCCCTGCTCACCGCAGATGCATGGGCACCAAGTGCCCGTACATGGTGTCCACTACATCTCCCACAATGGAAAACACCACCAGTGGCCAGAACCGCTGTAAGGGCTTGCAGGTCAGAGCATAACCCAATCATATTTTGATCCATTTGGTGGAAGCCCCTCTCTATGAGTCACCAATCTCATTGAAGGAATCCTGAAGCTCTGCTCTGAGGGTGGATTCTTCGCATGCACTCTGCCTAGACTCCTCTGTCGCAGAGAGCAACTGAACCATTCCCTCATGCAACCCTACCAGATGCAAACGCACTTCCTGCCGCCTTTCCTGCAGCTGCTGCAATGGGGACAACTCCAGAGGCACATCATCAGTGCCAGACTCAGCATGTGCCTCGTCCCCTGCAGCCCTCCGACTGCTGGAGCCAGCGGCACTCTCTGCCCCGACCATCTCCTCCAGCGATTGTGATGTGCCCTCTTCACTGTGACTCGGGACACTAGCCGACGGTAAAGTCCCCACCCAGGTGTGTGTGTCTGCGCTGGTGCCTGGCTGGCTGAAATGATGTGCCACAAGTTGCACTTGTTGGCCCGCAGGTGTGGATGGGGGGCCGCGGGGGTCGAGGTGCGGGTCGCTCTGGTGGTGATGCTGAAATTAATAACAAGGACAGTGCATCTGTTAGCGTTGAGTCAGTAACACCTTTCATCCCTTTCCCCTCCCCTCCAGACTCATAAGTCGCTCACCCTTCAAGACCCTAAGAAGATGAACATTGGTGAGGTGAAAAAGAGTCAAGATGAGCCCCAAACATTAAACGCACGTACAGACAGGCTGGTCAGATGGCCTCAGGAATGCCACATGGCATGTTATGTACCATAGGAGTGGGGAGAGTGCAGAGGTACCTGACCTGGATGCATTGTTGCCTGGATAGTTGCGGGGCTGAGGAAACATCGCAAACAGTAGCGACATTTGCCTCGATCACAGGAGATTGAGGTCACATTATTGGCCTTCATTCCGTAAGGAGGGGCATAGACCGAATGGGCAGAAGGCAACATTTCCCCTTGGCACAGGGATGAGTAACGTGGTGACATTTATCTAAGTTGAGCGCCATGAGGTTCACAGCTGAGGTGCTGAGGACCTTTTGGACAGAGTAATGTGGGGTACGCTGGCTGAAAGAGTGCTGGAGGACCCAAACCCCCTCAGATGAAATAAGTCTTTGGCTGTGCAGCAGCGATCCAATGGCATGTTAGACCATGGTGATAGTGGTCACAGATGGGATAAGGTGACTATGGATGGTGGTGGAGATGCGATTCCTCAAGGGGACGAGGATCCCTTCTGTATGACCCACATGTCACAATGTCTCAGTCTGTGAATGAGCAGTGTTTCAGCATTAACAATTGCAGCAACCATCAGTGGTTTGGATGATGGGCAGACAGAGTGGATGGGACTGTGGAACTCAAATACCTGCCCGCCAGACACCAGCCTCCGGCCCCCGGCCGCCCTGGCCTCCTGACTCCTGCCCAGCTCCATGGCCTGCTCTTCAAAAGGCTTGAGGCGCCACAGGAGGGCACACCCACCTCCAGTCCTCTGGCACTTCCGGGCATTGTGGTGAGTTTTTGCCTGCAAAACAGAGAAGAGGATTTATTTGGGCTGCTCGCTCATGTAGTCTGCACGCGCACGCCACACCCCAACCACAGTGGTCCAGCTGCTCCTGTCCACACTACTGGTGATCAGTCCCCAGAAGATAGCAGAGCTGGTCCCAACCCCCTCCCCCAACAGCCCCTTGGAAACATTTGGCGTCCATCACTTTGAATATCACACAGCTCTTAGAGCCCATGGCAAGGAGGCGCAACTAGGTGCAGCAACGATGCCAGCAGATGGCATTTGCCCAAAACACCTTGAGGCACCCCTTGCACCATCTCATTACCATCAATACGACATGTGTTGGAGTTCTGAGTATGTGTCAAGCAGCCTCCCCTGCAGGTTGCCTCCAGACTACTCAAATGCCACAAAGATCAACATATGCTGCAGGCAGAACCCTTCTCCTCAGCCACTAATGCTGGTGTAAACATGGTCAGTACCCATTTGCCCACCCAGTGTGCAACAGATGCCCTATGCAGTAACGACAGCAAGACATGGTTGGGGGAGGTGGGGGGGTCAAAGGCTAAGGTTGCCTTCTGGGTCAAATGGCAAGACAGACATGATACTCATCCTTCCAGAGCGCAGCAAATCATTGAATCGTTTCCTGCACTGTGTACCAGTGCACCACACATCATCATGGGCGCTTATAGCATCACCCACCTCCTCCCACGCCTGGCCGGTGACATGGAGGGCCCTCCTCCTCCCATCCTCCGGATACAGAAGGTACTGACAGATGTCCACCTCTTGCTGGAGGACAACAAGGCATGCATCGGAAAATCCGGGGGGTGGAGGGATGGGGGTGTGGCACAGAGGTTGGCCTCTCCAGCAGCCTGCCCCCCCTCCTCCTGCTCATGCTGCTGTCCACTCGGACCTCGCTCCCTCTCTCCACAAATAGCCATGGTGCACTGCCTCAAGCAGGCTGCCTGGCCACTTTTTATGTGGGATGCGGGCTTCCCATTGGAACCAGCAGTCTGAGGCCACCCACACCCGCAACTATTTTCCCGTTCTCCATGGGAGTCGCTTACCCGTGGGACAGGCCTTAATTGGCCAGCCCGCAGAAAATGGCGGCGCGGCTCGTTTCTTCAGCAGCAATTGGCTGTCCGCCCGCTGCCGAGTCTGTCAGTCCCGCCCAACTGACGAACGTAAAATTCTGCCCTTTGTGAAGAGTGACAATATTCCTCAGTTCACATGTGAAGAATTCAGCAGCTTCACAAGTGATTGGAAAATTCAGCACTACACATCATCTCTGCGCAATCTGCAGCCAAATGGAAAGGCTGAGGCGGCAGTGAAAATCGCCAAAGGACCTCGTCAAAAAATAGAGCAAACCTAGCACAGATGCATACAAGGCAATCTTGGTGGAGAAACACACCAACCGAAGGCATGGAAGGTAATCCAGTCCAGAGACTAATGTCATGCCGTATGCAAATTACTCTTCCAAAACAAAAAAGCTACTGAAACCAGAAATAGTAACAGGGTGAGTGAAAAGATGAAGCTGAAACAACAGAAAGTTAAATTTCAGTTTGACAAGCCTGCCAAATCATTAACAGAGCTGAGCATTGGAGAACCAGTCAGGGTGTAAACCTTCAAAGTTCTCAGCAGGAGTCAGTCCACGTGGAAACTTGGCACATGTGTAGAGAAATTGTCACCTTGATCGTACGCAGTAGAAGTGTACAACCAAATATACCGTGCAACCGCAGGCAAATCCAAACAACTAGTGAAGCTGTTCCTCCACAGTGCAAAGTTGTTCCTTCACAGCACCGGACAGCCGGGGAGAAGGGATCTCATCAGCTGTGCTGGGTACAAAGCTACCATCAATCCCAGAAGTCTACAAGTCCCAACAACTGCAATGAAGCAACAATAGTAACCAAGGCAACAAGGACCATGGGATAGACACTCTCTGGAGATGAACATCCAATGTCAACGCACATGCGTTTCATTAAGAGACCTGCACATTTTAAAGACAATTCGTGTAATGTATGTGCAGAGACTGACTAGTAGAACAAACAGTTTTTAATGCATGATGTATAGTAGATAATTTGAGTAACTCATAGTCACACAGGATCGTGCATGCAAAAATGTCTTATGTTCACGAGGAAAGAAAAAAAGGAGGATGTTTGGGTTTTGGAAATGCAATCTTTACTAAGTGTAGTACCTGGCTTGTCATAGTCATGTGACTGCCATGAGGCAAGCTGACTGTAGGCTGCTATTTCTCTTCCATTCAATAAAGCCTCTCAGCGAGAGCACACAGAAGTACAGGTGTCCTTATACATGAATCATCCTCCATGCTTTCCTTGCAAGTGCCTTTTACATAGTGGATGCAGCATTGCTGGTGGATATCTGCTAAATTTCAATGGGAGTCTACGGGGAGCTTTGCTTTTGAGAAGCTCTGGGTTTAGAAGGCCTGTCTTTAACTGTACCATCTCTGCAAAGGTGGTAGCAGTCTGGGGTGGCTGGCTGACCGGCAATAAATAGCAAGAGCACACTGGTGGAACTGCAGTGGTGGTAAGGCGAATGCTGTCATTCTGAGATAGGGCAACAAGTTTGTGCTGCACAGAGCCACTGCCACTCCCCTGAGTCAGTGCCTCAACAATTCTAATAATCTGCTGAAGCACAGATTGCTGGACTACTATGCGAGCCTGAAAACCCTTCCTGAAAACCCATTTGAACGCTGTAATCTGCAGCTAAGATGGCAGCTATCTGAGTCTACAGGGTACCAAGCTGGGCTTATATGACAACAAGCTGTGGCCTCATGACTTCAGTCTGAGCTTCCACTGCAGCACTCAGACATTACATGGCTTTTGCTTGTGCTGCAATGGAAGGTGAGACATCGGCCGTCAGACGCTGCATGCTGGTTGGATCCGTAATTGGAGCTCGCCACCACTTCCACACTGTAAAGAGTGGACGCCAAGCTCTACACAAAGCCCTGTGCCAAGTTGGAGCATGCTCTTTGACAGTGGCAGCAGGCTGTCTGGCAGACCTGCCAATGCACCCAGCATTTCTGTGTTTATGCCCATAGGCCTTTTTCTGCACATTGTCACATCGACGTCTACATGATTAAATGGTGAGAATGGAAGAGGTAGAAGGGTAGCTGTTGCAAAACCTGTGCTTGCATAGAAAGATGTCAAGGGAAAACAAAAACAGAAATACCTGGAAAAACTCAGCAGTCTGGCAGCATCTGCGGATAGGAGCACAGTTAACATTTCCAGTCCGAATGACCCTTCAACAAAACTAAGTTCTGATGATGTTCTAAGATGTCAAGGGCTTTTGCATTAATGAAGATGACACTATGTTCCTGCCTAATGCACCTTCTCAAATTCCACAAAGCACTCATTTTTCTAAACTCCAGAGAAAGTGTAGACCCAGTTTACTCAGCCTTTCATCATAGGACAACCCATTCATCCTAGGGGTTAAACTGCTGGCACTAACCGCTACAGCTACCTGCTCCCACTGCTTTCTCAGTCTCTGTCTGGAGGGCTGCTGGCCTCCTGAAGGGTGATGACCTCTCTCTCTCCTGTCCGCCTCCTGTACCAATGCAGCGTCTGAGAACCTGCTCACTGGCCTCTTGCACCATTCCTGCAGCCTGCCCCTGGCCTTCCACTCTTCTTAAAGTGATTTCACCTCTGCTTCAACCAAAATGCATCTCGCCTTTAAGAGAAGCAGCCTGCCTTTAAGTTGTGCAGGCTGGCAGTAAATGGTGCTAAATTGGGCCCCCTGCTGAGCTGTGCAGCCATTCAGCAGTGTGTTCAACACTGTGTTGCACAGCACGATCATGGAAAAGAGCAGGCACTATGAAGTCTGCACAGGGTAATCGTGCACCATGGTCTTCACACCTGACATCATAGGCTCTTTAATTTAGAGCTGCTGGCTTCCCATCTATATCCAAATCAGCTCCTTTACTTAAAACTGACTCATTTCTGATGTCTCTGCATCTATAAGTTGAAACAAAATCATCATGATTAAACTGCTTAACTGTCAAATCTATCATCGCCAAGGGAGCAAGACATTTCAGAAGGGAATCAGCGCTGCGATTAGAACCTGAAATTTATTAAATCCGTCTTCATTTTCCTATCATTCCCTGTATTTGCATAGTGCATCAATATAACCTTTCTCTATTTCTGTGACTCCTCCAAGCTTCCAGTCTGTGAGATGCTGACACTAACTTCTCTTGTTTTGCCCTGGGTGGATGAACATGGAAGAATTTCTACTCTTTAATCAAAAGACAGGAGCTCCTCTAAAGAAACATTGGTTTGGAAATTTTATTGCTGAGAAACACAACTTGTTTTCAATTCACTGCTCATTAAGAAAATTAATTACAAAATGAATTTCGAGGTATCTTGTAAATTGCTTCACATTTAAGGCTGGAATACTCTTTCTGGGAGGTTATTCTGGGAGTTGGGGAGTGGCTGTAGTCCTCCATAACACAAATGAACAAAGTTAAGAAATTCAATTTTACCTCATGAAATAATATATCAGTTGAATCAGTGCTAAAGGGTAATTTTGCCAATAGAAGGAAAGAACAAAACTTACATTTATATAGCACCTTTCATGTCCTCAGTGCTTTGGAACTAATTAATTGCTGTTAAAGTGTTGCCACTGTTGTAATGAAGGAAACACTGCAGCCAATTAGCATGCAATAAAATCCAACAAACAGCAATGAGCAGATAGATAAATTGTTTTCATGATATTGATTGAGGGGTAAATACTGGCCAGGGCACTGGGAATAACTCCCCTGCTCTTCTTCAAAATGGCACCATGGGATCTTTTATAGAAATGTAGGAGCAGGGGTAGGCCATTTGGACCTTTGAGCCTGTTCCACCATTCAATAAGTTGACCTGGCTGTGGTCTTACCTTCACTTTCCTGTCTGCCCCCCGCCATAACCCTTGACTCCTTTGCCTAATGAAAATCTGTCTAACTCAGTCTTGAATAAAATCAAAGAACCGGCCTTCACTATTCTCTGTGGAAGAGAATTCCACACACCAACGGCCCTTTGGGAGAAAAGGTTTCTCCTCATCCTGGTCTTATATATCTTTATCTTTACATCCCTTTGAGAAGGCAAATGGAGACTTGATTTAACGTTTTGTTCAAAAGACAGTGCTCTTACAATGCAACACCCCCTCAATACTTCACTGGAGCGTCAGCCTCGGTATTGTGCTTGGATCAGTGTAGCTCTAAAGCCAAAACAACACTCGACATCATTCAGCACAAAGCAGCCTGATGACCAATAGTGCAATAAATGGATGACTGCTTTAAGATGGAATTGGAATGAAACAGAATTTAAAGAAAAATAACTTCTTTAATTTTTTTTTAAATTTTGTAGATTTTTTTAATCACCGATGTGAAATTTCACATCCCCAAAAAATAAAATTGGCTTTCCAGTGATGGTAAGAGTGTTTAACAGCAGAATTGAAGTTAATACGCTGTTCAAATCCCAGTTATACCTCTTTCAACAAGGTGTAACTTTTTTCAGAAATTTTATAGTGAGCCTAATAGCTTGAAAGTGGAAGTTTGTGTCAATTCTTCATTGCAAGAATGATTGCAGTCCATGGGAAACACTATGTACCCCCCCACCCCCCACCCATGTAGGAGCAATGGCTCACTGACTTCTGGATTTCTGCATTATTCTGCTTGTGCCTGAATTCCCAAAGTTGCTGTCAGTTTCAGCAGAGTAATGACAGAAAGCACTGCCCATTTCACCATCATTACTACAACAGACCAAGTGAAATGTGCTTTCCTTGGATAGGGAAACAAAATATTCGTTTATAAAGTCTGACTAGCTGCACAATCTTATCTGTCCCTCTGTTTGAGAAAAAAGTTTATACCAAAATTTATAACCTGTAATGAATTAAACATGCATTTTCGGGGAATGTGATTTAATGAGCTTGTAAAGATAAATTCAGCCAATCACAATATAGCTGCAATAATGGGCTTTATACACTTCTATAGCACCTAACAAGCTAGCCAATCAGTACAAATGTTAGTAATTGTATTAATCCAGCTGAGGAGCGTGCAATTGGCTCAATGGCCACAGAGGAAAGTCCAATTGACAGTCCACCTCTGAAAGTAGTGGTCACCCCAATATTGTGTGTGAGCAGGTTCCTGGTGGGTGAGGAAAGCCTCTCTTAATATAAAAAAATGCAACAAGTGTGACAACAATTCATGGAAAGAGTGCAGCAAGAACAAAAATGAAGGCCTGGCATCAGGCCTGGAAGAAATCGCTCCAAGGATAGTGAGCTATAAATATTATTGCAAAATGACAGCTCAGGACACATATGGACATGAATTAATTAGGATGTGTTATGGAAAACCCTCTGTGCTGATGTAGAGAAATGTCAGCAATGATGTAAGAAAGGGAACCATAATCGAAAAAGGCATGTACCACGACAGCAAAGAATTAGAACATGTGCAATGGGGCAAATGGATTCTTCATGTGCAGTAAGAAATTGCCAAGCAACACATCATCCCACCTCAATCCATACAGGATCAAAGACAAACCCTGTATAAAATTGGCAGTTTTAGCCTGCAGTAGGAGGCCTAGACATGAAACTCATTCCTCACAGGGGAATAGTTGATATGAGGAAGCTGGGGAACTTTCAACACTTTGGAGCAAAATACACTGATTGATTTAAATATGTCTATCTGAGAAAAATGATTGATAGATTGCTAGACAGACAGGTAGATAGACAATATATTATTCTTTATTCTTTCACAGGATGTGGGCATCACTGGCTAGGCTGGCTTTTATTGCCCATCCATAATTGCCCTTGGGAAGGTGGTGGTGAGCTGTTCTCTTGAACTGCTGGAGTCCATGTGATGTAGGTACACCCAGATTGCTATTAGGGAGGGAATTCCAGGATTTTGATCCAGAAACAGTGAAGGAGCAGCGATATATTTCCAAGTCAGGATGGTGAGTGACTTGGAGGGGAACTTCCAGGTGGTGGTGTTCCTATCTATCTGCTGCCCTTGTTCTTCTTGATGGTTGAGGTTGGAGATTTGGAAGGTGCTGTCGAAGGGGCCTTAGTGAATTCCTGCAGTGCACCTTGTAGATGGTACACACTGCTGCTACTGTATGTCGGTGGTGGAGGGAATGGATGTTGAAGGTGTTGCATGGGATGCCAGTCAAATGGGCTGCTTTGTCCTAGATGGTGATGAGATACATGAATGTTGCGCATGCTGCAGTCAGCCAGGCAAGTGGAGAGAATTCCATCACACTCTTGACTTCTGCCTTGCAGATGGTGGACAGGATTTGGGGAGTCAGGAGGTGAGTTACTCTCTGCAGAATTCCCAGCCTCTGACCTGCTCTTGTAGCTATTTATAATATTTATATGGCTGATCCAGTTCAGTTTCTGGTCAATGGTAACCCGAGGGATAGTGATAGTTGGGATTTCAATGATGGTAATGCCATTGAATGTCAAGGGGAGATGGTTAGATTCTCTCTCTTTGGGAACAGTTATGCCTGTATAAATGTTACTTGTCACTTATCAGCTTAAGCCTGAACGTTGTCCAGGTCTTGCTGCATATAGGCACAGACTGCCCTAGCATGTGAGGAGTCAAAAATGGTGCTGAACATTGTGCAATCATCAGTGAACATCCCCACTTCTGACCTTATGATGGAAGAGTGGACACTGATGAAGCAGCTGAAGATGGTTGGGCCTGGGATACTACTCTGATGAACTCCTGCAGTGATGTCCTGGAGCTGAGATGATTGACCTCCAACAACCACAACCATCTTCCTTTGTGCTAGGCCTTCAGCCGTTTCTTGATGTCATGTGGAGTGAATCGAATTGCCTGAAGACTGTTATCTGTGATGTTGGGGATCTCAGGAGGCCAAGATGGATCATCCACTCGGCACTCCTGGCTGAAGATTGCAGCAAATGCTTCAGCCTTATCTTTTCCACTGATGTGCTGGGCTCCCCCATCATTGAGAATGGGGATGTTTGTGGAACCTCCCCCTCCAATGAGTTGTTTAATTGTCCACCACCATTCACGACTGGATGTGGCAGGACTGCAGAGCTTAGATATGATCCGTTGGTTGTGGGGCAGCTTTGCTCTGTTAATTGCAGGCTGTTTCTGCTCTTTAGCGTGCAAGTAGTCCTGTATTGTAGTTTCACCAGATTGACACCTCATTTTTAGGGTAGGCCTGATGCCGCTCCTGGCATGTGCTCCTGCACTCTTCACTGATCCCCTAGCTTGATGGTAATGGTAGAGTGGGAGAATACACCAGGCCATGAGGTTACAAATTGTGGTTGAGTACAATTCTGCTGCTGCTGATGGCACACAGTGCCTCATGGCAGCCCAGTATTGAGTTCCTAGCTCTGTTCAAAATCTATCCCATTTAGCATAGTGACGGTGCCACATCACACAATGGATATTATCCTCAATGTGAAGATGGGCTTTGTTTCCATAAGGACTCTTCAGTGGTCACTCCTACCAATACTGTAATGATGTCATGAAGCTAGTAATGTATATAATATTTTGGAAAATATTTTTCTTTTAGATTACAGGTTTAGTCTGTGGGTATGCCTTAATTGGATTAAAGCCAGCTAGTCTGGGTGCTTTGATATGTATTAGTTTTGATATGCAAGGGATATAGCGTGCATTTGCATTTTTTGAATAGACATTCAAGAAGGGGGGTGAAAACTGATCCCTTTCTAGCAGCTACCAAGCAATATGTTTATATTACTAATAAAATTGGTACAATGAAAGGGAATTCATTGTTAAAAGGTGAATTTCAAAGAGGCAGGTGAAACAATGAGAATTTGAATTCAATCAGTGGTGGTCGGTATAACTTCAGCAGTTTTTGGGTGTGCAGGCAGAGGCAATGTGAGATCAAAAGGCAGCTACAAGCCTCCAACTGGCTCCACAGCAATCAAAGTGAAAGAACCTCATTTTGAATTCATAAGGTGAAAATGCTTTGCCTGATGTTTGGTTAAGTCTATGGGTTGCTGTTGCCTTAATGGAGATTAGTTTGGGAATTTGTTAAAAGTTATGATAGTAATTTGTAGCCATGTGTGTATACATATATTTTAACCTGTGTAACTTAATAAAATGTTTCATTTAGTTTAATATAAAGCCTCAAGAACTGGTGCTCTGATTCCTGAATTTAGAGTCGCATCTCAAACATAACACTTAAAATTATAGGTTATGACAGTTGTTTAAAGCTTCCCTCTGGGATTTTTTAAATAACTCTACTTTAACTACTGCATCGGTCATAACAAATGGGCAGATGCATCTGCAGCTGGTAGATTGGTGAGGATGAGGTTAAGTAGGTTTTTCCCTCCTGCTGGTTCCCTTACCACATGTCGCAGACCCAGTCTAGCAGCTATGTCCTTTAGGACTTGGCCAGTTCAGTCAGCCAAGGTACTACTGAGCCACTCTTAATGATAGACATTGAAGTCCACCAACCAGAATACATTCTGTGCCCTTGCCACCCTCAGTGCTTCCTCCACCACTCCTCCAAGTGGTGTTCAACATGGAGGAGTACTGATTCATCTACCTGAATACAAGGCCCATGTTGCCATGGAGATGGGCTTTGTGAGGTGTAACATCAAAGATTTCCTTGAAAACTCACAGGCAGGGTTAGTCTGCCAAGATCTGGGAGAGGAAGAGCAGCTATAGGCAGGTTTACCATGCAAGAACGCAGGTGGAAGTTTGAAAAGACCAAATTCATGAGAAGTTAAAACGAGGTTAGAAAATTCACTTAGCGTGCACTAGAGGCAGAATCTCCAAGGAAAAATCCTCACCATGAAAGACAGTTCTGAGATTAAAAGTTCCCAGTCTGAGAAAGGAAAAGAACAGAAGTAAACCTGAGGGGGTGAAGAATCACCTTGGACTGGATCTGGGAGAATTGAATGTCTATTTAAAGGACAGTGTAAAATATATCTACGAAATGTGTTTCCCATTGTGCTAAAAGGAAAAAGGGAACATTCTGTTTTGTGGTTTAAAGTACATGTTGCCTGCAAGGATAGTGTTTAGGTAATAATGTTTTTAGTCTGTTTATTACAATGGAAGTCTTAAAACATGGAAATTTTGTCGCATCAACCTTTCAGCTATTAACTAGATGTTCGAGGTTTTTTTAAAAGTTATCGGCATATGTAGAGATCATAATAACTTGGAGAAGAGAGTGAATACAGCACAGAAGGAGGCCATTCAGCCCAATGTGTCTGTGCTATCTCTTCGAAAGCGATATCCAATTAAGTGCCATTCCCCTACTTTCCCTATAGCCATGCCATTATTTTTTTCCTTTTGGGGGACATATCAACTTCCCTTTTGGGAGCCACTGTTGAGTCTGCTTCCACCACCCTTTCAAACCCATTCCAGGTCATAACAACTCAGTGAGCAAAACATTTTTGCTAATTATCTGAAATCTGTGTTCTTTAGTTACTGAACCCCTGCCAGTGGCAACAGTTTTCCACATGAGGGAGAGAGGAATAGGAGGGCCTATTGATAGGCAGAAATCCAATTAATAGAGTAAGAGGATACTTGCTTGAGCATAAAAACTGATATAGAGGTTTTAAGCCAAGCAGCCTGTTCCTATGACGTAAATTCAATGCCAATGCACAGCAGACAGAAAGAAAACACATGAGCAACACAAAGTGAACCTCCACACAAAATAAAATGAATTTGCTTTCACTATTTATTCACTTTTTATGCACAAAAGTAGAAGTGTCAGTTATAGAATCAGATAGAACCATAGAATGATAGAAGGAGGCCATGGATCCATCATGCCTGCGCCAGCTATTAGAAAGAGCTATCAAATTAGTCCTAATCCCCTGCTCTTTCCCCATAGACCTGCAAAGCTCTCCCATCAAGGATTTGTCCAATTCCCCTTGGAAAGATATTTTTGGCAATTTTATTGTTATTATTGCATTCCAAATCATAACACATTGTGTAAAAGAACACTCCTCATCTTACTTCCGGTTCCATTGCCTATTACCATAAACCTGTATCCTCTGGTTAGTAGCCCTCCAAAGACAAACTGCCAAGCTCCTGAGATGTCTCCTTTGAGTGCCTGGAGAGCATAGAATTAATAACAGTTTGATGAACTTGCCTGATCATGCATGGCAGGGTGATGACTATCCACGCAAGACACCATGGGCAAAGTGCAACATCTCAGTCGTAAACTTCTGCTTCTTCATGCATTGCCACTTGGTATTGTCCTGGTAGTTAGTCCTTCTGTAGCAAACGCAGTTGCCTAGGATAATATTCATAGCAGATCATGTCCTTCAGGTGCTGCCAGTTCTTTTTTCCTTACCTCAGTTACATTGCAATTGCTCTGGACGGTAATCCAGAGACCTGCAATAATAACCGAAAGAATGTGAGTTCAAATCCCACCTTAGCAGTTTTGAGAATTTGAATTCAGTTTACAAAATTTAGAAATTTTTTAAAAAGCCAGCATCAGTAAAAATAACCATGAAGCTATCAATTGTCATGAAAATCAAATTCTTCATTCATGTCCTTTGTGGGAGGAAACCTCCTGTCATTACCCCCTCTAGCCTCTTTGCAACTCCATTTCCACACCAACGTGCATGACTCCTAACTCTCCTCTGTAGCAGCTGAGCAAGCCACTTGGTTGTGGCAAGCGGAGATGGGAGTAAACCTTACCAACAGTGCCTACATCCTGAGAATAATGAGAAAACATGTATTCCTGCCAATGACTGCTACACATATGTTCTCAGACAAATGGTGTGGAATTTAATAAGAAGAGCATGGCTCCCAATTGCAGGACAAAAAGTAGGCACCACTTCTGCCTACATGTCGGTGGCCAAAATGCACGCAATCACAGCACAAGTTTTAAGTGCATGCAGCGGGCATGTATCCCACGTGCAATCACACAGTGGGGGATGGCTCTCAGCAGTCTGCCTCCTCGTCAACTGCTGATGTTGGGGTTGCAATTCGGTGTAGTGGTTAGAAAAGAAAAATTAACAAGTATTAAGAAGCAATATAAGAAGCAATAATGGCACAGGTGCTGAGACACTGTTATGGTTTACACATGTATATGCATTCACAATTTATTTTGTTCACATGACTATTATGCACACTTGTTCAGACGTTGTCATTCAGAGGGCACATTGCCCTGTCATGCTTCATATTTGGCAGTCCTTGCTGAATGAAGGGGACGGAGGAATCTCACCTATGTAGGCATTAATGTAGTGGTGTGTTAGAGGTCAGACTTTATTGGATGGCAAAGTGTACAGTGTGATTTGTATTCTCAAGGCAATACAACATGGCTGCACATTCAGCATCTGCTGGCCTCCCCGTAAATGACGTGCCAAGCAGGTTAGCCAAGGCCACTGACGAGCACAAGTAGTGATGTGCTGCAGTTACTTTGAGGGTACCTGGCATGGGGTTCCCTCCAAAGCCACGGGACTGCAAGATTTGTTGTAGGAGTGTGCACAGGTAAGTAACCACCTCGCAAGAAAGCCTTAGCCATCTATGACATTGCCTCTCAGACATTTGGAGGTAGTTGGTCCTTATTCTGAACACACGCTGAACATCAATGCACTTCAACGATGAAGACAGCCATGGTTGCCTTCCTCCTGACCTCCCTCCCACTTGTTTTGTGCTGGCTGGTGACCTTGTAGCCTATGGGCAGAATTTTCCATGCCCGCTAGCATCAGGTATGATAGGTGGCATGCGTGGACAATATGGCATGTTCGGTTTCACAATGGCGGAAAGGCAGGTCGCAATCATCCGCTCAGCCCGCCAGCAGTGGGCCATGTTTCCTGTCAACGATCGTCGGGGAGCTTATTGTAATACATCAGCAAGTCATTAAAAAGCCTTCCCACCATGCTCTTGAACCCCACCGGATCATCCATCCACATCGGTGAGAAAGCACATCGATGTGTTTCATAACGCACATGGGCGACAAGCACTTGGCGGCCTTCACTTTGTGGGAACTGGAGATGAGTGAACAGCATCGTTCTGCAGAACTCGCCCATGTCGCCTGTTGCTTTGCAGGCTTCGGGGTGCCAGGGGGCCAGGTGAAGTGCTATCCTGCCACGGGGTGCCTGTTGTCAGGTGGGGGGACTGGGGTCAACTGCTGCCCTGGCATTGGATCCTATGCACATGAAATCAAGGTGGGGGTAGAGTAGGTGAGGGAAGTGGCCACTCAGTAGGGACACCTATATAAACTGACCATTTCTCTGCAATTGAGACAGATCAGGTGCAGCCACAGTGACATGGCTGGGGTTGGGCTCCTAGCCTACCCGCCCGCACAAGCAATGTGGAGGCACCAAAGGGCCACCAAGCCTTCCAGACCTTACTCCACCCCCAACCCCCTCAGCACAAACTGCGAGTCCGCGGCCACTTTACTGGCCATGTAGCAGTCATTGCTGGAGGTGCTCACAGCCGCTTGCAATCTCAGTATCCCGGTTAGGAGCAGTCTTCCCCAAGTTGCAGGTTGACAGGGCAGTCATGCAGCGCACTTATCTGTGGCCATCCGAGGGGTGGCCAGCACTCTCTGGGAAGCATTAAGGGGCCATCACACAGGGCCAGGAAATGTGCTAAGTACACCCATGCTAACCATGTCTCTCCTTCTTTCATGCTGCACGCGGACCACATCAGGAGCATGGAGCCTGGTGACCTAGCTGTATGTCTGATGGACTACAGAGACTGTAGAAGATGGAGGAGAGAGCGACTGAGGCTCCTGGCCGTGCAAAGGCAGGAGCAGCAACATCAGGAAGAAGGAGCTCCTGGGATTCCCACACATGCTGCCCAGGAGCGACAGAGAGCCATGGCTGGTTGGCACATAGCAACACCCAGGATCTATAGACACCACCTGTCAGCCCTGCAGATGACTGAGAACCAGTGTCGCTGATGACTGTGCATGTCTGGGGACCTGACCACTCAGATCTGCCACTTACTGCAGGACTTGGCGCCAAGGGGACATGGAGGGCATCCACTCCCAGTGGCTGCGACACTTAATTTCCATGCCAGTGGCTCCTTTCAGGGCTCCACACATGATCTCTGTGGGATATCACAAGCCTCCACCTGCAAATGCATCCATGAGGTCACGGATGCCATCTTCTTGAGGACACACAACTTTGTGAATTTCACCTGGTATCGTGACAGCCAAGACGAAAGGGCCATTGGATTCTCCAGAATCACAGGATTCCCACAAGTACAGGGTGTGATTGACTGCACCCATGTGGCGCTCAGATCTCCATCACTACACACAGTGAACTACATCAACCACAAGGGCTTCCAGTCGCTAAATGTGCAGCCAGTGTGCGACCACCAGAAATGCATCCTGCAGGTGTGCACATGGTTTCCGGGGAGTGTGCATGACACCTACATCCTCAGTCGGTCACAGATCCCTGGAGTCTTCCAGGGTCCACAGAGGCTTCAGGGATGCCTCCTCGGGGACAAGGGCTACCCCCAGAGGCCGTGGCTGATGACACCCATGCAGTGGCCTCAGACTGCAGCAGAGCAACAGTATAATAAGGCTCATGCAGCAGCTCACAACTTGGTGGGGCAGACCATCGGGATGCTGAAGATGAGGTTCCAGTGCCTGGGTCAGTCTTCTGGAGCCCTGCAATTCTGTCCACAGAGGTTATCACGCATCATCGTCATCTGCTGCGCCCTTTACAACCTGGCACTGCAACAGGGAGAGGAGCTTGCTGAGGGGGAGGTGGAGGAGTTGGAGGTCTCCTCCGATGAGGAGTACGCCGACAGTGATGAGGGCGAGGAAGTCCTTGGGGATGATGATGACAGGGATGAGGTCCTTGCACTGGCTAGACAAGGCAGGCATACTCGGGGGTCCCTCATAGCTGTTAGTTCATGGAGGATGATGAGGACATGCAGTGAGATGACCCCATAGTTCTTCACATCACATTTGTGAACGTTTGACTCCAGTCTGTCTTATGGCTGTGTGAATACCCTCCGTGAGAATGCTCCTGTCATGGAGATGCAGTGGAGGCTCTAATAGTCGCTCAGTTGCAGGAGGATGATGACAAAATGCAGTGAGGGCACTCCATACATCTTCATACAGCTTCTGAGAATGTCTGACTTCTGTCTGGCTGAGGTCAGTTCATGTGTGCTCCATAATCAGGGCCATCTCAGAGACTCAGCCATAAAGCTTTAGAATCATCTGATCTTTTGTCCTCCTTCAGCAACTGCGCCCTTCAGGAGCTGGAGCACAGAATCAGTGGTCACAGATATTGAAGAGATGGGGGCCAGCCCCTCCTTAAAGGTGCTGAGAGCACACAGAGAGAATGAGAGAAATCTGTGGCGCCTGCCCACTACATTCTGGCAGCAATGACAGGCACCATCGAGGTGCAGGCATCAGTAATGTTTCCAGGGAGTGTGAGGCTGGACCATCACTTTGGTCTGAAGGCTGCACAAAGCACAGGGAAGAGGCCCTGGAGTGAGATACCTGCCTTTCTCTTTTGCAGAAAGATTTCACATCTGAGTGACAAGAACACTGCTCATCAGAACAAGGAGCAGGGAGACTTTCTTGGGAGTTTATTGACAATAGTGAACAGTATGTACAAATGATTAACACCCATACCCAGGCTGTGCAACTCATTCTCCTTAACCTTCCTAACCCTGCCACTACATCTTGGTGCTCCCCGGACATCACAGCTGAGGTGGAGCTAGCCTGCTGACTGCAACGCCTTGACTGTGATGACTTTCGCAGGTGTCCTCTGGAGGGCTGAGACTTGGAGGGCCCTGGCCTGTGTGGCAGTGGCTCCCTCCTTGGCCTGTGGAGCTGGAGCTGCTGAGGCTACAGTAACAGGGGATTCGGATGGGCCGCATATTCTCAGAATCATGTGGATGGATGGCCCCGGAATGTGCACCTGCTGATCCTCCTGTCTATGGGATGCTGAGAGGCCCCAGGCTGGCTCCTTGAGGAAACAGATTAGCTGGAGTGAGATTGAGCTGCCCCGCACCCCTCTCACATACACACTGTTGGAGGCCAACTATGACATCAGTGATGGAGTTGAGCCTGCGCAGCAGTGCAGGAGCAAAGTCCTGGACCAAGGTCTCCATGGTGGCTGCCACCTTATCAGTGTTGACTTTGGTGCATTGGCATGCTGGCACTATCATCTCAGCCTGAAGGCAGACGGACTCCTCCATCATGCCTTGCAACCTGAGGAGTGCAGCAGACATCCCTTCCTAATGTTCCCGAGCTTGCCTTTGTAGCTCCAGTAACTGTGACATGACCAAATCCTGAGCTCATCATCTGACTCAGACTCAGCAATGTTTTGGCCTCCAGCAGTCCTCCGAGTGCTGGACACCAGGGAAGCCCCTGTCTCTGCCTGCTGTGGGTCAGAAAGTGGGATGTGCTCACCAGACTGTCATCCCGGGGCTATTCTAGGTCCCACCGAGGTGTGTGTCTCTGCGCTGGTTGAGGGTGTGAGTGAGAACTGTGATTCCTCTCCAGAGGTTTCTTTGGGGCTTGATTGGAGGCCCTGGGCTGTGGGCTCTGTTGGCTGTTTGGCAGATGTGCCTGCAGAACAAAGGAAAGATAATTAGTGCATGACAGTGGCCTGTCAAAGAGCATGCATCACTCACAGCATGGTTGGCTGTTGGATGCTTCACTTGGTAGAGGAGCATTGACCTCACCGTCAGCCCAGGACCGGTCCCGGTCATCGTTGGCCAGCTGGATGGCTCTGTTTTCAAAGTCCACAAGGACCTTGATTTTGGGCACACTGCCTCCAATCTGCGATCGCTCTCTCTCTCTTGTTGTGTGCCAGCTTGTCCTGCATGGGTACAGATGGAGAAAGAGTAAAAAGACGCCTGCCAGGCCAGATTATAAGTATGAAACAAAAAACAGAATTACCTGGAAAAACTCAGTGGGTCTGGCAGCATCAGCGGAGAAGAAAAGAGTTGACGTTTTGAGTCCTCATGACCTTCAACAGAACTAGGTGAATCCAAGGGGAGGGGTGAAATATAAGCATAGTTTAAGGTGTGGGGGGCGGGTGTTGGGTGGGGGGAGAGAAGTGGAGGGGGGTGGTGTGGTTGTAGGGACAAGCAAGCAGTGATAGGAGCAGCTCATCAAAAGATGTCACAGACAAAAGAACAAAAGAACACAGAGGTGTTGAAGTTGGTCATATTATCTAAATGAATGTGCTAATTAAGAATGGATGGTAGGGCACTCAAGGTATAGCTCTAGTGGGGGTGGGGGGAGCATAAAAGATTTAAAAATATTTAAAAATAATGGAAATAGGTGGGAAAAGAAAAATCTATATAAATTATTGGAAAAAACAAAAGGAAGCGGGAAGAAACAGAAAGGGGGTGGGGATGGAGGAGGGAGTTCAAGACCTAAAGTTGTTGAATTCAATATTCAGTCTGGAAGGCTGTAAAGTGCCTAGTCGGAAGGTGAGGTGCTGTTCCTCCAATGTGCGTTGGACTTCACTGGAACAATGCAGCAAGCCAAGGACAGACATGTGGGCAAGAGAGCAGGGTGGAGTGTTAAAATGGCAAGCGACAGGGAGGTTTGGGTCAGATGATAAGATGCCTGGCCTGTGTGGGTGGTGACTGGTCCCATGGATGGGCTGAGGACAATGAAGGTGTCTGTGTGAGAGTGAATGGTGATGCCCTGTGAACTGGCAGTGAGTGAAGGCCCTGTGGATGTGTGATGGGTTTGTGAGTGTGTGAGTCGAAAATGATGAGAAGAGTGAATTATCCTGGTGGAATGGAGGAGATCATTCATCCTCTTGCGGCACTGGGTGGCTGTCCTCTTTCAAAGGACGTTGGCGCTGACCACCGCTGCCACCGCCTCCCAAGCTGGACTGGTCACGTTGTTGTTTTACCCACCTGCTACCACACTTAGTGCAAACCTGGGAAAATTCCACTCTATGCTGTTGTGGGTCAAAACACCTCCTCTATTGAAGACTCTCCTCCATGATCCAATATTGTAAAAAGATTAGCTGTATAAGACTCACTTCAGATCCACCAAAGCAAACTGCATGAAAAAAACCAGGCAATGATATGGACACTCTGGTGATATGCTTTCATTGCTAGAGCAGCTGCATTTGACCTATGGGAATGTGACACCTGCCCATCGGCCACTCCCAGGACTCCTCCCATCCATATTGCTCTCTTCCCACAACAACATAGGGCAGAATTTCACTCTTGTCAGGTAGGCTCAGCGGGGTCGGGCAAGGACAGTCAGGAAGCTGACCGCCATGCGCAGTCAGGGCTGGAAAGCAATTTCATTCTGGGGGCCAATTAAGGCCGGCCCAAGGTGAAATGTGAGCTGCAGCACTCAGGGCTGCCTGTGCAGGCACGGGACGGAGTGCAAGCAGATCGAGCGTGTCCTTCACGCGTGCATGCAAGTTCCCACTTCATAATCTCAGCTCTGTGCCTCAAGGGGATGAAGAGTTATTAAAAATTAAATAAATAAAATTAAAATGTCATAAAATATGTCCCCTCATGTGACTGTTATTAAAGAAGTTTCAAAATGTTTATTTTATTTTTATTTGCTTTAGGAAACCTTGTCCCGCCTGTGGATGATGTTTCCTGAAAAGAGCCAAGGCCGCTCGGCCTTTTCATGAAAAATTCAACTTAATTGATAATTTAATGGCCTTAACAGGCCTGTTAATTGTCAGCGGGTGCACTGCCGACTCCAGCACGTGCCCACCGAATGAAATATCACGTGACTGCGCGTTGACGTCAGGACGCTCGCCTGACATCAACACATGTCATTTTATGCTTGAGCGGATCAGACGGGTGCCCAATTCATGTACCAGAACAACCAGATCCCTCTGTACTGCAAAGGTCTGCAAAATCTCACCATTCAAATAATATGTTTTTTTATTCTTCCTGCCAAAGTGAACAACTTCACATTTTCTCACACTATACTCCATCTGCCAAATTTTGTCCCACTCACTTAACCTGTCTATGTCCCTTTGCACACTCCTACATCCACTTCACAACTTACTGACCTACCTATCTTTATGTCACCACCAAATTTCGCAACCATACATTTGGTCCCCTCATCCAAATCATTGATATATTTTGTAAACAGTTGAGGCCCCAGCCCTGATCCCTGTGGCACTCCACTTGTTACATCTTGAAAACCTGAAAATGACTCATTTATGCCTACCATTGGTTATTTCCTAACCAATCCTCTATCCATGCTAATACGTTACCCCCTACATTAGGTTTTAACTTTTGTTGGAGATCTCAGAATTATCACATTTCTAAAAATGTTAAATGTTTTTTTCTTTCTCTTTTTGTCTTTGTTTTTCCCACCACACGTCATTTAATCTTTCTTTCCCTCTCTTTATGTACCTGATTTGGCATTGAATCCACTCAGTGTAATTCACACAACTGCCCTGAGTCCTTCCACTGTTAATTTCAGAATCTTTCAATCTGATTGGTTGAGGAGAAATCATTTTCCCTGTTCACTCAGGTCCCAGATGCCCCATTATCATCTTGCACTTCACAAGTTGCGATGCAAAAAATATTAGAATCCAAATGCACATGTATAGGTCTAACTGATGGTAGATGTCGTTAGATGCTCTGCTACAGGAATAGCTGGCCATTGTTTTTCAAATTTTGATAGCTTAACCCATCATGCACTTAATTTGGTGTATTATCCATTTTTTTATATCCTGGGATCACATTTACAAATATTCTATTGCATGGCAAATAATAACCTACTGGTGCATATTACCATTGTATATATATTTAGCAATGAGAAGATTCACCAGGGCAACCAGATGTATAATGAACAACAATAAAGCTTCAAAGGAAAGTATTGAACTGCTATTTTTATGATCAAGATATGTTGTGACTCCTATACCATGCATTTTATAAATTAAACACATTTTATCTCTAAATTCATTTAAAATCTTTATAGAGCTTGTTATATCAGAAGATTTGGATGTAGATAGAGCTAGAATTTGTTTCTCTGATGTAATTCTCAATCTGTGTACTGCATATGAACAAGCTGCATAGTTACCTCGAATAATCTGGAAGTTCTAAAAGCTGGAAGTTTCAGTTTGATCCCTCTGACCTTTCCTCATGCATACATTACATAGGGTCTTCATATGGAAAAATAAGCTTCTAAACACAATAATAACAAGCTAAATCAAATGTATTCCCTTCAGATAATGTAGTGCCTGTACCATGCAAAGGTTAGTTAGAACAGATTATGTGAATACATCCATTTTACATAAAAGTGGGAGAATGGTTATGTAGAACGAGGCATTCATAAGTGTAACATGCTGGAGCTCTACATGTAATTAAAGTTAACTAATGACTAAAAACTGGAAAATAATTAGATTGCTTACTATGACAAAATGGGGAACACAGAGACGTCTGTATGCTTCTTTATTCAAAATATTTATTGCATTCGAACAAATAAAACAGTATGAACTAATTCATGTTAAACTGACCAAAGGTGTAAAAAATAGTCTAGAAAAATAACCAATTGTTTGATCTGTGTTAATCATGTCCTAGAGCATAGCAAAAAGAAATGTATCAATCTATCCAACAATGACAAGTATGGTGCTACAACATTTGAAGAAAATAATTGTGCCTAGATATATAAGGCTAGAAACTGCAGTCCTATAAACTCCTTTGATCATCTTGAATACCATAATTTCTCTTGTAAGAAGTGCTGCTGAACATTTTGGTTTTTCTTTATATTTGAGTAGAAGATTAACGTGTATATTTTTTAGGCCCCAAAACCTCAGTGTATAAATACCACATATGCAACAGTGCACTATATGGATCAAGAAGATCCTGAATTTGATCAGCACACTGGATGGGTTTAGTTAATCTCAGCCAGTTGACAGTGGGCTCAGCAATCAGGTTCAGCATGCATAGGTTAAAGAAGAGTGGGAAACAGGAACAATTGACCAAGGTTGCCATTCCTGATTGTGTCCTGTTACTACCCCCACCTCTCCCACTTCCTGGAATGGCACATTTTGACATTGGATGAGTAGAAACCCATCTGTGATGAGGCCCAGGGCAAAATAGCATGCCAATGCTCACCGCCTGGCTTCACCCAGGAAAAATGGTCATTTAAGATTGAGTATTGGAGTTGTCAATGCCAATAAAATTGCATTTAATATGATCTACTGCATTCAGGAAAGGAAACATAAAAAGAGAAATATTAAGGAATGTGTTTTAAATTTGTATTATTAGTTTTGAGTGTAAGCATCTTTAAAGATTTTTTAAAACTACAGAAATACTCAAGAGCTGCATCAGGCCTTTTTCATGAAATATTAATAAATACAGAAAATGTCTTCACTCAGTTCTTTTTTGATTTTTTTTGTATTTTAAAAATCTGGCATATTTAAAATACAATTAAATTAACTATATGTTGTTATTAGTTTAGTAAGAATTGCCATCTATTCAAATATGCCAGCTGGTTTGGTAAGCCATCTTCTTAACCTATTGAGACAATCTATTTCAATAATTGTAAAGTTATCTTGTAATTGCCTACATTGTGCTTTTGTCTGAAATGGATTGTGATTGCTAATTAAATATTTTTTCTCATGATAAGAATCAACAGATTTTTATGTAGCCCTAAAAGTACTTTGTCCGAGACATTGTGATACAATTCTATCTATTTTGCATTATTATCTCTAGGCAGTGTAGGAGTAAATGCGTCATGGTAATGACAAGACCTCTGATTTTGTATAGCATTATTAATAGGAATGAACATCAAACCCAATATAAATGTTAAAAAAAGATACCTCCCAAGCAGAGAGAGAGAAAAAAGTCAAACACAGAAACTGCGCCAATGAAACACTTGACTAAATGTGGACACTGTGAGAGTTTTGTATCAATACTGCCAGTTTCAGTTTATTTTAAATCTGCCTGAGTTCTTATCAGCTTGCCATGTGCACTTTAGTTCTTTGTGAATCATCATACATTTCCATTCTTAATATTGAACAAGTCTTTGCCTTGTGAGTATGCAACTGCTGTAATCACTGTTATTATTCATCTTATTCACACACATACTCCTGATATACATGTTGTGAATCTTGTGAAACTGTTCAATGGTGATCTGGCCTGGTCAGTATTCAGGAAGAGAATGCGATAAGACAAAGCCAAGCGATTGCAATATTTTGGGACATATGCTCCATTCTATAGTCACAGGTATTGACTTTGTTGTAAAAATCCTGGAGGAATGATTCAACAAAGGATGAAGGCATAAAGCAATCCATTGGCAAATTGAAAGGAAGCAGCAAATTCCTTCATAAGACGATTCTAAACATGAGAAGGAAGTTAGCTCATTTTTGCAGCTGAACGTTGAATTTAATGCAGAGTGATATACTGAGAAGTTTTGCATTAGCCTGCTGATACATTTGTTTCTCTTTGAAACAGAATGTCAAAACCACTCTTTGTTTATATGTGCAAATTAATATAAATGTGTTTATATCAGAAAGATGATAGCTAGATAGATAGCTAGATAGCTAGATAGACAGACAATATATCACACACCAGATCAATTTTTGAGAGATGCACCTAACCTGTATCACATCATTCTCATGACCACCCACCCCACCCAACTCCCCCTCCCCCCTCTCCCCCCACCCCACCCCCTTCCCTTTTGCAATACAATTGCAGATGGGTAGATATTGGTTACTTCCAGTGTCAAATGTCAAGCTAGTTAATATACAGAGTCCTAACACTCTACAGAGTTTTTTTTCTCTGATTCAAAATGTAGACGAACCTGAGATAAGCCCAGATTTCTATGTGGTGCACAAAAATTAAGCTTCCTTGTTATTGGAATAAAATGCACAACAAGGGCACATCATTCTTCCTCATCAATGATTAATTTGAGCCAGCTGGCTGCATGACATCTTATTCAGTGACATGATTGGCAAAAAAAAAGAATAGCCTTTGTTCAACTCATAGGACCACTGATATGGAATAAAGGATGTTATGGAATTTCTATGTACTGATATGATTTGGTTTGTGATATAAAAACAGGCATCAAACACCAAAAAGGGGGTTCCGTACCTAGATCTTCATCCAATCTGTGTTAGAAGGCTGTCTATTTATTGTACTGCATTTATTTAGTTATCATTTGTTCATGTATTATGAGTGAGTAGTTGCCAAATAAAAAGAAATCAAAGAAGTATTTTGTTCTGAAAGAATTATATTATTTCATACACATGCCACCATCATTAAGAGCTAAGAATTCATAAAGCCACCTTTTCCAAAAGAGACAAAAAGTTAGAATTCAAACAGCTCTTGATTCCATTTGTTGGTTTGAAAGTAATATTCCATCAACATTCGATGGTTTAAATTGGGAACTTGAGCGGGAATAATTTTAATTTACGTCATCAAATAAAAGTCACCGAACTTCAACTTAAAGCTGATCTTGAAATTATTAAAAGACAAATTCAAAAATTCTTCAGAATCCCTGCTGCAACAAATATTGTCATAATATGCAAAATATTGTTTAGCTAAATCTCATGTTGAGCTCAAAATGTATTAATTTGCGATCGCATTTTTACTGAAACACATATGATCTCAACATTTGGGCTAATGTCACCTCCCACAGGCCAACAATATTTGTAAGGGACCTTCAGCCGATTGTAAACTTAGTCTTAAAACACCTACCCACTTGCAGTATAGTGAAGTATAAACGCTTATGTGAAAGGGTTAAATATAATGCTATTGTGAATACATACTTCTCATTTTCATTATGAGACAATTATAAAATAATAAGTAAAAATACCGACCCAGAAAAATTCATTGCTTTGCTCGAATAGGTTATACCAATGAGATGCACAAAAGACAACACTACCACGATTATATCTACTTTCGCTTAGCAAAATATAAGGAGACACTTGGTTAAAACAAACACTATTAGTTAACGGATGAAGGGACAAAGTAACTTCACTCCTAACACAGCAATGGGAATTGGCAGAGTTAATACTATCAGCACATGCTTAAAGCTGGCGGCTGGATGAATGGCTCTCTTTTCAATTTAAATATCTGGATTGAAGTAAAAATGTGGGCAGTGGTGGTGGTTGATTTCACCAAAACTCCCTGTGTGTGTGGAGCGTGCTACTTCTATAATTCTCCCCCTGTATGTATGTATGTGTCGCTGCGTCAATCCCTATATTAACAGAGCGGGAGATGGGTGATTCTTATTGCAGCTGGATCCGTCTTCAGTTTCTCTAGAGCCACTCTACGAAATTGCCCTCTCACATCCTGGCATCTGACCTAAACATACGCACCAAAGCATTCTCATTCACTCAGTCCTGTTTAACGAAAAAGAAATACTGGCCTCCCCTGGCCATTATTAGGACAGATATTCCGGTTAAACAAGTAATGAGCTCTCGTTGTCATTACCGATTGTCAGTGTGTCGTTTAGACCACACATTTTTTGCTGCACACTGCATGGTCGTGATATCATAATGAGGGATTACAAATACAAACTGAATTCACTTCTAAAAATCCCCTTCTGACTCCCTGCGAGGAGAGAATTGTTCTGTGCCTAACGACGTCCTTAGCGAGTTCTTTTCGAGTGCATTGTGATAGCGCCCAGCTCGCTTCTGGCCTTGCTGGCCGCCAGCTCACCTGTCCAGTAAGAACCGCAATGCAAACTGAAGAGACTGTCGCACAGAGGGGCGATGTGAGTCAGGCCCCCTGCAATTCTTATTCCCAGGCGCTGATGAATCACCCAAAGTTAGCTAAATATATATTTCATTCCTCGTCATATTAAAAAAAACTATTGGATACTGGCTTCTAAAGGAGAATACGAAAACGCAAAGCTGGGAAAATGGGACAATGATAGACGGATCCCTTCTAAATCAAACATGTCTGTGTCCTAATTGAAGGAGACAGCCAATGTGTAAAGCACTGTTGAGTGTTGAGACAGTGATATACAATACCTGGGGTCTTCGCATTGCTCTGTGGATTACATGCGAAGTATATCGCGTTGAACAATTTAGGTTCCCATTATGTCACCATCCCAAGCGTTCAGCATGTTTCAACTACAGTGATATGACCCAAATGTCCGCCGCACGTCGCTTCGACTGTGCTGTAGTTAGACGGTGAGACAGAGGACCTAGTCAGCAGGGAAAAACCAAAATGATTTCAGATTCCCTGGTAGTTCCCGTCCTTTAGATATTTTTTAAGCATGTCGAATTTTAAGCTAAGTTTTTGTCATTTCTAGAATGAATATAACCCCGGTCTAGTAATTCAACCTAAACATCAAGAACAAGACTTATAGTCGCAGTGTATTGATATTATAATGCCGTGTTGCAGGCTATCTACAACATCTACATTGTTTAACAAATCGCAACGGAGCACGTAGCTGAAATCTTTGAGTGGCATCCATTAATGCACATAATGTTATTCTTTGACTTTGTTGAAGGATGGTTGACAGGGCACCACAGCATGAGCTGAATCTGGTATTATTCGGTTTAATGGTATTCAATGTTGTCGCACGCTTTATTGCATATGATTTTTTAAATTATTAACTTTGCGGATTGTTTGCGTTTTCTGAAACACAGAAGAACACGTTCAAAGTGAATCAGAAAGGGCATCCACTTAGCAATGTGCATCTAACGAGACTGTTCTTCTCTTAATAAAGAGATGATTTCACATTCCATATTGTAAATTAATCTAAACACAACACAGTCCCAGCATGTACATGGAAAACCATCCACAAACATATGATGGGTTTATGATTTGAGATATGTTCCAACCTATTCTTCAACCACGAAAGGCGAACACTCCTCACCAGCTATTTAAGATGCAGACTTTACATTTGACTTTTATCATTTCTAATGAGATCTAAGACACATTAGATCATTCCGAACGCTTGCGAAGGAAGTACTCAACAAAGGTAGCTAATATGATAGCGCAATTTCATCATTTTTACTTTCATTAGTGTCAAATAACAGATTATTATATGAACTCGGTAAATGTATTAGTAACTGAGAACAGATTGCCCATCAGTAACATTTCCTGACCATTCTGTAAAATATCTGAACATCTGAATGGCAAGTTCCCTGCCTCATCCTGCCGTGTGAATAACAGAAGCAGACTCTATATTCACGTTTATCTGACACAAACATTGTGATTAACACTTGCAGGAAAGCTTCATGTGGGAGATGTGTGCATTCTATGATCAGGTAAAGCAGCAATGCGAGTGCGCGTTGAAGTAAATCAAGATATGGTTGGAAACACACAGCGAGCCCCTTCATCAAGTTAAAAAGGGCAGGTTAAATATTTGGGGTCCTGGTCCTTCCTGAGTTCTGACCACCGGTCTACACTGAAAGGTTAACCAGGCATCTCTCCTTGCGGCTGCTAACCGACATTCTGTGGATTTACAGCATTTTCACACTTTGAATTCCAGCATTTCGTAAACTTATTTTATTTAAACGCATTCCAAGTTACTTTGGACAGTTAACGAGAGACAGTACATAAATAAAAATAAATCCAAATATACTATACAGATAATATACAATATATATTGACGTCGTGGCTAACATATAATTGAATATATTAACCGTAATGAGGGGTGATTCTTGACTTCGCATGACTGGACCAATAAAGTCGCTCGATTTTACTGAAGTAAGGCTGGGGAAGGTTTTTCGAGCCTGGTCAATTTTGAAATTCATCAGGATAGCTCAGACCCACTCATATTTCCCTCTTTTACCACTGGAGTAGGACTTTCACACAGGAATACCTGGCCATTCTTGTGCGTTTCATGCATTAACCTTGACCCAAGTGTTTGTTTTTCTTTCTCTCATACACCTCCCCCTCTAAAATAAAACATTTGTTTTATTTTAAATGTCTTCATTCGGCATTAACAACTTAACCAGGGTTCCAGTTGTTTAAAAGACAGTTTGCTGGAAAGTAAGATATTTTCAAAATCAGAAACAAATGAATAAAAAATGTATCTTCTTCAGATCCAAAACAACTCGGATTCGGTGAGAGAACGGGAACGAGAAGCTCCGGGAATACCATTGGTATTGGCAAAGACACCGCTGAGAAAAAATGCTCCTTGTGTGCAGCTCCGATTGAAACCTCAGAAACGCGCGGTAATGTCGCCCCACAGATGTTGCTGGGCACATGGCGTCAGATTTTAAAGAGACTTTGGTCTACAGCTCGCACGTGCTGTCCTTCAGTGTCACCATAGGTCCAGACACGGGGGCTCAGTGTGCTTTCTGGGGGAGGGAAAAATCAGTTTTGAATTAATGTTAAGGATTAGAACACAGCTACAAGATGTTTTTAAAGTTGCTTTGATATGAACCGAGCATTGCACATAGCCGAATCCAAGCCCAAAACACAACGGGAAAGAAATGGGATGTAGGGTTTGACATCTGCTCCTACTGATATATACCGAGAAACAAAACTGTCCTTCTCGACTGCATTGATATATTCTCCAGACAAACGTAAAGTTGAAAATTAAATTGACTTTTTAAAATCACCTTGTCCAGTTAACAACGAAGTAAGTAATTCGATATAAGGGTATAAGGTACCTGTAGGGTTTATATGTAGATTGAGTCATGTAAAATGATTAAGGATTGATAAATTAAGCCAGCTGGGGTAAAACAAATCTTATACAATGGCTTTGGTAAAAAGTGTTTTCTGTCATGAAGGAATATTAATTAAAACAAAAATCATTTCTTATCACATGACGTGAATTTATTTAAATTAAGAATTGTTTATTAATAATCTACCCCCGCATCCACCCCCATCATAATAAAGACACAGAGCCGAGTTTCTGGGTGGCATTGTGGCTGATAACGAGCAGCTTTGAGAAATATTTTGGAAACTCGATCGATTTATTGAGCTGAAGTTAGCTTGCTATCTGAAGCAATGCAAGCCAGCCAGCATTGGTCGATCTGAGATTAAGTCTTTTCTTTTAACAGAACAATGATCAGAAACACCCCGTGCATCAATTCCCCCTGCTCTGCCCTCCGCTGGACTTCCTTCAAAAACCTCCCCGCCTCGCTGGAGAGCTTTCCCAACTTAAAAAAGATGCCGAAAAGTGGAAAATTCACCACTTTCTTCTAAACAGGCATGGTGCCTGGTTGTGTAGCGGGGGTTAAAATGGGGCAATTCTTAACCATAAATCCATCACAAACGAATAAAGCCAAGAGGCAAATCACTCCCATTTTAAAACCCTTAGATTGCTTACGGTTCTGTCAACTCATGTGATCCCTTCAGGACAATATTTTTTTCCAATTAAAAAAATCCGAACAAACTCAATAAACTATGGAGTTGGGATGAAGACCTAAAATGGTTAAACGTAAGGATGCGACGTGTTATTGAGCAACCGTTTGGGATATCATCGAAGGTGCATTGATTTGTTCAGTATTCAGTGACACGCAGGGATTGCTTTCGTACTGATATATGGGCTTGAAATATTTGCAGTTCGGTTTTACCCCTTTCCTGCACTGACTTTAGACACTAGAAGTTGGAGACATCCCAGATTTTGCCCAGAATAGGCCGGCTCCCCTCTGGGAGAGACTGGCCCAGGAATGGCCAGGGCTCACAGCATCACTAGCAATCGGAACCTTATCCCAGTTCCCGCCGAGGGATGGGACCAGGGTGTTAAAATGATATTTGATAGCCGAATCTGTCAGGAATTTGGCTTCTGCAAAGTAGGCATCCTTTCTCGCCAGTGTCTGGTTCCACCTCCACCTCCCGCCACCACCCGCCCCCAGCTACCCCCCCCCTCCCCCCCCCCCCCCCCCCCCCACCACCACCACCCCCAACAAGTTAAACATTTGTTGTCTTGAGGCTTTATTTATGGGTCATTCGCAATTAATTCACACAAGATTGTGAGCTTGGATCTGACTGTAATCTATTTCAAAATCATGGTTAGCTTATTCACTTAGGAAAAGGATTCAATTTTTTTTTTTGGTGGGGGCAGGATTGCAGACTGCCACATGTAATCTTTCCCACCTCACTCCGATTGTGCTGTTATTATGTAAAGACTCGGGACTCCGTTTATTGAGGAGGATGTGTAGGTTTCTTTCTCCTTGGCTGACATCGCAGCAGTGTTACAATCTTTATTTGTAAACAACCTCGGGGATGACCCTCCTCTTTCGACTCGCACGAAGATTCATGTCAGTCCTGTCAGTGTCCGTTTAACATTCATTTAGCCCCTGTCTGTATCCCAGACGCCCTGCGATCTGTTGGTCCCCGCGCCAATTTGCCACATCTCCTTCTCGGTGGTCTTTGCAGCCTCTTGTAGCAGTTCTCCTGGACACACCTCTCCAGACAAAGCTTTATTCACTTTGAAATGATCTCACTCACAATCCTTCTCCCCGAACGACATGCACTCTCAGCAGTCAGCGCCTGTGCAAAATGAATAGCACGGGAAGGCTTAACAACCCTCAGCCTAAGCACCCAAAACCATCACTTAAAACACACTGGTCCATTGCCCACAACACTCGTAGCTTTAGGAAACCGATTACATGTTTGCTGTTAGCTTAACGATTTATACGCAAGTGGGCTGCTTGAATTAAAATAAAACGATTGTAATTAAAAATGGACAATACTGACATGGAGAAGGTTACACCACGGTCTGTCCAAATCGGCCAAGCCAACGTTCAGGGCGAATAAGCAATAAATTCCCGAGGATATTTTCCTGCAAGTATTTACATTCCGGACAATTCCATGCGGGTACTTTGTCTATTCTACAAGTATATAAATATGTATTCGATTAAAATATGCAGTGCAAGTATCTTTCTACTGAGATGAACATTCAGCATCGTTGATGTTCCAATATGTAATCGGTTCTATCTATCCCGTGCATCAATTGTTTGTGATCTTTCTAGTCTCCGACACGATATGGATTTGTGTATTTGCTCCCAGACCGGGAAGGGGCTGTAGTCTGGTATCTATCAGTGGGTCCGCTGTCAGCAGCCTCGCAGAAAAGATTGATATTTCTGTTCGACCGTACACACAACGTCCACACATCTCCGCACACGCGTTACACGCGTTGTCAAGGTCCGAAATGAGGGTACTGAGCCTCAAACAGACCGTATGAACAAGCTGCAAATCTTTGTCAAACGCCCATTTAATCCTCAGAAATATGGAACTGTTTTAATTAAAACAAACAGCCGCTTGACAACACATTATACTGACAATTCTTATTTACTCAGTTTGAGGCGATGCGAGGAAGCTTTGCACTATCCAGGGGTTAGCAAATATACCAAAAGGAGCTGGGGTTTTATTTTAACTTTTTAAATCCAGGAAAAATCAGAAGCATTGGTTTATTGTTACATCACGAACACTCGCTCTGGATTTATCACGCACACGGTATCCCAAGTCATATCACCCAGTCTTAGTGTATCAGATAAATACATATATAAATGTATCTGACTATGGTACTCGCCACGCCCTATCTCTAATCTCTTCCAAGCATTGACAAACAATGAGTATTTCACGGACGTGTACCGGGAACACTGCAGCAAAACCAAGCCATTGGAACTTAACTGAACTTTGTAGCTGCTCCATGAAATACCCCGCCGTCCTTCAAAGAAATTTCAAAATATATTGAGCGAGGTTATTTAAGACAAATTGCTCCCAATGTTTCTATATTGCCAAAGCCAAGCCTCCAGTCTTTTCAAATCAGACACTTTCACACATGGAAAGCACTTGGACATTCCGAATTAAGGTTGCCAACGCACATTTTCCTGTGGATAATTGTATATAATGTTTGACAATCTGTGGAATTGCAATGGGACTTTTGTTTTTTAAAAATATTATCTGATTTCTTAAGTTTCAGCAGGAGCTCAGTGACAATCAGGAGGAGCTCTATTGGTGTTCCATCAGGTTGCTAAGGAAATGTAAACAGAAGTGAAGCTGATGGACTATTCGCATTATCTCTCAGGAAAAGGGGGGGGGGGGGGATGAATCAAAGTTTGAATATACAAACCGAACAAAAATAAACTCCATCATGCTAATAAGTAAAACCTCGTCGGGTTATGTTCACTTCAGAATCTAATATCTTTGCGAGTTCAGACATGCATCCTCTTTCTCCTTCCCGCTATCCCCTTTTGTCCTGAAAAATTCATCGGAGAGGGTTTAATTGATATCAAACGCTCTTTAACCGGGACGGGGACTGTCATTTCGCGCCTCCGATCTGTCTCCAATGGCGGGTTGTCGGGGTGGGGGGGGTGGGGGGGGGGGGGTACCGGATTAACCAGCGAGCAAGCAGCATTCTCTATTGCTGAGGAATTCAATTAAAAACGAAACCAAATTCGTGTGGCCCAAAGAGCGCCTCTCTTCTGAGAGAGAGAGAGAAAAAATAAGCCTATGGATTTCAACAGGATCTGGCGGGACACAATGTACTTTTTGTAACAGTGCTCACAGATGCAGGTGAAGTTCGAGTTAAAAGGTCGTGACACTGATTGACAGTTCCTAGTCGGGGTTTTATGCTGTTTTACCCCATTGACAGGGGGCTGCAAATCTCATCAAGAATCATTCACAAATCCGGGGCAGAAAACATGTCCTTTTCTTGCAGATTGAATCATTTAACACTAAATCAGAAATATTTATTTGATATACATTTATATATGTTATATATATATATATGCTCCGGTTAACAGTAAGCCAGTGCACCCTTGTGCTAGGTCAGTCCCTCTCCCATGTCCGGCCAGTCTACTTGTTTGAATTGCCCTCTTTTTATTCTGCTCCTTGGATATATGGTATAATGTGACCACTGTTCTCTCTTTTATTTCTCTCTCTATGGTAACGAAGATCATCGGCGCAAAAATGTGTCTATGAATAAGGAAATCAGCATAAAAGGGCGTCTGAGAGCCGCATCTGTTACACTTGGGAAGTTAGCGCCTGTTAGTCTAACATGAAAGAGCCAAGAGGGAAATTCCTCCATCAGTCCTTTTTCTTTAAAAAAAAACAGAGCGCAGATAACGTGACAAATCGAACTCAAACAACCGTAAATCCAGCTTCGGCAACCGATGTGATCTTCCAACTTTTGCGCGCTACATTTGACGAAGCAACATTATATATTAAAATTACGGCATTCAAAGGTCAGATATTTGACTGTTTATCAAATTAAAAGTGCTTTCCACTATGTTTTACTGCTAATTTTTGAAGCTGGTCCCTCCTGACAAGGTTTAACTTTGAGATGATGCGCTGGATAGTCCTCCTGGACTTCGTTGGCTTTAGAAAGTGACATGGTCAGAAAGAGTTGAGCCATGATGTGTTCCCCAGCACCCCATCGCCCCCACCCCCCCCCCCGCCCCGACATCCACCCATCACAACCTCCTCCCCCCCCGCCCCCCAACCTTTCGTCTTGACCTTGAGAAAGATAAAACCAGTCTTTCCCCACTATGTATCCCAAATGGCAAAAAAAAAGAAACTTTTAATAAGGGCACTTAAACATGGCTGGACAAAGGTCAGCCCCAGTGTTCAGAGAAGGTCTCCTCTTTACAAGGTAACTTACCGTGTAAGGTGGAGACATTCGCTTCCTACGGAAAGTTGCTGGGACAGACATTCTGCGCGCTACTGGTGGACTAGTCCTTGGCATTAGAATTGACCGCGTTCTGTTTTGAACCCCATGTTATTGCATTGTTCCTCTGTCCTTGTGAGGGTCCAGGAATACCATCCTGGCCGGCCAACACTGGTAAACACTGCAGATTAATTTGCCGAGCACTTTGAATTTCTCAACGTTAAAGCGAAAATATTTCAAAATCAACCCCCCCCCCCCCCTAAAAAAAACATTCTCCATTATCACTCTTGTTGAGAAGGCATTACAAAGCTGTGTGTCTTAAAATATTCAAATGAAAACACATAGGAGTGCGGTCTGTTGCAGTACTGGAAGCTAAACAATGAACTGGAAAATACTCACCTATCAGCGGCTGTAGATCCCTCGAAATTTCAGCTCAGCTGAATTTAGAGAAAGTGTCGTCGGCAATGGCTTAGAGCATCTGCCGGCGTTCCTTTATTTTGCCCTAAATATATGAAAATGTATGCAAATTTAAATCAATCTTAACCTAGGATCTCTCGTTGTATTTAATGGAATTTCAAACCAATAGCTGGACTCTGAAGCTGTTATACCAATGTCAAATGTAATTATTACGCGTGCCAACATCTCAAAATGCCTATAAAATGCCCCCATCATTTCCTACCGGGTTTTCCAAGGAATAAGGGACCGAACGAACGAGGTGACTGTTCTTATAATCCTAATTTCTCGCTAGCACTGCGCTGCTTGTGAGAAGTCCCCGTCCTTTGAAAATACTTCCTGATATAAATAATTTCCGAAGGCTCTGTCATTCAGGGAGTCAGCCAAGGTCCAGTGCTGGTATTTGACGCTGTACCGCACACAAATGTGCACACGATTTACATTTTTAATAAGCATGTTGTGCCCTAGTCATATTACGAATCGAACAAAATGAGAATAATTTGTCCGTCCCCCCCCCCCCCACCGAAATAAAGAGTTGTGTAGTAGCTACAATGTTTAACTTCGTACACGAGATCAAAGCCTTTGCCCAAATATAATCTGAACTGTGTGGAAAATAAACATTCGTTATTAACTCCAGCTCAGTAATATATTGGGCACATTAAGTGACCATCCACGTTACTTGCTGCAGGGTCATATGAAACGCCTGGTGTTCCAAAGGATGTGCAAAATTGTCAATTTTTTTTAAAAACAAGAGTTCTGAACTTTTCAACAGAAGGTTTTAGTTGTTCTTTAAGAATCGGGGTGGGTGGGGGAGGGGGGCGGGGAGTCCCTGATTCGATATAAAAGTTCTGGGCAAAACTTTGCCCGATTGCAAAGGACAAATGGTGTGTCTCCTCGCTGCAGCAAGAGTTAACCATCAGTAAGATGTGACCTGCCAGTTAGCCAGTGGGCTATCCAATGGGCTTCGGCGCTTCCTTGACTTCCTCATTGGGTCGACAGTCGAGGTTTGGAGTTTAAACACAAACTTCCCCCCTCCCTCCCTCCCCAGACATACAGGCAAATTTGGTTAGGCTGCTCCACCTCTGAGATCCTGATTGGCTGCTAACGTCATGACGCCCATGCTTTTGGCCTGTTGCTCAGCCCGGCGTGGTTCCCCATTGGTCTAGAAGGCTGCCTATCACTGACCTCCTCTCCCCCACCACTCCCCCCCCCCCAACCACCACTACCCTCCCCCCCCCCCCACCCCCCACCCCCCTCCTCCTCCTGGTGACCCCCTTTACCTCAGCTTTGTTGTCAAAGACTGAAGCTGTTCCCGGAGGCAGGTTATTATTACTGAGGGATTGACGGAGCCATGGCCACGGCAGCTTCCAATCTCTACATGCCGAGCAGTGGGATCCTCACTTCCAACTCCATCGTCCACACCGAGTCGTCGAGCATGCAGCAGGCGGGCAGCTTTCGGAGCCACCAGAAACTCATCCAAAGTGACTACCTGCAGGGGCTCCCCAGCAACGGGCACCCCCTGTCCCACCAGTGGGTGACGGCTTTACCTGAAGGCAGCCCGTGGTCCACGGCGCTGGCGGCGAGCCCCCTGAGCCAGCAGGATGTGAAGCCCGGCAGGGAGGACCTGCACGGCGGGGCCAGCCTGCACCACCGCGCGAGCCACATTGCTCACCACTCGCCGCACGCCAACCACCCGGGCGCCTGGGGCGGCGGCGCAGGCGGCGGCGGAGGAGGCGGCGGAGGCGGCGGCGGCGGCGCTCACAACCCCCCTGGGCAGCCGCTCAACATCTACTCGCAGGCCGCCTTCACGGTCAACGGCATGCTGGAGCACGTCGGCCCGCCTCCGCCACCGAGCGCCGTGGGCCAGGGCATGCACCCGGCCGGCCTCAGGGACAGCGGCGAGCACGGGGAGCTGGCGCCCCATCACTGCCACGACCACTCGGACGAGGAGACCCCGACCTCGGACGAGCTTGAGCAGTTCGCCAAGCAGTTCAAGCAGCGGCGGATCAAGCTGGGCTTCACCCAGGCCGACGTAGGGCTGGCGCTGGGCACCTTGTACGGGAATGTCTTCTCACAGACCACCATCTGCAGATTCGAGGCGCTGCAGCTGAGCTTCAAGAACATGTGCAAGCTGAAACCCTTGCTCAATAAGTGGCTGGAAGAGGCGGACTCCACCACGGGCAGCCCGACCAGCATCGACAAGATAGCGGCTCAGGGGAGGAAGCGAAAGAAGCGCACGTCTATAGAGGTGAGTGTCAAAGGGGCCCTAGAGACCCATTTCCTGAAATGTCCCAAACCCGCAGCCCAAGAGATCTCCAGTCTAGCCGACAGTTTGCAGTTAGAGAAGGAAGTTGTGCGGGTCTGGTTTTGTAACAGACGGCAAAAAGAGAAACGAATGACTCCTCCCGGCTTGCATCAACAGGACGAAGTGTTCTCCCATAGCGTTGACCCAGAGACACCGACACACCACGATCTTTAACCGGGAGCCCTGACAATGGGCACTGCTGGCACTCGCTGGAACATGAACTGAGAAAGGAATGGGGAGCGCTTCCCCCCTCCCCCCTCCCTTAAATTATATATTTGACTGTCACAATGAGGGCGGGGGCAGAGAAGAGAAAGTTGTATGTCAAAATAAACAGTCTGCGAGCAGGCGAAATTCCTAAACTATGTACAGTTAGCAGTCGTGTTCACATTGTCCACGCCTGTGGGGATGAACACCTAATCGAGGACATTGTTTTACCGCAACTGTGGTAAATTGTTATGCTCAGACAAGGATTGCAGTCCAACTGTGTGCCTAACACCCATCAGCGCCTTGGTTTTCTCGACTATATCAGGTGAATCTGTTGCTATGGCCGGCATTACCCCCTCCCTCCCTCCCCACAACCTTCCTTTTAATAACTGGTTTTAAGCAGTACGACCTGCCATCAAAACGTACAGTATTATTACCTATTGAACTGGTCTGTAGGAAATGCATACAAACGGTTAGGCCCGGAAGACAGTTTAACAACAGGCTGAAAGATATATTGAAAAAAAGTAAGCCTCAATCAAAATACTTGGGCAGCATTGTGTCCAAGTTATCCTACTCGTGACGAACGTTACTTTAAGCAACTGTAGGAAAATGTTTGAAAGGCTGTGACCTCAGTTGCACTAATTTTTATGTAAAGGGAATATTTTGGCCTCTCAGTTGCAAAAAAAACAAACATTAACACTGCCGTGGAAACCGCTGGTATAGAGATAGAAAGCTGGCAAATATTTTTTTCTCTCTCACCCAGGTACCTGCCTCTGTGCGCATGCAGGTATTTTATTCGGTATCAACGCCAATTTCAGCGGAGTTTCGAGCGAGTTCTCAAAAACCTGCCTTTTTTAGAGGTGGAGGAGGGGGTGGGGTGGAAAGGAAAAAAAACTTTTTAAATTTAAAAAGACGGATCAGTTGCTGGTCCGAAATATAAGATATTTTCTTTAAATGTTTCTTTTTCAACGATTATATTTGGATTACTTATGGAGGCTGCGAACAGTAATTTATTTTCCTCAAATTTTGTATTATGTTTTTAAAAGACAGAATCACCGCGTTAAAGAAAGCAGTAAAATGTTTGTTGTTTAATAAATTATATATTTGATGTCAGATTTGATTGTAACACGATTTAAGTTTGTGATTTGGTGACAAGAATTTCATTTTGGTGTACAAAAAGATCAAATCTGTTCAAATAAATTTGTTATTAAAACTATGTTGTGTTTGCAGTCATGTCTAGTGTTCTCCCTCCCCCAATACCCAGAATCAATGGTCTGATAGGTTAGTGCATTATTTTGCATTTATCGGCGTTTATTTATTTGCGTTTTTGCTGTTTTGACAATTTTTTTTTTTTACAAATTCAGAGGGGAGAAGTTAATAACTGGGACAATGTCCTGAGCATAGCGGTAAATACACTCACATTCCACAGTCGCAATGTCGAAATGAGAGTTTATTATAAGATTCCACGCTTGTTCCATCACTGTTGGGAGGATTCCGTCCAAATGCAGTTGTATATCAGATAGGTTGAGCTACCGGTCATTTAAGTCTAGTTTCAAATGTAGCATCACACTCATTCTGCCTTCTAACTGAAGGTAGACAAATGAGAATCGGTAACCACCCTTTTTCGTGTTTAGTGTTAATATATAGCATTGCGATTTATGTTGCTTTGTAGATTGCGCTGTGTCTTTCATTTTGTTTTTGCTGGTTTGAAAAATTTAGTTCACCTTATTTTGGCCTTGTGGTAAATTGCACTTAGTCCCGAGATCCCCATTCTCACGCCATCCCTTCAACGCTGCAAATCCACTCCGCAGAAATGTTTCTGTAACGTTTCTCGTTTAACGGAGGCGATTCTAACTGTCCGATGGATTACAGCCTCCCCTCCAACAAGCTGAAATCGCCACCCATTCCCTTTTCCAGCCTGGACTATTCCCTGTCGAGACTGAGGTGGCTCATTTGTTCTGAATTGTGTTTTTGGATGGGCAAGGCCGCTGGTGAAATCGCGCAGGGGTAACAAGCATGGCTTCCGTCACCCACTATACACACAGTTATTTTCTAATTAAATGCCCAACTCCTTAGAAAACGCGCCACAGAGAAGAAAATAACCAGTCAAAGAAATGCAGAGAAAACAGCCAATTCCTTCCAACAACGGCCCTGGGCAGTGCTGTTGGTGCATCTCGGTGCACAATGAGATTTAATTCTTGCATGCGGCTTCACGTTTAATGCAAACTTTATTCGATATATTTCACTGAAAGGTTATTCAGAAGAGCCTGGAGGACGAGGGGTTTTTTTGCTCAAAGTAATTATATCGCCTGTATTCAGAAGGGATGAATAAACTGTAATCACTAATATCATTATTGTAAAGATTTCCTCTTGTGTAATGCAGTAACGGCACTCGTCAATTGGTACCGATGCTTAAATTAAAACAAAAGGTTTTACTGACAGATTACCCCGGAAAAAGGCTCAATTGAGCATCAGAAACCCGATTACTGGATACGAAAAATAGATTTCCAATGTAGCCTTGAGACTAAAGGTAGGCGAGGGCGCCCTTTGTGCACCGTGCCCGGTGTCAGGAACAATGTTTTTCAGCTTCTCTTTGGAGACAGGGCTTTAAATGATTCAGGTGAATTTACACATTCTTCAAAATACGGATTACTCTATTCGAGAGGGGGACAAAAGTACATGCCACACTAGGCGCTGCGCAGTGGAGTCCACACACTGCAAAGCAGACGTTAACTAGACTGAGTTCCTCTTGCCTTGACCGCATAGGGAACCCGCACCCCTCCTATATTGTACAGAATAATGAAATATCTCCGGGGTAGAATGGAGCAAAAGTTTTTAACGAGGGCAATGCATGCACTGTATGGGTACTGATCGTATAAGTGGAGCGACTGGCACTTGGTACATCAATTTGCAAATAACCAGCTAGCAGCATTGAAAAAAAAATGCCCTGAAATCAGGATTGTACATGTAGACAACACATTGCCTGCAATGCTCTGATATATGCAAATCGTTGTCAGTCCCAGTTGTGCTCCTTATATCATCAGTACTGATGCATCAATCCCTAATTTATGCGAGTCTGCATTTATACAGCGTTTCGGTTCATCGCGAGCTGTTTTTTTTTTGTTTTGTTTTAGCTGTTTTATATAAGTGTGCAAAATAAGAGGGGACAACAGTACCGTTCAATTGTTATTCGGAGGGGGTTATTTAAATATCTGAAGAAGTGAGCGCCTAATGGTGAAAACAAATCCTTTTTCAGCCTTTTTTGGTGTGTGAGTAGAATTCCGTTAGGAATTGATTATGTTGGTGTCCCGCTTGTATCAGACCGGCCGGGGTCTGGATTGTGTTTAAAGCTAACAGCCTTGGGAGAGTTTATCCAGCAGACACTGAAATATTGGCAGCGATTTCCCGAATGATTGAAATCATACATTCGGTAATGCTATCGACATTTCTTTCACAATAGGCACAGAATAAACACACACACACACACACACGAAAGAAATGTGAAAGCACAAATTCTAAAATATTTCTATCAGATCAGATAATCAGACTGTGGTTACGGGCGGGTTGGGTAACAGATTGCCGAGTGAATGGTTTGTGAATTTGACAATCTGATTCGTGAAGAAAAATATTGCAGATTTAGGAGATTCTTTTGTGTGTTTTGTTTTTTCTCCTTTGTCTTTTGATCGCTTTCATTGTATGATTGGTGGAGTGTTGTCAATACAGTCTTAAAATCATAAATACTACTTTTCGGAAGATGATGGCAAAATAATGCTACGTTTTTTGATGGGGATCTGAAATTTTCCCTTTCTCTTTCCTCCTTTTATTCTGTGGTGTATTTGAAAAGGTTACCACACTTCTCGTCCTACTTTCTAACTATCATGGTGTAGTTTGCAAAATCGTATTTATTTATTTATTGTTGCTGCCTTCGATGCTTCTGGAGTTGCGCGTTTTAGCTGCGGTGAGTGAGTGCAACCGTTTTTGCCTCCGTTTTACGAAGCAGAGGGATTAAAGGATCAGAGGCAATGTTTGAAGATCGCCTTCCAGAGGTTGACATGGCAAAATTCCCATCAAGTCATCGTGGGATTTCAACTTGATACTGAAAAGCGCAGCCCCAAAGCCTTGGGCCAATCTTCCGATGGAGAGAAGGTGTGCGGAAAGTTAGGTCCTTGGAGAGCTGGATGCAAACAAGTGCTAACAGATTTGAAAAGGAGTTTCAATCCTTTTTTTTTAAAGGCAAGTTACAATAGATTTTGCCCCAAAGAATTGCAATTCGATGCCAAGTTTTCTGGAGACTATACTGTCGGGAAAGTGCAGCTTGAAACATTCCATTTTATTCGCCACGGGGGATGAACGTTCTCCTCGTGTATACCGTGTTTTCTGGGAATGATGACATCACTGAGGACTGCTTGTACTCTGTAAAGTTGTTATATAATTTTCCACAGCACTTTGGCTCCTAAATAAAGCAGACGTGTGCTGGTAGCCAACATTCTGCAGAAAGATGAAAGACACTATTATAGTCACACTATTATAGTCTTCTTATACAGCATGTACCTCAGAAGGGAGTCACAAAAGCGCTCCCCCTGCTGGGAAGCCCTGCAAGGTGATGAAGTTGGCATTCAGCACACGTTGGAGCTAAAATTCCTCTGGCCCCATTATATGATTCAAGAAGTTACCGTGGGTAGAAAAGTAGGAAATGTGACTTTTTTTTAACTCATACCACTTTATCTCCGTAAAATTGTCGACAGTTGGAATTTTGTCGACCTTAATCCATGTGAGAAATATTAAAATAACAGAAAGCGTCCATTAATTCACAATAATAAATATACTAATCTCTAGATCGAGGAGGATGCCTCAGCAAGAACTTTAAATTGCACTACAAAAATATGCCAGGGTAAGGGTTATTTTTGTTGCTATTTTACCAATTTTATTTCTCTTATTAAGTAGCTATGTTCAACACCATATGGTGCATATGTTGGCTGTGATGAGTGCCGCATTTCGGCAGACAGCGAAAACCAGACAGATGTAGATTTTCCAAATGTAACTCATGCAATATAGCACAAGTCATTTGATCTAATTTCTCCAAATTTTGATGTAGAAGTTGTGAATGTATATAATTTCTTTTGCAGGAGCTAGGGGTTGAAAATGACTGGCTAAACAGTGACAATCAGTGACGGCAGTGGGAAATGGAACTGTTCTGGCCTCCAGAGACAAGTAGAGCACTTCATTTAAGTTACTCAAGCTAATGGAGGCAGTTCATTTCCATAAGGTTACAGCTTCATTTGCCGGGAAACACTCGGCAGAATGCCATCCACCTGAAATGTTAACTCTGTTTCTTTCTCCAAAGATGCTGCCTAACCTGCTGAGTGTTTGCAGCATTCGGACAGTAAATGTTTGAAATACTCAGCAGAAAGGTTATGAACCTTAAACATTAACTCTGTTTCTCTCTCCACAGATTATGTGTATTTGCAGCAATTTGTGTTTTAATTTCAGATCCCCAGCATTCTTAGTATTTTGACTTTGTCTTTAATTTTGTCTTTATGTCCCTTTATCAGATATCTCCGTTTTATTGTGCTAAATTTGGTTATTGGTGGGGTTCTTTTTATAAATGTAATCGTAGAATTATTTTTGATACATAGGTTATTTGCATTTTCATTACTAGATTGCCTGCTGGGTTGAACACTATGGAGTCTGGTTAAGGAGAGACAGGTGACAGCAAATGTCTCAAAACCTGAGCCAAGGTCAGTCGTTGGCCAAATGGGAGGAGAACTGAAATAAAATGCAAAGTGCAAACCATACTGTTTCTACCTCCCTCCCATTGGCCAGGTATCTCACTTCTACCTGGTACTGTATGAGCCTGCCCTGTCAGAACTATTCGTTTGGAAAAATTTCTCATTTAAAAATGAAAAAGGTTGATTGAGTTTCTCTCAAGGCAAAAAAACAGATGCTAAAACCATCACAATTTAATTTTGTTACCTATATTTCTTCATCATAATCATCAATAGCACTGAAAGAATTAACAAGATTACTTGAGCAGACTGTGCCAACTTCTGTTTCATCTGGCAATTACTTTCTCATAGAATTTTTGCAAATTTTGGAACCAGAGTGGCTTTCACACCAGTTACTATACGATAATATTTTCCATTAGCTGCTTTTGATTTGATTTCACTTCACAAAATATTTGTGTCAGATCCCACAAGACTGCCTGCATTTTGCACACATGAGGGTAGCAAAGAAAAGTTTCAGGGCCTTGATTTTTATATGTGCGGTCTGTGCAAATACAATTCTCAATCACTTCACCATGGAAAGAACTGAATTAGCAGGAATTTGCTAACATACCTCACAAGTGCATTTGAATGCACTGTATACTATTTTAATATACAAATACCTATATACTATTTCAGAAACATCACTGAAAGTGCTCCTTTTTAATTTGGAAGCAGCTGATTCATATTCTACAAGGCTCATTGTCTCCCCATCATAACTTTAAGAAATTGGGTTTTAAACCAGTTTCTCATGTGTTTTCTGCAACATTGAACTCGATCAATCAGATTCTCTGCAGAGAGAAAAAAGGGGGGAAAAAGACTTGCATTTATATAGCACCTTTCATAACCTCAAGACATAGCAAAATGCTTTAAATTCAATGAAGCACCTATGAAGTGTAGTCACTATTGCAATGTAGAAACAATATTAGAAGGCTTCACAGAGTAATCTCTGCAAGGCTCCATATAATACTCTTCCCAAACTTTGTGAATTGAAAATATCATCATAACCCATTGGAATACATGTCTTATATGGTCACAAATTTTACTACTGCAGTGGCTTTCATACTGCAAGCTAAGTATATGTTGGATTTAAGAGCAAGTGGTAATGCAAATTTTTACATCATATCTAAGTACAAAAATATTGAGTTGTACCAGTTAAAACACTTGGAGCACTCTGATGTTGAGTTTAAGAATATTTGTTATTTTCATGAAACTGAATTAATATTGAGCGTTGAGTTTTAAATATATTATTGGTGATAACTTCATGTTGTAATAATATGTTCTCGGCTAGTAACAACAAAAAAACATGAAGTATTTCCTGTGCAGTTCAGATGTTATTACTCTGGAATGGTACACTTGATGGCAAGAAAACATATTTGTCCAGAACATGTCTCTTCTGAAAGGTTTAAAAATAAATAACAAATACAATGATTTTAAACTGTCAACATTTTCACAAATGCACCAAGATTAGAAATCTAACAAAACTACAATTTATTTTGCTTATTTTGAAGTACTACAAATTATTAAATGTTGAGTTCTCACATGCATTTTTTTTAGAAATCATTTTTCAAAATATATAAATGAAAAGCGATTTGGATCTTGAAAGGCAAATAACCCTTCAGAACTTAAGGTGAAAGTGATAGTGTTCCAGTACAGAATTCACATGTCTAACATCAAATGGATTGAATTAAGTATTACCATATATGAACATTGTATTAATCCTTAAAATGCCAAGCTCCACTATTTATTACCATTCATTCCAAAATTTCTGTTATTCAAGTGCATTTTAAATTCATTTATGAAATGGTTACTTTGTAACAAATTCTAATTTCATAAACCAATAAGATGGAGCATTTTTTTCTTTTAACATATTAGGCTTACAATCATTAAAACATAATTAAAAGTCTTACATAAGAAGAAAGGATCTTTTGAAGTTTTGATACAAGTTTCTATGTCATTAACAAAACCTGGGTTAAACTGTCAGGACAGAACCAACAGTTAGTTTTATGTAATTTGTTGGTCGCATAAATGGCAAATGATTGTATAGTTAGGAAGACAAGGACTCAATAATAAAAGGTTTGGAAATTAGCTGATTAGTGCTTTTGCTTCAATATATAACAATACATACAATATCCAATGCAGTGGCAATTTTGGTTTATATTTGTAAGCATTACTGTCATTTTGCTTAATAATTTCCACTCCAATTTATCCCAAAACAATATAAAGTACAATTATGCTTTCCATAACAAATATATGTAGAGGCTATATTAGTGTTTATTTAGAAGATGATTTTACTAAAGCACATTAGAACTTATAATTGGGGTTAATTCAATGACCCTTTACTGTAGTGTGCCATTCATGCTTGTTTATTTTTTTACTGTGTAATGCCTTTTGTACCAGAATTGCACTGCTGGCTGTTGTTTTTTCAGATGAAATGATGGCATTATGAATGAAAACTGTCTATCAAAGCATCAAGGAAGGTAAATGGTCAACGTACAGCTTAGAGAAGCAGAAGCACAGGTAGAGATGGGAAAACAGACAGCAGAAGTGGCCTTTCAACATATCCTGCAAAATAATTAGGGCCGGCATCCTCATTAGTGAGTATACATGAAGGGAATTACAAGGAGAGAAGAGAGTGGCCCTGACTGTACTAAAAAATGAAAATATAGTGTTGTTTAATTATATCTGACTATAAGTCTTTTTTTCATACTCATGTCTTTATCTCAGTGAAATTACAATTTCCATCCTCAATCTCACTCTCTGAGTTTCCCTCACATTCTTTGTTCTGACTCTTCCTCCCCCAAAGATAGTAATTGATGCTGGGTTTTGTTTCTAAGCAAAATCCTCCTATGTTTCAAGACTTTGATCAACTGGTTTAACTTCTGTATAATATAAACCATATTCAGTATCTATTAAACAAAAGATTAAACAGGAAATTGTATTCCATGAATTTTGGCAGAGTGAATGACTCACTTGAAGGAAAGAACATGATGCTTGCGCTTTTACATTAGATTCATTCCTTGAAAAAAAAATATTCTGCATAAAAAAGGATTATGATTTTAAACCAACTTCTCTTCACTGTGTCGTGGCTTCATTAGAAAATCCCTTTGAAGGTCTGTGCGTAAAAGAAATGGACTTGAAAGTAACATGTTCAAAAGAATTTAAATTGATCAACAGATTTTTGTTAGGTAAGGAATATGGAGTTGAGGCAAGTAAATTAAATTGAGGTATTGATCACCTATCATCTTCCTATGTTTTAATCAGTTTCAGAGGTGAAATTATTTCTATATATTGTACATAAGTATTGCAGCTCGAGCCTTTGGGATGTATACTGCTGGACACATTAATATAGAAGGCACTTAACCATGTGCTTGAGACCTTGTTCTATATTAGAGGTGGTAAATCTAGTATTTATACAGTAAATAATGATAAAAATGTAACATGAGTCTAAAGTTTATTCCAGTGCATGATTGTTAATAAGTTAACAGTTTAAAATAATGATTTATAAAAAGGTTGACTGTAAACAATTTGACTCTTTCTTCAATGAACAATCAAAAATACAGCACTGGTCTCAAAATGCTAATTACTCAATAATAGGCAGAAGAACCTTCAAGAAATGAAATAAGTGAAAGTCCAAGAACTTCTGTCTGGATTTGATTTACATTTACCAAGAGCACCTTCACCAGAGTCAATCTGATTAACATAATTTCCCTGAAAAGACTGTAAATGAATGTCTAAAAATATTCATGATGCACAATTTTTCTTTCAGCTGAGAAAACTCTCCTGCTTCTGTCATACCTATTATGTTATGTAGGTTCTAACCATCCCCCAGCCCAACTCATTCATTTTACTGAGTGTAGTGCAATGGTTATGATGCACAACCAGTGATCAAGAGAACTGAACTTGTATTCCAGAAAGTGCACATCCCACAACAGCAGTTTGTGTATTTGAATTCAGCTTTTTAAAAAATATGGGAATGTAAAGCTGGTAGCAATAAATCTGACCATGAGATTGTCAGATTGTCATAAAATCCCAACTTGCTTACTGAGTACTTTTAGTGAAGAAAACCTGCCATCCTTATCCAATTTGGATACATGTGGTTGAGCCTTAACTGCCCTCTGATGTGGAGCTTAGCATATCATTCAGTTGTATTACACTGCTATTGCAAAGGTTCCAGGAGATGGCCTGCCACAAGCCTCACAGGGCAATTAAGAATAAGCAATAAATACCAGCCTTGCCAGTGACACTCTCATTGTGAGAATGATTTTAAAACAAGATACCCACTAAATTATTTTTCTGTTAATAATTAAAATATAAGAGTAAGATAATTAGCAGCCCATGAATAAAATCAAATACTTAAAAATCACAAGTTTCAAGGCTATACATTTCTCCCAATGACGTCATTGTACTAATTGTACTATGACATCAAGGGATATGGGGATAGCGCAGGAAAGTGGAGTTGAGGTAGACGGTCAACTATGATCTAATTGAATGACAGAGCAGGCTTGATGGGCTGAATGGCCTACTCCCATTCCTATGTTCCTCCAATCTTATTAACAGAATTCTCAAGCTTTTCATTAGAAGAAAAATTTGAGGTCATGCTGATCCGGTTTGTGTCCTATAAATGTCTCATAGACAGAAGCTGAAGGGAACTCGATTATCACAAGCTATGCATTTGTAATACAAGATTTGTATTAAACCTTAACCATTCTGCATGAAATTCTAATGCAAATTCTTCCTTTGTATTTACATTGCATGTTGTGAAAAATAAAATCTGATAATAAACTTGTAATACCCAGCACTATATGAATTTATGACAGTAATGCTGTTATTTTTAAAGTGTATACAAAAAAAAGCATTGATCAAAAATGCATTTCAAATTGGTAACTAATATCATTGAAAAAATCAGCATTAGTATGATTCTTTTTGATGATATAAAAAGTCAGGCTGGTTTCATCATTGCTCTTAAAAGCTTTACTGTAGCCAAAGAAATGAAAAAAGCAGGGATTATGCACAAATGGTGGCATTCGTTCTCTACTTCTTGCATTAGCTTCCTGTTTCACTCTGAATATTATTCAGTGCCAACAATTCTTGAATATAATTTGTACAAATTCTGCTTAAGAATTGGGACCCTTCCCATAACAGAGTGAAATTTCTGGAGGCAAGGATCTTATGAAACACAAAAGTATTTTACCCAGTTCTCTTAGCCACTTTGCAGTGTTATTTGTTATAAATGAGGCATATGTATAAAGAATTTAACCAGCTATATAAATCATTGACTTTTAAAACTGTTTGTACAGTAATAGCACAATTATTACACTTATTTACTACCCGGCCATTAGAACATCATTTTCAATCTTTTTTTTGCATAGTAATTTACCACTACCATGGTAAGTTAAGACATCAAATTGAATACAGCATGTAATAGGATAAATTAAATAGTTTAACAACTGGAAACAGCCCAGTTGGTCTTTGTGAACAAGTATGGTTTAGTTTGCAGTGGAGTTGAATGCAGCAAAATTAAAAGCAATTTAATACCTATGCAGATCTCAAGGATAGAGGTTGATGTTCTGTTGAAATAATCCATTAAAAGTAAATAAAGGAATATTGGCCTATTGAAGTAAGCACTAAAAAGCCATGGACAAATATATTCCAACATTTGCAAAATGTCAGGACTTAATGAGATGTGTTAATGACCTTCTAAGGTGGTTACATGCACAGGTGGTTAAGCAAAGGTCTATGGTGAAGGGATAGGGCAAAGACGGAGCCAGAAAACAATTATATCCGCAGAAATAAGAGTGCTCATAATTTTCAACCTTATGGCTGGAAAGGGGAAGCACATCAACCAAGTCTTTAAGTTTTAAATTTTAATTTAAGGGTACATTTTTGGTATATGTAACATGCCATTGCATTCAAGTTAGTATTTTAATATCCCATAATATAGATTAACATAATATGCATGCCAATCATAATTGCAGTCAATATAGTCTGATATTGTCCATCTGTATGAGAATTCAGCAAAGATTAGGTAAATCTCCTAAACAGCAGCCTTTATATAAGCATTCTCAGGTGATTGAGAGTTTAAAATCCTGTGTTCACATATCATACTTTCCAACCTTCAGATTGGCTTCATCTATGTTCCTATCAACAATTGATTTTTTTGGGAAGAAAATATCTGCAGAATATCTGAGGAGGAGGGAAATTAAAACCAGTAAGAATCAGAGGAAGATGATAGGATGGTCACTTGTTGTGTTTGGTACCCAACCACTAAATCAGAAAAAGGGAAGGCAAATATTTCACTACTTGCAAGGTCCCATATGCAGTCACCACAAAAGACCTTGAAATTTTCACCCGTTGCACCCAGAAAATAAGAACTGGTGCATCAGGCACCTGTAACAAGTATTGCCCCTCAATTTCTTTCTGATTGTACAACTTGAAGTGTCTTAAAGGTTCAGAGCACCAAAAATGATTTGTTGCCATAAAAACTTCTTAAGAGCTACATAGTGAGGTTGCACCCTTGGATCAGCCTATGTAAATTTGCTGGATTCACTTAGCTATCTCATTAGTCTATTGATTGCACTAATAGCCAGCCATTTTCTATCTGCATTCTTTCAGGAGTTAAACCTGAGACTATCAATCTGCTGATGCCGAGATTATTGGAGAAGCCTTGAATGTCCCTGCATTTATTGTGGTAAATCTGTGACATCTGCTCCTGAGGCTGTGCATGAAATAGTATTTCGTGTCATTTGACAATCATGAACAAAAGTGAAGTTTTCCATTGTTTTCATTATGGTACTTTACAAATAAAACCCTTGTTAAATTAGACAGAATTTATAGCACAGGGACAGACCATTCTGCCAAACAGGCCTATATCAATGCTTATACTCCACACAACCTCTTCCCACCCAACTTCATATAACGCATAATGCTATTATATCCCTCTATTCCTTTCTCCCTCATTGCTTATTTAGCTCCCCCTTAAAGAAATCGATACTATTCACTTCAATTACTCTATGTGATAGCAAATTCAACACCCTAACCACTCTCTGGACAAACACAATTCTCCTTAATTCCTTATTGTATTTATTAATGAATATTTTCTATTGATGGCCTTTGGTTTTAGGCTCCACTCAAGTGGAAGCATCTCTATGTCTACCTTATGAACACCTTCCTAATTTTAAAAACCTCTATTAGGCCATCCCTCAGCCTTCTCTTCCCTAGAGAAAATAGCCTCAGCCTGTTTTGTCTTTTCTGCTTGATGTAACCTCTCAGTGTTACTTGTAAGCAGTTGCTTTTTTTCATAATTCACATCTCTTTTCCACAACACCATGATTTAACAAATAATAGTAATCTATGGTCAGTGATAGTTCTGTGTATTCTTTGTGAAAAATAAAACTGTCCTTTGTCAGGTCCAAACCAATCACCATTTCTTTTGGTTCAAACACCCTACAGTCCTTTTCAGTGTCTGCTTTATATCCAGTTCACTCCCAATTAACCAATTAGCACCTTGTTAACTCAGTACTACAACAAAGCTATTAGCTATTTACATTCTGTGACAATCATTATATCATTACACGTCATGTCCCGCATTTCCAGTTTCTACACATATGGGCTGCACCTTTATCTTCTGGATCTTCCGTTCCATTTGCTAGATAAAAAGAGTTGGATAACATGCAATTTTCATTCAGATCATACTTTTTATTTTTCTTTAATTCAATTATCTGATACAATGTAGTAAGGGCAGGCAGCATTGCTGACAAATCTTATTCACATCACAGTAATTGTAAGGAACCTCAATACTTCATAAATCCTCCATAGCACAATTCATTTATAGCAAATCTGTGACTAAGCAATTGTCTAATGGCTGGGAAGTGCTTAAAACTACTTCAAATGTGCCTTAAAGCGTGTGTATTTAATATAAAACATGGTAGAAAGTTGCACAGCTAGGAAGATTCAGCCCTAGTAAATTAACACATGGGAGATGCAAACTTGTGAAAAGACAAAGAAATCACTAATATTACCAGAGCACTATTTGTTTTATTTAGTCTCACATGGGGTGTGGGCATTGATGGCAAGACCAGCAATTTTGCCAATTAATTTGCTAATTATCCAAGCAATAATGGTGAGCTGTTCCCTTGAACCGCTGTAGTCCATATAGTGTAAGTACACCCACGGTGCTGTTAGGGAGGGAGTTCCAGGATTTCGACAACAGTAAAGGAACAACGATAGATTTCCAAGTCAGGATGGTGAGTGGCTTGGAAGGGAACTTATGGGTGGTCGTGTTCCCATGCATCTGCTGCCCTTGTCCTTCCAGGTGGTAGAGCTCGCGGGTTTGGAAGGTGCTGTCGAAGGAGCTTTGGTGAGTTGCTGCATCTTGTAGATGGTACACACTGCTGCCACTGTGCATGAGTGGTGGAGGAAGTGAATTTTTAAGGTGATGGGGGTGTCAGTCAAGCGGGCTGTTTTGTCCTGGATGGCATTGAGCTTCTTGAGTGTTGTTGGAGCTGCACTCATCCAGGCAAGTGGGGTGTATTCCATCACATTCCTGACTTGTGCCTTATAGATGGTGGATAATTCATTTTCTGCTCAATGCTGACCCCCCCACCCAACCCCCAGGATGTTGATAGTGGAGGATTCAGCAATGGTAAAACCATTGAATGTCAAGGGGCCATGGTTACATTCACTCTTGTTGGAGATGGCCATTACTTGGCGCTTGGCACTGTGTGATGTGAATTTAATTGTCACTTCACACCCCAAACCTGGATACTGTCCAGGTCTTGCTGCATTTGGACATGGACTGCTTCAGTATCTGAGGAGTCGCAAATGGTGCTGAACATTGTGCAATCATCAGGGAATATCCCCGCTTCTGACCTTATGATGGAAGGAAAGTCATTGATGAAGAAGCTGAAGATGATAACGGAAAGAACAATTTGGTCTGTTTTCCATAATATCTTTGAAAATGCCTGCACTTTTTGGACTCAGCTTATAAATTGACTGATGGAATAATGAACTCCTTCCTAGGCCTTGCAAAGGTTCAATGGTAGCACCCTCACATCAGATTTAGAAGAACAATTTGGTCTGTTTTCCATAATATTTTTGAAAATGCCTGTACTTTTTGGAATCAGCTTATAAGTTTGACTGATGGAATAATGAACTCCTTCCTAGGCCTTGCAAACAGTTCAATGGTAGCACCCTCACATCAGATTTCGAAGATTACGGGTTCAAGTCTTACTCCAGAAACACAGATCACATAATCAAGGCTAATATCTCAATCCAGTGCTGAAAGAGGTGCAGTTTTTCCAATGAGACAGCAAACTGAGGCATCATCTACTCTGTCAGGTGAATGTAAAAGGTACAACTGCACTATTCGAAGCAAGGGAGTTCTCCTGGTGTCCTGGCCAACATATATCCCTCAACCAGAATCACTAGGAAAGATTATTTGGTAATAGACCTCATTACTGTTTGGGTTGTGGGGTTGGGGGCTGGAGGCGGGGGCTTGCTGTGTACAAATTGGCTGCTGCATTTCCTACATTACAACAGCAACTACATCTCAAAACTTCAAAAAGTCCTTCATTGGCTGTAAAGCACTTTTGAATGGCCTGAGGTTGTGAAAGGCACTAGATGAATGCAAGTCCTTTTCCCCAGAATGATTGTCCATGACATTGTAACAAATGAATTTTGAACTTTCTCCAGTAGTTAGGAGCCCAAATACAAAATTGCCCCCACATTTAGAACTAGTTGACACTTAATGAAAATACAATTGTTATCTGCCAATGTGCACCTTTGTTACTGTACCTTATGTACTGTAAATGATGTATGGTAACCTACAACTTGGCATTATTCTTCTAGATAAATGCAGCTTGGCATTGTTAAGCTGCTAAGCCCCATTATGTTTAATTCAGCAGAAAATTATTGGGGTAAAGAATATTTTTGATGTAATCGACACTACTGGAAAAAAAAGGATCAGACTGGAAAGTCATGAGTAAACTATTACAATTAGCTTGAGTATAATTCTTGGATCAGCTAGAAATCTAGACATCAAACTATCCCTTTTGATTATAAAGATATGCCAAGTTAGAGCTTTTACCTTAAGCACCACAAACATTACATGCAAACAAATGATATTGAGTACAATCTTTATATCTCCCCACATAAGTAGTACTGGCCAAATTTATGTTATGTATTGGCTAGCTAACCCTCCGCTCTATTATGCGCACAATTGCCTGAATAACATTTTAAAAATGTCTTTAGTTTTATCCAAACTTTCTCTTATCAAACATTTGAGTCCTTTCAAAATGTGTGGACTTGGAGAATTATGCATGTGCCGTCACTAAAATTTTGATAGAGATCTTCATTGAATTTTAAAAATGCATTGAACTGTCGGTATTTGGTTTAAAGCCATATGAGAACTGGAAAGCATTTTTCACCTTACTGATAGTGGCCTGACATGGAGCAGGCTCTACAGAAGCATAACAAGGTAACGTGAGACATGGTTCAACAGCTTCTCAGTGCGAGAGAACACTCGTACACAGTTTGCCAGATTCTCTATCTTTCAGTGGATCTAAATTGTGTTTTTAATGTATATTCAGGCACGAATGCATTTTTGTGCTGTCACAAATGCAAGTTGTGTAAAGGTAGATTTTGCTCTGCGTTAAATATTTTTGGCAATGGGCATTTGTTTATGGTGCTAATCAACGCTTCTGGAAAGAAGGGCAAAGACCCAGGCATCCAGGGTGATACAGCACTGATCATTTTATCATATTTAATGTAAGGGGAAGAAGCTTTAGAACCTTGTGTCCTCCACATACAGACCAGGGAAAATGCTGGCAGCACAAAGTATAAAAGAACATTGCAATTTGAATATTAAATGGCCAGTGCTGATTAGCATGGGCTGGAATTGGAAAATTATGCCTAGATTTCACTTTATGCATTTGTTTAAACTTTGAATTGAAATTACTTCAACAAAATTTACTATTGGGTTGATATGGTCATAATAGTTTACTGAGTTGGTTAGTAGATATATTCCTTCACTATTACTGTTATCCTGATACTTAAATGCACACCTTTTGGCATTGATAGACCTCACTGTAAAAATGTATTAACAAACAGTAAATTTACCATGGAATTTTCATGTCTGGGTGCATTTCTTTCTCTCATTACACTTGGGATGCATTTTTAAATGGTTTATAGTTACTGATTATTGTTCATTGATGGTAGCAATGAGCTTACAAGTAGAACAACAGGGGTTAAATATTAGGGGCGAGCAGTTATTTTACAGACTGCAATAAAATATACATTCATGTACCGCAGATCATTGTTCATTGATGGTATGCCACAAGCTTCTCCATCTACAACAGGCCTCAGTTTTTTTTATCACATGCCATTTGTGATGTAAATATGGTTACCTCCTGTACATGAATAATTGCTGCACACACCATTGTCACTGTAAAGAATGCTGTTGTACATCATTCTGTTGGAAAGCTAACAGGCCCTGACACCAAACTTTTCATGGGGGGATCTCCCATTTGGACTGGGGTTGGGGAGGGTTTCTCTATTGGGGGGAGGTTGTTGACCTTTGGGGTTTTCTTCCACAGGGAGAGGGAGAGGCAGAGACATTGGGTGTATTCAGGGCTGAGTTGGACAGATTTTTGCTTGTTGGGGGATTGGGGGTTGCAGGGGAAAGGTTCGGGTTGGTGCCATGCTCAGGTCAGCCATTATCTTGTCAGGTGGCAGGGTGGGCTTGGTGAGCCGAATGACCTCCTAGTTCTTATGATCTTGTATTCAATGTTAATGTTGTCAAGGACTGGTCCTTAAATATCAAACCTTGTTGTAGCAGATCTTAATTATGATAAGGTGGTGAGTACTCCAGAACATTAGTAAAAGCCGATATTTGTCTGTCCTATGCACCAATTTAGACAACTCAGAATTCGATAGTATGCCTAGAAGATTGGTTATGAGATGATAAATATTTGGAATAAATAATGTTTTTGCATATCTATTTTAAGCAGTTTTACTTGATATCCACTAGCTCCACCTGCCTTATTTACACTGAAATAATATCCCAGCCAAGGCCTGACCGGTGATTTATAAAAGCTTAGCAGAGCTTCATTGTGCTTGTACTCTATTTATATAGCCAAGGATCCCATAGGTGTTTTTTAACTTGTCCTGCCACCTTCAAAGATTTGTGTACAAACACTTCCAGGTCTCTTTGTTTCTGTACTCCTTTTCAAATTGCACCAATCAGTTTATATTGTCTTGCCTCTGTCTTGCCTCTGTCTTCCTACCAAAATGCACAATTTCACACCTACCTGCAATAAGGTACGTCTGCCAAGTGCCTGTTCATTTAGGAAGATGAAACATGAGTAGTCCATTTCACCCCTCAAGCCTATTCCACATTCAATGAGATAATGGATAATCTGCGACCTGACTCCATTCACCCACCTTTGCCCCATATCCCCTAACTCATTTGAGTAACATTTGAACAACTTCAATGGGAACCATGGGTTCCACAATAGTTACAGATGGAACATCATTTTCTTGGGATATCTCCACTCTTCTCAAATGATCCACGTGTTCGTAGGTGATCCAGCCCTCCAAATCTACGTGGTATGACATAGGTGCAGTCACAGAAACTATTACGCCAAGTAACCAACTCGGTCCACCACTGAAGTTTCATAAATATACTGCTTCACCAACAGTAAATTCTCGCTCACGACTATGCAAATCATGAGTCGCTATTTGATTCCCTTGAATTTTCTCAACCTTCCCCTCCAAATTGGGAAGTGTCAGGCTTAACCTCATTCGAAGGCAGGGTTTCATAAGTAACCCTGAAGGTGTTGAACCTGTAGTAGTGTGGGGGGTTGTTCCATAGTGAAACAGGAAACATGAAAGTTTAGTCTCCAATGATCCTCTTGATAATTTTTCACCCCAGCTTTAAAGGTCTGTACTGCTCTCTCAGCTAATCCTTTAGACAACAAATGGTATGGTGCTGTCTTTATGTGTTTAATACCATTTAGGCTCACAAATCTTTGAAATTCAGCACTAGTAAACACAGTACCATTGTCTGAGACAATTACTTTTGGCAATCCACGTATAGAAAAGCTTTAGCGTATCTTTTCTATAGTCGCACCTGACGTTGGCGACCTAACCTTGTAAACGTCTAGCCCTTTGAAATGTGCATCAATTATTAGTAGGATCATGATGCCTAGAAAAGGACTAACGTAACCTACGTGCGGTCTCACCCAGGGTCTACCAGGCCATTCCCACAGGTGTAGTGGGGCCGCAACAGGTAACTTCTGCAGTTGTGGCATTGTATACAGTGTTTAATCACCTTCTAATTTCACGATTCGTCCAGTTTTTTATCTGCCTTGCGCAGACTGGCGAGGAATCCAGGAAGTTCATCACTAATACACTCTCTTGGGGAATTGGGGCATGTTCACTGCTCTCTTGCAAAGGAAAGTGATTTAGGGCATCAGCATTGGCTATATGCATCCCTGGTCCATGCCCTGCCACCAAATGTAATTTTGCGTGATCATCTTCATTCTTGAGATTCCCAGATGTGCGCTGTGCAACTCTGCTAAGAGTGATTCCCTTCTTTGTGAAGGAACAATTACTCATGCACCCCATAATATGATACCATCCCAACTGCTCAATTCATCCCTTAGAGTGAAGGATGGCTTCATCAGGGACTGGTTCCTGGGGCCATCTTTTCAGTGCTTGGTTGCTCGCTCCAGACAGGACTGGATCACGATTCGTCCAGTTTTTTATCTGCCTTGCGCAGACTGGCGAGGAATCCAGGAAGTTCATCACTAATACACTCTCTTGGGGAATTGGGGCATGTTCACTGCTCTCTTGCAAAGGAAAGTGATTTAGGGCATCAGCATTGGCTATATGCATCCCTGGTCATTTATATGTGGATAAAATTAGAGCCCATCTTTGAAGTAGTGCAGAAGCTATGGGAGGGATAACTTTTTCTTCACTGAACAGATGGTTTACGATCAGACATTATCGTAAAGTGTCGGCCATGTATGTATTGATGGAATATTTTAACTCCAAAAATAATTGATAATCCTTCTTTCTCGATTTGCGAGTACCCTTTTTTGGACGTGCAAAGGGCCCTTGACATGTAGTCAATCGGCCTTTCTAAATCATCATCCATCTTGTGCGATGGTACCACACCATAGGGGATGCATCGCAGGTTAGCACCAGTTCTTTTGTCAGGTGACAGTGTATTAACAAGTGCAAGAGTTTGAAGAGTGCAAGAGTTGTTTAACTTTTGTGAAGGCTTCTTTGTGGGGTGACTTCCAAACTCAACACTGGTTTTTCTTTAATAATGAGTGTAGAGGGACTGGGACTATTGATAAGTTGGTTAGGAATCGACCATAATAATTAGCCATACCTAAGAATGACTTGAGTTCAGAGACAATTTTAGGCAAAGGTGCCTCCTTAATAGCTTTATTTTTTTCTACCGTGTGTAACCCTTGGGCATCCACCCAGTAGCCCAAATAAACGACTTCATTTGCCTGAAAGATACACTTTTCATTTTTCAAGCGCACCCTTGCTTCCAAAAATCATTTCAAGACTTCCTCCAAACTAGCCAAGTGTTCAGCTTCTGTGAACCCTATTATTAGGACATTGTCCAGGTAGGCCTTGTAGCAAACTCTCCATCATCCTCTGGAAAATCACATAGGCCGAAGAAACACCAAAGGGCAGACACGTGTATTGATATAACCCTTTGTATTGATATAACTCTCTGGAGGTATCATCCTGTGCCAGCTGCTGATGCACGTGACTCATATCTAGTTTAGTATAAGTTGTCCCTCCCACTAATTTAGCATAGAGATCCTCAATCTTAAGGATAGGGCACTTGTCCAACTTGGCAGCTTTGTTTACTGTTAGATTATAGTCCCCGCAGATCCAGATGGTCTGATCCAGTTTTAAGACAGGGACTATAGGTGCTGCCCACTCTGAGAAATGAACTGGCTGTGACCCACCACCGCAGCCCCCCCCACAAATCTCTCTAATCTGTTCAATTCAGTGTCAACTTCTCCCTCAGAGCATACGGCACCAGCCTTGCTTTAAAGAAACGAGAAGCTGCCTCCAAGTCAACGTAGATCTTAGCCTGTAGGCCTATGATTCTCCCCAGTTTGTCTTGAAAAACCCTGTCATATTTCTTTAGCAGCTCTGGCAGTCCCCCTTCTTGTAGCTGGAAAATCTCAGACCAGTTTAGCTTAATTCCTTACAACCAATCACGACCTAGAAGGCTTGGTCCTTCGCCTTCTACTACCATCTCTGGGAATTGTGCTGTTTGGTGCTTATAATAAACAGGTACAGTGATAATATCTTTCACTTGGATAGCTTCACCAGTATAAGTTTTCAATTTGGCTGAAGTCTGCTCCAAATTAAACTGTTGAGTGCCCTTGTTTAAATATTTGAAGGTGTGCTCTCCCACTACAGTGGTTGAAGCACCAGTGTCCACTTCCATCATTAAAGGTTTTCCATTTATCTGCAGAGTAACAGTGATTGGCTCTGTCTTCCCTCATTTTACATTAAATGGGAGTAAATATCAGAATTGGTGGTTTCTGGTTCTTTCACGTTATGTACTTCGATTAACTTATTTTACTGCCTGGGAGTCTGTTTCAATCTTGCTTTACATTGCTTCAGTAGGTGCCCTCTTTTATGTGCAAAAATAGCACCCCACCTCTTTGAAAGGGCAAGATTCAGGAGTATGACTGCTTCCACATCAGTAACAATTCATTTTCGGATTTGCTGCTCAACTGTTTCCTGTATTTATTTTAAATTTTTGGGTAGCAGGGATGGCCTCCCACTTTGTGGCAGAGTCCTGGCTTTTGGCACCACAGCCGGCTGTCCGTTTTCGACTCAACTGGAAAGCGGCCTCATTGTGTGCATCTTGTATAGCCTGTGCATCCCATTCGGTGCTTTCCATCGTGAGTGCTACTTCCAATGCTTCTTTAAATTCAAGGTTTACTTCAGCCAATAATCGCCACTGAATGGCATCATCTTGCACACCACAGACCAAATGATCTCGGAGCATTTCGCTTAGGGTCTCCCTGAACTCTCAGTGTTCAGTCAGTTGTTTCAATTTTGCCACATTTGTAGCAATGGTCCCCCGTGGGGCTCTAACCCTCGAATTAAACCTGAACCTCTGCATGGTGACTGAAAATTTGGGTTGAAAGTGTCCCTTAACAAGGTCTATCAATTCATCAAAGGTCTTTAAATCAGGGTCGTTCAGGGCCATCAAACTTTGGATTAAATTATAGGTTTTACTCCTGCAAAGGCTTCGGAGAATTGCTCTCCTCTTTTCCTCCACCATTACTTCGTTTGCATGGAAATAGAATGCAGGGTGTTCTACATATTGACACCAATCCTCCGTGGATGGTTCGAAGGGATCAATCCTACCAAAATGTGGCATTTCTGGTGAGTATATCTTCCTTTAAACAAGATACTCACAGTCACTGGAAGAGGGACAATGCCGGGCCTGATTTATCCTCATCACCAGTTTGTTATGGGCTTGATTTTCTAGACAAGTTTCACAATAGAAATATAAAACTTTATTTACAGACAGCATCAGCAGTTACATGCTTCCATCAAGCTCCACAAGCAGAAGAAGAACTCTCACTCAAAGGTTCCCCGTGCTTAGAGCTGACCTGTTCACACTGTCACGTGATACTATACAACATAATAAGTCTTAAAGCTACTGTCACTACATTCCTTAAAGCTACAATTACTACAATTGCTCTTTTTAGGGTGACCTTGCATTGTTCGTACTGACCACCTTGATGATGTTCACTTTGAGACAGGTCCCCATAGAAGATCTGATTGGGGATTCTGTAGCTAGCCATGTGGGAGACATATAATATCTTGAGGGATCTTGACAGGATGAATGTGGAGAGGATGTTTCCTCTTGTGGGAAATCTAGAACTAGGGGGTCACTGTTTAAAAATAAGGGGTCACCCATTTAAAACAGAGATTAGGTGAATTTTTTCACCCAGGGGCCTGTGAGTCTTTGGAACTCTCTTCCTGAAAAGGAGGTGGAAGCAGAGTCTTTGAATATTTTTAAGGCAGAGGTGGATAGATCCTTGGTAAGCAAGGGGAAGATAGGTTTTCGGGCGTAGGTGGGATGCAGATTTCAGGCTACTATCAGATCATCCAGGATCTTATCAAATGGCAGAGCAGGCTCGAGGTGTGGAATGGCTTACTCCTTCTCCTTGTTCATATGTTTGTATGAATTCTCTGGAGGATGGTCTTCAAGCTGTTTAACCCTGCACGACGAAGCTTGTTGTTTGTAATTTTGTCTTGCCATCGAATTCTCATGATGGACCCCAGGTGTCTTTGGTGGAAGTGTTCCAGAATTTTAATGTGGTGGCTATGGCAGATCCAGGATTCTGCGCCATGCATCAGGGTGGTAAGGACAATGACCTGGTAGAGTTTGAGTTTAGTCTTCAGCTCAATGCTGCTTCCGGACACGACCATGAAGTCGACCAAAGGCAGAACTTGTATTCTGGGTGTGTGTGCTGATATCTTCATCAATAGTGACATCCCTAGAGTGCACACTACCTTGAACCTGGTGCCATCAACAGTTATGTCTGGTTTGTGTGCCTGGCGCTGGCTGAAGCATAATTTTGGTCTTGGGGTCACTGGTTTGGGGATCAAGGTTTTTGGCAGCAGTCAAGAATTTGTTTTCCATAGTCTGGATGCCTTGTTGTAGGCAGCCAGCACACATACAGAAGCTCTCTGATTACTGCATCTGTGACTTTGATGGAGGCACACAGTCTGGAGAGATTGAAGAGCTTCCGTGAGTGGAACTAAATGTTGCTGTTTGCAGGCATGTCCCTGGTGGCTTCCTTAAGCATTGCAGCAAAGAAGAAATTGAAGAGTTGGGGAGCCACACACATCCTTGCTTTACGCCGCTTGTTTCCACAAAGGCATTAGACCACTTCAGGGAATGGAGGGATATGGGGTGCAGACAGGAAAGTGGAGTTGAAACCCAAGGTCAGCCATGATCATACTGAATGGCGGAGCAAGCCATATGGTCTATTCCTGCTTCTATTTCTCATGTTCTTATGTTCTCCCAGCCACGATATGCTGGGCAGTTATGTAAGAAGTAGGCTTTGTTTAGACCACCTTTTATCAGTCCCTCCAGTGAGAAACAACCAGATGTCCAAGCAGCTGTGTCATCAGCACTTGCTGATTGACATTGATGTAGCTTCCAGATACATCTAGCGACTGACCATCATCTAAGGACCACCTACGTGCAGGATGAGGACTACTGCTTCCAGTGTGACTGCACCTGTCACCTTGCCCCCCTCACCCCCTTCCCATTACCATGGGGCAATTAGGGATGGGAAACAAATGCTGAAGCAAAATACTGCGGATGCTGGAAATCTGAAGTAAAACAGAAGAATGCTATAAATGCTCAGCAGGTCAGGCAGCATTTGTGGAGAGAGAATCAGTTAATTTTTCAAGTCAGTGACCTATCATCAGAACCCCGATGGATAATGAGGGGATTAGATGCTTTCTTTGCTTTCTATTTCCCTTCTTGTATAAAAATGTTCTGATGAAAGGTCATTGGCCTGAAACGTTAACTCTGTTTCTCTCTACAGATGCTGCCTGCCCAGTTGGGAACAAATGCTGGCCTTGCCAGTGATGCCCACATTGCATGAAAGAATGAAAAAAGGACTTGATTTTAAGTCTGTCGGTCACACTTTGCAGCTAAACTTATGGTTGTGGAGGAAGGTTGCATGCTGTTGCTCACGCCTCCACCACCACCCCGCCATGCAACTCCCCCCCCCCCCCCCCCCCCCCCCCCCCCACCACCCAGCCAACCAACCAGTCTCTTGGCTGCTTTTGCACGATTCCACACTCAAGGAGGATCCAAGCTGTCTAGGTAGCTTGGCAGCTGCAGTGGATGGCCGGTACAGCTTGTTTCCCTGCTTTTGCCCTTTGCTGCATTCCACACTATAACTGAGGTTCAAAGGTTGTGAGATGGCCCTCGTCTTGTTTACCAAATAGGTCCTAGCTAATGCCTTTTGTGCAAAAAAGGGACTGAACCCTGATCAAAAGTCCTCTCTGGATCTACAGCCTCTCACTTAAAGTCCTATCCACCCCTTCTCAATGTGAACATTGTTAATCTCAGATGTTGGAAGTGTGAAACAAAGTCCATTGCACCATGGAAGGCGACACCTACAAGTATTTTGGTGCTTTCAGCGGATAAGGCACAAGGGATTAAACATACATCAGCTGTAAAATAATATTCTTAGGACCTTTGCAGGGTTACTGATTCACTTCTGTGATTTGACCTTGATCAACATTCACACACAATCCTCTCTGGGGCAGTCATTTTCAGAAAAACCCTTATTTATGGATCTAAGGTCTGCCTTTGTCATGCTAGCCTGTAACAGAGCTCCACGCATCTGATCTGTTACAGTCTTCCACCTCTTCCAGGCTCATGACAGGAAGATGCAATTGGACTGAATTTCACTCAAGTTTGTTTTCTTTTGGACCACTTAGAAAGAGAGGGAAAGACCCTCTCAAATAATGTGTTCTGGCTGCACAAGTCAATGATGAACACCAAATGTAAAGATCAAAAACAAAATATAAAGTTTAAAACCAAATCAACCAAGAGAGAGGAGAAGAGAGAAAACAACTTGACTACTCATTCAGTAATATCAAATGGCTTCCCCGCAATTCACATGATAAAATGGCTTGGACGCATCTTATGCACGGAATTTTCCATTTTACAGGAGAGATTGCCGCAAATGACTGATGGTGTACAAGTATACATTTTACTCAGTTCTTGCAAAATTATAGTTTTGCGAGGAAAAATTAAATATTTACCACTGAGCATTTTTTCCTCAGGACAAAATTTAGTTTCATAAGGAAGATTGTTTATTTGCGAAAGAAAAAGATATTAATTTGTGGCTTGAGTTCCTGGAAAGCCATACTGTGCCAATAACTCACAGGTAATGGGTTTCAAACAGAATTGAATTGCAGGGGAGGTTTTTTGGTGAGAGATCAAGTCAAGTTTGATTTTCGCTGCACAATTTGGAGATCAGATTTCACAATTCTGTGATAACTGGAATCTGAAGCCTTGTTACAAGGAGACAAATGGCCCTTACCAAATATGTAACAAAATGCTATTGTTCCAATCCTCATGGGACAATGGTGATGTCAACTGTAGGATCCAATTGTCCATGGTTGAATGATGTAGATGTGGATATTAGATTAATATGAAATTCTTGAATAATTTCCTTCAAGAGTCAGAGGTGAACTTCACAAGAGTTTTATCCCTTTTATATTTTTAACCTTCAATTATTTGCCTACCTCAGGAGATTGAATTAATTGAAAAGAGGTCATGTTAGTGTAGTCTTTGTATTGTCTGTTGGGAAATGTAGGTTCAATGGACTGAATGGCTTGTCCTTTTCCATACTTTACAACTTAGAAATTACTGTTGTTGGCATTAGCACATGAAGGTCATTCCTCCATCTATTATTTTAACAGAAGTGTTAAGCCATTGAATAATTCCTGCATGTCGCATTTTTAGGTTTTCTTTACACTTTCTACAATAGCTACTTTCTTCTTCCATGTTTTTAATGTCTACATCCTTGAGAGTTTTTCATTTGTTCCAATTTCTAGGTTGACTTACAGCATTTCCTGGATAACAAACAGAAAATCTTTTTTTCAGATTACTTCAGCTATTGGTTCTATCCCAACCTCCACAGGTCCTAGTTGTTGTAGAAAGGGAACAAAGTAGCACTTCACTTGAGCTTGGTTTAGGCTTTTACTGTCATACAAATTTATTAAACAGTAATAGACAAGTGGACATGCTGTAATAGTAACATGTAGACCTGAATTTTAAAAGTAACAATGAGGCTATCAGCATTCACCATTAATAAACAGTAAATCGGGCAGCAGCTTCCAACAGCCGCACATATGCAGTTAAACACAAAAATCAGGAGGCTGTTGCCTGAGGGAACCTGCTCCTCCAGAACCTGCCAGATTATTAACTCGCAGAGGGACAATTGGCATTGAAATACATGAAGTTGATGTACTTACATGATACCCACCTAACACACCAGAAAAATTTGGGAATTTCCATTCAAGTGGAAGTGAATTTTTAATGGTGTGATGAGCCTTAATTACTAACCTCTCTGGCACTAACTTTTACAAACAAACCTTGTTTTACACTTTTTTCTGTCTTTTTTAATAAGTCTCAATCTTAATCCCATCTTTCTTCCCCTCTCTTTGCTTTACTTTCTGTACGTGATTTGGCATTAATTAACTATTTTAGCTACATTTCCTGGTTCAGACTGAGTAAGGATTCTTCAGTCTAATCAATTAAGAAGATACACAATTATATGCCCTGTTTATACAGGTCCCAGATCCCTGGTAAAAGGCATTGTGCTATTTTGGATTTCAAAACACTAGTGTAAAAGCCCATAGCAAATTTGTGTGCATGTCTAAGTGTGGCTAGTGCTATTCATTCTCCATTGATCATAAAATCTGGGCCATTATAATTTTGATTCATTAATTTGAGATGGGCATACAGATCTATCCTCTCAAGGATAGTAACTGGAGTCAAGTTAAAAACTGTTAAATTAAAATATTTTCTCAATCAGGCAACATATTTGAGAAAATCACACAGCATGTTTGTACTTGAACTTAGTGACTAGCTGCTAACTTCAAGCAATCAACCAATTCACTGTGACCACAATGCAAATAAAGCTGGTTTATGAGTTTTTGTGAATAAAGATGGTTTTCAATTCCTCACACCATGCCAGAATTTTAAAAAGCCAATTAAGTGAATCCCAGGAGTGAATATGGATGGCTTTTTGTCTCCATGTTAGCACTATTTACTGATCGTGATGTAGAATTTGGTCACTTTTATGCTTGTCTTATGTGATTTCTGAATTCAGTTTAACATGCCAACCAGCTGTCCATTAACAATCTGCTCATATCCATACATAAAGCAGCAGCATAATTTTTCTTACACAAATAGAGATCATCAACAAGCAACCAGTCTGAATGTGGAGATGATTTTGATCCGCAACATCATTTAAATATAAATGGGAATAACAATGCCTTGTATAATTTCAGAGTAGAAATTACAGTGCACAATGTATTTGGACCAAATTGCTCTCCCCTCAATTTCAAAAGAAGTGTTAACTTGGATAACGTATATAATTTCTACACCCCTTCACCTTCAGACTCCTCATGTATCACCACTGGTGTCGTAATCCCCATTTGCCTGCTAAGTCATTATAACTCTAATATTTCCATTTAATATTATACATATCAGCCCTGAAATTATACTCCAAGATAGGAGGACATAGTTGTTTAATGCATTCACTTGAATTTTCTCTCTTGGCTGTTAAATAGATATTTAAATAGGTTATTTTCACCATTAAAATAGTAAACCCAGAATTTCTTTGTCCCATGACATAATTTCAAGTCTATCATTTACTAACCTATAAACAATATAATTTATGTATTGTTGTTAAAAGAGACATGTAGAACCTTTTCATCTTGCACTCATCAGGACACTTAGCAAGAATGCCAATATAAGGGGAAAACAACAATTTATATTGTATGAGAAGAGAGTGCTGATTGGTTGACAAGTGGACTCTGATTGGTAGAGGTGCTTCCATGGAGAATGCACCAGTGATGGTGACTGACCATTAACTGCCAAGCATTGTTTGAAAGTTAAACAAGGGAGCTTGACTTTGATTGGTCAAGGCTTGCCCTGAGGAATGAGTTAGAAAATGGCTCTCACCTATATTGTTTTTTTGTTTGAATTCTTGCCAAGTGTCCTGATGGATGCAAGATGAAAAGATTCAACATGTCTCTTTTTTCAGTAATACTCAAGTTCTATACTACCAAACAACTATTAATATAATTTATAATACATAGAATATATAAACAGTAATTAATATAGCACCTTTAACATTGTAAAACATCCAAAGGTATTGCATTATAATATTAAATTTGACATCACAGATCTATTTGACCTAGCTTTTACATCCACTGGCCTAAGAAGTAGGTTTTAAGGAGTATATAGAAGAGGAGAGAGTTGAAGAGGCAGAGAAATTTAGAAAGGGAATTCCAAAGTTTAGGGCCTAAGCAGTTGGAGGTATGACCATCAATGGTCGAGTGAAGGAAATTAAGGATGTACAAGAGGGCAGAGAGTTCTTGAGGATTGTAGAGCTGCAGGAATTATAACATAGGAAGGGCCGAGGTCATAAGGGAATTTCAAAACCAACAAGGAGATATAATATCAACTATAAAATATCTGATTAAAAGGTTCACCTGTTAGCTCTCCACAAAGTATCTTGCTAACTTGTGAACAGCCAAGATCGATTAGGTCTTACATGAGTGCCCTCAACAGGAACATGTTAGCATGTTAGTAATGAGCAAGGACTCATTGTTAATGATCCATTACATTGTTTTACCCAATATTACATGTTTGAAGCATTTACATTTAACAGATGTTAAAGATACTGGTCTGTAATTTAATGAAAATTACTTGTTGCATTTTTGGGGAGAATAATTACTGGTCTCCAATCATATAGAAACTCTCTCATGATGGGAGATAAACTGAAATGTTGGTTTCAACCTATCAGCAGTCTCTTTTACACAGTAAGATGAAATTATAATAGCCCCAGTTTCTATCTTTATAGCTTTCCTTTTACAAATTTAATGGAAATTTCCTTTGTATAACTGTAAATGATATTCCTGCAGTTAGCCTGAATCACTAGCCCAAGTATCCACTCCCTGCAGTAACAGCTCACTAAGGTTGCAGTGTGTACCATTTACAACACAAAGCAACTCAGCAAGGATTCTTCAGCAGCACCAGCCAAACCCGAAACCTCCTGCCATCTAGAAGAACAAGGGCAGCAGATGCATGGGAACATCACTACCTCTAAGTTTCCCTCCAAGTCACACAGCATTCCAACTTGGAAGTATATCACCATTCCTTCATTACTGCTGGATCAAAACCTTGGAACTCGCTAACTGCATTTTGGGTGCACCTTCACCACACAGACTGCAGTGGTTCAAGAAGGAAGTTCATGACCATCTTCTCAAGGGCAATTAAGGATAGGCAACAAATGACAGTAGCCCACAAACTAAAAATTAATTTTTGAAAAGGTTTTGACTTATAAAACCTGATAAATAATATATGTTTAGTAAATGAATTTTATCACCAGATTCCATCCTACATGACTGAGCTCCTTTTTTAAGTAGATTTTAACATGTATCCAAAGTGTGTTGAGGATACTGTTTTCTGATTCATTCAAATGCTCCTTCAAATAACTTGGGTTTTTCCTCATACCAGGGCCCAAACCAATGATAGTATTACTGCTGCTTACAAGAGGCTTTGAAAGCTTTCTTTGAAAGCCACATTATATCTGATTTTCCCTATGCTATAAAAAAAGGTTTGAATTCACATGGTGCCTTTCACATCTTTAGGGCATTCCTAAGTATTTCATCGTCAACTAATTGATTTTAAAATGTGCTTACTATTGTTAAATTGGCAGCAGTGCAGCTAATTTGCACAAAATATAGTCCCACAAACAGAAAATGATGCAAATACTGAGGGAACAGATAGCTACAGAGGTCAATGCCAAGAGTTTTCACAATATTAAGGGAACTGATAGGATAGTGTTATGGTGGTGGAACAGACTTGAGGAGCCACATTGCCTGCTATTCCTATAATTCTATGAAGGCAGCAGCCTTCCATCCTCTGTAGCCCCTGGAGTAGGTTGTTATCAAAGAAACTGTAAGGGAGTTCAACATGATTTAGCTTATACATTTGGATTGGAATGTGGATTTTATGTTTACTTTTATTTCGCATTGTAGGCAAGAGAATGACGACAGTAACAGAAGGAAGGTAAAGAATGTAGAACTGCTGGGAATTGGGAATTGGGATTAAGAATATTGGCATATATCTGGAATTATTTGTTCATGTGTATACTGGGCAGAAAGGAGCTGTCCAGGTTTCAGCCTCCCTTCCCCCTCCTCCTCATTCACCTCCTCCTCAGCTTTTTGAATGATTGGTGAGGCAGTGTTGTACAGCACATAGCCCATCACCACAAACCTTGAGACCGTATCCCCCCCACCTTTTAATTCAAATACGTTGCAGAGTTTGCACAATGCACTCAGAAAATACCATTGTGAAGTTCACAATCCTTGCAAACTCCTGTGCTTACTCAACCTGCTTGTCTCTGGCAAGAGGGGATAAGACTAAGCATAGGGATCCTCTGTGAGCTCCCTTATGCAGCAAGGCATTGTAACCTTTCAGATGTTGCAAATATCTCCAGCAAAAGCCTGGAAGGAGCCAGGCAGATAGAGGCTCATAGCCACAGTCACCATGACAGTTGCTGGCACTGCCTTCCTTGTCTTGTTGTGAGGTTGGAGTTGAGGTTGCAGCTGTTCGCAAACTTCAGTGACAACCTCCTTAGTGAACATCACATTCCTCAAACATTGGTTGTCAGTGAGGTTCAGGTGGGAGGATTTCTCCCTTAAATACCCTTTGTTGATATGTCCTACAGCTGAGAGCAGTGCTCCCCACTTCTCCCCCTGCTTCCTTGCTCCTCCCTCTTCTAGCATCTTGTCCTCTGTGTGACCTCCGATCATTCTCCTGGTCATGCTCAATGTCAAGAAAGAGCCCTACTGATCAAAACATGTTTGGAAGCAACTGCTTTATGCAGAAACCTTGAAGTTAGAGGAAAAGTACATCAGCACCTGCCAGACTACACCCTGTAGGCGTTTTAAACTTTAAGCAACATAAAAGCCCTAAAAACTTGTCAACAAACACCAACAATCAAGAGAAATAAACCAGCAACTTTAAGGAGCACGAGTGAAGCATCCTCCGTGCTGCTGAATGTTGTGTTCAACTGTGTGAAGTTAAGAAAGAGGCTGCAACGTCGTGGTTCACAATGGCACTATTGGTATCAAATCAGAAAGCTCTGAAGCACTTTCTGCTGGCCAGTCGCAAACCAGAATTGGCAGAGACCTGGGAGCAAGTAACTGTCTACTCAGTGCAGCCAAGTTGAAACTCTTTGAACGGAGAACTCTGAAAATCCAACTTTTAAACATTTGGTTCCAGCCATGCATTCCACATTGTGCCTGAGACTATTTTGGCATGCACTCTGTCTTTTGGAATAAATACATCTGAATTGTGCTTAATTAACACTTCGTTTTCAAAACAGATGGGCATCTCATTTTTTGCAGCAAGTTCTTAGGTGACCAATGAGACCTAATTTTGGTTGGGAAAAAGTGACCATAGATTGAACAGTGGATCACAGCTATCACAGGTTTGGAGAAAGACTTGCATAGTTGCCATTTACATTCAGCACCATTTAACTGGTGGAACGTAGGATGGGGATGTCTTCAAGGCTGCCAGACTTTCTTAACCTGAGCACATTGGTCCCACTTATGGACATTTATCTTTCACTATGATTCAGAGTCACTGTTAAGAGGCTTCAAATTTCTTTCTCTGACAACCACAAAATCACTTCCCAATTGTCAATTGTAAGGTGGCAAGGGTGTAAATGAGAGATGAGCGATGTGTACAACACATTAGTGTTAGTGAAGCTTTGAGCAATTTTAGGCCCATTACATTAACTTCTCTCTAATAACCTCACACTTGGTTAGTAATCATTTAAATTTATAGCCCTGATAAGTTTTATGTGAATTATTCCCTGGAAACATTTTTGTTTCCTTCAATTTGACATCTGGCAAGATTAAAAAGATTTGATTGACTTCAGTTTTGCCCTAGGGTTCTTGTATCAATGGGATTTCAACAACAGGAGTTGATTTGTCAACTGAACTCTGTTTGTTTTATTAAAATCCCTCTTAGAAACATAATAAGCAGCATTTAAAGGCGAGAATAGATCACAATAAAAAAGCACAGCTGCTGTGTAGAAAACATTGAACATCGAGCCATTTTATCCTAATGCCCACATTCATCAAGAAAAGCTAAGACATGCCCTAAACAACTAAAATTGGTTCATAATTCAACATATCTCAACAGATCCTAGCTTAGAAATGTGATGATGCCTGCCAAGGTCATCACAGAGTGTCGCAGTCAGCAGGCTGCCTCCACCTCCGCTGTGGATGTCTGGGGAGCACCAAGACATAGCGACAGGTTTAGGAAAGTTAAGAAAAAGTTGTTCCACAGCCTGGGCACGGGTGTTGATCACTTGTACATACTGCTCACAATTGTCAATAAACTCCTAAGAATGTCTCTCTGCCTATGGCTCCTTGTTCTGTGTTCTCGTCACTCAATTGTGAAACCTTTCTGCACAAGATAAAAGGCAGGTGTCTCAGTCCAGGGCCTCTTCCCTGTCCTCTGTGTGGCCTTCAGACCACAGTGATGGTCCAACCTCACACTCCCTGGAAACATTACTGATGCCTGCACTTCGGCGGTGCTGGTCATTGCTGCCGGAATATCATGGGCAGGTGCCACAGAGTTCTCTCATACTCTCTGTGTGCTCTCAGCACCTTTTGGCCCCCATCACACCAGCATCTGCAACCAGTGATGCTGTGCACCAACTCCTGAAGGGCCGCAGTGCTGAAGGCGGACACGGCATCAGAAATGTCTAAAGTTTCATGGCTGCATCTCTGAGATGGCCCTGATCATGGAGCGCAAGCGAGCTGCCCTTGGCCAGACAGGAGTTAGGCATCCTCAGAGGCTATGTGAAGATCTATGGAGTGTCCAGGAGCGTACTGGTCATCCCTCGGATGGTCAGAGATGAGTACGCTGCATGGTTGCCCTATCAGCTTGCGACATGGGGGAGACAGGTCCCAACCGGGATGCTCAGATTGACGATTGCATTTCATCATCATCCTCCACAAATCTGGCAGCTATGAGGGCTTCCCGAGCACACCTACCATGTCTAGCCAGTGCGAGAGCCTCATCCCCATCATCATGCCACTGAGGACCCCCTCACCCTCATCCCCGTCGACATCTTCCTCATTTGAGGAGATCTCTAGCTCCTCCATCTCCTCCTTAGCCAGTTCGTCTCCCCGTTGGAGTCCCAGGTTGTAAAGGGTGCAGTAGACTACTACAATGCGTGATACCCTCTGTGGACTGTATTGCAGGGCTCCAACAGACCGATCCAGGCACCAGAACTGCATCTTCAGCATCCCGATTGTCTGCTCCACCAAGTAGCGAGCTGCTGCATGAGTTTCATACCATCGCTCTACTGCAGTCTGAGGCTGCTGCACAGGTGTCATCAGCCACGGCCTCTGCGGGTAGCCCTTGTCCCCAAGGAGCCAACCCTACAGCCTCTGTGAGGCCTGGAAGACTGCAGGGATCTGCGAGCGACTCGGAATATAGGCATCGTGCACAATCCCTGCATACCTGCAGGATGCATACCAGCTGCATGTTCAGTGAGTGGAAGACCTTGTGGTTGATGAAGCTTACTGAGTGTAGCAACAAAGACCTGAGCGCCACATGAATCAGTCAATCACACCCTGCACCTGTGGGAAACCCAAGATCAGGGCGAATCCAATGGCCCTTGTATCCTGGCTGTCCCGGTCCCAGGCGAAATGCACAAAGTTGTGTGTCATGGAGAAGATGGCATCCGTGACCTCATGGATGCATTTGTGAGTGGTGGATTGTGAAATCCCATGGAGGTCACCTGTGGAGCCCTGAAAGGAGCCACTGGCATAGAAATTGAGCGCCACGGTCACTTTCACAGCCACTGGCAGTGGATGTCCTCCATGTCCCCTTGGTGCCAAGTCCTGCAGTAAGTGGCAGGTGTGAGTGACCAGGTTCCTAGACATGCACAGTCATCAGCGGCACTGGATCTCAATCATGTGCAGGAATGGCAGGCGGCATTTATAGACCCTGGGTGTCACTAGGCACCGACCAGCCACAGCTCGCTGACGCTCCTCGGCAGTGTGTGCAGGAAACCCTGTTGCCCCTTCTTTATCAGGTTGCTGCTCCTGCCTTTGCACAGCCAGGAGCCTCAGTCACTCTCTCCTCCATCTTCTATGGTCTCTGTAGTCCAACGGGCATACAGCTAGGTCACCAGGATCTATGTTCCTGATGTAGTCCTCCTGCAGCATGAAAGAGGGAGAGACGTGGTTATCATGGCTGTACTTAGCACCTTTCTTGGCCCTGTGTGACTGCCCCTTAATGCTTCCTGGAGAGTGCTGGTCACCCCTCGGATGGCCAGAAATGGATGCGCTGCATGACTGCCCTGTCAGCCTGTGACATGGGGAAGACAGGTACCAACCGGGATGCTGAGATTGCAAGGGGCTGTGAGTGCCTCCAGCAGTGACTACTACATGGCCAGTGTTGGCAAGGAGATTATTCAAAGTGTGCAGTCCAACTGCACGACGGTCCAATAAAGTGGTGGCGGACACAAATTCTGTGCCAGGGGTTGAGGAGGTTTGGTAAGGTATGAAATGCTTGGTGGTCCTTTGGTGCCTCCGTGTTGCTTGCATGGGCTGGCAGGCTAGGAGCCCAACCCCAACCATATCACTGTGGCTGCGCCTGATCTGTCTCAGTTGCAAAGGCATGGTCAGTTTATACAGGTGCCCGTAACGCGTGGCCATTTCCCTTGCTTACCCTGCCCCCCACCTCGATTGCCTGTGTGCGGGATGCAGCACCACGGCAACACTTGACCCCCCCCGACCAACACTGTTGCCTCCGAGACTGGCCATCACTTGCCCACAGGCACCTCCCCCCTCAGCAGTCGCCTCTGAGGCTGGCCAGCACTTACCCCCGACCCCGGCACCCCCGAGGCCTGTAAACAACAGGTAAACAGTGGAGAATGATGCTGCTCATACACCTCAGTTCCCCCAAAGTGAAGGCTGCCGAATACACATCACCTGCATGCTGTCGTGAAACACTTCGGCGTGCTTTCCTGCTGACATGGATGGCAGCATGGTCGGGTTTCCAAGACCCTGGCGGGATGGCCTTTTAATTATATGCTGATGTATTACAATTAGCTCCCCGCCAACCGATGGTGGGAAATGCAGCCTACCTTTGGTGGGATGAGTGGATGATCGCCACCTCCCTTCACGCTGTCGTGAAGCAGGTCACGCCATATTTTCCATGCATGCTCCCTATCACGCCTGCTGCCAGTGGTCTTGGAAAATTCCACCCCTAGTGTGCCTTGGGGCAGTCTATTCCAGCACCATGAAACCTTCCCTTCACCCATTCAGGCCAGAACCCAATTTGAAAGCCCCCACTCCCCACCCCAGGAAACACCAGTTACCTTGATTCAAACTAGCACAGGGTAAGCCAATTACATTGAACTGTTCAGAGACATTTTTGTCTGAAAGGGACAGAAAGTGAAGGACAAGATAGCTAAAAGAGTCATAAACAACAAAAACACATGAATTAAATACAACACTTAACTACATATCGGTGACAATGTGGAATAAAGCTCAAGTGAAAGGAAATGTTATACTGTTCTGGAAAATCCACTTTTCATCAATCCCCAGTTGCACCCTCACAGACAAGGATGTGGAGAATATGTAGACAACCAAGGCTGCAGCTCCTGCTATCTTAAATTCTCCTGGAAATGGAGGCACATTAGTATTTTGCACCCATATTCAATAGTAGCATAGAAAATGTCTTCCATCTTCAAAATGCGTCAGTCTACATTCTTGTTCTACATAGGAACATAGGACTTAGGAGAAGGAGTAGGCCAGTCAGCCCTTAATCCCTGCTCTGCCATTCAATTAGATCATGGCTGATCTGGTTGTGTCTCGAATTCACTTTCTGCCTGACCCCATCATCCGTGACCTCCATTATCTATCACAAATCTATCTAATTCAGCCTTGCATAAGTTTAATGACCCAGCATCCGTTACTTTCTGGGAAAGAAAATTCCACAGTCTAACAATCCTCTGAGGGAAAAAATTCTCCCCATCTCCATCTTAAAAGGGAAACTTCTTATTCTTAAACTGTGTCCCTTAGTTCTAGACTCACCCACAAGAGGAAACATCTTCCAGGTATCTCCCCTGTCAAGCCCCGTCAGGACCTTATATGTTTCAATCAGATCACCTCTCATTGGTCTAAACTACAGTGGGTATATGCCCAACCTTTTCAACCTTTCTTCATACGATAAGCCCTTCAAGAGTTGCGTGAACCGTCTTTGAACTGCTTCTAATGCAATTATATCATTTTCAAATTAGGAGACCAAAACTGTACACAGTGCTCCAGAGGTGATCTTACCAACATCAGGTGTTTGTCCTGTCCAGAACATGAATGGGCAATTTAAACAGGCGCCAGCTGTGGTTAGAATTGAGCATGCTACCAACCTTAGTCATAAAGTTGTGGGGCAAGATTTGTCACCCCATAAGCCCCTGTGCGGAAATTTGCATGGCCGGCTGATGTGCCAATTTGCCATCACACTCTTGTCCCCGGGCCATTTTACTGAAAGCAGAATGGACTGTGGGAAGTGGGGGAGGTTGAGTGGTGAGCAGGGCTACACACTTACAAGCATCAGGTAGCCAGCTGAAATAGTTAAAGGCCTATTGAGGCATATTATCAGAGGTCGGCTGGAATGTTCCACTCGGCCTTTGGGTCCCCTCAAATCACCGGAGACTAGGCCAGCTGCCTGGAGGTGGACTCCCCGGTGGCAGAGCAGGGTGGGTGGGAGGCGGGGGGGGCAGTACTTCATGCATACTTTGAAGCCCTCCCTGCCTGCTTACCCTCGGCTACAGCCACAGACCGCCCTGTGGAAGGGCCCCCAGCCACTCCAAGTGGGTGGCAGAGCTGCAAAGGGCATTTTTAAATTTAAGATCTTTAGAAGTTGGAGATTTGGAGGTGCCCCCCCCCCCTCTCTTAACTGAACTGCAGTCTACTGCTCCTTCCAAGATAGTGGGTCTCCTATTGGCCCTCCAGCTTTGAAGACCTGCCCAACATCCTTAATTAAATGGCAAGGCCACCCTCTGGCCACCAATGGCCAATTTGGGGAAAATCACTGCTGGGTGACTGTTTCCTACAGATCGTGATCTCCATTTGATCCCCAAAGTGTCCCGACCTGAAGGATAAAATCTTGCCTGTGGGTTCGTCACACTTAATTACATTTCCTACATTACAATAGTGATCACGCTTCAGAAAGTGCTTCACTAGCTGTAAAGCGCTTTAAGACATCCAGTGGTCATGGAAAGTACTGTCTAAATGCAAGTTTTTTTTTTCTTTTTTCCAGAGACTTGAATGCACAAAACCCTATTCTGTTGCATTGACAGATGTGCTGTAGTTTGAATGAGATGTCAAATCTATACCTTCTCAGCTGAACATAAAAGATTTGAAGAGGAGAAGGGGGGTTCTTCCCCACTGTTCTGGACAATATTTATCCTTCAATCAACCGTTTGGGTGATCTTGCTCTACACAAATTGGCTGCCACGCTTCCCACATCACAACAATGGCAGTAAAGCACTTCGGGACATCCCCAGCTTACGAAAAGTTCGAAATAAATGCAAGTTCTTTGGAGAATGGTCAACTTTCGCTTGAGGTCAGTAATTAGGTGCTGTTGCAGCAATGATAAGCATTGTGTCAGTCGTGAGAGAATTTGCGAAAGGTAAATGCTACAAAGTAAAATTTCAGAATCCTGATGGTGGCAGATGGCCACATCAAAGTGGGAATTATGTGCTGAGGCATAGGACGAGCTGGGCGTCGGTGTCAGGAACAAATATTGGCCTGAGTTTTCTGGTCAGCAACCAAACAAGGGTTTGTTTGCTGTTGACTTTGAAGAAAGCTGCAAAAAAAACCTAACAATCCCTGTGACATGGATTTCCCCTTTCCCGATGAGAGTTTGAACCTAGTGCAAAGTCTAGGGAATCTCTAGCTATCCAGCAACAGTGTTGTTATCAGGGTAAGCAGCCAATCACATTGAAGTACTCTCACAAACAGCAGACCAGGAACTAAAATGCACTGAATTTTTCATTTTTAAATAAATATTGCACAGAAAGCAAAATAAATGTTTGGGGCATATACGTAAAGTAAAAGATGAAATATCATAAACAATTTCAAAGAAGTAATTTTCTTTATCATAATGGATACATTTGACATACAAGAAATAAAGAATCGCTCTTTCAAGGCCACTGAGACAGTTTAGCTGTAATTAGTTTAGTACACCGTTAAAGGCCCATTACACCTCATTTGACAATGTGCAACTTTTGTCAAGGGTTTTTATAATGGGGCAAAGAGCAAGGTGGAAGTTTTCATCAGTTCCCTGCTTTCTATTTGATTGCAGCCTGATGGGACCTGGAACTGCACACCTTGTGGAAAGCATTGAATGACTGACAGCAATTCACTGTGTTTAACGGCACATATACGGACTCCAGGGGCTGAATTTTCTGGTTGGTGGGGGTGCGGAGTGGGAGCTGGAGTGGGCGTGGGTGGACATGGACACAATTGCCGTTCGCGATCTGGTCCACGCCGCCATTTTACACAGGCGGGCCAATTAAGGCCCTCCCAGGGTACTTCACAACTCCTGTGCACAGCAGGAGCGGCGGGCAGGCAGCAGCAGACACACTCAGCCCGCTGGGTCCTATGGCGACCTGGCAGCCTATATAAAGGAAGGCGCCTGGCAGCCTTGAAAAGGCTGCTCACAATGGTTGGGCGAAGGGCTGTGCAGAGGGGCAATGAAGGGTAGGCCATACAGGGCTGGCCAGGCTGGAGGGTAGGCCATTGGGCAGGCCAGGCTAGAGGGTAGGCCATCGGGGCAGGCCAGGCCGGAGGGTAGGGCGGGGGACCAGTGTGCCCCTCATTTTTCTGATGACTGCCTTGCTGTCCTCCTCAGGGAGGTGGCAGCACGACGGGAGATGCTGGTTCCCCAGGATGGGAGGAGGAGGCCCCCCCAACATGACGAAACATGCCTGGGAGGAGGTGGCGGAGGTGGTGAACTCCCATGATGTGGTGCGGTGCACCTGGATCCAGTGTTGCAAGCACTTCAACAACTTGTTGCACTCTGGCAGGGTGAGTACCATGTTGGCGATGGTCATATAACCCAGCAAGTTGGCTTACACCCCTGCTGCCACCCGCCCCCCAAATCTGAGTGTAGTGACTGCATTGAATCATTGATGGCATGTGTTATTTGCTGGGTGGGCCAGCAGATATTGCTCATGCCGAGGTCACCCTGAGAGGGTGGTGAAGAGATGGGTTTTGCACCCCCCAGCATGTGGTACACTGAGACCCACATGACTGTTTTGGGGGTAGCCTGGAGCAGCTGCACCTAGGCGCAGTGTTTGAGCTGCAGGACGTGTCCAAGTGAGGGTGATGACAGGCTGGGAGGGGAGCTTCAAGGTGGCATGGGGGGTGGGGAGCAGACCTAGCATTTTTGTAAGAGTGTTCGGCAGCAGCGGGGTGGGGAGGCACTGGAGTCCTGATATGTTCCACTCTGGTTGGGGTGGGCTGTGCGTGAAGAGACTCCATGTGCAATTTTCACTAATCAATGTTCGCCTCTCATTTTCAGAAGAAGAATGCTTATAACGCGGCAGAGCATTGCGAGGACTGGCGGTGGCCAGGCGCAGATCGCCATTCTTAGCCAGTTCAAGCAGGACACCCTGGATTTGGAGAGGCGCCATGCGCCCAGGTCCACTGGTATTGGTGAGGCTGGGGTGCCACGGTCAGGTCAGCATTGTTCTCCCAACAGCTGAATGTTAATTGATTTAATTTTGCAACATGGCTTGACCATTGGTGATGGAAGGATGAGCGCATAATGATCTGGGGGACAGGGATGCACATTGACATTGTCTCCAAGTTAGCTGATCCACTGTCCTTGTTCTTCCTTTCAGCATCATCGGAGCAGGGCCGTTAGGAGGAGCAGCAGTGGCCCCCTCTCACGCCTGAGTTCCCTGAAGTCTCGGACTCACCAGTGTCTTACCATCTCTGCCAGGCAGGCACCAGCACAGATACTAGCACCAAAGTGGGAATTCGAACATCAGCTAGTGTCCCGGGGCACCGTGGTGAGAGTGCTTCACAGTCACTGGAGAAGCTGGCAGAGACAGAGAGTGCCCATGGCGCCAGCAGTCAGAGGACTACAGGGGACCAGGCACATGCTCAGTTGGTGCCTGATGATGTGCCTCTAGAGTCGTCCGTGATGCAGCAGGGGCAGGAAATGAGGCCGGGTGTGCAGGAGCATCTAGGTGAGATACATGAGGCTATGCTTGGCTTGGTCTCCGTGGTGGAGGAGTCTATGTGGACCATCACTGATGCAATGAGTCTCATGGCCGAGTGCCATGAGTCCACCATGGAGAGAGTGGCGACTCTCGTGGCGAGGTTCCTCCAGGAGACCCATCAAGGCTTCCTGGGATGTGCTCTGACCAGCAAGCTCTCACATCGGCATTGACCTCAGCTGGTCAGTGCCAGTATGGGAGATGGTCTGGGCAGTAAGTTTCCCAGCTTGGTGCCCATCCATCCATGGTGAACAGGGAGGTCTGAAGCGACCTCACGTCGGGGCAGCAGCTGCCTGGCATCTCTGCGGGCACCTCTCAGGGTGCTCCAGATGAGGGGGGCAGCTCCTCCGCCCCTCTGCCAGTGACTGTTGCATCCGGTGAGGCTGCGACGGCTGGGGAGATGCCAGCTGTGGAACTGGCAGCTCCCAGGCGGGGCCAGCACAGGCTCCATGGGCCAGAGGACGGCCGCCAAGGTCATTGAGGCCAACAGGACAGCAGAGTCCGAGCGATGGGACAGCACCAAGACGTAGCACCCGGAAACGAAAACAGAAAGTACCTTAGGCACACCACGGGTTTTTCACCGGTGCTTTTTTGTTGGCCTAAGATGTGGTCCTTATGATTTTCTTTGATTTGTAACATTATTGTCTTTTTTTTTGCATAACTTTGTTTGTTTGACATATTAAATTCAGGTATGTCTTCATGGCTGAGGGTGCCTCCTTTCTTCTGCAGGTGAAAGGTTTCCAAAAATGTAATGAGTGCTTTCTTGGACATTCAGCTTTATTAATAAGGCTGTTCCTAACCTGGCAGATTTTGCACATAGGTGACGAGTATGGAGCCTAGAGCCCAGGCTTGACCTGGACGTCCATATGTGGTGTGCTAGCTGAAGGTTCATTGAATTAAAGCCTCCTGGGTTTCCCTGTCTCCCTGCATATGCCCGGATCAGCGTCTACCCCCTCAGCATTTCCCTGTGCATGCTCATCCTCAGACTCACTGCTGGACTCATCGTGTACAGCTGCAGCCACTACACATTACTCTAGGTGTGGTCTCACTAATGCCCTGCACAGCTATAGCAAGGCTTCTCTACCATTATACTGCATCCTCCTTGCAATAAAGGCTAACATTCAATTTACCTTCCTAATTACCTGCTCTAACTGCCTGCTAATTTTTTGTGGTTCATGCTCAAGGACAGCCAGAACCTTTTGCACTGCTGCATTCTCTTCCTCCATTTAAATAATATTCTGCTTTTCTATTCTTCCTACCAAAATGGACAACCTCACATTTTCCCACATTATACTCCATCTTCCAAATTTTTTGCCCACACACTTAACCTATCCATATCCCTTTGTGGACTCTTTGTATCCTCCTCACAACTTGCTTTCCTTTCTACTTTTGTATCAGCAGCAAATTTAGCTAAATACACTCTGTCCCTTCATCTAAGTCATTAGTATAGATTGTAAATAGTTGAGGCCCCAGAATTGATCCCTGTAGCACTTCACTAAGTACAGTTTACTAACCTAAAAATGACCCATTTATCCTGACTATTCTGCTAGTTATCCTATCCTCCATCCATGTTAATGTATTACCCCCAACACTATGAGCTCTTATCTTGTACAGCAATCTTTTAGGTAGTGTCTTATCAAATGCCTTCTGGAAATGCAAATACATTATATCTACTGATTCGCTTTTATCCACCCTGCTTGTTACAACCTCAAAGAACTCTAATAAATTTGTCAAACGCTATCTCACTTTCACAAAACCATGCTGACTCAGCCTGATTGTGTTATGATTTTCTAAATACCCTGCTACTATAACTCCTTAATAATGGATTCTAGCAGTTTCCCAGTGACAGGCGGGGGTTAGACTAACTGGCCTATAGTTTCCAGCTTTCTGCCTCCCTCCTTTCTTGAATTTGTGGTTTCTCAATCCGCTGAGACCTTTCCAGAATTTAGGGAATTTTAGAAGATTGTAATCAATGCATCCACTGTCGCTGCAGCCACTTCCTTTCAAACCCCAGGGGCAGAATCTTTGGGTCAGTGTGCGAGGGCGGGCCCTGCTCGCTGACGCATAAATTGACACACAGTGACATCAGGCGTGTGTCCCGACTTCACCACGCTTCATTCAGATCTTCAGTTCGGCGGACACGCACCAGAATCGGCTGTGCGCCCGCCGAACTGTCAAAGGCCTATTAAGGCCATTTAAATATCAATTAAAATAATTAACATAGCTGCCCATCCATCCTTAAGATTGACGGGCAGGCAAAAAGCCCAGGCGGCCTTCATATTTTTCATGAAACCTCATCCACGGGTGGGATGAGGTTTCATGAACGTTTTTAAACTTCAATAAAAATTTTAAATAAAATTCATTGACATGTCCCATGTTGGGGGTAATACATGTTGTGTGACACTGTCACATGAGGGGACATGCCTTAAAACAATTTTTCTTTCGTTATTTAAATTCTTTAAAATCAAACTAATTTCCGAGGTAGCTCTGTGCCTCAGGGAGATTTCTGCGCTTTTTTGCACACATGTACGGAAGAGCGCAGGCCCCAACTCAGCCTACTTCCCCCGCCCACACAGGGAGTGCTCAACGCTTTCCTCTCCTCTAATTTCTCAGCTCCTTTGAGAAGATCTTAAGACCTACCTCTTTGGCCAAGCTGTCGATCACCTGTGCTAAATCTTGTTTGAGAACACACCTCTGAAGCACCTTGGGACTTTTTACTCTGCTAGAGGTGCTACATAAAGGTTGTTATTTTAGTGTACACCAGCAGAGACCAGCAAAACATTTGCAGTGAAATAAGTATCTCTATTGCAACAGTCTTTCTTTAGATCACCATTCCATTCCATTCCACCCTTCCCATGCCGTCCCTCTAATGTCATGCCCATCCCACTGCTTTCATCCATCTCATATCAATCCCATCCTGCCCCTTCTTCGCTGCCATTCCCATCTCCTGTTCCATCCCTCCCAGGCCATCCCCCACCCCATTACAGAGTAATTCATGTTTGGTGAGGTTGTTCTGTAAATCTCCGTTGTTCTGCACGTGAGGGGTGTGGTAGTTGGTTAATTAGATATTTAAAAACTTTATTGTAACTTTCAGGCACTGAGTGTGCCCAGGCACCACCCACCAAAATAACCCATCAATAGATGCAGCCCTTAAACCGACCATCAAAACCATACGGACAGACAAAATGTGTGTGTTTTTTATAGATAGCCAGGGACATAGAGGATGAGTCCCAAGAAGGGATAAGTGCACAAAAGACAGGTCCCGCCTGAACTGGAGTGCATGAAGAGATTGAGGAGTATGTCTCCCCAGCTCCCAATTGTTTTTTATTTGCATATTGTATCTTTCTATCTTCCAAACTTCCCCCACAACTCAGTCTATGGCTGTGCCTTTGTTGTGCACAATTCTAGTCACTGTACCACACTGTGGAACAAGCTGATGCTGCAATGAGTCAACCAAAGACTAAACTGACATCTTGTTTCAAGCACCTTTGCTGTGAGGAGAAGCAATAAGAACTGAGAATGTTTAAGTTGGGAAAAGGCCAGCTCAAGAGAGATAAGGTATTCAAAACTCCAAGATGGACCAATAAATTGAACCTTAATAATACTGTTGACAATAATATGAAACTCCAACAAGGAAAAGCACTTGGGCAGGGAAGGGAACAGGTGGATTAGCCTTACAAAGAATGATAAATCTAGGGAATAGACTGGCTGAGGGAGAAGTGGGGTAGGACAGTGACAAAAAATTGATGAGAAAGCTGGACAAAATATGTGACTCAAAAAGGGATTGACAGGCCAGAGAGATAATGAAGTAAGGTTAATTAATTGAGACTTAATCAAAACGAAGATTAATTTTTACCCTTGATCAACCGTTATAGTCGCTTCTAGTCCTCACCATTCTTCTGTCTTCTTCGGTTTTCCACAGATGAAGTTCTCTGGGTCTGCAAAAATATTACCTAAAACATGATAAATCTCTGTCCTAACTGCCTTATACTGCTCAGGATTTCCTTACAGAAATCGGGTGTGGAAAATGCTGAATTGTGTGAGCTGGGAGACTAGCTGAAATTTACCTGAGTTGATTTTATTTTTTAATTTATAATGCTGTTAGCTCAACAAAGAAGGGGTTAATTCTATATCACCCACGGAGGGTCACAGCAACTCAATTCTGCACAGATTGGCAATGTTGCAAGTTGGTACAGCTGTTTGTAATCCTGGATTCAGTTAGCTGAAATGAACTATTCATTGATAAATATATTGCACAGATTTTATTCAATATCAGCAAAATAAACATACAAGAGGGTAAAGATAGACGCAGCCTCTGTTTAATATCACTCCCAAAAGACAGCACCTCCAACACTCCTGCAGTACTGCACTGGAGTGTTGGCCGAGATTATGTGCTCCAGTCTCAGGAGTGGGACTTGAACCCACAATCTCCTGACAGAGACAAGAAAGCTACTGACAAACCCAAGGCTGGCACCTAATGCAAGCACACGAGAGGCAGGTTCAAACTGGCTCTGAAGTAGAGTCATACGAACTCGAAACATTAACTCTGTCTTTCTTTCCACAGATGCTGCCAGACCTGCTGAGATTTTCCAGCATTCTTTGTTTTTATTCCAAACTAGCATCTCTGGAATCAGACCAGGACTAATTTCAGGTGGAAGCTTAAATTATACCGCATCAGGCCAAAGTAATGGTCAGAGTTTTACATGGAGGCAGTGCCCCATCACCTCACACACAGCTGAAAAGTTGGGGACAAGCCCACCGCCGCATGGCCAGGAAGGTCCAACCTGATTTTTTGACTGTCAGCCATTAATCGGCTCGGGGCAAGACTTCCACTCCTATGTGGGTTTAAGTCCCACCCAATCAGGTGGCCAGCAGCTCTCCTTGCCCAGCAATGCCACTAGGACTAGAGGCTACTGCTGGGATTGCAGTCAGACTACAATGACGATCATACCTGGAGCCAGACAACAAGATGAGTTGGGAGGTTTTACCCAGGCCAAGCTGGCAGGCCCTGGTGAAGGGGGTCAAGAGAAACCATTGGGAGGGTGGTGGAGGGGGTTGGTGGGGAAAAACAAACAGGGGCAGGGAGTATTGTTGAGAAGGCAGGGGGAAATCTTCATTGGGCACTGGGTGCCTAAACGGGAGAGAGACAGCCCAGCCCTCAATAAGGCCACCAGGCTCCACAGGATGGCATATATTGCCATGCCACCCAATTTTAACCCCCCCCACCCCACCCCCTGCCGCCTGCCAGTCCATTCCCAGGCAAGGGATTGGGTGGAGGGTGGGGGTGGTGGGAATGTAAAAGTCCAGTCACTGTTTATAAAAATATATATAATTAGCAGAGTTAAGAGCAAATTAGATCATTTGATTTTCGCTCCCTTCTCTCCTCTTTCCTCCGGTCTGGAATGTGTTGACCGAGGCTGGGATATAGTTCCATTGGCCCTGACATCCTTTCAGACATCAGCAGAGAGGTGACTCGCAATGTGTCAGCCCAGGCAGGCTATTGCATTACACGAGACCTCATGGCAGATCCCGTTTCCACACAGGCAAGTGTCACCATCTCAGAAACCCTGGCCAATTTATTTCCTTCCTAGTTGGGCCAGAGAGCAGGGATGCAATAAAATTAACTTCAGTGTCTTGAGTAGAGATCAGCAAACTCAGAGGGATCATACAAATATACAAAAATATCAGACAGGAAGAAATCAACATTTCCATTTAGCATGTCCCATAGAGTCTTACATATCATAAGATCAACACTCACTGCCCACTCAGTCACATATCTTTTCCTAATCTTAACAAAGGGCTCAATTCTGGATTTAATAAATACAAATAATATATTCTCCAAGTTTAGTTTGTCCCAGAAAACATACTTATGTGATATTTTGCGGCAAAACTAGTTGACAACCTGATGGTAATAAACTGAAGCGTTCAGTGAGAAATTCACATAACACAAGGTGGGTCAAACTACACATTTTTTCAAAAACGAAGCTCCATTTCAGATTTTTGATGAGAGTCCACCATGCCCACAGGCTGTCTTGTGCTGAACCTGTAAACAGGTAGAATAATCTCTGAACGCACAATGAAAGTGTCCATCAGATGTGAAAATATAGTCCTCACTTTTAGAAGTGGCAGAAATCTGCAGCATGCAGATCAGGGAAGGGATAAAGTTATACAATTTAAAATAGAGCACATCATTTTACCACAATTGTGATACATATTGGGTCTGACCTTTCCTCTCTGATCTAAAAAAATTAGTTTATTTTCCAAACGCTTTCATGTTTCTCTTTCAAAACTTGCAACTGAGTGTAACTGAGAAAATACAGTTTTGCTTGTGACGGGGGCAGATTTTCCCCTCGTCGGTTGGGCGGGCCTGGGAACAGCCATGAAGCGCAGTGCACAGAGGTGACAGTTTTGGTGACATTGTGTAACCATTCTAATGTAGACTCCTCATTAATGTGAACCTCGAACTTGGAGGACCCATTGATCATTCGAAGACAAACGCACCGTGATGCAGATCTTCATTGTCTCACCAGGATGCCTGGCATGCACAGTGACAGTGTGGTAACTTTAACTAATGATATGTCCTTGTTCCCGCTATTAGGTTCACCAGCAGGCGTCTGATCCGCAGACCTTGAAGGGCTACCGCAATCGGGTCCTGAACGGGATTTCATGCTGGCGGACCAATTAAGACCTGTCCAGCGTGAAATGCAGCTCAGCACTGGTCAGTAAGGGCTGAGCGGGGGCGGGGCCTGTTGGCCGCCACGTCCAATGGCGACCTGGCAGCAAGTTTAAAAAACGGCCCAAGCAGTCCCAGAAAGTCTGTCAGGGAAGAACGTCTATTCTGCGTTGTCTTGATGGAGTCAAGTGCGGCTGGAGACATCAGGTGGGAGGGCAGGTTGAGTGGGCACTCGGCCCCCCGCTTTTTGGATGAATGCCTCGCTGTCCTCCTGGAGGAGGTGCCTGCCAGGAGGGATGCCCTTGTCCCCAGAGATGGGAGGAGGAGGCCACTGCACCTCACCAAGAGGGCATGGGAGGAGGCGGCAGCCCGGGTGAGCAGCCACAATGTGGTACTGTGCATCTGGGTGCAGTGCCAGAAGTGCTTCAATGAACTGCTGCACTCAGGAAGGGTGAGTACCATGTTGACAAGAGTCAGGGTGCAGAATTGTTAAGATATGGTTGCCCCACCCCCATGGACCTCAGGGGTGCTAGATTCTGAGTGCCAACTGTCAATCATGCCGGAGCTGGTCAAGGGGGTGAGCCCTGGCTGCTTGGACTGAGTGCCTCGTGGCTCGAGGGTCACTACTCAGATGTGCCCTGCAAGGTGGTCCTCAGGTGGGGTTGGCCAGGCTGCAATGGCGCTGCAGGTAGAGAGTGGACTAATCAATGCTCCTTTTGCCGAAAGGGCACATGCAGGCGGAGGCCGTCCAACCTGTTGCTGCTCACCAGGTTCGAGCAGGATACCCTACAGCTGGAGAGCCGACACACACCCCGAACAACTGTAAGACCGCAGTGCACAGAGGTGACAGTTTTGGTGACATTGTGTAACCATTCTAATGTAGACTCCTCATTGATGTGAACCTCGAACTTGGAGACCCCATTGATCATTCGAAGACGAACGCACCGTGATGCAGATCTTCATTGTCTCACCAGGATGCCTGGCATGCACAGTGACAGCGTGGTAACTTTAACTAATGATATGTCCTTGTTCCTGCTATTAGGTTCACCAGCAGGCATCTGGTCCGCAGACCCCGAAGGACTACCCCTGACACTGGAGGACAACCGTGCATCACTTTCACCTGCGTCACACCCACTTTTGGAAGCAAGCACCAGTGCAGATACCAGCACCTTGGTGGGCATTATATTGGTGACTAGTATCTCGGTGCACATTGGTGAGGGCACTTCACACCCGCTTGAGGAGCAGGGAGAGGCAGAGAGTGCCCAGGGTGCCAGCAGTTGGAGGACTGCTGGAGACCAGGACAATGCTCAGTTGAAGGCTGATGATGAGCCTCTGGAGTCATCCATTAGGCGGCAGATGCTGGATGTCCAGCGAGATACGTGGGAGGATCTGGCGGAGATCCATAAGGGTCTGCATGCCATAGTCTCTGTGATGGAGGAGTCCATGTGGACCATGAGCATTGCGTTGACTGTCATGAGTGAGTGCACTGCCTCCTCCATTGAGAGAATGACAACTCTTATGGAGGGGCAGCTCCATGGACAGAATCAAGGGTACCTGGGATGCGCTCGGACCTGCAAGCTCTCACACAGGCAATGACCTCAGGTGGTCAGTCTCAGTGAGGGAGATGGATGAGGCATCCAGCATCCCAGCTAGGTGCCCGTATATCCATGGTGAGCAGGGAGGTCCAGAGCAGCCTCACATTGGTGCAAGAGCTGTCTGTTGTCTCTGCGGGCTCCTCTCAGGGTGCTCTGGATGATGGCAGAAGCTTACCACCCCTCTGCCAGTGACCGTGGCATCTGATGAGATTACGACAACTGGGGAGATGCCAGGCATGGCATTGGCCACTCTCTCCCAGATGGGGCCAGCACAGGTTCCACAGGCCAGAGGACAACCGTCAAGGTCATCAAGCCCAACAAGACAGCAGTCAGTAGGCTGTCTCCAATGCTGATGCCAGTGAGGGGGTAGCACCTGGATATAGCTTCGCAAACATAAGTTAAAGGCACCATAAGCACAAGAGGTGATTTTATGTTAATTTATGTTTACTTTATCTATACTGATCTGAGAATGAAGACCAGAGAAGCCTATGTAAATAGTTTGGAATTGTCCACATGAGATAAATTTTGTTTTTGTCGTCATGGCCTAAGTATGCTTCATCTTTTTATTTTATTGGTACGGGGTACGCCAGTATGTAATGCTGGACATAGGTGTCTCTTAACTTCATTGCACAGGCACTGAATGTTCTTTGTGTTCAAATGAAGGGGTCCTTTCAGACATCCGGAATGGAGGTGGCAGTCCTGGCATGTGTTTGAGCTTATATTTGGTAGCCTAACTGAAGGAGCATTGGATCAAGTCATCCCTGGTGTCCCTGCCTCCCTGAGGTCTGGCTGCATGCCCTCAGTGTTGTCCTCACCATGCTCATCTTTGAACTCACTGCTGGACTCATCATGTGTGGCCTGTGCAGCTGCATCAAGATCCACTTCCTCCAGTGAGTCCCCACCTTTGCCAGTGCCAGATTGTGGAGAGCACAGCATGCAACCACTATCAGTGACACCTGTTCTGGGGGGTATTGTAGTGCTCCCCCTGAATGGTCCAATCATCAGAAGCGTGTCTTGAGAAGACCTATGGCCCTCTATTAACACCCTTGTGGAGGCATGACTCATATTTTAACGCTTCTCTGCCTCTGTTCTTGGGTACCGGAAAGACGTCATGAGCCACATTTTCAAGGGATAGCCCTTGTCGCCCAGCAGCCATCCATCCAGTCGGACTTGAGCACTGAAGGGCCTTGGCATCTGGGAGTATCTCAGGATGTACGCTTCATGGGAGCTGCCAGGGTACCTTGCACAGACTTGGAGAAATGCATCCTGTGGTCACACACTATCTGCACGTTCATGGAGTGGAATCCCTTCCTGTTGACAAAGGCTCCCGGCTCACCTGCTGGCTCCTTGATGGCCAGATGTGTACAGTCAATTGCAAACTGGACGCAGGAGAACCCAGTAATCGCTGCCAAGCATCTGGCTTGCTCAGCCTGTCTGGCCTCGTCCATACAGTAAAGAATAAAAGTCAGTACATGCCTGAACAAAGCATCTGTCACCAGCTTGACGCAACTGTGGACAGCTGATTGGGAGACTCCACACAGATCTCCCAATGAGCCCTGAAAAGAGCCAGAGGCATAGACGTTGAGGGCCACTGTGACCTTCAGAGCCACTGGCATGGAGTGTCCACCAACGCAGTCAGAGCTGATCTCAGGCCCAATCACCTGGCAAATGGAGTTAACAGTCTCCCTGGAGGGGCGGAGTCTCCTTCGGCACTGCACCTCAGACATATTGAGGTAGCTGCATCGCCACCTGTAAAACCTGGCAGCAGGATAGTGGTGTCTTCTGGGCCCATTCCGCCTTGGCCTTCCTGTTGGCCCTGTGCCCCTTGTGCCTGCACCTCTCTTCACCCTGGAAGCTGCATTGGGACACCTGGTCTCCTCTCCCTACTGCTTCTCTCTTCCTCCTCAGAGAAGGTGCCAGCAGCAATCCCCATTACCAGGGTAAGAGAAGGCTGTCTATCACCTGAAAGGGTCCTCGCCGTCTGAATCCTCCGGGGGCCTGGCAGACAGCAATGAGTCCTGAAATGAAGCCTGGAAATTCTAAGAATGGAGCCCCGAATGGAGATGAAGCTGCCAAATACCAATAAGCAACCAGTAGCAAACTATCTCCAAAACTGCTCATTATTCATACTGGCAATGCTGCTGACCCTTTTTATCCTGCCTGCGAGTGAGGTTTGTGAAAATGTCGGCTGGCCACCTGCCTGTTTTGCCTGTGTGATGAGCACAAAATCACACGGGCAAGGAAAAATCACAGTCAATTGAACCATTTAGGGCCTTAAGTGGCTGCTTAATTAATGACGAGCACCACTACGGCACCTGGACGGGGCCACCGAGCGAAATATCGCGCGAGTGCACGATGATGTCAGGACGCTCACCTGACATCATCGTGCACCATTTTACTCCAGTTCAGCTCGGGCGCCCACTCATGGGATGAAAAATCCTGCCCACAATGTGGCAGCAATCAGGTCATTATCTTAGCCCTCCTCCAAATCCTCAGGCAGTAAACTCTGTACAGTCACTCATCCCCTGAAGGTAATCAACAGTTTGCATTAGTCACCTCCTTAAATATCCTAGCGGGCAGTCAGTCTGGGCCAGATGCTAGCTCCCCTCTCAGCACATGTAGCCTGTCCATCACTTCTTCACTTGCAATTTCTATCATTCTTCACACGACCTTGTTTAACCCTGGATAAATGCTACCTGGTACAAGTTTCATTAAATGAAGGTTTTGCACCTGAACTGAGAGTGTGCACATCATACACATGCCCTGCGAGAGCACCCTTTCAGGCATTTGAAGCAGAACATGACCTCTTTTGGCCCAAACAGATTTGAAAGCCTGAGAATCCAGGTGGTTTCCCTTAGTTGGCAAGGGTTCAGTAGTGGCATGATTTCAATCAATGTTAGTGCCAAGGCTCCAAAACTGTTAGTAAGCACAGCTGCCCATCCTTCCATTTCTTTCAGGAGGTGCTCTCTCATTTTATTCACTCAGAAAAACAACATCATGCAACCCCCCTGTGGGATTTAAAGGTTCATTACATATATACACACCTCTGAATTAGGAGCAGGAGTTGGCCATTCGGCCCCTCAATAAGACCATGAGTGACCTGACTGTGGCCTCAACTCCACATTCCATCTACCCCCAGTAATCTTTGCCCCCCTTGTCAGTCAAGAATCTAAACATATTCATATTCAGGTTCTTCAAGTGGCTGCATAACACCTCCATGCTAAGGTTCGGATACTTTCCACATATTCATTCTTATGCCCAGTGCAAATATTACTTTCACCAACAAGTGGGCATTTCCGAGAACTGAAACCTAACTAAGCGTGGAGTAATCTGGGCAGTAGCATTGCCAGGGTGAACAATAAGTCTCATGCACTGCTGATCATCTTACTGTTAAAAGTACAAGACGCCTCATACTATCCAAGCCTCATCAATAGATGGGCATATAACACCCTTACAGACTGTACCTCTTGGGCAACAAATTACAAATTAAGTTCAGCATGAAGTAAGGCCAACTGAAGCAAGAACTAACACAGTTGGTTTCACTCAAGTGAAAAACTTTACTTAAACACAGTCCTGTTCCAGAACAATAAAAGTGCCTGAATGCCTTTAGGGTGGTCCTTAATAGCACTTAACTTGAAGCTGTTTCCATGTTGCAGAGCTTCCCTGTGAAAATGGGTGTTCACAGAATGTACCCATGAGTTCCAGCAGAAGGAGGTAGAAAGCCTCTGATGAGCGGGCCTATGGAATGGCAGTTGGACCAAAAACAATGAGAAATCCAAAGGTGAAAAGAGGATGATCAAATTGGCATCTGGCACAACTAATACATCTGTAGGTAGGGTTCAGATCACAGCTTTGCTGATTTTCTTGAAAGTACATTTACAGTTGTGAAGCAAAGAGGATGAAAGTCCTCTCCACATTTCCACCTCACCATACCCCACACCTCCCCCCCCACTCCACACACACACACACACACTCCTCACATTCCCTGTCGAGCTGATTTCAAAGGTCATGGATGGAGAAAATCCATTTAATGGTCCAGTGATCAATATTGACTATTTCTGACACCAGGTGAACAGTGAGTCTTTTCTCACTTGCTGAACAATAGTGCAATAAAACTTCCATTCCACCTGCCTGGCCCCTGTCTACATATTTCCTTGTAAGTAATTGACAACATGGGAGATGAAAGGGAACTCAAAGGCACCCTGTTTACATAGCTTTGAGTGGCTGAAGTTATATCCCAACCGCCAGCTTGTGCTCACACAGGACAGTCAGCAAATGAAAGGGATCACCGCCACAAGCTTAAATATATAAAGGTCTATTGCGCAACGGTGCACTCAAAAATATCCACATATTCGATGAGGGGGCTTCACTGAATCCTGCCAACGGGCACAAGCAACAGCTTTTCCAGGTGCCAAATTAGGTTGTCCATCTTTCCACCTCCCAATCCCACCCCACCCCCATATTTGGGAGCACGCGAGGGTCCCATAAACACACCTAATTGTAGCAAATTCCATATAAATTGGTCCCACGATAAATTCTACAATATTTATTTCTTCCTTCTCATTCCCCTCGCTCAGATTTCCTGTTAAAAACCTTCCCTGCTTTGGCCTGCAGGACTTTGATTTTTAAATTAATATTAACTTGTGACTTTTTTTTTTGTTTTTGGGATTTTTAAATGCAGTGGTTTCTCCATTATCTTTGCAGTATTACTTTCTAATGGGCTGTATTTCTGCAGGGCATAATGCATTTTGCAGCAACCCTTCACTTCAGCAGCGTTGCTAACACCAGTTGCTTGCATAGTGGTGACCACAATAATCCTTGAATTCTGCTGGAGCACAAATTGCTGTGAGAGCCTACCCTCTCCTGCCCTGTCGAGCACTGAGATCTACAACCTCGCCCTCAGAGGAGTCCGCACATGACTGCAGCCCACTCATGCCTGGTGACTCACTACGAGCAGATCCTGGCTCTACGCTAGCCTTTAACGTTGACAAATGCCAGTATCTGAGCTTGTAACAGCGGGTACAAGGTCATGTGATGATTCTTCATCCAAAGTGGCCTGCTTATCCATGCAGCCTTCCCCCTGAGGCTGCAGGAGTTGAGCAGACGGCAGTTCTACACTATCTGAAAACTTAAAAGCATAAGATGATGGATGGCAGTGTGGGGTCGAGGTGGCTGCGGGGGTGGGGGAGGGAGGTGGTGGTGGGGGGTTGGTGGGGGGAGTGGGCAAGGAAAACAAGAGGTTGATGGTCAGTCCATTAGCAGTTTTATTTCTTGGCACCTTTCAGGAGTGAGTGGAGAAGATTGAAAGATGTTCATTTTAAAAAGAGTGCAGAGAGCGGAGAGGATTCATTTAAAGAGTGGTGAGAGCAAGGAGGCTTTATTTTAAAAGGATTGAGGAGAGCGAGGAGACCTCATTTCAAAAAGAGCAAAGAGAGTTCACGTGAGACCAGGGCAGAGTGATGTCATGAACCAGACATGACACGAGTGCAGGGAAAGCAGCTGATTGGTGAGTAGGACTAGTGAGTATTTCTAGCAGAGAATTTTCTCCCCGCTGGGGGAACTGAAAGGGAGCAGATGCGCGTGGGCATGCAGCGGATCCTGCCGTGATCGACTACGCACCACCATTTTACGTGGGTCGGACAATTAAGGCCCGCCCAGCATAACACGCACCTGGAAGCACTGACCGTTCCCTGTGTGGGCGGGGGGAGGAGGGAGAGTCGCAGCCTGCGCTCTTTCACAAGCACAGAAATCTCCCTGAGGAAAGGAGCTGCCTCAGGGAGATTACTTTGATTGTTATTATTTGAAATAACGAAAGAAAAATTCAGACATGTCCCCTCATGTGACAGTGTCACATGAGCTGGGACATATCAATGAATTTTAATAAAAAATTTTATTTGATTTATAAACCCTTAATGAAACCTCATCCCGCCCATGGATGAGGTTTCATGAAAAATGCAAAGGCCGCCTGGGCTCTTAGCCTGCCCGCCAACCTTTAGGTTGGACGGGCAGCCCTGTTAATTCTTTTAATTGCTACTTCAATGGCCTTAATAGGCCTTTGGCAGTTCGGCGGGCGCACAGCTGACTCCGGTGCATGCCCACCGAACTGAAGATCTGAATGACATGCGGTGACGTCAGGACACACACCTGACATCAGAGTGCGTCATTTTGTGCGTCGGTGAGCGGGGCCCGCCCCACACACCAACCAGAAGATTCAGGCCCTAGTCTTTAAAGTAAAAGTAAGGTCTTTAGTCCATATTTACATCTCTAATCCATTTTATCTCTCTTTTTCTTAAAAATAGCTTGTTAGTTATAAGAATGTTACTAAAAAACTTAATTACAATAAAGTGTAAAGAGCATGGGATTCTTAAAGTGTGAAAATCAGGGATACTAAAGTAATTAATAAATTAAATAAAATATGACAGGGATGGCAGGATGGATGATGTATTGATGCTGTAGCATGTGGGAGCTGCTGGACACCAAGGTGATCCACAGCAAACACATCTGTAGTCAGTGTTTGCAGATCGAGGAACTTCAGATCCGAGTTGAGGAGATGGAGTCCGAGCTGCAGACATTGCGTCACATCAGGGAGGGGGAGAGTTACCTGGACACTTTGATCAAGGAGGCGGTCACACCCCTCAGGTTATGTAATTCAAATTTGGTCTGTGATCAGGGACAGGGGGGTGTGACTGCAGGTGAAACAGGTATGGGGACCCAGGGGGTACCGTTCGAGGAACCTCGGCCCCTGCAATTCTCCAACAGTTACAAGGTTCTTGCAAGCTGTGCGGACAAGAGCAGGGAGAATGAGCAAACTGACTAAGACACTGTGGTATAGGGAACAATTCAAGTGGGTGGAAGAAATAGGAATGTAGTGGTGGTAGGGGACAGTATAATTAGGGGGATAGATACTGTTCTCTGCAGCTGTTATCATGAATCCCGAAGGCTGTGTTGCCTGCCCGGTGCCAGGTTTAAGGACATCTCCTCAGGGCTGGAGAGGAACTTGGAGTGGGAGGAGAGGGATCCAGTTGTCGTCATCCAAGTTCATACCAACAACATTGATAAGACTAGAAAGAAGGTTCTGCTGAAAGAATTTGAACAGTTAGGAGCTAAATTAAAAGCAGAAATGCCAAGGTAATAATCTTGGGATTGCTACCTGAGCCATGGGTAAATAAAGTCAAGGAGTTAAATGCGTGGCTCAAAGATTGGTGTGGGAGGAATGGGTTTCAGTTCATGAGGCACTGGCACCAGTACTGTGGTAGAAGGGAGCTGTTCCGGTGGGATGGGCTTCACTTGAGCCATGCTGGGTCCAGTGTCCTGGCAAACTGAATAACTAGGGCTGTAGAGAGGGTTTTAAACTAAATAGGGTGGGAAGAGTTCTGGAAAGGGGATATGTAGGCTTACAAAGCAAAAGGATGTGGCATCATTGCAGGGCATCTGTTTAAGTAATGATACCCTGGGTGTGACAGGAAGGGACAGAGTGTACAAACATAAAAAACAGCAGCAAATAGGGCCAATGGGGGGGAAAAATGGTAAAAAGGCAAAATTAATGGCCCTTTACTTAAAGGCATGTAGCATTTGGAACAAAATAAATGAATTACCAGCACAAATGGAGGTTAATGGGTATGAACTTACAACCATTATAGGGACATGGAGCAGAATATTAAGCTCAGTGGGCAGGCGCGCGCTGGACCCGGCCGAGCGTAAAATGACACGCGATGAGGCCGAGCAATCATCCCAACTTCATCGCGCAGTCCCGCGATATTTCATTCAGCTGGCACACGCCGAAGTCGGCAGCACACCTGCCGACAATTAAAAGGCTTGTTAAGGCCATTAAAAAGGTAATGAAATTCAAATTTATGCTGCCTGTCCAACCTAATAGTTGGCAGGCAGACAAAAAGGCTAAGTGGCCTTTGCATTTTTTAGAAAATCTCATCCACGGGCGGGATGAGGTTTCCTAAAGCAAATAAAAATCAAATAAAAATTTTACTCTTGAATTAAAACATGTCCCTGCTCATGTGGCATGGTCTATACAGAAACAGGGTCTATTGGCCCCCAAACAGTCACTTTACTGTCGGACAGAGAATAAATCAGAAGATAATGAGGCCATGTAAAAAAGGTAGTGTATTAATCATGGATGACTTTAATCTTCATGTAGATAGGAAAATCAAATTGGCAGATGTAGCCACAAGCAAGAATTCATCGAGTGTGTTTAGGACACTTCCCTAGAACAATATGTTGTGGATCCAACCAGGGAGCTGGCTATTTTGGACCTGGTAATGTGTACTGAATTACACATTTATTAAATTATCTTAGAGTGAAAGATCCTCTAGGAAACAGTGACCATACATGATAGAATTTAGCATTCAGTTTGAGAGTGAGAAACTTGGGTCGGAAACAACTATGCTAAGCTTAAATAAGAGTAATTACAAAGGAATGAGGGCAGAGTTGGCTGCAGTGGACTAGAAAAGGGGTTTAGCAGAAAGGACAGTTGATGAACAATAGCAGACGTTTAAGAAAATAGTTCATGACTCACAACAAAGATATATCCCAGTGAAGAAGAAGGATTCTAAGAAGGAGATAAACCAACCATGGTTAACTAAGGAAGTTATGGATAGTATCAAATCAAAAGAAAAAACATACAATGTAGCAAAGATTATTGATAAGCCAGAGGATTGGGAAAGTTTTAAAAACCAACAAGAGATGACCAAAAAATTAATAAAGAGGGAGGAAATAAACTTTGAGAGAGGCCAGAGTGAACATAGGCCCCTTAGAGAATGAGGCTGGGGAAATAATAATGGGGAACCAGGAAATGACAGAGGAGTTGAATAAAAACTTTGCATCAGTCTTCACGGTAGAAAACACTAATAGCATTCCAAAAATACTAAATAATCAAGGGGAGGAAATAAATATAATAATTATCACTAGAGAAAAAGTACTAGGGAACTAATGGGGCTAAAGGCCACTGATGGGTTGCATCCTCGGATATTGAAGGAAGTAGCTACAAAGATAGTGGATGCACTGATAGTAATCTTCCAAGAATCCTTAGATTCTGGAAAAGTCCCAGAGGATTGGAAAACTTATTCAAAAAGGGGGGAGAAAAAAAACATGTAACTATAGGCCAATTAGCTTAACATTCATCATTGGGAAAATGTTAGAATCTATTATAAAGGAGGTAATGGCAGAGCATTTAGAAATACATAATCTAATCAAACAGAGTCAGCATGGCTTCATGAAGGGGTAATCTTGCCTGACAAATTTATTAGAATTCTTTGAGAAGGAAACAAGCAGGATAGATAAAGGGGAACCAGTAGATGTAATATATTTGGAATTCCAAAAGGCATTCAATAAGTTATCGCACATAAGGCTACTTAATAAGATAAGAACCCATGGTGTTGGGGTATTATATTAGCATGGATAGAGGATTGGCTAACTAATAGAAGACAGAGAGTTGGGATAAGGGGGGCATTTTCAGGATGGCAACCTGTAACTTGTGGGGTGCCACAGGGATCAGTGCCAGGGCTTCAATTATTTAATATATATATTTTTGACTTGGATGAGGCAAGTGAATGTACTTTCACCAAGTTTGCAGATGACACAAAAATATGTGGGAAGGCAAGTAGTGAGGATGACACAAAGAATCTACAGGAGGATATAGATAGGTTAAGTGAGTGGGCAAAAACTTGGCAGATGGAATATAATGTGGGAAAATATGAAGCTATGCACTTTGGCAGGAAGAATAGAGGAGCTGAATATTTTTTCAATAGAGGAGAAAGACTGCAGAAAGCTGCAGCACAGAGGTGTTTGGGGGTCCTCATGCATGAATCCCAAAAAGCTAGCATACAATTTCAGCAGGTAATAGGGAAGGCAAATGGAACATTGGCCTTTATTTCAAAGGGGATGGATTATAAAAATAGGGAAGTCTTGCTAAAACCAAACAAGGCACTAGTTAGACCACACCTAGAATACCGTGAACAGTTTTGATCCCGTTATCTAAGGAAAAATATGCTGGCATTGGAGGTAGTCCAGAGAAGTTCACTAGGTTGATCCTGGATATGGAGGGATTTTCGTATGAGAGTTTGAGTAGGTTGGGCCTGTACTCATTGGAGTTTTGAAGAATGAGAGGTGACCTTATTGAAACATATAAGATTCTTAGAGGGCTTGACAGGGTAGATGCTGAGAGGTTGTTTTCCATTGTGGGAGAGTCTAGGACCAGAGGATATAATCTCAGAGTAAAGGGTCACCCATTTAAGACAGATGAGGAAGAATTTATTCTCTCAGAGGGTAGTCAACCTGTGAAATTCTTTACTGCAGAGGGCTGTGGAGGTTGGGTCGTTAAGTATATTCCAGGCTGAGATAGACAGGTTTTTAATCAATAAGAGAATCAAGGATTTTGGGGAAAATGCAAGAAAGTGGAGTTGAGGATTATCAAATCAGCCTTGATCTCATTGAATGGCAGAGCAGACTCGATGGGCTGAATAGATTACTTCTGCTCCTACGTCATATGGTCTTATGATCTTAAGATACACAAGGCAGCAACTTACCACCATCCTCGATGGTTTCAATAGCATTGGGTGCCACTGGCTCTGCAGCACCAGTCCGGATAATTCATTGGCCATCTCCTCATTAGCAGTGCTACCATATTCTGGGAACCACACTCTGGACATTGAACACCCTTACCAGGTATTCCCATTCCCAGTGGAGACTGATTCTTGAAACCCGCTGGAGGAGTTGTTAACTGCAAATAATAGTACCTTAACACTCTTCCTTATATAAGACTTTCCATGGCCACTGGATGTCTCAAAGTGCTTTACAGTCCAATAACATTATTTTCAAAGTGTAGTCACTTTTGTAATATTGGAGATGTGACAGCCATTATGTGCACAACAAATTCCCATAAACAGTAATGATGTTGATTAAGGGATAAATATTGGCCAGGACACCAGAAATAATTTCCCTGCTCTTCTTTGAGATAGTGTCATGGGATCTTTTACATCCACCCAAACAGCTTAACACCTCTTACGAAAGATAGCACATCCAACAGTGCTGCACTCCATCAGTGCTGCACAAGAGTATCAGCCTTCAATTTTGTCTTCAAGCCCTGGAATGGAACTTGAACCCACAATCTTACACATATGAGGTGAGAGTGCTACCAATGGAGCCACAAGATGAGGTAGCACTGATTCACTCAGTCTGATAAGGAGAATGCCCCCTTTGCCCCAAATTTTGCCCCCATCCTCCACCCCACTTCTGCCAAGCCCTTCTTGTTGAGAGGGGCAGTTCTGCCACCTGATCCTTGGCAAGGTCTCGTTATTGCAGCAGACAGAAAAAGAGCAGTAGGTTTTGAGAGATGAGCTGCTCGCCCCATTCCCTGCTTGCTCGCAACTATTAATGGTCCCTGTAGTTATGGAAAATGTGCAGAGGTAATTATTTAAATCAGTTGACCTCACTGAATCCAGAAAAAGGTCAGCTCCCAACTCCCCTTATGCAATTATTTCAGAGCACACAACGAGGCAGGAACACAGAATCAGTTCTGCCGAGTCTTTTATGCAAGGAAACTGTTGGTATTTCTGCACCAGCGCAGGGGATGTGTCCTTCTTGATTAATATTGTGTGCCTTGAGGTTGGTGTAGGGCACAGGAATAACTGCACAGTACAGTCAATATATACAGCAGCATTTGGATAAAAGTGTTGCTATCCCTGGCAGCAGTTTCAATTGCTTCCTACTCAGGTATATAGTGTGGGGTGAATGGTGATAAGAAAGCGTAATGGAGTGTCACAAAGTGGCTGACTGACGAGACCTCCTTTATGACTGCTCGGTAGATCAGTGCAGCATAAAAGTTGAAGTCGACGAGTGACCTTCTGGTATCCCAATCATCAGGGATTGGACGTAAATTGGGAGATGCACATCAGGACCCAGTGGAAGTACTGACACACATGTGCGCACGCGCACACACATTGAAATTACCCAGGAAGTTAGTTTAAACTTCTGACGGACTGGTTTCCGCTGCCCGGGACCTTCTGTGAATGTCTCCAACTCTAAGCTCAAGATCAGAAGCTTGGGGCAGAAATTTTCGCCCAGCGGGTACGCGCTCGACCCAGACAGGAGTGAAATAGTGCGCGATGATGTCAAGTGAGCGTCCTGACGTCATCACGCACCCTCGCAATCTTTCGGTCAGTTGTCAGCGCACCCTGGCCTATTAAAGCCCTTAAGCAATTAATTAATTTGTATTTTTTGCTGCCCATTCAACCTTTGGCAGGCGGGCGAATAGGCCAGGTGGCCTTTGCATATTTTACGAAACCTCATTCGCAGAAGGGATGAGGTTTTGAGGTTTTCAATACTTACTGGGAAAAAAAAAATTTTAACATCAGTTTTTACATGTCCCTCTTCATGTGACTGAGTCACATGTGGGGAATTGTTTATATCATTTGTAAAATGTTTACATTTGTATTTAAAATTCTTCAGCTCCCTGAGGCAGCTCTGTGCCTTCACGGAGCTTTCAGTGCGCGCTCCCCCATGCATACGCAAACTCCTGTGCTCATCCTCCTCCCATCCCCACCCCAGCAGTGCTGAATGTTTCAGCGCATTCCACACTGGCTGGTTGTTATTTGGCCAGCCATGGTGGGGCCCGCCTGTCGCACCCGCCCAACAAGGAGAAAATCCTTGCCCTTGGGCCAGATGCATGAGATTTACCTGGGTATCTACCCAGGAACTGTTACACAGTTTAATACCTAGCCTAACTCAGCGTAACTCATCTGAGCACCACAACCAACCCCCCCCAGACCCAACCCAACTACTGCTCCCCCAACCTGACCACCCCTCCATCCTGACTCAACTACCCCCAAGCACCCGATTACCCTCAACCACCCAACTACCCCGCCACCACCAAACAACACACACCCCCAATGCCCTGACTACTCAACTGCCCACCAACCACCCAACTACTCCCCCCAACCACTTGACTGATCCCCCAACCACCCAGCTACCCCTCTCCAAACTGACTCGACTACCACCTGACTATTCTCACCCACTCATCTATTCACTAAGCATTTCATTTACTGAAAGACTTGGACCTGTAAAAACGTTTCTGAATATGACAGTTACTTTGCGAAAATGGGGCGTGTCCTGTCATCATCCATCTTTTCTTGCACTTGAAAGACCTCTCCGTGGATGTCTGTGCTGACCCATTGATGCTTCAACTGGGATCAAAAGTCCTGGCTGAAAAAAGCGCTGAAACATCACAAACGGGTCTAGTCACAGAAATCTTCACAGACAGCATCAATGTGCGCAGCATCAACCCTGACCGGAAGATCTGGGCCCTGTGTTTTCCTTGACCTCCCTCTTCCTCTGTGACATCCCAGCAGTATTCTACACCTATGCTCTCAGTTAGAAAGCTCCTGTCACATTGGCTGCTTACAGTTAATGCTTCATTGTTCTTACACAGTCCTGGAGTAAGTTTACTCTTCGGGTTCAATAAACACTTGCTTCTCTGTATGCCTCCACAGCCATGGAATTTCGCACTAGTTCTCCCATAATGGCCTCTAATTAGGCCCAGATGCACAAATTAGCACTTCTCCCTAAGTTTTCAAGTCTTGTTTCCGAAAGGTCGGAATGCTGACAGCAGTGCTCAACATTGAGAATTGCCCCGGACCATCCACCAGCCTTACCTCCATCTTTCTCATCACAAATCCCCCGCTTGGCTGGAAGTGACACAATAGTTGGGCCCAGACAATGCTTTGCAGGAAATTAGCATACAAACAGTTAACACTTTGGTTTGGAATTCCTCTCTCCTCTATTTCAGGAGAGACATCAAGCAGTTTATTTTAAATGAGCTGACACCTCTAAAGGAGTAGGGAGAGATGAAGACATTAACCAGTAATGCACCATGTAATTTCCTAGCCCTGGTGTTTAGTTCAGCTGTCAGCTACATTAAGTTGTTGTTGCTGGCACTCACACTTATTTCAATCCAAAACCTTGCAGGCGGGAGCAATGTTTGCCTTGCAAGGGCTCCATGCAAAGGTTGCCTTTGCGGGAACAGACAGGTGCTCCCATATTTTTTGCTGACAGTTTGTGAGGCCTGAAGTTGATCTCCTCCTTCTTCCATCTTAGCTGCAGAGGTGGGCTGCAGAGGTGGGGTGAGTATGTGCACGGAGGCCAGAGGCTGCTGCAGGGTCTTACGTGTCCTCTTGTTGATGATCCGCTAGAGGAAAGCTGCAAATCCTCCATTAAACGCTTCCTTGACCAGCTCGGAACTAGGATTGTCAATGGCCCTCCCCATCCATCCCTTCCTCAACAGGAATTGCCCAGCAGCCTCCAGGAGTTGAATGTTAACCTCCAGATAACTGTGACAAGCAACTCAGGAGATAAATGAGAGGAGAATTTAAATAAAAACATATTTTATTTAATTATTTTGATTTATTAACCAGCAAAACATTGGAGAAAGGAAAAAGAAAAGTTGTTTCACTAACAGGCAAGGTTAGCCTGGCTGGGATTAGAAAGGGTCTTCCCCATTGGCCTTGTGAAGGTAGTGTGCCTGGAGGATGTACCAATGGTATGTGTGTGGTGCAGGGTGAGTTTTGAGGCAAGAGCTCATGTGTTGGAATCTCCAGGATTATGCCCAACGAGAGTTGACAATCTTACTTGGGGTTTTAAGTTGGTTCAGGTCCACTGACACCACCCCTGCCTGTACACTGCTATTTTTTTTAACTCATTCATTGGATGTAGGTGTTGCTGGCTAGGCCAGCATTTATTGCCCATCTCTGATTGCTCTTGAGAAGGTGGTGGTGAGCTGCCTTCTTGAACCGCTGTGGTCCATGTGGCGTAGGTACACCCACAGTGCTGTTAGGAAGGGGGTTCCAGGATTTTCACCCAGTGACAGTAAAGGAACGGCGTTATATTTTCAAGTCAGGATAGTGAGTGACTTGGAAGGGAACCTCCAGGTAGTGGTATTCCCATCTAACTGCTGCCCTTGTCCTTCCAGGTGGTAATGGTTGTGGGTTTGGAAGGTGCTGTCTAAGGATCCTTGGTGAATTCCTGCAGTGCATCTTGTAGATGGTTCTCACTGCTGCTACTGTGTGTCAGTGGTGGAGGAAGTGAATGTTTGTGGATGTGGTGCCAATCAAGTGGGCTGCTTTGTCTTGGACAGTGTCAAGCTTCTTCAATGTTGTGGGAGCTGCACCATCCAGGCAAGTGGGGAGTATTCCATCATTCTCTTGACGTGTGCCTAGTACATGGTGGACAGGCTTTGGGGAGTCAGGAGGTGAGTTACTAATTGCACGATTCCTAGCCTCTGCTCTGCTCTTGTAGCCACAGTATTTATATGGCTAGTCCAGTTCAGTTTCTGGTAAATGGTAACCCCCAGGATCTTGATAGTGGGGGATTCAGTGATGGCAGTGCCATTGATCATCAAGGAGCGGTGGTTGAATTCTCTCTTGTTGGAGATGGTCATTGCCTGACACTTGTGTGGCTCGATTGTTACTTGCCAGTTGTCAGCCCAAGCCTGGATATTGTCCAAGTCTTGCTGCATTTGGATATGGACTGCTGCAGTAACTGAAGAGTCGCAAACGGTGCTGAACATTGTTCAATCATCAGTGAACATCCTCACTTCTGACCTTATGATGGAAGGAAGGTCATTGATTAAGCAGCTGAAGATGGTTGGGCCGAGGACACTACCCTGAGGAACTCCTGCAGTGATGTCCTGGAGCTAAGATGACTGACCTCCAACAACCACAACCATTTTCCTTTGTGTTAGATATGACTCCAACCAGCAGAGAGTTTTCCCCCGATTCCTATTGACCCCAGTTTTGCTAGGGCTCCTTGATGTCACACTCGGTCAAATGCTGTCTTGATGTCAAGGGCAGTCTCTTTCACCTCACCTTGGGAGTTCAACTCTTTTGTCCATGTTTGAACCAAGGCAGTAATGACGTCAGGAGCTGAGTGGCCCTGGTGGAATCCAAATTGGGCATCAGTGAGCAGGTTATTGCTAAGCAAGTGCCACTTGATAGCACTATTGATGACCCTTTCCATTACTTTATTGATGATGGAGAGTAGACTGATGGGGCAGTAATTGGCTGGGTTCAATTTGTCCTGATTTTTGTGTACAGGACATACCTGGACAATTTTCCACATAGCCAGGCAGATGCCAATGTTGTTTTTGTACTGGAACAGTTTGGTTAGGGGCGCGGCAAGTTCTGGAACACAAGTCTTCAGTACAATTGCCAGAATATTGTCAGGGCCCATAGCCTTTGCAGTATCCAGTGCCTTCAAACGTTTCTTGATATCACATGAAGTGAATCGAATTGGCTGAAGACTGGCATCTGTGATGTTGGGGACCTCCGGAGGAGGCCAAGATGGATCATGCACTCGGCACTTCTGGCTGAAGATTGTTGCGAATGCTTCAACCTTATCTTTTGCACTGATGTGCTGGGCTCCTCCATCATTGAGGATGGGGATATATGTGGAGCCTCCTCCTCCAGTGAGGTGTTTAATTGTCCACCACCATTCACAACTGGATGTGGCAGGACTGCAGAGTTTAGATCTGCTCCGTTAGTTGTGGGATCGCTTAGCTCTGTCTATCATTTGCTGCTTATGCTGTTTGGCATGCAAGTAGTCCTGTGTTGTCGTTTCACCAGGTTGTCAACTCATCTTAGGTATGCCTGGTGCTACTCCTGGCATGCCCTCCTGCACTCTTCATTGAAGCAGGGTTGATCCCCTGGTTTGAAGGTAATGGTAGACTGGGGAATATGCCAGGCCATGAAATTACAGATTGTGGTTGAGTACAATTCTGCTGCTGATGGCCCACAGTGCCTTACGGATGCCCAGTCTTGAGTTGCTAGATCTGTTCGAAATCTATCCCATTTAGCACGTTGGTAGTGCCACACAACACGATGGAGGGTATCCTCAATATGAAGGCGGGACTTCATCTCCTTAACGATTGTGCAGTGGTCACTCCTACCGATACTGTTATGGATAGATGCATCTGCGGCAGGCAGGTTGGTGAGGATGAGGTCAAGAATGTTTTTCTATCTTGTTTGTTCCTTCACCACCTGCCGTAGACCCAGTCTCTTCCTTGAATATGCCATGGGATTTTTTACAGCCACCCAAAAGAATGCTGATGGGACCTCTGTTTAATGTCTCATCAAAACATAGCACCTGATGGTGCAGCATTCTCTCAGTACTGCACTGGAGTGTTGCTGTATTATCTCCTTCTGGATTAATACAAATGAAGCTGAAGGACAGGCATAGAGGTTGAACACAGAGCTTAACAAAGCATCGGTTAACAAAGTTGTCCGAACTATTGTTGGCTTTCTGTCTAAACCACGTGGGTTCCGGGCAGTGTACTCTGAAACTGACTTGAATTCTCAGCTGATTTTCCAATGGTGCCCATAGTTTTATTGGATCCTTCTGGTCAGCATCCGATAAACAAGAGGTATTGATTCTGTGCAGACCTTAGTTTCCTATGGCAATCCAGATTTTTATAACCTGCTTGTCTGCATCCACAATCTCATGGTCCAGGAAGCAAAGTTCAATCTTCAGCATAAACAGTTTGAATTCAATTGGGATATCAGGTGTTTCCCAGTCCACCTCTGGAAACCTGGCTGCCATTGCCTAAGCCTTCTACTACTTTCTCCTCCTGTGAAGAAAACCTGGCTCTAAAAGTTTCAGCAAGCTGTGATATCTGCAGAGCTAAGGCAGGATCCATGCCCTGAGCTGTGTTGCTGCAGCGCGGGCTTCGATCTTGCGGGTTGGGGGAGCTCTGACATTGGTGTCAGCTAATGGCATGCAAGTTCAACGACAGCAGGAAGGTATCCATGCCAAAACACAATGCTGCACTGATCTCTGTGACTGAAACTGCCTGTCGATTCTTTTGCCTTTCTGGCTTGGGGAAGAACTAAAAGCCAGAAACGAAATCACCTACAATCTCTACTCAGACTAGTGGTCTCCTGATGTGAGAGCTGTGAACTGTTCACAGAGCTTCAAGTAGGGTTTTTGACTTGAATTGTCATTCTCAGCTACTGAACAATGCTGTTGACTCATTACCACTGCCACCATGTTATATTATATCTTTCTAGATTAATACAAACAAATCTGAAAGTCAGGCATAGAGCTTGAACACAGAGATTTGATGGAGACTTATTTCTGCTTCAGTTCACACATGCTAACCAACTGTGCAAGAGAATTGAATCATGTGATATTGCATCACTTCTGTGATAATATACATGGTAGTATAAACATATAAATAAATGATTATATTTAACATACTAACAAATGCACTATCACAACAAGTGTCAGCCTAGGTTTTGTGCTCAAGTCTCTGGAGTGTAACTTGAACCCCAAACTTGATTCAGAGACAAGAGTGTCACCCATTGGTTCATTGCTGACAAAGGTTGTTTTTTTAATAAAATAAAAGCATGTGGTTACTTCTAAGTGTGTTTTTCTTTATGTACTGAAGGACAAACTACCTAAGCTAGCATGGAAACACATGGGGAGTAATTAACTCCCAAAAACAGTTAGGGTTGGTTCAGGGAGCAAAAATGTTTAAGTTGCAAACCATATGCCAATTCCCTCCAATCAACCCATTTCTGGTTTTAATGGAAACTAGTCAATGGTTGGTCAACCAATCTGCTCTCAGAGGATGAGTCAGCCGCTGAAATCTTAAAGAAGCTAAAATCTCTATTTAAACAGGATTTTATTTTAAACTCATGTCAGACAGGTTTCCAAGGGGTCAGGAATCATAGCAGGTAAAAAGAGGCAAGAAGGCTGAATGCATAAGGTAAGCACATTTCCAGCACTGCTTCTGAACCAGGAGCAGTAAGAGTGCCCCTTCGAGATCCAACAAACTAACCTCCATGCAGACTCCATGATTTTTCACCACACACCCACTCCCCACATCCTCCAACCCCTGCAATCTGCAAAGCCCACCATTCCTTCCCAGGCAATCTCCAACACCAGTCACTCATTCCCCACACTCTTGCCAGTCTCCAAGCCCCAAATTCCCCATTTCCTTCGCACTTACCCCTCAGCTGCTTTCCTCCCTGACAGGCAACTACCAAGATGTCAAAGCAGGTTGACTGTCAGCCAGGAAGCCTACTGCAAAAAGTTAAAAAATGTAAAGTTGCTTCAGATTTAAATACTGCAGGTCATCTGGGAAACCCATACTTCAGGTTTGCCACCCATAAATCCTTCCCCATTGGCACTGCCATTCTCTTCACAGCTCCAAATAAATATTGGGGCCATATACTTTCATAGCAAATTTCAGAACAGCAAGGAGAATTTCTTTTCACCAGCATTTATTTTTACCGAAGCTGTTTCTCTACTGAAATTTTTCAGCAGCATAACTGTGATATGTATGCGGTTCAGCAGTTTAATCATTTTGAATTTATGTGGCTACATTCCCTGCTATTCCTTTGAGATTACCCTGTACTAATTACAGTTACCTCATTAAAATCTAAAAACGCTGCCTCAGTTTATCCCACTCCTTAAAATTCAGAAGGGAGATCATCTGTGTAGACAAGGCGACAGTGTCAGTTTTGTACAGTTAAATCTCCTTCCATACACTGGGGTCTAAATTTCAAAATATTTGCAGGAAAACAGCTCAGCTTTGTCATGTCTCCTGTTGTGCTGAGACAGGGTTGGGATTACAATTCTTTTTGTAAATCCATTATTTCCATTAAACGTGATAATAATAGGCCTTTGAGACTAATTAATGGCGAGATTATATGTTAATTACGCAAATTACATTAATCCAGTGTGGGCACAACATCCATATAATCAAAAACAGACACAAGGAGAGGATAAAAATAAATTGGTGAGTTATGTAACATACAAGTTGCCAATTGTGATGGTTATCAACATACACATTTCCAATCCTCCCAAAATACCAATGTACTGGCAGGTAGGTACTCCTTGGTGACGACTCACTGACTGATTCTTACGAAGGTCTAAAGCTATTAAATTAATTGGTTGTAAAATTGGCCACAACTGAGCAGAGAGCTCTGAAAATAGAACGTCTCATGTCACTCATATGGGCAAGTCCGCAAACTACCTCATTCCTCCCCACAAAGCTTTTCTTCCTTTCCTTTATAATGTCTCCCTGAAAGAATTCTAGTGCCATTACTAATACAGGACACCATATTTCAGGAATGCCACTAGTTTAAGTGAAAATGTTCTGGTTTATTAATTACATACTCAGGTATGCATTGTTAAAGACTTCAATCGGAAATCAGAGCACTGTTGGAATTCATTGTTGCACCAAGCTACATGCACAATTGGAACTTTTTATGGAAGCAAAAAATCATATACCTGCAATTTGCTGCCTTTATAGCTTTGAATGAATCTGCTATAAAATACTGCTTTGGTTATTCTGTTCTATATGTTACCATCATTTTCCATATTCTGAATGTGTTGAATGAGGTCCACAATTACATTTCTCAGTATCGATTAGCTGGTAACACAATTAGGTTATAAATTTGTCTTTGGACTGCAGTACAAAACAGGAGATAGCAAGTCCGCAATTCACCCTACACTCTGCCTGATTGAAGTCCATGGGAAAGTGAACCAAACAGAGTACAGAACAGGCTGTCAATCCCCTACCATCTGTTCTACACTACAGCCCAGAACTAATTCATACTCCGATGTCTGACATCCAAGAGAAATGAAGTGAGAGGGCCTCTTCCAGAAGGACTAGTTCAGTGCTTCCTTTTTAAGGAGCATGCTACCTGCGGTTGCCTTGGAAACGTTGCAAGGAAGACAGGAGCAAAAGCTCTCCCTGGAATGCACGAGGAGCCCCAATCACAAGAACCACTTCTCTCAACAGCCAGCTCAAGTAGATGTTGAATATTGCAGACAAAAACACAAGGATGCACTCAGCTGAAGTGTGACCATTGTAGGTGTATTAAGATCCATCTGAGATAACATGAGCAAGACAGGGGAGCAGCCCTTCAGGTGGGCTGAAACTATAAGCAATTCCAGTCAGCTGTTAGGAATCAGAAAACTCTTGAGGGATAGCCTTCAGACCATTTGAGTCCTCTTCTGACACAAAAAAAATGACCAGTGTAGCTTCTACTTTATCGCTTTGTTTTCATTATTCATTTTCTACACATAGAGGGCCACTGTTTCTGTATATAAAAGCAAAATACTATGGATACTGTAAAAATGAAATAAAAAAAACAGAAAATGCTGGGAAAACTCAGAAGGTCTGGAGACATATGTTAAAAGTGTTGGGTGAGTTTTCAGTTAAAATTGGAGACTGAAGATACAGGATTTACCTTGATAACCAAATAGTGAATCACTACGTTCCCTGTCCTATTGGAAATATAGGATCATCATTTGTGGACTACAGTTGGAATTGGTGTTACACTGGCTGGCACAGTAAACTGCTGGCTCCACACTCAGCTATGTCTTTTTTAACAAACCGTACCCTTTGGTAGCAGCCTGCAGAAATCTTTTTAAGGATCACTGGTTAGGCCGCATGTAAACTTGGCTTTCTTGAATGCAGTTGGCCTCTTTCAGGCATGAACCTTGGATGTGTATTTTTATCCTAATATGGCCAAAATGTGCATGTGCCTGTTTCAAGCCTGTAAAATGGGTGTAGCACTGTCACTTTTCTAAATTACTAAAACTTGACTGAGTAATGATCCTAATGTAAAATTGATTGCCAAACATTTTTACTCAATCACCTTGAGAGGCCAAGGTTAGATGATGATTCAATGGCTGTTTTCAAATCAGCAGTTTGTCTCAGGGCAATGGAGACAAGGCTCAATCTTTCTGAAAGATTTTTACTTGAAGGGATTTAATAAGGTTGTGTACAGTATGATTGCAAATTATCCACTGTCTGTTTGAAGGGGCAAGCTTGATGGACCATAGCCCCTCTTACTGTTGAACCCTTTTTTCTAATAAATCATGTAGTTTAAGCAATCCAAAAGGACAGAATTGAGTTTGACAAAATTGATGCTTGAATCTTCTTATCACAGGATCATAAGAAAATGCCATTTGGGGGTGAAATTGAGAAGCACTTTTCCCACACAAAATGGAGTAGACCTTTTCAACTGTCTCCCACCACCCCACCAACCCACCCCCCAACCCCACAGAAAGATTGCGGCTGCTGGGTCAGTTGAAATTTTCAAGGCCAAGATTAATCACTTTCTGTTAGGTAAAGATATAAATGGGTAGGAAGCAAAGGCAGGTGTAATAACATAAGTAAAATATTGCAAGTAAATAGCAAAGTGCAAATCAACAGAATGGCAAAACAGACTCAAAGGTCTGAATGCCCTTTCCCTGTTCTTGTGATCCCATCAAAGCAACAATAGTTCGTTTGGCACATCATGTTCACTACAGCCACAGCTCATGTTTGCTTTATCAATCATATATTTCCCTCCTAACAGTAACTTCCGAGAGCAGTAAATTCCATCCTGGCTGTGGGTTGTGGATCCTCCGTCACTGAGTAGATTTAAGACTGAGGCCTTTTGACTTTTGATTCAGATTTTTGATCTCTCGGGGAATCAAGGCAATTTGGGGAACAGGCTGGAAAGTGGACAGAAGATCAGCCATGACTGTACTAAACGGTGAACCAGGCTCAAGGGGCAATATGGTCTATTCCTACTGTTATTTCTTATGTTCTTAAGAGGCTACAGCAGTTATTTTAGGAAGAATCTTATATACTTTGCAAAATTGCAGACCATGGGGCCATTTTCAGATCCCAAACCCACATGGGTCAGAGGTACATCAATAGCTGTGATGGTCCAGGAGGTGGTTAACTAACAGGCTACCTCTACATTCACTGTCCAATTATGGTGGGCAAGTTCCCGAGTCGGGAGGCCCAATCAGAGGGCCTGCATCCTGGACCGGCAGCAACCCAGCAAGTGGGAGAGATGGGAGCTGCTGAGGCAGGAAGGGTCAGCAAGGACATGCCCTCGCAAGCTGCTGAGGTTTTAAACATAAGGAAGGTCCATGGATCCTAGGGCCATCAGCGTTGGGGGGCAACTCATGGCACATGCTGCAGCCTTTCAATTCATGCACCTTAAGAATGGGGCCAATGAGCTGAGGGACCACTGGACATCCTAGCACCAGGAAAATTCCAGCAGAGTCTGAACCTTGGACTTAGATGGGTCCTTAGTCAACCCAATTGGCTACTTGACACTGCTGAACAGGCACCACTGCTGCTTAGAGCCCATCTTCGGCAAAAGCTTGGAACTGACCCATCACACAATTTACATAATTTGATCCTGGCCTCATCTCCAAAGTCATGTCTGCAGGGTTGGGAAGATTCCAGCTATTGTGTCTGAAACAATATAAGTCACAGAAGTGCCTGAGGCTTGTGTTTCTTAAGAGCACAGATAACATCGATTTACAGACTTTACAGTTGAAGTGTTTTAGACTGAAATCCAGCAAAGGAGGGCCCAACTTTTAGTTTTGAGGGCAGGAAGCCCACAGAAGGTATGATCTACATCCAGTGGAAGGAGAAGCCACCTCTCGCAACCCCCACATGGCTACTCAATCCAGAAGAAGCTCAATGGCCTCACTAGAGCAGTCAAGATAACAGGAGACGGTCATACCATACAACAAACTCAGAAAAGCTGACACCAGCCTAAAGAAAGCTTGCAGAGAAAATGCTGTTTAAATCTCTTGAAATGTTCTCAAAATTGAATTTTTAGCAATCAACCATGAATGCTAATGTTAAAATATTAATAATAAAACATTATAACATGTCTGTTATTTTCTCTTTTCATAGGTAACATGGCTGAGGTCATCACTATGCCTTCACAAGCCTGTTTAAAGTTATCCATTCCTGAAGGAGAGAAATCTACCAATGTTCATGTCACTTATATTGGTTATTGATAAAATCAGGAAGGCAGCTATAAAAAATAGCATTTTTATAAGAAAGCACTGATTTAGAATGTCCCAAAAACTTCTTTTAATAGTTGTCACTCTTATAATGTGGGAAAATATGGCAGCCAATTTGTTTGGAGCAAAGTGTAAATAACCACATAATCTGTTTTAGAGAAATAAAAATAGAGAATGCTCAGTACTGTATTCCAGCCTCGCTGGGATGCATCTTGAACCCACTATTTTCTGAATCAGAAATGAGAATCCTACCAAGATTGATACCCCATTTGCCTTACCTTATACATCTCATGACCATATGTGCGGCTGCCTTCCTCCTCCAGCCCCTTCAGGTACCATGCCCTAAGAGGGCATTGGTAACCATGGACATCCATTGGATTGGTCCATGATTATACTTGGCAAAGCACCACAGCAGTTTGCTGTTGCCTTCTGCAGTATGGCCAGGTAACTCTCCTGCTCTTTACCACCAGCCATCATGCACATTGGAAGGATTTACAGGCTGATAATCAATCTGTTTGGCCACTTAATGAAAGTACACCTTCTATTGCAATCAAGTCCTGGAGTGGTACTTGAACCTGGAGCTTCTGGCCGGGAGGGAGGGACACTCCCCACTGCACCACAAGACCTCCTGTGGCAACCCCTAGGTTTCCCAAATAAAGGAGAGTTAGAAAGGGAACAGAAGATGAGAAATTATGCCAAAAAAGCCAGGTAGAGGCAGGCATCAAATGTGTCATTTGGATGGCAAAGAAGTTCCTTTGGGAGTATTGGAAGTGAGATTAAGGCCAGCTTTAATCCAAATATTGCTGAGGGTATGATGTACCCAGGGATCAGAGGACTTGGGAAGGAATGAGCAGCCCTGGATGCAGATGTACCAACTTCAACACCTATGTGTTCTTTTGTTCTGTTGTCTGTGACATCTTTTGATGATCTGCTTCTATCACTGCTTGCTTATCCCTACAACCACACCCCCCCTCCACTTCTCTCCCCCCACCCAAACAGCCCCCACCACACACACACACACACACACCTTAAACCAGCTTATATTTCACCCCTGTCCTATTTCTACTTAGTTCTGTCGAAGGGTCATGACGACTCGAAACGTCAACTCTTTTCTTCTCCGCCGATGCTGCCAGACCTGCTGAATTTTTCCAGGTAATTCTGTTTTTGTGTTGCAGATGTACCATTCTGATAACCCCAGGATGCTGACACCCTTGTTCCAGAGGAAACCGAGGTAATCCTAACTTCCCCTAACCAGCTCAGGACAAAATGACAAGAGCTCTTGGAATCAGTGCTAAAGCTGCAAGCCTATTAGTAATAAACTGAACTAATTGGACTTCTAAAATACCCAATAGACCTACTACATAAAACTATTAATTTGACAGCTACACAAGAAGCCTAATCGTAATCTAATCTCACCAATTTTACTTCAATCTCAATGAGTTTAAAAATCAACTTTTAACCAGAAAAGCTATTTGTTGTTGAATTACAGTGGCCCATCTATAATATTACTTATCTTCAGTTATTAATTACATCAGTTAACCATATCTACTAACTAATTTTTATACTTTCATGCTTAATATTTAAATGCTGCTAACTGTTATTATAAGAAATATAGCTTGTGATTTCATTCACTCTGTAGCATATATGGATTCTAATGGGAGGCTGGTAATGAAAGTATTGATATAATCTACACCAGCCTGATGGAAGACAGTTCATAAGCCAATGTAGGCATCTAGTTATTTCCTAGATGTAGATTGGGCAGTAAATTGCCCTGGTGAGAAATCAAGATACACAGGATTAAGAATTTATCTAGTGATTTAAGATTAATATAAGATTGTACCTGTTCATAAAAGCTCACGACTACAAAAAGATACATCTGAAAGACAACAGCCTCAAACCAAGGCCTCTGCTGCAAGGTGACTGGAAATAACTTTTCTTTCAATTTTTTAAATATTGTTTGCAAATCCCATTCTACAACTCAGTTTGTTTTCCTGTGAAACATTATTTTTCATTCCCCCGCACCTCCAGCCAGTCTCTCACTATCTCTACCATCACCACCAGTTAATTGCTCCATATTGATTAAAATAGGTCATGACTTCAAGCTCATATTTGCCAATCATTAACTTCTTTTGCAAAAGCATCATCTTTTCCAGCACAGCAGGTCTCCAGAGAAATTTAAACCAATGCAAGGATTTATACTATTCTGCTCAACAAAGTAAATGGTACTTTGCTGTCAAAAGTGTATCTTGCCCCAAAAACAGGGAGCAGATATGATGTGAACACTAGGGGAAGTAATTGCTACAATTATAGAATGCTTGGACAGTGGCCAACTAACATAAAATATGACAGCTGGCATCTTCTCATTAAAAATTGTAATTCCTAATGCATAGTTTCTAACAGTTAAGCTCCCCACCAGCCACCAAACGCCCCCCATGTCACATTCCCCACCCCCTCCCCCCCTCCCCCCAACTACTCCAATCCCGCATCCAGGGCATTCTAAGTGGATTTAAACTTTAGACATGGGGACAAAGAATCTCCTTCCGATGAGATTTTAACTGCACGTCAACAGTACAGTGCTGAGTTGGCTCTGTCAACAGCCACTCGGCAATACAGCAAAACACCCATTTGCCATTCCTCCAAATCTGAACCAAACATCAAAGATCACACTTTGTAGCTGATCCATGGGTGCCAACCAAAGCAGAATTTACACGCAGGTTCTCCCACCATCTTGCTGTGAGTTCAATGTACTTTCGCTGGAAGTAGCCATTGACAACATGATTTTCTGACAATCCTCCATCTCAACTGGGGGGGGCAATCAGCCTCTCTCACTCTACCATGCCTCAGTAAAGCCAAGGAAAATACTACCATCTCCCCAAGAAATTAGCTGATTTCCCAGCCCTGGAACAAGCAGCCTGAATGGGCCTAAAAATGAAAATATCTGTTCCCAAAGCAGAAGTTGCCAATGATGCTACAGCTTTGAAAAATGGGACTGAATTTAGTGCTAGCAGCAAGGATCCCACTCATTGGGCCTGTAAGCTGGGGGCTGTGGGGGCAAACCCACTTCAGCAGTCAGCAGGACCAAGGGACGCATCTTGTCAATGGCAGCCAATTAATTGTCTATTAAGTCTATGAAGGACACCCACCTGGGCCCAAAAACTTCTGGCCAAACAGAGGGGCGGCAGCTCAGCAGCCCCAGCAAAGTTATCGGGAGCAGAGGCCACTGTTGGGGCTGAACCTAGAGGAGGGGTGCACATTGATGGACATGCGCCCTCACAACTAGTTAACTGGGGTCTGAGGGTGTCAGTCAAACAGGCCCCAGTGATGGGGGATGGTTAGTGAGGGTAAGCAGTGGCATTGCCACAGTGGTGACCATTGCTGCCAGCCAGCCCCTTCATGGGCCAAAGAGTGCCCAAGTAGGAGGCACCCCCCGCCCCCCCCAGCTCCTGGAGGTCTCCCATCACGGTCGAGGGCCCACCCATCACTGGTAAAATGCCAGCACAAGTGGAGACCCTTAATTGGTCACTTAAGCAGCTCAATTGGGCTCTGGGTGGGGGGGCCATCTGTCAACTTCCCCACTGCTATTAGGTGGCATGGAAGACAAGGGTAGGCCACCTGCCACCTTGCCACACCATCGTACGAGCCATCCCGCCTCCCAGCCCATCCCCAAATGGCTGGTAAAATCCAGCCCATGGTTTCTGTACAATTATTTTTTATTTTAATTCTTGGGATATGGGTGTTGCTAGCAAGGCCAGCATTAATTGCTCATCCCTAGCTGTCCTTGGAAAAGTGGCGGTGAAGTTACCATCGCAGTTACTGTAACAGTTACAATGTTTTACATTATTCACCAAGACATTGCAAGGTACATATATTTTTCTTAGTCTTGAAGAAATAAGCCAAAATTATTCAACAGCAACCCAGGGCTCTCTTCAAAGTAATGACACTAATTCTTTATATCATGGAGTCTTAGAGTCATTACAGCACAGAAGGAGGCCATTCGGCCTATCGAATTCATGCTGGACTTGATTTTTTTTTATAGTGTTCACATTATTCGTCAATTTGCAAACTAAAGAGATTTTAAAAATACAGAACTTCTTTCACTCCGCTCTTACTGAATATGAGCAAAGCGATACAGGACCCTTTACTTTGGGGTGGAGTTCTACGCATTTGTGCAACAGCTCTCTGGTATTCTAGGGCCAGGATTTTTCCCTCATCGGGCGGGCTCAGTGGGGGCAGGCGGGAGCGGCCAGGAAGCTGATCAGGGCCAGACTGCGATTTCATGGTGCTTCAGTGCTCAGCGCTGCCTGTGCGGTGGGGGCAGAGGGCAAGAGTGCAAGTTTGCAGGCGAAGATATGAAAAATTAAAAATAAAGATTTTTAAAATGTTATAAAACATGCCCCCTCAGGGACATCTTATTCATGAAATGTTAAAATTTTTATTTTATTTTTATTTGTTGTTAGAAACCTCATCCTGCCTGTGGATGAGGTTTCCTAAAAAATGCAAAGGCTGCTTGGCCTTTACGCCTGTCTGCCTGCCAATTGTAACTTTAATGATGCTTGCCCAACGTCATCACAAGTCATTTTACGCTCGCTCGGATCGGATGTGCGCCCGCCTGACAGTTGTTATATTTTGGCCTAGGATAACTCAAATCCTGAAGCAATGAACGCACAAATCTGTGTGAGCAGAAGCTGAAGCCATCAGTACAGTGAAACACTGACTGTCCTAGCAAAGTGTGCATAATTGATCATTGTTTTTCATTTCCAGTAACCTTGCCCTTCCTGTTTTGAGCATCATCTATTCAGAGGGTATCAAAATATCTTTTGCATCACCTTTCCATCTCTGGAAAATGTCCTTTCATGCATTGATAGGTATGTAGGCAAGCAGTGAAAACCTCAATGCATCAATTGTTTGTTGCACCTGTTATCACCTCCAATAAGGAATGCATTTAACACTTGGGATGCAATGAATGTAAGTGATGAGTATTCCATCATACTCCTGACTTGAGCCTTGTAGATGGTGGAAAATATTTGGGAGTCAGACAATGAATAGCCAGCTTATCCCTGCTCATAACTCCCGTATTGATATGGCTGGTCCAGGTGAACGTTTGTTCACTGGTAACTCCCCAATTCAGTGAAGTTGTGGAAGTTCAGCAAGAGATTTCTAGGCTCTTATTTGAGGTGGTCATTATCTGCCACTTGCTTGGCACAAACGTCACTTATCACTGGGTGTTATCCAGGTCCTGCTCTACGTTGACAGGAGCTGCTTCCTTATCAGAGGATTACCCCTTATGGAATTGAACATTGTGGAATAGTCAGCCAATTGCTAGCCTTGGGATGGAAAGAAAGTCACTGAGCTGGAGCTGGTTGATCCAAGGGCCTGTCAATCACTAAAAGTGCCTCTTGCATGCAGATGTTGTATTTTCTTTGAGGCAGGCCACAGCTGGTAGGGAAGAAAGTCTTGCGTTGGATTTCAGCACATCATTTAATTTCCATTGACATGTTTCTGGCAGGAATATAGCTGCTCTGGTTAATCCAAGAGTCAAGCACCAAGGATGCAGTGCCACAAGAAGATCAATGACCTCACACGAGTGGGGAAGGTTAGTGAATGCATCTTTAAATACCATATCCCAGTAGCTACACCAATAGAATCACATGCTGCCCAATGCACTCCCGCCCCATCAGTCAGCTATAAACAATCTCTATCAATCATCATTCATACCTAAAACTTATAGTTTCACCTCACCCTCACACACTTAGCACTACTAAGCCTCTGTAACCCACTGTAAGCCTCACACCCAGATCTCGCAGATCCCACACCAGTTATTCAACCATGACAGCCACATCCACCAAAGACATTGTACGACACTCTCTTACACATTTCCCTCTCTTTCACAGGACAAAGTGGTGCACAACTGCTGGCAGCAAGGACTTACCAGGGGGAAATAGGCACGGCTACATGTCCTAACTCCTTGGAGGAGACACTGCTGGTCATTACTGGGATGTCCACTGCTGAGACCATGACCAGTGGGGAGGCTAAAACCATCAAAGATGATGGTATCCTCATACCTATTCCACCTTCCCACATCCCACTGCCTCCTCATCCAACACTCTCTTTTGACTTTTAAGCTATAGATGGTGTAAGTATGCACTTCTTACTTCTCCCCTCCCCCCACTACAACCTTCCCCTGTTCCTTTTATCCTTTCAAATACCCAAGGAACTGCAGCCTGGTCAGGCAGGAGCAGCAGGACAAAGTGCTGATGAAGACACAGTCCCATCATTTGATTTCACCCTTGCACCACCGGCTCAGAAGCTGGCACTGTGTCTAATTTGGAAGATAGCATGGAAGAAGGATCTGCAATGGTTGAGACATGGCTGAGCTGCAGCCAGGGCAGGGGCAAGGATGGCACAGGTGCCAGCTCACCAGAGAGTGAAGTCACACATGGGTCTGCTGTGTGAACTCATTTGAGCACTTCATTGGGGCAGCTGACAGATGGGAATGCACAATGAAATGCTTGGTGCATTGAGAAGCCAGTCAGAAAGCTTGCAGTCAAGGAGCATGGAGGAATCCAGCACCAGCATGGCACAGGTTGTGGCCTGTTGGAGACCATCCTGTCCAGCATGGAAATAGTAACCAACTCCATCAGCACACTGTGCACCCCACCTAATCCTCCTGATAGCGCCTGATGGCCAATATCTCAGCTTCCACTGCAGCGCAAACAACTCCCACTCTGCAAGTTGAGACTTCTGCCAACATGGCTGTGGATACCAGAGCTAAGGGGCTTCCAGTGTCTCTCAGAAGTCCAGCAACCTCCTCGAACACATTAATAAGATGGCTGAGCTACCACTCAGGAGAGTGGCAGTGGCTCCATGGAACATGGACATGCTGTCCTCCCTCAGCAAGACAACATCCATGCTGAGATGGTAGAGGCCACAGCCAGTCCTTCCAGTTCCAGAGCTGCTCAAGGCCACCTACAGTCTTGTCCATTGAAAGCTTCTTCCACTGAAACCTCCCACCAGTCATTTTGCAGTCACTGGGGCAGCACCATGAAGGAGCACTAGAACAGGCAAAGACACAATCTAGACTGGCACTAAGGGAATGCACATGGGTGATAAGTTGACTTTTGTGTGGAATATTGAATGATAACATTTATAAAATTGATGCTTTTTTGACATTAGTTTTTTTTTAGAGTTGTGGTCAAGCGGACGTTGTGATGGTCAGTGAGAGACAGATGGTAAGGTATGGGACTGTTGGTGAAAGGGCAACTGGGGTTGTAGTAACTGGTATTGCACTCAGATGAATCATTCACGTACACCCTCACCAGGATGGTAATTAGGTTGTCTCTTCTTTTCCACTTCCATATACTCCTGCTCCTCAGCTGCTCAATGTACAACTGGTGACAAGGGCTGTCCCTGAAGGTGGTGAGACTGTGCAACATGCTGCAAACTATTGCATATCTTAAGTACTGCAGGGGTCCTCCAGAATGATCTAAGCAGTGGAAGCATTGCTTTAGCATGCCAATTGTCTGCTCTTTCATATTTCGTGCAGCAACTTGGCTTTCATTGTATGCATGTTGCACACATGTGCGCACCAGAGTCAGCTGCCATTTGTTTGGCTGATAGCCAGAGTATAAACCAGCTGGGTATTAAGGGAGTAGAATCCCTTACAGATGCGACTGTATAGCAGAGTTCACATGTGGTACCCAAAAAGCAACGTGCATACATCCTGCACCATGGGAAAGCCTGCAATCCAAGCAAAGCTGCATACTCGCTCTCCTTGCTTCTCCCTGGCAAGAAAGAATGAAATGTAGTTAGTTCTCAAATAATAGACAGTATCAGTGACTCCCCTCATGCAACGCTGGGCAGCAAACTACAAAATGTTGCAAAAAGCTCCAGTTCCAGCCTGGGAGGAGCCTGATTTACAAATGTTTATCATCACAGTCACGTTCACAGCCACTGGCAATGCTGTCCTCGCCCTGCTCTAAAGCTGTAGTTATGGACGCAGCAGGCGGCAGATTTCAGTGAGGTTGTCTTTATTGAAGCACAGGTGTCTCACGCATTGTTCCTCACTGATGTTCAGGTAGGAGAATTGTTCACTGAACATGCTGGGTGGATGTGGCCTCCTGCTGACAGCCCTCCTCCCCTTCCTCCTCGTCACTCTTTCAGCAGCTTGTCCTGCTCTTTGTGGCCTCAAGTACATCCATATTAGGGAGTGACTGATTTATGCCAAAGTGGAAGTCAACAAAAATTTCCTTTGCCACACCACACTCTCTGTAGGTTTTGTTGCTTTTTACAGCTGTTTAAAGTTGCCAGACAATTGCAGAATTGAAGCAACAGGCAGAAAAAAATATTAACCAGCATCTAACCTGAACGTAAATGATGATCCCTTTAAATAATATTGGTCCTTCTGGCTGCTGAAGACATGTTCAGCTGTGCAAGGTTAAGAGAGGGCATTAGCTGCAACACTGAGCCATAAAATGGCACCACCAACATCAAATTGGCGTTGCATGCTAATTGACTGCATGCCCTGCCTGCTCTACATACTTCCAGCAGACATTCACTAATGCCCTCACTAATATGGGGTCCAGCATGACTCACCCCAAAAGTATGCGCAAGCACTGTGGATGCCATCTTGAGCACTAAACAGTATCCAAAGCATCCACTGGGTGCTCCAATTCAAATTTAACATATTTTATATTTGGTTTTTCTTCAAATAATCTTCCTGGTCAAAATGATGACTTAGAGCAATTTTATTTTTCTTCTTCAGGGATCAATCAACAGATTATTAACCAAGTTTGTGTTTTTACAACATATGCTTATTCTATTTAAGAAAAGGAGGAATCCATTGCTCAATAGAATATTCAGCTCTCAACCACAAATTCAACTCTATCTTCTAGCTGATCGTCAACAATGGATTTTGTTAATTAGTAAGTGTTGCATGTTCCCAGTTTTGCCCTTGGATGCACCATTAAAAAAGAGGGAGATGTGTTTTCAGAATGAGGAAACACTCTGGTAGGACCATTCTCATCAACAGAAAAATATCTTCTCTTGCTCAACCACTGAGACAAGACAAGGAGAAAACTGAGAGCTACATCATTTGAGTAACAGAAGGAGAAAATCTGGACAAAGGCAGCAGGAATCAACAGGGAAAAGAGAAATAGTGAGAAACTAGTAGAGGTTTGAGTTGGAGTAAATGTAGTTTCTTTATTATGCTTAAACTAACTGAGAAAGAAAGAACTTGCAATGATATGGTGCCTTTCATGATTCAATGTGCTTCACAACAAATAAATTAATCTGAAGTGCAAACCCTGCTGGTATGTAGGTGAATATGCCAGCCAATTTATTCACAGGAAAATCCCATAAATGGGATAAATGACCAATTAATCTGTGTGATGGATTGAATTTGGACAGATCACTTGGCCAGGACCTTGTTTTTCTTCAAATAGTCCCAATAATTTATTACCTCCACTTATTCAAGGTGGATGTGCCTCGGTTTAATATCTCATTCAAAAGCCAACACCTCTGACAAAGCAGCACTCCCTCGATACTTCACCTAAGGGTCAGCCCAAACAATGAACTCAAGTCCAGGCTGGCACTTAAACTCACAACCTTCTGACTCAGGAGCAAGAAAGCCAGCTCTAAGGACTTAGATATAGATGGACACTTGTGCACAGCCAAGCTTACCACATTCTCCGGTTAGTTCATTTATAAATAAAAGATTGTGGAAATGCCACAAAGAATTAAAAGCTGCAGAAAAAGAAAATTTGCTTTACTCAGCAACAAAAGTTGACTGCTAGATTTGAATAGTTACCACATACGCCCGACAAACATTGGGGAGTCACTCAAGTGAAGGCTGATGGAAGTACCATATTTTGCATATAACTGTAATGCAATGACATCTTCATTTTAGGATGTTAGTGTCTTGGTCTTCTGTCTATATGTTCCACATTAATTCATTATCTATGCTGCTCACTCCATTAATTCTGCTAGTGTTATTACCAGAGTGTTGATGCACATTTCTGGAGCTGTGACAAGCATTTCAAAAGCTAATCTGACAGCTAATGACTTCATTAAGTGCTGGATACTAATTGGTTTACATCAGGGGCCTTCAAGTAATTGGTGTAAATAAATTAGCACCTGAGCATTAATAACCCTAGCCACCCATTTAAATCAATAACGCAGGTTGCTTCTGTGTGAGCTGAAAGCAGCAATACGTAGGCCTTCTACCTACAGATTGAACAATTAAAACACAATGTAAATACAAAGACGCCCAAAACAGAACCTTCACCAAGTTGGAATGGAATGTCAGTTTTGTTTATAAGTTCCGTATTATTTTAATTTGACAAATATGAAATGTAAAACAATGTGGATGGGTTAAGAGTATCAGATGAACAAACTGTCAAAGAGATGTCAATTGACTTCTAAAGCTTCACAAAAGAAAATATGAGGTTGGACATTTTTCTGCTGTTAAAATGACATAACTTTGAGCTGCTCTTTTTAATTTGACGTGCAACCTACTTTGCATAATTTTAAATTTGGCTTGTCCTGTCATTGTAAAATTGCAGTGGTGCATGTGCACACAAAAGGCCAGTCTTAGAATGTATATCATCACCGCGACATGTCACTGTTTGAGACATCACTCAACATTGTAATACCTTGCAGGTAAGCTGATAAAAGCTCACTGGACAAAGCAAAAGCAAAGTTAATTATTTCTGTAAAATAAATAAGTGTTTTTTTTTAGCCTGCTGACCTTGAATGAAATTCCCAATCCCTGATAGTCTTGGCAGCATCCATTTTCCTATTTGGACATTCATTGCTATTCCTTTCTCATCACAGACTCAATAGTCTGGAATGCCCTGCTCAACACCAACATAGGAGCACCATTACTACAAGGACTACAGCAGTTCATGGAGAATGACCACCATCACCTTTTCAAGGCTACTACAGATGCCCCTATCTTGAGAACAAATTGAAAATATATCTTGGCAATTTATTGAGATGATCCAGTTCTGACAACGGGCTTGCAATCAAAACATTAACCCACCTATAATCTAACATTACCTACTATTTTTTCTTTCTCATCCAATCCTTGGGTTTATTGGTGAGACTGCATCTAGCCATTCATTATTCTTCACTACAAACTTTCTATTGGCTTTTGAACTGAAATAGGCCTGAATCTTTGATGGAGGTAATGGCCCCCAGTGGCTGAAAAGTCAGGGTGAGCCAGAATCACAGTCGTATCTTCCACCCCAATGTGGGAGGCTGTCCCACATCCCAGAGCTGCTAGCCAATCAGATGGTGTCTGACACTAGGAGCGGTTGCCAATACTGGGACAGCAGTCAGTCCCCCACAAGAAGCCAGAGGTGATGTTGGACTAAAAGGTAAGTGATAAAAACAAAAAACTGCGGATGCTGGAAATCCAAAACAAAACAGAATTACCTGGAAAAACTCAGCAGGTCTGGCAGCATCGGCGGAGAAGAAAAGAGTTAACATTGGGTCATGAGGACTCGAAACGTCAACTCTTTTCTTCGCCGATGCTGCCAGACCTGCTGAGTTTATCCAGGTAATTCTGTTTTTGTAAAAGGTAAGTGAGACTGCTTCACCAGGGCCAGTCAGGCAGGAACAAGCAGGGAACAGCAAGGATTGCTAGGAGAAGCCTCCATTGGGAACAGGAGGAACCCCCTCCCAAGCCCACAGCCAAGCCAGCAGGGTTTGCTTGGCAGGGTCACCACGTGGCATGGACACTACTGGTAAAATAGCAGTTGTGGTGGGAGGAGTCCCTTAAGTGACTATTAATTATCCAATTAAGGACGTCAATTGACCCAAGGGTGAGTGGGGATCTGGGGCTTCTGACAAGTAACACTTTGGCAGAATCGTCCCAGATTTGCATTAAGTATGGTAGCAGGGGTGAAAAAATACATTTTACCCGCCAGCCGCAATGGCAGATTTTCACACCATATCGTCCCCTTCCCGCCTCATAAATTATGCAGTCTCGGGAAACACACCGGATCACTGGTGGCCGACCTCAGATTTGCCCACATACCATTACCTCACCACTTCACCAGGGTAAGCCAACCATGTCATCACTCTCAACTCACATATTCACAAGCCCATCACGCATTCACTGGCATCTCATTCACTGCCAGCTCAATGGACATCACCACTCACTCTCTCACACACCCACACATCTCCATCTGGCTTCATCTCCTCTGGAGTCCACCTCCTCATTCTGTCCACGGCTCCATTCAGCACACACACAGGCCTGGCATCCTTCTCATTTGGCCTGGCATGCACCTTATTCACACTCTCCCCATCTGTCTTTATGTAGGACAAGATCACACACAATCAGCCAGAGAGGTCCCAGACTCGGGGTAGAGTGTGGGATATCAAAGTCCTCACTCCATTTGAGAGTAGAGCATTGAAGCCAGCCAGAGAGGATATTGTTCATTCCTTCAGCAATGGTGAGATTGGTGGGAAGCATTTACATGAGGATCCTGCACCACATCATCCCTCTTTCAACGCTACTCTGAGTCCACTGTTCTGTGTGTAACGTGGCTGTCAAGCACTAATAATCTCCACTTTCTCTCCTAGGCACATCAGCCACATCGCCCTCAGACAACCTTGACCAGCCCTAGTGCTGAAAGCACCTTAGATGGGGATCCTGAGGGTAGCACCATTGACGACCTGTCACGGCACTCCACCAGTGAAGCGACACACACCTCAGTGGAACGTAGATGTAGAGCACCCCTGGGATCAAAATCTGGTGCACACTGCACTCAATCTGTTCCACACAGGAGAAAAACGCTCACAGATTCAAGGTGAAGATGTCAGGACTGTCCTCACTGCATTTCGTCATCATCCTCCATGAATTTTGGGGACCTCATGAGCACACCTGCCTTGTCTGGCCAGTGCGATGGTCTCATCGCTGGCATCCTCGCCTTCAAGGGCCTCATCATCGTCATCCCCTTTGATGTCCTCCTCATCCAAGGAGACATGCAGCTCTTCCTTCTCCTCCTCAGCCAGGTCCACCCCCTGTTGCAGTGCCAGGTTGTGTAGCACATGGCAAGCTACAATGATGAGGGACACCTTTTGGGGACTGCATTGCAATGCTCCACTGAACCCATTGAGACCTTATTTTCAATATGCCTATTGTTTGCTCCACCAAAGTCTGGGTTGCGGCAACAGCCATGTCCTCTGCGGGAAGCCCTTGTTCCCGAGGAGCCAACCCTGCAGCCTCTGTGGACCCTGGAAGATGTCAGGGATCTGAGACCTGCTAAGGATGTAGGAGTCATGGACGCTTCCTGAGAATCGTGCGCAGATCTGTAGGATATGTTTGTGGTGATCGCACACCAGCTGAACATTCAGTGAGTGGAAGTCCTTGTGGTTGACATAGTTGACCGCTTGTTGCCACAGAGATCTAAATGCCACATGAGTGCAGTCAATGGCACCCTGCACCTATGGAAAACTAGAGATCGCCTGATCCCGAGCAAAATGCACAAAGTTCTATGCCTTCCCAAGGATGGTATCCATGACCTTCTGGATGCACTTGAGAGTGGAGGCTTTTTAGATCCTGCACAGGTCACCTGTGGAGCTCTGAAGGGAGCCACTGGCGTAAATATTGAGCGCGCAATCACTTTAATGGCCACTGGCAGTGGATGCCCTCCATGTCCAAGTGGTGCAAAATCCTGCAGTAGCTGGCATATGTGACCAACCTAGATATGTGCAGTCTTCAGTGATACTGGTTCTCGGTCATCTGCAGGAATGATAAGTGCCATTTATAGACCCTGGGTCCAGCAAGGCACCTACAATTGACGGCTCTCTGCGCACACTCAGTTTCATGCGCGTGAGGCCCTGCCATACCTATATTTTGAGGGTGGTGCTCCTCCCATTGGCGAGCCAGGTGCCTCTGTCGCACTCTTCTCCTTCTCCTCTGTTCCCTGTAAGCCATGAAGCATACCACTAAATCTCCAGGCTCCATGATCCTGATGTTCTTCTCCTGCAGGATCAAAGAGAGAGACACATGGGTTAACATATGTGTCCTAAGGACCTCTCTTGGTTAAGTCTCAAGGCCCCTTCATGCATGCAAGAGAGTGCTGGTCACCACTTGGATGCCCAGTGTGTAGTGCACTCATTGTCTGTCTGAAACCCCACCCACCTCCTCCCACTCCACTTGACCAACTGGCGGTAGCTTTGCCCACTGGACTGCATGCTGTGCTCTCAGCTCAGGCACAGGCATCCTCCTAACCCTTGCAGCAAGGCTGCGCTGTTAGCTTAAACCATGGGGGAGATTGGTCCAAGCCTAAATAAAGACATTGCAAGAGGTTCTGAGCACTTCCACCAGTGACTGCGCCATGGCCACCATTCGCAAGGGGATTCCACAACTTGCCCAGTCGGCCAATTGATCTGCTGTCCCCTAAAATGCACATTAACTTGCAGCCCGTGCCCGAGGAGTGAAAAGCTCTGGACCATTTGGTGGCACATTCATGCTTCTGTGTTTCTTGATTGGGCAGAAAAGTTTCAGAGGCCCGAATCCAATCATGTTAATGGAACTGCTGCTGAACAGTCTCAGCTGCAGAAGAATGCTCACTTTTAACAAGCTTTTCCAAGTGCATAGCTGCTCCACTCACCCACCCCCCCACTGGCATGTGCTTGTGTGCTTCCTTCAGTCTGTGTTGCCATGCCCACCACCTCCGTGCCACAGTCCCACCTGCACTGGAGCCCTTGCCCCAGCACCGCACTGAACGCCAGCTAGGAAAAGGCGACTTGCCTGTGCCCCCACTTCAAAATGCGCAGCACCTCTTCCTTGACATTGTAGGGGTGATCCTCGTAAGTGTTGCACAAGGTTGTGTGCACTCACCTCTGAATTCCCCTCGAAGTAAAGTCGCCAGGTGTACACCTTTTAAAGACAGTCATGAATCATGTCGTTCTGAAGTCCCACCAATGCGGGAGGTAAATTTGACATGGGGGGATGATACCGGTGTGCGGGCACAATGATGGGATACAAATACATTTAAATCAAGTTTCCAATGTTGGATGATGGGAAACAATGCCCTCCATTGAAATTCGCAAACTGGTTTCACGACGGCATAAAACCAAATTTTGGCCTTCATGCCATATTATCCACCCAATAGTAACATGTAGTGCAGAGGGTATAGAGAAGGAGGACCTTAGAACAATCACCATCACTAGAAAAAAAGTACTGAGCAAACTATTGGGATCAAAGGGTGACAAGTCCCCAGGACCTGATGTCCTACATCCCAGGGTCTTAAAGGAAGTGACAGCGGAGATAGTGGATGCATTGGATATAATATTCCAAAATTCCCTAGGTTCTGGAAAGGTTCCAGTGGGTTGGAAAAATGCTAATATTATTCAAAAAGGGGGGAGGCAGAAAGTAGGAAACCATAGACCAGTTAGTTTAACGTCTGTCACTGGGAAATTGTTGGAATCCATTATTAAGGAATTATTAATGGGGCATTTGGAAAATCAAAATGCCTCCATCAGAGTCAGCATGGTTTTATGAAGAGTAAATCATGTTTGACTAATTTGCTAGAGTTCTTTGAAGATGTGACAGGCAAAGTGGATAATTGGGATCCTGTAGATGTAGTATATCTGGACTTCCAGAAGGTCTTTGATAAGGTGCCGCACAAAAGATTAATACACAAGATAAGATCACACAGAGTTAGGGGTAATATATTAGCTTGTCTAGAGGATCGACTAACCAACAGAAAGCAGAGAGTCGGGATAAATGGGTCTTTTTCTGGATGGCAAGCTGTAACTAATGGGGTGCCACAGGGTTCGGTCCTTGGGCCCCAACTATTTACAATCTATATTAATGACTTGGATTCAGGGATAGAAGGTACTATAGCTAAATTTGCAGATGAAAGTAAGCTGCAATGAAGAAATAAGAAATTTACAAATGGATATGGACAAGTTAGGTGAATGGGCCAAAATTTGGCAGCTGGAGTTTAATGTGGATAAGTGTGAGGTTATCCATTCTGGTCGGAAGAATAAAAGGGCGACTTATTATTTAAATGGAGGGAAACTTCAGACTGCTTCGTGCAGAGGGATCTGGGTGTCCTCATGCATGAATCGCTGAAAGCCTAGTATGCAGGTACAGCAGGTAATAAGGAAGGCAAATGGAATTTTGGCATTTATTGCTAAAGGAATTGAATTTAAAAAAGGGAAGTGTTGTTGCAACTGTATAATGCATTGGTGAAACCGTACCTGGAGTACTGTGCACAGTTTTGGTCCCCTTACTTGAGGAAGGATGTAGTTGCATTGAAGGCGGTTTGGAGGAGGTTCACTAGACTGATTCCAGAGATGCAGGGCTTGTCTTATGAGGAGAGATTGAGCAGTTTAGGCCTATACTCACTAGAGTTTAGAAGGATGAGAGGAGATCTAATTGAGGTATATAAGATGCTAAAGGGGATAGACAAAGTAGACGTGGAACAGATGTTTCCCCTGTGGGGCATTCTAGAATGAGGCTATAGTTTTAGGTTAAGGGGTGGTAGATTTAAATCAGAGATGAGGGGGAATTACTTTTCTCAAAGGGTTGTGAATCTGTGGAATTCACTACCTCAGAGTGCAGTGGATGCTGGGACACTGAATAAATTTAAAGAGGAGATAGACAGAGTTTTAATTAGTAATGGGTTGAAAGGTTATGAGGAGAGGGTGGGAAATTGGAGTTGAGGCCGAAATTAGATCATCCATGATCGTATTGAACGGCAGGGCAGGCTCGAGGAGCTGAATTACCTATTCCAGCTCCTAGTTCTTATGTTCTTATGTTCACACTAGCCATGGTGCCCGACACCAATGGGAGCGGACGATTCTGGCCTATATCTCCTTAACCAATCGGATTGAAGAATCCTTACTGAACCTGTGCTCTGTAATGTAGAGTCTGAACCAAGAAGTGTAAACGTGAATAGTTAATTCTGTGCTAAATCATGTACTTAAAGCAAAGCAAAGAAGGGAATGAAAGATGGGGTTTAAAAAAGTGACAATTTTTAAACAAAGATTATTTAATATCTCCAACAACAATCCAATCCTGAAGGAATGAGGGTCCACACTATAAAAGTTCATTTTCAGTGCCAGAGAGATTGCTAATCAATAATTAAGACTTACCACAGCATTAAAAATTTATTACACCTGAATGGACAATCCTTAACTTTTTCTGCCATGTTTGGTGGGTAACTATCAGTAATTACAACAATGCCACACTGTTCCATGTATTAGAAAGCATGCCATTCAGCAAGATACTGATTGTCATGAAGCTGTTAATGTATATAATATTTTAGAAAATATTTTTCTTTTAAAATAGGGGTTTAGTCCATGGGTGTGTCTTAACTGGTTTAAAACCAGCTAGTCTGGGTGCTTTGATGGGTACTAGTTTTGATATGTAAGAGAGATAGCGTGCATTTGCATTTTTTGAATCGAGCATTCAAGAAGTGGAGTGAAAACTGACACCTTTCTAGCAGCTACCAAGCAAATATGTTTATATTACTAATAACATTGGTACTATGAAAGGGGTTTTATTGTTAGAGAGGTTTAGTTCAGAAGTTGTTGATACAATGAGAATTAACATTCAATGGGGCTGGTAGGTATAACTTCAGTAGTTTTTGGGTTTGCAGAACAGAGGCAATGTGAGATCAAAAGGCAGCTCCAAGCCTCCAACTGGCTCCACAGGAACCAAATCAAAGAACCTCATTTTGAATTTGTAAGGTAAAAATGCTTTGCCTGGTGTTTGGTTAAGTCTATGGGTTGCTGTTGCCTTAATGGAGATTAGTTTGTGAATTTATTAAAAGGTATGATAGTAGTAATTTGTAGTCATGTGTATATCTCTTCTAACCTGTAAAATTAATAAAATGTTTCCATTAGTTTAATGTAAAACCTCGAGAGCTGGTCGTCTGATTCCTGCAGTTAGAGTCGCATCTCAAACATAATGCTTAAAATGATTGATTATGACAGTTGTTTAAAGTTTCCCTCTGGGATTTTTAAATAACTCCACTTTACCAACTGCATCGGTCATAACACTGGTGCAACAAAGTTCCTGGAGAAACAGGACAACTCAGATAGCAACTTCCCAATTGCTGTATTTAGCTGTGCATGTGCAGTTGCTAGAAATTACTGTCTGGTTTAAACTTCAGTGACGTTGAGTGCTGAAAGCCTCACTGTTATTCCTACTTCAGAATCTGAGCCATTATTATACATCTGCCTTAGCTAGCTATGTAATAAGGAGATAAGCCTACATTTCCTTATGGTCCTATGAGACTTCCGTGCTATTCATCTGGGGGGGTTAAAATTGGATCTTTGTGTTCACAATTATCCACATTTTCAGACCTCAGAAGGTGAATTCCAAACAAGTATAATTTCCAAAATTAATGTGGAGCCTCAAAGAAAACAGGGCAGGGCAATCTGGACTTAGAAAGAAGAAATAAGGAAACGTCAGTCAATTTGCATTCTATTCAGATGCAGGGTAGATAACCAGAAAGTTAAATGGTGGAAGGGATCTGCTACCTACTTTCTGCCTTTTTTGTTTTATATCCAATCAGAGATGGACATTCTCAAACCATTTTTGTCTTTCCCTTTTTAATAGCCGAGTGCCTGACACAAATCAAAACCCATCATCACATTAACTAAGTACCTCCAATTAAAATACTGACAAATGCACAGCAGTAGAATCGGCAGTTGCTGAAATGGAACACATAAACTCTACCCAAAAAGAACACCTAATTCCACAGAATCTCGGATGGCATGATGCAAGGCTTAGGAACTCCCATGAGATGCTTTTGGAGTTTAACTACTCAAAACGATATAAGTTTTCAAAGCAGCTAAGGTTCCCACTGTTTAGCAATCAACATTTGAAGAGATTGACCTGCAGGATTATTTGGATTACCTTCCTCCTGCCTCTCTGCCAAGCCCACATCCTTTTACTCTCTGCAAAGTTATCAATCTGATCACTGATATTTTTACTTCTTCAACTGAATCCAAATTCACTGATCAGACAATTCCTCAAGGTAACAATGCAAAATATGAAGTAATTACTCTTTAAGTTATGCTTAGCCTAAGACTTGCTCAAAACATAATCATCCCTGCTGGGTCTTTTATGATTCAATATAATGAACTTACTTGTCTGTACCCATGAAGAAATGACACACACACACACAAACACACATACACACACAAATATGCACAGACACACACATCCAGACCTTTAGACTGCCACCCACAACCATCTCTATCACTGACATTTGAGAGAAACGACACTGCCAGTGCCACATAGTCAATGTCCCCACTAAGCTGCACAGCAGCCTGGAAGATATCATGCAGGCTTTGTTCTGTGTTAACTTCCACACATGCACATCTATAGAATGGCAATATAAAATAAATTTAAAGTGATTGCTTATTGAAAAAAATTGGCCACGCACAAGGACTAAATTTTAAAGGAAATGTTGTATACTGGGGAAGCAATTGCATAGTGGTATTGTCGCTGGACGAATAACTCAGAGACCCAGCGTAATGCTCCAGGGACCTGGGTTCAAATGCCAGATGGTAAAATTTGAATTCAATGAAAAAATCTGGAAGTAAAAGTCTAATGATCACCATGAAACCATTGTCGATTCTTGTAGTGAGCCAGAGGCGATTTTAAAGCCCTTCAGGGGACAAAATCTGCCATCCTTAGCTGGCCCAGACCCACAGCAATGTCTTAAATGGCCTAGGAAGCCACTCAGTTGCATCAAGCCACAATAAAAGTTCAAAAAAGGAATGAAACCAAACGGGTCACCCGGCATTGATCTAGGCACCGGAAATGACAACGGCAAACTCAGCCCTGTTGTCCCTGCAAAGTCCTCCTTACTAACATCTGGGGCTAGTGCCAAAATTGGGAGAGCTGTCTCACAGACTAGTCAAGCAACAGCCTGACGTAGTCATCTTCACGGAATCATATCTTACAGACGTTTCAGACACCACCATCACCTGTCCCAGAGAGGTAGCGCACCACCCTAGCAGAGGTGGCAACATAGTAGTACACAGTCAGGAGGGAGTTGCCCTGGGAATCCTCAACATCAACTCCGGACCCCTTGAAATCTCATGACATCAGGTCAAACATGGACAAGGAAATCTCCTGCTGATTACCACATACCACCCTTCCTTAGCTGATGAATCAGTGCTCCTCCATGTTGAACACCATTTGAAGGAAGCACTGAGGGTGGCAAGGATGCAAAATGTACTTTGAGTGGGGGACTTCAATGTCTATCACCAAGAGTGGCTCAGTAGCACCGCTACTGACCGAACTGGCCAAGTCCTAAAGGACTGGGTCTCCGGCATGTGGTGGTGAACCAACAAGAGGGAAAAACATACTTGACCTCATCCTCACCAACCTGCCTGCCGCAGATGCATCTTTCCAGAACAGTATCAGTAGGAGTGACCACTGCACAATCATTACGGAGATGAAGTCCCGCCTTCACATTGAGGATACCTTCCATCGTGTTGTGTGGCACTACCAATGTGCTAAATGGGATAGATTTCGAACAGACCTAGCAACTCAAGACTGGGCATCCTTAAGGCGCTGTGGGCCATCAGCAGCAGAATTGTATTCAACCACAATCTGTAATTTCATGGCCCGGCATATTCCCCATTCTACCATTACCTTCAAACCAGGGGATCAACCCTGCTTCAATGAAGAGTGCAGGAAAGCATGCCAGGAGTAGCACCAGGCATACCTAAAAATGAGGTGTCAACCTGGTGGAGCAACATCACAAGACTACTTGCATGCGAAACAGCATAAGCAGCAAGTGATAGGCAGAGTTAAGCAATCCCATAACCAACTGACCAGATCTAAGCTCTGCAGTCCTGCCACATCCAATCATGAATTGTGGTGGACAATTAAACCACTCACTGGAAGGTGGGGGGCGGTGGTTCCACATATATCCCCATCCTCAATGATAGGGGAGCCCAACACATCAGCGCAAAAGATAAGGCTGAAACATTTGCTACAATCTTCAGCCAGAAATGCTGAGTAGATGATACATCTTGGCCTCCTCCAGAGGTCCTCAGCATCACAAATGCCAGTCTTCAGCCAATTCGATTCACTCCACGTGATACCAAGAAACGGCTGAAGGCACTGGATACTGCAAAGGCTGTGGGCCTTGACAATATTCAGGCAATGGTACTGAACATTTGTGCTCCAAAACTTGCCACGCCCCTAGCTAAGGTGTTCCAGTACAGCTACAACACTGACATCTACCCAGCAATAGAAAATTGCCCAGGGAAGTCCTGTACACAGACAAATCCAACCCGGCCAATTACTGCCCCATCAGTCTACTTTCCATCATCAGTAAAGTAATGGAAGGGTTCATTAACAGTGCTATCAAGCAGCACGTGCTTAGCAATAACCTGCTCATTGATGCCCAGTGTGGGTTCCACCAGAGCCACTCAGCTCCTGACCTCATACAGCGTTGGTTCAAACATGGACAAAAGAGCTAAACTCCCGAGGTGAGGCGAGAGTGACTGCCCTTGACATCAAGGCAGCATTTGACCGAGTGTGGCATCAAGGAGCCCTAGCAAAACTGGGGTCAATGGGAATCAAGGGGGAAAGCTCTCCACTGGTTGGAGTCATACCTAGCACAAAGGAAGATGGTTGTGGTTGTTGGAGGTCTGTCATCTCAGCTCCAGCGCATAACTGCAAAAGTTCCTCAGTGTATTCTGCTAGACACAATCATCTTCAGCTGCTTCATCAATGACCTTTCTTCCATCATAGGGTCAGAAGTGGGGATGTTCGCTGATAATTGCACAATGTTCAGCACCATTCATGACTCCTCAAATACTGAAGCAGCCCATGTCCAAATGCAGCAAGACCTGGACAATATTCAGGCTTGGGTTGACAAATGGCAAGTAACATTCATGCCACACAAGCGCCAGGCAATGACCATCTCTAACAAGAGAGAATCTAACCATCGCCCTTTGATGTTCAGTGGCATTACCATCACTGAATCCCCCACTATCAAGATCCTGGGGGTTACCATTGACCAGAAACTGAACTGGACTAGCCATATAAATATTGCGGCTACAAGAGCAGGTCAGAGGCTAGGAATCCTGCGATGAGTAACTCACCTCCTGAATCCCCAAAGCTGTCCACCATCTAAAAGGCACAAGTCAGGAGTGTGATGGAATATTCTCCACTTGTCTGGATGAGTGCAGCTCCCACAACACTGAAGAAGCTGGACACCATCCAGGACAAAGCAGTCTGTTTGTTTGGCACCCCATCCACAAATATTCACTCCCCCCACCACTGACTCACAGTAGAAACAGCGCATACCATCTACAAGATGCACTGCAGGAATTCACCAAGGCTCCTTAGACAGCACCTTCCAAACCCACAACCACTGCCATCTAGAAGGACAAGGGCAGCAGATAGATGGGAACACCACCACCTGGAAGTTCCCCTCCAAGTCACTTACCATCCTGACTTGGAAATATATCGTCGTTCCTTCACTGTCAATGGCTCAAAATCCTGGAACTCCCTTCCTAACAGCACTGTGGGGGTACCTACACCACATGGACTGCAACGGTTCAAGAAGGCAACTCACCATCCCCTTCTCAAGGGCAATTAGGGATAGGCAATATATGCTGGCACAGCCAGTGTGCCCTCATCCCGTGAATTCATTTTTTAAAAGTCTATATTTAAAATTGGGCACAGGCACATATAGATTTTATTCAAATATCATTAAAAATTAACATCTTCTGTATTTTGTTTACCCTATGCCTGGAAAAGGAGACCAGTTATTTGAGTTGGCTAAATGGTTATTTGTCTGGCTCAGATTAGCACCAAAATCATGATTTCAATCTCTATTCTAGCTGAGGCATACTTGGGACCAGCATCTGCATCCTCCCTGTCGTAAAAAAACTGGTATTTTGCTGTGGTTTGGCAAATAATTGCCAAGAAATTGCCTTCAGGCAGAGCACTGAAGGTGCTCGGGAAGTTGTTCTCGTGTTGAACTGCTGGATTACTCTTTGCTCTACATCTGAAAGTCCTTCTAACTCCGGTAAATGTCTTTTGGTTAATCTTTTGGCCTGGCAATTGAACATCATCTTTTCCTTTGTGTTCTTCTTCACTTCACTGAATCATAGACTTCATAATAAGGTCCTGTTCTTGTAGAGAATGGGTCCACCGACCATATGGTGCTCTAACGGTAGTTCTCTCTACCAGTGCATGGCTCAGGAGTCGGGTGGAGGAATGAGGACAATTCCAAAAACTACCAACCTCCTACCATGGCCTCTAACACAACAAAAGCTTTGATGCCATTTTTATCACTTACCGGTCAACTCTGATCAAATTCCTGCTTAATGACTTATAAGGGTCAACAGTCCCAGCTTTCTGTTTGTTTCTCTGTGCACTAAGGTAATTATAACAATTGTATATTGATATGCGCAGTCTTCCAGAATGGATGTTAAATGAAAACACTGCTTGCCACATATCTGTTTAAAGTGCTTGATTGCCTGCAATTCTGGATAGTGCCCTTTAAATCCACTTACACACCCCATCATTCTATTTGCTTTCACAATTTCTACCATAAGCCATAATGACACTTTCAATGTTTGGTCAACTGGGGCATCCAAACCATTTTTTAGACAAAGGTACACTTTATTTAATGATGCTCTTTTTGATATGCAAATTGCATTTGCTATTTTAGCAATGGTGTGAATTACCTTGCGCTGTTCGTTATTAAATACAATTTGTTATTCATCTGCCCAGTTGTTCAGTGCCTGTACATCTCAAATACAGTAACAACTATCTCCTGACAGGGTACATTTCAATTAGCCTCCAGAGGAAAGCATAGGCATTCCAGAGTATTTCCACTCATTTGCAGTGGGCACATCCATAGAAATAGTGTTACATCATAGTACCCTGTCTTACCAAACTCACCAGTACAAGACTCCACCACTGAACTCACATCAAAAAGTTACCCTTTCCATGTACAATACCTTTACTCAGCTCATGCTGAGATCCAAGAGCTTCATTGGGAATTGGCTACAGACGATCTTTTAAAACCATTACTAATAGATAAAATGCTCTGTTTCCTATGGCCTAGCCAATTAGCAGTGAAATTTGCAATTTGACATTGGTCCTATGATTTTTTTATTTAGTCATGTGAACCACATAAAACCTTATATGTTTTTGGGAAGTATGTTTCAAGCTAAAAATTATTATTTTAACATAAACATTAATCCACTTATTTTGTTGTCTTTGCCATAAAAAACTAACAAGAGTATTGTACAAACTAATATATCTGCTCCTAATACCACCAACAGTAACCTATACACCAATATCCACGATCTGGCTTTCATTACTAACGTGGAAGCAACTTCAAGAAGTTCGATCTATTTGTTAGTCAAGTTTCACAAACTGGTTTAAGTTTGGATTCACCACTTTTGGTTCTGTTGAATGTACTTGAATTGTTTCTGTTATTCTGGTATTTTTCCCATTTCCTATGTTGAGCCAATATGCCCCTAATTCCTAACGTTACACTTAAGTCGTTTTATTTTAAATTGTAAGCCGATACTCCAGGGTTAATTCCTATTCCTCTATTGTTCTTCTACTCAATTACATCTCCATTTTCACACCTTTGCTCCCTTTTCTTTGATACACTTGCCCAACAAAACTATGCATCTCAGTTTTGTAAGCCCCAACATTCCCAGCATCCACACACTTTCAGGAAATAAAGTTCCAATTTCCATCCTGCTTGTGACAATAAGAATGCTTTTATACTGCTTTATACATTTTCAGTGTTGGCTACTATTTTCTCTACAAATTTAGATTCAGTTGTCCCAGCTTTGGAAGGTTATTAATATTTCCTGTGGTCAGAACTGTTGTAGAACTTCCTGGTTGGCATCCTCAACACAAGAATGAGAGTGGGTTGGAAGAGAAATCTCACCACAGCCTTATAAATCTGATCTTGCCAAGAGAAACAACCCATTAAAGTTCTCAACAACTTTGACACTAAGTTATATTCATATAGCAACTTTAACATAATAAAATATCCTAAGACTCTTCATAGAAACATTACAAAACAAAATATGACAGTGGGCTACAAAAGGAGATATTAAGCCAGATGAGTAAAAGCTTGATCAAAGAGTTTGCTCTTCAAGTGTGTGTTAAAGGAGAAATGTGAGGTTGCAAGGCAGAAAGTTGTGTAGAAAAAAATTCCAGAGCTTGGAGCTTAGCAACTCAAGGTCCTGTAGTATACTGTAGAACTCCCCACTCTGCTGCCCTCTTTGTTGGGGAGGTATAAATGAAGTTCTTCAACAATGACAGCTTAAGATGAGACCCCATGGTGAGTCTTTTCTCAGTGCAGTACACAACAGAAAGATGGCAACAAGGCTAGGATGGATTTTTTTTTGCATGTCACTTGAGAAATTAAGGACTGAAGAACATTATGACACACGTCTTGATGTTATCTAACAGGAAGATCAAGAGTTGTACTCAAGGCAGAGAGCAAGAAAAGAAGAAAATGGAAGATGAGAGGAATAGGGCTAAAGATATAATTCCAGCACCCACAGTAAAAATGAAAAGTCGGAAATTCATAACTTACTTTCATCGTTGATGCAACTGCAGCTATGTCTGTTATCTTGGAAGGAGAGTACAAGAAATCCCTAAGCCACGTTCCTTTATTCAAAACTGGTCAAGCAGGTTACACATGCTCTGTTCAGGTGTGCATTGACCTTCATCCAATTCTGTTGGGACCAGGCAAGCCAGACACAGTGAGACAGAGGCTTCGCGGCCATTGCTGGCTTCCCCCACGTCCAGGGTGCAATAGACTGCACGCATGTGGCCATCAAGGTGCCAGCAGGTGAGCCCAGTGCCTTTGTCAACAGGAAGGGCTTCCACTCCATGAACGTGCAGATAGTGTGTGATCACAGGATGCTGATTCTACAAGTTTGTGCAAGGTACCCAAGCAGCTCCCACAATGCCTACATCCTCTGACACTCCCAGGTGCCGAGGCTCTTCAGTGCTCTGGCTCGGCTGGATGGATGGCTGCTGGATGACAAGGGCTATCCCCTCGGAAGGTGGATCATGACGCCTCTCCGCCACCCAAGAACAGAAGCTGAGTAATGGTACAAAAGAAGGCACGTCCCCACAAGGGCTGTGGTGGAATGAGCCATCAGTCTTCTCAAGATGTGCTTCCAATGCCTGGGCCATTCAGAGGGCATACTGCAATGCCTGCCAGATCATGTGTCACTGAGAGTGGTTGCATGCTGCGCTGTCCACAATCTTTCACTGGAAAGGGGGAACGCAGGGACAATGAAGGCGTTGATGCAGTGGCTGTGGCTACACATGATGAGTCCAGCAGTGAGTCTGAGGATGAGCATGCACAGGGAAATGCTGAGAGGGTGGATGCTGACCCAGGCATACTGTAGGGAGGCAGGGACACCTTCAGTTAGCACACCACAGATAGGCCTCCAGGACAAGCCTGGACTGTCGGCTCCATGCTCGACACCTAAGTACAAAATCTGCATGGTTAGGAACATTAACTAAGGGCCTGGTTAATAAAGCTGAATGTTCCACAAAACACATTACATTTTTGGAAAACATCCAGCTGCAGAAGAAAAGAGGCACCCGCAGCCATGGTGACATGTCTGAATTTAATATTTCAAGCAAAGAAACGTTAGGAAACAAAATGACAACGTGTTCAAAATCACACCAACTCATAAAGACCTCATTGTGGGCCAACACAAAAGCACCAGTGAGAAACTCATGATGTGCCTAAGGTGCCTCATGTTTACGTTTTCGGGTGCTACATCTTGGTGCTGCCCCCTCGCTAGGACTGACATCTGAGACAGGCTGCTCACTCTGCTGTCCTGTTGGCCTTGATGACCTTGGCGGCCGTCCTCTGTCGCGTGGAGCCTGTGCTGGCCCCTCCTGGGAGGGAGCTGCCAGTTCCACAGTTGGCATCTCTCCAGTCGTTGCAGCCTCACCGAATGCAATGGTCACTGGCAGAAGGCCGGAGGAGCTGCCACCCTCATCCGGAGCGCCCTGAGAGGAACCGCAGAGACAATAGGCAGCTGCTGTGCCGATGTGATGTCACTTCAGACCTCCCTGCTCACCATGGATGGATGGGCAATGAGCTGGCAAACTTGGTGCCCAGACCATCTCCCACACTGGCACTGACCAGCTGAGGTTAATGCCGATGTGAGGGCTTACTGGTCAGAGCGCATCCCCAGGAGGCCCTGATGAGTCTCCTGGAGGAGCCTTTCCACGGGAATCACCACTTTCACCATGGAGGACGCATGGCGCTCGGCCATGAGGCTCATTGCATCGGCGATGGTCCGCGTAGACTCCTCTGCCACAGACACTAAGCCAAGCATTGCTTCATGTATCTCCCCCAGATGCTTGCGCACACCCAGCCGCATTTCATGACCTTGCTGTGTTGTGGACAACTCCAGAGGCACATCACCAGGCACCGACTGAGCATGTGCCTGGTCCCCTGCAGTCCTCCGACTGCTGGCACCATGGGCACTCTCTGTTTCTGCCAATTCCTCCAGCGACTGTGAAGTGCCCTCACTGCTGTGCCCCAGTACACTAGCCGCTGTTCTAACGCCCACCGAGGTGCTAGTATCTGCACTGGTGCCTGCCTGGCAGAGATAGTGTGATGTTGGTGAGACTTCAGGGCCATCAGGTGTGAGATGGAATCTCTGCTGCTCCTCCTCACGGTCCTGCTTCACTGATGCTGAAAGGAAGAACAAGGATATTGGATCAGTTAACATGGAGACAATGTCAATGTGCATCCCTGTCCCCCGAATCATTATGCGCTCATCCTTCCATAGGCAATGGTCAAGCCATGTTGCAAACTTCAATCACTGAACATTCAGCACTGGCATGGCTGTTGGGAGAACAATGGTCACATCAGTGCTGGGCAAACATACCTACCTATGGCACCCCAGCCTCACCAACACCAGTGGACTTGGGTGCATGGCGCCTCTCCAGATCTAGGGCCTCCTGCTTGAAGCAGCTGAGAATCGCCAACTGTGCCAGGCCGCCACCTGTCCTCACCCACTCAGCGGCTTTATGTAAATTTATCTCCTGAAGAGAAGAGAAGAGCATTGATTAGTGCTAATTGTACCTGGATTCTCTTCACAGACGGCCCACCCCAACCAGAGTGAGACATTGCAGGGCTCCAATGCCTCCTCACCCCGCTGCTGCCGAACACTCACACAAGGATGCTCGGCCTGTTCCCCCCGCAACCCCCGCCCACTTGGCCAAATGCTGCCTACATTACATTAGGCACCGCACGGTCTAACCTTCCATAGCAAGGAGGCGCAAGCACATGGAGTGCAGAGGGCAGCAGATCGATCGTTGCCACACTACGTTGAAGCTCCCCTCCCAGCATGTCATCACCCTGACTTGGACATGTCCTGGAGTTCCAGCACTGCACCTAGGTGCAGCTCCTCCAGGTTGTCCCCAAAACAGTCTTGTGGGTCTCAGTGTACCACATGCTGCGGGTGCAGAACCCATCTGATCACCACCCTCTCAGGGTGACCTAGGCATGGGCAATATCTACTGGCCCACCCAGCGAAGGACACATGCCATCAATGATTCAATGCAACACTTAGACTTTTTGGGTGGGGGGGGGTGGGGGGGGTGGTGGGGGGGGGTGGTGGCGGGTGGGGGGGTGGGGTGGCTGGGGGGAGGAGAGCAGCCAGGGGGGAAAGCCTACCTGCTGGGTTAAGTGACCAATGCCAACATGGTACTCACCCTTCCCGAGCGCAAGACGTTGTTGAAGCGCTTGTGGCACTGGATCCAGGTGCATCGCACCACATTGTGGGAGCTCAGTATCTCCACCACCTCCTCCCAGGCACGTTTGGTCATGTGGGGGGCCCTCCTCCTCCCGTCCTGGGTTACGAGGACCTCCCGCCATGCTGCCACCTACTCGAGGGGGGCAGCAAAGCAATCGTACAAAAAACGAGGGGCAGTGTCCCCCTGCCCTACCCTCCGGCCTGGCCTGCTCACCAGCAGCGCTCTGGGGACCCCTTTCAGTAGCCATGATTCACAGCCTTTGAAAGGCTGCAGCAGCTTTTTAAAACAGGCCGCCGGGTCACCATTGGATCCGGCAGTCATCGCAGTCCCGCCACTGCCCACCCACTCCTGCTGTCCTTGGGAGCCGCCATTCACGCTAGGCAGGCCTTAATTGGTCCATAGTCCAAAGTGGAAGTCACAAAGAAATTGAAAGTTTGCCTGTACCATAGAATCTAGTAAGTCAGAACAAATCAATCCATGTCACAGTCCCAACCATTAAGTGGAGTTGGTGGTCAAAGTCAAAGTTCAGATTTGACACAGTCAGAGATATTTAGAGATCAAAGTCAAACTAATGAAAATGGAAGGAGATACCCAGAGAGAAGGAGAAAGAAGCCAGATAGGTTAATAAAAAACATGTAGGAAGAAGAAAAAAAATGTTCTTTTCATTATTTGTCAAATGATTTTTGTTAAACATATAAGGGAAAACATTTTTTACATGTAAATCACTGTGGTAGTATCAGTCAAATATCTTTTAGTTGTGGTTACAGTGAAAACAAATATGCAGCCCAACCTGTTAAATTTTCAAGTGTTGTTGATGTTGTATTCTGGGACATGATGTGCATGCACCCTTTAACATTTTAATGTATAAGTTGTGCATTTAAGTGGGGAGAGAGTGTAGTATATTGTGGAGCTATCCTCTGTGCTGCTGTTTCTGTTGAGGAGGTTTGAATAAAGTTCTTCAATATGGCTACTTACAGTGAGTCCACATGTGAGGTTTTTTCTCAGAGCAGAGGTATAGCCATCAATGGTGGAACGATTAACATTGGGCTACTCAAGAGACCAGAATTAGAGCAACAGAGATATCTGTGGGGCTAGAGGAGGTTACAGAGATGGGGTCGGGGTGGGGTGGGGGGGCAAGGCTATAGAGGAATTTGAAAACAAGGATGAGAATTTTAAAATCAAGATGTTGCTTGACTGGGAGCTAATGTAGGTCAGTGAGCACAGGAGTAAATAAATGAACTGGACTTGGAGTTCAGGCAGCAGAGTTTTGGATGATTTCAAGTTTAGGCAGGGCAGAATGCAGGAGACCAACCAAGAGTGCATTGAAGTAGGCATGTTTGGAGGTATCAATGGGTTTCAGCAGTAGATGAGCTGAGACAGAGGGCGAAGTCAGGCGATATAATGGAGATAGTCATAGGCGGTCTTAGTGTCAGCATGAATGTGTGGTAGGAAGCTCTTCTCGGGGTCAAATATGACACCAAGATTGTGAACAGACTGGCTTAATCTTAGACTATTGTCAGGGAGATGGATAGGGTTGGTAGCTAGGAAACAGAGTTTGGAGTGGAAGTCGAAAACAATACCTTTAGTCTTCCCGATATTCAAATGGAGGAAATTTCTGCTCATCCAGTACTGGATGTTGGATAAGCAGTGTGATAATTTAGCAACAATAGAGGAGTCGAGAAGATTGGTGAAGAAGTAGAGAGCTGGATGTTGTCATTGTACATGTGAAAACCAGTGCTCTGCATTCAGCTGTGTCACCGAGGGATAGCATATAGGTGAGAAATAGGAAGGGGCCAAGGGTTGATTCTTGGGGGAGACCAGAGGTAATGGTGCGGGAGCAGAAAGGGAAGCCATGGCAGGTAATACTCTGGACATGATTGGATAGATAAGATTGGAACTAGGTGGGAGATGTCCTACCCAGCTGGATGAAAGTGGAGAGGTGTTGAAGGAGGTCAATCATGTCAAAATCTGCAGGCTGGTGGAGAAGGATGAGGAGGGAAAAGTTACCTTTGTTACATTCAAACAGAATGTCATTTGTGACTTTGCTAAGAGCTGTTTCACTACTGAAGCAACATCAACAACTAATGTTTATATAACACCTTTAATGTAATGAAATGTCAGAAGACAATTCACAGGAGCATTGTAAAACAAAGTAGGACACGAGCCACATAAAGAGACATTTGATCAGATGACCAAAACCATGGTCAAGGAGGTAGATTTTAAGGAGGGTCTTAAAGGAGGAAAGTCGGGTAGAGTGGTGGAAAGGTTTTGGGAGGGTTTTTCAGGGCTTGGTGCCTAGGCAATCAGCCGCCACTGGTGGGGCAATTATAACTGGGGGCAGAATTTGAGGAGCATAGATATCTCAAAGGGCTGTGGGCTGGAGGGGATTACAGAGATAGGAAGATGCAAAGCTAAACAGGGATTTGAAACATGGATGAGAATCTTAAAACCAAGACATCGCTGGAACAGGAGCCAGTATAGATCAGCTAGCACAGGGGTGATAGGGGAATGTGACTTACTCCAAGTTAAGACACAGGCCGTAGAGTTTTGGGTGACCTCAAGTTTATGGAGGGTAGAATATGGGAGGCCAGCCAGGAATGCACTGGAATAGTCAAATCTGGAGGTAACAAAGGCACAAATGTGGGTTCAGCAAAAGATGAGCTGAGGCAGGGAGGAAATCGGGCAATGTCATGAAGGTGATAATATTCAGTCTTCTTAATGGCAGGGGCAGAAACTTGATTGGAGGGATTGAAATGTAGAGTTCCAGGAAAGATTTGGTGTTGAAAGCACATTCAAGGGCTTTGGAGAGAAAAGGGAGATTGGAGGTGGACAGTCGTTTGCAAGGACGCATTTATTCTCCTATACTGTTATGGAAAAACTTACATATATAGCACATTGCTCAGAAATATTGCAAATAATTTGTATAATGATTTACTTCAAAGGGGAATATTTGAAGCAGCAGCCATTTTGCAAACACCAAACTCCCACGAACAGATGAGATGATGGCCAGTCAATCCATCTTTTTGCTAGGGGGGGAAGAATGTTGGCTGAGGCACAATGGGAGGCAGATGAAATCAATTGAACATTTTCCTCTGGCAAATGCACTTCTAATCAGTGCAGCAATGAGGGAATATTGCACTGAATTGTCAGCTTTGACTACGAATGCTTCATGAGGTTTCAGCACACAAGCCTCCGTCTCACAGCTGAAAGTCCTATTAGTGAGCCAAGGTGATGCAGAAACTTTTATATCTTTAAGTATCGACGGGTATGATTTTACAGCTGTCTGATAGGTGATGCAGTGAAAACATTAAGTCATTCTGGAAGGATAGATTTATGAGTTTTCCAGTGCGCTGAGGAAATCTTCTTCAATAATGCCATATAATTTCTTAATGTCCCTACCAATTTTTGTCTTTGATCCATTTATTTCTATCTGTTGAGGTATTGTGGGACCAACAGTGATCCTCACCTGCCAGTCCTGCTGATCAGGAATGCGTAAACTTACTGGGCAGAAGGTCAGAAGTCAGAGCACCCACAATTTCTGAACCTCAGTAGCCATCGGGTGAGGCCCACACTGATGGTGACAACTCAGAAAGACACCTCCCTTTCCTATATATTTCTCACTCTTCCTTTCAACATTTCAAATCATTTTGCTTTTCCTTGGTTGGTATATCTAATATGGTATATATTAATATTTAATATGGAATATATATTTAGTAGGGAATATTTAATTTGCAATTTCTGTCACATATATCTGTAAAATGTTCCATTTTCTTTACATTTTGCACTTTGAGTTTTCATCTCTCCCCACACTGCTTCCTTGAAATCTGCTCCATGTATTTTATTGACCTTCTCTCAGCTCTCGGCTGAGTTGAGTTGAGTTGAATGACATTATCTTCACTGTCTCTCAGGTGCCTGACAGCCTCCAAATTTTGCAACTTCTCAGGTTCAATACTTAACACATCATTCCATCAGATACTCTGCCAAGAAGCTGGCCTGCACAAATTATGTGAATTTAACTCCTCCTTTTCACAGATCCTCATCAATTTCTGGGTAATTAAGATCAGCCATAATTACTAACCTTCCATCCTTCAGTGCTCTGCATGTTTGCTTGTATAATTCCCATAATTTCTTCCTCTTCCCTTATTATCTCTAGCAATTCCCAATTAACTTCTTTTCCTTGGTGTCACAAGTTACCGCCCTGATAGGCTCCGTCTTCTCCACATGTGATGTTAAATCACATCATGAGAGATCATTTTTTATAAAAATAATTCCCTAGTCTATTTTTCCAATCTCCTCCAAGCATTTTAAACCTCCAGTGCAATTCATTTTCACTCCAAGACTTTAATCATGTAAAATCCTATTGTGGAGAATCCACTGGGACAAAGACTGGATTTGACACGGGGGGCAAGTTCCCTAACCCACTCCCTATCCGGCATAAATATAAGGGGCGAGCCTACCCCTGTTTGGTGGGCTCTCCCTGCAGCTATTTGAAGGCTGTTAATTGGCTGAAGGCTAGCTGCCCATCAGGGAGGAAGTCCCACCTCTAAGGGCTGCTGACCAATCAAATGGCCAGCAGCACTCTGGTCCGAGCAACACCACCAGGCGTGTTGGCTACTGCAAGGACTGCAATGAGTCCCTTAGGGATGTGAGCTGCAATGGAGATGGACTTTAAGGTAAGTCTGGGTTTTTTGCTAGGGCAAGGCTGGCAGACCCTGGCAAGGGAGACGAGATGGGTGGGGATGACGAGGTGGACAGGGCAGGAGGGTGGGCGAGGGCACATTCCAGGGTGGGAAGATTGGTGTGGCCTCCATTGGGCACAGTGGGCCCATGAAGAAAGAAACTCCTTCCTCTGTCCAGCCATCAGCCCATCCAGTGAAACCTGGCAAACTTGGCACTGACCACCCATTGCTGAGGGCAAAACCCCAGAGGCAGTGAGAAAAGAGGCTCTTAATTGGCCACTTAAGGGCTTCAACTGGGGTGTAGGCAGGTGGGCCTCTCAATGCTTCCCCCGCCATGGGTAAAACAGGACTGCAATTTCAAAGGAACACATGCCTGCACATTACATGGTACAATATCCCTGAGCTTATAAGGTAGTGCAAAAGATACTGGGTGGAATTTTTCATGCCCGCTGGCACCGGGCGTGTTTGGCAGCATGACCAGACAATATAACGAGAAGGCCAAAATTTGGTTTCACGACATCATGAAACCTGTTTGCAATCGTCCACTCTACCCATCAATGGCAGGCCACGTTTCCCGCCGTTAGGCATCGGGAACCTCATTGTAATACATCTGCATGGCATTATAAGCCCAGCTTACCAGAATCATCCCCCCACGTTGGGTCATCCAAGCACATCAATGTGTTTCACAACCGTACGTAAGCAACGTGCACCTGGCAAGCTGCAATTCGCTTGGAGCTTCGAGGTTTGTTTGCCTACCTTGCTTCAGGCAGCACTCACAGTCTTCAGCGCCAGGTTTCGCAGACAGCACCACATCACTTATAGGGTGGCTCATGGGCAGGTCTCTACTTACCAGACCAGTTGTAAGGCAGAGGCGGCTTTTCAATGGTTGAAGGGCAAGGGCTTGCTGGGGAAGGGGGAGAAGTGGCCTCAGGCAAGGGCTGTATTGGGGAAGGGGGTATCCAAGCGTGTGTGGGGGCACAAATTGATCTGTGCAAGTGGCCTCAAGATGGTGAGGACTGAGGAGGCAGTCTGAGGAAATCAGTCCAGATGGAGATGGGAGAGTGTGTTTGAGAGAGTGAGTGGTGAGTTGAGCTGGCAGTGAGTGAGATGCCAGTGAATGAGATGCGAGTGAATGTGTGGTGAGTGAGAGATTAGAGCAATGAGGTGATTACCTTACCCTGGCAGCCTGGGTGAGTTTATTCATCCTCTTTCTGCATTGGATGGCCAACCTCTTCGGTGTTGCATTGGCACTGATCACCACTCCCATCGCCTACCAAGCCAGAGTGGTAATGTTGCTGCCCCTCCTGCAGCCAGAGTGGGGGTAGAGGACATCACAGCGGGCCTCCACGACATCCAAAAGGCGTTCAAGGGATGCAGCACAATCAGGAGGCTTGCAGTCTTCTTGCTTTTCGGGGCCATGCCTTCTTTGCAACTGTCCAGGGCTGGAAGCACTTAGAGGTATGTGCGTACAGCTGTGATGTAGTGACGAGGTGATGGCGTGGCAGGTGAATCAGAGCCCACCCACCCTCGAAATAGCGTGTTTCCTGGGAATGCATGATTAATGAGGTGGGATTTGGACGATACGGCTTGAAAAGCCACCATTGCAGCCGGCGGGTGAAACGTTCTTTTTCCCTCCCGCTACCGCACTTAGCGCAAATCTGGGACGATTCTGCCCACTGTAAATAGCACCATAGTTAATTTGCTGAATAAAAGCTGCACGTATCTAGTACACAAATGTCACCCTTCAGGCTTCAAACTCCAGATACTATAGACGTTAAAATAAATTAAAACATCAAAAAAAATTAAAACATTAAAAAAAAGCAGACATTCTATCCTGGGCCTTAAACACCCTGATATTCACAAGCAATTTACTGGCTTCGAGTTCATTCAGAGAATTTACAAACTGCTACATATAGCCAGATTTCCAGGTGTATGATTTCAGAAAGTGCTTTAAAAGGACAGGCCAAGTTAGCAGAGATATATCATGGGCAGAGTTTGTCGCTCGGCGTGCAGACACACGCCCGACACACTCGAGCATAAATAGCTTGCGTTGATGTCAGGCAATCGTCCTGATGTCATGGTGCACTATATTTCAGTCGGCACACCCATCAACAATTAAGAAGGCTATTAAGCCCATTAACGGCACAATTAACTGGGATTTTTCACTGCCCGTCCCACATTACAGTTGGCGGGAGGGCAAATCGGCCAGGTGGCCTTTGCATTTTTCAGGAAACCTCATCCAAGGGCGAGATGAGGATTCCATCATTAAATTTTTTTTAAATTAAAATGTTTGCACAAAATTTTCATGTTTTATATATTCTGGTGACTGTTTCTGATGCATGGGCACTTTTTCCTGGCTTTTAAAATCTTTATTTTTTTTTTGTATTTAAATTCTTCAGCGCCCTGAGGCAGCTCTCTGCCTTCAGGGAGCATTCATTCCACACTTCCCCTGTGCCTACGCTGACTTCAGCCCTTGCCCTCCTCCTGCCCCCAACCCAGGCAGTGCTGATCATATCAGCGCGCGCTTCACGCTGGCCGGCTGTTAATTAGTCAGCCCACCGAGCTGAAAATTCAAGCCCATGTGATAAATTAATCTTGATCACTCCAAGGGTGGTTTCCAATTTTATTCCTGCGCATAAGCAAAAACTTTGTGCATGTCATCTGCCCATCACATCTGATCATTTCCTCGCACCTTTACACCCTATGGGACCAAGACCTTGTCTGGCTGCTCCACTCATTCAGTGGGACATTAAGGATCCCTCGGCACTATTTAAAGACCAGGGGCCTCTTTCAACATCCTAAGCAACACACTTCCCTGATCAATTTCACAAAATGGATTAACTTGTAATTTGTCATTGTTTACCAGACTTGCTGTGTTACCCACATAACAGCAGCCTGTACTCTGAAAATAATTCATTAGGTGTGAACCACTTTGGAATGTCCCAAGAGGAATGAGATGGGAATATATAAATGCAAGCTTGTTTTTCTTTCTTTCTTACATGCTGCAGTGTGTTGCTGAGCATGGGTTACATTACTGGAAGTGATCAAACATTAAAACCAATGCTCCCATCTGACTGTCCCATTGGGTCAAGTGAAGGTGTAAGATCTGGTGTCATAATAAGCAGGTTCTCCCAGTGTTCTCTGTAGTATCCACCTCTCAAACAACATTAGCAAAAAAAAAAAATCACACCAACTACGTATTCAATTCATTTCTGTTTGTGGCATCTTGCAACACACAATATGTCAGGTTTGCCAACATAACAACATTTATAATATGCAGGAGTTCACAGTGCATGTGATATGAGGCTTATGTGGAGAAAGGATAAAGTGCAATTCTTTCTTTAAATAAACTTTGGTCTTCAGCAATGTGCATTTTATTGTTGAAAAATTGTTGAAAATGAGATCCAATAAATTTTTAAAAGGATCTCTTATATCACATTGTATCAGAAGCTTGTATCATTGGATGAATGGTTATCGCTTTTAGGCTGCTGACAGACCATTGAAGTTTCAGTAACCCTGGGTTGGTTATTTATTTTTAAGTTTCCTTTGTTTATACAGTGCTGACCCACACAACTGAAATAAATACTTCACAGCAATTTAAAATTAGAAAAATCAGACAATTTACATGTGTCTGGCTTGTCCTTCACTCTCTCTCAACTTTTCTGTTCTGCTTTCACAATATTAACATTTGTACCTTACACTAAAGCAGCCTTTCTGTATTTATTGGTAGTTTACACAATGAGATTAAAACTCTTCATGGGGCTTATTAGCTGTGGCGCCCAGTTACCAGAAAAACTGGCCTTTGATTGGCTAAAACTGGTTCCAGGGACTATTTTGTTAGCAAATCAAGTGTCCTAACTGTAATGATTGACTTGAGGCATTGGCAGGTTGTGAATAAGGGGCTAAATTTTATGGGGTCCTCTGAAGACAGAAATGGAGGCAGGGTGGGCTGTTGGGGGACAGCGCGGGGCGGCATGTTAATTTTAACGCACCGACCCTGGTGCTGACAACAATGAGCAGCACTGGGGGAGGGTGTGACAGGAATTCTGCTCTCCCTCCAACTGAGGTCAATTAAGAAGCTGCTTTAGAACTTGTTGAAGGGCACAGTTAAAGGACAGACAGGTTTGAGAAGCTATCAGTTTCAGAATAGCTAAGGGGAAGTGGGTACACAGTGGGGCTCCACAAGAGAGTCAGCAGGGTAAGGAAGGACTGGGCACTTGATAAGGCAGTGCCCTTGGTGCTGCATAGGTGGCAGAGAGAGTGGGCGCTCAGGGCCCAGGCTTTGAATATGGTCAGCATCCACTGGCATTGTGAGGGCAGAAGAGCAGGGAACAAGGGTGCAAAGGACAATTGAATGGCCACTTTCCCATGAAATAGGTTCCAGTTGGTAATGGGGGCATCACTCAGATTTTGTGCCCCATGGCAATGAAGGACAGCACTTTTGCAGAAAGGGACGCCAGGAGGGCAGAGGAGAGGAAAGAAGGGCAGAAAGACGACAGAAATCAAAACCTCGATACATACATAACCACTCAAGATGGAGCTACCTGGGGATGCCAGAGACCCAGTGCTGCAGAAGACTATGAATTTCCAGACAGATGGCCACAGGCAGCTGTACCCTCATTGCCAAAGACATTGTGTCTCACAACATTGGTCACTATGCTCTGCCGATGGTTGTCAAAGTTACTGTGGCCTTGAATGTCTTCACTTCCGGCTCCTTCCAAGGATCAACTGTGGATCTTAGTCACATCTCGGAAACAGTACCACAGCATTACATCTCATATTCCACTGATGTCTACCTTGCCAGAGCTGGACAGCATATTCATTTCATAACAGACACAGCCTCACAGGGACCGAGGGCACTGGGTTCTGCCTCCATCACTGGATTGTCCCAGGACAGGACAGCATTGAATTAATTTATATGACCATTGAGGAACCTAGTGACTAGTCAGTGAGATCCATCAACAGGAAGAGCTTCCACTCCTTGACATCCAATTGGTCTGCGACCACAACAAGAGCTTCCTCCATGCATGCACTTGCTTTCCTAGCAGCTGCCATGACTCCATCCCCCACCAGTCTAGGCTACATCAGATCTTCACTCCAATCTCCAAGGTATGTGGATGGATCCTACAGGACAATGAAATTCCTTCAAAGAAATGGCTACTGAGCCCCCTAAGGGAGCTACCTTCTTGACTGCAGCAGTCCATGTGGTGAAGGTACAACCACAGTGCTGATAGGGGGGAAGTTCCAGGTTTTTGACCCAGCAACAGTGAAAGAATAATAATATAGTTCCAAGTCAGCAGGTTGTGTTACTTGAAGGGGAATTTGCAGGTGGTGATGTTTCCATGTCTCTGCAGCCCTTGTCCTCCTAGTCAGCAGAGGCTTCAGATTTGGAGGGTGCTGTCAATAAAGCTTTGACAGGTTGCTGCTGTGCATCTTGTGCATGGTTCACACTACTGCCACAATGCACCGGCAATGAAAAGCGTAGTAATTATGGTTTTGTTAAATGTTGGACTGTACCTTTAAGAATAGTCCTGTTATGTAAGATCGCATGATTGTGTAAATCAATGTGTCAGCAGCGCGGACTACCTCTAGGGTCAATGTAGAGATAGAGATGCAGTTGAAAGCACACATGCAGTTGCTGCTGGATGTATTGTAAATAAACTTAATGTTTCCACTTAGAAAGTTGTCTGCAGATTAACTCTATTACAAATAGGTGACTCGGCCACACAACAACAAACTGGCAATAAGGATAAATCAAGATAAATCGGAATCAGTACTGTACTTCTCCCAGAGATTGTGAGTATCAGCATCTGTTTAAAATAACAGAAGATATAATCAACAAAGTGCCACAATTTGATAGAGTTGATCCCTTTGAGCCAGCCACAGATAATTGGTCTCGGTATATAGAATGCCTCACATTCTTCTTTCAAGCGAAATGCAATCACTGGAGAAAAGAGGCGAGCAATCCTCTTGAGTACTTGTGGGAGTAAAACCTACAGTTTGATTCAAAGTTTGAAGGCACCCAGTGCCCCAGAGTTGAAGAAATTTGGAGAATTGTTGGACCTCATGAAGGGACATTTTCAACCCAAGCCCTCAGTCAGGATGCAGATGTTCCAGTTCAATTCGTGAAATAGACCCCCGGGTGAGACAATGGCTAGCTACCTGGTGAATTTGAAGCAACTGACAGAACATTGCGAGGTCGGTGAGACTCTAAACGACATGCTCAGAGATCGTTTAGTGTGTGGTGTGAAGGAAGACACTATTCAGAAAAGAACATCAATTAAATTTGGAACAAACATCTACTAAGTTGAAAACATACACAGGCAAAGAAATCCAAGTAAAAGGTATCAGCAGAGTAACTGTCCATTATAGAAACCAATCGACACAGCTACTAATGATGGTATTGAGAGGCAAAGGACCAAGCCTTCTCGGGCAAAACTGGTTAAGGAGAATCAGCCTTGATTGGCCAGTGAGATTTCAAAAGGAAGCTGGAAGAGTTCATGTCCTGAAAAAGGAACAAGGCAAAGTATGGCAGAAAGAGCCAGGACAGTTCAAGGACTACAACAGAATGAAAAAGGAGTGTGTAGGGACTCAACAACCTGAAGAAATGCAGACTCTCTCAAATAAAAACATGGAAGAACAGCAGAAGAAACTCAAGGAGATCCTGCTGGGTGACAGAGTTCAAGACGAAGTAAGTAACCTTCACAAGGAAAAGGAAAGCCTGTTGAAAGACCTTCACACACTACAAGATTCACTCAGGTCAAAGTCTGTGCCTCTGGAAAAGTATGAAGAGAAACAGAAAAAAATCAGCATCTCTCTGAACAAACTGAAGAACCAGTTGGCAGAGGAGACACAATGTTCAAGTATCTAGGAGGCGACTAACAAATACAAAAGGGAGACAGAAGAGCTGAAGAATCAGCTAAATGAAGCTAAGAGGCTTTGAAAACAAAAATCGGAGAGCTTTCCAAGGAGTGAGCAGATTATGATGTTTTGGGAGACTCAGCTACTGAACTAAGATGAGTTAAGATTTCACCTGAGAGAAGTCTGGCCGACAGTGAAGTCAAATTGAAGGACAAGACTAAACTCTGTGGTAGAAAGAAGACAACAAAATGGAAGAAGGTTCCAAAAAGATAATAAAATGGTGGCTGGTAGCACCTATAAACACTTGAAGGAGGCAATAAACAAATTATTGAACTGTGCCTACTTTGATATTATTCCAGTACCTCGCAATGGTTTGCTGGATGGTGATGCTGAGATAAAGTCAAAGAGGTTCTAGTTCCAAGACCTTATCTGAAAAGAATTCTAGATGTTGTAGACAAATATGAAAAAGTTAATAGGTGATTCATTGGAAACCAAGCTTGCACGTTTTCTTTTTCACTACAGAACGACCTCCCACACAACAACAGGAGCAACACCTGCAGAATTGTTGATGAGACACCATCTTAGGACAAGACTGAGACTAATATTTCCAAATTTGGAGGGGAAGGTGGAGAAAAGTCAAGGAAACCAAAAAGCTACGCATGACTTGCATTGTCGTGAGATACAAATTACTGTTGGAGAAGAAGTATATGTGAAGAATTTCGGTGGAAGACCAAAGTGGTTATGGATAAATTAAGTTCAGCGACCGGACCATTTTCATACCACAAGGAAGTGGAAGGCCGGATCACCTGTAAGTATGTGGACCATTTAAGAAAAAGAGAGATACCACAGCAAGATATGGTTCTACCTGTAACTATTACTGAACCAGTGTTTCCTGTTGAAGATACTCAACTAAGGACTGACATGTCTAATGTCTCTATCAGAGTGGAAGACACTGAACTGCAAATGCTCACTGAGGTACCTGATGTTCATGCAATTCCAGAAAATGTGGTTCCTGAGAAAGAATCTAAAGTTATGGAGCTGCAACGTTCCACACAAATCAGGAAACTACTCTAAAGACTGAACTTGTAAATTTTATGACCTGTGTAAATATTATGTCGTGAGATAAATATGCTTGTAAATACAATATGTACAGTAAAGTTAAAGGGGGAGGAATATAGTAATTATGGTTTTGTTAACTGTTAGACTGTACCTTTAAGAATAGTCCTGTGATGTAAGATCAGATGATCTGTGTAAACCAATGTGTTAGCAGCGTGGGCTACCTCCAGAGGCAGCGTAGAGATGGAGTTGAAAGTGCCCATGTAGTTGCTGCTGGCTGTATTGTAAATAAATCTAATGTTTCCACTTAGAAAGTTGTGTGCAGATCAACTCTATTACAAATAGGCGACTTGGCCACATTACAACAGAAAGAGTGGAGCTCAATGTGGTAGTTGGGGTGCCAATCTAATGAGCTGCTTTGGCCTGATTGAGCTTCTTGAGTGTTGTTGTTGGAGCTGCTCTCATCCAGGCAAATGGAGAGTATTCCATCACACTCCTGACTTGTGCCTTGTAGATGGTGGACAGCCTTTGGGGTATCAAGAAGTGAGTTATTCACTGTGGAATTCCCAGCCCCTGACCTGCTCTTGTAGCCACCGTATTTATAAGGTTGGTCTAGTTCAGTTTATGATCAATGATGACCCTCAGGATGTTGATAGTGGGGATTCAGCAATGGTAATGCCATTGAATGTCAATGGGAGATGGTTAAAAGCTATCTTGTTGGAGATGGCCATTGTCTGACCCTTGTCTGGTGCCCCTTGTCAGCCCAAATGTGTTGTCCAGGTCTTGCTGTATGTGTGCATGACTGCTTTAATGTCTGAGGAATTGCGAATGGACCTGAACACAGTGCAATCATCAACGATCATCCCCACTTCTAATATTATGATGGAGGGATGATTTTTGTTGAAGCAGCTGAAGATGGATGGGCCTAGGACACTACCTTAAAGAGTAATGCTGCAATAATCATGGAATCATAAAATGGTTACAGAACAGAAGGAGGCCATTTGCTTGCAGTGCCTGTGCTGGCTGTCTGCAAGAACAATTCAATTAGTGTCACTCCCCCACCTTTTCCCCATAGCCTCCAAATTTTTCCTCTTCAGATAATTGTGAGGAGCTAAGACCACACACTGTATATTTTTATAAAATGTAGATGTGCTCATTGCTATTTCTAAAAAAAATTAAAATCGAACAAAACCTTCAAAATGGCTGAAACTGTAAGTGTCTATGACCCCTGAACCAAAGAAGCCACTTGGCAGTTTTAGGAAAAACTCAAACCCTATTATACCTGAGGAGACACCAACAACCCCTATGGACTGTACAGCCTAACTTCAAAGGGAGATATACAAAGGCCATCTGCATTTAATAACCAAGGCTGGCCAGAAGGAGTGGATCGTCTGCTAAGACAAAGACCTATAACCTTCCTTTAAATTCCTAATGGCTCAGATAATTAGCAGTCATTGGATATACATCATTTGTCAAAGATGGTGGAGAGGTGGGAGTCATGTAACATGGACCTCTGGCTTGTGGAACAAATATTGTCTTGCTGAACTGCATAGTCTCCATCTGCTGTTTAACATCTGACTAGAAGGCCACAGTGAAGGAGTCCTAGCCCAGGTTGGACACCTGGCCCCATCTACCCTGCTCCTGCTGGAAATCTATACTATTACACACAAGACTGATTCATCTTTGCATGCCTATCTCATTGTGTGAAGTCAACACCACCAGAAAAGTGAATTATCCAACAATGGTTTTCAACTCACTGACCCTACCCTGAAGGAATACCTATTTGGACTTTGATTCTGGACTCTGCAATCCATGTGAAACAATATTTCTTTACTCTGTGGTTTCTGCACTGTAAATCTTTCTTTTCTCCATTCCTCTCTTTACTATCTGAATATGAGGGAGACATTGCGAACCCTCTTTCGCATTTTGAGTCTGTGCAAATAAACTAATCCCTTGACTTCATCCTATCTCATGTTTTCTATTAATAGAAAATTGGAGGGCACCAAAACTGAGGACTTGGGAAATATGCCTCTACTTATAAAGATGGAAACAAAAGTAAAAACACCTTTCTGTTTAGGGACAGATGGTGAGGGGAGAAATTATTGCTGTTTAAATTAACCCCCCTACTGTCCATAAAATAATGATCCAATTCACTTTTGAAAGCCATGATTGAATCTGCCTCCACCACACTCTCAGGCAATCCTTTCCAGATCATAACCACTTGCTGTGTAAAAAATATTTTTCCTAACATCGCCATTGCTTCATTTGTCAATCAACTTAAATTGGTGCCCTCTGGTTCTCAATCCTTCTACCAATGGGAACAATTGATTGATGTGTGTGTTTTGTATTAAAATTTAACCCAATATATATGCTCCAGTAATTTTAGCTGAATGTGTGAGGGCTAGATTTTCATCTTAGAGGCTAGTAGTGGGCAACAGAAAATTTTCCAGCTCAGTGTGCCCAGCTCAGGAAAAAGTGCCTGCAAAGGCATGATTTTCATTCCAGAGGTGGGGGGATCGTGTGGTGGTGCTAACTGGGGTTAGGCCCAAGCCCCCAAGAAACAGTTTGGAGACAGCCACAGGAGCTGCTGAGGCCCTTACCCCTCACATCCCCTCACCTCCTGACCCATTCCTCATGCCCCATCCATGCCAACCCATGTCCCCCCCACCCATCCTCAATGGCCGGTCATACCCTCAATGTCAACAGGCCCTTCCACCCACCCCCAATGGCCCCTCTCCTATCCTCTATGTCAACCCATGCCCCTCCACCCTGAGAACAATAGAATTAAGCTGTAATTCAACTAGTTTTAATGCTAATCCCAAACACGTCACACATAACACCCTGATTTTAATATTAAAAAGGAATTGCATTCATATAGCCCCTTTTGGGATCTCAGGATGTCCCAAAACACTTTACAACCAATTAAGCTATTTTGTCAGTATTGTGATATAGAAAACACAGCAGCCAATTTGTGCACAGCAAGCTCCCACAAACAGCACTGAGATAACGACCAGATAATCTGTTCTTGGTAATATGAACTGAAATATCATAGAACCTCCTAAATAGGCATCATACATAACACAAGCTCATTGGATAACCATCCTGCTGCTAAACTGTATTTAGCCTGGCAGGACCACAAGTATTAGTACATACACCCCTCTCACATCTATCATGGCAGCACACAGACTTACAAGGCTAGAAATTCTGATCAGCAAAGTTCACCTGCCAGGAAAACCATTCAAACTATATTCTCTTGGGTGTCATTTTTACACAGGCATTAATCCACTTATTTAAAATGAAGGCACACAGGAACATAGCATAAATGAGTTCACAGTTATGATGATTTAACTGATGGGAATTTCTATCCTCCATCCTTGTTTTGTGCTCAATTCTGTTGATTTTTCTAAATGTTTAATAATTGCCACTGTTATATAGCTAGAGTTTTTCTTTGCTAAGTTTATCCTCTGTACTTCCCCACCCCCTCCCCAAACAACATGAAAAAATGGCAGAGATGCAATTTTCCAAATGTATCATGAGTACCATGTGTAACATACTTAATGAGATTCACTGCCACAACATATGTAAATCTTGCTTTGCCAGCGAAGGTGCCAACTGTCCTGTTACTGCAGCTGTGAGGTGGCATCATGTATAAAATTTGATTTGCCTGTAGAAAATCAGAACGGACAAGACGTGTTTGCAACCTGTCATCTGAGCACTGAGAAATGCAGTCACTGTACTCTGCAGCCTACTCCCGATGTCTCTTAAGCAATGCAAATGTGTCAACCATTTAATTTTCAAATTGGCTGAAGATTGTTTCATAGTGCACCACTTTGGGATACCACACACTCATGCGTGCCTTTACAGAACTCTTGTTCCTTTGTTTCAGTTTTGATCGTGTTCAGAATTGATGTTATTTGATGTGGGGGGTGGAGGTGGCAGTGTGTGGGGACCCGGTGGGCGGGGGGGTGGCGGTGGTGGGAGAAGGAAGAGACTGCGCCTATTCTGCCAGTGTGCTGTTTACACAAAATACGAGAGAATTAAGGGACAGCTACTTAATGGAATCAGCACTAAAGATGTATAGTTCCAAAAATTAATATGGTATCTCATAAACAACAATAGCAATGATGCCCCTATTTCTGCTTACTCTGTGTTCAGTTGTTGAAATGAAGTTTTCTTTCGACTTACTATCTTGTTGGCATTTGAAATGATACCACTTGAGAAGAAAGGTTGGTCAAACGTTTCATAGCTTTTTTTTAAAACCATTTTGCTTTTAAGTGATGAGAGATAAGCCAGAAATAAACATTGGTTTAGAAGGTTCCTTTTTTAATATTAAAAGACATTGGCAAAGCATCTCAGAACTCACTTCACTATGTGCACATGTTGGCCTAAATGACTGCCGAATATTATTAGGCCAGTTTTTGCACCTATGGATTATAAAACAAAGTTGTCATTGTTGCAATAAACAGGTTCCAGCAGCACAATTTCCTCAAAATCCAGTCACCACATAATTGCTTTCTAATATTTGCTGCTTCTACTTTATCTCTTCACCCACCCCAACCACATGGTATTATCCCTTACAAATTATGAGCTAAAAAAATTACCACTGACAATATAACTGGCAAACAGCTATAAAATCAAGCTTTCATTCTTCTGTCCATTTTTTTAATACAGACCTTAATAGGTTAAAATAGGAGACTTATAGGAATGTGTTGATGATTAATCTATCAACATGCCAGCAGTAAATTATAGCTTATGATAATGTCCTATATGGACAATAAATTAAATGAGGGTAGGTCATGATTCCTTCACTACTGATTTTAAAAGAACAAAGTTTCAGTTCTAGTTTAATTTTACCTCATTCTTCAGTAAAATGGCATTTTCAGAATTGCTGAATCTTTCTTTTTCTATCAGTACACCTCCCAATTCTAGTACAGGAATGCTTAAAGTGTCTGTTGTACACGGTTCTTAGGCTTCATTTTAGAGGAGACATTAACCATTGTTTCAAATGGGTTTATTCCTCCATTAATGCAATGTTGTTCTTCAAAAGTGGTGCTGGGCAAGTTCCCAAAAGTCAAGTTATAGGAGGTACATGATAGTTAGCTGTTATTGATTATTCCAAGTGTCTTCATTAACAAAGAGTATCAAGGGGTATAGAGCTAAAGTAGGCAAATGGGATTGAGTTACACATTAGCCATGATTGAATAGCAGAACAGGATCAAGGCTCCAGTAGTTTCTATGTTCCTATCATGTGTCCCTACAGTCATCTGGAGTTTGATTGTCTTCAAGGGAGGCACTTCTCAGGGTTTCTTCCTAAATCCACCTTAAGTTTCTCCCTTGTATTTCTTGCCTATGAAGAGATTGCATCAGGGGCCGGGAGGTGAGGGGCTTTTAACTGAGGATGCACGTTGACTCTGTTGAGACAGGCTAGGCAGAACAGTAAATCTTTTCTTTCTATGTGTGTGTTCGTCAGAATTTGCCCTACAAATGGATCAAACTTTTGTACTAATAACATAAAGGGTCATCTCTGGGGGATAAACCTTCGCAGCTCATTTTATCCAGGTTCTGTGTCCCTGCATTGGTGATCAGCATGCAATCAGTGATAGACTGTCCCCTGTTATAAAATGCTGCCTTAGCATGTAGTAGTTACATCATCAACAAGAGAAACTACTGCCACAACATTCCCAATGCTGGCCCTCCCAATTATTGCAGAACCTTGTTTCATCTGAAGCCTGAAGGTAGAAAGCTGATTTTTAAAATCTTTTCCCCATTGAGTTGGGAGTATTGATATTTAGATCTGAAGCTTACTTGCTGTGGACTCTGAGGTATGTGAGACTTAGTGCTGAGATTTTCAGCAGTTTATTAGAAACCTCAATTGCTGGCAAGTTGTTAAAGCTGTATCTTTACAGTGCTCTGGTGACAAACTGCTTCCAATAACGAAACATGTGATATCAGCTTTCGGATCTTGTTAAAAGGCTACCAACAATCATTTCTGGAAAACCTGAATGGCCCAGCTGGGGCCAAAAAACAATGAATTGCTGATAATAATTGCTTCTACAGATATTTCACCTCGTCGGTATCTTGCATATTCCATAGCAGTCTTGTTCTTAGCATGCTTCCCAAAATCCCCTCTACACCCTCAAGCAACACATTGCATTCTCTTTCTCAGGCTTTTCTACAAGGTTACACTTTACCTTAGTAAAAAGGCAGAGTAACGTGGTATTATAAGGCTTTGCATCATACTATTATTTAGACTTGGAAGAATTTAGGAAGAAACCCTGAGAACTGCCTCCCCTGAAGGTTGAGCAAAAAGATTCTGAAGACTATTTGAAGAACAAGATACAATTTACCTGCCCTCAGGAGAAGGCTGTACACAATCCACTTATGGCTCAATGGATTTTGCATAGCTCCACCCTCCCCTCAATTAATTTCTTGGTTTCATTTTACAAGAACAAAGAAGTTATCCTCTCCTACTTATCAAGATCGGCTAACTGGATCATTTGAGACCTCAGGAGGTCGTCATCCCAGTACTTTTGCAAGTTACCCCAGGCAAAGGTAATGATCCTATGCTCAGGATTATGAGCCATGGCCAACGGGGAAGCAGCAAATTTTCAACGGTGATGGCAGAAGAGCTAAAACATCGAAGGGTGACACTGTTCACAAGCAGAGGATCTTTCAGGGAGATGTTTTGTGTTTCCTTTAAGCATACACGAGAAAGGCAAAGGGAAACCACCTCATGTACCTGTATTCTTTGCCTTATACATATTGCTCATTGAAATTGAAAATGGGGGATTCTCACAAGCAACCAAACAGGAAAGCAAAGGACTGAAAGGCGTGGTGAAATGAGGAGAGGACGTGCCCTTAGACAGATCACTACCGCTTACCAAGAGTGGGAATGTAAAGGCGACAATAATTTTACCCATTGAATATATTTTGTTATGGGCTCAGTAGAGACCAATAGCTTTAAAAAAAAAATCCGTAATCCCAGTTATTTACTAAAAGAATTAAGCCACAAGATGTTTAAAACAGAAGTTTTTTTTCTAACAAAACAAACATTAAATATTACCTTAGCTAACCTCCTGACTCTAAAATCTAGAATCAACAAAAATTAAACATGAATTAACAGGCAAATTGCAATCAATTATAAACTATAAATTATACATTAAACGGCAGACACATAGAAACATAGAAACTAGGAGCAGGTGTAGGCCATTCGGCCCTTCAAGCCTGCTCCGCCATTCATTATGATCATGGCTGATCATCCAACTCAATAGCCTGCTCCCGCTTTCTCCTCATATCCTTTGATCCCTTTCACCCCCAAAAGCTATATCTAACTCCTTCTTGAAAACATACAATGTTTTGGTCTCAACTACTTACTGTGGTAACGAATTCCACAGACTCACCACTCTCTGGGTGAAGAAATTTCTCCTCATCTCAGTCCTAAATGGTCTACCCCATATCCCCAGACTGCGACCCCTGGATCTGGACTCCCCCACCATCGAGAACATCCTTCCTATATCTACCCTGCCTAGTCCTGTTAGAATTTTATAGGTTTCTATGACATACCCCCTCACTCTTCTGAACTCCAGCGAATATAATCCTAATTGACTCAATCTCTCCTCATATGTCAGTCCCGCCATCCCAGGAATCAGTTGGGTAAACCTTCACTGCACTCCCTCTATAGCAAGTACATCTTTCCTCAGATAAGGAGACCAAAACTGCACACAATATTCCAGGTGCGGTCTCACCAAGGCCCTGTACAATTGCAGCAAGACATCCCTGTTCCTGTACTCGAATCCTCTGGCTATGAAGGTCAACATATCATTTGCCTTCTTTACCGTCTGCTGCACCTACATGCTTACCTTCAGCGACTGGTGTAAAAGAGCACCATGTCTCGTTGCACATTTCCCTCTCTCAATTTATAGCCATTCAGATAATAATCTGCCTTCCTGTTTTTGCTACCAAAATGGATAACCTTGCATTTATCCACATTATACTGCACTTGCCATGCATTTGTCCACTCACTCAACTTGTCCAAATCACACTGAAGCATCTCTGCATCCTCCTCACAGCTCACCCTCCCACCCAGCTTTGTATCATCTGAAAATTTGGAGATATTACATTTAATTCCCTCATCTAAATCATTAATATATATTGTGAATAACTGGGGTCCCAGCACAGATCCCTGCGGTACCCCAGTAGTCACTGCCTGCCATTTGGAAAAAGACCTGTTTATTCCTACTCTTTGTTTCCTGTCTGCCAGTTTTCTATCCATTTCACTACACTACCCCCAATCCCACGCACTTTAATTTTACAGGCCAATCTCTTATGTGGGACTTTGTTGAAAGCCTTCTGAAAGTCCAAATAAACCTCATTCACTGGCTCCTCCTCATCAACTCTACCAGTTACATCCTCGAAAAATTCCAGTAGATTTGTCAAGCATGATTTCCCTTTCATAAATCCATGCTGATTCTGTCCGATTCTGCCACTGTTTTCCATGTGCTCTGCTATTAAATCTTTTATAATGGACTCTAGAATTTTCCCCACTACCGACGTCAGGCTGACAGGTCTATAATTCCCTGTTTTCTCTCTGCCTCCCTTTTTAAATAGTGAGGTTACGTTAGCTACCCTCCAATCTGCAGGAACTGTTCCAGAGTCTATAGAATCTCGGAAGATGACCACCAATGCATCCACAATTTCTAGGGTCACTTCCTTAAGTACTCTGGGATGTAGATTATCAGGCCCTGGTGATTTATTGGTCTTCAATCCCATCAAGTTCCCCAACACCATTTCCCTACTAATACTGATTTCTTTCAGTTCCTCCCTCTCACTAAACCCTGTGTTCCCCAACATTTCTGGTATGTTATTTGTGTCCTCCTTTGTGAACACAGAACCAAAGTATGTATTTAGTTGGTCAGTCACTTCTTTGTTCCCCATTATAAATTCCCGTTTCTGACTGGAAGGGACCTACATTTGTCTTCACCAGTCTTTTTCTCGTCACATACCTATTTACAGTCAGTTTTTATGTTCCCTGCAAGCTTACTCCCATACTCTATTTTCCCCTTCTTAATCAATCCCTTGGTCCTCTTTTGCTGAATTCTAAACTGCTCCCAATCCTCAGGTCTGTTGTTTTTCTGGCCAATTTGTATGCCTCTTCCTTGCATCTAATACTATCTCTAATTTCCCTTATAAGCCATGATTTGGCCACCTTTCCTGTTTTACTTTTGCGCCAGACAGGAATAAACAATTGTTGCAGTTCACCCATGCGCTCTTTGAATGTTTGCCATTGCCTATCTACCGTCATCCCTTTAAGTAATGTTTCCCAATGCATCATAGCCAACTCGCGCCTCATACCATCGTAGTTTCCTTTATTAAGATTCAGTACCCAAGATACAACTAAGACAGATCTTAAGATTGGTTCAAGTCATCACAGCATCTAGGTAATCACCAAGTCCTTCAAAACCCTGTCTTCCTCAAGAAGATTTCAGCTCCTCTTCCTCAAGAACTTCAGCCTGATTACCAGCCGACAGCTGCGCATAACCAACCCGAGTTCCATGAGCACACTTTTCACCACAAATGGCACATGTCTGCAGAACGTCCTCAACTTGGTCTGGATCATGTAGATCCACCAATGTATCTTCAAGTTACAGAAATAGCTGCAGCATCCTGACTTGGAAATATATCGCCATTCCTTCACTGTCGCTGGGTCAAAATCCTGGAACTCGCTTCCTAACAGTACTGTGGGTGTACCCACATGGACTGCAGTGGTTCAAGGCGGCAGCTCACCACCACCTTCTCAAGGGCAACTAAGGATAGGCAATAAATACTGGCCCAGCCAGCGACACCCACATCCTGTGAATGAATTTTAAAAAAGCAACTTATTCTCAGCTTCTGGATCTGCTCTCTGTCTCTGTTGGCTTGCCTGGGCTGCAACACTGAACTCATCAACTGCTACAACTGAGACTTGGTTGGCTCTGCGTCCTTTTATATGGCTTCAACCAGTTTCGGTCAGCCCAGAGGTTTTGATTTCCAAGTCTCAGTTTCAGTTCTTGTTTCCATAGAAACTTGGAGGGCCTCTTTCCTTTCCCTGTTTTCCTTTTCAGTTTCTGTTTCGGATTTTAAGCTTTGAAAGCACAGATTGCATTGCAATACAAAAAGAGAGACGTGCCTTTAGATTTTGAGGCCCTTCATTGCTGGGGTCGAGCTCAAAACTTCTGTTTTATGGTTAAGCCATTTTGCCTCTTGAAAAGAGCTCCTTCTGATCAATACCATGCTGCACTATCAATTTTGAAGAGTAGGAGTCTTGAGAAACATACTCAGGCAGACAATAACAATAAGAGAAGCAGAGTCTTGCCATTTAATATATGTAGGTCTGCTCAAGGACAGTGGCATGAGTTCAGCATTGACATTACTATTTTGAATAAGCTTCAGATCCTTGTATAAAATAATAGGCAATTCTGCATTGAGCTTGCGGCCAGCATTTGCAGTATGAATAATAACACTGTCAGCCTCATTCCTGTTAAGGCCTTAAGAAATGACCCCATCAACAATTTAAACTGAGGTATAATCAATTACAAACCAGCTCTGAGATCTGATCCTGTTTCCTATACTAGGCTCTGACGAACGTAGACTGGAACAAGATCTGGTGCAGGAGTGATAATTTTTTTAAGTTACTTTTTCTTTCAAAATTTCAAATGTAATTGAGTACATGGAAATTACAACAGTCAAACAGGGCATTGGGTATTTATTCTCCACATGATCAAGTAATTCTAATCACATCCACTTACCCTGTTCACATATCACTGCAACACCCTTTACCTTCATCCGTCTCTCCAGCCTAATCTTGAATTTATTTGTTCTTTGAGCTAGAGTACAAAATGAGCTGCTAAAATTATAATTCAATAAATCATCCATTTCCTCAAAACTATCTGAATCAGACAACAGTCATTCTAAGAGTGAAAGTAATCTGGATGAAGAGAACTAATGGCCAATAAAATGTCTGTTTTTACTTGATACAACAGAAGGAAGAAATCACGAGATGCCACAGGAGATGTTGGAAGGACGATTCTTGGAAAAATATTGACAGTAATTGGTTGCAATGTTTCATTCTAATCAGTATGTTGAACTATGGGCCAGAAATCAGTCTAACAAATGAGGTGCTGAGTTACAATTGCCAAATGACTGGAGTATAAGTCTGAGGTCATTATACTGAAACTGTACAGAGCTCTAGTTGAGCTACACCTTGGATATTATGCTCAGTTCGGGGTGCAACGAGACCATCTTAGCCCTGGATGTGGTAGAGAGGAGGGGCCACATGGCTGATCCCTGGATTCAGAAGGCTGAGCCATGATGACCCGTTGAAAAAACTTGGACCTTTCAGGTTTGAAAGGAGTGAGTCAGAGAAGAAGAAACTGTGAGGTATTAGCAGAATAAGAAAGGTTAATCCAAAGTACTGTTTCAATCTAAACCAAAAGCTCAGGACAAGAGACCATAGATAGGAATTAGTAAAAGGCAAGTTCAGGACTGATGCCAGGAAGATTCTTTTCACACAATAAATGATCTTCTGGATAGGGGAACAGAGGCAAAAACTCTGCAGTCATTCAAGGGGCAGTGCAGTGATGCTAACTCATAGGTTTTGATGGAATGATAAGTAGACAGACTGAATGGCCTCTCTCATCTGATTTGAGACGGTTTGCTAAGTAGAGTCTGATTTCTGATTTTTAGGTATTTCACACTTTTGGTGCCTGTGTTCCTTTGAATGGTTTATGATGGGGTTCCTTCTGTTACCCTTATCTGTTCTTGATTTTTTAAATACTTTTCTGACCCTTTGATCATATGGATCATTTTATATATTCACATATATTTTATACATTGCTGCAAAGTGCCTTGCTGTATTCAGCACATTGTGCTACAGTTAAAAAGGGCAGTCCTTTCAGTAATGCAATAATTATCCTGGACTTCAGAGCTGGGAAATAGGCTATTTGGCATTTACCCTCTAGCAGAGCAAATAGCTCTGATCACATAATATTCTTTCAAGCCTTTTCCCTTCACCCACCTATTCTGTATAGTGCAAAGGATGTTTTTGATCAATCTACACTCTGGAAGTCCTGGCCCCACACACACCCATGACACTTAGCAGTTGCTCGGACGGGACTGCCAACACCTTTAAATTAAGATTCAATCCTCAAGTTCTGTGAATTCAACCAACGCTTCCCTCCATCAGGAAATTTAAGAGCTAAGGGTCCAGGCGGCTGAAGGCCAGGCCACCAATGGTGGAGCGATAAAACTTGCAGCTCCACATTAAACCCAAAACTTATAGGATCATAGTTCTTAGGATCAGGAGTGTGGCCATTCAGACCTTTGAGCCTACTCTGCCATTTTTTAAATTATTTTTATTGTTGATACAGTGGTAGTTAATTTTCCAGCCCCTTTTCTGACTTCCTGTTGCTTGTGATTTTCTTCTGCTTATCTCAGAATGCCCTAAAGCAGAGCTGACCAGACCAGGGGACACGGGCCAATATGCTGCTCCTGAGTGCCAACCCAGGAAATCTAAGTAAGTCAGCTCAATTTCTGCATATGGTTCTGACTCACTAGCTTGTCTTGCTTGAATTTCATGCCTGAAGGCTGTTCTTAGCGTTGTTGCCTCATTAGTGAATAAATCCTAAATTAGAACACTAAGATCTGTTAGTGTCTGCAACTTGAGATACAGAAATTAATAGAGACATGGATTTAAGCTGAATGTGGCCCAGGAGTCTGCCTGGTATGCACCCAAGTTTCCCACAAAGACAAAAGATTTAGACACTTCTGTTAAATGCATTAAATATTAAACTGCCACTGCACAGATGTATTCCACATTGAAGTGGTGGGACGCTAACTTGTGCCCACAAATCCCCACACTGTGAAATTCCAATCCCAGCTAGGTTATTGGAAGGGTATGCTTTAAGTGGGAGGAGGCACTTCCCAGAGGGAACATTTTAAATCAAAGGATGAAAGTCAAAGCTTCAAACAGGCTGGTTACAGAGAAACATTGGCAGAATTTCTCTCTCAACAAGGGAGACTGAGATGTGGGGATAAATATTTCAATATATAGGAGAATGTGAGCTAGTTGATCTCTCATGTTGTCGCTCATGGGAAGTCGAGTGCTAAAGCACGGAGGATGATTAGATCAGGACTTAATTGCTTTTATATTTGAAAGTCATACGTTCTTATTGTGTACAATAGTTCAAAAAGTGAAAAAGGAGGAGGAAACAACTTGCATCTAATTCCCACCTCTCACTGCTTCAGGACACTCAAAGCCAATGAAATATTTTTGAAGTGTAATCACTGTCGTTTTGTAGAAAAGAGTAGCTGCCAATTTGCATACAGCAAGCTTCCCCTTCTTTGGAGGTGTTGATTGAGGGAGAAACATTGGACATTGAGGCCTGAACTAATAATCCAGAGAATATGGTCTGAATTTTCCTAATTATATATTTTTTTGGACATCGGGGCCACTTTCAGACCATGTAAACAATCGCTGGATTAGCAGGCCTTTCAATTGCTCTTTACTAGAGCAAATCAATTCAGAGCCCACCAATGGGCTCCTCAACCCATTGGGTGAGGTGACAGATCATTTTGTCAGAGGGAGGATATCTAATTAAAGGGACAATGCTGTGTTGCAGAGACACACACCGGGACCTGAACTTTCCAGGCTCCAGCACCCATGTGAATTAAGAGGAGACTTGGGGAGGCTGTTCCTCAGTTTTTCCAATCTTACGTGGGGATACAGCTGAAGGTCTGCAGTGAGGTGAGCTCTCCTAATCGGCAGAAGGATGAGGACAGTCAGGACATGGATAGAAATGGTTGAGGAAATGAACAGCAGCAGTGTGATCCTTCTAACCTAGAGATAGTGTGCCAAGAGGACCCAGAACTTCAGTAGGGTGGGAAAGGTGAGTGGCACAACACTGTCAGTGCCAAGCCGCACACACAGATTTTCACAGCATTCTTCAGGTCAACACACCTTGCAGCTGCACCCAGTCCTCTCTCTGCAGGCACCCCACATCCCCATCAGAGAAGCCAATACTCTCAATGATTCTCAGCCTATTGGCCACTCACGCCCGTGCCTCACAGTCACCATGCTCAAAAGTTGTCTTCACTCATCTGAACACAAGCTGTTACAAACACTCACACCTCCCTGCTTCCTCTCTTTGCAGGAGAAAAGATCACATGGCTTGGCAATAGTCAAAGACACTGGGTTGTAGGAGGAAGGAGAAGGCCAGTCCTCCAGTGACTGGCAACGTGTGCCCACCTCAAAAAATGGGAAGGCTGTCATGCGCCATCAGTTACTTTGAGGAATTCCCACTGTGCACTCACCTTCTCCAACCTGAGACTGCTCCCTTGTTGGGAAAGAGGGACTTAAATGGGAAAATCCCTTTTAATTGTTTCCAATCCCAATCCCAACATTCCAATGTTGTTGACTCTTCACTGTCCTCTGAAGTGGCCATTGAGTTCTAATCAAACCATTACAAAGCATAAGAAGAAGAATGACACCAGCATTAAATCAGCACATAACAAAGGTACACACAGCCCAGTTAAATCTTATAGCCCTCCTTACTAACATCTGGTCACCAATGCCAAAGTTGGGAACGCTGTCTCACATGTTAGTTATCAACAGACGGACATAGTCATAGGTTGCTCATCACACAGTCACTAATGGAAACCAAGTTTTGTCTTCACATTGAGCACATCGAGTTGTGTGGCACTATCACCAGTTGTACAAATGAAGAACTTATCTAAAAGCTCAAAGCTGGGCATCCATGAGGAGCCCATGAGCCACCAGCAGCAGCAGAATTGTATTCCACCTCAATCTGTAACCTCATGGCCTGCCAGATCCCTCAATCTGAATTTACCATCAAGCCAAGCGATCAATCCTGGTTCAATGAGGAGTGTTGGACAGCATGCCAGGAGCAGCACCAAATGTACCTGAAAAATTGAGGTGTCAACCTGGTGAAGATAGAACAAAGTCATGCTGGACAATGGAAGCAGTAAGCGATAGACAGAGCTAAGTGATTCCACAACCAACAACTCAGGTAAAAGCTCTGCAGTCCTGCCACATCCAGTCATGAATAGTGGTAGACAATTAAACAAATAACGGGAGGAGGAGGCTCCATAAATATCCCCATCCTCAATGATGGGGGAGCCCAGCATGACTACAAAAGATAAGGCTGAAGTGTTTGCAAACCATCTTCAGCCAGAATGGATGATCCATTTCAGTCTCCTCCTGAGGTCCTGATCATCAGATATGTCAGTCTTCAGGCAATTCAATGATATCAGGAAATGTCTGAACGCACAGGATATTGCAAAGGCTATGGCACTGACAACATCCCGGCAATAGTACTGAAGACTTGTTCTCCAGACTAGCTACACCTCTAACCAATCTGTTCCAGTACAGCTACAACACTGGCATCTGTCCGACAATGTGGAGAATTGTCCAGGTATTTCCTGGCAGGAAAATTCCAATGCGGCCAATGAAACCCTTATCAACATACTCCTGATTATCAGCAAAGTGATGGATTGTTGTTGACAGTGTTATCAAGCGACACTTACTCATAGTCAACCTGCACACCAATGCCTAGTTTGGATTACACCACTTAGCTCCAGATTTTATAACAGCCTTGATCCAAACAAAGGAGTTGAATTCCACAGGTTCGGGTGTCGGGTGACATTAAGACAGCATTGACTCAGTGCAGCATCAAGGAGCTGCTGAATGGGGATTGGGGGAAATATCTCCAATGAGTGATGTCATACCTTGAAGATGGTTGTGGTTTTTACAGTCCAATGATAGCCTCAACACATCACTGCTGGAAATTTTCAGGGAAGCATCCTAGGCCCAACTATCTTCAGTTGCTTCAGCAATGACCTAACCTTAATCATAATGTTAAAAGTGGGACTACTCATTGTTGATTACAAGCAGTCTGCACCATTTTCAATCCTCAGATAATGGCCCAGATCTTCTGGTCTCCGGATCGCCAGAGACAGGACATACGAGCCAAGATGTGTGCCAAGACCCCGCAGAGGTCCCGATGCACTGACCTCCATGGGAACCGCCCGGGAAGTTTGAACTTCCTCCAGGCAATTTCCCTGTTCCCTGGGGCCCTCCGAAAAAATCTCTGACTCTGAGATAGAGATGGAGACTTGGGACAGTTCTGACATACATACCTGGATCTTTACCTAGGAAATGTTAGACAGAAAAATCCTAGTCTAACTCCTGGGTAACCAACCTGACCCTCCCCCCTTACACCATCACTCACACTGACCCTCCCAGATTCTCCTCCTTGAACCCCGGACGATCCCCACCCAAAACCCCCAACTACCCCTCACGGCTTGACCCGACCTGACCCCAACCACCCGATTATCCCCCGAAACCAACCTGATTAGTCTCCAACCTGACAGCTGATCCGACTAGCCCCCGACCCACCTACCCACTCACCCACCTGCTACTCTACCCACCTACCACCCTACCTTACTTGCCATCGTATCCAGTGTAAAGGGTTAATGGTTATTTTTAATTAGACAATGATGTTAATGATGATGTAAGGATGACATCAGGGTCAGATGACCAAGATGCCCCAAGACAGCAAGACACAGAGCACTCTGTGTCCAGAGAATAACGTACCCACCGTAAGGTCTTGGATATAAATAATTCTAATAAAATAGCTTTTAGAAAAACATAATGCAGACTATCTTCAAGTCACTCCTAGACTAAGTGCAACCTCATCTAATCAGAAGACAATAAAGGTAAAGGGCAACAAGCCAAATCATGGTGGCAGCCAAAACACCCACCTACCACCCTGTCCACCTATTTCACCCACCTACCCACCTTACCACCCTGCGTATTCACTCATTCACCCATTCATTAACATTGATACTAGGCAGTTAAGCTTACGTTAGGGCAGCTAGTGCAGTAAAAAGAGAGCATAGCTTGTCTTCTCCACACCCCCACCCTGACATTGCAGCGCTACAATAAAGCTATTCATGGGGCTGTACACTCCACATTTCTGAAGAAGCCGAAGCTGGGCTCGGAAGGCCCAGCCAGAAGTACAGAGCAGTGTTGAGGCACAGAAAAGTAGAAGCAGAGTGGCAATCCAGTGGTGATTGCTGCTTCATGGAAGATCTGGGCCAATGAAGCAATTGCTCAACAAGAGCAGGACAGCATCTAGACATGGACTGATATGTAGCAATTAATATTCACCCCATACTGGTGCCAGGCAATAACCATCTCCAGCCAGACAGCCTATCCACCTCTCCAGTACATTCAATGGCATTATCATTGCCAAGTCTCCCACCATCAATCTTCTGTGGGTCACCACTAGCCAGAAACTCAAGCGGATGAATCATATAAGTATTGTGGCTACATGAGGAAGTCAGGGGCTGGATATCCTCTAGATATTACTTGTCAAAGTCTCTCCAACAACTATAAAGCACAAGCCAGACACGTGATGGAATACTTCCCAGTAGTCTAGATGGGTGAAGCTGCAATAATACTCAAGAAGTTCAACACCATACAGGCAATGCAGCAGACTTAATCAACACCTCATCTAATAATCTCAGCATTCACTCACTCCACCACCAGCCTATCTACAAAATGCACTGTAGAAACTCACCAAGAGTTCATTGGTAGCACCTCCCGTACCTGCAAGTCTGCAGCCCAGATAGACTAGGGCAGCAAGGGCATGGGAAGGCCATCATCTCCAAGGTTAATTCCAAGTCATACACCATCCTGACTTGTACATTTATCATTGTTCCTTTACCGTCACTGGGTCAAAATTCTGGGACTCCCACCCAAACAGCACTGTGGGAGCACCTTGGCCACATGTGTTTTTAAATGCCTTTAAGAGAGCGGGGCATGACATCACTAGAAAGGAACTGTGTCATGAAATCCAGTTTAGATTCACTTTTCTTTTTAAGCAGTGCACACACAAACAGTTTTGCTACTGGCATCTTCAAGCTTTATGCCTCTATATAAATGTTCCCATGTGCCAAGTCTTAATAAATGAACCCACAACGTGTTTACCCCATTCTTTATGAGCGATTGATGCTTTATATCATTATAAAAACATGACATAGTGTGCAGCAGTGGTTCCTTCTAAATGACATGTGCTCAGCCTGGCAGCAAGGTTCAGTACAGGTACGACATGGATAACAGTCTTAGATCATGCTACATAGAATTAGATGCCCCTCAACGTTTTGGTCGGACTGCAACGGAGTCGAAGCATGAGAGTGTGTGGAAGCTGCAGTGTGGGTAACTCCACAGAAAAGCTTTGAAGACACAGTGAGGCTGGTAAGCAGAAAGATCCCTCATGGTGAGTAGGACAGCACATCGAGAGGACCAGCACTGGGATGGCCCAGCCAGGAAAGGCGAATGACCAGGGCGTGGGATGGATCAATAGTAAGCGAGGGGAAGTCCAATAAAACAAAAAACAAAGAAAACTCATAATAATTGGATCAGAGAAGGTAGTGATTATAACATGCGGAGTTTCAGAAAACTGCGCAAGATCAGCTACAGTGACACTCAGCCCAGGTACTGTAGGAGAAGGAAGGTTAAAAGGATATTGCCAGAATGTCCATAAAATTCCCCAGTTTGAATTGGGATACCGACCTACCATTCAAATTCAGAATGTTTAAACAGCGTACAGAGGTATGGTTCCTTGATTCAGGTGTGCCTGAAGCAGACAAACAAGCCATAATGAAGGTCTACACAGGCTGAACACATCAGGATTAACAGCAGAAGAGCTAAAGGATCCCTAAAAGATATGGGCTACATTGGAAGACCAGTTCAGAATCAGGTTAAGCTTCCATATTCATCAACTAGAGCTCATGGGGAGGATTTTCACATCGGCATGCGAGGATGGGCCCAGCACGCCGACGCATAAAATGACACACCGTGACATCGGGCGTGCATTCCAACATTACCACACGTGATTCAGATCTTTCATTCGGCAGGCGGGCATGCAGCTCCGTGCATCAAAGAGATTTCTGCGCTCTTTCGCACACTTGCTGGGTGGGTCTTAATTGGCCTGCCCACGTAAAATGGCGGCGATCGGCTCTGTGCTCACCTGCGCTCGCTCCTGACCGGCCTGCCCGACAGGGAGAAAATTCTCCCCCATGTCATTTTGACAAGAGCCTACAGAATCCATAGACCACTTTGTCAGCAGATGCAGAGAAAAAGATATGTGATGTGATTTTTCAAACGCAGAGCTAACAGACAGAATTATTGAGTTGGTGATCACATCACTTCCTTAGAAGAATTCCAGAAAGATCTGCTAGACAAGCCCAAAGCATATAACAAAGAACTGCTCAAGGATGGACACAAGTACAAAGCAATCCTCACAGGCTGACCAAGCTTACAAGTCCCAATTGTTGACGCACTTACTAGAACTCCCAAACCTAGCAAGGCATGTAGAAGTGAGGACTTCTGCATGCAACAAGGAAAATGCCCAGCTTTTCATCAATTTTGCAAGGCATGTGGCAGAAAAGGCCATTGTCAGCAGCAGTGCACTAGAGCAAAGGCTAATGCAGCTACAAAGAGCCATGCATGGAAAAGATAGATACCATCACACTGTCTGAAGTGTTTGCCAAGATTCAAATTATTTGCCCCAGGAAAGTTGGTAACTACACATTATTGGCCAAGATCGACAAAGGGGCAAGCGCTAACATACTACCCCTGCGAATTCTAAAAGACATGTTTCCACAGACATGCAAGGCCATGGCGAAACCTATTGCTATGAAAATTTCGGCGTACAACAGTTCACTAATTCCATGTGCAGGATCCATAGTCCTGGAGTGCAAGTATAATCAATCCTCCTGGGTTCCACAGATGTTCTACATTGTGGAGACTAAAGACCCAGTGATTGCAGATCTACCAGCATGCCATGACCTCACAATAGTAACAATACATGGAATCAGTCAGAACTCATGTGACAGATCAACCTCAAAACTATTCCTATCACCTCAGTTCACAACTTAACATTGAAATATTCAGAATGTTTCAACAAAATTGACAGTTTCAAGGGAACTGGAACAGGAGAATGCAAGTCCGTCAATTGATTTTGTGCATTTTGCGTAATGCAAATGCCAGCAGCTGGGAGGAGGAATGGTGAAAGATTCTACACTACAGAAACAGAAAACCATCAGCGAATGATAGTCTGATTCAATTCAGCATGTTCATCAACACTTGAGACCATCTTGGCCTTATTGGGGCGAGCTACCCAGGGAGTCATTTTTAAAGGCAGGCAGGTCTTCATACCAGAATCTTTGTGATCTGATATTCTTCAACAACTTCATCACTCACACATGGGCATAGATCAAATGAGAAGACATGCAAAAGAGACCGTGTATGAACAATGACATTGAAATCATCATCAACAAGTGTGAGGCATGTCAAAAGCATATGCCAAGTCAGCACAAAGAACCATTGATTCCACATGAAGTTCCTACCAATCCTTGGTTCAAAATCATATCCAACCTCTTTTGACGTCCATTACTCTGACTTCATTGTCACCGTTGACTACATTTACCAAGTATATTAGTCATTAGTCAACAATTGCATAATATGTCAAGCACAATTGTCGCATTCATTTTAAGTGCTACTTTCAGTTTATTTGGTGTGCCTAGAGAGATCATCACAGTTAACAGTGCACAATTTATTGGTAAGCTATTTCAGGATATGTGTGAGAAGTGGAATATTGATCACACAACTTCTCCTTATTTCCTTAGATCTGAAGGCCTAGCTGAATGAATGATTCATACAGTGAAATCCCTAATTCTCAAACAGACCAAGCAAGATCGACATGTTGCAATGTTACATCTGAGAACAGCACCTTTAAGTGCAATTATTCCATCACCAGCACAGCTCATGTTTGGCAGACCGGTGCATAGCAATTTACCTACTTTTATCCATTCTACTCTCTCAGAAGCTAGAGATAAACTTTTAAAACCGAAAGAGAAGATGACCAACGTGCACAATAAAAATGTGGGAACAGAATTAACAAGTTTACAGTTGGGACAATAAGTTCACATCCAGGATCCCACAGAAGGTATGAGGCAACCAGCCAAAGTGACAAGGATTTGTTCAGAAACATAGTCCTATGAAGTCATTATACACCAAGCTGCAATGGTGAGGTATAATCAATGATAAATCAGATCCATTCCAGATTCTCAACCACTATACAGTCCTAATGCATCGAGGACATGATCCCAAATGCAGGAACAACATCCAAGAATGACAATCCCACAGATCACTGTAAGCAATTACAGACACCTCCATGAAAGTTTAGCATTACAAGATCTGGGTGTATCAGTAGATTACCTCTGTGCTTTACAGACTCAAAGATTGATCAGTTCTTTACACTTATGTAATGGTAACTAAACATGAACACGCATTGTAAATAATTATACTTCTTTGGAAAGGAGGAAGTATCTTTAAAAAGAAAGGGGGATGCTGTAAAATGCCTTTAAGGGATAGAGGCATGACATCATTAGAAAGGAAGTGTGTCATGTGATTCAATTTAGTTTCACTTTTGTTTTAAAGCAGAGAGCACACAAGCACAACTTTATTGCTCGTGTTTTCAAGATCTATGCCTTCGTATAAATGCTCCCATGTGCCTAATTTCAATAAATGAGGCTGCAACATATTTACACAATCCTTTATGAGTGATTGATGTCTGTTTATCATTATAAAGACACAACAGCATGGACTGCAGTGGTTCAAGAAGGTGGCTCACCACCACCTTCTTAAGGGCAACTAGAGCTAAGCAATTAATGCTGGCCTTTCTGGAGACACCCACATCCCATGTTTAAATATCTAAAAAGTGGACGTCATTAGAATTCCTGTGTTCTTCTTTGAAAGTGTTGTTGAATCTTTTACAGGTGGATGGAGTGTCAGTTTAACATCTTAGCTGAAAGATGGCACCTCCATCAATGCAGGAGCCCTTCAGTCCTACACTGAAATGTCAGCTTTGATTTTCTCATTTAAATTTGATCATTAAATGTGCATCTGAGAAACAAAGAAGTAAAGTTGGTTGGAGCATGGAAAGTTTCTCTGCAGTATAGGTGGAAGACTGGAAGGTGCAGAACTGAACTGCCGCAACACCACTACTAATCAGAGGACAATAATTACAATGTGATAAGTTGTCAGTCACCATGTAAATGGAGCAATTTATAAAGGAAGAAAGTTGACACAAAAGTTTGATTTAAAAAACTGTGAAGAAACAACAGTAAGGTTTCAGAGCCAGGAGGCGGACTCAGACAGATGGTTTCCAGTATACTATGTTTAAGACAACTATAAAATATGGTTAGCCAAGTCAACAAGGCGCCAGTGGGCATCAAAGACTAAATAAAAACCTAGATATTATAGTTGGTGATATTGGTGGGTGATTGCTTGATTCATAAGACATTTCTTTGCTAACTGTTTTAACTCATTCATTTTAAATAAAACTTGGAATTTTCCTCTGCCGATATCACATGGCACTTTCTTAAGGATTAAAAGTGTCTGCACAGGGGATCAAAGCCTGAATATAAATGGCAGGAGGGTGGAGTTTGTGTTTTACCTTTGAACAGCATAGTTGTCACAAGTGCACTGTAATGTTTTGAAATACTGTTTGGGTGCAGAAACATGACTCTCTCCTGCCATCTGGAGACCAGTGCATGGCCTTATTTCAAAACATTGAGTTTAGCAGGACGAAGTGCTCATCACAAATTCAAGCACAAAGCTGATCACAATTTTTGAGCTAGTACATGTTCAGGTTGAAGAAGAGCAAAATCCTGCCCCATCTTATGAACAGCACATAAAGGGTAATTTTACCAAAATTTGGAACATTTTTCAGTGTAAAAGAAAAATGTAAATTCTGCTTTTTTATGATTTGTTCACACTCCAAGGGATGATCAAGGACTCTCCATGGAGGTGAAATTAAACATTTCAATTCCACCATCTGGAATTCTGAAAAGACACCTTTCATATTACAAAAGAGCACATTCTTGCTTACGTTCGTTAACTCCCTATAAGCGTATGTCTACAATTATCAGTGAAATCTATGACATAACACTATGATCATGTGACACCTATATATACATTTTTCTATGAGCAATCTTTACCAGTGCAAGCCAAAAGACTGTGGGCTTAAGTCTCATTATAGAGATTTGAATATGCAGGCACTTCAGTGCAGTACTGAGAGAGTGCTGTGTTGTCTTTCAGATGTGACATTAAATGGAGGCTCCACTGCTCTCAGATGGATGTAAAAGATCCCATGGCCCTATTCGAAGAAAAGTTGGGAGTTATCCTTGATTTTCTGGTTAATATTTATCCCTTAACCAACTTCACCAAAACAGAATATCTGGTTGTTTACTCATTGCCCTTTCTGGGAGTTTGGTGCGTGCAAATAGGTTGGCACATTTCCTGTATTACAACAGTAACTTCACTTCAAGAAGTACTGGTTTGTCTGTAAAGCACTTTGGAACATCACAAGAATTTATTTTCATTTCCTTTATGTTCTTATCTGAAGTTACATTTAATCACATTACATCAATCATATAACATCCCAGAAGCAGCTATAAATCAGGAAATGGAATGGAGGGAGGAACTCAGGAAAAATACAATCACTGGAGAAGTGGTACTGAGTAAATTATTAGAGCTGTGGGCTGACAAGTGCCTGGGTCCTGATGGACTTCATCCTAGGATCTTAAAAGAAGTGGCTAATGAGATAGTTGATGCATTGGTTTTAATTTTCCAAAACTCCCTAGATTCAGGAAAGGTTGGATTGGAAGATAGCAAGTGTAACTCCATTATTCAAAAAGGGAGGGAGACAGAAAGTGGGAAACTACAGGCCAATTGGCTTAACATCTGTCATAGGGAAAATGTTAGAATTGTTATTAAAGAAGCTATAGCAGGGCACTTAGATAAGTTCAAGGCAATCAGGCAGAGTCAACATGGTTTTGCGAAAGGGAAATCATGTTTAACCAACTTATTGGAGTTCTTTGAGGAAGTAACATATGCTGTGTTTAAAGGGGAACTGGTGGATGTACTGTACTTAGATTTCCAGAAGGCATTTGATAAAATGTCACATCAAACATTATTGCAGAAAATAATGGCATAGGGGTAACATATTGGCATGGATAGAAGACTGGCTGACTAACAGGGAGCAGAAAGTAGGCATAAATGGGACTTTTTCAGGTTGGCAAAATGTAACGAGTGGTGTGTCACAGGGATCAGTGCTGGGACCTCAACTGTTTACAATTTATATAAATTACTTTGACGAAAGGGTGGATGGGATGGTTGCCAAATTTGCTGATGACACAAAGATAGGTAGGAAAATAATTTGTGAAGAGGACATAAGGAGGTTACAAAAAGATACAGATAGGTTAAGTGAGTGGGCAAAGATCTGGCAAATGGAGTATAATGTGGGAAAATGTGAAATTGTCCATTTTGGCAGGAAGGATAAAAGAGATGTATATTATCTAAATTTTGAGATTGAAGAGTTCTGAGATGTAGAGGATCTGGGTGTCTTAGTGCATGAATCGCAAAAGACAAGTATGCAGGTAAGTAACTAGGAAAGCTAATAGAATGTTATCATTTATTGGGAGGGGAATTGAATACAGAAGTAGGGAGGTTATGCTTCAGTTATATAGAGCACTAGTGAGATCACATTTGAAACACTGTGTATAGTATTGGTCACCTTATTTAAGGAAGGATGTAAATGCTTTGGAAGCAGCTCAGAGAAGGTTTACCAGATTAATGTGGGTTGTCTTATGGGGAAAGGTTGGACAGGCTAGGCTTGTGTCTGCTGGAGTTTAGAAGAGTAAGAGGCAACTTGATTGAAACATATAACATCCTGAGGGGACTTGACAGGGTGGACATGGAGAAGATGTTTCCTCCTGTGGGAGAATCTAGAACTAGGAGTCGCTGTTTAAAAATAAAGGGTTGCCCATTTAAAATGGTGATGAGGCGAACATTTTTTCTCTCAGAGGTTGAGAGTCTTTGGAACTCTCTTCCTGAAAAGGCAATAGAAGCAGAGTCTTTGAATATTTTTAAGGCAGAGATGGATAGATTCTTGGTAAGCAAGGTTTTCGGGAGTAGGCGAGATGCAGATTTGAGTTTACTATCAGACCAGCCATGATCTTATTAAATGGTGCAGCAGGCTCGAAGGGCATATAGTTGATCTGACTAAATCATAATAATCAACCAGATCTTTACAAACATGGCACTATCTACTGAGCAACGACATACAGCACCATTTATTGGCAAATACACACTTCAAATATCTTGCCCTATTTGAGTTCACTCTATCAAATTTCATGTATAAATTCTTACCATTAAAATCTTGGATTTATTTTAAATTTGCCACAACAAATATAATCTAAGATCCAACAGCAGTTTCACCCATCGTTAAACCAATCAGCTTGCTACTAAATTTGACATTACGCCCTCCTACCATTGAAACATCACTCCTCTTGAAAATTAAATGCAGTTAGATGGACGACCCCCTGTTATTGTCAATTTCTGTGATCACAAGAAACACTCATTCGCCAGCAACCATTAGTTAGGATGTTCTATCCACATGATCACATTTACTTTCAAAGTAGGATACAAGCCAATACAGTGGTTGACACAAAACTTGGATGTATTATGAACTGAGAGGAGGATAGTGAGAGACTTTAAGAGGACATAGAGAGGCTGGTGGAATGGATGGACAAGTGGCAGTTGAAATTTAATGCAGAAAACAATGAAGTGGCTCACTGCGATAGGAGGCTGTTTTCCTTGGAGAAAAAAAGATTAAAAGAAGATTTGACAGAGGTGTGCAAAATCATGAGGGGTCTGGGCAGAATAGATAGGGAGAAACAGTTCCCATTGACAGACAGGTTGAGAACCAGAGGCACTGACTGGCGGTGATTAACAAAAGAAGCAGCAACATTATAAGGAAAAAAAATTTTACAAAGGGACTGGTTAGGATCTGGAATGCACCTATGAGTGTGTGGTGGAGGCAGATTCATTCAAGGCCACCAAAAGAGAACTGGATAATTATCTGAAGAGAAAGTAATTGCAGGATTACAGGGAAAAGTGGGGAGTGTGTGACCAAGTGATTTGATCTTGCAGAGAGCTGGCATGGGAACATTGGGCTGAATGGCTTCCTTCTCTGCTGTAACCATTCTATGAGCCTAAGTGTAAGATTAATGCTCTTTAGTCTTCCTATAATTCCTTAGTTTGCCAATCCCGGCTTTTGAGTGCTTTTCTATCATAAAGTGAAAATGAGGCACTATGAGACAAATTTTAAGTTGGTCACCTGTGATTAACCTTTAAAATACTTTTTCCTATAATACATTTTCAGGAAAATGCTACTGTTGATGTTCCTGCAAAACACAAATGGAATAATTTAACAATCTGCTTTTTATAAATGCTTTTCTTTTAAATTTCTCCCTCTTCTTGATGTTAGTATAGGGCATTCTCTCAGTTAAAACATTCATTGAACATATGCTGGTTGTCATGAAGACCTTATTGTATTTCAAATGATTGTAATATTTTATTGCTAATGGAACACTGTGTTCATGGAAGGTATTTGTAAAACATTTTTTGTCAGTGGAGGGTGTGGGACCATGTGTCATTTATACGAAAATTCACATTAAACACAAGCGGGGGATGATATACTTGAATGCAGTTTATAACATGGTGTCTGCAAACAAATGGATAAAGTTTTACCAAACACTTCTTCATACTATTAAGAAAAATAAACTGCTGTTATTTATTTAGTAGTCCATGTTCAAATGCAACAAGACCTGGATAACATCCGGGCTTGGGCTGACAAGTGGCAAGTAACATTCACGCCACACAAGTGTCAGGCAATGACCATCTCCAACAAGAGAGAATCCAACCATTGCCACTTGATGTTCAATGGCATTATCATCGCTGAATCCCCCACAGTCAACACCTGGAGGTTACCATTGACCAGAAACTGAAGTGGACTAGCCATATAAATACTCTGGCTACAAGAGCAGCTCAGAGGCTAGGAATCGTGCGACGAGTAACTCATCTCCTGACTCCCCAAAGCTTGTCCACCATCTACAAGGCACAAGTCAGGATTGTGATGGAATATTCCCCACTTGCCTGGATGAGTGTAGTTCCTACAACACTGAAGAAGCTTGACACCATCCAGGACAAAGCAGTCCACTTGATTGGCACCCCACCCACAAACATTCACTGTCTCCACCACCAATGTACAGTAGCAGCAGTGTGCACCATCTACAAGATGCACTGCAGGAATTCACCAAGGCTCCTTAGACAGCACCTTCCAAACCTATGACCATTACCATCTAAAAGGACAAAAGCAGCAGATAGATGGGAACACCGCCACCTGGAAGTTTCCCTCCAAGTCACTCACCATCCTGATTTGGAAATATATCGCCATTCCTTTACTGTTGCTGGGTCAAAATCCTGGAACTCTCCTCCTCACTGCACTGTGGGTGTACCACATGGACTGCTGCATTTCAAGAAGGCAGCTCACCCCCACCTTCTCAAGGGCAATTAGGGATAAGCAATAAATGTTGGCCCAGCCAGCAAAGTTCACATTGATGAATTAATTTTTAAAAAATTAGAAGCAAACACTTGGATGTATCCCAGATTCTCTCCCTCAGCTTCATTATCCCTTACGTGAGCATTACGATGTTTGAAGCATATGGATGATAATTTAGCTGCTCCACCTAGTGGCAAATTTAATTATAAATAGTATGAGCTCCAGAGTCCAAATGTGTCTTAGCTGCTCCACCTGCTGGCCAGGCTAACCTCACAGGACAGCAGCTTGCACTCTGAGGTCCTCCTAAGAAATAATAATTTCCTGATTTTCCTTCTAAGGCTAGGTTAGATGTGTAGCAATGCAACTGTTAAGAGCAAACTGAAAAATAGTATTCTATACCATCATAGCAGATCTGCTGGATTTGATCAGAGACATTAAGTGAGCAGATGCATGGGGCACTATCAAGCAACAGTTTAGAATGAGCGAATCTTCCTATCCCTTTGCCAAGATGTCAAGCCTGAATTTCCCCTCTGCCCTGATTTATGGGCACCATGTAATCATGGACACCTGGCACCAGTACTGCGGAAGGAGAGAACTGTTCCGTTGGGACAGGCTTCATTTAAACCATCCTGGGACCAGTGTCCTGGCAAATCATTTAACTAGAGTTGTAGATAGGACTTTAAACTAATTAGTGGGGTGGCAGGGGAGGCGGGGGGAGAGTTCAATTGAAGGGAAGTTTAAAAAATCAAAAAGAAATGAGAGAGCAGAGGTGCAGGGTAGTGAAGAGGCAAATGATAATCAAAGTGTGACAAGAAGGCACAGAAAATATAAGCAGAACAGTGCAGCAGAGATCAGAACCAGAATGAGTAATAATGATAAAAAATTGAAGCTTAAGGCTCTTTATCTGAACGCACGCGGCATTTGTAACAAGGTAGATGAGTTGCTGGCACAAATAGAAACAAATGATTATGATTTGATAGCTATTACAGAGACAGTGGTTGCAGTGTGGCCAAACTGGGAACTCAAATTTCAAGGATATTCGACATTCCAGAAAAATAGGCAAAAAGGAAAAGGAGGTGGGGTAGCTTTGTTAGTAAAGGAAGGTATCAGTGCAGTGGCAAGTAGTGATATAGGTGCAATAGCTCGTGATGTGAAATCATTTTGGGTGGAAATGAGGAAAAGCAAGGGGAAGAAGTCACAGGTGAGGGTCGTCCATAGGCCCCCGAAGAGTTGTCTCACTGTAGGACAAAGTATAAATCAGGGAATAATGGAGGCATGTAAAAAGAGTGCTACAATTGTCATGGGTGACTTTAATCTGTATATTGACTGGACAAATCAGATTGGCAGGGATAACATGGAAGGCAAATTTGTAGAGTGCATCAGGGATTGTTTCTTAGAGCAATACATTGCAGAACCTACCCGGGAGCAGGCTATTTTAGATCTAGTAATGTGTAATGAGGTAGGATTAATAAGACATCTCATAGTTAAAGGTCCTTTAGGGGCTAGCGATCACAACATGGTAGAATTTCAAATTCAGTTTGAGGGTTAGCAACTCGGGTCTCAAACCAATGTCCTCAACTTAAATAAGGGCAATCACAGAGGTATGAAGAAAGAGTTGTCTAAAGCGGGCTGGGAAAATAATCTAAGGGGAAGGTCAGTGGATGGGCAGACATTTAAGCAGATATTTCATAATGCTGAGCAAAAATTTTTCCTGATCAAAAAGAAGGACTCAGTGAGAAGGTTGAACCACCCATTGTTAACAAAGGCAGTCAAGGAGAGTATCCCATCAAAAACGAAGGCATACCAAGCGGCGAAAACTAGTGGTAGAGCAGAAGATTAGGATAAATTTTTTAGGAACCAGTGGCAGATGACTAAAAAAACTAATAAAGAGGGAGAAAATTGATTATAAAGGTAATTTGGCAAGAAGTATAAAAACAGCAAGAGCTTCTACGGGTATATAAAAAGGGAGTGGCTAAAGTGAGCAGGACGCTCGGAAGATGCAACTGGAGAATTGATAACGGGGAATGGGGAAATGGCAGATAATTCAGACCAATATTTTGCATCAGTCTTCACGGTGGAGGACACTAAAAACATCCCATAGATATCAGATAAGCAAGGAGCTAATGAGAGGAAAGACCATGTAACAGTCTCTATCATGAGGAACAAAGTATTTGAGAAAATAATGGGACTAAAGGCAGACAAGTCTCCAGGATCTGATGGCCTTACATCCAAGGGTTTTAAAGGAAATGGCTGCAGTGATGGTGGAGGCATTGGTCAAAATATTCCAGAACTCACTGGATTCTGGGAGGGTCCCAGTGGATTGGAAAACCGTTAATGTGATGCCCCTGTTTAAGAAGGGAGGGAGACAAAAAGCTGGAAACTATAGACCAGTCAGCCTAACATCTGTCATTGGAAAAATGTTAGAGTCCATTATTAAGGAAGAAATAGCAGGACATTTAGAATAGCTTAATGCAATCAAACAGAGTCAACATGGTTTTGTGAAAGGGAAATCACGTTTGGCAAATTTACTAGAGTTCAAGCAGAGTTGATAAAGGGAAACCTGTCGATATACTTGGATTCCCAGAAGGCATTCGATAAGGTGCCACATAAAAGGTTATTGCGCAAGACAGGAGCTCACGGTACTGAGGGCAATGTATTAGCATGGATTGAGGATTGGTTAACACACAAAAGACAGAGAATCAGGATTAATGTGTCTTTTTCAGGTTGGAAAGATGTAACCAGTGGAGTGCCGCAAGGGTCAGTCCGATGGCCTCAATTATTTACTATATATATTAATGGCTTGGAGGAGGGAGCAGAGTGTATTGTATCCAAATTTGCTGATGATGTAAAAATAGGTGGGAGGGCAAGTTGTTATGAGGACATAAGGAATCTGCAAGGGAATACAGACAGGTTGAGTAAGTGGGCAAAAACTTGGCAGATGGAGTTTAATGTAGGAAAGTGTGAGGTCATGCACTTTGGTAGGAAAATTGAAAAGGCAGACTATTACTTAAATGGAGCAAGACTCCAAAAAAGTGCAGCACAGAGGGATCTGGGTGTTCTTGTGCATGAAGCATAAAAAGTTAGCATGTAGGTGCAACAAGTAATTAAGAAGGTAAATGGAATTTTAGCCTGTATTGCTAGGGGGTTGGAGTTTAAAAATATGGAAGTCTTGTTACAATTGTAGAGAGTATTGATGAGGCTGCACCTGGAGCACTGTGTACAGTCTTGGTCCCCATATTTAAGAAAGGATATGCTGGCATTGGAGGCCGTTTAAAAGAGATTCACTAGGCTGATTCCTGGGATGAAGGAGTTGGCTTATCAGAACAGCTAAACAGGTTAGGCCTTTATACATTATTCATTAGGTTATGGAAGAATGAGGGGTGATCTTATTGAAACATACAAGATTCTGAGGGGGGGCTTGACAGGGAAAATGTTGAGAAGGTGTTTGTGGGGGAATCTCAAACAAGGGGACATAGTTACAGAAAAAGGGGGCACTCATTCAAAACTGAGATGCGAAGGAATTTCTTCTTTCACAGGGTAGTGAATATCTGGAATTCTATACCCTAGAGAGTTGTGGAGGCTAGATCACAAAATATTTAGAGAGGAGGTAGATAGATTTTTGAAATACCAGGGGATTGAGGGCTATGAGGAGCAGGCACAAAAGGGGAATTGAGGCCTGAAGCAGATCAGCCATGATCTTACTGAATGACGGGGCAGGCTTGAGGGGCCAAATGGCCTACTCCTATTTCTTATGTACTTACGCCCCAATAGGAAGTGAGTTGCTTCCACCTTGCAGAAAATCTCAGCAGGTCCGGCAGCTTCCGTCGAGAGAGAAACAGAGTTTCAAGCCTGGATCTTTTCATCAAAACTTTCAGGCCTTTCAGGTTTCCAGCATCCGCAATATTTTTCATTTGTTCTCCTGGCCCTAGCTCACTTTCTGGAGCCAGCAGTGTGTAAGATATTTTATCAGGTGCCACATCATAATGACACAGCTCAGCTGAGGTGGTGTGGGGGTAGCTACGATGGTTAGAAACTCTAGAAACACAACGTAAGCATTTGCAGTAGGGAAACCAGTCTTTCCTAACATGACACCCACCCATTCACCCACCACCTTCAGCAATGCTGCATACCAGGAACACGTTGCTCGAGCACAAATTGTGATCAGACATTGTGTGGCAGATTTCCTTCATTCACAGGGGATCCTGCGGGAATTTTCAGACATCCAAACACGGTTGAGCAAGTTAACACATTGTATTTGGGGGAGGCAGGTGCAAGTCCTGACGGATGATGATGGATTGTAAATACGGAGACCGTGGTTGATCAGAATGAAAGCATCATTCAGAGCAGCAGCAGAAATCCTTGATTGCTGAGGGAATCTGTTCCTTTAGCGTTGCAAGTTCTGTGTAGGTACAAATTTTGCTGTCAGACTTTATAATGTGATCCTTACATTACATTGTCTTCAAAAGTAGCTAATCAGTGTCTAATTACAGTTGTAAGCAAATGGTTTAAACAGATGGGTCTTGATTCCGATAGGGGAGGGCAGTTAGTGGATGACAAGTCCAGCAAGTTCAAGGATGTGTAAGTCCTTCCAACCATAACAGTAGTCCCTCATTAAATGAATATTTCCAACACCTAGTTAGATCACCTGAGGCAGGAATGGCAAACAGCAAAAGGTTTAAAGTGTAAAAGTGATTAAAGCTATTTAACATACCAAAGATTACACTGAGTATTCTGTTACCATTTTCAGTCACCATCTTGAATCACACGTCTCCTCAAGCATCTTTTACTTTGAGTCAGTGGGTGGAAAGGATCTCTTCACATCACATTGTGAAGGGCTGTCTTTTCAATGAGTATTGTGGGGATGCCAAGGCTGATCAGGCCCCGTGACCCCTTGAGGGGACTGGGAGGGGAGTACTGCTCTACCTGCCCCAGAAGGAGTTCAAAAGTTTTAAAACTTACCTGGGCCTCTGCTGCTGTCCAGTTAGGCAGCAGACAAAACAGGACTCACCCAGACTGGGGCATAAAATTACACTGTGGGCCCAAATCACTGTCATTAATACTGCAGCAGATGAAAGTGTGGCAGGTTGCAGGCAGGATCTCAACTTTTAGGATGGTAACACTTCATCGAATCATTTCTTGCCCCTCATGGGTTTGGTGTGGGGGAGGGCGGGGGGTGGGGTAGGGGAGGCAGATTAATATCAAATTCATGGCTTTTGAGTGGGCGAATGAAGAAAAATAAATGGAGACGGGGATGAAGATTGTGGTTGGAAAAACCAGTTGACCACAGGCAGGTTTTCCAGCCCCGCTTACCACCGGGATCCCACTGAAAGTCAATGGACTTTTGGCTGCGCTGCCGAATCTCCAGCGGCGGGTTCCACCACGACAGGGCCAGAAAATCACGACCTATATCTTTGTAGTGAAATATTGCACTACAGGATGAGACATACAGACATGGAAGCTACCAGGTTCTTGAGAATGAAGTAGCAGCAGGCCTTTGTTTAACTTTTCATGACCTCAGGACAAGAAGAATGCCCCAGCAATTCTTCGAATAAAAACAAAAAAACTGCGGATGCTGGAAATCCAAAACAAAAACAAAAGCAGAATTACCTGGAAAAACTCAGCAGGTCTGGCAGCATCGGCGGAGAAGAAAAGAGTTGACGTTTCAAGTCCTCATGACCCTTCGACAGAACTTGAGTTCGAGTCCAAGAAAGAGTTGAAATGTAAGCTGGTTTAAGGTGTGTGTGTGGGGGGCGGAGAGAGAGAGAGAGGTGGAGTGGGGGTGTGGTTGTAGGGACAAACAAGCAGTGATAGAAGCAGATCATCAAAAGATGTCAGCAACAATAGTACAAAAGAACACATAGGTGTTAAAGTTAAAGTTGGTGATATTATCTAAACGAATGTGCTAATTAAGAATGGATGGTAGGGCACTCAAGGTATAGCTCTCGTGGGGGTGGGGAGAGCATAAAAGATTTTTTTTTATATAATGGAAATAGGTGGGAAAAGGAAAATCTATATAATTTGGAAAAAAAAGAAAAGGAAGGGGGAAACAGAAAGGGGGCGGGGATGGGGGAGGGAGCTCACGACCTAAAGTTGTTGAATTCAATATTCAGTCCGGATGGCTGTAAAGTGCCTAGTCGGAAGATGAGGTGTTGTTCTTCCAGTTTGCGTTGGGCTTCACCGGAACAATGCAACAAGCCAAGGACAGACATGTGGGCAAGAGAGCAGGGTGGAGTGTTAAAATGGCAAGCGACAGGGAGGTTTGGGTCATTCTTGCGGACAGACCGCAGGTGTCCTGCAAAGCGGTCGCCCAGTTTACGTTTGGTCTCTCCAATGTAGAGGAGACCACATTGGGAGCAACGAATGCAGTAGACTAAGTTGGGGGAAATGCAAGTGAAATGCTGCTTCACTTGAAAGGAGTGTTTGGGTCCTTGGACGGTGAGGAGAGAGGAAGTGAAGGGGCAGGTGTTGCATCTTTTGCGTGGGCATGGGGTGGTGCCATAGGAGGGGGTTGAGGAGTAGGGGGTGATGGAGGAGTGGACCAGGGTGTCCCGGAGGGAGCGATCCCTACGGAATGCCGATAGGGGGGGGTGAAGGGAAGATGTGTTTAGTGGTGGCATCATGCTGGAGTTGGCGGAAATGGCGGAGGATGATCCTTTGAATGCGGAGGCTGGTGGGGTGATAAGTGAGGACAAGGGGGACCCTATCATGTTTCTGGGAGGGAGGAGAAGGCATGAGGGCGGATGCGCGGGAGATGGGCCGGACACAGTTGAGGGTCCTGTCAACGTAGCGTGAGATATTTTGCATCCAACTGCAAACAGCCAACACTTTGGTTTAACGTCTCATCAAAAACTCACATATTATTTAAAGACACAGAACATGATTATCTAAAAATGGTGGGGGGGAAGGTGGGGGAGGAAGAGCTGGAAACCTGGTGCAATTGTTTCTTGTCCCTACTCCGTGACCAACCACATTAGTGATTTTATACTGACAGGCAGTGGGAATTGGGGACCATATTTCCTTAGTGAAACAAACATAAACATTGACTAAAATTTCATCATTTCACATCTTTCTCCAATTTCCTTACTGAACTGAAACTGCACATCAAATATAGCCAAATATTTCCTTTCAATGTCACCTGTGGGAAGTATATCAAATATTTACACTACTTGCAGCATATATTAAGCTGAAGTTAAAAACAATTTTTTTACTTTTATTTGAGGATTCCAAAAATACAAGGACATTAGTTTTCAATAAACTATGTAAGGCACCATGGCACTTCATAAGGTAGGCACTTAACAGCTATTATGAACTCACTGTTAAAGACATTATGAGATCACAATCCACCTCTCTTGCAAGAAATTTACCTTTTGAAAAATGAACTGTGTAATCATTGCTTATCATCAACCTTGAACAGGGATTGCACACACTTCTGTCCATGAAAGAGATATACTTTCTAAATAAGGCTGTGATAAGTATGTAAGTGAACAAATTATTTGGGACACTGACTTTTTGAAAAGTGCGTTATCATAAGAACATTGCATTCATGTACTTGGTGTTTCTCATGATATGTTCAATTGTATTTTTGCTTCATTTAAAAAGTGGGAGATATATCTACAAAATACAGTTATCTGTACATTATCAATAATTTACCAGAAAGTGATGTAGAGGAATGCTTTAAACTTTGTAACAAAAAGTGCAAGTTGAAAGGAGCCAGCCAGAAGGATTAATTTCTGAAAGCAAGTTGAGGTTTAAAGCTTAAGAATGATTGTTGGTGAAGGGTATGTCCGCTAATTTCTCCAACAGCCCTTTCAAGGCTTTGGTTTGAAAGTAAAAGTTTTGGCATATTTATTTCTGAAAAACACTATTTGTTTCCCCCAGCAGAAGGCAGCAAATTCTAGCAATCGCCGTGACTAAGGGAACCAAACCCATTTAGCCAAAGAGACTAAATTCACACAAATTACAATGGATAAAGATCATGCTGAATGCACTCCTCCTGCTCTACCACAAACACTGAATGAAGACAAGTATTTGGAAATCTCTTCTAATCAGAAAACAATATTAGGTTTGTACAGCAGGCATTGATGTTACTTTTTTACCCAAGAGAAACTTAAGTATTCTATTCTATTCCTTTGCTATATACTTTCCCCTTGAGATAATAGTCCCCTTCAAATTCCCTGTCCTTTGCATCTGATCAGTGGTCTCACATTGAATATTTACAACACAAGTCTAGAATTTCTAGCATGGCTTTGCTCAGGTACAAGAACTGTTATATATTTACTTCAACGTCTTATAATATTTACAAAACCTACTAGTCCATTTTGTTTTTGCCTGTTTCACACTTACATTTTATATTGTATAGGGAGAAAAGGTTGAATCCACCCCTAATATTTGATTTCTGATCCTGGAAACACTTCTCTGAGGAAAATTTGTTTGAATCTGTTCACGAGGTCACAATATGCTTGGGATGTCATTGCTTTTTATGACCACGTGGTTACCACTGATCAATGAACTTTTCACATTGGCTCCCACAGACCAATCCCAGTACTCAATAAGTTACCATGCAAAGAGTGACATGGCAACAAAAGGACCAGTGAGCTGTTGATGAACCCTCCTGTCCATCTCTATTAACTTTACAACAAATGGAAGGAAAATGCTGAACCTCCATTTGCCATTACCTCTTAAAGTACATAAAAAACTTGTATTTCTGTCGCAATTTTAATATAAAAAAGCTCTCAAGGCTCTTCAAAGACATGTAGATGAAAAATTGACCAAAATAATAATGTGGACACTGGTTATCATCATTATTTTAGGGAAAGCTATTCAGTTTAAATATATTCAAGATTGTAATATTATGGGCAATGTAATCTCCGCTCTTGCTCTTTACTTAAATTTATTTAGTAATAGACCACAGGATAGTTACAAAGCTTGCATTATATTTGCCAAATGGAAAACCAATATTGTCACTTTCCATTACAGATCTGGATGCTATTTTCAACTTGGAACAATCAAAGCTTCAAACAAACTATAGCTTTGAAAAGCCTAGGTGCCCGATTAAAAAGATGCCATCAAAACACCCAATACATCTGCACGAAATGGAAGTAAGTTTTACATTCACAGAATGTAAACCAATCAATATTTAATTTTTTTTTTTAAAAATCAGAAGGCATTAGAGGTGAGAAAATTACTGTTGCTTGTTTTGGTGGATGATGCTTAATGGAGTGAAGTCATATAAATCCATAACACATCCATCTGTTTTATTGCCAGCAGACATCACTGGTCTAAGAGTCAAATTAATATTTTTGTTGATATATGCAAATCTCTTGAGTCGACAAGTGAGCTATTAAAATCCAATTTGGACCCAATACAGTGTTAAACTGTGTAAGGGTAGAGCTCTGAACTCTGTACCAGTCTAATTCCGGACCTCAGCATTAACAGAGTTCTTAATCTTAGTATAGGTTATATCTCCTGACCTTAGCACCAGCGGAGACATTAACCTCTATACTGATATAGCTCTGTTTATGGTTACAGGATTGTTATAAAATAAATGAAGCTCTCAAATAGATGATACAAAAAAATTGAATTCACGCCAGTCAGAACTGTAATGTCAATAATATATGAATGGTGAAAAACTGTTTCCTGTTAAATAAACTTCAATTTTCTTATACCTAAAGAAGATTTTAGCAGAAGAATTTGCACAAGACAAGACAGAAAACTTCAAGCCAGGAAGTAGCAAAGTAGGAGAACTCACACCAGATGAATCTGGATATCGATATTTGAAGATTGGTGGGATGAGAGTCCTGCCTGTGCCTGTTTCTGGGCCAATGTTCTGGCCTGAAAAAAATAAATAAGCTGTGGTTAAGAATTTATATGGAGTTTGCTTTAATTTCAACATGTTGCACATTGTGAAATTTATTGGTTCAATCAGTACCATGTCAGGAAGATTTACTAATCTATTGATACTGAACTCCCTTAGGAAATTGGTGAATAGGATAACATTGGGCCCAGAGTTTTCTGGAGTAGGGTATGCCATTGTTTACAAGAATGTTGCCAGGGCTAGAAAATTGTAGCTACGTGGAGAGATTGGATAGGTTGGGGTTATTTTCCTTCGAACAAAGAAGGCTGAGAGGTGACTTGATTGAGGTATACAAAATTATGAGGGGAATAGAGTGGACAGGATAAAATTGTTTCCCTTGGTGGAGAATTCTAGAACCAGGGGACATAGATTCAAGGTAATTGGCAGAAGGTGTAGGGGGGACATGAGGAAGAATTTTTTTTCACAGAGGGTAGTGGGTGTCTGGAATTTGCTACCTAAGTTGGTGGTAGAGGCAGAAACTTAACACTCATTTAAAAAGTACCTTGATCTGCACCTTAAGTGCTGTAAGCTGCAGGGCTATGGACCAGGTGCAGGAAGGTGGGATTAGAAAGGGCACCTGAGTGTCCTTGGGCTAGCATGGACAAGATGGGCCAAATGGCCTCCTTCTGTGCTGTAACTTTTCTATGGTTCTATGGTGCACACTGTTAGGTTGACTCCCTCCCTTACCCTTCAGCATCCAAGTTTTTGTTACTTTGGAAGCAGCTCCTCTAAGCAGCTCGTCCATGCAACAACCCAAAAGTCACCCCTACAGAAGGAAACAGGAATGACAGTGAAGGAAATAGGATGAATTTGAGTCAAATCAGGTACATAAAGAGAAATAATGAGGGAAATATTTGGACTGAAAGAAGAGGGAGACAAAAAAGGAAAAATTAAAACATTTGACTTTTTAAAATCAATTTACTGGCTGTAGGAATGAATATCCAATGCAGGCACATAAACCTCATTGAAAAGTTACTTAAACTGTTAAGTAGATGCCTTAATTTTCCGCAGATGCTTTAATTGGCAATTAATGTGCAAATCCAACAATTTTATTAAACTTACAAGGAGATTGAGGGCGAGTTGTCATGTGAGATCTCACAATAGCACAAATAGGCTATTCACAATTCACAGGGTATCTTTTCCTTGTTACATGTTGCTGGACAATTTGCACATTAATTACGGTGAGCGCCATTATTTTGGCAGCAATATCTGTGGCTCAGTGTTTGACAGGTGGTTTTCATTCAAGAAGATCAATCGAAGGTAGTTTTGCCCAAGAATATCATTGATTTTACCAGCTGTTAATGTGGTTCTTTGAGCTGTCGGAGTATATATCAGGTGCCAAGTTTAAAAGTTTGTTATATTTTGGGGCTGTCTTTTTAAGGTAAAAGGAAGTAGTGAAGAGGGTTTTGAGACCTGTTCCCATTCCTACCTAGCAAGCCTGGATGGCTTGGTTGCTATGGGAACGGGGGGGCCTCAGATTGATTTACTGGAAAGAAGATGCAAGATGTTGACACCTGTGGACAATGGCAAGGGCATCTGTGATGGGAACACCATTACCTCCAAGTTTCCTACACCATCCTGATGGACACAAATTGGCATTCCTTTATTGTCACTGGTTAAAATCCTGGAACACTAACAGCACAGGAGTAGCTTCACCAAATGGACTGCAGCATTTCAAGACAATGGCTTGCAAACACAATGTCAAGGGCAAATAAGGAGGGGTACCAAGTGTGGGCCATGTCCATATCCTGAAAATGAATTTTAAAAAGATGTGGCTGTTGTCCAAAATTACATTGCTGTAGTCCCATTGGCCCCAGTAAGCCCCAAAGGAGGAAATCTTGCTCCTTCTGGCAGGGTTATCATCCACTGACAACAGGTGAGTTGATTGCGCTCAGATACCTGTTTTGAGAGAAGTTGCTGTTTTCAATGCAATCAAAGGTAATATGGGAGTAGATGCAGCTGGAGAAATGCTGTGACAAATATTTTAATAAAATGAGCTATGCTTAAGAATGCCTCCTTGTAGTCTAAGATATTATAGGCAATGAAATCCTTCATAAATTCTCAGTCTCTAATCCACAACTCGCTTACTCTGAAGTGCAATTAGGGGGATTGAGGATCTGAAGTATTTCTTCCTTTGGACAATTATTTATTGAAACAAAAATCAAGGTCAAGTAGAGGGCAATTGTTTTGCACAATGCCACTTGTGTTTCAAGAGGAAAAAAAAATCAAGCAAACCTTGCTCTATTCACTTCCTTAGCAATGGTACATGGTGGCAGCAATTTGGCTGTAAAACCCCAATAAAACAAGAGCCCCCCACAAATGCTGGAAATCTGAAATAAAAACATTAAATGTTGGAAGAGCACGTAAGTCAGTCACCATCTTAAAAAGGAAAAGAGGGTTAAATTTTAGGTGTGGCCCCTTCTTCAAACTTCAATTATGGTTATTGCAGGAAGACTGTTTTGACAAACAAAAAGGAAGTTCTGTCTTTAGTTTTGTATAGTTTCACTCCAGGTAATGCAGTCCTAACAGCAGCTCACAAATGGGCATCAAACTCTCCACCAACCAGCTCCAGATTAATTGTGGCACTTCAGATAGTGATCCATGATAATGACAAGATTGGCCATCAGTGTGTACTCAACCCGAATGGAACCTAATTGACATACTAAATTGATAAATTGATAAACAATAAAGTAGTAAACAAGTACCAGAATTTCTAAGAGAAGCTATTTTTTTAAAAAAACTCAAGGCTAGTTTTGAAGGTGAGGTTTAGCCACCATGGGAAGTTGACTACCTTCAACATGGTATGTATGTGCAAGAGTTGAACACCATGCCACAATGACGGGAAGCTGTGACTGAGTGAGACCTAGTTACAACTTCACCAGCTAACCACAGACATATTGAGCTGTTTCAATGTCTTTTTTTAAATACATGATAAGACCCTGATCAAAAAAGGCTGAGTCCCCTGACGTCTGATACTGTAAGTTGACCACTTCTCTGGAAATTTCTATATGAATTGCACTGCAGACCTGTTGCATGGAATTTTATACTGGGGGGGAGGCGGGCTTGGCAAAGTCCGCTTCAAAGAAGGACTTTCTTGAAAGGAAGGCATTAAAAATGCAGGCGTTTGATGAGCTGTAGTTCCTTCAAGATAATGAGAACTACTAACCAGCCAGATACTCATCAGGCATTCAAAACCCCTTGTGGAGGACGAAATAACCCCATTTCCTATTGATTTCTATCTTTAAAAGTGTCAAAAGTTTCGGAGATGAAAAAATGAGATTACTTGCCTGCAACAATGACTGCAAGGCATGCTAATCAACTTCCTTTCTGGGAATATACAGACAGGAGTTTTAAAAACTGGTTCTACACATCACAGCCATCTGAAAACACTGCTGGAAGACAGATCTCTCTCTCTTCAACAAAGTGCAGGCCTGAACTAGGTTAACTTCAGAATTCTACAGAAAATTAACCAACTTCAAACAGCCACAACGCTCAACAACCTACACCTCAAAGACAAAGGACTAAATTGTATATTCTTTTAACTTTTTATTGGATGCCAACTTTCTTACTTTTGATATCTGCGTGTGTGCATCATCAAGTCTTTATTATTTTTTCTTGGGTTCAGTAGCTAATAAACTTACCCTTTGAAGCAAAAAAACCTGGTTTGATTGGCTCCTTGGCCTGAATCTTACCCTCAGGGTGCGTCCAAAGTCGGTGCAGCCGGAAGTGGACATAAAACCCGCTCCTGGCTAGGATCACGCTGTGAATGCGATCTTAACAGCTAATTAACAGCCAGCCAGCGTGCAACGCGCCCAGAGAAAGGAGGAAGGCGGGTGCCAACGTCACCGCAGGTGTTGGTGAGCACTTCATTGAGTTCTCTACAGACAGACAGCTGCCTCAGGGGACTGCAGACCTCCAAGTAATAAAATAAAGCACAGAACTGCTGCAAAGAATGCCTGTGCAACACAATCAAGCACCTGAAAGCATACCTCATTAAAAAAAAGTCCTCAAATATTTCTTTTTATTTTAAATCCTAACAGATTTCATCCTGCCCTTGGATGAGGTTTCAAGAAAAATGTAAAGCCGCCTGGCCAACTGGTCACGAAAAATTGCTTTCAACTGGGCCATTGATGGGCTTAATTGCCCACTTAATTGTTGGTGGGCGCTCTTCCAGCTTTTCTGTGGGCGCCCGCCAAGCGAAATATCGCGCTAGTGCACTATGATGTCGGGATGCTCCTTGACATCATCTCACACGATCTTACGCCGTCTGGATCGAGTGCGCGCGCCCACGGGACATAAAATTCCAACCCTTATTGACAAATAAATACATTTTGTTTGGAAAAGGCATTTATGGGGAGAAGACATTTTAAAACCTTTGTTGCGACCAATCATGGGGCTGAATAGGAGAGCCAGTTCTCTCCTCCTCACCTGGTAATAACAACCATCACTGAAAGATTAACGGATATCCCTTCAAGATAGTTAAGTTCCAATTGTACAGGTGCCAAGAAATGCTCATTTTCAGCCTTCTGAAATTGGAGTTATGGTGGTCTTACAAATGCTATCAGAAAAGCTAGTTTTTCGTATCCTCTTTTCAGTCTTGGGATAAGCTGTTCTTGAACAAATCGGGGTTCCTACTTTTAGAACTCTTGTTTCAAACACTTCGACATTAAGCCTGGAGGAAGGCCAAAATGTTGGCCAGAATCAAACTCTTTAGAGGTTCCAATTTAGCCATGACTGTTACAATTTTAGCAGTCACCATTACAATAAAGTTAAGATATTTACAGAAAAAAGATATTTACAGAAAACATGAAGATCCCTCATAGGTGGCAAAACATGAAGCAAAAAAAAACAGGAATTCTAAATTACATTTAAATCATTGCACAGGAAGTAAAGATGAAGATATACACATAGGTAAGACATAGAAGACCAAAACACAAAAAACAATATAAAAATTTTCTAATTTTATTTTATAAATCCAACTTTAATTTTCATTCGAAGGAATGAAATTTCACATTTGTGAAATTCATTTTTCAGAGAGGTTGCTCAGCGGTAATTAGGCTTACTACACTGTTAAAAACTCAAAATTACACCTGACTGAACAAGGCTTAAACACTCCCATTGGTCTCCAGTGTGAGCATAGTGGATAATAAGAATCAGAGTAATTAAAAGACAGGAGGCCATTCGACCATTGAGTTGATGTCAGCTCTCTGAAGATTAATCCAATCAATCCCATTCTCCATTCTATCCCCATAGCCCTGCAACTGCCCATCCAATTTCCTTTTAAAGTCACCGATATTCTCCAATTCCAGCACCCTCGTAAGCAGCGAGTTTCAGGTCACTACCGCTTGCTGCCTAAAAGGTTCTTCCCCACAACCCCCAAACGTCCCAAGTCCGCAGTGCAGACTCCATCTGCAAAGACTGCAACAGCACCATCCTGTGGAGGAGCAGAGTATCAGCAACAGCAACTATTGGATTTCTGCCATCAACTCCGCCCATGCGGGCACAAAAAGTTGTCAGTTTTACCCAGTAAAAAGGATGAGTGCAAATAGCCTCACTGTTATCAGTAGAGCAAAATCTGGGCCAGATTCTGTATAAATACCTCTGCACAATTCACCAATGTGACACATGAATTCAAGAAAATTGGCACATTATGAATAACTGCAATGATGTCCCTAGAGATATTTAGTTCACCTGGCTTGCAGGCAATTTCATAAGCATCAAGGGATTATAAAGAGACACTTATGTGAATTGTACCAGTCAGGCAGCAAATGTCAAGGACTTTCTTTCACAGATGGACAGCAACAATTGTAATCAACGCTGAAGTTGTGCAGGACCCTCATAACTGGACGAGAATATACAATATAAAAGTGAAAGCAATTTTGAAATGTCTCATCTTTATTGTAGTTTTCCATTTGTTTAGGGCCAAGATTCCAATTCGGTCCAATTACACAAGTTGGTTGATTTTGAAAATATGACTAGAATATGGGACAAGTAGTATTGCAGTCTCACCATGCAAATGACATCATTAGCTATCTTCAACTTCACAAACCACAGAAAACTGAAGAAATCAAAATGTTATTGTTGTGAACATGATGATGAAGCACATCAACACGATACAATACTATTTTCATTTGTGTCTTTAGAAATTACTTGAAAAAACTGCAGGATCTTCTACCTTAGCGTGGTTAATACGCTAAATGTTATCATTTTCTAGATTTCACTGTAATCTCAACAACAAAAGGTGAAACATTGTCAAATATATTTCTTGGATAATATTTATCCAATTACTAAAATGCAGAAATTCAAGTGCTGTCTAGCAATTTCAGAAACAGTGGAAAACCAAATAAAGGACATTTGTTAAGGAGCAATATTAAGGCTGTTGGACAATTTTATACAATCCAGAAGTGATGTGCAATATGACATTTTAATGACAATATATAAATTGACATCAAAATAAAACTTTATCTAAAAGTACTGTATTTCTTGAAAATGAAAGTAAATAAATAAAATACAAAGTTTAATTAACCATTGTCTCAGAACAAGATCACAGAAAAGCAAAATAGCTCTGAATGTGGCCACCAGTGACTGACCTCCTTACTTCTCTGATCCCATTGCCACCTTGATTAGAATTATTTTGCCCTTTTCAAAATTGCAATGATAAGATTCAACTTTCATGATGTAAACCTGTCTGTGTTTAATGAGATGAATTAGCCTCTGTAACCTTTTTGTAGTTGATAAAATCTTATCATTCCATCTTCCAGTGAACCTAATCCTTCGTCTTGATTTGGTAGCGTGATCGCCCAATACTCAAAGTAAAAAAAAAAGGAAAAGCAAAAACTCTTAAGTTAGTGCAACCTCCAGGAGTTTGCTGCCATTCAAGTCAATTGAAAAAGTCAGATATTGTTGATTCATACATATTTCATAAGTCTGTTGAGGTAAGTTTTTTCATGACTCTGCGTTGGGCTAAACTTGAAGCTGCAACTGGCTCCAACACTGGACGAAGGGTTTTGTGGTTGAGGGCAGAATATGTAGCAGCCATGGCACCCTAAGGATAAGGACAGATCTTTATTAGGAAACACAACACTGAAGTATCATCTTCTTTATTTTAGACCATCAAAATTAAAGTTTTTATTCCTGCACAATTTTGGAAATAGACATTTATGAGGATAAACTGGGGCTGAAAAAAAGGGTTCTTCACTCTGATGGATCATTAATTGATCACTGGCAGTTTAATTGCTTACCAGAGTTACATTACACTCTTGGCTGTTATCGATTTCCATAATTACAAGGAAAACATGTTACTTCAACATATTACAGACAAAAACATTTTAGGGAAATTCGTTTGTTTTTTTTCTGTCCTTGAAATTTTTCCCCCAATAACTCCTGAATATGCCGCTTCTGTGGTGGGGTATAGTACCACTGGAGTCAGCTGCCCCCCAAAGTCCCTCCATCTCGTCTGCCCATGTGACTTCTGCTCGCTATCACCTGTGTAACACGACAACACATGAACAAGCAGATTTACAGTGAATACTTGTGGATCTCAGCCGCTTTTGTAATCATTTCACTTAAGTCATCGCTGGACTGAACAATTTTGGACATATTTAGTGCACTTTATTGATATTTTTGAAAAATGTATTACAGCAAAATGCAGCTTTTGATAATTAGTAATAGAAAAAGTCATTAAATTTAATAAATTCCTGTTGCATTTAACTAATTCAATTCAACTTTTGGAAACTGTATTGGAAGCAAAATTTTCTACGGGGAAAACAACAGCTAAGAGTACTTTTAGAACTCTCATGTAAAACATACATGAGCTATGCAAGTTTTCATGGCCAGTTTAAACACAACAGGCAAAGTATCATTTCATCATGTGATAATACCTACTTTTACCAGATGAGGTGCATCCTGTCGATTTAGTTGGAAATGTGGTAGCTGATCCCGGCAAGTTATCCAGGGATGCTTAAGTACCTGTTCTGCTGTGAATCTTTGATGGGGATCAACATGAAGCATATTGGACAATAAATCCTAGAATTGAAGGAAAGTATTAAATAATGAAAAAACACTCTTCAAAGATAATTGCACAATTGGATACTTTGATATTGATATAAAGTATTTAAAGAATAATTGCAGATTAATTGATGGACATGGCTACTGCATTGAGTTAAAGACTTACTTTTTAACTCAGGAACATTAGTTTAAACCTGGTTCAAGCTGAGTATATGAGAGTCTCTGGCAAAACTAAGAGGAGAATAATATGGGAGAGAAAAGCAGAATGTTCTCAGTTTAAACAATTGCCCTATAGTACCTCACTCACTACTGAACTATTTCTTATATTGATTATATCCAGATCAACATCTCAACTGTCTACCAGTAGCCTGTACCTATACAGAATTAAGCTGCATAAAAAAAATCCTCCTGTCACCTCTGGTTCTTTTACCAATCACCTTAAATTTGTGTCCTCTGGCCACTGAAAGCAGTTTCTCCTTATTTAGTCTATCAAAACAATTCATAGTTTTGAGCATTTGTATCAAAATCTCAAACATCTGCCCCAAGGAGAACAACCCCAGTTTCTCCACATACCTGTAGCTCCTCATCCCTGATACACTCCAGTAAACCTCTCTGCAACCTCTCGAAGGTCTTTTCATCCCTCCTAGTGATGCCTTTAACTGAAAGCAACACTCCAGCTGTGTCCTAACCAGTGCTGTAAGAAAGTTTAGCACAATTTTCTTGTTTTTGTACTCTACATCTATATTTTAAAGCTAAGGATCTTGTGTGCTTCCTTAATGGCTTTCTCAACTTGTCCTGCCACCTTCAAAGGTTTTTTTTACAGACACCCCCAAGTCCCTGTGCTCTTGCACCCCTTTCAAAATTGTACCATTTAATTTATATTATTTCTCCTCATTCTTGCTACCAAAATGTATCTCTCACTTTTTACGATTGAATTCTATTTGCCAGACCACCCATAACAGAGCTCATGCAAGCAGTGTTCTGGTGTGAGCAAAGCCCTGATATAGTAGTCTTCAGTTCGGAAGTTAACATTGAGAATTTCAGGGAGAATGGGGGAAGATTTTTACCCACTGTCTGACAATTCCAGACTGAATAAGTCCTTTAGCCTGAACATAATGGCCCATTCAACATCATGAGCGAAGTTCCCCCGCTTTTAACCTAGGTCTCATTGACTTGTGCCAACACCAAAAAATTCCAATAGTTCCACATTAATCAAACCCAGAACCAACACAAAAGGAAGTAGTCCAATTGCTGAAGCACGGTGTGAATTTTGCTGTTGAGCTGAACTGTACAAGTCTCAAGGCTGCGTAATGGTGCTTCTAGGTGCAAAGAAGAAAAGTATTTCTCTCTCAATACTAATACTCACCTTGCCTAATCCTAGATGACAACTCAACTCACTTAAGTGATAACCTAATCAAAACTCACTCAAGGAGAAATGCAGTTTCTGGGAAATGCTTTTTTCACCAGTCAATTAACCCATCAACGTCACTGGATTACACTTTCTTACCTTTATTTTCAAAATGTTATGCTTGCAAGCAATTTTTTGGTAACTTAAACAATACGCAATTGTCTGGCATTATAAGTATGTTTTACCTTAGCTGCATCTGAGACTGTATCCCAGTTGCCTCCGCTCAGTGAGAATTTGCCACTTCCTATTCGTAATAAAATTTCTTCTGCAGTATCATTTGGTCCATTGGCAAAAGGAGTATAACTAGTGCATGAGAAAAAAATCAGTGATTTAACAAAAACTCATATGCCTATGCCTTCTAATTTTCTTCGCTTTCTTGTGACAGCACTGAATATGGTTCTATGGATGCCAGTTGCCCTCTAATACCTTTCATCAGTGGCCATGCTTCACACATAAGCCTAATGTAGCCTATGTGTGGCATCAGTGCCGAACCTGACCTCATTTCACTTGACGCCCTCAACATGTGCTTGATCAGCAATAGGAAGCTTGGCCAATTATTTCTTCCCAATCTAGGGCCAACTACAGCACTCCGAATGCCACTGCAGCTTGTAGAATGGAGGCAAATTGTGCTCATCTGTGTGGCTCATTTGTACATCATGCCCCAGCCATTAAGAGAAGCAAAGTCATTTATTTTTCTACAATAATTGCCCAATACAGGTTGAAGTCAGTAAAGCTGGAACATCAATCAAGAGCACCAGTAAAGCCCATCTGCGTTTCATTGGGGTTTTGGGCAAGAGAGGGTGTCAGGAAACGAAGTACTTTATGGCTATATTGATAATGTATTTTCAACAATATAAAGACAGCTGCAAAGTAACTTTGAGTACTCTCCATCCTTCTAAAAGGCACCTTCACTTGCTGCAATCTGCCCCAGATTTGATAGCATTTATTATCAACAGGGGACTTGCACACCAGCTGTGTTTAAGAGTGAGCAGTGCTAAGATGTTCGATCCTATACGCTCAGTTGTACAATTTGTAAAATTTGAAATAATTGCTGTTTCACACAAATAAAACTTCCTCACTGGTTATGTTTGATGATAAAATATAGTAATTAATATTGAATGGGTGTAAATGTCCATAATTCAGTTTAAAGAGATGTAAAGCCAGAAACTGGTAGCCTTTCTTCCAAAGCATTTACTAAGTTCAACTTAATTCACTAGACAAAACTGACATAACAGATACAATTAAGCTGGAAATTATGTTAATAGCAAACAAAGATTTAATGCACTTAAACAGCATCCGTTTATTATTCCAGTTTAGATGTTACCCCATTTAAAATAAACAAATCCATTTAATCATTTTAAATGGATAAGCCCGCTCTTAAATAGTAAATATAGAAACATCATGCAAGCATGTAAACTATCTGTTCATTAATATCAGCAACAGTAATTTCTAATCTATTTATACCCACACGTCCCTACAAGATTACCTGAGCCAAACCTAAAAGGTTCATGCACTGGCCAATACACTGACCAGGATGAATTTACATTCACCAAGAGTAATGAAAGGATAATTCACTGAAATAACAGGCTCCTCTTATTAAAGCAATGATTAAAAAATCAACCAAGGATGCAAAGGCAGTGGAAAAAATTCAACTTTTGGAAAAAGTAACACTGCACCATAGCTGTTCATCTGATAACACTAATTTTATAGCGAGCGAGGAAAAATTTCAGCGAGCAATGAATGGGGCTAAACTAGGACTGTAGTATACTCAAATACCCTTAGAGATCCAAACTCCTAAAATGCTTTCAGTTGTATTTTAGCTTGGATTTTGTCATCATTTTACAGATTAGAAAAGCTCACTAAACAGTTTAGGTTTGCTGGGAGTTTTGCTGTTTAATGAAGACTCAAAACCTGAGCAGGAGCATGGACTTTAAGTTACATAAGGTTGAGTAGGCATTTTGGGTGTAGTGGGAAGGGAGGATGCAACTAACAAGTGAAATGCTTGTGGAGACAGAAGACAAGTATGGAATTCCATTCAGCATCGAGGAACCTGGCACTGGCCACAACATAGGGAAGATCACTAATTATCATCTCTTATCACATCTGATTATGTATTGCAGGAGAAAGTATGACAAGCTATTCTGGTCTGGAACTTCCTGGGCAGCTAAAGCGAGGTGCAAAGATTTCAGGCAAGGAAAAATTGGGATAAAAAGGAAAAATGTATTTGGAGATTTTACTGGGAGTCCTCACCAAAAACATTCTATACCAGAACAAAATAAGAGGCAATTAAACAATATGCGCAAAGGGCAAAACTGCATACTTCCAGGAGCCCATTTAAACGTAGTAATTTAAGCAGTAATTTTGTCTTCATACTTGGAACTTTCATTTTCACTTCCCTTTCTGCATCATTACAGAGCAGTGGTCCAACATTGTTATACATTAACAATCTAGGTACCAGAAACACGACGGTCTGCAGCAATTCAAGGCGGCGGCTCACCACCACCTTCTTAAGGGCACTTAGAGATGGCCAACAAATGCTGGCCTTGCCATCAACACTCATATGTCATGAGGAATTAAGTTCAAGAAACATCAGGTTTGACTTCACATTTTTGTTTAACAATCAGAAGAGAATAGTATGGCTTACTCAACAGTACCCAAGATCAAGATTAAGGCAGTAATGTAAAACAAAGTAAATTAAGAGATTTAAACACTAAACTAAATAACACTTCCTAATGTAAAGACAGCTCAATGCAAAACTATTCTGAAACGTATTCAGTTTGCTAAAACTGAAATGATGTTGGAACACCAGAAATCTCTCTCAACTTAAAACACTTCATGAAACACAAAGGTTAATGCAGAAGCCTGATAACCAGATCAATTCTGCAACTTCTCAAAGATCTCATTTGATATGTTGGAGAAATACTGATCTGAGAATAATACTGAACTGACATAACCCAAGATGCAAAGGCCAAGTGATGCAACACAAATAAAACCCTGGCGCGTTTAGTTATACTTACCCAGCCAGCATAGTGTAAAGGAGCACTCCAAGGCTCCAGATGTCACAGGCAGCATCATAACCCTGTTGCATAAGAACCTGAAAAGCAACAGAAGGATGCACTTTCAATAAATTTCTGTCACAAGAGAAACAAGCCTGATTACAAAAATATTTTTGCCTGATCTGTTATATGTTTCCTTTTTTGAAAAAACCTTGATCATATAGCATCAGGTTTGTTTTCAAAGCAGCTGAAGAGTCTTCAACTTTGTTTATATCTTTTAATTTCTCATTATATCTCCTTTTATCTCAGGTGAATATCACTTCTGCCATTTAACCAACTCCTGTTGGCCATTCTATTCATTTCCTTGTGCGTAATCATTCTTCAATTCTACTCTTTTCTAAATGCTTCTCATTCAAAATATCTTTAAGTTCTGAGGAAGGATCTAGACGCAGAACATCATCTCTTCTTTCTTTACAGATGTAACCTGACTGCAGTGCACTCAATGTTTTTGCTTTTTCAACCCTCACCGGCCACAAAGTTTAAACCAGTCGTCTTTGAGCACATGGCCACACTTCGCTTTAGCAAATGCTGCATTATCAATATTTTTCTGGTGAGGCATTAAACCAAAGCTCTGTTTGACCATTCAGCTAGCTATGTAAAAATCCCATGACCATATTCAAAGAAGAGAAGGGGAGTTCTCCTGGTGTCCCAGCCAACATACTTTCCTCAATCAACACCAACAAACCAGATCAACTGGGCTGTAATCACACAGTTGCACGTGGAACCTTGTTAAGTGAAGGGGTCACTTTGCTCCCTACTCAATTGTGACTGCATTTTGTTGTAAAGCACTTTGGGACGTTCTGAAGATGTGATAAGTAGACATGTAAATATATTTTTTTTTTCATTCATTTGCACATTTAACAAGGTGCTGGTGCAAACAGATACTGGCAGTTTGATTTAGAGTTTTCCACAAAGGTGGTGGTATGTTAAGAAAAGCCCTTTCCAAACACACAACCTCTTAATTTCAAACAGGGCAAATGAAAAATAAAGAAACAGAAAATAGGACAGTTTTCTGGCCTTGGTTAAAAAAAAAAGATATTTAAGCTCTTAATTATGAACCCTAACTTTCTACAGTGAGTTTAAATGACATAAGTCAATCAACAAGTCTGGAAATACGCACCTCGGCCTCTGAAAGTGCTGGCCAATTTGGACATGCATGTTGTAGGTGCACTGTTAAGTTTCAAGGAAGGTTTGGTCCAATATATTTCAATTACATGGGTTGGGGGCTAAATATTGGTCAGAGCACTGGGAGAATTCCCCTCGTCATCTTCAACTACTGACAATGGGATCTCTTATATCCACTTGAGAAAGCAGACAGATACTCGGGATAACACATCATCTGAGAAACAGCAATTCCAATAGTGTAGTCCCGCCTTCAATACTACTCTGAAGTATCATCTTAGCTTCTACGCTGAACAAGCTGCTGGAGTGGGACATCAACTCAAAAATTTCTACCTGAAAAGCAAGAGTCTTACCACTAAGAAAGTGTAGGTTGGCTACATCGCCAAGGCTCAGGCAGCGCATGGTCCATATGCAGTAGCTTGGGGATGGAGTAATATAATCTCAGTTACATTTTGCTATAAGCTAGTTTTCATGCAGGGCAGCCCAAGTAAACTGCAGTTCAGGGGAAATCCGTAGACCATTCAGCACCTGAGCTACTTGATTATTTTAACTCTTGCTAGATTATTTTGTTCTAATCTTACACTTTCTTGACTTCCATTTGGCGCTGTTAGGTCATATGGCAGTTCCACTCTTTAGAATAGTAAGTAAAAGGTTATGACAACTGATTATAAACTTATCTTAGATTTCAGGTGAGGGGACTGGCAGCTCTCAACAGTTTATTAATAAAATATTAGTTTAATACAGGTGGTAAAGAGGGATGTTGGCATACCTCAGGAGCCACAAAGTTGGCTGTGTAACACGGGGTCATAAGCAGGCCATTTTCACCACGCAGCTGTTTAGCAAAGCCAAAGTCACATATCCGGATAGATTCAGGATCACCAGATTCATCCATATACAAAATATTACTTGGCTTTAAGTCCCTATGCACAACCTTTATACCAAAAATAACAGATTATTCAAACATTCAATGGGACATTGAAAGATAGTTTCTATCATAGGAACATTATGAAAAGTTACAGCAAGTCTTACAGAAAGATCCCTCTTGATGAAATTCTGCAGTCTGAACAGGAAATACTTTGCATTTGTTACAGGTTAACATCTTTCTAAGTCTGGGCGCGACTGTGGTTCCAAAAAAATGAACACCAACAAATACATTTTGTCACTAAAACTTTTTCTGCAGAAAAAGGTCACTCATCCATTGGCTAAATATGGAGCTTAAAACAAATTAAATAAATTCACATTGTTGAAATCTTCCACCTTGAAATGAATAAATATGCACATGATCCAAACTAGCACACTTCTCAGAACACAGGAGTGACATATGGTCCAAATTCAGCTTACTTAATATGAAATAGATAAATATATAATGCACTAGCTTTAGATTGTTGAGCGCTAAGGGAATCTAGGAATAAGGCAAGAAAGCAGAGTTGAAACTGTTACAAAAGCAAAAAACTGAGGATGCTAGAAATCCAAAACAAAAACAAAAATATCTGGAAAAACTCAGCAGGTCTGGCAGCATCTGTGGAGAGGAACACGGTTAACGTTTCGAGTCCAAATGACCCTTCAACAGAACTAAGTAAAAATAGAAGAGAGGTGAAATATAAGCTGGTTGGGGGGTGGAGAACAAGTAGAACTGGATAGAGGGAAAGTGATAGGTGGAGATAACCAAAAGATGTCACAGGCAAAAGGACAAAGAGGTGTTGGAGGTGGTGATATTATCTAAGGAATGTGCTAATTAAGGGTAGAAAGCAGGATAAGCAAGGTACAGATAGCTCTAGTGGGGGTGTGGTGGGGTGAAGGAATCAAAAAAGGCTAAAAGGTAGAAATAAAACAATGGATGGATATACATTTAAAAATAATGGAAATAGGTGGGAAAAGAAAAATCTATATAAATTATGGGGAAAAAAGGTGGGGGGGGGGGGGATCGGGAAGCGGGTGGGGATGGAGGAGAGAGCCCATGATCTAAAATTGTTGAACTCAATATTCAGTCCGGAAGGCTGTAAAGTACCTAGTCAGAAGATGAGGTGCTGTTCCTCCAGTTTGCATTGAGCTTCACTGGAACAATGCAGCAAGCCAAGGATGGACATGTGGGCATGAGAGCAGAGTGGAGTGTTGAAATGGCAAGTGACAGGGAGGTCTCGGTAACGCTTGCAGACAGACCGAAGGTGTTCTGCAAAGCGGTCACCCAGTCTGCGTTTGGACTCTCCAATGTAGAGGAAACCGCATTGGGAGCAATGAATGCAGTAGACTAAGTTGAGGGAAGTGCAAGTGAAATGCTGCTTCACTTGAAAGGAGTGTTTGGGCCCTTGGACGGTGAGGAGAGGGGAAGTAAAGGGGCAGGTGTTGCACCTTCTGCGGTTGCATGAGAAGGTGCCGTGGGAGGGGGTTGAGGTGTAGGGTTTGATGGAGGAGTGTACCAGGGTGTCATGGAGGGAATGATCCCTGTGGAATGCCCCGGGGGGGGGGGGGGGAGGGAATATGTGCTTGGTGGTGGCATCATGCTGGAGTTGGCGGAAATGACGGAAGATGATCCTTTGAATGTGGAGGCTGGTGGGGTGATAAGTGAGGACAAGGGGGACCCTATCATGTTTCTGGGAGGGAGAAGGAGGTGTGAGGGCGGATGCGCGGGAGATGGACCGGACACAGTTGAGGTCCCTGTCAACTACTGTGGGTGGAAAACCTCGGTTAAGGAAGAAGAAAGACATGTCAGAGGAACTGTTTTTGAAAGTGGCATTATCAGAACAGATGCGACGGAGGCAAAGGAACTGAGAGATTGGGATGGAGTGCTTACAGGAAGCAGGGTGTGAGGAGCTGTAGTCGAGGTAGCTATGGGAGTCGGTAGGCTTGTAATGGATATTGGTGGACAGTCTATCACCAGAAATTGAGACAAAGAGGTCAAGGAAGGGAAGGGAAGTGTCAGAGATGGACCATGCGAAAATGATGAAGGGGCGGAAATTGGAAACAAAAATAATAAATTTTTCCAAGACAAGACGAGAGCATGAAGCAGCACTGAAGTAATCATCGATGTACCGGAGAAAGAGTTGTGGAAGGGGGCCGGAGTAGGACTGGAACAAGGAATGTTCCACGTACCCCATAAAGAGACAGGCATAGCTGGGGCCCATGTGGGTACCCATAGCCACACCTTTTATTTGGAGGAAGTGAGAGGAGTTTAAGGAGAAATTGTTCAGTCTGAGAACAAGTTCAGCCAGACGGAGGAGAGTAGTGGTGGATGGGGATTGTTCGGGCCAAGGAAGAAGTGGAGAGCCATCAGACCATCCCGGTGGGGGATGAAGGTGTAAAGGAATTGGACGTCCATGGTGAAGAGGAGGCGGCTGGGGCCAGGGAACTGGAAATTGTTGATATGATGTAGGGTGTCAGAGGAATCACGGATGTAGGTGGGAAGGGACTGGACAAGGGGAGAGAGAATGGAGTCAAGGTAGCAAGAAATTAGTTCCATGGGGCAGGAACAGGCTGACACGATCGGTCTGCCAGGATAGTCCTGTTTGTGGATTTTGGGTAGGAGGTAGAAGCGGGCCGTCTGAGGTGGAGAGACTATCAGATTGGAAGCTGTGGAAGGAAGATCTCCAGAGGAGATGAGGTCAGTAACAGTCCTGGAAACAATGGCTTGATGTTCAGTGGTGGGGTCATGGTCCAGGGAGAGGTAGGAGGAGGTGTCTGCGAATTGATGCTCAACCTCTGCGGGGTAAAGGTCAGTGCGCCAGACAACAATCCACCCACGGTGATTGACAGGGCCCTCAACCATGTCCGGTCCATCTCCTGCGCATCCGCCCTCACACCATCTTCTCCCTCCCAGAAACATGATAGGGTCCCCCTGGTCCTCACTTATCACCTCACCAACCTCCGCCATTTCCGCCAACTCCAGCATGATGCCACCACTAAACACATCTTCCTTTCACTCCCCCTGGCAGCATTCCACAGGGATCGTTCCCTCCATGACACCCTGGTCCACTCCTCCATCAACCCCTACACCTCAACCCCCTCCCACGACACCTTCCCATGCAACCGCAGAAGGTACAACACCTGCCCCTTTACTTCCCCTCTCCTCACCATCCAAGGGCCCAAACACTCCTTTCAAGTGAAGCAGCATTTCACTTGCACTTCCCTCAACTTAGTCTACTGCATTTGTTGCTCCCAGTGCAGTTTCCTCTACATTGGAGAGACCAAACGCAGACTGGGTGACCGCTTTGCAGAACACCTTCGGTCTGTCCGCAAGCATTACCCAGATCTCCCTGTCGCTTGCCATTTCAACACTCCACTCTGCTCTCATGCCCACATGTCCATCCTTGGCTTGCTGCATTGTTCCAATGAAGCTCAACGCAAACTGGAGGAACAGCACCTCATCTTCCAACTAGGCACTTTACAGTCTTCCGGACTGAATATTGAGTTCAACAATTTTAGATCATGGACTCTCTCCTCCATCCCCACCCACTTCCCGATCTGCCCTTTTTTTTTCCAATAATTTATATGGATTTTTCTTTTCCCACCTATTTCCATTATTTTTAAATGTATTTCCATCCATTGTTTTATCTCTACCTTTTAGCCTTTTTTGATTCCTTCAACCCACCCCACCCCCACTAGGGCTATATGTACCTTGCTTATCCTGCTTTCTACCCTTAATTAACATATTCCTTAGATAATATCACCACCTCCAACACCTCTGTGTCCTTTTGTCTGTGACATCTTTTGGTTATCTCCACCTATCACTGCCCTCTATCCAGTTCTACTTGTCCCACCCCCCCCTTAAAACAGCTTATATTTCACCTCTCTTCTATTTTTACTTAGTTCTGTTGAAGGGTCATTTGGACTCGAAACGTTAACTGTGTTCCCCTCCGCAGATGCTGCCAGACCTGCTGAGTTTTTCCAGGTATTTTTGTTTCTGAGTTGAAACTTTTGTTCAGCCACTGAACGGCACAGCAGGCTCAAGGGGTGGCCTATCCCCAACCTACTTATTTCACTTTCCTTCTAAAAGTCATTGTGTGCAATATGAAAAAAAATTTGGATAGCTTCCTTTAAAGGCTCACCACTACCTCCAAGGACAAATAGAGGTGAGCAACAAATGCAGGCCTTGCACTTAAAGAATTAACAAAAAAGCATGGCGCTGTATTCAAGTTGTTCAAGACAAAGAATGAGTAAATATTTTATTGGCATGTATAAATGTGCATTTTTAACAGTGAAACAAAAACTTAAAACACAAGAATGCTGCACATGTAGGCTAAGGCTCTAAGGAATTATGATCTGCTACAGGCTTATTGACTTACCCCTTGGCAGTGAAGATATTCTACTGTTTTTGTTATTGTGAATAGCACAGCACTGGCTTCTCGTTCAGAAAAGTACTTCTGTCGAAGGAGCCTATCGAGCAGCTCACCCCCTTTCAATAGTTCGCTGACAAGGTAAACATATCGGCCATCATCATACACCTGTGCATGCAAAACAGCCAACATCGAATTACATCTTAATTTCTCATTTAGGATCCTTCCTAAATAAACTTTAAATTTAAACAAATATATTTGCAGCCCTATTTACACAAAATATAGCAATCCCACTATAGTTTAAACTCAAATTCGACAGGCTAACACAGAGTTGATGATACTTTTTGGGAAAAACTAGGTGTCCATTTTTAAAATTAATCAAAAGCAGCCAAAATTAATTACATACAGGTACAAACATTTATGCACTTGCACATACAGACATTTACACATAAACAATTCATTTGCACAAACAATCATGAGCATAGATTTATAGTTACAAACATTCAAGTCCAGCACCCCTGCCCCCACCCCAGAGTCCAATGGCCTGCACCCCTCCCCACCCCCAGGTTCCTGCTGCCTGCCTCGCTCACAGAATCCAGTGGGCTGCCCTACCATCCCCCAACCTCCCCAAAGTCCAGACTCCATTGCTTTTGAATACCATTTCTCGTCACATTTCTGTTCAACATTTGGACAATATAGCACAAGGATTGCTTTAGGGTTTGCACATTTCTTTATAGTATGCCAATGACCAAGTGATGTTATTGTCTTGCCGGGGGGGGGTGCCGCGCAGGGCAGAGGGCGGTGGTGGTGGGGAATACTTAATTCGAGGAGACAAAGTTACTGGAAGATATATCCCAAATTTTACCAGTTACAATTCTCCAAGAGGAATTACCTTTTGTCATGGACACTTTAATCACAGAAAATGGCTCATCTTCATGGACTAAGAGCATACTGCAAGAATCTGTGTTTTATAAGATATTGTCCATTAAAGGATTAATGCAGCACTGATTGCTATTCCTGGAAAAAGCATCCTTTTAGAACAAAAGATGATTAAGCAGTTTAAATATGCTGGAAAGCTCTCGACCCTGGTGGGCTGCGTACAAAGGGGGTCACATGGCAGTTTATGGCTCTGGCCATGACAAAAGGCAATTCCTCTTGAAAAATTGTAACTGGAAAACTGTTTTTAAAAGTTGGTTTTGCTTTGAGAAGAAAAAGGACTAACTGCTTATGAAAGGAAGACAGCAGCCTTTTTGCAGTCCAGAGCCAGCCCACAGTCAGAAATGAATATAAGCTGCTTCTAAATTTCTCCATGCTGGAAAAGAGTACCTCCAAGTGCTCCTCAAGTCCATCTGAAAAGCAGTGCAAGAGTAATGGACTATTTGGCAGATCAGCGCTGAAAGACCAACTGTATACCCCGGATGCCACTTCAAGCACTCCACCATCTCTGCTTTTCCCTCGAAGCATTGACTTAACATTTAGCAGAGTTCCCCTATTTTTACGGTGGATTGGGAGGGAGTTTGGTGAGGGGGCAGGAGGCTGGGTGAGTAAGCAGGAGTGGGTGATTGCATGAAGGAGCGGAAGGGGGTGGGAGGGAAGGGTGCATTATTTTCCATACTGGATGTGAATAAGCTTTGTCGTTTATTGAAAGAGGCCTGGTTCAGGTCTCTTTCACTCTGGGTAACAATAGTCAAAGTAAACGATTAGCCATTTTGGTCAATGAATCAAACTTTTAAACTAATGGTGCGACTGGTGGAATAATGGGGTTAGATCAACTGCTCATTTCTCCCATCCCGGTTGTTAAGGGCTAGGCATCATGCGGCGAGCAACCCACCTCCTGACTCCCCAAAGCCTGTCCACCATCTACAAGGCACAGGAGTGTGATGGAATACTCCCCACTTGCCTGGATGAGTGCAGTTCCCACAACAGTCAAGAAGCTGGACACCATCCAGGACAAAGCAGCCCGTTTGATTGGCACATCCACAAACATTCACTCCCTCCACCACCGACATACATAACAGCAGTGTGTACCATCTACAAGATGCACTGCAGGAATTCACCAAGGCTCCTTAGACAGCACCTTCCAAACCCAAGACCACTACCATCTTGAAGGACAAGGGCAACAGACACATGGGAACACCACCACCTGGAAGTTCCCCTCCAAGTCACTCACCAACCTGACTTGGAAATATATCGCTGTTCCTTCACTGTCACTTGGTCAAAATCCTGGAACTCACTCACTAGCAGCACTGTGGGTGTACCTACACCACATGGACTGCAGTGGTTCAAGAAGGCAGTTCACCACCACCTTCTCAAGGGCAATTAGGGATGGGCAATAAATGCTGACCCAACCAGCGAAGCCCACATCCCATGAATAAAAAAAAAACATGGATTGAGGGCGCGCCCAGGATTTGAAAGATGGACAATGGGTGATTGGACATGGATTAATAATGACTGGTTTAAAAAAAAGGATAAAATGAAGGAGACCAGGTTTCTTACATATTAGTAAACCAAAACGGCTTTGGAAGTTGCAAAGACTTTTCTAGAGATGGAAGACTTAACCCTGACTGGTTTGCATAAAGTAACCGAGACTAAGCTAATGGGACTGGCTGATAAGTTGCAGTTGGAATTAACCCTTGGGGTGAGGAAAGGGGACACAGTTGAGCTAATAGTGTAACATTTGAAATTGGGAGGGATACAGGGAGACCATATTCTCCACGGGGTGAGTCAATTGAGTTAGCTCAGATTCAGTTGCAAATGAAGAAGCTTGAGCATAAAAAGGAATTGAAAATACTTGAATTAGAGGCAAAAGAAAAAGAGAAAGACATGGGAAAGCTTGAAAATGAAGAAAAATTGGAAATGCATAAAATTGGCCTCCAGAGAGAGAAAGTTAGCAAGGGGGGGAAAGGGAGAAAGATAAAGAAAGTGAGGCAAAGGAGAGAGAGGGAATGCCAGCTTAAAAGGCTGTAATTTTAAATATAAGGTTTCAGATGCTAGGGAAGGCTCTGACGGCAAAAAAAAACTCCTCCAGCCCAAATTTGTACAAGCCCTCCCAAAGTTTGAGGAAAGGGACAAAGAGGCATTCTTTATTTTGTTTTCGAAGGTAGCTAAGCAAGTGAGGTGGCCTAGAGAGATCTGGACATTGCTCCTACAGAGTAGTTGGCAAGTAGAACTCATGAGGTTTATGCACCACTGTCAAAAGAGGCTTCTGTGCATAATGATGTAGTAAAAAAGGCTCCCTGAGGCATACGGGCAGAAATTTCAAAGAGTAAGGAAGCAGCCTGAGTAGACCTATACTGAATTTGAGAGGGTAAAGCAAAGTAATTTTGACCACTTGTTGTGGGCATTAAAGATAAAGATAACGTTTTAAGCTTTTAGGGAAATAATTCTCCTGGAAGAGTTTAAAAATTCATTTCCTCCAGTAGTTAGAACCCATGTTGAAGACCAGAGGGTTAAAACAGCTAGACAGGCAACGGAGATGGCTGATGATTATGAGCTGGTCCATAAATCCAAACTCTTTGTCCATCACCTTAACAAACCCGAGAAGGATAAAAGATGGGAAGGTGAAAGGAAGGCAAGTAGCCAGGGAAGAGAAGGGGTAGTTGGGAATACATTGGAAACTTCTCTCAGATCAGAAAAGAAGGTGCTGAGGATGGAAGTGATATTCGAAAGCTTATGTGCTTCCTTTGTAGCAAACTTGGACACGTTCGTGCAGATTGCTGGAAGTTGCGTGAGGAATCATACATATTGGGGTATGTGTGGGCAATTCAGGAAAAGGAGCCCTGATTGAAAATACAACAGATCAAGTTATAGCATTAACTGTAGCTGCGAAACTGAATGTTAACACTGCTGAGAGTTCAGGAGAGGTGAATGAGATACATGAGAGTTAAAGAATTTTTGTCCAGCAGAAAAGTAACCCCTTATCCCTCAAATGAGACAGCTAAACCTATAATCGTATTAAGAGATACAGGAGCCACTCGAACACTTTTGCTGGGGAAATGTATAAGTTTCCCCCAGAAAGAGCTTTTAAAGTTTTAATAAATGGTATTGGCAAAGAGTATATACCCGTACCTTGTACCAGGTGCACTCAGAGTGTGACTTAATGTCTGGGACAGTGACAAGTAGGGGTTGTTCAGAAGCTATCCATAGAAGGAATTAACTTACTCTTGGGAGACAATTTAGCTGGAGCGAAGGTAGGAGCTTCGCCCATAATTACAGAAAGCATAACTGAGATGAAAGAGATGAAATATTTACAGGAAAAGATTCCAGAAATTTTTCCTCCTTCTTGTGTAATGACCCATCATTGGAAATCAAAGTAATACCACAGGCAGATGTTTGGTTATCTGAAACATTCTTTAAAGGCTTAGATAATCCAAAAGAGATGTTTAATAAATCTTCTCTAGTTGAGGCTCAACAAGCTGATCCAAAGTTAACTAAGATAGCACAATCAGCCCAAACTGAAACTGAAGGTGAGGGAGTTCCAGAACATTTTATATTAAAAATGGGATACTAATGAGAAAGTAGAGGCCTCCTCACAGACCAACAGATGAAGAGTAGAGAGTTCTTCATCAGATAGTTGTACTGCCCAAATATCATTACGGATAGCACATGAAATTCCTATGGCAGGATATGTAGGGATACGGAAAACCGACAATTTTACTGGTCAGGTCATCACAAGGACGTGGTGCAGTTTTGTAAAACGTGACAAACATGCCAGATGGTGGGAAAACCACAACATACAAAGGTGCCTGCACCTTTAATTCCCATGACAGTTTTTGGGAAACCATTGAGTGGGGTGCTGGCAGACTATGTGGGACCATTGCTGAGAATGAAAGTGGGATGCCATTGTATCCTTGCTATTGTGGATGTGACAGCTCAATTTCGAGAAGTCATCACTTTAAGAACGATTATAGCTAAAGCAGTGGTAGAGAAGTTAACCCAATTTTTTACTCGATATGGATTACCAATGGAGATACAGTCGGAACAAGGTTTCAATCTTATGTCTAAAATTTTTCAAAACATAATGAGTAGTTTGAGTATAAAACAGTTCAAGCCCAAAGCATATCATTCACAGGCACAGGAAGCCTTAGAGACATACCACCAAATTGCAAAACAATGCTTAAAGCATATTGTCATGAACATCCCCATGATTGGGGCAAAGAACTGGACTTTCTTTTATTTGCTACCCGAGATTCACCAAATGCATCTACTGGCCTTTTTAGCTACTTAGCCCTTTTTTGAATTAATTTATGGACATGAGCTGAGGTCCTCTGAAATTACTCAAAGAAAAGCTTTTAGGAGAGAGGGATGAATCCCCTGTTAGCTTGTGGCTATGTTCCAGAAACAGCTCACGGGAGCCTGAAAATTGGCTCAAGAAGTTTCACAAACAAAGGTGAAAGAATGGGCAGATAAGCAAGCTATGACCCGAACACTGCAACCAGGGGTGAAGTGTTAGCGTTTTAGCCTTTACAGGGGAAATCTCAGTGGTCCATACAAGGTAGTTAGGACAATTGGTAAAGTAAATTATTTGTAGGGCACACCAGATGGTAGGAAGAAGAATCGGCTGTTTCATGTCAATATGTTGAAACAATACCACCGTAAAGAGGAGGGTAAGGAGAAGATCTAGTGAGGTTTCTTACAGAATTTAAAGGAATCTATATGGACAAATCAGAATGTACAACCTTAGCCATACATTATGTGGATGTAGGAGAATCCCCTCCTATAAAACAGCATCCTTATCTCTTAAGGCCAGAGAGGCAGGCTCAGGTGAAGGCAGAGATCCAGTACATGTTGGAAGGTCACTTTATTGAATCCAACCAAAGCAGCTTGAGTTCCCCTGTTGTGTTAGTGCGTAAGCCAGATGGTACAACCAGATTGTGTACAGACTACAGAAAGGTCAATGCAGTAACAAAAGCAGATTCCTACCCAATTCCTCACTTGGAAGACTGTATTGGCAGAGTTGGCTGTGCCATGTTTCTTACCAAAAAAGGTCTGTTAAAGGGATATTAGCAAATTCCTTTAACACCCAAAGCAAAAAAAATCAGTCTTCGTCATGCCAGTCTTTTCCAATGCTGAGTGATGCCAGTCGAGCTAAAAAAACAACGCAGCGACTTTTCAGAGGCTAATGAAGCAAGTGGTAGCTGGTGTTCCTAATTGCGTGGTTAATCTTGATCTACTGATATATAGTGACATTTGGAAATCCCACTTACAACACTTAGATGGCACCTTCCAAACCCATGAAGGATAAGGGCAGCAGACACATGGAAACACCATCACCTGGAAGTCCCCCTCCAAGCCACTAATGACCCTGACTTTGAAATATACTGCCACTCCTTCATTGTCGCTAGATCAAAATCCTGGAACTCTCTCCCTAACAGCACTGTGGGTGTGCTTACACCACATAGGCTGCAGTGGTTCAAGAAGGCAGTTCACCATCACCTTCTCAAGGGCAATTAGGGGCGGGCAATGAATGCTGGCCTAGACAGCGACTCCCACATCCCATGAACAAATAAAAAAAAGCTGATTTGGTAATAAACCTTGCAAAAGTAAATTCAAGTAACTTATCTAGGACATATCGTAGGGCAAGGACAAGTGTTGCCAAGAACAACAGAAGTACAGGCATTGGTGGAGCTCCCTGCTCCTAAAACTAAGCAGAAGATGATCATGAAGTTTTTGGGGATGTGTAGGTTTTACCACAACTTTGCACCAAATTTCAGTACCATAGCTGTCCATTACCGGACTTGCTACAAAAGAAAGTCAAGATAGTGTGGGCAGGGCAATGCCAAGTATCTTTTGATCAAAATTGCTTTCAGCCTTTCAATGAATCAGTGTTGACTGTTCCAAATTTCACAAAACCCTTCAAAGCAGCATTCGATGCGAATGACCTGGGGGTAGGTGCGGTCCTATTACAAGATAGTGAATTGGGCATAGAAAAGGTCAGTGGGATACTTTTCCAAAAAGCTGAATCAACACGAAAAAAGATACTCTGCAGTGGAAAAGGAAACCCTGTGCTGTTAGCTCAAACATATTAACGTGCATGTCTGCCAAGGATACAGGGAAACACTGGTATATACTGATCCCAACCAGTTAGCCTTTGTGGAAAAATTTAAAAACCGAATGCCAGACTATTTCAGTGGAGTTTATTATTACAGCCTTATCACTTAAAGACTGTCCACATTGCGGGGAAAAACAATGTAATTGCTGATGCTTTGTCTATGTCATGAAGCTATTAATGTATGTAACATTTTGGAAAATATTTTTCTTTTAAAATATAGGTTTAGTCTGCAGGTATGTCTTAATTGGATTAAAGCCAGCTAGATAAGTACTAGTTTTGATATGTAAGAGAGATAGGGTGCATTTACATTTTTTGAATAGAGCATTCAAGAAGTGGGGCGAAAACTTGACGCCTTTCTAACAGCTACCAAGCAATATATTTATATTATTAATAAAATTGGTATAGTGAATGGGGTTTCATTGTTAAAATGTAAAGTTCAAAGAGACTACTGAGACAATGAGAATGTGAATTCAGTCAGTGGTGGTAGGTATAACTTTAGTTTTCAGGTGTGCAGGCAGAATCAATGTAAGATCGAAAGGCAGCTGCAAGCCTCCAACTGGCTCCACAGTGAAAAGAACCTCATTTTGAATTCGTAAGGTGAAAATGCTTTGCCTGGTGTTTGGTTAAGTCTATGGGTTGCTGTAGCCTTAATGGAGATTAATTTGGGAATTTGTTAAAAGTTATGATAGTAGTAATTTGTAGCCATGTGTCCATATATTTTAACCTGTATAGATTAATAAAATGTTTCATTTAGTTAATGTAAAACCTTGAGAACTAGTGGTCTGATTCCTGCATTCAGAGTCGCATCTCAAATATAACACTTAAAATTATTGGTTATGACAGTTGTTTAAAGTTTTCCTCTGGGATTTTTAAAATAACTCCACTTTACCAACTGCATCAGTTATAACAGCCTTAAATTTGCGAAAGGCCAAAATGAGAGAGAATAATTGTAATAGGCTTTACATAAAAAGTGAACGAATGATGTGTGGGTGTGTTTTAGTATTTTTGTTTATGTTTTATTACACTTTGTCATGAAATGCATATGAATATGGCATTTCCTTTCTCCAAGGCAGGAAGTATCGTGAACACTTTAATCACAGATAATGGTTCATCTTCAAGTACAAAGAACATTCTATAAGAATTTGTTTTTTAAAATGCACTGTCCCTTAAAGGGTTAATGCAGGACTCTGACTGCTATTCCTGAAAAAAACATCCTTTTACAAGAAAAGGTAATTAAGCAGTTTTAAAAAAGCTGGAAACCTCTTGACCCTGGCAGACTGTGTACAAAACGGGTCACATGGTAATTTATAACTCTGAAATAAACCATGTCTGGAAAAAAGTGTGTTTAAAAGTCGGTTTTGTTTTTGCTTTGAGAAGAAAAAGGACCAACTGCTTATGAAAGGAAGACAGCAGCCTTTTTGCACTCCTGAGCCTGTCCATAGCTGTTCCACAGTTGCTATTCGCTGGATTGGAGAATCTGCAAATGTTCCTCCAGTCTGCCTCAGAAGCAGTGCAAGTGTCATCAACTGTTTCGCAGATCAGCACTGAGAGAACAATCATGTAATTTTGACGCCATTTCAAGGACTTCATCTTTTCTTTTCCCTTGAACCACTGACTTTTAACCTTAGGCAGAGTTCCTCTATTGTTATTGGTTTTTTTTTGGGGTGTGTGTGTGTGTGTATGCGTGTGTGTGTAAGGCAGACTTAGGGTCTTTTGAAAGAGCAAGTACACTTTCATATTCCATATTTGTGTTGATTACCTTTGTCTTTCTATTTGACTAATAGACTAATAAGTTTGCTGTTTATAGGAAGAAGCCTGGTTAAAGTCTCTTTCATTCTGGGTAACGGTAGTGAAGGTAAATGATTGGTCATTTAGGTGAGTGACTCAAACTTTTAAACTAATGGTGCGACCTGTGGAGTAGTGGGGTTAGATCAACTATGCACTCCTCCCATCCTGGTCGTAACATTATCGACCTGTGCAGGCTTGTGAAAGCTGAATTGTTTTGCTACTATTCAAAGCAATCCAAAAGTAACGGTATAACTCCAGTTTCAGGCCAGGGTCAAAATGTAGAGTGTAAAAGTAGTTGGGGAGTGGTGGGGTGTAGGAACAAGGTATCATGTTGCATTAATACTATTTTGTTTATGACTCCCACACAAAGTACAACAAAGCCTCAATTAAACAAGATCAGGGTGGTATGAGTTTATGCAAAGATTAAACCTTTAGGGAATGACACTGCTCCAACATGCTGTCAATACATTTGCAGCAACCATTCAGGACGGGACCTCTGGATGCAAATATGAAAACAGACAATATGTGGATTTGCATTGGATCAACATAAACAAGGTACTACAGCTATTAGAGGTTTGTATCAACTACCTAAACTGTCCATTTGAGTCACTTTCGTTACTACAAACTCTTCAATGTTATTTTAACTGGCAATGTCAGTATGTATTGCCCATCCCTATCTGCCCTTACTGGGTGGTGGGTCTCTCCTTGAGCTGTTGCAGTCCTTGTAGCGAAGTTGCCCCCACAATGGTGTTAAGTAGGTAGGTCGCGATTCCAAGATAGTGACCCAGCAATGATGGAACAGCAATGCTTATTCAAGTCAAGATGATGTGTGACTTGAAGGAGAACTTGGTGGGGGGAAGTGGGGAGGTGAGAGAGGGAGGGCATGGTGGTAATGATGTTTTGACTGTGCATTATTGAAGAAGTTTGATCATGAAGTGTCAAAGGTATATTTTGACGTTGACAGTTCGCCATACCAAAGGCTTTCCTCTGAGGAGCCCTCAGGAAGTAACACTTTGCCAGCAAGTGCCATTCTGAAACACAGTTTAAAGGAATACACCACCATTTTGCAGCATATATATTTTGTTGGTGAACAACATAAGTAACAGGCCAGTAAGGCGACTGATACAGTATAATTCAGAAACTCAATTAAACAAATAGAAGCCCGATTGCCTTGAATTCTTCAAACCCTGTTTAATAGATAAAAGAAATGTAAAATAAACACCTAGAAACACTTAGCAGAATTAGCCTTCAAAAATGTTGCATTTTATAAGAGCAATTAGAATTAAACAATGAGCTTACATCTTTCAAAGTAATGATGTTTGGATGCTGTCCATAGCGCATTAGTATCTCAATCTCCTCTGAAGGATCTCGTTTGCTCTTATCAATTATCTGTAAATTTAAAACAATTTAATTATCAAAGACAAGCTGATGGATATTTCAGTTAATCATAAAACCAATCCCCAACAACTGAAGTTTCTGTTCACTCGTGCAATCTAGCATGCTTACTGACCTCATGTGTTTGTTCTGGATAACTCCAGAACACCAAGCCACAAAACAACTCGTATATTTAATGCATTTATATCAAAAAAATTACAGAGCACTTCACAACAGCATACTGAGCTACAGAAGGAGAAAATCTGAGGGATGACCAGAAGCATACTCAAAAAGGTGGATAATAAGGAGGATCTCAAAAGGAGCAGAGAGAGGAGAGGATCCAGTTGTGATCCATGACGGGATCAACATACGAAGAGTAGGCAAGAGGTCCTCTTCCTACCAGGAACTAAATTAAAGAGGAGGAATTCAAGGATTATAAATCTCAGGATTATTACCAGAGTCACCAAACTGGTATAGGGATAAACAGATTAGGGAGGTGAACACATGGCTGAAGTAATATTGTGGGAAAGAGAGGTTCCAGTTCATGGGACACTGGCACCAGTACTAGGACAGGAAGAAACTGTAACATTGAGTCAGGCAACACCTGGATCGGGTTTGGACCAGGGCCCTATGATAAAAGTAAACTGGACAGTCATAAGGGCTGTTACAATTCTCTCTCTCAAACTGAAGTTCTTTTTACAAAATGTAAGGACCTGGCATGATCTGGTCATCTGGATGCTAAGCTGGTTGTTTTTTTAAAAAAAAAGGTCGTAAGTTCACCTTGGAACTATAAACAAGCAGGCCTCATCCAAAAAAATCGCCTGACGTATACAGTAGTTGAGGAGTTATTGTTTGTTTGTGTTGAGCTGCAAAGAACTTCAATTAATGAAGCTGGGAGACAAAAGGGCAATCACTTGGCAGAGGGAAAACTTAAATTGTGAACCTGCTTGTTTGGAAAACAGTCTTGTTCTCCCTTGACTGGTTCCCTCTCTCTACCTTGCCTAAAATTGTGTGTGGCTATCAACTTGTAACCAGAGTACCCTCATCTGAGTGTAACCAGTCTGCATTTGGACCTGCAAAGCTAAACCAGTTGGTGAGAATTTCCAGGCATCCACTGGGACCAGCGGCCCGTCTACACAAAGGAGAACACCAGATCGACAGCGTCAAGACTCTGTGGACTTTATCCTTTATTTTACAATGCCCATCCTCCAAGACCCATTGCTGCAGAGAGACTCTGTTTGTCCTTTGTTTGTCTGTGTGTCTGTGCGCACTGGGGGAATTCTTCAGGAAGAGATAGATCGTTACACTTCCTGGTCAACAAGCTGATCTGAAGTGAAGTAAGATAGCACAATCAGCCCAAACTGATGCTGAGGCTAAGGCAGCTCCAGAATGTTATTGTGTTAGAAATGGAATTCTAATGAGGAAGTGGAGACCTTCTCTCAGACCTGCAGATGAGGTGTGGACAATTGTTCATCAGATAATGGTACTGCCCAAATAGCGCAGAGAGATATTACGAATAGCACATGAAATTCCTATGGCAGGACACATAGGGAGATGGAAAACTCAAGCATGGATAAACCAACAGTTTTATTGCCCAGGTCTTCATAATGACATGGTGCAGTTTTGCAAAATGCGCCATACATGTCAGATTGTGGGTAAACCACAACATGCAATCAAACCGGCACCCTTAATTCCTGTACCAGTTTTTGAGGAGCCATTCAGTAATGTGTTAGTGGATTGTGTGAGACTGTTACCAAAAACAAAAGCAGGACAGCAGTACATCCTCACTACCATGGGTATGACGACTCGATTTCCAGAGGCCATACCTTTAAGGACCATTATGGCTGAAGTAGTGGTAGAGAAGTTAACCCAAAGTTTTACTCAATATGGATTACCTGTAGAGATCCATTCGAAACAAGGTTCCAATCTTATGTCTTAATTTTTTCTGGACATAATGAGTAGTTTGGATATAAAACAGTTCAAGTCCAAAGCATACCATTCATAGACACAGGGAGCTTTAGAGAGGTACCATTAAACTCTCAAAAGGTGTCATGAAAGTATAATAATTCTCAATATTATTGTGATTTATTATAAAAGTAGGTTAATAGTGGGGTTTGGATAGTATATCTGTGTAGGGGGGATTTAATTGAATTGGAGACAGCTGGTCTGGAGGCTTTGACTTATAAAAAGGAAGCTAGGTTTGAAATGCTAAATACATAAAAATGGCTGAAGTTGTAGAAGGTGAAGTGAGGAGAATTTGCATTTTTTTTTAGATAAATCAGAGTAGTTTGAATTTCAAAGAGATGGTAGGATGTTAAACCTATCCAGAGAAGCTAGGCCGAGCAGTGTGTTTCTTTTTCCCAAAGGTTACTGATTGTCTTAGCACCATGAAAAGATTTATATTAAGAGAAAAGTAGAGTTCCAAAGACATGTGGGAACAACGGAATTTGCATTAAAAGGGAAAAACATATATAAAAGGGACGAGGCCATGTGTCAAAAAGGAAGGCATTGTAAGATCTACCAGAAATGTGAGAAGTCTCCAATATTTGTGCGTTAAGCTGCTGTCAACAGAAACGCAAACTGGGAAAAGCCACTTTGAATTCTACTGTCCAGGGCATTGTGATTTGCCTGGGTCTGTTCAAAATCTATTTGTTTGTTACAGTTGCCTTAAATGAGGTGCAACTGGAAGCCAGATTAATTAGGGGTTTTAGGAGATATTATAGTTGTAATTTGTATACCTATGTATGTGCTTGAAGACTTTTCTTTTGTTAATAAATGTTTGATTTAGTTTTGTAAAAAATATCTGAAGTCGTGCTAGACTTATTACTTCTGAATTCAGGGATGCATCTCGAAATAAAATACAAATTGCAAAACTGTTGTGACCACATGATCAAGTTTCCTTTGTGGATTTGATCCGCCCGGGATACATCATCTGCTGCGTCATAACCAAGGATATAAGTTCACCTTGGAACTGTAAACAAGCAGGCCTCTTCCAAGAAATCACCTGACCTATACGGTACTTGAGAAGGAATTGTTTGTGGTGAACTGCAAAGCACTTTAGTTAATGAACTGGGAAGCAAAAAGGCAATCACATGGGAGAGAGAGGAAAACTTAAGCTGTGAACCTGCTTGTTTGGAAGATAGTCTTGTTGGGAGAACAAGCTGAGGAAAGGGGGGCTACCTTGACTGGCTCCCTCTCTCCGCCTTGCCTAAAATGTGTAGGGCTATCAACCCTGTAGTCAGAGAACCCTCATCCGAGTATAACCAGTCTGCACTTGGACCCGCAAAGCTAAACCAGTTAGAGAGAAGTTCCAGGCATTCACTAGGACCAGCAGCCCATTTGCACACAAGAGAACTCCAGATTGACAGCATCGAGACCCTACGAACTTTATCCTTTATATTATACCACCCATCTTCCAAAGCCCATCTCTGCAGAGACTCTCTTTGCCCGTTGTTTGTCTGTGCGCGCTGGGGGAATTCTTAAGGAAGAGGTAGAAAGTTATATTTCCTGATTACAATTGTGTGTTAACCAATACTTGCAACTGGCTAACTTATTTGAAAACAAAACTTTTAATTATTGAGTTTTTGAACGAAGTCTGGTCAGTCTCTTTTCTAGGTACACAATTGGCCATCCTGGTGAGAAAATTAAGCATTTAAATTAATGGTGCAGAGTAATGGGTCTTCATTATTCACACACTCCTCTCATCCCAGGCGAAACAGGACTTTAAACCAATAAGTTGGGGGGATGCGGGGAGGCAAGGAGCTCAGATTGAAAGGTAACAAAAATAGTGTGAAAACAAATAAAACAGAAGAGGACAAAGTAACAGTCAGAAATTGTGCATTCGCCATGACAGGTTAAGGGAAAACTAAAAGATGTGAGTAACTAAACCAGGAGAGAGAGAAATAGGGAACGTGAGTTAAACAATAGAGAACAAGGACAGATTAAGAAGCGTGACCCAAATCAGCATTCTTTTATCCAAATGCAAGGAATATAAGGAATCATGTAGAAAGTAGATATACTGAGACATGGCTGCAAGACAGTCAGGACTGAGGCCTAAATATACCAGGTTTATGAGGTCCACAGGAAAGATAGAGAAAATGGCAGAGGGGGAGAAGCCTTAATGATTAACTACACAAGCACGTAGCAAAGGCAAAGTGATTTTAAATGGGGGGTATTTATTTTTATATAGGCTGGGATAAGCAGACTAGCACTTGTCTGAAAGGTGGTGAATTTCTTGAGTATGTTTAGGATAGTTTTCTACAGCTTTATTTCCTAGAAACAACAAAGGGGCATGCCACATTCGATCTAGTAATGAGCCAAGATTTAGTTAACAACCTAATAGTGTGTGAATGTTTATCTAATAGCGATTATAATACAATCGGGTTCAGCGTAATATTTGAAAGGGAAACAGCTAAGATTCTAGTAGAAGCAACATAAAACTGAAAGAAAGTGAATATAAAAATGCAATAAAACATATACTGACAAATGGGAAAGATATGAAGAACAGCAAAGGTTGACAAAACAGATAGTAAGAGCTAAAGAAAAGCGAGTATGAGAAGAAACTTGCAAAGGATAACAAAATCAACTCCAAATCTTTGACAATTATATTGGAAAAAAGAGGATGGTCAGAAACAATGTGGATTCCTTGAAAGCAAATAACATTGATATTATCAATGAAAATAAGTAAATGACAAATATGCAGAATAATTATTTTGCATTGGTGTTTACAGTAGAGGAAGAGGATAGCATGCCAGCATCCCAAAGAAGCTACTGAATGAGGGACAAGGACTCAGCAAAATTAATGAAAACAAAATAACAATCATGAAGAAAATAATGGCACTGAAAGCTAATAAATCCCCAAGAGCAGATGGTTTTCACTCTCAGGTTTCAAAGGATGTATGAGAACCTTGTGGCTGTCCCAATTATAACCTTCCAAAGTTCCCGCAATTTAGAAACCATTCCTTTCGATTAAAAGATTGCACATCACCATTTAAAAAAGGAGGGGGAAAACCAGAAAATTATAGACCGGTTAGCCTGTTGTCAGGAAATTATTAGAGTCTATAATTATAAATAAAGAGATTGAACACCTTGAAAATTTTCAGCTGATTAGAGGGCCAGCATAGATTTATAAAGGATCGGTCATGTCTAATGAACCTGACTGAGTTTACTGAAGTGGTGATTAAAGTAGTGCACAAGGAAATGTCTATGGATGTTATTTATATGGACTTTCTGAAGGCATGTGAAGGCAAAATCTCTCATAAAAGATAGCTGAAGTTGAAGCTCATAAAATTGAGGACAAGTTATTGATCTAGTTAGGAAAATGGCAGTGTGGCAAAACAAACATGGGATAATTGGCAGGATGTGAATCTGTGTTGACCATATTTGTTAACAACTTAAGTGATGGGATAGAAGCCACATATCCAAGTTTGCCATTGTCAAAGATGTGTGTGGTTGCGAGCAGCGTAGATAGAAACAGAGATATTAATACATGAAATGACTGGGCAAAATTGAAATCCATTTGCCACAAGGTAGGCAAATAGGAGGTCATCCACTTCAGGATTGTACAGAGTATTTGCTATACAGTGAAAAGCTAGAAACATTGGAGGTCCAAAGAGACTTGGAGGTCCAGACACATGATTAAAATGTCAGGAACGGGCACAGTAAATAATCAACACGGCCAATGAAATGCCAATCTTTGCCCTTAAGGCAAAGTCAGTTGCCTTCTTAAAAGATTAAGAACACAAGGGGGCAGAAGTTGTACTACAGCTACACAAAGCTTTCATTAGACTACATGTGGAGTACACACATAGGCTTGACTATTCAAACACACTCTTGCCTGGTCTCCTACATTTTACCTTCCGTAAACTCGAGGTCATCCAAAACTCTGCTGCCCATGTCTTAATTTGTACCAAGTCCAATACCCCTGTACTCACTGACCTAAATTGGCTCCCAGTCATGCAACTATTCTCGTTTTTAAATCCTCTATGACTTCGCTCCTCTCTCTGTAATCTCCTCCAGCTCCACAACCTCAAGGTATCAGTGTTCCTTTAATTCTGGCCTCTTATGAAACCTCAATTTTACTTGTTGCACCACTGGTGTAGTTGACTAGACCATAAGCTCTGGAATTCCCTCCCTACACCTCTTCACCTCACTTTCCTCTTTTAGAGATGCTCCTTAAAACCTCTTCGATCAAGTTTTTCGTCACCTTAACTGATAGCTCCTTATGTGGCTCGGTGTCATATTTGGTTTTATAGTGCTTTATAAAGATTAAAGGCACTATAAGTTGTTGTACTGTGGGCAGTTTTGGGGACATCTTAGGAAGGACATCTTGTACTTGGAGGGAGTGCAGCATAGGTTTACCAGAATGATACCTGGATTCCAATGGTTAAATTACAAGGAGAGATTGCACAAACTAGTGTAGTATTCCCTGAAATTTTGAATGCTATGAGGTTACTTGATCAAAGTTTCTACAATATTAAGGTGAACAGGTATGGTAGATAGAGATAAACTATTTCTGTTGTTTGGGGAATGTAGAATTAAGGGGAAAAGTTAAAAAATTAGAGCATGAACATGAGTGAAATTAGGAAACGCTTCTGCATCCATGGGGTGCTGAAGGTTTGGAACACTTTCCACAAACAGCAATTGATGCTACATCGATTGTTAATGCTAAATCTGAGATTGATTGTTGTTAAACAAAGGCATTAAGATTTTTTTTTTACTCATTTAAGGCATGTAGATAACACTGGCTAAGCTGGCATTTATTCCCCATCCCATATTACCCTCAAGGTGGTGATGGTGAGCTGCCTTCTTGAACCGCTGCAGTCCATGTGGTATAGGTACACCAACAGTGCTGTTAGGGAGGGAGTTCCAGGATTTTGGCTCAGCGACAGTGAAGGAATGGCATTACATTTCTAAGTCAGGATGGTGCGTGGCTTGCAGGGGAACTTTCAGATTCTGGTGTTCCCATGTATTTGCTGCCCTTGTCCTTCTATTTGGTCATGAGTTTGGAAGGTGCTGTCTAAGGAGCCTTGGTGAGTTTCTGCAGTGCATCTTGTAGATAGTACACACTATTGCTACTGTGCGTTGGTGGCGGAGAGAGTGAATGTTTGTAGATGGGGTGCCAATCCAGTGGGCTGCTTTGTCTTGGATGGTGTCAAGCTTCGAGTGTTGTTGGAGGTGCACTCATCCAGGCGAGGGGAGAGTATTCTATCACACTCCTGACTTGTGCCTTGTAGATTGTGGACAGGCTTTGGGGAGTAAGGTGGTGAGTTATTCACCGCCAGATTCCTATGCCCAATGCTATTGAATGTCAAGGAGACATGGTTAGATTCTCTCTCATTGCAGATGATTATTGCCTGGCCCTTGTGTGACACATATGTTATGTCATTTATCAGCTTTCCATACTGCCTGTAGATGAATACAGCTGGCAAACTTACATTTGGATGGGGCAGAAGCCTTCAGAACAAACTTCCCCAATCACCGCTGTTTGCGCCTATATTTTAAGCACTGACTATAAGAGGTGACCATAATGTAAATCAGCCTACATTTAGTGATGATTAAGATTTATAGCTGGATGCATGAAGGCACAGAATAAAAATCAAGTGATCTGAAAGTTCTCTCAGCAGGACACACTCACAAGATTCACAACTGTGCATTAGTGTACTTATAAATCCCAGTGTCTAATTCAACAGAATCGCATTACATACAACTCTAGTTTGATGATGTTTTTCAACAAGTACTCATGGATCTGAAAGTTGCACTGTGTTGAACCACTGCGGTGGATAAAATCATGTGATGTCACCAACAAAGCAAGTTAGCTATTTTTGCTCATTTTAAAATGGTGAAATATTTGCTGAAGTTATTAACAATGTTGTCTTTCAAGTACAGCACACTGAAAGGAATTAAATTTTCTTCAAACAGTTCCAATAATTCCTTCAAGAGGAACAGCACAGCATCAAGATGATGGCGCCATAACCATGTATTCAGCTCCTGTAATAGTGGGATGTCACAACAAATTGGTGATAAAATATGAGGAACCAAACCAGCTCTAAGCCATTGATCAGGAAATGCTTTGTGCTAAGGGCAAATTTGTAGACAAATTCATTAGAGGCTTCAAAAATTTGTTAGTTCTTTGAGGATGTAATAAGCACACTGGATGAAAGAGAAACAGTAGGTGTAGCGCAATTGAGTTTCCAAAAAGCGTTTGATAAAGTATCACATAAAAGGTAATTGCACAACATAAGAGCTCATGGTATTGGAGAGCACTGTGTTAGCACGGATACACATTGGCTAACAGAAAACCAGAGCTGGGATAAATATCGTAGATGTCGGTGTATAAGTCAACCTTTGAAGCCTCAGAAAATCCCTCCAAAAACAGAGGTCAGCTTATACACTGAGCATAAATGTGAACAGTGTGTGGGTGGTTGCCATTTTGAAATGTCATCAGCATCTGACACAGAGTGGGCCAGAAAGTGCCAACATTGGCTCCCAGTCAAGCAACATGACCTACATCGGTTCCCGGTCAAGCAGCGTCTTGATATTAAAATTCTCGACCTTTTTTTCAAATCTATCCATGGCTTCCTTCCATCCTCAGCTCCGTAATCCCTTCCACCCCACATCACTCCAAGTTATCTATGCTTCTCGAATTCTGGCCTCCTGTGCATCTGCGATTTTAATTGCTGTACCTTCAGTTGCCTAAACTTCAAACTCTGGAATACTCCCCCTACAGGTCTCTGCCTCTCTACCTCACTTTGTTCCTTTAAGACAATCCCAAAAAACTTCACTCTTGGGTAAAATAGAAAGAGCTAAAGCAGCCTTGTCATTTGAATTGACTGAAAATATGGAAAAGGCTATTTATTTTTTCAGCTTACTAAAGTGCTTTCTTTACTTAAAACTACTATGAATAATGATAAAAATAGCTTAGTTGTTTCTTCACATCAACAAACAATCAGGTAGAAATAAAATATCTCTGCATTTGGAGAGGGGTTGGCTCTCATGACCCAGGTAAAACTCGGAGAGACACAGCTTCCATGTAAATTCAGTGAATATGTGTTTGGCGGGGCGGGGGGGCAGGGTGCTGGAAACGACATCTGAGAACTAGGGAAGAGTGTGATGTGGTGAAAAGAGGAGGACAAATGACTGTTCAGTTAATTTTTGGGGAGGTAGTGACATTTATTCTACCTACAGATCTTTTTAAATTTAAAAAATGTGCAATAATAAACAGGTTCACCATTTTTAAAGTAAACTGTCTCTCACAATATATACAACAGTAAATTGGGGAGAGGTAGTACAGGTATTTGGAAGAATGCAAGGTTTAAAATGTCCTTGTTTAATGTTTAATGTTTAAACCTCACAACAACCTTTGCATTAGTATTTGGAGACCTGGGCTAGGAATCCAAACATTTTCACAAACTTAAAGATAAAATCAAAATACTGCGGATGTTGAAAATCTGTCTCTTATGGGATATATGTAACTTTCCTCATTCCAGTCCTACTCAGGTCCCCTCTCAACTCTTTTTCTGGTATATCAATGACTGTTTCAGTGCTGCTTCATGTTCTCATCTGGGCCATGAAAAAATTATCAATTTTGCTTCCAACACCTCTACCACCTTCATATGGCCCATCTCCAACATTTCCCTTCCCTTCCTTGACCACTCTATCTTCATTTCTGGTGACAGGCTGTCCATCAATATTCATTACAAGCCCACTAAGTCCCACAGCTACCTCAACTACAGCTCCTCACACCCTGCTTCCTGTAAGGAATCCATTCTCTCAGTTCCTTTACCTCCATTGCACCTGTTCCGATGATGCCACTTTTCAAAACAGTGCATCTGACATGCCCTCCTCCTTCATCAACCGAGGTTTCCCACCCACGGTGGTTGACAGGGCCCTCAGCCGTGTCCAACTCATGTCCCGCGCCTCCGCCCTCACACTTTCCCCTCCCTCCCAGAACCATAATAGGGTCTCCCTTGTCCGCACTTTCTACCCCACCAGTTTCTGCATTCAAACGATAATCATCCATCATTTCCACCAACTCCAGCATGATGCCACCACCAAACCTCACCCCGTCAGTATTCCGTAGGGATCGTTCCCTCCGGGACACCCTGGTCCACTTCTCCATCATGCCCAACATCTTATTGCCTTACCATTGCAGAAGGCGCAACACCTGCCCCTTTATTTGCTCACCGTCCAAACCCCCAAACACTCCTTTCAAGTGAAGCAGTGCTTCACTTGCACCTCCTTCAATTTGGTCCACTGCATTCACTGCTCCCCATGCAGTCTTCTCTACATTAGGGAGGCCAAACGCAGACTGAGTGATCGCTTTGTGGAGCACCTTCGGTCTGCCTGCAAGCATGACCCAGACATTCCTGTTACTTGCCATTTCAACACCCCATCCTGCTCTTTTGTCCACATGTCCATCCTTGGCCTACTGCAAAGTTCCGGTGAAGCCCAACACAAACTGGAGGAACAGCACCTCATCTTCCGATTAGGCACTTTACAGCCTTCCGGACTTCACATTGAGTTCAACAATTTCAGATTATGAGCTCTTTCCTCTATCTTCACCCCTTTTCCGATCCCTTATTTTAAATTTATTTTTATTTTTTATCTACTTATTTTTATCCATTTGTTCATTGTTTATCCCCTTTATCCCTTTTTCTATCCTTTTTCCCCAATCACCACCCCATCCCCCCACTCCTTCCCCTAAATGGCTATCTGTTACTTGTTCCATGTTGTTCTTTATGCCATTATTAGCACTTTCTTTAGCCCTTACCACTACCATTAACACCTCCTTTGTCTTTTTGTCCATGACATCTTTGTCAATCTCTCCTTAGCCCCCATCTATCGCTGACCTTCTAACCAGCTTCACCTCCCCTTAAGCAGTATAAATTTCATCACATTTCTACTCTCCAGCTCTGAAGAGTCATATGGACTCAAAACGTTAACTCTGTTTCTCTTTCCACAGATGCTGTCAGACCTGCTGAATCTTTCTAGCATTTTCTGTTTTTATTTTCACATACTCCCTGGAATCAATCTTCCTTTAATAATTCTACAAAACCTGCTGCAGCAGAATGACTAGATCAGTGGTAGTAAGTGGTCGAAAAAAATCCTCTCTTAATAACTTAAGAATTCTCAAAATTTTCCTTCAACTAACCTCCTGCCTCAGGCTTGTCACCTCTCCCGGCTCACCTCTTCCCAACACTCCCGTTCACTGCCTCCCTCCTGGAATCTCTTACTTGCTGCCTCACTCAACTCGCCATTTCTCCCGCCTCCTCCTCCCAAACACTCCTACTCGCCGCCTCTCTCAACTTGTCATTTTCCTCTCCACCCCCGGCCCTTCCATTTGCTGCCTCTCCCTAATCACCACTTTACCTATCTCCCACCCTCACACTCGCCAGCTCCCTCCCACACCCTCACACTCGTCACCTCTCTCAATTCGCCACTTCCCTTCCCCGATCCTCCCACTTGCTATCTCCCTCCTGCTCACCATTTCCCTCTCCTGAACCAGGCTCAGGGAGGGAGGGAGACAAGAGGGAGAGGCAGTGAACAAGAGACTCGGGGAGAGAGGTGGTGAGTGGGAGAGGTGGCAAATGGGAAGGTTAGGGAGGGAAACAGCGAGCCAGAAGGAGGCTAAACAAGAGACGGCGAGAGGGAGAACCCAGAAAATATCAAAAATCTAAACTTTGTGGGTGATGAGAGTCACGTCTCCAAAATTTACCCCATACTATCACAAAGATAAGTGGCATATATTATGCACAATATACCCAATTCACAATTATTCTCAGTGTTACACATTACGTGGATGTTGACAGTAGTTTAGAAAACCTGAAAGAAAAGCAGTAAACAATAGAAAGTCATCTAGTTAAAATAAATTAAATTTTCTTTGAATAATTTGCAAGAGGGTAAAATGCAAATAGTTATGATTTGTGACTGCCAATAACACATGGTGTAATAACATTCAGATTGATTTTACTTTGCAATCGACAGCAGAACGCAAGTAGAAAAATCAAACTGTAACTTGTCATATGCGCTTCATGAATAGATTTTACGGGTTCATTGGAGAAACATCCCTTTCATCTCCAAACCGCCAATAAGCCACCTCGTAGAAAACATGGGCTTGTTAAAATTTATAATGAGAAAGTAATACTCAAGGTTGATCAGGCAATACAAACGTAATGAGCCAGCTTATTTGCAGAGTTTAATTCTAAGACTGGACAAACAAGGTAGAAAGGTAGACACAGAGGACCACAAAAACATTGTTAAAAACCTACACTATACATGTGCCAGTAAATTTTCAGCATTCCATATTAGGATTAAGTTCACTAATTACCTTGACTGCAAACTCCATATTGGTAACTCTATGTATACAACGCTTGCAGATAGAGTAGGAGCCAACTCCAATATCTTCTTTTAGCTCATATCCGTCATTGAATTGCATGCTGTTCCCATGCAGCTGTTTCAACCAAACAAAAAAAATTAATCTGTAGGTTTGATTTTTACTCTGGCATTCCTTCATATCAAAAATATGAGAGTTATTTTTAAAATACAAAATCTTGCCCAGAATTAGCATGTAGTCTATAGAGGTTTTATAAGTTTAGCATCACAATTGCTTGGTATTTGGCCATCTATGCATCTTACCTGTACAATAGGGTGTACTGCTGTAAGTGGGTTGCTTTGGACTTCTTCCACTGCACTAGTTGCAACAAAACTAAAACCTCTGAAGAGCTGATGTGCATTAGCACTTGGTGGAATTCCAGGTGAATCTAACAAAGGAAAAACATTCAATTGCCAATCATTTCTTTGAATAATAATTATGAATATTGTAATTCTAGATATGACAATCTCTGAACTCCTGTACATGTACACTTAATAAAATTCAATCTTTGAGATATTAAAATGACAAGCTAACATTACAACACAAGTACAATTCCCAGAAACAAGTTACTTAAAGAGTGTAGTTAAATATCACTTGAATGTTCTTTTAAATTAAACATTTCTATCCACAAATTAAAAGCTATCCTTAGAACAAAATGGTACTTTTCTACTCAAGACCTGATACAATTTCACCTGAGATTTCAAACATTGCAGAAGTCACATATTCTGAAATAAATGCCTGTTGCCCGTTAAGTACCGCCACAACTCTGTCAGGAGCTATCATATAACTGTCAAAAAAGGGATCTATAATAACCAATGGATCACTATCACAGATCCCAATTTAAAGATTTGGGCCTTGAAATTAGTGTCGGAAGATTAGCACATAAACCCTTTACCTGCTCAGATTATATTCCTGTGCCAGCTATTTTAACACAATGACTAATTTATTCCAAATGGACAAGCATCTCTGCTAATACAGTTGTTACGATCCCAGCTGATGTTAATATTGGGCAAGTCAGATTCCAGAGTGAAACCTGGCTTTATAAATCCTAACTTTAATTTTTTTTTAGAAATTATAGAGGTAAATTACTGAACAAGTCCACTGGAGTCTACTGATGAACTTTTAACACAAAGAATAAAACATTTATTCAACAAGAAAAATGAACAACATTACACCAGACAAAAAGGTTGAAAGATCTCAACACAAACACAAGAAAATGATTCAAATATTCACTATTCCTTCATCTCAGCTATATCTCTACAGACACATACAAATTAGGAAAGATAAGACAATTTACCACATCCATCTTATACTCTAATATGCAGGGTAAGTGTGCAGTACATGCAAGCTAACTGGCGAATTGTGGTGAGACACACCACACTCCAAATTAATTGGCAGATGCAACCAAAGCGGATTCTATGGATTTCTCAACAGCGCACCCACACACTTGTCACACAATGAACCAACCAGTCTCACTGAAACTCTGCCTTTCTCACGAGGGTTTCCAATATCCACGTTTGAAGAACTCACCTTGGAATTCTCTCCAAACTTCGCTCCCAATTGGATGGTTTCAACAAGGATCCACCTCCAGGGTTTCAATCTTGCCTTCCAAGATTCCTTTCCCCTGGTTCGCTGGGTACACTCAAGCTTCACCTCACAAGCACACTTTCAGATCTTCGGCCGTATCAAGCAGAACATCACTGTTTAAAAAGAGTACCTTTGCCCTTACTGCCCACAGCATGAAGTCAGCAACCTTCGACTGCCCTCTTGGACCTTCAGTGCTTCTCTCAAGCCCACTTTGCTTCAAATCTGCTCCTCATAGCTCTCTCTGAGTCTACTGCTCTGCTCCTTTTTCTTAACTTTATTTAACGGGATCTGCTTCTAATCTCTGTATTTCCTGGGACCTTCTTTTGGAAACTGCTTTTGCCCCACTCCCTGCTTTGGAATCTTCTTCATTTGGGATCTTCGCCCTGTCCCCTCCCAGTGTCCTGCTCCCTAGGACACCTTCTCTTGAATGGTGCTAGTCTTCAGGTCACGTAACCTGCAGTTTTGTGCTGTTTCACTTTTCTTTTTCTTCTGCGCACGTGCACAGGGCTGGTTCCCAGTCTAAGGATGTGAAGATGAACAAACTGTGTATATGCGGTTCTTTCCCAGCTGACACAGAAGACCTGAGGTCCGCTGGGAACTGTGGTTCCCGAACTCCCGATCTAAACTCAAGGTAAGTATCAGAGTTCATTACACAGTGGACTAAAGAATTTAGTATAAATGCAGAAAGGGTTTGAACTATAGTGTTCAACCAATAAAAACCTGAAGATGTGTCAGTCACAATCTACCTGCATTGACAACATGCTCTCATATGAACCCAGAAACACTTCCTTCCATATTCACATGCAGAAACATGTGTGAGATGAGTAGGAAGGCATGAATGCAGATATAATTCATTTTTAAACTGCTTCTGAGGGATTGGGTTCCATCAACAGAACTAAAATCCCCAACTTTATTCTTCCCTAAATAAACCCACAGTAAAAGAATTTGTTTTGCATAATATATGTCAGAAGGTTGGCATCATTACAAAATACTAAACATAGGACTAAATTTGAAAAGAAATTTTGTAGAAAACTTACCAATGTAGGAATAGGTGTAGGTTATCTAGACCCTCATGCCTATTTCACCATTCATAATGACTGATGTGCAACTATGCTGGCCTTGGTCCTATATCCCTTAATACCATTAGGTCAACAAAAATTTCAGTTTTAAATGTAAAGATTACTCAAGCATTAATTGCCTGAAAGGGCTGGCTCTAATTTTAATTCTAGAATCTCCAACCAGCCAAAGGAAGTAGTTTATCTACTCTACTCATTCCCCTTGGTATCTTGAAAACTTCGATTAAATCACCCACTCACATTCTAATTTCAAGGGATCCCAACCCAAGTTTGTGCAATCTCCCCTCTTGGGAGTCCAGATATCAATCGAGTAATTCACAATCCGCTCACACCCTTCAAGGCCAATATATCTTTTGTAAGATGTGGTGCCCAAAACTGCTCACAATGTTCCAGGTGTGGTCTAACCAGGTTTTTTTTTTAAAATATAGCTGAAGCATGACTTCTACCCACTTGTATTCTATTCCTTTAGATATAAAGGCCAGCCTTTTTGAATATTTTCTCAACCTGCTCATTAAATTTTAGGGATCAATGTACCTGGATCTCAAGGTCTTCTTGAACCTCCAATATTACTAGCTCTTTTTTGCCATTTAGAAAGTACCCAGTGCTACCCATGTTCTGGTCAAAGAGAATGGCCTCACATTTGCTGATATCGAAATCAATTTGCCACAATTTCGCTGAGTCATTTAATTTATTAATATCTTTGTAATTTTACACTTCCATCTGCACTGCCTACATTACCACCTATATCAAAATTTGTTGATGCCATAGGTATGTGGCTTTCTATCCCGTCATCTAAGTTATTAATGAATACATTGGTCAATATTTGAGACCCCAAAACAGTTCTTAGCAGGAATAGTTACATCCTGTGAATTAGAATCCCTGCCATTATCCCTACTCTGCATTTCCTCAAGTCAGGCTGCTCAGCCAATTTCCCAACCATAGAATCTTAGAAGTTACAGCACAGGGGGTGACCATTCAGCCCACCGTGTCTACGCTGGCTCTCTCTGCCTTCTCCCCATAGCCTTGAACATTATTCCTTTTCAGATAATCCCAATTCCTTCTTGAATGTCTTAATTGAACCTGCCTCTACCACACTCTCAGGAACCGCTCACTGTGTGAAAATGGTTTTCCTCATGTCACCAATGCTTTTTTTGCCAAATATCTTAAATCTGTGCCCTCTGGTTCTCCATCCTTTCACCAATAGGAACAGTTTCTCCCTATCTATCCTATCCCAATACCTCATGATTTTGAATACCTCGATGAAATCTGCTCTCAACCTTGATTTCTCCAATCTATCGACAGAACTGAAGTTCCTCATCAATGGCACCGTTTTTACGAATCTTTTCTGCAAGCTCTCTAATGCCTTCACACCCTTCCCAAAGTGTGGTGCCCAGAATTCCAATTGAGGTTGAACCAGCATTTTATACAGGTTTAACATAACTTTTGTTTTTGTACTCTGTGCCCCTATCAATAAAGTCCAGGATGTCGTATGCTTCATTAACTGCTCTCTCGACCCTGTCCTGCCACCTTAACTGCTCTCTCAACCTGTCCTGCTACCTTTAACGATTTATGCACGTATACACCCAGGTCTCTCTGCTCCCGCACCCCGTTTAGAGCTGTGCCTTTTATGTTATACCGTCTCCAAGCTCCTCCTACCAAAATGAATCACTTCACACTTCTCTGCATTAAATTTCATGTCACTTGTCCCCACTTTCCACCAACCAGCATGTCCATTTGAAGATCTACACTATCCTCCTCATGTTTTGCAATCCTTCCAAGTTTTAACTTATGCAAATTTTGAATTTTGAAATTGTGCCCTGTACACCAGGGTCCCCATCATTAATATATATCAGGAAGAACACAGGTCCTAACACTGACCCCTGGCAACTCACTGTGAACGTTACTCCAGTCCAAATTGTTAAACCCTACTCTGTTTCCTGCCACTAAATAAATTCGTATCTTTGTTGCCCCTGTCCCTTTTATTCCATGGGTTCTAACTTTGCTCAATAGTCTTGTGTGACACTATCAAACCAGGACAATAATTTGCCATCCATTCCGCGAGCTTCAACTTTAGCTAACAGTCTCGTGGGAAAATCTTCATCAAATGCTTTCTGAAAGTCTACATAAATAAGATAAACAAACATTCACCTGTCCACCACTTTAGCCCCCTCTTCAAAAAAAAATCAATTAAATTCATTTGGCATTGCTTACTCATTACAATTTCATACAGGCTCTCTCTGGTTAGCTGAAAATTTACAAGTGTTCAGTCACTCTAGTCTTAAGAATAGATCCTAATGATTTGCTGACAACAGGTGAGACCTTAACTGGTTTATAATTCCTTTGTTTCCCCCTCTCATCTTTCTTAAATAGCGGAGTGACACTGGCAATTTTCCAATCTAAAAGGAATAGTTAACAAACAGAGAGGACTCTGGAAGATTATAGTTTAGGCATCTCCAATGTTCTCATCTATTTCCTGGGGTGGAAACCATCAGGTGTTGAGGATTTAGTTTTTCCTTAACTGTTAGCTTCTTACATTAATTTTGTTTAACCTCTTTCCCTGATTCAGTAATTTTCTTTGGGGTGTCTGGCAGGCTGACCTCTCCTATTGTAAATACATTTGCAAAGTAATTATCCAGCATGCCCACTGTTTCCTTATTTTCATTCACAATATCACCTTATCAGTTTTCAAGGGGCATACATTGCTTCTAAGTGCCCTGTTTTACCTAATGTAATTCTAAAAATTTGTGTTGACTTTGATGTCCCTTGCAAGTTTTTTTCATACTTCCTTTTTGTAGCTCAGTTTTGTCATCCTTTGCTGTTCCTTGCATCTTTCCTATTTTCCAGGATCTGTGCTTTTTGTTTTGCATTTTTGTAAGCTTTTTCTTTTGGTAAGATGTTGTCTCTTTTCTCTTTAGTTGTCCCTGCCTGTTTATTTTGGCAATTAGAAGTTTTGGTCTTGGGTATATAAAACTTGTCCTAGATCAGAAATTCTTTTTTGAACACCCGCCACTGATCTATCATTTTACCTAACAGCAGATTTTCCTAGTTTACTGTGAACACAATTTTATTCCATTGAACTCAACCAAGTCTAGAATCTTATTAACTGTTTCATGTTTCTCTCTTTCAAATGTTGCATTGAACTCAATCATATTATGATTACTAGCTGATAAAATGTCCATGCGCCATTAGGCTGTGAACCAAATATGGTAATTAGTAATGACTATTTCGAATATGGCCTGCCCCCTTGCTGGTTCTGGGGTCAAACTGTTGCAGAAAACTATCAAAGAGGTTCCCTTCCCTTCTGACATGTGCTTGTCTCCTTATCACAATCTATATGAAAGTTAAAATCCCCCATTAAAACCATTCTGCCTTTGCTACATGTTGTCCAATCTTAGTATTTATACAAGATACAACTTCACAGCAACTATTAGGAGCCTGTACAGAACACCAACAACAGTCTTAAGTTCTTTTCTATTTCTTAATTCTACCCTTAAAAGTCTCCCACTGCATGCTTACCTCTCATCATTGAAAAGGTTCCATCTTTAATGATTAAAGCTATTCCTCTCCCTCTATTTTCCTTATCCAGTAGATCTTATAATCTGGTATATTTTGTTTCCAGCCCTGACCATCCTACAGTCATGTCTCAGAAATGGCTACCATATCATAACCTCCAAGTTGAATATGCCCTGCAAATTATTCAAATTGTTCCTTATACTCCATGCATTTATATAAAGAGCACTTATTTGGGTCACACACCTTAACCTGTCCTTCTGTTCCACGGTTTCATTCGCACATTTCCTACTTCTCTCTCCTGATTTCATTAATTTACATCTTTTAGTTTTCCCTTTACCTGTACTGCCTAACGCACAATTTCTGACTGTTGCTCTGCTCTCTCAGCTTTAGTTTTTCGAGCTATTGTCAATACTACCTTCTCCACATAAGCCCTCATCCATCCCCAACTTACTGGTTTAAAGTCCTTGTCAAGGTCTAATTTATCCTTTCACTAGGACCCTGCTTCCAGCCTGGTTCAGGTGGAGTCTATCCCAACAGTATATTTCCTCACTGTCCCAATATTGATGCCTATGTCTCATGAATTGGAATCCTTCAGTTTTAATTTTCTAAAATTCCCTAGATTTGGTGAATTACTGCTGTGGATCTTGTACATGGTACACACTGCTGCGATTGTGCGTGGGTAGTGGAGAGAGAGAATGCTTGTGGATAGGGTGCCAATCAAACAGACTGCTTTGTCCGAGATGTTGTCCAGCTTCTTCAGTGTTGTGGGAGCTGCGCTCATCCTGGCAAGTGGGGAGTATTCCATCACACCCCTGACTTGTGCCTTGTAGGTGGTGGACAGGCTGTGGGGATCAGGAGGCAAGTTACCCGTTGCGTGATTCCTAGCCTCTGACCTGCTCTTGTAGCCACAATATTTATAATGGCTAGTCCAGTTCAGTTTCTGGTCAATGGTAACCCCCAGGATGTTGACAGTGGGGGATTCAGTGATGGTAATGCCATTGAACATCAAGGGGCGACGGCTGGAGAAAGTCATTGCCTGACACTTGTGTGGCGCGAATGTTACTTGCCACTTGTCAGCCCAAGCCTGGATATTGTCCAGGTGTTACTTGCTCCATTTGGACATGGACTGCTTCAGTATCTGAGGAGTCACAAATGGTGCTGAACATTATGCGAACATCCCCACATCTGAACTTATGATGGAAGGAAAGTCATAGATGAAGCAGCTGAAGATTGGTTGGGCCTAGGACACTATCCTGAGGAACTCCTGCAGTGATGTCCTGAAGCTGAGATGACTGGCCTCCAACAATCACAACCATCTTCCTTTGTGCTAGGTATGACTTCAATCAGCAGAGAGCTTTCCCCCGATTCCCATTAACTCCAGTTTTGCTAAGGCTCCTTGATGCCACACGCGGTCAAATGCTGCCTTGATGTCAAGGGCAGTCATCCTCATCTCACCTCAGGAGTTCAGTTATTTTGTCCATGTTTGAACCAAGGCTGTAATGAGGTCAGGAGCTGAGTGGCCTTCGCGGAACCCAAAATGCTGCTTGATAATACCGTTGATGACCTCTTCCATTACTTTACTGATGGAGAGTAGATTGATGGGGCGGTAACTGGCCCAGTTGGATTTGTCCTGCTTTTTTTGTGTACAGGACATACCTGGACAATTTTCCACATTGCTGGGTAAATGCCAGTGTTGTAGCTGTACTGGAACAGCTTGGCTAGGGACCCGGCAAGTTCTGGAGCACGTCTTCAGTACAATTGCTGGAATATTGTCAGGGCCCATTTGCAGTATCCAATGCCTTCAGCTGTTTCTTGATACCATGTAGAGTGAATTGAATTGGCTGAAGACTGGCATCTGTGATGCTGGGGAGGAGGCAGAGATGGATCATCCACTTGGCACTTCTGGCTGAAGATTGTTGCGAATGCTTCAATATTATCTTTTGCACTGCTGGACTGGGCTCCTCCATCATTGAGGATAGGGATATTTGTGGAGGCTCCTCCTCCAGTGAGTTGTTTAATTGTCCACCACCATTCACGGCTGGACGTGGCAGGACTGCAGAGCTCAGATCTGATATGGTTGTGGGATTGCTTAGCTCTGTATATCACTTGCTGCTTATGCTGTTTGGCACCCAAGTGGTCCTGTGTTATCACCTCACCAGGTTGACACCTCATTTTTAGGTATGCCTGGTGCATACCCTCATGCCTCCTGGCATGCCCTCATGCACTCTTCATTGAACCAGAGTTGATCTCCTGTCTTGATGGTAATGGTAAAGTGGGGGATATAGCTGGGCTGTGAGGTTACAGATTGTGTTCGAGTACAATTCTGCTGCTGCTGATGGCCCACAACACCTCATGGATGCCCAGTCTTGAGTTGCTAGATCTGATCGAAATCTATCCCATTCAGCACAGTGGTAGTGCCACACAACACGATGGAGGGTATCCTCAATGTAAAAGTGGGACTTCGTCTCCACAATGACTGTGCGGTGGTCACTCCTACCAATACTGTCATGGACAGATGCATCTGCGGCAGGCAGCTTGGTGAAGATGGGATCAAATACATTTTTCCCTCTTGTTGGTTCCTTCACCTGCTGCAGACCCAGACTAGCAGCTATCTCATTTAGGACTCAGCCACCTCGGTCAGCAGTGGCGCTACCGAGCCACTCTTGGTGATGCACATTGAAGTCCCCCACCCAGAGTACATTCTACACCCTTGCCACCCTCAGTACTTCCTCCAAGGGATGTTCAACATGGAGGAGCACCGATTCATCAGCTAAGGGAGGGTGGTACATGGCAATCAGCAGGAAGCTTCCTTGCCCATATTTGACCTGAAGCCATGAGATGGTGATGGTGATATCTGGGACATTATCTGTAAGGTATGATTCCGTGAGGATAACTGTCAGACTGTTGCTTGACTAGTCTGTGAGTCAGCTCTCCAAAATTTGGCACTAGCCCCCAAATATGAAGGAGGAATTTGCAGGGTCGACAGGGCTGCGATGGCCGTCGTCATTTCCGGTGCCTAGGTCAATGACGGATGGTCCGTCTAGTTTCATTCCTTTTTTGTGACTTTGTAGCGGCTTTTTACAACTGAGTGGCTTGCTCAGCCATTTCAGAGGGCATTTAAGAGCCAATCACATTGCTGTGGGTCTGGAGTCACATGTAGGCCCGACCAGGTAAGGACGCCAGATTTCCTTCCCTAAGGGACATCAGTGAATCAGATGGGTTTTTACAACAATCAACAATGGTTTCATGGTCATCATTAAACTTAATTCCAGATTTTTATTGAATTCAAATTCCACCACCTGCCATGGTGGGATTCAAACCCAGGGTCCCCGGAGCATAACCCTGGGTCTCTGAGTTACTTGTCCAGCGACAATACCACTACGCCATCGCCTCCCCCCATCCCTTGTGAAAGGGATATCATACTTAACCAATTTATTTGAGTTCTTTGAAGAAGTATCATGTGCTGTGGTTAACGGGGAACCAATGGATGTACTGTACTTGAGATTTCCAGAAGGCATTTAATAAGGTGCCACACTGAAGGTTATTGCAGAAAATAAAAGCTCATCGTGTAGAGGGTAACATATTGGCATGAATAGAAGATTGGCTAGCTAACAGGAAGCAGACAGTTGGCATAAATGGGTCTTTTTCTGGTTGGCAGTATGTAATGAGTGGTGTACCACAGAGATCAGTGCTGGGGCCGCAACTTTTCACAATTTACATAAATGACTTGGATGAAGGGACCAAAGGTATGCTTGCAAAATTTGCTAATAACACAAAGACAGGTAGAAAAGTAAGTTGTGAAGAAGACATGGAGAGGCTACAAAGGAACATAGATGGGTTAAGTGAGTGGACAAAGGTCTGGTAAGTGGAGTATAATGTGGAAAAATGTGCAATTGTCCATTTTACCAGGAAGAATTAAAAAAAGAAGCATTATCTAAATGGTGAGAGGCTGCAGAGCTCTGAGATACAGAGGGATCTGGGTGTCCTAGTGCATGAATCACAAAAGGATAGTATGCAGCTACAGCAAGTAATCAGGAAAGCTAATAGAATGTTATTGTTTATGGCGAGTGGAATTGAATACAAAGGTAGGGAGGTTACAGGGCACTGGTGAGACCACATCTAGAGTGCTGTGTTCAGTATTGGTCCTCTTATTTAAGGACGTATATAAATGTGTTGGAAGCAGTTCAGAAGGTTACTAAGTTAATATCAGGAAAGAGTGCGCTGTCCCTTAGGAGGAAAGGTTGGACAGGCTAGGCTATTCTCCACTGGAATTTAGAAGAGTAAGAGGCAACTTGATTGAAATCTTAAGATCCTGAGGGGTCTTGACAGGGTGGATGTGGAGAGGATGTTTCCTCTTGTGGAGAATCTAGAACCGGGGTGGCTGTTTAAAAATAAGGAATCTGACAATTAAGGCAGAGATGAGGAGAAATTTTCTCTCTAAGAGTGTTGAGTGTCTTTGGAATGCTTTTCCTCAAAAGGCAGCAGAAGCAGAGTCTGAATATTCTTAAGGCAGGGATAGATAGATTCTTGATAAGCAAGGAGGTTGAAAGGTTATTGGAGGGAGGCAGGTGGTTACAATCAGATCAGCCATGGTCTTATTTAATGGCGGAGCTGACTCAAAGGGTTGAGTAGCTTACTCCTGCTCCGAATTTGTAAGTTCATCTGTTCACAGACCTCTCCTTTAGTCACATATTCGCCTCCTGATCTGCTTATCTGTATGCCAATTTGCATGCAACTTGGGTAATGATCCAGAGGTTATAACTCTTGACGTTCTGTTCTTTAATTTAGCTCCTAGGAGGATTCCTCATTTAGTGGGGTTTCAATCTTCTAAAATTACTTCAGAAGAAATAACGCAGCTCTTTCACCCAAAAGCTTTGGTAACTCCATTATCTTTCCTCTTAATTACCTTTCTGTGAATATTTCTCAGAAATCAGGAAAATGTGCATGGCACCAAGCCACCACCAATTAACAGCTAAAGGAAGCAGTAGCCAGGACAGCTAAGAAAAAATGCTTTCCTTTAACATGTACAAATGTAAAATTTTATTTTAAAATACCAGAGCTGAAATCATTTGTACTTTACAAACACAAATTATGTAATACTAACAATGTGGGAAAAGTGAAAAGAAGGCACTATAAAAATCACAGAAGAGATCATCTTAAATATCCATGCATACTTTATGACTTGAACAATGCAACAGATTTTAATGAATACTGTAAATAGCATAAAGTTAAATCATATTTAATTTTTAACAAAATACTGCATTTATTTTATAAAGATGAAACTTTCTTCAATATCTATGACAAAACACAATGAATTTTGTTTTAGGGAAGGCAATGAGTTAGGTTTTCACATTGTACATAGTGACAATAAAAGAGTAATCATCTGTACCTTTTGGTGTTTTAGCTGTAAATTCTGGATCAAAGCAGAAAGTATCTTCTGGCTTACCAGCAGCAGGTTTAAACGGAGGTTGAATTTCCTTTCTGACTAGTTTCTGAGAAAAAGAGAATGCTTCATTTTCACATGTCTTGGTCACTTTATTTTGAATGACAATGTAGACAATTATGAATACCCAAGTATGTTACTTTAATATTTAAAGAAATCAGGATTTACATAATTTCAACACCCTTTGACAATTTACAGGTGCAATGGGTACTAAGACCTTAGAGAAGAATTCATACATTTGATTAGCACAAGAATTACAAATTCTATGCCGACATGACATTTCAGTACAAATATTTTAGTATTCCAGAAAATGTATAATTTAAAAAAAGTGTTTCAGTAACAGCAGAGAAATAATTCTTTCAAACAAGCAATGAGTTAAAAGCATGAACATTTAGATTTTAACTTGGGTTTTTCAGGAGTAAAAAGCATTACATTTAACAGCTTTGTGACCTTGATCTTGCTTGTTGGAATGGGAAACACCTACATTCCAGTCAATGGTAGCAAAGAATGGATGCCTTTTGATCTCTTCAACTCCATCAGGGCCAGCTCCTACAAGAATTAAGATCACGGGATGTTTATTTGTAGTTTTGGCTGTATGAGGGCAGAGGCCAATCTCCAGCCCAGTACAATTAACTGTTCTTGCAAGTACCATGTACTGGAGATAAGTGAATGCTGCTACATCACTACACAATGCTGCAGAAGCAGTGCAAAACGGTGGGCAGTTTGCATTTTACACAAGCCAACTCCACAATGTGCAGGAATGTAGGAAATTAATTACACATTTCAGCACAGGTATTTCCAGTGCATATCAACACTTCAGAAGAAATTCAACTATAAGCAACATTTTTCATTTGATGCACGAGTACTAATACATGGTTGGTTTTCTTCAGTATGCTGGAATTGTACTCTGGCCTTCTCAACATGTGAAAATAGGGAGAAAATGGTTTTTATTTTAAGCTAAGCAAAAGAAGTGGTCGATGAGCTTTTTTCTACTGTGTTCTCCAATGCACCTTGGCATACTATGGAAAAGACCTAGTTTTTCCAATAGCTGCTGAAAAATACAGAAAATGCACAAATTCTGCTTTTATTTGGAATTAAATTCAAGACTTTTTTTTGAACAAGTGGGAATTTGATTACTTACCTTTAGCTCTGTGCCAAATGTTTCATCAAATTCAAGGTGACCACTAAAAGAGAGCAAGGGCTAAAAATTCAATAGGCCAAAAACAGGCACTGGGATTACAATGCCAGATTGACCCACAGCCATTCAAAGTAATACAACCAACATGCAAACTTTATGACGCTTGCTAACCTAAATGTTAGTGGCATGCAGCCCAGTTCTAAACATACTGCTCAGTGGTTGCACACCTCAGCAGGGGGCCCAATAAGCGAGCACCACAATGCCAGCCTGCCCCTCTTAAAGAGGAGGTACATTCTGGCTGCAGGAGGTACTGGAAGTTAGTGTCTGACCTCAAGGAGGAGTGAAGATGGTGCAACATGGCAGAGAGCAGGCTCCCAGATTTTCTGATACACCACTCAAGTCCCTGGGTGCAGGAAATGGACAGGGAGAGAGATGTTCTGTATCCACAGGGGGCCAGAAGGCCCTCTACACAAGCACATAGAAGGGAATGGGAGCAGACCCCTACAGAGATCAATGCAGAGTCATCAAGGACCTGGATTTAGAGCTGCAAGAAGTCTAATGACCTTCCAAGCGCAGTCAAGGTCAGTGAATGTCTCTTCAAATGCCATATCCTTACAACTGAACAATGAGCCTCACCCGTTGCTCAATTCACCATACCCCCTTCTCTCTCCTACCAACAAATCTCTATCTTACACAAACTCATATCTCACATGCATAGCTTCACCTCACCCTCACTCTAAACACTGCTGCAAAACACATACCCCCATTTCATAAGTTGGACACAGTGCCTTCACAACGATCAGGTTTTAGAGGATACAACAGATCACCATGAATTGGGGCACGACTCTAGCAAGACTGCTCCAGAGTGCTCAGGCACATAACTATTGCTTTCACACCTCAGTGGTCAATAAGATGTTTCTCGTAGCAATATGGATCAATGTATGCATACAAGCTACATCTGGTTGGGTTGCAGATTGCAGTCATGAGTCAAATGTAGTTACCTTGACCCCCAACGGTCACCCTCTGGTTTAATGGGGTAGCCGAAAGATCGAAGAAACAGCGGATCGGTACAGAATGGAAGCCCCATGACAGCTGCAAGAATACCAAGCATTTACCAGGCTGATGTGCTCAATGTCACCACACACCAACTGCATATTAAACAAGGGGTAGCCTTTGCGACTGCATTATATCTCAACATTGAGATGTGGCACCCACAAAGTTACATGCCTGCATCATGAGTAAGCCACATGCATGCTCCACCTGTTTCGCTTTGTTCAGAGAGAACAAATCCCACAATGAATTCCCCTCTCCGGGCAGAAAGAGTATCTGTCAGCTCTGGTGCAGCAGTGGAGAGTGAACTGGGAGATGTTGCCTACTCCAGCCTGGAAGGATCTGAAGGTAAAGTTCTTCACGCTAAGCCATTGGCAGGGCCATCCTCACCATGCTCTGAGGCTGTGGTTCTGGTTGCAAGAGGTGGCAAGAGTTCTGTGAACACCTCCTTCATAAAGCGCATACTGCTCCTGGCTCAGGTGGAGGTAAGAGATGTGTTCTCTGAAGACCAGAGGTGGGTAAGGCCTCCTGCTGAGTGCTTTCCCTCCACCCCTCTCTTCGAGCAAATTGTCCTTCTCTTTGCTCCGTCTGCCCCTGAGGCTACAGTCCAAGGGGAGTTGCAACTATAAACACATGACTGGGAGCAGGTGCCGTGCACAGAATCCTTATAGACATAACCAAGGCCTTCTTTCACATGCAGCACCATTCCCTGCAGACCTCAACTTGAACCTCCTCTTCAAAACACCCTGAAGCTCACCCTGGAGTGCGAGAGGACCACCCTGGGACAGGCAGTCAGCAGCATCTAAGGAGAGTGCAGGAGGACCACCCTAGGACAGGCAGTCAGCAGCAGCTAGAAGAGAGTGCAAGAGGATGACCCTGAAACAGTACCTAGAGGATCTAGTCTATCTAGAGGATCTAGCATCTAGTCTATACTCAAGCAAGAGTAAGGGTAAAATAAAACCAAGAGTCCACATTCTATTTAGTTAAGATATGCCTGGGGAGCCTAGTTCCATGATTTGCATATCCTGTGCTATGTGGGAAAAACTAGATTCTCCTGGAGGTCTGGATGACCATTTGTGCAGGAGGAGCAACTGGAGCAACTCCAGCTCCAGGTTTTTGGAACTTGAACAGCAGCTAGGGGCACTACAGTGCATTCACGAGGCTGAGAGGTTTGTAGATAGCACAGTTCAGGATGTGGAATCCCCTGGGTGCATCGTACTCGCAAACCGTTTTTCAGCCTTGGAAAACAGTGAGTGTGACGGTTCATCTGCAGAGGCCAACCAGAGGGAAGGCCATGGCACTGTGGGTGGTCCAGCTGCTCAGGGGAGCGAGGAAGAAGTGTAAAAGGGTAATAGTGGTAGGGGATGCGTTAGTGGGGAGAGTAGACAGGCACTTCTGCAGCCGTAGATGTGACTCCAGGGTGGTATGTTGCCTACCAGGTGCCAGGGTCAAGGATGTCATGGAACAGCTGCAGGGCATTCTGAAGTGGGAGGGTGAACACCCAGAGGTCGTGGTCCATGTTGGGATCAATGACATAGGAATAAAAATAAATGAGGTCCTGCAAGTAGACTTTAGGGAGTTAAGTAGGAAATTGAAAAGGGCTTCAAAGGTAGTAATCTCCGGAATACTCCTCGTGCCACACAGCAGTGAGTATAGGAACAGAAGGATAGAGCAGGTGAATGCATGGCTGGAGAGATGGTGCAGGAGGAAGGGTTTTAGATTCCTGGGGCATTGGGACCGTTTCTGGGGCAGGTGGGACCTGTACAAGTTGGACAAGTTACATCTGAACAGGAACGGGACCAACATCTTCACGAGGAGGTTTGCTAATGCTGCTGGGGCAGATTTAAACTAAATTGGCAGGGGGGATGGGATTCTGAAAAGTGGTTCAGAGGGGAGAGAAGCTGAGGTGGAATTAGAAGTTAAAACACTAGCGAGTCTGGAAGACAGAGGAAACATAGGTTGGATAAGAAAGAAGTGAGTTTAGCAAGGCTAATTGGAATATATTTTAATGCAAGGAGCCTTAGGAATAAGACAGACGAGCCAAGGGCACAGTTAGGCACGTGGGAGTATAATATCATAGCTATGACTAAGGCTTGGCTAAAAGGGCAGGATTGGCAGCTCAACATTCCTGATTATAGGTTATTCAGATGAGATAGAGATGGGGATAGAAGGAGGTGCGGTCACAATACTGATCATGGAATCAGCAGTGAGGAGGAATGACATCTTAGAAGGATCATCAAACGAGGCCATATAGATAGAAGTAATAAATACAAAAGGGGTTGACACGCTGTTGAGTGTGTACTGTCGCCCCCACAGTCAGGGAGAGATAGAGGGTCAAATATGTAATCAAATTTCAGAGAAGTGTAAGATTAATAAGGCACTAATTGTAGGGGATTTTAACTGCACAAATATTAACTGGGATAGTTTTAGTGTGCAAGGTAGGCAGAGCGCAAAATTCTTAAGCTGCGTCCAGGAGAACGTTTTCAGCCAGTACATAGAAAACTCAACAAGGTGAGGGGCAGTTCTGGACCTAATATTGGGAAGTGAGCCCAGGCATCTGGAAGGCGTATCAATAGGGGAACATTTTGGAGATAGTGAGCATAACTCAGTTAGACTTAGAATAGCCATAGAAAATGATAAGGTTGGGCCAGGAATAAAAGTTCTAAACTGGGGAAAGGCTAATATTACTAAGATGAGATATGATTTGACCCAAGTGGACTGGGAGCAGCTACTTGCAGATAAAACTGTGTCAGAGCAGTGGGAGGCATTCAAAAAGGAAACAGCGAGAATACAGGGCAAATATGTTCCCATAAAGACAAAGGGAGGGGACCAAGTCCAGAGAACCTTGAATGGCAAGGGACATAAAAGGTTAGAATTACGAAAGAAAAGAGAAGCTTCTGGCAGACACCTAGGGCTCAATACAGCAGAGTCCCTAGAACCATAGAAAAGTTAAAAGCACAGAAGGATGCCATTCAGCCCATCTTGTCCATGCCAGTCTGAGAACACTTAGATGCCCTTTCTAATCCCACCTTCCTGCACTCGGCCCATTGCCCTGCAGCTTACAGCACTTAAGGTGCAGATCCAGGTACTTTTTAAAAAGAGCTTAGAGTTTCTGCCTCTGCCACTAACTAGGAGAGTGAATTCCAGACACCCACTACCTTCTGCGTAAAAAAGTTCTTCCTCATGTCCCCCCTACACCTTCTGCCACTTATCTTGAATCTATGTCCCCTGGTTCTAAAATTTGCCACCAAGGGAAACAATTTTATCCTGTCCACTCTATCTATTCCCCTCAATTTTGTACACCTCAAACAAATCACCTCTCAACCTTTTTTGTTCTAAGGGAAATAACCCCAACCCATCAATCTCTCCACTTTTCTAACCCTGGCAACATTCTTGTAAACCTCCTCTGCACTCTCTCCAAAGCTATTACATCCTTCCTGTAATGTGGTGACCAGAACTGCACACAATACTCCAGTTGTGGCCTCACCAGTGTTTTATACAATTCCAACATTATATCCTTACTTTTATATTCTATACCTCTGCCAATGAAGGAGAGCATTCTATATGCCTTTGTTCCAACCTTGTCTACTTGAACTGCTGCCTTCAGGGACCTGTGTACTTGGACGCCAAGATCTCTCACTTCATCTACCCCTCTTAGTATATTCCCTTTTATTGTGTAATCCCTGTAACTGTTTGATCTACATTTCTCTATGTTAAAATCCATCTGCCATTTTACCGCCCACTCCACCAACCCATCTATATCGTTTTGGAAATTATGACTCTCCTCTACATTATCCACTACTTGGCCAATCTTTCTGTCATCTGCAAATTTCCCAATCGTGCCCCCCCCGCCCCCAAGTTCACGTCCAAACCATTAATATTAACACAAACAGCTAGGGTCCCAACACCAAGCCCTGTGGAACACCACTTGAGACAACTTTCCATTCACAAGGGCATCCATCGACCATTACCCTTTGTTTCCTGTTACAAAGCCAACCTTTTATCCAGTTTGCCACATTACCCTGAATCCCATGGGCTTTTACTTTCCTGACCAAACTGCCATGTGGGACCTTGTCAAATGTCTTCCTAAAATCCATGTACACAACATCCACTGCACTACCTTCATCAACCCTTCTTGTCACTTCCTCAAAGAATTCAATCAAATTTGAGGCAAGACCTTCCTTTAACAAACCCATGCTGACCATCCCTGACTAGTCCATGCCTTTCCACATGACAGTTAATCCTATCTCTCAGGATTGATTCTACTAATTTGCTCACCACAGATGTTAGACTAACTGGCCTATAATTGTTTGGCATTTCCTTTGATCCCTTTTTAAACAATGGAAGTACGTTTGCATTTCTCCAGTCCTCCAGTACCTCCCCTGTATCTAGTGAAGATTGAAAAATCATCCTCAGAGCATCTGCTATCTCCTCCCTGACTTCCTTCAGCAGCCTCGGAAACAATCCATCTGGCCCTGGTAACTTATCAACTTTCAAGGACTTCAATCCTTCGACTACTTCCTCTCTCTTTATAACTATCCCGCCCAGTATCTCGCAGTGCTCCTCCTGGACTACTATATCTACATCCTCCCTTTCCTTTGTAAACACGGAGACAAAATATTCATTCAAAACCCTTCCCAAAGCCTCTGCATCTACACACAAGTTTCCATCTTCATCTCTGATAGATCCCACTTTTTCCTTAACTAACCTTTTAGCATTAATATATTGGTAAAACATCTTTGGGTTATCTGTAACTTTACTTGCTAATCTTTTCTCATGCCCTCTCTTTGATTTCCTTATTTCCCTTTTTACTTCATTCCTGCACTTCCTATATTTGTCTAGGCTACCTGCAATTCTTAGTTCTTTGCCTATGGTACGCTTTCTTTTTCTGTTTGATCTTCCCCTGTATTCCTCTAGACAGCCAGGGGGGTCTAGATTTGGCAGTCCCACTCTTATTTTTGTAGGGCACATGTCTATTCTGCACAATTAGGATCTCGCTTTTCAGTGTTTCCCACTGTTATAACCTCCAACAGTGCTGTCCAGTCCACCTTAGCCAAGTCCCTTCTCATTTCTGCAAAATTTGCCTTCCCCCAGTTCAAGACTTTTACTCCTGCCTTATCTCTGTCCTTTTCCATGGTAATGCTAAATCTAACTGAGTTGTGATCACTGTCCCTGATATGGTTGCCAACTGTCACTTCACCCACTTGCCCTTCCTCGTTCCCCAAGGCTAGGTCTAGATTTGCATCTCCTCTTGTTGGATTTGTCACTAATTGGTTGAAAAAATTTTCCTGGACACACTGCATGAATTTTTCTCCCTCAGTGCCCCTTATATTGTTTGAATCCCAGTTGATATTAGGATAGTTGAAGTCTCCTACTATTATTGCCCTTTTGTTCTTACAAGCAGAAATTTGCCTACATATTTGCTCTTCTATCTCCCTTTCACTATTTGGGGGTCTGTATTATACTCCCAGTAGTGTGACTGCCCCTTTTTTATTTCTAAGCTCAATCCATAAAGCCTCGTTTATTGACCCATTTAGTACTTCATCCCTTCTCACAACTGGAATTGATTCTTTAACCATTAGTGCTACCCCCCACCCCCCTCCTTTTTTATCTCCTACTCTATCGTACCTGAAGACTCTATAACCGAGGATATTAAGCTGCCAGTTTTGTCCCTCCTTTAGCCAGGTCTCCATTATAGCAATGACATCCTGCTGCCATTTGTCTACCTGTGCCCTTAACTCATCTAGCTTGTTTGAAATACTCCTTGCATTGAAGTATAAACAGTTTAACCCCGTCAATTTCTCTTGCTGGACATTTTTTAAACTTTGTTTCTCCTGTAACTCCACGTCTATCACAACGTCCCAAGCTAATGTTCTACCTCCATTTTTCCGATCTGAATCTGACCTATCTGATCCTACTCCTGGGATACCATCCCCCTGCCGCACTAGTTTAAGTAATCCCCAACAGAACTAGCAAAAGCCCCTGCAAGAACACTGGTCCCAGGCAGAGAGGAGTACAAAAAGTGCAGTGGGGAACTTAAAAAGGAAATTAAGAAAGCTAAGAGAGTGCACAAGAAAGCATTGATGGGTAGAATAAAGGAAAACTCAAAGGGGCTTTTTAAATACATAAAGAGCAAGAGAATAACTAGGGGAAAAGTAGGGCTAATTAGGGACCATAGAGAAATGTGTGTGGGGACCTGGAAGATGTGGGTACAGTCCTCAATGAATACTTTGCTTCGGTCTTCACAATGGAAAAGGATGACACAGATATAGACATCAGGGTGGAGGACTGAAATATTAGAGGAAATTAACATAGAGAGGAGGTACTAGTGGATTTAGCGGTCTTAAAAGTGGATAAATCTACAGGCCTGAATGGGATGTATCTCAGCTGTTGAGGGAGACAAGGGAAGAGATATCAGGGGCCCTGGCAGCAATTTTCAAATCCTCTCTGGCCACAGGTGAGTTGCCAGAGGACTGCTAACATTGTTCCATTATTAAAAAAGGATGGAAGGGATAGACCAGGAAATTACAGGTCAGTCAGTCTAACCTCAGTGATGGGGGAAGCTACTAGCAAGAATTCTGAGGGACAGAATATATCCACACTTGGAGAGACATAGATTAATCAGGGTTAGTTTGAATGGATTTGTTAAGGGAAGGTTATGTTTGACAAATTTGATCGAATTTTTTGAGGAGGCAACCAGGAGGAGTGTTGATGAAGGTAATACATTTGATGTGGTCTACATAGACTTTAGCAAGGCTTTTGATAATATCCCTCATGGCAAATTGGTCAAGAAAGTAAGACCCCATGGGATCCAAGTCAAAATGGCATACTGGATCCAAAATTGGCTCAGAGGCAGGAAACAGAAGGTGATGGTAGAGGGATGTTTCTGTGACTGGAAGTCTGTTTCCAGCGGGGTTCTGCAGATTTCGGTGCTGGGGCCCTAACTGTTTGTGGTGTACATAAATGATTTGGACTTAAAAGTTGGGGATATGATCAAGAAGTTCGTGAATGACACGAAAATTGGTGGGACGGTAAATAGTGAGCAGGATAGCTGTAAACTGCAAGAGGATATCAATGGACTGGTCAGGTGTGCAGAACAGTGGCAAATGGAATTCAACCTGGAAAAGTGTGAGGTAATGCACTTGGGACGGGCTAACAAGGCAAGGGAATACACTATGAATGGTAGGACTCTGGAAAGTACTGAAGATCAGAGGGACCTTGGTGCGCATATCCACGGATCCGTGAAGGTAGCAGGGCAGGTAGCTAAGGTGGTTAAGGCGGCATATGGGATACTTGAATTCTATGCCTCAGCTAATAAATGCAAGAGCAGAGAGGTTATGCTGGAACTGTATAAAACGCTGGCTAGGCCACAACTGGAGTACTGCATGCAGTTCTGGTTACTACATTATAAGGAGGATGTGATGGCACTGGAGAGGTGCAGAGGAGATTTACCAGGATGCTGCATGGGATGGAGGGTCTGGGCTATGGAGCAAGATTGGATAGGCTGGGGTTGTTTTCCTTGGAGCAGCCGAGTTTGAGAGGGGACCTGATAGAAGTGCATAAGATTATGAGGGGCATATATAGGGTGGATAGGAAGGCACTTTTTCCATTAGTAGAGGGGTCAATAACCAGGGGGCATAGATTTAAGGTAAGAGGTAGAAGGCTAAGAGGGAAGTTGAGGAGAAATTGTTTCACCCAGAGAGTGGTGGGAGTCTGGAACTCTCTGCCTGAAAGAGTGGTTGTGTCACAAACTCTCATAACATTTACAAGGTATTTAGATATTTACTTGTGTTGCCATAGCCTCCAGGGCTATGGGGCCAAGCGCTGGAAAATGGGATTAGTCTAGTCAGATCTTTATTGACCAGTGCAGACACGATGGGCCAAATAGCCTCCTTCTGTGCTGCAAATGTCGGAGTCTAAAATCAAACTGAGCCAGCAGAGAAATCAGTAACTAAGCTACAAGTTCATGATCGCTTTAAATATCACTGATGGGGGAGGCCTTCCTGTTGCTGAATGCATGTTCAGCTGTGCAAGGTTAAGAGAGGGTGTTAGCTAAAACAGCAGAAATGGCAGCACTGGTATCAGATCAGCCTGACATGCTGACTGGCATCAGGTTCTAACACAGAATCCTCAAACTCATGTTAACACCCTCACTAAGGACATGTTCCGTGCATGGCACACAAGAAGTGAACGCACGTGGTACTGACACTATTTTGGTACCAAAATGACACCCCCAGTTTCAAAGCCATGGGTACAAAAGAGTCCAATTTTGTGGCCCAAATCTCTGGTTCCCTTGGCCATAGCACACAAACCAACACAAGCTGAGAGAAAGTGAACTTCCAGTTCAGATTTAATTGCTTTCTACTGGTGAATGTGTGAAATAAGCTGAATGGATGATTGGTGGATTGTGTCTGTAAATTCATGGGGCTAAATGGGGGCATGAGAGATACAATTATGTTGCCTAAATTTCGGTTGGCTGATGGATTGTAATAGGAGAGACAACAATAGAAAAAACTATTATTTCTTCACATTAATATGTTGGGCAGCCCAGAGAGTAGAGAACTCTGTTCAGTGCCCAAATAGATATGTAATGTATGTGCACTAGGGGAACTGTCGACACCAAAAAATGGAACCTCCTCCTCACAATTTCCTGTTCTATAATTTTAAAGATTAAATTTATAGAAACCAAAGGAAATATTCTTTAAAAAGGTGTTTCCAGTGTACAATAGACAACAGCGTAAATAGACCTGCAACAAAATATTGCAATTTTGCTTTTTCTCATTGCCAATAGGCCTTCATTAACCATCAGATACATATTTGTTCAATATTCAACAATAATTGGAAACAATAACTTCAATATAGAGATGGATGATGATAAAAAAATGAAGCAGTACCTAGTCTGTTCCCAGGATTTCGCTTGAATAACATTCTGAGAAGACCTTGAGCTTCTGGACTAAGAAACTGAGGCATTCCTAATTTAGCTCTTGGAAAAAGTAAATGGATTCATTATTTTATTTAAATTATACTCAACATTGCACACTAATACACAGCAGCTGTTCTACACAGCCTTCACTGAATTTAAAAAAACAGCTTAAATACTGTAAGTTCACGATAGTTCTCATTTCACATATGATAGTCAGGATAGGCTCATGACAATGAGCAGCAGGGTCAACCATTCTACAGTGCTCCCGTAAGTGAACTTTAATCACCTAAGATACACGGCATCAAAGGCATAAACCTGCAAAGTGCCAAAGACTGCCATGGTGTAGGGGTAAGTGCTTAACAGAATGAGGTCTCTGGCAGTTGCATGTCAAAGTTCTCATTCTATCACATACTTCCCAGGCCACCGATTTGCAGGTTTCACAGGAAATGGGATGGGATCCTGGAGTATACAAGTCCAAATCCAATGTAATAGAGTTTGACTGATTCAGTGACCATAAACCTAATTACCATAGACTCAGCACACAGAAGGAGGCTATTCAGTCCATCATGCCTGTGTCAGCTCTGAAAGAGCAATCCAAATAATTCCATTCCCTTTCCCTCCCCCACAGCCCTGCAACATTTCAAGTTTATTTTTTCATGTCTCTATCCAATTTTTTTTTTTAAGTTACAACTGAATCTTTCATGCATTCCAAGATAAACATTCTCACCTCCCTCTTGGTTCTTGTCACTTATCTTAAACATTCTATTAGAAAGAATACAATCTCCCTAAATAGTACAAATCCCAAGTAATAAAAACAGTATTTGACTTTTAAGTCATTGTAAATTAGTGGCTCTGATAATCGACTTGAATTCTTCCAATAAGATTAGCTAATCTTAAAAATACAGTTGTGTAATTTATATACATCTTCATGTGTTTCAGTAGTGTTTGAATTTAATTTTAGAAACTGCTTTATATAGATACATTGTTCTGCCTAGCTCTACTAATTATGAAATAGACATTTGGAAATTAAAAATTGCTTTCAGTTTGTCATTATGATATAACATGCTGCTGGGGGGTATTTCCAATTTCAGTTTGATCCTGACCAAATGATATTTTTTCCTGAGAAAGGCCAGATAGCCAAGTTAGCTTCAAAGTGTCATTATATGACACTAGCATCCTGATAACAATAAATACTTTGCTGGTCAATCTGGCAACATAGGCCAAGTGTTTATTCTAAAAATGGCTCAATAAAATCCTGTGTTTGAATTCAGAGTTAAGGAATAGTAATTTTTTTGCAATATTTTAGGGCACAGCTATCAGTTCCAGGGCTTTAGTCTTTAAGAATGTAAACTATATCACTCCAGTGATTCATTTCTGAATGTGGAAAGGAACATTTTCAATTTATTATGAAGTAGCCGTTTAGAAAACACAATGCACTACACATACAACTGACCAGGACTATTTCTGAATAAGTTTGAAGTGATGATATTCCAATATTTAACCTCATGTTCAACACCATAACATATTCACTATGTGGAAATGCAGAGTTATCCAACTGGGGAGCTGCAGGCAGCACAAAGAAATTAAAAAATTAAACCAGCTTACATTATAAACAGCAGTGATTGATGTTCAAATTGGAATTTCATTATGGTTTCAGATGAAATATGCAATTTGCTGCAGTTTAAGCTTGTTTATGACATGAGCTGTAATCCTCAATTAGATTTGTGCATTCTAATCACTCTCAGGTGTCCATTATTCCCCATTTAAATTAGACACCTCTGTCTACTTCTGAAAGATTTATGTGCAATTGATGCAAGGCATGGGGCAGATGGGAGCAGAGAGCACCAAGTGCAAAGTCACAATCTAGGACTTGTGTTTCTCACAGATTATCCATTTAGTATTACGACCATCTAAACTAACTGAAGAACATTTAAATAAACTAGTCAAGTTGGCCTAGTGACTCTCAAGGCCAAACACTCAACCTCTAACTTGAAGGCTTTTCAATCAAACTGCTATCTGGACTTGCATTTTAACCTGCCTGCCTAGATTGAATGAATTTTGATAGATTTGATGTTAATTTCAGAAAATAAGCCCCTGCCCATCCTGAAACACCAAGAATAAATACAAGTCCTATATTTCTCATATTTCTAACTGGCAGGAGTTTTTTTTATTTTACTCAAATCAGCCTGGAGCAAATAGCAGAAACCATTAGTGGAGAACATACAATTGCCAATAAGATGGAATGGAAAATATAGAGCTATATGCACTATCTTTTTTCCAGTTATTAAAGACTGAATGAATTGACATGTCTATTACAGGCTCAGACCTAAAATAAACATTTATGATAAATTTTTCCCAATATCTGTTATATTTTCTTGTAGCCTCAAAAAAGGTAACCAAGGGAGGTTCCACGCGGTGTTTATCAAATTAATTTGCATCAAACACCCTGCAAGCTAGTACAAGAATATGAATTGCACAAAAGTACATTTAACAAACTTACTTGAGTATCATGTTCATAGTTTCATTCCGGTCTTTACCTTGAAATGGCAATGTACCAGTAAGCATCTCAAACTAAAAGTAAGAGCAAAGTATTGACAGTGCCATCAAAACAAAATTGGGCCTTAATATTTATTAAGTATACAACTAATTGTTTTGCTTAAATCAGTTACAGCTTGATGACCAATGAATAACATTCATTGCAGTGGAAATTATATATAATAATGGAATCCATCACAGTTAAACATTAACAAAGATACTTATAAGCCAGTACAATATCTGTGTACAGGCTCTAAGAAAGAAGCACATTATTGGCTTTCAAGCTTGTTTGAAATTTTGCAGTGTGACAAAGATGGATATATATGTAAGAACAAAGACATTTTTTCTCTAGTCTGGAATTCTCTTCCCCACAAAGTAGTGGAGGCTGAGTCATTGAATTTATCCAAGGCAGAGTTAGACAGATTTTTGACAGACCAGAATCAAGGGTTATTGGAGGCAAAAGGCTAGAGCTGAAACACAACCAGATCAGCCATGATTTTACTGAATGGTGAGCAAGCTCGAAGGGTTGAATGGCCTATTCCTGCTCCTAAGCTCCTAACTCCTGTTCCTATATTCAAATAAATAAAGGTTGACCAGATATCAGTACAACAGTATAGCATGCATATTAAAAAGCAGGAGGAGTTACATACATATATATAATATATATAAATATATATATATATATAAAAAAGATAGACGAAACAAATTTGATAGGATGTAAACCAGTAACATCTGGTAATCAGTGGTGCAGTATAAAAATAAGTTGCAGTTTCTTGCTAACAAGTTGGTTCCATCTTGATTAAAATGACAAATAATTTAGATATTTTAAGAGCCAGAGGGTGAAGTTGCAGTCCAATTTAGTACTGCCATGAAAGTTTCCACTTGGCCTCAATACTAAAGCTGGAACATAAACATGATCAGGAACCCAAATCCTTGAAGCAGTCAGGATCTGATGGTGAAACCCCAACCAGTCAGGATCTGATAGTGAAACCACAACCAGTCAAGAATTTCACACTAGTAACCTTAGCGCAAATACAGTTCTCGGAGGTCCCAGCCTCCAAATGAAATTTCTGTAAAAATGGAACCTTAAACCATCACACTGATGTCAGAAACGCAAGTGGAGCTGACAATTGGCTTCAGAAGTACGGACTGAGAGCAACCTTGAAGTGGTCACATAACTGAGCTCCCCATATTTAACAACCCTTGAGAAAAATCACCCTTTGTGCGGTACCAATGTACCCGAAGAAACCTAGATGAGGGCATTGCGCAAATGGAACAAAACTGAAAATTCAATACCAGGACATATTCAGTCACTTTCACTAATTAAAATATGAAAGAATAATATCAAGTTATGCAGACAAAATCTCACACATACCATAAGCACACCAAATGACCACCAATCTGCACTCTGTGTGTGACCTCGCCTGTTAACTACTTCTGGTGCCATGTACTCCACAGTACCACAAAATGAGTATGCCTTCTTTTCTTGGTCAACTGATTCTTTACTTAGCCCAAAATCTAAAAACAATAGTAATATCAAAAATATGAACACTGTAAATAAGCAACTTCTATTGTTTTAAAGTGATTTAACACAATTGTATTAACCATATATACAAGTAATGTAAGTAATGGTCGATCTTGTATAAAAGTTGACCCCTGACTTTTGGCCCAAAAAGCATTAATTTTTCATAGACCTCATGTATAAGTCCACCCCCGACTTTTAGCCAAAAAATTCAAACACTTTGTACTTACCACCCACTCGCCACTGAAGTCAAACTTGCCCTGGTGCAAACCTACTTGATAGAATCATAGAATAGCACACCATTGAAGGCAGCTGTTCAGCTCTGTGTCTGTGCACATCAACACACACTATCAAAGCTACCACCTCATTGGTGCACGCCTGTGTTCCCACCCTCTAATATGGCAACATGGTATCAAGAAGGAACGGAACATACACAGCCCAGTTCAAATTTAAAGTCGTTGACATTGCACAGCAGACAAATAATTGTGCAGCAGCCAGAGAATTCAATATATCAGAGAAGAACATGAGAGGCTGAAGAAGCTCTCTACACAGCTTAGGCAGGCGCCCAAGAATAAATGGGCAAACAGAGGAATGTCTAGCATGTGACCGCAGTTGGAAAATGAAGCTGCAAAATACGTCAATGAAAATTGCCAATTTCTAAAGGATCTATCTGAATCTTCGCCCTGAAACAAGAAAATTAAGCATTGCGGATTTCAAAGCCAGCCCTGAGGAGAAACAATTTTGTACTCCCGACGGATGACCAAGATTTCACAGCATCTTCCTGTAGAACTTGATGACGGACTTATCGCATTTCAGTGGTTTATAATCAAACATCGTCAAAAGAATCTCAAGGGCAATTGAGGATGAGCAATAAATGCTTGCCCAACCAGTGATGCCCATTCCCCGTGAAAGAATTAAAAGAAAGAATGGATACAGATTGGCTTTTATTAGGAACATGGATGAAGCTCCCTTGAATTTTGACTTGTCAGCCAAACAGTGCTAATGAAGACAACTGGCCATAAAAAAAGAGTAGGTTCCCTTTTGTGCTATTTTGTGTGTCCAACCGAACAAAGCTTAAGCCAATGGCAATATTCAAGAGAAAAACCCTCCCAAAACTGCAACTCCCCAAAAGAAGTAGATAGCCACGTTCACGATAAAGGATGGATGAAGGCGAGGAAAGTTTGGAGTTTCTGATCAGGAGGATTACGGAAAGAAAAAAGTCTTCTCATCTGAGACACGCTCCGATCACATCTTGTTGATGATGTTGCTGAAGTTAGATTGGTAAACAGTGATATTGCAGAGATTCACAGTGGTCTAACCAGCTTTGTTCAATCACTGGATGTCTCTCTAAACAAGTCCTTCAAAGATAGCATGAAAAACAAGTGGAATCATTGAATGATTGGAGGAGAGAAGACATTCACCAAGGGAGGTAGCATATAGGCTCCAAACATTAGCAATTCCGTGTGAATGGGTTGCAGAGGCCTGGGATGATATCAGAACAGAGATTGTCATCAAATCATTCAAGAAATGTGGGATATTCAAAGCATTTAATGGCACAGAAGATGATGATTATTTGTGGAATAATATGACCGATGACAATATGATTGCTGATGAAGGTGATGTTGATGATGCATATGATGATGGCATTCAAGAAACATTGGACGTATTAGTTAGGTCTGAAGATTAGGAGGAGGGTGATTTTTATGGATTTTAATACACGTTCAATGCATGTTCTGCTGCTAAGTAGTGTTCTTTTATTAATTTGTATATATGGCTATTGTTTTGATGAGTTTAATAAATTTGTTTAAATTAATGTACAGGAATTAATATCCGTCTCCATGGAGCTTATTATTTGTTTATAAATAAAAATTTGACAATACAAGTTCAATAAAAATACTTTTGGCTCCTTTTACACTACTTTTGGGGGCGAGGTTGGCAAGAACAGTTTCCGGCCTGGCAACACTGTGATAATGGTACAATGGGAGAGAATACACTTTAACCGCTCCAAAATATTATTTCAGTAAAAGCTGACCCCCAACCTTTTGATTATAAGTTTCGTCTTAGAAACTCAACTTTAACACACATACAGTAAGTTGAAGAGGGTGCAGAAAAGCTTCACATGAATGGTTCCAGAGATGCGGAATTTCAGTTAAATACATTGGAGAAACTGGAACTGTTCTCCTTGGAGAAGGCAAGATTTGATAATGGTATTTAAAAATCATGAGAGGGCAGGAGGCACTACTTAGGGAGAAAGCCTTCCCATTAATGGTCGAATGAAGAACAAAGGGCACTAGTTTAAGGTGAGTGGCAAAGAGAGCAATGGCAACATGAGAAGCAGTGCATGGTTCTGGAATACACTGCCTGAGAGTATGGTGGAGGCAGATTCAATCGTGGATTTCAAGAGAGAATTGGATCCTTATCTGAAGAGGAAAAAGTTTGCAGGGGTATAAGAAAAAGGCTGGGGAGTTGTACTGGGCGAATTGTTCTTGCAAAGAGCTGGCAGGGAGACAACAGGCTAAATGGCCTCCTCCTGTGCTGAAATCATTCTATAATTCTAAGTCGTGACTCATTATTAAAATGCCCATGTGTATGCTCGCCTGTAGTTTGACTAGCTTAGGGGCAGGGTGCTGGTGGTGGTGGTACAACAGCTCATTGTATATTTTCTTGCCCCTACCAAGTTAATCTATGCAACACTACAATTCTGGGAACAATTTCAAATTTTATCATGAGATTTGCTGAACATTAATAAATAAAATACTTAATGGTCAATTCATAAACTATCTGGAGTTGAAACTCCAATATATCCCACCAACCAAATAAGGATTACGACAACATAACCACATACTAGATGCTATTCCAACTAGCAAATAGCAGAAATCACTATTCAAGACTTGTTCTTCCATTCAAGCAAAGTACCATCCAAGCAAACATCTTTGCTGTTATTCCCTATGTGATTATCTGAACCAGTTTCCTATATTTTACAAAAAGGCTTGCAAATGTAAAATGGAGGAATTTGTTCAAAGATGTACAATGAAATACAGCAATGACCTCAAGGATAATTTTAATCAGGTATTTTTATGGCACATAAAGCCTTTAGTGAACAGTCTAGTATTTAGTTTTATTGAAAAGAAAAGTGTTCAGAACCATGATAGGTCCTAGACACATTCTTCTCTGAACGTAATTTTAAATGAAAATTTCATCTGACATAAATGATGGTTTCTGCCCATGTCAGACATCAGCTGACCAAAAACAAATTAAAATGACTAATCATTTTGGACATCTTCTGAAAAAACCTTGTGGTTAAGATGCAAAGTTTTCTTTACACGGTATTAATTTTCATTTCTTTCAATAAATCAATTTTTCAGCATGAATGCAGATTTTTATTTGCCTTGGGACATTTTATGACTTTAAGGCTCTATACAAATACAAGTTGCCATTTTTCATTTGAGTTTTAATTAAAGCAACTGCTGAGATAGTACCTATAATAACCTGAGAAATTCAACTACAGAAACTGGGCTATCATTTTGATGCATAAAGTTGAATATACTAAGGGCTTTTTTAAAAAAAACTTTTAAAATTCTGTACTTTACATGTATTATTTTCTCAAAACAGTTTCAACTTTTTTTTAAACTTCATGTGCACTGCAAATTTTAATTACATTTCAAATTCTTTCTGACTAGCATGTCTGGACCCAAATCCAGCTTCAGTTCACAGAAAAGCCACTTGCTATAAATTGATTTCTTTATATCATCTGTTCAAAATTAGAGTGAAGATGAAAAGGCATTGGATGGAATAATAAAAGTAAGTGGGCTATTTCATAACAAATACACACCATGTCTTCCAATATTTTAAAAGCAACCAAAGGCTATAAAGTTAACTTGCATGGGATCCTCATATTTTTATTTAAGGATCTCAAATCTTCAGCAATTAACCCACCCAGTGACTGCGTCCATCATTCACCTTAAAAGTAGGGCTCCAGGTTGATCATTTAAAATGAACAAAGGTTAATCACATGGTTTTGTTGTGAATGTAGCTCTTTCCTGTTGACAGATTATGTACACTGTGCTTCTTATAATCTCATCTTTATTTAAATGAATTAATCTAACAGCAAATGCTGTCTTTTTCATTATTAATTGAACACAAGGGTTTCAATCAAGGTCACTTCTAAGTAATGAAAACTAAGCAATAAGCTATATCACCATAATATAAAAGCAAAAAACTGCAAATGCTGGAAATCCAAAACAAAAATAAAAATATCTGGAAAAACTCAGCAGGTCTGGCAGCATCTGCGTTGAAGAACACAGTTAACATTTCGAGTTCGTATGACTCTTCAACAGAACTAAGTAAAAATAGAAAAGAGGTGAATTATAAACTGTTTGGGGGGAGGGGGGGGGACAGGTAGAGCTGGATAGAGGGCCAGTGGTGGGTGGAGATAGCCAAAAGATGTCACACACAAAAGGACAAAGAGGTGCTGGAGGTGGCGATATTATCTAAGGAATGTGTTAATTCAGGGTTGAAAGCAGGATAAGCAAGGTATAGATAGCCCTAGTGGGGGTGGGGTGGGGTGAAGGGAAGGGATCAAAATAGGCTAAAAGGTAGAGATAAAACAATGGATGGAAGTACGTTTTAAAAAATGCAAATGGGTGGGAAAAGAAAAATCCATATAAATTATTGGAAAAAAAGGGGAGCGGGGAATGGAAAGGGGGTGGGGATGGAGGAGAAGGTTCATGACCTAAAATTGTTTCCTCAATACGAAGTCCGGAAGGCTGTAAAGTGCCTAGTCGGAAGATGAGGCGCTGTTCCTCCAGTCTGCGTTGAGCTTCACTGGAACAATGCAGCAGGCCAAGGACAGACACGTGGGCATGAGAGCAGGGTGGAGTGTTAAAATGGCAAGCGACAGGGAGGTCTGGCTCACGCTTGCGGACAGACCGAAGGTGTTCTGCAAAGCGGTCACCCAGTCTGCGTTTGGTCTCTCTAATGTAAAGGAAACCGCATTGGGAGCAACGAATGCAGTAGACTAAGTTGAGGGAAGTGCAAGTGAAATGCTGCTTCACATGAAAGGAGTGTTTGGGCCCTTGGACGGTGAAGAGAGGGAAAGTAAAGGGGCAGGTGTTGCACCTTCTGCGGTTGCAAGGGAAGGTGCCGTGGGTGGGGGTTGAGGTGTAGGGGTTGGTGGAAGAGTGGACCAGGGTGCCCCGGAGGGAACAATCCCTGCGGATTGCCACCGGGGTGGGTGAAGGGAAGATGTGTTTGGTGGTGGCATCATGCTGGAGTTGGCGGAAATGGCGGAGGATGATCCTTTGAATACGGAGGCTGGTGGGGTGATAAGTGAGGACCAGGGGGACCCTATCATGTTTCTGGGAGGGAGAGGAAGGTGTGAGGGCAGATGCGCGGGAGATGGGCCAGACACGGTTGAGGGCCCTGTCAACCACTGTGGGTGGAAAACCTCTGTTAAGGAAGAAAGAAGACATGTCTGAGGAACTGTTTTTGAAAATGGCATCATCAGAACAGATGCGACGGTGGCGAAGGAACTGAGAGAATGGGATGGAGTCCTTACAGGAAGCGGGGTGTGAGGAGCTGTAGTTGAGGTAGCTGTGGGAGGCGGTAGGCTTGTAATGGATATTGGTGGACAGTCTATCACCAGAAATTGAGACAGAGAGGTCAAGGAAGGGAAGGGAAGTGTCAGAGATGGACCATGTGAAAATGATGGAGGGGTGGAAATTGGAAACAAAATTAATAAATTTTTCCAGGTCCAGACAAGAGCATGAAGCAGCACCGAAGCAATCATCGATGTACCGAAGAAAGAGTTGTGGGAGGGGGCCAGAGTAGGACTGGAACAAGGAATGTTCCACATACCCTATAAAGAGACAGGCATAACTGGGGCCCATGCGGGTACCCATAGCCACACCTTTTATTTGGAGGAAGTGAGAGGAGTTTAAGGAAAAATTGTTCAGTGTGAGAACAAGTTCAGCCAGACGGAGGAGAGTAGTGGTGGATGGGGATTGTTCGGGCCTCTGTTCGAGGAAGATGTGGAGAGCCATCAGACCATCCCGGTGGGGGATGAACGTGTAGAGGGATTGGATGTCCATGGTGAAGAGGAGGCGGTTGGGGCCAGGGAACTGGAAATTGTTGATATGATGTGGGGTGTCAGAGGAATCATAGATGTAGGTGGGAAGGGACAAAACAAGGGGAGAGAGATTGGAGTCAGATAGATCCGTGGGGCAGGAACAGGCTGACACGATCGGTCTGCCGGGACAGTTCCGTTTGTGGATTTTGGGTAGGAGGTAGAAGCAGGCCATCCGAGGTTGGGCGACTATTAGGTTGGAAGCTGTGGAAGGAAGATCTCCAGAGGAGATGAGGTCAGTTACAGTCCTGGAAACAATGGCTTGATGTTCAGTGGTGGGGTCATAGTCCAGAGGGAGGTAGGAGGAAGTGTCTGCGAGTTGACGCTCAGTGCGCCAGACAACAACAGCACCAACCTTGTCAGCAGGTTTGATAACAATGTCAGGGTTGGACCTGAGAGAACGGAGTGCAGCAAGTTCAGAGAGAGATAGGTTAGAGTGGGTGACGGGAGCAAAGAAATTGAGATGACTAATGTCACGCCAACAGTTCTCAATGAAAAGATCAAGAGAAGGTAAGAATCCAGAGGGAGGGGTCCAGGTGGAGGGAGAATATTGGAGGCGGGTAAAAGGATATGTTGAACGGGGAGAGGACTCCTGCCCAAAGAAGTGAGCACGGAGACGAAGGCGGCGGAAGAAGAGTTCAGCATCGTGCCGAGCCCGAAATTCATTGAGATGAGGGCGCAAGGGTATGAAACTAAGTCCTTTGCTGAGCACTGAACATTCAGCATCGGAGAGGGGAAGGTCAGGGGGTACAGTGATACATGGCCAGAGCTGGGATTGGAAGACGGGATGGGGACAGAGGGACAGGCAGAGGTGGAGGGTCCTGGATGGGTGTTGGTGTCAATGAGTTATTGGAGATTGCGTTCCTTTGCACCTGAAAGAAAGAGACAAAGTTTCTTGTTGAGGCGTCGGATAAGACAAAGAATAAAATGAAACTGTGGGCACGGGCAGCTTAGAAATAGGGTGTGGTGGTGTAGCTGGAGGGAGAGGTCAAGTGTGTTCATATGACGGCGCATGGCACTGAATGTGGGTCTCAGAATGCGACAAGAACAGCAGTCTGAGGAGCATTGTATGTCCCAGAGGTATCTGTAATCCTGGGTGGGTTCAAAACATGAGGGATGGAACTTCAGTTGAAATCTACCTGGGGTAAGTCGGAGACAGAGACAGTTACTGAGGAAGGAAATATGGCTGTGAAGCGGGTTTTCGTAAACACCTTGTCAAACACCAGGAATGGAATGGAAAGCAATGAAGGTGAACAAGGCAAAAGAGAGATATGGAAATCCTGTCAGAGAGAAGAGCAATACTTCTTCAAGGTAGGCATTCCTTGAAGAGAAATGGCAGTCAATTAAACACTAAGATAAAAGCAAAAAACTGCGGATGCTGGAAATCCAAAACAAAAATAAAAATACCTGAAAAAACTCAGCAGGTCTGGCAGCGTCTGCGGAGAGGAACATAGTTAACGTTTCGAGTCCGTATGACTCCTCAACAGAACTAAGTAAAATTAGAAAAGAGGTGAAATATAAGCTGGTTTGGTGGGGGAGGGGGAGAGAACAGGTAGAGCTGGATAGAGGGCCAGTGATAGGTGAAACTTTATCATCAAGTGTTTTGCTTTGGCAGCCATCCTGACTTCATCCAGTTTTTGTTGTCAGGAGATATAATAATTCTCAATGTTATTGGAATTTATTGTAAAATATTGGTGCGCATTTGTGTGTGCATGCGCACACATGAGAGAGAGAGACTTAATTGGATTAAAGGCAGTTGGTCTGAAGGCTTTGATGTAACAGAAGAGAATTAAGGTTTGAAATGCTAAATAGGTAAACATGAGCGAAGTGTTAGAACGTAAGGTGTAAAGGGACATTTTAATTTCTAAATAAAACTTGACTAGTTTGAATTCAAAAGAGGGAGTGAAATACTACACCTAACCAGAAGTTATGAAACAGTGTTTATTTTTCCTAAAGAAAACTGGTAAAACTTAGTGCAATGAGAGATTTTTATTATCAGGAAGGGAAAGTCCAAAGACATAGTGAAACAATGGGTATTTGCATTCAAAGGGGAAAATATGTAAAAAGGAGCGAAGGCTGTGTATATGGGAAGGCAGTCCAAAATTCAACAAGTGTGAAACGCCTTCAGCCTATACATAGCAAACTGCTGCCTTCAGGGACTGAAGTTAAGAGAACTCACTTTGAATTTGATCACTCGGGTCATCGTTTATTTTGCTTGGGTCTTTTAAAATGTGTGTTTTACTGTTGCCTTAACGAAAGTGTAATTGGGAATCAGAGTAACTAGGGGATTTAAAAGTCATTGTAGCAATAATTTGTAGACATACGTATGTGCTTACAATCTTTTCTTTTATTAATACGTTTAATTTAGTTTGATAAAAACCTCTTAAGACTCGGTAGTCTTATTATTACTGAATTCAAAGCCTGCATCTTGAAAATTAGTTGTGACAGATGTTTGAAGTTTCCCTCTGGGATTTGAGCAGCTCAGTATTTACCATCTGCTGTGTCACAACATTGTCAGTTTGTCTTTTGACTGCAAAGCAACAAATATTTCCTCCATTTTGCATAAGAAATCTGCATTCAAACTCCCTCAGCGAGAGACATTATGCCATCATTTTACAAGTCAAAGCAAATTCCAAGCCAGCTTTTCTTTAAAAAGATCTACAAAACAACCTTGTTCATTTATAAAAATAATTTTCTACATAGCTGACACATGGGGTGGTGAATGTACCTACCTGTTAACTTGATATGTCCTCCTTCATCAAGTAAAATGCTGAAATTAAAATTCACATTCTCCAATACATGTACATAAGTTTAAATGAATGCTAAAAAATATTCAGTACAATCATATTGAGTATTTACAAATTAAACTGAGCATTTGCTCTTAAAGAATGTATAGCAATCTACATTAAATTTATATCACAACATTCGCAGTGCTAAATTTAAAAAGGTATTTCAAACTATTATAAAATTTCTAAAAATGTTAATTAATCTATAATTCAATTAGTTCTAATCAGCAATGTAATAATGGCATTTAAGAAAATGATTAAATATACAAGGTTACTATTTAAATATTCACAAAATGCATAATAAAAAATGTACAATATAAATCCAAAAGAAAATAAATAAATGATTTACTTTTCTGGCTTTAGATCTCTGTACACTATTCCCAAGCTGTGTAGATGATCCAAAGCAAGGGCCAATTCTGCGAGGTAGAACTTGACATCTTCCTCAGTAAACATGACCTATATGAGGAACTACATTGTCTTATCAGTTTCTATGACCTCATTACATTAAACTGCACAGACAGCAGATATAATTATTAATGTAATTGTAAATCTGTTTTCGCAAAGAGGTTTTGAAGAAAAATCCACTTTTCTCACTAAATATAGATTTCCTGCAAATGCATAGGTATGCAATTTAATAATGGTGCCACAAACACAAAAGATCACCAGCCTAAACACACTATACCAACCAAGGGAGGGTTAGGGGGAGAAGCAACAAAACATAAACAAAATTAAATGAAGCTAGAAAAAATTCCTACATTTTTGTTGGGACAGTTTCGAATCAGGTTAACGCTGAATTAACAAGGAAGGACGAGATTATTCAGATACTCTTCCTGTTATTAGAGCTGTTCTGTTCCTATTTGGTCACTTGAGGCTTACTCTCTCTCTGATGACTAACTTTATTGAGCTACAGAAAATAAATTCAGATTCAATAACTATCAGCATCTCTTTTTCCTTTGCTCATTTGTTTATTCAACTTTTATTTGCTTTTGCAAAAATTGATTACATGGAAAATATATCAGATATCTTACCTCTTTGGATAAGCGTGTAAATACATCCCCTCCCCTGAGGAAATCCAAAATTAGATAAAGTTTCCCTTCAGTCTGAAAGGCTGAAGTAAAAATTGGTGAAATGAGTGAAGAGATTGACACTAGTGTAAACATTTTTGGTATATTATACTAGTAACAGATTCAAAACTAAGCTTAAACTTCTATGCCTGAACACAATGAGAACAAAGCATATTCTATGGGCTGCAAAAAAATTTCTACATCACAAAAAGGTTTGAAAATGTGTGAATTGGGAGCCTCAGACACATGCAACATGCAAAGTGAAAGGTGGATTCATTAGAAGAGCTCATTACCAAAACAGAAAAGTCTCTCTACACAAAGAAAATAATCTAATACCAAACTTAATTTTGAATGATTAACCAAGAGTATTTTGATCTTAAATTTTTATTTGAGTGATACCAATCACATGATTTCAACTGTTAGGAAGGAAAGAAACAGTGTCAAGATATCCCAAAACATAGATTAACTACATTTAAAGTTCCAGCATTTTCTGTTTTTGTTTCAGATTTCCAGCATCTGCAGTATTTTGCTTTTACAGTAATTACTATATTTTACGTGTACTGTATGGAAACTGAGAGACTACTCGTGTACAACTGGGCCCCACACACAGTAAGGAGATACATGGCAAGATAATCAGTAATTTTGTTTGTAGGATAAATGCTAGCCAGGACCTCACCAGAGCTCCTGTACTCTTCTTTGATTAATGCTTCAGGACAGCATGCCCATCACTGCAGCACTCCTGCAGTGCCAAATTGAAGTGGCAGCCTTAATTACACACTCTAGTCTCCAGAGTAGGGCTTGAACCCGTGACCATTGGACTCAGAAACAAGAGGGCTTCCATCAAGTCAATGCAGGCACTTTCTGGCTTCAAATATTTGACACATAGTTCAAAATCTCGAGTTTGCAAGAGCTTAGTTTCTATTCAATACAATTCGTTCAGATTGCAAATTGTGAAGCGTGAGGTGCTCCAAGCAGACCATCCATCCAATTCACAGTAGTCAACCACAGTGTCACTCAGCATACACGCCTGTTTGGACACTTGCCCAGAATTCCATTCCCTGCGCTACTTAGCTCTACTGTTAGGACAAAGCAGGATGAGCATTTGTTCCCTTAAAAGTGCACATGGAAAGCTTAAAAAGCAATCTGAAAATGTGGTCTTGCACCAAGTTGGTGTGAGTTTAAGCAATTACAAAACAAGTTTCTGCTGGGTTTTTGCCACATCATCGTGAGGTCAGGATCCCACACCCAAGTTCTATTAATACCTCCATACCAAAGCATATCCAAAATCACCATGCATGGAATGAAATGTGGTGCCATCATGATAGACCAGGTGCATGCAGGTAAGTTGTAAAATATTTTCTTAAGTGTTCAGGGGAAAATTAAGATGACTTCACCTTATTTCCAGTTTCTCATTATGCATTATAACTGTCACACAAGTGCATTTGCAGAAGACCTAGCTGAATAGTATTTTGCTGCATGTCATACTTAGCATGAAATTAGGCTTGAAAGTCCAGTTAAATTGAATAAAGTGTTATAATTTTGGTTCAAGAGCTTCTATTGAGAAACAACTTTGATTTGTGTAGGAAATACTACCCTATTCTCATAAGACCCCCTTTTTAAAAATTACAATGAAGCATAACCTCTGTGCAGTAACACTTTAAACCATTATTATAGAGAATTAAGACATAGTAATTAGAATATGTGCAATTTTCCATAGTTAATTTCATAATAGTATTCATTTCAATTGTAATGAATAATTTTAGAATACTAAATCTAATATGTAAATAAATAACAATAAATAAAAATTATACTACAACTGAGCATACATCGCCCACATCATCATGAGGTCAGGATCCCACAACCAAGTTCTATTAATACCTCCATACCAAAGCATACCCAAAATCACCATGCATGGAATGAAATGTGGTGCCATTATGATAGACCAGGTGCATGCAGGTAAGTTGTAAAATATTTTCTTAAGTGTTCAGGGGATTTGATAGAATGCATTTTAGAGAAAAATAATCATGGTGGCCTCATGGTTTACGGGCAGATTTATCCACGTGATATGCTCCAAAGCAAGCTCCTTAGCTCTTTTGGTCAGGAGCACAAATACTGGGTGTAGGCATTTTGCCAAACCTCTTAATTGGGGCAGGGAGGGGGCAGAAAGAAAATAATCTAAAGACACTTTTAAATTTAAAAACAAAATTCCAATAAAAAAGGAGAAACTGCAAACTGCAATCAGATAATGTTGGAAACACACAGCATCTGTAAAAAGAAAAAAATAGCTGATAAGGGGTCTGGAGTGTTTCCCTCATCAGAAATTTTTTTAAAAGTCTTTAGATTATTTTCTTTCTGCCCCCTCCCTGGAGCTAGCTTTGGAGCATACCACGTGGATAAATCGGCCAGTAAACCATGAGGCCACCATGACTCTTTCTTTGATTTTTTTTTTCTCTAAAATGCATTCTATCAAATCATTTGCAATGTATGCTCAGTAGTAGTATAATTTTTATTTATTTATTTACATATTCTAATGAAATTTACATACATCAAAACCTCCTTCTTCCCTTTACAAACAGTAACCTGCTGCATTCTTCCTGAACTTTCTTTTTATTCTAATCTTAATTCTTGCATTAATAATTACTTTTTCAAACATATCACAACATCTATTTATTCAATCATACATGCTATACATAACAGTTGCTGCTACACTCTCAATGCCTGTTTACATATACACAAATCCAGGCTGTAGTTACAAATTAACCTAAAATAACATTTTAAACTTCTTATAAAACCTTATATAGTTGTCTTGTAATCACTTTCTTCAATGGTGTACAACATTCATTAAATACTCAATTCCCAAATTACTCACTTTGTTAGATATACACATTCTTTTTCAAGCCATTTTGGCCCCAATACTCTGAATCATGCTCATCTGCTTCCATGCATCAAGTTTAAAGTACAAATATCCTAGCAGAAACAGAATTCTGAAGACAAAGGATAGTCCGACCACGAATATGGAAACAATTACTACATCATAAAAAGTAAAATACTGGGCAGTTTCCATTTTGGGTGCAATTGGAGAAATTGCACAAGTTTCCAGAAGTGTTTCTTTCTCATGTTTCCACCCAAATTCACTTGCATGTTACCAAACACAAAATCTGCCATAAATTAGCACAATCAGGCACTGTTTTACGTCTACTTTCTTAAAATCTTGCTTTAAAATATTCTTTCATATAATTAAGAGTGGTAACTTCACACAACTTGACTAGTAGAACTGAAAATGTGTTGAATCACAAAAAAATTGCATTTGTAATCACAATGTCTTGCCCACCACCTGAGCAATCCAAAATTAAATTTCTGAAATATACAGCATCATTTTCTAGTTATATTGGGGTGCAGCAGCCAGTTTTAGTAAATTAAAAATTACATTCAAAAGCTTTTAAAATATGCCTGACTTGGTGTCCTTGCGGCCAAAAAAACATGTTTTTAAAGTTGTCTTGAAGTCCTGCAAATCACCGCAATAAATTAAATTCCAAATGGTTATTAATTTACTTTGGAGACATGCCCAGTTTTCTGGGTGGGGCCAGTTTATACACTACTGATTTTTAAACTAGATTAAAAGATTGCAGAAACTCAATTTGTGCTATATATGGTTTACGCATAAAAAAAATTCCCCATCTTTTGTTTGCGTTATGGTGCAAAAAGCCAGTGTTGAAATTTCCAAGCAGAAATTCTTCCCTACCAGCTTTAATTAATTATGCATGCAGAATGTTTTCTGTTTCAGTTACAATGAAGCCACAAAGTATTTTGACCAAGTAATGGCAGAACAATCCCCATTAAAATAAAAGTCTAACCAAAAAATTCATTTACTTGAATAATTAACTAAACACATTGCTTCATGTAGAAAACAATTTCAGATTACACACTCCTTTCCCTCTTGTCAAATATAACTGATTCAAAACCATCAATTCTAATTATTCTATATTTACAACAACAATGCATGGAAAACTGGCACTTCTAATACATAGTTAACCCAAATATCTGAAGAAAATTCACTCCATTATCTTAGCACTCATTCAGATTGTATCAAATAGCACTGTACTGTGTGAGAGAACAAAATGTAGAGCGTGACAATGTACTTCGGAAGAAAGAGAGACATCTTCATCTTACCAATTTGCTTTTTTTTGCCTTGAACTTATTTCCTTCTGGACTACTTTCCTTACCATTTTACTTTGTTTGTTTAGTAACTGTCTTTCTGCTCACTAACAAACATCAAGCAACTACTGCCAAAAACAAAGGCAGCTAGAGGCCCAGATTGGGAATAGAAAATTTGAGGTCAAAGATGCTGAGTCTTGAGCAGTAGATTGTTCACTGATAACCAGGGAACTAATAATAAATACATCAATAGTCCTGGGATTGGTCTCTGACAAAGGGCATAGACAAGCACACAATTTTTACAATGTATGTCTTATTCTTCTTATCCTCCTTTGATTATTTGCTTTCTCAAGATCCCCATTAAACTTCACTTCTTCATTAATAATATTAACTTGGGAAAACAATTCTATCCTCACATCGACAATTTCCAACAGCTATCACTGAACAACTTCCTTCCTTGTCCCAAGTTCTGACTTTCGTATGTTACATTATGGAACGTTTGCTGCACTTTAGGGAAAACTCTCCACTTACCTGCATGGGTGCAGCTCCAACAACACTCAAGCTTGATACCATCCAAGACAAAGCAGCCCACTTCATTGACACCCCATCCGCAAACATTCACTCCTTCTTCCAATGACGCACAGTGGCAGCACTGTGTACCTTCTACAAAATGCACTGCAGGAACTCATAAAGCCTCACCTTCCAAACCCACAACCACTACCATCTAGAAGAACATGGCAGTAGGCACACGGGAACACCACCACCTGGAAGTTCCCCAAGACTCCATTCTAGGTGTCTATGGCTTTCACATGTTTTATTGAATCTTCAAATGTGATGTTATTGTAAAACTGCTCCAAGCCATTCACTATCCTAACTTGGAAATATATCGCCGTTCCTTCACTGTCGCCAGGCCAAAGTCCTGGAACTCCCTACCGAACAGCACTGTGGGTGTACCTGCACCACATGGACTGCAGCAGTTCAAGAAGGCAGCTCACCACCACCTTCTCAAGGGCAACTAGGGATGGACAATAAATATTGGCCTAGCCAGAGAAGCTCACATCCCATGAACGAATAAAAAAATCTCGACAAAATACATGGATGACTATCAATAGTGGCAAAATAGGTACTGTTACAAATATGAAGTTTATAAGGCGATGCTGTTTTGAGATGCTCTTTAACTTAGGGTGAAATGAAGGGGGGGTCATGTGACCTGTTCTGAATTCTGCCCAACAACAGGCTTGGTTAACGTAACTGTTAAGAATTAAGGGAGGTCCGGGTTGCTTGTTGGAAAGGTGGTGCAAAATGTTCACATTTGGAAACAATCACAGCAGCATGTGTTTACTGTGGTCAGACTGCTAGTCTCCAAAGTACCAGGAATGTGCCGAGAATGTCAGGTTGTAAATAGTTACTCTTTAAACTGCCCATTTACTTCCAAGATGAAAGAGTTGGGGGTCTCATAGATAGCTAATCAACATTTCTACATGGATACAAGGCCCATGTGATTCATATTGCCATGAAGTTGGGCTTTAAAAAGGGAAAGGTTTCTAAAGAAATTCCCCAAACTCAGACAAGTCAGTCCACCAGGGTCCAGGAGAAAGAGAGCAGCTAGGGGCCGAAAGTCTCTATTGTTCACTGCGCAGGAATGAGGATGAGAGCTCGCACTCAGGTAGAGAAGACAAAATTCGTGAGGGTTTGAAATGAGGCTGAAAGGTTCATCTAGCTTGTGATAGAGGGAGAATCTCCAGGAAAAACCCTCACAAGAAAGGCAGGTCTGGGATTAACAGTTACTAGGCTGAGAAAGGAAAGAATCAAAAGTGAACCCTTGGGAGCTAGGAATCACTTCAGATTAGGTCCAAGAAAATCAACTGATTATTTAAGGGACAGTGTAAAGAATATTTGAGAGATAGGTTTTTCACTTGTATTAAAAGTAAAAGGGGGAAGTTTTGTTCTGTAGTTTGAAGTATAAGTTGTGCACAACATAAGTGTTTAGTTATTAGTGTTTTAGTCTGTTTATTACAGTAAAGCCTTAAAGTGTGAAATCTTGTCACGTTATCCTTTCACCTATCAAACTGGAAGTTCAATTCTTTTTTTAAAAAAGTTATCAGTCTCTTCGGGGATCACAACAGTGGAAAATATACTCTTTAGGAAGACTTTAAGATGCATTATTCTAAATGACAGCATTGAATCTACACCGTGTTGATAAGGAGATCTCCAAAATACAATAAGCAACAGAATAAAATAACCTTACTGAAAGCAAGCTAAAAGTCTAAGTTATATATTAGGAGAGAGGGTTTAGTACTTGCCATAGTGTAATTTGACTATAAAGGGATGATTTACTTCCACTAGAATATCTCGTTCCATTTTTGTTCGGACACGATCCCGTACTGAAAATTAAAAAAATATGCAATCATTGAAAACAAATATATACGTTCATAGAGCTGTAGAAACCACATCAAAGGGGGTGAACATTCAGCTCCTTCTACCTGTAGCTATTTAACCAAGACAAATGCCTTTCCCAACAGGAACTAAAGCCATTTCCTTCAGGGATGCTTACTTAATAACAAATAAGGAAAAAAGTAAACAAGACTAGCGCATTAATTCTTCACAGCTCACTTAGATTTTTCCTTCTTAGTTACAAATGTACTCACTGAATTATTTACCTGAAAAATTAATCTACTGATAACATGAACAAAAACAAAAGCAAAATACTACAGACGCTGGAAATCTGAACTAAAAACCAAAGAACGATGCAAATACACAGGTCAGGCAGTATCTGTAAAGAGAGAAACAGAGTTAACATTTCAGGTCATTCACTTGTCATCAGAACGTGTACTTGTTTGCAAGGCTGTTCTTCAATAACCAAGGTTTTCTTTTCTATCATGGTGGGACACAAAAACCTAATGAATACAAATCAACATGGTGGAAAACTGAGGAAGAGTTAGAAAACTCAGGGAAGTAAAGATGTGATCAAGAAACCTACCCTTCCCCAACATCCAGGATGCTTCATTTCAGGTACATAAGACTTTCTATTTCTCCCAAGGAAAATGGTGCTTCACCAACTTACTCAAAACAGTTGACATATTTACCAAAACTACTGGCAATGATCTGAAAGCCTCATCAGTTTAAACTCCCATTCCAAATGAATGACATTGCATTTACAAGCAAGAGTGAAATATCGTCAATAATGTCAAATGTTTATAAGAAAAAGCTGAACTAAACAATCTGACATTTGCCATCTGTCAGAATTCACTTCCCTCACAGGTCTTTGGGGATTGGACTTAAAATGCACCATTGCTCCTTAATTTGTATTATCTGACTAACCAGCTAGTTAAACCAATTGAGGGTGGAAAGCCTCTTTACAAATTTAAAAATATTTAAAGCAAGCAATCTATTAGAAAATTGGCAACCAATATTGTCTGGAAGTTTTTTATGGTTAAATATTAAAAATTAAAGCTATGTTAAGGTCCATTTATCTATCATTACAATCCATTCCAGAATATTGTAAAAATGGTTAAGTAGAAACAACTGGAGGACAGTTAACATCAATGGGGAGAGAAACAGAGTTAACGCTTCAGGAATGACCTTTCATCAGGACATTCAGATACTTTTATTTTCTCCCCAGCATTTTCTGTTCATCATTTCAGATTTCCAACATCCACAACATTTTGCTTTTGTGTTGTAAAATGGTGACCTGTTTACTTCATATTCCCTATCCACCTTCGCACAGGTTGGGCAATTGACTATTTAAAAGTAAAACTTGTAAGAAGAAGAAACGGATTCAGGCTTGCCTTTCAGAGTAGCTTTCTTGAGTACTTTCATGGCATACAACTGTCCAGCATCAGGGCCAACCGCCTTTCTAACTAGAAAGACCTGATTAAAGAAACATGCAAAGACAATAAGTTAAAAGTTGCTGAAAAATGAAAATGCAGAACAGGGAGGCAAAATAACTTGCGAAATATCCAGGTACATTACCATGTGGAGCAATCACTGACTGATCAAGTAAAGGAACAGAAGTAGGCCTTTGCTTCATAATCCCTCGAGACCCCTACCCAACAAAAATCTAGCAATCTCAGTCTTGAAAATTTCAACTGCTCCAGTATTGCAGCCTTTTGTGGGACAGAATTCAAAACCACCATTAACCTTTGGGTGAGAGAAGCGCTTCCTCATCTCATTCCTTAAAGGCCAGACTCTAACTTTAAGGCTACATAAGAACATAAGAAATAGGAGTATAGGCCTTTTGGCCCCTCGTGCTTGCTCCTCCATTCAATAAGATTATGGCTGATCAGAGTGTGGCCTTAACTTCACTTTCCTGTCTACCCCACATAATCCTTGGCTCCCTCGTCAATCAAAAATCTGTCTAAATCCACCCTTAATATATTTAATGACTCGGCCTGCACTGCTCGCTGGCTAACAGAATTGCAAACATTAACGACTCTAAGAAGAAATTTCTTCTAACCCCTAACTTAAATGGGAGATCCCTTATTTAATGCTCCCTTACTCTGGATTCACCTCACCAAAGGAAGCAGTTTCTCTCTCTTTATCCTATCGAAACTTTTTATCATTTTAAATACCTCAACAGAAGGACATAATTTGTGAAAAATATTTTCAAAATAGCTGGCAGAACAAAGCTGACTGTTCAATTGACAAGTAATTGTTCCAAATAATATAAACCTTACATCACAACAGTCCTCTATAAGTGTCTTAATATGCAACTTTCACTTTGCTTCTTACTTGCCAGGTCTGACCACACTGCTACACTTTTCTAATATTTTCCGATTTCAGATTCTGAATACCATTACTTATTTTCGTTTTACACATCTGTGGTAGATGTAGGAAAGTAACCAGATCAAGCAAAATGGGAAAAAAAGACAAAGCACACTGCTGGCGTGCAAGGCTAAGACTTCAGTTATACTTTTGTGTTGTGAAGTTTGCAGAGATGGACCATACAACTCGTGAGTCCGATCTTGATCAGATTTCTGAATTAGCGAAGATGCAACCCATCTAGAAGTTTATTCCCCACTGCTTGGGCTTGATGTCCTACCGAGTATAACTCCACAGCAGCTGAAACTAGTGTGGCTACTGGTTCTCTGTGCAATTTATAATCTGCAGCACTGCATATGGTTTTTGAATGCTATGAGTGTGATTACTCCTGCCCTTGCTCTCTCTCCCTCACTCTGTGCAGTGTTCAATGTGCAGCAGGAGAACCCACAATATAAACTGGGCATTGTTGGTTATCTTGTATTTTGCATGGTCTACAACTTGCCTTTATATAGCATCTTTTAAAGAGTAAAACGTCCTAAGGTGTTTCACAGAAGGATCATTAGACAATGTTTGACAGCAAGCCATGTAAAGAAATATTATCACAGGTGACCAAAAGTTTGATCAAACAAATAGGTTTTAATAAGTGACTTGGAAGAGGGAGATATAGAGGCAAAAAGGTTTTCTAGGGAATGCCAGACTGAAACAATTGAGAGAATAAGGATCAGAATGTAGTTACTCAGGCTGGCAAATGGTGGGAAGTGGTGTACCACCAGGATTGGTGCTGGAATCACTTTTGTTCACTCTAATTGAATTCAGGATTCCTTTTAATACCTTGGTAACTTCGATCAAATCATCTCTTAGCCTTCTATGTTCCAGTGATTACACCCCAGTTTGTGTAATTTTGTCTCATAACTTAATCAGTGGAGTCAAGCATAAATTCTGGTAAATCCATGTTGCACTGCCTCCAAGGTCCATATATCCTTCCTGAGGCGTGATACCTAGAACTGCTCACAATGTTCGAGGTTTTGTCTAACCAGGTCTTTGTAAAGCAGATGCATGACCCCCTTGTATTCTAGTCCTCTAATTTTAAATTCCAGCACTCAATTAGCTTGTTTAATTACTTCTGTACCCATTCATGATATTTTAATGATGTACCTGAACCTCCAAGTCTCTTTGGACCTCCAGTTTCTAGCTTTTCACATTTAGAAACTATCCTGCTTGACCTTTCTGAGGTCCAAAGAGGATGAGCTCACATTTGCCTTCAGTGAAATCCATATGCTACAGTTTTTGCCCATTCATTTAATCTATCAAAATCTTTTCCAATCTCTGGATCAGTATCAAATTTGGATAAGTGGCTTTCTACCACATTAGCCAAGTTGTTAATGAGCATGGTGAATAGTTGAGGCCCCAAAACAGATCCTTTCCGGGCATCCTACCAATTACAGTACCTGCCCATTAACTCTACTCTGTCACCTGGAGCTCAGCCAATTTCATAACCAGACCAATAATTTGCACTTAAGTGGGAAATGAATGGAAGGTTATGTTGCTGGGGCTTGATGAAGAAAGATGGAAGGATGCTCATGTGGAGCATAAACACCAGCTTGAGCTTGCTGGAATGAATGGTTTACTTCTGTGCTCTAAATGCTTGTAAATATTTCTTCATAATTAAAACAGAACATGCAAAAGTTATTGAAGAACTTTACTGGAAGCATTGCTAAAGGATTGAGAGAGCCCTCTATGGTACGGTATGACTTGAAGTGTGCAGGTTAAAATCCTTGAAAGAGAATGTTTACAGCCAGCACCTTCCACCGAAACCAAAGGATGTCCTTTTGAATGCAAAGAGTATTTTGAAAGTAAAGTCAATACTCGAAGAGCTAAATTACACTGGCTGCATGCTAATATGCATCAAGCGGTGAACTTCTTTCCTAGTCCAAAATGTAATTGATATCGCTAGAGAGCTGCCTCTGAGAATAATATAAATAAATGAATTACAAAAACTGATGCATATGAGTCAGCATTGCATTACAATATAGCTTGAAGCAATTGATTTTTTCACTCCAAATGCTGCCAGGGCACTTTAGAAAGATGAGTCTGAAAGAAAATACTCAATCAACCACCAACTATCACAAGCTTTCATGATTTTAGAAGTCCTTCTCATGACTTAAGACATGAATATACTGTGGTAATGCACCAAGCACAATGCCAAATTAATCTTCGCAGATTTGCAGAGGCCAGCACCCTAACCGGATTTCCTGAAAACTGCTCTTAGACACAAGAAAATAATGATATGATTGGGCAGAGCCAACATGGATTTACGAAAGGGAAACCATGTTTGACAAACCCGTTGGAGTGTTTTTGAGGGTGTTACTTGCAGCATTGATAACGGGGAATCTGTGGATGCGGTGTATTTGGATTTGGAGAAGGCTTTCGATAAAGTCCCACTCAGGAGGCTAGTAAACAAAAGAGTGCGTGGAATTGGGAGTAATATACTGCTATGAATTGAGAATTGGTTAACAGACAGAAAACAGTAGAAATAAATGGATCATTCTCAGGATGATAGGCTGTTACTAGCGGGTTACTGCAAGGATCAGTGCTTGGGCCACAGCTGTTCTCAATCTTTATAAATGATTTGGATGTGGGGACCAAATGTAATATTTCCAAACTTCCTGATGACACAAGACTAGGTGTGAATGTGAGTGAGTAGGATGCAAGGAGGCTTCAAGGGGATTTGGACAGGCTAAGTGAATGGGCAAGAACATGACAGATGGAGTATAATGTGAATAAGTGTTAAGTTATCCACTTCGATAGAAAAAACAAAGACAGGGTATTTCTTAAATGGTGAAAGGTTGAGAAGTGTTGATGTCCAAAGTGATCTGGGTGTTCTTGTTCATGAGTCACTGAAAGCTAGCATGCAGGTGCAACAATTGATTAGGAAGGTAAATGGTATGTTAGCCTTCATCACAAGGGTTTTTTGAGTACAGGAGTAAAGCTACCTGCTGCAATTGTATAGAGCCTTGGTGAGACCGCACATGGAGTATTGTGTGCAGTTTTGGCCTCCTTATCTAAGGACAGGTGTACTTGCCATAGAGGGAGTGCAACAGAGGTTAATCAGATTAATCCCTGGGATGGCGGGATTGTCTTACGAGGAAAGATTGAGGAAACTGAGCCTGTATTCTCTTAGAGTTTCAAAGAATGAAAGGTGATCTCACTGAAACTTACAAAAATTTTACAAGGCACGACAGTAAATGTGGATCGGAAGTTTCCCTTGGCTGGTGAGTCTAGAGCCAGGGGACATTCAGAATAAGGGGCAGGAACTTAAGACCAAGTTGAGAAGGGATTTCTTCAGAGGGTGGGGAATCTTTGGGATTCTCTACCCCGCCCCCACTGAGGGCTGTAGAAGCTCAATCATTAAGCATGTTCAAGACAGAAATCTATAGATTTCAGGATACTAATGACATTAAGGGATATGGGCATAGTGGGGAAAATGGTGTAGAGGTAGATGATTAGCATGATCTGTTTGAATGGAGGATCAGGCTTGACGAGCCAAGTGGCCTACTCCACTTCCTATATTCCCATGTTTTGCGTCTATTTGGCAAATTTACTTGGGTCTTCCCACTAGGTGCATGAAGCTTGTGGCACTTGTCACAGCATTGCCAGTGCAATATTCTGTGTAAAAACACTTGGGTTGTAAATGTCCTACGGAAATGAGACAAGATCCATCTGTTCCTGTTCCACTGTTTTCATGGTACTGGTTTTGGAATCTTTACAGCCAGGCGGCACTTAACATCTCAGGGCAGATTTCAGCCTGGGATTGAGGATATTTGTCAGTACAGCTTCTTGCCTCACTCAGCTCAGGAATGAAAAGAAAAACCTCTCTGGTGATGCATGTAGTCATTAATTCAAGTAATGATGCTGATCAATCAGAGATCGAGCAGTCAGTGAAACATTTTAACAAGAGTGTTCTGTGAAAGGCTACATTAGCTCCAGCTTGGTAATGATCATAGTGAGTTAGAAGATTTTTTGTTGATAATAGGGGTATTTATGCTAGGCATAAGGATAAATCAGAGCCACTGATTTACAGTAAGTAAGTCAGACTCCAGTCTTATTTAAGTGCATTCTGAGATTTGTACTGGTGCTTTGACATTATTCTCTGAAAAATGTAAATAAATAGTCTTTATAATATTCCAATATATATGTATACTCAAAAGGAGGATATGCAAATACCTGAATTGGAGGTTATGTCAATTAGTAGTACTAGAGTGGAGAAATGGGGTTCAGGTTTATTTGTGGGTAATCCTGGGTTTTGATAGCTTTGGTGGGGGCGGGGGGAAGAAGAGAGAAGACAGAGAGCGAGAGTGTGTGAGTGGGTGTGAGTGGGTGTGAGTGGGCGTGAGTGGGCGTGAGTGGGCGTGAGTGGGCGTGAGTGGGCGTGAGTGGGCGTGAGTGGGCGTGAGTGGGCGTGAGAGTGCGAGAGTGCGAGAGAGTGCGAGAGAGTGCGAGAGAGTGCGAGAGAGTGCGAGAGAGCGAGTGAGAGCGAGTGAGAGCGAGTGAGAGAGTGTGAGAGAGTGTGAGAGAGAGAGTGTGAGAGAGAGAGTGCGTGTGAGAGAGAGAGAGTGTGAGAGTGAGTGTGTGTGAGAGAGAGAGAGAGAGAGAGTGTGAGAGAGAGTGTGAGAGAGAGAGAGTGTGAGAGAGAGAGTGTGAGAGAGAGAGTGTGAGAGAGAGAGTGTGAGAGAGAGAGTGTGAGAGAGAGAGTGTGAGAGAGAGAGTATGAGAGAGAGAGTGTGAGAGAGAGAGTGTGAGAGAGAGAGTGTGAGAGAGAGAGTGTGAGAGAGAGAGAGAGAGGTGGGAAGGTCCTGAGGTTTGGCAAAACTCGGGTGAGGGCCCTAAAATTGCCTCCTCGAATAGAAGCAAACAAATGCTCATGTGTTCATCTGAAATCCCCTTCACTACATTCAACAGAAACAGTAATCCATATATTCAAGAGGGGTAATACCTCAATTGACAGAGCATCAATAAAATTTTCAGATGGATGTATTAAATGTCTATATGCTAGTATTCCATGGGTTTTCTTCAGGGCATTTTTTTTTTACTATTGAAGCTCATCACTGCCCATAAATACAACCAGTATACTTATCATGTTTGAATATTAATCAAAAACACCGCACATAATTGCATCACTAAATTTATTATACAATTAATTTGTTTACAACACTGCTGCAGTGAACTCTAACTTTAAGATTTGAAGCATTCACATGCCAAAGAATGTGATCTACAAATTTACTCAAATATAGTTAATTGCAGCCTCAAAAAGGTGTAATCAGAATTTGTCAATTGCTCATAAATTTTCGATTAAATCAGAGTAATGCAAATTTAGTCAAAATTTTAAAGCTGAGAAATCAGCCAAGCTCAGTGGAATGTTAATTACTATTTATAATCACAAAGAAAAAATTATTGATTTCAGAAAATATTCAAACAGCATTATGGATTTAACAGCTACAGTACGAACAGCTACAAATTAAAAAAGCTGACAGAGGTTCTGCAAAACAAGTTTATCAAGTGTATAGCTGAGATTTACTAACATCAGTCCCTAGTCTTAGTGTTAGTGGATGTCAGGTGGGGAGGCAGTTGAGGCATTTCAGATGGGATGGGCGAGTCAGTCAAAGCTCCTCATCCTAATGACAATCCCACAATCACTGCAGATGGACAGACATCAAGGTCATGTTTGACTGAGATGGGTACCAAGGTTTGTATATGAATTATCGTCATCTAGGCCAGGCGTCAGATGGAAACTAATGTTCATAGAATCGCATCCCAGTAAGGAATAAAACCCTCAGAAAAAGAAGGGTGGGGAGGAAACTGGTGAGAGGGGAAAAAAATGGAATGGTGTCAGATTTTTTTGAGATTGGTCAGCATAGGCACATTTTGACTGGAAATACTAAGGTTGATCTGCAAATTTCAAAGCATGCATATATTATTTAAATTGTGTACACAATTAAACTTCTGGATACTTGCTTTCTGCACAGTTCGTTCCTAAGTGGCGGGTCATCGTGAACAGGCTTGGACATTAGATGTCTATGAGCTACTTGATCATGAACACCGTGTCCCCTGATTCCAATCCCTTTTTCATCCAATGTCCACACATATACATTTCCAGTAGGTGTCATTGTCTATCTATCAGAATGGAAACCCTCATTAATTTCTGTCTTCACCAGCCTAGGAACAGAGACCAATTATGGAGCCTTCTCTCTGCCCCAGCATCCTTGACTGAAATTGACCAGACCAGGGATGAAATTTTCTGATCTGTGGCCTTTAACTCCACACAAGGAGACACACTTACCCATTCTTTTCCAATGTCACAGACTGTGCATGAACCATTAACTGGTCCTGTTTTACTGTTACATGACAAGATATTTTTGACATACAACTAATTATAGGCAAAGGTAACCACAGCAGTTGGAAATCAGGCGTGCACCGGATAAACCATTCCAGCTTATGACTTACAGTAAAAGAGAATGTTCACGTAACAGTGAAAGCTGGATCAACAGAAAATGTGATCCTTTGTAATAAGTTCACACTTAAAAAAAATGCCTCTGTAAACTTAGTGAAAAAGGATCACATGGACAAATTCACTTGAATTCCTGCCTGTTTAAACTCTAGTCAAGTTTCTCTCAACAATCTGCTATAACCAAAACTGCAAAAACACTTACCTTTCCAAAAGATCCCTGACCAAGGACCTTTAGCAATTCAAATTGCGTGGGATCAGCCTTCTCACAGCCTTCTTTCACATGATGCGTGATTGCAATCTCCTTGAATCTTCCTTCATCCTGAAGATGCAAAGTTTAAAAATAAGGCTATATAATTAAAAAGCAAGAGGCAACCAAGTATTGTGTTACAGCAAAAATAATCTCTCAGCAATCAGGCAAATAGGCTGACTGATTTCATTAATATTTTTCCTTTTGTTAATATAAGGAACAGACTGAAAGCGAACATTTTTAGTGGCACCATGGAACCATAAGATATACAGGAAAAGGAAGTGCAGAAAAACTCAAAAATAAGCCTGCAAAACCAAAATTGGTCTCAGTATTGTCAGATGAGAGGAGACGACAAATCACTGAGCATTGCTGCTTCTGATCACAATCCACTGAATCATCTCATGGACAGTATGCATCTAACATGAGATGATGACAAGATCAGGTTTTGCTCAAGGCCATTCTGATGCCCTCCATGGTCAAATAATGCAATTTTTACTGCCAAGGCTTACATACAAGTAATGGTACTGGATCCTCACAGGTGCCCAGCAAGATGGAAGGAAGAGGGACAAAATTGGACTGGAGATGGTGTGGTAACAAGCTTGCACAGCTTTGTAAAGGTGCCAGCCCTTACTAACACAGAGGGGCCGTGTCCAAATTGTGGCCCCTGCATCCAACCCTCAAAAGCAAAGTCAAGTTAATCTTGTCTATCCAAGGAAAGATCAAATGCCAACAGGACACAGGCAAGAGTATCGCAGGCGCACAACTGCAAAGGTGCTCTAAAACTCGTGATCGCTTATCACTCATGCAACTGCTTACAGTAAATCTGGGGAAAGTGCTTTCAAGGACAAGGTTGTGAGACCATGTAATACAAAGCACAAAGTATTATCCCTCTGCTATAATTGTACCTTAAACCTAAATATTGCAAAATGTAGCAGTAAAGGAAGTCAACCAGAAACAGTAAAAAACAATAAGAAAATAGTTCAAAAGGATGAATTATTGCTGAAAGGAAAGGAGACACGTCAAACCTTTTCATCTTGCACTCATCAGGACACTTCACAAGAATACCAGTATGTGAAGAGTGTGCTGATTGGCTGGCAGGTAGACTCCGAACTTCACGTCTCTTTTTTCAACAATCACAAGGGTGAAATAGTAGGAAAATGTTTTACATACGAATTAGCCACTTGGACTGATGCAATAAACTGCTCTTGTGCTGCATACTTGCAATCAACTTAATATATGCATAAGGAATTAATTTGTTAGGCCAGTTATGTATTCCTGAGCTTAAAAAAGTTCTGCAAACTGATACAATTTATTTCAATTTGTCTTGTACTTTACTAAAGTACTTTACTCCTGTACAGTAACTTTCTTTGCCTTTTCTAAATCTGTGTCACAGGGAACATGAATGCAGAACCATTCAAACAGAAACAAATTTGCATACCACATCAACACAAACAAGATTCTGTTATATAATGGTGTACACTATGCACTAAATGCCTTGCACATAACAAATTAAATTGAACAAACTGGGAGTTGATCCAGGAAAGAAGGATTCATGACTCAAATGTGGAAATAAAGACGCACCATTCTGATCAAAATGCCAAAACACCCACACTGCAACCCACTACAAGCCTGAAGCACACATGCACAGTTATTAACAGTGTTTCAGTCACAAGGATCTATAATGCAAAAAAAACAATTCTGGGATATTTCTGTTGGATACAAATCCTAATTTATAATCTGTTTTCTGATCTGATGCACAGGTAATTTATCTTTCTTATATTGAAATTCACAGCATAGAAATAGGCCATTCGGCCCAAAAGATCTATGTTGGCATTTATGCTCCACTTGTGCCACTGCCCATCCTCAGCGTATCAACATATCGTTCTATTCCTTTCTCCCTCATATGCTGATCTAGCTTCCCTTTAAATGCATCTTCCATTTAGAGCCAAGGTAAAACGCATCACATTGCACTCAACGAGCAAATGGAGTTAGACCGTAAGACGTAGGAGCAGAAGTAGGCCATTCAGCCCATTGAGTCTGCTCCACCATTCAATGAGATCATGGCTGACCTGATAATCCTCAGCTCAACTTCCTGCCTTTTCTCCATAACCCCCGATTCCTTTACTGATTAAAAATCGGTCTCAGCCTTGAATACACTTAACAACCAAGCCTCTTTAGCCCTCTGCAGTAAAGAATTCCACAGATTCACTACCCTCAGAAGAATTTCCTCCTTATCTCTGTCTTAAATGAGCAACCCCTCACTCTGAGATTATGCCCTCTGGTCCTAGACTCTCCCACAAGGGGAAACAATGTCTCAGCATCTACCCTGTCAAGCCCCCAAAGAATCTTATATGTTTCAATAAGGTTACCTCTCATTCTTCTAAACTTCAATGAGTACAGGCCCAACCTACTCAACCACTCCTCAAAGAAAATCCCTCCATACCCAGGATCATTCTAGTGAACTTTCTTTGGACTGCCTCCAGTGCCAGTATATCTTTCCTTAGATAAGGGGACCAAAACTGTTCACAATATTCTAGGTGTGGTCTAACTAGTGCCTTGTATAGCTTTAGCAATATGACATTCCCTTTGAAATAAAGACCAACATTCCATTTGCCTTCTCTATTGCCTGCTGAACTTGTATGTTAACTTTTTGTGTTTCATGCATGAGGACCCCCAAATTCCTCTGTGCTGCAGCTTTCTGCAGTCTTTCTTCATTTAAATAGTATTCAGCTCCTCTATTCTTCCACCCAAAGTGCTTAACCTCACATTTTCCCATATTATATTCCATCTGCCAAGTTTCTGCCCACTTAACCTGTCTATATCCTTCTATAGGCTCCTTGTGTCATCCTCACCATTTGCCGTCCCACCTATGTTTGTGTCTTCTGCAAACTTGGCAATAGTACGTTCAAGTCCCTCATCCAAATCATTAATATATATTGTAAATAATTGTAGCCCCAGCACTGATCCCTTGGCACTCCACTAGTTACAGGTTGCCATCCTGAAAATGCCCCCCACATCCCAATTCTGTCTTTTATTAGTTAGCCAATCCTCTATCCATGCTAATATATTACCCTAACACCATGGGCTCTTATCTCATTAAGTAGCCTTATGTGCGGCACCTTATCAAACAGCTTTTGGGAATCCAAATATATTACATCTACTGGTTCCCCTTTATCTGTCCTGCTTGTTACCTCCTCAAAAAGTTCTAATAAATTTGCTAGGCATGATTTCCCCTTCAGAAAGCCATGCTGACTCTGCTTGATTGGATTATGCATTTCTAAATACTCTGCTATTACATCCTTTATAATAACATCCATCATTGGGAAAATGTTAAAGTGTAAGATAACTGGCCAAAGTTACATGTTTTTTATCGCCCCCCTTTTTGAAAAAGGGTGTTACATTGGCACTTTTCCAAACCTTTGGGACGTTATTACCAGTGCATCTGCTATCTCTGTAGCTACTTCCCCTAATATCTTGAGATGCAACCCATCAGTTCCAGGGGATTTATCGGACTTTAGCCCCATTAGCTTCATGAGTACTTTTTCTCTAGTGATAGTTATTGTATTTATTTCCTCTCCCCCTTTTGCCCCTTGGTTATTTAGTATTTTTGAAATGCTATTCGTGTCTTCTACCAAGAAGACTGATGCAAAGTATTTATTCAACTCCTCTGCCATTTCCTGGTTCCCCATTATTATTTCCCCAACCTCATTCTCAAAGGAGCCTCTGTTCACTTTGGCCTCTCTCTCTTCCTTTTTATATATTTAAAGAAGCTCTTACCATCCATTTTTATATTACTTGCTAGTTTACCCTCAAAAGTTTATTTTCTCCCTCTATTATTATTTTGGTCATCTTTTGCTGGTTTTCAAAACTTTCCCAATCCTCTGGCTTGCCACTAATCTTTGTCACATTGTATGTTTTCTCTTTCATTTTGATACTATCCTTAACTTCCTTGGTTAACCATGGTTCTTTTATCCCCTTCCTAGAATCCTTCTTCCTCACTGAGATATCTCTGTTGAATCATGAACTATTTTAGGTTGACAACTTCATTCTTAAAATAATTAAGATGTATGAAGCAATATCACTAAATTTATGCTATTAAAAATGAACCAGAGTCTACCATTAATAATGTATACCACTAAGATGCAAATCAGTCACATCTCTGCAAGTACAAACAGGAATTAGAAAGCTTTAAAATTTCAAAAAAAGCTGTATTTTAGTCCAACCATAATACTTAATACAGTTCCACATAAATTATTAACTTGCACTTTCAGCAATATCCTAACAGGGAATGTCTTGAACAACTATCAAATCTAGCTCCCAACTAGTAGGCTCACGGTCAATGGGTATGCCAATGGAATAAGGACTTAGCAGCTCGCGGATCAGGAAGTGGCTCACAGAACTCAGTCTCCAAGAATCCAAACTGAAGCAGCACTAGCATAAAAGTGGTTATAATTAGGAGACAGGAATTAAAATTGAAACAGCTCCTGGATAAAACATGGTTTGTTCTGCTACCACTTAGTTTACCAAAACTGATTTAATCAACATGTGCAATGACTGGGCTGAAGAAACCAGCAGATATATCTGGTGTAATTTTGATTGTTCAACTTTTACCCATCTTTCTTAAATTAGAAAGACTTTACACTACTTTTTTCCACAATAAAGCTTTTTAAGTGAAAGGAATCTACATGGGCATTTTCCAAAGAAGCAAACCATTAATTCATGAATTTTTGCTTTCTTTTATCCAAAATAAAATTACTATGGGGTTGCACTAAAGAGATAGATAACAACAGTCAAGGTATTTGTACACCTGGCTTTAAATGGCTGACCACGTAATGTTTAGAAAAAGAGGCATCAAATATTTTAGTGCTACTTTAAATGCACAAGAAATGGAAGTTTTCATGATTTCAATTAAATAAAATTCTGTTAAAGGATAAAACATAACTTGAATCAAGTATTACATTTCTGAACACTGATTAATAGGTTTCAAAACAAAATTATTTGCATAAAACACATAAAGTGTTAAAATGATAACACTGGCTTCTTTGAGTTTTTGGAACAAATCAGGTAATGCTCTCTGATTATGCACACCTTTACCCTGATACCATCTATGTTATGTTTGGCCAGCATAAAACTTGACAGGAGTGCGGGGAATTTGAAATTTTCCCCTTCACAAATGAACAATTTGCCAGGTTTGATGAAAAAGTAGAGCTGTGAAACAATTCTGCTTACAAACACCTGACGATAATTTTGGTACTAAGTTGAAACAAGACAACTTTTATTTCACAAATCACAATAATTAATAATTTAAGTGAAATGTGTTTCAAAAAGGTGAAATGACTTGCATTTAGATAGCATCATTCATGATCTCAGGGTATGTCAAAGCTCTTTACAGCCAATTGGGTACTTTTGAAGTGTAGTTACTGTTGTGATATAGGGAAATAACAGTTAATTTAATTTACACACAAGGACGCACTAATAGCAATGATATATACAGTAATAAATGCCGGCCGGGCCAGTGACACCCACATCCCATGAACGGGGAAAAAAAAAATTTCCTTGTGATTTCTGCTTCACTGATCATCATTCTAACCTGATCCTGATAAAACTCATAACGGTAGAAACCCATAGCAAATGTGTCACAGAAATGGGTATATTTTAAGAACATAAGAACTTAGAACTAGGAGCAGGTGCAGGCAATTCAGCCCCTTGAGCATACCCCGCCATTCAATACGATCATGGCTGATCTCATTCTGGCCTCAAATCCAATTTCCCACCCTCTCCCCATAACCTTTCAACCCATTACTAATTAAAAATCTGTTTACCTCCTCCTTAAGTTTATTCAGCATCCCAGCATCCATTGCACTCTGAGGTAGATCCTTTGAGAAAAGTAATTTCTCTCATCTCTGATTTACTGCCCCTTAGCCTAAAACTATGGCCTCTCGTTCTAGAAAGCCCCACAAGGGGAAACAGCCGCTCCACGTCTACTTTGTCTATCCCCTTGAGCATCTTACGTACCTCAATTAGATCCCCTCTCATCCTTTCAAACTCTAGCGAGTATAGTAAGTACAACCAATTTGCAAAATGCAAATCCAACAAATAGCAAATCCTACAAATAGCAAATGAGAACAATTATAATTTAATCAGGTTTTGGTATGGTCAAACTTACCAGGAAACTTCCTTACTCGCTCATCTTCAAATAACATTAATAACTCATGTTTAAATACCACCTTTAATGTAGGAATGCCATTTAAATCAACAAATTTGTTCATATATATTCACACTTGTGCCCAAATGTTTAGAACATTTTATTTCAAAAGGGTTTTTTGTCTTAATTGAGGTGAAAAGATGCCAATTCTGAGGCACTGGACACTTGTCATTGCCACCAGCAAGCACTCTTTGATCAGTAATAGCACAATTAGATTCAGAATAAAGCTACCCAGTGCCACAGAGTGCAACCGCCTCAAAATAACCTTACGGACAAAATTTATTTTCTGAATATTGACCACTCATGTTCTGAAAGAAAATGCAAGCAGCAAGATACTTAAAAAAACACAATGAAATGAATGGCTAGTTAGTTTGTTTTTGGTGGTGTCAGTTGAGGGATAAATGTTGGCCAGGTCACTGGCAGAAGTCTCAACCTATTCTTCAAATAGTGCAATGGGATTCTTTACATTCAACTGAGGAGGAAAACTGGACCTCCGCTCAACATCTCATTAAAAAGGTCTGAGGTACTCCTTCAGCACTGTACTGATGTGCATGCTTAGATTGTGCATTCTATTCTAGGAGTAAGGTTTAAGCTCTGAGCTTTCAGAGGTAAGAATGTTGTCACGCCTAGTGTAGGCATATAACCTTATGAACTTTCAGTCAATACTTTTAAAAATTAGACACAAACAAGTTGTTAAGATGGCTGCCATAAATCTCATGACTTTTGGCAATTTGACCACAGACAGTATCAAGTTCCCAGCAAATATCTAATTAAAATGAACATAAGTGAGGATACCTCAGCCATTTGTGGAATTCACACATCATTGTTTAAGGATGGGCCAACACCTAAAGACAACAGCATCCGCAGTTTTTTGTTTTTATCTCAGAGTTTCGAGACAGCCCATCTCCGTGTTTCATATTGGAAAAAAGGAAAAATCGAAACTCAATGGCCACTATCAAATTTCCACTGTATCACGATAGCCTCCCCATCCAAACTAGGCTGGGTGGGCCTCTGAAGTGCTAACCCAGTAGACATATAATCAAAACTAGTTTCAGGGACTGCACCCCAATTATCCCAAGATCTAACAAATTCATCAGAAATATCCATTGTCAACCAGTCTGAGAACCAGAGTCTGAAACTAGCTGCAAGTCATCAAGCAGCCAAAGTGCCAAACCTACTCCAATTTCAAAGTTTACCTAAGACCCAACCTCCCAGATATTTGACTACAAAAAACCTCACAGCCTCCTGTAAACCCTTAGCTTTACAAGTACCTCGCTTCAACTTTAAATCATCAAATCCATTCAAGGAACCACAGGCTTACCACATGGGAGAGTGAAAATTGTAAATCAGAGACTGAATTAACTGTAATCTGTAAAACTGCGCGTGTGCACATGCGCATTCATGAGACCAAGTGTGTGATATTGTGTTAATTCGGGGTAAGTCGGTGAGAATAGACAACATTCTTCATTTTAAACACTCAAAAGCTTGCTGAATTATTTAATTGGAATATACATTCCAAGAGTAAGAAAATGCACACCACTTTCCATACAAAAAATACTGGCCATGGACTTTGAGAGTGTACAGTACTGATATACATGCTACCTGTGACAAAGGGCCACAGCTAACACTTAGAGGGCTAAATTCGATGGCACTTTAGAATAGATGTCAGTACTGAATAGAGTGATTGATCCACACCCATTGATTGCAATAGAGGAAGCATGGCAGTGTCATGCTGCCGGCTCATTTCAATGATTTAAGTGTTAACCACACTTTTGATTGGCTGGACATGTCAACAGGGAGCCAATATTGTGAGCAGTTAGCACCACTTAAATCTAGCAGCATCTCTTAAAAGGGGAGGTGTTTAGTCCAGGAAGGCAGAAAGTGACTTTAATCTGGGAAACTTTGAAGAATGAATGGCACAACAATGGAGAAAGTGAGCTTCAAGATTTTCCAATCATCAAAGAGTATGGCACAGGAGGAAGCCAAATGGCCATCGAGTCTATACCGGCGCTTTCAAAGCGCAATCCAACTAGTCCCACAATACTGACACCTATTCTAAAGTGCCATCGAATTTCCCCATTTCCCTGCAAATTTTTTTCTCCTTAAATGTTGTTACCCAATTCCCTTTTGAAGGGTGCATTAGAATCTGTAACCACCACCCTATCATTCCAAATCCTAATCATTCTTTGCATAAAAGGCCCAACCACATCTTCCGCTACTTCACCAATGACCTTCCTTCTATCGTAAAGCCAGAAGTGGGGATGTTCGCTGATGATTGCACAATGTTCAGCACCATGCACGACAGCTTCGATACTGAAGCAGTTCATGTCCAAATGCAGCAAGACCTGGACAATATCCAGGCTTGGGTTGACAAGTGGCAAGCAGCATTTGCGCCACACAAGTGGTGGGCAATGACCATCTCCAACAAGAGAGAATCCAACCATTGGCCCTTGATGTTCAATGGCATTTCCATCACTGAATCCCCCACTACCAACATCCTGGGGGTTACCATTGACCAGAAACTGAACTGGGCTAGCATATAAAATATTGTGGCTACAAGAGCAGTTCACAGGCTAGGAATCGTGTGATGAGTAGCTCACCTCCTGGCTCCCTAACGCCAGTCCATCATCTACAAGGCGCAAGTCAGGGGTGTGATAGAATACTCCCCACTTGCCTGGATGACTGCAGATCCCAGAACGCATGAAGCTTGACAGCATCCAGGAGAAAGCAGCCTGCTTGATTGGCACCATATCCACAAACATTCACTCCCTCCACCACCAATGCACAGTAGCAGCAGTGTGTACAATTTACAAGATGTACTGCAGGAATTCACCAAGGCCGCTACCATCAAGAAGGACAAGGGCAGCAGATAGATGAGAACACCACCGCCTAGAAGTTCCCGTCCAAGCCACTCACCATCCTGACTTGGAAATATATCGCCGTTCCTTCACTGCCGCTGGGTCAAAATCCTGAAACTCCCTTCCTAACAGCACTGTGGGTATACCTACACCACATAGGCTGTAGTGGTTCAAGGCAACAGCTCACCACCACCCTCTCAAGGGCAACTAGGAATGGGCAATAAATGCTGGCCCGGTCAGCAAAGCCCATATCCTGTGAATGAATTTTTAAAAATGTTTTTTTAAGTTATTCCTCATGTTGCCTCTGATTCTTTTGCCAATCACCTTAAACCTGTGCCTAACTATTGACTCTTCAACCACTGGAAAAGTTCTGTCTTTATCAACTCCCTCTAAACCTTCCAAGATATCTGCGATCCTCCAATTCTGGCCACCCTTTACTTTAGTCACTTCTTCATTGATGGCTATGCCTCCCTAAACATCCCTACTAGGCTGATACAGGGGATAGCAGGACTGTCGTATAAGGAGGGATTGGCTCGTCTGGGCCTGTATTCACTAGAGTTTAGAAGAATGAAAGAGGATCTGATTGAAACGTATAAAATTCTAACAGGGCTAGGCAGACTAGATACAGGGAGCAAGTTTCCCCTGGCTGGGGAGTCTAGAACCAGGGGTCACAGTCTCAAGATAAGGGGCAGGCCATTTAGGGCTGAGATGAAGAAAAATGTCTTCTCTCAGAGGGTGGTCAACCTGTCAGGTTCTCTACCACAGAAGGCTGTGGAGGCTAGGTCACTGAGTATGTTCAAAAAAGAAATTGTTAAATTTTTGGATATTAGGGGTCTCAAGGGGTATGGAGAGAAAGTGGGAATATGGTGCTGAGATAGAGGATCAGCCACGATCATACTGAATGACAGAGCAAGCTTGAAGGGCCGAATGGCCTAATCCTGCTGCTAATTTCTATGTTTCTTTTCCTCTCTCTCCTCTAAGATGTTTCTTAAAACCTACCTATATTAGTTTCCTACATTACAATAGTGACTACACCTCAAAAAGTACTTCATTACGCACATACTCAACAGGGCCAGATTTTCCTGCGGAACGGAGGCGAGTCTTTTAAACTGCCCACTCTGGAGTCGGTCCACCGCTATTCCTGCCTCAATGGACAGCAGACTGATTCCAAGCCAATTAAGGTCTTAATCCTCAAAATTCTGCTCCCAGTAGACTGGTGACAGAGGTGGGCTTGTGACCTGGAATTGAACCGCCTCCTGATTCCCTCTTCAGGGCGGGGAGAAATCCAGCACAGGGAGTAGGATGAAGCAGGAAATGGAACAAGAGTGCTGGTGTATATCACAAATAACAAGTTGATGAAGCAAGTGGGGACAAGGCTCAATGTAGCAAGTTCAGAGAGAAAGTGAAAGGAAACAACAAGGGTAAAGGGTTTGAGGGGAGTCTGGTAGCTAACATAAAATAGTACCCTTTTAAATGCAAACAAATAGTAAAATTGCAGTAAGAGGAGTGGAGCAGATTAGGGGGCAAAAAGGAGACCCATGCATGGAGACAGAGGGCATGGTTGAGATATTAAATAACTCTGCATCCGTCTGTACCAAAGGAAAGGAAACAGGAGGCAATTCAGATTCTAGATGGACAAAAAATTGATAGAGGAGTAACTAGGAAGGTTGGGTGCACTTAATGTTGATAATTCACCAGGACTGGGTGTGATGCAGCCTTGGATGCTGAGGGAAATAAGAGTGAAAACTGCAGAGGTACTGACCATATCTTCCTTAGATACAGATAAAGATCCTTAGATAGGTTGTGCCAGAGGACTGGAAAATTGCAGTGTTCAAAAAAGGGGTCTAATGATAACACCTACAACTACACACTATACTCCAGAAAGCCAATCTTCACACACTTACATGACAAGCAAATTCTAACCCCATAATCACAGTTTCAGTTTGTGTCTGTTTATAAGGGCACAAGTGAATCCCTAGTTAATGCCCATCACCTGCATACAATCTTACCCTTGTGCCTTTGTCCTTTCAGGTACCAAAAAACTGCAACCTGGCCAAACATTGGTGGAAAAACACAGACAGTCATGATGAACACATTCCCACTTGCAGCCACCAGCTCAAATACTGACACTGAGCACAATTTAGCAGATAGTATAAAACTGGGATCAGCACATGCGCAGACACCTGGCATGAGTGGCCTCCAGCAAGGACAGGGAACAAGGATAGCGCAGGCATCAGCTCAGAGAGCATAGCGAGTTCTGCTGCAGAGGACTCAAATGAACACTTTGATGGGGCAACCCAAAAAAAAATACTCAGTGCATTGAGAACCCAGCCATTAACTCAATATCAAGCAGCATGGTAGAATCTGGGACCAACTTCGCACACAGACAAAACTTGAAGCCCATCCTTTCAAGCATTACAGTGGTGGCCAACTCCATTCACACTCATGCAAATGCAATCATGATGCAGCACCCAATAGGTGATATTGCAGCTTTTGTTAAAGCACTAGCAGCAGCCACCAAGTGTCTGACTGCTGAAGAGCAAGATCATATTTCTGTCATGCAATCTCTGAATGCTGACCTCATGGTTGTTGATTACAGTGTGCAAAAGGGCTTGTAGGGTAGCACAGCAGTCCAGAAATCTACACTCAGACCACTAGGAATGTTGAGGTGCTACCGTAGGGGAATTGCGGCTCCATGGAGAACAAATTGCTGTGCTCTCGCAGGAGGACAGATTCATCTCCCCATGTCCACCAGTACCGCTGCTGTTACCTGTCAACCAGCCAGCCAAGACTGCACTATTTATGCTTGGATGCTAGCAATCAGCAACCATGCCTTCTAGGCCCAGGGCCACATGGGATCACTCTCCAAGGCCATCTGCAGTCTCTTCCACTGAAAGGTAGCAGCCTTCCACCAGCCATGCAACAGTCACTGGAGTATTACTGCATAACAGAACCATACAAGGCAAAGGTACATGGAAGACAAACCATAAAGGAATCCACAAGGATTTCATTCATCAATTTGGTCTGGAATAATTTAATTGTGGTACTTTTATTGAGCATTGTGGTAAAGCAGATGCTGTGATCCAAGAGGGGGAAGGTAAGGTATGAGACTGTTGGGGAGTAGGGATTGGGGGTCATGGTTCCTGGTATCACCCTGGGATGAGCTCTTCATAGGCACAATGCCCAGAAAGGGGCAGTCTTGGTTGCTTCCTCCCTTCCTCCTCCAACATATGCTTCTGCACTTCAGCTGCTTGTCATATAGTTGGCTGCAAGGGCTGTCCCATCATGGTGGCAAGATTGCATTGCATTCTTGGACCATAATAAATCTTGACATCCACTCTGCCATGTACTGCAAGGTTTCTGCACAGCTGAAGCATTGTTTCAGAGTAGACCATGGTATCCAATCACATTTCATGTGGCAGTATGGCTTTCATTGTATTCTTGCTGCACACATGTGGAGCAGCTGGCCCTCGACACTCAGTAGCCATCCTTTGCTTTGTCATGGTGGCTCGAATGCAGACTGCAACAGAATGATGGCATTATGACTGCTGCCAGGATACCCAGTACTGAACTGTCCAAGCTCACATACTAACTGGACATGAAAGGAGTGGAAAACAAAAACAGAAATACCTGGAAAAACTCAGCAGGTCTGGCAGCATCGGCAGAGAAGAAAAGAGTTGACGTTTCAAGTCCTCATGACCCTTCAACAGAACTGAGTGAATATTAAGAGAGGGGTGAAATATAAACTGCTTTAAGGTGGGGGGGGGTGGTTGTAGGGATAAGCAAGCAGTGATAGGAGTAGATAATCAAAAGATGTCACAGACAAAGGAACAAAGAGGTGTTGAAGGTGGTGATATTATTTAAACGAATGTGCTAATTAAGAATGGATGGCAGGGCACTCAAGGTACAGCTCTAGTGGGGGTGGGGTGGAAAGACTAGCAGGACATACAAGATTTAAAAATAATGGAAATAGGTGGGAAAAGAAAAATCTATATAAATTATTGGAAAAAACAAAAGGAAGGGGGAAGAAACGGAAAGGGGGTGGGGATGGAGGAGGGAGTTCAAAATCTAAAATTATTGAATTCAATATTCAGTTCGGAAGGCTGTAAAGTGCCTAGTTGGAAGATGAGGCGCTGTTCCTCCAGTTTGCGTTGGGCTTCACTGGAACAATGCAGCAAGCCAAGGACAGACACGTGGGCAAGAGAGCAGGGTGGAGTGTTAAAATGGCAAGCGACAGGGAGGTTTGGGTCTTTCTTGCGGACAGACCGAAGGTGTTCTGCAAAGTGGTCGCCCAGTTTACGGTTGGTCTCTCCAATGTAGAGGAGACCGCATTGGGAGCAACGAATGCAGTAGACTAAGTTGGGGGAAATGCAAGTGAAATGCTGCTTCACTTGAAAGGAGTGTTTGGGTCCTTGGACGGTGAGGAGAGAGGAAGTGAAGGGGCAGGTGTTGCATCTTTTGCGTGGGCATGGGGAGGTGCCATAGGTAGGGGTTGAGGTGTAGGGGGTGATGGAGGAGTGGACCAGGGTGTCCCGGAGGGAACGATCCCTATGGAATGCCGCCGGGGGGGGGTGAAGGGAAAATGTGTTTGGTGGTGGCAGAAATGGCAGAGGATGATCCTTTGAATACGGAGGCTGGTGGGGTGATAAGTGAGGACAAAGGGGACCCTATCACGTTTCTGGGAGGGAGGAGAAGGCACGAGGGCGGATGCACGGGAGATGGGCCGGACACAGTTGAGGGCCCTGTCAACAACTGTGGGTGGAAAACCTCGGTTAAGGAAGAAGGAGGACATGTCAGAGGAACTGTTTTTGACGGTAGCATCATCCGAACAGATGCGACGGAGGCGAAGGAACTGAGAAAATGGGATGGAGTCCTTACAGGAAGCAGGGTGTGAGGAGCTGTAGTCGAGGTAGCTGTGGGAGTCGGTAGGCTTGTAATGGATATTGGTGGACAGCCTATCACCAGAAATTGAGACAGAGAGGTCAAGGAAGGGAAGGGAAGTGTCAGAGACAGACCATGTGAAAATGATGGAGGGGTGGAGATTGGAAGCAAAATTAATAAATTTTTCCAAGTCCCGACGAGAGCGTGAAGCAGCACCAAAGTAAACATCGATGTACCGGAGAAAGAGTTGTGGGAGGGGGCCCCATAAAGAGACAGGCATAGCTGGGGCCCATGCGGGTACCCATAGCCACACCTTTTGCTTGGAGGAAGTGAAAGGGGTTAGAGGAGAAATTGTTCAGTGTGAGAACAAGTTCAGCCAGACGGAGGAGAGTAGTGGTGGATGGGGATTGTTTGGACCTCTGTTCGATGAAGAAGCTAAGGGCCCTCAGACCATCCTGGTGGGGGATGGAGGTGTAGAGGGATTGGACATCCATGATGAAGAGGTAGCAGTTGGGGCCAGGGAACTGGAAATTGTTGATGTGATGTAAGGTGTCAAAGGAATCACGGATGCAGGTGGGAAGGGACTGGACAAGGGGAGAGAGAAGGGAATCAAGATAACTAGAATTGAGTTCCATTGGGCAGGAACAGGCTGACACAATCGGTCTACCGGGACAGTTCTGTTTGTGGATTTTGGGTAGGAGGTAGAAGCGGGCCGTCCGAGGTTGGGCGACTATCAGGTTGGAAGCTGTGGGAGGAAGATCTCCAGAGGAGATGAGGTCAGTGACAGTCCTGGAAACAATGGCTTGATGTTCAGTGATGGGGTCATGGTCCAGGAAGAGGTAGGAGGAAGTGTCTGCGAGATGACTCTCAGCCTCCGTGAGGTAGAGGTCAGTGCGCCAGACAACAACAGCACCACCCTTGTCAGCAGGTTTGATGACAATGTTGGGGTTGGACCTGAGAGAACGGAGTGCAGTAAGTTCAGAGAGAGACAGATTAGAATGGGTGAGAGGAGCAGGGAAATTGAGACGACTAATGTCACGCCAACAGTTCTCAATGAAAAGATCAAGAGAAGGTAAGAATCCAGAGGGAGGGGTCCAGGTGGAGGGAGAATATTGGAGGTGGGTGAAAGGATCCGTTGAACGGGGAGAGGTCTCCTGCCCAACGAAGTGAGCACGGAGACGAAGACGGCGGAAGAAGAGTTCAGCATCTTGCCGAGCCCAAAATTCATTGAGATGAGGGCGTAAGGGTATGAAACTAAGTCCTTTGCTGAGCACTGAATGTTCAGTGTCGGAGAGGGGAAGGTCAGGGGCTATAGTGAATACATGGCCGGGGTTGGGATTGGAAGATGGGGTGGGGACGGAGGGACAGGCAGGGGTGGAGGGTCCTAGATGGGTGTTGGTATCAATGAGTTGTTGGAGCTTGCATTCCTTAGCACTTGAGAGAAAGAGAAAAAGTTTCTTGTTGAGGCGTCAGATGAGACGAAGAATAAAATGAAACTGGGGGCTCGCGCAGCTTTGAAAAAGGGTGCAGCGGTGCTGCTGGAGGGAGAGGTCAAGTGTGTTCATATGGCGGCGCATGGCACTGAGTGTGGATCTCAGAATGTAACGGGAACAGCAGTCCGAGAAACGTTTTATGTCCCGGAGATATCTGTAATCCTGGGTGTGTTCGAAACAAGAGGGATGGAATTTCCAGCATCCGCAGTTTTTTGTTTTTATCTCTGAAGGGAGTGGAATTGCTTATGGTTTCGGTGCTAAGCAGAGTAGGTATGCTGTGCCTGCAACGCAATGTGAGCATAATCAATGATACTATGCACCATCGGGAAGCATACAATCCTGACGAAGATGTGTGTTCACTCTACCTGTTTCCATCTGGCAAGAGAATGAAATACAGTTCTCTCACTGAAAGCCTCAGTGACCTCCCTTATGCAATCATGGATGGCAAACTGCGAGAGGTTGCAAAATAAGTCCAAGCTCCAGCTTCGAAGGATCTAGAGACATGAAAGTTCATTGACACTGTCAAATTCACAACCACTGGCAATATGGTCCTTTGCCCAGCTCTGGGGTTGGAGTTGTGGCTATAGTAAAGGATTGCAGATTTCAACAAGGATGTCCGTACACAAGTACAAACAACTCATGCAGTGTTGATAAAAACAAAAACTGCTGGAAATCCAAAACAAAAACAGAATTACCTGGAAAAACTCAGCAGGTCTGGCAGCATCGGCTGAGAAGAAAAGAGTTGACGTTTCGAGTCCTCATGACCCTTCAACAGAACTAGAACAACAGAACATGTATTGTTCCTCACTGGGGCTTGATTAAGAGAATTGATCCGTGAACTCACTGGGTGGATATGTTCTCTTGCTGACAGCTCATTCACCCACTCTCTTCAAACAACTGGTCCACATGCCCTTTACTCATTCTCCAAGTCACGTTATGTTCCAAGGGAGTTACCTTCCTGTGCACACATATCTGGGAGGAACTAGTATGTGCAGAAATCTTGGAAGTCCGTAAACGTCCTTCAATATTTGCCACACCACACCACGAAGACTTCTGCAACTTTAAACCATAAAAAGCACAAAGTGCTTGCAGAATCAAAGCAATCCTTAAAGGAAATCAAGTAGAAACTAACCTGCAAGTAGTTAAAGATACCTTTAAATTCAGCTACTCAGGGATCCTTCCTGCTGGTAAATGCACGGTCAGCTCTGCAAGATTAAGAGAGGCTGTAAGCTGAAGCATTGAGCCCCCAAATACAGCCTTGGCTTCAAATCAGTCCTGGGATGATTGTCATGATTAGTGTGCCTGTCCTGCATACTATTCAATGCACATGTCAACACTCTCGCCAGCTTGATTCACCCCAAAGGTGCGCATTCAAGTGATTTCGGAGCTCTAAGGGCATTCAATGCCCAAAAATTCAGGGCAAACAATCACAATTTCTCAGCCTTAACTTCTGAGTGACCGACTCAACCTCACAGGAGCACCTTTAGTGGGCCAGCAAGTCAGCTTTCCATTTGATATTTCCTGTGGCATCTGTATTAATGATTGCTAATGAGTGCCAAATATTGCACCAGAACTGCATACCGTAGATTGAAACTTTGAACTCTTTTCATGTAGAACCCATAGAAAAGGCTTCCAATCCAAACAGTTTGACCTGCATTTGAAATCACATACCAGAGGTGAAGGTCCATTTTCTAACCCACTGAAGCACAAATAACAGTTTTGTAAAGCTACTCTTGGGAAAAGGTGTGTCTCAAGTTCTGGTTACGTGACTTCAGATACATGCCAAAATTCACTCACAATGGGCATCTTATGTGAGAGGAACACTTCAGGATGAGGAAACTTCAAGCTTCCCTGAACTGAATCCTGGTAGCTACACAATGCCAATTACTTTTTAGTGGGTACATTAATGCATGCAAGTATTGTTTCAGATATCAAATGCCTAACCTATCATGACCCTGTCTGTCAAAGCATCTTGCACAATATGATGAAACAATGTTATTTTGAAAAGCTGAAATAGGGGCTTTTGTCTTTACCAGAGGAACAGTTTTATTCATTTTTTCAAGGCAGCAACACAATATTTTTACGTAAAATGAACTAAAAACTGATGAACAAAGAAAAAACTGTGAATGAGTCCACATCACTACCTACAGAAACTAGATTTTTATGCCCACTGTGGTTAGGAATAAAAATATAACCAAACCTAGGAAATCAGCTGTAGGTACATATACACAACTATAAGTACTTACAGATCCAAGGTGTTAGATTGTCATAGAGCAAAGATGTTTCAAGCATTAGAATATTCTATTTTTTAAAATTTTAGGATTTAAGCTATTATACATGGAAGAGAACCATGCTTAAGTCTGAAAATCCCAAAACTTAACATTTTCAAATCAAACTACTTAGAAATGGAAAAAGAAGTTGCCCTTCCTTCCACTTGATGTTAGATCACTCATTTGAAAATGCTGCACCTCCACCTCCACAAGGTTTAAAAAAAATGCTCCTTCTGATTGATAGAGTTTACTTGTGATATTCAATTCACTGTGTCAATATGTTGCGATTTCCCAATTAAAGCCAAAGTCTTCTGATAGTAAACATTTGCTTTTGCTCTGCAAAATCATACTTGCTTGCAGGAACATGCAAAATTTGAAAAAATCAGAAAGCCAAACTATGATCCATTTTTGTTTGTGTCTTGCTTCTCTGGAGCCATTTTAACTTCATGTTATGGTCTTATTAACAGACCAGTGGCACCGGGACCAAGGATTTCTGATCAACTCAACGTTCTAGAACTGAGATTAACAAAGAATGGCAAGCACTGGAGTCCTGTTATGCTACATAGTAAATAAGGAGCATACACTGCTTAAATATCAGTTGTAAACCAAACAAACTTTTTCACACAGAGTTTAAAACAAATCATCACCTTAAACATTTGAAATTTCATTCAAGATTCCTGTTAAATCAGCAGTTTGAGCACAAGCATGGTTTTGGCTACAGTCAAGTTTGAAGAAGTGCTATTTTATGTTGTGTAACTTTATCACAGTTAATTATTTTTGTTGATTGCAGTAAGAACAACTTAACTATTCAGGGATAAAGTTACTTGCTCTTCTGATTCAACATTAATTCATGTCCACATTTACATGGAAACTGTAATCAAGTGGACTGGATTGTTATGTCTCTCCAACTGGATTGTTATGTTCATTTAGCTCAGTAATGAATTTTATCAAACTCCTGGGTGCAAACTGCAGTAAACCAAGGCATGAATGCTAAAGGAGACAGGGGGGATGCTCCAGAATACAGGAAAGAGGCATAGGATGGCAAATCATTGGTCATTGCAGTAGTGAGATGGGGCTTCCAAGATCTTCTGTTAATGGGAGTGGTGTGCTGGGAGTATGGAAGTGAGTGATGGGAGCATGCTCTTGTGATATGAAAACACTCGGGTGGTGGTGGCAAGCTGAGCAAACCATTAAAGGTAGGAAGGAGAGTGATGAATGTGGAAAGCACTGGAAGTGGATCTTAGTGGAACAAAGGAAGAGAGTTGCATGATGCCATGGAGAATAGCAACACATAAGTTTTATGCATGTCAGAAACAGTAGAATTGAAAACTGCTCGACAGAGTAATGTTACACAAGATACAGCAGGACACTAAAAACGCATACTCATGAAGTGTTAGGTGAGAAGATGCACATTTCTCATTTCGAATGTCATCACATCATTGTAATAATAAAAATACAGTTGTGAAATACAATTCAGTAACAAATAACTAATTTTAATCCAGAAATATAAATTGTATCATACTCAAGCACATCCGTTCACTAAACTTAGTAATGTGAGACAGGTAGTAGAATTCTTTTAAGCTACGTTCATTTTTAAACAGAAAATTTGGAGTTACTTGGCTGGAATCAAACTATTAGTGTATGCTGTGCTTTCCACCATGCACATCAGATCAAGGTTTCTAACAATAGGTTTGGGGAGAGATCACAGCTGAGTCAAGGGGCACAGTATAACAGACTGGCTAGATGAGAATGCCAAGTGAACAGGCAAAAATAAACTTAGGGACAAACTAGGTTCTCTTATTTGCTAGTCTCAAATTGTTTGCTTTAGGAGTACAACAAATCGGGGCTTGAAATAAAAACAGAAAATGCTGGAAAAACTCAGGTGCTGCCAGGCCTGCTGTGGAGACAAAAACTGTTAATGTTTCGATTCTGTGTGACTCTTCTTCACAGCTCGAGTCACCTAGGCTATGACATAATGCATCATCAATTTGAACATATATTTGAACATCAATTTGAAATATTCTGAACAAGAAATAGGTGTTGAGTTTTTAATATTTGGAAACACAGGAACAGAAATAGGTTGTTCCACCTTGAGCCTGTTGTGCCATTCAATTTCATCATGGCTATCTTTACCTCAACTCAATTTACCTGCCTCGAGTCAGAGTCACTGCAACACAGAAGGCAGCCGTTCGGCCAGAAAGCCCATACCGACTCTCTGTTCAGCAACCCAGTCAGTCCCATTCCCCCTACACAAACCCCAGAGCCCTGCAAGTTTATTTCCTTCAAGCGCCTATCCAATTTCCTTTTGAAATCATTGATCTTCTCTGCATCCACCATTCTCGTAGGCAACAAGTTCCAGGTCACTACCATTTGCTGCTTTAAAAAAGGTTCCTCCTCATATTCCTCTGGACTCTCTTCCCTAAGAACCTTAAGTCAGTGCTCTTCCTTGTGCTGCCAGCCTTCCATTTCATCAAATGATGGTTTGCGCCATGGTGATCAATTCTGTGTTAAGAATCACTTGGTGCAGCTCAGGAGCCTCAATCTGGCATGGTAGTCTCCGCCGCATTTGCGACAGAGCAAAACGGTGGGCTGAGAAGGTTGCATGATTCACTGACCTGTTTGCTCTGTGTCCTCTTCTCGGCCATTGAGCTTCTCATTTCCGCATGCTTCTTCCAACGCCCTTCCAATCAGCATCCAGAGGTCTCAGCTGTCAATGACCATCTCCCAGCTGTCAGTGTCTGCCATCTTCATATCTCACTTGTAGATGTCATTGTGGCGGAGATATTGACACCCAGGAGGTCATGACCCAGTGGCCAGTTCACCGTACAGGGTGCACACAGTCGTCATCCAGCCAATAAATATGGCAGGCTGGCACAAATGTCATTGGGTTAGAAGTGTATGCTGATGGAATTAGCATGCTCCAGGACCTCAAAGCTGGTGACCTTATCCTGCAAGACATGCCAAGGCAATGCCTGAGACAATGAAGGTGGAAAGTGTTCAGCAGATGTTGCCCAGGTATCACACCTGTAGAGGAGTGCGCTGAGGATAGAGACTTGGTTCAATATTCTCAGTCAAGCTGCTGTTGTTCCACACTTTTGTACTCAGCTGTAGCTCTTGCAATACTTACTGTGATTTCAGCATCCAATGACAAAATGCTAGTTACTGTAGCCTAGATATATGTGAAGCCAACAATAACTTCCAGTGTCACATTGTCAGTACTGAAAGATGGCAGTATGCTAATATCCTGGACCATGGTATTTGTCTTCCTGACGATAATGGTCAAGCCAAACTCTTCACAGGCGCGAAAGTGTTGGTTCATTTGCCGCTGAAGGTGCTCCTCGGTATGGAATTCTTGCGCAAAGTCATAAGATGGAACAACTCTCTCATGAGGACTTGGTGCACCTTTGGTCTTGGGTCTCAGGCGAACAAAGCTCAACAGTTTTCCATCAGTTCTGGTATGTAAGTTAACAGCCTCTGAAGATGACCTGAAGGCATACAATAGCAGCAAAGAGAAGAATATGCCAAAGAGTATCGGTGCCAGACACAACCAATTTGATCCCACTGCGGATCTCAAAGGGTTCCGATGCTGTCCTGTCATAACTGACCTTACCCCATCATGTTGTCATGGAAAGAGGATATCATACTGAGCAGCTTTGGCAGGCAGCTAATTTTCTCCAGCAGCTTAAACAGACTGCCTTTGTTCTGGCCAAATGACCTGGTGAGATCAATGAAGGCAATATGTAGAGGTCTCCTTTGTTCATGACATTTCTCACAGCTGCCGGACTGAGAATGTCACATCAATTGTAGATCTTCCAGTTCCGAAACCACACTGGGATTCAGGGTAGATGCGTTCAGCCAAGATCTGTAGTCTGACATCGGCAGCAAGGGCAAATAATTTCCCCACAATCTCAGCAGGGAGATGCCTCAATGGTTGTTGCAATTACTGCAGTCAACCTTGTTCTAGTACAGGGTCACAATCTTTGGATCACACATATCCTAAGGCATTGTCTCCTAAGGCACTATCCCCTTCAGCCAACAGAGCCAGAGAGGTTTGTGCAGATGCTGCAAGAGTGCTGGTTTCCCGTGCTTGATGAGTTCAGGTGGGATAGCATCAGCACCTGAAACTTTGCCCATGGCAAGTGCATCAATAGTTTTGCTAAGTTTCTCCACTGTGGGTTCAATACCCAGCTCTGCCATATCAGCCAAGCTTTCCAAGGTGGGTAGAGCTTCCTCAGTGACAGTGTTCTCCCTAGAGTACAACTCAAGACAGTGTTCCACCCAAATCTTCAACTGTTTTGCAGTTAGTGGTGGCTTCCCCTGCCTTAGTTTTCAATGGAGCCATTTTCTTTGCTGATAAACCGGTTGCTTTTTTGATCCCTTCATCCATGCCCCTAGCATTCTCTGCATTGAAGGATAGCTGGATATTCTGGAAGAGGTATAACAGTAGTCACTGACACATCACCTCATAGTCTGCTGACTTTACTTCGAGTGGCTCTTAGTACATTCAGAGTTTTCTCAGTCAGATCTCTTGTAATTAATGACAGTGGAGTGCTTGGCTTCAATGACAGGTTCCATCGCAGTAATGTTAAGCCTCAAACCAGTCAACATTTTTCCACTCTTGCTTCCCATATATTGAGAGTGCAGTATTGTACATGGTGTCTAGAAGTACGTTCCATTTTACTCTGTACTCTGAGAATGCCTGTGAGCACCCGATCAATTGAGTCTTGGAACTGTTGCTTTTTATTTGGGTAGGTGGCATGGCTGAAGTTGATACAAAGATGGCTTTTCTGCTTTGGATGGAAAAACTTCAAGGGTTACATTCTAGCCCTGGTGCATGTCAGGGAGTGATCTATAACACAGTCAACACTGTGGTAGCTGCATATGTTCAGAATGCTGTTCAGAGATGTTTTAGTGATGATCAGATCCAGCTTGGTCTTGGATTTCTCCAGGGCACCCAATGGTATGGTTTGTTCCCAAAAGTGTTAGTTACATAAAATTTGTGGTTGTAGCAAAGCTCAAGTAGTGTCTGTCCGTAATTATTTATCTTTCAACACCATGATGTCCAATGCGCCATGCCTCATGGTCCAGAGCCAAATAACAAGTAGTGTTGAAATCCCCCAGTAGGTAAAGATGTTCTGACTTAGGGGTTCTGCTGATAATAGTGTGAGGTTGCTCATAGAACCAGTCTTTCGCCTCTTTACCGGAGAACAGTACTGGTGCATAGATACTGATTAGGTTAACTGGCCCTGTTTCATTTAAGAGATGGATGGAGAAAACACATACTGAACCATCTTGGTGAAGTGGGGGTGAAAAAAGGGTTCTATCCTCAAGAGTAGTAAGTTCCTTACGGCAAAGCCTACACCTTGCTCATGCGTTTCTTCTGAACGTGTAATGCTTTTCTTTCAGTGATCCACTCTTGGCAACCCTTTTAGGGAAGCTATGTTCAGCCTAAAATGTTCCATGTTGATTACTGCTGCCTTACATGCATTACCGACTGACTGCAAATTGTCTTGTCAATCCCATATTCATGGTCCTGAAGTTCCAGCTTGCCAGTTGAAGAGTTGGCATTTTCAGTCTTTTCATTTGTTTCCTGATGTGCAATGGATTCCGCCAACTTGTTCAACATAAATTCAAAATTTCACTATGCAGAAGCAGCAAGGTAAATATATATATTATTTCTGTAATTTATTTACACAATGAGAATAAGTTAATTTGCTATCATAGCTTCAACCACCACCTGAAGACCATTCACCTGAAAATAAAATGTTAAACATCCTTCAACCTTAAAGGAGATCAAAGGTATGATCATTAGCATGCACCATTATAAGTATGCAGTTACTGCAATTCACTACACTGCCGACATTTCTAAAGCCAAATTGCAATGAACAATGGTTTATTTTATCCAAAAAAAAACCAAAAGGGAGGTGTGAAGAAATGCTTTTATTCAGCAAGTTATGATCTGGAATGAACTGGCTAAAAGAGCGGTGAAAGCAAATTAATAGTAATTTTCAAAAGGGAATTAGATGTATACTTAAAAAGGAAAAACAAATCAGGGCTATGGGGAAAAAGGTGGGTGTGGGACTAATTGGAAGGTGCCTTCAAAAAGCCAGCACATACAGTGGCTTCATTCTTTGCTATATGTTTCTGTGAAATTATGCTGAGCCACTTCAACAAAGATTTTGGGAATGACTGTTGAGGTTAAGGACTTGACATTTGTGTTTTGATAACTCAGTTAGCCAATGTTATCCAAGCCAATGAAGAGCAGCCCACCTACAATCTCATGAGAAACGTTGACTTGTTGGCTGACATGCAGGAGTTTAGCATGTCAGAGTCAAAAGAAACGCTCCATTCAAACGTCTGTCATAGCTGCCTCTGTATTCCTGATAAAACTGAAGCATTTATTAAGTGTTAACAGCGAACTAATTGAGATACATCTGAACTCTGTCTTCAGCCTACCACATTTGCCAATGAAAGTACAAATGCCTTTGTGGCAGAGACACAGTCACTTTAAAATGAGACAATTAGTGTTCAGTGCAATTGTTAAAACCATATTTACCTTTAGATTTGTCACCCAATTGACTATTTTTAAGAACATGAAGTCTGGATGAAAGCAACAAAAGGCTACAAACAAGGTAATCGATACTAATTTACAACTGCTGGAGTTTTAAATGGAAGAATCAAGGGACAATAACAGTCATGCTCCATATAATTTGACAGCTATCATTGGATGCACACTGCTTTAGTACATGAATTCATAACTCATTTTAATGGAAACAGCTTTTGAAAGTCTGTACACATTGCTTCATATCCAATTACACTTTGAAGAGATTTCTGCAAAACAAAAATACTTTCAGATGCTCCACTAGTGTATCAAAGCTGTATTAAATCACCTCAACAGTCAAGTTCTCTTTTGAATGTTGTGATATTAGCTAAGGCTCGTCAAAATGCATGGCTTTCAGTGGAACACACAACACTGGCCTTTCAGACACAGCCCTTCATCTGACTTGCTGGGCAATTTCAATATTTTCTGATTTTGTTTGAAATTTGGAATTTTCTTCAACATTATTCTTAGCGCACAGTAACAAAATGCAATATCACTTCTTGCTATTTTAGCAACGGTGAAAAATTTTCTGTTAGCCAGGATAGCATGTTCTTAAATCAGAGTTTTCTCAGAACACACATTTTTTATGGCATCGGCTTTCAAGATTATGTCTACATGAGCGTACTATCTGTAGAATTCATTTTTGCTTACTTACTAGCATGGTTCCTTTGTTGCTCTACATCAACAAATGTTTTCTACAATAGTACGTTTTCCCCCCTTCAGAAATGGGGGGGGGGGTGGAGTGGAGGAGGAGGAGAGGAGGTGGGGGAAGAGAGGCATTCCTGAGAGGGTGTCATTATTTGTAGAGAGTCCCTCTAGGAGTGTGTCATCATTTACTATGGTTTGCAGAGCAAAGAAAAAAATGAAAACTAATGCAGTCCAGTTATCCAGTGGATTGGATTTTGCAATCAGGAGCGAAGCATTGCCACTTGCTGCTGACCTTGAGGAAAATTTCCCACAAAAGCCTACTGATCTCTGAAGTGTGGTTTCTCCTTTCCTGACGGTAGTTTAAATCTGACCACCAAGCTGAGAGAATAGCTTGGCACACAGCAGCAGTAACATTAGGAAGCAGGTAGGCAGCGAATCACGTTGAAACATTCAAAAACAGCAAACCAGAAAGTTAACAACAATTAACATCCCTCACTTGAATTTTCAGATAGTAAAACAGGTGAGTATGATTGGAATTGTAAGCTAAAATAAACAAACTTGAAAAAGTTAAATAGTTTTTTTTTTAAAATGAAGAAATTTGACATTCCACAAATACAAAATATCCTATATGCTGGGCCAATGATGGTGATTAGCACTAATTATGACATTAGAATGCTGTTCAAAATCCAACTTTAAGGGTTTCTAACAGTGAAACGAACAGCATTCTGGGCAATATGCGGGTTTGATATTTGGGACAAAAAGTGGTAAGTAACATTTGTGCCACACAAGTGACAGGAAATGACCAGCCCCAACAAGAGAGAATCTAACCATCTTCCCCTGACATTCAATGGCATTGCCAACATCAACATCCTGGAGGTTACCATTGACCAGACACGGAACCAGACCAGCCAAATAAATACTGTGGCAACAAGAGGTCAGAGGCTGGGAATTCTATGGCTAGTAACACATCTTCTGATTTCCTGTCCTGCCCACAAGGCACAAGTCAGGAGTATAATGGAATGCACTCCATTTGCCTGGATGAGTACTACTCTAACTCAAAAGCAGCCTGCTTGATCAGAAGCCCATCCACCAACTTAAAAATTCACTTTTTCCACACATTCACCAGGATCATTGGCAGCAAATTCTGGATTTCCACATTATTCTGCACATCTGCAAACTCCTAAAGTTGCTGTCAGTTTCAGTGGAGCAATGATGACGCTGAACATGGCCAGTTTTCACCATCATCACTATCGCAAAATCCAGGCCAGTGTCAATCACAAGCAGATGATATAAAGCACAAACCATTCTCTAAAGAGAGTTCCAGCAGTTCATTCCAGAGCAAAAGAGTGATTGCAATTGAACTGAAATACCCTTACTTTTCTTGTAACTATACTCATTTCATCCTTTAAGGAACAAATTTTCGCTTCAAAAAGCAAGCCAAGAGATCAGAGTCCAGGTGTAAAAGAGTGAGGGCAGACCAAAGGTTCAAAAAGCACACAGGAGCTAAATCAAACAGGAAAAACCAAGAAGTGACATCTATGACACTACAAACAACAGTGAGAGCAGGAAAACAAAAAACACAGGCCAGGTTGACTATATTGGTAAGCTTTCTAGAAATTAAGACTTGATCGATATTCATTAGTATAAAAACTAAAGCCAATTTGATAATTTATCATAAAATCAGTGCTCAATTAATCAGTTATAAGGGATAAAAAGTAAATAATAAGAGATTAGCAAAATTAAGGAAGTCTGAATTTCCCAGTGACCTGTAATCCAAGGTTTGAGATAAGTAAAAACTTTTCAGTTAACTTCTGTACAATAAGGACATGAACATTGAGCTGCTTCTCTTGTTCTAAGTAGCTGGAAACTCTATTTAAATAGGAAGTTCAGTAGTCCAATAAATGGAGACATGGCAGGGCAGCTCAAACCAAGTGCACATCCTATTCCATTTGGGAACTCCAGGATGCTTCGCACGTCTGGATAACAAAATGTGCAGGAAGTGCCATCAGCTGCAGCAGCTCAAGCTCCAGGTTTTGGAGCTTGAACTGCAACTGGCATTGCTCAGTGCACCCTTGAGTTTGAGCGCATCGTGAATAGCATCCATAGATTAAAGGATATGCAGGCACAGAGAGAATGGATGATGGTTCAATGAGGAGTGCAGCCAGAGGTAAGTCCACAGTACCATGGCTAGTACAGCAGTACAGGAGTGCACGTTGGCAGGCCAGGAAACAAGGAAGATTGAAAAAGCAATAGTGATTAGGGATTCGATAGTTCAGGGAAGAAATAGGGTTTCTCCGGCTGCAGATATGAGCCTAGGATGGCATGTTGCGTTCCAGGTGCAAGGGTCAACAACATCATTGAATAGCTGCAGAACACAGAGAGGGGAACGTGAACAATCGTGGCTCATATCAGTGCCAATACAAGCAGAAGTGGTCCTGCAGGCAGTGTTAAAGGGTGCCAGGAAGGAAGCCAACAAGCAGGGCTTCAAAACAAATTTTGAGTATGGGACAAGCAACTGGAGTGCTCTGGAGTGCTGGAGTGCTCTGACACTCCTCATTTAGAAGGCTGCATTCCTAGCAGGCTTTAAGACTGCTAGGAACAGTGCTAAGTTCAGGGTTCCAGCCAGGAGTGTAATGCTGCCAAAAGCACCGCTCCAGCACCTCCTACTTAAAGGCTTTAATAGCCACCGCTGGAAGGTAAACTCTCCTTTGCTGATTGGCCGTCTGTACTGCTGCTCCATATCTGGCTGTGATGGCGGTGGTGGCTGGGGCAATGTGGCCGAAGGTCCAGCTGGGCCAATGTGGCCAGAGGTCCGACTGGGTCTGCCCGAGAGGCAGCAGGAGCTGGCGCTGCAGGGTCCGGAGGTGGAGGAGTGGGAGGGCGGCCTGGACCCTGGGCTATACTGGCTACCACTGCTCAATCAGTGGTAGCCACAGCAGCTGCCGCCTGAGCAGTGCAGCCCATGCCAGCTCTGAAGCCTGTTGCTCAGGTTAAATCAGCTGACTGGCCGAACTGGGCCACCCCGAGACAGTCACTTAACAGCCCTGAGAATGGGTGTCAGGTCAATATATATAACCTTTAATACCTTTCTATAGTGATATTTTCTGAGGATAATCCCTATATAACATTTAATAACCTTTATATATTGCTGAAAAAAAGAGACATGTCTAATCTTTTCATCTTGCATTAATCAGGACACTCGCAAGAATACCAATAAGGGGGAAAACAACAATTCATACTGTATGTGAAGAGAGTGCTGATTGGTTAGCAAGTGGCGTTGACATGGAGAATGCACCAGTGATGGTGACTGACAGTTAACTACCAAGCATTGTTTGAAATTTAAACCAGGCAGGTTGACCCCGATTGGTCAAGGCATTGCCCTCAGGAATGAGTCAGCGAATGGCTGTCACTTATTTTGTTTAGCTAAAACAGGTGCAGTGTGCGTACATGTTCTTTCTGCCTTCAAAGAACAAGGCCCTGCATATTAATATATGTAGCTTCCAGTGCACGCAAATGCACCAAGGTGCAAGCCCGACTCAACTGAATCCTTAGCAGATCGAGGATTATTTAGAAAATGTTGTTCAATCACGGAATCACACCTAATGTCCGACATTGTTTCGAGTTTTGCAAGCACATGCTGTTTGGGTTTAGTCTGTACCCTGCAATTGCAAACAACAGCCAGGACATGCTGTTTGAAATGAACTACCGGTCTTTGGGACATACAGTTTACATACCTAGCATCACACTGGCACTGAAATTCATATACCACATTACTCATTTGTGCGATAGGCAGAACGTTTTTTTGGCTTCACGGCAGCATCCTGTTAGTGACAAATGCCACTTGTATTGTAACTGCATAGTAGCAGCGGGCAACAGCTGGTTGCTCAACTTTTGAGATATCTTGCCCTTCCAGGGTAATGAGGTAGACTGGGCACTTTTCAGGGTTAAAAGTGACAACCTTAAGCTTGTTCATGAGTTTGCGTGAGAAACAGCTCAAAATGATCTGATCAGGAAATCCATTATCCTACAGGATGACTTTGGTGCACCCGATTGCAGCATCAAGCTTGCACGGTGAGCAAATGGCTCGGGCCCTAGTTACACAGTTGCCGACAAGACCAATCTTATAGTGTGTGGAACCGTAAGAATCCCAACACGTATATTGACCAGTGAAGGCAGGCTTGCGGGAGACCGTGGCAGAGAATCCCCTGACAGGTTTCTTAACTGGCACATCCAAGGAAAGGGAGTTCATTTGACTGCTCCATTTCAGAGGTGAATGAGAGCCAGGATGGAGCCCACTAAGACATGTCAGGAAGTTGTTACATGCAGCTGCAGATTTAAATATAGCAAACGCATCATCCACATATCGAAAATATGCAAGGGGTAGGAGGTTAGGTGTCATTCCATCGAAGGCACGTTTCTCATGGAACCCAACAAAGGTGCTTGCGAGAGCTGAGCCTAGAGGGGATCCTATGGCAACACCATCTATTTGGGCATGCATGTATCATTAAAACTGAACTCAAGTGCGCAAGTGGGTGAGTTCATAACCCTCATAGTTTTTCTATAATAATTATATACATATATGTATACATTGTGTGTGTATATACATATTAACCTTTTTATAATGTGGCAGCCAAAGCTGCCTGATCGTCTCAATGCGGCCTCAGTGCTTTCTTAGAGTTTAATAACTTTAATAACTGTATAATTTTATATATATATTTAATAACCTTTCTAAAAATATGGCAACTAAAACTCAATCCTCTCAATGTGGCCTCACAGTGCTTTGTTAGAGCTCTTTATTCTTTCATGGGATAGGGCATCACTGTCAATGCCAAGATTTATTCCAAAGAGGAGTCATATTGGTACGAAAATGTTAATTTTGCTTCTCCCTCCACAGAAGCTGCCAGGTTTTGCAGCATTTTGTTTTTATTCCAGCATTCATTGCCTTAATTGTTCTCGAGGTGGTGGTGGCGAGCAGCCCTCTTGACATCTGAATGTTAGGGTCAGGGTGAACATCTCGCTTACCTATTTCCAGGATGTTTCTTTTCACGGGGCAATGCAGAATTAGGGGGTACAAATTAAAAATAGATAGATCCCATTTAAGACAAATGAGGAGGAATTTCTTCTCGAGGGGCATTAGCTTTTGGAATTCTCTCCCAGAGAGCAGTGGAGGCTGGGTCATTGAGTGTGTCCAAGGCTGAGTTAGACAGATTTTTGATTGAAAAAGGGAGTCAATGGTTGTGGCAGGGGTCGGCAGGTAAGAAATGGAGTTAAGGCCATAACCAGATCAGCCGTGATCTTATTGAATGGCGGAGCAGGCTTGATTGGCCTAATGACCTACTCCTGCTCCTACTTCTTATGATCTTATATGCCCCACCTGGTTTTTCTTTCCACTGATCTCAGTGGAATCCACTCCATTAATTGTCTGGCTGGATTTTCAATCTGTTAGATTGGCATTGATTCCAGGAGTAACATATGCATGGTGATTTTACATATTAATGGCAACAAATAGAACTGGAGGGAAATCCTCTTGCAACCACATAAGGCTGTGCAACATGTGACGCAGAGGGCGCTGGCGCAGGAACCACGTCAAGTGTCTTCGGTGCTGCTTCATGCTCTCGTCTGGACCTGAAAAAATTTATTAATTTTGCTTCCAATTTCCACCCCTCCATCATTTTCACATGGTCCATCTCTGACACTTCCCTTCCCTTCCTAGAGCTCTCTGTCTCAATTTCTGATGATAGATTGTCCACCAATATCCATTACAAGCCTACTGACTCCCACAGCTACCTCAACTACAGCTCCTCACACCCCACTTCCTGTAAGGACTCCATATCATTCTCTCAGTTCCTTCGCCTTCATCACATCTGTTCTGATGCTACCTTCAAAAACAGTTCCTCTGACATGTCCTCCTTCTTCCTTAACCGAGGTTTTCCACCAACGGTGGTTGACAGGGACCTCAACCGTGTCCGGCCCATCTCCCGCGCATCCGCCCTCACACCATGTTCTCCCTCCCAGAAACATGATAGGGTCCCCCTTTGTCCTCACTTATCACCTCACCAGCCTCCGCATTCAAAGGATCATCCTCCGCCATTTCCGCCAACTCCAGCATGATGCCACCACCAAACACATCTTCCCTTCACCCCCATGGTGGCATTCCCGTAGGGATCGTTCCCTCCGTGACACCCTGGTCCACTCCTCCATCAACCCCTACACCTCAACCCCCGCCCACAGCACCTTCCCTTGCAACCGCAGAAGGTGCAACACCTGCCCCTTTACTTCCCCTCTCCTCACCATCCAAGGGCCCAAACACTCCTTTCAAGTGAAGCAGTATTTCACTTGCACTTCCCTCAACCTAGTCTACTGCATTCGTTGCTCCCAATGAGGTTTCCTCTACATTGGAGAGACCAAACGCAGACTGGGTGACCGCTTTGCAGAACACCTTCGATCTGTCCGCAAGCATTACCCAGACCTCCTTGTCGCTTGCCATTTCAACACTCCACCCTGCTCTCATGCCCACATGTCCGTCCTTGGCTTGCTGCATTGTTCCAGTGAAGCTCAACGCAAACTGGAGGAACAGCACCTCATCTTCCGACTAGGCACTTTACAGTCTTCTGGACAATTTTAGATCATGAACTCTCTCCTCCATCCCCACCCCCTTTCCGATTTTCCCCCTCCTTTTTGTTTTTTTCCACTAATTTATATAGATTTTTCTTTTCCCACCCATTTCCATTATTTTTAAATGTGTTTCCATCCATTGTTTTATCTCTACCTTTTAGCCTTTGTCGATTCCTTCACCCCACCCCACCCCCACTAGGGCTATCTGTACCTTGCTCATTCTGCTTTATACCCTTCATTAGCACATTCCTTTAGATAATATCACCACCCTCAACACCTCTTTGTCCTTTTGTCTGTGACATCTTTTGGTTATCTCCACCTATCACTGGCCCTCTATCAAACTCTTCTTGGTCCCCCCCCCCCACCCCCCTCCCCACTTAAACCAGCCTACATTTCACCCCTTTTCTATTTTTCCTTAGTTCTGTTGAAGAGTCATGCAGACTTGAAACGTTAACTGTGCTCCTCTCCACAGATGCTGCCACACCTGCTGAGTTTTTCCAGGTATTTTTGTTTTGGTCATGTGATTTCTACCTTTGTTACTGTGTGGGCAAGTTAAGCCAGAAGTTCCCGGAGTTTGAATTCAGGCTGGATGGTAAGCGTTGACTGGAATGACCGGAGCTCACAGATTAAGAGGTGGCAGAGTGTAAACCGTGCCCAGGGTCCAGGGCCTCATGCTGTTGTTGCTGAATGTTTTTGAGTCAATGTGCAACATCAGCAACAGCAGTAACCTTCCTGTACAGCTCCCTGACTAGATAAAAAAATAAAGACCATACAACTCCCTGCACACAGCTCTCACAAACAAGCACTGCAGGGTCCTGGAAGCTCAAGGTTCCCAGGATCTAGAGCAGCAAAAATATCCCCAAACACCCTGTGTTTGCCTAGTGAACATTAATTCATTGGCTGTGATACACAGTATTTGTTTGTGTTCCCTGCTAGTAGCTTTACATGAAATTTACAGCACCGAAAAAGCCATTTGGCCCACCTCATCTATGTTGGTGTTTATGTTCCACACAAGCCTCCTCCTAACCTTCTTGATCACACTCAATGTAATCTTCAGCTTCTTTCTTCCTCCTGTGTTTATCAAGCTCCTTAAATGCATCTATACTAGAATCAGAATGGTTACAGCACAGAAGGAGGCACATAGTCTGTTAGTTCTCTGCAACAGCAACTCAGCTAGTCCCACTGCTCGACCTTTTTCCTGTAGCCATGTAAAATCTTTTCAGTTCAAATAATTATTCAGTTCCCTTTTGAGAAACACAATTGAATCTGTCTCTACCACTCTCAAGCAGCGCATCCCAGATCCAAATCACTTGTTACATAAAGTTTTTCCTTATGTCACCTCTAGTTCTTTTGTTACTCACCTTAGGGTTCTTGACCTGCTGATGGGAACAGTTTCTCCCCATTTACAATATCCAGACCCCTCATGATTTTGAGCACATTAACAAATCTCCTATGATCCATGTCTTCTCCAAGGAGAAAAGCCCCAGCTTCACCAATCAATCTTTGTAACTGAAGTGTCTCATCCTCAGAACCATTCACCTCAATCTTTTCTGCACCCTTTTGAAAATCTTCATATCCTTCCCATTGAGGCTGAACCAGTGTTTTATGAACATTCACAACTTACTTGCTTTTGTACTCTGTGCCCCTATTATAAAAGCCCAGGTTTCAGTATAACTTATTAACTGCTTTCTCACCTGCCCTGCCACCTTCAATGATTTATGCACATATATGCCCAGGTCCCTCTGCTCCTGCATTTTCTTGAGAATCGTGCCTTTTATTTTATGTAATCTCTTCTCGTTCTTCTGACCGAAATGTATCATTTCACACTTCTCTAAATCAAATTTCATCTGCCAGGTGTCCACCCATTCCACCAGCTTGTCTATATCCTCTTGAAGCCTATCGCTATCCTCCTCACAGTTCACAATACTTGCAAGTTTTGGATCATCACCAAATTTTGAAATTGTGCCCTGTATACCAGGGTCTAGGTTATTCATTCATGTAAATCAAGAAAAGCAGTGGCCCCTCTATGTACCATCCCCCAGTCAGAAGTGAGTAATGTTTTCTGTGATTCATGTTTTTAATAGGCTTGAATTAAATAATTAAACTGTTGCATAATGAAATTCTAGCTATGCTAAAGACTAATGATTCAAAATTATCACATGGTTAGAAATAAAATGCCCACTGGCACTAATATTTTTCACATAAAAAGCACAATTTTGTTATGGAATAGTTCTGACTTTTGGGGACACAAATGATTAAAACATAGAAAAACATAATAGCAGGTTTAGAAATGATATGGCCAATACATTTCTTAGAGCTCCTGCACCTCCACATATGGCACTGTACCCCTGGTTGCAGCTTAAATCTGGTCGATGAAATTTCCAATGCCATTGTGATCCTCAGAAACAGCAAATATCTCATCATTCACCGCTACTGAGTTCCAAAAGTTGGGCCAGTGTCCCCAGTTCTGGTCACCACACTTTTGGAAGTATGTGAAGGCATTAGTGAGGGTGCAGAAAAGATTCACAATGTTCCAGTAATGAGATCCTTCAGTTATGGGGATAGGTAGGAGAACTGGGGCTGTACTTTTCAAGGAGAAGGTTGAGTGGAGATTTGATAAAGATGTTCAAAACCAAGAAGGGCCTGGACAGCGTAGATAGGGCAAAACTATTCCCATTGTAGGATTTGGACCAGAGTACACCAATTTAAGGCGATTGGCAAAAGAATCAACAGAAGGAAAATCTTTTTCATGGAGCAAGTACTTAGGATTTGGGAGCACAGAGGACGCAGGTTCAACCAAGGCAAAAGAGAATTGAATAATATCTGAAAATAACTTATGCAGGACTAAAGGGAAAAAGCAGGGGAGTGGGATTAGGTGAGTTGCCCTTGCAGAGAGCCAACAGGCCAAATGGCTTCCTTCTGTGCTGTAACCATTCTTTGGTTCGATGAAAAACAATTTTTTTTAATACATGTAGCATTCATTGTTTTAACTGAACCTTTAGGATCAATTAAGATTCATTTTAAAAGTATGCGCTCAATTTCCCCATAAAAGGCTGTCAGATAAATTCAATGATCCGCACCATTAACAAGGGGCTACAATGAGAATTATGACTCAGAGGAGGAAAAAGATATTGTACTTTGACAAGGGGGTTATTAGAATATGGAATGCTTTATAACTGACGATTGAGGCAGAGCATATATTGATTGGATAAGGATTTGAATACAAAGGACATAAATGGTACAGGGAGCCCTCCCCTCCCTGCTCCCACTGGGTCAATACACCACATGATGCATTGTGAAACCAAGCAAAACAAGCTAGTATCAAATTAAATCCCTGTTGTGTACAATAGATAACATTTATATTGTGGTCTTGCTGCAACAGTGTATTTGACTTCTCCCATTCTGGAACAGGGAGAAAAAATGTTTAATTACTTATGCATAATAATGTTTTCGAAAAAAGTTAAAAATCTTATTCCAGTGTACTGAATAAGATATTTCCTGATTGGCAAAATCACTCGTAAACAATGTTTAATTGTTAGCAGATATGGTGCATTCTGTTTGTTTGCTGCATTCAGATCCTGATTGTTATTAATGGGTTAGTGCTCCACAGTTGGGTGGATATACAACAGAGGGCACTGATTAGTCAATTGTAACTATGCTGGCAAGCATGTGCAGGTAGGCACACCAATCAATAAAAGAGCACTTTCACTCTGGCCTGGGTATTGAGGCTATGTTGGTGAGCACGTGTCACACAAACTTACTCTGGCCCTTGTTTTGAGACAGCTTTGGAAATGACACTAAGAAAAGAACTGAAGAGGAAAATCAAGAATTAAGATGAATGGACAGATGCATTCACCTTCATCCCAAATTTATTCGGTCTCCGTGTGTTTCATTTGCAACTAGAAATTCACCAACAAGAAAAAATCAAATCTTCCAAGAGGCATTTCGCTAAAAGACAAAGCAATTTCACCAAAGTTATCTAGCTAGAGAAGCCCAAAAGAAAACAGTACAGGAACTGAAGAACAAGGCAGAGAAATCTAGGAACATGTTCACTCGGTGGGTGAAATCATCAGGTAGCTCAACTATTGCTAGTTATGTGGCTGCTTAAGAGACTGTGAAATGAGGAAAGCCTTTCGCAGACAGCGAACATGCAGAAGAATACTTTAGCAAAGTTTCAGAGCAGCTGTGCAATGATTTTAAAAACAAAAAATTATTCAAAAATTAAAGACATTTCTTGATCTGCAAAGGCCATGAAGGACAGAATAGTGAAAGTGGCCACAGATGTAACCATGCAGAAAATTGAGGATACAAATTCAGCTCCAAGGTGAGCAAGTGGCTTCGATTATAAATTTCATAAAAAGTTGTCAATTGAACAATTAAAGTTCATATATAGTCCTACTTGAAAATGAAAGACAGCATACTTGCCAGATATCAAACTCCCAAAAAAAGCCAGCAGCAGAAATTGTTTTAGAGGTTTTTATTTCTTTAAAGGAAGGAGACAATGCTAATTGTCTTGTTTTGTTTTAAACTTTTATTAACTGTCCTTGTGAGAAAGCGTCAATTAGAAACTTGTCAAAATTAATTCCTCTTTCATTGCTATTATACATATACGTTTGAGTGTCTGTAAAACAGCGTTGCATAAAAATCCACAAATGTGTCTGGTGGTGGTAAAGAGTAAAGAAGGTGCTGATAGTGGCACAAAGGTAAGATAGCAGAACAAGGGTCAGTAATCTGTGAAAACAAAACTTAAAAATAAGTGACAGATAGCCCTGTGGGATGAGCAGAGGTTTTGGGAAGAAGTGATGAAAAAAATAATAATTTTAAAATATATTAAAAAATAAATAGAAGTTAGATTAAAAAGGAGTCAAAAGGGAGGAGAGAATTCATACTTTGAAGTTGCTGAGCTCAATGTTAAATCCAGAAGGCTGTAAGGTGCCCAATCAGAAGATGAGGTGCTGTTCTTCCAGTTTGCATTGGGCTTCACTGGAACATTGCAGCAGGCCAAGGACGGACATGTGGGCATGAGAACAGGATAGTGCATTGAAATGGAAAGTGACAGGAAGGTCTGGGTCATGCTTGCGGGCTTACAGCTCCATCCCCCACCAGGATGGTCTGAGGGCTCTCCGCTTCTTCATTGAAGAGAGGCCCAAACAATCCCCATCCAGCGCCATCCTCCCCCACCTAGATGAATTTGTTCTCTCACTGAACAATTTCTCCTTTAACTTGTCTCACTTTCTCCAATTAAAAAAGGGGCTATGGGTCCACGCATGGACCCCAGTTATGCCTGTCTTTTTGTGGGGTATGTGAAACATTCCTTGTTCCAGTCCTACTCAGGCCCTCTCCCACAAATCACCTTTCAGTACATTGATGACTCTATCAGTGCCGCTTCAAGCTCTCATATGGACCTGGAAAAATGTATCAATTTTGCTTCCTATTTCCACCTCTCTCTTTCCTTCACAATGACCATCTCCGACACTTCCCTTCCTTGACCTATCTTCATTTCTGATGAAAGACTGTCTACCAATATTCACTACAAGCCCGCCGACACCCACAACTACAGCTCCTCACCCTGCTTCCTTTAAGGACTCCATCCCATGCTCAGTTCCTCCCCCTCCATCACATCTGTTGTAATGATGCCACCTTCCAAAACAGCACTCCTTTTACCTTAACCGAGATTTCCCCTCACTGTGGTTGAAAGGGCCCTCAACCACGTCCAACCCATCTCCCGCACCTCTGCCCTCACACTTTTCTGTCCCTCCCAGAACCATGAGAGGGTCCCCCGGTCTTCACTTTTCACCCCACCAGCCTCCACATTCAAAGGATCGTCCTCTGCTATTTCCACCAGCTCATGCATGATGCCACCACCAAACACATCTTCCCCTCTCCCCCCAACACCCCCCCTTCTGCCGAGACCGTTCCTTCTGTGAAACCCTGATCCACTCCTCATCACCCCTAACTCATCCCCTTCCCTCAGCACAATCCCATGCAATCGCAGAAGGTGCAATATCTGCCCCTTTACCTCCTCCAGCCTCACCATCCAAAGCCCCAAACACTCCTTTCAGGTAAGGCAATACGTCACTTGCACCTCATTCAATTTGGTCTACAGTATTCACTGCTCCCAATGCGGTCTACTCTACATTGTGAAGACTAAACACGGACTGGGCAACCACTTTGCAGTACACCTTCACTCAATCTGCAAGCATGACCCCAACCTTTTTGTTGCTTGCCATTTCAACACACCATCCTACTATCATGCTGTTATGACACAGCTGATGGTAAATGCTGAGCTGTTTAAATCTCAAAGGGAAACTTGAAACAACTGTCACAACTAATTTTCAATTTGTACAAAATTTTGAGATGCGTGCCTTGAATTCAGTAGTAATAATACCGAGTCTTATAGGTTTATTGAAAACTAGATTAAACATTCATTAGAGAAATTATTTTAAATATATACATAGGTCTGCAAATTACTATGATAGTTTCTAAACCCTTTATCAATCTAACTCCCGATTACACTTTCGTTAAGGGAACAGTAAGACACACAGATTTTAAAAGATCCAGGCAAATAAACATGATACCCTGAACAAGTGGAATTCCAAGTGAGTTTTCCTAACTTAAATCCTTTGAAGACAGCAACTTGAGACAGAGATGCTGAAGGTTTTTCACACACTTGTAAGATCTTGAAATGCCTCCCCTTACACACAGCCCTTGCTCCTTTATACATATCTTCCTCTTTGAATGCAAATACCCATTGTTTCACTAAGTCATCAGACTTTATTGCCCTGATAATAAAACCCTCTCATAGCACTCAGTTTTACCAGTAATCTTTGAGAAAAATAAACACACCATTTCTAAACTTCACCTGGCTAGGTAACACATTTCACACCTCCTTTGAAAACAATCTATGATGGTTTATTTCAAAATGCAAATGTTCCCTTGACACCTGTGTTTCTAAACTTCCCCATGTTTATCTAATTAACATCTCAAACCTAACCTCTCTTTTTAGATCAATGCAACCAGACTAATACAATTAAGTCTTAAACACACATATCCCACTATAAGACACTTCCTCCTACCTCTCCCTGGACCATGACCCCACCACTGAACATCAAGCCATCGTTTCCAGGACTGTCACTGACCTCATCTCCTCTGGGGATCTCCCTCCCACAGCTTCCAACCTGATAGTCGCCCAACCTCGGACGGCCCGCTTCTATCTCCTACCCAAAATCCACAAACAGAACTGCCCCGGTAGACCGATCGTCTCAGCTTGCTCCTGCCCCACAGAACTCATTTCTCGTTATCTTGACTCCCTTCTCTCTCCCCTTGTCCAGTCCCTTCCCACCTACATCCGTGATTCCTCTGACACCTTACGTCACATCAACAATTTCCAGTTCCCTGGCCCCAACCGCTTCCTCTTCACCATGGACGTCCAATCCCTCTACACCTCCATCCCCCACCAGGATGGTCTGAGGGCCCTTAGCTTCTTCCTCGAACAGAGGCCCAAACAATCCCCATCCACCACTACTCTCCTCCGTCTGGCTGAACTTGTTCTCACGCTGAACAATTTCTCCTTCAACTCCTCTCACTTCCTCCAAATAAAAAGGTGTGGCTATGGGTACCCGCATGGGCCCCAGCTATGCCTGTTTCTTTATGGGGTATGTGGAACATTCCTTGTTCCAGTCCTACTCCGGCCCCCTTCCACAACTCTTTCTCCGGTACATCGATGATTACTTCGGTGCTGCTTCATGCTTTCGTCGGGACTTGGAAAAATTTATTAATTTTGCTTCCAATCTCCATCCCACCATCATTTTCACGTGGTCCATCTCTGACACTTCCCTTCCCTTCCTTGACCTCTCTGTCTCAATCTCTGGTGATAGACTGTCCACCAATATCCATTACAAACCCACCGACTCCCACAGCTATCTCGACTACAGCTCCTCACACCCCGCTTCCTGTGAGGACTCCATCCCATTCTCTCAGTTCCTTCGCCTCCGTCGCATCTGTTCCGATGATGCTACCTTCAAAAACAGTTCCTCTGACATGTCCTCCTTCTTCCTTAACCGAGGTTTTCCACCCACGGTCGTTGACAGGGCCCTCAACCGTGTCCGGCCCATCTCCTGCGCATCCGCCCTCACGCCTTCTCCTCCCTCCCAGAAACATGATAGGGTCCTCCTTGTCCTCACTTATCACCCCACCAGCCTCCGCATTCAAAGGATCATCCTCCGCCATTTCCGCCAACTCTAGCATGATGCCACCACCAAACACATCTTCCCTTCACCCACCCTATCGGCATTCCGTAGGGATCGCTCCCTCTGGGACACCCTGATCCACTCCTCCATCACCCCCTACTCCTCAACCCCCTCCTACGGCACCTCCCCATGCCCACGTAAAAGATGCAATATCTGCCCCTTCACTTCCTCTCTCTTCACCGTCCAAGGACCCAAACACTCCTTTCAAGTGAAGCAGCATTTCACTTGCATTTCCCCAACTTAGTCTACTGCATTCGTTGCTCCCAATGTGGTCTCCTCTACATTGGAGAGACCAAACGTAAACTGGGCGACCGCTTTGCAGAACACCTGCAGTCTGTCCGCAAGAATGACCCAAACCTCCCTGTCGCTTGCCATTTTAACACTCCACCCTGCTCTCTTGCCCACATGTCTGTCCCTGGCTTGCTGCATTGTTCCAGTGAAGCCCAACGCAAACTGGAGGAACAACACCTCATCTTCCGACTAGGCACTTTACAGCCATCCAGAATGAATACTGAATTCAACAACTTTAGGTCATGAGCTCCCTCCCCCATCCCCACCCCCTTTCTGTTTCCCCCTTCCTTTTCTTTTTTTTCCAATAAATTATATAGATTTTCCTTTTCCCACCTATTTCCATTATAAAAAGAGAAAAAGAAAAAAAAGAAAAAAATTATTTATTTTTTTTTACATCTTTTATGCTCTCCCCACCCCCACGAGAGCTATACCTTGAGTGCCCTACCATCCATTCTTAATTAGCACATTCGTTTAGATAATATCACCAACTTTAACAGCTATGTGTTCTTTTGTATTATTGTTGTTGACATCTTTTGATGATCTGCTTCTATCACTGCTTGTTTGTCCCTACAACCACACCAACCCCCTCCACTTCTCTCTCTCTCTCTCTCTCTCTCTCTCTCTCCGCACCGCCACACACACACCTTAAACCAGCTTATATTTCAACTCTTTCTTGGACTCGAACTCAAGTTCTGTCGAAGGGTCATGAGGACTCGAAACGTCAACTCTTTTCTTCTCTGCCGATGCTGCCAGACCTGCTGAGTTTTTCCAGGTAATTCTGGTTTTGATTTTGTTTTGGATTTCCAGCATCCGCAGTTTTTTTGTTTTTATCCCACTATTACTCTATTTTACATTAAATTCCAATAGCATTTTGAGTAGTATTATATCTTCTTGACACACATCCACGTCTGTGGGTGCTGCAAAGTTCCAGTGAAGCCCAATGCAAACTGGAGGAACAGCACCTCATCTTCCAATTAGGCACCTTACAGCTTTCCAGACTTAACATCGAGTTCAACAACTTCAGACCATGAATGCTCTTCTCCCTCTTGACCACTTTTTAAATCCAATTTTTATTTATTTGTAATTTTATTTTCTTTTATTTATTTTTTTCATTGTTTTTATCCTTTCGCCCCTACGCCGCCCAGCCCCCCCAAGGGCCATTTATCACTTGTTTTTATGCTTTGCTTTCACAGAGTGCTGACCCTTGTTCTGCTATCTTACCTTTATGCCGCTATCAGCACCTCTTTATTCTCTACTGCTACCATTAGCACTCCCTTTTTCTTGTGTCCATGACATCTATGTCAATTTCTCCTTAGCTGTCAACTATCCCTGACCTTCTATCTCATTCTATCTGCTCCACCCCCTGTTCAACAGAATAAAATCCATCCTATTTCTACTTCTCTATCTCTGAAGAGTCATACAGACTCGAAATATTAAATCTGTTTCTCTCTCCACAGACGCTGCCAGGCCTGCTGAATTTTCCAGCATGTTCTGTTTTTATTCCAGATTTCCGGCATCCACAGAGTTTTGCTTTTATCATAAGTGTGTCTGCCTTATTTTTCATTATTATTGATGCTCAAGTAAAGCCATAGCAGTTCTTAAAATGTTGCGTTTTTTTATTAAATTTTAAAAAGTGGCTCTTCTAGTCATTAGGGTTGTAGACCCCTGGCACATAATGCCATTTGGGACTTTTAAGTGCTGTTTCAGTACTGTGGCAGGGGTGGAAACCCAATTGGAAGATCCTGAATATGGAGTTCCAGGTAAGATGGGAACAGATTTGGGAAGCAACAATATGTTTAAAGATTTTGGGGAGGAAAGGGGAGTTGGAGATGAAGCGGTAGTTTACAAGGAGGGTTGGATCAAGGGTCGGCTTTTTGCAGAGAGGGATGATGACAGCAAATTTAAAAGAGAAAGGGACAGCACCTGAAAAGAAAAAAAAACACTGACATTACAAACTAACAAGAGGGGAAACTGGGAAGTCAGCAGTTAACAGGACGATATCCCAGTCATCTGTGTTACATTATTGAGGCTACAATTTCAGAATCAATCTGAACTGTTTCAACTGAAGGAAGACAAGGTATCAGCTGCGAATTTTGAGAGTTCAGTCAAAAACATGTTTGGGCATGGGTGGCTACAAGGCAGTTCATACGTCCATTTAAAGTTACAGCTTCCAGTGCTTTCACTGGGGCTGTTCCAAGAATACTTGCAGTATTTCTCTGGTAATATGGTGGAATGCCCTTGCAGTGAGATGACCTTATCTGGTGGGTCACTATTGGACATATGGGCTAGAAAGGCCCTGGGTTCAGTCCTGACCTGCACTGTATTAGCTATTGGGAATAGCAGCAGTAATTCAATGTGAGATGGCATAAATCAAGAAAAATCCAAGATTAGATTACACTCCCCAAATACAGCTATTATTGCAAATATTAAATTTTCTAATAACGCAAACCTATGTGGGCAGGTAATGAGTAGAAAGCAGATATGTTATCCTTCAAGGAGACTCATAATATTTATTGTGTAGACAGACTGAAAAATGGCAGAAGGATTTCAATATACACATAAATATTGAGTAACTCAAAAGAAGCATGCGTACATGACATAAAGGATTCAATTTTGTCTCCACTGCCAGAGGTCAAAAAATAAAATATTTTGTGACCATGTTTAATCAAATGAAAGCAAATTCCTGCATGTCCTGGGATGCACTGAAACTTCAAGTCAGAATAAGTTGCAATTATACCGTGTAGCAATCAATAATGAGGCAAATTTTGGAGTGCAGCAGCAGTTTTGCTCATCCAAGCTCAAAAAGGTAACAGATATATTGCAGAAGTGTAGTGTTGTAAGGATAGCTGTAGGTCTTAGGGTTGTGAAGAAAAACTCAATTGGTTAAACTTATTTTCACTGGAGAAAACAGAAAACATAAAGCAGGTCTTCAAAATAATGAAAGGGTTGAAGTCATCGATGTATGCAAAGTAGGGTAATAGGGAAAGCACTAGAAGAACAAATAGATTATTCAAAAACAAAACTGCACTAACATTGTAAGTTAGAAAAATATTTTCTCATGCAGTACATGGAAATGTGGAACAGATATCCAGTGAGCATAAAAACAGAAAATGGTGAAATAAGCAGCATCTGAAAAGATGTTAACATTTTGATGTTAACGTTTTATATTTTGACTATGGGTCACTTCGCAAACCGATTGCATGCTTATCTGTTGGTAGGTGAGTCAATTACAATATTCGGCAGACAGAGACACCAATATGAAATGAAGCACATAATATTTATTTACACAGAGCATTAACATGATGTCTGCTTCTCCAGCCAGACCCTACTGCAGACTAACATTTACATGGTAGCACACGCTACAGAGCTATTGGATCTTGCAGTCACGTGCTGAATCTGCTCAGTCTCTTAAAGGTGTATTGCACCTCAGATTACCACATGTTTACATACACCAATATTTAGTGTTTAACAATCAGGGAACTAAGCATTCTATTAAGGTTCTGAGTGGGAGAGAGAATCAACTAATTCGCCAGTTAGAGGGAGTTAAAATGCTTATTAGCAAAATGTTGGGTGATTTAAAAAAATCACTGAGGTGATAAAGGCATGGAAAGGAACATAGGGTGGATAATTCAGCACACTCATGCCCAAGAAAAAAAAGGCTTGCATTTAAATATCACTTTTCATGACCATCTCACATCTCAAAACGCTTTACACCTATCAAGTACTTTTGAAATGTAATCACTGTAGGAACCCTATTCCGTTAAGGATAAAAGAACATGAAAATAGAAAAATACACAAAAAGAAAAATTGAGAAAAGGGGGACTACAAATGCATTAAGTCTGAAATAAAAAAGCTGGTCAAACACAGTGGCTCTACCAATACTAAGAGTAAACAGGTCAATTGATCACATTGCAGGCTTCCCTCCTCCTCCTCTCCCCACCCCCCCACCAAAAACAATAAGGGTCTCCATTATATTGTTAGCCTGTCTACCCTCTTCCCAGACACCAACAGATCTGCCTCATGTCACCAGTGCCTGCTTCTATTAAGAAATGGAGGCCAACTTATTGCTCTTGCTCACTGGAGTCCCCTTTGCAATTTTCAATAACCCTGAGTATACACAGGAGGTAGCTGAAGAAAGCCCCTGAAAACAAACTGCTTAAAGTATTGTGTGCAGGGTACTTCTTTTTCTACCCCGAAGGTCGTTTTGGAAAGTCATCAACTAGTACATGTGGTCAAACGGGTTAATTAAATGAAATGAGATAAGCCAACATTTAAATCAGGGACAAAATACTGCACATGCTGGAAATCTGAAATTAAAACAGAAAATATTGGAAATACTCAGGTCAGGCACCAGCTGTAGAGATGAACGCTGAAAGATCATTGATCCCAAATGTTAACTCCTTCTCTCTCTGCAGGTGCTGCCTGACCTTGAGTATTTCCAGCATTTTCTGTTTTTATTATTTAAATCAGGTGCTTTTTCCAGCTAATGAGGTAGGATTGCCAATTAGCTTTAGCACATCAGAGAACAGCAGTAGGCCATTAAACCAAACGAGCCTGTTCCACCATTCAATTAGATCATGGCTGTGCTGTAACTCTTTCGAGTACAAACCCGTTTCCATCTGTTTCAGATGAAGTTACATTGTTTAATAGTTTGCCATTGTGAGATTTGAACTCTTGATACTCTTTTTGAGTAAACCTGTTTCCATCTGTTTCAGATGAAGTTACATTGTTTCATAGTTTGCCATTGTGAGATTTGAACTCTTGATCTTGGGGTTACAAACCCAGTACCATAACCACTTGGCTATTTAGGCCAAGCACCATGGCTGTGCTGTACCCCAACAAAAATCTTACCAATCTATCAGGCAAGTCTCATTCAACCCAGCATCCACAGTCTTTCTTGGGGAGAGTTCTAGATTTCATCACCCTTTGTGTGAAAAAGTGCTTCATAATTTCACTCCTGAACGGCCTAGCTCTAATTTCAACACCACCTTCTATCACTAATTATTGATTGAGAATAGGCTAATAGGAAGGTAATCAGTCAGTTTGGGTTCGTCCTCACACACAAGCGGAAAGCTTCCCAATATAGATCCTATTGGACCCATTTATTTTTTTTTTAATCATTTATGGGATGTGGGCGTCACTGGCTAGGCCAGCATTTATTGCCCATCCATAATTGCCCTCGAGGTGGTGGTGTTGAGCTACATTCTTGAACTGAAGTCCATATGGTGTAGGTACAGTCACAGTGCTGTCAGGGAGGGAGTTCCAGGATTTTAACCCAACGACAGTGAAGGAACAGCGATATATTTCCAAGTCAGGATGGTGAGTGGCCTGGAGGGGAACTTCCAGGTGGTGGTGTTCCCATGTGTCTGCTGCCTTTGTCCTTCCAGATGGTAGCTGTTGTGGCTTTTGATGGTTCTGTCTAAGGAGCCTTGAGTTCCTGCAGTGTATCTTGTAGACTCAATTAGATTACCCCTCAACCTTTTGAGCAAAAGGAGATACAAGCCAATTAAAGCAACCTGCCTTTGTAATTTAACCTTTAAGATCTGCCATCATTCTAGTGAATCTGCTCTATGCCCCAAATTAAGACCAACATATCTCACTTGAAGTGCAATGCCCATAAGTGAACCTTGGATGGGGTGCCACTGAGGCTCTATACAGCTGAAGCACCATCTCTTCCCCTTGTATTCCTACCCCTTAAGATAAAGGCCAACATTCCCTGGGTTTTTGATTACAAAGTTAGTGCACTGGTAGAAAAAGTAATGTGTACACAGACACCTAAATCTCACAGCTCCTCCATGGTTCATAGTTTGTTGCCATTAAGAAAATAAACTGATTTTTCATTCTTGGATCCAAAATGAATGACATCACTCTTCCCCCACACTCCATCTGCCAGTTTTTCCCACTCACTTAATCTGTCTCTATGTCTTTGCACTTCTTACTCCAATCCACATCATTGTAAAAGGAAATCATAGGAAGCTTACCAGTTGAAAGACATGTATTGGCCATTATCTGCTATTTCCTACTGAATGTGATGCATTTGAGAGAATGCTAATTTTAGGCAGCTTCTTAAACTCATTGATATGTTTCCATATGAAAATTTGAGATGTGTTATTTATACGAAGTTATAGCTGGATAATATATCAGAAGTGAGAGAAAGCTATGGCTGCAAGTTATGTGCCAAACTTACTTCAGTTCTTGATTTGATATTTTTCCAACTTATTCTTGATGTGGGTGTACCTGGCATTTAGTATTATCCATAGTTGCCCTGAGACGGTGCTGATGGGACTTCAAATTAAGAGCTTTCTGGGCCACTTCACAAAGCAGTTAGGAGTTAATCACCTTTGTGTGAAACTGAAGTCAAAAAGAATAGTAAATTTCCTAAAAACACTAGAGAACCAGTTGGGCTTTTTTTAAAAAAAAACACACAGTAAGCCAATATCTTCAAAATCACTTTTGCTGATATTTGTTTTTTGTAAAAAGAAAAATTTAAATTCTCAAACTGTGATGGTGGGATTTGAACTCATGTTGTCTAGACTATTAGTCCAGAATTCTGGAATACTTGTCCAGTGATACAGCATCATTTGGTTAACTCAGCAATAACAATATCTAATCTAACTTCACTCATAGCCTCAACTTCATCTCCCACCATTGTACTTCTCTTGGTACACCCTTTGCTATTCCAACACAGGCCAAGCCCAGTAAAGATTCCTTCTCAACCACGCACCCATGCCGAGCCTTCTTCCCTTCTATCTCTTGCCATCATATAAATTTGCAAAGTTACAGCTGTAATCTTGATACATAGTGCATTCAAAATACTGGATAAAATTAATTATACTGAAAAAAATTAGCAGTTTAGTAAAGTTGCCAATTTAAGGTGAAGTCAAATGTCTCTCTGTAGCGTTATATATGACAGTTTTCAAGTCATTTTAGATTCAAAGGATCAAAATCCTGAACATTTCTGAATTTATTGGAGTACAACCCAGTCTAAAGCATGCAAGCTTACACAATTCACTGGACATTTCAAGATACAGGGTGAGGGCATTATTCTTCAATGTATGTTATAGTGATGAGAGTAAGTTAACATTTACAAAAGCCCAAAAATGGATTCCATGCTTACAGGTCCAGGTTTTTGCTAACAAGTGAATCTGGTGTCAGTCAAAGGTGCAGCAAAGCCCCAATGTTTCAAAGCTTAACTCAGTGACACATCCAAGTCCCAATTGTTGCTCTGTCCCCATGATCTCAACTGCCATCTAGTTGCTAAACTAAACAAAACTTCAATATAGTCCCACTCCTACCTGTAAAAATTTTGATGAAAACGTGGTGACCCTTATGAGATACTGGGCTTAAACAAAATTGGCTGTTATCTCTAATCATCAAATGGCGGGGCATAGGAGGCAGCCATCTGGGGCATTTTGCCTGCACCAGTTTAGTGCAAATCTTGCTTAATTCCAACACTCCAAATGGAGAACACAAAATTTCATTACAATGCAGAGAATGACATATATGACAGGCAACTAACAGGAGGAGGCGACTCCATGAATATCCCCATCCTCAATGATGGTAAAGCCCAGCATGTGTGGGCAAAAGACAAGGTTGAGGCATTGCAACTATCTTCAGCCAAGGTGCTGAGTGGATAATTCAGTCTTCAGCCAATTCAATTCACTCAGTGTGACACTGAGCACATTGGATACAACAAAGGCTACGGGTCTCAAAAACATCCCGGCTGTTGTGCTGAAGACTTGTGCTCCAGAATGAACTGCATCTCTAGCCAAGTTGTTCCAATTTAGCGACAATACTGGCATCTACTCAGAATGAAAATTGTCCTCGTATGTCCTGTCCACGAATAGGAGGACAAATTAAATCTGAGTAATTACCACCCCATCAGCCTACTCTCAATCATGATAGAAGGTCTCATTGACATTGCCATCAAGGAGCATTTACTCAGCAATAATCTGCTCACTGATGCTCAGTTTGGGTTCCATCTGGACCACTTGCCTCCAGACCTCATTAGAGCCTTGGTCCAAACATAGATAAAAGAGATGAATTCCAGGTGAGGCAAGAGTGACCGCCCTTGACATCAAGGCAGCATCTAACCAAGAATGGTATCAAGATCCTTAGTAAAGTTGATGTCAATGGAATGAATGGGAAAATTCTCCACTGGTTAGAGTCATAGCTAGCACAAAGGAAAACTGTTCTGGTTGTTGGAGAGTTATCATCTCAGCAGAAGTTCAAGGTAGTGTTCTGGGTCTTCAGCTGCATCATCAATGACCATTCCTCCATCATAAGATCAGAAGTGGTGACATTAATAAATGATTGCACAAGTGTTCAATTCCATTTCCAACTCCTCAGATACTGAAACAGTCCATGGCCACATGCAGCAAGACCTGGACAAATTTCAGGCTCGAGTTGATAAGTGGCAGATAACAAATGCACTACATAAGTGGTAGACCATCTCCAAAAGAGAATCTGATCATTTCCCCTTGACACTCAATGGCATTACCATTGCAAAGTCCCTCAACATCAATGGCTGGAGTCACCATTGTGCAGAAACTTAACTAGACCAAAGACATGAATACTGTGGCTACAAGAGCAGATCAGAGGTTGGATATTGTGTGGCGAGTGACTCACTTTTTCACTCTCCAAAGCCTGTCCACCATCTGCAAGTCAGGACATGGAATAGTCTCCACTTGCCTGGCTAAGTGCAACTCCAACAACATAAGGAGCTTAACACCAGGCAGGAAAAAGCAGCTTACTTGACTGGCAGTGCATTGTGGCAGCAGTGTGTACCTTCTATAAGATGTCCTGTAGAAACTCTCAAAGGCTTCTAGCCAGCATCTCTCAAACCCATGACCTCTTCCCTCTAGAAGGACAAAGGCAGCACAGGAGCATTACAACCTCCAAATTCCCCTCCAAGTCTCACATTATACTGACATGGAAATAGATGGCCACACCCTCATCATCATTGGATCAAAATCCTAGAACTTGGGTGTGCAAGCACAATTTCAAAATTTGCAGATGACAAAATTTGGAAATATTGTGAACCATGAGGAGGGTACGGATAGACTTCAAGAGGACATAGGCTAGTGGAATGGATGGGCACAAGGCAGTTGAAATTTAATGCAGAAAGGTGTGAAATGATACTCTTTGATAGGGAGAATGGGGACAGGCAATAGAAAATAGAGTACGATTCTAAAAGAGGTGCTGGGGCAGAGGTACAAGTGCACAAATTGTTGAACATGGCAGGACAGGTTGAGAAAGGGGTTAATAAACATATGGGACATTGGACTTTATAAATAGAGACAGGGTACAAAAATAAGGAAGTTATAGTGAACCTTAATAAAACACTGATTCAGCCTCAACTCGAGTATTTTGTTTCCCACTTTAGGATGGATGTGAAGCCACTGGAAAGGCTGCTGAAAACATTTACAAGAATGGTTCCAGAGATGAGGGACGTCAGTTATGTGGATAAAATTAAGTTAGAGCTGTTCTCCTTAGAGAAGAAATGGTCGCAAGGACATTTGATAGATGAATTCAAAATCATGAGGGGTCTAGACAGAGCAGGTCAAGGGATTCTTCCCACTGGTGGAAGGATTAAGAACCAGGGGACACCAATCTAAGGTGAATGGCAAAAGAACCAAAGGTTGACATGAGGAAACTTTTTTCACACAGGATATGGTTAAGATTTGGAATGCACTGCCTAAGATCGTTGAGGATGCAAAATCAATCGTGGTTTTCAATTGGTTAATGGATAATTATCTGGAGAGAAGAAATTTGCAGGGTTACAAAAGAAAGGGGGCTTGGCCTAAATAGCCAAGTGGTTATGGTACTGGGTTTGTAACCCCAAGATCAAGAGTTCAAATCTCACAATGGCAAACTATGAAACAATGTAACTTCATCTGAAACAGATGGAAACGGGTTTGTACTCGAAAGAGTTACAAAAGAAAGGGCTTGGCCTAAATAGCCAAGTGGTTATGGTACTGGGTTTGTAACCCCATGACCAAGAGTTCAAATCTCACAATGGCAAACTATGAAACTATGTAACTTCATCTGAATAGGAACAGATGGAAACGTGTTTGTACTCGAAAGAGTTACAAAAGGGTGGAAATTTTGAGAGAACATGCATGGATATCATCAACCAAATGGTTACAACATAAAAAGGAGGCTATTCTATGATTCTAACTACTAATGCTATATCACAATGCAAGAGATAGCCAGAAACTATGACAACTAACTACGTTTTGAATTTTTGTGCACTACGGCTTCTGATTTGCAAGGAACTGTAATATAAGAGGAATAAAATGCAGCTACTTGACCTATCAAACCTTCCAAACAGCACACCCAATATGCTCTCTCATATTAATTCATTGACATCACTTCCCTCTGCTCCCACCCTGGAAAATGATTCTGACGTTAATCCCAATTGCACTGTCCTTCTCTGTAAAATACCAGTAACATTTATGGCTTTTTGCATCTTGATTTCAATTATGTGCTTCCACTTTCCAAATGATCTATTTTGGAAGCATCTTTACATTGTCTAATATCCCCACATCCAACAGAATTCTTCTGTTCTGAGGAAAAATATAAGTTGTTGAAAACACCAGACAATGGGGGAGCAGCACCCTTTAAAGTTTTGGTTTCAGGCAATTTCTGTTCAAATGCTATTGCCTTTTGCTTTTTCCACAGTCCACAAAACATCTTTTGTCCTTCCATCCAACCCCTCCATTCCCTGTTCTCCATTCCTTGCCCCACAGCTTGCTTCTGAATTTCCTGGGCCCCAGTCCCAGTACAGTGCCTTGCAAGATGGGACTGCCCTTCACAGAATTGCCCCTGTAGCTTTCATTGTCCCCATGGTCCATATTCCTATCAAGCAAGACACCATCTGGAGAGTAAAGCACAATAGAAAAAGTATAATTTTATCAGTTCTCGCCAGAGAACTAATCTGAGGCATTTTCTACAGCAATTTTAAGTAGCACCATGACCCTTCACCTGAGGATAGTAAGTTACAGCAACAAAACAGACTATTTACTATAAATTACAACCAGCCAGCTGCAACATATAGCATTCAACCAAATAGGCTCATGCACCAAACACAAGTGATTAATACCATTGGTAAAGAATATTTCAGATCAAACTCTGACATTAGTCATCTAGTGCAGTGATCACAGCATCAGAAGTAAGGCTCAAAAAAATCAAGGACAAGGAGGAAAACAAATGTAGGAATTCAAAAACAGCAGCTCAGAGATTTTAAACAGTCTCATGCTAACCATTTCTCTTAACAGAAAAGGCAGACTTATTTTAAATTAATTTTATCCTAAATGATTCAACACCCTGAGATCCCAGAGTAATTATTCGCATGAAAATCGTTAATCCACTGCTAGATGAAATGCAAATTAAATCAAATACAGGGTCGTCTTGTTTTATCATTAATCATTACTTCAAGAAAAACAGAATATGCAAACAAAAGTAAAACACACGTGAAACAAAGATCTATAAAGGAAACCGAAAAAAATCAATAATTCACAAAAAAATAAAAGTTTTTAGAAAGTCCTAAATGGATGAGGAGGTCAGATATCAGCTTGTACCAAAAACAACAGAATGGGAACATCCGGCTCCTTGAGAAAATGTGGACATGCTCTCAGAATTGTAAATGTTACCTGTAAATACACTCCACTCATTGATGAAAGTCATACACAATCAAAGGAAAACAAAAAGGTAGGAGTCAGTGTCCAGCTTCTTTGCTCTGTAACCGAGATCGCTTTCACTTCCAAGACATAGCCAAACTTCATTCCTACCTTTGACCACTGCCAAATCCCAGGTCCATTGCTTCTTCATCTCAAAGCGAGAATTCTCAATCTCCTAACCAACATCATACCTCAGTTTTACAGAAGTTAAAACTTACTAAAAATGCTAGAGTCGACAACTACACCTCCACAAAGCTTCAGCAGCTACCCATGTCCCCCAAAATTCTAATAAGCATTTTCAACCTGCATGGTATCACCGGGTATAAGTTTAGTGATTTCCTGCAGGTATACATCTTCGCAAGCATCCTCTGCTCTTCTAACGTCGGACTTCTACTTTGGCATTCACTCTGTCTATTGGCTGATGGTCGGGTGCACATTGTTCTCTGGAATTTCCCATTATTACTACCAGCCTTGCTTTCAACAGCCTTCTCAAAACCCTTGTCTGAAAGTGTCTAGCTCCCTCCCACCCCAGCTGACTATCTCCTGCTCAGCATCCATTCATGTCCTCCACAACATCTTCCTTCATCTGAAAGAGGTACCACAGAAACGAAAATCAATGCTGTTCACATTGCTTTTCCAACATCCACGCCCTAGCATCAGAATCATTTATTTAAGACAATGTTTGGTGGGAACGGAATTGAGAGAGCAGGAAGTGGGCCTCATGGGCAAGATGAACTCAGAGGACATGAAGGAGATAGGAGAGAAACTAGAGAAAGATGCAAGTTCAGGGTTAGGGCAGGGGAGTACAAAAAGTAGTTTAGTTAGCTGGGTTATTGGGCTCCCCTTCATGCCTTCTGAAACAATCTTGTCCATGAAATCCAGCACCCAACTTCCCCTCCTGGTCCCCATGCTATTGTTAATGGTTCTCTCCTTAAATCTGCCATCCCCACCCTTGTCCTCAAAAAAACGAACTCTTTATTCAACCGTCCCAACTCCAACCTCCCTTTCCTCTCCAAAGTCAGTGATGTCACCTAACCATTCCAATTTTCATGAAACTACATTTGAATCCTTCCAATCAGGTTTCCACCCCTGCCACAGTACTGAAACAGCACTTAAGAGTCACAAATGACATCCTATGTGACTGCGACAAAAGTCAAACTTTTTCTCCTCATTCTTGAGCTGTCTGCAGCCTTTGACACGGTTGACCACACCATCCTCCTCCAACGCCTCTCCACTGTCATCCAGCTGAGTGGAAGTGCTCTCACCTGGTCCCATTCTTATCTAATCATAGCCAGGGCACCATTTGCAATGGCTCCCCTCCCTGCTACCACAGCGTTACCTCTGGTGTCCCGCAAGAATCAATCCTTGGCCCCCTCCTGTGTTGCAACTACACACTGCCCCTCAGTGACATCACCCACATCATTTTTCACACATATGCTGCCAACACTCAGCTCTACCTCACCATCATCTCCCTCAGCTCCTCTGCTGTTGCTAAATTACCAGACTTTTTAATCCAATATCCAGTACTGGATGACCTGAAATTTTCCCCAATTAAGTATTGGGAGGACTGAGACCCTTGTTTTCAATCCATTCTCCAAAATCCATTCCCTAGCTACTGATTCCATCCTCACCTTGGTAACAGTCTGACATTAAACTAGTCTGTTCGCAACCTTGATGTCACACTTGGCCCCAAGTTAAGCTCCCAACCTCAATCACGCCATCAGTAAGACTGTATATTTCCACCTCCATAACAAATCGCCCAACTTCGCCCCTGTCTCAGCACATCTACTGCTGACATCCTCATTCATGCTTGTTACCTCAAGACTTTACTATTCCAATGCACTCCTGGCTGGTGTCTCACATTCCACACTGCATAAACTTGAGATCATCCAATATTTGTTGCACATGTCTTAACTCGCAGCAATACTCGTACCGTGTGCTCTCAGTCAAGCAATGTTTTGATTTTAAAAGTCTCATTCTTGACAGAAAGCAGGAAACTACAGGCCAGCTAGCTTAACATCGGTCATAGGGAAAATGTTAGAAGCTATTATGAAAGATGTTATAGCAGGGCAATTGGAAAAATTCAAAGTAATCAGGAAAAGTCAACATGGTTTGTGAAAGGGATATATTTAACCAATTTATTGGAGTTCTTTGAGGAAGTAACATGTGCTGTGGATAAAAGGGATGTACTGTACTTAGATTTCCAAGGGGTAGTTGATAAGGTGCCACATCAAAGATTATTTTGGAAAATAAAAGCTCATGGTGTAGGCGGTAACATACTGGCATGGATAGAAGAATGGCTAGCTAACAGGAAACAGGGTAGGCATAAATGGGTCATTTTCTGGTTGGCAAAATGCAACAAGTGGTGTGCCACATGGATCAGTGCTGGGGCTTCAACTTTTTACAATTTATATAAATGACTTGGATGAAGGGATTGAAGATATGCTTGCTAAATTTGCTGATGGCACAAAGATAAGCAAGTTGTGAAGAAGACATAAGGAGGCTGCAAAGAGATATAGACAGGTTAAGTGAGTGGGCAAAGATCTGGCAGATGGAATATAATGTGGGAAAATGTGAAATTGTCCAATTTTGCAGGAAAAATAAAAAAAAACATTATCTAAATGTGAAAGATTGCAGAGTTCTGAAATGCTCTGAGGGATCTGGGTGTCCAGTGCATGAATTGCAGAAGGTTAGTATGCAGGTACAGCAAGTCATTAGGAAAGCTAATAGAATGTTACAATACAATAGCAATGGCAGGATGGGTGATGTGTTGATGCTGCAGGTGATCCAGAGTGAACAAATCTATACCAAGCGTTTGCAGCTCGAGAAACTTTGGATCCAAGTTAAAGGAGCTGGAGTCCGAGCTGCAGACATTGCACCACATCAGGGTGGGAGAAAGCTACCTGGACACTTTGGTCCAGGAGGCAGTCACACCTCTCAGATTAGGTAATTCAAATTTGGCCTGTGATCAGGGACAGGGGTGTGTGACTGCAGATGAAGCAGGTGTGGGGACCCAGGGAGTAACGTTCGAGGAGCCTTGGCCCCTGCAACTGTCCAACAGTTACAAGGTTCTTGCAAGCTGTGTGGATGAGAGCGGGGTCTGCAGGGAGGAAGAGCGAACTGACATCAGCACTGTGGCTATTCAAGTGGGGGGAAGAAATGGGGGCGTAGTAGTGATAGGGGACAGTATAATTATGAGGGATGGGTACTGTTCTCTGCAGCCATGAGTGTGAGTCCCGAAGGCTGTATTGCCTGCCCCATGCCAGGGTTAAATCAGGTTAAATCTTTATGTAAATGCACGTAATATTTGGAACAAAATAAATGAATTAACGCCACAAACAGAGGTTAATAGGTATGATCTTATAGCCATTACGGAGACGTGGTTACAAGGAGATCAGGGTTCCTCTCGGAGCTGGAGAGGAACTTGGAGTGGGAGGAGAGGGATCCAGTTGTCGTCATCCATGTTGGTACCAACGACATTGATAGGACTAGAAAGAAGGTTGTGCTGAAAGAATTTGAACAGTTTGGAGCTAAATTAAAAAGCAGAACCTCCAAGATAATAATCTCGGGATTGTTACCTGAACCAAGGGGAAACTGGCATAGGGTAAATAAAGTCAAAGAGTTAAATGCATGGCTCAGATATTGGTGTGGGAGAAATGGGTTTAAGTTCATGGGGCACTGGCACCAGTATTGTGGGGGGGGGGGGGGGGGGGGGGGGGCTGTTCCGGTGGGACAGGCTTACATGAACCGTGCTGAGATCAATGTCCTGGCGAACCGAATAACCAGGGCTTTGAACTAAATAGGGGGAGGGGGGTGGGTTCTGGAAAGGGGAAATGTAGGCTTACAAGGCAAAAGGATATGGCAGCCTTGCAGGGCAGCTATTTAGGTAATGACACCCAGCGTGTGACAGGAAGGGACAAAGTGTACAAACATTTTTTAAAAAGCAGCAAATAGGGTAAAAGGGGGAAAAGGTGGTAAAAAGGCAAAATTAATGGCTCTTTATGTAAATGCACGTAATATTTGGAACAAAATAAATGAATTAACGCCACAAACAGAGGTTAATAGGTATGATCTTATAGCCATTACGGAGACGTGGTTACAAGGAGATCAAAGCTGGGAATTAAATATTCAAGGGTATGCGATTTTTTGAAAGGACAGGCAGGAAGGAACGGGTGGTGAGGTAGCTTTGTTAGTACAAGATGGAATAAGTATGATAGCAAGGAAGGATCTTGGATCATAAGATTTAGAATCCAATTGGGTGGAGGTAAGAAATACCAAGGGGAAGGCGACACTGGTGGGAGTAGCCTATAGGCCCCCTAACAGTAGCTATACTGTAGGACAGAGAATAAATCAGGAGATAATGAGGCCATGTAAAAAAGGCAGTGCATTAATCATGGATGACTTTAATCTTCATGTAGATTGGGAAAATCAAATTGGCAGGGGTAGACACAAGCAAGAATTCACAGAATGTATTTGGGACAGTTTCTGAGAACAATATGTTTTGAATCCAACCAGGAATCAGGCTATTTTGGATCTGGTAATGTGTAATGAGGCAGGTTTAATAAATAATCTCAGAGTAAAGGATCCCCTAGGAAACAGTGACCATAACATGGTAGAATTTAACATTCAGTTTGAGAGTGAGAAACTTGGGTCGGAAACAACTCTGCTAAACTTGAGTAAGAGTAGTTACAATGGAACGAGGGCAGAGTTGGTTGGAGTGGACTGGGAAATCAGTTTAACAGAAAAGACGGTTGATGAACAATGGCAGATGTTTAAGAAAATAGTTCATGACTCTCAACAAAGATATATTCCAGTGAGGAAGAATGATTCAAAGAAGGGGATAAATCAACCATGGTTAACCAAGGAAGTTAAAGACAGTATCAAATTGAAAGAAAAAACATACAATGTGGCAAAGATTAGTGGTAAGCCAGAGGATTGGGAAAGTTTTAAAAACCAGCAAATGATGACCAAAATAATAATAAACAAGACGAAAATAAACTTTTAAGGGTAAACTAGCAAGTAATATAAAAATGGACAGTAAGAGCATCTTTAAATATATAAAAAGGAAGAGAGAGGCCAAAGTGAACATAGACCCCTGAGAGAATGAGGTTGGGGAAATAATAATGGGGAACCAGAAAATGGCAAGAGGCGTTGAATAAATACTTTGCTTCAGTCTTCACAGTAGAAGATACTAATAGCAATCCAAAAATACCAAATAATCAAGGGGCAAAAGTAGGGGGGTGGGGGGGAAATAAATACGATAACTATCACTAGAGAAAAAGTACTAGAGAAACTAATGGGGCTAAAGGTCGATAAGTCACCTGGACCTGATGGGTTGCATCCTGGGATATTAAAGGAAGTAGCTACAGAGATAGTGGATGCACTGGTGGTAATCTTCCAAGAATCCTTAGATTCTGGAAAAGTCCCAGAGGATTGAAGAATGGCCAATATAACACCCTTATACAAAAAGGGAGGGAGTCGAAAAACAGGTAACTATAGGCCAGTTAGCTTAACATCAGTCATTGGGAAAATGTTGGAGTCTATTATAAAGGATGTAATAGCAGAGCATTTAGAAATACATAATCTAATCAAGCAGAGTCAGCATGGTTTCATGAAGGGGAAATCATGCCTAGCAAATCTATTAGAATTCTTTGAGGAGGGAACAAGCAGGATAGATAAAGGGGAACCAGTAGATGTAATATATTTGGATTTCCAAAAGGCATTCGATAAGGTACCGCACATAAGGCTACTTAAAGCACATGGTGTTAAGGATAGCATTTTAGAATGAATAGAGGATTGGCTAACTAATAGAAGGCAGATAGTTGGGATAAGGGGGGCATTTTCAGGATGGCAACTTGTAACTAGTGGAGTGCCACAGGGATCAGTATTGGGGCCACAATTATTTACAAGATATATTAATGACTTGGATGAGGGGAGTGAATGTACTATCGCCAAGTTTGCAGATGACAATAAAATAGGTGGGGAGGCAGGTGGTGAGGATGACACAAGGAGTCTACAAAGAAATATAGACAGATTAAGTGAGCGGGCAAAAACTTGGCAGATGGAATATAATGTGGGAAAATGTGAGGTTATACACTTTGGGAGGAAGGATAGAGGAGCTGAATATTATTTAAATGGAGAATGACTGCAGATGGCTGCAGCACAGAAGGATTTGGGAGTCCTTGTGCATGAATCCCAAAAAGCTAACATACAAGTTCAGCAGGTAATGGGGAAGGCAAATGGAATGTTGGCCTTTATTTCAAAGGGAATGGAGTATAAAAATAGGGAAGTTTTGCTAAAACTGTTCAAGGCACTAATTAGACCATACCTAGAATACTGAACAGTTTTGGTCCCCTTACCTAAGGAAAGATATACTGGTGTTGGAGGCAGTCCAGAGAAGGTTCACAAGGTTGATCGCAGGAATGGAGAGATTTTATGAAGAGGTTGACCAGGTTGGGTCTGTACTCACTGGAGTTTAGGAGAACAAGAGATGACCTTATTGAAACATAAGATTCTTCAGGGGCTTGACAGGGTAAATGCTGAGAGGTTGTTTCCCCTTGTGGGATAGTCTGGGACCATTGGGCATAATCTCAGAGTAAGGGGGCACCCATTTAAAGCAAAGATAAGGAGGAATTTCTTCTCTCAGAGGGTAGTCAATCTGTGGAATCCTTTACCGCAGAGGGCTGTAGGGGCTGGGTTGTTAGGTGCATTCAAGGCTGAGATGGACAGATTTTTTAATCATTAAGGGAATCAAGGGTTATGGGGAAAAGGCAGCAAAGTGGTACTGAGGATTATCAGATCAGCCATGATCTCATTGAATGGTGGAGCGCACAATGGCCTACTTTTGCTCTTATCTCTTATGGTCTTATTGCGAGGGGAATTGAATACAAAAGTAGGGAGGTTATGCTTCAGTTATATAGAGCATAGGTGAGACCATATCTGGAATACTGTGTACAGTGGGCCTCTGCAATTAAGGATGGATGTAAATATGTTGGAAGCAGTTCAGAGAAGGTTTACTAGACAAATACCAAGAATGGGCAGGTTGTATTATGAGGAAAGGTTGGATGAGTTAGGCTTGTACCTGGAGTTTGGGAGAGTAAGAGGCAACTTGAATGAAACATGAGATCCTGAGTGGTTTTGACAGATTCGATGTGGAGAGGATGCTTCCTCTTATGGCAGAATCTAGAACTAGAGGTCACAGTTTAAAACTTAGGGATTGGTCATTTAAGACAGAGATGAGGAGAAATTTTTCTTCCTCAGAGTCTGAGTCTTTAGATCTCTCTTCCTCAAAAGGTGGTGGAAGCTGTCTCTAAATATTCTTAAAGCAGGAGGTGGATTCTTGATAAGCAAGGGGGTAAAAGGTTATCGAGGGCTGGCAGGGAAGTGGAGTTGAGGTTACAATCAGATCAACCATGGCCTTATTCCTGCTCCTCGTTTGTATATTCGTATGTTTTCAAATCCCTCCATGGTTTCGCACCTCCCTATTTCTGTAATCTATAAACGTCCTGCATTCTTCTAATTCTGGCCTTTTGAGCACCACCAAATTTTCATCATTCCACCACAGGTGGCCACGCCTTCAGTTGCCCTCTCCACACCTCTACATCACTTTCCTCCTTTAAGCATTCCTTAAAACCTACCTCGTTTACTATATCCATCATATGTTGAGGAAAGAATGAGACTGAAGCCGTCTGTACCTTAAAACAGATTATTTGCAAGCCTGCAGAGTAAAAACAGACTATTCTAATCCCCCAACACCCAGTGTGAACAGCTTTTTATGCTCTTGTAATGAAGCCCTCATACTTCCCTAATGGGGGACAGCTGCTCTTGATCACCAATTTAAAACATGCACTCTATTGCAGCACAATTCCAACATTAACATCTTTGACTAAGCTTTTACCTCATGTGGTTCAGTGTCATATTTTGTATTATAATGCTGCCGTGAAGTGCCTTGGGATGTTTCATGTTAAAGGTCCTATGTAGGTACATGTTGTTGTTCTTGAAAGTATATAGATGTCATGAAAAATGAGAGCAATGGAAGCAAGATGATGCAACAGGGAAATGGCAAGGGGATGAGTCAACAGTGCTGGGAATGAGGAAATTGGGGGGGAAACAAGAAGGGAAGCATCCCTCTCATTAACCCACAGAGCTCTTCCACAACTAAAATACTCCATAACCATTGGCAATAGAACTGGTAACTTGCTGGTTTAATGTATACTGGCTGTCCTGCTTTCTGGTAATTCAACTGCAGAGAGTTTCTCAATACTTGCCATTATTTCAAATTCTTACATAAATTCTACAATGTGAAAGCATCACCAACAGCCACCATATGCACAAAACAAACACCAAATAAATGCCAAACATAAAATGCTGAGTGTCTACTTAATTTATTACTGAATTCAAATTGAGGATTAGATACTTCAAATTAAGAGTAGACTATATGGTATATAAAAGAAATGCTAGAATAATTTCAAGGTTATAGTCAAAACACTCGGTTCAGATACTGATTCAACATCCAAAAGAGTTAAAAACAGAAAATACTAGAAATACTCAGCAGGTCAGGCAGCATCTGAGGAGAAAGAGTGTTAATGTTTCAGGTTGATAACCTTCCACCAGAAACTGATGAAAGATCACTGGTCCGAAACATTAACTTTGTTTCGCTCTCCACAGATGCTGCCTGTCCTGAGTATTTCCCATGTTTACTTTTATGTCAGGTTTCCAGCATCCGCAATATTTACCTTTTGTCCAAGGAATAACTAGATTAGCATTCATCACATCCAGTTTCATCAAACCAAGCTCAGCAGGAATTTATAGGATGGATGAATAGCATTATAGCAATTTCTAAAGGAACTACTTTCCAAATTAATAACTGAAACCTCAGTACAGATAATATTTATCTAGAATCCACCTGTACAAATCTTACTTTACTCTAGCTATTCTTTTGGCTTCTCCCTAACAGTGCCAGAACCACTCAATAGCAACACTATCCCACCATACACTTTGTAGATAGTTTGATTTTTTTTAAATTGCAACTAACACCATAGATAAAAAGGGAATGAAATAAAATGCATTTTGAAAGAAAAGGACAAAAAAACTCAATCCCCAAAATACTGATTATCATCTGAGATTCTGCATTGTTAAAGTCAAAATTTGACGTATCTGGTCACTATGGGGAAAACTACACCCCCCTGCCGTTTTTTTTTTTGGGGGGGGGGGGGGGGGGGGTGGGAGAGAAAGACTGCAGGAACGGGCGCTGGCAGGTGCGCCCCCCAATCAGGGACATGCTGCCATTTTATGTGGGCAGGCCAATTAAGGCCCGCCCAGCAGGACACCCACCAGGAAGCGCTATGCACTCCCTGTGCAGGCAGGGGGTGGGGGTGGGGGTGGGGGTGGGGGATTTCCTCAGCCGAGAGTGTGCTCTTTTGCCTCACTTACAGCAATCTGTTTTGACTGTGTTAGAACCATATCTTCAAGAACTACATTTTCTTTCAAAATTTGGAAAGACATTGTATTATTTGGACACTTGGCAACTGACGTGGTTTTTTTTCAAAAGGGTCATAAGTTCACCTTGGGCTGTAAGCAAGCACGCTTTTTCCAAAAAAAAAATCACATCACCTCAGCTATATGACCAGCATTGCAAATGTGGAGGAGAGCTACTCGTTTATTTAAACTGCAAACACTAATTGATGGAAAAAAATTGCTTTAAAAGGAAAAAGCCCTCATGATTTACTGGAAAGCACCTGATGGAGATGAGTTTTATGTTTTGAGTTTTTTTTAAAAACTCAGTTGGGAATAAATCGAGAAGGGGAAAGCTGCCCAGCTTGCACTCTCCTTGCCTTACCTGAAATATAGTGTGGTTATTAGTATCCAGCTAGGAATCCTCATCTCAGTGGAGCTTGTCTATATTTGGGAACCCAAGGGGCTGAAACAAGAAGGATTGATCCAGCTCTATTCTCCTCCATGCTGAAGCTCTGTTGGTGAGAACATCCAGAGATTTAGTGGGACTAGCAGTCCATCTTCACACGATGGAGCACCAGATCAACAGTGTCAAAACCCTGCGAACTTTATCCTTTTTATAAAGTTCTTTTCTTCAACTACTCATCTCTGCTGAAACCTTACTTGTTTGTCGTGTGTGTCTGTCTGTCTCCATGCTTGTGCATGCTGGGGAATTTTAAAAAGGGGTAGATAGTTACACTTCCAGTTTACAAATTGTGTGTTAACTAGTTCTTGGAACTTGTTTTAAAAAAGTTTTGTTTCATAATGAGTCAATCATTGAGTCCATTGAAAGAAGGCTGGCTAAAGTCTCTTTTCTTCTGAGTCTAACAGTAGCAAAGGTAAATAATTGGCCATTTTGATGAGTAAATTAAACACTTACAATAATGGTGTGACCAGTGTAGTAGTGGGGCTAGATAAAATGGATACTCCTCCAATGCCGATCATCAGACGTGTTGGATGAGAGACAGATGTTAACCAGGGTAGTGGGAAAACTCCTTCCTATTTGAGCCATGAGACCTTTCACATCAACCTTCACAGATAAATGCCCGAACTGAAATATGGCATCTCTGACAATATAGCGCTCCCTCACTAAAGTGACAACCTCAGCTACAGTGGGGCCACAAACTTCTGACTCAAAAGCAGGAATGCTGCCATCCAGCATGGCTGACAGATAAATATCTTTAAAAATCAATTTAAAATCAATTTCAGTAAAGTACAATTAGAAATATGACTAACCTAACGAGTAAAACATCAAAAGTAATTAGTCTGAAAGGGAGAAAAGTGGATCTAAGACTAGTATCTTAAACTTAAATAAGGGCAACTATAAGGGATGAAAACTGAGCCAGCGGAAGTGAACTAGAAAACTAAGCTAGAGGATAGATCAATAGAGAAGCAGTAGCATACATTTAAGTGGATATTTCAGAGTATTCAGGATAAGTGCATTCCTACTATAAAGAAAAATTCAAAGGGGAGGACACAACATCCATGGTTTACTAAAGTTAAGGAAAGCATCAGACTTGAGGAAAAAGCACACAAGTCCACGAGGATGAGTGGCAGGACAGATGATTGGACAGAATATAAAGAACGGCAGAGCATGGCTAAAAGGTTAATCAGGAGAAAGAAATTAGAGTATGAGAGGAAGCTAGCTACAAATGTAAAAACAGATGGCAAGAGTTTCTACAGGTATTTAAAAAGGAAAAAAGTTAAGTGAGTGTTGGTCCTCTCTAGTGGGGAGTCAACTGTAGATAATAAGGAAATAGCGGAAGAGATACAAATATTGTGCTTCTATGTTCACTGTAGAGGATTCAAAAACATTCCAGTAATAGCTGCAAATCAGGAGGTGAACGGGAGAAAGGAACTTGGTGAACTTGAAATCACTAGGGAAACAGTACTGAGCAAATTGATGGAGCTGTGAGCTGGCAAGTCTCCAGGTTCCGACAGTCTACATCTTAGGGTTTTACAAGAGGTGGCTAATGAGGTAGTTGATGCGCCGGTGTTAATTTTCCAAAATTCACTAGATTCTGGAAAGGTTCCATCAGACTGGAAAGTAGCAAATATAAACCCTCTATTCAAGAAGGGAGAGAGAGGCAGAAAACAGGAAACTATAGGCCAGTTAGCTGGACGTCTGTCGAGGCAAAGTTTTTAGAACTGATCATTAAGGAGGTTATAGCTAGGCACTTAGAAGAGCTCAAGGCAATCGGGAAGAGTCAGCATGGTTTTGTGAAAGGAAAATCATGTTTAACCAATTTATTGGAGTTTTTTGAAGGAGTAACATGCACAGTGGGCTTACAGTACTTGGATTTCCAGAAGGTATTTGACAGGTGCCACATCAGAGATTATTACAGAAAATAAAAGCACAAGGTGTATGGGTAACATATTAGCAGGATAGAATATTGGTTGGATGGCAGAAAGCAGAGAGTATATATGAGTCTTTATCTGGTTGGCAGGATGTGACGATACAGGGGTCGATACTGGTGCTTCAACTTCTTATGATTTACATTAATGACCCAACACTTGACATTAATGAGGGGAGTGAAGACATAGTAGCTAAATTTGCAGATGACACAAAGAAAGGTAGGAAAGTTTGTTGTGAAGAGGATATATGAAAGGTTGCAGATGGATATAGATAGGTTGAGTGAGTGGGCAAAGATCTGGCAAATGGAATTTAATGTGGGAAAATGTGAAGTTGTTCACTTTGGCAGGAAGAACAAAAAAGCAGAGGATGTCTGCATAATTCTGTGGTGCAGAGGGATCTAGGTGTTCTAGTACAAGTCACAAAAAGTTAGTATGCAGCTACAGCAATAATTCAGGTGGCAAATGGAAGGCTGTTTTTTATTACAAGAGGGATTGAACATAAAAGGAAGGGTGCTATGCTCCAGTTAAACAGGGCATTGGTGAGACCGCACCTCGAATACTGTGTGCAGTTTCGGTCTCCATATTTAAAAGGAAAGATTTTTTGTTTATTCATTCATGGGATGTGGGCTTCGCTGGCCAACATTTATTGCCCATCCCTAATTGCCTTTGAGAAGGCAGTGCTGAGCTGCCTTCTTGAACTGCTGTAATCCGTTTGGTGTAGGTACACCCACAGTGCTGTTAGGAAGGGAGTTCCAGGATTTTGACCCAGCGACAGTGAAGGGACAGCAATATATTTCCAAGTTAGGATGGTGAGTGACTTGAAGGGGAACTTCTGCGTGGTGGTGTTCCCATATATCTGCTGCCCTTGTCCGTCCAGATGATAGTAGTTATAGGTTTGGAAAGTGCTGTCAAAGGGGCCTTGGTGAATTCCTGCAGTGCATCTTGTAGATGGTACACACTGCTGCTACTGTGCGGTGGTGGGGGGAGCGAATGTTTGTGGATGTGGTTCTCTCTTGTTGGAGATGGTCATTGCCTGACACTTGAGTGGTGCGAATATTACTTGCCACTTGTCAGCCCAAGCCTGGACACTGTCCAGGTCTTGCTGCATTTGGACATAGACTGCTTCAGTATGAGACATCACAAATGGTGCTGAACATTCGCTGATGATTGTATAACATCCCCACTTCTGACCTTAAGATGGAAGGAAAGTATGAAACAGCTGAAGATGGTTGGGCCAAGGACGCTACCCTGAGGAACTCCTGCAGTGATGTCCTGGAACTGAGATGACTGACCTCCAACAACCACAGCCATCTTCCTATGTGCTAGGTATCCTCCAACTAGCAGGGAACTTTCCCCGATTCCCATTGACTTCAGTTTTGCTAGGGCTCTTTGTTGCCACACTCTGTCAAATGCTGCCTTGATGTCAAGGGCAGTCACTCTCACCTCGGGAGTTAAGTTCTTTTGTCCACGTTTGAACCAAGGCTGTAATGAGGTTAGGAGCTGAGCGGCCCTGGTGGAACCCAAACTGGGTGTCAGTGAGCAGGTTTTTGCTAAGCAAGTGCCGCTTGACAGTACTTTTGATGACTTCTTCCATTACTTTGATGGAGAGTAGGCTGATGGGACGGTAATTGGCCAGGTTAGATTTGTCCTTTTTTGTGTACAGGACATGGCCGGGTACATGCAGGTGTTGTAGTTGTACTGGAACAGCTAGGCTAGGGGCATGGCAAGTTCTGGAGCACAAGTCTTCAGCACTATTGGCAGAATATTGTCAGAGCCCAAAGCCTTTGCAGTATCCAGTGCCTTCAGCCGTTTCTTGACATTACGTGGAGTGAATCAAATTGGCTGAAGACTAGCATCTGTGATGCTTGGAGCCTCCGGAGGAGGAGGCCGAGATGGATCATCCATTCGGCACTTCTGGCTGAAGATTGTAGCAAATGCTTCAGCCTTATCTTTTGTATTGATGTGCTGGGCTCCTCCATCGTTGAGGATAGGGATATTTATGGAGCCTCCTCCTCCAGTGAGTTGTTTAATTATCCACCACCAATCACGACTGGATGTGGCAGGACTGCAGAGCTGAGATTTGATCCGTTGGTTGTGGGATCGCTTATCACTTGCTGCTTATGCTGTTTGGCACGCAACTGGTCCTGTGTTATAGCTTCACCAGGTTGAAACCTCATTTTTAGGTATGCCTGCTGCTGCTCCTGGCATGCCCTTCCTGCACTCTTTATTGAACCAGGGTTGATCCCCTGGCTTGATGGTAGTGGTAGAGTGGGGGATATGCCAGGCCATGAGGTTATAGATTGTGTTCGAGTACAATTCTGCTGCTGTTGATGGCCCACAGCACTTCACGGATGCCCAGTCACAAGTTGCTAGATCAGTTAGAAATCTATCCCATTTAGCACAGTGATAGTGCCTCACAATACAATGGAGGGTATCCTCAATGTGAAGCCGGGACGTTGTCTCCACAACAACTGTGCAGTGGTCACTCCTACCGATACTGTGATGGACAGTTGCATTTGCGGCAGGTAGGCTGGTGAGGATGAGGTCAAGTATGTTTTTCCCTTTTGATGATTCCCTCACCAGCTGCCATAGACCCAGTCTCGCAGCTATGTCCTTTAGGACTCAGCCAGCTTGGTCAGTAGTGGTGCTCCCAAGCCACTCTTGGTGGTGGACACTGAAGTCCAGAGTACATTATGCACCCTTGCCACCCTCAGTTTTCAACATGGAGGAGCACTGATTCATCAGCAGGAGTTTTCCTGCCCATATTTGACCTGATGCCATGAAACTTCATGAGGTCCAGAGTCGATGTTGAGGACTCTCAATGCAACTCCTGCCTGACTGTATATCACTGTACTGCCATCTCTGCTGGTTCTGTCCTGTCGGTGGGACAGGTCATACCCAGGGATGGCGATGGTGGTGCCTGGGACATTATCTGTAAGGTATGATTCCGTGAGGATGACTATGTCAGGCTGTTGCTTGACTAGCTCTCACCTTTGGCACTAGCCCCTGGATGTTATAGTAAGGAGGACTTTGCAAGGTCGATGCCGGGCGGTCTGTCCGGTTTCATTCCTTTTTTGTGACTTTGTAACGGTTTGTTACAACCAAGTGGCTTGCTAGGCCATTTCAGAGGGCATTTAAGAGTCAAAGGAACCAAAAGGAACCAAAAATTTGGAGTCACATGTAAGCCAGACCAGGTAAGGACGACAGATTTCGTTAATGAACCAGATGGGTTTTTTTTTTTACAACAATCGACAATGGTTTAATGGTCATCATTAGGCTTTTAATTTGATTTTTATTGAATTCAAAATTCCACCATCTGCCATGGTGGAATTCGAATGCCGGTCCCCAGAACATTACCCTGAGCCTCTGGATCACTAGTCCAGCGATAATACCACTGTGCCATCACCTCCCCCTAGAAGTAATTGCATTGCAGGCGGTTCAAAGGAGGTTTACTAGATTGATACCTGGAATGAGTGGGTTGTCTAATGAGGAAAGGTTAGGCAGACTGGGCTTGTTTCCACTGAAGTTTAGAAGAGTGACGGGTGTTATCATCCAGCAGTTGGTAAAGGCTGAGTTGTTTAAATCCCAGAGGGATATTTTTCAATTGGTATGTTTGAGATGCAACTCGGAATTCAGGAATAAAACCACTGAGCCTCGAGGTCTTTTTTATACAAAACCAAATGAAACATTTATTCATTTAACAAATTAAACACATACATGTCAACAAATCCCTACCTAAGTAACTTTTAAACAAATCCCCAAATTAATCTCTCCCAGCTAAATCTCCAAGGCAAAAGCAACCTATAGACTTTAAACAGACACCAGGCAAAGTACATTGGCCTTACAAATTCACAATGAGGTTCCTTGAAATTTGGTTCCTTCGCAGACACGGTTGGAGGCTTACAGCTGGTTAGGTCTTAAATGACTCTGACTTACACACACAAACTCCTTTCTGTTTGTGCCTAGCTTTTCCTTCAAAATGTAAGTTTTCCATTGTTTCATGTTACATTTCCTAACAATAAAATCCTTTCATTCCACTAATTTTATTAGTAAGCTGGAAATAAACACATTGCTTGGCATCTTCTAGCTAGGTGCAAGATTTTACTCCCACTCTTGAATGCTTTGTTCAACAAGTGCAAATTTACATTTTACCTTCTATCCTCCTTACATTTATCTAATCAGCATCTCAAAACTACTATATATCAAAGCACCCAGACTAGCTGGCTATAATCAATTAAGACAAACACTGACCCCACTACAATTCCATTTTAGAAATAATTTCCAATAACATTATAGACATTAATCTCACTTCATAACAGGGATGATTTGATTGAAGTATACAAGATCCTGAACGGCCTTGACAGAGTGGTTGTCAAAAAGATATTTCCTCTTGTGAGTGAGTCCAAAACTAGGGAGCACTGTTTTAAAATTAAGGGGTCACCCTTTTAGGACAGGGATGAGGAGAATTTTTTTCTCTGAGGGTTGTGCAACTTTGGAGCTCTCTGCCTCGGAAGGTGGTGGAGGCGGGGTCATTGAATATTTAAGGCAGAAGTAGATTGATTCCCTAGCCTAAGATGAATTTCAGGTTATCAGGGTAGATGGGAAATGTGGAAATTGAATCACAAGATGATCAGCCATGATCTTATTGAATGAGAGTCTCGGGAGGTTGAATGGTCTATTCCTGTTCCTATTTCTTATGTTCTAAATCTAAATCTGAACAGGTGAAATTCAACTTTTAAGTATTGCAAAGATTCTGAGCAGGATCAGTTTACATGCTGACAGAGGAGATGGGCTGACTGGAATCATACAAGGATGAAGTCAGAATATCGTCTCGACAGAACGTTCTATGACCCCTTCCTTTCTACCACCCCATGCCTTCCCCTACCGACCCCTGACCTGCACAAGACAGGCAGAGGTGACATCCCTTATCGCAATTCTTGAGAGCTGGTTGTCTGTAGATAATCCCTTCTGCAGGTATCACTGTAGAGAAACACTAACATTTAAATTAATCAGAAACTGATTCAGTATACGCACTGGGATGGAATCTGCCATTAGAACTGTGGGAATGTATATGGCACAGATTTTTAAACTGGGATCCCTCGATCCTTTCTGGCTCACGTGTCTTCTTTTGCACTTTTTAAACTCAGACAGTCCCTTTTGGAAGAACATTTGCAAGTGATCCACATAACTATTTCAGAATTGCTTTATGGGAAGGAGATGCCCTGAAGTCATTTCAGGTCATATTCCAAGCTTGAACCACTACGCAACCTATTTATAAGTACTGGAGGGAAAAACTGAAGGGTTTTTATAAGGCAGTACGTTCTCAGATTCCACAAACTTGAAAGTTTTATAACTGAAATTAATAAACCCTATTTGCTAGCAAACATATACAAAGGTGCTCAACAAAACAATGGATGACAGAAGGGATTCAGAGAACACAGGAATATAAGTTACACAACCCAAGTTAAAAACAATTTGGTTCATGTTTACCGATAGTTTTTTTTTTAAACCATTAAAAATGCACCACTACTATTCCACCACAGAAAGCCTGATAAAAATGAGGTAAACTATGATGCAAACTTGATGAATACATCTCAATGTTGTCCTGGGATCACATTCTCTTGGTTTAGTTTCACAGGCTGACAAGAGTAACAGTAGACTACGATCCAAAAATCATGTACATGTACATAACATTATAGCATCTGCATGTACTCAATCAAGTGATTCTTTCCTCATTTGAAAGTTTTATTTGCCACTGCCAACATTGGGCTGGAGTTCCTGATCCATGCCATCTGCTTCGCAGTGAAAAACAGATAGAAAAGATTAATTTTGAACAAGCAAATTTGGGGAAGGACTGAGAAACCTTTGGCCTCTGGGATACTGTGATCTTTGACGTGTGCTCTTGGATAGTCATCAAGAGGAAGAAAAAAACTCAAATTCTGTTAAAGATTTCTGATTGATCAGGTTGAGGAACACCAGCTAGCTTGGTTTGCTGGTTTTATTATTAATTAGTATACATATATAGCTTCAGCAGCGGGGGAAGGGGAGACTTATGATGTGCAGTCAACATAAAGAATAGATTTGTATTGCTCAGAAACTTCTCAAAGCCCTTCACATACAATTAGTTACTCTGAAATACAGTCACTTATGTAGATAAATGCAACAACTATTTTTCAAAAAGCTATAACAACAAATTCATGAGTATGATGCATTTTTGGGGAAATAAAGTTGATAAGGACACTCAAAGAACTCCCCACTCATCTTCCATGTCTTTTAATGTAAACCTGAGCCACCTCAGCAATTTAACATCTCATCTAAAGGATAGCACTTCTGACAATGGAGCTCATTGTTCAATTAGGAATTGAAGTGCCAGTCTTGACTGTTCAAGTCCTGGGTTATGGGTTGAACCAACCAACTTCTGACTCAGAAGTGAAACTATCACCAACTGAGCCAAAATAACAAATAACTGGCACTTGATACTGTTTGTTTAAGCTGATTTTCTCCTCAGACTGTTATTTCTAATACTGTATTAAAAATAACAAAAATACAGAGACATGCTTCCCATGCCAACTGCATAATATGGTACAGCACAAAATATGATTGATACCTTATGATTCAGTTCCTTTCACTGTATAAGAATCAGAGACCTGTGAGACATTTCCAGTTTCCCTTTATAAGCATATACCTTATCTATTAGGTCACAAATGACAGACAAAAACCTCGCGTCTCCCATCAAACCTGGAACATAAGGGACCACAATTCTTTAACATTTATTTAATTATTTAACATTCCATGGATACTGTCAAATAGTTCATTCCTGGCAACAGTAATGTTATAATAAGCTCAATCATGTCCCAATTTCCAGCTGAGTCTGAACTTTTGTTACAAATCATAAAACATCAGCAGCCAGATATCACCAGCTATATAATATTGCTGTTGAAATAAATCCATTATTAAAGTGCACTGGGGCAGTCACTAAAATGATTTTGGCCTCGCCTGGCCAGAAATTTCTAAAATATAAATTAAAAATCTGCTTTCCAGCTTATTTCTGTGCCTTATGATATTTAAGTTGAAGCTTTCACATTCAAAGAACATATAAGAACCCAAGCCATAATCCCAATCCACTTCACAAAAATAAAATCTAGGATGTCATTCCAGTGTAGTACTGAGGGAATACTGCATTGTTGGAGGTGCGCAGTTTTGGATGGGATATTAAACCAAAGATCCACCTGCCCTCTTAGACGGAAGAAAAGCAGAGGAGTTATCCACAGTGCCCTGGCCAATACTTACCCTCAACCAACACCAAAAAACAGGTTATCTGGTCATTATCTCACTCCTATATAAGGAACTTTGCTGTGTGCAGTTGGTTGACACATTTTCTACATTACAACAATGACAATACTACACAAGTACTTTGTTGACTGCAAAGCAATTTGGGGCATCCTGAAATCATGGTCAGGAACAGTAATATATAAATATAAGTCCATATTCCATTATTATTGCTCTATTTGACTATGAACTAGGAAGTGGTGTCAGCCTTGGGCCTCAGTGTGACATGAAAATAATGACAATAGTTTTTAAGAGTAGGACAGGAATAACGCTGCAACCCTATTGTAGTCACTCAGCTACTTTACACTTAGTCGGACAAAATGGATTTCCCTTCGCTACAAAACTAAATTTAATTTCAACTTGATAACTCACAGCTGAACGCAGCAACATCTGGTGCCAAGTTGATCTGTGCATTCTGTAGGAAACTTGTCAAGGTGATAGCTTATCATGTCCAGAGGCAAAAAGTTGCTCATACAAACACTGAAATGTCCTTCATGCAGTTAATTGCTGTTAAAACTGAAGAAAGTTACATTTCAGAAAAATTAAACTGCATTTATTTCCTGGGGACAGTAGCATTGCGGTAACGCTACTGGATCACAATCCAGAGGCCCGGGCTAATGCTCCAAAAGACAAATTCAAATCCCAACATGATAGTTAACGAAATTTAAATTAAATTAATTGATAAATCTGGAATTTAAAAAAAGTCTCAATAATGATGACCATGAAATTACCTGTGTCTTTAAAACCCATCTGGTTCACTAATGTCCTTTGGGGAAGGAAATCTGCCATCCTTATCTGGTCTGGCCTACATGACTCCAGACCCACAGCAATATGGTAGACTCTTAACTGCCCTCTGAAATGGGCTAGCAAGCTACTCAGAAACTTACTACCTTCTCAAGGGAAATTAGGGATGGGCAAAAAATGTTGGTCTTGCCAGTGATGCACACATCCCATGAAATATTTTTTTAAAAATCTAACTTAGAGTTGAACCCAAGACTTCTCAATAACAGAGTAAAAATGTCCATTCTTGTCTGATTACACTTTGGGATGTTTGCTATGTTAAAAGCTCTGTAAATGCAAATGTTGTTACATAGGATATTATTCTGCCACCATCATGTAGCTGTACATAAACTGACTTGCCTGTAAGATCAAAACGTGCAGATAACACACTTTGTTACAGCCACAAATTCGTTTTTTTCCCAGCCAGACCCTGAACCTTACAAACATGCTCAAATTTGCAAAGCTACCTGACCAACAGATGCAAAACAATCATAAAAGTCTGGAAAAGGCAGTCATGTCCAATTGCTGCCAACATTCTAATTCACCAACAGGCTGCACTACAAAAACAAAATTAAGTCATTGGCTGTGAAACTCTAACTTCCTGGGGACATGCAAGGTGCTACATTATTACAAACACTTTTCTTAATTAACTGCAAGAGGTTTGATTGAGAATTGGCCTCAAACTGACTTCCTGATCCCCTAAGTACAGCAACAAAACCTCTTGACCTTACAGGCAAGTCAGTTTATGTACAGCTACACGATGGTGGCAGAATAATATCCTATGTAACAACATTTGCATTTACCAAACTATTAACATAGCAAACATCCCAAAGTGTAATCAGGCAAGAATGGGCATCACACCAAAGAAGTTGCCAAGAAAGTTGAAGTGAGTTTTTCAGGAAGGTCTTAATAAAGGAGGTGGAAATTCCTGTACAGAAGTTTAGAAAGGGGTGTAGGACCAAGCGTGCCATATCAGACTGGCCAGCATGTGCCTCAATGGCACTTTTGGGGAATGTCGAGAAGGAACAGGAGGCTGCTGAGCTTATCGAAGAGAGATTTAAGCCTGGGACAACAGCAGGAAAATAAGGCGGCAAAGGAGTAGTGATGGATTGTAGTAGGGATTGAAAAGCAAAGAACTCAAAATGAGAAATGACAGAACAGGAAGCAAGAAATGGAGCATGACAAAAAAAAGAGAGACAGTAGTAATGGATTTGGATCCAAGAGCTGTCTAATATGCATGGAAATTTAAATAGAGGGAACACAATTATATAGGAATAGCAGAGATTATGATATCCCATTTGTAAACAGAGAGGAGATAATACAAACGATACCAAAGTTGTCCTGCAGCTACCTGAGGTTGGCTTATTGACAAGTTGGGGTCAACTTGAAGGATCAACAAACCAGTATCCAGGTTCGCAGATAGTTTTAGGCAGAGTGAATTCGAAGCTATTCTGGGGCAGAATCTCATTAGGCTCACTATTAGAGATTACCCAGAGGAAACAAAAGGGCCAAGAAGTGAAGGATCAACCAAAAACCAACAGAGATTGAACCATAGGCCCTAGCAAAAGTGTGCAGTGACCTCAGATGCTGGCAATAACCGGGTCTCCAAGCACTTTGCATTTATGGACTACATTAGTCATAAAATGGAATCTCAAGCGCTGCATATAAAGTTTTAATCCATGTTACCATGAATTTTCATATATCTAAAGTTGCTGATGTGAAGAAATCTTAGTATTCTGGCTTAGGCAAGGAGACCAACAGCCCTGCATGCCCACATAATTGGACAGAACAAAACTTCGCAGGTACAACTAAGTTGCTGATATTTCAAGGGCCAGGTTTCTAGTGGTCTTTATTCAGATTTCTCTGAAATAACTCAGAACAGTACACCATAGTTTGCAACAGCAATGCCACAGAAAACCCACTAGCATGCACACATCAGTGACAAAAAGTCTAGAACCCTGGAATAACCAGTAAATTCCACACTAAGGAAGCCCCTAATTCATATGTCAGCTTTATTGGGTAAACAGCTTTAACAGGTAAATAGGTTTTCCTCTTTCATAAGATCAACTAGGTATTCACTACTCTCAATTATAATTTACTATATTTATACAATGGTATTCAGATAACAAACTTACACACAGACTGATGAAAAACTGCAGCACTCACGTGTCCTTAATTGGCCCGAAACTGAAAATCAAGCCCAGTGTAAAACAAATTCTACCATCCAAAAATGGCACACAAAGCTCAACAAATCTTGTTGATACATGAATACAGAAAAATGTATTCAGACCACGTATTGTTTGGCATCAAATGTAAAATATCTCCAGCTATAATTTAAAAGCGCACTTCAAGACCTTAAACAAAGCAGGCAGTCCTTTGTTACTTCACCCACACACTTCAGCGATCCTGCGTCAGACTTACTTACTGCACTCAGCAATATCAATTGCCAGATCCTCCGATACATCAGACTTCACTCCATAAAAAAAAGCAAAACAATAGAACTATGCTTGGTTCCGGCATTACACAAAATTTAGCATATTCCAAAAAGAATTTCACAAAACACCAGCTGGAAAACAGAATATAGTGCAAACAAAAGGGAAAGCATGCTATTTATTATACTTGTAGAAAACAATTAACATCAGTCATGAGTTAGTTTTGCTTCACTGAATTAAATTAATCCATTACACCTGAACCCCCCACCACTCTCAACAAAACATACCGATTTATTCATTAGCTAATTGTTCAACCATTGTGTGGAACGATGAAAATAAAAAGGAAGAACGCAAAGTGGTTAATTTACAGGCTTCAAGTCCAATTTTCTTAAATGTGTTACAAACAAGCTCGTGCATAATATTCAGAACCCATGTCACCACAGAACTACTTGTTTTATGCAGATTACAGCACTGAAGGAGGCTATTTGTATCACACTGTCTGGCAGGCTCTTTGCATGAGTAATCCAAACTAATCCCACTACACTGATATCTTCATATCTTGTATCTTTCTCTATTTCAAATATGTAAGTATTCTTCCTTCCAACTTACAATGGTCTCTACTCAGCCACTCCCTACGGCAAAGCATTCCATGCTCACACCTTGCATAAGGAATTGCCACTTCGATTCAATTGCTCCATCGCCAATGCTCCCACCAAAGGAAATAGACCCAGTTCCAGTGGAGATCATCCCAGTATTCTTAATTATTGCTTCCTATCCCTGGCACAAGTGAATCTACACTGTTCTCTCCGGCTTTAAAGCACTGTATATAACTAAAAAAGTTACTAACTGGGGAAACCTATTAAAATTCATCTGCGACAAGCTTAATTGCACAGAGCTTCCTCTCAAAAGCCCCATGTTAGTAGGGCCAGAAGTATGAGAAATTATCCCAAATCCAAGTCATTTCATTGTCAAGGTAAAAATGCAAGCAATGGATACCAGAGCATTTTCTGACTCATTTGGAAATTAATGCCAGCCAAAGGTTGTTCAGATTAGGTTTATGGTGGACCACATGCAAACTGCACTCTATCTCTGCTCCAAAACAGGCCACGACCCTCATTTTACCACAACACACAATTACATCCATCTTTGAAGTCAGAGTCAGACTATTATTTTGTGAAGTTTTGTGCTGTGAACTCGGCTACTCAAAAATGGCCGAGAACATCCATGAAAAGCTTCCCATCAATCCTTCTATGGCACTGCCTTCTGATTAATACAGAGCAACGGGCTGTTTCTACATACAAGAGTACATAGCACAGCACTAATAAATATGGCCAGTGTTTGCTCTAATATACGCAGCACACACTTTTATGTTACAATTGGTTTGTTGGGGCTGCTGTCAATCACAATACTTGAAATCATCCAGAGAGAAATTATGCCACCATGCTACTCTGCCCTCTGCATTTTTGATAGGTGAACAAAAGTGAGTGCTATTTTCAAACACTGAAGTTTAAATTAATATATACACTAGGATGAACATTGGAGCACGTCAGAAAAAGAAAGCTTGCATTATATCTTAATTACAAATTCATGGCATGTTGCCAATGTCTCAACTATTACTAGATGTACCAAGACTTAAAACTTGATGTCCCCACATAGGTCTCAGGTCCTGGCACCCCTTCCCCTTCTAAAAATCTAGGGCCCTGGAAGCCAAAGTCGAGTAAATAAACACCAATTACACTAGCCTCTGAAATGCATCATGATGACAGCTCGAATCATGATTCTTGCCACCAGCTGTCGTGCTTTATGTTAAAAAGTAACACTTCAATTGAAATTTATCCTTTTTAATTATATCAGAAGAATTTTCCTGGCTATTGCTCACAGATAAAACTGTCACCAATCTTAACATGAAGTATTCTCTAAATATTTCAAAAGACTGGATTTCTCCTTTAAGGGACCCACCCCCGCCACCCCAAATTTTTGGCATTACATATTTTAAGAAATATTAACTTTTATTGAGCCCAAACTTCAGCTCAAGAATGAGCTAAACATAATATAGTACCTACACATTAATCTAGTGCTTAATAGCTTGCTATTTTTTTCCTATTTCGAACACAAACCATGAATCAAAATTGGCTTAATAAATGTGCATTCAGAAATCATGAGAGAATTTCAATGACGTTGTTATTACGGATTAATGAAATTTGAACTGATGTGAAATTTTCCTCTTGCTTTTTCATTTCTTTGACTCTTTTTTCATAATGGATTTTTTTTAAAACATTATTTTACCCCCCGACAGAACTTCCTGCAATTATCAAGCCTTTGCCAAAGCTGCTCTCGGTCACTTGAAGCACAACTCAGTTATGACTCTCTAGTGCTCACTTCCCCAGCCATGAGGAGGCAGTTGTCTTCAACTGAGCACCTCTAGATCATTAGCACAAAGATCAGCAATTTTTTTACTCATACTTTCTTCAATTATATTTTCTATCTCCCTTACACACCAGATGAGCAAGTTCAGTTAGTGGATTTGGATAGGAGAAAAACAAAAGCTGTTGGCGGTCTGGAGGGTGGGGGTGGGGGGAGGGAGGCTGTGCATTGCTGCAAACAAGGCAACGAAAGAACCAGAAAGAAAGCAAATGAACGAAAAAAGGGAATCAGGTGTTGTGAAAAATGGAAAACTAGATTGTTGATATTACCAACTCTGACAGCCTGGGAAACAATGCCCAGTGGGAAACAAATTAAAATCTCAACACTAAAGCTACACAGGCCTTTGGGACCCAACATATTGGCAGCGAATGACATTTACGTAAATGGTCAATACTTTACTGGTAGTGGGAACACTAGGTTCTGCAATGAACAAAGCAGAGTGGCAGGTAATCGAAATTTCACATTGCCATGGAAAGCCATCGCAGACATTTGAACATCCATGAGCCACAACCTGACAGCTTCAAGTATTTACAATTTGTATTATGAAGAGATAGCAAGTCAAGGCTGGATAATTTGTTTTTCAAAACACAATGTAATAAGACATACTCTGTGGTTTCCCACTATATTAACGGCAATTTAAAAGTAGCTGATGCTTGTTCAGTGGCTCAATTTAAAGTTTAGATTCAAATTTTGCAGGTTATAAAAATACTTATCAATTCAAAACTTCCCCTCTGTTGCAGTGCCCACCTCCTGCTACTACACCTGCTCCTAATTCTTGTGTCCTTGTGTGTTGAGCTCATTTGTTGCTGAAACCCTTTGTCGTGCCTTTTTTCTCAAGTGAAGCTTTACTATTCCAGCGCTCTGCTAGCAGGCCTTCCATGTTGCATTCCCCTCCATAAATTTGAACTCACCCAAAACTCTACTGTCTGTATCATAACACGCATCACGTCCCATTCATCCATCACCCCCATGCTCTCTGGACCACACTGACTCCCTGTCCAGTCCTTGTCCTCAAATCCTTCTATGGTCTTGGCCCTTCCTACATGTGATCTCCTCCAGCCCCAGATTCCACTGAGATCTCTATGCTCATCCATTCTGGCCTCTGACACATTCCCAATTCTCGTCAATCCACCAGTGGTGGCCATGCTTTCAGTTGCTGAGGCCTCAAGCTCTCCCCTCTTCTCCTTTATGACACTTCTTAAGACTTACTTTCTCCTGGTCCTAAAATCTCTATGTGGCTCAGTGTCAAACTTGTTTGAAAATGGCTCTTGTGAAGCGCCTTGGAACATTTTACTACATTAAAAGCTATTATATGAATGCAAACTGTTACTGAACCTAAGTGGTAACCTTATTCTATCTCAAGTGAAATGCCAATATCTGTATAATATTGCCAATTATATACAGAATTACAGAACACTAATAACATCAAGGTCAAATAAAACACAGCACAGAGAGTAGCAAAACATTTAAACAGGACACGTTTTTAAATTGTTTAGGTAACTCTTTCACATGGAAGCACAAACAGGAATATTCAAAGGGTAGCCCAAGGCAGGCCAGGGGGAGGGGGATGTCAATATACAATTTCTATATACTGAAATAGAGCCACTAAATACCATAATAAAAAATGCATTACATGATCACCAACAATTCATGGCAGAATTCAATAATTAACAGAAACAAAAATACTAACTGTGCAAATTGCCAGTCTACAGTTGTAAAGCAAGATTTACTCCGCCGATGCTGCCAGACCTGCTGAGTTTTTCCAGGTAATTCTGTTTTTGTTTTACTTTGTGTTATGTGTGTGTGTGTGTGTGTGTGTGTGTGTGTGTGCGTGTGTGTGTGGGGGGGGGGGGGGGTGGAAGGCATAAAGAAAGAAATATTAATCACACTTGCTGTCTTCCTGTTACCATATGCTCTTCCATTATCCAGAATGCCCAGCTCTCAAAACCCTGATGAGCAGTCTGATAAGGTAGCATAAGGTTTGCTTCAAAGGGAAGATCTCTGCTACTCTCCCTCTACCACCCCCAATTTACTCTCTTCAGGAAGTATAAGCACACACTTCTAAGGCACTCCATGCAACAGCCTCAGAATCTGCAAAACTCATGAAAAACCAAATCCTAACGAATGAGAGGCAAGGTTTTCATGGCCAAACTTAGTGGATTGACAAAATAGCAAACCAATCATTTTAAATCTTTGTTCCTTCAGTTTCACAACAAAACCTGCTTTCTACTCGAAATACTAAAATTGATTTGGGACAGCACATGTGGTGCAGAGCAGCAGGATGTGGGTTTGCCCACATGATTCTTACCATACTGAGACACCAGTCTGCCAAGTGTAGGCGAATTCTGAAGCGTCTCAGCCTCAAAATTAGAATTCTTCAGCCTCAAAATGTCTGAGGAAACTGCCATAGTGCGATACTTAACAATGACCCCAAAACAATGCTTTGTGATGCTGAATGACATAAGTGCAATAGTTCAGAGCTCATTTAGAATATCAGGAAGTACTTATACACACAGATTGATGAATTCCTGGAATGGGTTAACAAAGAGTGTGATCAAGGCTCATTAGCAGACAACTAGGCAGTAATGGAAAGACAACAGAAATGTCATTCTGGACAAATGACATGAAACATGTGAAGGGAACCTCTCCACTGAAAATCATTTCACAAAACAAAAAAAAAAATCAGCAGAAAAAGTCTATTTGTCCATAGGTCTGCTTGCAGTCAGCTCAAGGGCAGCAAAGGGTTAGGAAATGGCTCTTTGTCTATAAGCTCAGCAAGGAAATAGGATAGGTCTTCAAACCAAAATAATCCTATAAATCACCCAGTTTATTAATACAAGAGGAATCCTCTGAATTACAGCCTTCAACTCACTGTTCAATATGTAAGAAAACAGCAGCAATTTAAAAACATTTGTTTCCAAATTTTGTTAAGCTGCAAACACACAGACATGGAACAGAGATGATGTGACTTGATTAAATAGTAACAGACCTTTGAAACCTGAAACTTAATGCTTGGCACTGAATGACGTATTAAGTCTTTTCTCCCCTGGCAAGAGTGATGGGAAACAAACTGTTTTGGAAAGCCCAATGTCCAACAGCAGGGTAGCTTGGTAATGCAGCGGTGAGTGACAGGTCTCACAATTAGAAGAGACCACCGACAATGTGGTTATGAAGAGTTAGTCAGCCCCTCCTGTCTGTTCCGAGTCAACACCGCAGAGACAGTGAATTGGCCATTAGTTGAGAAAGGGAACCAAGGGCAATTAATTCAAGCAATGTAAGTTGATCACTGGCACCAAGGCACCAAGATCAACAGAGCAACAATCACTTGGCACAAATAGGGGATGGGCACCAAATCGGGGTGGGGTTTGTGAACGGAGACTCAGGGCAAGTGTGACAAGGGGGCTGGCACAGACTCGAGTCTGGAGGGGGTAACAAAGGGTGGGCACATACACTGGGGGCATAAATGGGGGTGCGCACAGGCTATGGAGAGGGTAACTGAGGGATGGACACATAATCTGGGAGGATAGGCACAGACACAGTAGATGGCTAGGGGCTGAACACAAACTCTGAGGAGTGGGCGGTGCTGTGAGACTCCAGCAGTCCATGCCACAGACGCCGGCCCCTCACCCTCCCGCCGACCCCTCGACCCCTCCGCCGCTCCTACCTCACTCACACTCGACACTTCCATTTTTTGCCAGGGTTCCTCCAGTTGTACAAACGGCATCCTAGTCCCGCCACCAGACACGGCCGCTACTCATGGTGCTGCGGGCGGAGGAGAGCGACCGGCCGAGACACAGAAACAGAATCCGTGACCGCTACCCCTCCTCTCCCCCACCCCCCCCCCACCGCACCGCACCGCACCGCCTCCGCTCACAACAACATGGACGACAACAGCCAATCATCCGGCGTCGCATACTGACGTCAGCGCGCTACCGACACCCGCCCCCGACAAACGAGGCGCGCGCTCCCGGATCGGTCCCGGTCTACGCGCCCATTGACCAGACAGATTGAGGATTAATGCTCCTCTCTCCATTTATCTCCTGTGTGGATTAATGCATCTCACTCCATTTATCTCCTGTGTGGATTAATGCACCTCACTCCATTTATCTCCTCTGTGGATTAATGCATCTCACTCCATTTATCCTCCATGGGGATTAATGCTCCTCATTTCATTTATCTCCTGTGGGGTTTAAAACTCCACGCCATTCAATTTATCTCCTGTGTGGATTAATGCACCTCACTCCATTTGTCCGCCATGATGATTAATGCTTCCTCACTCCATTTATCCTCCATGGGGATTAATGCTCCTCACTCCATTTATCTCCTATGTGGATTAATGTTCCTCGCTCCATTTATCCTCCATGGGGATTAATGTACCTCACTCCATTTATCTCCTGTGTGGATTAATGCACCTCACTCCATTTATCTCCTGTGTGGATTAATGCACCTCACTCCATTTATCTCCTATGTGGATTAACGCACCTCATTTCATTTATCCTCATGGGGATTAACGCACCTCACTCCATTTATCTGCTGTGTGGATTAATGGTCCTCACTCCATTTATCCTCTATGTAAATTAATGCTCCTCATTCAATTTATCCTGCATGGCGTTTAATGTGCCTTACTCCATTTATCAGCTGTGGGGATTACTGTTGCTCTGTTTTATTACCAATGTAGTATTATGTTCATCAGCAACTGTATACTGGTTGGACATTTCATGGCTGTGTCATAACAAGAACATTTTCAGAATGTTTTCCCCTGTGTCAGCAACTGTTTTCTTTCTGCTTTTCATATATCAAGCTCGCCAACAGATATTGCTATCATATGATTAGGTCAGCAACAATGTTTATTAAATATATTGGCTTAATTTAATTGTATATTAAGTAATCACACCAACAATTACAGTCCTGTAACTAACTGGGACATCCCCAGTGTTTTACATCTGTAAATGCTTTCAGCAGATATTATTCAAACTCGATCTAGAGAAAGCAAATTTTACAGCTGAGGGTTTTTCACGGTTTAACAGAATACAATGCAAAACTTTTACCTAGCCATATTTTCCTGAATATCTGGTAATAACATTATTTGAGTTGAATGACCTGTTCCTGTGCTGTAGATACTAAATCGAGGGAACAGATTCAGGACAAGGGCACCAACTGATCCTTGCCAGTTTTTATACTCCACATGGACCTCTGCCCACTCTAATTACCTCTTTCCTCCCTGCTCCTGAATCCCTGTATTCCCTACTCCCTCAAACATGTATCAGCCTTGCTTTAGCTGCAACAAAGCCATCTGCATTGTAATGGCAGTGGATCACAGATCCCAATTACTCACGGGCATATTGAACTTTTTTAAAGGAAGGCATGTATTTTTAAAAAAAGATATACAAGCAAAAGTTGGCTGAGTATGTAAAGTAACCACTTTCTGGAAAATTCCTGTGCAGATTATACTTGACCGAATCGTCCTGACAGAACATGGACTATCGCACCTAAAAAGGTGTTAAGGCCTAGTTCAGGCATAGACACTTGAAAGGAAGAGGTGCAATGCAAAAGACTAAATTCTAATCTCCTGTGGTTATGGAGACAATGGAGACTCACCTCAGCAGAAACCATCTCATGTTGTGTTATATCTCAGAATGTAGAAATGGTCTGAGTTAAAAGAAAGCAGATTCTGGGTGAAAGACATGTTTGTTTTTTCCCTTCCAGGAATACACATGGGTTAAAAAGTCAGCTACAAACCTGATCTGTGTGTTTTAGTTCTGGTGTGTACTATGAAAGTCACAGCAGAAGAACATCAACTGGACATCTCTGCAGCTTGTAGATAAAAGTCTCTCTCTCTCTCTCTCTCTCTATTTCTCTCTCCAGCTGGAGGCAAGTGTGCAAAGTCAGAGTCACAAAGGAAACTCCTTTGCTAACCTGCAGAACACAGTGTCTCCAAACAAACTGCTCAACTGCCAAAGTCAGCTCTACAGGAATCACCCAAATTAACAGCAGCAACATTTCGACATCTACTCCTCACGGACAAGCCAAAGACTGATTCGTATATCTTTTTAAATTTTTATTTTTGGACTCAACTTATCATTTCTAATCTGTGTATAGGTGCGTTTCATTTTTATTACTTTTTTCTCAGGTTTTTAGTAGCTAATAAATTTATTCTTTCTTTGACTCAAGAAAACCTGGGAAAATTGGCTCCTTCTAAACATAAATGCATTTGGGCTGGGAGAAGGTATCCAAGAGGGAAAGGATCCCTTTTAACTTGAACCTTGTTGCAACCAACCAAAGGGATTGAATAAAGAAGGGAGTCAGTTCATTCCACCTCACTCTTTCCCGTTTGAGAAGTTAACAATTTGGGGTATCTCATCCAGGATCATAACAATTTGGGGGACCACTCCATATGGCAGCTTGTTTCACATACTTACCACTCTATAAAGGAATTTCCTCTAAACTCTTCATTTTATCTGTTGGGGCAGAATTGTCCCAGATTTGCACTAGGCGCGGTAGCAGGTGTGAAAAATGTTGCTTTACCTGTTAGCCACAATGGTAGGTTTTCAGACCATACTGCCCCCTTCCCACCTCATAAATTATGCAGTGACAGGAAACATGGCGGATCACTGGCAGCAGGCCTCCAATTGGCCTGCCACGCTGTTACCTCACTGATTCCTCACGCTGTGCACCATATTTAAAATGCAGCTGTGTGCACACTTCTCAATGCTTGCAGCCCATGACTGCTCCAGTAAAGACATGACCTCAAAAGCCAGGAAGATTGCAGCACCACGATTCATTAACTCGCCCCGGAGAAAGCTTCTGGACGCCGTGTAGGCCTGCTATAATGTCCTCTGCCTCACTCTGGCCACAGGAGGCCCATCAGTCTCACCACTCCAGCTTGGAAGGTGATGGCACAGGTAGTCAGTGCCAATGCTGCACACACAAGAGATCAGCCATCCAGTGCAGAAAACTGATGAATTATGTCATCTGCCATGGTAAGTCAACCATTTCATCAATCTCAATTCACCCACTCAAGTCCATCACACATTCACTGGCATCTCACTCACTGCCAGCTGAAGGTATATCATCACTCATTCTCTCACACACACCCTCACATCTCCATCTGACCTCATCTCCTCTGGAGACTGTCTCCTCATCCGGTCTATGGCTCCACTCAGCACACACACAAGTCTGCCATTTTTCTCATTTGGCTTGGCACGTAACTTGCTCACATTCTTTCCATCTGTCTTTATGCAGGACAAGATTGCGCACAATTGCCGGATGTGATCCCAGACCAGGGGTGGAGTGTCAGACATCAAGGTCCTCATTCCATTCGTGAGTCAAGCATTGGAGCTGGTTGGAGAAGACGTCAACCATTCCTATAGCAACAGTGAAGTTGGTGGCAAACACTCACATGAGGATCATGCACCACATCATCCATCTTCCAACGCTACTCTGGGCTCACTGTTCTGTGTTCGACATGGCTGCCAAGTACTAATAATCTCCATTTTCTCTCCTAGGCACATCTGACATGTTGCCCTCAGACAAAAGTGACCCCAAGCCGAGCGCCGAGAACACCTTGGATGAGGACCCTGAGGGCAGTACCATTGAAGAGCTGTCACTCACCTAAACCCTCCACCAGCGGACTGACACACACCTCAGTGGGACCCAGATGTAGAGTAGCCTCAGGATCACAATTTGGTGGTACACCACACAAACTGTTCCACAGCAGACAGACATCCTTGGTCACCAACACTCGGAGGACTGCTGGAGGCAAGAAATCTGCTGAGTCCGAGTCAGATGATGAGCCTCTGGACTCGGTCCTCAATCAGTTGTTCCAGCTGCAAAGATAATCACGGGAACATCGAGAAGGGATATCCACTGCACTCCGCAGATTGCAAAGGACGATGGAGGAGTCCGTCAGCCTTCAGTCTGAGGTGATAGCGCTGGCATGCCGATGCACCAAGGTTAAAACTGGCAGGATGGCAACCGCCATGGAGACCTTGGTCCAGTACATGGGTCCTACACTGCTGCGCGGGCTGAACTCCATCGTTGATGTCATACTTGGCCTCCAACAGGGTCAATGTGAGAGGGATGTGGTGCAGCTCGATCTCACTCCAGCTTCCCCTTCTCCTTAAGGAATCAGCCAGTGACCATCAGGCTCTCATAGGGAGGAGGAACAGCAGCTCAACGCCGCAGGGCTATCCACCCAGATGACTCTGGGAATGTGCAGCTGAAAACCTCTCTTCCTTGACTTCATCATCTTGAGCTCTGCAGGCCGATGAGCATGCAGCTGACCCACAGCAGGACATCTAAAGCAGGACCCTCATGCTCTTGGCCCTCCAATAGATGCCACTCAAGGTCAGCATAGACAGGGCGTAGCAGTCAGCAGGCTGTCTCCACCTCTGCTGTGGATGTCTGGGGAGCACCAAGACTTAGTGGCAGGGTTAAGAAAGTTAAGAAGATGTAACTGTTTTGTTACAAAACAAATAAACTAAATTAACAAAGTTGTACAACCTGGGCATGGGTGTTAATCACTAATCATCATAATGTCCATTATCTTAAATAAGCTCCCAAGAATGTCTCCTTGCCTATGGCTCCTTGATATGATGAGCAGTATTCGTGCCATTCATATCTGAAACCTTGGTTCTTGCACAAGATAAAGGCAGGTGTCTCAGTCCAGGGCCTCTTCCCTGTGCTTTGTGTAACCTTCAGAGCAAAGTGATGGTCACTGGACACATTACTGATGCCTGCACCTCGATGGTGCTTGTCATTGCTGCCAGGATGTCGTGGACAGGCGTCACAGAGTTCTGTAATTCTCTCTGTGTGCTCTCAGCACCTTTGTGGTAGGGTTGGTCCCCTATCTCTTCAACCTATGTGACCAGTGATACTGTGCTTCCGAAAGGGGCAGATGCTGAAGGCTGACAAAGGATCAGGTGCATTTAAAGTTTCATGGCTGCATCTTCATGATATGGCCCTGATCACAGAGCACAAGCAAGTTACTCTCAGCTAAACAGGAGTCAGACATTCACAGAGGGTATGTGAAGAGCTGGGAGAGTCTTCACTGCATGTCATCATCCTCCTACTAGAATCTAGTGACTAGTAGGGCCTTTGCTGCGTCTCCATGACATGAGCCTGAGCACTGAAGGTATGTGAGCTCCCGTCAGCCACACAGGAGTCAAACATTTACAGATGCAAGGTGAGGATGTCAGGACTGTCCTCACTGCATCTCATCATCGTCCCCCACAAATCATGCAGCTATGAAAACCTCCTGAGTGCACCTGCCTCATCTGGCCCGTACGATGGCCTCACCACCAACATCCTCGCCTTTGAAGACCTCATCACCATCATTCCCTTCAACGGCCTTCAGCCTCTTCAGAGTGCAGCTCTTCAGCCTCCTCCACGGCCTGTTCCTCTCCTCATTGCAGTGCCAGGTTGTGTAATGTGCAGCAAGCTATGACAATGCATGACACCCTCAGTGGATTGTATTGCGGTGCTCCACCTCTCCAGCCATCAGAATCTCATTTTCAAGATGCCTATCGTTTGTTTCATCAAATTCTGGATCATGGCATGAGCCTCATTACACCGTCACTCTGCTGCAGTCTGAGGCCACCGCACAGGCATCGTCAGCCATGTCCTCTGTGGGCAGCCCTTGCCCCAGAGAAGCCAGCCCTGCAGCCTCTGTTAACCTTGGAAGATATCAGGGATCTGAGGCCTGCTAAGGATCTAGGAGTCATGGACATTCACTGGGAATTGTGCACAGACCTGTAGAATGTGTTTTTGGTGGTTGCACACCAGCTGAACATTCAGCGAGTGGAAGCACTTGTGGTTGACATAATTGTGTGATTGTTGCCACGAAGATCTAAGCACCACATGAGTGCAGTCTGTGGTACCCTGCACCTGTGGAAAACCTGAGATGGGCACAAATCCCAGCGCTCTTGCTTCCTTGCTTTACTGATCCAGATCAAAATGCACAAATTTCTGTGCCTTCACGAAGATAGTGTCCATGACCTCCTGGTCGCACTTGTGGGTAGAAGCTTGCAAGATCCCACACAGGTCACCTGTGGAGCCCTGGAAGGAGCCACTGACATAAAAATTGAACACTTTCGCGGCCACTGGCAGTGGATGCCCTCCATGTCCTCGTGGTGCCAAATCCTGCAGTAAGTGGCTTATGTAACCGACCAGTTTCCTAGAAATGCACAACCCTAGACATACGCAGTGTTTGGCACCACTGGTTCTCAGTCAACTGCAGGAACGAGAAGCATCATCTGTAGACCCTGGGTCTAGCGAAGCGCCTACAAGCAACGTTTCTCTGTGGGTATTCAGCTGCGTGTGCACAAGGCCCTGCTGCCTCTTCATCTTGAGGGAGGTGCTCCTCCCTTTGCCAAGCCAGGCACCTACTTTGTACTCCTCTTCTTCTTCTCTGCTCCCTGTAAGCCATGAGATATACCGCTGAATCACCAGGCTTCATGATCCTGATGTTCTTCTCTTGCAGGATCAAAGAGAGAGATGCACATGTTAGCATAAGTATCCTAAGAACCTCTCTTGGCTAAGTCTGAAGGTCCCTTCAGGCATGTAGGAGAATGCTGGCCATCATTTGGATAGTCAGTGTGTAGAGCGTTTCATGGCTGTCCGAAACCCCACTCACCTCCGCCCCACTCCACTTGACCAATTGGTGACAGCTTTAGCCACTGGACTGCATGCTGTGCTCTCAGCTCAGGCACAGGAATTCTCCTAACCCACGATGCAAGGCTGCGCTTTAGCTTAAACCATGAGGGATACTGGTCCAAACTTTAATAAAGACATTGCAAGGGACTTTGAGTGACTCCACCAGTGACTGTGCCATGGCCACCTTTCGCAAGGGGATTCTACAACTTGCCCAGTCAGCAAATTGTTTTGCTGCCCCATAAAACGCACATTAATTTGCAGTCTGTGCCCGAGGAGTGAAAGGTTCTGGAGCATTTGGTGACACATTCATGATTTTGCGTTGCTTGAGTGGGCAGAAATGCTTCAGAGGCCCAACTCCAAGCATGTCACTGAGCTGCTGGTGAACGGTCTCAGCTGTGGAAGAATGTTCACTTTTGACAAGTTTTTCTATGTGCATGGCCGCTTTCTTCACCCACCTCCCCGTCCTTCAGCCCCCATTTCACCCTGGCATGTGCTTGTGTACTTCCATCAGTTTGTGCTGCCTTGGCCTCCACTTCCCCACCCCCTACACCCCACACCCTGGCCTGATGCACACTGGAACCTTTGCCCAGGTACCACACTGAGAGCCAGCCGGGAAAAAGCGACTTGCCCATGCCCGCCGCCCCCCCACCACCAAATGCACAGCACCTCTTCTTTGATGTCCTATGGGTGATGCTCACAAGCGCTGTGCAAAGTTGTCTGCACTCACCTCCAAGTTCCCCTCGAAGTTCAGGTCGCCAGGTGCATGCCTTTTAAAGGCAGTCATGAACCCCGCTCTTCTGAAGTCATGCCGACGTGGGCAGTAAATTTGATGTCGGGGGGAAAGAAAAAGCAGGGCATATAATGAGATGCTAAAGTATAGACATTAGTTTCCTGTCATGCAGCACCAGAAAACGCAGCCCACCAACGATGGGTGGAGCAGACGATCACAAACTGGTTTCACAATGGTGTGAAACCAATTTTTGGCCTTCTCGCCATATTGTCCACTCACGCCCACCATGACACCCACTGCCAACAGGACCAGATGATTCCACCCTTAGTACCTGTCTTATCACCTTCTCTTCTAGACTTATATAAAAAACATTCAGAAGTAATCCTAATGAAATAATCTTTTGCAAGATCTGCATACCAGGAGTGCCTGATCCCGACTGAAATGATGTGTGTATAAATAGGCTCTTAATTTCTGTCATCATGCTTGACAAACCTGACAACATTATTTTTAGAAGGTGACAGATCTATTGAATGGGGTAAAAGCAATCACCTTTGAAATAGTACCACTGGGGAGACGAGCGGAGAAGATTAAATGGGGTGGAATTAGGGAGAATGTAGAAATAATAAAGCTTCTTAGAAGATCGGAGACAGAGTAGATAATAATGGTTTTTCAAAGTGGCTAGAAGTGGGTAACAGCGTGCCACAATATTCTGGTCTGGGACAGATTCTGTTCGCTGGCTGCATCAATGATTGGGATGTGGGCTACAGGGCATGAATCATAGAATCATAGAAATTTTACAGAATGTAAGGTGACCATTCGGTCCATTGTGTTTGCACTGGCTGACAAATAGCCATCCAGCCTATTCCCATTTTCCTGCTCTTGTTCCTTGGCTTTGAGCATTATGGCACTTCAAGTGCATCTCCAGGTATTTTTAAAATATTATGAGGGTTTTTGCTTCTACCACCCCTTCAGCAGTGAGTCCCAGGTCCCCACTACTCTCTAGGTGAAAATATCTCTTCTAGAACCCCCTTTAAATCTCCTACTTCTTGCTTTAAATTTATGCCACCTGGTTATGAACACCTCAATCAAGGGTAATGAAGTCTTCCTCTCCATTCTGCCTAGACCCCTCATAATTGTATACACTTCAATTATGTCTCCCCTCTCTGTTCCAAAGAAAGCAACCTTAGCCTATACAGTCTTTCTGTATAGCTAAAATTTTCTAGTCTAGACAATATCTTTGTAAATCTCCTCTGTACCTTTTCCTCTGAAATCACATCTGTTCTATAGTGCAGTGAGCACAACTGCACACAATACTCCACCTGTGGACTAACCAATTTTTTATCCAATACCAGTACAGCCTCCCTGGTCATCCAATAAAGGCAAGCATCACATATGCCTCCTTAACTACCTTTTCTACCTGTCCAGCCACTTTCAGGGATTTGTAGACATGCACTCCAAGTCCCCCTGTTCTTCTATACCTTTATTGTGTATTCTCTTGCATTGTTTGACTTCTCCAAATGCATTATCTCACACTTCTCCAGATTGAACTCCATTTGCCACTGTTTTGCCCAGCTGACTAGTCCATTGATATCTTCCTGCAGTCTACAGATTTCTTCTGCATTATCAACCACACATTCAATTGTTGTACCATCTGCAACCTTCTTAATTATATTCCTGATATTCAAATTTAACTCTTGATATATACCACAAAATGCAGGGGACCTTGTGTTGAGCCTTCCCGAATCCTACTGGAAACAGTCTTCCAGTCGCAAAACCACCCATTGACCATTACCCCTCACTTCCTGCCTCTGAGCCAATTTTGGATCCAACTTGCCACTTTGCCTTGGATCCCATGGCTTGTACTTTCTTATCCTGTCTGTTATGTAGGAGCTTATCAAAAGCCTTGTTAAAATCCATATAGATTATATCGAATGCACTGCCCTCACCAAATCTCTTGCTACCCCCTCAAAAAATTTAATCATGTTAGTCAGACATGAAATTTCTTTGTGCTGCCTGTCTTTGATTAATCAACGTCTTTCTAAATGAAGATTCATGCCGGCCCTGAGAATTTTTTCCAATGATGTTCCCACCACCGTAGTTAGGCTGACTGGCCTGTCCCACTCTATCCCTTTCCCCTTTTTTAAACATTGGTAAAACATCTTCCAGGCTTCTTGCACCAAGCCTGCAGCCAGAGAAAATTGGAAAATTTGGAAAATGGTGAGAGCCTCCATTATTTCTTCTCTGGCTTCCCTTAACAACCTAGGATACACTTCACCTGGACCTGGAAATTTATCTGTTTTCAAAGATGTTAAACCCTTAATACTTCTTGTCTCACTGTGTTAATTTCATCTAATATTTCACATTCATCTTCCCTGATTGTAACGTCTGCATCGTCACTCTCTTTTGTGAATACAGATGCAATATATTCATCAAGAACCACACCAACGTCCTCTGCCTCCACACACATAGCCTTTGGTCTCTAATTAATTTATATTTTCTTTACATATTCCTCTTGCTCTTTATGTATTTAGATCCACTCTTTGTGTTTTCCTTGATTTCACTTGCCGATATTTTTGCATGCCCTCTGTTTTTCTAATCTCCTTTTTAATTGCACCCTTACTTTTTTATTTAAAGTTCTCTTGGTTTTTTGAAATACTGAGCCATTGGCATGTATTATAAGCTTCCCTTTTTTTTTATCCTGTCTTTTAGGCATGGCATCCTTGGCATCCAGAGGACTCAAATTTGTTAATACCACTCTTTTTCTTTACAGGAGCATACTTGCTCTGAACGCTTAATATCTCCTCCTTTAATGCCTTGCACTGACCTGGCACTAATTTATCTTCAAGTAACTATTCCCAGTCCACTTTAACTAAATCATATGCTCGCTTAGTAAAATTAGCTTTACCCCAATTGGGAACTAAGTCTAAGGGTGATCCCATGTGTGACCTCTGTAAGACCACAGTTGTGGTACTGACTACAGCTTTGCACCATGCTATAGGAAGGATGATATCTATAGGCTGAAGGGAGGGGAGAGCACAGATTCATTAGTACAAAAAAACAGAGATGTGAAAAAAAACTTGAAAAATTGGGGCTGTTTTCAACACAGCAGAGAAGATAATGGGGTATTTAGATAGAGGTATTTAAAATTATGTAGAGGGGTGAGACAGAATAGTTGGAATAGACTACTTCCAGTGATTGATGAGTCAAGATCAGGAGGAAAAGATTAATTGTATCATATTTAGGACAGAAAGTAGGAGAATCTTTCTAGCACAGACACTGTAGACTGTGCTGTCAAGAGTTAGCAATTGAAGTAACAACCAAATGAACATTTAACTGTAGTTTAGATAGATGGCTGAAAGAATGAGATAATGAAGAGGGTTTGGGAAAGAATGGGCTCATGTGATTGGGACTACTGCTCATGTAAAGATAAGCATAGACTGGTTGGGCTAAATAGCCTGTTTTTGTGTTGCAAATTATATACAATTTTATAGAGCAGCACTCAAGTGCCAAGTGACAGTATGTCCTATTAATATAATGTAATATTTAAATAACTCATAGATTCTATTGGGCAAAAGTCATTTTTGGCTTTTTCACTTATATGCTATGCATTTGGGTCCAATTATTAATTAAATATCATATCATAATATGGTCCTTGCATTAGTTTCAATTTAAGGCCTTTGTGTTTTGTTCTTCTGCTTTAAAACTGCCCTAAATCCAAATAATCTTCAACTCATTTATGATAAGTAAAAATAATCCTTCTTTGATTCTCCCCTCAGCTACCTATAATGGAGTGGCTGTTTTCATGCCTAAACACAACTAAAATATTGCAGTAATTAAGGAAATTATTAATGAAGGAAATAATTGAATGTAAGTCATATATTTTTCAGTGCGTGCACTCTGCCTCAACAATTCATTGACAAAAATAAAATCGCCATGGTTACTAGCTGTGTAGCTTTTTAGATTATTTCATTCTCATTACAAATTTTTGAAATGTCCAATTTAACTCTTTGTATATTACCTGAGGTGATTGTATATATTTGTGATTGTATGGAACTTTATGTTCAAACTCATACACTGGCTACAATAGGATTTCACTACTCCATCCATCCAAATAGTGAAAGTTCGTTGGCCAGAATTTTACCAGCCCATTGGCAATGGGCTGGGAGGCAGAAAGGCTGGCAAAATGGCATTGGAATGGCAGATGTATTCTCACAGCCATATCGTTTTGTGAGCAGCAGGGGAGGTGGCTGACCGACCACCCGTCAGGAGGACAATTAAGCTTCCCACCTCCACTGACATTTTGCCCATGTCAAGAGGGCCCACTACCAGATGGGGAGACTGTTCAGTAAAATCATGCTTTGGGTTCTGGGTGGCCCTCCTCTTTAGGCATTCCATGGCCCAGAAAGCATGGCCGACCAACGGCAACGGTGCCATTGGTTCATAATGAACCCCAGCCCCCATAACTTCCCCTCCGCAACTCCCCTCCCCCACCCCCAACCCCCATCACCAATCATAGGAGCCTGCCTGTCTGGCCCCAGCATTCCACAAACCTGATTACCCCTCTTTGAGGGTGCTCAGCCACTGAGACACCCTCTATTGCAGCTGCAGCCTGAGCAATGGCCATCGATACTGGTGGCATTGCTGAACTGCTATTCCAATCTTGAGGGCGGGGTTGCAGGGGCAACAACAGTCTTGGCAATGGCCACTTAATTGGCCACAACCAGCAAAATTCCCCCTGGATTTTGCCACTAGCTAAAGCAAAATTGCCTCTCGTTTTTGGCCTCAGTAGTGGGACTTCTGCTGCCCGACTCAGATTTAGACATCCATTCAGTAAATAGCTACAATATTCCATATTTTAAAGGTATTACCCTTGGAATTTGGCCTCAGAAGTGTCAAACCTCCAAAATATCATATTGGGCTTAAATAACTAACCATCTGTTAAGATGCCAATCAAATAACTCATTAAGTGGGAACTGGTGAAAAATTAACAAAAAGTAACAACAAGGAATGAGTAACCAGCCAAAATATCTCGCAAAAAGAACCCTCAATTTTTTCAAAGTCACAAAGCAAAATCTACGACAAAAGCAAAGGATCAAACTGCTTAAATAATTTATGTTTTCATCCATCATTTTCCTTCTTAAGTCATGTTATTGTATACAATTAAACATAAAACTTCCGATAAAGCAAGCAGTTACCCCTGGAGCACAAAGAAAGAGGGAGCAAAGTTGGGGAAATTGGAAGAATTCAAAAGAGTAGGACAATGCACGATCAGCCACCAATAGATTAGAAGGAGAAGGGATAGGTCAGAGAAGCAGAGAGTGTGACCAGTGATGGATTGCAGGAGATGTAGAAGTAGACTGCAGAAAAACGACGGTGGAATTTGTAATATTACATGAGGTTTTGAAATCAATGTATTGGGCATTGAGAAGTGAATGGAGAAAGATAAGGTGTGCAGGGTCTAGTATGCAATGGTATGTAGGTGATGGAGTTTTGGGTGTTGAAACTTGTATAAGAGCATTGGAAACATTGGGAACTAAGGTGTGAAGACATGGGTTAGGGTTCCAGAATCGGTTGGGGGGTGGAAGGGTGCGGGGGATGGGGTCATGGTAGGAGTGAGGTAGAAATGGTGGCAGGCAATATTTTAACAGGTGGAAGTTGGTGATCTTTGTGTTGGATCTGATGTGAGACTCAGCTCAGGGTTAAACAGGATACCAAAGCTACACATTGAAGATGATGAGGATAATAGAGGCAATGAAGTCAAGGGTGTGGAGATCCTGGTAAAAAATCCACTACATAGGAAAATGAGGTATTGTCTTGTTCTCCCATTTGGGACCTAAGGGAAATTTTATCTGATCCTGGGCGAAATCATCCCAGATTTGCACTAAGTGCAGTAGCAAGCAGGTAAAACAATGTTTTCTTGCCAGTGGGTTTTCAGGCCGTATCATCCCAAACCCACCATATTACCCATGCATTTCTGGGAAACACACCATTTCCATGGCGGGAGGGCTCTTGTTTGCCACACCATCACCTCGCCACTTCATCACGCCTAGCACCATATTTAAAGTCCCGCCGGGTGCACATCTCAGTGCTTCCATCATACAACTGCTGCAGGGAAGACTTAGCAGCAACCATAATATGATTGAATTTTACATTCATTTTGAGGGAGAGAGGAGTGGGTCTGAGACCAAGTTTTTAAACTTAAATAAGGGCATTTTTTTATTCATTCATGGGATGTGGACATCATTGGCTAGGCCAGCATTTATTGCCCTGTTCAGAGGGCATTTAAGATCAACCACTTTGCTGTGGGTCTGGAGGCACATGTAGGCCAGACCAGGTAAGGGCAGCAGATCTCCTTCCCTGTAGGACGTTGGTGAACCGGGTGGTTTTTTACAACAATTGGAAATGGGTTCCTGGTCATCATTAGACTTTTAATTCCAGATTTTTATTGAATTCAAATTGCACTTTCTGCTGTGGTGGGATTCAAACCCCAGTCCCCAGATAATTACCCTGGATCTTCTGGAATACCAGTCCAATGACAATACCACTACACCACCACCTCCCCCATGAGGGCATGAGAGCTGAGCTGGCTAAAGTAAATTGACAAATTAGGTTAAGGGATAGGTCAGTAGAGATACAGTGGCTAATATTTAAGGGGATATTTCAGAATGCACAGAATTGATACCTTCCAGCGAGTAAGAAAAAGTCCAAGGGACAGACACACCATCCGTGGTTAACTAGAAAGGTTAAAGACAGTATCAAACTTAAAGAAAAAGCATATAATTGTGCAAAGACAGGTGGCAGGCCAGACGATTATACAGAATATAAGGAACAGCAAAGAATAACTAATAGACTAATAAGGAGGGAAAAATTAAAGTATGAGAGAAAGCTAAAAAGACAGATAGTAAGAGTTTTTATAAATATTTTAAAAAGAAACAAGTTAACAAAGTGAGCATTTGTGCTATAGAAAGTGAGTCTGGAGAATTGATAATGGAAAATAAGGGGATGGCAGATGAATTCAGCAGGTATTTTGAATTAGTTTTCACTATAAAGGATACAAGTAACTTCCCAGAAGCAGCTATAAGCCAGAAAATAGAAGTGGGGAAGGAAGTCAGGAAAATTACTGTCACCAGAGAAGTGGTACTGAATAAATTGTTGGAGCTGTGGGCTGCCAAGAGCCAGGTCCTGATAGTCTTCATCCTATGGTCTTAAAAGAAGTGAGATAGTTGATGCATTGGTTTCAATTTTCCAAAACTCCCTAGATTCAGGGAAGGTTCCATTAGTTTGGAAGATAGCAGATGTAACCCCATTATTCAAAAAGGGAGGGGGACAGAGGGCAGAAATTTTCACTCGGTGGGCAGGCATGCGCCCGGCCCGCTCGAGCGTGAACTGACGCACGTTGACGTCAGCCGAGCATGCCGACATCAATGCGTAGTAGCGCATTAGTTTGGTCAGTGGGTGTGCGCCGCAGTCGGCAGTGCGCCCACCAACAATTAAAAGGCCTGTTAAGGCCATTAAATAATCAATTAACCTAAATTTTTCACTGTGCTTCCAAGCTAATGGCTGGCAGGCAGGCAAAAAGGCCAAGTGGCCTTTGCAGTTTTTTGGAAACCTCATCCACAGGCAGGATGAGGTTTCCAAAAGCAAATAAAAATAAAATAAAAGTTTTACAATTAATTAATAACATGTCCCTGCTCATATGACAGATTCACATGAGGAGACTGGTTTTATTACATTTTTTATTTTCTTTTTTTAGCAACGCTTCATCTGCCTGAAGCAGCTCTGTGCCACAGGGAGATTATGAAGCGTGCACTCACGCACATGAGTGAAGTTCGCGCTTGGTCCATTGGCCTTCCTCCGTCACCCCCCCACCCCAAACAGGCAGCGCTGAGTGCTGCCTCTTGCATTTCACGTTGGGCAGGCCTTAATTGGCCTGCTAATGTGAAATTGCGGTCCAGTGCCAATCAGGCGGCAGCCGACTTCCCAACCGCCCCTGCCCATCCCCACCAAGCCCGCCTGCCATGGGCAAAATTCTGCCCAGAAAGTGGGAAACTACAGGCCAGTTATCTAAACATTCGTAGAGAAAATGTTAGAAGCTATTGTTAAAGAAGTAATAGCAGGACTCTTCGATAAGCTCAAAGTCATCAGGCAGAGTCAACCTGGTTTTGTGAAAGAGAAATTGCGTTTAACCAACTAATTGGATTTCTTTGAGGAAGTAACATGTGCTGTTAATGAAGGGGAACCAGTAGAAGTATTGTACTTTGATTTCCTGAAGGTATTTGATAAAGTGCCAGATCAAAGGTTATTGCAGAAAATAAAAGCTCATGTATATCATGTATAATAACATATTAGCATGGATAGAAAGTTGGCTGGCTAACAGGAAGCAGAGAGTAGGCATAAATGGGTCTTTTTCAGATTGGCAAGATGTAATGAGTGGTGTGCCACAGGGATCTGTGCTGTGACCTCAACTGTTTACCATTTATATAAGTGAATTTGATGAAGGGATGGAAGGGATGGTTGCAAATTTACAGATGACACAAAGATAGGTAGGATAGTAAGTTGTGAAGAGGACGTAAGGCGGCTACAAATAGACATAGATAGGTTGTGAGTGGGCAGAGATCTGGCAGATGGACCATAATGTGGGAAAATATGAAATTGTCCATCCTGTTGGAAGAATAAAAGAGAAGCATATTAGCTAAATGGTGAGAGATTGCAGAACCACGAGGTGCAGAGGGATCTGGGTGTCCTAGACTATGAATCACAAAAGGCTAGTATGCAAGTACAGCAAGTATTTAGGAAAGCTAATAGAATGTTATCATTTGTTGCGAGGGGAATTAAATACAGAAGTAGGGAGGTTATGTTTAAAGGGCACTAGCGAGATTACATTTGGAGTACTGTGTACAGTATTGGTCATCTTATTTAAGGAAGGATGTAAATGCATTGGAAGCAGTTCAGAGAAGGTTTACTAGACTAAAGCATGGAATGGGTGGGTTGTATTATGAGCAAAGGTTGGACAGATTAGGTTTGTATCTGCTGGAGTTTGGAAGAGTAAGAGGCAACTTGATTGAAACCTATAAGCACCTCTGAGGGGTCTTGACAGGGTGAATACGAAGAGCATGTTTCTTCTTGTGGAAGAATCTAGAAGTAGGGTGTCACTGGTTAAAAATAAATGCTTGCCCACTTAAAGCAGGGATGAGGTAAAAAAATTTTCACTCAGAGGCTCGTGGGTCTTTGGAACTCTCTTCCTGAAAAATTGGTGGAAGCAGAGCCTGTGAATATTTTTAAGGCAGAGGTGAAAAGATTCTTGGTAAGCAAGGTGGTGATAGGTTATCGGGGGTAGATGGGATGCAGATTTGAGGTTACTATCAGATCAGCCATGATCTTATTAAATGGTGGAGTAGGCTCAAGGGGCTGAATGGCCTACTCCTGCTCCTTGTTCGTATGTGTATTCGTAAGTTCGTATGTCCACGAGAGGCAAAAAGACTGCAGCCCCCAGGTTTAGCAACGCAGCACTGGAACACCTTTTGGATGTGGTGGAGGCCTGTTGCGATGTCCTCTAACCCCGCGCTGGTCTCAAGATGGGCAGTGGCATGACCAACCAGGCTTGGGAGGTGGTGGCAGGTCTGGTCAGTGCCACCACCCTTCAAAAGAGGACAGACACCAGTGCTGCAAGACGATGAATGATTTCTTCCATTCCACCAGGGTAAGTCACCCTTCTCACACTTTCAACTCACACACTCACAAACCAATCACGCATCCACAGAGCCCTCACTCACTGCTGGTTCAAGGGACATCACCATTCACTCTCTCAAATATACCCTTATTGTCCTTATCCTGTCTATGGGACCACTCACCACCCGGACATGCCAGGCACACTTAGCATCTGGCATGGCAGGCATCCTGCTTACATTCCCTCCATCTTTATTCATGCAGGAAAAGCTGGCACACAACAAGCAGGAGAGGTCGCAGACTGGTGGAGGAATGCCTGAAATCAAGGTCCTCACAGACTTTGAAAACAGCCATCCAGCTGGCCGGCGACGATCTGAACCGGTCCTATGCTGATGGTGAGGTTAGCGGTGCTCTACTAAGTGAGGGTCCAGCAGTGCAACATCCATCAGATAACCATTCCATGAGTGATGTGTCCTCTTTCACGGGTCGTTGCCATGCACTAATTATCTCTCTTTTCTTCCGCAGGCACATCTGGGAAACAACTGACAGAGTCCACGACCCAGGGCCTCCAATCAACCCTCAAAGAAACCTCTGAAAAGGAATCTGAAGGCACCCTCCTTGAAGTCTCATTACAGCGCTCACCCATACCCTCCACCAGAGCAGAGACACACAATTCGGTGGGACCTACCTTTAGAATAGCCTTGGGGTCACAATCTGGTGATTGCACCAAGGTCAACACTGGTAGGATGGCAGCCGCCATGGAGACCTTGGTCCAGGACATCGCTCCTGCACTGCTTCGTGGGCTCAACTCCATCGCTGATGCCATAGTTGACCTGCAACAGTGTACGCGAGAGGGGTGCCAGGCAGTTCAATCTCATTGCAGCTACCCCTTCTCCTCATGGAGTCAGCCTGGGCCCTTGGACACCCAAAGGGAGGAGGATCAGCAGGTGTCCCCACTAGGGCCATCCATCCAGGTGACTCCGGGAGTGTCCAGCCCATCTGAATCCCCTCTTCCTGTAACCTCAGCAGCTCCAGCTCCACAAGCCGAAGGGGTGCCACTGCCACACAGCAGGACCCCGAAAGCAGGCTGGGGCCCATCAGGTCTCAGCCCTCCAGAGGACGCCCACCAAGGTCATCACAGACAGGGCATCACAGCCAGCAGGCCGCCTCCACCTCCACTGTGGATGTCCAGGGAGCACCAAGACGTAGCGATAGGATTAGGAAAGTTAAGAAGATGTAATTGCACAGCCTGGGCTCAGGTGTTAATCACTTGTACATACTTTTCACTATTGTCAATAAACTCCCAAGAATGTGTCCCTGGCTATGGCTCCTTGTTCTGATGAGCAGTGTTTATGTTACTCAGATGTGAAAACTTTCTGCACAAGATAAAGGCAGGTGTCTCAGTCCAGGGCCTCTTCCCTGTGCTTTGTGCAGCCTTCAGACCAAAGTGATGGTCCAGCCTCACACTCCCTGGGCACATTACTGATGCCTGCACCTCGACGGTGCTTATCATTGCTGCCAGAATGTCGTTGGCAGGCGTGACAGCGTTCTGTCATTCTCTCTGTGTGCTCTCAGCACCTTTAAGTTGGGGCTGGCCCCCATCTCTTCAGCATCATACCAGTGATGCTGTTCTCCTGAAGGGCTCAAGTGCTAAAGATGGACAAAGGATCAGGTGCTTCCAAAGTTTCAAGGCTGCATCTCTATGAGATGACCCCGATCACAGAGTGCAAATGAGCTGCCCTCAGCGAGACAGGAGTCAGACATTCTCTGAGGCTGTGTGAAGATCTATGGAGTGTCCGCACCGCATGTCATCATCATCCTTCTGTGATTGAGCGACTATTGGGGTCTCCACTGCATATCCATGACAGGAGCATGCTCACAGAGGGTACTCATGCTGCCATAAGCCAGACTGGAGTCAAATGTTCACAGATGCAATGTGAGGATCTATGGGGTCACCTCGCTGCATGTCATCATCATCCTCCATGAACCTAGCAGCTATGAGGGCCTCCTGAGCATACTAGCCTTGTCTGGCCAGTGCGAGGACCTCCTCACCCTCATCACTGTCAGTGTCTTCCTCTTTTGAGGAGACCTCCAGCTCCTCCATCTCCTCCTCAGCCAGCTCCTCTCCCCATTGCAGCACCAGGTTATAAATGGCCTGGTAGGCGCTGATGATGCGTGACACCCTCTGTGGACTCTATTGCAAGGCTCCACCAGACCAGTCCAGGCACCAGAACCACATTTTCAGCATCCCGATGGTCTGCTCCACCAAGTAGCGAGCTGCAGCATGAGCCTCATTATACCTTCGCTCTGCTGCAGTCTGAGGCCGCCGCATGGATGTCATCAGCCACATCCTCTGCCGGTAGCCCCTGTCCCTGAGGAGCCATCCCTGCAGGTTCTGTGGACCCTGGAATATGTCAGGGATCTGTGACTGATTGAGAATGTAGGAGTCGTGCATACTCCCTGGAAACCATGCACAGACCTGCAGGATGTGTTTCTGGTGGTTGCACACCAGCTCCACGTTCAGCGAATGGAACTCCTTGCGGTTGATATAGTTGACCGTGTGTTGTGAGGGAGACCTGAGCACCAGGTGAGTGTGGTTGATGGCACCCTGCAACTGTGGGACACCTGGGATCTGGGGGAATCCAATCACTCTTGCATCTGGGCTGTCCTGGTTCCGGGCAAAATGCACAAAGTTGTGTGACCTCGCGAAGATGGCATCCGTGACCTCATGGATGCATTTGTGGGTGGAGGCTTGGGATATCCCACAGAGGTCATCTGTGGAGACCTGAAAGGAGCCACTGGCATAGAAATTGAACGCCATGGTCACTTTCACAGCCACTGGCAGTGGATGCCCTCCATGTCCCCGCGGCGCCAAATCCTGCAGGAGCTGGCAGATGTGACCAATCAGTTCCCTAGACATGCGCAGTCTTTGGTGACACTGGTTCTCAGTCATCTGCAGGAATGAAAGGTGGTGTTTATAGACCCTGGGTATCCCTAAGTGCCGACAAGCGACGACTTGCTATGGCTCTTCAGCATGTACAGGAGCCCCAGTTGCTGCTTCTTCCTGAGGGTGCTGCACCTCCCTCTGCAAAGCCAGGAGCCTCAGGGCTCTCTCCTCCATCATCTCCGCTCTCTATACACCATGAGGCATACAGCTAGTTCACCAGGCTCCATCACCCTTATGTTGTACTCCTGCAGGATGAAAGACAGAGACACATGTGTCAGCATGAATGTACTAAGAACCTGTCCTGGTTAAGTGTGAAGGCCCCTTAACACAGAGAGTGCTGGCACCATTTGGATAGCCAGACATTAGTGCACTACATGACTGCCCAACACCCCACCCACCTCTGCCCCACTCCACCTGACCAATTGGCGGCAGCTTTGTCCATTGGACTGCAGGCTGTGCTCTCAGGTCAGGCGCAGGCATTCTCCTAACCTACACTGCAAGGCTGCGCTGTTGGCTTGGACCATGGGGGAGACTGGTCCAAACCACGATGTTGACAGTACAAGGGGCTGTGAGTACCTCTACCAATGACTGCTTCACGCCCAGCTTTAGCAATGAGATTGTACAACTTAAGCAGTCATCCAACTGTTCTGCAGCCCACTAAGACGCTCATTACTTTGCCGTCTGTGCCCGAGGTGTGAAAAGCTCTGGAGAACTTGGTGGCACTTTGATGCCTCTGCATCTCTTGAATGGGCAGATAAGCTAGAAGCCCGACTCCAATCATATCAATGGCTGCGCCTGAACTATCTCAGTTGCAGAAGAATGGTCACTTTATATAAGGTGTCCCAAGTGCATGACTGCTTCCCTCATCCACCCTATCCCAACACCCCGAATGCAACTGCAGGGCTGCCCTTGCCCGCACCCCGTCAAACATGCCTCAAACTTGAAGCCTAACGTGCGACCCTGGTGAGCCCTGCACAATGTTACTGTGTACTCACCTCCAAGTTCCCCTCAAGGTGCAGCTTACTAAGTGCATGCCTTTTATATGCTGTTGTGAAGCACGTCGGCATGCTTTCCCACTGACATGGGCACACGATCCAGCATTGGGGGGGGTGGACAATTCCAACAGGTAGGCCTAATAAACAGATGTATTACAATGAGGTTCTCGACGTCTGATGGCGGAAAATGTGGCATGCCATCGGCAGGCTGAACAGATGATCGCAAACTGGTTTCACATCGTCATGAAACCAATTGTGCCATATTGTCCGCTGACACCACTGAACACACCTGACGCCAGCGGACACAGAAAATCCCAGCCCCTGAGTGCACAATTTTCAGCTGCTGTGGACAACAGGGCGTGATGCCATTGCATCATGGGAGTTGTCGTTTTCACCCTCCTCTGATGGAGCATGAATGTCCAGAATGTATTCAGCCCACGTAACATGACAACCAAATCAATAAAGGGTTGGAAATTACAGAATCATAGAATTATGGAATGGTTACAGCACAGAAGGGGGCCATTCAGTCTTTCACGTCTATGCCGGCTCTGCAACAGCAATTCACTTAGTCCCAGTCTCATGTCATTTTCCATACATCGCAAATTTTTTTCTCTTCAGGTTCTCCAGGAGTGCATTCCAGATCCCAACCACTTTCTGTGTAAAAAAGTTTTTCCTTATATCAGCATTCCTTCTTTTGCCAATCACCTGGTTCTCGATTTTTCCTCCAAAGGGAACAGTTCTCTCTAATTACGCTAACCGGACCCCTCATGATTTTGAACATCACTATCAAATCTCCCCTTACGCTTCTCTTCTTCAATGAGACAACTCAGTTTCACCAATCTATCCCCTCAACTGAAGCTCATCATCATTGGAACAATTCTCATGAATCTCTTCTGCACCACTTCTAATGCCTTCACATCCTTCCAAATGTGATGCCTAGAATTGAACACAATTCTCCAATCCAGCTAAAACAGTGCTTTATAAAGGTCATAGCTTCCTTGCTTTTGTACTCTGTGCCCCTACTTATAAAGCCTAGGATCCCATATGCTTTATTAACCACTTTCTCTATCTGTCCTGCCACCTTCGACGATTTATATACATATACACCCAGGTCCTTCTGCTCCTGCACCTGCTTTAGAATTGTGTCCTTTATTTTATGTTGCACCTCCTCATTCTTCCTACAAAAATGCACCACTTCACACATGTAAGCATTAATCTTCATCTGCCACTTGTCCGTCCATCCCAATAATAAGTCTATGTTCTCCAGAAGTTTATCACTATCTGCCTCACAGTTCACAATACTTTCACATATTCAAGAAATTGTTCACCCAAGCCTAGGCCATTAATATATATCAGGAAAAGCAGGGGTCCAAATATCAGTCTGGGGGCAACCCCACTACCATAGATGTTGGTAGTCGACCATATGAGTCAACCTTTGAAGATTCGAAAAATCGCCCAAAAATGGGGCTTGACTTATGCGCTGAGTATAAAAGTGAACCACCAGCATGGGTATGTGTGGTCAACACCTATGTCATTCTCCTCAAGGAGTTTGCGCTGTGTGGGTGTGTCTTAAACTCTCATGCGTCTTCACAACTCAGCCTATATCACCTGCTTGATCCCTTGCACCAAGCTATAAGGTACCAGTTAGGAAAACATCCAATTGTGGGGTGCAAAATTGAGGCTGACTATTAATTAGGGTTGCCAACTCAGAGTGAAGCTATTCCAGGAGATTTTTTTCCCCCAAACATGATGATGTCATCAATTGATCTTTGACCTGTCGTTTCCAAACTTTTTTTTATTCATTCACGGGATGTGGGCTTCGCTGGCTGGGCCAGCATTTATTGCCCATCCCTAGTTGCCCTTGAGAAGATGGTGGTGAGCTGCCTTCTTGAACTGTTGCAGTCCATGTGGTGTAGGTACACCCACAGTGCTGTTAGGAAGGGAGTTCCAGGATTTTGACCAAGCAACAGTGAATGAATGGAGATATATTTTCAAGTCAGGATGGTGAGTGACTTGGTGGTGGTGTTGCCATCTATCCTTTATTCTTCTAGGTGGTGGTGGTCATGGGTTTGGAAGGTGCTGTCTAAGGAGCCTTGGTGAATTCCTTGCAGTGCGTCTTGTAGATGGTACACACTGCTGCTACTGTGCATCGGTGGTGGAGGGAGTGAATGTTTGTGAATATGATGCCAATCAAGCGGACTGCATTGTCCTGCACACTGTCAAGCTTCTTGAGTGTTGTGGGAGCTGCACTCATTCAGGCAAGTGGGGAGTATCCCATCACACTCCTGATTTGTGCCTTGTAGGTGCTGGACAGTCTTTGGGGAGTCAGGAGGAGAGTTACTCATCGCATGATTCCTAGCCTCTGACCTGCTCTTGTAGCCACAGAATTTATATGGCTAGTCCAGTTTAGTTTCTGGTCAATGGTAACCCCCAGGATGTTGATAGTGGGACACTCAGTGATGGTAATGCCATTGAACATCGAGGTCCAATGGTTGGATTCTCTCTTGTTGGAGATGGTCATTGCCTGACACTTGTGTGGCGCAAATGTTACTTGCCACTTATCAGCCCAAGCCTGGATATTGTCTAGGTCTTGCTGCATTTTGACATGAACTGCTTCAGTATCCGAGGAGTCCTGAATGGTGCTGAACATTGTGTAATCATCAGCAAACATCCCCACTTCTGAGCTTACGTTGGTCATTGATAAAGCAGCTGAAGATGATTGGGCCTAGGACACTACCCTGAGGAACTCCTGCAGTGATATCCTGGAGCTGAAATGACTGACCTCCAGCAACCATCTTCCTTTGTGCTAGGTATGACTCCAGCCAGCAGTGAGTTTTCCCCCTGATTCCCATTGACTCCAGTTTTGTTAGGGCTCTTTGATGCCACACTTGGTCAAATGCTGCCTTGATGTCAAGGGCAGTCACTCTCACCTTGGGAGTTCAGCTCTTTTATCCATGTTTGAACCAAGGCTGTAATGAGGTCAGGAACTAAGTGGCCCTGGCGGAACCCAAATTGGGAATCAGTGAGCAGGTTATTTCTGAGCAAGTGCCACTTGATACCACTGCAGATGACCCCTTTGGGTAGATGCCAGTGTTGTAGCTGCACTGGAACAGCTTGGCTAGGAGTGTGGCAAGTCCTGGGGCACAAGTCTTCAGTACAATTGCCAGAATATTGTCAGGGCCTTTGCAGTATCCAGTGTCCTCAGCCATTTCATGATATCACGTGGAGTGAATCAAATTGGCCGAAGACTAGCATCTGTGATGCTGAGGACCTCCGGAGGAGGCTAAGATGGATCATCCACTCAGCACTTCTGGCTGAAGATTGCTGCAAATGTTTCAGCCCTATCTTTTGCACTGCTGTGCTGGGCTCTTCCACCATTGAGGATGGGGATATTTGTGGAGCCTCCTTCTCCAGTCAGTTGTTTAATTGTCCACCACCATTCATGGCTGGATATGGCAGGACTGCAGAGCTCAGATCTGATCTGTTGGTTGTGGGATCACTTAGCTCTGTCTATCATTTGCTGCTTGGTATGCAAGTGGTCCTGTGTTATCACTTCACCAGGTTGACACCTCATTTTTAGGTATGCCTGCTGCTGCTCCCGGCATGCCCTCCTGTACTCTTCATTGAACCAGGCTTGATCTCCTGGCCTGATGGTAATGGTAGAGTGGGGAAAATGCCAGGCCATGAGGTTATAGATTGTGTTCAAGTACAATTCTACTGCTAATGGCCCACAGTGCCTCATGGATGCCCAGTCTTGGGTTGCTAGATCTGATCGAAATCTATCCCATTTCGCACAGTGGTAGTGCCACACAACACAATGGAGGGTATCCTCAATGTGAAGACAGGACTTCATCTCCACAATGGCTGTGCAGTGGTCACTCCTACCGATACTATCATGGACAAATGCATCTGCAGCAGGCAGTTTGGTGAGGATGAGGTATGTTTTCCCTCTTGTTGGTTCCGTCACCACCTGCCACTGACAGTTATGTGATTTAGGCCTTGGCCAGCTCGGTTAGTATCCACTCTTGGTGATGGACATCAAAGTCTCACACAGAGTACATTCTGCACGCTTGCTGCTTTCTCCAAGTAATGTTCAACATGGAGACGCACTGATTCATCAGCTGGGGGAGAGAGGTTTCCTTGCCCATGTTTGGCCTGATTCCATGAGACTTCATGGGGTCCAGAATCAATGTTGAGGGCTCCCAGGGCAATTCCCTCCCAACTGTATATACCACTGTGCCGCAAGTGGGACAGGACATACCCAGGGATGGTGACAGTGGTGTCTGGGACATTATCTGTAATGTATGATTCTGAGGGTGACTATATCAGACAATCTTTCAATTTTGGCACTAGCCCCCAGATGATAGCAAGGGGGCCTTGGCAGGGTCAACAGGGCTGCGATTGCCATTGTCATTTCCAGTGCCTAGGTCAATGCTGGGTGGTCCGTTACAACTGAGTGGCTTGCTAGGCCATTTCAGAGTCAATAACCTTGATGGGTTTTTACAACAATTGGGGCAATGGTTTTATGGAATTCAAATTCCACCATCTGCCATGGCAGGGTTTGAACCCAGTTCCTCGGAGCATTACCCTAGATTTCTGGATTACCAGTCCAGCAACAACACCACTATGTCATTACCTCCCCTGTGCACAATAGAGCCATAATTTTTTATTTTAGCGTGGGTGCCACCCCCTACCAGATGTGCCAGAATGCCCCTCATCAGAGTCAATAATCACTTTGGGGTGTTTTGAGCTGTATAAACAGCTACTAAAACTATTAGGTAAGCTTTCTTCTAGCTATAATGTAAACAACAGGCAGCAGCACTCCTTTTACCAAATTACCATGGCTTGATTGGCTCGCTCTCTGAGATTACTCAACTCATGTAAAGTCTCCTGGTGGAAAGCTAAGTTTGGTTTTTAGGACTTTTTAATCAATGCAATTTTTCAAGCCCAGCAGCAAAGGAAGATGCTGGAAGCAGAAGCGTTCCCTCTTACTCAAGTGAGTCTTGGCCTCTCTTGGGACTTTCTTTTCAGCTGAGGTGCGGAGAGCCGCTTTTAGGCTGGGTTGGACTGGTGGAAGCATGCGTATGAATTTTCTAGAAAATTCCAAGGCGTGGACCCGTGATTTCCAGGAGTTGAAAGTTCAGACAGTTCAATTGCCCTATCGCTCACTCCTTTACTTTCTGGCTGGGCTGGCTCAATCATTTGTTCTCCAACTTCTCTGAATCTTGAATCACCCAAGGGCTCAACTCGAGGCTCGCTCGCTCTCAGGCTCAGTGCCGGCTGCTGGTGGGAAAAAAAAACAGACAGAGCAGCAAGCAGGGATCTCCACGAGCGCAGTACGCATGTATGGCTGTGACACAAATATTCTATGTCATCACACTGGCTGTGCCTGCGTGGAGCTGCTGCCTAACCTGCCTGCGAAATGCCTTTCAGTTAAATGGACTCTGTGGCCGCCAGCAGTTGATTAATGGGGAATGCTATCATTTTAAAATCTCCCATGCTGCTTTCAAAAGCTGCCGGGAGATTGAGGGTGATTCCTGTAGTCTCCAGGCTATTCTGGGAGGGTTGGCTACCCTACAACTAATGCGAATATAGCATGTTGTGGTTGAAAAGTGAAGTCGACTTTTCCACCGAGTATATGCAAAAATATGATTTTGGGGGGGGCCAAAGAAATGGGGTCACCTTATATGTGGGGTCATCTTATATGACTTATACCGTATGTACATTCCTCCAATCCAAAAAACAACCAGTCATCACAACTCTTAGTGCTGCAAGGATATTCCATGCGGTTATTGGGAAAATCAGTGATATTAATCAGTGTAAAACAGGTCACAGCTTGGCAGAACAAGCCATTTCATCCACTTTCTCATGGACAACTGGAGCAGAGTTGCAGGGTTAAAATTTCGAAAGGCTCATCAAGAATCATCAGTATGATCTAGTTTGTTAACAAGCAGTGCAGGCTATAACATAATGAGGTGGAAGTGAAGCAGAATTGTGTCATGAATCTGCAGCTGCCACCTTTCAAAATCCCAGTTAGTTGAGTCTCCCGTGGAACTTTAATGTTTTCTTTTTATACTAGATGAGAAAGGCAGAGGTTGAGTTTGAGGGACTGCCAAGCAAGAAGCACATTTAGAAAAGTGCCAGTTGAATGGTATTACCAATATATATATGCAAAACATGTAACTTTGACTATCAGTAAAGTGCATCATATGCCAGTAATTACCTAAAAATGTAATTTTCGGGGTATGGGCATCACTAGCAAGGCCAGCATTTATTGCCCATTCCTAATGGGGCTTGAGAAGCTGATGGAGGTCTTCTCCTTAAGCCACTACAGTCTGCGTTATGAAGGTATTCCCAAAATACTGTTACTTTAGGAATTCCAGGATTTTGACCCAGTGAAGAGGAAGCAACAGGAATATATGTCTAAGCCAGTATGATGTGTGACTTAGCTGGAAACTTGGAGGTGATGGTGTTCCCATGCAACTGATGCTCTTGTCTTTCCAGTACATAGCATAATGTATCGCTTCAACACAATTTTTTATATACCGCCATAGGTAAATGCATATCAGGTCCCAGGTCAGTAAAATCAGAGGAGACATTCAGCAGTAAATATCCATCCCCAAATATTTACAAGTCCAATACGCACATATGAATTAGAAGGAGTCGGCCACTGGGCCCCCCAAGCCTGGTCTCCCATTCAATAAGATCATGGCTACTCTGATTGTAACCTCAACTTCACATTCCCACCTACCCCCGATAACATTTCACCTCCTTACTTATCAAGAATCGATCCAGCTCTTACCATACTTGTAAAACATAAACATGTGCACTGAGTGGCATGCTAAAAATAATGCTGTGCCTCCTCACATGCACTTTCCATCGTGGCATTTTCTTAGAAAATAAAACCGCATCGACTTCCTGTCTATTGCATCGCACCAAAAGAATTTGCAAACCAAATAGCTATTGTGTAATTTTTTTTCTACCTCTTTGGGCACATTGAATACAGCTTTAAGTAATCGGATGTTTAATAGGATGTAGCAGATTGAAGTGGGTTCTGTACAGTTCCTGCAGGATAGTTTCAATGAGAGTCGAAATGCAGATTCTGTCTAGTTAAGTGGTTACTGACCATACCCTAACCTCTCCCACTTACAGAAACTCCTTGTGGCTCAGTAATTTTTTCCAAAAAAAGCAACTCTAAAATCAACACTGATAAAAAGCATACTGTATTATTTTTAGTTTTCTTTTAGTGTTTGCCTGTTACTTGTGCAATCGCTATTACCCACCTAAACATGGCACACTTTAGAAAAAGAAATGGTGTTGAATTTTAACAGAAAAGATTCATGCGTAAAATCTACTCTTGGGATATTGAGATGAATACTAAGGATCCTTACGCCCTGGTTTAGAAACAAGAAATATAAAAGTGATTCAAAAATTGGAGAGAGAAGAACTCCTGGAACAGAAAGATATCATCTAAAGCCAAAGCAATGAAGGATGGAGTGAGAAGCAATCATTAACAAAATAACTTGCATTTATGTAGGGCCCTTAGCATAAAAAACATCCAAAGGCATTTCATAAGGTGCAATTAAACAGAAATCGTTGCCTCACCAAAGAAAGAGCTATTAGGAGAGCTGAGCAAAAGCTTGGTCGAAGAGGTGTGTTTTAAGGAGAGCCTTCAAGAAAAAAGAGTGGAGAGGCAGGGTGGTTTAGGGAAAGAATCCCAGAGTATACAGCCGAGGCGGCTGAAGACACGGCTGTCAAGGGTGGGGCAAAGGGAGAGGAGGTTAAAGGGAGGAGGTTACTGAAATAGGGAAGGATAAAGCCATAATGGAATTTGAGTAGAATAATTAAATTTTTAAGTTGGGGTCTAGGAATCAGTGCAAGTTATAAAGGACATGATTGAAGGGTGAGAAGATGCTATGATCAGCTGAAAGGTTAATTAGATAAAATAGTTGGGTGGACAGCAAGTTCAGAAACCAACTATTGGATAATACAATAAAAGTCAAAAAATAAATAGATGAGCACCAACTAAGGAGAGAGTGGGTAAATAGATATACTGCAGCTTGGAGCTTCAGGGCACCACACATTAGGACCACACATAATGGAATCATCGCACATTAAAGGATCTATAATGGTATTAGTTAGGGTACATGGATGCCATGTGATTGCTTGGGGGACAGAAAAAAACAGATTAAAAAACCTACGTCAACAAATTTTGAAGTATCAAAACTAGTCCAGAACCACTCTGGTCCTGATCGTCTCATGATAACTATCTCACATACAAGATGATCTCCATCCCAGTCAGAAATAGATTCTGCTCTTGCTTGAAGGAATTCAATAGATCAGTATTCACCTCACAGTACTCTCTCAGTACTTCTCTGAAGTGTCATCCAATATGTTTGTCTCTGGAATGGGCCTGAAATGCATAACCATCTGATTGAGAAGCAAGAGAGCCACCACTGAGTAAAGACAGACAATGTTGGCCAGCTATTTAATCACAGGCAGCAACATATGCTAACCTCAGACTCTCAGCTCCGTTGGGAATTCCTACTTGTGGGTCCTGACCTGTGGGTTCTGAGGCCAGTTGTAGTATCCTCCCTGCCACTCTGCCGAGATCAGCAGATTCAGCACACAGACCCACACAGCTCAGGATGGTTATCTGTTGAGTAGCTGACCCAACAGGGAAACACACGGTGATCTGAAAAGATCTGTCTCTGAGTAATTTTTCCCTCATGTAATGGAACCAAGCTTGGTGCATGGGTAGTGGCATATTTGATAGTGCTTTGGCGATCGTGACTTCTGTCACGAATGTTGAACTTTACAAGACAGCTATGTTCTGAATTGAGAAATATATACTTTTAACTCAAAGTAAAACAGAGGATTCCAGATAAACACCTCAGCTCAGGGACATGCCCAGGTGATCCCATTGCTATGGGTTGAGAAACTCAAACAGAAACCCAAACAGAAACCCATAGAAGTGTGATGGCCTTTAATCCAGAAGCAGTAACAGTAAGGAAAACTTGCAATTACTTTAAAATGTTTGGGGAATCCAAAATTGTTTCTGAAAATGTTTAAAAAGGACTTTTAAGAGTTTGCATCACTTGTAAAGGGATTAATTTTATTTTTGGGGTAATTAGAAATACTGGTCCATGTGACCTGGTGACTCTTGCTCTGGAAGCAGTACTAACTGCAAGGAAGTTAAAATACGGAGGCCAAATGGTTGGCAGACAGAAAGAAGAAAGCAAAGCACAAATTCTTCTGGATCCACACTAGGTCAACGGGAGCTGACAGCTGAAAAGGTTCCTGAAAGAAGTACACCTTACAGGGAAGACTGAATGTGTAGAACCATGCTTATGTGGAACCTGGTGCTTGCAGAAAATCAGCTAAGTCCTTGAAGGAAAGGGACTGGAATTCTGTTTGGAAGAACTGTGTGGCATAAACTTGGACCACACAGGTGAAGTGAACTGTCTACTACCTCCATGAGGTAGTCTTTGTTGTATCTGTTATTCCATATGTGTATCAATCACGATTTGCCTGTTAATTTTTCAGATTCTGATTCATGTTAAAGCAAAAGTTACACAAAGTGAAATTTTCTTGGTAACTTCTCCATTTGTGGGTAGTTTGTTGAATTGCATGATTTTGGTTTACAAATCCCCCATGGAGATTGTAACACTTCTCATTACGTTGATGTTGCTCTATTTCATAAAGACCCATAGGCCTCCCTCACCACCATGACTATTAACATTGTGAAAAATTCTAGGAGAAGTTAGCTTGAGTAAGGGGAAAGAGCCAATGATTATAGGGCCCTTCCTGATGAAGTTTACCAATTACCTTGCATACTGTCTGTCAGTGAAAGATTAGCATTATTTAGTGAGTATAAAACAGGTGCTCTTCCACCCACCCCCCACCAAGATAGTGAGATACCGGCCTGCGGGCAGGGGGCAGGGGAGTTCCCTCAGCCAAGAGTGTGCTCTTTCACTGCTATATTGGTGGAGGATGAAGACAATATGCAGTGAGGAGGCACCATAGATTCTCACATTGCACGTGTGAACGTTTGACTCCTGTTTGTTTGATGGCAGTGCGCATACCCTCTGTGATAAGGCTCCTGTCATGGAGACGCAGTGGAGGCCCATAGTCCCTACATTCTAGAAGGATAATGATGGCATGCAGTGAGGAAACTCCATAGATCTTCACATGGCCTCTGTGAATGTTTGACTCCTGTCTGGCTGACGGCACTCACTTGCACTCTATGATCAGGGTCATAGCGTGGAGACACAGTCGTGAAACTTTAAATGCGCCTGATCTTTGTCAGCCTTCAGCACCTGACCCCTTCAGGAACACAGCATCACTGGTCACAGATGCTGAAGATATGGGGGGGCAGCCCCACCTCATTCTCTCTGACAGAGAGAATGACAGAACTCTGTGACGCCTGTCCACGACACTCTGGCAGCAATGACAAACACCTTCAAGATGCAGGCATTAGTAATGTGTCAGATGAATGTGAAGCTGGACCATCGCTTTGGTCTGAAGGTTACACACTGTACAGTGAAGTGGCCCTGGACTGAGACACCTGCCTTTATCTTGTGCAGGAACCAAGGTTTCACATCTGTGACATGAACACTGCTCATCATAACAAGGAGCCATAGGCAGGGAGACATTCTTGGGAGTTTATTTACAATAGTGAACATTATGTACATGTGATTAACAACCATGCCCAGTTGTGCAATTACACCTCCTTAACTTTCCTAACCCTGCTGCTACGCCTTGGTGCTACCACGACATCCACAGCAGAAGTGGAGGCAGCCTGCTGACTGCTATGCCCTGTCCATGATGACCTTGATGGGCGTCCTCTGGACGGCTGAGACTTGGAGGGCTCCGGCCTGCTTTCAGGGTGCTGCTGTGTGGCAGTGGCACCCTCCTCGGCCTGTGGAGCTGGAGCTGTTGAGGTCACAGGAAGAGGGGATTCAGATGGGCCGGACACTCCTGGAGTAACCTGGGTGGATGGCCAGGTGAGCACTTTCTAATCCTCCTCCCTGAGGGCCCCTGGCTGACTCCTTGAGGAGAAAGGATAGCTGGAGTGCAATTGAGCTGCCTGGCACCTGTCTTGCGTTGACAACTATGGCATCAGCGATTGAGTTGAGCTCATGCAGCAGTGCAGGACTAATCTCCTGGACCGAAGTCTCCATGGCGGCAGCCATCCTACCAGTGTTGACCTCGGTGCGTTGGCAAGCCGGCGATTTCATCTCAGACTGAAGGTGGACGGACTCCTCCATCGTGTCTTGCGATCTGAGGAGTGCAGTGGACATCCCTTCCTGATGTTCCCGAGCTTGCCTTTGCAGCTCCAGCAACTGAGGTATGACAGAGTCCAGAGGTTCCTCATCTGACTCAGACTCAACAGAATTTTGGTCTCCAGCAGTCCTCCAAGTGCTGGAAACCTGGGAAGTCCCTGCTGCGGGTCAGACAGTGCAATGTCTCAGCAGATTGTGACCCCCAAGGCTACTCTAGAACTAGGTCCCACTGAGGTGTGTGCCTCTGGGCTGGTGGAGGGTATGGGTGAGCACTGTGACGGGTCTTCAATTTGGGTTTCAGCAGATTTCTCTTATGAGGTGTCCTTGGGGCTTGAGTGGACTCCCTCAGCTGTTTCCCAGATGTGCCTGGGAAAGCAAGGAGAGATAATTAGCGCATGGCAGTGGCCTGTGAAACAGGACACATCACTCACAGCGTGGTTGTCTGATGGATGTTGCACTGTTGGATCCTCATTTGGTAGAGCAGCACCGACCTTACCGACAGCACAGGACCAGTCCAGATCTTTGCCGGCTAGCTGTATAACTCTATTTTCAAAGTCTGTTAGAACCTTGATGTTGGACATTCCTCAGTCTGCAACCTCCTCCTCTTGTTGTGTGCCAGCTGATCTTGCATGAATAAGGATACAATATAAACAGGATGCCTGCCAGGCCAGATGATAAGTATGCCTGGCACATGAGGGTGGTGAGTGGTGTTATGGATGGGATGAGGACAATGAAAGTGTGTGTAAGAGAATGAATGGCGATGTCCCTTGAACTGGCAGTAAGTGAGATCCCTGTGGATGTGTGATGGGTTTGTGAGTGTGAGAGTTGAGAATGACGAGAAGGCAGTACAGAGGAGAATATTCTTCGGTACAGTATGGCTTTCCTCTTTTGCAGGGTGTTGGCACTGACCACCCCTATTACCACCTCCTAAGCTGAATTGGTGATGTTGTTGTCCCTCCTGCGGCCAGAGCAGGGGAAGAGGACAACACAGCAGGCTCCCACGGTTTCTAAAATGCATTCCAGGGATGTGTCACTAAATCGAGGGGCTGGAAGAACTGAGAGGTGTGTGTGTGGCTGCACTGTAAATATAGAGGCCGGAGTGAGGAAGCGGCAAGGTGATGGCTTGCCAGGCAATTAAGAGCCCGCCTGCCTGCATAACAGTGTGCTTCCCAGGAATGTATGATTTTTGAGGTGGGCTGATGCGGCATGAAAAGCTGCCCATTGCGGCTGGTGGGTAAAATATTATTTTTTGCGCCTGCTACCACACTTAGTGCAAACCTGGGACAATTCCACCCTTAAATTTAGTTTCCACACAGAAGCAGCCGCCATTATAATAGCAAACAAGTTGTAAAAAGCTTTGCAACTTTGGGAGTTATTCCAAAGAGATTTATATTGACTATGTTCAGAATGCACTACAACACTTACCCAGCCCCATGATTTCTACTGAGGAAGGCAAAAGCAGCAATATCATGGGAACATGTCCAAATGACAGACCATGCTGAATTGGACACATATGCCGTTTCTTGATCGTTTTTAGGATAATATTCGTGAACTTCATAGCATTGTGGAAGCTCCATCAACACAAGGAATGCACTGGTTCAAGGCCGCAGTACAGATCACCACCTCCTCAGCTTAACTTGGTATAGGCAACATACTGCCTCACCAGTGTCTTCCACGTTCCAAGAAGGAAAAAAAAATCAAATACTACATCTCTGTATTTTTCCCCAAATCCAAGTTGCATTGCTTCATCTCGTGAAACAATTCCTTAAGTTATTGAAATGGCCACAAATCTTTTGATAACAATATCTCATTAGGAATCATGATTTTTAAAATACTGAGCAAAGTTTTTTTTTGCGCTCGCTGTACGAGGTTCCTGTTCACTTAGGCTGATATTAATAAAATCAATATTACTTCGGATGTCGGAAGTTGTGGTTTTGCACTGATACATTTAATTTCACAAAGCTTTTCGAAAAGCTCATCCCCAAGGAGAAGGTGAATCATGAAACTGATTGATGAAAACTCAGTACAGGCAAGTCCTCTGCTGGCTTCACAATAGGGTTTCAGTTAATAAATGTCTCACACAAGCAAGACCACTGAACAAAGGACTTGTTGGAAGCAAATAACAGTAAAATTCTCCAAATTGCTTTCACACAGTGTCAGTTTAAGGTTCAAGTTATGGAAATACATAATTTGCTTCAAAATGTAGCTGGGGAGCTTTTAATGGCTCTCAGTTGCTTCCGTGAGTTGAAATTCAAGGACAATAGCATTACAGGGAATATAAAGTTATAGTTGCAGCAACAGTGGGCATATGCTTCTACCAGTCATTGAACCAGGACTGATAGAATAAGGCTGGAGACTGAAAGGGCAGTGGGGAAAAAAATGATCAGTAAGAGGAATAGAGAAGAAGGAGAAAAATACACACAAGTAAAAACCTAGGGCTGAATTTTCCCCCCGTTGCGGGGGAAGTTGATAGGCGGGCTTGTTTCCGATCGGTGCCCCCAATCGGAGGCACGGTGCCATTTTATGTGGGCGGGCCTTAATTGGCCTGCCCAGCGTGACGTCCGCAGGGAAGTGCTATGCGCTCCCTGTGCGGGCAGTGGGGGGATTCCTAAAATCGAGAGTGTGCACTTTCGCGCATGCACACGAAAGAGCGCACGCATCTCCCTGAGACTAAGTGCAGCCTAAGGGAGATCAGCTGTAAATGTGAAAAAGATAACAATAGACAAAATAAAATTTCCTTAACATGTCCCCTCATGTGACAACGTCCATAATTTCCAAAAAACTTTATTAAAATTTTTAAAACCCTACATGAAACATCATCCCGCCTGTGGATGAGGTTTCATGTTTTTTCCAGTTCTCACCGGGGCTCCTTGCCTGCCCACCAACCTTAAGGTTGGACAGGCAGGTTCACTAATAACTTTAATTGATCTGTCAATGGTCTCAGTTGGCCATTGACAGGGTGGCGGGCGCGCAGCTGATTTTGCTGTGCCCCCGCCTTCCTGAAAATTTAAATGGGGCGCAATGATGTTGGGAGTTCCGCCCAACGTCACCGTGCGTCATTTTATGTGTTGGCGAGCGGGCCCTGGCCCCGCTCACCAACGGTAAAATCCAGACCCTAGTGTACCATATTAACTTGCATAAAGATCAGACTTTTGAAACAAATAAATTGGGTTGGTGCTACCCTAATGCACATTTGGCATGGCCAATATTTCTGTCAGCACTGATTGAAAATCATTATTTTTGTTAACCTTTTGTGTTTAAATATCAATCTCATGTGGAGGTGAAATTGTTCCCACCAGTAATTCTTCCAAGAAAAACCTCATTGTAAGGACAACATGGGAATTGGAGAAATTTTGGAAGAAACACTGAAGGTAGCAAGGCCATAGAATGTACTCTGGGTGGAGATTTCAATGCTCATCACCTACAGTGGCTTGGGTGCACTACTGATTAACCTGGCTAAATCCTTAAATATGTACCTGCTGGTCTGGGCCTGCAGCACATGGTGAGAGGACCAACACAAATGAAAAACCTGCTTGATCTTATCCTCATCAAACAACCTCTCGTAGATGCATCCATCCATGACAGTATTAGGTGAAGTGGCCATCCTATAGCCCCTTGTGGAAACAAGTTCCCATCTTTGCACTGAGGACACCACTGTGCTAAATGGGATAGGTTCAGAACAGATCTAGTCATTCAAAACTGGGCATCCATGAGGCACTGTGGGACATCAACCACAGAATTGTATTCAACAACAATCTGTAACCTCATGGCACGCACATCCCTCACTCTACCATCATCAAATCAAGGGATCAACCCCAGTTCAATGAGGAGTGCAGGAGAACATGCCAGAAGTAGCACCAGGCATACCTAAAAAAGTAACAACCCTGATGAAACGACAACACAAGAAAACAGCAGAAGCAACATATGTTAGTGTTAAGGTTCTCACAACAAATAGATCAGATCAAAGTTTTGCAGTTCTGCCACATCCAGTTGTCCACTTGTGTAAAAACAACAAACTGGAAAGGGGGCTCAACCAGTATCCCTATCCTCAGTGATGGTAGAGCCCAGCATTTGAGTGCAAAAGACAAGGCTAAAGTGTTTCCAAACACCATCAGTCAGAAGTGTTGAGTGAATGATCCATCTCGGCCTCCTCCTGAGGTCTCCACTGTTTTGAAGGGGTTTTACTGTAACCATGCTTTGGTCTTTTACCATGTTTTACTGTCTTACCATATCTTGATGAGGCTTTGCTTATTCTATGATTGACATGAGGTAGTTGTTTTTCTTGAAACTATTTATTAAGAATAGAGAGGAGGCAAAGATAGGGCAAAGAGAGGGCAAAAAAAGGATTTTTTCAAGCTGGCAGGTAGTAAATAGTGGAGTGCCACAAGGGTCAGTGTGGGGGCCTCAGCTACTTACAATCTATATTAATGACTTAGATGAAGAGACAGAGAGTAATGTATCTACATTTGCTGATGGTACAGGGCTAGGTGGAAAGGTAAGCTGTGGGGAGGATTCAACGAGGCTGCAAAGAGATATAGGCAGGTTAAGTGAGCGGATGACAAGATGGCAGATGGAGTATAATGTAGGGAAGTGCAAAGTTATTCACTTTGGTCGAAAGATCAGAAGAGCTGATTATTTTTTTAAAACGTGAGAACCTTGTAAGTGCGGAAGTTCAAAGAGACTTGGGTGTGATTGTACAAGGAACGCATAAAGCTAACATAGAGGTGTAGCAAGCAATAAGGAAGGCATGTTGGCCTTTATTGTGAAGGATTGGGGTACAGGAATAAAGAAGTCTTGTGTGAGTTGTACAGGGTTTTGGTGACATCACACCTGGAATACTGTGTGCAATTTTGGTCTCCACATTTAAGAAAAGATATACTTGCATTGGACACAGTACAGCGAAGGTTCGCTAAATTGGTCCTTGGGATGAGGGGTTGTGCTATGATGAGAGGCTGAGCTATTTTCTCTGGAGTTTAGAAGAATGAGACGCAACCTCATTGAAACATACAAGATTCTGAAGGGGCCTACCCAGAACAAAAAAAAAGTACAAACTCAGAAATAAGAATACTGGCCTGAACTGGTCTTGTATACCTTAAAATGAAACACCAGTAAAAACTGGGAAATAAGAGTACTGGTCCAAACTGTTTTTTTCCTTCTTGGTAGATACTGAGAAGTTGTTTCCACTGGTCAGGGAATCTATAACACAGAGGCACAGTCTTAGAATAAGGGCTGATCATTTAGGACTGAGATGAGGAGAAATTACTTCACTCAAAGAGTTGTGAATCTTTGGGATTCTCTGCCTGAGAGGGTTGTGGATGCACCAGCATTGAATACATTAAGGTTGGGATAGACAGATTTTTGGTTGCTCAGGGAATCAAGAGATATGGGGGATGGGCAGGGAAGTGGAGTAGAAGCCCAAGATCAACATGTTCGTATTGAATGGCAGAGCAGGCTCAAAGAGCCATATGGTCTGCTCCTGCTCCTATTTCTTGAGTAGGAACTATTTACAAGGGCCTCAGGGTAACCATATGGTTTTCAGGACACAGGCTGTTCTGCGTCTTGCCCTCTTGGAGCCTCTTAGTCATCTGACTCTGATGTCATGCTTACATCATCATTAACATTATGGTTTTATTAACATAACCATGAACCCATTACTCTACACCTATCATCATAGACACAAGTGTTCAGTCGTCAGTGCACTCTACATGATTCACTTGATGTCAGGATGCAGTTAAGTGCACCAGAGACAGCAAAGGCGATGGATCCTGACAACATGCCAGCTGTAGTGCTGAAGACTCAGTCCAGAATTAGCCATATCTTTAGCAAAGCTGTTCCAGCACAATGATAATAGTGGCACCCTGTGTCCAGTCCAGAAAAAGCAGGACAAATCCAATCTGGTCAATTTCTTCCCCATCAGTCTATTCCCACACATCAACAAAGTGATGAAATGTGTCCTCAACAGTGCTGTCAAGTGGCACTTACTCACCAATAATCTGCTCACCAATGCTCAGTTTGTGTCCCACTTAGCTCACCCCTCATTACAGCCTTGGTCTAAACATGGACAAGGAACAGAATTCCAGAGGCGAGGGGAAAGTGACTGCCCTTCCTATTAAGGTAGCATTTGAGTATGGCATTAAGGAGCCTTAGTAAAATTGAAGTCAATGGGAATTGGGAGGAAAACTTTCTACTGGTTGGAGTCATACCTATCAAAAAGGAGGGTAGTTGCAGTCATCTCAGGCCCAGGACATTGCTACAATTCTCCAGGGTTGTGCCGTAAGCCCAACCATCTTCAGCTGTCTTCCCTCAATCCTATGGACAGAAATGGGGATGTTCACTGTTTATTGACAATGTTTGGTACCATTTGGAATTCTACAGGTAGTGAAACAGTCATTAGCAAGACCTTGACACTATTAAAGTTTGGGCTGATATGTGGCACAAATTTTACTTGCCACTTATCTCCAACAAAGAGAAAATCTAACCATTTCCCCATGACATCCAATGGCATTATTGCAGTAGAAGGGTATGGCATAAAAGGGGTTAATGTGGGACTGGGTACAGTAATGTAAAGGAGCATATAACTGAAGTGTGAATCTGCGTGGATCACGAGCGGATACCTGTGCAGGCGGGGGGAAGAGGGAGAGTCAGGTCCAGCGTTCTTTCGCGCATGTGCATGAAAAGGCGCTTCAATCTCCCTGAGGCATGGAGCTGCCTCAGGGAGATTGAAGTGCTTTTAAAAAAATACATACAATAAAAATTTAATGAAACATGTCCCCTCATGTGACTGTGTCACATGAAATGGGACATGTTTTTATCTTTCAAAAAAGTTTTTATTTAATTTGTAATAGCTTTAGGAAACCTCATCCCGCTCGTGGATGATGTTTTCTAAAAAATGTAAAGGCCGCTTGGCATTTTCGCCTGCCCGCCAACTATAAAGTTGGATGGGCAGTGTAAAATTAAGGTTAATTATTTGGTTAATGGCCTTAATAGGCCTATCAATTATCGGTGGGCGGCAGCCGACTCTGGCACACGCCTGCCGAAGGAAATATTGTGCGACTTCGCGATGACGTCAGGACACATGCCTGAAATCATTTAACATTCCGCCATATCCAGCGTGTGCCTGCACGCCGAATGGAAAATTATGCTCATCCTGTCCATAGTTACCAGCAGTTAAACACTTACTGTTAAAACTAGACAAGACTCAAAGCCTCTTCATGAGATCTACCAAACTACATACAATACCTTACAACATGGCGGCAGTGAAGGGTGGACCCCGAAATCATGAAAATGTAAAGAGCAGCATTCTGACCTGACTGAAAGCACCAGAAGCGAAACCGCAGAGGGAGATCACATGAGAGAAGCTCCAAAGCAAGATTGGAAGCAGAAGGCAGAAATAAAACTCCACATTGCAACACAAGTCTCCACTGAATCCCACGGAAGTCCAGCTTCAATACTCAAGATCTTGGCCAGAACAAGTTTTAAAAAGCTTTTAAGTCAGCAGCAGTCAGAATTGCGATTTCTAAACACACTGTAAACAGCCTGAGTCCCAAGTTGGCACCTAAGTGGTGGCCAAACTCACTCAGAGCGAAAAACAAATTAAATTAAATAACAAATAACCGGCAGTTAAAGGACCCAGCAAAAACCGGGAATCAACGGTCTCACGACTTGAAAATACTTAGATACTGTAGGGGAGACTCAGAATGGTTGATCCAGGGAGTTGCTGCTGAAAGTTTTGAAACACAGAAATCATGAATGCCGTTACTTAATTTAATTTGTTTCTTCGGTCGGAGCAAGCGTGGCCACTACGTGGTCAGGTGCCAACTCAGGACTCAGGCTGCTCACGGTATGTTTTAAAACAGTAATTCTGACTGTTGCTAACTTTAAAACTTTTTAAGCTCTTGGCCAGAATGAGTTTTAAGTCCTCTAGCTCACACCTGCAAGAGCCCGCCAAAGCCAACAAGCACGGGAAAGCTCATTAAGAAACAGCAGCGCCATCTTGGATTTCCTTACAGTATTTAAAGCTATACATACTTTTAACTTAAAGGACCATGGACTAAAAATTTACCTTACCAGACCAGTTTGGTCTCATTCAAGGCCCAAACCAATCACAAAATTGGGGACTTTGGAGAAAGAGATTCCTTAGATACATGATTGCTTCAGGCCCAGGCAAAAAGACAAAAGCTGAACAGTTTAACACACAGCTTTATTCAGTAGGTCTAATAGCTGACAATATAATAGGTAGACAAGGAATCATTGACTCTTTAGCAAAATTGGACCAAGTTTTACAATAATTTAACATATTTTAATCTGAGCGGTAACAGGGTCCTTGAAAGAGCAAAGTTGAACAAATGTGTCTAACAGCCAGGAGAACCTTTTGACTCCTTTCATTAATAAGCTATAGAGAACAACTAAAGGCTGTGACTACGGTCAACTGAAAATTAGAGCCAATCAGGGACAGAATTTTTGTTGGAGGATGCACTCTCAGACATGCTTCAAGCCAAGGAAGATTTGACCCTTGAAGAGGCCATTCAGATTGTCAGGCAATCCAAAGTCCATTTACAGCACAGATCCATCTTAAGTGGTGAAAGCAAGCTATGGTACAGAGCAACCCCCACTGTCCAGCTAGTAAAACAGCAGAGGAGCAGGGACACTCCAGGCCAAGGGAAGCAATATCCTAACTGACCATTAGAGGGTGGGTGATTACTCCAGCGCTGCGGAGCCAAGCAACCACAGGGCGTGACCAAAGTCCTGCAGTCTCAGCACAGCGTTTCAGTGCAACCACATAGGACACTTTGGAAAGCTACGCAAAGCAAACACCTTGATGCCATTGACGCTGACATTTCATAAAGCTAATCTGCAGTATCATGTTTTCCATTTTGTATGTTTCAATGAGTAAATTTCTGTTCAACTGTGGAAACTGAAAGAACCAGAGGGATAGAATCAAAGCTTCAATGCAATAAATACCAATAGTTCTGCCTTTCTTTAATACTGATTTTTTTCCCCCAGTACATGCTTATGCCTGTTTAAAACTCATATGCACTTTGCTGCTTTGTTCTCTACTTACAAAAAAAATAAAAAATAATCGTAATGGACATTGTACACATCCAGGGACCATGATTGATGGTAGAGTGGGTGGGGGCTGTATATGTTTTGTTCTTTGGTGAAACACTGCATCTCATCTCCAGCTGGCATCTCCTCCCAAATGCTCAACCAAAAAAATCTTAACTGTTCTGTGTTAATCATTTAAGTCTCACATCAGTGTTAAATGCAACATGCACTGTATCAAGTTGTTGCAAATAAAAAGTAATTGATGATATGTCATTACATGGCAACTCAGAATATCTGGCAAATACCGTAGTTACTCAGAACACCAAGATTCATAGACGACTCAGTCATAATTTGAGCTCATTTTAGTTTTAGATCAGTGCATCTACATGGGAAAAATGAACTAATGGATTAAGAAAAGTTGACACAGTTTCCATCAAAACCCTGACTGCACAAAGGTTGTCCTGAAAGTAGTTACAGCAAAAATACAGGTGGTCAAGCAGTTGTCAAAACGTAAGTTGCATCCAGAGTCCCTGCAATTGGCTGCGTGCCGCCATTTTACGTGGGTGGGCCAATTAAGGCCTGACCAGCGTAACGCACAGCCAGTAGCGCTCAGCACTACCTGTGCGGGTGGGGGGAGGGAGAGCTGGGGCCTGCGGTCTTTTGTGTGAAAGAGCACAGCAATCTCCCTGAGGCATGGAGCTCAGGGAGATTGAATGGATTATAAAAATTTTTAATAAATGAAGTAAAAATTTATTTAAACATGTCCCCTCATGTGACAGTGTCACATAATCTGGGACATGTTTGTGAAGTTTGGAAATTTTATTTAATTATTTTATCAAAACTTCAGGAAAGCTCATGCCGCCCACGGATGAGGTTTCCTAAAAAACGCAAAGATCGCTTGGGCTCCTCACCTGCCCGCCAACCTTAAGGTTGGATGGACTTAACTAGGTTAATTACTTTTTTAATGGCCTGAATAGGCCGTTGACATTTCAGCAGGCGCACAGCCACCTCTGGCACACATCCGCCAAATGAAATATCAAAATGTCACGCGATGATGTTGGGACACACGCCCGACATCATTTTACACGTTGGCATGTCAGGCCTGCCCCTGCACACCACTGGAAGATTCAGCCCCATGAGCACTCAATTACATGGGAATCCTTTACATAAAGAGAAAGTAAAACAAAAAAACATTAAAAACCAGGTCGCTGAAACAATAGTATGGAATCCTTATGTATTAACATTTACTGGACTGATTCTCTTCTTGGCAAGCATCACTGTTCACAGGGGTGCTGGGCAGGAAGAGCAAGCTAAGAGGTCCTCATTCTCCATTAATGTACATGGGCAGAAAACCAGGGTCTGCGAATGCATTATTCCACAACCAGCACTCACTTCATGTACAAACTGTCAAATCACTGTTATATTAACTGAGTGTGTGGACTTATTGGTTAAAATAAAAGGGATAATACCCATAAACTACCTTGTAGGGATTTCAGAAGGACGAGTTAAATGTTTGTTTACTTGCATTCCAGTGTAATTTCAGAGCCAAGGTTTTTTTTAAACAAAATAGCTGCTTGAGGAAAAGAAATGCTTCTCTCCAATACTGCCCGGAATTCCTGAGGCAAATCCTCCTCCTAACTCCAGGATTGTACCACTGTACTCATTTCTTTCAACGAGTACATGCCTTGTGCACCTTAGAAATGACAAATGTTTTGTTTTCTTTTGGAAAAGAGTGGGTAGAATGCTGTCAGGGCTAGGTCACCCTTTCCTTCTACTTCTCTGGGTAAAACTCTGCCTGTCTCAAAAACTGCCAAGCTGCTGTATCACAGGCTCATTTAAAACAGGACGCAGGTAAAATGAAATAACTTGCATCTACGGAATGTCTCAAAGCACTCTACAACCATGTAGAGTGCAGTGATACCCAAGTGTTGAAAAGTGGAGGAAGATTAGACTTGGCAACATGCTAATTTGAAGCTGAAATGTGGAGTGGATGTCTAGTCAAAATGCAGAACTGCTATATAAAAAGGGTGGCTGTGTTAATTGAGAACCTGGAGTAAGGTTTTTATTGCTCTGCAATATATAATGTATGCATGGCCAAACTCTGGCCTCTACAATCTCCCACCTCCCTTAAAAAAAAACAATAACACTAGCTAACAAAATCCATTTTATTCTGCAGTTGTTTCATTTCAGGATCAAGCTGTAGCACAAGCAGTCTTATTTTTGAAACATGTAAAAGATTTAACAATGATACAAATAATTTTAAAGAAGTTTTTATCACTTCCAAAAGGTTGTTTCACACTTAGTAAGATCCTCTGATACAGAGGAAACCTAATTAGCTTTGTTCCCGGTTGCCAGGTGAATCCATGTTGCATTCAGTATCAGGAGGCAAGTTCATCAGCAACATCTGTAAGGAGAAAATGTCAACATTTTTATAAATAGCTGTATCAGAGCAGCTATTAAAAACTGAAAATGGTGTTGATTCAAGTGTGGTTAAAAACATCTTCTAACATCATCATGAAAAAGCGCTCAAGGAATTTATCCTTAAAAGAGCAGAATTTTTACACTCTCAAATCCTCCTCGTTTCATACAAAGTGCATGCTAAAAGACATATAAACTGTTTTTTCTGATCAGGGTTATATATAAATCTTCACATACCCAAAATAAGTCGCAGGGATTTACAGTTGATATTTGGTTAGCCCATAGTAATTTACTTTCCTAATTTATGAACACCCTCTTACTCCACAATTTTGTTTGAACTTTCCCGAAGCCAATTATTTGCAGCAAATCCATTGTTACTAATTTACTTTCTTCTTTAAGAACTTTTTATTACTGGGCTGTTGTGAGGCAAACTGTATGGATGCTACAATCAAAAGGACGTTGCCTCCTGGGTTGAAGGGAGCGAAGTTTGGTGCTCACTTTGAACGTAAAAAAGTGTGATCACCCAAAAAACCCAACTTTCCCAATGATATTCCAATGTCACTTCTAGACTAATCCCAGGCAATGGTATCATGAAGGGGGACCCAATTATTGCATGTTAATGTATTCATATTGAGAGACAGCTCCAAAAGGTGCCAGGTCCACTCAACAGGGGCTGGTTAAGGGCAGATTCAGAAATGCAAAAGGCTAGGTGTTTTCAACAGCAAGTGTGAAACTTATCTACCACTGAGTGTTTTACAGCATCTCTCAAGGGATGCCATCCAATAACAACAACTTTGCTGACTGAAATGAGAATAGGCAAGAATAATCACAACTATGTTTGGCTATGGTATCACAGAATTGTTTTAGTGCAAGCGGCCACCATTCGGCCCATCGTGTCTGCACCAGTTTTATGAATGAGCAAATACAAGCACTTAGTACCATTTTCCTGCCTTCTCTCCATAGCCCCTGCACATTCTTCCTCTTCAAATAACAGTCTAATTCCCTTTTGAATGCCTCGATCGAACCTGCCTTCACCACACTCTCAGGCAGGGCATTCCAAATCTTAACCACCCACTGAGTAAAAGTTTTTTTCTCATATTGCTGTTGCTTCTTTTGCAAATTACTTTAAATCTGTGTCCTTTCATTCTCAATCCTTTCATGATTGGGAATAGTTTCTCCCTATCTACAATGTCCAAGCCCCTCACAATATTGAATACATTTATCAAATCTTTGTATGTCTGAATTTGACAGGGAGTCACAATGTGGAAAATCTAATTTTTAAGTAATTATGCTTGCTTAGTTTGTTATAAGCTCAGCTGCCATTGAACTTTGGCATGGAACATCAGAAAGAAAGAGCTCAAGTAGTTTGAAAAATATTTTAAAAATTCCAAGGTTATGGGCTGCTTTGAGGCTGGTTCACAATTGCAAATGTAAATTAAAATTTATTAAAATCACAAATAGTTGAAGACTCTGTATTAATCACTTTAGATTCCAGCAGACTTGGACCAAGTCTCAGGCAATGAGCAAACATGCACTTTAGCTAAATGTACTCGGATCCTAAGTGCAAGCCAAATCATTTTTTAGGTCTGCTCGGACCTAATACATCAGGTTGCTGAATTTTTGGTTCAGGTGATGTCAGTCACAAGAAATCACTGGGGAATCTGTCCAGCAATGAAAAGGTTATGCTGACTACAAGTTATATAGTCACAAATTAGCATATCAAGAACATCAATAGGCCACAGTTAATTGCACAGGTTGTTGATAAAGAAAAACCAATTCAAACTCTAAGCTTGTTAGTCATAATCACTTAACCTGGGGTCAAGAAATTGCACTTAGGGCGAGGCTGAGAGCAGAGGGAGCAGTGTAAAAGGGTGAGCCCATGAAATCAACAGGAGGAAAATAAAATCGCATAGTGACATCACAGGACAAGGAGGAGCACAAGGGTGAGTCTACAGGTCAACATTTAATTTAATTTACCAATAATGTAAGCTAGGTCACTTAAATAGCATAAAAATTAAAAACCAATTTAATAAAATACGTAAGCTAACTTACCATATTTTATATATAGTGGATAATTTCGATAATTATGATCAGTGTTCAAGTTAATTTTAAGTTTGTTTCCCTTGTTCTGATTAAGGAGGGATAGTAACATTAAGGGGCCCAAAAGTTTTGAGTACGTTATCTATATATCACAGATTTTAAGAATTAAATAAAAACATTTAAGTTTATCTGCTGACAAAATAAAATCATGTCAGCAAAACGGAAGGAGCTGATTGATAAGTTTATTTAGGTCTTAACTTTGTTTCTCTTAATTTAGGAATAAGTCTAATAAACGAAAGTACGGAAAGGCACTTCAGTCCCATCAAATGGGCATCCTGTACCAAATGGGGGCTCCAGGACCTTCTTGTGTCCTGGACAATCACATGTGCAGGGAGTGTTTTCAGTTGATTAAGTTTTTTTGATGAGGTAACAGAGGGGATTGATGTGGTCATTTGGACTTCCGAAAGATGTTTCATGAATTGCCACATTAGACTTGCTAGAAAAATAGAAGCCAATGGAATAAATGGGACAATGGCAACATGGGTACGAAGTTAGCTGTCACAGAAAGCAGAACAGTGGTGAACAGTTGTTTTTCTGGCCAGAAAAAGCTTTACAGTGGACTTTTCCAGGTTCAGTGTAGGGCTTCTGCTTTCCTGGATATACATTAATGACCTAGACTTGGGTGTGCAGGGCACACTTTCAAAATTTGAAGATGACAAAAAACTTGCAAGTACTATGAGCTGTGAGGACAATAGTGGTAGATCTCAAGGGGACATAGGCTGCACACAAATTGTTGAAGTTGGCATGACAGGTTGAGAAAGTGATAAAAAAGGCACAAAGGATCCTGGGCAAATAGAGGCATAGAATGCAAAAACAACAAAGTTATGGTGAACCTTTATAAGACATTAGTTCAACCTCAACTGGAGCATTGTGTCCAATTCTGGGCTTTGCACTTTAGAAAGAGTGTGTAGGCATTGGCGAGGGGGCAAAAAAGATTCATCTGAATAGTTCCAGGGATGAGGAACTTCAGTTACGTGGACAGGTTGGAAATGCTGGGGTTGAGAGGAGCTTTGATTCAAAAGCACGTGGGATCTAGATAGGCAGAAATTGTTCCTATTGGCAGAGAGGTCAAGTACCAAAGGACACAGATTTAAGGGAACTGGCAAAAGAATCAAAGGCTTTATTTATTTTATGCAGTAAGTGGTTAGGATCTGGATGCATCAACAGAGGCTGTTGAGGCAGATTCAGTTGTGGCTTTCATAAAGGAATTTGATAAGCACCTGAAGAGAAAACCTTTGCAGGGCTACAGGGAAAGGACTCGGGAATGGGACTAGCTAAATTCCTCTGGCAGACAGCTGGCATGGACAAGGCAGGCTAACTGGCCTCCTGTACTTCAACCATTCTATGATTCTATGAAGTGCAGAACTTCTCCATTTATACTACTCAGAAAATAATTATGTTCTGCAGTATTAAGTTCCAAAAACTTCCTGCCAAAGTGACCTCATTATAACAAAATATTTTATGATTCATTATTTGCTTTTCATATCAGAACTTTATTATAGCTTCCAATAAATCAAAGAAAAGTTCAACATCAAATTTGTATACCAATCAGTACCCTTCAATTCAACAGTTACATAATGCCTTGCAGTACAAGCTCCAGATTTACAAAAAATTCTAGAATGATCATAAACTTGCATTGATTGGTCCTAAGTACCAAATATTGTTGCAAGATTCACAACTGCCTTCCATCATCAAGACAAAGAATAGTTCTCCACTTGTCTTTTTCCATATTGATTTTGCCAGCTCCTGGCATAGCTCAACTGTGAGAGATTTTGAAGCAGCCACATTTATTTCTCAATGATCATTTTAACCGTTTATGTCAACCTTTTCCAAACTAGTGTCACAGCAGTACTCAGAACAGCCTGGAATAGTTAGTCCAGAATGAGATCCTGGTGAGAACTCTGCTGTGCACTAAACCTACCTGCTGCTGTTCTGTGTCATTCGTTTTAACTGCAAGAACTAAACTCGTAGTAAAATTCTGAAGATGGAGGTATTTCTGTTCCTGTTTCTCCAGTTCGTTTTCAAGGTACCTAATTTTGTCATTCTAAAAAGAATAAGAAGCAGCATTAAAAAAATTCTAGACTCAGGGGTCATATACAACAGAGAAAGAACAGCCTACACCAATTTTAAGGCCTCAACACATGTCTCAAAGTGCTTCACAGAATTCAGTACGTTGATGCGCAGTGACTCCAGGCAAACAAAGCAGCCATTTTGCGCATAAGATGATCCCACAAACAGCAAAGAGAGGAATGAACAGTTAATCTGCTTTTTGGTTATGTTGCTTGGACAAGTGTTCACCAGGATATTTGGAGAACTCTCTGCTCTTTGAATAATGACATCTCTGTCAATACTGTTCTCCTTACACTCAATTGTGACCTTTGATTATGCACTTAAGTTCCGGAGTGAAGGGTGAACCCTCAACCTCCTGACTCAAAACTGAGATAGGATAAAGGATAAAACACAGCTGAACAACATATAATTTTCTAGAGAGAGTGAATATCAATACCCGACCTAAGGACATGAGAAATAGCAGAATAGCCAGTACAGCCCCTAGAGCCTGCTTTGCCATTCAATACAATCATGGTTAAACTTGTACCTTAACTCCACTTTCTTACCTGCTCCCCATATTCTTTGATTCCCCGAGAGATCAAAAGTTTGTCTATCTCAGCCTCAAACATACTCAATGATGGAGCATCCACAACTCTCAGGGGTAGACAGCTCCAAAGATTCACAATGCTCTGACTGAAGAAATTTCTCATCCAAGTCCTAAATGATTTACCCTTATCCTGAGACTGTGCTGCCAAGTATCAAATTCTGGACCAGTGTGGAATTTTAATGCAATATTTTGCACACGATGGTGAGGGATGTCAATAAGAAACGTGGAATGTTGAAAATGGCTACCAATCCACTTTTGGCCACTTCTAGCACACCATGCTTGTAAAGGTTCTAGGGCAGGCATGTTGTGCGTACACTGGAAGTATGGAGAGTGGGCAAATCATATCATCCAGCGTCTAAAGTTTTGGTGCCCAGCTTGGGCCTTATAGGTCATGGTAATGCCTGCTCTTAACCACTTTCAGCTGAACATGCGCTCAGAGATGTTTGAACTTTCCAACAAGTTCAGTGGAGTTTGAAAGCCTGGTATGACTCAGAGTGGCTGGAGCAGAAAGGGAAAGCTGTGCTCAGAAAGGGGAGAAGGGCTTTCAATGGAAAGCTATATGCAGCAATTGCTGTCAATTGCTTCTCATACCTTCACTGCAGCCAGAAACAGTATCTGAGGCAGCGATGATTCACCCAGGAGGAGGTCACCCAACAGTGCCATCTCCTCCAATTGGATCTGCATCCACTGAACAGGGAAAGGACAGTGTCAATGGGCCACAAAGGTCACCAAGGTCCTCAACTTCTGCTCTAGCAGATCTTTTCAGTCTAGTGTTGCTAGCACTGCCAATATCTCAAAAAGAAAATTCACTGCCAACCTCTCAGTTCGGCATGCATTACTGCATCTGAGACGTAACAGATGCTCTGCAAGCCAGGAGAGGGGGCTTCATAGTCTTCTCTCTAACTAGAGAGAAGCAGGAGGAATCGACTTGTGGCTTTGCCAGTGTTATGGCATTCTGAAAGGTGCAGGGTGAGGTATCGACTGCAGATATTTGGTTCTGTGAGCACCACAGCTCAATGGGGAGATGTACCAGAACTGTGCATTTAGTGCACGATCATATGCAGAGTATGATACGCACTATCCCTGGCTGAAGCCATGATGCTTTCATCCTGCGCTATAGTCAGCTGTTCCTGCCATATTCAAACTACCATGTCTAAGCAGAGGCTAGCTGCTAGGTGACAAGGGCTACTGTTCTACATGTGGGCAGCTTTCACACAATAAGTGCCACACTGCCAATAGCAACATCATGGGACAAACCATTGATGTTCTAAAACAAGGGCTTTGATGCCTGGACCACTTAGTGGGAGCTCTCTACCAGCTGGAACATATCTCCAAATTTGTGGTGGTTTGCTGTGTGCTTTACAACCTGGCTCTCATGAAAGCACGGCTCTTGGCCAAGCAACTTGGACAGAAGTGGAGGCAGCAAGCAAGAGGAGTTAGCAGAGGCATTCAAGACCCCATTGCTCCAGTTGGGCTGTGTGTCTGTGGCCAGTTAATCAGCCTCCGGTTCAGCCAAAATCATCCGCATATCAACTCGCTATGTAATTCTACATCTATCTATCCAATTGTTCCAATTACATGGTCCCCTTGGTCAAAATCCTGAAATAAAAAAATCACATAACTATATCCAACAACACTTCTAATAACACAAACTGAATGATTCATCCTCGTGTATTCCCTCAGTACCTGTCTTGTGGGTGCCTTTGACTTGTCTAGTGCTCCTATGCAGTGCTAGATCAGCGGCCACACAGCTCTAGCTTTCTGCTGCTGCCCCCTGTTATGTGCAAACTTGTCCTGCAAGAAAGGGGAGAGTTTCAGTAAGTGTGTTGCAAGGTGCTTGGGTGTGGTGCCTGTCATAACTGAATAGCTGGGAGTATGTTGGAACTGCGAGATGTAGGCGTAAGGCTTGCTGCGGTGGTTAAGTGTATGAAGGTGAGTTTGAGCAAGTGAATGTCGGGCATGAGTGCTGATTGCTCGAGATTATTGGTAGATGAGTGAATGGGGTGCATTGAGCAGTATGTATGTGAGGTTGTGGTGCGATTGGTCGGAGAAGTCATCTGAGAATGTAATTACTGACCTTGACTGTGCATGTGAGGCCATTGAACATTTTCTAGCACTCTATTTGGTTCCTCATGACCTGATTCTTTGATAGACCTCTGTTGCTACTTGCTCCGATTCCCTTCTGGCATGTGCACAGAAGGCCTCCCACCCCCCTATGGAATGATGTCCTTGACTGGCCTTTCCACCTCTAATGTCATTTCAGAGAACCTGGGAGCCCTCTCTAACCTGCTGTTCCAATAGAACCCTTCTCGCAAATACTTTTTTCAATTTGTGTACCTAACCCTCCCCTCCCCTTTAAGAGGCATAGGCTGCCTTTAAGAAGTGCAAGCTAGCTATAATTTGTTCAGGCCACAGATGCATCTGGGCCCACTGCTGAGCATGCAGCCAGTCAACAGAATGTTTTGTGCCATGTTGCACCCTATCATGGCACAGGGTAAACAGACCAAGGTAACTGTGCTCCTAATGGCCCTATTGAATTTTTAGCCCAAGATCTTCCATGTCATGTAAACATGACTAGAAAGCTCAATAGTAACTTTCATTATATTGTACTTTTAGAGAAGTGATGTTGGAACATTTGTAAGAGATGGTTGAAAGCTTGGTCAAAAAAAGACTATAAGAAGGTTTTTATGAACAGGGAGCTAAGTAAGAAACATGAAGTTTGATGGAGACTAGATTGTTGACTCAAGCAATTCAATGATTTTGCCCAAGGCAAATGAGAACGCCTGAGCAATTATTTGAAACAGCAGAATGAGGCGGGAACAATCGGCATCCCTTAGGGATAAGAACATTGGAATCCCATGGATGGGCTAAGAAGGAACTGGCTGAGGTGCTCCATGTCTGCAAACCAGATAGCTGAAGCTGGTTGGCTGGATCCAGGCTGTGGACCATAGTTTTGCCACTCTTGCTTTATAAACAAGTTTCTAAAACAATAAAACTATTTTTCATAATACCCACTTGCTCCCAATTTAATATAAAATATCATTTATAGGATCTTAGGTGGCAAATAGAATATTTGTATGGATGAAAAAGCAGTCAAAGAAGAGATTGGCAATGTGGTATTATGCATCATATCCAGTAGCAACTTAAATGGCTGACAGAAGCCAGTACTTGGCAATAAAATGGATTTCTGTGAATTATGGAAACCAGAAGACATTCCTTATTATACCACAATGATTTACATTTTTCTAGTACCTTTAATCTAGTAAAATATTTCAACGTGCTTCACAGGAGCATCATCAAACAACATTTTACATTGAGCCGCATGAGGGCAAATGACCAAAAGCTTGGTCAAAGAGACAGATTTTAAGGCATGTTTTAAACAAGGAAAGAGTAGTAGAAAGGGCAAGAGGTTTAAGCAGGAAATATCAGGGTTTAGGGAGTTGGCAGCTGAGGGTGAAGCAATTCAAATGGGGATGTGCAGATATCTGAGGGTTAGAGGGCTGGAGGAGGCTTTAAAAACAAGGATGGGAATTTTAAAATCAAAGTGCAACTTAACTGGGAGCCTATATTGGTCACGAAGCACGAGGATGATGGGTGAACAGGCAAGAGTGTGGATTAGCTCAAGTTTACAGAAGGTGAAAAATAGGAGGTCAGCCAGGAGTGCAATGGAATAAACAAGCCTAGAGGTAACAGGGGTATTGTTGAGGGGTTCAGCAGCAGATGAGCTGAGGGAAGGGTGGAGTTGGGTGATGTTAGAGGTGGAAATAGGTGATCTTAGGTGAAGGCATAGATGTGATCAAAAGCTTACCTCAGAGTCAAATATGACACCAAGGTTGCAAAGTCTGGTTCAGCCTCAGGTCATTAACCTAACAGCATCCACTTTAACAACTAGGCCAGACAATTATATAAGCAGAAAACTGCGGATGCTGGAAATCAAAAACAAAAATACCAGGATGCAGATGCTGCCAGGCCTGCTGAATTTTTCCAGGTATTTTTGTTTTTGTTTAGGCCAGACAATTAGATTGGCTAGACAATGGCTGCTATTTCATGAAAAATTTACAAAATGAATAAAAATGTATAAATTAGATTAATGACAATTTGTAACTATTCTCACAATAGGATCCTTGATAGAACAAGGTTTCATTCCCTACAGTTGTTCTTGAATTCTAATTTGTCTTTCTTCCTTTCCCAATTGATTTATTCTGTTCCATGCCATCCTTTACTTTTCTACTTCCAAAAAGAAGCCACAAAAAAAATCCACAAATAAACTCAAATTTCATAGCATCATAATCAGTGAAGTGCTGAATTCAGTTTCAAGCAATGCTTGAGTGCAGACTCGATGAAGCTGCATATTTACCAAGCTAAATCTCAGCAGGAAAGCTTCATGACCATAATTTAAAACTGTATAAAATTGTATGTTACACAACCCATCAGTACTTGTGAAAACGAGGAAATGATCAAAAAACAGTGAACTAATACAGGATGGTTATGAGCAAATTTTCCTCCAGTACATCATGTTATACATTGGAATATCAGAACAAAACCCATTCTAGGGATGGGTCCTGTTAAACAGAAAATAGGCATCTATTACAAGTCTTTCACATCTAATCTTGATATCAATGATGAAAAATTGAACGCAAGGTTTCCACCAACTTCAAGCCTAATCAGTTTGACAGTATAAACAAAAATAATCAGAAACAACTGTAATTATATGATTAACTACTCATTAACTAATCTAAGAATTCTCTTCATCCTTGACTCTGCCAAATATCTCATTCAGTAAAAAGTACTCAATTCATTCATGAAAAATAAATTACTGTAAACATATAAAAATTGGGACATGTTTGGACAGTAATCTAATTTTCTCCAATGTTGACAGATCTTACCCTAAAAGTTAGTAGTTTCTGGAGCTGCTCAACTTCAGGTGTTACACGGTCACAACTGCTCATCTCAACTGCATCGTCATCAAGTACCTCTAATTTCTGTGTCAAAAAAGACCAAAAGTAAAATAGTGCTTTAAGATTAAGAAATCTCCATGTTGTCATGATCAGTCCTTTTTGACCATTTTAAAAACAGCATATTGCTCAGCAAATTTGCTTTTTTTAAGTTGCTCCCTAATGACATCATCTCCTTTTTTGTCATTCACCAAGCCTTTTACACCTGCAGCCCAGAGGAGAGCATCATTGCATTTGGTAGCCAGCTGCCAGAAAGATCCAAGTGAGATGTTCCTCATCCTACCGCCTCCCTTCATCACATTTCCCCCATGGAAGACATCTCCACACCCAACATATATACTGATAGGCAACTGAGACAAACTGGCATCTTTCCTCACATTATGACATTAAACATCACGGCAATTTCACAATGCAAGTCTTCTACTCATATCGCTGATTAAATGGAAAATTTGCATAATTTAAATGATTACTTGCTTTTAGTGCAGCACAAAAAGTGGACATCCTTTGCTCAATTTGTTTTGGGGGTTGTATATATAGTACAAAGTTTATGGTACTTTTTTCAGGTTCAGCAAAAAACAATTGTATTGAGATCAGACTATTTCACAATTTTTGCTCGCTGTTTGTTCGAACAAAAAGACTTGGAAAAATTCTCAAAGTCTAACTTTTGCCAACTTAACCCCTATTCAGCAAAATTATTAACTTCATTGCCCTCATGCATTTGGAGCTTTGAAGGCAGAACAAGTTATACACAAGTCTTTGCTACTGAAACTCACTATAGATAGAAGCCAAGGAACCAACCTCATGCAGCTGGGAAGTTTACAACCATTGAAGCACCAGTGGGTGCTTAGTAACCACTGCTCTATCATTATTCATCCAGGTTTTAAAATACATACTGTGATTATTACTTCACCAATAATTAATTGCATTAGAAATTATTTTCTTTATTGTTTACTGGAGATATTAAACTGTCCCTCAGAGTAATGGAACTTAACAGGAACTTCATATAAATACCTTAAACTCTCATCTGACAACATGCACAATATGTAATTTCAAGCCCTTGATCTTTCTACACAATATCTGGCTCTGACTGTCTTGTTCGATTCATTGTCCTGCAGCCACTCAGCTTTCAGGCCACGAGTTAGTCACACTGCAGAATTTGATCACTTTTAATGATCACCACCCCCCCCCCACCCCGCCATTGACCAAATAAGTCAAACTGTGCTCATATTACTGAGATTTTTTGCCAGTGCTTTGAGGTTTACAGTGGCTCCATTTGTTTTTCTAAGAAAATCTCAAATCAATGGCCTTTGTCATGATCCAATGCTTGTATCCTCTAAGGAAATTCTACATAGAGTTTGTCAGGACCTTAGATTTTGCCACAAGAGGCCAACTTAGCAACAATAATAGAAACGCCAGGGGCGCCACTAACATTATATTAAACAAAGAACCCCTCTATTTCTGGATAATTTGATCAGTGGCTGGAAACAGTTATGTTATGACAATACCACAGCGCCTTCATTATGGTTTTCATTAGTTGTAAGGTCATTTGAAAAATTTGCTTAAGTGCACAGAGCTTCACTAGCTTAATTATATTCTCTGAAACCCTAAACTAACTAGCCTCACTGCTTCTTTTGTAAACTTAATCTGCTTGAACAGGAAGCTTGTTTTTCTAATAAATTAAAACATTATTTTGTAATTAGTAAAGCTTTATTTAAAATACATAAGTTTTGAAATTGTGTTCACCCATCACTTAATCCCAAATGTTCTCACACAGACATGTTCATTTATTCCTTTATCACAGCTGTGCTCTAATGCTTCAAAATTGATCTGGCAGCCAGCAATTTAGCTGGAAACTCATCTTTAGCAACATCAAGAAAGTCTATAAAAGTTTGAAGACAACAATTTATGAATAATTTGATTGAAAAATCATTTAAAAAAAGCACAGGGTACTTTCATCATAAAAACGTAAAACCTTAGAATAGATTGATACCAGTCTACATGTTAAGAATGCATGTATCTCTTTTTATATTACTTAGGATTTTATGGCAATTAAATAAAATATACTACCACTCAAAATTTGAAGTTAATATGAAGTGCTTACTTACACAAAATTTAGCCCTTAAACTGGATACTCAATTGTAGCTGCAATGTAATGCTGTGGGAATCTCAAGCCAACCTTTCAATTACCTGCTCACGGGCAGTCCACTATATACTGTGCAACAGATTATGCTAGAAAACTTGGTGAGATTGAAATTCTCCCCTTTTATGTGAGGTCCCATCACAAAAGTCCAAATACACAAAATTAAAGAGATGAAGCTATGGTAGCAAAAGACCATGCTCCATTTCAACAGGAAACTGGTAGTCTCAATATTATGGAAATGGAGCTGAAAGTACTATATTAGCAGGTTATACTCCTTTCACATACCATTTCACCATTGGTATATCCAACTTTTGGACGAGACGTTTTGGATGCCTTGTCGTCGATGTGAAAGATCATGCAGTACTATGTTGAAGAGTAAGGAGTTATCCCTGGTGTCCCTCAATCAACATCACAAATACAGATTATCTGCTCATTATCACATTGCCATGCGCAAATTAGCTGTTGTGTTTCCTACAGAGCAACAGTGACTACACTTTTAAAAAAAGTACTTTATTGGCTGTAAAGCACTTTGGGACATCCAATGGTCATGAAAGGTACTACATAAATGCAAGACTTTCTTTCAGTGTGGATTAAATCTGTGAAGAAGTCAAGATGAAGCAGTCATTTTGTACTGCAAAGTCCAAAAATAAGTTATTTGCAACAACAGAAACTGCTGGCAAACTATACTAGCCAAGTTAACAATGCTGATCACAAACAAATCATACAGCAGTACTGAATTATATTAAACACTGGATGGCAGTATTTATCTCCGAATTATACCTTTGATTTTTGTTGGCTGCAACATTCTTCAATCGAAGTGTGTAATTTCCAGCAAATGCAACTTTAAACATATTTTAAATTTCTCCTTACTAATCACAAAGTAATACTAATTTAATGGACAAGCTGCACTAAACTCACTTAACATTGCAAAATCTACAATGAATGAGCGAGTAGCCTCGGGAAATAGCTCGAAAGTGAGAAATGTTTACAAGCAGTAGCGATACATACTTACTTTTTAAACACATTTTTAAAGATAAGAAACTTCAATTATATGGTTTTGTCAGAGGGGTAGGAAAAACAATGGTTCATATCGGAAAGCCATCTCATGCAGAGTAACATTTAATTATACATCTGCCGCCTGCAATGATTTCAACACAAGAATAGTGTTATGTGCGTTAAAGAGATATTCCATGGATGCCGGTAATTCCAAAGTTCTGATCATTTGGTTTTTCCATGTAAATCAGTGGAATAAATCCACTACTGCCTGCCTTGATCATGTTGTGACCAGTCAATGTCAGCAACAATCACTGGATTGTGATCAGCAGCAAGAACCCTTTTTCTCTCTTCTTTTTTAGCCTGACACTTCAGATCAGTTACATCATCCATTCATGGCTAGGACTGGTTAACGGAGCAAAGATCAGGGATCAGCTCTGGCAATAGGATTTTTATATCCCCAAGTGAGGCAGCAGGATAAACAAGTGAATAAGTCTATTTTCAGCCTCAGGTAGGGAATGAACTTACAGTGAGACAACATGCATGTCTTGCTTTGCTTTGAGGAAGGAAGAGCTCATTAAAACATCTATTTTTATTCATTTTTAAATAAAGGATTTTGGGATTACATTTTACTGCTTCAGTAAGATCAAATACAGAAACAGCTTTTAAAAGGTCCTGGTTGAATGCAACAAAGGAAATTGCTCTACTGTCATTTTAGTGTTGGGCATTTCTTCACTAGCGGGTGCACCTGCATGAACATTTCTTCACTGGCTCACACATCAATATTTATAAATGAAGTTAAATTCAGTATCAAGAGTTGAAGATTTTTTATACTGCAACAAAATAAGCAAATGTTATTGATATTTCAGTGTGTCACACTCATGCAATATGGAATCTCAATTTATTTGAAATTAATATTTTACCTTAAAACAACATGGATAATGGACACACTGCTTTTGAAGCAAAATAGCATTCAGAGGTCAGGTGACTTTTTTCTTTTCTGTCAATATACATGGAACTACACAAGGTCCTGGAAGCTAGCCTGCATGCCTGGACAAGAGATTAAACGGCAAATGACCTTTCTTGCTGCATTAATGGCTTTCCTTATTCAAATAATTGGAGAAACTTGTTCACAATTGACTTGCAGATTTCTCAGCTGCAGAGTGGAATTGCAAAGAATGGGTGTGGAAGAAACCCATTCTATTATGAGGATATGCAAACGGTGGAAACTGAAACACCATTGTCTGTCAATGCCAAGGTTGTCAGAGACCATTTGTGAGGACAATAACAGAACAGATACTATGGTCACAATGACAGAAACCAGGTTTCCGATGAGGGACATTTATTAAGACACATTTTCAGAAGAGTTCCAGACCAGCAAAGCAACAGGATCCTGTCTGAGATCCATCAAAAGGCAGAGAATTCAGGGTGGCCTTTTACTGACTTATTTGGAGAACCAAGCCAGGTTTTTGCTGCGCAGGTTCGACCGGAGTTAAGCCAGAGAAACCTGTTACTGAAAGCAGTCAGCCATTGCAAATCTATTTTCAGAAACGTCCAGCCTCTATTTCTTCACTGGCCTGCAATGTTCCTAGCCTTCATATCAAGAGAAGCAAGTGTGAGAAACATGGGACAGTGAATTTTCAGACTTTTAATACCTAAGTGCATGCTATTTCTTTTAAACCGCCTTTTCTAGTGTATGTGCGTGCACGTGTGAGTGGGTGCTGTTGCGAATACTTTTTGGATGTTGGGTAATAAACATTTATCCATCTTTTAAATTTATGAGCGAACCTGTCATTGCCTGTTCTTAATAGCCACAACATTCAGGCTTAAAGCACTTCTTTTAAACCTGTTAAATTCAGTCAGTTGAGAGGTGGAAAAAGGGAGAACAGTCCCACGCTTTTCTTAGGACTCTAAATGACGCAAACTAATCCAAAAACAGATGAAGCACTTGCAGAATATTTTTCATTTCCTTTAACCTTCCTTCCTTTGTTCCCAAGTGTTTGTTGGAATTCGAGCTGCACAAGGACTGCCAGGCTAACCCAATTCAGTTTGCCATGGATTGATTCTTTCTTCTGGCTGGGAAGCAGCAATTCTCCATTCAGTAGGCCCCAATTCTTCCATCCATCCTTCCTCCCACAGTCCTGGCTAGAAACATGCATTTTGTGGAGCTATGTATACAAGTCCACAACCAGCTACTCTGCATTGTAATGCTGTTTTAATTGGCAACCTGCTGTATGCATAAATTTGGATTGATGCCAAATTCCAAAAACAGCATTACAAACTTTCACCGGGCTTATAAGCAGAGTAATCTTGAAGATATATTACCTGTGCATTTGTCCAACAAATACATACGTGGCATTATTTGCAAACCAAGCTTATAAGTAATTCAGTAATTATTTGAGAGAGATATCTTGATTGATTTGTTCCTTTGATTTATCCAACCAACTGAGAACGTGCTCTGCTCATTTATGCTTCTGATTTGAGCTTTATTTGAGTCAAACAGCATTTCATTGAGCAAGTAGTTTATCTGCCCTATTCCAACTGACTATTACTACTTGTGAATTCTCATATGAAAAAAAATTTACCACTTTTTCTAATGTTGGAATACTGCACGATCCATCACTAACACTTTCTCCATCCCCATTCTCCTCTGCTGCTTCTTCATCCTCTTCTTCTTCCTCCTCCTCCTCCTCTTCCCTTTGATCCAATTCACTTGGTGCACCTATGAAGACAGGATATGAATTTGCAACTTAAGAGCCATGGAAAACAAGAATAATGGAAAGAAGTTAGGTTAGGTACTAAATTGCTAGTGTTTTAAACAAAGAAATGAGAGGAAGCGAATCAAAAATGGAACCATAACCTAAAAGTGTCAAGTGCTATTAGTATTGGCAAAGGAGCTGCGTTAGGATGCCAACGTAAAACCATTGTAATTTAGGGAAAATTAAGTTTTCATGGGCAGGATTTTTCCCCCTTTCGGCGGGGGGTGGGGGAGTTGAAGTGTGAGCACGCAGTGGCGTGCCTCCGATCAGCGCCCCCAATCGGGGGCCACCGCCGTTTTATGTCATGACATCCGCATGGAAGCGCTATGTGCTCGCTATGTGGGCAGAGGTGAAATCCCTAAACCTAAGAGTGTGCTCTTTCACGCATACGCACGAAAGAGCGCACTCATCTCCCTGAGGCTAAGTGCTGCCTCAGGGAGATCGGCTCTACTGTCAAAAATATTAAAAATAGAAAAAAAAATTCCGACATGTCCCTTCATATGACACTGTCACATGAGTTGGGACATGTCTATAACTTTAATAAAAACTTTAATTAATTTTTAAAAAACCTGCATGAAACCTCATCCCGCTCGTGGATGAGGTTTCATGCTTTTTCTAATGCCTGCCAGGGCTCCTGGCCTGCCCGCCAACCTTAAGGTTGGATGGGCAGGTCCATTAATTAGTTTAATAACTCTGTCAATAGCTTCAATTGGCCATTGGCAGGTTGGCGGGCACACAGCTGATTTTGCTGAGCCCCAGCCTACCTGAAAATTTAAATGGGGTGCAGTGATGTCAGGAGTTCTGCCCGACGTCACTGCACGTCATGTTACGCGTCAGCAAGTGGGCCTCGCTGACGGAAATATCCTGCCCCATGAGTATTTCGATGTACCTAATGACTCATTTAAGAACACATTTTTACGTTAACAAAACGTTTGCATCCTCATCTGAGTTATCTATCTGAGCCACACTTCTACATTTAGAACTCCATATTGCACAAAAATGTGCTTCAATGGATTGTACCTTCAGATAAGCTGACATCTTCTTTGTTCTTCTCATTATCCTGTGAATTTTCAGGAACCTTTGTCATTTCAGCTTTGACCACAGGCAACGAAACTGACCCTGATTCAGGTAGCTTGGAAAAGTCAGCTGGTCCACCACGAGCAGGAGGTAGCTCAATTCCCAACTGGCGGTATTTCCTTCTCCGATTTCCTATCCATGTCTTTTCAGAAGAGCATTGGAGGGAGGGGGAGGGGGAGCGGTGGTGGCAGAGGAGAGAAATATAAGTACTGAAGTAAGAGCAAGGAAAACCATTTTGCATGGTGAAAAAAAATTGTATGAATAAAAGATAGGCGAGCTAGCCAACCTGACAAAGCAGGCATATTTGGAGGGGAAAAAGGAGAAGGCACGCTGTGATACAACACTGAAGCCTTTCTATTTCTTTTTAATCCTCAGATGTTCATTTATTTATTTGTTGAGGGGAAATGAACAACAACGATATAGCATTATACAATGTTAATCCTTCTTTGCCCAGAGGACACTAAGAGTCAGCTATGTAGTTTAGAAGTGGAAAACAGGTAGGCCAAATTGGACTGGTGTGGCATGTTCCCTTTGTTGAAAGACATTTGTGAACAAGTTGGGTTTTTAAGGCAATCCAACAGCTTTCATGAACAATTTCCAGTCAAAATGCCAGGGTCAAATCCATTATTAGATGGTAATAAAAAAGACATCTGAATATGCACTGCATTTTCTCAAAACATTCTGAAGTGGAATGGACATAGCACCTGGAATAAAGTGTGTTCTCTCAGATCTGCACCAATGAAATTGTGGGAGTAACTGAATTGGTAACTTCCAAGCAAAAAGCAGCAATTGGTACTTAGGTACAAATTATAATTCAGGTAACAAAAATGCCCCGTGTGTCCCCCAAGAATTCTTGTTGCACAAAGTGACGAAGATCAAGACCATAAAAATATTACTCAGATAGAAACTGAAGGGCTGAAGTAAAAATGCATAACTTGCTTAACGCAATCAGGCCATGTCTAGGTACGGTGCATTATCAAGTTGCTCAGTGACCCTGTTGATGTTTAAGCGGCATTTTAAAATTCAGAAATTCTGTAGTGGATTTTTTAACTGCAAATACAAATTGAGGACACCCTTTCCATTTCAAGTTTAAATAAAAGACTTCAGCAATACTCTGTACATTACACACTATTTGAGACTGGCATTGACATTGGCTGACAGCATAACACATGTTAAAGTTCATAGCTGAGCCGAATTGCCAACATTGGGTAAATTCTTGGTGAGAGATCTTCAGTTACAGGCAAACACAGAAGGAATTGCCCTCAAGCCATAAACTAAATCAGTAAAAGCACAAAACATGTCTGCCATAACAGTAGCAAATGCCATTTGGCCCTGCTTTATGTTTACTGTTCTGTCTAATCACACAGCTGCTTTGGGTCATTGGGCTCTCACGGGAACTGCAGTTATAACAGTAGGCTTTCACCATTGATACAAATGCTAGGATAGTCCCATTTCCTTGCATTCTAGTGGTCAAAACCAAGAGAAACTGTGAAGTTGGGAGTTCAGATAGATAACAATTCTCAGCCAGGAGTATGAGATGCTAATATAACAAGAAATCCTTGAAAGATGGAAATTCAGGTACAACATCACAGCTTTTTATTGCTAATAACAACTCATTCAGTCGCTCAACTGAACACAATCTTGCTACAAGCTTGTGAAAGTGGGTTTCTCTATTTCTCATGAGTTCTGTAATGTTCATCTGATGTTTCATTTTTCTATGTTTGCCTTGCTACCTTTTCTTTCTGTTGCAGCATGCTGATAAAAACAGATAGAATATGCCTTCAACTACACATTTGGGTCTGTCAAAGATACTTTCAGTGGTTCGACAATGTGAGTCATAAATCATAAGTGGCCCAATCTCTTAAGCTTTATGGCACTTGACACATCTCCCTGAGGTTTTATGGGATTTGACATATTTCCCTGAAACTACTTGTTTGACAGCATACCCCAGAGATATAAAACTAGCACCCCCTTAATTATCTGAACTGGATATTCAGGATCTTTGCATGAATGCTCCTGCACTCTGCCCAAAGGCTGGTCGAGCAAACGCTTGTTGATATGAGGCTTAAGATAAAACGTTAAACTGCTTTATTTCACAGCAAGTGAACACAGAGAGCAGTTATGATTAGATTTGTTTAGTTCAATCAGTACAAAATACATTTACAACAAAATTAAGAATATGTCACACTTCCTCATAACTGTGGGTAAATTTAACTTAAATATGTTCTAAATATCTTCCAGCATTTCCAACCTCTTCACTTCAGCAAAGGCCATAATAGCCATCCCTTCAACAAGACAGGTTTTCATTGCACAGTTCCTGTCTTTCAATGCCTGTTTTTCTGTGTATCTCTGTCTCTATTTGTTAATCTCTGACTCTTCACAGGTAGGTAGAGATCTAAGAGCTTTCCAACACAAAAGGTTTGAGGAATTCTCAGTTGCACAAAATAATTAACTGCTTATTGTTTAATCTCTTGAATACTACTTAGCATATTAACCACCTTTTGTTCAAGTGTCTTTTTAAAAACTTGTTGGAATAACCTTGCTTTAAAAAAATTCAAAAGTCTTTATTTTCTAATCCTTCAGCAGAAAAATGATGCAAAAATCCTAAAATTGGACACACCACTCCAACACATCAGTGAAAAAAACACTTTGGTATAGTAATGTGGTAGTTATGTTACAAAACTAATAATTCAGGTGCCCAGATTAATAATCTGTTTCAAATCTCAATGTGATGGCTTGAGAATTCAAATCCAATTTAAAGAAAGCTAGCATCAGTGGTCATGAAGTTCACAGAATTGATACAGTGCAGAAGGAGACCATTTGGTCCGTAGTGTCTGCTCTCCAAATGAGCAATTCACCTGGTACCATTCCCTTTCCTTCTCCCCATAACCCTGCACATTCTTCCTTTTCAAATAACAGTCTAATTCCCTTTTGATTGATTCAATTGAGCCTGTTTCTATCACACTCTCAAACAGTGCATTCCAAACCCTACCCACTCACTGCCTAAAAAAGTTTCCCCATATCACTTTTGCTTCTTTACTTTTTTTAAATCTGTGTCCTCTTGTTTTCAATCCCTTCATGAGTGGGAACAGTTTCTCCCTATCTATTCTGTTCAGACCTCTAATGATTTTCAATACCTCTACCAAATTTCCTCTCAATCTTCTTTTCTCTAAGGAAAAGAGTCCTAACTTCTCCAATCTATCTTCATAATTGAAGTTCTCTCACTCTCTCTTCACAGATAAGAATGGCTCTCTACCTGTGAATCTTTTCTGCAACCTCTCTAATGCCTTCACATCTTTCCTAAAGTGAGGCGCCCAGAACTGAATGCAATACTCTAGCTGATCCTGAACTAGTGACTTACACAAATTCAACATAACCTACTTGCTCTTGTACTCTATGCCCCTATTATGAAGGCTAAGGGTACTGTATGTTTTATCAACTGTTCTCTCAACCTATCCTGCCACCTTCAATGGCTTCTGCGCATATACATCCAGGTCCCTCTGCTCAACCACCCTTTTGGAGTTGTAGCCTTTATTTTCTCGATGTATTTTCTACAAAAATGGATCACCTCACACTCCTCTGCACTGAATTTCACCTGCTACCTGTCCGCCCATTTCACCAACTTGTCTATGTCCCCTTGAAGTTCTACACTAACCTTCTCACAGTTCACAATGCTTCCAAGTTTTGTATCATTCACAAACCTTTAAATTTTGCCCTGTACACTAAGGTCTAGGTCATTATTCTATATCAGGAAAAGCAAGAGTTCCAACACTGACCCCTGGGGAATTCCACTTCCAACCTTCCTATAGCAGGAGAAACATCCATTAGCCACTACCCTCTGTTTCCTAGTCGCTCAGAAAATTCTGTATCCATGTTGCCATTGCCCCTTTTATTCCACGCGCTATAACTTTTCTCACAAGTCCGTTGCGTCACACTGTATCAAACGCCTTTTGGATGTCCATGTACACCACATCAACAGCATTATCCTCATCAACCCTCTTGGTTACCTCCTCAAAAAAACTACAGCAAGTTAGTCAAACATGATTTTCCCTCCAGAAATCCATGCTGGTTTGCCTTAATTAACTCACATTTGTCCAGATGACTATTAACTTTGCCCTGAATTATTATTTCTAGAAGTTACCCCATCACTGAAGTTAAACTGACTGTACATCCAGGTCCCTCTGCTCAACCACCCTTTTGGAGTTGTAGCCTTTATTTTCTCGATGTCTTTTCTACAAAAATGGATCACCTCACACTCCTCTGCACTGAATTTCACCTGCTACCTGTCCGCCCATTTCACCAACTTGTAGTTGCTGGGCTTATCCTTGCACCCTTTTTTGAACACGGGTGTAATGTTTGCAATTCTCCAGTCCTCTGAGAGCAGCCCTGAGTCTAAGGAAGACTGAAGAATTATGGCCAGCATCTCTGCAATTTCCAATCTCAGTATCTGTGGATGCATCTCATCCGGTCCTGGTGCCTTATTAACTTTAAGTACAGAAAGTTGGAGGGTGTCATAAAAGCTAACAGCATCACCAATGCTCTTTAGGAAAGGAAATGTCCATCCTTTCCAGTTGTGATCTATTGTCAGGAACTAGAGATAATTTAAATAAGTTATATGTGTATTTGTATGTGTTAGGCATAAGGGTATATCTTTAAGTTTAAGTTTGATTTGTGTTTCTGTATTGGTGTGTTAAGAAAGTGGCAACTTGAGTTTTAGTCTCAATTTAAAAGATGTCTGCATTTTAATGAGGTTTTACAACTCGAGTTAAAACAAACAAGGTAGAAAAATTGGGGTGTTGCCTAGCAACAGGAGGCCCAAAAAGAGACAGGGAGAAACAGAAAAGCAGTTTGAGTTCAGTTAGTCATCATGCTTTCAGATGAAGGAAGCAGTTTAAGTCTTTCTCTAACTGGACATACTAGCAGAGTGCTGAGGAGAATAAATCTAAGAATCTTAGGCGAGTTACTCTAAAGTTAAAGTAACAGTGAATGTTGAGAGAGTTCTGGACCTCAAGGGAGATACCAAGTTGTCAGCAGTTTCTGGGAGAGAAAACTGCAGGGAGCAGGTCTTAAAGAAAAAGAAGAAAGGTCCCAAGAAGCACTTTAAGTTATGTCAAAGGACAAGGACAGGAATTTGGAACAAGATGCTGTTCAGTGGAAATGAAAGTAAGAAGCAGAGAGGAAGGCTCCAAGCTTAAAGAGAGAAAGCTGTAGGATGCAGACTTAAAGCAAGATAGACTTTTGAGAAGCCAGAAGATCCAAGGAGATAGCCAAAGGTTGGTGACTCCTTACTATGGGCACGTGAGGCAGTGGTATTCTGTTGGCACAGCTGAGTACCTGAGAGCGAGTGCATGGAAGGAAGCGTGAATGTATATGGCAATCAAGGAGAGAGGAACATCAGAAGGCGAGTTCAAGACCCTGGAGGTGGACCCTTGTGGAAGGCATCAGAGTGAAAGCGTTGTTTGGGAGAAGATTCCAAAGCAGGTTCTTTGAGAGTGGAGATTGGAAACCTTCATGTGAAAGACGAAGTTCAGTAAGACTGGTTGGCTCATGGTATGGCAAGCATCAGGGTTGGGGGTGGGGTTGATCAGAAATCCATAGCATCTGTCTGGCGTGGCATCTGTCACTTGGTTTCAGAGTGTGCTATGCCTGACCACAGGTCACCTATTGGTTTACATGAACTGTGTACTTACTGTGAACATGAGAGTATAAGATAACTTTTGTAACTTGCGTTATCCTTACAAATCTGTAAATATCTGTAAAGGTATAGTTGTGGGTGAAGGAGTATTGTAATAAACCTTTTCCTGTTTAATAAATATTTTATTATTTTGTTAAAAGTTCATCAGCTGACTCCTGTGACTCTGTTCAGTAGCCATTCGCAACGCTTCTAAACAAAAAATTGAAGTTAGGATCCATTAGGCTGGGTTCCACCCTGGGATCTGACTTGTCCAGTAGTAACATCAGCTGGGATTGTAACACTATACATGACTCTAGACCCAACATAGTCAATTCTTAACTGCCCTCCCAAAATGGCTTAACAAACCAATCATTTTTATTAAGCACTTCAAATATTGTGGGAAAATCTTCAGATTGCATCAGTTCAAGACGACAGCCCATCATCTACTATGGGCAAAAAAATATCAGCTTTGCCAGAGAATGATTAATTTCAGGAATGAAATTAGGAAGCCCCCTTCCACACAAAGGGCAGTGAAAATCTGGGGCTCTCTCCACCAAAAATGGTGGAATCTGGATCAACTGAAATTTGAAACTGAGATTGAAAGACTTTTGTTGAGTATCAAGGGATATGCAATAAAGATGGGCGAATAGAGTTGCAGCACAGGTCAGCAAGGATCTAATTGAACATTTTTGAGGGGCCAAATTGCCTGCTTAAGTTAATATGTTTTAGTGTTACTAGGGTGTTTCTTGTACTTAAGCAATGAATGACTACAAATCAAAAAGTAGTACAGCTTGTATGCTTAGACAAAAGTAGGAGTAAACACCATTGAGCCAAGGATATATAAGATAGGAAGTTGAAAGGATTGAAACATTTTAGGGTTGCCAAATTAGCATATTTTTGCTAGGATCTAGGCAACAGGTAAGTTTAACATACCTAATATTCTTGAATATGGGGTTTAAGTGTTAGAGAGGGAGATTCAGGGGCTGATTAATATATAAATCTCCCAAGATATATTTAACTTGTGACATTCGCCTCTATTTGTGGCTGAGAGGAGGAAGAGTGACTTTTGCAGATAAATTTGTATACTAGACACATGGGGGAAGGAAAAAAGTAGAAATAGATAGTGATGCAGTAACTGTGATATAAACCTATTGACTTTGGTACCCAGGTTCAAATCCAGTTCAGACCAATACAGCAAAAGTTGGCTGTAGGCATAGTTACAAAGCAAGTTACAAAGGAACATAGATTCAGTGAGTGTATAAAATTTGGCAGATGCGAGTTCAATGTGGGAAGTTTGAGATTATCCACTTTGAAGGTAAGTCAGTATATTTTCTTAATGGTGAGAAACGAGGAGCTTTGGAGGGGCAAAGGGATTTAGGTGTCCATATCTACAATTCACCAAAATTTAATGCATAGGCACGAAACATAGATACAGAGAAACTTCAGTGGGGGAACCTAGAACAAAGGGGTGCAATTTCAAATTTAAAGCTGGACTATTCTGGAGTGAAATCTGGCACCACATTTTCACACAATTTACAAGGAAATCTGGGACTCAGCATTCCACAGCTTCTTGAGGCAGAGGTCAACTGAAATGTTCAAGACTGATCAATACAACTTTATTAAGTTAAGAATATCAAGTCATATGGATCAAAGTCAGGTAAGTGGATTGAGATACAGATCAGCCATGATCTAATAGAAAGGAGTTGAATGGCTCAGAGCACAAAATCTTTACTTCAAGGACAAAGAATGGCTGATACAGGAGATGTAGAATGCCATGCTGGTTCAATAGGGGATGTTCTTCCGAAGTTGGAATAAAGAACATAGTTGTGGCAATAAGTGATGCTGACAATGGATATGTAAAATGGGAAAGTTTTCTCCAAACACAATTTTAAAAACTGGACAAACAGGATTACTCCCCTACATCACAAAGTCAAGTAATATTTCCCATCTTACTCTATATGTACCAGACTACTCATCTTGCATTTGATTTAGCTCACTTTGCTATCATTCAGGCAAATTGTTACATGTTTGTAGTTAGTGGTAGCATGAGACATTACTGTGTGGGTCTGATTCTATGATGGAATCTCAAGCTGAGTTAAGGTTGAAGGCTGTGCCAGGTCTGAGGTTATGCTAAGTGCAGGAGCACTCAAGCTTGGGGACAGTGTTAGGGCCTGGGTCTTAGGCACTGAAGGCGAGTAGGCCTGTCCAGGTGCAAATAAGATACAGAGCTGAGGCAATGAGTGGAGGAGGGTTTTGAACTGGGAGCAGGTAACCAGCTTTGGTTGCAGGGTGCGGAATAGAGAGCTGCAGGTATAACTTTACCTTTGTATTTGCAGAAGTTTGTGGGGTTGTGTGCATGTCTCTGCCAGAAATGATAGGGAAGTTAAGGATAACCAGCAACTCATTTTGCATAAAATAACTAAATGTCGCAAAGGGGTGAGGTGAAAGCATTGCAACCCTTTGAGATGAAACATTCTCTTTTACTTCCTCTCCTCCTTTCAAACTCATTCAGGTTAATGCAATGGTAACCCATTTCTGACATGATTACAATGACATCAAAGGCACTGCTTTCAAAATGATAGCAACAAAATAATCCAAGGATTTTGGCGTGAAGACCCTGTCATTTTCACATCCCACATATTTGTATATGTAGTAATAAGAGCTGGAATCTTCAGGGTCCTCTGTACATGCAAGATTCTGAATAGAAATATAATCCATGAATTAGTTTTTATAACATTGATATAAAATATCAGTCCGGATAAAATGATGCGAGTCATTCAATAACTCTGGAACCTTCAGAAAGCATAGCCGGCAAAACCGGTCTATTTTTGGCACAAATTAATAACATCCCAACCTCAGTACATGAAGCAGCTGACGTTGCACTTCATTGTGCAGCACTGTTGATCTATTTTAAGAAACAATCGAATATGATGTATGTGCATATGGCCTTGTGTAAGCTTAGAATGGCTTCATCAACGTCACTTAAGCCTCCCAAGATACAAAAAAACCCACTGATAAAGAAAAACGTAAAAGCACCAAGGCGACATTCTTACCTTGACAATCTCACAGTCGACATTTGATTCCATGGCGACTGCTTCTATTTTTTCTCTGCATATTGAACCCAGGCTGGTCATACCCACATCCCAATATTTTTTCAGAACAGCCAGATCACTTTCACTAAACTGGGTACGATCCTGCAGCTTAAGTAAAGAGAAAGCTTAGTATGAAGAAAAAACAAGTGTCGATAATGCATTATGAAAACAGTAAGAGAAATGCTTCAAAATGAGGCAATTTGCAATTCCGAATTTACATAAGGCATTAAAATTATTTTGATTATTGGTGTTGCTTATTAGGTATAAAATTACTGTGTGAATCAAGCCAGGAAAACATAAGTTGGTCTACCCTTTTTTAAAATTAGAGAACTTTGCTATTTAAAATCTTCAACCTAGTGTTGTAAACTATGAGCTGCAGTTTCCAACTTGTAACTCCAGTAGAAGCTAAACCTTTCTACTGTCATATGTCAGAAAAAGACTTTGGTGCATCCTGAAATTATAACATCTCCTTAAATTTGTGTGATGATTTAATTACTCAACTGCATTAAAATGTGAAATAGAGTTAAATAATAAGTTGAACAACTAAGCTACCACTTTCTGGACACTCAGGAGTCATGTGGAATTTCTAGGCTAGGCAGCAGCAGAAAGTGGCCATTGCTTACTTCATGCTGTTCATGTGCTGCACTGAATTGTGCGCTGCAGTCAAGTTTGATACTAAGCATGAAGAATGGAAGCTGTTTTAAAAGGAGAGCCTTTGCAAAATACGTTAAATGACTCTTTCAGGCATTCCAGAAATAGTGGGAAACCAAAGGTCTAGCAGGAATGAGAAATTTGAAGAAATCAGTACGAGTTAAGAAATAGTACTGGAGAGATTAATGGGACAAAAAGTTTACAGATCCCCAGGATTCCACAGCCTACATCCTAAGGTTTTAATAGAAGTAGCTACATAAAGAGTGGAGGCATTGGTTTTAATTTTCCAGAATCCCCTAGATTCTGGAATAGTCTCCATGGATTAGAAGGTAGCAAATGTAGAAAGGGAGGGGGAAAAAACCAAGGAATTATAGGGCAGTTAGCCTGAAATCAGTTGCAGAGTAATTGCTAGAATCTAATATTACGGAAGTGGCAATAGAGCATTTAGAAAATCATTAAATGGGTAAGCAGCACCACTGATTTGTGAAAGGAAAACAGCTTTTGACAAATCAGTTAAGGATGTTTTGAAATTGTAACGAGGAGGATAAATAAGGGGGAACCAGTAGATGTACTGTTGTGTATCTGAATTTTCAAAAAGCATTCAATAAGGTGACATGTAGGAGGTTATTGCACAAAATTAGGTCTCATGGGATTGGGGGTAATATAATAGCATGAATTAAGGACTGATTAATGGACAGAAAACAGAGCAGGAATAAATGGGTCAATTTTCAAGTTGGCAGAGTATAACTATAGGGGTACTGCAGGAATTGAGCTAGGACCTCAGCTATTTACAATCTATGTCTATGACTCAGGTGGGGGGACCTAGTGTACTTTCTCCAAGTTTGCTGGTGATACAAAGTGAGGTTGGAAAGTAAACTGTGGGGAGCACTGAAAGAGGCTGCAAAAGTGCTACTGACAGGTTAAGCGAATAGGCAAGAATTTGCAAATTGCATGTAATGTGCAGAAATATGAAGTGACTCTCTTTGGAAGGAAAAAATGGAGAAGCAGAATAATATTTTTTGAATGGTGAGAGACTGGGAAATGTTTGCATTCAGAGGCACCTCAGTGTCCTTGTATATGAATCACATTAAGTTAACATGTGGATACTGTAAGCAATCAGGCAAAAATTATGCTAGTTTTTGTTACAAAGGAATTGGATTACAATAATAATGACATCAAACTATAATTATTTCAGGCTTTAGTGAGACCAGGTTTTGAATATTGTGTAGATTTCGTCTCTTTACCCAAGACAGGGAGCGCAACAACGGTCTCTAAGCTGATTCCTGAAATGAGAGATAAAAGCAAAATACTGCGGATGCTGGAAATCTGAAACTAAAACAAAAATTGCTGAAAAACTCAGCAGGTCTGACAGCATCTGTGGAAAGGAAGACAGAGTTAACGTTTTGAGTCCGTAAGACTCTTCATCAGAACTAAAGAGGAATAAGAAATGTGGTGAAATATAAACTGTTTAAGGGGAGTGGGACAGGTGGAGCTGGATAGAGAGGTGGAGGCAAAGGAGAGATTGCCAAAGGTGTCATAAACAAAAGGACAAAGTGGTGTTGACGGTAGTGATATTAGCTAAAGAATGTGCTAATGGTGACATTAAGGGTAGAAAGCAGGACGAGCATGTGACAGATGGCCCTAGTGGAGGTGGGGTGGGGGGAAGGGATCGAAGTAGCCTGAAAGGTGGAGATAAAACAATGGATGGAAATAAATTTTAAAAATAATAATAGAAATAAGTGGGAAAAGAAAAAATATATATAATAATTATTAGAAAAAAGGGGATCAAAAAGGGGGTCAGGATGGAGGAGAGAGTTCATGATCTGAAGTTGTTGAACTCAATGTTGAGTCCAGAAGGCTGTAAAGTGCCTAGTCAGAAGATGAGGTGCTGTTCCTCCAGTTTGTGTTGAGCTTCACTGGAACACTGCAGCAAGCCAAGAACGGACATGTGGGCATGAGAGTTGGGCGATGTGTTGAAATGGCAAGCGACAGGAAGGTCTGAAATGAGAGGACTGTCCTACGAGGAGAGGCTCAGTAGACCAGGCTTATGTTCTCTTTAGCTCTGAAAAAGAGTCACATGGACTTGAAACGTTAACTCTGTTTTGCTTTCCACAGATGCTGCCAGACTTGCTGAGTTTACCAGAATTTTCTGGTTTTATTTCAGATTTCCAGCATCTGCAGTATTTTGCTTTTATATTATATTCCTTGGAGTTTAGAAGATGAGAGGTGATCTAATTTTAATATATAAAATTCTTGAGGGGCTTGACAGCGTTGACATTGGGAGGATATTTTCCCTGGCAGCGGTCTGGAACTCGGGGTCACAGTCTCAGAATAGAGGATTGGCCATTTAGGACTGGGGTGAGAAGAAATTACTTCACTCAAATAGCTGTGTATCTTTGAATTCTCTACCCCATGCGGCTGTGGATGCTTAGTCATTGAGTATATTTGAGACAAAGATCAACAGATTTAGGGATGTGGGGATAGTATGGGAAGGTGGAGTTGAGATAGAAACAGCTCTGCTATGGCCTTACTGAATGGTGGAGTAGGCTAGAAGGGCTAAATGGCTTATTCCTGATCCTAGTTCTTACCTTCAAAAATTCAGGGAAATAAATCAAAAGGGAGTTATCAATCAAAACTCCCCTGGGGGAGATACGGGGCCTACCCTCAGGCTGATCCAAATGAAAATGAACCATTGTTTCCAGTGCTCATGACCCTGTTCTAGTTCCTACCATTGCAAGACACTTGCAGTAAGCTCATGCCCCATTTCACTCTCAGCACAATATCAGTACCTTTAGGCTTCTTATTTGTCTGTTCTCAGGATGTGAATGACGCTAGTAAGCTTGCATTTACTGCCCACTCCTAGTTTTTCTTTTGGGGGCCAGATTGGAGGCCATTAAGACTCAACCACATATTGTAGAGTTGGAGTCACAAATAGGCCAGGGGAAGTGGGTGAGTCAACTAGTTGGTTTTTATTCCAATCTGGCAGTTTTTCAATGGTTACTTTCCTGGTGCTGGTCATGAGTGACCAAATTTGAGTTCTTTTTCATAATTTGTCATGATGGGATTTCCATGCACAACTCTAACCATCTAGGCCATTGTACACATCTACCTCAGAATGTGTGGAAGCTTTACAGCGAATATGAATACCAACATAAAATTGACAATGATCATGGTTACTGCAATATTAACTTGCATTTATATATCGCTTTTAAAGTTAGAAAGTGTCCCAAGGCACTTCTTCATATGAGCATGATCAGACAAAGACTGACAGCAAGTCAAAGGAGGCGTTATTATGAGTAATGAGCAAATAATTCTGGAAAGAGAAGAGGTGGGAGATGAAGATGCTTGGGGAAGGAATTCCAGAGTTTGGTGAGGTGAAGGGACTGTGGGGAGGAAGGGGTTGGCAGGAGTGTAAAATCACAAGAGACCAAAGTTGGAGGAATGCAGAGTTTGAGGAATAGAGATTTGGAAGAGGTTAGGCTATGGTGGGATTTGAACTCTGACACTGTTAAGGAAAGAACAAAGTGAACTGGAGTGAGCTAAATGGAATAGGATTGAATTAAACAAGCAACCTATAAACAAAGCACACAAGACCCTCTCGATCTAAAATCAAAAAGGAAGAAGGTTGGGTGAAGTACCCAAGTGCTGAAGGATGGTGACCTTCTCAGCAGACAACAAAGTGTAGCAAAATGTTTGAGAATTGACAAGATGATGTGTCAAGGATCTGCCAGGAATATGCAAGCTCCAAAATTCTGATGAAAGGTCATTGATCTGAAATGTTAACTGTTTCTCTCTACACAGATGCTGCCAGACCTGTCTTTATTTTCTCTGTCTTTATTTCAAATTCCCAGCATTTGCAGTATTTGGCTTTTATTCGAGTCAATGCAACCCTATTTGAGGTGCTCAGTTCCAAGTCCGACTTCTCTAAAAGAACCACAACCATATATTAGCTTTATTCATTGAATTACAAAGGCAAGCGCAGATGAAACAGAAAATTAGTTCTGGTTTGTCTTGCTCCTTTGTTCCACAGAAACTAATGATCTCACTTAGCACAGCAGCTAACTGTTTGTCATGTGCCTCCAGAGCTTGGACCTCTCACTATCCAAACAGAAGGCCATACTATATATTGGCTATCCTTTGTGAAGAAGTACTTTGTGACATCACCTACTTCTCCTTGTATCATATTTAAAGTGATATATTACTCCAGATGAAATTTACGATTCCATTCAGTATTTTACATTCTCACTCAACAAAGCCCCATATTCACCAACCTGTCAATTACACAGAAAACCAGAGCTCCCTTAAATAGGAGTGTCTGATTTCAAAGGTAATTTTTGTAGTCATTTTAATTTCTTGTAACTGTCCTTAAATAGCCTTTATGACAAAAGTAGGCACAGAAGGCATCTCATATGGAAACGTAGGGGGTGGGAAAGACAGAACTCCCCCCAAAACGTTATGTAAAAGGCAAAACAGTCACCAACACCAGCTGTTTGGCAATGCCTAATAATTTGTTTGAGGGAAACCCACAATATGCCTAACCAAAGCAGAGCACTATGAGGGCATTGAATACAAGGGCCTGAATTTTTCCCGTGTCAGGTGGGCTCAGCAAGAGTGGTTGTGGAGCCGACCACAGCCAGCAGTTGGTTCGGCATTGCAATTTCTTGCGGGTGGGCCAATTAAGGCCCACCCAGCGTGGATCGCAAGCGGTAGCGCTGGGCACTACCTGTGCGGGCGGGGGGGAGGAGGGAAAGTCGGGTCCAGTGCTCCGCATGCGAAACAGCACTTCAATCTCCCTGAGGCACAGAGTTGCCTCAGGGAGATTGAAGTGCTTTTTAAAGAAATCATTAAAAACATTAAAAACTTAATGAAATATGTCCCCTCATGATGGGACATGTTTTTATTTTTTCAAAAAAAGTTTTCATTCAATTTGTAAAAGCTTTAGGAAACCTCATCCCGCTGGTGGAAGAGGTTTCCTAAAAAACATAAAGGCCGCTTGGCCTTTTCACCTGCCCACCAACCGTTAGGTTGGACGGGCAGCGTAAATTTGGAGTTAATTAGTATGTTAATGGCCTTAATAGGCCTTTCAATTATCGGTGGGCTCACAGCCAACTCCAGTGCATGCCTGCTGAACGAAATATCGTGAGACAGCGTGATGACGTTGGGACGCATGCCCGACGTTATCGCAAGTCATTTTACGTTCCAGTGTATCGGGCCCGGCCCTGCACGCTGAATGTAAAGTCCTGGCCTAGAAAAACATAAGAACAAGAAATTTTGTATTCTAAATACAAAGCAAAGTAAGTGAAACAATACTTGGACCAGCCATACATGGACACTTGTAACATTAAATTAAGAACAAAATATATGAGGTACAGCAAATTCTTAATTTAAATTATGTGATAAGTAAATTTTTAAGCACTAAAATTGCCATTTTAGCGTTAGATTGTTTAATTCACATAGTTGAAAAATTCAATATTTTAAGGGCTTAAAGCGACTTTGAATCATCAGGATTACAGGATTACACAACTGATGGGATTTTGTAAGTGTCCTGTTTCACATTAGCTGTATTCAATTTGGTGCGAGAAGATCGGCACATTGACATGTTTACTTGCCATCTGCTTCCTGAAATATACATACGACTTTGTCATCTACCTGGCAGCAGCTAATTTCAAATAAATCAGGGGAATTAGTAGGACATAAAACAGGTGATCCACCCTAGGCAAGCAAAGAACACTCAGAGATTTGGGCTCAATATCCACTTCAGGTCATGAGAGAAGTAGATTGAGTTTGCTTTATGCATACAGCTAGTATCATTTTTAAGCCACTAATGGTCTGTATAAAACGTTTGAGTTGCAGCTAAAGTAATGCATACAGTTCTGGTCACCGCATTACAGGAAGGATGTGATCTCACTAGAAAGGGTACAGAATAGATTTATGAGGATGTTACCAGGAATAGAGAATTTTAGTATTGAGAAAATATTAGTTAGGGTGGGCTATTTTTCTTTGAACAAGGAGGGGAGATTTAACTAAGGTGTATAAAATTATGGGAGGGCCAAGATCTACTGGATAGGAAGGATCTAATTCCCTTTGCAAAGAGGTCAGTAACCAGAAAGCATAGATTTAAAGTATTCGGTGGAATCATTAGAGGGCAATTGGAGAAAATTGCTTGCCCAGAGAGTGGTGGGGGTCTTGAACTCATTGCCTGAAAGGTTGGTAGGGACAGAAGTCCTCATCGCATTTAAGATGCACCTTAGATATGCTCAAGGTATTATAACCTACAGGGTTAGAGACCAAGAGCCAGAAGGTGGAATTAGACTGCTCCTTTTTGGCTGGCAGAACATGACGGGCTGAATGATCTCCTGTATAGAAAATCCTTCTATGTTTCTACGTAACAGGAATTTGTAGTTTCTATAATTCAATTTTCTATTAATATTACACAAATACTTAAAAAGATAAAATGTGTCCAGGAAATCATAGATCAGTCAGTTTAACATCAACAGTAGAAAAAATGATGGGAGACAATAGAAAAACATCTAAAAGCCAAAAAATAAAATAATGAATAGTCAGCATGGATTTCAAAGGGAAAGTTTTGCTTGACCAACCTCATTGAATTCTTTGAGCAGTTGACAGATAGAGCAGATATAATTTCTGACCTTTAATAAAGTGACACTCAATAAACTAACAAATAAAGGTCAGAGCATGCAGAGTCAGGGGACAGACATTTGGCAAAAAGAATAACTAGTTAGCTGCAAGACAGAAAGCAGGGGTAAAGGGTAGCTAATCAGAGTTGCAGAAGGTGGAAAGTGGGATCGCACGAGGATCCCACCGTGCTAGACCACTGTTGTTCATAATTCATATTATATTAGCAATTCAGACTTTGGAATTAAAAGCATAATTTCTAAACTTGCAGATGACACCAATTTTTAGGTCCTGGGCAGGAAGGATAGTCAATACTAAGGAGGACTGCAACAAATTACAAAACAACAATAATAACTGCAGAAGAGGCATATAGTTGGCAAATTAATTACAACACAACTAAATGTGAGGTGTTATGTTTCAGCAAGAAAAATAAGAAAGTCACATATTACTTGGGAAATGAGAATCTAAATGGAGTAGAGGAGCAAAGGGATCTGGGAGTTAGCTTTATTTCTCGAGGGATAGAATTGAAAAGTAGGGAAGTTATGTTAAACTTGTATAAAACCTTGAAACAACCACACATAGTGAGTGTATTGTTAACAGTTCTTGTCGCCATATTATAAAAAGGGTATAGGAGTAATGGAGAGGATGTGAGGAATATTTACAAGGATAATACCAGAAATTCGAGGTTATATTCAATCAGGAAAGGATGAACAGGCTGGGGTCTTTTCTTTCAAAAAGAGAAGTCTGAGGGGTTACCCAAAAGAGATCTTAAAAATTATGAAAAGATTTTAGTAGACAGATACAGAGGCCGGAATTTTAGGGAACTCGCTTGAGACAGAAGGCTGTGGGTTTAAGTCTTACTCCAGACACTGCAGCAAAAAAATCTAGACTTATACTCCACTGCATTACTGCGATCCTGTCTGCCCTTTAAGGTAAATGTAAAAGATCATATAGCACTGCTTCAAAGAGCAGCAGGGGAGTTCTCCATGAAGGACTGGAAAGCATTTACCCCTCAACCTACATTACTAAAACATTATTACACTGTTGTTTGTAAGAATTTGCTGTTGTTTCCTACACAACAACAGTTGACTACACTGCCAAAACACTTAACTGATTGTCAAGTAGTTTGGGGCATCCTGAAATTGTGAAAGGTACCATATAAATGAAGGTCTCAAGTCTTCTTACTTTCTGTTTGAAGCAATTTTAGCTCTTTCCGAAAAAATTGAAAATAAATCAATTTGGCACACGGTTGAAAGTATCTACTTCCTTAGCTCAGTGGTTCACCATTATCTATTCTAATGACAGTGGCTATTTACACTGCAACCAACATCTTTGAGAAGCAGTTTCAACTACACCAATGTGAGAGTTAACTACTTACATCTTATATAGCACCTTTACCTATAAAAGTATCTTGAGACACTTCACAGAAGCGTAATAAAAAAATGTCAAAGCAAAGGATATTGGAAGGAGTGAACTGAAGCTTGTTCAGAAGTTGGTCTTAAGAAGAGTCTTAAAGAAGGACAGTAGGAAGTTTAGAAGTTTAAGAATAGAATTGCAGATGGACTTGGTGGCCAATGCCACAACCACTAGTGGTGGGGGTAAAGGGAGGGAGGGATGTTTGCTAGGCCAAAGCCAGTAGGAGTGTGTATTGAGGTGGGGGTTGGGGCAGGGTGTCTGAGTGTTGAACGAGGTTACAGAATGTTGTCGCTGTTGAAGGGCTAAGAGGATTATTGCTAAATAAATTAGGTCTTCCCTGTTTCAAAGTACAAAGCTAAATATCAGCATTAAAAAAAACTTTAAAATATAATCATCAGTCTTCTACAAATCCAAGTAATTTCTCAACTAAATACATTTTCCAAGCTCCATCCTAACCAACTCCTAATGGGAATAAGTGGAAAATTTAACCAGCAGCTCTCCTGTGACATTGCTCAATGTTTGTGTGGGATACAGTGTGATGGGTAGCTGTTAAGGTTAAGCTATACTGTATGCCCATCCCTTTAAGGTCAAGTTGTCTCCTTCTCGCGTATGACATTTTGCAGCTTTACAAGTCTAAGTCCAAGTTGGACAAGCAAGTTGGGTGGATTGGCTTGAATCCTGCTGCAAACTTTTGCAGGGCACATGCGTTCACAGCTCAACAATGCAGTACACTTTGTGAGGAAAATGGTGTTAAATGGACAATTCCAGATAATTGTAGCTGCTTGTAAATCCTGAGAACACAATGAAAGATAAACAGAGACCCTTTTATGACCTCTGGATATACAAAGTGCTCCTCAGCCAATAAATTACTTTTACAAGGGGTAGTCAGTTATTTTATCGGCAAACAGAGCACCAGCATGTACACAAGGAGATAAATTTCCAGAAAATCTGTTTGTGGTATTGGTTGAAAGATAAATGTTGACCAGAATAATGGGAGAACCTCTATTCTCTTCTTCCAGTCATGCTATGGGATCTTTTACATTCATCTGTGCAGGCAGGAGGGACTCAGTTAATGTTGAATTGGAAAGTGGCAGCTTTGATAATGCAGCACTCCCTCAGAACTGCATTGAGTTACCAACTTAGATTACGTGGGAGATTATGCTTAAACACACAATTGTAACTGCTTGTAGATTTCTGCTTCAAAAGAAGCGAGTAGTGCAATGTGTGGCTTTCTTTGCCTTTGTAGAAAATTATGACCATCTGTAGTGGTGATACTCAATATTTTATCCAAGACTAACAGATGATCTGTACATGATGAGTCAGATAACATGCTGTTTTATAATAATAGCTATACTCCCTAGTTCTGGAGTTTGAGGCTTTCTCAAGTATATTATTAGTGCTTTTCTATTTCCTTTCAGAATCTTGACAGGGTTTGAAAGGATGGACAAATTTGATTAGAACTATTTGCTTGCAGGGAGGGTATATGCAGACACAAACTGGTTGAGTCAAAAATTATCTGTGTTCTGACAAAAATCAAGTGTAAATTTGGCCTTTCTTGAGAATAGAAATGAAAAGCAGAGTATGAAATTTCTCTCCTTCTCTTTCCCACCTTCCTTTAAAGATCTTTGCAGGCAACACATCTTTAGCTGTCAAAGTATTGATGGAACTTAGCCCCAAGTCACTTGTGCAGCACCTGCTTGACAGCAAGGTCTGATTCTAAAATAAATAATAAGCAGGCAAAAAAGTTGCACCTAAACATCTTTTTAAATACCTGAAATAATACATGAAATTAAATAACTGTAGTGCTATAGTTCAGACCTTTTCTCAAACTGCTGGAGAGCAGACGGAATCTCTATCAAGTTGAAAACTGGGTCCTTTAACCTTTGCTGCAATCAGTTAACGTAACCTAAGTCTAACAACTAACCCTGACAACTCTCATATTCGGTGCCCACTACAATGTCCACCAATTGGGAGACAAGAAAACGTCAAAACTGGCTCATTTCCTACATGTTAAGTCAATGTTGAATTATATTTACAATGGAAAATATTGACACAAGCAAACAGGATACAAAAATTAATGCTTCCATCAAAAAGGTGGCAACAGCCCACTAAAGTTTAACATGCCCTCTTAGTGTGCACCAAAGATATTACTTTCAGGCTTCTGTTAATGGTTTCTTGGAATGCAATAGCTTAGAATCAGATAAACATTCTCTAGTTCTTTAGTAAACAGAACACTATCTCAAGGTTTACATTTTGAAATGAGGTGTTTCTACATACTGTACTATAGCATAGTACAATGGTTACAATTCTATAACTAACATCACATATCATGAGATCAATGGAGCAATTTTAACCCCCAAAGCTGGATTGGTTGCAGTCAGGTGGGATGTGATTATTTTTAGAATCTCAAACCCAACCCCAATCCAACCACATTTGGGTTTAATAGAGGTGAACAAGGGGCAGGCTACCAGCCCACTCTGAGGATTCAGTTTGGCCATTTGAATATTTTGAGGCTGGCAGCCTGACATTTAACCTGTCTTATATGTTTACTTCTGGCACACCAAGCTTTTCCGGGGCTTGAGAAATCTGGCAGCTCAAGGGAGACAAGAACAGTTTTTGGGGAAGAAAGTAAGCATCCTTACAGCACTGCTTCTGGGCCAGGAGCAACAGGATTATTTCCTCGCAGGCCACCATGCTTACCTTTGTCTCTGCCTTGGGACACACTGCGAGTGCTCCTGCACCCCTGCCACCCTGCAAGACTAATACTAAAGCAGCAGATTCCTTACCTGCTCCTGTGGCCTCCTCCTGAGTGTTCCCTGCCTGACAGTGAGCCAAGTCCAATCAAGCTAGCTTCCATGTGGGAAACCTGTTGAAAACAAAAAGACGCACACTGTGGAGTTAAAACTCCACAGCATGCAGGGTCCCAACCAGAGTTCCTCTCCACATACCTACACAAAATATGCTAAATTGATAAGTTAAATATAGTGTTTAATTTGTGGGCAAGTACAAATGTAAAATGACTGCAAACACTGCCAGATAGTTGTAAAAACCCAATTTGGTACAAGACTCCAGCCCATAATTCACAGTTTACTCTCAATGCCTGCTTGAAGGACCTTGATCGTTATTTACTCAGTTGTAAACCACTCAAAGCCCGATCATACTCTCTTAAGTTATTAATTCATAAACAAACAACCCTGGCACCAGAAGTCTCTGCTCCTACAAGTTTGTTTATATTTAAAGATTCTACTCTTACTGCTTTAAGATATATTTAAATACACAAATCTATGGAGGAAAAATTTCTGAGGGCTAGATTGCTACCGACTAACAATGAATAGATGGTTAAATCCAGTCCTTATTTTTAATCACAATAGCCTCATGACAGATGCCATTTATTTAAGGATGCAAATAACATGGTTTAAATTCAGAAATGGAGCTACTGTCTTATAGGTTAAATACAGTGTTTTATTAACAGCCAAACAAAGCATTGTTGCTTATGTCAAATATTTAAATCTACACCCAAACAATATCCTGGGAGTGTTACTAAAAATGGGCAGTCTTATCAACACTGTGCCAGGCATCTGACACGGGTGAAGATTTGGGCAGTCTGAATCCAATCAAATGCTGCAAAGTCCATCTCACTAAAAACAAGGAACTGGTGTTCAAATAGGGGGAGCTGGCCAATGAAGGACTTTATCAAACAACATCCCAAATTTCCCCATCAACAACAACATCTTTCAACTGAGGCCTCTATCACCAACAAGAGCAGCACCAAGTAACCCACTATGCTGACTTGGATACAGATTGCACACTGCTTCTTCATTATCCTGCAAGTCACTATGTATCAACCATCATGGAAACACTATCAGTAGAAGGACACGGTCCTTCACCATAGTTTCAGGGTGAATGAGAATAGGCATAGGAGTAGGCCATTTAACCCCTTGAGCCTGTTCCCCATTCAAACAGATCATAGCTGATCAGTATCTTAACTCCAAGTACCTGCTGTGATTCCATAACCCTTAATACCCCTGCCCAACAAAAATCATTGGAGTTCTAAAATTTTCACTGACCTATTAGCAGCTTTTGCTGGAGAGTTCGAGATTTCCACCAACCAGCGAAGTGAACAGCCCCAGTCTAATTTCAAGATTATGCCCCCTTTACCTGGACTCTCGCACCAGAGGAGATAGTTTCTCTTTATCTAATGTCCTTTTAATCCTTTCTGCCTCAGTACCATTTTGACCTATCATCATTGCAACCACCCAAAAGCAAAATATTCCACTCTGAAGTGCAGAGCTCACAAGAAATAGGAGCAGGAGTAGACCATATAGCAAATTGAGCTTGCTCCGCCACTCAATATGATCATAGCTGATCTTGAGCCTCAACTCCACTTTCCCATCTGCTGCCCATATCCCTTATTTTCCTGAGGCCCCAAAAATCTGTCTACCCCAGCCTTAAATGTACCTGACAATAGAGCAACCACAACCCTCTGGTGTAGAGGATTCCAAAGATTCATAACCCTTTGAGTGAAATAATTTCTCATCAGTCCTAAATGATCACCCCTTAACTTAAGACTGTGCCCCCTCCCCCCGCCCACCCACCATGTTTTAGGCTCCCTGATCAGAGGAAACAATCTCAGCATCTATCCTATCAAAACCCATCAAAATCTTGTATGATTCAATGGCATTGCCTCTCATTCTTCTAAACTCCAGAGAATAAAGATCCAATTTACTCAGTCTCACATCATAGGAAAATAGGAAATGGGAGCAGGAGTAGGCTACTCCGCCCATTGAGCCATAGGACAACACCCTCACCCCAGGGAGCAACTTGTGAACCTTTGATGTACCGCCTCCAATGCAAGTATATCCTTCTCTTAATTGAGACACCAAAACTGCATACAGTTTTCCAGATGTGGTCACATCAAAGCCCAATGCAATTGTAACAAGACATTTTTATTCCTGTACTCCAATCCCCTAGCAATAAAAGGTCAACAAGTCATTTATCTTCCTAACTGCTTGCTGTACCTGCATGCTAACTTTCCTTGTACAAGCACACCCTAGTCTCCTTGAACAACATTTAAAATTTCACACCTTTTTAAAAAGACTCTGTTTTTTCGTCTTATGACCAAAGATATAACTTCACATTTTCCCACATTATACACCATTAGCCATCTTGCTGCCCACTCATTTAACTTGTCTATATCTCTTTGTAGCCTTTGTGTCCTCCTCTCAGCTTACCTTTCCACGTAGTTTGGTATCATCAGCAAACTAAGATACATTACTCTCTGGCTCTTTGTCTAAGTCATTAATATAGATTGTAAGTAACTGAGGCCCCAGCACTGATCCTTACGGCATTCCTCGCTGTTTACTACATTTCAACAATGTCTGTTTATCCCAAATCCTGCTGTTATCCTTACTGTTCACTTCTAAAATATATTTTTTGTTGAATATTTTGAATTGTTTCTTTAAATGCTTCTCACTGTTCCTTTATCACCATACAGCCCAGAACTGAAAGCAGCATTCTGGTAATAAATCTTAAGAAATTTTAAAAAATGCACAAATCTTATGATATGGCATATAGCAATGAAGTTCAAGAAAATGGTCTTATTCCAAACGATTGTAAAGATATATAAATTATGCTAATACATGTTTGGCATAACTCTGAAAAAATTAATAAGGTCTTAGGTTAAAAAAAAATGCATTACACATGGATGATTACACAATCATCTGGGAAGCTGCTTTGAATAGTCTGACAGTAACATTTAATTATACTGTTAGTTCAGCATTGTTTTCTGGGTGGACTAAACCAAGTCTTATCTTGGTTTGGAAACCCATTACTTCTAAGGTTAAAGATGTAGAACACTTTGAACTGATTGACAGCTGATAGGACATGATGCTAGAATATAAATATTCTGTAAATTTAAATAGCCTTTAAGCTGTACCATTAATGGTTTGTACTTCAAATGAAATCCGATCAGATGGAGCTTGGGTGCCAATTTTTTTGTTGACATGTTTGAAAACTCATTCTTAAAAGTATTGTAAACTGGTGCAACTGGTGAGGAGGTATTGCTGTGTTTCCATAGCTATTTTTCAAATATCGAAATCTTAATCTCGGTTAAGACGTTAGGGCATAATAAAAAGAGAAGAGGTCTGCTGCTGCAGCTACCCATTTTCAGTCCCTTGTTGCTAACGTAGGTCCAAGCTCTAGGCACTTGCAAAGTCTGGAGAGCTCCAAGTTACACGAGAGGCTGCGCATGTTCCTTCTTAACGGCTACTCAATGCTGGCTTTTTGAATTGGCATGGAATACAGAGGTGTGGCTCCAACAACTCTAACATAAACAGAAGTCTAGTGTAAAAGCAAGGAATTGCAGTGATAGTGCACCAGCTTCATCAAGTTCAGGAGCAAGAAGAGCACCTTCGGCTAATGCAGCTCTTCTAAAATAGTGAATTACCTCAAGAGTAGACAGCGAAGTTGGGTGCAGGGGGTTAGGACAGAGAATGCTCTCTGCCAAAGGTGAAGCAGGAAGGGAAGGAGGAACAACACACAAGACCAGAGTCACAAGAGCAAGTATGAGATCAGTAACATATGACTGAAAAAAGGTTTGAGTCAAGGTGAGGGCGAGGGCAAGGCCATGGAGACATCTGTACAGAACAAGGATTTTGAAATCAATTCACTGAAGAAGGAAAGACAACAGGTATGGGTATTAAGAAAACAGGCTTTTGTATAACCTGTGTACTATAGAGTTTTGAGTAAGTTGAAGTTTATATAGGATGCAGCTCAGGACAGTGATGAAGAGGGCATTGGGAGAAAAAAAATCAAACTTATCATGGAACACAAAAAGAGACCATTTGGTCCATTTTGCCAGTGTCAGCTCTTTGAAAGTAGTATCCCATTTGAAAGTATCCCATTAGTAACATACGTTTTTACTTTTATTCTTTACTATAGCCCTACAAATGTTTCCTTTTCAAGTATATATTCACTTCAGTTTTGAAAGTCACTATTGAACCTGCTTGCACCACCCTTTCGAACAGTGCACTGCAGGTACACTATACCATAACTATGGGCTATTCTAGATTCTGGAAAAACTAGACATTGTTGTCAGCAGAATAGCTTTATAGCAAGGCAAATTAGAACAAAGGTCTTTTGCTAAGTTTGGAACATGCCTCAAACTTCTGAAATTAACAGTACAAATCCTTAACATTTGCTGGAGATTTCAAAACCAGGCTTGCATTAAACAGAACACGAGGAAGTTTTCAGCACACTGATGCTGAAGAACATAAAAACACAGTGCAAGCATTGGCTGAGACAAATGAATTAAAAACTACACACTGCCACACAAATAAAAATGAACGAGACAGAATGGAAACTGTAAAGGATCAAAATAAGTCACAAAAAGCTGGTGAAGTGGTACAAAGAGTAAACAAAAAAACTTTCGAAATGCTGGCCTTTATCTGAAGGAGCTGGAACACAAATGGGAGAATTTTATCCATGTTTTCCTGAAACGAACAGCATAAGTAATTCTCAAATCTGTAGGAAATAATTGCCACATCGCAAAAAGTGGAGTTTATGAAAAACAGGAAAATTGTATTTTCTTTCTGAATATTGTCCAGAAGCATTCTTTATGCGCCTGAACAGATTTCAACTGTTATTGTTTTCATATCATCTCTTTGACTTAATTGTTCTGATTGGAGCGATAACCTCCCAACCATAAAACGCACCATCACAGCAAGAAATAAACAGCAGTAGGCCAATCAGTCACTCAAACCTGCTCCACCATTCTGTTAAATCCTGTCTAATTTGTACTTGATTCCAGGGAGGTGAAAAAATGGTGGCCCGGGACCTAATTCCAGGATTCCTGATCCCATTCCTGGCTCCACCAATTTTCACTACTGCAGGTTAAGGGAGTGGGCCACAAGCCCACACCCTGCACTCCCGACCTGACCAGCTCCATTGAGGGCTTAAGCATCTCCTAGTCCCTGCAATTTTAATGGAGTTGGGCTAGCTTTCAAAGGACTTGTGGCTCACAGACTATGCAAACCATAGTCTGGATAAGAAAACCTTTAGAAATGCAAGTTCAAAAGGTTTTACCCATGCCAAGCTATGATCCTCCAACGGCCCCCCCCAACGGCCCCTCAGCCTCCATGCCAACCTATGGCACCTCCATACCATTCACCCACAATACAGAACCAATGAACCCAAAATAACAAGAGGATGCGTGAAAAAGCTTTAAAAAATTATCCATAGCTTCCAATTTAAAACGTCTTTCGCTACAGTCCTATAAAAACATCAATCACCCAGACCCTTTAAAGTATCAATGGCAGAAATTACAAGCACTTGAAACCTCTATCTTGTGTAAATAAACATTGTTCAATTGACAAATTAGATCACAAAGCAAGGGCTGTCAACTAAGCAATGCTTTTGCTGGAGTGCAGCTTTTTCAACAGCCCAATGGAAGTCTGGGCTCCAATTGGCTGTGTATAGGGCTGTAGTGAAAGGAGTTTTTTTAAGAAATTAGAAAATTATGAATGAATGACTTTTTTAAAGAAATTTTTTCACATACCTAATTGTTATTATAGGGTTCATTGGTTCTTTAGAGAGTGTATAGTGGACAAATGAGCATGGAAGTACCATATATTGGCATGGAGGGTATGACAGAATGGGGGTGGGAAGAGGGGCACAACTAGGCATGGATGGTACGAGGGGCCACGAGGGTGGGTGGATGGCATGATGTGGCATTAGTTGGAATGGATGGGGCACAGGGAGTGTATGGGGTGAGGGATGGGGGCTGTTCTTTGTTTTGCTGTCATTATTACAACTGGGATGAAGTCCCAGAGCAGAGATGGGCCTTCTTAAACAGCCCGCCTCAGCACTCGACAGACACTGTGGCTCTTTCCAGGGGTGGTGGGCCCGACTCCAGTTAGCCCCCACCCCCCAGAATGAAAATTCCACCTTTGTTGGTGAATATTGCCCCAAAGGTGGGTGGGCCAAGATGGGAAATTTCCCCAACTCCCACTGTCTGCCTCTAGGGTGAAAATTCAGCGCTTTGATCTCAGATATTACAAAATACTGTTGAAAACAAAGTGTATTAACAGTATTCATCAACAGATTCCAGTATCCCTAAAACTTATGAAAGAAAACAATTTATTGCAAAGAAACTGCACTTTTTATTGTAATAAATATTGACCTAAAACTGGCCTCTGCTAAAAATCTTCACTTGCATAATCTGTCTTGGAACAGACAAATTGATCTCCATAAATGTAAACCCATTTCTTTGCTAATGAAAAGAAATTTCAATTAATTTTAGGAAAAAAACCCCAAACTTTTGTAAAACATCTATTAGATTGAATTGCACTTAGTGATAGCCTCACCCAGCTATGCTAAACAATCAGGATTTCTGGAAAATTCGCGGCCTTAACTGCTCAATAATGATATGGTTGTAGTGAGCCATCAGGATATCGGAGTTGCTTGAGAAGTTTCACAACTTTTATCTCTGACAGCCAAAACGGAATTCTGAAGGGTCTCAGGCTGTACTTAATTTATAAAAGCAAAAAACTGCGGATGCTGTACGTAATTTATGCTTGACTGTTTGATTTATGATGTGTGTTTACAAGTCAAGTGCAGAAGAAAGCAAAAGCAGGAAAAAATTACAGACTGAAAAAGAATGTGTGAAAATTTAGAAACTTTTTATCTTTTTAACTGCTTTTTATCCTCTATCCTTACTACAATTTTATCATCACTGATCAGTTTCATTCATAAATTTTGGACCCTTCGAATCCAGGACCCAGTAGAGTTGTTCTTATTTCCCCACTTTTTAGACACCACTGGTGTTGGGAATACAATTTTGAAAATAGAAGTTGTTCATAAGCAGCTTATTGTGGAGCTGTTAAATAAAGCCTGTGGAATGTTAATGGGGGTTGGGATTGTCATGTACCACAAAGTCTGTATAATATGGGATTTTTCACAATTATTTTTCTGAATGAACCAAATCAGAGTGGGTCTGGAATCAGAGTGGTCCCAGTCATACTGTAACGGAATCTGTTTAGTTTCTGTGAACTCATTCAGGAAAGTCACAGTGGTCTGGTTCAGGAATCTTAATGGCTAAAGGAACATTATGATCAGACATTCAAATTTCTAGGGATTCTAAACCTTTTGATTATATAGGTGGGCATGCTTAGCAACAAGTAATACAGACTATGGCTGAAATGTATCAAGTTACATTGTGGCTTTATTTTGAACACGTGCATACAAATCCTAATTTTATTTTAAAAATAAATTATTCATATTAAGGGAGCACAATTAAAGCATTTGGTTTAAAAAATGAAAATCCTCTGTTCCATCTTTTTGCAATCACATGGCTATATTTACTTTACTTAAAACTGATCAATTCCCTTTGCTCAGAAGAGCCAAGCATTACTGTTCCTTTGTTAGGCGTTTCAGGACATGGGTAAACAGGCACACATCAAATCAAATGCTTGTGAAGATATAATGGAATGGAACAGCATTTTTTGAGCAATCACCAACTCTCCTAATGAGAGAAATATTTTGTCCATATGCATGCAGGTGTTACCTTGAATTCTCAAACTGCTTCATTGTTACAAGAAAAAAACAATTTAGAAGGGAATAAATAAATCTGTGAACTTAGGAAATGATTAGTACTCCAAGAGACATACTTGAGTTTTTTCAAAAAAACCTCAAACTGGAGAATTTGCTTATATATTTTTTTACGAGATCGCCTGCTTTATCTGTTCATTGAATTTGACCCCTATTTTGGAAGGGCATCGTTTGGACATGATGGGGCAGAAATTTGTCTCAACCCATTTTCGGGTCCCAAGTGGGAGTCCAGAGACAGGCCTGAAATTAGGCCTCATTTCAATAATTTAGGTGAGTTGTCGGCACAAGCAGTGGTTTCACAGAGTTCACGCATTGCAGATGCATTTTAGGCCACTCACATTGCCGGAAGCGGGCTTCAGGTTAAGTCCCAGAGGGGGAAATTGATGAGAGGTGACCAATCAACGCTCTCTAGTAGCCCTGCTGAGTGCTGTGGAGCTTGGAAGTACACTCCTGCTCTTTCTGACTCCACAGCAAACATAAAAAAAAAGTTATTTATCTTTCTTGGTGGCAATCACTTGTAAGGTCACATCCCACATTCAGAAAACGATTACAACAATGACCCACTTCTACCCACAAGTGTCCAATTGTACCTTGTGAAATTAAGAGTGACAGGTCCATTTCATTTTGTAAAGAGTCAATTCTGCATTCATCAGTCCCAAAAATATCAGCCAATGGTGCTCGATCCCATGTTAAATCAACAGTGTACCTGTGGTTCCTGCTCCTCCTACAAGGGAGACGGTAGGGTAGTGGTAATGTCACTGGACTAGTAATCCAGAGGCCGAGGTTAACGCTCTAAGGAAGTGGGTTCAAATCCAACCATGGCAGCTGGTGGAATTTAAACTCAAGGTCAGCAGGCAAGATGCTAACATAAAATGATTTCTATCCAAGAAGTGAAAGTAGAAGTCTTGCCAGTAATTCCTTTGCAGACACCATCTTTAGAAGGTAGTCAACGGTGATGGAGCAAAACACTCAGCCTGTGATTTGATGACCATTAACCAGGTTTTTGGCAGATGTCAAAACCAACATCACACAGTATAATAATAGCTGTTTCTTTGATATATTTTGACATGCTTGGTCATTGGTTTGAAGAAACACTAGGTACGAATCACGTGCAAACAGATGAAGCACATCAGAATTTTTAATTGTCTAAAAGTCCTTCATAATATTAGTACTTGGCTACACTTTCTTTAAGCAGGCCTAGCTGTTATTATACAAGAAACAAGTAAAGAAAGATGGAAAGACTTGCATTGATATAGCACCTTTCATGAATCCAGACATCCCAAAGCACTTTAGAACGAATGAATTACCATCTGAAGCATAATTACTGTTCTCACGTGGAAAGCATGGGAGCTAATTTGCTGTTTTGGGATCTTACTGTGCACAATGTGTAACTAACCAGGTAATGCCTTTTAGTGGTGTTGATTGAGAGTAATTATTGGCCAGGATACCAGGGATATCTTCCCAGTTGGATCTTAAGTCCACTTGAGAAAGCAGGCAGGGCCCTGGTTTAACATCGCACCTAAAGACAGTACCTCTGATAGGGAAGCACTCCCTCAGTATTTTTCTGTAGAGACAACCTAGATTTTTGCGTTCAAATTTCTGGAGTGGAACTTGAACTCGCAACTCCCTGACTCTGAGGCAAGAGAGCTACCAACTGAGCAATGGCTGACACCAAGTAGAGCATGAAAGCTCAATAAAAAATGGTTAATTCATCAATCCTACATTTCTGTCCTCAGAGCACATACTAGGAATCTGGTATTAAGTGTTGTCACATAATCTCTGGCTGACAGAGAGAATAGGATCAGTGAATCTACCCTATGAAGTAAAAATGTTTTCTATTTTATTAAAATTCACATTTTTGCTGGCGAAGGGTCTGAATTCAGATGGAGTCAAGATGGGTGGATGGAGTTAGATTGAACGGCAGAACAGGCTTGCTAAAGAATGACGTACTCAAGTTCCTATGTTCCCCTTCCGATATCAATGAAATGCCAAAAATTTGGTTTGGAAAAGAAGCTTGCAGACAGAAATCACTATTTCACCCTGGCATTCCAAAATACCTGCATTACAAATAAAAAAAAAAAATCAGGGTAACTCAAAATATGGTAGAGAATTATAACTTTAGTACTTTTAAAGGTTTGAACCTGTGCAATGTTTAAGTTTAGCTCCTTGCACTAGTCAGAGCATACTTCTAAGTAATTTGCTGAATCTTGGTCATTCCAATGTATTAAAAAAGATATTTTAGAGAAGAAGGGCAAAAAAATCAATAAGAATGATCCCAGGTGATGAGCTATGAAGAAAGGTTAGAGAAGCTTTACACCACAGGATTAAAAATGTTTTTGAAGTGGGGAGGGCTTCATTGAAGTGGATAAAATATTAAATATTATAGATAAAATAAATCCAGATTATTAGTTCAGAGTAAGCCAGAGGATAGAGAAGGAAAGCAGAGAGACTTCAAAATATTTCAGCAAGATCGTCTTTACTAAGAGACCAATAAATTAGTGAAATAATATGTCTAGCAAGCAGGCAGTTTAGCCAAATATAATGGGATTTATCAAAGTACAGTTGGATACTTTGATAGGAGAGTTGGATTATAGAGATAAACTTCAATGGGCCAGGTGGGCTTTTGGTGTTCTCATGCAATTAGGTTTCTGCACATTTATTTTATTTATAAAGACAGTTAGAAACTGACATGTCATTTTGATTAATACCAGTGTTTATTTTAAATTATGAAAAGGCTTCTGTGGGAAAAGGGCCAATAGTTTGCAATTAGTGAATGAGTAGGATCTTAAAATTAATAGCAAGGTGTGCATAAAATACTTACTGTTCTTTTCCTTGAGGTTCCAGTTAGACAAGGCAGTAGGCCAGACCCCGACACCTGAAGCAGAAAGTAACATTACTGTTGAAATTATGAACTGTAAAACAGACAATTATTGTGAGCTTCTTCACAATCATCAGATATTCTTAAACCTCAGGTAATTTAAGCAATCATTCCATGTTAAACTCTCTTACTAGATAGCCATATTTTGAATATTTTACGATCAATTTTAAGGTTTCAGAGTTTAAAAAAGATTTCATCACAATGGATGATGGACTGACTAAAATCCATGTTTGCATTACCCCGAATGCAGTTTTGCAGATGTTAATTTACAGCAGCCACAGAGTTCAGATCTTTTAACAGCTTGTTTTTCTGACATTCAAGTAGTTCACTAAGGTGTCCAAAACAGATGAACAGACAAATGGTGCAGAAAATTGTGCTAATATACTTTGCCCCACTTCAAATTTTCTCTTGTAACTTGAATGGTAGCCAATTTTCTTTTTAATAAGCATTTGGACAGGAACGCCACAAGGCTGCTGTTTGCCTACCTTACTCTACACAACACCCTAAATTTACATGGCAATTTATCTTGCGTTTCCTTCCTTAAAATAAAAGGGATGTAATCTAACTCTAAGCATTATTTAATAATGAACAGTAAAGTTAATTGTTTGTCCCTAGGTTCCATTCACACACCACTCGTAGCTTGGTCATGATGAAGATGTGTGCAAACAGGACTAACAGCAGGTTTCAAACTGCAGTGAACACAGAGTCTTAAGCAGTTTGGGTCCTGAAGGGCAAAGGGAAAAAGGCTGAGAGAATCAGGCCTAAGATGGTTCATTAATTGGTTGCGCCCACTGTGAACCAAGTTAAAACATTTTTCTGGTGTCCTCAGGTGGCTAAGGAAATATTTCCAGAGCAGCCAGGTAAGAGCAAGGGCATGAGACTAATTGAATAGCTCTTTCAAAGAGCCAGCACAGGCACAATGGCCAAATCGCCTCCTTCAGTGCTCTAAGATTTAATACAAGATTAATCAAAGCATTTTGCGTTCTTGTGGCATCACTCAATCATCACAATGGTGCAATTTTAACAAACTGCCACCAACTCAGGTCAGGCTTTAGTAATGACAGTATCACTTGACTTTCTAAACCAATCCCCCATGTGAACTTTGAAGGAATTGTTCAGAGTTCAAAGGATGGTGTAAGAATATGATGTACAGATCAAACTGACAAAGATCGTCCTCCTGCATAACGACAATCCACAGTGCTCTGTGTTGAATACTCCATATTGCAGCCTATGGGTTGTTTCAAAATATTTGGAGTGCATTTGTAGCTGAGCTTTGCAAAAATGAAACAAAAGATTTCCTCATTTCTGACCTAATTTGAACAACTTTAGAACATTACAACCTCTTGCATAAACTTACCAACATTTTTCCTTCAAAGATTTGAACTTAACAAAACACAAGGTTAACTGAAAATATAAAATGCATTTTAACTCAGCAATGCAGAGCATGCAGGCTGCAAAGAAACCTTGGTTTTCTAAATGCATTGAAGCTCTGGTAAATACAAATCTAAAAATGACAATATTCATCTCATAAGCAGCCTCTCGTAGATACAGTCCACTTAAGTCTTTTTCCCATCACTATGAAATTGTGCAGTATCCCATTATTTGAATTAAGCAGCTAAAATAAAAGAAATTGGGAATTTAACATTCAAATGAAGCAGCTTACATGAATTAAGCAACTTTGAATTAAGAATTGACAATACTTACATGAGTTTTTTTCCAAATCTACTATATTTCTTCAACGAGACAGGTGCACTTGAATCACATTTATTCCTCCCGATCTTAGGTGCAATACACCAAGTGTGCAAAAGAAATTTGCAACTCACTATGGATGAGCACTCATCTCCATCATTTGTTTTAGCAATTTCTCCCAAAACAAGTAAAAATACCCAGGAAACAGTTGTATGCATTCTGTCTAAGCAAATAATAAATTGGAATGATACACAACACTATTTCAATGCCTTAAACCCAGCACCTTAATACAACAGAATTTTACATTATGTTTAAAAGTGAGGTAGTTCAACTGGAAGCCAGAGTGCTAAATTTGAACATAGGAAATTTTGATGGTATAAGGGGAAAATTGGTTGAGGAGGATTGGGAAAATATATTAAAAGGTATGATGGTACATCAGCAATGGATAGTCTTTAAAGAATTATTGTATAGTTTACAGCAACTATACATTCCTTCAAGGCACAAAAACCCAAAAAGAAAAGTTAGTCAACTATGGCTAACAATGGAAGTTAAGGATTGTATAAGATTAAGAGAAAAGTCCTATAAAGTTGGAAGGATTTTAGGATGTAGTGAAGGAGGGCCAAGAAACTGATAAAGTAAAGGAGAATAAAATATGAATGCGAACTAGCAAAAAACAAAAACAGACAGTAAAAGCTTCTACAGGTACGTAAAAAGGAAACATTCGGCTAAGACAAATGCAGGTCAGGGTACAGGCAGAGTCAGGAAAATTTATAATAGGAATAGAGAAATGGCAGAGAAGCTGAATAATTACTTTATGTCTGTCTTCACTGAGGAAGACACAAGAAATCTCCCAGAATTAGAGATCCAAAGGACTAGAGAAAATTAGGAATTGAAGGAAATTAGTATTAGTAAGAAGGTTATGTTGGAGAAATTAATGAGACAGAGATTGATAAGTCACCAGGACCTGATATTCTACATCCCAGAGTGTTGAAGGAGGTAACTATGGAGATAGTGGATGCATTGGTGATCACCTTCCAGAATCTATAAAATTTGGAACAGTTTCTGCAGATTAGAAGGTAGTGAATGGTACCTCACTATTTAAGAGGAGAGGGAGCGAGAAAACAGGGAATTGCAGACATGCTAGTCTTACATTAGTAGTGGGGGAAATGCTAGAATCTATTATAAAGAATGTGATAAATGGACACTTGGGTAATAATGGACAGATTGGGCATTGTCAACAAAGATTTGTGAATGATGAACCTGTTGGAGTTTTTTGAGGATGTTACTATCAGAATTGATAAAAGGGGAGTTGGTGGACATGGTATAATTGTATTTTCAGAAGGCTTTTGACAAAGTCTCCCATAGAAGGTTGGTTAGCAAACATAAAGCACATGGGATAGGCGGTAATATACTGGTATGGATTAAGGATTGGCTAAAAGGCAGAAAATAGGGTAGGGATAAATGTGTCATTTATGCTTTGGCAAATTGTGACTAGTGAGGTACTGCAAGGGTTAGTATTTGGGGCCCCAGCTCTTCACAAAAAAATACTGATGATTTGGATGTGGGGACCAAAAGTAATATTTTCAGACACAAAGCTAGGTGGGAATGTGCATTGTGAGGAAGATGCAAAGTGGCTCTAAGAGAGGGTTTGGACAGACTTGGTGAGTGGGCAAGAACACGGCAGTTGAAATATAATGTGGAAAAATGTGAAGTTATCCGCTTTGGTAGGAGGAACAGATATGCAGAATGTTTCTTAAATGATAAGAGATTAGAAAGTGTAGATGTACAAAGGGACCTCTGTGTCCTCGTCAATAAGTTACTGAAGGCTCACATGCAGCTGCAGCAGGCAATTAGGAAGGCTAATGTAATATGTTAGCCTTTATCGCAAGAGGATTTGAGTACAAGAGTAGCAAAATCCTGTTTCATCTGTATAAAACCTTGGTTAGACTATATCTTAAGAAGGATATTACTGCCATAGAGGGAGTGCAACAAAGGTTCACCAGGCTTGTTCCCGGAATGGCAGGACTGTCCTATAAACACAGATTGGGGAAACTGGGCCTGTATTCGCTAAAATTTCAAAGAATGAGGTGATCTCATTGAAACTTGCAAAATACTTTAAGGGACAGACAGGGTAGATGCAGGTAAGAAGCTTCCCCTGGTTGGGGAGTCTAGAACCAGGGTCACAATTTCAAAATAAGGGGAAGCCACTTAGGACTGAGAGGAGGAGGTTTTATCTTTACTTAGAGGGTTGTAAATCTTTTGCATTCTCTACCCCAGAGGGTTGTGGATGCTCAGTCATTGAGTATACTTAATGTAGAGATTGATGGGTTTCTAAATACCAATGACAAAGGGATAATGGGAACAGTGTGGGAAAAAGGCGATGAAGCAGATGATTAGCCATGATCGTATCGAATGGTGGAGGAGGCTCAACAGGCTAAATGGCCTACTCCTGTAGCTATGTTCCCATGTCCTAGCACCTTCATAATCCTTCACAATACAAGCTGGGGTCTTCTTGATCATTCCGCATTACCCACTGAATCCCCAGGGGAAGTGTTACAACCAGGTGATAGGGGTTGAAGGGCTCCCCTCTTTTCCTTCTCCTCGTTTGACCGCAACAGATTTTTAAAAAATAGAATATCTTTGTCAATTTAGTGTGCACGTAACTGGCTATGTGCTGTGATCGTAAAAGAAGCAGTAAGACAGGTTTTCATGGGTTTAACAAAGGAGTTTAGTCTTATTACATTTAAACCGATCTGGGTAAAATAATAAAATACATTCCGGTTTCCATGTGCACACACATATCCCAAGTTCACACACACAAATACAGCTTACAGGGGAGGGGAGGATAGATTTGGCCAAATTATAGCCCATAAGAAATAAAATAAGTTCACAGTTCGCTACTTGGAGTATCTGCTGGCTGCATGCCAATTCCAGTTGTTTTGCTTTCAGTGCTGAGGCAGTTTAAAATTGCAGCTGGTCTTTCTGTCTTCCAGGAGACACTGCTGTAGAGTTGAATTCTTTGTTTAAGGAATCTCTGGCTACTGTGTAATGGACACTAAATCAAATTAGTAGACAGGTTCCAAGCTTGTTAAAGAGGGGCAAGAACTCCACTTTGCTCAACTGCTAGTTCTGTTCTGCAGAGAAACTCATTTGTTAAAACCACTCAAAAAAGAATCTTCACTGGTCATGTGCTCTCTCTCTAACTGCCAGTAATTCAAACACAATTGTAGATTCCAATTATAATTTGATTAACTCAACTGGGGGGCTATCTTAAAAATCAAGGTCTTTTGTCCAGGCAATTAACCTTTGAATGGTTCATCTTCAGCTGTTGAATACTGTAAGTGATTTCCATAAATATCTTGTCAATTGGGTTAACTTATAGTTATCTGCTATGAGAACTGCCTGTATAGCTCTTGCAGGTTTTTGTTCCTCCATGTGGGATTTTATGGAAAGAGAAGTGAGTTTTTAAGTTCCTCAAGGAGAATTACACCTCTGAGGCTTTCATAGGCGAACTCTATTTTAAATGCTCATATCCATTGGTTGAAACCAAGTTGCTTAACCCTCTGAACGTGATGCAAGTTTACTCAGGTTGTTTCGGAGAGTTCGGAATTTTTTTTGCAGTACACCAACTCCCATGTACTTAGGATAGCACGTCATCTCAATTTGATGAACAGACAATCAGGCAATAGAGAATAAACCTCATGGGCTTTCCCTGTTAACTTACTTTGCAATAGTAGGGTCCAATTCTCCAATGGCCTTCAGCTGTTTTGCAAGCATCTCAGATGAGATGAAAAATTCTTCTACATTTCCCTCATCAAACTTAACTGGAGAACTTTAAGAACTCAGCACTCGCTCCTGAGCTAGGGGCAATTCTCTCACTAGTTGTGCCCTCACTGGGTACAGTGGTCTTTCCCTACTCAATTCAAGCTGCCTTAACTGGAATTCCTTCTCCTCTCCCTGTTCCTGTCTCTCCCTTTCTCTATCTTCTCTCTCTCTGTTTCTCCTTGTTGGAATTCTAGCTCTAATCTCTGCTCTTCCAACTGCATTTTTGTTAAGGCTAGCTGGTCCGTTTTGGGTTCTATGTCTGTTGCTGTCTCTTCAAGTTCAAATTTAACAAGTTTTAGGATTTTGGATTTCCCAGCTTTTGGTTGGATTTTTATTTCTAAAAGCTCAGCTATACTCTTCAATCGATAGAGCTTCTAAGATGTCCAAAATTACCTCATTCTGTTATAGGAATGTACTGGCTTTGAATGGGGATATTTTGTTAGTATTCTATCGCTGCAAACCACAAGGGAAAAATATAACTGGATCTGAATTTTTAAATTACTTCTAGAGATCAATTTGGGTCCCAACTTACAAATTCTCTTGTTTGTCTGTGGATTTGGTCTTTATGGTGAGCCCCAAATTTCTGTTACGACCAGGTGAGGATGGGTCGAAGGACTCTCCCCCTCTTTTCCCTCTCCTTGTTTGCCTCAACAGGTTTTTTGTTTACAAGTGGGTTACACTTGCCAACTCAAGGAGTACTTAACTGCTTGCACATAGTGATCACAAAAGAACCAATTGGACAGGTTTTCTTGAGTTTAACAAAGGAGGTCATTAGTTTTATTTTATTTAAACTGATCTTTGTAAAATAATAAAACATGCTCCAACTTCCACACACACAAAGTCAACACAGGTTATAGAGTAGGGGAGGATAGATTTGCCAAATTATAGTCTATAAGAAATAAAAGAAGTTCACAGTTCGTAGCTTGGATTATCTGCTGGCTGCAGGCAATTGCTTTCAGCGTTGAGGTAGTTTAAAGCTGCAGCGGGTCTTTGTTTTCCTGGAGTTGAATTCTCTCTTTAAGAATCTCTGTCTACTGCAAATGGAGGCAAAATCAAATTAGTAGACAGTGTCCAAGCTTGAGAGAGAGAGACAGGAGCTCCACTTGGCTTAGTCCTGTTCTGTGGAGAAACCCATATGCTAAAACCACACAAAATACTTGGCTGATCATGTGATCCCTCTCCAACTGCCTGTAATTCAAATATAGATGTAGATTCTAATTATAGCTCTATTAGCTTGTCTGGCAGCTCTTAAAAATCAAGGCCTTTTGCCCAAGCAATTAATATTTGAATGCTGTAAGTGGTTTCCATAAGTATCTTATCAATAGGGCAGGGAGGAAGGTCTCAGCGGGTGGGGTTGGGGTTGCGGGTTGGGAGTTGGGGTTGGGGTTGGGGGGGGGTGGTAGTCAATGTCCTTGGTGAGTTTTGTAGACTTGCCATCTTTCCATAGGATTGGAATGTGAAATAAATGGTAATGTCGATTAGTGTTGGCTGTCTTGATGAAGGTTAGAATCACTTCAGTCTGTTTCAAAAAAAATGTCCTTTTACAAGTCCAATTCTTGTTTCCAGCTGATCTCCAACCACACAAAAAAAAAGTTCCCTGCAATAATTTTACTGTAAACATTCTGCACACTTCTACTTGAAAACACCAGGTGGACGACCGCTTTGGACACAATGTATAACAACACTAAATTAATTCAAGAGGACGTTATAAATTCCACTCCACGTGGCAATTGGAGTAATCTTTGCTACAAATTTGCCAAGCGTATGTGCACTGCAGAAGAGAAACTGATTTTAAAAGTGTTGCTCAGTTCAGAACAGTGAAATTCATGATCTATTTCAAAGGTGCAAGAAAATAAGAGGTAAAAAGACAGAATTGTATCGGGTGAAGAGGGACTCTAAGCTGTACTTTCACATTGAACATCTTTCCTCAGTTGGGAACTATTAATGTTCAAGATAAAATATAACATAGCTGTCTTTCTTTACAACTAACTAGTTCACATTAATGTATAGATGAACAAACAAGTGCATAAGTATGTTCGTACCGCATTAAAAACAAATTCAATTTGAGATAGAAAGATTGCACTGCCAACATCCCCTGGTCAAGTGCAGGAGAAGGTGCTCACCAATTGACTTTAACAACTGAAAGTTAAAATGCAGCAACATTTGCAGTATAAACCCTTCCAGAAATTAAAAGGAATACTCTTAAATCCTACACAATAGTTGGAATCTCAAATGATGCAGTTGTTTTTGAGCAATGCTTCCTGAGACAGAAAACTTTACCTTTACCTCCATGGGGATCCAACTTGCTGGAAGTTTGCGAAAGTCAGAACAAAAACTAGCAAATGTAATTAGAGTGACAACCTTGGGTTTTGATCTCTCTCTCGCAGGATGGAAGCAAGCAGCTTAATTTTTTGAAACACTAGGCTATCCACAGGGAGATGTTGTTATTATTTTCAACATACTGTACAGCTCAGGCTCAGATTCCAATATTATTACAGAACGTTTGACCTGTATGCAGCAATAAAGATAACTGAATTTTTTGTATATTCAATATATTTCCTTAAAATAATTTTGTTTACATTGCGAAGAAATAAAGATTGATGCCAAGTATAATTAGCTCATAAAAGGCACTGGTTGAAAAATTAAATCAAGAAACAAAGTATACAGTCACAGCATTGGTAAGTTACAAATTTAAAAATCAAAAAGAAAGCAAGCGACCAATATGATTCTGAGCACATAACTACATTTTAAATGATTACATATTGCTTTTTCAAGTTTACACAACCGCAACACTATTTCCATACAGATCAAAAAAATAACTAATAGGTACCTGATAGTTGGTCTGACTGGGAGTTAGCCTTTGGTTGCTAGATGATGGAGGGCGAAGGTTGAATGAGTCCTCTGATGAGGAAGCATTACCGTACAAGGTCATTGTTGTCCCGGGCGCTCGGAATTCTCCACTACGGTAGAATACACTTCCAGACACATCCCGCGCACTGACCTGTGACGAACCAGTGCTAATGTTCCTTGCTGGTGTCACGAGAGATGTATTTGAGCACTCCATTTCTTTTGGGGTATTCGCTTCAGAAACTCTTGGATGATTTTTCAGCTCTGAACTCATTGATGCAAGCTCCTCCTCCCTTGCATACTCGTCAACATCTCCAGTTTCCATAGCAATGGAAAAGCATCCACTTTCCATTTGTCGCAAGTTCCTAAAAGCATGGTCCCCCCTATTTCTAGGGGACTGCTCACTACTTGCCAACGAGTATACATCCCGAATCTGGAGAGAGCTGACAGCAGTGTCTCCACGGTTAACCTTTGAATCAGATGAGCAACTGGATGTACTTCTCGAGAAAGGAGGCTCAGAACTGAGCTTTCGTGGGCACTGAGACAGCTCTGCAATGGTTGAATTAAACTGTTGTTTTGGCCACCCACCAACTGACTTAGCTGATGCCGACTGTACTCTATTTATTTCACTCTGAACATAAGCAGGACTGTAGTTCTTTGTACTGGAGGAGTATACAGTGCTGGTGGGACTGTGAACATTTAATTGCCTCGTTCCAGGAGTCATTTTTTCACAAACAGGAATTGCAGAGTTTTTGGAAATAGACTGTCTTTGACTACTGGCATGCTGTTGTAATTCAATTTCTGTTATAGTTCTCCCCATTGGTCTATGTATAAGACCTTTAGGAATGTCACACCTGTGGCCATCCTTTTGGTGAGACAACCCTTGTGCGCTGGCAGAATGGGTAGAGGTAAACACACCCGTTACCATTACATTTCTGCATGGTGATGTTAAAATGGTTTGCTGGCTTTGGGATGGAGAGACAAGGCTAGTATTTTTCACTGGTGTATCAGGTTTTCCCACCATACTGTTACCTGCTGGGCCTTGTGTAGAAGGTGTATCATCTAAACTGTATTTTGTAGAATTCAGTTTTCTTCTTTTATTGCCAATCCAAGTCTGCAAAACAGATACCATTAAGTGTGCAAAAAGCATATATTTTTTAAACTTAGAACTGGCTCAGAACACGTTCAAGTGAAAAGCTTAAAGCTCAATCTAGCCTTCATAAAAGAAAGAGATAGGAGCGGAGAGAAAGCAGCCAGTCCTCAATACTTGCTGAATTTTAAGTTTGATATTAGAAGGCTCTCACCTACTAAAAAACAAGTGTGGTTGTTACCAAACACGTTTGGTTGTAGCTTTAAAAAAAGTCTTCGAATTTCAATGCAAGTTGAATTTCTGAGATCACATCTACTTTCAGAATTACTGTCACCTTCATTTTGCATGCTTGTAGCTTCCAATGACTAAGTCTGAAACTTGCAATGCAAGATTACACTTCCAGTAATTTACCACCTGGTTTGCATATGAAACATTAATCTGATGGAAGGCTTTCCATAGCAAAAAGGGGTGAAGAAAAGGGGATGTTGGTGCAATTAATCAAAGCACCCAGTCAACATAACCTTGCATGACAATTTGGCTGATCACACTGGGCTTTGTGTGTGCAAATTTTGGGCTTCCTTACCTCCAAAAGAATAATGATACATTAAAACAGAGGAGGAGCAATGAGATGATTTGGAATTTAAAACCCAGGTTAGAAAAAGGCCTGAGTTTGAAACTTATCTGGAGCATGGTTCAAGTCTTAACTAAAGATATGCTTAACATTAACTGTTACTGAACTGATCACATTACTATAGCACATAAGCATGGAATATGCAAGCTCCAACAAAACTCAACAATTCAAAGAACTCTCCTCTATCTTTCCCCTTCTCATGAACTAGCCACATTGCAAACTCCCGTTCAACTGAGGATCTATATGGCAAATTAAAATGTATAGCTACAAGGGAGCTTCAGTGCAAGTTACAGATTATAAAGCATGACTAAACACTACATGAAACATTAGAGTTCAGTCTTAATGGTCTCACTGAAACACCATTGCTGGAGAAACCTAAATGGATGCAAATTTTAGATTGATATCCTGGTGCTTTGTTAGAATATATGCATGAGTTAAGAACTGATGGCACCTTCTTCCTTGTGGCTATTTGCTTTTCTTCAAAAAGATAAAATAGGAAGAGGCTGTGAAAATGCAAACTGTGCCTGGATTGGGGAAGAAGTGGAATCAATCAAATTGCTTCTTCTCAGTCCATGAAACACTAGCCACATGCAATCTTAATCATTGCATGGATTTTATATGTGCTGTGGAAAGTGCAAGTGTGTAGTACTGACAACCAATCAGTATCAAAATAATGTGCTTACACTCTGTTACATGTTTTTAAGAAATCTATAAACAGCAGAATGTAAAATACCTTTAGAAGACAACAGTTAATAAAGAGAACCTGGCTAATTAAGTGTTAATTTTTTTAAACAATATTATTTAAATCAATTTACAATAGCCAATAATTATATTATTAATACAAAAGCAAAATACTGCGGATGCTGGAAATCTGAGTAAAAACAGAAACCGATGCAAATAATTAGCAGATCATGCAGCTTTGGTGGAGAGAAACAGAATTAACATTTCAAGTTGATAACGAATGCTCATTGACCCGAAATGTTAACTCTGTTTCTCTCTCCAAAGCTGCTTTCTGAGCTGCTGAATATTTCCAGCATTTCTGCTATATTATCCAAGTTAAGTTGAGCAGGAACGGTGGTCCAGATAAAGTTTTGGATGCTACCGCACTGGATTTGAATCAAAGTTGTAGTGTGGCATATCTGTCAATTTATCAAAAATAATTCCTTCATTATTATGGAATTCCCTCGCTTAATTCCTGTGTCACCCTCTCTGAACCATGTACGTCATCATGTTACAAATAAAACACCAAGTCAAATTGCAGACATGTGAATTTAATAATAAGAAGTTAATGCTGGAAAAATGCAGCAAGTCAGAAGATAGGATAAATTGAAACGGTTTGTTTCAAATTTCTAGCATTTTCTGATTTTATTTTGACTTAGGATATTCATTTTCCTGCTTCCGTTTACAAGCTTTAAAAACACTGGATATTTGAACAAATAGCACTTTTAATGAAAAGAGATTCATCATTCAAGGCAAATGAAGAGAAACTGCTTCTACTGATGGGTGGGACAGTAACTAGAGAGTACAGATTCCAGAAAATTGGCAAAGGAACCAGAGGAGGGAAGCAGAGACTTTAGCGTTGGTATGATATGGAATGGACTGTATGAAAGTGTGGCGGAAACAGACAAAAAAAAAATTCTTGAGCATTGCTGGCAAGGCCCATTCCTAACTGCCCTTCAGAAGGCGATGGTGTGCTGCTCCTTGAACTGCTGCAGTCCCTGGGGTGTATGCGTGTGCACAGTGCTGTTTGAAAGGAAGTTTCAGGATTTTGACCCAGTAACAGTGAAGGAACGACGATACAGTTCCAAGTCAGTGGGTGTGTAGCTTGGATGGTAACTCGCAGGCCGTGGTATTGCCATGAATCTGGTGCTTCTATCTGTCTAGGTGGTAGATGGTTTGGAAGGTGTTGTCAAAAGAGGCTTGGTGAGTTGCTGCAGTGCATCTTCCATAGTTTTCCACTACGTGCCTGTGGTGGTGGGGGTGAATGTTTAAGGTGATGGATGGGGTGCTGATTAAGCAGGCTGCTTCTTGGATGTTGTTGGAGCTTTACTCATCCAGGTAAATGGAGGGTATTCCATTACATTCATGACTTGTGCCTTGTGGATCATGAATATGCTTTGGGGAGTCAGGAGGTGAGTTACTCACCACAGAATTCTGAGTCTGACCTGCCCTTGTTTCACAATATTTGTATGGCTGGTCCAGTTAAATTTTGGATCAGTGGTAACCCCAGGATGTTGATGATGGGACATTCAGTGACAGTAATGCCATTGAATGTCAAGGGAGATGGTCAGATTCTCTCTTGTTGGAGAGTGTCATTGCCTGGTACTTATGTTGTGCGAGTGTCACTTTTTATTTAATAAGTAACTTCCAAAAGTGGTTGGATATACATTTGAAAAAAGAAAACATTTGCAAAGACTACAAAGATGGAGAATAAGTGGGAGAATGGGTCCAGTTTGGTCTTTCAAAGAGCCAGCACAGGCAACATATTCTGCAAGAATAGTTTAGAAAGTTTAGTGAGGATTTTTTCAAATATGATATTCAGACAATAACAAAATTTCTCTTCTCCCAATTTCTTTCCACTTATCTGTTATTTAAAGAAACATTTGTATATATATCTTTTTTGATCCACTGGTCCATTTTATTTGTGAGACCAGTAACATTATTAATCACCTGGCTATGAGAGAACCTCTCTCATCCTTCAGCTGCTGACCCTGATTTTCTGCTTCATCAATGTGTGATACAGCAAGAGAGTTGTCAACCTGCTGCTTGTGCACAATAAAAACATTAGGGCTGGGCATTGGCTCCCTCCTTTATCCCTTGTACTATTTAATTAAGTCATTGCTATGGCGATGCCTCAAAATTGTAGCTTTTGTAAAGCTAACTCAGTTCAGGTCTGGAATTCAATATTTTGTACCAGCTTTTCCACAATTGGCCTTTGGAATTTTTTTTTAAAAACAAAAAGTGTGTGCTGGACTCATTATTGTTCAGGGCAATGCTAAACAGACAAACATTGAATAGAGGAAAATATGGCTTTTGGCCCCATTAGTTTACATTCATAATCAGGTGCAGCCCAGTGCCATTTTGATGTAGTTAACTATTTTCTAATATTTCCTAATGTTGGCAGTATAACCGAGCCATTTGCATACACCTACTTTACCATGGAGAGTTATCTGGCAATACATTGAAAATAGTGAAAGCATGGCTGCCTAAAGGTTCCAAAATTAAAAGCATTTACTTTCAGTTCTAGTACTATAGTAAAAAAGAGACATTGGACTGAATGCTGACCAGGTACATGGCTAGCAAAAACCATATTGACATGAGCTTGTAGTGCAAAACAGTTTAGGTTATGCAGGATCCACCAGGCTTCAGGTCCAGTGGATAGCAGAGAACGAAAGATGCTAATCCACCGGGAAGAGGGCTATAATGAGCTTTGCACTGGCTTTATCTGGGTATCAACCTGACGAATTAAACCCTTACATGCAAATCTAAATTTATAAACAAACTCCAACAGATAGCTGGAGTTTCAAATATAGCTTCCAGCACCTGCCTTCATTAGAAGTATTCAACAGCAGGTATGGCTAAATATAAAATGGTACATTCATGTCCCCAAGCTTTACAAATACAATCGAAAGCAGAACTCTAACCTACAAACTTGGGAACCCAATTTATTTTTAGGACTGAATTTTACAGGCAAATACTCAAGGGTGAGTTTGATGTAGCGCTTTTAAAGATAGCCCTCTCCACCTGTTTCCAAATGATACCTATGCATAAAATTGTCCTTATAAAGCTTCTTGGAAGTCTGAACTCAAATCTGTATGTAGACATCTTATCAGAAAGCATTCACAGATCAGTGAGAGCTCTGAACATTTTAGCAGTTACAACACAAGATTTGACCTTTTGTGTTCACAAGCCTTGTCTGTAATAAACATCTTGCAGAGGACAAAGTCTTACATTGGTTACTACTCTATTACTTAATACTACTGGGATCCAGTATAAACCCAACATTTCCAAAATGGCTGTGGAAAAATGTTATACTACTTACCCTGACTACATTAAAATCTAACCCCGTTTCACGTGCACACTGTATTATTAATCCAAAGCAATTTTTACTTTGATTTGTCATTCCACTGTCATAATAACGCTGTAATACTCGTTGCTGTTCCTCTGTGAATATAGAACGCAGATTCATCTATAAAAGAAAGTACAGTGCTTTTTGTTATAACAATTTGAAATGTGTAAAAAGACAAAATCTGTTTTAAAAAAAAGTTATTTCAAGATACACAAGAAAACAACAGATTCTACTGAAGTATTTAAAATAAAACCTGAAGAGATTAATTCTGGGCAAGGCCAAACACTAATTAGCACATCGTTATGTTTTGTAAAACAGCTGAAGTTACCAACTTGCTATTTAAGTAAACCTGCTGAAGTCAAAAACTTCTGTTTGATTAATCATCAACAGAGGGGCTTGTTTTGGCTTTTTTGAGCCCCTCACTGAGGAAACTGGCAGCCGATGTAGGGATTGTCCTGGTTTCCCATGAAAAAAATGCCTTCTGGAAGAGTTAATCGACCAACAGATTGCTAAATTGGTGCATCAAAAATTCTACACAAGATAACATTACATTCAGAAATACAGTTAATATGGGGAGGGGAGTGTGCCCATGCACCTTTTGATCTCAGCCAGGATAGGATAAAGGAAGCTGCTATGGAGAAAATAGCTATTTACAAACATGGAAGGGAGACAGAAAAGATTAGAGAAGATCAACCATCTTCTGTGCATTTTATTAGCAACTGGCTCTATTAATAGAAGCTAGTTGCCTGGCTGCTTGCCATGGTGCAGCAATGTGGGGATACAAACAAATAAAGGCTTGGCCTAAATAGCCAAGTGGTTATGGTACTGGGTTTGTAACCCTAAGATCAAGAGTTCAAATCTCACAATGGCAAACTATGAAACAATGTAACTTCATCTGAAACAGATGGAAACGGCTTTGTACTCGAAAGAGTTATTTGCATTGGCTTGGCCTAAATAGCCAAGTGGTTATGGTACTGGGTTTGTAACCCTAAGATCAAGAGTTCAAATCTCACAATGGCAAACTATGAAACAATGTAACTTCATCTGAAACAGATGGAAACAGGTTTACTCAAAAAAGAGTATCAAGAGTTCAAATCTCACAATGGCAAACTATGAAACAATGTAACTTCATCTGAAACAGATGGAAACGGGTTTGTACTCGAAAAAGTTACAAATAAAATGCAAAAAAACAGCCAATGCTGGAAATCGAAACAAAGGCATAAAATGCTCGAAACACTCAGTAGGTCAGTCAGAACCTGTGGAGAGAACAGGTAAGTAAAACTTTCTGCCAAAGGATCAAAACCTGAAATGTGAAGCTTGATCTACTCTCTCAACAGATGCTGGTTGATCTGCTAAGTATTTTGAGTATTTTCTGAAAATTAAACATTAATTTATGAAACAAGCTAAACAATGTTGCTGACTACTTTGTTAACATTAAAAGGGGCCAAAGATTTCACCATTCAATTATAATCCTTCAAATGATTAGATTAACTTGTTTTGGTAAATAAGATTCCTTGGATGGTGCAAGTAGTAAAAAAAAGAGAAATATAGTTTCCCAAATGGCTCATGAATTTCAGATTACTCAAAACTCACACCTACTCTTTCAATAGCCAGAGCTCTCTTCTTCCTGAACTTAGAAGATATTCCCACAACCCTCACTCAACTCCTGTCACTCACCCCAAGATCAGAACAAATCCAAATCTGTTTATTACAGAAAGATAACAAAATGGAGTAAAGATCTGGTTATCCTTTCACACCCATAAAAAAAGCTTTTATTTAGATGCCTTTCATCACCACAGGACATCGCAAAACAATTTACAACCAATGAAGTACTTTTGAAAAATAGTCACATTTAGGAAACACAGCAACCAATTTGCACACAGCAAGATCCCACAAACAGCATGTGATAATGACCAGATAATCTGCTTTCTTATGTTGACTGAGGGATAAATATTAGCCAAGACACTAGGTATTAATCCCGTGCTCTTCTTCGAAATAGTGCCGTGGAATACTTTATATCCACCTTAAAAGGGTAAGCAGAATTTAGGTTTATCGTCTCATCCAAAAACACTACACCACCTGCTGTGCAACACTCCCTCAGTACTATACTAGAGCACACAACTCGAAGCTGACATTCAAGTGCTGGAGTGGGATTTGAACCAGAAACTCTTGACTCATGAGTCCAGAATGCTCTGAGACACGGTTGACAACCAAGTAAGTAAACAAACATCTGCCTTAGTTCAATTAGTAGACCAGAATCAAAATGAAGAATAAATGGAAGAATTTAGATAAGCTTGGTTTTTTTTACCCATAATATGTTTTACAAAGCTCTTGTGTAGGTTTTGTACTGTACTGTGTGCATTGCTGAGCAAATCTCGCCAGATAATCAAGGACGGAAGACTGCTCTGTTAAACATAGCCAATAACTCATCATTGGAACTATTTATGTAACAGATGCTCAGCAGTTGTTGTGACTGCACTGCATTAGTCTGTTCTCCCAACCACCACTCATTGAGAGTAAATTTAATCGCACTTAAAAATGCCATTTGTAAAGTGCAAAACTAGACTTATCCACCGTACGACCCAGCACATGAAGCTCCTCTATGCAGCCCCTGGAGCCAGTTTGTAAAATGCCAGTCAAACGGGTAAGTTTGAATGGGAGGTTCTGCATGGGGCTGCTCCTCCAATCGCAAATTGCTTCTCTCCCATATTTGCTGCTGATAGGCTCACAGTGAGCCTATCAGCAGCAAATGTGGGAGAGAAACAATTTGCAATTGGAGGAGCAGCAAACACCAGCCACAGTGCATTTAGTGGGGATCCATGCACAGGGGTAGCCTCGGAGCAGAGATGGCAGGAAGCGGGGACCAGGCATCCAGAGTGGAGAACGAGGCAGCAAGAGTGGGGCCCACTGATGTCTGAGTAGGTGAGTGTCTGGTGACTATATCGGGGGGGTGGGGGCCCAGAGGGCCAAGCTGAGGGCGAGGGTTCTAAGGGGCCGGGGGTGAAAGTGCAAGGGGGCAGAGGGCACACACTCACCCTGTTACACCCTAATACTCATCTTTATTTATTACTCATTGTTTTTCTTTTGCTCAGCAAGTTGTTTCATTTCATCTCTTTTTAAAAAACTCATGTATAACATTATGCCAAACTTTATCTTTATGAAATTTGCTCATCGACCCCTTGAGCGAGAAAAATTTTGTAATATGGCACCACCCCCGCGCCCCCCCCAGGCGAAAAGGTTGGACAAGTCTGATTTAAGCCTGATGTGAATAGCACGTTTAGAGAAGTTGTCACACTGTAGCTGAAGGGACTTGAGGAAGGAAGGGAATGGGTGACCACCAGGTAGTCCAAGAGAAGCAGGCAGGTAGTTCAGGAGTCCCCAGGGGTCCAGCTCGCAAATCGGTATTCTATTTTGGAGGTTGATGAGGGTGCTGGTTCCTCCAGGGAGTGCAGACAGAGACAAGCTTCTGGCACCACAAGCAGCCTGTCTGTACAGGAGGGGGAGGAAGAGCAATAGTAATAGGGGATTCTACAGTCAGGGGAACAGATAGGCACAACTGTGGCCATCAACGTGACTCCAGATTGGTGTGTTGCCTCCCTGGTGCAGGGTCCGGGATGTCACTGAACGGCTGCAGGGCATCCTGAAGGGGGAGGGTGATAAGGCAGGGGTCATGGTACATGTTGGTACCAATGACATAGGTGGAAAGAGGGATTAGGTCTTCCATCAAGAATTCAGGGAGTTAGGCAGTAGACTAAAAAGCGGGATCTCTCGGGTTGTAATCTCTGGATTACTCCCAGTGCCACGTGCTAGCGAGCACCGAAATAGGAGAATAGCGCAGATAAATATGTGGCTTAAGAGTTGGTGCAGGAGGGAGGGTTTTAGATTCCTGGATCACTGGGACCGATTCAGGGGAAGGTGGGACCTGTACAAGTAGGAACTGTCTATATCTGAACAAGTGTGGGACTAATTTCCTTACGGGCGGGTTTGCTAATGCTGTTGGGAGGAGTTTAAACTAATTCAGCAGGGGGAGGGGACACAGAATGTTAGCAGAATAGGGACACATCATAATACAGTAAAGCAATTGAGTCAGAGGGAGTACAGCTACATTAAGTTTCAAGGGAGTAAGGCAAGGCTGGATGGCCTCTACTTTAATGCCAGGAGTATTACAGGTAAAACAGATGAGTTATGGGTGAGGATTGGCACGTGGAATTGTGATATAGTAGCCATCACAGAGACTTGGCTGAGGGAGGGGCAGGATTGGCAGCTCAACATTCCGGGATATAGAATCTTCAGGTGATACAGGGGAGGGGGTAAAAGAGGAGGAGGCATTGCATTATTAGTTAAGGAGTCAGTTACTGCAGTAAGGAGAGATGTTATCTTGGAGGAAGCATCAAATGAAGCTTTGTGGGTACAGTTTAGGAATAAAAAAGGGGCAGCTACATTGTTGGTGTTTATTATAGACCCCCAATTAGCGGGAAATTGAGGGGCAAATATGTGCACAATTCGTGGAGGTATGTAAAAACAATAATAGTAGGGTAATTATATTAGGTGATTTCAACTTTCCCAACATTAATTGGGATAGACATAGTGTTAAGGGCTTGGATGGAGTGGATTTCTTGAAATGTGTACAGGAGAACCTTTTAGGTCAATATGTACAGGGTCCAACAAGGGACAGCGCAGTGCTGGACCTAATTCTGTGGAATGAAGCCGGACAGGTGGCTGAGGTGGTGGTGGGAGCACTTTAGTGATAGAGACCACAACATGGTACAGTTTAAGTTTGTTATGGACAAAGAAATAGACAAGTTGCAAAAAAATGTTTTGGATTGGGGGAGAGTAACATAAGGCAGGATCTGGCCAAGGTAGACTGGGAACAGCTACTTGTGGGGAAATCTACAGAACAGCAGTGGGGGGTGGGGGGCACAGGGGCACGTTCAAAAAGGAAATGGGGTGGGTACAGGCTCATTATTTTCCATCTAGGATGATAGGAAGGAGTAACAAGCCCAGAGAACCATGGATGATCAGAGATATTCAGGATACGATGAGAGGGAAAGGAGAGGCTTTTAGCAGTTACAAGGGGAGCAAAGAAAGCAATTAGGAGAGCAAAGAGGGGATATGAAAAAGCACCCCCTGGTAAAAGTAGGGAAAATCCCAAGATATTCTATAAGTATATCAATGGGAAGAGGCTAACCAAGGCAAGAGTAGGGCCCATTAGGGACCAAGGGGGCAATCTATAAGTGGAGCCAGAGGACACTGGCAGAGTGTTGAACAACTACTTCATATCCGTCTTCACCCAAGAGAATGAGGATGAAGGTACGGAACTCGGGGAGAGAGACTGCGAGGTTTTTGAGCAAATTGATACAGGGAGTGACAAGGTATTGGAGGTGTTGGCAGGCTTAAAATTGGACAAATCCCCAGGTCCAGATGATTTGTGTCCCAGACTGCTGAGAGAGGCATGGGAGGAGATCGCAGGGGCTCTGACCCAAATTTTTAATTCCTCTCTAGCCACAGGGGAGGTGCCAGAGGACTGGTGAATAGCTAATGTGGTTCCGCTATTTAAGAAGGGTTGTACAGATAAACCAGGGAACTACTGACCAGTGAGTCTCACGTCCGTGGTAGGGAAACTATTGGAGAAAATTCTGAAGGAGAGAATCTATCTCCACTTGGAGAGGCAAGATTTGATAAGGGATAGTCAGCATGGCTTTGTCAGAGGGAGGTCATGCCTAACAAATTTGATTGAATTTTGAGGAGGTGACCAGGTGTGTAGATGAGGGTGGTGCAGTTGATGTAGTTTATATGGATTTCTGCAAAGCCTTTGACAAGTTCCGACACGGGAGACTTATAAAGAAGGCAAATGCACATGGGATACAGGGTAATTTGATAAGGTGGATTCAAAATTGGCTTAGTTGTAGGAGACAGAGGGTGATGACAGAAGGCTACTTTAGTGACTGGAAGCCAGTGTCCAGTGGCGTACCACAGGGATCTGTGCTCGGTCCCCTATTATTCGTCATTTATATAAATGACAGATGACTATGTGGGGGGTAGGATTAGTAAGTTTGCGAATGACACAAAGATGGGCTGGATGGTTAACAGTGAGGTTGAGTGTCTTGGGCTACAAGAAGATATAGACTGGACGGTCAAATGGGCAGATAAGTGGCAGATGGAATTTAACCTTGAAAAGTGAGAGGTGATACACTTTGGAAGGAGTAATTTGACAAGGAAGTATTCAATGAACGGCATGACACTAGGAAGTTCTGAGGAACAAAGGGACCTTGGCGTGTGTGTCCATAGATCTCTGAAGGTGGAGGGGCATGTTAGTGGGGTGGTTAAAAAGGGCATATGGGACACTTGCTTTTATCAATCAAGGCATAGATTACAAAAGTAGGGAGGTCATGTTGGACTTGTATAGAACCTTGGTGTGGCCACAGCTGGAGTACTGTGTGTATTTCCGGTCGCCACATTATTGGAAGGATGTGATTGCACTGGAGGGGGTGCAGAGGAGATTCACCAGGATGTTGCCTGGGATGAAACATTTAAGTTATGAAGAGAGGTTGGATAGACTTGGGTTGTTTTTGTTGGAGCAGAGAAGACTGAGGGGTGTCCTGATCGAGGTGTACAGATTGAGGGGCATGGACAGGGTGGATAGGGAGCAGCTGTTCCCCTTAGTTGAAGGGTCAGTCACGAGGGGACACAAGTTCAAGGTGAGGGGCAGGAGGTTTAGGGGGGATGTGAGAAAAGCTTTTTTAACCAGAGGATGGTGATGGTTTGGAATGCGCTGCCTGGGAGGGTGGTGGAGGCGGGTTGCCTCACATCCCTTAAAAAGTACCTGGATGAGCTCTTGGCATGTCATTACATTCAAGGTTATGGGCCAAGTGCTGGTAAATGGGATAAGGTAGGTAGGTCAGGTGTTTCTCACATGTCAGTGCAGACGCGATGGGCCGAAGGACCTCTTCTGTACTGTGTGATTCTGTAAAGGGACCAGTTACTGCTTGGGCAATAACTGTACTTTATTTCAGGTCACCAGCTCGTTCAATGTTGATGTCACCTAGCTCGAAGGTTTTTCCTCAGAGGCAGATGCAGAATGTAGTGGGGCTTGAAGAGGGTAGGGTGCATTGCAGAGGAGAGATACCGGAAGTGTTTGTTATCAAAGTACTGCAATAGAGGGGCTACATAAGATGACAAGCTCAAGGGCACCTTTGTAAATATGTAAACTAAGAGAGTTTATATGGAGGGACAAGTTTGGAGAAGACAGGAGCACAGTGAAATCAGAGGGGTTGGGGGGTAAGATAAATTGATATAGAGACTGAAATCATTGATGATGAGTTAGCCACTGCAGCAATTAATGGAGAAAAAGGTGGGCATTTTGGGTTTAAACATGGGATGGAACTTGGTGACAGTAGTGATGCGAGGGAGAGGGAGCAAGGCAAGGTGCTTGAAAATACCAAAAAGTAGGGCGAAAGACTTGATATTGCAAATTCATGAAAAGGGCCACACTGTCATCACAGAGGTTTAGGCAGGCCAATTGGTTGAAAATATAGGCAGGTGAAGAGGCTTTATTAAGTAGAAAGATCTTGCCACCTGTGAGCCAGATTTAAGTCAAACCATGATGTCAATGCAATGTCTACAACAGAATTGTGTTCTGATAGTTTGAACAGGATTGTGAACAGGGCAGTGACTAGACTCTGCCAGCAGGTCAACAAAGAGGAAGTGGCGAGTTGGGCGAGGAGTGGGAAGGAAGTTGGTGCGATTAGTCCTCTCAGGGATACACAAGGTAGGAAGGTCAAGAAGAGAGGAGGTCAGTTGGTGTCGCTGCTTACAAGGAACCAGTGATAGATCCTTCAATGGGCCTTTCGGAGGATGGTGAGAGGCAGAGCTTGGCTTAAGGTAGATGGATTCAAGCCTAGGATGATGGCAGGAGATAAAGAAGGCAAAAAATTAGTGATGGGTTGTAGTAGGTGTGTGCATTGTGGGGGGGGCAAGAGGCGGTGGGGGTGCACAAGGGATGAGCAGAAATCCAAAGTTGAAGTCTGAGGACCAGTGGTGGGGGGAATTGACTTGGAACAATAATTCCAATGCAGAGACAAACAACAAGAGGACATTCTTGAAGATGGATGGGAGATGTTGCAAACTAAGTAGATATAGTGTGTAGGAAGATAATAACAAAATGCACCACATCATTTGTTTTTAAACAAGGTTCTATTAAAAGAAACCCACCAATGAACATCCATTTCAAAAGAAAGAATACAGCTTGAACATGCCACAACTGATAGCACACGAGGGAAGCACAGTTACTCTACACACAAATCCACCATATCTAGACACACCATCCATGCAAAATATCTGGTTTAAAAGCAATTTATCCGAGCCTTCACAATATTCAATGCAGATTGTGTTAAAGAATTAGTAACATGCTGGGTTCAATCCCTGAATCCCTTGTCTATATTGGTCAGACCAGCCAGACTGCCACAGTTTGCATCATTATTCCCGAATAGGAGCATCAATACATGACTATTATTCCAGCATCTGAACAATACCTAATAACCCCCGCTTGAAGTGCACATTCAGAAACCAAGTAAGAACAGGAGTGGTGTTCAAATGCAATGGTTTTCAGTCCAATCCCATATTGACAAGCACAGACCTTCACAAAGTGACACTTGGATAAGGGACAAGACTTTCTTCGCCTGCTGATATTTATTAAGCGCATGAGTAACTTATGCATTTTACTGTCATAGGAGAAAATGAATTGGGTGTTTTGTGTGAATTAATGCCTTAGTAAGACACAGCAATTATAGGTCATCATGGATGCTGAAATAATACTGGGAAAAAGTTTCATTTTTACTTTGAAGCTTATCTCTGGAACTAGCCAACTAACTGTTGAAGTGACAGAATTGGTTCTGTTGCTGCTGTTTCTTAATACTTGAGATGTCAATATAGGACTAATTTAGTTTTGCAAGGGAACTTGTTTACAATATTTAGTTGGCAATGTTTTCGAGAGTTGAAACTTTAAATGGGATTCCCGAGTTATTAAAAAAAAGTAGAACCTGTAACTTAAGAAAGCCTCAAAACCATCTACCAACCTAACCTATAACAGGTTAACCTCAAAATTATAACCTCAAAATCAAGGGACTCAATTAAGCAAAAAATTATTCGAACCTGTTAAAAGGCAGAAATGACAGTGGTATACCAACAAGAAATCTCTCACATCCTTACAGCAAACTGAACTTGAGAGATTTAATGAGACAATTCTGGCTACCTCCTAATCATCCAAAAGAACAGGATGCCCATGCTGATTAACACCTGGGAGGCAAACATCTCCAAAGAGGATAGATTCTCTATCTTAATCAAAAGGTTAAACAGAATGACAGCTAATGATAATGCTTAATGTCTATAAGGACTGCGCACATTAACATTTCTTACACTCATCTCCTCCCTGTGTACAATACTCACTAGTGCCAAAAGGCAGTACACACAACTTGAGCAGTACTTAGTATTTAAGCCTACATTAACCATCGATAGAGGAATGGCATAAAGTATAGAGACCAACTCTCCACATCACCACTTGCAGCAAAATGGGCGAGGGCCAAGTCAAAACAAACACACTTCATACAAACTCCAACAAATGACATCACTCTTTTAGTCATCAATCTACAGCAGGCAAGTGCTGGAAGGCTGCAGTTAGAAAAGAATTATCTGACATTCAGCCATGAGTGATAGTTCAAAAGATCATGGGCAGAATTTTCCCCCGCTGGGGGAGAAGTTCAAGAGTGGGCGTGTGGAGGCGCGCTGCCATTTTACATGGGCAGGCCGTGACATCTGCCAGGAAGCGCTATGAGCTCCCGGGGTGGGGGGGGAGATTCTCTGAGCCGTGAGTGCGCTCTTTCACGCTTGCGCACGAAAGAGTGCACTCATCTCCCTGAGGCTAAGTGCTGCCTCAGGGAGATCGGCTCTCTTGTCAAAAATATTAAAAATAGGGAGAAAAAAATTTCGCTGACATGTTCCCTTATGTGATAATATCATAGGAGTTGGGACATGTCCATAACTTTTAAATACACTTTAATTACATTTTTTAAACTCTACATGAAACCTCATCTTGCCCATGGATGAGGTTTCATGCTTTTTCTAATGCCGGCCAGGGCTCCTGGCCTGCCCACCAACCTTAAGGTTGGACGGGCAGGTCCATTAATTAGTTTGTGGCTCTGTCAATGACCTCAATTGACCATTGATAGGTCGGCAGGCGCACAGATGATTCTGCTGAGCCCTCGCCTACCTGAAAACTTAAATGGGGCAGGGTGACATCTGGAGTTCTGCCCCACGTCATCCCGTTTCATTTTACGCGTCGGCGAGCGGGACCCGCCCCCCCAAGGGAAGACCTGGCCTATGACTGTTTTTGCACTTTTGAGTGAGCCTAAGGCCAGTGCTGGTTGCGCCAACACATTGGTGAGGTAGAGCCCTGCACAACAAACAGATGAGCACAGCTCTCATAACTAGCTGTAACATTTCATTTCTTCCCAAAATGATATATTTTTGGTTGACTTAAATGTAGGCTACCACAATTAGAAGTGTTAAGTGTAGGACGCTTGACAGGAATAGCTGACATTGGGTCAATGTTTCCCAAAGACTTCCACAAGAGCTGCCTTGCTTCTTGTCTGTGGTTAATGCAAAAAAAAAATGGATCAATATTTGTCATCAACTCCATTATTATTGGATCATGTGATTGCCAGGATGCTGGAACACTAAATTGATAGACCTTGGTTTTTTCATATCTTGCAATTCCTAAGTTCTTAGAACAAATTATGTGCAGTCAGGAACTGGAGAAATTCCAAGTAATCTGGACTCCATGCTTGAAGGCTCACTTAACTCAAATATCCCACCTCCATCAGAATATGCAGCTGCACAGTGACAGCAAAGGGCATTAACACGATCCTTACAACCTTTCCAGGCCAAAGTGAACCCCAGAGACCAAGCAGGAAGCAGCTGATTAAAGTCAATCTAGAATATTCCCAATACAAGCAGCCATGCTAAATAACCAATTGTATGTCTCCGCAACAATAACTTGCATTTATATATCACCTTAAACATAATAAAATATACCAAGGGGTTTCACAGGAACTCTATAGAGTGAAATTGGCACCCAGCCATATGAGGACATATTAGCACAGGTTAAAAACTTAGTCAAAGAGGTAAGTCTTAAGGAGAGTCTTAATGGTGGGGAAAAAGGAGGTAGAGAGGAGGACAGGTGGAGCGAGGAAATTCTAGAACTAAGGGCCTAGGCAGCTAAAGGTCCAGTAAACAATGGTACAGCAATTAAAAATCAGGGATATTCAAGAGGACGTAATTAGAGGAGCACAGATATCTCGGAGGGTTGCAGGGTTGGAAATTAGAGACGGGGAGGGGCCAGGCCATGGAGGGATTGGAAGAAATAAGATGAGTGTTTTAAAATAGAGGCATTGTTTAGAAAGGCAATATAGATCAGCAAACACAGGGGCGATGGGTGAACGGACCTTGGCACAAGTGAGCAAAAGAACAGCAGAGTTTTGGCTGACCTCAAGCTTGCAGCGGGATATAATGCAGGAGCCCAGCTAGCAATGTGTTGAAATAGTCAGGTCCAGAGATAACAAAGGCATGAATGAGCACGAAAGCGCATTTAAAGTATTCAACAGCTTCATCAGATGTGGGTCCTGGCAAGATGGAGCAGAATCAATAGATGGCTCTTCTCCTGGAGCCTGAGTTTCTGACCAATTTTGAAGGGGTCCTTTCAATGTTTGCAAAGGGCTAAACATCTCCTTGTAGCAGCCACCAAGGATGCCTGAATATATCTCAAACCATTATGTCTTCAAATGCATTTCAGGTGCCCTTATGAGATATCTACAAAATTGGACTTTACCCTTATTTTGTTACACAAGAAACATGCATAACAAGGTCCAATTTTGCCCCTGGTTTGTTTAACTGGAAACTTTGAAAATAGCTTAAATGAGTAATGTAATCTTCCAAATAAAGGGTTGAAAAAAAAATCTGAAACTTGGGTTGTTCCTGAAAACTGAATACAGCAGCTAAGTGTGTCCTTAACAATTTACTGGCATTCAAGTTAAAGGGTCTGAAATTCAGAATACTGTGACTCTGGTCATACCGATATCGGTCTCCTTAATTAAGTCTTTGATGCACATAGGGTAAGGCATTGGCTACATCATTTGAGGTCCCTGATTAGCAATCTATTAGCAATCTGTTGCAATCTATTCAAATTACTTCCAAGGAAGCTTTGGGGCAAGTTTTCAATAGGAAGATCAGTTCACAGACAGTACAATTAGTAGTTTATGTTACCTTTCAAGCTATGCCAGGAAATTCTGGGCCATCAAGTCTTTTTAGCTAGAAAAATAGGCCTAGACAAGTACTCAAGAAAAATCCCAAGTTTAAATACTGATATCAAGAATTAACAAATCTATGCAACCTTGTGCAAATGGTGAAAACATTTGTACAGAATGCAAATGCTGTGGATTGAATGCTGCCAACAGTGAAAACTTCTTGGAAATTTTCTAACATCACTCTCGTGAGTCAGTGGGAAATGTTATCAAGCATTTTTTTTTGCAAATCACAAATGTAGGTAGTTACTCCCTTAATGTAACTATATTATTAGTAATTTGATTATGGATTTATGTCAGTTGTGATGTAAATCTAATGAATTCGGAGTATAAGACCAAGCTGTACCAGTTCCTCAGGAATTCGAAGTTCAGATCTGTTGTGAAAGGGCTAACACTCCTCCATTGTCAAAAAATATTTTTAGCACTCACAAATTGTTTTATTGAATTATATTGCAATCCTATTCATTTCATTGTATCTTCTTCACAAGTAGTACCACAGGCAAAGGACCAGTTGAAAACTAGGAATAACTACACATGTAAAGGATATATGCCCTTAAACCATACTCAAGAACGTTGTACAATATTTAACCCTTTGCTTCAGTCTGGCATCGTTCAGGTTTGACTGGTTTTTCAGCTGTAGTCTGTTCCTGGCCAGAATATCAGAGGAGAAATCCTCTGCTGATTTTAGATTTTATGGTGTCCTCCAACTTCACAAATGAGTGTGTTCACCTCCTGGATCTTCATTCCTTTGAAAATCCTTCCATCAGTGCATGCATTGAAACTCCATCCTCCATCAGCTTCTGGACTTGACTTGCTTCACCTGTCTACAAACTTAAACAGCATCTTGTTGCTTCTTCCTAAGTTGCCATTATTTCACCACGGACTTCCAACTTTAACTATGGACTCCTTCCTATTATCACCATCTATTTCCTATTGCCTGTTTATTATCATGCTTTTATGCATCCTAATTTTTATGTAACTTGTGTTATGTTACTTGCACTTTCTCTGCTTCCATCTGCACGTACGTTTTGGCTACTGCGTTGCACCAAAGCCCATTTCCACTTTTGCTCTTTCCTTCAACTTCCTTTCTCTTTACTCTTCCTAGACTCTCTTTTATTGTCATGCCTCCTTTCACTTCTCTTCACCACTCTTAAGCACTTGGCCCTCCAATTACTTATCCCAACCCTTCAGTACTCCTCAACTGCCCTGCTCTCTTGCTGCTGTCACAGGCTGGACTCTCTGTTAGATAAGCCTACAGCTTCTCTCTGTGCCTTTCTTGGCATCCTTCGACGGGGTCATTGAAGCACTTGTCACTGGCTCATTATGAGCAGCAATCCCAAATGCCCAACCCCACTTTCTCACTGACTTTCCCACTCATTGTGCTGCTCAGGGCTAACCTTACTAATCTTCTTCCTGTCCAACTCACCCCTCTCACTGCTGACCCTGTGAATTCTGATCAGTTTTCACTGCCGCTCTACCCATGTTCCTCCAGAACGAGGGTCTTTGCTATCCATGAACTTATTGTGGATGATTACATAGACATCATGGCCTTAACAGAAAACTGGCTAAAGGGTGATGACACTGTCACCTAATGAAGCCTCCACTCCTGTCTACGTCTTCCACCATTTGTCCTGTCAAGACTGTTGCGATGGCAATGTGGTGCTTATCACAAGAACCCAACTTGGCATGACCCCCTACTCCTCTAGCACTTTCTCTCCCTTTAAGCATCTCACCTTGCTCCACCTCTCTTTCAAAGCCATCATTCCAGGTAGGATACAAGTTAAATCACAGATTTCTTCCTCCCACTGCTCTCTGCACTGAATGATTTCTCATCTTGTGATTTCAAACTCCATTTCAACTCATGTCTTATTTCCTGCAAGTTCACTACCCTCTTATCCTCCCTAAATCTCTCCATGTAAATCTCTACCACCCCCCCCCACCCCCCGCCCCCCCAAAAACATTCATGGCCAGCCCCTTTGACTCTCACGTGGTCTCTCTACTCCCATAGTTTCAATCACAGATGAGGCCGTCTCCGATCACTTCCTTATACTGTTACCACTCACATTCCCCCTTCCACACCCAAACTCTACCATCTTCTGTATCTGTCCCTAGAAAAAGCTATCTCCCAATTCACTTAAACTGAACTTTCAAAATCCCAACTAACTAGCCTTTAGCCCTCCATTCGCCACATGGAAATGGTGGATGAAATTAACAAATATCTTGCTTTTCACTACAGAGGATACAAAAACCATTCTAGTAATAGCTGTAAATCAGGAGGTGGAAGGGAGAGGGGAACTTGATTAAATTACAATCAATCAATCACTAGGGAAGTGGTGCTGAGCAAACTGATGGAGCTGCAGGCTGAGAAGTCTCTGGGTTCAGATGGACTTCATCCTAGGGTCATAAAAGAGGTGGCTAATGAGGTAATAGATGCGTTGGCGTTAATTTTCTAAAATTCCCTTGATTCTGGAAAGATTCCATTAGACTGGAAAGTAGCAAATATAACCCCTCTATTCAAGAAGGGCTGGAGGCAGAAAACAGGAAACTATAGGCCAGTTGGCTTGATGTCTGTCATGGGGAAGGTGTTAGAGTCGACCATTAAGGAGGTTAAAACTGAGCACTTAAATAAACTCAAGGTAATTGGAAAGAATCAGAATAGATTTGTGGAAGGGAATCATGTTTAACCAATTTATTGGAGTTCTTTGAAGGAGTAACATGCGCTATGGATAAAGGGGAGCCTGTAGACATGCTATACTTGGATTTCCAGAAGGCATTTGATAAGGTATCACGTCAAAGCTTATTGCAGAAAATAAAAGCCCATGGTATAGGGGGTAACATTTTGAATGGATAGAAGATTGGCTGGCTGGCAGAAAACAGACAGTATGCACAAATGGGTCTTTTTTTGATTGGCAGGATGTGATGAGTGGAGTCCAGCAGGGGCCTGCGCTGGGGCCTCAATTTTTTATATCAATAACTGAGAAGAGGGGAGTGAAGGCATGGTAGCTAAATTTGTAGATGACACAAAGATAAGTAGGAAAGTTGTGCAGAGGGCATAAGGAGGTTGCAGATGGATATAGATAGGTTGAGTGAGTGGACAAAAATCTGGCAGATGTCAGAAAATGTGAGGTTGTTTACTTTGACACGAAGAATTAAAAAGCAGAGTATTACTTAAACAGAGAATGGCTGCAGATTTCTGAGATGCAGAGGGATCTAGGTGTTCTAGTGCATGAATCACAAGAAGTTAATATGCAGGTATAGCAAGTAATTAAGAAGGCTAATGGAATGCTATCCTTTATTATGAGAGGAATTGAACATTAAAGTAAGAATAAAAGCAAAAAAACTGCAGATGCTGGAAATCCAAAACAAAAATAATAACGCCTGGAAAAACTCAGCAGGTCTGGCAGTATCTGTGGAGAGGAGCACAGTTAACGTTTCGAGTATGCATGACTCTTCAACAGAACTAAGTAAAAATAGAAAAGGGATGAAATATAAGCTGGTTTAGGGGTGGGGTGGTGGTGGGGGGGGGGGGGGGGGGGGGGGGTGAAGAAACGGTGGGACAAGAAGAGCTGGATAGAGGGCCAGTGATAGGTGGACATTCCTTTAGATAATATCCACCTTCAACACCTCTTCGTCCTTTTGTCTGTAACATCTTTTGGTTATCTCGACCCTCTATCCAGCTCTTCTTGTTCCACCCCACCCCCCCAACCTAAACCAGCTTATATTTCACCCCTTTTCTATTTTTACTTAGTTCTATTGAAGAGTCATGCGGACTCGAAACGTTAATGGTGCTCCTCTCCACAGAGGCTGCCAGACCTGCTGAGTTTTTCCAGGTATTTTTATTTTTATAAAAGTAAGGATGTTATGCTTCAGTTATACAGGGCGCTGGTGAGACATCTCAACTATTGTGTGTAGTTTTGGTTTCCTTTTTTAAAGGAGGATGTAAATGCATTGGAGGTAGTTCAGAGGAGGTTTACCAGATTGATACCTGGAATGAGCGAGTTGTCTTTTGAGGAAAGGTTAGACAGACTGGACTCGTTTCCACTGCAGTGTAGAAGAGCAAGGGGTGACTTGTTTGAAGTATATAAGATCCTGAATAGTATTGACAAGTTGGACGTGAGCATGATCTTGTTTGCGAGTTAAATCGTGGGGCAGGCAGCATTTTAAAATTAGGGGTCACCATTTTAGCAAAGAGGTAAGGAGAAGTTTTTTCTCTCAGAGGGCTGTGTGACTTTGGAACTCTCTGCCTCAGAAGGAGGTGGAAGCAGGGTCATTAAATATTTTTAAGGCAGAGGTAGATTGATGCCCTTGTCTAACAAGGATATAAGGTTATTGGGGGTAGATGGGAATGTAGAATTTGAAACACAAACAGATCAGCCATGATCTTATTGAATGGCAGAGCAAGTTCGAGGGGCCAAATGGCCGACTTCCGCTCCTATTTCATATGGTTGTATGTACACTTCTCTGTCTCTCCACCTCACTCTCCTTTAAAACACTTCTTAAAACCTACCTCTCTGACCAAGCTTTTGGTCATCTAATCTAATATCCCCTTATGTGGCTTGGTATTGTACTTTGTTTTATTACATTTATATAGCGACCTTTAGTGTAAGTACTCCTGAGATGAGCTTCTGGCCTCATATTTATGCCATTACTAATATCTCCTATTTCCACTTCCGTAAACTTTTATTATGTCACTGCGTACACAAGTTGTTCGTGCTGGCACTTGCAGAGACTTCATTTTAAGTTTGCTTAAAAGAAGTTCAATTTTACCACTTGCAACAGCATGGAAAAGGAAGGAAATCTCAAAAACTTTACTCAAATCAGGAATTGACCAATGAGTTTCAGCACAGGATGGACATAAAAAGGTTTGCTACTCGTGTGTAAGTCCACTCTGCAAACAGGCTGCCTTTTAATGGGGGCACAATGAAATTCCACTCTGTAAATTCCTTACTTGCATACATCAGAAGAGTTATTATAGTTTAAAATGCTTCCAATGAACTATATCATCCAATAAAATATTAAACTATTTGGCTCATCCATTGTTTCTTATTCCTGGACCTTTCAAACAATGTTAGAGTTCCACTTTTTCTACAATTCAGTTTTCGTCACCATTTCTCAATGAATAGATACAAGAATCTCCACATCAAATTAACATAGCATTCTGTTCCATAAAAAATATTTTTTATAGCTCACGTTCTCCTTTTGACCAGTTTTCATAGCCCAAGCTTGATCGAGCACAATGCAGATGAATGTTGTAACTCAACTAGAGTTAGCTTTAACGGATGATATTTTAGTAGGTATTTCTGTCCTTATTAGTAGCTATGTTTCTCAACAAGCCATTGAAGTTGTACCTTAATATTTGACCTTTACAACTGAGAAAAGCAAAGAGAATTTCCTTGAATTTAATATGTTTTCCAAATATATGTCAACTGTAAAATTGTCAAATTCCATTTATTGCAACATGGAATCATAGAATAATTACGGCAGAGAAGGTGGCCATTAAGCCTGTCCAGCTAGGGTCAGCTCTATGGAACAGCAAATTAACTAATCCCACTATACAGTACCCTTTCCTCCACTTAGCCCATAAATCCTGCAAAAATCTTTCCTTTCAGATACTAATCCAATTCCATTTTGAATGCCGTGAGTTAACCTGCTTCCAATGCCTTCTTAGGCAGTGCATTCCAGATCGCAGCCACGCTGTGTAAAAGTGATCAAGCTGTGAGCAGATTTATAAAAACTAGAACAAGACAGGTGCAAGAAAGCTTAGTAGTTAATGCGCATTTAGCTAGGTCCTACAAACATCAATGAAATAAATAACCAGATAAACTGCTTAGATGGTTTAGTTGAGAGAAGAATGTTGGACAGAAAACCACAAGAACTCCCTGTTCTTTTTTTCAGTAGTACCATGTAATCCTCTACATCCATCTGAGGGGGCAAACTGTGTTTGCTGACATCTCAGTCCCAATTTAACCCAGCAGCCCGAACAGAAACCTGAGTGTCAAATTCACAAATGCAGGACCAGCTGAGGTTCTCTAGGTGCTGCTTGTGGAACCTGTATTTTTGGTTGAGAGATTTGTGTGTGGATGCTGAGAATGTGAATTGCTAGAGGATTCACACAGTTCCCTAGAACTGCCTTTATACTGTGCAAAAACCCACCAACATCACCAGCTCCTGACAAACACGTTTGCACAACTGACATACATGCCAAAATAAACCTGCTGGATTTATCAAGACCAAAAGCTCTTTATTTTGCTGGTCTTATGAGATCCAAGCGCAGTAAGCCTTACATAAAGGTGGTCTATTTGTATTTAGAATAGTTGTATTTTTAATCAAAAATTAAAGCCAGTTGTTACCAAGTCTGGTCCAAGGTGTAAATGGCAGATTTGGCAGATGCCACATCCAAAGGAACCAGTTCTCTGTTAGAAATAAGGTAGGAAAGAAAGTGTTTTTAAAATCACTGCACAAGAAGCAATTTTTTCAACTGATTGCATTTCGGCTACACTCCAGCATTACGAAAGGATGTCTGATTCAGCACAATTAGCATGTGGGTCCAATGTCATTTTTTAAAAATAGGTCTTTGTCAGGGACACCTGCGACTTTAAATACGTGAAGTCCTATAGTTTGACGAAAGATATACAACTGTTAATACTTATTTCTTTTTAAACTCAAAGGTATCGAGGTAAGCTACAATCCACAAGGTTGATATAAAAAAGGAAGACTGTATGCTCTGTGGTGCATGAATACAATCAGCCATCACAATAAGTGATGAACATTCAAGTGATTTAGATTCTGAATTAGTCAATGTAACACATGACTGCTTCCTGTCTCAGTGCAGAGGGAAGCCTTGGAAGGCAATGCACATCTGACTTAGTAATGGCAAGTGTTGTAGATAATATCTAGGCAATTGAAGCCATAACCTCTTTGGGGGACAGGGCCATGGAATAATTGTTTCAACATGGTTGGCTACCAGATACACAATTTTAAATGGTTACTAAGCTAGTAACCCAGAGGTTTAGATTAATAATCTAGAGAACGTGAGTTCAAATCCTACCATGGCAGTTTGAGAATTTGAATTCAGTTCTAAAAGCTATCTGGAATTTTTTTAAAAAGCTGTCCTTACCCATACTTGCCTTTGTGACTCCAGTCCTACACCAACAATGGTTAACTCTTAATTGCTCTCTGAAGTAACCTTGCAAGTCACTCAGTTTTATCTAAAAGAAACTATGGAGAATACCACAGACTGAAGCAGTTCTGGAAGGCAGTCCGCCACCACCTTCACAGAAGAGCTAGGGATGGGCAATATAAGCCAGTCTCGTCAGTGATGCTCACATCCCTAGTAGGAATAAAATAAACTAATCAACTTTTAAAAGGTACTGAGTGAAGATAAAGAAATTGCTTAAGGGGTGAATTGCTTAGCACCCGAGTCCAGGACATATGGAAGTGCATATTGCTGAGCCAAGCAGAATGGATATTTAATCTAAATTTGCTAATTGTAGGTAAACTAAGGCTACCAGCTAACATTCACTCTAGTCCACCAGAATATTTTTGAAAAGGTTGAACGACTTCAAGATAAAGAGCATGGAAGTTTCTACACAATCTAAAAGGACTCAAAACAGATATCCCAGGCAAAGGACATTATTTGTCAGAGGGTATTAAAGGAGATAAGGGATGAGATTTTTGAGAATTGTTATAAGGGATCAGTGAATGCTGAAGGGCTGCTGCTAAGATTTGAAATAAGATGGTAAATGTAACAATTTTGAAATGAGTGTGAAAGCAGTTGGCAGTTAGGACTCCGAATGTACCACGTGAATAAAGAACAGCATATTGTGGATCCAACAGCAGGCACTGCCAGCAGTAGCATATTCCCAGCACATCACCTCAGAGCAGGATATGAAACCCTGCTAGATTGATAGAGTTAGATGAAGTAGAGTGGGAGGAGGCTTGTGTAGAACATAAATACCAACATAATCCAATTGGGCCAAATGGCCGGTGCCTGGTCTTTAATTCCTAAGCAAAATCACCTCATGGTGTTGCTGTCCAGAAAAACTAGGGCTACCTGTTTTAACAGTATAGTACTGCCTCCAGTGACATACAGGGCTCTTCAGTTTTTTAAACAATCTTTAATATCTTGGTAACTACTGAGGTAAAGGTATTTTAAATTTTCACATTTTTCGCCAGCTGTAAATTGGCAAGTTCTTCAATTTGTTGGGTTTGAGTTTTATGATTAGCTTGTTTTTCCAAAGTACAGAACCTGAGTGGCAGCATTCTCAGCTCCCCTTCTAGAACAATAAAAGGTGATTCAAATTAAAATTATGTTGACTTTTCTCTGGGAGCCATCAGATTTCTCATTCCCCTATAATTCTTGGTCTATTTGCAGTTTGTCTCTTTTGTCTGGTCTTGAATTCCTTCATCTCTCCTCCCTGTGTGTCTCAGCTAAATCTGCCTTTCCATTATGTCCATCTTGCCTCCAGCGCCAGCTCAATCAAATTTAAAAGCAATTCTCCTGAGACATCTTTACTGCAAATCCCCAACTCACGCATCAGAAGGTTTTAATTTTAACTTGCACCATTTAGAAAACTTTGAAAAATTTTAAATCTTCGATATTTGTGTTCATATTTTCCAATGCATGTTTTAAATAAAATTTAATGGAAAAAAGTCCTAGAGCAGGGTGGGAGGGAGAGAGAGAGAGACTGTGCAAGAGCTGTGTATTACTTAGATGAAGGAATAGAGAGTTGCAGATCCAACTTAGCTTCTGAAGCTAAATTAAATGGCACAACAAGTAGCATGGATAAGAGGAGAAAGGTGCAAAAAGGCATTGATAGATTGTGAGTCGGAAAAATTGTGACAGATAGAATTCTAAGGGGAGGAATGTCTTAAGTCCACTTTGGACCGAAAAAGAATAGATCAGAAGTATTTCCCAAATGGTTGGAAGTAGGGACAATGGAGGAACGGAGAGATTTAAGAGTCAAGTACAAAAAAGAGTCACTAAAACTAATGAACAGATATTAAAATTTGAAAAGGCTAACAGAATATCATAGAATGGTTATAGCACAGAAGAAGGCCATTTGGCCTGTTATGTCAGTGTTTGCTCTCTGTTAGAGCTACTCAGCTCATCCCCTGTATTTTCCCCATAACCTGCAAATTTTCTCTCTACAGATAACGATCCAATTTCCTTTTGAATGTCACAATTGAACGTGTCTCTGCCACATTCTCAGGCATTGAATTCCAGATCCCAACCTCGACCTGCGCAAAACAGTTTTTCCTCATGTCATAAAAACAAAAAAACTGCGGATGCTGGAAATCCAAAACAAAAACAGAATTACCTGGAAAAACTCAGCAGGTCTGGCAGCATCAGCGGAAAAGGAAAGAGTTGACGTTTCGAGTCCTCATGACCCTTCGACAGAACTTGAGTGAGTCCAAGAAAGATGTGAAATATAAGCTGGTTTAAGGTGTGGGGTGGGGTTGGGGGGGGGGGGGGGGGGGGGGGGGGGGGGTGTGTGTGGCGGTGGAGAAGAGAGAGAGAGAAGTGGAGGGGGTTGGTGTGGTTGTGCACACAACCACACCAAGCCCCTCCACTTCTCTCTCTCTCTCTTTCCCCCCCACCCCACACACACACACACACACACCTTAAACCAGCTTATATTTCAACTCTTTCTTGGACCCACTCAAGTTCTGTCGAAGGGTCATGAGGACTCGAAACGTCAACTCTTTTCTTCTCCGCCGATGCTGCCAGACCTGCTGAGTTTTTCCAGGTAATTCTGTTTTTGTTTTCCTCATGTCATGTTGCTTCTTTTGCCAGTCACATTAAATTGGAGTGCTCTGGTTCTTGACCATTCCATCAATAGGAACAGTTTCTCCTTATCTACTCTAACCAGAGCCTTCATGATTTTGAAAACCTCTATCAAATCTTCTCTTCTCTTATCAAAAGAGAACAGCTCCAACTTCTCTAATTTCCTGACCATTCTCAAAAATCTCTTCTGCACCCTTTCCAATGCTTCCTAAAATGTGATGTCCAGAATTGAACACAATACTCCAGTTGAGACCAAATCAGTGTTTTATAAAAGTTCACCATAACTTCCTTGCTTTTGTATTCTAAGCTTCAATTTACAAAACCCATGATCCCGTATGCCTTATTAACTACTTTCTCAGCCTGTCCTATCACCTTCAGCAGTTTGTGCATATGCACCCCCCGGTCCCTCTACTTCTGTACCTCCTTTACTGTATCCATTATTTCATATTGCCTTTCTTTGTTCTTCCTTCCAAACGACATCACTTCACAGCTCTATTAACTTTCATGTCAATAGGGCTGGGCTGGAATAAAGGCCTAGAAATTGTGCTACAGTTTTATAAAGCTCTGGGTACCACACTTCAGGAAGGATAGACTGAACTGAAGGGGTTGCAGATGTTACGATCTCTGTAGAGAATGATGACTTTAAAAGAGGAATTTGAACTTCCAGTTAACAACTGAAAGAATAACAAGTCAAGATTTTACATTTCAAAACTTTTACTGTATTAAGCAACTCAAAACTTTGAACTATAGAAATAAACACTTCCTTTTTATTTATCACGCATTGCACTCTTCATGGAATTACAGTTTTTATGGCTTCCGATACGTTGCTTCCATTTTACTTTCCAAGCTGGGTAGACTCTAATCCCAGAACTATCTCTTGAGGGTTATACGGTAGATTTCTTCCTCTATCTCCAAGCTAAGCGCATCTTCCAGCCTCCTTTAACTACTCACAAACTCTGTCTTCAATCTGAATGTGAGCACCCACTGCATTCTGTGTGATGAATAATAGAGTCAAGATATTCTCTGCTTAAAGTACACTCTGGCTGATTCTATTGCTAGCTCTTTACTTCTAAGTTGGATGCAGCCAACACAAGACAAAACTGCAACTGCTCTCTGTGTGTGATATACCTGGGTTTATAGAGAAGCCTGTAACCTGATCTCTAAATGGCTTCTTCTACCCTCTTCCCCATGGCAATTCTACTTGGATACAAAGCTAAGCAGCTTTAATCCCAAACCCCTCTCATCTTAGAAATAAAGGGATAGTTTACAGCACCACTGTTTACAACTTAATGGATATAACACCTTTGTGGGATTTTAGGCGATTTAGGGTCCATTCATGGTATATGTGATACCTGCTGGCATTGTCTCCCTCTCAATAAATCAGTAGGAATCTTCTCAGTTCTCTAAGACTGTATGGTTTAATTGTTAATATCAGGCAGATGCCAGCACAGGTCACATAACCCCTTTCATCCACCTTACATTTCAAGCTACAGTTGCAAAACATATTATAAACCAAAGGATACAATCCTAAAATATAATCTTAATAAACCTTACAAATGTAACAGTGCAGATTCACCGAAATGATACCAGGGCTAAAGGGTAAAATTATTTGGAAAAATTGCACTGAGGGGGCTTGCATTCCCTCGAATATTGAGATTTAAGTGTAATATGAGTAAGATGTCTAAGGTGACTGAAGGCGTTGATAAGGTAAAGGAAAAGAAAATATTTCCTCTGTTGGGGGAGTTCAGAACCAAGAGGCACCACCTTAAGGCCAGAGCTCAGCCTTTCAGGGGTGATGTCAGGAAGCATCTCTTCACACAAAGAGTAGTGGAAATCTAGAACATCTTTGGAATTCTTTGCCCCAGAGGGCTGTGGAGGCTCATTCGTTAAGTATATTCAAGACTGAGATTGATAGATTTCTACATATTAAAAACATCACAGGATACGTGGATAGTGCAGGAAAATGGTGTTGAAGTTCAAGATCAGCCATGATCTCATTGAATGGTGGAAGGGCTGAATGACTGACTCCTGCTCCAATTCCTATGTTTTTAAGTAGAACTCTCTCTCTCTCTCCCTCCTTCTCTCCCAAAAGGTTCCTGAGGTTGGGGGGTGGGGTTCAATTAAAAATTTCAAAACTGAGAATGATAGATTTTTGTTAGGCAGTGGTATTGAAGGATATGTAACCAAGGTGACTGAATGGAGTTAAGGTGTTGCTCAGTCAAGATCTAAATGAAAGCAGGGCTAAGCTCAAAGAATTGAATGGCTTATTCCTGTTCCTAAGTTTCTAATGACCAATTTTGCATTCTAGTTCCGCTCTTATTTACATTACAGCAATTTTCTGGCTTCAACAGCACAGTGGCGGATCCACAAAGGCCAAATTCAGAAAGGTCTACTCCAACTTCTCCCCATTGCTAGGGCAACAAATATTATGGAACACAGTACATGGGAACCAGTGTGAAAGTTGATTAACAACTGACTGTGGAATAATCCTTGAATATGATGAAAATATAAATTAGAAATAAGGAAAGATTGAATTCCAAGTCCAAATTCAATTGTATTTCCCCTCTGCCAAGTCATCAAGCAGAAGCTACTTCAATAGGATTAAGCTAGATGGGAATTTTAAAAGGATGACACACTGGGAACCAGTTTTCCTAAATCGGGGTCTCAAATGTTTCAATGATGGGCCAAATGGTTTCCTGCTGTGCTATAATGATAATGACTCTACAACACTAGGGACGAAAACCAGCTTTGCCAGCACTATGCTGTAACCTAAAATCTCTGCAAATAAAGTTGACATTTTGTCATCAGCTTCTGTGAAAATCTTGGTCAGTCTATTTGCCTCTCTCACTTACTCCCATCAACTCAGGTTTCAATATTTGAAAATGTAAATTTTCTAATTATCAACAAAATACAGATAATAATTGGAGGCTTTTAGTTTGCTTTTAAAAGTTAACTTACATCTTAACAAACAGGAAAAACAAATAGTTTCATGACTAATTCCCTGTTTACAAAGCTTATAATTGAAATCCTGTGCAGAGTTCTGATCTACATATTACAAAAAGAGGTGCTGTAGAAAGCTCAAAAAAGATTTCTAAAAATTGGTAACAGAATTGAGAATTGTCAGTGAAAACTGAGCTGGTTGGGGCTCTATGTATAAACACAGGTAGAGACCAGTTACGTTCTGTGCTGTGACTTGTATGCAAAAATTAAACTACTAGCAATGTGTAATAAGTTCTATTTACTTTTCTTCTCTTTCTCTCACTTTCTCTGCCTTACATAATTACACAAAATATAAATGTTATCTGCGGGTCCTTCTCACAACTTTCTTTCCCAAAGGGGCTGTAAAGGGGTATAGATCTGTTAAGTAATTGGACAGACCGAGTATAATGCAGGCAAGTGTGAAATTACTCAGGAAAATTGGAAAAGCAGAACATTTTTAAAAGGTGAGACTAGTAAATATTGGGATTCAGGGGGATAAACAAATTATAGAAAGTTAACATGAAGATGTAGCAAGCAACTAGGAAGATAAATGGTATGTTTTATTTATTGCAAAGGGATTGGAGTATTAGAGTAAGAATATCCTGCTCTTATAAGTAGTGCTTTGGCAAGACCACATCTGGAGGACTGTGTTGTGTATCTAAGATAGGATATACTCGCCTTAGAGGGGGTGCAAAATTGTTCACTAGATTGAGTCATGGGACAAAAGAGTTGCCCTATGAGGTGAGGCCGATTGGGATGGGCCTATATTCTTTGAAGTTTTAGAGGAATAAGAGGCAATCTCACTGAAACATTTAAAAAAAACTTAAGAGAGTTTGACAGAATAAATGTTGAGAAGGCATTTCCCCTGGCTGGTGTTTGAAACTAGGGGGTCATAGTTTCAGGATAAGGGGATCAGCAATTTAGGATTGAAATCAGGAGAGAGGCTTGTGAATCTTTGAAATTCCTTTCTTTATTTGTTACCCTGAACGCTTTGGATGCTTTGTGGGAAATGGCATATGCTCAGGTCCTAGGCACATGCAGTATTTTCCACAAAACAAGTATCATTGGCCAAGACAAAAATGTAAAGTCCAAGCCCAGACTTTTGGGAAAGGCTGAAGTAATAACTCTAAAATAGACATTAACAGACAGAAAGGTCTAATCCCCATGCTAAAATCTTGCATTTATATAGCATTTTTCACAATCTCAGTACATCTCAAAGCACCTTACAGCCGACAAAATACTTCTGAAGTGCAGCCATTGTTGTTATGCAGGAATTGCAGCGGGCAATTTTGTGTACAGTAAGGTCCCAAAAACAACAATATGAAAATGACCAGGTAACTTGTATTAGTGGTATTGGGTGAAAGATAAATATTGGCCAGGACACCAGGAAGAATGCCCTTGCTCTTCTTTTAAATAGTGCCACAAAATATTGTGCATCCACCTGAGAGGGCAGATGTGGTTCAATGTCTCATTAGAAAGACAGCATCTCAGACAATGATGTGCTCACTCAGTAGTACCCCATTGCCAGGGTTAGAAAAGTGTAGCTAAGAGGAGAGATTGGATAGGTTGGGTTATTTTCCTTCGAACAAAGAAGGCTGAGAGGTGACTTGATTGAAGTGTACAAAATTATGAGGGGAATAGATAGAGTGGACAGGATAAAATTATTTCCCTTGGTGGAGAATTCCAGAACCAAGGGACATAGATTCACGATAAGTGGCAGAAGATGTAGGGGGACATGAGGAAGAACTTTTTTACACAGAGGGTAGTGGGTGTCTGGAATTCACTGCCCAAGTTGGTGGTAGAGGCAGAAACTCTAAACTCTTTAAAAAAGTACCTGGATCTGCACCTTAAGTCCTGTAAGTTGCAAGGCTATGGGCTGGTTGCAGGAAGGTGAGATTAGAAAGGGTGTCCTCGGGCTGGCATGGACAAAATGGGCCAAATGGCCTCCTTCTATGCTGTAATTTTTCTATGGTTCTATGAAGTGTCAGCCTAGATTCAGGAATCTGGAATAGGTCACAAACACACAAGCCAGAATATTCCTGTCGGCGATTTGGGGGCGGGGCCCACTCGCTGACAGGAAAATGGTGCGAAATGACATCGGGAGGAACCCCCCACGTCATCCTGGTCCCTTTTAATTTTTAGAAAGGCGGGTGGACAGCGAAATCAGTTGTCCACCCGCCGACCTGTCAATGGCCAATTAAGGCCATTGACTGGCTAATTAAGATCACTAAAGTCCTGTCCGTCCAACCTTAATGCAATTATCATGGGCAATTATTAATATGCACTTTTCTCCCTCCTCCCCCATACCCTTTCCCTCCCAACACTTAGAGCACTGCACTCAGTTCTGGGCAACGCACTGTGCTGTAACGTTACAGATTAACCATGATCTAACTGAACAATGAAAATGGCTAGAGGGGTGAATGGCTTACTCCAGTTTTTCTTTTGTTTCTCCCTTTCACACCCACCCCACCATTCTGATTCTGATACTGCAGTGACTTTTCCAGTAAAAGGTAATTTGTATCTTGTTCCCATACCTCATCTACTTTTTGTATCCTCAGCATTCAGTCCCCAGGATTAGTGCCTGTCTCTTTTGTCCCCCCAGCCTCTCTTTCCTCTCACCCATCTCTGCCAAAAACAATGCCGCAGCCTCCCCCAAACTTGCTATCTGATCCCGTACCCCTCAATACCCTGGTCCTCTCTCACTCCATCCACACCCCTGCCCCCTCCATCTCTCAATATCACACTTTCCCATTGCTCGTTATTTCTTATGGCTCTCTAATCTCTCTCCTTTTGTTCCCTAGGAAAAAACAGAAACATGCAGAACTTCATAACTGTTTTAAATTCTGCACAAAAAAATAACAGGAGGCCTAGAAAAGCCAGAAATGTGGATAGATTGGAGACAGCATGCAATGGGCCAGGAATGACTGCCAGTGGTAGAGCTGGAACTGATCATGGCACAATACTGGGGTGAAGACATGGATTTACACAGCAGTACAGCATGAAAATGAGTTTTTCAACCCAAGTCCATGTTGGCATTTATCTTTCATTTGAACTGTAATCCTGTATGTCCTGTTCCCTTAGTCCACTTTCCTTTGAATCACAACATATTTCTATAACATCTTTAACATAGAACTATTCAAAGACGCATCGCAGAGGAATAATGAGTCAAAAATGGATGTGAGTCAAAGAATATAATATCAGCAAAGGATGCGAGTGGATCTTAATTATAAACCTGAAGGAGGGGAGGGAAGCACAGGGGCTTAGATAAGGAATTCTAGAGCTTGGGACCTAGGTGACTAAAGGCAGGACTGGCAATGGTAGTGTCAAGGAAGATGCACAAAGTCAGAGATATGAAGGTGTGGCAGGGGTAGGAAGCTGGGAAGTATCGCAAATTACAAAAATATGGAGCGGTAAAGCCAACAATAAAGTCACACATGACAATGAAGATTTCAAATTGGAGGTAAGTAGGATACTGTGTGCCAAAGTAGATCAGTAACAAATCAACAAGGGTGATTGGTGAGCATGACTTAGTTGGAGAATTTTACATGAGCTAAAGTTTATGGAAGGTGGAGAACGGGAAGCCAGCAAATGTCAATTTCAAGGGGGAAATAAACAATTAAATTTTGTCACCGATATTCCAGGAATAAACTGGGAGCTCCACTATTGCTTAGGTGCATGCCAAGTTATATTACCATTCAACCCATTTCCCACCGTCCCACAGTTCCTTATTACACCATCTGGTCTAATTCACGTTTTTTGCTTGTGGAAAATTTGTCCCTTAAACTAGCGAACCTTATATGTTTAAGATTATTTGATAAAGCTCCACTTCATGGGGATTGGGTTGTACAATGGATCAGTGATCTTTCTGGGAGCTGGGTTCAGATTTAGCCCAGAAAGTTGGAATGAAAGTCTCACTGCAATAATCCTATGTGAAAAAAGTTCAGGATATCTCAATTTAGTTCCTCGGAAGCATATCTAGCCTACTATGTAAAACTCTCTCTAAACTGGCACTAATGGACAATCCCACTTGAGCAGGATGGTTGACGTGGAAAATAGAAATAATATCACATTGATGAAGAGGTTGCTCTGCTGATGTTTGGGTTAAGGTACATTGATTTGGCAGAGTAGGCCAAGCTCTCCTCGGCAATCTTGCCATAATACATCTGATCTAAGAGTGTTTGATGCTGGAAGAGAGGGTACCTAAAATTAAAAGTCTGCAGCAATAACATCTTTCACCTGACAATGCATAAAGAATATAAAGTTTGCAATGACCAAGCATTGCATTTTAGGCTGTATTTCCAGTGCACTATGGTAAATTCACCAGTCTGAAGCAAACTGCTTTGCACTGATGCTAACATTTTAGTTATAGATCTGTGTTATTGTAAAACAGAACATTGTCACATTGATTGTGTAGCTGTAGTGTAAATACAGCTTAAGTTAACAAAAAGATGGCATATGTCTCACAGAGCTATTAATAATTTATCACCTTTTTAGTCAGCTGAAATATTGATCATATTTCAAGTTTTATACAGCAAGCCATTGTGAATAGTAATTGTAAATTTTTCAAGTTTTTGGTGACTTGGCTTGGGTCACGCAAGCCCAGATAATCTTGCATCTACTCCTCTTTAACAAAATTCCTTATGCAACACTATCATGTTTACCTGGTTACATTTTGTATCAATTCAATCATACCTGTGGGCAATCCCCCATTCTGATTGGCTCCCGACCCTCCTGTCACATTCGATCGAAGATAACTTTGTAAGACAAGACTGCGGCTCCACCTTGCACTGCACGGTTCCTCAGCTGGAGGTGAAACCAGTGGATTTTAAATACAAAAAATACAACTGGTTTCTTCATAGGAGTAATTTTCAACATTTTAAAAGGTATGATTGAATGGTAACAGTGTAATTGCACCCATACTCTGGTAAAGAATTGGACACAGACTGTCTTTTGTTAAATGAAATGGGCCTTTTCCATGGCTCAGCCAAAGAAAATAAAATAATTTTTATTGCTCAGTTAAGCAAAGTGCAAGTAAGCAAGCCACTCCTTTGGTTACCTGTTGGATGTTACAGCTACACTTACAACCTCCTATGTCACATTCCCACAGGTGTCTACAGGATTTAAAATAGTTGTCTGAAACGTTACAAGATGGTAAAACTACGGCCCACGTTTCCTGGTTAGCGGCGAAAGGGGGCGCACTAACTGCTGACCTCAAAGAAAGCTGTCCACAAAGATTTACAGAGCTTTGTGGTGTCAATTTCTCCTATTATCGATTTCATATTGGCATCATCTACAAAAGATTTGTGTGGCATTCAAGAGTATTGAAGTCATCAAGCAGCCGATCAGATTGAAGAATCCTCACATACTGCAAACAAGGGAATAAAAACTGATCGCTGGTTATCCTTCACTTTTTAATCATTTCAGAGAGAGCAGAATAAAGTTTGGGACAAACGCACAGGATTCAGGTAGAAGCTGAGATGTCAAACTTTAAAAAGTAAAACAACAAAGAATGATTTTAAAAATACATAGAATTTATCATGGAATAGAAGGAGTGGCATCCCAGGTTTCTAGAATTCATTTTTTTCAAATCACAAAAGAGGTTGTTCATCAGTAATTATGACTTAGTCCACCATTAAAAACTCAGTAACACACAAGGTTTTATATAACATTTCCAAATTCTTTACAGTACGATTGGTGCGTAAAATATCTGTTCAAATCAAATCACTGGTTTCTGTGCTGAGTGCATCTGCAACAATGCACTCTGTGGAGGAGCAGTGTATTCCTGAGAGTAACTTTGATTTCTGTATTTAACTGGACGTGCAGACACCAGAAGCTGCTGTCAGCTTTACACAGAACTAACCTTGTGCACTGGAAGTTTTGACATCATTACAACCACAAATTGTGCACCAAAGCTTCTGATAGATCATAAACCACAACATTAATGCTAACCTGTCTTACAATTCTGCCTCAGCAAATAATTTCTTTATGTTCAAAGAGATATCTTTAAATAGCTTGGAAGCACCCAGGCAAATTGAATAATGTTAACCAAGCAGTAATGTAGCCACACACAAAGTCATTAGTATTTTGATGTGTAAATTCCCATTAGCATTTTAATGTGTAAATCCCCGAATTAAAGTTTAGTGCTTAATTCTCCAGGACACAAAGAGACATATGCAATACAGCTATTTAGAACATAAGAACATAAGAAATAGAAACAGGAGTAGACCATTCGGCCCCTCAAGCCTGCTCCGCCATTCAATAAGATCATGGCCCATCTTCTTGTGTTTCGATTTACACATTCCCATCTAATGCCGATGACCTTTGATTCCTGTGCCTAACAAGAATCTATCTACCTCTGCCTTATATTCTCTGCCACCTTCTGAGGCAGAGAGTTCCAAAGTCACACAACCTCTGCGAGAAAAAACTTCTCTTCATCTATGTCCTAAAAAGGCGACCCCTAATTTTAAAACAGTGCCCCCTAGTTCTGGACTCACCCACAAGAGGAAACATCCTTTCGATGTCCGCCATGTCAAGGCTGTTCAGGATCTTGTATACTTCAGTCAAATCACATTGCAGTGGTAACATATATTGAAACAACATATCCGAATACTTTGAAATTTTCAGAGGCATATGTATATATTCTAGTTTAGTTAAAAAATGACTTGACAACTCAAAAATTCCCACTTTGCTCTATTATTCATATTGCTTAGTTCAAATACTTTCAGTGCAAAAAATGATTTTGAATTACCAGTAAGACTATACAAATTGAAGCTGCAGAGTACATAATTTAACCCTCATTTATCACATTGCTGTACAAATAACAGACCAATTTACTCTGCACAAATGTGGATAACTACTTTACAGCAACCATGACTCACACCAAGTCCTGTTCATCTATTACCCCTGTGCTCGCTAACCAAATTGGCTTCAAGTCCAACACCATCTCAATTTTAAAATCCTCATTCCTGTTTTCAAATCATTCCATGTTTTGCCCCTCCCTATCTATAACCTCCAACCCTACAACCCTCCAAGGCCTCAGTGCCCCTCATATTTTGAAATCACTTCACCATTGGAAACCGCGCCTTCAGCTTCCTCGATCATAAACTGTGGCATTCCCTCCCTAAATCTCTGGTCTCTCTCTCTCCCCAAGTCTCCTCTGTGAACAAGGTTTGTCACTGTCCTAATATCTTCTTTTGTGGCTGTATCAAGTTTGGTTTCAAAATGCTCGTGAAGTGCCTTTGGAGCTTTTACAACACTAAAGGCACTACGTGCATGCAAACTGTTGTTGTATAGAACCTTGCGGGCTAGGAATACTCTCTGGTTCTTCCATTTTTACTGAATTAACTGATCTTGGATAAGGTCAGCAAAGGACAATGCAATTAAATTCGGAATCTTTTGGTTAGGAGCAGAAAAATCCATTCAGGAAAGATAAGCTATGATGCCTTCCGCATGGTCATGGAATCATAGGATAGTACAGCTCAGGAGACAATTCAATCCATTGAGTCTTCACCAGTTCTATCAAAGAACAATCCAATTAGTCCCACCTCATTGCTCTTTCCCCATATCCCTGCAATTTTTCTCCTTCAATTATTTATCCAATTCCATTTTGAAGGCTACTAGTGAATCTGTATCTATGCATTGCATTCCAAATCCGAACTGCCATTGAGTAAAAAAGTTTTCCTCATGTCACCTCTGGTTCTTTTGCCAGTTACATTAAATTTGTATCAACCCTTCAGCCATTGGAAACAGTTTCTGTTTAATCATCCTTAGAAAATCCTGGATCTCCTAACGGTGCTGTTGGTGTACCCACACCACACAGACTACAGTGGTACAAGAAGTCAGTTCACCACCATGCCACCAGAAATCTGGTGAGGAGGGAAGAAGGGAATTAGCCCGTTTAATATATCAAATAGCACTTAGCCACTAACTCAGTGTTTTGAAATAAATTAATGTTGGACCCAAAGCCATGCAGGAAGCATTTCACTGGCAAGAGAAGGGTTCAAGAGGGAACCTGCACTGGAAATAATGAGAACTAGTTTTTGCCACTATTTTTAAATTAAACAGCAAACTTTCCTATTCCAAAATCAGACAGGTGTCTGCCCAACATTACACTCAACAATGTGGTAGATAAGTTTTCTTTTACTCAGGCGTGAGAAAATTATGAGAAAAATGTGACCTCACAACAGGTCCAAATATCTTAAACAAACTTAACCTTCCCATTTTGAACATTCTTCTACCATTGTGCAAAATATTACAGATTCATGTGGCCCTTACTACAAGCAAAAAAATCTACTGACAATTCTATAGCGCAATCTTCTATTACTGACCACTGTAATTGTCAATTACGTCCTTTAAATTATGAACAATGATTTTGATACAGGGCTTTGCAAGGAAAGGTTACATTATTCAGAGTTTAGGAATTGCAGTACACAAACTGGAAAAATAAATGACAGTAAACGTAGATCCAGAGAACCAAAAGGAATCTTTGAAGAATTAAACTCAGTGTTACATTGAACTATGCAGCGCTATGTTGAATTGGGTTATGTTGAGTTGCATGTTACATTGTATTGCATTCTGACTTTAAATTATGTCATGCTGTATAACTGAACTGTATTTTGTTAAATTACATTGTTGGCTGCTAAACTGAGACACATTATGTTGTGCTAAATTATATTTTATTACACTGCATTTTACATTTTAACATAAGCATTAAATGGCATTGTATTTTCTAGTGCTCTTTTATATATTAGAGTACATTCTGCCATCACTAACTGTATATTGTATCATGTTATTTTAAACTGTCCTGTTAGATTATGTTATTATAAGATTATATTACAATGCAGTGATATAAGTATACTGTGAGATCACATTGTAGTGCCTTACATATGATACTGTAGTTATATTAGACTAAATGTGCTATTTTAGATATTACACTGCATTGTTACATATATTGTCGTTATCATAGACTAAATTGTGTTGCTAATGTAGATTATACTGCAATGTATTGTTACATATGATAATGTAGTTATTTGACTAAATGTGCTGTTACTTTAGATTATATTGCACTGCATTGTGTCTTCTTAAATTGTGCTGTTATATTAAGTTTATATTCTAGCTAAAATATATTGTGCTATTATTTCAGTTTACAGTATACAATACATTATATTGTATTATTTGTATACAGGTTATTTGAGTGTCACACTAGAATACATAGTGCTGTATATTTGTTCAATCTGTTGTTACACCAAATTAATACCCTATCCCCTCCCCCCTCCAATGTGAAGCCAGACAGAGATCCCAGCAGATTGCAACAGTGCGCATGAGTGGAGTCAGCGCCTGGGCCATTCTGGTGAAATCCTCCTCCAGTCTGTCTGTGTGTTTACCCTCCCTGCCTGCCCGCCGGATCCGCAAGGACTGAGGGGAGGAGGGGGCGATTGCGGGCGGGCGGGAGTGGGTGAAGGATGGGCGCCGTTGCCCGGGAGGGAGATTTTGCTAACGGAAAGTTTGCCAGCGGCCGCGCCATGACTTGAACTGTAAAGTCTGAAGTTGAATAATTCGATTGACGGATGACCTACCAGCAGCTGGCGGCCAGGCCACGCTAACCACTGCAACTTTAGCCACTTTTTAAAACCGCCTCCTCCTGTTCACTACCGCAGCCCATCAAGGCAGGGGGTGGAGGGGAGGGAAGGGGTAGGGGGTAAGAAATCCCTCTAAATTCAGTTGAATTCACGGTAAAATCAGCCGCGCGTACCTTCAAGCCCTGTAAAAATCAGAAGGATATCAATTCAGCAGATTTCTCCTGCTCTCCGAGCCAGACAATAAAATCAGCCACGTCCAATCACACCTGCTCTCATGATCATGACGTCCGAGGCGACAGGAGCCAATCACAGGCCGGGATGGGGGGCCCCCGATGCGAGGTGCGCAGGCGCGGTCGGAAATCAACTGCACCCGCCCGTTGCCTTGGCAACGGGGCCCTGGAGAGTCCGGATGCTGGACTGCTTATTTTGGAATTGTTGATTTTTAAAAAAGCAAGATTATTGTGACACATTTCCATTGTAAATCTACATCATTTGACACTAAACTTCTTCCCAGACGGGGAAAAAATCATCAGGTAATGGTTGAAGAATATTTGTAGTAAAATTATAAGATTTGAGGCAAGCTACCTGACAATTTCCAGAATTAATCAGAATTGTCAGATCCCTCCGCAAACTTTTCTTTCCCCTGCATCACTCTTAGATAGGAGCAGGAGTTGGCCATTTGACCATGATTTGAAACGTCAACTCTCCTTCTCCGCCGATGCTGCCAGACCTGCTGAGTTTTTCCAGGTAATTCTGTTTTTGTTTTTGTTATGATTTTTTTAATGTCTCCTTGTATCTGACACTGTTTTAGAAGCAGATTGCTGTTTGCTGTCAAATGGAAGATAATAAATAATCAAGCAGTGTGTGAAAGAGAAGACTAGGCAGAGATCAAAATTGTGGTTAAATTTTGCAGACTGGCCTCTTGCTTTAAATCCAAACAATAGGCAGACATCCTCTTCAGCACTGTGCTCTCAACAACTTTACTTGATTGAAAGTAACTTGTCTGCCACTAGATGGAATATGCATTCTTATATTTAAAAAGTTAAATAGAAAACAGAAAATGTTAGGCTGCACTTTCCATCACTAAAATTGCCCAAGGTGCAAAGATCATTCAAGAAGGCTAAGGTAACACTTGGTCTCTCTTCTATACCTCTTCTTCTATTTCTCTTCTTCTTAAACCACCCTTCTCTGCCTCCTCCACTTTGAACTCTAACAATGAGCTTGCGGACTTTTGTTATGAAGATCAAGACCACCTGATCAGTTGTCTCTGCTGTTTTCATCCCTTCACCCAGCCCACAAAGTCTATTTTCCTCTAAGTTTCCCTTTGCCCTAATTCTGAATTTGCTTCATTCTCTAGTTTCTCTTCCTGTCTTCCCTTATGCCCTCTCCAAGCTTATCTTGTCAACAAAACTCACTTCTCCTCTCTAGACCCTATTCCAGTAGGAATCTGCTGAAACTCATTTTCCCTTCTTGACTTCCCTCACCTCAGGTACTGTCCCCTGTCCTTCAAATCTGCCATTATCACCCCTCTCTTCAAAAAAACAACCTCTGACCCCTCCATCCTTACAAACTACAGCCCTTTGAACATGTTGTTTCTTCCCAAATCTATGGCCATCTTTCTTGGAACGCAATATTTGAATTTTTCCAGTCATGTTCCTGACCCTGTTTCTTCTTACCAAGACAGAGCTTATTAAAGTCACAAGTCACATCCTCGTTTAGCTATGACAAAGATAAATTATCCTTCCTCATCCTCCTTGACTTGCCTGCACCCTTTGACATGGATGACTATGAAATTTGACTCCAACACCTCTTCACTGTCTTCTGGCTGTATTGGACAGCATTTGCCTGTTTCATTCTTAGCTATCCTTTCATAGCAAGAGAATCACCTGCAATGATTTTCTTCTTGCTTCCGCATCATTGCCTCTGGTGTCCTTCAAGGATTTACCCTTGGCCCCCACCTTTTTATCATTCGCAAGCTGCCCTTCAACAACATCATCCAAAATCATGGCAGCTGTTTCTCATGTATGCTGAAAATACCCAGCTTTACCTCTCCTCCATTTTTCTTGAAACTCCCTCTGTCTCTAAATTGCTTGATTGTTTGTCGGACATCCAGTGTTGGATGAGCAGAAATTTCCTCCGATCAAATATTGGGAAAACAGAAGCTATTGTTTTCAGTCTCATCATAAACTTTATTCCCCTACCACCAAATCTACCCCACTTCTGGCAATGGTCTGAGGCTAAACTGGACTGTCTGCAAACTTGGTGCTATATATGACCCCAGGATGTACTTCCTACCACACATCTGCACTAAGGCTAAGACTGCCCTATTTCCACTTCTGCAGCATTGCCCAACTTCTACTCTGCCTGAACTTGTCATCAGCTGCTGGTTGTCTTCCAAGTCAAACATCATTCTTACTTGGAAATTTATCACTGTTTCTTCACTGACCCTGGCTCAAAATTATGGAACTCCCTCCCTAACAACACTGTTGTTATTTACCTATGCCACATGAACTGTAGCAGTTCAAGAACTTTCCACCACCACCTTCTCAAGGGCAATGCTAGCCTTGCTATAATTGGCCACATCCTGTGAACAAATATATAAAACAATATGCAGCTGAAACCCTCTTTCATGCCTTCGTTTCATTATTCTTTCATAGGACATGGGCGTTGCTGCAAGGCCAGAATTTGTTGCCCATCCTTAATTGTCCTTGAACCTAGTGGCTTGCTAGGCCATTTCAGAGGGCAGTGAAGGTCAACCACATTAATGTGGGTCTAGGGTCACATCTAGACCAAACTAGGTAAGAATGGCAGATTTCCTTCTGTAAAGGGCATTAGTGAACTGGATAGGTTTTTACAACAATCAATTATAGTTTTGTGGTCACCATTACTGATACTAGCTTTATATTCCAGATTTATTAACTGAATTTAAATTCCACCAGCTACCATGGTGAGATTTGAAGCCATGTGCCCAGAGCATTAGCCTGCATCTCTGGATTACTAGTCAAGTGACATTACCACTACACCAGGTCTCCCCCTCCAAGGACCTACCCTTGGCCTCTAGATGTAATCATTCAAATGGACTCCTGGCTGGTCTCCTATGATCTATGCGCCACAATGAAAATTCTGCTGCCCTTGTCCTAACTTGCACCAAGTCCTGCTCATCCATTTCCCCTTTGCTCACTGATCTACACTGGCTGCCAGTCAAGCAACACCTTGATTTTAAAATTCTCATCCTTGTTTTCAAATTGCTTCATGGCTTTGCCACTCCCTATCTCTGTCATCTCGGTCAGCCCTACAAATCTCCTCCCCTGCTAGATCCCTATGCTCCACAAATTATATGATATAACCTATTGAGCTATCCCAACGTTCATCACTCTACTATTGCTGGCCATCATTTCAGCTGTGTCGGCCCTTAGCTCTGGAATTCCCTCCCTAAACCTCTCCGCCTCGTGATCCTTTATAAACTGCAACTCTTTGACCAAGCTTTTGGCCATCTGGCCTATAATCTACATATGTGGTTTGGTGTCACATTTTGTTCCTTAGTGCTCCTGTAAAATGCCTCAGGGCATTTCATTATGTTAAAGATGTTACATAATTTCAAGAACTCTCCCAACTGGCCAATCTCTGCTTTATCATGCAGTATTATTGGTTGTGTTAGGTAATGGGAATCTATACACACATACATACACACACACACACACACACACAGAGGAAATGGAGAAAGTAAATTATTGCAATAAGTTGCAGGGAATTTTTTTAAATCTTGCACTTCCACTAGGGATATTCTACTTACTTTAAATGAACATTTAATTATTATTTAATGACTATCCCAGTTTATTATCATGAGCAGCACGCTGTGGTGACCCTTGTTTAACCCTTGATCTCAGAATTTTCTGTGCAAAATGTCATTCTAGCTTTTAGTCAAAGTTGACAGCATTGTTGAGTAACCAAATCAATTTGAACAACCTCATCCTAAACAAGTCTTATACATAATTCTGATGGGCCAGATATTTTTATCTTGCAGTCCCATGATAATGACACTCAACAGACAAAACTCTGTGTTTCACAGAATACTTGAATGACAAATCTTATCTATAATTTCAAATAACTTAAAAGCTTGCTGTTATAAAGCAGGGTTTGTTGCATGTTATATTTAACCTCCAAGTAATAATGTGTGTGTGCATGTGTGTGTTATATATTTATGTGTATATACATTTCACAAGATCCTAAGTGAGTCATTAATCTACTAAGAGACTAATAGTTGTTGTTTGAGGAAGATTGTTGAAAAACATAATGCTCATTTCCTTGTCCTTACCTGTTTAGTTGTGTGTTTTTTAAATAGTAAACACAGTATTTGAGCCAATTAGATACAAATGTGAATACACTTTCAAATGTGACTGATGTTCCGTGTGCAAGGCTAATTAAATGTACTTGTTCATCTCCTGCTGTGTTACACAGAGCTAAGACCAAGCATAGTCTTCAAGTGGAGTGAGATTAGAGGGAGGGGACTAATTGAATGAGGACATCCATATGTAATTAAGTCCTCATTTTAAAATTGCTTCACATGGGAGCTTTGATATCGACTTCAATTCTAGGCAGAAGATCGTCCAGGATTGCTGCACTTGAAACCATTTAAAAAAGGGTGCAGCCTCCTACGAAAGCAACCTCATGTCAGAAGCAGAGAGAAAACGCAAAGGGTGAAATTGTCCCAGATTTACACTAAGTGTGGTAAAGGGGGTGAAAAAAGACATTTTGCCCGCTGGCTGCAATGGTGGATAGTCACACCATATCGTCCCCTTCCCGCCTCATAAATTATGCAGTTACGGGAAACACACCAGATCACTGGCAGCTGGCCTCTGATTTGCCTGCTATGCCATTACCTTGCTGCTTCCTCACTCTGGGCACCATATTTAAACTGTAGCCGCGCGCACACTTCTCAATGCCTCAGCCCAGGACTGCTCCGGTAAAGACATGGCCTCAAAAGCCAAGAAGAATGGTGCATCTCTTGGATAACGTGGAGACCCACTGCGGCGTCCTCTACCCCCGCTCTGGCAGCAAGAGGCTCATCAGCCTCACCACTCCTGTTTGGGAGGCAGTGGCAGGGGTGGTCAGTGCTAATGCTGCACACAAGAGGTCGGCCATCCAGTGCAGAAAAAAGATGAATGACCTCATTCATGCCACCAGTGTAGGTCAACCATCTCGTCAATCTCAACTCTCACATTCACAAGCGCATCACACATTCACTGACAGCTCATTCACTGCCAGCTCAAGGGAGATCACCACTCACTCTCTCATACACACCCTCACATCTCCATCTGACCTCATCCCCTCTGGAGATCGCCTCCTCATCCCATCCATGGCTCCACTCAGCACACACGCACACCTAAAATCCTTCTCATTTTTCCTGGCATTGCCTTGCTCATACTCGCTCCATCTGTCTTTATGTAGGACAAGATCGCACACAATCCACAGGAGAGGTCATAGACCTGGGGTGGAGCGCCGGACATCAATGCCCTCACTCCATTCGAGAGTCGCACGTTGGAGCTGGTAGGAAAGGACATGAATCGTTCCTGCAGCGATGGTGAGGTTGGTGGCAAGCATCCATGTGAGGATCCTGCACTACATCTTCCCTCTGTCAACACTACTCTGAGTCCACTGTTCAGTGTGTAACGTGGCTGCCAAGCACTAATAATAATATAATAATCTCCACTTTGCCTCCTAGGCACATCTGCCACATTGTTCTCAGGCAACCTTGACCCCGACTCCAGCACCGAGAACACCTCAGATTAGGACCCTGGGGGCAGCACCGTTGAAGAGCCATCACGGCACTCATCCACACTCCACCAGTGCAGCGACACACACCTTGGTGGGACCTAGATGCAGAGCAGCCTCGGGATCACAATCTGGTGAGCACAGCACTCAATCTGTTCCACAGCAAGTGGTGGCCAGGACGTCCTTGGTCGCTGGCACTCCGAGGACTGCTGGAGACAAGGAATCTGCTGAGTCCGAGTCAAATGATGAGTCTCTGGACACAGTCCTCAATCAGTTGTTGGCGCTACAAAGACAATCACGGGAACATAAGGAAGGGAAGTCTGGTGCACTCGCTAGATTGCAAGTGATGGTGGAGGAGTCCGTCTGCCTTCAACCTGAGGTGAGAACGCCAGCATGCCGATGCACCAAGGCCAACACTGGCAAGATGGCGGCTGCCATGGTCCAGTACATCACTCCTGCACTGCTGCACGGGCTGAACTCCATCACTGATACCTTAGTTGGCCTCCAACAGTGTCAACATGAGAGGGGTGCAGGACAGCTCAATCTCACTTATCAAGCTTCCCCTTCTCCTCAAAGAGTCAGCCAGGGGCCGTCAGGCACCCATAGGGAGGAGGATCAGCAGCTCACACCCTGGGGCCATCAACTCAGGTGACTCAGGGAATGGCCGGCTGATTCAGATGCCCTGTTCCTGTGACCCCACCATCTCCAGCTCTAAAGGCCAAGGAGGATGCACCTGGCCACAGCAGGATACCCAAAGCAGGCTGGGGCCCTTCGGGTCTTGGTCCTCCAGAGGACGCATGTCAAAGTCATCACAGACAACAAAGCTTAGCAGTCAGAAGGCTGCCTCCAACTTCACTGTGGATATCGGAGGAGCACCAAGACATAGCGGCAGGGTTAGGAAGGTTAAGAAGCTGTAGCAGCACTGCGCGGGTACAAGTGTTAATCACTTGTACATAATGTTCAGTATTGTAAATAAACTCCCAAGAATATCTCCATGTCTATGGCTCCTTGTTATGATGAGCAGTGTTCGTGTCATTCAGATGTGAAATTTTGGTTCCTGCATAAGATAAAGGCAAGTGTCGCAGCCCAGGGCCTCTTCCCTTTGCAGTGTGTAACCTTCAGAGCAAAGTGATAATCTGGCTTCACAGTCACTGGGCACATCAGTGTTGCCTGCACCTTGACGGTGCATTGCTGCCAGAATGTCATGGGCAGGCGTCAAAGGGTTCCGTCATTCTCTCTGTACGCTCAGAGCACCTCTGAGGTGGGGCTGACCCCACATCTCTTCAGCAGTGTCAGGTGATGGTGTGGTCCTGAAGGGGTCAGGTGCTGAAGGCTAACAAAGGATCAGGTGCACTTAAAGTTTCACAGCTGCATATCTATGAGGTGACCCTGAACACAGAGCGCAAGTGAGCAACCCTCAGTCTGACAGGAGTCAGACATTTACAGAGGCAGTGTGAAGACCTACTGAGTGTCCTCACTGCATGTCATCATCATCCTCCTGGAATCGAGTGACTATTAGGGCCTCCGCTGTGTCTCCATGACAGGACCCTTACCACAGAGTGTTTGTGCGCTGCCATCAGTCAGAAAGGAGTCACATGTTCACAGATGCGATGTGAAGGTCTATGGTGCCTCCTCACTGCATCTCTTCATTATCCTCCACAAATCTTGCAGCTATGAGGGCCTCTTGAGTGCCTGCCTCCTCTGGCCAGTGCGATGGCCTTATTGCCGGCATCCTCACCTTTGAAGACCTCATCACCCTTATTCCCTTCTACGTCCTCCTCATCAGAGGAGATGTGCAGCTCTTCCATCTCCTCCTTAGCCAGATCCTCCCCCTGTTGCAGCACCAGATTGTGTAGCATGCAGTAAACTACAATGATGCATGACATCCGCTGGATGTATTGCAGTGCTCCACCAGACGTGTTGAGGTACCGGAACCTCAATTTTCTCAGCCTTGTTGTACCATCTCTCTGCTGCAGCCTGAGGCTGCCGACTCTCCTGAAAGATGTCAGTGATCTTAGACCCATTAAGGATGTAGGAGTCATGGTGCTCCCTGGGAATCATGTGCAAAGCTGTAGGATGCCTTTGTGGTGGTCGCAGACCAACTGAACATTGAGCAAGTAGAAGCCCTTGCAGTTGATGTAGTTGACTGCTTATTGCCACGGAGATCTAGGTGCCACATGAATGCAGTCAATGGTACCCTGTACATGTGGAAAACCTAAGATCGCTGCAAATCCCAGCGCTCTTGCTTCCTGGCTTGCCTGACCCTGGCTGAAATGCATAAAATTCTGTGCCTTCGTGCGGATGGTGTCCGTGACTTCCTTCATGCACTTGTGGGTGGAGGCTTGTGAGATCCCACACAGATCGTGTATGGAGCCCTGGAAGGAGCCACTGGCATAAAAATTGAGCACCGCGGTCATTTTCACAGCCAGTGGCAGTAAATACCCTCCATGTCCCTTATGCGCCAAATCCTGCATATGTGACTGACCAATTCCCTAGACATGTACAGTCTTCAGCGACACTGGTTCTCAGTCATCTGCAGGAATGAAGAGCGCCATCTATAGACCCTGCATCCGGCAAGGTGCATCTGAGCAGCGGCACTCTGAGGGTGTTCAGCTGCGTGTGCAGGAGACCCTGCCGCACATTCTTCTTAAGCGTGTGCTCCACCCATTGGTGAGCCAGGTTTCTCTGTCGCACTCTTCTTCTTCTTTGCTCCCTGTCAGCCATGAGGCATACCGCTAGATCACGAGGCTCCGTGATCCTGACGTCTTCCTCCTGCTGGATTAAAGAGAGGTCCCAAGGACCTCTCTCTTGGCCCTTTCACAAATGCTGAATAGTGCAAGCCACCACTTGGATGGCCAGTGTGTAGTGCACTTCATGGCACTACATGAAACGCCACCCACCTCCACCCGACTCCACCTGACCGATTGGTGGCAGCTTTGCCCATTGCACTGCATGCTGTGCTCTCAGCTCAGATGCAGGCATTCTCCTAACCCGCACTGCAAGGCTGCACTGTTAGCTTGAACCATGAGGGGCACTGATCCAAAGTTTAATAAAGACATTGCAAGGGGCTTTGAACATCGCCACCCATCATGGGTGCCATGGCCACCTTTTGCAAGGGGATTCTACAACTTGCCCAGTCATTCAATTGTTCTGCAGCCCCATAAAACGCACATTAATTTGCTGTCTACACCCAAAGGCTGAAAGGTTCTGGAGCATTTGGTGGCAGATTCGTGCTTTTGCATTGCTTGAGTGGGCAGAAATGCTTCAGAGCCCCGAGTCCAAGCATATCATTGGAGCTGCTGCTGAACAGTCTTGGCTATGAAAGAGTGCTCACTTTACACAAGCTTTTCCAAGTAAGTGGCCATTTCCCTCACCTACCCCCCCCCCACCCCCCACCACCACACCACCACACCACCACCCCCTGCCTCCCCATTCCCGGCATGTGCTTGTGTACTCCCTTCAGCCTGTGCTGCCTTGCTCCACCTCCACTCCAGTCCCACCCGCTGTTGAGCCCTTGCCCCAGCACCAAACTGAAAGCCGGCTGGGAAAAAGCGATTTGCCTGTGCGCCCGCCCCCCCACTCCTGAATGCGCAGTGCCTCTTCCTTGATGTCCTACAGGCGATCCTTGTGAGCGCTGCTCAAGATTGTGCGCACTCACTTCTGAGCCCCCCTCAAAGTTCAGCTCGCCAGGTGCACACTTTACAGGCACTCGTAAATCATGCTGTTCTGAAGTCACACCAACATGAGAGGTAAATTTGAGGTGGGGGAATGATTCTGGCATGCGGCCACAATGATGAAATGCAAGTGCATTAAAATTAAATTCCCGACATTGGACAGCAGGAAATGTGACCTGCCATTGATGAATGGAGCAGACGAGCGCAAACTGGTTTCACGATAGCATAAAACTGAGTTTTGGCTTTCTTGCCATATTGTCCACTGATGCCCGCCATGATTCCGGCCAAGAAGAAGAAATCTAAAACCATCAACTTGTCCAAAACTCAATCATCCTGAACTATTTGCAGCAGAACTTTCCAGGCACAGATTGGCCTTAGCTGTCAGCTACTTACCCACTGGAACCCTACCAAACACACCAGATGATGAACATGGTCATCTTTGCCTTGAAGGATGAACAAGGAATACAAATTGGTGCTCCTTTCAACCATAATGACACACTGCTAAATAATTTATCTGTGATTATCAAAATGAGGGCTATAACATTGGGCTAACAGAACAAATGTACTTCTCCATGTTCTGACAATGCCAGCACCAGGTTGTAGTATATGATAAAGATAAACACTCCACTGCTCAGGAACGTTAACTATAAAAGGGAACTTTTTGGTTTACCCTTCTTTTGGTGTGTCAGCAGCAGCTCAGTTGGTAGCACTCTTGCCTCTGAGTCAAAAGGTTCTGGGCACAAGTCCTACTGCAGGACTTGAGCATAAAAATCAAGGCTTACACTTCAGTGCACTACTGAAGGAGTGCTACACTGTTGGAGGTGCCGTCTTTCAGATGCGATTTTAAACCAAGGCAACATCTGCTCTCTCAGGTGGTTGGAGAAGATTCATGGCGCTATTCTAAAGAACAGGGGAGTTATTCCTGTTGTCCTGGCCAATATTTATCCCTCAATCAAGACCACAAAAACTGATTATCTAGTCATTATCACATTGCTGTTTATTGGAGTTTGCTGAGCGCAATTGGCTGCCACACTACAACAGTGACTACACTTCAAATGTACTTCATTGGCTGTAAAGTGCTTTGTGATGTCCAGTGATAGAGTGCTGTATAAGTGCAAGCCTTCCTTTGTTCTGCTTTTGCAGGTGTCATATTTTCACTTTGGACTGCCACTTTAATATCAGATTACAAATGTCAGCTTGGCTCATTTGTAGCAATCTTGCCAATGGATCAAAATCTCATAGAGTCAAGCTCTGCCATTTTGGACTTGAAATCATACTCTAGGTTACTCAGCTGGATGTAAAATAAATCCCTCTGTACTATTTGAAGAGGAGCAAGAAAGTTGGTCCAGTGTCCTGGCCAATATGTATCCCTAAATCAATAAAAAAAAAATGTAACTGGTGGTTTATACCATTGCTGTTTGATGGGTCCTGTCGTGCACAAAATGGCTGGTGTTTGCCAATGAAACAACAATGACTACACTTCAGAAGTAAGCCATTGACTATAAAATACTTTAGAATGAGCACATGAAAGGCATTTTATAGTGGAAGTTACTTTTTTCATATGGACAGGCATAAATCACTGGGAACTGGACTGAGATTGTCCAAAGTCATTTTTGTTAACAATCTTGAATTGGCAGAGAATTAAGTCTTCAATTCATTACATCTCAACTAGATTGAAGATTAGAAGATAGTGCTACACCGGGTTTTCCAGTAAAAAATTGTGGAAAATCAACAAGTTAACTCCCATCCTAGCAAGTTTTGAAATAGAATTGAAGAAAGCTCATAGTTTGCTGACTTGCACCAAGAATTGATAATGATAGCCCGTGATTGTTGTAAAAATCAGACTGTTCAGTAATTTTCTGCAGGCAAGAGATTTTGCCACCATAACCAGGTTTAGGTTACATTAAACCCCAGTCCCACACTCTGCAAGCTTTTATAGCACTAGGAATGGCAATAAATTCTACTTTGCCAGTGACAATCATGTCCCATAGGCAAGGATAATTAAAAAGAACAAGGTCAGATGATGGTAAGTTATAGTAAGAGTGGCAACTATGATGAAGAAATAATTAGAGACCCAACAAGAAATCTTCCACCTATTAATGGAGTCTTGAAGAAAGCACTATTAACCATAACATGCATCATGCTGACATGGCCATCTGCTGGTCTTCTCATTGTCTAAGTTAAGCACTTGTTGACCATTTAGGTGAATCGTTGGCCATGGCTTTGGATGTCTCTAAAGCTTTGATTGACGCCTGGTATCATGTACTTCTAAACAATTGTCCTTTCATCTATCTAATTTCTTTTCCGTTTATCTGTACTTAACTTCTGACTCTTCGCATAAATCTGGGTTCTGCAAAGGTTCTATCCTCTTATCCCCTCTGTTCTGTTTCAAATTGATGACCTCAACTCATCATATAACCCTGTTCATTCTTTTGCTGATGATTCACCTAAAATCTCCCACCCCCAGATCTCAGATCATCATTTTATTAGTGCAATGGCTGAATCACTATATCCTGAACTCATCCATGCCTTCAATAGTGCAACAAAAATATTGTTTTTCAATTTTTCATGGAAAAATACTGTAACTGCAGGTCCCACTCATCTAACCAACTATCTGTTACTTTGGATGACGTTATTGTATATCTTTCTTGACCTCGCATTCTTGGTACTAGTGGCTCTTCAAATGTAAAGTAGAACTCCCACATCTGTATTTCAAAAGCTTCTTTCAAGAAGTTTGTTTTATCTTTTGTTCCAAACACTTGTTTTTCCCTCAGCAACTCCATTTTGCAGAAGTCAGAATTGAGAACTTGAATAATGGTACAAAAGCAAAATTTTGCAGAAGCTGAAAATCTGAAATGAAAACAAAAAATTCTGGAAATACTCAGCAGATCAGGCAGCATCTGTGATGAGAAACAGAGTTATGTTTCAGGTCTGTGATTTTTCATCAGACTTTCAACCATGGTGCTTTATTTGCACTTTTGTGCAGGATACTTGAAAGAATGTTTCATCTAATAGAAGATATATGTCGTGTCTCTCTGACTCCCTATCTGATCTCATTAGACTATGGGATCATGCATACATAGAATTGATGATATCAAGTACAGTAATTGAATGGAATGTATCAGCGTTATGACGTGGCAGATGATGTGTGTCAGGTGGACCAAATCTACAAGGGAAACTTGGTCGCATTATCACAACGATTTTGCAATTTGTATTTATTACAAGATGTGTGCACTGAATTCAGAGGTAATAAGTCCACCAAGCCCTTTAGAGATTTTAAAGATTAAATTAAAATATTTATTAACAAAATAAAAGATTTCAATCACATACATAAGACTACAATTACTACAAAAGAACTCATAAAATTCTTAATTAACCAGACCCCCAGTCACATTTCCTTTAAGGCAACAGCCCAAATAGATTTTAGATTTAAAACAAACTCAGCAAGTTAACACAATATCATAGACAGTGGAATTCCAAATGGCTTTTCCCCAACTTCAGTTTAGTTATATAGCAGACTGATGCACAAATACTGGATGCTTCACTAAGGCTATTACACACATTCCTGTTAGATCTTACATGACCTTTTGACACATAGGGCAGGATATTCCCCCTGTCAGGGGCGAAGTTGAATTGCGGGCGTGCATAGGCACGCCTCCGATCGGCGCCCCTGCGGCACCATTTTATGTGGGCAGGCCAATTAAGGCCTGCCCAATGCAACATCCGGAGGGAAGCGCTATGCACTCCCTGTGTGGGTTGGGGGGTGGATTCCCTAAACCCGAGAGTGAGCTCTTTCGTGCATGTGCACGAAAGAGCACATTCATCTCCCTGAGGCTAAGTGCTGTCTCAGGGAGATCGACTGTTCTGTCACAAATATTAAAAATAGAAAAAAAAATTCTTGACGTGTCCCCTCTTGTGACACTGTCACATGAGTTGGGACATGGCTATGATTTTTTTTAAAAACGTTAATAAAATTTTTAAAAACCTACATGAAACCTCATCCCGCCCGTGGATGTGGTTTCATGCTTTTTTTAAATTCCCGCTGGGGCTCCTGGCCTGCCCACAAACCTTAATGTTGGACGGGCAGGTCCATTAATTAGCTAAATGTCTCTGTCAATGGCCTCAATTGGCCATTGACAGGTTGGCGGGCGCACAGCTGATTTTGCTGCACCCCCGTGCACCGGAAAATTTAAATGGGGTGTGATGATGTTGGGAGTTCTGCACGTCATTTTACATGTCGGCGAGCGGGCCCCATCCCCTTGCTCCCTGACGGGAAAATCCTGCCCATAACCTTTCATTCTCCTTTATGTATGTTTCTCTCTTTTCAATATGTAAATTATATTGTTCCACATGTCTTTGAAACTATATTTTCCTTATTATATAAAAACTTTCATGTCGGCACTATATATTGTCAGTTACCTTTGCGAAAAATAAACATATTCCTTAACCTTGCTCATCTGGCTAGTTGTAAACAGACTAAGATCCCTTTGAAATCTGAAAATCCCTTCATTTATCTAAAAATGCAAATTTCTTTCACACCTTACATACTAAGCCAGCATCCATGTTTACTCATTAACATGTCAAGCACCTACCTTCTTTTGATGATTTAAAGCTTGCAGTCCACTTGACTACAAACCATAATTAAATCGCAACTATACTTACCTCCATAAACCTACTTCACGATAAACCAGAAAAATATTATGAAAATTATTATACTTTCATCACACCTTCATGCTTATGAGAAAGTGAACCATCATAATTTAAAAAGACAGCTTCATTTTGTTAACCCATTTTACACTACCTACTATATTTATCTATATACCCAAATTATTACATTACCAGATGCATGCATTAACATAATATCACCTTATGAAAGAGGTCATTTCAGTCCAGTGTCCAGATTTTAAATGTCCAATTTCCCTTTGAGATTTAAACTCTCGACAGGCATCTGCAATTAGATTTTCTCATCCAGCCACATATAAAATTTGTAAGTTAAATGGTTGCAGTAATAAACTCCATCTGAAAAGTCGCCTTGCACTTCGGTTTTGAAATCTGTTCAGAAATTTTAAAGGATTGTGGTCTGCATTAACAATTGTTTCTGATGAATTGTTTGCAACATAAACCTTGAAATGCTGCAATACTAACACCAAACCCAGTCTCCTTTTCAATCGTTGAATATCTTCTCTGTTGTACATTCAACTTTCATGTAAAATACCCTATCGGTTTCTAAACTCCAGTTTCTTCATCTTGCAACAATACAGCACTGGTGCCTATATCACTTGCGTCAACAACCAACTTAAATTGCTTGGCGTAAATAGGTATTGCTAAAACTGGTGTTGTAGTCAATACAGTTTTTAAACTGTCACATGCTTTCTGACACTCCTGTGTCCTTTGAAAATTCTTGTTCTTTATTAATAGTTCAGTCAATGGAGCAACCACATTGCTAAAATTTGGTACAAATTTCCATTAAAACCCATTCATGCCCATAAATCTCAAAACTGTTTTGTTGTAGGCACAGGAAAATCCATGATGGTTTTGACTTTCACACCTCTCGGAACCACCTTACCATTTCTAATTGTATGGTGTAGATATGTAACTTGCGCTTTTGCAAATTCACTTTTAGCCAAGTTAATCATCAAATTAGTTTCTTGAAGTCGATTAAATAATTCTTCCAGATGTTGTAAATGCTCATCCCACGTTTCACTGAAAACTATCAAGTTGGCTATATAAACAGCAGAATTGCGCAATCCTGCAATTACTTTGTCAGTCTTTGAAATGTTGCGGGTGCATTTTCCATACCAAATGGTGTGACTGTAAACTGATATACTCCATCTGTCGTCACAAAAGCCAATATCTCCTTTGCCCTCCCCGATAATGGTACTTGCCTTTCAGCAAGTCAATCTTTGTGATAAATTTTGATTGCCCTGCTTTCTCAATACAATCTTTCAACCATGGTATATAATATGAATCTGCTTTTGTCACTGCATTCACCTTTTGATAATCCACACACAGTCTTTGAGTTCCATCTGGTTTCAGTACCATCACAATAGGTGAACTGCAGTTACTGCAACTGGACTCAATGATATAATTTTGAAGCATGAATTCAATTTCTTTCTGTACTTGTGATAACCTTGCTGGACTTAATCTATAAGGATGTTGCCTTATTGAAAATGAAACTCTTATACTCACATCATGTGTAGCTATATTTGGCCTCCCCAGCTTATTGCCACAAATAGCTTTGTGTGACTGCAAAAGCTTCTCCAGATCACTGACACTTGTCTGGAAAGGTAACTCAATATTACATTTAGCTTTTTAAGTACACTTTTATTATCCAATTTAATTAGAGGAAAATCAGTTTTAGAATCCTTTATTTCTACCCCTTTCTCCTTATCCACCACCACCTCCTATTGAATCTCTTTCCCGTCAAAGTACTTTGTAAGCATATTTACATGACACACCCTCTACTTCTTTCTTCAATCTGAAGTATTTATTAAATACTTTACTTCACTCAGTTTCTTTTCAATCCTGTAAGGCCCACTAAACCTTGCCTTTAACGATTCACCCAGTACTGGTAACAAAACTAACACATTTTCCCCAGCAACAAAACTATGACCTGTGACTCTCCTATCTGCCTTCACTTTCATCACTTGCTGTGGTATCTTTAAATGTTCCCTAGCTAACTTGCATGCTCTGTTCAATCTTTCTCTGAAGTTTGATACATAATCCAGGAGAGTAGTTTCTGAATTTCTCATGAATCATTTTCAGTGGTCCCCTTACCTCATGACCATAGACTAATTCAAAAGGGCTAAACCCACTTGATGCATTAGGAGCATCCCTAATGGCAAATAACAAGAATGGAATTCCTCTATCCCAATCCTGTGGATAGTCTTGACTATAAGCCCTCATCCTGGGTTTTAAAGTTTGATGCCATCTTTCAAAAGTTCCTTGTGATTCAGGCTCGTAAGTTGTTGACTTAAACAGTTTTAACCCCAAACTGTTCATCACTTCCATAAACAGCTGTGACATGAAATTTAAACCTGATATGATTGTATTTTTTTTGGTAAACTATATTGTGTAAAAAAATGTGGTCAGCTCTTCCACACTCTCTTTGCTGTAATATTTCTCAAGAGTAATGCTTCCGGAAACCTTGTAGACACATCTGTTATTGTCAGTGAGTACTGATTTCCACTTTTAATCTTAGAGAGGGGTCCTACACAATCAGTCATGACCCTAGTAAAAGGTTCCTCAAATGCTTGAATTGGAATTAAAGGTGCCAGCTTAATCACTGATTGTGGTTTCCCTATCACCTGACATGTGTGACCTATTCTACAGAAATTGACTACATCTTTATGCAATCCAGGCCAGTAAAAATGTTTTTGTATTTTGCCTGTGTCTTTCTAATTCCTAAATGTCCCCCTATTGGAATTTCTTGTCTTGTTGGTATTGTCTTTCTCTTTCCTTCTCCCTTTCCTCCATTGCTAACTGTTCCCTCTGGAGGTCAAGTTTTCACATTTCTACTTCTCTTTGAAATACTCTCTCCTTTTCTATTTCTTTCTCTTTCTTTCTCTGCCCTATATTTTTCTGTTGCCTCTAGTTCAAGTTTTTTTTTCATTTCCATTGCTTGCTTAAATTCAAGCTTCTTCATTTGTAACTGAAGTCTCACCACCTCCAGGTGTGACTCACTAGTGTCAGGCATCACTTCCAACTTCAAATGCTGTGCTATCACTTCAACTATGTCTGATTACTTTGCCCCTACAGGTAATCTTAACCACAACTTATCAGCCAATACTGTTAACTTACCCTTAGATACTTCTTGTAACCCAATCAGAGTTATATCGTCTACTTCCAAAAATATTTTAGCCATGGATGCAGCCATCTTTGTGGTCTCATCACTTTAAAATCCCTCACACCAACTCCTGAATTCATTGTGCCTCTCATACTTGTAACCTTAAGATTCACCAACTCCAAACCAAACAATGAATTTCAAATGTCTTGCAAAGAGCCCCGAGTTTGTTCTGATGTGGCAGAAGATGTGTGCCAGGTGAACTAAATCCACAAGGGAAACTTGCAATTCATATTTATTATGAGATGTATGCAATGAATTCAGAAGTAATAAGTCCACCAAGCTCTTTAGAGATTCTAAAAATTAAACTGAAATATTTATTAACAAAATAAAAGATTTCAAGCACAGCCATAAGCCCACAATTACTACTATAAGAACTCCTAATATTCCTAATTAACCTGACCCCAGTTACAACAGTCCAAAATAGATTTTAGGTTTAAAACAAACTCAGCAAGTTAACACAATACCCTGGACAGTGGAATTCCAAATGGCTTGTCCCTAACTTCAGTTTAGTTACATAGCAGACTTATGCACAAATGCGGGAGGTTTCATTAAGGCTATTTCACACACTCCTTTTAGATCTTACATGGCTTTCCGACACATGACCTTTTATTCTCCTTTATATATGCTTCTCTCTTTTCAGTATGTAAATTCTATTGTTCCGTATGTCTTTGAAACTGTATCTTCCTCATAATATAAAAGCTTTTATGTTGCCACTATACACTGTCAGTAACCTTTGGGAAAAATAAACACATTCCTTAGCCTTGCTTATCTAGCTAGTTGTAAACAGACTAAGATCCCTTTGAAATCCAAATATCTCTCCATTTATTTAAAAATGCAAATTCCCTTCACACCTTACGTACTAAGCCAGCATCTATGTTTACTCGTTAGCATGTCAGTCACCTAGCTTCTTTTGATGATTTAAAGCTTGCAGCCTACTTGACTTTAAAATGTAATTAAATCACACACAGACCCAAATATACTTACCCCCATAAACCTACTTCATTATAAACCAGAAAAATATTATGAAAATTATTATACTTTCACCGCATTCAGTTGTGTCCTTTTTATATTTTTGGTGTGAAAGAAAAGTGCTATTTATATGGTGACTCTCAGCTCCTGAAGACGGCAACAAACTACTTCTTAAGAAAAAAACAAAATACTGTGGATGCTGGAACTCTGAAATAAAATCAGAAAATGCTGGAAAAACTCAGCAGGTCTGACAGCATCTATGGAGAGAGAAACAGAGTTAACATTTTGAGTCCATATGACTTCTTCAGAGCTAAGTGTTCCATAAGTGTCATCACTATTGTTTTCTAACCAAAAATTAAATTGTGCATTATTTCTGCTAGTTATCCAAGCTCTAACTGGGTTTTTTTAAGCATTTGACAAGTAACCCCAGAATAAAGTCATATCTTAATCCATTTTCCTTAAATTTTCCCCATTTTTACAATTAATGGATCCGTGCAGCTGCTTTTAGATTGCTGTTTATTCTTGGCATTAAATATATAAAATTAAACCTTTATATACCTCAAGAACAAACAGAACAGCGCTTGGTAGAATGCCTCCTTCCTTAGATGTTTTACTTCCCAATTCTGCTGCCTGAAAATCTAAAGAAATTGGATCATAAATGTTCATTTGGAAAATTCACATGGTTTCAGGATTATTATAATGAAGTGGTAATCAGCAGAATATCCTTTTGTTAGTTGTATATTAATTGTGTTTAATTGTATGCAGATGGTGGTCATTGTAAAGAGATACAAACTGTAACTGTAGTTGTTGAGTTAGGAGACCCATGATTGTAATGTATAATTCTGTAAACAAATGCTTATAAAAGTTTGTAAAGTTTGGCTCCATTCCTATCCTTCATCAACTGGATTCCTGAAGTATAGCATGGTAGCTGGCAGAGAATTGGTTCCCTAAGGGTAAATGTTGGACACTAATAAATAAATTTATCAGAACACTGAAATCCTAGTGGCCGTTATGGAAAATGGCAGAAAGCAAATAAAAATTGTTGGGCTATGATTATCCTCCAGTATTCTCAGAGCCTGAACTGCCTGATCAATGAAAGAATGAAAGTATATGTGGACATGGATTATGTCTCTATCAAAGAAGAAATAACGTATGACCTTGGGATTGTTGCTTCCTACCAGAAGTGAAGTATTTTGTGGGATGGATGCCTGTCAGTTCAATAGTGATGAAGTTTGGACCTTTTAGAGGTCTTGGATGAATCTACATGAAAAATGATCTGTTAAATGTCTCTAAGGTATGATCAGATTTTGATAGATTTCAGAAAACAGATGGTCATTCCATGGAGGAATATGTTATGGACTTGAGCAGACTGTATAAAAGATAAACAAAATTCAATTTATAAATCCCTAGATCTGTACTATTGGATTGTGCCAAGATTTCTCAGATGGACAAGCTACTGGTTCTAACTTGTGTCCGGTTCTCTAGGAGGGAAATCCTATTGGATCAGATGTCTCTTGCCTTGAAAAAATTCTTAGGGAAACAGTCATTTCTTTTAGCCTCCATGGAGCAAATGGAACTCTCTGAGATGAAACAAAGTATAGAGAATTCAATGATTTCAAGATTTCAAAATAGTCCAGATACCAGACTAAGGTGTCAATACAATGGAAGGATTAAGGGCAGGCAGAATGAAGATAAAATCACCTTTAGCAGACCTGGCTATTACAGCAGGAGACAAAATTAGAACAACAATAATAGGTGAATTAATCCCAGGAATTGCTGAGGAACAATTAATGGGTGCTTCAAATGTGGCTCAAAGTATCATGATGTAGTGAATTGCCGAAGTGGAGAAGCAGGATTCTTTAATTGATACATGATGAAGAGAGTTCTGAGGAAGAAGATAGAGACAGTGACAAATCTGAACAGATGATACCAGTCACATGGAGTTTTAGTCCTATGATAAATGTGTTAGTTGTGTATTTCATTAAATGTGTAGTATTAGATAGTGCTTGCACCTCAGCAGTATTTGGGACAGGTTAGTTAAAATGTTATAGTGGACTCTTGCATAGCTGGAAAAGTAATCTTGCATTTTTTTTTCTCTTTTGGCCACGTATTCACAGGAGTGTAGACCAATCCACATAAAAGCATCTCTGCATCACTTTGATATTTTTCAGAGAGAGGTGTTTCTGAAACTGCCCAGAGTCAGAAGAAAGCTATGAAAATTAAGCAAATGTGTCAATGGCTTGATTGATGTTTTCAGGGCATTTTTTGGTGCGATTGGTTTTGCTGAAAATACACCAGTGTATTTGAATTCTCTATATTTAAAGACCAGCTTTTCAGTGGCCTTTTTTGATTATTTTCTGTACCTCTCCATATATATTTTAATCATCTAAGAACCCTTATGTCAATCGCCACTATTTCTAACTTTTCACCATTTAGAAATTATTCCCATTGGTCCGTCTGTGTGGCAAAAAAGGCCCCCTGGGCTGGACTGGAATACTGAGCAGAAATTCAAGTCATTTCTCACTGGGCTCCTGAAGGAGAGGAAAACTTTTTAAAAAATCCTCTCCTCCCGCACTTACACTGGGTGTTGGTGATGGTGGCTGTTACAAAACTATCATATTTTTCGCAATATCATTGTGGGTTATTGTAAAGTAGGCTTATGTTTATGTGTGTGTGGCTGATTTAATTAAGTTAGAGACAGATAGACTGCAAGGTTGAAATTATCAAAAGGGTTAGGTGTAGAAAGGGCATTTGAAATGCTAGTTAGTAAGCTAGGGTAAAATCAGCAGATAGGGCGTGAATTAAATTTGCATTTTAAGACAAGTGGAGAGGTGTTTGGCTTTCAAAGAGGCATGGTAAGATGTTTACAACTAACAAGATAGATAAGGCAGGTTATTATGTTGATTTTTCCCATAAGTGCTGCCCATAATGACAACATAGAAAATTTTCTATATCATGGGAAAAGTTAATCCCAAAGACAGGGGGGAACAATGGGATTTACAGATTAAAGAGGAAGACATATTTTAAAGGATTGGAAGGCTATGGGTGTGTGGCTATGTAACATCTGAAAGGTACACCGTGTGAAACAGACTTCGGGAAAAGCCTCTAGCCATTTTACAGAAGTCTGCTGTTCCAGTAAGTAAAGTTGTGTTAAAAGCCTTTGGCATTCCACTGTCAAGAATGGGTGCTTCTAGTAACCTTGCTGGATTGTCTCTATAAATTTAAAATCTCTTTTGGACTGATGCCTTAAAGGGGTGTGTAGTTGGGAGTCTGGTTAACTAGGAACTTTGGGAATTGTTATAATATTAAATAACCGTGTAATTGTAGTCTTGTGTATGTGTTTTAATCTTTTCTTTTGTTAATAAATGTTTTAATTTAATTTTTAAAATCTCTAACGGTGTTAGTGGACTCATTATTTCTGAATTCAGTGCACAAATCTTCCAGTAATAAACACAGATTGCAAAAGCATTGTGATAGCGTGGCCAAATTTCCCTTGTGGATTTGATCAGCCTGGCAAATACCACCTGCCATATCCTAACAGTGGCATATCCTTCTGATAATGAAGATAACCACAGCCAGCCTTAACATCAATGGCACAGTACAGGTTTCAAAATTTCTCAATCCTCAGGGATGGGAAGTATGCTGTGTGCTTCCTGCAGGAAATCCACATCATTCCAGGAGATAAAACCACATGGCTCCTGGAGTGGCAAGGGGAGGCCTACATGAGTCACCTGGCCTCAAAATTTAGCAGGTGGCTATCTTATTGGCACCACATTTTCAGCCAGAGATCTTAGGGGTCAAGGAGCCTGTGCCAGGCTGATTGCTGTACCACTTTGTGAATGCGTATAACCCCTGTGTATACCGCAGCAAGTGAGCTTCTTTGATGAAATGTCCACTCACCTTAATTCCTTCAATGAAAGCAAGTGCATTTTCCTCAGAGGAGATTTCAGTGCACCGCTGAGGAGGCGGTGCCCTGCGCCACTCAGCATCGATGCGGAATTTGAAGGTCCCGATCAGGTCCTTCAACTTGGTGGCTATCTGGCAGAATCTCCATCCTGACTCCCAACATCTTAATTTTTGGGAGGCCTGGAGTCAGAGCACCCAGAGTTGACCCCTTTATTACTTCTAAGGCGTTTGTGTCCTGCATTGTGGCGGCCTCTGTGCAGCAAATGCCATGCACAGACCGCCGTCTGGTATGGGTGGAACTCGTTCCATCCTGACTGCAATATCTTCACTTTTCTAAGGCCTGGAGTCGGAGCATCCAGAATCGATGCCATTTATATTTCTAATGTGTTCGTGGCCTGCATTCTGGTTGACTCTGTGCAGCGGACCACCATCTGGTGTGGGCGGAACTTGTTCCGTTCTGCGCTCAGCTGGGGTCTGCATACTGGCACTTAAATAAACTGCTGCTGGGGAATGAGCGGTTCCTGGACTCGTTCTGTCACTTCTGGGCCGCTGGCGAAGGAAGGAGGGAAACTTCCCCTCCTAGAGGCTATAGTGGGATGTGGGCAAGACTTGCGTCCATGTTTTCTGTCAGGAGTGCGTGAAGGGGTCAACAAAAAGTCGGAAATCCAGGATCAAGGAATTTGAGATGGAGGTGTTTGACTTGGAGACACACTTGATTAGCCCAATGAGGACCCAGCCTTGTGGACAGTGTACGAAGAGAAGAACGACACGCTGAGGGACCTGTAACTTGGTGGGTCCCAAGGTATGTACATGAGGTCACGAATCTGGTTCCTGCAGGACCTGGACGATGGCTCCCCTTTCTTCTACTCACTGGAAAAAAGGCAGGGTGTCCGTAAGCAGTTCCTTACGCTGCTGGCTGACGACAGATGCCTTGCTCGGATCTGGAGGGAGTGAGAGCTCAAACCAGAGCATACTATTCTGCTCTGTTCTTTCCGGATCCGTCTAGCGAGGATGCTTGCAGTGTTTTGTGGGAGGACCTACCGCAGATTGGCCCGGGGGGCCACCGGGAAGCTTGATGCTCTGTCAACACTAGAGGAGCTGACCGAAGCGCTCAATAGCCTCTCCAGGGGCATGTTCCCAGGGCTGGATGGACCGACCATTGAGTTCTTCAGGGCATTCTGGGACGTCCTGGGGAATGACTGCGCGCCTGTGGGAAGAGTATCACGACTGGGAAGATGTCTTTCTCATAGCACAGGGCCGTTGTTAGCCCCGCCGGTGAAGAGGGGGCAATCTTCCCCCTTCCTAAGAACTGGTGCCTGGTCTCCCTGCTCAGCACAGAAAATAAAATCTTTGCCAGGGTGATGGCTTCACTCCACACGATCCACCCTGACCAGACCATTTATGACAGTATCCATCTGGTCCAGGACCTGATCCACCATTTCCAGAGGATTGGCCTGTCGAGTGCCTTCCTTTCCCTAGTTCAGGAGAAGGCATTCGACAGGGTGGATCATGAATATCTAATCGGGACTCTGTGAGCTCTCTGGTTCAGAATGCATTTTGTTGCCCGAATCCGACTTCTGTATACTACCGCAGAGTGTCAAATTAAGATTAATGGGTCCTTGATGGCGCCCCTTCGTGTGGGGAGGGGCGTGTGTTAGGGCTGCCCCATGTCTGGTCAGTTATATTCTCTTTGCAGAGGAGGTTGTCGGGATTGGCTCTGCTCGGGCTGGGCATGAGGATAGTCCTTTCGGCCTCTGCTGATGACGTGCGGAGGATGCGAGATTGTCAAAAAATCTACTCTGAAAATGTCCTCCGCTAGGTTCAGCTGGGACAAATGTTCTGGACTCTTAGTTGATCAGCGGCAGATGGACTCCCAACCAGAGGAGCTCAGGCCTTTTGCCTGGAGTGCCACCAATCCCCTCTACCTGGGAGTCCATCTTAGTCCTGCTGAGGGATCCTGACCAGCGAACTGGGAAGAGCTGGAAACCAAAGTCACCACTTGCCTAGGGGCCTGGACAGGACTTCTCTGAGTGCTGTCCTACCGGTGTTGAGTGTTGGTTATAAACTGACTGATCGCCGCCATGCCGTGATATCAACTGGTCACTTTGATCCCTCCCCTGGACTTTGTCACAAAAGTACAGAAGAGGCTCAATGACTTCTTCTGGGACAAATGGACACACTGGGTTGCTTCTAAGGTTCTGTATCTTGCACTTAGGGAGGGCAGTCAGTCATTGGTGTGGTGACTTTCCATATCCAGACCCTGCAGCAATACCTCTATGTTGAGCCCCCTCCCCAATGGAGTGCCCTGGCGATGTATTTCTTCCGCCAGGGTGCATGGCCTTAACCATGACCTGCAGCTCCTGTTTATAGACCTGGGAGGTCTTCATGCCTCCTTACAGGAGTTACCTGTCTTCTATAGAGAACAGATCAAGGTTTGGAACATGTCGGAGTTCCCTTCCATCAGGAGTAGTGGCTATCATCAGAGCTACTGCTCAGAAATCCACACCTCCTTCAATATGGATTCCAATGGCAGAAGAGAGGGCTCAGGGTGACCAGAGTCGGGGACATGGTGGATGGAGAGGAGCGGGCTGTGTGATGCTGCAACAGCCTGTCAGGTTTGCGTCTATTGATGACCAGATTGTGGCCAAAGCCACCCACAGCCTGAAAATGGTGGTGCTCGGACCTGATGAAACTCGTGGCGTCAAGGCAACTTAAGCATGTGGTGGATTTTCGTCTGAACTGACCCGTTTGGACAGAATTTCACATTGGTCCTGCATCCCAACACCTTCCTCGGGAGTCGCAACCCCACAATTTGAGCCATCTCACAGAAATTCCCTCCATGCCTTCCCAGTTGGCGCTGAGGGGTTTCCTGTATGGTCTGCTGCTGCACACATTCCACTTCCTTGCCTTCCTGCACCATCAGGACACGCCGTGGCATTCTGGCCTGCCTCCTGGTGGTGGGGGATGTCCCAAGCGGAGAGCTCTCTACGTGGGAATCCTCCCTTTTTCCATCAGGGTCCTGGTGTGGAGGGTGTTGTGTGCGGTAGTACCATGCAATTGTGGGTTAAGGTGGTTCAAGGACTCCCAGGCTGCATGTGTTCTCTGGAGCCAATGGCAGTTTGTGTTCCATGTTTATGTAAGCTGCAGCCCCTTTTTAGTTATTTGAAGGGGCTGTTCCTCAATTTTTGGTTGCACTTCAGCCCCAGACTCCTGATCTTTGCCACCTGGTGCGGAGAGGGGCAGAGAAGGAGGAGGACCTCCTCTTAAGCCTGCTCCTGGGCCTGGCCACGGTGGCCATCAACAGGTCCAGGCAGCAGGCGGTTGAAGGGGTCGTCTGACTCGACTGTCCGCCCCTCTACCGTGGCTATGTTTGTGGCTGGGTGGCCCTGAAGGGGTAGCATGTGGTGTCTGCTGGTACGCTTGAGACCTTCCGTGACCAGTGGATGCCATGGGGGCTGAGGTGCATCGTCACCCCTGGAAATGATATTTTGGTTTATTTAGTTAAGTTTCCTTTAACGTTTTGAGTTATGTTACAATGTCCTACTGGGCGCTGTCACTCCCTCTCATTTATTGATTTTTGCTTTACTAAAAGAGTATAAATAAGGGATACCCCTTAAAGGAGCTTTTAATTAGTTAATTAGTTTATTTGTTTTATTGATTTAAAAAGAGCATATAAATAGGGGGTGGCTGGGACACTGGGTGTGCAGAGGGAGAGCTGTGAGACCGAACAAGTCAATAAACTCTCGATAAAGAAAAGCTGTTTGTCTTGGTTTTGGCTTCACCAATGGGCTTGGATCTTGTTAATATGCAATACCGATTGCTGAATTGAAAATATGTTTTAAAAATATTGGCACCTTATTTTATATATTAACTGGATTGTAAAGTGAATAGATTGCCTTGATGTATCAAGGCTCAAATAAGTCACTGGCATGCTGTTTGGGCTGCAGTGGAGTGCTTAAGTTGGAGTTTGGTGACTGAGGGCGTTTGGTGAGGGGGGGAATGAGGTGATCCTTTGTGTACCGTGAGAATGGTCTGGTAAGTATTTACTACTTTTATCGCTTATAGTTTTTAAGGTCTTATTTTGTGGTTCATGGTTTGTAAGGGCTATATCCTGTAACAGCGAGGAGCAGGGAAGAAGGGCCCTAGAGTTATTGATATTATTTGATATTAAGTATCTTCCAAAAGATTTCGTTTAATTTAAAGGGGTAAGTCATGGCAGGAGAGCTCAAAGCTGTGGTGTGCTCTTCCTGCTCTATGTGGGAAGCAGGAACATTTCCAGTGTCCAGGCCAACATGTGTACGGGAATTGTCTCCAGCTGCAGCTCTGGGAAGCCCAGGTTTCGGAGCTGGAGCGGCAGTTGGGGACACTGTGGAGCATCCGTGAGGTGGAGCGTATTGTGGATAGCATGTAAAGAGAGGCAGTCACACAGCAGGCTAAGAGTCCACAGGCAAGAAGGAAATATATGACCACCAGGCAGAGCAAGAGGATTAGGCAGGTAGTGCAGGAATCTCCTGTGGCTATTCCCCTTTGGGGGGAATGGCCCCACAGGGGAAAACAGCAACAACCAAATTTATTGCACCATGGTTGGCTCTGCTGCACAGGGGAGGAGTAAAAAGAATGGGAATGCAATAGTTATGGGGGATTCAATTGTAAGTGGAATAGATAGGTGTTTCTGTGGCCGCAACTGAGACTCCAGGATGTATGTTGCCTCCCTGGTGCTAGGATCAAGGATGTCTCAGAGCGGCTACAGGACATCTGAAGGGGGAGGGTGAACAGCCAGTGATCATGGTACACATTGGTACAAACAACATAGGTAAAAAAAAAAGGGAGGAGGCCCTAAAAGCAGAATATAGGGAGTTAGGAAGTAAGTTGAAAAGTAGGACCTTAAAGGTAGTGATCTCAGGATCACATGCAAGTCAGAATAGAAATAGCAGGATATATCGGATGAATACGTGGCTGAAGAGGTGGTGGGATGGGGAGGGTTTCAGATTCCTGGGATATTGGGACCGGTTCTGGGAGGTGGGACCAGTATAAACTGGACGGGTTACACCTGGGCAGGACCGGGACTGATGTCCTAGGGGGAATATTTGCTAGAGTGGTTGGGGAGGGTTTAAACTAAAATGGCAGGGGGATGGGAACCAAGGAGTCAGAGGAGGACGAATCAAGGACAAGAACAAAAGACAAAAAAGGGTACAAGAAAAGTGATAGGCAGAGAAATCAAGGGCAAGAATCAAACAGGGCCTCAGTGAAAAATAGTGGGAACAGGACAAGTAATGTTAAAAAGACAAACCTTAAGGTTTTGTGCCTCAACGCGAGAAGCATTTGCAACAAGTCGATGAATTAACCGCGCAAATAGATGGAAACAGGTATGATGTAGTCAGGATTACGAAGAAATGGCTGCAGAGTGACCAGGGATGGGAACTGAACATCCAGCGGTATTCAGTATTTAGGAAGGACAGACAAAAAGGAAAAGGCGGTGGAGTTGGATTGCTGGTTAAAGAGGAAATTAGCGCAAAAGTGAGGAAAGATATTAGCTCCAACGATGTGGAATCTGTATGGGGAGAGCTGAGAAACACTAAGGGACAAAAAATGTTAGTGGGCGTTGTATATAGACCCCCTAACTGTCGTGGTGATGTCGGGAATGGTATTAAACAAGAAATTAGAGTCGCGTGCAATAAAGGAACATCTGTAATTATGGGCGACTTTAATCTGTAAATAGATTGGGAAAATCAAATTAGTAACAATACTGTAGAGGAGGAATTCCTGGAGTGCATATGGGATGGTTTTCTGGACCTATACGTTGAGGAACCAACTAGAGAGCAGGCCATCCTAGAGTGCGTATTGTGTAATGAGAATAATTGGCAATCTAGTTGTGTGCAAAACCCCTTGGGGATGAGTGACCATAATATGAGAATTCTTCATCAAGATGGAGAGTGACGTAGTTGATTCTGAGACTAGGGTCCTGAATCTTAATAAAGAAAACTACGATGGTATGAGGCGTGAGTTGGCTATGATGGATTGGGAAACGTTAGTTAAAGGGATGACAGTGGATAGGCAATGGCAAACTTTCAAAGAGCGCATGGGTGAACTGTAGCAATTGTTTATTCCTGTCTGGCGCAAAAGTAAAACAGGAAAGGTGGCCAAACCATGGCTTACAAGGGAAATTAGAGATAGTATTAGATCTAAGGAAGAGGCTACAAATTGGCCAGAAAAAGCAACAGACCTGAGGATTGGGAGCAGTGTAGAATTCGGCAAAGGAGGACCAAGGGATTGATTAAGAAGGGGAAAATAGAACACGAGAGTAAGCTTGCAGGGAACATAAAAACTGACTGTAAAAGTCTCTTTAGGTATGCAAAGAGAAAAAGATTGGTGAAGACAAATATAGGTCCCTTACAGTCAGAAACAGGGGAATTTATAACGGGGAACAAAGAAATGGCTGACCAACTAAATACATACTTTGGTTCTGTCTTCACAAAGGAAAACACAAATAACATACCAGAAATGTTGGGGAACACGGGGTTTAGTGACAGGGAGGAACTGAAAGAGATCAATATTAGTAGGGAAATGGTGTTGGGGAAATTGATGGGATTGAAGGCTGATAAATCCCCAGAGCCTGATAATCTACATCCCAGAGTACTTAAGGAAGTGGCACTAGAAATTGTGGATGCATTGATGGTCATCTTCCAAGATTCTATAGACTCTGGAACAGTTCCCACAGATTGGAGGGTAGCTAATGTAACCCCACTATTTAAAAAGGGAGGTAGAGAGAAAACAGGGAATTCTAGAGCAGTCAGCTTGACGTCGCTAGTGGGGAAAATTCTAGAGTCCATTATAAAAGATTTAACAGCTGAGCACTTGGAAACAGTGGCAGAATCGGACAGAGTCAGCATGGAATTACAAGAAGGAAATCATGCTTGACAAATCTACTGGAATTTTTTGAGAATGTAACTAGGAGAGTTGATGAGGGGGAGCCAGTGGTTGTGGTTTATTTGGACTTTCAGAAGGCTTGCTACAAAGTCCCATAAGAGATTAGCGTGTAAAATTAAAGCGCATGGGATTGGGGGTAGTGTATTGAGATGGATAGAAAACTGGTTGGCAGACAGGAAACAAAGAGTAGGAATAACGGGTCTTTTTCCTAATGGCAGGCAATGACAAGAGGGGTACCGCAGGAATCGGTGCTGGGACCCCAGCTATTCACAATACATATTAATGATTTAGTTGAGGGAACTAAATGTAATATCTCCAAATTTGCAGATGACACAAAGCTGAGTGTGAGCTGTGAGGAGGATGCTGAGATGCATCAGCGTGATTTGGACAAGCTCAGTGAGTGGGCAAATGCATGGCAGATGCAGTATAAAGTGGATAAATGTGAGATTATCCACTTTGGTAGCAAAAACAGGAAGGCAGATTATTATCTGAATGGCTATAAATTGAGAGAGGGGAATGTGCAATGAGACTTGGGTGTCCTCGTACACCAGTCACTGAAGGTAAGCATGCAGGTGCAGCAAGTGGTAAAGAAGGAAAATGGTATTGACAAGGAAGTATTCAATGAATGGCATGACATTAGGAAGTTCTGAGGAACAAAGGGGCTTTGGCGTGTGTGTCCATAGATCTCTGAAGGCGGAGGGGCATGTTAGTGGGGTGGTGAAAAAGGCATATGGGACACTTGCCTTTATCAATTGAGGCATAGGTCACAAAAGTGGGGAGGTCATGTTGGAGTTGTATAGAATCTTGGTGAGGCCACAGCTGGAGTACTGTGTGCAGTTCTGGTCGCCACATTATAGGAAGGATGTGATTGCACTGGAGGGGGTGCAAAGGAGATTCACCAGGATATTGACTGGAGTGAAACATTTAAGTTATGAAGAGAGGTTGGATAGACTTGGGTTGTTTTCGTTGGAGCAGAGAAGACTGAAGGGCGACCTGATCGAGGTGTACAAGATTATGAGGGGTATGGACAGGGTGGATAGGGAGCAGCTGTTCCCTTTAGTTGAAAGGTCAGTCACAAGGGGACATAAATTCATGGTGAGGGGCAGGAGGTTTAGGGGGGATGTGAGGAAAAAGCTTTTTACCCAGAGGGTGGTGACGGTCTGGAATGCATTGCGTGGGAGGGCGGTGGAGGCGGATTGCTTCACACCCTTTAAAAAGTACCTGGATGAACACTTGGCACGTCATAACATACAAGGATATGGGCCAAGTGCTGGTAAATGGGATTAGGTAGGTAGGTCAGGTGTTTCTCACATGTTGCTGCAGACTTGATGGGCCGAAGGGCCTCTTCTGCACAGAGAGATTCTGTGATTCTGGTATGCTGGCCTTCGTAGCGAGAGGATTCGAGTACAGGAGCAGGGATGTCTTGCTGCAATTATACTGGGCCTTGGTGAGACTACACCTGGAATAATGTGCGCGGTTTTGGTCTCCTTATCTGTGGAAGGATGTTCTTGTTATAGAGGGAGTGCAGCGAAACTTTACCAGACTGATTCCTGGGATGGCGGGACTGACATATGAGGAGAGATTGATTCGGTTCGGATTATATTCGCTGGAGTTCAGAAGAATAGGGGGGATCTCATAGAAACCTATAAAACCCCACTAACATTTTTTGCTCCTTAATGTTTCTCAGATTCCACATCGTTGGAGCTAATATCTGTCCCCACTATTGCGTTAATTTCCTCTTTAACCAGCAATGCAACTCTACCACCTTTTCCTTTTTGTCTATCCTTCCTAAATACTAAATAACCCTGGATGTTCAGTTCCCATCCCTGGTCACCCTGCAGCCATGTCTTCGTAATCCTGACTATATCATACCTGTTTCCATCTATTTGCGCGGTTAATTCATCGACTTGTTGTGAATGCTTCTCGCGTTAAGGCACAAAGCCTTAAGGCTTGTCTTTTTAACATTACTTGTCCCGTTCCCACTATTTTTCACTGAGGCCCTGTTTGATTCTTGCCCTTGATTTCTCTGCCTATCACTTTTCTTATTCCCCTTTCTGTCTTTTGTTTTTGTCCTTAATTTCCCATTGTCTGACTCCTTGCATACGTTCCCATCCCCCTGCCATTTTAGTTTACCAACCACTCTAGCAAATATTCCCCCTAGCACATCAGCCCTGGTCCTGCTCAGGTGTAACCCATCCAGTTTGTACTGGTCCCACCTCCCCCAGAACCGGTCCCAATATCCAGGAATCTGAAAACCTCCCCCTCACACCACCTCTTCAGCCATATATTCATCTGATATATCCTGCTATTTCTACTCTGACTTGCACGTGGCACTGGTAGTAATCCTGAGATCACTACCTTTGAGGCCCTACTTTTCAACTTACTTCCTAACTCCCTATATTCTGCTTTTAGGGCCTCCTCCCTTTTTTTTTACCTATGTTGTTTGTACCAATGTGTACCATGATCACTGGCTGTTCACCCTCCCCCTTCAGATGTCCTGTAGCCGCTCTGAGACATCCTTGATCCTAGCACCAGGGAGGCAACATACATCCTGGAGTCTCAGTTGCGGCCACAGAAACACCTATCTATTCCACTTACAATTGAATCCCCCATAACTATTGCATTCCCACACTTCTTACTCCTTCCCTGTGCAGCAGAGCCAACTGTGGTGCAACGAATTTGGCTGTTGCTGATTTGCTCTTAGTGGCGATTCCCCCCAAGGGGAATAGCCACAGGAGATTCCTGCACTGCCTGCCTAGTCCTCTTGCTCTGCCTGGTGGTCACACATTCCATTCCTGCCTGTGGACTCTAAGCCTGCGGTGTGACCACCTCTCTATACATGCTATTCACGATACTCTCCACCTCGTGGATGCTCCATAGTGTCCCCAACTGCTGCTCCAGCTCCAAACCCAGGCAACCCGGAGCTGCAGCTGGAGACACTTCCCACATACATGCTGGCCCCGAGCAATGGAAATGTTCTTGGCTTCCCACATGGAGCAGGAGGAGCACACCATGGCTTTGAGCTCTCCTGACATGACTTACCCCTTTAAATTAAATTAAACCCTTTGGAAGATACTTAATATCAAATAATATCAATTACTCTAGGGCCCTTTTTCCCTCTTCCTTGTTGTTACAAACTATGAACCACAAAATAATACCTTAAAAACTATAAGCGATAAAAGTAGTGAATAATTACCTGACCGTACTCATGGTACTCAAAGGATCACCTCATTCCCTCCTCACCGACCTCCCTCAGGGACCGAACTCCAACTTAAGCACTCTACTGCAGCCCAAAGCAACACTCCAGTGCAGATAAAGTTAACACTGTAAGATGGCCTGTTTTTATGGTCTCTGAATCTAGCCTCTGAAAACCTGTTTAAGCCAGTTATCTAACTAACTAGTTGTAGCTGCAAGCAGAGCCTGTATAAACCCTGTTTTAAAGCTGGCCTAAAACTCACCTTCTTCCACCCTAAACAACAACCTTTAGTTAATTACGAAATTAAAGAAAGACTTGACTTTAGCTAAAAATTAACCCTTAAATTCCCTCAGTCACCAAACTCCAACTTAAGCACTCTACTGCAGCCCAAAGCAACACTCCAGTGCAGACAAAAATGCCATCTGTGTGTCAAAGTAATACCAATGGAAGCAAAAGATATTTGGAAAAGCTTATATTGTTTTATTTTCATTCTAATGTCAATTTTTGATATTTTTTCATGTAATCGTAATTACAGGAATACTGAGGCCAGCTTTAATGTTCCTTACTGCCAACAGCACAGACAAGGAATGAAGATTGGGATTACATGTGCTCTGCATTTCTTTGTCCCAGAGCACTATGTACTGTACTCATTATTATAGCAATACTACAAATTGACTTCTTAAGTATTCCTAATTACTATGACCTATGCATATTATGCAATTGACTATTATAAATTCTGAAGGAACTGATGATCTATGTGATATCTTGTCATTTTAATAAACATTCTTAATCTATTTTCTACATATATTTATATTTAATGCAGTTGATGCTGTCCATCTCCTCCTAACCTTCTCTTCTGTAAGGAGAACAACTCCAGCATCTCCAACCTATCCACGAAACTGAAGTCCCTCATCCTGGAATAATTCTCGTAAACCTTTTCTGTATCATCTCCAAAGACTTCAGATCCTTCCTAAAGTACGGAGCCTAGAATTGGACACTGTACACCACTTGAAGCAGAGGCAATGTTTTATAAATGTTCATCATAACTTCCTTGCTTTTGTACAATGTGTCTCTATTTATAAAGCCCAGGATCCCATTTTCTTTCTTCACCACTTACTCAACCTGCTCTGCCACCTTCAATAATTTGTGCACATATACCCTCAGGTCTCCATGTTCCTGAATCCATTTTTTTTGTAGTTTATATTGCCTCTCCTCGTTCTTCCTACCAAAGTGTATCACTTAACACTTTCTGGCATTGAATTTCATCTGTTCTGTATCTGCTCATACAAGCAAATGGCAGAAGCAGTTATACAGCAGGATACTTGATAATTGTTTTCAGCTTAGTTGTGATATTAAACTGGGTTTAAGAAGGCCTAAGGAGCTAAGTAATGTGAGAGCTACATTAGGGGAAATTAAAGGTAAATCTGACAAAACAAAGTTGAAATACTTCAGGGAGAGGTATGCTAGAGATGACAGAGTGTGTATGATACACAGGAGGGAGACATGACAGAACTAATAGGTATAATGAAACCCTGCTAATGATTTGTTGTACATGAGGACAATTTCTCTTACACTCCCTGCCTTTACTCCATCCACTACAAGTTCCCTCACGTCACATGTGTGCAGTCAGTTTAGAAGCATAGCATCTAATTTGGATTGAAATGCCCATGTTTAATAATGAATAATAAACATTGTTAATGTTTAGAAAATAGTACCACAATTTAATCCTTTAGGCTCTTGGCAAAATTTAGGAAAATGATTTAAGTTGCATAGGAATATCATTGTCCAAGAAAAATCAGATGTGAAAACCCAGAAAAAGAGTATTAGAGATGTGAAGGACCACCAGAAACGGCCAGGGTTTAAGTAATCCACAAAAGAGTATGAATGATGGCACAAGCATGAGGAAGTCAAGAGATGAAACCGAAGAAATTTGCAAATAGTGGATAGGCCAAAATGAAGAGATTTGGGAAAGATGTTTGGGAAGGCAGGGGACAGATAAAATCCAAGTGATTTTTCAGAAATGTAAGGGATAATAAGCAAGAGGTGATGCAAAAAGGAAAACAGGGAAGCTTAAGTTGTATGTTGGGGTATGTTCAAGTTAGTAAGCAATTGTGAAAATAGGTGGGAGAAAGCATGTGAAACATTGGAAAGTGTGAGGAGCAAGGAAGGAGCACAAGAGATATCAGCATGTGAAGAATAGGCAGGAGTAAGATAGTGAGACAAGAAAGAGATAGAAAAGATTATGAAAGAGAAACAAATGTGAGAATACAATGTTTTTTAAGTGATGGCAGGAATGCTAGAGATAAGTTAGCAAACAAAAAGTATAGTACCAAAATGACATTTCGTGTAAAATGTTTTTAATTTCAAAGAAGATTTGACCACACGCTAGAGCTCAGTCAGGCTATAGTTTCTCTGAATTTCTTTCATTTCATCAAACTGTATTTTCTCTATTATGCCCTATTTCTTTCTTGATAGTCCGTATTTTGCTTTTGAAGCATCATTTTTTGATTATTTGCTTTCTTTTCAAAAATTATCATAATTAACATATACGATTGAGAGAAACCGGCTCACACGACTTAAGTCAAATTTGATTAATTTGTAAATCTGGTATATTGTCCCAAGTCTGAATATTATGTAGCCAAGCATCTGAACAAAGAAACGGGAAATTTCTAGAATCTAAGATGGTGGTCTCTATTGAGTATCAGATTTTCTCCCAATATTCTGTGTTCACAGCCAGAAAGAATAGTTTCCATTGACTCTGAATCTTGCAATGTTATGCATGATAAAAATAGTATAGCTGCTTAATTTTCAAGGATATGGATTCATCCAGAGATTTTGCAAGACGAAAGCCAATAATCAAAAAGAAAATGTTGGCTCCTGCGGTTAATCACAGCATTAATAAACACATCAGCCTGGAAAACTGCCACAATGTATAACGCTCCTCCATTGTAACAGGAGTAATTGTTAATATAGTTAATGCTGCAAAGTTCACATGGGCTATCTAATATATCCCCCTATTCAAAAGGGAGAAGATACTATTCTGTCAGACATTTCTGTTTGGGCTAAAACTGCAAGTAGATGTATTTATAACCTTGTTAATTCTATGGAATCAAAAAATACAGAAAGAAGCATCAGTGCAGTAATTTGTTTAGTCATTTTAGGCAGTCCTTTGGAATTGAGATTGGTTTGCTTTGACTCTGGTTTGAAATGTTTCTGAAGTGGCTGATGAGTCCATTGCACATTCTAAAGACTCTGCCACATGTGGGCCATATGGTGCTGGAAGGGTCAGGTAGATGTGTTATTTGGAGGTTTGTTCCCTTTTTTTGGTGCCTCCACTTTGCCTCTGTGTGTTCCTGAAGAAGTCACTCGATGTGTTTGGTGCCTTCCCAAATGAACCATCTCCACTTTTGTTGCTCACAGGTCTCCTGGAGTCAACAGGAATGTTTGACCTCTTCAGGGATGCTTTAAGGACACCCCAAAAGCATTTCCACTGTCTTCCTGGGAGTCTTGTTATGACCACATGAGGAGTAAAAATTAACTCCCCTACTTTACCACTCCAGGTTTGACTATAACAGGTTTTTTGTGAATTTAGAACGAAGGAATTTTCTCAATGTCTGTGTTTAACTATTTATATACTGATTGCAAAGAGGTAAGTCTGAAAGGCTGTTTTGAGGGTTTTTAAACAAAAGGGGTTCGTTTCTACTGAGCTAAAAACCATCCAGATAAAGATAGCAAAATATTTTAAAAAGTAAATGTGCGCTTTTTGAACTTTCGCGACCCACATTCACAGGCACACAAGCATTCAAAATTTTACAAGTTATACCGGAGGTAATTATGTTCCCAGCCAAGTTAAAAGCTTAATACTGAAAGGTAAAAAGGGAGTTCACTATTTATGAGTTCTTTGCTGGACACTGTGTCTGCGATTTTTCCAGATTCCTTTAAATTTCAGAGGTTGTGTTGAAGCCCATGTAACTGCAATTGCTGGAGACAATTTCCTTTTTAAATCCGTAATCCGTCTTTTCCAGAAATCAATGAGTCTTCTCCTGAGGCTCCTTTCAATGGAAATTCACTACCTCTGTGCAGGATTTTTAGACTGTAGAGATAGGGCTTTAACGTAAGAGAGAGAAGGGAACTCTGTTACTGCTCCATTGGCAGTTTTTTCAGACTACCCTTGCTTCTGAGTTTAGTAGCTGTATAGAGAGATTTCAGAAATGGTTTACAGTCATGTGACTTCCTCCCCCACAATGATTTCAGAAAAGGTTTTGTTTATCTGATGTCTGAATCTGGCTTTTGTTCTATGGTTTATAATGTCCCAGTCATTAGTTTCTGAAGGAGTCATTATCCATTTCCAGGTAGCTATTGTCCTTTTGGACTTTCAACCTTATAAGATGCAAATGCGGTTTCCTGTTCCTTTCAGTAGTTCTTTTTTTGAAGTGGACCTTGACACTCAGGTATGAAATTCTATGAGCAACATGTCAGGCATGTCTGTAGAGGAACTTTCCAGAAAAGTGGTCAACTTACAATACCAGACATTAGGTGACTTGTGGCAGGTCAGTATCTTTTGTCTTTAAAAGATCACTTTTAAACAGTTCAGTATACGTTTGATTAGCTGGTGAAATTACAGGTTGATATCATTCACAATTCTCATCGTCGTGACAATCTCCTGCCATGACTGACTTTCAAGTAGAGCAGTTTCTTCTGGAGTCTAGTGTCAGGAATAAGGAGTAAAAATTAACTCCCCTACTTTACCACTCCAGGTTTGACTATAACAGGTTTTTTGTGAATTTAGAATGAAGGAATTTTCTCAATGTCTGTGTTTAACTATTTATATACTGATTGCAAAGAGGTAAGTCTGAAAGGCTCCACATGGTGGTACTTCTCCAATGCTTTGATGTGCCAGCTGTAGATTGCTCAAGTCTTCGAAGCACATGGGAGCACTCCTGTCCGATAAAACATGACCCTAGCCTCTGGTTTGAGATCTTGGTCCTCAATTACTCTATTCCTCAGCTGAATGCTGAGTTGGCACATTGGAGACAATGATGAACCTTTATTTTGAAAACCATTTAAACATGCTGAATTACCAGACCTCCACTAATTTATAAGCAGAGCCTTTTGCAAAATATTATAAGAACACTGAAGCCACAGTGCCTCCTCCACAAGGAAAATAAGCAGTCAAAACAAGGAACTGATATACCTAGAGTGGCTGTCCAGATGTAGCCCAGACAGTCTTTGATTTAGAGACAGACATCATTGGGAATTAATCCACCTGCTGTTCAATAGTCAGACAATGGAATATTAATTCTTTCTACCACTCAATAAATTAGGTGTGAATAACAGTCTTTATGCTGTCTATTGAGTCTTGACATTTGACCAACGTATTAAAGATTCGGCTAGTCTTGAGTCTGCCTGCAGGACTGGATAAACAAAGCTGATCTAATTAGATTCTGCCTGCAGTCCACAATGTCACCATGTATGGTTGCCTCCTAAGAAACTGATGGCTACCTTTAGACAATTTTGTTTTCTATCTTTCAACTTAGCTGTTGTCTCCTGACAATTCAACAGTTGCCATGATTGTAAAGTGGTCCATGTAGTAAGTGAAATTTTGCATTATTTCTTCCTATTTGTTTTTGCTTCTGTATAGTTTTTAAACCACACCCCAAACCAATCCCTACCGAAAGCCAACCTTTGAATCACACTGTGTCCTCTGTGAGAGAAAAACTGTTCCTGTGTTAGATATGACATTGTTGCTTCTGTTACATATATGGCAAGCCCACAGGTACTCAGGATTTCTATGTTAATTTTTAAAAAAAAAACCATGGCCAGGATTTTACAGTCAGCGTGGGGGGTGGGTGGGCCCGACAGGCTGGCGTGTAAAATGATGCACGATGACGTCGGGCATGCGTCCTGACGTCATCGTGCTGTCTCGCGATATTTCATTTGGCGGCCGCATGCCCGAGTTGGCTGCGCGCCCTCTGATAATTGATAGGCCTATTAAGGCCATTAACAAAGTAATTAATTTCAAGTTTACGCTGTCCATCCAATCTTACAGTTGGTGGGCAGGAGAAAACACCAAACGGCATTTACGTTTTTTAGGAAACCTCATCCACGAGTGGGATGAGGTTTCCTAAAGCATTTATGAATTAAACCAAAACTTTTCCTGGAAAATAAAAACACATCCCATTTCATGTGACACAGTCATGAGGGGACATGTTTCATTAAATTTTTATTTCATTTATTTATTTTTTTCATAAGTGCTTCAATCTCCCTGAGGCAGCTCTGTGCCTCAGGGAGATTGAAGCGCTCTTTTGCACGCATGCACGAAAGAGCACTGGACCTGACTCTCCCTCCTCCCCCCACCCACACAGGTCATGCTCAGTGCTAACGCTCACGTATTACGCTGGGTAGGCCTTAATTGGCCACCCACATAAAATGACAGTGCGGAGCCAATTGCAGGCGGTGATCAACTCTGCAACTGCTCCCGCCAAGCCCGCCTGACATGGGAAAAATTTAGGCCCATATGCCCATCCACATTTTGTCAGGTCAGGTTTTAACTCAATCTCAAACCTTAATTAAAGTTGATCATCAATATTCCTGCTTTGTGCATGAAAAATCTTTTCAGTTCATTTTCAGACCCAAGGGAACCTGTACCCGCACTCAAAATTTGCAGCCACAAGAGAGAAGCTCATAGTGTATATAATTCAAATACACTGATATTCCAATAACCTTAATTATACTTGATTTTATATGACCAGTTAAATGTTAGATTGAGAATGCAAATGTAATCAGTAATTTTCAAGGAGACATGAACAAGTATAAGAAGATAGGACCCAAGTATTTATACTATAAATGCAGGTTTTGGTGGTGTTATATGAGAATCTAGAATAGGATAGAATGAGTAACAAGTTTGAAATCCAGCTGAGGATTTAAAATTACATCATAAGCCATAAAAATAAGTGTAACATGTTACTCATGAGTAAATTGTCATGCAATATCATTGCCTGGTTTCTGTAAAATATTACCACTTTGCATGTGGTATTTCAAATCTCTTTTGCATTTCTCCATCACGTTTGCATTTCTCCATTTGAGAAATTTAATGAAACCAAGGTGTGTACTCTCAGGACATCCCAATGCATTTGTACACAAGATAGTACATTTTTGTGTCCAGTCAGTTTTATGTGGAGATTACAAAAATGTAAATTAATTCAAGCAATTAAGGTACCATCAATACTATAGCACTTTCACCACTTAAATAGATTCCCAGAAAAAAGACTTGCATTTATAAAGCACCTTTATAACCCAGGATGTCTCAAAGCAGTTTACAGCCAATTAAATGCTTTTGAAGTATAGTCACTGTTGTAATGTAGTAAACACAGCAGCCAATTTGCATATGGTAAGGTCCCATAAACAGCAATCTGGTATGCGCAAGTAATCTGTTTTTATCAGGTGTTACTTGAGGATGAATATTGGCCAGGACACCAGGAAGAAATTTGAAGTTCTACACAACAGTGCTGTGGGATCTCTTCAATGCACCTGGGAGCACAGATTTGGTTTAACGGCTTATCCAATAGATGGCATCTCTGACAGTACAGCATTCCCTCAGGACTGCATATATTACAATATATATTTAACCTTTGACTACTGGTCCCTGAGAGGAAATAGAAAAACATATAGCGGTATGATTTTAATACTAATGATGTAGCATGTTATGTACTAGAAATAGCATATATGACACTTGTGACATGTGACACTAATCACTGACAATTTAAAACCTTCAGGTTCTCTAGTCATGGGCATTCAATATTCATAATCTCAACCTTCTCTGAATATACAAACTATCATTTAAAAAATTGTTTTGAAATGATTAATATTTTTTCAATTGCTTTAGCTTGTATAAGCACGATAATTACTGCAATGTTTAAAACTTTACAGTAATGCTAAGCAGAAAGACACGCCAGTGTTTTTGAGAAGTTCATCGTGAAACAGTGTCATATTTTTCTTCTATTTGTTTATCTTTATCCTTCTTTCACATCACATATATCTCAACTTAGAGCACAGAGTAACTATGGAAAGTGGAGGGCCGATTAGTGATCAAAAAGGTACCTTGTGTGTGGAAGCAGAAGATATGGCCATGATTCTTAATGAAGACTTTACATCTGACCTCACAGAAAAGGAGGATGATGCAAACATAATTAAAGAGGACGAGCATAAAATATAAGATGGGATAAATTTAGCGAGGCAGGAAACCTTGAAACACCAGGCCCAGATGAAATGAATCCCAGGGTGCTAAGAGAAGCAAGGGAAAAATAGCAGAAGCTTTTCATCATTTTCAATCCTCTCTGGCTACGGGAGTAGTGCTGGAGGACTGCCGAAGTTGTACCATTGTTTAGAGAAAGGTGGAAGGAATAACGCAAATAATTACAGGCCAGTCAGTCTAACCTCGGTAGCAGTCAAATTATTGGAACAATTCTGAGGGATAGTGTCAATTGTGATTTAGAAAGACATGGATTAATCAAGGACAGTGAGCATTATACAACTGAGCATTGTACTCCAGGTGAGACAATTCCCAGATTAGATGAGCTTTGTAAATAAATTGATCTTTTTGTATTACTGTTGGATAAGATGCTGGGTTAAGAATAACACTGTTCCAGCTATAAATTAATAGAGAGAGCCACTAATCATTAATTGTCATGAGCAAACTGTTGATTAAGAAAATACATTCAATATAATCATTCTTTAAATTTAGTAATTTAATTATTAAATTGAGCCAATAATCTAATTAATTATCAAATTAAAGGAGTAGGTTAGGGATTCTGAGTGGTGCAGCCATTGAACTTTCAGCTCTTGGACACAGATTCAAATTTGGCACTGGTTTGAGATATCATTCAGATAGGCTTCAATATTTCTGATAAAAGAAAATTACTGCAGATGCTGGAAATCTGAATCAAAAACAGAAAATGCTGGAAAAACTCAGCAGGCCTGACAGCATCTGTGGAGAGAGAAAAACAAAGTTAATGTTTTCAGTTTGTATGCTCAGAAGAAGGGTCTTACGGACTTGAAATGTTAACTTTGTTTTTCTCTCTCTACAGATGCTGTCAGACCTGCTGAGTTTTTCTAGCATTTTCTGTTTTTGTTTCAGTATTTCTGATGTTGTAAGTTGGAAAATATGACACTGGTGTGTAGATCCTGAGGTTGGAACAGAGTAGACAGAGCCCCATTCTGTATCTGGCTGCATTAAATCCAACCTGGGAAGGTGAAAAAGAAAGACTTGCATTTATAAAGCACCTTTTTATGACTATTGGAGGTCCCAAATCATTTTACAGCCAATTAAGTACTTGTTGAAGCATAGTCACTATTGTAATGTAGGAAACAGGGCAGCCAATTCAGACACAGCAAGCTTCCACAAATAGCAATGCGCAGTTAATTTTTTATTTTTAATGATGATGAGTGAGGGATAAATATTGGACCAGGACACCACAATAACTTCCCTACTCTACTTTGAAATAGTGCTATTGGATTTTTTACCTCCACCTGAGAGGCTAAAAGAGGCTTCGGTTTAACGTCTCATCCGAAAGACAGTGTTACACTGGAGTGTCAGCCTAGATTTTTGTGCTCAAATCTTAGACTGGGACTTGAGCCCATAACCTTCTGCTTCAGATGTGAGAGTGCTACCCACTGATTCTTGATGACAGTCGATGCCAGAAATGCTCAGAGTTCCATTAGCTGGTGAAAAGGTTAAGCATTCCATTCCCAGCACCAAGATCCCTCAATTTGAATTCTGGAAAACATGTAGAACCAAAACTTAGTTAGATTCTGGGATGTATTGCTGCCAAAATGCACCAGAGCGCCACTCCAGCACCTTCTATTTAAAGGCATAATATTCACCACTGGAGCCTGGATGGTAAAGTCTCCTTTGCTGATTGGCCATCCGTTATGTCGCAATCATATGGGGCTGCGTGATGCGTGACGCAGAGGTAGCAGGTGCAGGGACCATGTCCAGTGATTTCTCAGGAACTGCTGATAGGGAGATATAAGGAACTGGAGCTGTTTTAATCTGAGGGATTTCATTTGGAACACCCACAAGATGTAGTTTAGAAGCACAGCTCTATCAGTGGTGAGACAAAAAAAAATTCTGCATGTATAAAAGTTCTATAAAAGAATTTAAATTGTGACTTTTTTTTCTCAGGAGCATGAAAGAAGGATGCATCTTTGTGTTATGGTTATTTGTATTTTTTTCTTTTGTTAAATAAATTGTCTTAATAGTTTAAACCAATAATATGCTTAATGCTGGACTGTTTATTGGCGATAGTGGGGGTACAGGGGCAAGTTTGGCTATGAGTTCCTGGAGTTTGAGTTCAGGCCGGACAATCAGAGTTGACCGGAATGTCCAGAGTTCGCAGTGTGGCTGTGAATCCAGAGCTTGGGGAGATTATGAGGTGGTGGACGGAAGGCCGGACCCAGGGTCTTGGGCCTCAAGCCTCACGCTGATACTGCTGAATGTCTCTGAGTTAATGTGCAGCAGCAGCAACTGCACCAACAATAACACTCCTGTACAACTCCCTCACTGTAAAAAAAAGACTTTACAATTCCCTGCACACAGCTTTCTCATAAACAGGCATTGCAGAGTCTTTGAAGCTCAAGGTTCCTGGGATCTAAAGCAGCATCAGTATCCTGCAGACACTGTTTGCCTAGTGAACATCAATTCCTTGGCTGTGATAGCCTGAGGATGTGAAATGAGGTGTAGTGTTTGTATTCCCTTCTGGCAGCTTTACATGGAATTTGCAGCACAGAAACAGGCCACTTGGCCCACCTCATCCAAGTTGGTGTTTATATTCCACACATGCCTCCTCCTACTCTTCTTCGTCACCATATCAACTTCAGTTTCTTTCTTCCTCGTATATTTGTCAAGTTCCTTGAATGTTCCTTTAATCATAGAACAATTACAGCATAGAAGGAGGCCATTCAGCACATTGTTTATGTGTCGGTACTCTGCAACAGCAACTCAGCTAGTCCCACTCCTTCGCCTTTTCCATGTAGCCCTGTAAAATCTTTTCTCTTTACATGATTATCCAGTTCCCTTTTAAAAACCGCAATTGAACCTGTCTTCACCACATGCCCAGCCAGTGCATTCCTGATCCAAACCACATGTTGCATAAAAAGTTTTTCCTTATGTCACCTCTGGTTCTTTTGTTAATCACCTTAGGGTTTTCAGCCTTCTGCTGATGGGAACAGTTTCTCTCCATTTATTCTATCCAAACCCCTTAAGATATTGAACACATCTAACAAATCTCCTTTCAACCTTCTCATCTCCAAGAAGAACAGCCCTAGCTTCACCAATCTATCCATGTAACTGAAGTCATCCTCGGAACCATTCTCTTAAATCTTTTCTGCACCCTTTCTAAAACCTTCACATTCTTCCCGTTGAGACTGAGCCAGTGTTTTATGAACTTTCGTAACTTATTTGCTTTTGTACACTGTGCCCCTATTTATAAAACCCAGGATTTAGTATAATTTATTAACTGCTTTCCCAACCTGTCCTGTCATCTTCAATGATTTATGCACATATACACCCAGGTCCCTCTACTCCTTCATTCCCGTTAGAATTGTATCCTTTATTTTCTGTCACCTCTCCTCGTTCTTCTGACCAAAATGTATCATTTCACATTTCCCTATGTTACATTTCATTTGCCATGTATCTACCCATTCCACCAGCCTGTCTATATCCTCTTGAAGTCTATCACTATCCTCCTCACAGTTCACAATACCTCAGTCTTGCATCATCTGCAAATTTTGAAATTGTGCCTTGTACACTCAGGACTAGGTTATTCATATAAAGCAAGAAAAGCAATGGGCCCTCTATATACCATTCCCCAATCAGAAGTAACTAAGTTTTCTGTGATTCATGTATTAATAGGTTTGAATTAAATGATTAAACGGTTGCATAATGAAATTCAGCTATACTAAAGACTAGTGATTCAAAATACCACATGGTTTGAAATAAAATGCCTACTGGAACTAATATTTTTCACTTAAAAAGCATAGTTTTACTGACTGTTGGGGACTCAAATGATTAATACAGAGGAAAACAATGTAATAGTAGATTTAGAAATGATATGTCCAACACATTTTCTTCGAGCTCCAGCGCCTCAAAATTTGGCACTACACCCCTGGTTAGATTGAGTCGGTAAGTAAATTAATTAAATTAGCTCAGTATCTTATCTTCAGCCACTAATTAACATAATTATTAAACTATGCCAGTAACTTAATTAGAAACTCCCATCAATGAGTATCCAGTAGCAAAAATAATCATGCACTGAAAATACCCACAAGTATGCTTAAACTCTATGGGGAGAATTTTTGGCTTGACGAGCGGGGGCAGGGCCCGCTTGCAGAGGCGTAAAGTGACATGGAGTGATGTTGGGTGTGCGTCATTGCGCGCATTTAGATTTTCAGTTTGGTGGGCGAGCAGCCGAGTCGGCTGCACACCTGCTGAACTGTCAAAGGCCCATTAAGGCCATTAATTAACTAATTAAGACTATTGAGAAAGCTGCCTGTTCAACCTTAAGGTTGGCAGGTGGGCGAAGAGCCCAGGCGGCCTTCGCATTTTTCATGGAACCTCATCCACAGGCGGGATGAGGTTTCATGAAGGGTTTATAAATTAAATAAATGTTTTCATTAAAGTTCATTGACATGTCCCAGCTCATATGACACTGTCACATGAGGGGATATGTCTTAATTTTTTTTTTATTTAGATTTTTAAAACTTAAACTAATCTCCCTGAGGCATAGCGCTTCCAGGCACACGTCATGCTGGACGGGCCTTAATTGAAAATTCTCTCCTATGTCTCCGTTCATATATTGCACATCATAACCATCTTCCTGGTCCTGCTCCTTGCTGTGTAACCAGGAAGTTAAAGACAGTGCTGGAATTTGGGCCTTTTGTGGGGTACATGTTGTGTTAGGTGGAGGACTGACATGGTTTCCTTGAAGAACTTTGAGAAATTTTTTCAAAGATTTTGATAGGTTGCTGTTTAGTTTCGGTGGTTTTATCATGGATGGCATTGTTTTAAACAGTAATTTTTTTCCAGGGAAAGCGTGTTTGTTTTTTTGCAGATTATCATTACCTTGGAAATTTTTTGTTTGTGATGTTTAAAGCCAGTGAGTATCTCATGGACACACGCAACATTGCTTACCTTACAAATGTGACAGACTTGTGCCAGATACAGATAAAACTGTACATAAAAATAAAGAGATTGTGCTAGATATGTTTCCTTAACAACAATTTAATTACATTGAATTGGAATTGTTGATTAAAGTGGAAACAAGAATAGAATAAACAGGTGTGAAAATTATTATTACAAATAAACTCTTAATCTTTTGTGTACCTTAATATTTCACATGGTTTATTATCATATGAAGCTTAAGAGATGAGACAAGGATTTTTTTTAATCATTCTGACCTATTTTCTTTAAATAAATATACAAGCATTGCTTCCAATAAAACAATCATGCACTCTTTTATAAGGAGAGGCATGTTAGACCATGCACAAAATATTATTCTGTTGCTGATATAAAGCATTGTCCCTTTGAGGACACTCATTAGCATGAAGTAAATAGTGACTAAGCCCACTTACGGATTCATTGCTATTCAGATTGGAGATCACAATCATTGCTTTGTGATAATATGTAATAATGCTTTTGTATTTCCCTTTCTTGGAGTCTTTCTGCACATTCCAATTGACTGCCAAGAGATTTGCTTGGAATAAGTTAATTTACATATATTGTACTTTATTAAGCTGTATCAAGCCTAATAAAGGACAATGATGTAAGGGTACGACACAAAGGGTAGAATTTAGTATTGGTGACGGGGGTCCTGCGACTGGTTGGAGAACCAGTGAGAACCCCATGTCAGTTTTCTATGGGAGGACCAATGTAATTGCAAGGTAAGAGGCAGTTACCCTGGCATCTTCAGCATCCTGCTGAATGAGGTCTCCAGTAGGGGTTAAATCTCAATCAGAGACTGACAGCTCTCCTATACCGGCAATACCACCTGGAGTGGTGGCCACTGCCGGTCTTGTACTCAGAAATTCACCAGGGATCATTGCTGGATCCCTGGAGAGAAGTGGGGCAGGATGGGAGTTGTAAGGAGAGGGGGGTTGGATGCAAGGGCCAGGGGTGGCTTTCAGTGGTGAACCACACCCCCCCCCACACACCAATGCACGGTCCTTCAATCGGACACTATCTGTGAACAAGGGACGCCTTCTCTGGTAACTGCTGACAAATCCAATGGGTTTTCTGGGTGGCCTTCTGGAGGGAGACCCATGTGAGGCTCATTTAATTCATGAGCCACCATTAAATTCAGGGATGATTGGTTTTAGGTGGCTCATTCACATGCCTAATTACTTTCCTGCCATTTGCAGGTGGATTTCCCACATCAGCCCCTTGCTGCCGCTCACTAAATGTGGGACAGTTTTCCTGCCACATGGGAGTCTGATGCGTGTTCTCCCATGCGATTCTCCAGGCCTGCCCACCATCCTGCCTGCTGCATTGGACTCCACTAAATTCTGCCCAAAATATGTGCTCACACATGGGAAGTGCACACAAGAGATGCCATGATATATATTATTTGCAATGACAGAAAATAACTTCAACCTGATTTCCTCAATAAATTATCTTGCTCCTCTATTATAATAAAATTAGGTTTCAATGTTGAAGTGCAATATAGTACTTTGTAAAATATTTCTTTTTAAATTTTGTAGTGAGTGTTTTACATTGTAAGATATTCTTCCTGAGACAATATTTACAGCTGAAAGTTGTTACAGATGACCATAATGAAAGGATTAATTTGTGGTGTGCTTGCTGAAAAATGCTAAGTATTAATTGGAACATCTTGATAAAAGAAGCACTCTATTCCCTTTATTAATCAGTCCTTTTGTGTTAAGATATGTTAATACAAAACGATCTCAGAGAAATTGTCTATTCTTGTCATTTATTGAACCTCTTCATTAAAACATCAAATCTACATTTTAGTGTGCTGTTTCAATGTTTCAATCATCCTGAGAGAAATATATTGCCGTTCCTTCACTGTTGCTGGGTCAAAAGCCTGGAACTCCCTTCCTAACAGCACTGTGGGTGTACCTACATCACATGGACTGCAGCGGTTCAAGAAGGCAGCTCACCACCATCTTCTCAAAGGCAACTACGGATGGGCAATAAATGCTGGCCCAGCCAGCGAAGACCACATCCCATAAATAAATAATTAAAAAAGCAACAACCACAAAACTGCCCACACATTTTTCATCTACTACCTTCTTTGTTGACTCACAAAATGTTGTATTTGGTTATAGCATCGTAAACTCAAACTAAAAAGTACACATTTCTTTTAGAGATCACTAACTTTGCCCAGACAGTATATTAGAGATGCTTTCAAAAGGTTTCCTTTGATAACCTGCTCTGCTCTTGTGGAGTTACAATACCCAATGTGTGTTGTGACAATTCATATCACATGACAGCCAGACTGAAACATTGCAGGTAACAGTGAGAGGACAGCAACTTAAAAACAACACTGAAATGCTTTAATTCAATATTTTATACAATTTAAGGTTTTAATTTAAACCCGTAAACTAACAATTTGAAATTAATTTTGCTGTATTGAATGTGTGTCAGGTTGGAGGGAGGGGGTTGGCTAGTGTTTCTCTCAGGGTGGAAGTGCTTTTTAGGCTATTTGCTATTGACTTCAACCACTTGTGCTGGAATTGGCGAATCCTGGAAATGCTGAATGATGACCTGTTTACATGCTGGTTATTGGACAGTGAACTTTTGAGGACAAAGCTGAACTAAAAAAACAAATTGCTGAAAACAGTAAGCAGTTCTGAAAGAATATGTGGAGTGAGAAACAGAGATAAAGGTTCAGCTCCATGACCTCTTTGTGGCAGTGTTGCATGCATGACAAAAATCAGCCAGAACATACAGGGCAGCATATAAACGAATGGGGGGAATTATTTTACATAATCCTGTAACTGAAAAAAGGCAAGTTTAAAATGGTAAAAACACAAATGAGATGCTTGAACCTTATGCAAATACTCCAAATCTGCCATGAGAAATTCAACAACAATATTTCTTCAGTAAATAATGGGAAATAAGAGTTTCAGAGGAAGGAAAACAAGAAATGTACTTTTAAGACAGTTTTACCAGTGGAGAGATAAGTATTGTTGTAAACATATTTCTGGGGTGAGCATCTTTAAGGATCAGTAAAGTATGAAATATTTTACCTTGTGTTAGTTTTGCACTATGACTATTTTTCTGTATTATACTGATGGGCAACGATCACCAGTCAATACTAGTAACCACACCCAGGACCCTGACTGCTCATGAGCAACACCACCAGAAATCTCCAAATCTTACATTTACTGAGTATACCTGAGGGTACATGTCACTACAATCTGAGTAGTTCATTTGTCTCTCTCTATGATGATCCCTTGTACAGGTCAGTGTTTGACATCCTATACATTTAATATAATTAACCTCAAAAGAAGACACTGCAGAATCTGTGTACTCTAGTATTTAAGGAGCTTGTGATAATTGATTAATAATTAAGCCTACATGATTAGGGTGGGAGTTTCATCCTAATCATGTTTCTGCTACATTGATTTTGCTGTGGAAATTATAGATAATAATGGAATCCATCACAGTTAAACATTAGCAAAGATGCTTCTAAGCTAGTACAATACCTAAAGGCTGTGTACAGGCTCTAAGAAAGAAGCACATTATTGGATTTCAAGATTGTTTGAAATTTTGGAATATATTGCATAAGGATGGATATATGTGTGAACATTCAAAGGGTTGCTAGTCTGTGGAATTCTCCTCCTCAGAAAGCAGTGGAGGCTGAGTTAGGCAGGTTTTTGATAGACAAGGAAGTCAAGGGTTATGGAGGGCACAGGCAAAATGGAGTTGAAACATAACCAGATCAGCCATGATCTGATTGAATGACGGAGCAGACTCCAAGGACTAAATGGCCCACTCCAGCTCCTAAGTCCTATGTTGCTAGGTTTTCACAACAGTTCTTCGGGGGTATTTTGCTCCCTGTCTTAAATTCGTTTTACTCAATTCGCTTAAGCGCCTGATGCCCTAAGTGTTAAACTATTCTTTCGCTTTACCGAATGCTGAGGACCCGACAATATAGTTGATAACCGCCCTTTTTAAATGAAATTTTCTTAAAATTGGAATTTGTTTCCACCTGACGATGTTAGCTTCCATATTAACACTATGACGACTTTTCCAGGACTCACCCACCCACTTTCTAGTGTTTCCCGGGCAATCTCTGTTGGGGCAGCAACGGATGAACAGATGAAAACTTGTGGACCCCCGACTTACAGCAGACAGCAGCCTCCAAAGAGCATTTAGCTCTCCCAGCAATACGCAATGGTCGGAGGTCCTGCAACCGAATGGGACAAGGCACATGTACAGGGGGGCTGGAGGATGAATGTGGAAGCTGCCACTCAACTTCTTCACTTAAGGATCAGTCATTTTCCGTTCTGGGAAGTGGAATGTGCAGCAGCTACTTGGGTCAGAAGGTGTGTCTATTTTTTAAGCAAAATTAACTCCGAGATGACCTGATTTGAGTTGCACATCGTATTGCTTTTACACGAGATTCGGTGTTGCATACCCATGTACTTCCGTTTGGAAGTCTAAGTGAAAGTTCCAGGTACTGTCCTTGCAGCAGGACACACTCTCTCGCCTTTTGAAATAAACCAGGGCAACGCCCGCCAGCCTCCCCTCGCGGCTTTGCAGACCGCTGTCCCTCGCTGCTCACCCTCCACACAAGCTGAAAAATAGTTTGGGAAGAGCAGGATGTGAGTGAAAGGGACAAGTCCTGACTTTGCATATTGCGCTATTTCCGGCGCACCGTGGCTGAGGTTACTGCAGCCAGCGTGCACTGAAGCTGCTGCCAACATCTCGACAGATCAGTGCGGTGGAGCCACGGGTATCTATCTCTCTCCAACCTCGAACACCACCACCCACCTCCCGTCCCCTCTCACACACAAACATCTGGATTGCCCCGATGACACCCTGTTCGGTCTTTGCTTCAGCCATGCTTTGAAAGATCTGCCTTCTGTCTTCGCCTTCTCCCTCCTCCCGATTCTGCCTGGTGTGCAGTACAAAAAAAACTGGTCACCCATGGCTTTGGTTATGGAACCCATCAGCAAGTGGACGCCCAAGCAGGTGGTGGACTGGATGAAAGGTACTTAGATTTCGTGCATCACATTTAAACTGGGATCGGAAATGAACAGTGGTTCTTGCCTCAGTATTTGTTATTTTTACCGCACGTTTGCAGAATCTAGGAAGGGGGAAATATAGTCTTGCAAAATGCATAGGTAGTAACAACTAACCTGGCAGGTAGTAGTGTGGGAAAACCATGTCTAGTAACGCACTGTGCACCATTGAAACCTGGGTACCACATCCAAACGGTGTTAGTGAATTCAGGAGTCCCCTTCCCCCCGCAGCCTGTGCCTTTTGAATTTAACATTTGTTAAAGAATAACAAATCCGATAATAATCTAAGGCTGGTTTCTCTTTAGTACGCGGAGTGCACTTGTCCTAGGCACTGCTTATGTATAATGCTGCGATGCGGTATGAATCGGGTGCAGTACTGTTTCACAAGCCGCCAGTGAATTGCTGTTTTAAAGATATAGGACAGGCGGGGGAATCTCCGCCTTGCCCGCCACTGTCCTCTGTTCGGCTCACAGTTGTACTGACATGTACTCTGTATTCGCGTTGCATATCTATCTCTGCTTTTGCTTTTTTCACTCCATCCCTTCCTCCCATTAACCGCCTATTGTATTCACATCAGACCAACGCAGCTATGGCCAAAAATGCAATCGCTCAACAAATTGATCAACTGCAATATTTATTCCAGAACTCGCGGAAAGCAGATGTACTTGATGCTTCCGACAGCGTTCAAGGAGCTTTTTAATCAAACAAGCGCACAATGTGGGCATATTTTCTGCTGGTAATGGGAGGGTCGCCCTTTGGAGTTTGGGCTCTTACATTCATAGATCTGGCGGTCCCAGCTCTTGGTCTGGTTTGGCGTGAAACGAAGATGCTAATTTCCAGGGAAGCTGGGGACTGGGTTTGGGACGGGTTAAGGCTTTGCATTCGTCTGATTGGAAAGTACTGGGAGCTCAGTGGGTGCCCTGAATCACGCCTGGTGAGGAATCACGTACTCCTCTTCCAACATGAAAGCTGGACGGGGCCCAAAATTCTGCTGTGGGTGATGTATTGTCAGCATAAAACATTGTAGCTGAAAAATCTTAGATAGGAAGAATCAAAAGCAAACAAATAACCGTTCCTATCAGTGAACGAATGTCAAAACAGAAGGTACAAGAGTCCTTCACAAACTAGTTACTGGGTTCCGACAAGCCTTGGAAGAGTGGGTGATCCCCAGCATAACGTTTCATCCATTACACTTTTAATCTTTTTCATAATGTCTATTTAGGATGGATCATCACACCGACTCTGCAAGCTTTGTCGGAAAGGCTACATATATATATTTCCCAACTAACATCACTGCATCAATTTATTCATTGCATGTATATCAATGAACTCTTTCTCCCAATACAAAGTGAAATCAAACTCGAGGAGCCATATAAAAGCAACGAATCCCGAATTTCCATGCGGTGCTTCCCATTCATGTTTTGGCTGTTTTTTTTTAACATATGTCACGAGATTGATGAATCATCCTGCACTCGCCCACGTTAGGATACCGAAATGGGGGATTCTCCTTTGGCTCCGTAATGAGGTGCAAGCCGAGAATAGGACGAGGCTAGACTAGGCTATAGAAGCGTATAAGGAAGCACACTGCTGATCCAGTGTTAGGCACAATTCCCCTGATGACTGGTGTGCACCCAAACATCTGCCCAAACACCTACCCCATTCATTACATATTCCAGACACGTGTACGTTCGTTAGCAATGAATAAACAGAAATATCTCGTACTTGTTCACATCTCTCCGGCGAAGGTTTTAATTGGAGGTGGTTGTACTTTAGCCTTCATTGTTAAATCGATGGCGTCTCTATCTTTCTACTGTCTCCTGTGTGTTTTTCGTCCTGTCTCCTCTCACTATGAATGTTTCGATATTTACCCCCCCCCCCCCGTAATTTGGTTGGCTACCTCCCTATTCCAACTTTTTAGGGCAGTGTCAATTTTATTGACACCATTTATTGACATACGTTAATTAGCCGTATTAATAATCATTCAAATGCAGATCGTGGAGGTGATATTTAAATAGAAACGGAGACATGTACTTCCTCTGGTAATGTGACATGACACTTGTAAATTGTAGAGCTGTAACGAACAAAATAGTACACTGGTGTGATAGACTATTTTCAATTTAAACAAGACTTCTTAGAGAGCGATTTGCATCTTGGACCAGCTGTACATGAGATGATTGTTTCACAGTTGCAGATGGTGTTTGCTGTGTTTCTGTCAGATTCTCTTTTGGTACGTACACCTGTATGCAAACATAACAGGCACACGCCAAGAAATTGGCATCCTTCCAAAATAATTCGGGTGTGTGTGTGTGTGTGTGTGTGGCGGGGAGTTGCAGGCGGGGGTGGTTGATCTGTGGACCCAAGTGAAATGGGGATCGATTCGATCCATAAACCGAGCGGTTCTGTGCTTCCCCTGCTGTGTGGACTTGCCGTCGGCTGAGAGAGAGAGAGAGCCGAGCCGAACCAGCCTTGTGGCGCCAGCAGTCCTGTTAACATTCAGCTCACACTTGAGGTTTGCCTGCATCTCCCCATCACAGAGCACGATCCGCCGCTACAAGCTGCTCTTTAAAAAAAAGCAGCTTGGCGGCTACGTGAAGCAGGATCAGGTGGAAAAGGACGAATGTGTCACCATTACCTCAATTTTATTTCTTGTATTCCTCGCAGTCAAAGTGTAAAATGTGAGGAATAACACGCTCCCACTCGCGAAATAAAGTCCTGGATCAGAAGAGTTAAGGACTGCAGTTCTCTGGTGGCGATGAGTCAGTGCCGACCTCCTCCCCTCTCGGGCAATCCCTGTCGTCCCTCTGCTGGTTAGAGATTTGATGTGTGTTCGTTGTGTATGGAGGTTTTTATGGCCAAATCAGGGATGCTCCGAAGGTTTTCTCTCTCCCCTTCCAAACAAAAAACAAAACATTCAATCTGCTGTCCTCTGAATCAATCTCTTAGCAGTTCTCTCGATCTGTAGCGGAATTAAGCCGTATAGGAAATTAAATAAAACCAAAATAAGAAAATGAAATCTTCCCCCTCCCCTTGTCTCGACGTCTGCCAGACTCAACTTCCACCCAACAATGGATAAATACACTGTACCAAATGCAACTGAACCTTTCACCCCAAAAGCGCAACCTTCTCTCTCACCTCTGGGTTTTGTTCCGTCGCTTCAACAATTTTTCTGGAGCCCTTCCATTCAAGAAAAGAAAATAAGCGCGTATTTCTCGCAGTTAAGAAGCATATGAAGGTTGTGCCGTTAATCTGCGATAATGTGCGTCTCATTTTATGCTTAGGATTCTTTGCTATTACATTGAATTACTAAATTAATTCCCGCAAACCGTTCTTGGAGATTGAAGATAACATGAAATTGGCACCGATTATCAAATCATTCATTAGAGTGATTTTTGTATTACTAGGAAGAACCTAGAACATTAAACATGAAATAGAGAAAGAGAGAGGCACAATGTTATCAAGAGCGGGACCCCAATGCTCAAACATCATGAAGGATATTTCCTGGCTACTGGATAAGGACTTCAAGCATGGGGGAAAGACCTGGTTGTCATGGTCCACATAGGAACCAAGGGCATAGTTAAAACTAGGAATGAGGTTCTTTTGGGAGTTTGAGAAGCTGAGTTTTAAATTAATAAGGAGAACCCCAAATGTAATAATCTTTAGATTACTACCTGACCCACATGAAAATTAGCATAGGGTCAAACAGGTAAGAATGTGTGGTGATGTGGGTTTTTGATTCATGGTATACTAGCACCAGTACAGGACAAAGAGCGAGTTGTTCTGTAGGGATCTGCTCCACTTAAACCAGAATCCTGGCGAATAGAATAACTAGGGCTGTATATAGGCTTTTAGATTAAAACAGGGGGTGGGGGGTGTTCAGGTGAGGGGAAATTTATAAATCTAAAGAAAAAGTCAAATGCACAAAGCAGATTTAGATAAAGACAAGCTGACTGTGACAAGAAAGGGACAGAGAATTTAACAGTAATAGCGCATCAATGAATAAGGTCAAATTAGGGAGAATGGTAAAAAGTTAAAATTAAAGGCCCTTCATCTGAAAGCACCAACTTAATAATAACAGTGCATTGGTGAATAATGTCAAATTTGGGGAAAATGGTAAAAAGTTCAAATTAAAGGCATTTTATCTGAATGCACAAAGTTGAGCAAGCTAGATGAATCAGTCACACAAATAGAGATAAATGGGTTTGATTTCATAGTCATTACAGAGGCATGGTTAAATGGTGACAAAGGCTGAGAACTAAATATTCTAGGCTACTTGGTATTTTGGAAAGACACAATGGAAAAGGAGAGGGTGGGGAGGCGGGTAGCCCTGAAAATAAAGGATGACATTAGGACAGTAGTGAGGAAGGACCTTGGTTCAGAAGTAGAATCAGTATGGGTTGAGATAAGAAATATCAAGGGGGGAAATCTCACTGGTAGGAGTAGTTTATATAACCTCTAACAGAGTATTTATCAGGAAATAAAAGAGGCTTGTAAGAAAACTACACATTAATCAAGGAGGACTTTAACCTTCATGTAAACAAGACAAATTAAACCGGCAGTAGTAGCTTGGAGGTTGAGTTCATACATTACATTTGAGAATTATTCCTACAATAATAGGTTGTGAAACCAACCAGAGAACAGACTATTTTAGATCAGTTATTGTGTAATGAGAAAGGGTTAATTAGTAATTTCATAGTAAGGGATCCTCTGAGGAAGAATAATAAAATGAGAAAATTTCACATTGAGCTCAAGAGTGATATACTTAAGTCCAAAATGACAGTCTTAAATAAAGCCAATTACTTAGGTATGACAGGCAAGTTGGGAAAGGTAGATCGGGAAATCAGATTCTAAGGTATAATGGTAGGAAAACAATGATGAACCTTTAAAGAAATATTTAATAATTCTCTATGAATATACATTCCATTAAAAGAAAAAACTCCACAGGTAAAATGATCCATCCTTGGATCACTAAAAGTTAAGGAAAATATTAGATTTAAAGAAGATGCTTATAATATTGCCAAGGAGATTAGTAGGTCTAAGTGTTGGGACAGAATTTAAAACCCACAAAGAATGACTAAAAAAATTCACAAAGTGGGAAAAAATGGAATATGAGAGTAAACTAGCAAAAAGTATAAAAACAGATTGCAAGAGCTTTGACTAGTATGCATAAAGGAGGGCAATAGCAAAAGTAAATGTGGGTCCCTTAGAGGCTGAGAAAGGAAAAGTTATAAAGGAGAGTAAGGAAATGGCAGAGGTGTCAAACAAATATTTCATATCTGGCTTCACAGTAGAAGACACAAAAATCATACCAGCAATTCTGGGCAACTAAGGAGTTAATGAGAATGTAGAACTTAAAAAAATAATCTTAATTGAGAAAAAGTACTGGATAAACTAATGGAAACAAAAACAAATAAATCCCTTGGACTTGATAGCCTACATAGGTGGCTGCAGAGATAGTGATTGCATTGTTTGTGACCTTCTAAAGTTCTCAGAGTCTGGAAGGTAGCAAATGTAACACTGCTGATCAAGAAAGACAGGAGAGAAAAATAACTGACCAGTTCGCCTAAATCAGACATCAGAAAAATGCTGAAACCATTCTTTTTTTTTTGTTTTCCTCGTCTTTCCTTTATATTCAATCATGAGATGTGAGCCTCTCTGGCAAGACCAGCATTTATTGCTCATCCCTAGTTGTCCTTGAAAAGGTAGTGGGGAGCTGCCTTCTTGAACTGCTGCAGTCCATCTGGTGTACATAGATTTACAGTGCTATTAGAAAGGGAGTTCCAGTATTTTGACCCAGGGACAGTGAAGGAATGGCGATATATTTCCAAGTCAGTGTGGTGTATGTCTCTGAGAGGAACTTGCAGGTGATGGTGTTCCATGCACCTGCTTCCCTTGTTCTTCTGGGTGGTAGAGGTTGTGGGTTTGCAAAGTGCTGTTGAAGGTGCCTTGATGAGTTGCTGCATTACATCTTGCACATGGAATTAGTCACAGGACACTTAAAAAATCATAATATGATTAGACAGAGTCAGCATAGCTTTATGAACGGGAAATCACATTTAACGAATTTGAGTTTCTTGAAGATGTAACTAATAGGGTAGTTAAAAGGGGATTTGTGGCTGTGATGTATTTGGATTTTCAAGACATTTGGCAAGGTGCCATATGAAAAGTTAATACACAAGATAAGGGCCCATGCAGCTGGAAGTAACATATAAGCATGGATAGAAGATTAGATAAAGGACAGGAAACAGGAGGAGTACACAGGCCATTTTTAGATTGGCAGGCTATTACTAGTGGAGTGCCACAAGGATCAATGCTGGGGTCTCAGCTCTGACTTACATGAAGAGACCAACTACAATCTGTTCACTTTTGCTGACTATTCAAAGCTAACTGGGAATTTAAGCTGTGAGGGGGACACAAGGAATCTGCAAAGGGATATAGATGGATGTGTCAAATGGAGTATAATGTGGGAAAATGTGAGGTTATTCACTTTGGCAAGAAGACTAGAAGAACAGTATATATTTTAAGTGGTGAGAAACTTTTAAATGTTGATGTTCAGAGAGATGTGGGTGTCCTGCACACAAAGTGCAGAAAGTTAAAATGCAGGTACAACAAGCAATTAGGAAAGCAAATGGTATGTTGCTCTTTGCTGCAAGGGGTTGGAATAGATGAGTAAGGAAGTCTTGCTATAATTATACAGGCTTTTAATGAGACCACACACCTGGCATACTATGTACAGTTTTGGTCTCTGTACCTAAGGAGTTTTATATTTGTCTTAAAAATAATGCAAAACATTTCACTAGGTTGATTCCTGGGATGAGAGGATTGTCTTATTAGGTGAGATTGAGTAGAATGGGCCTGAACTCTCTGAAGTATAGAAGAATAAGAGGTGATCTCATTGAAACTTGTAAGATTCTGAGAGGGCTTGATAGAGTACATAGGAATAGAAGACTTTGGTTCAGGAGAAGGACATTCAGCCCTTCGAGCCCCCTCCACTATTCAATAAGATCATGGTTGATCTGGTTGTGATCTCAATTCTACTTTGCAATCTGCCTTCCATATTTCTTGATTTCCTTGTCTATCAAAAATCTGTCTAATTCTGCCTTGGATGAATTCAATAACCCAGCCTCCATTGCCCTCTGGGGAAGAGAATTCCACATACTAACAAGTCTCTGAGAGAAAAAAAAATTCTCATCCCTGTCTTAAAAGGGAGACCTCTTATTCTTAAACTGTGTTCCCTATTTCTAGTCTCTTGCACAAGGGGAAACATCCTCCTGGTATCTACCCTATCAAATCCCCTCAGGATCTTATATGTTTCAATGTGAGCACCTCTCATTCTTCTAAACTCCAATGGGTATAGGCCCAAACTATTCAACCTTCCTTTATAAAATAAGCCCCTTATCCCAGGAATGGAACGAGTACACCTTCTCTGATAAGCTTCAAACGCAATTATATCTGTTTTCAAATAAGGAGACCAAAACTGTGCACAGTGTTCCAGACGTGGTCTCACCAAGGCCCTGTACAGCTGCAGTAAACCTTCCCTACATTATATTCTACCCCCCTTGCGATAAATCCCATCGTCCATTTGCCTTCCTAATCACTTGCTGTACCTGTAAATACATTTTTGTGATTTGTGTACCAGAACACCCAGATCCCTCTGTACTGCCAAGTTCTGCAATCTCTCTCTGTTTAAATAGTATACTGTCTTTTTATTCTTTCTGCCAAAGTGGACAAGTTCACATTGTTTTGCCAGACTGGAGTGTATAGAACCATGGGCACAATCTCAGGATAAGGTATGGTGATTTAGGACTGAGATGAGAAGAAATTTCTTCACTCAGAGAGTATTGAATCTTTGAAATCCTTTACCTCAGAGACTGTGGATGCTAAGTCGATGGGTATATTCAAGACAAAGATTGAATGATTTTTGGACTATAAGGGAATCAAAGGATAAGGGATCAGTTGGGAAAGTGGAGTTGAGGTTGAAGATCAGACATGATTTGTTAAATGGTGAGCTCAATGGGCCACATGGCCTACTCCTGCTCCTATGTCTTATGTTCTAACTATAATGCCTATTCCTGGTAATGTTGCTACATCTGAAAACAGCTAGCTAGGTTTGTATTTTACAAACTGCATAAGTTGGACTCACTAAATACCACAGTGATGTAACATTTTGTCAACTCCTATCCATTGCTTGCAACAAAGATTGCATGGCATTTTTAAAAAACTGTGTGGATGATTTCTTGCACAAGGTTATAAAAATGTAAATGCCTGTAGATAGAATTCAACAATACACTAAATCAGTGACTCCCACAAAACAGTGCATGGTTCCTAAAGATATTTGATTTTCTTTTGGCTGAAAATGTGGTCTAAAGTAAAATATGTGATTGGTGTAAAGTAGTAATAAGGCATCATAATAAATGGTTTGAAATTGAGTTATTTCTTTTGGTCAGTCTGTAATGTTAATTGTTTTTCACCTGACTTCAGTTTCACATTATTTCTCAGTTACTTTATTGCAGATTTGAGCAGTGAATCCCATTTTATTCCATGCTGAATAGATTCAGGTTAACTAGTTTATTACAAGATGTAATCTCAGACCAATTACAATGCTGAGTTGATATCATGCGACCAAAGGTTACTTGGTGATGCACAACCAAGCCAATAAACCAGAAATATAAAACCAGCCAATCAAATTGTGATAACTGGTTTCTATTTTGACCTTATGGGGCCTCTGCCATGATGGTGACAGATCAATTCAAGATCTTCATTTAAGTATCTATTTGGCTTTAATTGGGTTATGTGGAAGAAAAAAAACAAGATGGATAGACATTGCAAAATGTTTACTGGAGAATTAATTTTGACAACAGTATCCTGATTTCATTTTTATTTTAAAATGCTCTGTTTATTGGACCTCAGGTTGGACTACTGTATTAATGGTGACCTTCCAGAGGGGATACTTGTGGTGACATTGGGACAACTCAGTGCTACCTTTATTGCTCCAATTGAAATAAGTAAACTTGATGACGTTTGGGGGAAGTGTCATTGAAAAATTTCATTGTTTGGAATAAAAATGTGCCTTGTTTTTCTTTACTTGTGAACTCTACAGTAAATAATGTTTACCACTGCTGTGTAGCAGCAGTATGGCTCCAACCAATAATTTTATAAATGCAGACTTGTCTATATGGTAGCAGGAATTTCAGTGAATGTTTTCTGCAGTAAATGGTGTCCATCTGTGCTCATTAAGGAACTTGGTCCATGACCTCGTTATTTAATCAGTTCACAGAAGTAGTATAATGCTTCAACCACAGGAAGGTAATGGAAGTGGAAGTTAACATATAGTTAGGGGATGGAGTTGCAGTTGTTTACTGTAAAACAGGCAATGATTTAGGTATAAAACAAAAACAGAATTACCTGGAAAAACTCAGCAGGTCTGGCAGCATCGGCGGAGAAGAAAAGAGTTGACGTTTCGAGTCCTCATGACCCTTCGACAGAACTTGAGTTCGAGTCCAAGAAAGAGTTGAAATATAAGCTGGTTTAAGGTGTGTGTGTGGGGGGCGGAGAGATAGAGAGACAGAGAGGTGGAGGGGGGGGGTGTGGTTGTAGGGACAAACAAGCAGTGATAGAAGCAGATCATCAAAAGATGTCAACGACAATAGTACAATAGAACACATAGGTGTTAAAGTTGGTGATATTATCTAAACGAATGTGCTAATTAAGAATGGATGGTAGGGCACTCAAGGTATAGCTCTAGTGGGGTTTTTTTTATTTTAATATTATTAAAATATAAAAAAAAACCCCACTAGAGCTATACCTTGAGTGCCCTACCATCCATTCTTAATTAGCACATTCGTTTAGATAATATCACCAACTTTAACTTTAACACCTATGTGTTCTATTGTACTATTGTCGTTGACATCTTTTGATGATCTGCTTCTATCACTGCTTGTTTGTCCCTACAACCACACCCCCCCACCTCTCTGTCTCTCTAACTCTCCGCCCCCCACACACACACCTTAAACCAGCTTATATTTCAACTCTTTCTTGGACTCGAACTCAAGTTCTGTCGAAGGGTCATGAGGACTCGAAACGTCAACTCTTTTCTTCTCCGCCGATGCTGCCAGACCTGCTGAGTTTTTCCAGGTAATTCTGTTTTTGTTTTGGATTTCCAGCATCCGCAGTTTTTTTGTTTTTATCTAATGATTTAGGTATGATGGGATATTTGTTTTGTGTGTACCCCAACTAATCAGAGAGCAAATAATGTAAAGCTAATAGAATGACCAAAACCACAAGTTGAATGGAATTGCCGAATTTGATACTCCAACTTTCATAAGAATTCAATATTAAAAATGATTTGACTCTATTAATCACTCTAAATCATTGTTTTGTAAATTATGGTTAAAAATCACAGCAATCTGCTGTTTGAAAAACATCCTCAATCTATTGCTGAAGAAAGAGACATGCTATCAAAGCTTTTCATCTTGCACTCATCAGGACAGATTTGCAAAAATACCAAATCTAAAGGGAACAATTCTTGGTATTCTTACGAATCTGTCCTGATAAATGCAAGATGAAAAACTTTGAAAGCATGTCTAATTTTCACCAATACGCAAGTTCCGTACTGCCAACCAACTGTCTTCAATCTAGTAAGATTGTGTGTCACCGTCAACCAAACAAAATGTTTGAAAAGAACTTGTTGACCTAACTATGCTATTTATTTGACATTGATTTAATGGATGTCCAGTGGTATTGCTGCTGTGTGGTCTGTAGCTTCTGATGTCCATTGCAATCGCACTGAAGTCTAAATCTGACAGCAGTTGCATGACTGAGATAAAGTGAAAGCATTAAAAACCTTATTAATTCTGAGTGGTACGAGGCTTACAAACAAAATGTTTGCAATAATAGTTATTAAAAAATAAATTTAATAAATGAATACATTTAATATTTATCTTCTGATTTATAAAACCTGTGTGCATGTAAGTATCTAGTTTCTTTCCCCATTTGCCAAATATTTTATTCACAGCAATTTAATTAAATGTTGCTCTAGCTCCCACAGTGGCTTTGGACTACTTGCTTAAAAACAATGTCCCACAGTGGCTTTGGACTACTTGCTTAAAAACATTGTCTTAATTTTAAAATTTCCATCCTTGTTTTCAAATACCTCTGTGGTCTTCCCCTCCCTATCTCTGTAATCTCCCCAAACCTTACAATCCTTTGAGATGTCTGCGCTCCTCCATTTCTGACCATGTGTGCATTCTCAGTTATCATTGCTTCACCATTGGTGGTGGTCATTCTGTTGCCTAGGACCCAAGCTCTGAAATTCCCTCCCTACATCTCTTCGCCTCTCTACCTCGCTTTCCTCCTTTAAGAAACGTCTTAAACCCTACCTCTTTGACCAAGCTTTTGATCATCTGATCTAATTTCCCATTTATATAGCTCAGTGCCATACTTTGTTTTATAATGCTCCTGTGAGGCTCCTTGGGACATTCATTAAGTTAAAGGCATTATATAATTATAAGTTATAATTGTTGTTGTAAAATGCAAATACTTGATTTGTTTATATTCATACCTTTGTTCTCCCCCAAAACCATCCTTTACTTTTCTCATTCACTTAGGTGGTTACAAAAAAAGTCATTCCTCTGTCCCCTTTCTGCCAGAATGGAGCTCTTATTAAAGCTGCCATGGTTGCAGCACTGCCTTGGGAGATTTTCCCACTGGTGGGACTCCAGTGACTACCATCTGGACAAATTGGTATTTGCTGCATTCTGGATCCAGTTGACAGAATTTAACTGCAGTATCTGAGTTCAGCATCAAGGTGCCTCATTTCTTTTCAGTTCGGTCGAAAGGTCATGAGGACTCGAAACGTCAACTCTTTTCTTCTCCGCCGATGCTGCCAGACCTGCTGAGTTTTTCCAGGTAATTCTGTTTTTGTTTTGGATTTCCAGCATCCGCAGTTTTTTTGTTTTTTTGCCTCATTTCTTTCCGGCCAAGTGCAATCATCAATGTCTCTCGGCAGCACTTCTGTAAAATCCTCATTCTAAATACTATAGATAGCTTAGAATGTCTTAAGCTGTACAAAACACTGAACAAAGCCTTTTTTTAGATTTCGCTGCTTGCCTCACAGTATACAAATATTCCATGTGGTTGCCTCACGGTGCAGCTTGTCATTGTGCACTTTAGGCATTGTAATTCCAGAGACAGGTTGAAAACTACAACTTTTAGGCTCTCTCTCTTTCAAGGTTACAGCTGTTCAGCAGTGAAGATTGCAGCTGCTTATCGTTCTCTCAAAATGAGTCCAATGGAGCTTGACATGTTATCACATGATAGGGTTTCTGGTGGCTGTCATCACTGTTGCGCTGGCTATTGTCATTCCACAGAACCAGTTATCACTTCCACAGTGTGTTGCAATCATTTTCATTTAAATATTTTGTCCATAGCAGCTGCAAATCTCCAGTACCAATTCTAAAATTAAATGATCTAATGGATTCTTTTCAAAACATTTTATAAATTTGTTATAAGCATTATTGTTAAACCAGAACCCCGTGTTAAAAGACATTATTTGAGCAATTTGGCTTGAATTTTGGTGCTTGTTGGTTCCAGATCACTAGATTTGAAAACAAATTGATTAGTTTGATTGGATGGTGTGTGGTCCCTGCTTGTTGCAAATTAAAAGCTTTTCCATCTGTCCAGCTAATTGAATTGAATTTGGATTTCTTTGTCTTAAATATCTCTGACTAAATGCTACAAGCTTGGTTAATTGAACAAGATAATGGTTATTTGAACTAATCATTAGTTTTTCCCTATTGACAGGACACGGCATTTAAGAGGTGACAGAATGGATTTGCATTAGGTGCAAAGTTTTATGCGGTTGCACAAATGCATGTTCCCTTATTCTGCTGTATTAGCTTTTTAACTTTAGAATAAATAAATGAGTAAGGTACCCCTGTAATTGGATGAAGACTTCCTGAAAGATGTGGAAGAAATGTTTTGGTCAACAATTTCGATATTTTAAAGAATATTCCCAATCACTCTTCATATTTGTCTTTCTGCTGAGATTGAAACTTTTTGTTTTTTGAAATACTGTTGTAAAATTTACATAAAATGTGCAAAACTTCTGTTACTATTCAACTTGTTGTCACATAACTAAAATTTGGATCTCACTTGGGTATAGAAGACAGGCTTTCTCAAAGAGAGGCCAATGAGTGTATATATAGTTCAGTGTACAGGGGTGTCTCTTCTTACATTGCCTACAAGAATACACTGCTATTATTTATAGGAATTAATCCACGTTTCTCTTCCTAACTTTAGAAATCACATAATTGTTATGACATTTTCAGCAGAATGCTCATATTGTTGTTGTAATTCTATGGTTGTTCACCATTGCTGCTGACAAATTTATAATTGAAAAAATAATATATTATACAGGCCTTTGATCTGTTGTGCTTTAAGATTGGATTTATGCCGCTCGCTTTGGGAATTTAAGCTGATGAGAGGCAGCCTTCTCAAATGTTCTCACACCTTGAGGCTTTTTAGTATGCTTGGTACTCTTCTAAGCTATACTGTCACTTTTGTGCAACTAAAATCATTTATCAGCAACAAAAAGTAACAAAATAACTGCAACTATATAGCTGTCGACATCCTACAATCCCATAATATTTTGCATCAGTGAAATTTGATGAGCCCTTATACAAAGTGGTGGGATTTCAATGTCATTACATGTCATACTCAGAATAATTGATGACTTGATTCAAGTAGAGAAAACCTTGATAATTAATAACCGGAAATGATTAGTTCAAATTTAATTTTGATTTAAACATGGAGAAGACATTTAAAACCTACATTAATACATACTCTCAAATGCTATCACAGCCATATTTGTACAGTATTTCAGCTCAAGCTGAGGAATTTATGCCATTGTCTATTCTTCTGGACTCAGCTACAGATATGATGCACTGGAGATTTTCCAGAAAGCTACTGTTTTGCTGAGCTGTGTCTATGTTGAGCTGATTTTTAGCAGTGTAGAACCAGTGAAATTACTGGTGTGAAAAAATGTAAGTATTATGAGACAGGTTTTGTTGCCAAAGCCAGAAGCTTTGCTGCTATACTACCTAAAAAAAATTGAGCCCATACTTCCCCTCTGTGAGACATTTGTATTTTGGTATATTTGTAATATGAACCACATAGAATAATTCAAGGATGAAGGAATGCTGGATGATTGTCTGTACAAAAACACTTATTGGAAAGCTTTTTAAAAATTGATGTTTTTGTTCAGATGAAAAAGAAATAACCTTTCTGCAGATTTTTGACTTGCTTAAAGTGCTTAATGCACAAAATGACAGATGAACTAGAATTCTTTCACAGGGCACTCCTCCATCTGTCGCTAGATCACACTGAACAAAGATAAAGCTGTATGTGAATTATCATGGTCAAGATTGATGTATTGTTCAACACCACCCATGTTGTTCGATATCTGAGCTTCAACCAAATTAGCAACACACAAAAATAACACTCAAAATACAAGTTCATCAAGGAAATTAAAAACAACAAAGAAAGATATCTACAATGTGATTGATGTCTGTTCCGTTCAATTTGAATACAATTCAGAATAAAAACTGATAAATTCTGTGATTTTGCATATCCTCACTCAAGTGTATTTGGTCTTTTTAAGAAAGAAATATTATGATTATTGCTGAAAAAAGAGACATGCTGTCAAAGCTTTTTGTTTTGCACTCATCTGAACAGATGCAAGAATGCCAAATTTCAAAGGAGGCAACAATTTATACTTCATGAGAAAAAGGTGCTGATTTGTTGGCAAATTGACTCTGTTAGGTTGAAGTGTTGCCATGGAGAATGCACCAGGGAACTATTGTCCTTCACACTTTTGTTTAATTCTAAAAAAATTCAATACCTGGACATGTTCCTTTTGCCTGCAGAAGACAGATCCCTGTGTATAAATATATGTAGCTTCGAGTAAGCATAGGTGAGGCACATGGCGTGCCTGACTGATAATCTTAAATTGGTTGTTAATGTAATTCTTAGTACACTTGGGATTGTTCAGCAAGCACTTTCCAATCACGGAATCACATCTAATTTTAGACCTTAGTTTCTGAGTTTTGTAAGCTTCGGCTGGTTGAGTATGATCAGTACTCATCAGTACTTGTGTTGCGAACAGCTGAAGGGACATGCTGTTTAATGTGATCTGTCAGTCAGTGGGATGTATGGCTGAAGTCCCTAGTATCGCACCGGCACTAAAATTCATCTACCATATTACTCATTTGTGTGCTAGGCAGAATACTTTTTTGGCTTGATGGCAGCATCCATGAAAAATACCACCCATGTTGCTACTGCATGAAATGGCTATCTTCATCTGTTGCAAAATTTTTGACATGCCTTACCCTTCCAGTGTAACTTGAGGTAGACTGGACACTTTTTCAGTCCGAAAGTGGCATTCTTTGGCCCATTTGTGAGTATGCGTTGTACACAGTTTGCAATGATTTGATTAGAATAGCCATTATCCCTCAGAATAGCTTTGATGCGCTCTCTTTCACCATCAAGCTTGCACCGTGAGCAAATGCCTTGGGCTCTATTTACAAGATTGCTGAAAAGGCCAGCCTTATAGCATGTGGAGCTGTAGGAAACCCAATGTATATATTGACCAATGAAGATAAGCTTGTGGTAGACAGTAGTAGAGAACCCATTAGCAGATTTCTCAACTGGCACATAGAGGAAAAGGAGTTCGTTAGCCTGCACCATTTCAAAGGTGAATTTGAGCACAGGATGGAGCTCATTAAGGTGCATAAGAAAATACCTCCATGTAGCTACAGTTTCAAATATAGCAAATGATCATCTATGTATTAGAAATGTGCAGGGGTAGAAGGTTAAGGGTCATTCCATCGTAAACGTGTTTCTCGTAGAAGCCAACAAAATGTTAACGAGAGCTTTGCCTAGGGGGAATCCCATGGCTACAGCATCTATTTAGACATACATAGTGTCATTTAAGCTGAACTCAACTGCATGAGTTGCTAAGTTCAATGAATATAGATTCAGAAAATTGTGCAGTGTCTAGATTGCCATGTCATAGTGATGTGGCTCATATGCCTGGCTTTCTTGAGTGGCACATTAGTGATTTGGCATGCAATGTTGAACAAGCACATAGACATGACTTTCCTATCGATATAGAGGTATCGTTTGGTCTTTGTGAAGGTGAAGGAATCCTTCACTGTGTCTATGGGAAACTCACTTCGAACTGGTTGTAGCAACTCACTGAACCATTTGGCTAATTCATGTTGTGCAGAACCAGTCATAGATAAGATGGCTTAATGGTCCATTACATTTGTGCTTCTTGGGTAGCTCATACATACATGGACATAGTGAACCATGAGGATAAAACCTATCATATATGGCACAAGACAACTCATTACTCTTACACAAGTCTAATAAATGTTTTTGGAACTTATTTCTGAGCAGGGCTGTGCAGTCATGCTTGGCAGCGGGTCCAATGGATATGAACTTGGACCCTTCATTAAGAACAGCATGCATTTTGTCAATATATTCATTCTTGTTGTCAGGCTCGCGACAAGCATAGTACCAACTGTATTCAACCAGCCCGCACTTGCAAAACTCAGAACATAATGTCTAATATAAGATGTGATTCCGCGATTGGACAGTACTTGCCGAGCGTACTAAGAATTACGTTATCAGCCAATTTAAGATAATCAGTTGGGCGGACAATGTGACTGACTTATGCTTGTTGAAAGCTATATATATTCATACGCAGGGCCCTGTCTTCTGCAGGCAAAAGGAACATGTCCAGGCATTATGCTTTTTTTGAATTAAATGGGTGGGGGCATAGTTCCCTGATGCATTCTTCATTGCAATGCCTTGACCAATCACAGTTGACTTGCCAACCAATTAGCACCCTTTTCTCAATTGATATAAATTGTTACTCCCTTTGAAATTTGGCATTCTTGTGCCTGATGAGTGCAAAACAAAAAGCTTCAACAGCATGTCTAGTTCTTTTCAAAAATGGTCAACTTCTTCACTACCAAGCAACTATTAATATTATGATTGTTTCAATAAGCCTAAATGGTAGATTCTTTTTGAGAAAATAATTAAAATATTGCTGTCTCCAAAATAAAGCTACTAATAAACAAATGCACAGCTAATGTTAGCAATAGAAACATTATATTTTGAGATAAACCAGTAAGTTTCAAGGCTGTGTGTTATTTAAAACATTATTGGCCAGCAAGATATAGATAAACACACATTTTCTTTTCGTAAGTGTATGTATTCAGACTTTTCTTCTTTGTAGCTTAGATATTCTCCTTGAGTTGAGTGTCAAAGCCCACACTGGGAACTAAGCCTTACTGTTAGTATCTGTGGTAGACTGCTCAATATATAAATAGTAATGGAGAGTCCATGGTTTGAACCATAACCATATTTTGACTTGTCCCTGTATTTCAGGTGTATGGCAACCCCATCACCTGATCTCCTTGACTCCAGATAGTCTGTCAGACCATGGCCTGGGCTATAAACTACAGAATGAATTTAATAAGAACAAATATGAATTGATAAGGACACACTGGCAAGGGTAAACACTGATTTACAGTAAAAATAAACTTACCTATTCTAACTGAGAATAAAGAAAGATTACAGTTGTGTCTCTTGCATTAACACTCAATTTTAAAATGGAAGCTATAATCTTGCATGGGACATGTTGCTGTGAAACCTCCACAAAATCTCCTACCTTTTATTCTTTCCGATAGCTTCAAGTCTGGTGACTTGGAGCAAATCAGCCCAGGATTTTAAAGATAGGTTGAAACTAGGTAAATTGAACATCTACGCCTTTGTTACCTCTAGAACTGACCGGTCAAGTGGTTTCCAGGGTGGTCTCCCTTCTTATAAATTTATAAATTTGAATTTATCCAAAGCTTTGCTCTGTATATCCTAACTTGCTGCAACTCCCATTCACTCGCCACCCCTTTGCTCGCTTAAACAATGCCTCAGTTTTAAAATTTCAAAATTCTCGTCCTTGTTTTCGAACCCCTCTATAGTCTTGTTTCTCCTTATCTCTTTAACCTCCTTTAGCCTTATAATCATCCCAGATCTCTGAGCTCTTTGAACACTGGCCTCTTACGCATCCCAGATTTTTATCACTTCACCACTGGCGGTTGTGCCTTCGGCTGCCTAGGCTCTGAGCTCTGGAATTCCCTTCCTAAAACTCTCTGCCTCTCTCTCTCCCTTTAAGAAGTACCTGTTTGACCAAGCTTCTGGTCACCTGCCCTAGTATTCCCTCCCTGGTTTGGTGTCAAATTTTGTTTGATAAGGCTTCTGTGAAGCCCTTTGAGAAGTTTTACTTTGTTAATAGCACTGTATAAATGCAAGTTTTCATTGTTGTGTCACGGATGCTTTAAAAGGTGTTTCCCCAAAGTCATCCGTGAACAATGTACTTATATGTGAGTTGTGTATTCTTTTAGCCATGGAGTGAGAAATTCAATTTAAAATAACCCAACAGCAAAGCCTTTTTACTTAAAAAAAGAAAACATTAGTTTATTTCATATTATTGCTCTAGACATTATTTACAAAAAGATAAAGTTACTAACACGCACATAAAGATTAGTTGCAGATGAAGATAAATGATACTTATAGGTGCGAATTAAGTTCAGTCTCTATTATTTGCTGTGGACTTGGTATGTTTAGAAGTTGAGCGGTTGCGCTGTCTGAAGTGAAGGTTTTGAGGTTGTAGAATTGACACTGCAGCTATGATGGCTTCCAATGTTCGCTTGTCATTTTAACACCCCACCCTGCTCTCTTGCCCACATGTCTGTCCTTGGCTTGCTGCATTGTTCCAGTGAAGCCCAACGCAAACTGGAGGAACAACACCTCATCTTCCGACTAGGCACTTTACAGCCTTCTGGACTGAATATTGAATTCAACAACTTTAGATCTTGAACTCCCTCCTCCATCCCCACCCCCTTTCTGTTTCTTCCCCCTTCCTTTTGTTTTTTCCAATAATTTATATAGACTTTTCTTTTCCTACCTATTTCCATTATTTTTAAATCTTTTATGCCCTGCTAGTCTTTCCACCCCACCCCCACTAGAGCTGTACCTTGAGTGCCCTACCATCCATTCTTAATTAGCACATTCGTTTAGATAATATCACCACCTTCAATGCCTCTGTGTTCTTTTGTTCTTTTGTCTGTGACTTCTTTTGATTATCTGCTCCTATCACTGCTTGCTTGTCCCTACAACCACACCAGCCCCACCCCCCCCACCCCCCCCCCCCCCAACTTTTCTCCCCCCACCCAACCCCCCCCATCTTAAACCAGCTTATATTTCACCCCTCTCGTTAGATTCACTCAGTTCTGTTGAAGGGTCATGAGGACTCGAAATGTCAACTCTTTTCTTCTCCGCCGATGCTGCCCGACCTGCTGAGTTTTTCCAGGTAATTCTGTTTTTGTTTCCAATGTTCAGTTGCTGGAGGCTGATCTAACAGGTGAGCTTAGTAGGTGAATCAGGTCTACAGGGAGGAGAAAAGGTTCCTTACATCTGTTCTGCAGGCATGACACTGTTAGCTGGAAAAACTCAGCAGGTCTGACAGCATCTGCGGAGAGGAATACAGTTAACGTTTCGAGTCCGTATGACTCTTCACCAGAACTAAGGAAAAGCTGGAAAAACTCAGCAGGTCTGACAGCACCTGCGGAGAGGAGTACAGTTAACGTTTCGAGTCTGTATGACTCTTCACCAGAACTAAGGAAAAACTATTTTTCCTTAGTTCTGGTGAAGAGTCATACAGACTCGAAACGTTAACTGTATTCCTTTCCGCAGATGCTGTCAGACCTGCTGAGTTTTTCCAGGTATTTTTGTTTTGTTTCGGATTTCCAGCATCTGCAGTTTTTTTGCTTTTATGACACTTTTCGCTGCCTTGTTACATTACAGCAGATCAGTAGCTGTTTTTAGATGCCGTTTTCTGTCTCTCCCTGTGTTTAAGGTTCTTCAAGATGGTTCTCTGTGGATCTGCCATTTCCTACCCTTTTCAATGCTATTTACAGGTAAGGCTATATGGCCCTCATTATCATATGAAGAATGCCAAGTCACTTTCCATATAAGGCAAGTGGTAATTCCATTACAGTTATCTGAAGTCTCCTTACCCCTTGTAGTGATCAAAAGAGTCAAGGTTGTTCACACCTTATAGTGGCTTTTCAGTTAGTGTCTTTGTGTTTGGAGGAAAAGCCAGCAAGGCAATGAGTTTCTGTTTACTCTCTTGGAACACTCATTGAATTTTAAATATATATGTCTGATGAGGCTGTCTCTTTGTCTGACTGACGGGGTTCCACAAGTCATGTGACCCTCAGAGTCTATTTTGGAAACAGTCTTTAAACTCAGTCCAAGATTCACAAAATGTGAACTTCAAAACAATTTTTTCTGAAAAATATGTAATATAATAACTGTGCACTGTAACAGTTGTGTGTCTCTTTCCTTCAACAGCAACGGTCACATTGTCTGTGTCCTAGGTGGTTGTTTCTACCACCTGAGTTATCCTCCTGAAACAAACTTGATGGACTGAATTTTATGTGGCCTGGTGGGTGTGTTTCCCTTGGTGGCTGGAGCACATAAAATAGGGGGGTCAACATGTAAAATGGGGTGGGTGCCCATCCCACTTTCCCGCTCGCCCCCGAACTTACCCCCATAATATGGGGAGGGTGAGCGGGTGTCAAAATTGGCAGCCCTCCTGCCATATTTAAATGAACAATTAAGGGTCAATTAGGCTCATTATTGAGCCATTTGACCTTGATAATGTGCTACCCACACCATAAAACGTTTGGCGTGGGCAGCGGGGTGGGAGCGGGAAGCCCAATATTTAAACCTGAAGTGCTTAAAGGGCGGGAAGGAATGGGGGGTGTGGGTGGGGTCACTCTTTGGGGGCTGCCCTTTGCTGATCATGGGGTGCCCCCCTCCCCACCCCATTAGGTTGAACCCCTTCTTCCTACCTGCTCTCTCCCTTAAACCTCCATCCTCCCCCCCACACATACTCCCCTCTCCCTATCCAACTCAAATCCTCCTGGCCCAAGACCCCATACTTAGCTGCTCCGGGCATCCAAGGCCTTGGGGCCCTTTCTTTTCCAGTGGTTCCGGCAGCGGCCACTGATGCCTTCCTGGCATTGCCAGGTCTGATGGACCTGCTGGCCAATTGGATTGACTGGCACCTTCAGAGGGCGGGACTTTCACCCCAATGAGGGATGGACATCCCACTTGACCCTCATTAGTCCGCCCCACTGCACTTTATGGCTGTTGGGTGTGTCAGTGTGAGGCATGTTGGGTCCACGCTGATGTGGTTTCTGGGGGTCAGGGGAGCTGTCTACCCCCCTTATATTATTCAGCCTGATGTTTTAATCCTGCATGTATTGTGACAGGAAAGTAGCCAACAACATAATACATGAGAGACAAATACAATTCATTTGTCTCTGTTTTTAATATCAACTAATTGTATCAACTAATATTAGTTGGCCAGATGAATCCCTGTGATAAGTACTGGTGCTGTTGGTAATACTTTGTCAGAATGGCAATTAACAAATTAATGATTTTTATACTACACATTGTAAGCTAGTTACAGCAAAGATTTAACAAATATGTAGTTGTATGATTAGGAATGTGGAAGTAGGAGGTGTCGCATAGATTTTGCATTAGCTGATCAAATTCTCCCAAAAAATAGGGGTGCAACCATTTTTGAGGGTGGAGCTAATTTCAGTGAATGCAAAAGATTGCAGAATCTTGATTTGTGCTGGACATAATTTACTCTTGTAATATCGCAATGATTTGCGCTGGTTTGAACGATTTTGGGTGTATTGTGCTAGATAAAACAGTGCAACCTAGTGAAAACTCCAGGGCTAGATCTATGTAAAGGAAGTTCTTGTTTAATGTTGTTTTGCAAGGACATCGCTGCCCAATTAGAATCCTGCATTCACATTGTTTTGCTGCTGTTTTGTGTTAACATTGCCTTCCATCTGGACATTCCTGTGAAACTCCCATGTTTAACATGGGAAATAAAAACAGAAAATGCTGGAAAAATTCAGCAGGCCTGGCAGCATCTGTGAAGAGAGAAACAGAGTTAACATTTCGAGTCTGTGTGACTCTTCTTCACAAGAATCATACGAACTTGAAACATTAACTCTGTTTCTCGCTCCACAGATTCTGCCAGACCTGCTGAGTTTTTCCAGCATTATCTGTTTTTATTTCAGGTTTCCAGCATTCACAGTATTTTGCTTTTATTTTAACATGCAGGAGCTAGTTCTCTGGTAAGGTGGGGAGCAGGCAATCTTGGGAGAGGTTATGAGTCTCAGACAGACTGTTTCATATAACATTATTCTACATAAAGTCGTGTTTTCCAGGAACCAATTAAGCGACGTTAAGCGATGACTTCCTGGAATATGATTTTCACACTAATATTTTGATTCTACACTACAAAAAATGGCGTAGGTCCCATTTTGTGCAGTCTCATCGATCAGTAATAATCTAGTGACATTTCAGATCTTAGCAATATGTTTTAGCAACCACATTGGCCATTTAGCAATCATATGATTATCTTTTTAGCATTACTTTAATCGCTATAACAATTGGTAAGCATGTGGCCATTCTTATGTGATTGACCAGACTCTGGGCTAGTGCTGGGAAAGGTGTGCAGGTAGGGATTCTGCTATTTCAGTTTCTGCAGTATTCACTTGTTGGCCTCTGATAATCCTTAATATTTTATCTGTTGCTCAATTTAATTTGGAAAATTAGTGCCTGGATAATATTATTGAACCATGGAGAGCATGTCAGCTGAGCTTGATTCCTATTCTCCTTTCACTGTCTGTGTCTATCATTCTCTCCCTTTCTCTCTTAACACACGGAAACACAGGCGCTCTCTATAGCAGAGGTCATCGGACAGCACTGAGGAACAGGATTCCCTGTTATTTTTCTTTCTCTGTCTAGCCTTGTGGTGGGGGTAACTGTGATATCCTAACTGCTATTAACCTGGGACAAACAAGGAATTGAATCTGTAACCTTTTGATCTGTATGTAAATATACAATTATCTATTTGTGAGGGCTTAGGTCATACACTTTAATAGACAGAAGATGGTTGTTAAAAATTATATAGTTCAATAGTATAATGTGGATTTTGCTTAATCAACCTTTATGACAATATAATTTTCTTGTACTGAAAGCTAGTTAGTCACAACTTTTTCTAGTCACATCAATTAACTTTTGACCGGTGGGGAATCTTTGTTCATTTTATTGAAAAACTTGTTCTACTAAAGTAGCTTATGATTTGTATGTAATGCATGTGTTTTTAAAGGAAGCGATGACTCCATTTAACTCTTTTTTTTCTCTGTTGTCACTTTTACTATTAGCAACAGTTGGATGATGTCATGTGGACTGGTTTAGATGAATACTTAAATGTTACACAGAGAAGATAAAATGAAGCAATTATCAGTAAATGTTTTGGAAAGGCTTACCTACTGAACTGAAGTATATTGCTCCACACATTCTGTCTTGCAGCAAGGCTTTCCTGAGGGAAGGCAATCTTAGGTAAAATGAGGCTAATGGCAATTTAGTTAATTTGCCCATTGGGAAAGTGATTTACTGCCTCATAAAAACACAGAAGGTACTGAGACATAATTTGGAATCATTGCATTTTCATTTGCTTAGTTATGAAATTTGGAAGAAGTGCATTGATTGTACTGTGATTGTTTTTCTCTACCAGATCAAGGAGTTCTACAAACTCTTTTCATTGCAAAGTTGCAGTTCTGGAGTGATGGAAATAAATTTTCCAATCTAGGCTTCACAAATGCCATTAACAATGATATTAATGCAGTCTCTTGGGCTGCATTCAGTTAGAATTCATCAGCCAAATTCTTTATTGAGAAGCCAAGCTTTGATGTGTAGGACTATCAAGGTTGGAATAATGAGTAGATGGGATAAGAGTTGGTCATTATTGATTACACAATGCCAAGTTCATGTGTGAAAAGCTTGAAGGTGGTTCTTGTGATGGACAATTATTTAAGCCAGAAGGTCCCAGAGTTGATTCCTGGTCTGTCCTGAGTTACTGATGTTAGCTGGGATGGCAGTAGGAGTGCCATCATTGGTCATCGTTGCCCTGTGCTAAGGAAGGAATAATCAGCTATTTCCTCTATCAAACTGCTCTCTAGTCACATTAAAAGGCATGTGGGCATCAAATGAAAATGGGATCAGGTTTTGATGAGCTACACAAATACCCTACTTACACTTAGGTCCAAAATGGTGAATAAAGTGAGGTAACAGAGGGCAGAGCTGTACCCAGCAACAGTATAAAGCTGGATGAAGGAAGACAACTAAGGGGAAAACATAAATAAGATAAAAATCCAAAGGCTTTAAAAGGTAGGAAAGACTGAGGGTGAGACTAGAGTAGACCAAATGATATACAAATACCAATTGATACGCAAATGTGCTGTTATTGATTTTTACCTAAAGTGTCCTCAAAGATCTCATTAATGGTGGGGGATGGGTAATCCAGTGTATTAAAATATTCTTCTTTCAGTAATGCAATCTGACATTGAGTCTAATATCTTGAATAGGTTTAAGCAGCGTCAATCAATGTCCATATGGCATATATCCAGGTAATTTGAAATTACAATTATTGCTACAAGGAAAGATGTAGACCATTTGGCCTATTGTACCTACTCCACCATTTTGTTAATTAATGAATCCTTTGAAAGATACAAAATGACTGCACCTATTCAAAGCACGAAGAACCTTAAGTCCTCTTTTCCTGTTGCTTAGGTGTTTAGGTAAAAGAAAAGTTTGATAAAAGTTACTAGCAGTCAAGGGAATTCTCCTTTGCCATGTGTATCTCTATATAAATGTTTTTGATAATATACTGACATAAAATATTATGCAGTGCCTTATTTACATTCCAGTCAAGTTGTCAGTCAAGTGACTGTTTCTCCGATGTCCCTCTCCAAAGTCAACACCTGCTGTGTTCTGTACTAAAGTTATTAAAAAACAAAATGTTCCCTGCCTAGAGGCACTTTTGTTGAAACGTGCCTATTCTGAATCTGTACGATACTGAACACTGATCATTTGTGAAGGTAACTAGCCTTTTTTTGCTATGTGTATATTTGTGAAGGAACCAACTCAGATGATGGTTTCTCACAGGAGTTATTGCAGCAGCACAGTTTATCATAAGACTAAATTATAGTGAGCTTGACAGCTTTCATTCTGATGAAAGTGAATAAAAGGATGCAAACATACCTTGACATTTGGCACTTGCCAAGTAGCTGGATTGCAAATCCATCAATCATATGCATGCTTTTTTGGTCATTTTTCCTCAGTTAGATTTTGAGTGGGATATGGAAAAGTTTTAATTGGCTGAGAACCATTAGAAACTCTTGGTAGAAATGCCGTTCCATTCAGCTGGAAAATTTTTCACTTTTGTGAGGTTTGCTATTTTGAAATTGGGTAAATCTCAGGAACGTAAATATGACAATTTAATTTGAGCAATAATACATGCCTGTAACCCACAGCTTTTCAATCTGAGACATTGGAGCTGCTTTCCAGGGAAGAATCCAGGGGTATATGTAGTCAACAGATATCTGTCAGTTAGTCAGCATGATTTCAGCGCTTACTGGTATTTGTAAACTTACTAACGTACTTGGGGGAATTTTCCCAGTCCCTTGAAGGCAGATTTGGGTTCCTCTTAGGGCATGGCAAACTTTGCGGGGGGTAGAAAATATAGAAGAGCTTAGTAGGGACACTACAAGTGGGCGGAATGCACCTGAGCCAACAAGAGAGACATCAGTCACTTTAACACTGGTATGTGAGTCAAGGTGTGCATTTTGTATCTTTAAGAATGTAGACTTAATCCAAACTCTGTTAAGATTCACCAGTGATATTCTTAATACCAACAGGATCATTGGTTAAAGTGGTTGCTTTTGACCAAAGGCAAATGTGACTTTTGCAGAAAGCAAGAGTTATTATCAGGAGCAACTGTAATAACCTGAACTCTGAGCGAGCTCTTCACGTTCCCATTTTTACAGAAGCACGAATACTTAATGGGGGAAACCAGTTTAAAATATAAAGAAAATGCAGTTATTGATTTATGATGAAGTAAATTATGAGCAGGATTTTATATACATCCTGCGGGCATGTCGATCAGGCATAAAATCATACATGATAACGGTGGACGAGCGATCTTTCGGTCCGCGGGCGTGCGTGAGAGTTGGCAGCATGCCCGCAGACAATTAAGAGGCCTGTTGAGATCCTTAAGCAACTAATTAATTTGTATTTTTTGCTGCCTGTTAAACTGTTTGGTTGGCAGGTGGATGAATAGGCCAAGTGGCTTTTGCATTTTTAACAAAACTTCATCCATGGGCAGGATGAGGTTTCCAACAGTAAATAAAAATGCTTTATATATTTTTCATCATCATTTTAAACATGTCCCTCTACCGAGTCACATGTGGGGACGTCTTTATTTCATTTAAAATAATTATTTTTGTTTCTCCAATTCTTCAGCTCCCAGAGGCAGCTATGTGCCCTTAGGGAGCTTTCAGAGCGCGCGCCCCCACGCATGTGCAGATTTCCATGCTTGCCCTCCCACATTTCAGCACGCCTTTCACTCCGTTAATTGGCCAGTCAGTGTGATTTTGAGGTCAGGGGCTGATCGTGGGCAGCGAACTTTTTCACGGCCACTCCCACCTGGCGAACGGAAAATCCTGCCCTATAGTTATTTTTAGAAACAAATGTATACATACATAAATGTGCAAATATATGAAAAAGACAAGAAACTAACATACAAGCCATGAATCCAACCTACCCTGGCTGGCATAGCCATGTACATCCTGACCCCAGAACATAATATCTCCTCGGAGAGGATATTGGCAAATGAATGCTTAATAAACACTGTAACACTCCCCAGTCTGGAATGCTTGATACCAAGTAATTTCTGGATTTTGGAACTTTCTGGATTATAGAATTATGTTAGAATGCCTAACCACAAGTGTGAGAACTGGAAAACACTGTAGATATAAATATTGGCCTGTAGCATAAAACAGTGATAAATCATTGTGAAGCAGTGACAAAAACTGTTTTACTTATAAAATATTGTATCTTCCACGTTTCAACTTTCAAAGTAATGTACTTGGGGCTGCTCATAAAATTCCTGGACAAACAGGTGTTTCCGAAGAAGAGATTTCTAGACTGGAGAGGTTACATGTGTTTGTTTGAAATTCATCCCTCTGTTCTTTCACCAGAGATGTTTGCCTGTTCATGATAAATGTTTGCATAGAAATAATTCAAAGTTCATATATTGGCATCCAGCAGTAGTCAGAAAAAATACAGGCTAATGAATGAAAGCCAGCATCCATTTATTCAAGGCAAATTGTGTTTGACTAACTTAATTGTGTTCTTTGGTGAAGTAAAAGAAAGTGTTGTGGTTCTGATGTTGTGTCTCTGGAGTTTTAAATGGTGTTTGATAAAGGACAATATAATAAACTTATTAGCAAAATTGAAGTTGTGGGATTAAAGGGGCAGTGGTAGCGTGGATACAAATTGGCTAAGAAACAGTAAACCGAGAGTAGTGGTCAGTGGTTGTTTTTCAGACTGGAGAGAAACTGTACAGTTGTGTCTCCTTTGGATCTGTATTAGGACCACTGCTTTCTGAAGTATATTAATAAAAAGGATTTGGGAATACAAGGTATAAGTTCAAATTTGGCAAAAGACATAAAACTTGGAAATGTAGCAAAAGTAACAGACTTCAGGAGGACACGGCCAGTCTGGTGAAATGGACAGACGCATGGGGGACAATTTTCCCCCCGTTAGGGGGTTGTTTGGAGGCGGGCGGGGGTGGGTGAGGACCTTATTGGCGCCCCCGATCGGGTCCGCACCGCCATTTTACGTGGGTTGGCCAATTAAGGCCTGCCCAGCATGACATGCGTCCGGAAGCACTGAGTGCTCCCTGAACAGGTGTTGGGGGGGTGGGGAGGGATGTTCCCTGAGTTGGGGCACCACACAGGTGCCTCAGGGAGATTAGTTTAAGTTTTAAAAATCTAAATGAAGAAAAGAAAACATTTTAAGACGTCACCTCATGTGACATGAGCTGGGACATGTCAATGAATTTTTGTAAAAATTTTTTATTCAATTTATAAACACTTCATGAAACCTCGTCCCACCTGTGGATGAGGTTCCTTGCGAAGTGCAAAGGCCACCTGGGCTCTTCGCCTGCCCGCCAACCTTAAGGTTGGACGGGCAGCTCAGTTTATTAGTTTAATTAGTTCTTAAGTGGTCTTAATAGGCCTTTGACAGTTTCGTGGGGGTGCAGCTGACTCAGCTGTGGGCCCGCCGAACTGAAAATCTAAATTACGCGTGGTGAAGTCAGGACGTATGTCCGACGTCACCCCACATCGTTTTACGCCTTGGCAAGTGGGGCCTGCCCCTGCTCACCGAGTCAAAAATTCTGGCCATGGAAAATGAAATTGAAAAATGTGAAGTGATACATTTTTGTAGGAAGGACAATGAGAGGCAGTATGAACAAAATGATAACATTTTTAAAGGGCTTGCAAGAGAGCCCTGGGGGTATACATACGTGAACCTTTAAGTGTCAGGGCAAGTTGAGAAGGCTGTTAAAAAAAAATGTATGGCAATCTTGGCTCTATCTGGTGATAGACTTCTCATTAATTGGAGTATGTCCAAGCTGTCTCCTGTGGATCTCTCATGACTGAAGAATCCGATGTAAGATCGGCAATGACCTTCCACAGAACTTATCAACAGAGGCATGGAGAACAAGGGCAAGGCAATTATGCTAAACGTTTATAAAAGACTGGTTAGAACTCAGCTGAAGTATTCTGACCAATTCTGGGTCCCAGAGCTTTAGGAAGAATGACCAGGCCTTAGAGGGGATGCACAGCAGATTTACTAGTACCAGGGATGCAAGACCTCAGGTTTTGAAGAGACTGAAGACATTTTCGTTGTTCTCCTTGCAGCAAAGAAGGTTAAGAGGATACTTAGGAGGAGGTGTTCAAAATTATGAATGATTCTGATAAGATGAATAAAGAGGAGTGGTTTCCAGAAGGGTTAGTAACCAAAATACACAGGTTATTTGTAATTGGCAAAAGAACCAGAGATAGGATGAGGAAAATTTTTTATGCAATTGTTATGATTTGGGACATACTGTCTAAAAATGTCGTGGAAGCAGCTTCAATAATACCTTTTGAAAGGGAGTTGGGTAAATACTTGAAAGGAAAAAATCCGCAGGGCTATATGGAAAGAGCAGAGTGATGGTATTTATTCGATAGCCTTGTCAAAGAGCTGGCACAGGCATGATGAACCAAATGACTTCCTTCTATGTTTTATCATTCAATGATTCTTAACATCTGTTGTAAACTTTCCTGTTTGGATTTCAAAATATGACCCTTTAACAGCAAAGAACATCTGAAGTTGGTATTCAAAGCCGAAGGAAGGCCGAAAGCTGAATCTTAATATGCATCAAAAACAAAAATACCTGGAAAAACTCAGCAGGTCTGACAGCATCTGTGGGGAAGGATACAGTTGATGTTCCGAGTCCGTATGACCCTTTATCAGAACTAAGACATATAGAAATGAGATGAAATATAAGCTGGTAGAAGGGGTTGGGATATGAAAGCTCAGTAGGGGGCCAGTGATAGGTGGAGGCCAAGAAGAGACTGCCAAAAGGACAAAGGGGTGTTGACGGTGGTGATATTATCTAAAGGATGTGCTAATGGGGACATTAAGGGAAGCAAGCTAGTGCCAGATGGCCCTAGTGCGGGTGGGGTGGGGGGAAGGGATCGAAATAGGCTAAAAGGTGGAGATGAAACAATAGATTGAAATAAATTTAAAAATAGGAGGGAAAAGAAAAAAATATAATTGTAAAAAAAAATTTAGGGCCATCTGCCACTAGCTTGCTTCCCTTAATGTCCCCATTAGCACATACTTTAGAGAATATCACCATTATCAACACCCCTTTGTCCTTTTGTTTATGACATCTTTGGCAGTCTCTTTTTGGCCTCCACCTATCATTGGCCCCCTATTGAGCTCTCCTGTCCCACCCCTTCTACCAGCTTATATTTCATCTCATATGTCTTAGTTCTGATGAAGGGTCATACGTACTCGAAACATCAACTGTATCCCTCTCCGCAGATGCTGTCAGACCTGCTGAGTTTTTCCAGGTATTTTTGTTTTTGTTCTAGATTTCCAGCATCTGCAGTATTTTGCTTTTATCTTAATATGCGTGTTGTGGTTGGGTTACAGGAGATTTTGTGGCACAGTGGGTAGCGTCCCTGCCTCTGAGCCAGAAACTCTGGGTTTGAGTCCTGCTTCAGGACTTGATGACCATGGAAGGTGCGCTCATGTTATGGGCAAACAAGTTGATTATCAACCTGCAAATCCTTCCAATATACCTATGGTAGGTGGTAAGAGTGGGAGAGTCTCCTGGTCAGGTGGAACATGCAGAGGGTAGTGGCAAATCACTGCAGTACCTTGCCAAGCATACCCATGGACCAACACATGGAAGTCCATGTTTGCCCAGTGCCCTCTTAGGGCATGGTACCTGAGGTCAGTACTCATTCTGTATGTGACAAAGCAACTGATTATGAGACCCCCCCCCCCACCGCCTGTTTTAAGAAATTATGAGGATCAGGTTCGCAGGCGGGTAGTTTGATGCGGAAACAAAGAACAGGAGACTAGCTTGCTAGGATAATATTATTTTATTTTGCTTGTTTCCTACCTAGCTTACATAGGATAGAAGCCAGATCCAATACTCACAACGGGTCTGGCATAATTGACTATATACTTACTCCACGGATTACTGGAACTGGGAGCCGTCAGTTCTGTGGAGATGCTGCCTGTGACCCACGCTCAGCGATTAATGCAACCCGGAGCAGACTCCCCGAACTGGGGACTTTCCAGGCTTATATATGCGCTACTTGCCGAGTTCACTGAGTCCGCGTTGGGCACTCGTCCAACACATTGTTTAGTACTGGGCATTGTTCCCATGCGGTTTCGGCTCCGACTCCCTTCAGTAGATAACAGGAAGTCTCTTAGCAACGTCTTGTGTTCAAGGTCAACTGGTGCCTGGATCCAATCTTGCATGTATTGGGACACCATGTTAACCCCTTATATTACATTCCACTGATTGGCCCAATACATGTAACGATTATACAAATACATAATAATAAGCAATACATTGTTATAACATGTACATGTTTTGTTCCAGTTGCTGCCGCACACGGCAAACATACGTACAGGTCAGTATATTACAACAGGTCAGAATCACTAAAACTCCGATTAAAATGAACAACGGAGGAAATAGGGAACGTCGTGCCGTAGTTGACAGCCCATTGAACAGATCCCACCAGTGATGGGCGGATTCCACCTCTACTACATGAGCAGCGTGTACTACCTTTTGGCCATGTATAAAGGTGGACACAGTCACCCGGGTAACATTGATTTGATGTTGTCGCAATATCTGCTTTAGCTCTTCCGAGCGATCGAGGGCCTGTTTAAAACGCTCTAGCGAGATACTCCAAGGGTGCAGCCATACCTGCCACTGCATAGTGGTGAGGTGTTGCGTTCCGCTGTAATTGGTCAATAGGTAAGTATGGTTCTGCCACCGCCATCGATAGATGCCAGTAAGGCAACCTGAAAAAGGGGTCGTCGGGAGTAAGGCATGGGCATGACTAGTGGCCACACAGAGCGTATGGGGACCAATCTGCCACATCATATCTCGGGGTGCCTCAATCATCCATTCACACAAAGCCGTGTCTTCTGTAAGGCACGGGTCTCGATATCGATCCATCAACAGACAGGCCTTTCCTTGATCCGCCTGCTCACACGCGGACAAGTCATAGGTAAGATTGGTGTCCGGACTGAACCAATTCCCTTTTGTTTTGAGAAAGTAATATCCATCAGATGTAATGACCGGCAATACGTAATATCGGCACACCGTCACAAAATCAGTTACATTCAAGGTTACAAAATGTCCTTTACACAGCGTTGCATTACACCATGTTTTGTCCGGATAGGTGTTCATCCATAATTTCTCAGATACGTTCCACACCCCTCGCCAGGCCTGAACATTAGGCGAAGTGACTATTCGTAAAAATCGTTCTTTTTGCAAATGTGCATGCAGCATTTGGATACCGCAAATTGTCCAGTTCATCTGTACAGTAAAATTTTGGAACAGCCGTTGAGTCGAATCCCACACGTCCAATTCCCATTTTAAGGAATGCAGCAAAATTCGTGCAGTCTCTTCCTGCGTCATCATGGCCGACGGCATCCATCGGCCAATAGTGTACAGGCCTTGTGCAGTTGCTTGCCCCGTACTGGATAATTTAGTACGGGTCACTTCAGAGTCTATAGCATTGGATATCCCCATTACTGTCCCTGCCCCTCCTAACAAGGTATCGTACCATGCCCGTCGTCTATATGCCAGGTCTATTGCCGCATCTTTGGCCAATCCCCCGAATTTGGGCGCATCTTGAAAATCTACCTGGACTTGCTGTCCTCCTTCTTCCAAAAGCCTCACCAACCACAATTCAATGGGCTCCCCAGGATTTCGGCGAGTCTTTTGAGTAATGTATAATACTTCCTCCGTAGTAAAGTCCTCCGTTAGCTCGGAGAACTCCGGAGGAGGTTGCAACTGAGGGATCTCATGATGGATCGGCTCGCCTCGCTCGTTTCGTTGGGGATTTCCCTCATCATCCAACAACACTTCAAACCTAACAGGAGGCCGTCTCTGAACCTGTTTTCTCCGGACGACCGGATTCGCTCGCACCTGGGGTGGCAGCTCATCTTCGTATTGATCATCCGAATCCCCCCATATATTCCCGTCCCAGTGGTCAATATCCCAGCCGTCCCCATTATTTAGCTGCGCCACAAACGCCCTTATTTGAGTGGGGTTCACGGATCGCGGGCGCTTTCGCTCACTCTTCCGCTTACTAGACGACAAATGTGTGATCGCCCGCCCTGCTAATTCCGTTAGTGCTGTTATTTCTGCCTTTAGTTTTATAATTTCTTGTCTTAACACGGAGGCATCCCCGCTACTGAGCCCCTGCTCATGCTTAAGGGTTGCTATTTCAGCCTCCAACTTCTGACGCCTGTCAGACTGCTGCTTACAAGCCGCCGCACAAGCCCACATCCGCCTCTGGATCCCTGGCAAGGGGTTCCTTGAGGGGACCGGGATTTTCTCAAGGGTGGACAGCAGCGACCCTGGGGTGGTTCCTACGCCTTCGGCCTCCCAGTTTTCCGGTCGCCCCCCACCCTTCCGCAAACAGGCCGCTACACTATGCCACGGCCCTTGCCATCCTGGGACCGCAACCGCCTCGGCCTGCCCTTCTGGTTTCTTATTCCTTTTCCCAAACATTGTTTCGCATCAAAATCCCTCCTCAATTGCGATTGATCCTGCCGACTACGCCAAAATGTTTTAAGAAATTATGAGGATCAGGTTCGCAGGCGGGTAGTTTGATGCGGAAACAAAGAACAGGAGACTAGCTTGCTAGGATAATATTATTTTATTTTGCTTGTTTCCTACCTAGCTTACATAGGATAGAAGCCAGATCCAATACTCACAACGGGTCTGGCATAATTGACTATATACTTACTCCACGGATTACTGGAACTGGGAGCCGTCAGTTCTGTGGAGATGCTGCCTGTGACCCACGCTCAGCGATTAATGCAACCCGGAGCAGACTCCCCGAACTGGGGACTTTCCAGGCTTATATATGCGCTACTTGCCGAGTTCACTGAGTCCGCGTTGGGCACTCGTCCAACACATTGTTTAGTACTGGGCATTGTTCCCATGCGGTTTCGGCTCCGACTCCCTTCAGTAGATAACAGGAAGTCTCTTAGCAACGTCTTGTGTTCAAGGTCAACTGGTGCCTGGATCCAATCTTGCATGTATTGGGACACCATGTTAACCCCTTATATTACACCGCCCCGCGCCCTTAGTTAACATTTCAGGTCCTGATGAATTTTCATTGGGACCAATTTTAAGCATTTTTGTTTAATTTGATTGAATAATTTATTATTTATTTCCCAGGCAAGCTTATTTGAATGAGTAGGATTGTACAAGTATGACCTGATGAAAGTTGTTTTTTGAATGATTTTATCACCCTTGAAAATAATAGTGACCACAGTATATAAATGATAGAAAGTGGCAAATAAAGGTCGGGTGCAGAGCAGGTCACGGTTAGCATTGATGTAGTAACACTGTAGAAGTCATCAAATGTCCAAGTGAAGGCTGTCTCTTTGAGCCTACAATTATCTGCTTTGATTTTCTTTTCGCGAAGATATTGTAATCTGTTGTTTTACCATGTTAAATGTGTCACACAGCACACTGCACGGAATAGTAGAGGCCAGGATTAATTCCACACCATGAACCCCCACCCCCACCAACCCCACGCTCCTGATTTCCAGTGCTCACTTGATATGGGGAAGGAAAAATCAGAAGGAGAAGTTAGACTGTGCTTTTCTCCCAGATGTTGTCTCAAAGGCTGGGAGCAGTTATCCACTTACCAGCTTGGTTGCAGCTGACAAGATAAAAGGATGCTTTATCCTGATAAAAAAACAAATCAGTGAATATGTCTTTCTGTAAATATACCATATCAACAACACAAGTCAGGTTGAAATGTATTTAAATTACACTCACGTTTCTTCCTGCCTCATCTACTTCACATTGGTATATTAATATAGCTTATTAATTTCCAAGGTAGTGAGATATTGTGATGCTATTATAATTCATTTCAGTGAAACATTCGTGCCACACAAGTGCCAGGCAATGACCATCTCTAACGAGCGAGAATCTAACCATCACCCCTTGACTTTCAATGGCATAACTATCGCTGAATCCCCCACTATTGACATCCAGAGGGTTACCATTGACCAGAAACTGAACTAGACTAGCCATATAAATACTGTGGCTACTAGAGCAGGTCAGCGACTAGAAATCCTGTAGCGAGTAACTTGCTTCCTGACTGCCCAAAGCCTGTCCACTATCTACAAAGCACAAGTCAGGAATGTGATGGAATACTCTCCATTTGCCTGAATGAATGCAGCTCCAACAGCACTCAAGAAGCTTGACACCGTCCAGGACAAAGCAGCGCGCTTGATTGGCACCCCATCCACAAACATTCACTCCTTCCACCATCGATGCACAGTGGAGTAGTGTGTACCATCTACAAGGTGCCCAGCAAGAACTCACCAAACCTCCGTAGACAGCACCTTCCAAATCCAAGGTCACTACCATCTAGAAGGACAAGGGTGGCAGACACATGGGAACACCACCACCTGGAAGTTAGACTCCAAGCCAGTTATCACCCTGATTTGGAAATATATTGCTGTTCCTTCCCGATCGCTAGGTCAAAATCCTGGAACTCCCTCCCTAACAGCACTGTGGGTGTACTTACACCACATGGACTGCCGCGGTTCAAGAAGGCAGCTCACCACCACCTTCTCAAGGGCAATTAGGGATGGGCAATAAATGCTGGCTTAGCCAGTGATGCTCACATCCCATGAATGAATGAAAGAAAAAGGATCCTTCCTCTGTGCCACCAGACCTAATGACCCAGCGACTCACCCCTTGCTTCCTTGTCCAAAAGATTTTCCCCCTGTTATCTACCCAAAATGCTTCCACGCTGTGCAAGCTTCAAGCATCCTGAAAATCCCACCTAGTATGACTGGTTCATTGCCCTTCAACTCACTACTCTAGACCTGGGTGTGTTCTTGTCGAGTTGCTGTATCCGAGAACCTTCTTTGGTGCTGAGAACCCCCCACTGCCCCTCCCTTCCGCATCACAGGGCTGTCATTATCTCTGCTACTTCTTCCATCCAGAATTGACAGCCACTTACCTGTACCCACTACTCCTCACCATTGCAATGCTATCATACCCTGAGACTTCCTCGTCCAGCTTTTTACACTACTGCCAGAAATCATCCAGTAAATCTTACCCTACATTCCAACCATAGTCCCACCTTATTTCATGTTCCCTCTCTGCGTTTCTGCCATAACCCAGAACCGCGTTCAATATTTCCAAAGCACAGCAACTCTATAAAGTGCCCTCCCCATAACTGCTAAGCCATCATATCTATCACTGTTACCTACTTTCTTCCTTTATATCATTGGTTCTTAAAATTAATTGTATATAAATAAAGGAACATGTAATAGAAGGCACTCATTTACAGTTTTCACAGAAAAATGGCCAAAGGAGTTCACTTTCATCTCTAAAGTCAGAGAATTCCATCTAATGAAAGTAGGATTGCTTTAGTTAGGCACTGTAAATTAGTGTGCCACATTGAGGATTAACAGTTATTATTATTTCCAATATCATACAGCCAGAAACGGCTTGTTCACTCATCAAAAGAAGTGGAGCAGATGATCTCATCTGACCTCAGCAAAGTTCTAAGGCTGCATTCCCATCATCTCTCGCAGATGGAAGAATGCCAACCAGCTATACAGTAGCAAATCCTCCAATTCAGTATGGACAATGCTGCAGAAGATCTTCTGTTGTTAAGATATTAAAACTCTTGCTTCCAGTATGCAACGCCTGTAAGTGTGATGCTTGCTCCTGGTCACTCTTTCTCAGACTATTTATTAACAAATTAGCTCAGTGTTAAATAGCAGTAAATCAGAATTGAAAAGACAGAAACCTACAAATCTAAAGCAAGGAAAATGGGTCAAACAAAGAGAAACTACTGAGGACTAGTAAAGCTAAGCAGTTCTCAAAGGCCAGTGAGAAGAAACATTGCAATTCAAACAGATTTGATCCTCAGACTGGCGAGTATATGAGCCAAACATAGTTTCTAAAAAAGTTACACATTTTTGCAACAGCGCGATTTGTCTATAAATATTTCCTTTGTTTATTTGAGTAGCTTTATTAATGTGTTTACACAAAGGTTTCAGCCTGTCTCTAAAACTTGGCCATGGAATAGATATTTTAACTGCTACCTATCTCTCCAAGTACTGTCATACACAGGAATCCCATTCCCCAGTGCTTCTTGCCCTGATTCATGCTCTGCTCGTTCTTATCAAACCAGAAGTCCTCCCCATAATCCCTCCCTCAGCTCTCCAGATTTAGCCAGACCCGACTGCCCATTGCTAATGTACCCAACTTTTCTGTTTTCCAGTATTCCCAGACACTGGGATCCCCCCTTTTCTTCCAATTCTGAGGATTCCTACTACCTGAGAATCCCCTCCTCCTCAGTTCCTTGCATACTTCATTGTACCTTGTGTTCAGCCCCGCAGTTGATGGACCTCAGTGCATTCTGCCTAATGACCCTGCACTCCTCCCGCCAACATTGTGGTAATAACCTGGCATTATTGATACACATTTGACAAGCCGCATTAACCTCCCATACAAGAACAAAATATTGCGGATGCTGGAAATCTTAATTAAAAACAGAAAATATTGGAAATACTCACCTGGTCAGGCAGCTTCTGTGAAAAGAGAAACAAAGTTAATGGACTTAATTTTTCATCAATGCAGTGGCCCCACGCCCCCATGCCACACAAGCGCTAGGCAATGACCATCTCCAAAAAGAGAGAATCTAACCATCACCCCTTGACACTCATTTGCATTACCATCGCTGACTCCCCCACTATCGACATCCTGGGGTTACCATTGACCAGAAGCTGAACTGGACTAGTCACAAAAATACTGTAGCTACAAAAGCAGGTCAGAGGCTAGGAACCCTGCAGAAAGTAACTCACCTCCTGACTCCCCAAAGAATGTCTATTATCTACAGGGCACAAGTCAGGAATGTGATGGAATACTCCCCACTTGTCTGGATAGGGCAGCTCCAACAACACTCAAGAAGCTTGACATCACCCAGGACAAAGCAGCCAGCTTGATTGGCACCCCATCCACAAACATTCACTCCCTCCAAAACCGATGCATGGTGGCTGCAGTGTGTACCATCTAGAAGATGCACTGTAGAAACTCACCAAAGTTCCTTAGGCAGCACCTTCCAAACCCATGACTGATACCATCTAGAAGAATGAGGGCAGCAGATATATGGGATCACCATCACCTGGAAGTTCCCCTCCAAACCACTCACCATCCGGACTTGGAAATATATCACTGTTCCTTCACTGTCGCTGGGTCAAAATCCTGGAACTCCCTCCCTAACAGCACTGTGGGTGTACTTATACCACAAGGACTGCAGCAGTTCAAGGAGGCAGCTCATCATCACTTTCTCAAGGGTAATTAGGGATTGGCAGTAAATGCTGGCCCAGCCAGTGATGCCCACATCCCATAAATTAATTTTAAAAAGCTGAAAAGTCAGAGATGAGCCCGCCTTTGCTTGGCATGGAAGCCACAACCTGATTTTATGGTCATAAGGCGTCCCCCCCACCCACCCTGCAATCTGGGAGGGTGTGCCCTCTCTGAGATGGTCAATCAGGGAGAAGTGGCCACTGCTGGGACTGCAGCCAGTCTAACACAAGGAGCAGTGATAGAGGCCTAATTCAAAAGTCTTTTGGGATAGCTTTGCTGGGGCTAGTCATGCAGGTCGGGATGGGATGGCGACGATCGCGATACCTTGACAGAGGGAAGAACAAATGGGGGCAGTGATCACTATTGGGAGTCTTCCGTTGGGCACAAGTTGCTCAAACAAGAGGAAGACAATACCCCCACCCCACCTCCCAAGCCCAATCCTGGAGCCCAGGCCACTAGAGTTTACCTGGCAGCCTTGACATGTGGCGTGGGCACCTCCTACCAGCAGCGGTGGGAAGAGGCCCTTAGGTGGCCACTAAATGCCCAATTTTCCTCCATTGGCCCAAGGTTGGGTGGGCAGGCCGACACCTACCCCGCTGCTGATAAATTACCACTGGAGGCAAGTAGGCAATGGGCACGGAACCTCTACCATCCCACCTGATTTTTATGTCCCCTTTCTGCCAGCCTGCTTCCGGGAGGTGTAAAATTCCAGCCAATATTTCAGGTTGATGACCTTTCAGCAGAACTGGGAAATGTTAGAAATGTAATAGGTTTTAAGCAAATGAAACGGGAGATAAAATGATGAACAGCTGTAGCTGTCCATGTTTTGTTACCTTTCCCTTTGTAGACTTTGGTTTTACTTTTGTTCTTCTCTTGTCCCTGCTTTCAATCGACAGCTTTTTGTCATTCTGCCATTAACTAAAAGGAATTTCACTGATTCAAACTGTAAACTTGGGCTCTGCTGATGTCTACTGTTAGTTAACTACCCCCTGCAACTTGTAGCTTAAAAGACTTTTCCCCCCACAAATCTGCTGAAAGTGAGAGCTAACAGTGGCACAGTGAGAGAATCTGAGCACCTGGGATCTTGGAGAACAGGACAACCAACAGGGTGCCTCTTTTACCAATTAGATTGAAGGATTCTGAAATAAACAGTGGAAGGACTAAGAAGGTGTGAATTCAATGTCAAGTCAAATAGAGAAAAAGAGAAAGAACGATTGGGTTAAGAGAGGGAAAAACATGGAAAGGCAAAGTAAGAAGTAAAAATTGCATGTAAAATTTGACATTTTAAAGGTTTCCCTGAAAAATTCATAACCTGATGGAGTGATACTTCACAATTGTAATTGTTAATTTTTCGTGCCAGAACGTTTGATTAGCAGTCAATAATACATATAGCATGATTGAAATGATACTTGTCCTTGTGTTGACAAGATTCTGTGGCTAATAATGGGAAAATACAGAGATCCTGAAGACAAAATCGGGAGGCTGATGGTGAGATGCCAATTTAGTGAATGGTGGAGTGATGCATGTTTCAATATATAAGGGCAGCAGCCTTCTTCAGTGTCTGTCATCGTGAGAGGCTTTATTGAACTGGCTCGAAATGGCAGCCTCATGCTTGCCTCATGGCAGAGTCACATGACTATGGAAAACCAACTGTGTCAATCAGACTGGTTACATTTCAAAGCTCAAACACCCCCTTTTCATATCGAACAAAAGATACAAATATCCCCAATTTTCTAGCGAACAAAAATCCACATTTACATGCACGATCCTTTGTGACTTTGAGTTATCCAAGTTACCCACATTACACCCACTATTCTCATGCATTAACAACAATTTGTTCTGCTAGTCAGTGTCTGCATATGCATTGCACGCGTAGGGCAGAATTTTATGCCTCGCGGGCAGGCGCGCACCCGACCCAATTGGACATAAAACAACGCAAGAAGACATCAGGCGAGCGTCCCAATGTCATTTCGCAAGTGTGCAATCTTCAGGTCAGCAGGCACAAGTGGGTGTCGGAGCCACGCCTGCCATCAATTAAGAGGCCACTTAAGATCATTAAAAACTCAATGGAACCCGATTATGTTGCCCATGCGATTTTGTGCTTGTCGCGCGGGGCAAAATGGGCAGGCAGGCAGCCCACATTTTGCAAAACCTCACGTAAGGATGGAATAAAAAGGATCAGCAGCATTGCTGCAGCATGTGAGTAGTGAAGCGTTTAGTAGATAGTTTGCTCATGGTTGCTTATTTGAACTTGATAGCTTCATCTCTTATTCTAAGCTTTAGTCTAACCATTTCTAGGCTTCATTTCAGGACTCATTGGTGTCTTGAAGGTCCAAGGAGGATTTTGACCATGTGGATCCTTCCAGGTATCAGACAGCCTTCTGTTAACCTGGTAATGGGGATTGTGGTCTCCACTGATGGCACCTCCTTTGAGGAGCAAGAGAGGGGAGAGGAGGCCAGATGTTCCAATGCAGCTTCCAAGGGAGCGACTTATGGGAGGAGAGGCACAGGCACAAGGGGCACAGGGCCAGCCAGTAGCCCAAGGTGGAAGGAGCCGCAGAAGATGCCACTATCCTGCTTCCAGGGTTTACAGACAGCGATACAGATACCTCATTGTGTCCGAGGCGCAATGCCGAAGGAGGCTCCGCCACTCCAGGGAGACCGTGACCTCCATTTGTCAGATGATTGGGCCTGAGATCACCTCCAACTGTGTGGGTGGAAACCCCATGCCAGTAGTTCTGTAGGTCACAGTGGCCCTCAACTTCTATGCCTCCGGCTCTTTCCAGGGGTCAGTGGGGGATCTTTCTGGAGTGCCCCAATCAGCTGTCCACAGTTGTGTCAAATTGGTGACAGAAGCTCTGTTCAGGCAAGTAATGACATCTATTCATTTCCGTATGGACGAGGCCAGTCAGGCTGAGCAAGCCAGAGGGCCTGCAGTGAATGCTGGGTGCTCCTATATCCAGGGTACAATCTACTGCACACACGTGGCCATCAGGAAGCCAATGGATCAGCCGGGTGCCTTCGTCAACAGGAAGGGATTCCAACTGATGAATATCCAGATAGTGTGTGACTACAGGACGCAGATTCTGCAATTCTGTGCATGGTACCCTGGCATCTCCCATGACGCTTATATCCTGAGACACTCCCAGGTGCTGTGACTATTAAGTGCTCCAGCCCGACTGGATGGACGGCTGCTGGGTGACAAGGGCTCTCCATTGAAAACATGACACCTCTTCTCCACCCAAGAACAGAGGCAGAGCAATGTTATAATAGGAGCCATGCCTCCACAAGGGCGGTGATAGAAAGGACCATAGATCTTCTGAAGCTGCGCTTCCGATGGCCCAGACTGTTCAGGGGGAGCACTATAATACCTCCCAGAGTGAGTGTCACTGATAGAAGTTGCATGTTGCGCCTTCCACAATCTGGCACTGGCAACCCACTGGAGGAAGAACATCTTGAGGCAGCTCCACAGGCCACAGAAGATGAATCCAGTAGTGAGTCAGAAAAGGAGCATGGTGAGAAGAACGCTGAGGGCATGACCTCTGTATCCTACAGGGAGGCAGGGACGCCTTGATCCAACACTCCTTCAGCTAGGCTGCCAAAGATCTGCTTCCACCTCATGCCAGGGCTGCCGCCACCATCCCTGAAATTACTCTTTCATTTGAATCCAAAGCCCACTCAGTACCTGTGCAAAAAACTTTAGAGCCTCTCATGTACAGCATTACATACTTGTGTACCCTGCACCAAAAAAATACAAAGTGAAGCATACTCAGGCCATTATGACAAAAACAAAATTGATCTCATTTTGACAATCCAAAGAAACTAACATAACTTTCTCTGGTCTTCATTCCCAGACCAGCAAACATAAACTGGGTTAAAAACAAAAAAACTGCGGATGCTGGAAATCCAAAACAAAAACAGAATTACCTGGAAAAACTCAGCAGGTCTGGCAGCATCGGCGGAGAAGAAAACTGGGCTTCTCTGCAGTCATTGCAGCCTCATCAGATGCCACGATCACTGGGAGAGAGGCAGAAGAGCTGCAGCCATCATCTAGAATGTCCTGAGAGGAGCCCATAGAGACTACGAGCAGCTTGTGTGCCAAAGTGAGGTTGCTCTGAACTTCCCTGCTCACCGTTGATGGGTGGGCACCTAGCTGGGAAGCAGGGTGCCTCACCCATCTCCTACACTGGCACTGACCACCTGAGCTGCCTCTCCATGAGAGTCACCACTCTCTCAATGGAGGAGGCAGTGCGCTTGGCCATGAAGGTCAATGCAACACTTATGCTCCACTTGAATTCCCAACAACAGAGACCATGGCAGACATACCCTCATGGACCACTACCAGACTCTCCCACACACCCCTCTGGACATCCAACATCTGCCGCCTAATGGATGACTCCAGAGGCTCATCATCTGCCTTTGACTCAGTACCGTTCTGGTCTCCAGCAGTGCACTCTCTACCTCCGCTTACTCCTGTAAAGTGCCCTCACCGCTGTGCTCCAATACTCTAGCCGAGGAGCTAATGCTCACCGATATGCTGGTAGCTGCGCTGGTGCCTGGTTCAGAGAGTGGGTGTGATGCAGGTGCATGTGAAGTCTGGTGATCCCCTGGCATCAGGAGTAGCTCTTTGGGTTCCTGCAATTGAGTGCATGCTGAAAAACTTAAGGGAGAACAACAACATTCATTAGTTTAAGTCATTACACTCTCACTGTACACGTCAGGCACCCTGGTGAGACAATGGAGATCTGCATCATGGTGCTATCATCTTTTAATGATCAATCCGGAATCCAGTTTTGAGGCTCCCATCAATTAAGTGACTACACAAGAATGTTTGCACCATCCGAAACTCTCAACTCTGTGCACTGCACTCTTACCTTCATCTGACACCTCAGCCTCTCCGCGACCAGTTGACCGAGGTAGCCAAGGCATCATGCTCGAATCTGGATAGGATTAGAAGGTTTGGGGGGCCTCTGCCTATCCACTACCTTTCAATGTTGTTATGGGTTATCTTCTCCTGAAAGGACAGAGGAGCATGGATCAGTTCACTCTCTACCTGCAGCGCCATTGCAGCCTGGCCACCCCCACCTGAGGAACATCTTGCAGGGCACATCCGAGCCACAAGGCACTCAGTCCAAGCAGCCAGGGCTCACCCCTTTGGCCAGCTCCAGTGTTATTGACAGTTTGCACTCAGACTCTAACCCCTGAGCTGTGGAGAACGCTGCTGCTCACTCACCTCAGTTCCCCCAAAATGAAGGCCGCCAAGTGCACGTTGCCTGCATGCTGTCATGAAACACGTCGATGTGCTTTCCCGTCGACGTGGATGGCGATATGGCGGGTTTCAAGAGCCTGGTGGGATGGCCTTTTAATTATATGCTCATGTATTACAATTAGCTCCTTGCCGAATGATGGCGAGAAACGCAGCCCGCTTTCGGTGGGCTGAGCGGATGATCGTGACCTGCCTTTCTCCTGTCATGTCCTTAGGAATGATGACTCTATTTCCATTGTACAATATGCTATCTTGGGCTGTCAATTAATCTCGGTATGCCCAATATGCTCTTGTGACCACAGGTGTGTCCATAGTGCTCTCAGGCCATCTTTTCATCACTACTTCTTGTAGCACTTGTAGAGTTGCATCTTGTTGGGCAGTTTGCTTGATTGAGCAAGGCTTTTGTTTGTCAGATTCAATGTCTCTGCTGGGTTGATGGCTTCCAGAGCATGTCTAGCTGCTGCTTCATGTTGAATCTGGAGGATGTTGCATTCTGTTGTAGTCACCTCAAGTTCCTTCATGGGGAGTACTGCTCTTGACAGCATGTCTGCAGCATCCATCTGTTTTCCTTGCTTGTATGTCATGTCCAGATGATATCTTTGTAAATGAAGTAATATTCTTTGCAGTTGCTTTGGAGCAGATAGTAACGATTTGCAAAAATTGCTTTGAAGGGGCTTGTGGTCAGACTCCATTGTTATTTTGTTTCTCCCAAGCAGGTACTGATGAAAATGCTCACAGGCAGAAATAATAGCCAGCACTCTTTTTTTTATCTGAGCATAGCATTGTTCTGTTTGGGTTAGTGCTTTGGATGCAGATGCGACCGGTTGTCTTTGCTGCATCAGAGTTACTCTCAGACCTGTCTGTCTGGTGTCACACTGAAAGGTGATTTCCTCGTTGACAGCATAGTATTTCAGCACTGGCACTCTTATCACTACTTGTTTTATTTTCGTGAATGGCGTTTCTTGCCTTGTGCCCCAGTACCACAGCACATACTTGGCAGTGAGCTTGCTTAATGGTTTGCACTCCGATGACAAATTACGCAAAAATTTAGTTAAATACTTCACAAAGCCAACAAATCTTTCCATTGCTTTCACACCTGTTGGTTGTTGCATCACTGCTACAGCTCTCATCTTCTCAGGATCCGGGTGAAGACCTTTTTCTGTCAGTACAAGACCTATGTATTTGTCTTTAGGTATCTTCAATTGCAAATTGTTCTTGTTCAACTTCAGATTCATCTGGCGAGCTCCCTCCAGCAGTTGTATTAAATTCTGATTGTGGTTGGCCATAGCTTCTTCCAATGTGACTCCACATCCATAGACCAGCAAATCATCCATTATGGCTTTCACTTCAGGAAGGTCATTGACTGTCTCATGTTGTCTGTGTTGATACTCTTCTGGAGCCGTGGAAATGCCAAAAGGCATGCATAACCATCTGTATCTCCTGAACGGCATCCAGAATGTCATTTGAAAGCTGCTGCTTTCAGCCAGCTTCATTAGCCAGTAACCATCCTTCGCATCTAGGATAGTGTATATCATTGCCTTGGCAAGTTGCGGCAAAATTCCTTCGATGGTTGGCATGAAGTAGTGAGATCTCTTCAGCGCTTCATTTAGATCCTTTGTTCTAAGCAGCTTTCCGGGTTGTTTCACTGCTAACATGCTGCTAATCCAGTGTATACGGGATGTCACTTATTTGATCGCTCCCCGCTTTTCCAGCTTCTCTATCTTTTTTTTTAGGTTTGACTTGAGGGCAGCTGGAACTTTGCCCAGCAGATGCTGAATTGGCCTTACACTCTCATCTACTTCGTGATGATATTCTCCAGGTAGACATCCAAACCCTGTAAACACATCTTTGTACTCCTCTAGGAGTAACAAACCAGTCCAAGCTTTAGACTTGCTTCAGCTGAAATGAGTGGCTAATGTGTTCCATCTATGAACTGGAACTCGACATCTTCATTCTTGCCATTGCATTGGGCTCTCAGACTAATTTGTCCTCTTGGTATGAATATTGTGCCATCATATAGCCTCAACCCTACTTTCAAGGGCTTCATTTTCAGATCGCCATGTTGAGCCATTTTGCACAGGTCTGTGAAGGTCATGATGTCACCTATGGACTCGACAGAGCCAACCTGTTGTATTGTGTATAGTTCTTCATCAGGCTTGCCTGCTGATTTCTCTCCTGTGGCCATCTATATCGGCTTGCTTTCCTTTGTTTCTGGCCAAGTACTTGTGCATGAAATGATTCTACTTCTTGCAGTTAAAACACTGCTTTTCCCATGCTGGACAATCCGTCTTTCCCTGTGCATGCTATCCTCTGCAGTATTTGCATCCTGTCCTTTGTGATTGCTCCGCTCTTTTGTCTTGGGCTATCTCTCAGCACAATATATCTCCTGGTCTGCTCTGCCATAAATATGCTCTAGCTGGTGTTTCATAACTTCCGCATTTCGACACACATCTATCACTTTCTTTAGCTTCAATTTCTGACCTTTCAGTAGAATTGCTGTCACTAAGGCATCTCTCACACCTAAGACCAATCTATCTTTAATCAGCTTTTAGATGTCTGAATTCACATGATTCTGCAAACTGCCTTACTACTGTTGAGTACCATTCACTGGTCTTGTTTTAACTCTGAACTCTAGTGATGAGTACATAATGTTCATATGTAACATTCGCTCAGGTTTCAAAATGTGTTTTCAAGGCTTTCAAAATCTCTCTCTTTTTTCATTGTTCAGCTGTTAAGTTTGGAGTAGTATATAGTTTGTAGCGGTCCTTCCCTAGCAGTCTTAAAAGTGTGGCTATTCTTATCAGCTCAGGTTTGTTAATTAAGTCTGTTGCATTCTCATAGTTGCATCTCTTTTCAATTCAACTGGAGATGAAAGTGGATAATTTACTAAAGCCATTTTTCTCACACAGTAATTTGCCAGCAGCCTTTGTCTGTGTTTGCTTTGTCCTCTTTCTGCAGCTCAGTGCCTTTCCTTTGTCCTCTTTTTAGTAGCTTTCTGCAGATTTGAACCTTTCTGTGTGTTTTTCTTAGCTCTGCCTTCTCTATAGGCAGTATTTTACTAGCAGCTTTTCTTCTTGTCCTTTTTGCAGCAGCTTTTTTGCAGATTTGAACCTTTCTGTGTTCTTGGGTTCTTAGTGTCTTCTCTGTGTCATTTCCATTGTTCAGCAATCTAGTTTTTCTCCACTTTCTAACACCATATTTCAATGTAAAAGGACAACAGTCATGTCTAAGTTTTTCATCTCGCACTCATCAGGGCATTCGCAAGATGTTCTGTACTACCAAACAACAACAGTCTTCTTCAGTGTCTGTTTTTATGAGAGGCTTTGTTAAACTGGCTAGAAATGGCAGCCTACACTGCTTGCCTCATGCAGAGGCACATGACCATAGAAAGTCAGATGTGTCCATCGACTGGCTGGTTACATTTCAAAACCATAACAGTGCAACTTGGACACCAACTTTTGGATATTCACATTTAACCATGCATCCCCTTGCTTGAAGTTGCTATACCATTTATCCATAAATAATGGCAAGTGCCATTATTCTTGCCATGATTTTAACAGGGAATTGTGATCCATTGTGTGCCTTGCAACTCATTATGTGAAAGATCCATTAACATAAATGTAAAACCTTACATGTGACAAGCTTCTTGCTTGTCTTATTTCAGATACTGCAGTTCGGTGTTTCACTGTTCTATCTGAAAATTTAGTTCACAAGAAGAAAAACAATGATTTACAATTAACCGGAAATACCTCACTGACACAGGAATATTGTGACAATAAATTCACTTTGGTCTAAGAGCTGACTTTTAAAAAGTAGTTAACAAAATTGAAGAGTAGATGGAGAATGATCTTTCATCATAATGGGGGATTTCAGAAAAGGATATAAACTTAGAATTCAAGCCAAGCTGCTAAAAATAAAATCAAGAGTAAATTTCACCAAAGCGTCGTGGAAATGTGGAGTACACTGGATCAGATGGCAGCAGGTGTGAAAGTGATTCAGGTGTTCAAGAGGAAGCAGATAATTACCCAGGATATGGAAAACAGGCAAGAAACTGGGATTTCAATGAGTTGCCATGACTAACAGAAATTGCAGAGCAATTCCCTGGGCCTAGTGTCCTTCTGTTCCATGTTCCGAAGTGAGTCTGAACTCTAATTGACTCAGCATTTGCCAAGTGTAATTGACTTCAAGAGTCAATTACAATTGTAAAGCCTTAAAGGAACACACACATTCACTTCAGCTTAGCACACATGAACATTTCAGCAGCAGAATTGCTTGTCATGTGCTACAGTGTTCCTGCCTTAGTGCCTCAAATGATTTATTATTTTCTATGAACGATGCCACAGGTTATGTGCTAATGTTCAATAAGAAATTACAAGAAGTCAATTTATGTATCTATTTTTAGTTACTGATAGTGATTTACAAGAGAGCTTAAAAAATCTTACTAAATAGCTGTTAGATAAAGTCAGCGATTCCTGAAAGGAAGCTAAACTCAGTTGCTCCTACTGCACAAAAAAAATAGGGACCAGATAAGTGATCTGTATTGGTATGCTTTCAAGGGCAGGTTCTCAAAGGTTCATAAGCAGACTGAGTTCCACGTCAACGTTACATTTCTTCTCAAGCATGTGGTCTTCTGGATGAGGTGTTTAACCAAATTTAAAATTCTACCTTCATGTCTCCAGATCTCTCCATGGCCTGCCCCTCGCTATCTCTAATCTCCTCCAGCCCAGCAACACTCTGAGTTATCTGTATTCTTCCAATTATAGTCTTTTGCTCATCCTAGATTTTAGTTGCTCCATCTTGGCAGCCGTGCCTTCAGCTGCCTAAGTTCTAAGCTTTGAAATAACATCCCCTTCAGCCTTTCTACCTTTCTTTCCTTCTTTAAGATGGTTCTTAAAAGCTACCTCTTTTCTAACACCTGCTATGTGGCTTTATGTCCTATTTTGTTTGAGAATCTTCTATTTAAAGAGCCGAATTTTTGTCTGGGTGCAGAGGTGGTTTCTGGTGCACGAATGGCCACACTTGATTTTTTTGGGGAAGAAATTTGATTTTCCTCTGCATTCTTGACCCTGTGCCATTGTCCTATAGTATTTTTGTGGCAATACTTACTGTTCAAAAGGCAAACCCGCCCCCACTAAGGTCGGGTTCCCTATTTTAAATGGGGGAATGAAAATCGGATTTCAGCTGCAGCCCTTTTTCACCTGGTGCTGTGTAGTTTTGGAAGCCCATTAAAAGTACGCCATGTTTCAGAATTTGTGAAGAAAATAGAAAGTGTGCTGAGGATCTGAGAACATTCTGAAAGGTAAGCATGAAGTGCTTTCACATCTCAAATGTCACTACTCGGTGCTGTATTGTAATGTAGATGTGTTTTCAATGCAGTGATTCATCATAGGAATCTGCCCTGCATAGGTAAGTTGACCCTTACATTCACCAGCATTGTGCAATGGTTCACATGCATTCCAAACTTTTTCAATGGAAAAGTACCATACCATTCTGAAAAATGTTACAAAACATCCTGACAGCCTGTCCCATCATTTTTTGTACTATGATTTAAATGGAGTGGCAGCTGATGAAAAAAATCCTGCTTCTGACACTTGAAAAAAAATCTAACCACCTGCTCCTGTCTATTGATTGACAGGCACTCTGAAATTGAAATGAGCATCTTCTGTTCTTTCCTTAGAGAGTACTCTATTGTTTGGGCATTTGTGGCCATTGTGAGTGCTTGGCTGAGATCCAAGTACTAATTGGTTTCAGCACAGTAGGTATTCTATTCATCTGAGAACGAATGGCAGTTTTAAGTGGTTGGAAGAACAGATTGTGCCTTTGATATGGCTTCTGGTTTGTTGACACAAGCTAATATGATTACAAGTATTACAAGGTTTTTTTCACATGACAGAAAGCTTTTTTTTCTCTATCAATTATAGCGTGTTTGATGGAGGCTTTTATTAGATGGAGAGGTTTTTTTCCCAAATATTTTCCATTGATGTTGTATGGACTGAGAACTGAGCATATTGGATACAGTAAAGAAAAATATCATTTTTTCCAATATTACTGTGGGAGACTGTGAAGCAGGCTTGTAGGGGCTGTGTGTGTGTATGTGTGTGTTTGACTAATTTAATTAAACTGAAGACAATCAGACTGCAATGTTTAAATCATCACAGGGTTAGGCATAAGGCAGGCACTTTGAAGTGCAGATGAACAAGCTAAGATGAGATTAAAGTAAATACAACATGAATAGGAATTTGCATTAGGAGATAAATTAGGAGTTGAATTTTTAACTGTTGAATTTCAAAGAGAAATAAAAGAAAGTTTTACAACTGGCAAAGATCATAAGTGAATATAGCAAAGTTATCATAACAATACTGGGTGAGTAGTTATGGAAGATAGATGGGAGTGCATGGAGGAGGCATGGAATGTCAGAGGAATGGGTGGAGGGAGTGAATGGTGAGGTTTAGGGGGACTTTAAACAATGTCAAGAGCTTTGTTGCTGTACTGAAGCAGGCCTTCTCACCAGCTGGCCTCCGCACACACACTTCTGCTGGTTCCTGGCTTGCAAACTGCAATGCAAACCCGAACCCTGTGGGAAAAGACAAGAATCCTGGGCCAAGTCGCACATCAGTGCGGAGTGCAGTTTGCGAGCTGCAAAATGACCCAACTCACAAAACAGGCTCCCAAGAGGAAAATCCAATCCAAAGACTCTTTATAAATACAAGTCATGTTGTTGAGGCTTTGCCTGTTCTCTCAGTGGATGGAAAATATCCGATAGCATTATTTCAAAGAAGGGCACATGGCCCTGACTATTATTTTTTCCTCAGCCAAACCTAAAGGTCAACAGATAAGCTGATCATTATACCATTGCTGTTTGTGAGAACTTGCTGTGTGCAAATTGACTGCCATGTTTTCTACAGCATCATTGCACTTCAAAAATAATATATTTAATTGGCTGGAAAGCACTTTTGAATGTCCTGAGGTCATGAATGGCATGATGGCCCGTAACTTCCGAGCTCCCCAGCAGGGTACCCAAAAGATGCACTGGGAAATCCCTCTGGGAAGTTCCCAGGTAAGGGTTTGCAAAGCAATTGCCAAGAAGTGCACATTTCCTGTGGACAGTTGCGCTGGGAACCATCCAAAAATTCGTTTAAATTGCAGACTTCGGATGGTTCCGCCAGGGTTATTACAAAAGTTACTCATAAAAAGTTAGAAGAATTAAAACCTCTTCTAACTTCTGAGTAACTTTTGAAAAGACTCACACCGACCCCATGGCACTGCCCCCACACATCCCACCTCCCCGACGCCCCTCCCCAACTCCCTAACCTCCGTGACCTCTGACACCCCCGATCTCCGACACCCCCCACCCCGACCTCTGACACCCCCCCAACCCTCGCCCTCTGATACCCCCCACTTCCAACAGCCCCATCCCTGATCCCTCACCCCAGAACTCCCAACATCACCCCCCCGACCTCCGCCATCCCCCTACCCCCTGATCCCGCACCCCCCGACCTCTGATATCTCCACCGCCCCTGGACCTCAGACCCCCCACAGACTTCCAGCATCCCCACTTTTGACCTTTGCCCCCAGCCGTGGACTCCCCCCTACTCCTCACGGACTTCCTCCCACCCTCCAACTTCAGACCCCCAAGAGCACCCCAAGACCTCCGACTCTCCTAGGCCTCTGACTCCCACCCATCCCCTGGACCTCCAACCACCCCCCAAAGACCGCCCTCAGACAATCCCCCTGCCAAATCCTATCCACTTATCTTTGACACTTACCTTCTCCCGGCCTGTCAATTGCCTTGGCCCATTAAACTTAGCTGCTTTACGGCAGCAAGTGCAGTAAAAAAGGGAGCATGACCTCCTCGAATTTGCTGGAGCTACACTTCACTGGGGTCTGCGAGGTGCCTTTCGATGCAGGCCCCGAGCAGCTCCAGCAAACAGAAGTGTCAACGTAATTTTCAAGACAGGATACGTAGGTATATATTTCTTCGAATTTTGTGGGCCAACACTTCCCGACACTAGTCGGAAGTTACAGCCTGATATAAATAGAAGGTTTTCTTTCCTTTGATTGACCAATAATACAGCCACAGCATAGGTGAATAATACAGCCACTGGCTTTCTGTCTCATCAGCAGGATCTCCTCAACAGCTCGTGTGAACTGTGTCTAACCTCTGCTCTTCAAGCTTGGATTCAAAGTAACTTATTTAATGCGCCAGCATGACACTTAGCCACTGAATGCTTTCTCAGTGTTAGGAGCTGTCTGTGCAATAGTACTTTATGCTATTGACTCACTCAGAGAAGCATAGCCCTTTTCATCTGTATACCCATTTCACAAGAGACCATAATCTTTCTGGTGAGTGTGAGCATGGCTTTGGATAACTGCTGTCAGCCAACATGAGAGTTGCAATTCTAGAATTAAAACTGTTGGAGATCTCTAAAAAAAGAGAAATATGTACTGAATTTTCAAACTTTGAGAATTGTTTCTTTAAATTGGAAAATTTCCCATGTCATTCCATTATTTAAGAAAGGTGAGTGGGGGAAACCAGGGAATTATAGACCAGTTAGCCTAACATCTGTTGTGAGGAAACTATTAGAGTCTTTAATTAAGGATGGAGCGACTGAACACTTTGGAAATTTTCAGCTGATCAGAGAGAGCCAGCGTAAATTTGTAAAGGGTTGGTCATGCCTGATGAACCTGATTGGACTTTTTGAAGAAATGACGGAAGCCATCAACAGGGAAATGTCTATGGATGTAATTTATATGGACTTCCAGAAGACACTTAATAAAGTGCCTCATAAGAGCATGTTAGCTAAAGTTGAAGCTCATGGGATTGAAGGCAAATTATAAACCTGGCTAGGAAATTGGCTGTGTGGCAAGAGTTAGGGATGATGGGCAAGTACTCTCAAGTTGGCAAGAAGTGATAAGTGATGTCCCGCAAGCATCTAATTTGGGGTTTCAGCTATTCACTGTATTCATTAACAACTTAGCTAATGGGACAAAAAGTCACATGTACAAGTTTGCCAATGACACAAAGGTGGACAGGGTTGTAAGAACTGTAGATGGAAGCATAAAATTACAAAGAGCCATAATAGATTAAATGAGTAGATAAAACTGTGGTAAACTGATTTCAATGTAGGCAAACATGAGGTCATCCACTTTGGACTGAGAAAGGATAGACAAGAGTACTTTCTAAATAACGAAAAGCTTGAAACATTGGATGCCCAAAGAGAATTGGGGTTCTAGGTATATAGATCAAGGAATTGTCATGAACAGGTTGAGAAAATAATTAAAAGGGCTAATGGCATGCTGGCCTTTATATGTAAAGGAATAGAATACAAGGAGTTAGAGGGTATGCCAAAGCTATACAAAGCCCTAGCAGGACAACACCTGGGGTACTGTGAGCAGTTCTGAGCACCACACTTTATGAAGAACATACTGGCTTTGGAGAGAGCGCAGCGTGGATTTATAGATTTGTATTCGACAGGCGTAATTGCTTGGATGTCGATCTTCTCCCTGTGTAGCTGTACTTCACAGCTTCAAAAGAATGGGTGTATGTAGACTTAGTCTGCGGACCTGCATTGTACCACTCTAGATGTTAAACCTAGCCATGTATTGAGAATTATTTCTTGTAGTGTATTTGTGCTTTGGGAGTAATTCAATGGCATTATTAATATCTAATAGCCCGCCTTTCAAGCAGTTTTTGCTGGATTTTCAAAAACACCTGGGAGCAACAATTTTTAGAATGTATGCATTACAAGGAAAATTAAGATAATTTTTAAGGAAAATAAAAATCATATAGAAATCACATAGGTTTTCTCATGAATATTAAAAATTTAATTTGTTTTAACAGTAATGGTCTTTAGTGGTGCCATATTTCTTATGTGGGAACTAAATGCAAGCAATGCAATTTGTAACTTTGACACACAAATAGGTAATTTTTCGGAAAAACCTCAAGATTTCCTATTAATTTGCATCCAAACAAGGTGACTGACCCAGCCTTAATCACTGAAATCATAGTGATAAACAAATGGTTTGATTTGGAGAGTCCAGGATTGCAACAGAATACCTGGTCATTGTTTCTGAAGTTTAAAATCTCTGTAAAGAAGGTTCCATATGAAGACTAACTGGCATTGGTTATAAAGATTCACACTCTGCCCCCATCCTGAATGCTAGTGACTATCTATCACTGTTGTGGTAACAACTACTGCAATCCTGGTCTCTTTCAGTACTACTTGCCTTTTCTCACCAGCCCATAGTGCAATGTTAAGAGTTATTTCTGACCTAACACCAAGGACAGAAACACAGCGATCGTTAGAGATGGTTAGGGATTGTTGGAAAGGGCATTCTTGTTTTGGAGGATGATTTGATGATGTACCACTGGTGACAGACCACTCTCACCGCTGTCTTGGTGGCAATCCGGCTCTGCCATAATAGAGTTTGCATTATATCAGATTTATGTATAAAAAAAAAGATACTATATTTAAAATAATAATGATTGCCATAGCAAAATCTGGGGCAGGATTTTTAGGTCGGCGTGCAGGTGCAATTGGCGGACCTGCGAGCGGCCGGGGAACAGACCGCTGCCAAACGCTATCGGCCCTGACCACGATTTCGCGCTGGCTGGCCAATTAATGGCCAGCCAGTGTGTAGTGTGCGCCAAAATAATCAGCGCTGCTGGGGTGGGGTGAGAGGAGGGCAGGTGCTGACGTAAGGACGGGCGCGGGAAGCGCTGAATGAAAGCTCCCAGAGAGCTGCCTTAGGGAGCTGAAGATTTTAAAACCAATAAATAAAGTTTTAAAAATCATGAAAAAAATGTTCACATACCAAAATCAGTCATATAAATACATACATGATAAAAATGCTGTCCATAAATTTTAATTTATTTTTAATTTAATAACGGAAACCTCATCCTGCGCTTGAATGAGGTTTCATGAAAAATTCGCCTGGCCAGTCTGCCCATCCGCCAACCGTAAGGTTGGACGGACCACAAAAAATCGGAGCCAATTAAGGAGATCTCTTAATTGTCAGCAGGCGCACTTTGACTTTTGCATGTGCCCGCCGACCGAAATATCATGCAAGCGCGTGATGATGTTGGGACGCTCGCCTGATGTCATCACGCACAATTTTACATCCAATCAGGTCAGGCGCGCCCACTCGCTGACCTAAAACTGGACGCAGATTGTCCAACCCTCCTGCCTGAAGCGTAGCATTGAATAAAGGGTGCAAAGGAGGATAGAAATGGGGCTTAAAATGTTTAAATACAAAGTTAGGGTAATGCTCTAGGGATCTGAGTTTGAATGGAGAGATAGTGTTTTAGTTCCAAAGGAACATTGGCATAATTTAATGAATTTGTGCCCAATTCCTGACCTGCCCTCCTTGGGAAAGATGACTAACACCTTTGAAGTGTGAATCTATAGCTCATTTTAGCAGCCAGTTTGGTTGAATTTGATAAACTGTTTCTTGGATGTTCTCTTTCAGCTCCTTATACAATAGCTATATTGCATCCAGGATTGAGTGACCTGAAGCTATTTTGGAAGAACATTCTCATTAGGGAATGAAAGCAAGCCAGTTATTGCTTTGGATTACCAAAGGAAGTGCCTGAATCAATTATTCTGGCTTTCATAAGATCAAAAGAAATATGAGCAGGAGCTCATCGAGTCTGCTCTGCCATTCAATAAGATCATGGCTGAACTGATCCAAGAGAGATGCTGGCATAGTGGTAATGTCACTGGTCTAATAATCCAGGGGCCCAGGCGAATGCTCTGGGGACACAAGTTCAAATCCCACCATGGCAGCTGGTGGAATATGAATATTAATTAATAAATCTGGAATTAAAAGCCAGTTCTAGTAATGGTAGTCAAGAAACTATCATTGATGGTTGTAAAACCCCATCTGGTTCACAAATGCCCTTTAGGGAAGGAAATCTTCCATCCTTACCTTGCCTCTTTTCTTCGTGATTCCAGACCCACAGCATTGTGGTTGACTCTTAACTGCCACTCACTTTAAGGGCAATTAGGATGGTGGCCTTGCCAGTGATGCCCGCATCCCACGAAATAATAAATTTTTAAAAACTGTGGCCTTAACTGCAATTTCCTGCCTGCCCTCATAACCCTTGACTCCCTTGTAGATAAAAAATCTGCCCAACTCATCCTTGAGTATATTTTATGACCCAGCCTCCACTGCTGTCTGTGGAAGAGAAATCCAAATACTAACAATCCTTTATAGCAGACATGTGAAATGCTCTGGTTTCTGAATGGTTGTATAAATGGGGCATTAGATGCTAATGCTGAATAAGGTGTGTGGGTTAAAGGAAAGGGAAGTCTTGCCCTGCAAATGAAATCAGAATATGTTAATCATGAAAGTGAAAACTAAGAACAAACTCAAAATATGCCTTTCCTGATATCTGAATGTTTCACAACCAATGAAGTACTTCTGAAGTATAACTGTTTTACAGGCAAACCCGGCCCAGCAATGGACCACAAACAGCAATAAGATAAGTGATCAGTTAATGTGTTTAATGGTATTGATCTGAGGGATAAATATTAGCCAGGACATTTTGAGAGCTCCTTGCTCATCTTTAACTAGCATCATTGGACCTCTAACAACCATCTGAGTAGAGTGATAGGTCTCTGTTTATCATCTCACCAGAAATATGGGTATGGCCAACATCAGGATTTCCTTAGTACTGCACCAAAATGTCAGCCTTCATTGTGTGGTATGATGCTGGATTGGGGCTTGAACTCATGACCATCTGACTTGGGGGTGAGAGTGCCACTACTGAGCCAAGTTGAAACTTTGTTGAAACTTAAGTTACCTCAAAAAATGATTCAGAAAGGAAGGAGCTGAACTGGTGGAAAGTTCTATTGCGCTCAAGTTGCTAACATTGATTAGTCCGGATACATTACTTCTGTTTACAGATAATGTGCCATCAGGAATGTGGGAGTTAGACAGTAGGTATTGAGAATGCAGTCACAACTCCTTGTATTAGATTAGGCAGTTCCAAGTTGGAGGGAATGGCATGGAGGTAGGAAGGAATCATAGAGTATTCACAGGTTTTTGAACATTTTCCTTTGTCCTACTTCCTGTTGCCCACTGTGTTCGTCAAAACTTTGAGCCAAGAAAGGCTCATAATATATTTCTCTCCCTTCACCTTTCCACAGCCCACTTGATCATTACAAATTTCCATATTGTGCAAATATTAGTGTTCTGCTTATCTTTATCATCTATTTTCACTGCTACAGCAAGCCCTCACTTAAAGTTTTGGTTACGTTCCTGAAAATCATGATTTTAAGGGAAACAGCTTTAAGCGAATCATCGTTTCCAATAGGAATCAATGTTAAAGCTGGAGTTAGGTTCCTTAGGACATTTCTTGATTTGTCAAGGCAATGTACAAGCTGAAATACTGTACTGTAGGTGTACAGCACTGTGCATTCTGAGCTGGAATAACTTGCAAAATAAAATAAATCACTGAATGTAACAGATATACTATGTGATTTCAAATTAGATAACACTAAATCATCCTGAGTAGCACAGCTTCTGTAGGGAGACTGTGGATGGAGATGGGAGGAAGGGCCATCGAGAGAACCAGGTGGGCTGGATGGAGCTGGGGTAGGGGGAAGATGGGACGGCGGGGGGTAGGCTGCCATCAATGAGGCAAGAGGCCCTGCTAATTCCTTCCTATCACACACCCCCACCCGCAGGTTACTCACACTTCAATGCTTGATCGGCGGCCGGCAGCTTCCCATCCCTGCCCTGCCCTCCAGCCCCTGGACCTCAGGCCTCGCTTTCTCCCTGTAGCCTTGGCCTCTGGTGATGGTGGCAGTGCCTTTGGCATCAGAACATGGTCGTGGCTGACCCAGAGTGCAGCGTTCGGGTGTGGCAGGTGTAGCCAAAATAAAACCGCAAATTGAAAAAAAATGGCCCTGAAGAATAAACACTCTAAAGCAAAATGACAACTTAAAGTGAGGACTTTGTGTAATTGTGATGCTTTTCCTTTCAAATTTAGTAAAAATAGGCAATTTTTTTTATTCATTCATGGGATGTGGGCTTCGCTGGCTGGGCCAGCATTTATTCCCATCCATAGTTGCCCTTCAGAAGCGGTGGTGAGCTGCCTTCTTGAACCGCTGCAGTCCATACGGTGTAGGTACACCCACAGTGCTGTTAGGGAGAGAGTTCCAGGCTTTTGACCCAGCGACAGTGAAGGAACAGCGATAAATTTCCAAATCAGGATGGTGAGTGACTTGGAGGGGATCTTCCAGGTGGTGGTGTTCCCACCTATCTGCTGCCCTTGTCCTTCTAGGTGGTAGTGGTCGTGGGTTTGGAAGGTGCTGTTTAAGGAGCCTTGGTGAATTTCTGCAGTGCATCTTCTAGATGGTACACACTGCTGCTACTGTGCATCAGTGGTGGAGGGAGGGAATGTTTGTGGATGTGGTGCCAATCAAGTGGACTGCTTTGTCCTGGACAGTGTCCAGCTTCTTCAGTATTGTAGGAGCTGCACTCATCCAGGCAAGTGGGGAGTATTCCATCACACTCCTGACTTGTGCCTTGTTCATGGTGGACAGGCTTTGGGGAGTCAGTAGGTGAATTACTCGTCGCACGGTTCCTAGACTCTGACCTGCTCTTGGAGCCACAGAATTTATACGGCGAGTTCAGTTCAGTTTCTGGTCAATGGTAACCCCCAGGATGTTGATAGTGGGAGATTCAGTGATGGTAATGCCATTGAACATAAAGGAGCGATGGTTGGATTCTCTCTTGTTGGAGATGGTCATTGTCTGACACTTGTGTGGCGCGAATGTTACTTGCCACTTGTCAGCTCAAGCCTGGATATTGTCCAGGTCTTGCTGCATTTGGACATGGATTACTTCAGGATCTGAGGCATCGTGGATGGTGCTGAACATTGTGCAATCATCAGCGAACATCCCCACTTTTGAGCTTATGATGGAAGGAAGGGCATTGATGAAGCAGCTGAAGATGGTTGGGCCGAGGACACTACCCTGAGGAACTCCTGCAGTGATGCCCTGGAGCTGAGATGACTGACCTCCAACAACCACAAACATCTTCCTTTGTGCTGGGTATGACTCCAATCAGCAGAGATTCTTCCCCCTGATCCCCATTGACTCCATTTTTGCTAGGGCTCCTTGATGCCACACTCGGTCAAATGCTGCCTTGGTGTCAAGGGCAGTCATTCTCACCTCACCTTTAGAGTTCAGCTGTTTTGTCCATGCTTGAACCAAGGCTACAATGAAGTTAGGCGCTGAGTGGCCCTGGTGGAACCCAAACTGGGCATCAGTGAGCAGATCATTGCTAAGCAAGTGCCGCTTGATAGCACTGTTGATGACCCCTTCCATTACTTTACTGATGATGGAGAGTAGACTGATGGAGCGGTAATTGCCCGGGTTGGATTTGTCCTGCTTTTTGTGTCCGGGACATACCAGGGCAATTTTCCACATAGCTGGGTAGATGCCAGTGTTGTAGCTGTACTGGAACAGCTTGGCTAGGGGCCCGGCAAGTTCTAGAGCACAAGTCTTCAGTAATATTGCCAGAATGTTGTCAGGACCCAAAGCCTTTGCAGTATCCAGTGCCTTCAACCGTTTCTTGATATCATGTAGAGTGAATCGAATTGGCTGAAGACTGGCATCTGTGATGCTGGGGAGTTCCGGAGGAGGCCGAGATGGATTATCCACTTGGCACCTCTGGCTGAAGATTGTTGCGAATGCTTCAGCCTTACCTTTTGCACTGCTGTGCTGCACTCTCCCCCATCATTGAGGATGGGGATATTTGTGGAGCCACCCCCTCCAGTGAGTAGTTTAATTGTCCACCACCATTCATGACTGGATGTAGCAGGACTTAGATCTGATCCGTTGGTTGCGGGATCACTAAACTCTGTATTCCACTTGCTGCTTATGTTGTTTGACATGCAAGTTTTATAGCTTCGCGAGGTTGACATCTCATTTTTAGTTATGCCTGGTACTGCTCCTGGCATGCCCTCCTGATTGAACCAGGGTTGATCCCCTGGCTTGATGGTAATGGTGGAGTAGCGGATATGCTGGGCCATGAGGTTACAGATTGTGCCCGAGTACAATTCTGCTACTGTTGATGGCCCACAATGCCTCATGGATGCCCAGTCTTGAGTTGCTAGATCTATTCGAAATCTATCCCATTTACCACGGTGGTAGTGCCACACAACACGATGGAGGGTATCCTCAATGTTAAGGCAGGATTTCGCCTGCAAAATGACTGTGTGATGGCCACTTCTACCGATACTGTCATGGACAGATGCATCTGCGGCAGGCAGGTTGGTGAGGATGAGAAGTATGTTTTTCCCTCTTGTTGGTTCCCTCACCACCTGCCGCAGACCCAGTCATGTCCTTTAGGAGTTGGCCAGCTCGATCAGTAGTGGTGCTACCAAGCCACTCTTGGTAATGGACATCCTGTGCTCATGCCACCCTCAGTGCTTCTTCCAAGTGATGTTCAACATGGAGGAGCACTGATTCATCAGCTGAAGGAGGACAGCACGTGGTAATCAGCAGGAGGTTTTCTTGCCCATGTTTGCCCTGATGCCATGAGACTTCATAGGGTCCACATTTGATGTTGAGGCCTCCCAGGGCAATTCCCCTCCCAACTGTATACCACTGTGCCACCACCTCTGCTGGGACAGGACAGACCCAGCGATGATGATGTCTGGGACGTTATCTGTAAGGTACGATTCCGTGAGGATGACTATGTCAGGCTGTCTCCCAATTTTGGCACTAGCCCCAGCTGCTGCGATTGCCGGTGCCTAAATCGATGCCGGGTGGTCCATCCGGTTTCATTCCTTTTTTGTGTCTTTGTTGCAACTGAGTGGCTTGCTAGGCCATTTCAGAGTCAACCACATTGCTTTGGGTCTGGAGTCACATGTGGGCCTGACCAACCTGGTAAGGATGACAGATTTCCTTCCCAAAAGGGAATTCGTGAACCAGATGGGTTTAATTGGATTCAGAGTTCACCATCTGCTGTTGCAGGATTCAAACCCAGGTCCCCAGAGCATCTGAGTCTCTGGATTACTAGTCCAGTGACAATACTACTATGCCATCACCTCCCCTAATTATTGGAGTGTATCGAATGGAATCTTGGTTTCTACAGAAGATGCATTGTTCACTTCAATTTTGTAAACAGAACTTTGAGTTAATCTTTCATGTAATTGAATAGATTACCAAATGCAGTATAAAAACCATGTTTTTGGTGACCATTTGACAGTAATTGTATATTGTTTAGGCTCAAGGATTCTTGCTATATGGGTATTATGCACCAATGGAAACTCATGTCTTCAGTGACAGATTTATTGACAAGAGATTATTATCAAGGAATGCTTCAGGTTCAAGGTCCTACAATTTCCATAACCTGGAGTGATCATTGGAGAATGCACACTCATAGGAGAAGTGACACCAATTTTAATGTCCCTCTGCCATTTCTCAGATCAACTGATTTGCCTCAGATTGGAAATAAGGGCTGGAATCTTTCTGATCTGCATAGTTCAACCATTCACTAAACAATCTCATTTAGCCAATGGCAATCTAAAATACAATTTCTTTAAAAAAAAACTCATCAGCAATGAGTTTTACAACAGATCTTCATGGCTTTTCCTATTTTGTTTCTCAGTCTCTGTTCACAGGATTTGCTGTGTATCTCTGTTTTCCCTGGATTAAGATTTAGACCATTCTCCTTTAAAAAAAAAGTGGAGATAGCAACCCATTATTTGGAATAAAAAGCTTTCAGAGCCACTCTTTTGAACCTTTTGTAAAGAATCCATGCACTTTCATGTTTATGTGAAATACTATTGTAACTAAAATTGAACTCAGTGCTTTCTTCATTCACAAAGTGCCAGTCGGTACTACTAAACCAGCTGTGCCCTAATGCTGTGTGACTCATGATGAAGTATTATTTCCGTGAGCAGTATTCATTACTATAGATACCTCCTTTGATCTATTTGACAGATAAATCAAATAGCTTTGTTAAGACAATTAAAACAGCTATAGTTTTAGGAGGATCAAGACTGCAAGATAGGACTTCATGTGATGAGTAAAGCCACTTGATGATAACTGATTGTCGTCATTTAGTCCCGAGGTGGAAAGTGGTATTTAATAGGAGTCAATGAGCTGAAAACCCAAGGGTATTGTTAGCCGTCTCCTTGTTATGCTGGTCATGTAAGAGTGACCTACTTAACAGGAGCAGCTCTGCCAGTGCCCAAGAAGTTCATTCAAGCATTACCTTATCCTGCTGTCGGCAGCTTTTTTGGGGATGTAGGTTACATGTATTATTTTTGAAGAATCTTTTTCCATCTTTTTGGGGCTTTGTAAATCTTAGTTTACTCCTCGCAAAAAAACTTCTTGTGAACTGGTGATGTACAGATACTAAAATGAAAACCATTTCCAACATTGGTGTTAGTCACCTTTTTTTGTGGCTCATTGACTGGAGTTTTTCCCTGGAACACACCAGAGTTGTACGCTGAGTTTAATACTTGGAACACACAGCCAGCAGCACAAGTGCTAACGATCTTGGCACACTGCATGGCTCAGGTGCCTGAACTTTTTGCCTTCATGGACTGCATGGATACTTACAATGATATATTTTAGGAGGCAGGAGGCATAGGGGGCAGTGGTAATTGGCCAGAGCATCCAAGATATATTAATATCAGCAGTTTCAGATAATTATACAGTACACAATATCACTGTCACTATAGCAGACTAGATGTTGTCATTTTTAAAAAAGTTTCAAGTGACGAAATTTCATTCTGATAGTTGGTTCGGCCAATGTGCAATTTTGGATCGATAATTTAGAAAGAAATTTTTTAAAAAATTTGATAGTTTTTTTCTAGTTTTCTCAGTGTTTACACCGACAGGATGGGTCAAGTGGCCTCCTTCAACACTGACATTGTGCATTATTGAACCACTGGATTCATTAATGATGAACTAATAATGGCTAATCTGATGAACATAGGTCTTATCGCACTGAACATGGGAGAACAAGAATTGTGTGAGAAGATCTTCATTGTGGGGGAAGCACATATAAAGCAGTTTAATGCCATCTGTTCTGTTTGTGCAACAAATGTTACGTCTGTGTGTGTTGGAATTAGCATTTGACATTCATGCATTATATAGTTTGTTGATAAGAGAAGGTAAGAAGGACCATTAGTGAGAACTGAACAGGAAAGATTTTAATGCTGCTATTGGAATGTGGTAAACACCAGAGCATTACCTATTGCAAACAGTGTTCTATCTATGTACTTGTGCCTTTGGTGGTGTACCAAGGTATATCTGTCACCACACACTGAATCTGCCCACCATTGTGAGAGGCTAGTCAAACTTGAGCCAGTAATTGATAAATTGGTTTCCATTTTTTCCTTCCTCTCGCAGCGTTTCCCATGTTACATGGGGTCGCCACAAAGGTAATTAATAACACCTTCATATCAATCATTATTTTTGGACTTGGCAGGTGGTTTTTCAGTCGGATGTCCTTCCTGCCGCAAATCCTCCCGATTTAACCAGGCTGGGGACCAGCACTGATACATGCTGGCTTGCCTGCACCAGTGGCTGGGTTCTTTCATTTACAGCGTCCTGGAGTTGGACTTGAACCCAGGGCCTTCTGGCTCCAAAGAGATAGACTGGTTTCCATATAAGTCACACTTTCTGAAGTAATACAGTCGCAGGGGTACCACACTGCCTCTAGTTATGAAGCCCAGTCACTGCCTGCCCACCATCAGGCCTGTATTAGAGATGGTCTTATGAGAAGTTGTCTTGATGTGCTGATTTGAAGATGGTGAGCGTCAACCTAATAACAGTAACAAGGAAATTTGACACTGATCACTTGAGGTGCTGTTTGTTGGGGTTGGTTTGATCCTTTACAGGTGTGATTTTTTATATTGTATGTTGTTAATGGAGTACTTGGAATTTTATAAATTGTCAAAATCTTGTAGACTTCATTAGTAGAGTAGATTTTGATTTGCCGTTTATTATACGGAAAGAACTTGCATTTGTAAAGCATTTCAGAATGCCCAAGGGACTTTACGGCTGGTACAATTCTTCTGAAGTGCAATCACAGTTGTAATATAGGGAAATGTGGCAGCCAGGTTCCTTACAGCAACACTTATGTTTAAAGTTTGACATTTAACTAGCATAATGCTAATGTTACATTACTAGGCAAAGGACTTCACACATAAAAATGAGATAAATGAACAGACAATCTGTTTCAGTGATAATGAAAACAGAAAATGCTGGAAAGACTCAGCAGGCCAGGCCTAGAAACAGATTAATCATTTCAGATCGATGATGACCCTTCATCGTCACTGTTTCAGTAATGTTGGTTGAGAGATAAGCATTGTCCAGGATACTGGGAGAACAGCCTTACTCTCCTTGCATAAAAAAAGCATTTATGTAGTGCGTTTGTGACCTCAGAACATTGAATGGATAAATATTAGCAAGGAAACAAAGGTGAACTCCTTTGCTCTTTCCTGGACAGTGCTATGGGATCTTCTCCTTCAGAAGGATGTCCCCTTCAGAAGGCAGACAGGGCCTTATTTTCAATGTCTCATCTGACAGATGGCACTCTGACAGTGCAACAGCCCCTCAGTAATACACTGGAATGTCAGCCTGGATTGTATGCCCTAAACATCTGGGTTACGATTTTCCAGGAGTTGTGGAGACTCTGCAGACCTTTAAAAATGACAGATGGGACCGGGTGTGGATTTCCTGCCCGTTGCTGACAGATCCCATTTTTGCCATTAAGGGAAAGGTGGCGTGGCATTACTCACATGAGGGAAATGCAAACTCATTTGGGCCATTTGAACTGTAGAAACGGCTTTAATTCACAGCATGGGAGTCACAGATTTTTAGAGTAGACGTAAATGCTCTTGAAGGGTGAACAAGTTCTGTAGAACTTGTGAAGATTTTTAATCCCAAGTCCTTTAAAATGTCAGTGAGAGCTGAAAAAAACTGTGTTCTAGCAGTCAAAGTAGCTGTTTGTTGACATGTCCCCAAGGGCTATCATTATGTCATTATGAATGTTTAGCTGCTTTCCACAAGCTAAAATTATCTCAGCAAAAAGGTGGTGGAGTGGGGGCGGGTCTTAAGTTCACAATTTGATTGTCAGTTTAAAGAGGTAATTAAGGAATTAGCTGTCTTTGATACGGAGTTATGAATGGAAGCTTGTTTTGATAAAGGATTAAGCGCTTGAGAAGATTTTAAAGTTTTGAATGGGTTTTTATGAAAGTGAGTTTTCAAAAGGGGTTGATTGGAGTTTTGGGGGAAAGACCAAAGGGTGGGGGGGAGGGAGGTCCAGCGGCTACTGGCCCTTACAGGGGTGGGGGGGATGGCGCCCACAGTAAAAGGGGGCTTCTGATGGAGGGCTCCCCCCCCCACCCCCCCCCCCCACCTCCCACACAAGATCTAGGCCCATTCTTTTTCAGGCCTCCCCCATGCCAGGTAAATCTTCCCACCATCCTAAATATTGAGCCTGGGCAGGAAATGCCTCTTAAGTGGCCAAGGGCCTCAATTGAGGCAAGGCGGGCTTCCCCTCTGAAGCCTTGCCTGACCCAGCATAAAATTGCTGCATGGTCAGGGTGAGCGGGAACCCAGAGAGAATGCCGTTCCTTCAATTTTACGATCCTCCCACCCCCGCCTAAAAACCTGCCTGGAGAGGAGGGTAAAATTCTGGCCATAGACTTTGATGACTGATAAGATGTGGAAGAAAAAATATCAGTCTTGACCAAGCACTCTTGTTAAACGCCTTGGGATGTTTTACTACATTAAAGGCAGCATGTAAATGTTTTTCCTAATGTCAGCTGCCCTGTCAGTCATTGGATGCGGGAAATCCACCTCCCCTTTCAGGATTGGTTTATTTATTACCAGCTTCACTGTCTGAGACATTCTTCTTTGTTGCCAAAAATGCCTTTTTGCTGGAATTGCCGACATTGACAGCAGATGGAATTTCTTCCATCTGAAATGCTAAAGATAGCTCTTAACTCCATATTTAGGTTAGTGAAGTCAAAAAGAGCTTTGCAGTTTTGTCTGCTGTTGTATAAATAGAAAGATCATCCGTGCAAATAAGTTGCTTAATGTTTTTCTGCTGCTTTTGGAATATTCCCTATGCCACAACAGAGTCCAGTTTCAGATTGACAGGTTCTGTAGATTGCATTAATGACTATAGTTAATTACTGTGAGCTGTTCAATTAATTTATGTTGTCTTTGATGCATGCTAATGTGCAAATGTTTCTCGTTCCACTTTGTGCAACACTGAATTTCATGAAGCAACCTATTTAATGTGCTTGTGTGAGGACTTTGCTGCATGCACCAGAGAATTAACCAGGAAAAGTAAACAAAGCTTCCAAACATGGCTGACTGCTCACAAATGGTCCTGACAATTGAAAAGAAGTAGTCACATGGGCGTTGTACTTAAACTGTTAGCAGATCCCATCACTTGCATGGGAGCAAAAACACATAACTACTTGAAACCGTTGATGGGGTGGTGGAATCCCAAACAATAAATGTGCAAAATTAGTGGTGGATTTTAAGGAGGCTCTCGGATGGTACTTCTACATGAAAACTTTAGTATTATGGCTAATTTTAAGCATCTTTACACTTTGTAATGCATAAGATTTTAATTTTTCGGAGTGCCATTAGGATTTTCAATTGGTCAACCAATCGCACCCAAAAGTTATGTCAGCTGTCGATTGGCATCCTTCCACCTATGAGAGATGATGAGAATGCAGCCTCAGAACTTTTGTGAGGTCAGATGAGATCATCTGCTGCACTGCTTTTGATGGCTGAACAAACCATTTTTGGAGAGGCAAAGTCTGCCAGAAGTGCCTCGCATAAATTTATCCCTTGCCGGTGGTGCGGGATGATCTCTGTTGACATCTTGTTTGCAGAGCTGGCATCCACTTTGGAGCTTCTGAAACCCCATGCCATGATGCTGGCGAATTCTTTCCCAAAGCTAGTGTTGCTGTTTGCATCAGTCATCAGCTAGAGTTTCTCACTTCTCGTGATTGATGTTGAGGGCTTTCATGTCTCTTTTGACAGCATCCTTGAATCACAGCTTTGGGTGCCTTGTTGTTCTTGGCATGGACTACCTCCCCTTATAGCATATCCTTGGAGATACAGCCATTTTGCATTCTGCGCACATGCCCAAGCTGATGAAGGCTTCTTTGATTAATTAGCACTAAACTGTCACTCACGTAAGCTGTCACTGACCCATGTTCAACTCCTCTCCTCCGCACCCCCCAGACCCCAACTGCTCTTGTTCACATTGTCACTGTTCAACCTCCTACCTTAGCTCACAGAGATACCCAACCCCATCCAACTCACCACTCTTGCACATAGACACTCTCTTCCCCAATCCTGCGAGCTCCACTCTCAATTCAACCCTGGAACTCAGCTCCCTCTCCAATCAGCTAATACTCTTCTACCATCTTCTGTCCCAAGTAGGTGTTCTTCCTTCCCCTCTTGCCTCCAGACTTCATGCGCACTTTCAATCTCCCTACCCCCTCAGTTAATGGTGACATTCTCCTTCCACCCACATCCTAAAATTCTGCTTCCAATGTCTTCTTTCTTTCCTCTTGCAAATCACCATACTCCCAGCTTCTGCCCTTTCCTTTTCCCTTTCATCACCATCCACTTCCTCTTTATCTGTTGTCACCCATTTATCTCCTCTTTCCCTCTCCATTTTGCTGCCAAGATTTAACTTCCCCTGCATAGCCAACCACTCCATCTACTTTCCCCTCATCCTCATCCATTCTGTCCCCCATCACACAAAGTCACATATTTACCCCTTGCCATTTGTTCTGCTTGCCGTGACTTCGCATGACAGCGCATTCTGTCAAGGCCTCATGACAACCATTTTCCCCCCATCTCCCATCTGAGTAATATGGCTAATTGCTTAGACAACACTTCTTCCTCCTCAGTGCATGCTTCCAGTGCTAATGGCCCCAATTGTTGCCCACTTTGCACTGGGGTTGGAAACCCCTGTTTTGACATAATTTCATGTTGCCTGAAAGCAATCCGGGCCCTTTGCATTAGAACATCAGGAAATAGAGGAATCTCAGTATTTGGTGCCAGCCTTGAGGGCACTGATTGTATTGGCAGATGCTGATGGGCCCCAAAGTGCTGGCAGTGTATACAGTTGAAGCTTGGCATGTATGTTCCTGATGTTTTAAAATGTGAAGCACTTTACGTTTGAGAAAGTAAAGTTAGCCAGCAGCACCATGGAGCGGTAGAATCTAGATTCATGCCTAATTCCCATGAAGTGAATTCTTGACTTTAGTCAGGATCACTAACTCAGGTTCCAGGAGGTTTCAACACATCATCTTCAGCTTCCCAACTGCCCACCTTAGTCCCATTTGTTGCCCAACACATCCATTTTTGGGGCACACATCCCTCCTATGCCAGTTGGGAAGGGAACAGACACTTCAAAGAGGTATTTTCTCAGGCCATTGGAGGCGTGATCATAAGTAGGGGAGTGGGAACATTTGAAAAATGGCGGCAGACACGTTTTCCAACAGTTCCATCCCCTCCTGTTTTTCCTGTGGGTAGGGGGGGTGGAGCAGAGGATATGTGCACAGATGACCACCCACCTGTCAGTGGCGGCAAACCAATTAAGGTAATTATGGAAGCTATTAGCGGGCAATTTTGGAAGGCTTTGAATTTTGCCAGTGGTGCACAGGACCCCACTGTGTCTGCAGCTTATGTAATCACTGGAGGCAAAAGCAGAGTGCAAGGTCGGGGCACATGAATTTCATATGTAGTGGTCAATTTAAAGGACAAAATTGTCAATCCTCAGGACATCTGCAGGCAAATGCTTGCAACTGTTTACTTGTCAGCTGCAGATGGATCCACTAGATAGTGTTGGGTGTGAGGAACTGGCTGCCCCCTCCTTCTCCATTCACCTCAGCAGCAACACAGCATTCACCTTGGGTTTGTCGGCCACCCTTCACTTCAGGTGTTTTGGCCGTTGTGCATCCTCAAGCTGTCTGCTGTCCCTAATCGGATGCACCTTCTGAAGGCAGCTTCTTAATTGGCCTCCTCTAGGAAGATCATGCCCGCTGTCCGGCAACCCCCACTGGGCCCATGACTCAGCTTGACATCGGGTTCGCAACTTGAATGGGAAAATTCAGCCCTTCATTTCCTACTTGGGCGATTCTTGACACTCAGAGTCAAACATCTCTTCTCCTCTACTTTGGATGTTTTTATAATGATTTTTCTTCAGAGCTGCTTACATTAACCTTCAATTCCTGCAGACTCCTGAAAAATCTTGGCGGTTTAGCAACCCATGCTCAGCAATGTTCAACCAGTGTGCCAAGGGAAAATGCAAAGATGAGATGAGCAAAGCCCTAACCCTAACCTTAACCCTGTGGAGCAGCTCCCTCGCTGCGGGTGGAGGCCGCTAGCTCACTGGAGATGGCCTCCCTGTAGCTGTCCAGAATGCCATCGGAGTTGTAGGCACCATGTTCCAAATAGGAGGCTACTGGCAACAATGGCCACATTTGCAGCTCAAACATTGCCGCTGCAGGAGTTTCCCCTCCATTCCGAGGGGCCTGTCTGCTTGGCCTCTCTGAATTTTTATGTCTCTAAGAGCTCTGGTGCTCTTGCACTTGCTTCACCAGTGCCCACTTCTGGTAGGGTTGCTGAGACTCCAGAGCAGCGGGGTTGCTGAGACTCTAGAGCTGCTGGCTGTGAGATTGGATGGGCAGCACTGAAAGCCTGCCCGAGCACAGAGGCGACCAATTTGGTCCCGATGTCAGGGTCTTGAAGCCTGTGAAAAAGTCCAACCTTTTATGTTTGAGAACAGTAGGGTGGGAATCCCAGTGTTTGGGAGTAATGGGATATTCCAGATCTTGGGAAACTGGAGTGAGCATTCATCAGTCCATGAACAATTAAGAGAGGGATGCACAGTTGGAAAACACAAGGGAGGATGGGATTTGTGATGCAGAATAATATGACTGAATGTACCTCAGGCTATTTCTGGCTACCAGTCCAACTTCCCTTTCCATGTCCCTGAGTCATGAGACTTACTTCCAGCTTGAAGCTCTTTTTCTTGAAATTTGCTTCTAGACTATATTTGCTGACAAAATGCCCTCCACTGAATCTGACCAAGTGCAGAATTGCCTATCACACATGATTGTCTCACTGCGAATGGCAGGCTGTCTCATGGTCTACCTTTTCACACTACCAATTATCGTTCTTTCCCCCCCTTTCCTTATGATCTGAGAATGAGCTGTAGAACTAATTTGTCAGAAAATGTTTCATATGTTTTAACTGTTCTGGCTAAGACATGAGATTGACAGAAACAGGGTGCTCTGTTAAATATTGTGAGTTTTTAAAAAATACATTTTGGATGCTTCTTATGGAAAACCTCCATCACCATTGGTATCGCAAACATTTTAGTTTAACTAATCACAACTGTATTAATAATGCTGTCAGTGCAATGAGTTTCTTTCCAGCAAAAAAAATGAATTTTCACTATTTTTCTCCAGTAAATTCAGAGGTTTTGTGATGATTGCTCTGGATCCTGTTGAAAGTAATAAATATTATAATTGATAACAGTTGTGCTGGCTGCAAATCTAAGATCAATCTGTGAAAACAATATTTGACCAAAAATGTTCCTGAACTTTCCATTTCAGTGCTGAAATCGAGCAATTTACAACACATCAAGGTAATTCTAATCATTGTCTCTGTGTGACTCTTCTGAAAGCAATTGAAAATGAATCCCACTGCCCTAACCTCTCTTTGTATCAAATCTCTCATAACTACAATTTTGCAACCCTGATGCCATTCTGGTAAATCTATAACTTTGATGTTCTTTCTATAATGGGATGTCCCGACTTGCACACAGTACTCCATTGCCTTGTAAGTCCTCAATGTCTACTGCTGTCCAATGAAGTTGCCCAGCTCCTGAATATTCACATCTTCTAGGTTCCCATTGCTGAACCCCACACATCTTTGCCCCCTCAACTGCCAGCTATCCCCATTATGGATGACCTATCACCCTCAGTTACTCACTACTATTTCCCAACCCACCAATACTGCTGACTCCCCCTGTAGTTATGCATACATCCCAAAAAATTCTCATTTATCTTAACCATCAACCTGAATTATCAATACTCAACGTCTCCACCTGTAGACCTCAGTATGTAAACAGATCACTGCCCCCACGCTTTGCAACCCCTTTACTCCTCCTTGGCCCTTCATTGCTGCTCCATGTACCCATAATCCCCTTAAGTCTTCATTAAGTTCATCTTTTCGGTGTTTCCTACTTTCCCTAATTTAGTTTCTCCTCCTACAAATGCTCACTTCCCACACTGTTTAATTTTTTAAATTCACGCTTTGGATATTGCAGTCGGCAGCATGGTGGACATTTATTGCCAATCTCTAGTTGCCCTTGAGAAGGTTTTGGTGAGCTGCCTAGAACTGCTGCAGTCCATGTAGTGAAAGTACTCCACAGTGCCATTAAATCAGGAGTTCCAGGATTTTGACCCAGCAACAATAAGGGTATGGTGCTATATATCCAGATCAGGATGGTGTGACTTTCAGTGAGACCTTGAAAGTAATGGTGTTCTGATACACCTCCTGCTTTTGTTGTTCTAGGCAATGGAGGTTGAGAGTTTGGGAGGTGCTGCTGGTGAAGTCTTGGCAACTTGCTGCAGTGGGTTCTGTAGTTGGAGTGCACTACAACCAATGTGCATTGGTGGTGAGGGGAGCAGTTGCTTAAGGCAGTGGATGGGGTAGTTACCCAGAAGAATGCCTTTCCTGGATGGTGTTGAGCTTCTTGTGTGTTGTTGGAGGCACAGGCAGATGGAGAGTAATTCTATCACACTTCTAAATTGGAGAGACTAGAAAGTGAGGAGATGGGCCACTCGTCATAGACTACCCAACCCCCTTCTTCTGATGAAGAAGCCACGGCAGTTATGTGACTGGTCCAGTTGAGTTTCTGGTCAATAGAGTCCAGAACTGTCACAGATATTTATTGACCGAGCGTCTGTTCCCCAAACTGCAACCTGCCTTATTTACATAACACCATGTTTTCTAACATCCTGTGAGCATACCTAGGGAGATCAACTTGAACATATTTGCCCATATTGTTATTGATTTCAACAATATGAATAACTGAAATACATTTTAGGAATCACAATATTTATCTTTGTTGTGCTGCTTCCACTTTTCCACTGTCAGTCAGTGGTTCTTGATAAGGTTTATTCTTGCCAGACTATCCACTTAGAATTCAACTTGATGGGTGAATAGGAGGCTAGAAATAATTAAGGCAGTGACCCCTCAACGGAACGGCTATAAAGGGACTAAGTGCGATAAGTGTAGAATAGTTAACTGTCAGAACAGAATTAGAAGCTCTTGTATCTGATCATGCAGTAATCAGCAGTGGTTCCCCCAAAAGAGGTGTAGGCCTCTCCCAGTGGTAATTCAAAATAAGCATGGTAACATATTGTATTTGGAACGGTTTGTTTCTTCACATTGTTATATAAAATAAATTGTTCATACTGTAATGCTTGTAGTTTCCTGCCAAGGTATCTGATTATAACCAGCATCTGTCATTGCCCTGTGGGAAGAGGACTTGGCTGAAAAGAACCAAGGATGCCTGGTAGTTAGCACCTCTAATTCTGCCTGTGACTAACCTTCAATATTTATTTTTGCAGGATTCATTTTTAATGCTGTGAAATGTTTGCTGGAAGGCAAACAGTTCAGTTATGTTCTGCCTTGCCAACAGAAATGAATTACACATTTGTGTACTTAAGAGTCAATGCAAAGCAATTGTTTTGTGTGTGCAACATGTTTAGGAATATGCACATTCTGGACATACTTATATTTCGAATTGCTGCCTTGCTAATAAATTTACGTACCAATATTTACTTGATAGCTAACTGTACCAAATAACTTAAAGTGAGTAACCCTATTCAGACCACAGTACAGAGTGTTCATTTTTAGTGCGACACAGTGGGCCAGAATAAGGCTGTAATAATTGCAGTTTCTGTGAAGAATCCAAATTATGTCATACCTTGATAATAACCTGTTGTGACCTAGAATGCACCACCTGAAACGCTGGTAAATGTAGATTCAATAGTGACTTTCAAAAAGGAATTAGATATAAATAGAAAGGGAGTGGAACTAATTGGATAGCTCCTTTAGAAAGCTGGCAAGGGCACAGTGGGCAGAATGGCCTCCTGTGCTGTATGATTCTATGATGATCATTGCAGTACTCATGCTCTTTTTGTTTCAATGTTGTGTGCAGGGCTCGATGACTGTCTCCAGCAATATATAAAGAACTTTGAAAGGGAAAAGATCAATGGAGATCAGCTTTTACACATTACGCATCAAGAGCTTGAGGAGTTAGGTGTCACACGCATTGGCCATCAGGAACTTATCTTGGAAGCAGTTGATCTGCTGTGTGCGCTGGTAAGGTCCAGTTCCATCTTTTGTTTTGACTTTTTCTGCTATTAAACAGTGAAGACTGTAGTTGGCATTTGGTCATGATGTTCAAGTGGTTGCTTCAAAGACAATTAAATGTTATTTCATTACTTTTCTAGCGGCCATTCATTATGTCATCTAACTTTTCCTTTAGAAGTACAAACTATTTATTAAGGCAAACTTTTGGAGTGCTTGTTGGCACTTGCTACCTGAAAACCATTGGCAATAGCACCTGACAATTTCTGGTTTCCTGGGTACGGCAGCCTAAAGACCAAACTCTTTGCAGTATGTTGTGAATCCACAACATTCTAACTCAGAGGTGAGAATGCTACCACTAAGCCACAGCTGGCACCTATCTGAAGAAAGGTAGGTACACCATTTTTTTTAAGGAACTTCACTGGTGACATTTTAGCCTTAATTTTCACTAGGGTGTGCAAGACCCTGGTAGTGGGCTATGAAACCAACAAAGCCAAGGATGTGGAGGTCCTGCCAATCATAACATAGGTGTTATTTAAATAAAGATTTACAGAGTCCATTCTGACATCTGGCCAAATTGACGTGACCAATGGATGGGTGGGCATCTGGTGGAAGGAGGCCACAGTTTGGAACCACATGGACAGTCTCTGGCGGCCATGCAGGAGGCGAAGTCTCTTGGCATGGATTGGGATAGGAGGAAAATGCTCTTGGCAAAGATTGGGATTGAGGTGTAGCCTCATGGCAGAAATTGGGAGATGGAGACGTCTCTTGTCAGGGATTGGGATAGAGTGAAGTCTTTTGGCAGAGATTGGGAGTGAGGGGCAGGAAGGGGGTAGCCTGGTGCATGGGAGGTGCAAGATTCATAGTGAGGTCCAGAGAAGTACACCTATTCCTCGCCCTCAAGTAAACCTAACATAAAACTTAAATGTTTGCTGCTGATCTACATTCCAGCTCTCGACAGGTTTGCCTGATGGTGAAATAAACATTGATACCCATTCTGCTCAGACATTCAACCAAGATTACAAATTCAGACGAGAATAATGGACTAGATCTGCATATGTAAAATCAGACCTGACTTCTTTCTTGTGGCTATCTTATTGAAAAGAACAAATGGGATACGGCAGGGAGCTGGCAGGTTCAGAGATGCTGTGTGATTTGCCTTACTCTAACTGGCTCCCCTGTCTGGTTTTCACCAGAGGGGAAGCAGTTAAAATCAGGGTCTTTGTAGCCACTGAAGCCTTGTCCTAGTCAACCATTTTTCTCTCACCAATAGCCCACATTCAACTGAGCATTCACCTCATTGTTTGTGGGACTTAGCTGAGGAAAAATTTGTTAACCTACATAATCACAGAATCACACAGTGCAGAAGAGGCCCTTCAGCCCATTGGGTCTGCACCAACACATGAGAAACACCTGACCTACCTACCTAATCCCATATACCAGCACTTGGCCCATAGCTTTGAATGTTATGACGTGCCAAGTGCTCATCCGGTATTTGTTAAAGAATGTGAAGCAACCTGCCTCCACCATCCTCCCAGGCAGCGCATTCCAGACCGTCACCACCCTCGGGTAAAAAAGTTTTTCCTCACATCCCCCAAAACCTCCTACTCCTCACCTTGAACTTGTGTTCCCTCGTGACTGACCCTTCAACTAAGGGGAACAGCTGCTCCCTATCCACTCTGTCCATGCCCCTCATAATCTCGTACACCTCAATCAGGTCGCCCTTCGATCTTCTCTGCTCCAACGAATACAACCCAAGTCTATACAACCTTTCTTCGTAACTTAAATGTTTCATTCCAGGCACCATCCTGGTGAATCTCCTCTGCACCCCCTGCAATGCAATCACATCCTTCCTGTAATGTGGCGCCCAGAACTGCACGCAGTACTCCAGCTGTGGCCTCACCAAGGTTCTATACAAGTCCAACATGACCTCCTTACTTTTGTAATATATGCCTCGATTAATAAAGGCAAGTGTCCCATATGCCTTTTTCACCACCCCACTAACATGCCCTTCCACCATCAGAGATCTATGGACACACACGCCAAGGTAGGGACCTCAGAACTGTTCCTCAGAACTTCCTAGTGTCATGCCATTCATTGATTACTTCCTTGTCAAATTACTCCTTCCAAAGTGTATCACCTCACACTTTTCAGGGTTAAATTCCATCTGCCACTTATCTGCCCATTTGACCATCCCGTCTATATCTTCCTGTAGCCCAAGATACTCAACCTCACTGTTAACCACCCGGCCAATCTTTGTGTCATCTGCAAACTTACTAATCCTACCCCCCATATAGTCACCTATGTCGTTTATATAAATGACGAATAATAGAGGACCGAGCACAGATCCCTGTGGTATGCCACTGGACACTGGCTTCCAGTCACTAAAGCATCTTTCTGTCATCACCCTCTGTCTCCTACAACTAAGCCAATTTTGAATCCACCTTATCAAGTTACCCTGTATCCCATGTGCATTTGCCTTCTTTATAAGTCTTCCATGTGGGACCTTGTCAAAGGCTTTGCTGAAATCCATATAAGCTACATCAACTGCACTACCCTCATCTATACACATGGTCACCTCCTCAAAAAATTCAATCAAATTTGTTAGGCATGACCTCCCTCTGACAAAGCCATGCTGACTATCCCTGATCAAACCTTGCCTCTCCAAGTGGAGATAGATTCTCTCCTTCAGAATTTTCTCCAATAGTTTCCCTAATACTGATGTGAGACTCACTGGTCTGTAGTTCCCTGGTTTATCTCTACAAACCTTCTTAAATGGCGAAACCACATTAGCTGTTCTCCAGCCCTCTGGTATCTCCCCGTGGCCAGAGAGGAATTAAAAGTTTGGGTCAGAGCCCCTGCAATCTCCTCCCTTGCCTCCCTCAGCAGCCTGGGACACAAATCATCCAGACCTGGATTAAGCCTGCCAGCACCTCCAATACCTTGTCACTCCCTGTATGAATTTGCTCAAGAACCTTGCAGTCTTTCTCCCTGAGTTCTATGCCTTCATCCTCATTCTTTTGGGTGAAGACGGATGTGAAGTATTCGTTCATAATGGTGACTGCACATCAAATTAATTAATTGTATCCATAGCATGTTTATGAAGAGGTGGTAAGGCAGTATATAATTGCAGTTTTTTGGACACACTAATTAAAATTTTATTTAATTTGATCCTAATAGGAAATAATGACATAGTTCAGTGAGGATAACTGTTCAGCAAGAGAGGAAAGTAAATTATTAATTTCAGCTTCTTGTAGTATTGCTTCTTTAAGCTAGAGAAGGCGGCATAATTTGCTATCAATCTTGTGATTTATGTGCATTTTGTTATTACAACCAATGTGTATTGTGCAAGACAATAGCTCTATATTAAATAGATCCTGCAGTTACTGGATACCTTCAGCCAATAGACATTCAATCCTTAACACGGTGATTATTGTGGCCACTGCAGCCCAAGTGCTCCTGTTCTTTGAATTACTGCAGTGCCGATCCAGTGGAGGTGGGACAAGATGAGATAGTAGCATAATTTATGTCGCAAGCCCTAATATATATGGTAATCTAAAATAATTACAAAATCCAGATCTGTATTAACTTACCCAGTGGCAATCAGCACATATTTTAATATAAAATAAGCATAATATTTAGCTTTCGGAGTAAAAGTTTTATGCACATTATTCTCAATTAAACTTTTCTAACTGTGCATTGCTGGTTGTTATCAATACCTGTTATAAATAAAGAAAAACAATTTTAAAATAAATAACCTGGTATATGTAATTGTATCAAATTATGGTACTCAAGATTTGAGAAATATTATTAACACAAAGGAGAGCTTTATAAAGTCACCTAAAATCCAAGACGATGCAACATTTTCCTTGTTGTATTTGACATGTCTGTTTTAGGTTATTGCACATGCTTGCATGGCTATTGTCAGTTTTAAGCTTTTGGATGCACATCCAGTGAGCTCTGCTGCTGGGGGTCTAATTTAATTTGAGAAGACAGTGGAAAACAGAGTCAGTCCTTAAAACATTGAAAAGTTTAATAAGTTCCTAGCAGGTCTGTGAAGCACCTGGGCACTTTAGAAATATGGGCCAGGATTTTACATTTGGAGTGTGGGGGCGGGCTCGACACGCCGGCAGGTAACATGACACACGATGACATTGGACGTGCATCCCGACGTCATTGTGCTGTCTCGCGATATTTCATTTGGTGGGCACTTGCCGGAGTCAGCTGTACACCAGCCGATAATTGATAGGCCTATTAAGGCCATTAACCAGGTAATTAACCTGAATTTCACACTGCCCGTCCAACCTTATGGTTGGCAGGCAGGTGAAAAGGCCAAGTGGCCTTTACATTTTTTAGGAAACCTCATCCACGAGCAGGATGAGGTTTCCTGAAGCTTTTACGAATTAAATAAAACTTTTTCTGAAAAATAAAAACACGTCCCCACACAAGTGACACAGTCACATGAGGGGACATGTTTCATTAAATTTTGAATGTTTTAATAATTTCTTTAAAAAGCACTTCAATCTCCCTGAGGCAACGTGCAAAAGAGCACTGGACCCGGCCCTCCCTCCTCCCCCCACCCACATAGGTAGCGCTCGTGGGCCTTAATTGGCTCTGTGACCGCCCCCGCCACTCCCACTGAGCTCACCCGATGCAGGAAAAATTCTGAAAAATTCAGTCCATGGTTTCACATGTACCTTGGGACTGTAGCACACTTGGTATGAAATCCAAATGCTATGGAACTAACTGCTAAAGGTGGGGCCATAACTCTTAGCCTCTGTGGATGTAAGGTGGTTGAGTGGAATCTGACTGCTGAATCATGGTGCTTTTTGCATCATGTGCACCTGAAATTTACAAATAGTGTGAAAGTAATAGTATACTGACAACCTTGTGTGAATGTGACAGCTAAGAAGTGCTCCACTTGCTTGGTGCGGCAAACTTTGAAGCAACTTTTCTCCAATGTAGCATTCTCTAAATGTATTATACTACAGTATTTTGGAACAGTGTTGTAGTTTCATTTTTCCCTAAATTTTTACTGTGTGCACCTTGTGAATTCAAGTTGTTTTGTCTACTGTCACAAAAACATGGGGATGAATGCTGCTGGACGAGCAGACATTCAAAATGAGCCTGCTGTACTGATTGTATGAGGTTGGACAACGGGATATTTTGATGTTTCTATGTGGGTGTATGTGTGTGCTACAAAGAAAGATGTTGTAAAGTTAAAGCTACTGGTGATATATTAGTATTCTTACAATATTCTCTTTCACTATTTTAACTTAGGCTTTATCTTTGTTTTAAATTGGTTGACGTTTTTGTTAAAATAGTAGACAAAGGAATGTTGTGCAAACATGTTAAACAATTTCTCACTTACATTTGTTGGTGGTTTAATTTGTTTGTGCCCTCAACTTTGTTTCCACTCTGAGAACATGGACTGAAGATCTGTGAACAAGTGCTAAATATTAATGTAGGTGTTTGCAGGGAACCATGTGAGCTAACAGTTTGGTTTTTCTTCAGACACAATGTTCCTTAGGAAATTATAAGAGGACCAGAAAGTTGATCGGTCTCAGTCTACTAACCCTCACTTAACTATCCATCCAATCATTCCTCTGATTTTCCCATGCTGCTGCCTCGGGACAAACCATTCAATGCACTCACCATCCCAATTAAAGCCATTCACTCTAAACTATTCGTGCACCTTTGTTCTTCTAAGCTTGAGCTGTTTCCACTGGTTATAGAGCTTGTGGTTACCTTTAACATATCAGCTTTGATTTATTTATTCCATTAATTTAGTTTGAGAAGAATATTAATAATTGTAGCAAATACAGAAGATATTTTTAAATGATTACATGTTATACTATAATTCTATTATATATTCTCACATTGTTATTTTTATATTGTATTATCTTGGATGTGGCAACACAGGCATTGCCCATTCCCCTGAGAAGGTGGTGGTGAGTTGCCTTCTTGATCTGCAGCAGTCCCCACAGTGATTGTGCTCCAGTCATGATAGCGTCCTTAGTCATGAATAAATTCCCTTTGCTTTTTAATATATTGCAATTAAGATACCATATTGCTTGTGTACAATAACTTTGGTGTGGTAAATGGTGAATCTTATGGTAATTCCAGTCAATTCCCTAAAGTTCTAATGCCCTTCTGTAGTTTAGCAATACTGAAAGGTCTTTCCCTACTTATTCTGAAAATTCCCTCCAGACTCTGTTAAAATACTATTAAGGGGAACTTGATTAATGCATTTGAAGTGTTCTTACAATAACATCAGTAACAATAATTTCCATTCTTTGGAAAGGATGCTTTACTTAGTTTAGGTATTACTGAGGGCCCCTGAAACAATATGTCATATTCATGACTCATAGGGCTGAATTTTCTCCCCATCGGGGAGGAAGTTGAAGTGCAGGTGCACTTCCAATCAGTGCCCTTGATTGGAGGCATGGCGCCATTTTATGTGGGTGGCCAATTAAGGCCTGCCCAGCGTGACGTCTGCAGGGAATTGCTATATGCTCCCTGTGCGGGCAGGGGGAATCCCAAAATCGAGAGTGCGCTCTTTCGCACATGCGCACGAAAGAGCGCACTCATCTCCCTGATGCTAAGTGCAGCCTCAGGGAGATCGGCTGTAAATGTAAAAAACCTTAAAATAGAAAAATAAAATTTCCCTAACGTGTCCCCTCATGTGACAATGTCACATGAGTTGGGACATGCCCATAATTTTCAAAAAAACTTTATTAAAATTTTTAAAAAGCTACATGAAACCTCATCCCGCCCGTGGATGAGGTTTCATGCTTTATCTAGTTCATGCCAGCGCTCTTGGCCTGCCCGCAAACCTTAAGGTTGGACGGGCAGGTCCTTTAATTGCATAATTGACTCTGTTAATGGCCTCAATTGGCCATTGACAGGTCGGTGGGCAGTGAAGCTGATTTTGCTGTGCCCCCGCCTTTCTGAAAATTTTAATGGGGTGCGGTGACGACTCGGGAGCTCCCCCCGAGGCCACCGTGCGTCATTTTACGCGTAGGCGAGTGGGCCCCGCCACTGCTTGCCGACACGTAAAATCCTGCCCATATAGTGGGGGGGGATCTGTTAATATTGCTGAAGACAAACACAGTGGTATTATAGTGTCAGTCACATTCCTTCAGCATCCATTCTACAGTCATTTATGATCCTATCTTTGGCATCATATTTCCTGTTCTACCCCGAATGTGCAGACCATGGAATAGTTTGAGTAACTTGGTAATGGAGAATGTTAGACATTGGCCTTTCAACTGTGGGTTCAAATCTTGTCAGAAATATGGGATGAAAGGCTCCTCTCTTGTACCTGCTGGCTGTCAGAATACATTAAATAATTTGTAGAATAAATCTGCCGAACTTGGTATTAATTGGCGTTGCTACTCTGGAAATAAACACCACAGTAAGGGTGCTCTTGAGGTCAGGGCTGTGCACATTATTGAAGAACAGTAACAGGAGCTTTACTCTGTATTTGTCTTTGCTGCAACTGACTGGGGAGTGCTTGACATTGACACTTGAGTGCCTGAAATCTCCCTCACCAATATCCTTCACCTTGAATGTAAAAACAAGTACAAATGCTTTTTAACAGGAATATAAGCCATGATCCAGAGATTAAGCAATCGCCGAAATAGTTCATGAATGATGAATGTCTGTCAGTGAGTTTAAAGTAACAATTTAGTGTCATAGCTCTGCAGACTTTTTAAATAGGTTTATGATGTCACCCGAACCATTTGCTTGAATTACGGCCTTTAACTGTCAGTCATCTGTTATCCTACATTTGGCGCAACTGTCATTAGAATTTTGTTTAATACTGAGCAGTTCAATTGATGATTTTAGGATTTTTGGATTGATTTCTCAGATGTATTTCTTAAAATATCAAATCCATTGTATTGTAACAAAAGCATTTCTGGTCTCAATTTCCTATTGTTTGCATTTTTTGACCCTTTTGAAATTTATGTTCTGCCACATTTGAAAGTGCATTGCTTCTTTGTCCAGGGAATTGCAGCTGCCACGTGTTGTTGAGTTCCCAATATTCTCCTTTCCCATCTCTCCTGTAATGTATTGACATCACACCTGTGGCTCACATCTCTTGTCTCTGAGTCAGAAGGTTGTAGGTTCAAGTCTTATTATATGAATTAGTACAAAGTTTAGGTTGACACTCCAGGTGCAGTACTGGGTTGATGCTGCATTGCTGAAGGTGCTGTCTTTGGGGTGAGATGTTAAACCAAGGCCCTGTGTGCTCTTTTCGGTTGATTAAAATCTCATGGCATCACTTCAAAGAAGAGCATGGGAATTCTCCCCAGTGTCCAGGCCAATATTCATTCCTCTACCATCAACAAAATGAACCTGATTTTTTTGGTCATTCACAGAATCACAGAATTGTCACAGTGCAGAATTCAGCAATTTAGCTCCTCGTGTCTACACCAGCTCTTCAAATGAGCAATTTACCGAGTGCTTCTTTTGCCAATTATTTTAAATCTGTGCCCTCTTGTTCTGGATCCTTTCATGATTGAGAACATTTTCTCCCCATCATCTTTCCAGACCCCTCATGATTTTGAATATCTCTATCAAATTTCCTCTTAGCCATCTCCAAGGAAAACAGTTCCACCTTCTCCAATCTATCTTCATAACTGAATCCCTCATCTCTGGAACCATTCTTGTGAACCTTTTCTGTACTATTTCCAATGGCTTCACATCTTTCCTAAGGTGCAGTGCTCAGAACTGGACACAATACTCCAGCTGAGGCCGAACTAGTACAAGGAGGTTATGTTGAACAAGTTCAACATAACCTTCTTGCTCATATACTCTATGCTCTTATTAATAAAGCCTAGAATACTGCATGCTTTAATAATCACTGTCTCAACCTGTCCTGCCACCTTCAATGAATAATGCACATATACATCCAGGTGATGAACGACAAGAGGACCAGCCACACCAACGCAGTCCAGCAATAGCAGCAACAAAAGCAACAGTAACACCAGCAGCAGAAGTAGCTGCCTTCTCTGCAGCCACATGCCACCTCACAGGACAGAAGGGATGGATGCAGAGGTTCACCTGGGAGGAGGCGATGCCCCCAGCACAGGGTCTACAGGCAGAGGGTCAGCTTCCTTGAAATCATAAACCAACAATGCTTCAGGAGGCTGAGGCTTTCAAGCAGAAAGACTTCCTTTAAAATGGACCAGGTGAGCATGTATAGCCAGTGGCCATCAAGATCATCACAGCCCTGAATTTCTTCATCTCCAGCTTCTTCCAGGGATCTGCTAGTGACATCTGCAGGATTTCACAATCGGCTGGCCACATGTGTGTCTCCTAGGTGATTGATGCCATATTTGCCAAGGCCGTCACTTGTGTCCACTTCAACACTAATAAGGAGCTGTAAAAAATCTCTGTATCATAACTTTGTAAAACGTTAAGAAATTTATTGAATGTGCCATGCCCAGTAAAGATATATCTAATATTCAAGATTCAAACTTTAATCAATGTGGACTCTTTAAATTTGACTTTTCCTTCAAAAAAGTGACAATATACTGCAACGATGGCTGCCAAAGGCCCAGGTGACCTTTTGTGATTTCTGCACAAAGAATTAACCCAGGTGTCTGGAAAGTTCTCAAAATGCTGGTGGTGGAGTACCCTTCCTTGAATAGGCATGCTAAATACGAAATCACTTATAAATTTATACCTCCTGTTATCTGGGCAATTACCGAAACTCAAATACAAAGGTCCTGCCAGACTTGGTGTCAGCGAGCTTGAAACTTAACAAAGAGAGGTGTGAGTAGACACCATTCATCTTCCATTCTGTAGCAATGGCTTCTAACTTTAAATTGCTTATATGGACAGTTTACATATTGATTATGTGGTCACATGATTGAAATTGACTTTAGATAGCAAATCTTATTACTCCAAAAACCAGCCAGAGACAAGGCAGCCTGGAGACCAACAGGACACAAAAGGGACTATACTGCAACAAGAAGGGAGGAACCCTGCCTAATTCAACCAGTCAACTTAGGCGGTGAGAGAGGGGTGAATTTGCCTTCACCTGCAAGAATTTGTCTCTACAGATGCTCAGTTATCTGGATATCCAGAGACACCCATCCTCCATTCATCTGCAAAGAACCACAAGAAACAACCCCTCCAGACCTGCAACACTGCACCTTAAAAGAACTCATTCAAACAAAAACAGAAACAGAAATACCTGGAAAAACTCAGCAGGTCTGGCAGCGTCGGCGGAGAAGAGCACAGTTGACGTTTCAAGTCCTCATAACCTTTCAACAGAACTAAGTAAAAATAGGAAAGGGGTGAAATATAAGCTGGTTTAAGGAGGGGGGAGGGAGTGGTTGTTGGGACAAGCGGCCAGTGATAGGAGGAGATAACCAAAAGATGTCACAGACAAAAGAACAAAGAAGTGTTGAAGGTGGTGATATTATCTAAAGGAATGTGCTAATCAAGAGTGGAGAGCAGGACAAGCAAGATACAGATAGCTCTAGTGGGGGTGGGGTGAAATAAGACTAAAAGGGCATAAAAGGTATAGATAAACAATGGGTGGAAACACAATTAAAAATAATGGAAATAGGTGGGAAAAGAAAAATCTATATAAATTATTGGAAAAAACAAAAAGGAGGGGGAAGAAACGGAAAGGGGGTGGGGATGGAGGAGTGATTGTTGAACTCAATATTCAGTCTGGAAGGCTGTAAAGTCCTAGTCAGAAGATGAGGTGCTGTTCCTCCAGTTTGCGTTGAGCTTCACTGGAACAATGCAGCAAGCCAAGGACAGACAAGTGGTCAAGAGGCCAGGGTGGAGTGTTGAAATGGCAAGCAACAGGAAGGTCTGGGTAATGCTTGCAGACAGACCGAAGATGTTCTGCAAAGCGGTCACCCAGTCTGCATTTGGTCTCTCCAATGCCGAGGAACCTGCATTGGGAGCAATGAATGCAGTAGACTAAGTTGAGGGAAGTGCAGGTGAAATGCTGCTTCACTTGTAGGGAGTGTTTGGGCCCTTGGACGGTGAGGAGAGAGGAAGTGAAGGGGCAGGTGTTGCATCTTCTGCGTTTGCATGGGGAGGTGCCGTGGGAGGGGGTTGAGGAGTAGGGGGTGATGGAGAAGTGGACCAGGGTGTCACGGAGGGAATGATCCCAATGGAATGCCGCCGGGGGGGTTAAAGGGAAGATGTGTTTGTTGGTGGCATCATGCTGGAGTTGGCGGAAATGGCAGAGGATGATCCTTTGAATGCAGAGGCTGGTGGAGTGATAAGTGAGGACAAGGGGGACCCTATCATGTTTCTGGGAGAGAGGAGAAGGCGTGAGGGCGGATGCGTGGGAGATGGGCCGGACACGGTTGAGGGTCCTGTCAACTACCATGGGTGGAAAACCTCGGTTAAGGAAGAAGGAAGACATGTCAGAGGAACTGTTTTTGAAAGTAGCATCATCAGAACAGATGCGATGGAGGTGAAGGAACTGAGAGAATGGGATGGAGTCCTTACAGGAAGCGGGGTGTGAGGAGCTGTAGTCGAGGGCGCTGTGGGAGTCGGTAGGCTTGAAATGGATATTGGTGGACAGTCTATCACCAGAAATCAAGACAGGGAGGTCAAGGAAGGGAAGGGAAGTGTCAGAGATGGACCATGTGAAAATGATGGAGGGGTGGAAATTGGAAGCAAAATTAATAAATTTTTCCAGGTCCCGACGAGAGCATGAAGCAGCACCGAAGTAATCATCAATGTACTGGAGAAAGAGTTGTGGGACGGGGTCGGAGTAGGACTCGAACATACCCCATAAAGAGACAGGCATAGCTAGGGCCCATGCGGATACCCATAGCCACACCTTTTATTTGGAGGAAGTGAGACGAGTTAAAGGAGAAATTGTTCAGGGTGAGAACAAGTTCAGCCAGACGGAGAAGAGTAGTGGTGGATGGGGATTGTTCGGGCCTCTGTTCGAGGAAGAAGTGGAGAGCCCTGAGACCATCCCGGTGGGGGATGGAGATGTAGAGGGATTGGATGTCCATGGTGAACAGGAGGCGGTTGGGGCCACGGAACTGAAAATTGTTGATGTGATGTAAGATGTCAGAGGAATCACGGATGGAGGTGGGAAGGGACTGGACAAGGGGAGAGAGAATGGAGTCAAGATAGCGAGAAATGAGTTCCGTGGGGCAGGAACAGGCTGGCACGATCGGTCAGCTGGGACAGTGCATTTGTGGATTTAATTGGAGGTAGAAGCGGGCCGTCCGAGGTTGGGTGACTATCAGGTTGGAAGCTGTGGAAGGAAGATCTCCAGAGGAGATGAGGTCAGTGACAGTCCTGGAAACAATGGCTTGATGTTCAGTGGTGGGGTCATAGTCCAGGGAGAGGTAGGAGGAAGTGTCTGCGAGTTGACGCACAGCCTCCGCGAGGTAGAGGTCAGTGCGCCAGACAACAACAGCACCAACCTTGTCAGAGGGTTTGATGACAATGTTAGCGTAGGACCTGAGAGAACGGAGTGCAGTAAGTTCAGAGAGAGACAGGTTAGAATGGGTGAGAGGAGCAGAGAAATTGAGACAACTAATGTCACGCCGACAGTTCTCAATGAAAAGATCAAGAGAAGGTAAGAATCCAGAGGGAGGGGTCCAGGTGGAGGGAGATTGTTGGAAGCCATTGAAGCCATTATTTCCAGGACTGTCACTGACCTCATCTCCTCTGGAGATCTTCCTTCCACAGCTTCCAACCTGATAGTCGCCCAACCTTGGACGGCCCGCTTCTACCTCCTACCCAAAATCCACAAACAGGACTGTCCCGGCAGACCGATCGTGTCAGCCTGTTTCTGCCCCACGGAACTCATTTCTCGCTATCTTGAATCCCTTCTCTCTCCCCTTGTCCAGTCTCTTCCCACCTCCATCCGTGATTCCTCTGACATCTTACATCACATCAACAATTTTCAGTTCCGTGGCCCCAACCGCCTCCTGTTCACCATGGACATCCAATCCCTCTACATCTCCATCCCCCACCGGGATGGTCTCAGGGCTCTCCACTTCTTCCTCGAACAGAGGCCCGAACAATCCCCATCCACCACTACTCTCCTCCGTCTGGCTGAACTTGTTCTCAAACTGAACAATTTCTCCTTTAACTCGTCTCACTTCCTCCAAATAAAAGGTGTGGCTATGGGTACCAGCATGGGCCCCAGCTATGCCTGTCTCTTTATGGGGTATGTGGAACATTCCTTGTTCCAGTCCTACTCCGGCCCCCACCCACAACTCTTTCTCCGGTACATCGATGATTACTTCGGTGCTGCTTCACGCTCTCGTCGGGACCTGGAAAAAATTATTCATTTTGCTTCCTATCTCCACCCCTCCATCATTTTCACATAGTCCATCTCTGACACTTCCTTTCCCTTCCTTGACCTCTCTGTCTCAATTTCTGGTGATAGACTGTTCACCAATATCCATTACAAGCCTACCAACTCCCACAGCTACCTCGACTACAGCTCCTCACACCCCGCTTCCTGTAAGGACTCCATCCCATTCTCTCAGTTCCTTTGCCTCCGTCGCATCTGTTCTGATGATGCTACTTTCAAAAACAGTTCCTCTGCCATTTCCTCCTTATTCCTTAACCGAGGTTTTCCACCCACAGTAGTTGACAGGGCCCTCAACCGTGTCCGGCCCATCTCCCGTGCATCCGCCCTCATGCCTTCTCCTCCCTCCCAGAAACATGATAGGGTCCCCCTTGTCCTCACTTATCACCTCACCAGTCTCTGCATTCAAAGGATCATCCCCTGCCATTTCCGCCAACTCCAGCATGATGCCACCACCAAACACATCTTCCCTTCACACCCCCTGGTGGCATTCCATAGGGATTGTTCCCTCCGTGACACCCTGGTCCATTCCTCCATCACCCCCTATGCCTCAACCCCCTCCCACGGCACCTCCCCATGCAAACGCAGAAGATGCAACACCTGTCCCTTCACTTCCTCTCTCCTCATCGTCCAAACACTCCTTTCAAGTGAAGCCGCATTTCACTTACACTTCCCTCAACTTAGTCTACTGCATTCGTTGCTCCCAATGCGGTTTCCTCGACATTTGAGAGACCAAACACAGACTGGGTGACCGCTTTGCAGAACACCTTCGGTCTGTCCGCAAGCATTACCCAGACCTCCCTGTCGCTTGCCATTTCAACACTCCACCCTGTTCTCTTGCCCACATGTCTGAACTTGGATTTCTGCATTGTTCCAGTGAAGCTCAACACAAACTGGAGGAACAGCACCTCCTCTTCCGACTAGGCACCTTACAGCCTCCGGACTGAATATTGAGTTCAACAATTTTAGATCTTGAACTCACTCCTCCATCCCCACCCCCTTTCCGTTTCTTCCTCCTTTTTGTTTTTTCCAATAATTTATATAGATTTTTCTTTTCCTACCTATTTCCATTCTTTTTAAATGTATTTCCATCCATTATTTATCTATACCTATTATGCCGTTTTAGTCTTATTTCACCCCACCCCCACTAGAGCTACCTGTACCTTGCTTGCCCTGCTCTCCACTCTTAATTAGCACATTCCTTTAGAGAATATCTCCACCTTCAACACTTCTTTGTTCTTTTGTCTGTGACATCTTTTGGTTATCTCCTCTTATCACTGGCTGTTTGTCCCATCAACTGCGCACCCCCCCCCCCCCCCGAAACCTCCTTATATTTCATCCCTTTCCTATTTTTACTTAGTTCTGTTGAAGGCTCATGAGGACTCAAAATGTCAACTGTGCTCTTCTCCGCTGATGCTGCCAGACCTGCTGAGTCTTCCCAGGTATTTCTGTTTTTGTTTTTGTTTTGGATTTCCAGCATCCGCAGTTTTTTGTTTTTATCACTCAAACTCTTCATTTTTTACTTCTTATTATTTCTTTGATAACCTAGGTGCATAATTCATGTCTAGAATTCACCTTTCCCTGTGTGTGTGGGTTTTTGAGGGTTGAATGTTTTTGTTGCATTTGCATTTCAGGGTGTTGTGTAAATAAACATTTATCTTCTCTTTCAATTTAAACGTAACAGAATGCCTGTCTTGTGTCTATTATTAAAAGTCACAATGCTAAAGGGTTTTAAGACACTCCATCTAAAATACACATCTTGTTGCAGACAACCGTGACATGGGGAGCAAAGGGAAATGTTATCCAGCCATCTCTGTCCTGTCCATAACAAATATCACAGGTATAGTTCTCTCTTTCTCCCTTATAAAGAAAGTTCCCATAGCAGCTCTCTGGGCTGACAAATACAAGACAGTGACGGCCATTATGTCGGCCAAGGATATATCTCTAGCACAAGCTTTAAAACAAGTAATTGCTATTCCTGATAGTGGGGTAGGAAGTGGCCTCATGACCCATACATAAACCAACTATCTGAAGGTTAAACAAGATGTCCTAGCAAGTGATGAGCCACAAGATAACTTCATGGGCTTCCGAAGGCAATAGGAGGGATTACCTTGCATATATGTTCCTTGCCAATGGACAATTGCACAAATGATTGACATAAGCCTCCCAGAAATAAGGTATGTAAACAAACTCTTGAGAGGGAAAAATCACTTTGGACAGAAGAGAGCTTTTCGAGGTGGATCAATGCTTGCTCTGGCCAAGCACCTTGGTTAACTCAAGGAGAATTTGGACAGAGGAGAGCTTTTCAAATGACCCATGCTGGCATCGACTGAACACTTTGGATAGCTCAAGAGTATTGAAGAAAACAGAAGAAACCGCCACTGCCAGCCATGGAGATCAGCTTCATTCATCTATTTGTCCAATCGAGGACTAGTAAACCATTTCGAGGAGACTGTCACTGTCAGCATGAAGAGGAACCCCACTGCTTCCCCCATCTGTTTGACCGATCCGGGACCAGGAAATCATTCTCACCTGTAATGGGTCTTTTGTCGTTTCTGACTATTTAGATTATGTATCATATCTAAATTGTTGCTTCTTAATAAACTTAATAAACTACCATAAAATTACTGAGGAATTCTATACCACCTATTTCAGTTAATCTGTGATTCCCGAACTGTAAATCTCACAGAGGTCAATTAGGCCAGTTCTCTTGTATTTGCTGCAGTGGCTGGATTTTATTTTCATCTGGTATGTGACCACCAGAAGGTTTTCATGTATGTCTGTGCAAGATATCCTTGAGGCTGCCATGATGCTGCCATTCTGTGACTGTCACATCTTCCACAGGTTTTCAAACCTCCAAACAGAATGATTAGGTGTCCCCTTGGAGGAGAGGGCTGTTCTGAGAGCCTGGGTCATGATGCCTGTGAGCCCGACACTAAGGCAGAGGATAGGAGTTTTATGAGCACAAGGGTAATCATTGAGCAAGCCATTGTATTGCAGGGTACAATTTAGGTGCCTGAGGCACCCTTCAGTATACACCAACAAGGATATCCAGAATATGAACATACGAACAAGGAGCAGGAGTAGGCCATTCAGCCCCTCGAGTCTGCTCCGCCATTTAATAAGATCATGACTGATCTGATAGTAACCTCGAATCTGTATTCAGCCTACCCCCGATAACCTAGCACCCTCTTACTTACCAAGAATCTATCTACCTCTGCCTTAAAAATATTCAAAAACTCTGCTTCCACCACCTTTTCAAGAAGAGAGTTCCAAAGACTCATGACCCTCTGAGAAAAAATTTCGCCTCATCTCCGTTTTAAATGGGTGATCCCTTATTTTTAAACAGTGACTCCCTAGTTCTAGATTCTCTCACAAAAGGAAATATCCTCTCCACATCAACCTTGTCAAGACCCCTCAAGACCTCATATGAATGGTAGTGGGCTGCTGTGCTTTGCACAATATCACCCTGCGGAGAGGACTGGAGCTGCAATGGAGGAAGGTGCTGACTGCTCAGCATTCTCACAGAAGCAAGAGGAAGATCCTGATGCAGCCAGAGTGTCTGCAGTCACTCACCTCAAGGAATCAAGGAAGCCTGTGACAGGCTTCAGATAAAATTTAGTGCGTGAAGGTATATGACACTTCAGTGTCGAATCAATGGCCTTGCCCCAGTGCCCTGATTTCACCAACAACACAACTCATTCCCACAGTCATAAATCTTTCCATCACTTTCATACTATTTCCTTATCTTCCATTCCGGTCATACCATTCTCCTGAAGGCTAATGCCAAAGTGGATTTCGGAATGCAACAATGGAAATGGCTGGGCACAGGAGAGTTTAAGTAAAGTAATAGAATCATTTATAATTTCACAAGCATAATGGCATTAATATTGTTATAAGCAATAATCATCTTGTGCAACCACAAAGTCTTCCCCTTACGCTTTCTATTACCCCTATGTGACACTACCTTTGTGACTCCAACAGAGTTACAGCCAGCCTACTTATTGCTCTGCTCTCGACAGTGCAGATGTTTGTGGTGGACATCCTCAGCATGTTTGATTCCTTGAGGGCCCTGCAAAGATTGCTCCACCTGCACCTGTGCAAGGGTCAACTCAGCCATTGGGACAGGAGACAGTATGTGGTGCTCTGATTGATGAGGGAGAAGGGGGCAAGAGATGACAAGTGAGAACAACTTGAGCAGAATCCCCACTTCCATCTCCTGTTTCTGCACTTTCCTTCTCATGGCCTACCCACAACTTCCCTGCTAGCCAAGGGCTGGAGCACATTCGACTGCACTTCCGTGAGGCACTGAATGGCCAAGGCGAGGCTTTCTTCATCTTGTACTGAACAAGATGAACAAACAGATTCCTGACCCATTGCCAGCCAGCCCTTGCCTGCCAACCTCCAGCCCCCGCCAGCAGCAAACTGATCAGTTGAAAGATCATAGGGGAAGTGGTATCATAGTGGTAATGTCACTGGACTAGTTATCCTGCGGCCTAGGCTAATGCCCTGGGAACATGGATTCAAATCCCACCACGGCAGTTGGTGGAACTTAACTTCAATTAATAAATCTGGAATTGAAAACCATTCTTAGTAATGGTGACCATGAAATTATCATTGACTTCTATATATCAAAAAAAACACTTGGTTCACTAATGTCCTTTAGAGAAGGAAATCTGTCATCCTTCCCTGGTCTGACCCCTACATGTGACTCCAGACCCACAATATTGTGCTTGACTATTAACTGCCCCCTGAAATGGCCTAGCAAGCCACTCAGTTTAAGGGCAGTTAGGGATAGGCAACAAATACCGGCCTTGCCAGTAACGCCCACATCCCATGAAGGAATAAAAAAAAATTCTACCCATGTTTCTGCCTTCCTTTGCTACCCCATATGAGGTCAGCTAAGATCTACATTTACACCCAAGACCGTCTCATCTATATTGCTGATAGATGAAGACATAGGCTTTGAGTTTTTGCTTTGTATTCATTCATAGGATGTAAGAGTCGCTGGCAAACCCAATATTTGTCGCCCACCCCTAATTGCCCTTGAGCGGGTGGTGATGAGCCACCTTCTTGAACTGTTGTAGTCCATGTGGTGTAGGTACACCTACGTTGGTGTTGGGAAGGGAGTTCCAAATTTTTGACCCAGGACCAGTGAAGGAACAGGGATATATTCCAAGTAAGGAGGATGGATGGCTTAGAGAGGAACTTGCAGGTGGTGATGTTCCCATGGGCCCTAAACCTTTCAGGATTTATAGGCTGTGCGTTTGGAAGGTGCTGTCAAAGGAGGTTTGGTGAGCTGCTGCAGTTGTATCTTGTGGATGGTACACACTGCTGTCACTGTGTGCCAGTGATGAAGGGAGTGAATGAGGTGGATGGGGGTGCTGATTAAGCAGGCTGCTTTGCCCTGGATGGAGTCGAGCCTAGTCAGTGTTGTTGGAGCTTCATCCAGGCAAGTGGAGAGTATTTCATTACACTCCTGACTTGTGCCTTGTAGATGGTCGACCAGGCTTTGGGGAGTCAGGTGGGTTACTCGCCACAGAATTCCCAGCCTCTGACCTGCCCTTGTAGCCACAATATATGGCTGGTTTAGTTCAGTTCCTCGTCAATGGTGACCCACAGGTTGTTGATGGTGGATGATAATGCTGTTTAACATTAAGAAGAGATGGTTAAATTTTCTCTTGTTGGAGATGCTCATTGCCTGCCAGTTGTGTGGCCTGATTGTTACTTGTCACACATCAACCCAAGCCTAAATGTTGTCCAGGTCTTGCTGCATATGAACTTGGAATGCTTTAGTACCTGAGAAGTTGAAAATGGTACTGAACATTATATAATGGACATTGAACATCCCCACTTCTGACCTTATGATGGATGAAAGGTTGTTGATAAAGCAGCTGAAGGTTGATGAGCCTAGGGCACTCATTAATAACTTGCTCTGGAATTTCTGCAGCAACATCCTGAGGATAAGATAATTGGCCTCCAACAACCAAGCCGTTTTCCTTTGTGCTAGGTATGATTCCTGACAGTGGAAAGTTTTCCCCAATCTCCATTGACTTCAGTTTTGTTTGGCATTCTTGATACTGCAAACAGTCAAATGCTGTCTCAATGTTAAGGGCATTTACACTCACCTTACCCCTTGATTCAGTCTTTTGTCCATGCTTGGACTAAGACTGTAGTGAGGTCAGGAGTTGAATGGCCCTGGTGGAACTCAAAGTGAGCATTGGTGAGCAAGTTATTAATGAGTAAGTGCCGCCAGATAGTGCTGTCAACAACACTTCCATTATTTTGATTATGATTTAGAGTTTTCACTGCCCTTCACAATTAGATGTAACAAGACTGCAGAGCTTTGATCTAATCCATTGGATAGGGGATAGCTTATCCCTGTTGCATGCTGCTTCCCCTGTTTAGCATGCATGTAGTTTTGGTAATTTCATGACCATCATTACTGAGACTGGCTTTTTATTATAGATTAATTAATCTCCACTGCCATGGGATTTCAATTCCTATCTCTGCAGCATTTTTCCAAATTAGCCCCTGGATTACTAGTCCAATAATATTACCACTATGCTACTGTTCTCTATCAAAATAGATCATGGCAAGCAAGATCTCTGATTCACTTTAAATCACAAAGCAACCCTCATATTAGCTATACCAAATAATTTTTAAGATGTTTTTCTTTTGCATCCTTCTCACTGCATGGTGGAATTTGAAAGATGTTAAAGTGTTATTTGCTTAGCTAAAATGAAGCACTGAAACTTTTGAATCCTATGTTTCACCTTGACTAAGTAATATTTTGCCCTGTGCCTTGTCTCCTTTGAATCTTTCCTTTACAACATCCAAGGATGTAGTTGTCCTATCAGACATTTTGCTGAAGGAAGAATTTAATTTAAATGGCACAAATAATAAGACCGGCATTTCATGCAAAAGAGACCTTTTTAGAGAAGAAGCCTTTAGCCTTCTCCCTTGAGGATCTAACTTTGATAAATATCAGCTATTCATTTAATCAGTAAGAATAAGTCAGAATGGGTCCAATATTTAATTGGAGGAAATTTTTGGTCATCCTGTACTGGATTTCAGACAAGCAGTCGATCCACTTCAGATGGATGGTGAGGTACAGCTGGGTGCTTTCAACGTGTGTGTGAAAATTAACTCTTTGTGTTTGAATGATGTTGCTGAGAGGCAGCATGCACATGAGAAATAGGAGGGGGCCAAGATCTTTGATGGAACACCAGATGTTACAGTGTGGAAGCAGGAGGAGAAACCATTGCAGTCATTCTTTGGCTGTGATTACATATATAAGCATGGAAGCAGCTGAGTGCATTCTCAACCAACTGGAGAGGTGTTGGAGGAGGATGGTGCAGTCAACTGTGCCAGTAGCTAGTGATTTGGAGAGTGAAAGGGCTTTTTACCAACTTTACTGCTCTACACTATAGGGGAGAAAGGGTCAGTGAGTGTGTTCAGTCTTATTTATGGATATAAAGATGTTTCTGTTTGACCAGACCAGCAAATTTGTAATTAATGTAATTTTCTATGTACAAATTGTATCCAGAAAGAGGAAATATTTGAAAACCTAGTATAATACAAATGGGTTATCACAATTTTATTTGATGCCTTGATTGTTTAAAATGGTTCTTTTTTTATACACATATTAAAACAATACTAGTACCTTCGTGATCACAGGATGTCGCAAAGTGCTTTACAGCCAATGAGGTACCTTTTGAAGTGTAGTCACTGTTGTTTTGTAGGGAATGTGGCAGCCAATTTTGCACACAACAAACAATCACAAACAGAAGCGAGATATTGTCCAGTTAATCTGTTTTTGTTGAGTTAAGTGAGAGATAAATATTGGCCAGGACACTGGGGATAACTCCCCTACTGCTCTAAAGAATTGCGTCATGGGACCTTTTATGTTCACCTGCAAAGGTAGACAGGGACTCAGCTTAACACCTCATTCAAGAACCAGCACCTCTGACAGTACAGCATTTCCTCAATACTGCAATGGAGTGTCAGCACCAATTTTTAAGGTCAAGTCTTACAATGGAGCTTGAACCCACAACCTTCTGACTCAGAGGCAAAAGAGCTATCAATTGAGCCAAGGCCGACACTATACGGAAGATGAAACAGAATGTCTGAAAAACAGGCAAGAAAATAGGGTGAATTAGAGCCAATTGAAATATAGAGACAGAAAAGTGAATAAAAAAGTGGAATGAGAGTGGGTTAAGTGAGAGAGAAGAAAGAAACAGGAAAGATAAGAAAACATCAAAACGAAATGAAAGCAGAGGAGGAAATTGTAATCCAGTTATGTTTGGAAATTGCTGCATTTGTCCTTGAGAAGCTGATGAGTGAATGACCGGTGTGTGAAATGTACAAACATCCTTGACCCATGAAGTAAAGAACCAATGATCCCAAGCCTGCTACGCTTACCAAATGTCATGTTTTGTATTACACACATACTCTATCCCAAAGTGTTATTTTCTGAAATAAATCTATCTAATTTTCACTCGAATGTGATCCACTTCTGAATGTCGAATATTATTACCTAACAGAACTGTGGATGGTAAACCTGGCACAAAAGGACTGCCAAGACAGATAAAAAGAAAGAAAAATAATTCTAGGAACAATTCCCTACTTGTTGAAATGAGACTCCACAACTCTAGCTGTCTCTATATGGACCTTCAAGGATGAATGTTATGTTAGGACAACAAATCAGGTCATTATCAAGGTCCTCTATGACATTGATTGTCAGCACTAAATGGCTGCAGAGGAAATAAATAGTAATAATACCTTAAATCTAGCAATTTCATGATTGCCATTAGTTCAATGGGGAGCCTCACAGGGATAATAAACTTTTATTGGTTTTGGTAAAAGCTAACAGTTGAGCAGTGCATGTTGCCCATCAATTTGCAGAGATTCAAAGCTCATGGCATATTTCTTTGCCATAAATTGTTTTATTTACAAATTAACTATGGTGGTGTGACATTAATGGGTGAAACTTCCCAGCAATTTCTGATCCAGAATATGTTATTTGATTTCTTTTATCAATATTGTCAATGAGAAATTGGGGATTCTGAATGTAGACCTAATCATAAATCTATACATTTTAATATCTGTGTACAGGAAACCACTAGCCACTTCAAATTTTGGTTATTAAAAGCTCATTAATAGTGAGCAATAAACTTGTTTCTATTGTTGCTGGCCCTGCTGTAAAACTGGCCCAGTAAGACAATAGTTCTGTAAATGAGTATAAGTTGCCTGGCCCAAACAAAGTGCTAAAAACAATTTGATTTGATACCAGGAAGAAGCTGAGACATTCAGTTTGAATCTGCTGACCCAAAAGGATGTATGGCTTTGGCCAGGAAGCAATTTGTGCCTTTCAATTCCTGTGGATGATTGACAACCTGATGCAATTGTGAGAGATAAATGTTTAAATCTCTTTTGTTCCTGCATGGACTTCAAAGGTAGTGAAACGTGTATCTCGGAAGTGCGATCTCAGTTTACCAGTTTTTCAAAGGTTAGCAAGAGAAAAGTATCAGGGTCAGTGGAAAGTTAGGCAAAAACTCCATGCTCGGTTAACATTAAAGTTGTTGACTCACTTCTATTAAGAATAACAATATAGAATCATGTATTTTGTTTTATGCAGCCAAGTAGATATATTCTGTAAACGACTGTGAACTGCTGTTTTATTTAATTGCTACTGGTCATCTCTTATTTATAAACATAATTGTGGGACCAAATGAACATTTGGTAAGTGTGAGGGCTTATGATATATCCAGTAAGCTAAAAACGGTGCAGAAGTTTTCTATGAAACCCAAGGGACCAGATGTTGATTATATAAAAAGAACACTGGTTTGCTTATGGAAGTAGTTTTGGGCCTTGAGTACAAGGAGCTATAATAGCCAAATGAGAATTGTAGTCAGGGATCCATCCATTTTCAGGCTGAATGCTTCAGTCTTTTTCAGACCTCCTCATGACTTTGTGCTATATATTAGGATAGACCATTACTTAACTTGGCGGTCATGAAAGTAAAGAAAAATATAATTTAAGAATAAACAAAGCAGGAGCAAATTATTTGTACAGCACTGAAAATTGATTCCCCTTTGGCTTCATTAATGCTTGAATGACATCTATTTTTGACCATCATCCTTGTATTGATTATATGAAATCATCTGCTTTGGCTGCTTAATATGAAATATTAATATATGAAATATAATATTATAGAACACAGAGATCAGGTCATTCATAGGCCCTGACAATAAAATGGCAATATTCCAAAGCACTGCAACATTAAAGTGTTTTTCTTAGCTTAATTGGTTTCATACTGTTTCTTGAAAACCACAGGATTTTTTTAATAAAAATGTAGCACAATATAATGCAAGACTGGATTTAAAGCAAATTTTATTTTGGGTGTTGATTGTTATATATAATTACCACTGCTTCAGTCTGAGCAACAACCATTTATAATTCAAAAAATGGGAAATTACATCATTGTGTGGTAAAATCCATATTGAAGCAAGACAAAATGGAGGAGACACCATAACAATTAATTAAAACACAAATATATAAACCCCTGCAGAAAACCCTGTGAGGGGGCAATGGAGAAGAAAAGATAATTAAATAAACAATTACTCCCATTCCCATTGCCTCAAAGAAATGACCATTGAAAAATGCAGAGTAAACGCAAAGCAAACCATTGCACTATTCAGTAAAACCAGCATTAGTGCTGGAATACTGTTGTTTTTCAATTTGCAATGACTTGTAAATACCTTTCACTTTGTTTCATTTACATGTCATGTGTGGTTTTGAATTATAATACTTTACCCTCATAGCCTCAATATGCAATTGCAACAAAATACCCGTTAACTGCACTAGATATAGATTTGATTCTTCCTTTCCTTTCTCTTGGGGTTTGGAGGGAAATTGGCTTTTGTTCCTGCTATCCTTAAGAAAACATTTAATCCACACAGAATTTACCTAAGACTGTATGACTCCTACATTTGTCCATTATTACTGAAGTGAGGCTTTTAACCTCATACCTGTCTTGCATTTGAATGGGTGCCAGAGGCAAAAGACTAATGTTTCTGAACAAGTGCTAATGCACTGGACCACTCTATATCTATACCAGAATCTGTTTTGTTGAACAAGAAATTAATGTTTTTTGACACAAGGATCTAATTTATCCTAATATGCAATTTCCTGTTAGAAAATGCTATCTTTATTTTCAGTGACTTCAAACAAGACTTTACTGTGATTTTAATTATATATATTTTAAAGTTCCATTTCCATTTCTTGAAAAATCCCTTTTGTCCAAAACTACAAGCCCAGGTTGGCAGTAGTTCATGGTAACATGGTCCCTTTGGGCCTGCTCCACCATTCAATTAGATCTTCTGTGATCTGCACCTTAGCTCTATGTTCCTTCCATTGTTCCATATCCATTGAAACCCTAACCTAATAAGAATCTACCTGTAAATTTGCACTTGGCACCAGACAGTAACATCTATGTTTAAAATCACTTTGAGTTTATGCCTTGACAGGGCTGAATTTTACTGGCCCTCAGATGGTGAGAATGGAGGTGGGGGCATGATTAAATAGCAGGGAGCTGTGCCAGAATGGCACACACATACTGTCCCACTACCGGGGAAGTTTCATGCTCCACGGAAGTGGTTTAGCCAACTTGCATATTAAAGGCCCCAATTAGGGGCCAATAGGTGAGGATGCCGGCATTATGCTGGTGATGGAGCAGCCTCCCCCCACCCTTCATGGAAGCAGCTTCCTTGCAGCTGACGGTCTATAGCCCCAAGAAAGGCCGACCCTGTCCCAACAATCACCGAAGATTTACAAGTTAGAAGATTTTGGGTGCCTTTTTGTGGTACCTGCCATTCCATTTTCATATTCTCTCTTTATCTGTCATATTGTCTCTTCACTTCTGTCTCAACTTATTGTATTTGGTCTGGTTCTCACTTGAAGAATTCACCTAACATGTATCATACACCCTCTTTTTTTGTTTCATCGTATTCTCTATCTCCCGCATCATCAAAGGAAGCCTTGCTTTGGTTCTTCTATCTTTCACCCTTGTATTGTACCTAGCCTGTATCTAAAATAGCTCCTCCTTAAGGATTACCCATTGTTCCATTACAGCTTTTCCTGTCAATCTTTGTTTCCATTTTACCTTGTCTAAGTCCCCTCTCATCCCATTGAAGTTATCCCTCTTCCAATTTAGAAGTTCTACTTTATACTGTTCCTTGTTCTTCTTCATTACTAATCTAAATCTTATGATACAATGATCACTCTTACCCAAATGCTCCCCCGCAGACATTTGGTCCACTTTGCTCACCTCATTTCCCAGCACCAGATTCAGTAATGCCTCTTTCCTTGTTGAACCGATAGCACAGTAGTCAAGGAATTTCTCTTGACCACATTTTAGAAATTCCTCCCCTTCCTTATCCTTTAGACTAACGTTATTCCAATCAGTATTTGGGTTATTAGAGTCTCCCAATATCACAATATAGTTTTATTCATCTTGGTGATTTTCCTGCTGCTCTATTTCTCTCTCATTTGGAGGCTGATAGAATACACCCAGTGGCATCATACCGTTCTTGCTTCTCAACTGAAATGGATTCTGTCCCAATCTTCTTGAGGACATATTTTCTTTCCAACGCTACAGTAGGCTGAATAATACAGAGTAGCGGTGGGCAGCTCTCTACACCCCCCCACCCCTTCCATCCCACCCTTTGAAGAAATAATTTTAAAAATCAGGTTGCCCACTTCCACCCGACTGCTCACGCCAAATATGTTATGGCATGGGCAGCATATTATCAGAATCATTTGGCTTGTTTACAAGTTTAATTGACCCTTGATTACCTATTTAAATATAGCAGGCAGCCCCAAAATCAGCAGTATTATGTGGGTGAGCTCAGGGGTGGATGGGAAGGTGGTGAGGTGGGCACCCGCACTATTCAATGTGACTCCCCACCCCCAATGAAAATACGTGCGGCTGGGGCATATAAAATGCAGCCCAATGTCTTCCCTAATCAGTAATGCCACCGCACTTTGCTTTTTCCCATCTCTACCTTTTCTGAACACTTGTATCAAATTTACACCTTAGTGCTTCGATCTATGAGTACTGAAACATCCCCCTTTAACTTTACCACAGTCCCTGAGACATAGAACCTGCGCTAATGGTAATTAGTATTCACCTATAGTTATTAGTGAGCATGTCCTTCACTTAAAAGATGGCCCTGCAGTATACAGGAGGCTGAAAAGGTTACATCTGGGTCAGTATATGGGCCTAATCTTCTCCACATGTCAACATTTATTGCTTTTGTGTCGTTCCATCAATTGTATTGTAGGCAGACTATTAGGTTGAGCTTTTGGATCAATCAACTTCAACATTAGTGGTGAGATCAATGCTGGAGACTGCACAGGGCAAATAATAAAGGGGATATAATTAAACCAAGTGGAGAGTAGCTTAAGTATATTTTTAATTGTTGTTCCAAAGGCTGATAGAAGAAGTTTGTAAAGTTAGAAATGTATCCAGTGGGAAATATGCAATGCAATCGTAATATCAAAGACTTGTTCCATATATTAGGCATAACGATGCTGGCCACTCTGTAAGTGATCCCCCTGTTTTATTTCTGGACCGTGACTATATAACCTAATATCTGATTATATACAGTAGCACAATCCAGATGAGTCCTCATGTTCACTTAAGCAACCTTTAAGTAGGCGGGCTGAAAATATTTCAGTTAGACTAGGTCAAATACGTATTGATCAAGTACTTTAATTTGCAGACAGCAAGTGAACAACTATTGTAACCAAATCTTTCCTTAATTCAACTAACTTTTAGAGCCCTCCTTGAGCAAGAGAAATAATGAAAATCGCTATGAATGGGCTTACTTGGTCAGCTTTCTAATTCTGACTGGCTCTGGCTGTGAGATGAGCGAGTTTTCCCTTGCTAGGCCAAGGTTCTTTCCCTAAACCTATCTGGCAGCTTGACTGTCCCCTGTGTGCTCCTTTCTCTTGCTATCCTATTGTGGAAAGAAAGATCCAAAATCCCAAAATGTGATATGTGGTAAAACGAAAAAATGGCTGGGAGATTGAAACAGCAGAGTGCAATGTTGCAACAGGGACCAGCACAAGAAAAAGGCGGAGGAAGGACAAGAAGACTAAGGGAGGATGTTGCAGTTACAAAGAGAAATGATGTCAATACTTGCCTGATGCAGCTAAAAAAGATATTAGAGAACAAGAATATAATTATTGGTGATTGGTCTAAACCTCCTTGACAAGAGAGTCTGGGCATTAATTTTTTTTTAACAGATCATGGAGGCTTATATAAAGGTGGGCATTGATAATTTTTGACATAGCCTACTATGTGTTTGCTGTTGCCTGTCCTGGTTAATAAGTATAGTTCAATGCCCTGGGTCATGGGACTATCAATATTTCATGTGTACATCTGTAGGTACAACAAATTAATTATTTTCCTTATAATTAAATTATAGTTAATGGATTGATTTATGAAAAATGCAGAACAGATTTTGCATGTAAATGTGCATTCTGTGATAAGGTTGACTTGGCTGTATTAGCAATTGACTGCCCTTACTATGGCAACTCCTCACTTAAAGTTGTAGTTGCATTCCTGAAAATCACAACTTTAAGTGAAACAACTTTAAGTAAATCACATTATTCCATTCATACGAATGTAAAAGCTGCAGTTAGGTTCCGAAGGACCTTCCTCATCAGCAAAAAAGTCATTAAAACATTATATCCAGTAAGTTGAAGTGCTTTACATTACTAAATTCCTGCATTGGTAAATGAAATAACTTTTAAAATATATAAAAGTAAAGGAAATACTGTATACCAGCTCTTTTGACTTTTCACCCGCTTGCTGCTTCTTTCGCAGGCTGACTCCCTCCCTGTCGCCAACTTTCCCTCTTGCTGCTTCCTTGCCCGACCTTCCCGTTTGCTGCTTTCCTGCCTGATTCTCGCTGCTCCCCACCCTGACTCTCCCGCTTGCCGCTTCCTTCCCCGACTCCTCCTGCTCGCCACTTCCCTACCCAACTCTACCACTCGCTGCTTCCGTGCGCAACCCACCCTGCTCGCCACTTCCCACCCCAACTCTTTCCCTCGCCGCTTCCCACCCCGACTTTCCCGCTCATCATTTCCCTCCCCGGCTCTCTCACTCATCGCTTCCCACCCCAACTCTCTCCCGCACTGCTTCCGACCCCGACTCTCTCCCTCGCTGCTTCCCTCCCCAACTTTCCCACTTGCCGCTTCCCTCCCCAACTCTCTTACTCGCCGTTTCCCTGCCCATCTCACCTGCTTGCCACTTCCTCTCTTTAAGCCTCACTGTCAGCCAGGGCTCAGGAGGTGGGTGACAACAGGGAGGGAGGGCCCACAGGGCGAGCAAGCATGTCGGGGAGAGAAGCGGCGAGTGAGAGAGTTGGGGAGGGAAGTGGCAAGGAAGAGAATCGAGGAGGGAAGCGGCAAGTGGGAGAATCAGGGAGGGAAGCGATGAGCAAGAAAGTTGGTGAGAGAAGCAGCGAGCGAGAGAGTCGGGGAGGAAAGGGGTGAGTGGCAGAGTCAGGGAGGGAAGCAGCAAGAGGGAGAGTTGGGGAGGGAAGCGAGGAGCAAGAGAGAGTCAGGGAGGGAATTGGTGAGTGAGAGAGAGAGAGTCAGGGAGGGAAGCGGTGAACGAGAGAGAGTCAGGGAGGGAAGCAGTAAGCAAGAGAGAGCCCGAGAGGCAAGCAGCAAGCGAGAGAGTCGAGGAGGGAAGCGGCGAGAGAGAGAGAGTCAGGAAGGGAAGCGGTGAGCAAGAGAGAGTTGGAGAGGGAAGCAGCAAGCGAGAGAGTCGGGGAGGGAAGCGGCGAGAGAGAGTCGGGGAGGGAAGTGGCAAGAGAGAGTGTCAGGGAAGGAAGTGGAGAGTGAGAGAGTTGGGGAGGGAAGTGGCGAGTGAAAGAGAGTCTCCAGGAGCAGGGGAGGCCATTCCAAAATGGGGATGCGGTGAGAGGGAGAGTTGGGGAGGGAAGCAGTGAGTGAGAGAGAGTCAGCGAGGAAGCGGTGAGCAAGAGTTGGAGAGGAAGCGGCAAAAGAGAGTCAGGGAGGGAAGTGACGAGAGAGAGAGTTGGGAAGAGAAGTGGCAAGAGAGAGAGAGAGTTGAGGAAGGAAGCAGCAAATGAAAGAGAGTCTCCAGGAGCAGGAGAGGCCATTCCAAAATGGCGCCAATCGGGTCACACACACACTGTCAGCCCCAGCCTGAAACAATGCTAAAGTGAAAGTCTAGACCCCTAAGTGCATATACTGGCCCTGCTACATCCACGATGCTAAAGCGAAAAAATGCTGAATGAGGCAACTTAAGACAGGGACTTACTGTACAATGAAACATGAGTTTGATTGTTGAGTTTGCTATGATTATTCATTGGTTCCTGTCATATCGTGTTACATTGAGGGTCTGGTACTAAAAGCCATGTCTTCTTGAAGAACTGAAAAATATTGGGCACTTGAATTCAAAAGATAAATTTATGTGTTTGGCATTAAACAAAGAGAAACAAGGTTGATTCTGTAGCTTTGTGCTCTGAAGCTGTGAAGAGAAACTCTAGGAACTGAACATGTTTTCTTTAGAGGATTGAGAGGAGACATGATCCAGATTTTAAAAATAAGACTAATGCATTTATATAAGTTCAGGCATCTTAATTTAATTTTACTGCAAGTACAAAATTTGAGTTGGAAGATATCTCCCCTCCTCCCAGATTTCTCTGAACCCGAATGGTGGATATGAAACTCCCAGATAGAACACTTATGCCTTTTAACCGCTGGTTAGGAGCATGTTTAAGGGCTACGAGAAGTATGAACAAAGATAACTGAATGCTGCCGGAGCATGACGGTTTCTCAGCTGCTGAGCCATGAGAGTATTCAGGTGAGGTGAGGAGAGTATTCAGGTAAGACAGCTTCAAAATGCTGCAGGACTTGTTTTTCTGACTTGCCAGATGCCACTCTCCTGACATGCTCCCGTTGATCTGCTCTTTAACAGCAAGTTGATGAAATGAGTAGCGCTGGTAGTGCCTCCTGTTTTATTTTACTTAGTGACTTGCACAAATTTTGGGGTTCCCTTTGCGGCAAAGTCTTCAACCATGTACTCTAATTGTGATGTCTACATTCTGTACATAAAAATGCATTCAAAGTGCCTTCAAAATACACACACTTATTAAAGGAAGGATGAGCACTAGTGTATCGCACATCCCTGCTTTTCTTAGTATTCTATAACAGTCAAACATTTTGGCTTAGGAATACCACATGCCACTTTTCTGACAATTTGTCTCAATTCCAGTCTCAGATAAACACTCACTGCTGCATTTCTGTTACATGTAATTAATATAATTAAGAAAACACCACAATAAATAGGCTGACTTGAAAAATATTCCAGCTATATTGAGCCAACTGGTAGGCATGCACCCAGTTGAATCTTTGTCAAATGTCGGGCAATTATGGAGCAGACTTGTTAGACTAATTAAGCTGGATTTTGGTCCAAAAAGCAACTGTGGTCTTTTGCTTGAAGTAGATATGCAGCGGAATTTTTTAACATTTAGTCAACCTCCTAGCAACCCTGTTACTTTACAATAGGCTAATGAGTTCTGTCAAGGCATAGTGTAATCCATGACAATCTGCACAACTCAATGTACCACAGTTAAACTTCTCATGAAGCCTTGTGCTCATTGCGTACTTCCTGTAGCAGTGAGTTTGGTCCCTGTACAGCAGGATCTAGTGAGGCAGAGGCAAATATTCTGAGCCAGAAGGGACAGTTTCATTGGAAGATGAGGCCCAGGGTAAAACTCTGGGGACCCAGGCTCGAATCCCACCAAGGCAGATGATGGAATTTGAATTCAATAAAAAAAACTGGAATTAAACCATTGTGAATTGTTTTAAAAGCTTATCTGGTTTACTAATGGAAGGAAATCTGCTGTCCTTACCTGGTCTGGCCTACATGTGACTCCAGACCCACAGCAATATGGTTGACTCTTAGTGCCCTCTGAACAAGGGGAATTAGGGATGTGTGATGCATGCTGTGATGCCCAGATCCCATGAACAAAAAAACTGGAAATAAATAGGACATGTTTATCAAGCATTGTAAGGAGACTATCAAATTGTTAAGGAACTTTTGAATGAGATCTCCTGAGTGTGCTATGTTACTCATTTTGCCGAGTGACTGTGATTGTCATTGGGCACAGGGAGAAGGGGAAAAGTGGGAAGGAAGTGCCAGAGAGGCATATTTCTAGCATTATTGCTGCTTAATGTTGCCTCAGTGAGAAAATGACTTTTTTTCTCAGCTTGACAAAAGCCATCTGGGACAGCCTTTTCCGATGCCAAGAGATCTTTAGAGGCTGATGTTGTGCTTCAATTTGGCTTTCAGGAGACCGGCATCCCTGAGTTGGCTCCCAGCATTTTTAAACCTGCCATGGTTACGGCAGACTTATAATGGGTACACACATCTTCGCAAGAAGTTGGATTCAACTGTGCAAACACTCATAGGAGTCTCAGACATGCTGGTGTCTCATATCACAAATTAAAATAGCACCTACTGTAAATCGCAGTATATAAGTCGACCCCATTTTTCCAGCCCCAAAAGTCATATTTTTGCATATACTCAGGGTACAAGTCCACCCCTCTTTTCAGTCACAACATTTTTGTTGGCATTAGTAGTCGGCCTCAATTTTTCGCCCCACAAGTGCATGCTTTACTTACTGGTACCTTATAACTGGGCGCAAGTAATCAAGCAGGCGATATGGGCTGTGTGGTTAAGATTTGCAGGCATGTAAGGCATGCCGACTCTTTGCGTTGGATGCTGATGACATTTGAAAATGGTCACGACTGCATCCTCCCCCCCCTCCCCCCGATCGCCCTGCCAAACATTTCACTTTTATACTTGGCGCATAAATCAACCCACTTTTTTTGGAGGGATTGTTTGAGGCTTCAAAGGTGGACTTATACATTGACACCTATGATATATAACCCCATTTTGGGTGAATCCCATGTCCAAGGAGCTGGAAACAGGGAGTTGGGAACATAAGAAATAGGAGTGGACCATATGGCCTCTCAATCCTGCTCTGACATTCAATACAATCATGACTGATTTCAGTCTTAACTTCACTTTTTCACCCACTTCCTATATCCCTTGATTCCCTGAGAGACCAGAAATCTCTCTATCTCGGTCTTAAATAGATTCAACAATGCATCATCCAAAATCTTCTGGGATAGAGGATTCCAAGTATTCACTTGAGGAGAAATTTCTCCTCATCTCAGTCCTGAATGATCAACTCTTATTCTGAGACTGTGTCCCCACGTTATACAGTAGATTCCCCAGCCAGGAATCCCTGTCAAGCCACCCCAGAATCTTCTATTTTTCAATAAGATTACCTCTCATTCTTCTAAACATCAGAGAATAGGAGCCCAATTTACTTGGCCCCTCACCAGAGGACAACCCTCTCATCCCAAGTATTAATCCAGTGAATCTTTGCTGCACTGCCTCCAATGCAAGTATATCATTCATATATACGCAGTGCAGTCCCACCAAAGCCCTGTACAATTGGAGCAAGAATTCCATATTCTTGTACTTCAGTCCCCTTGCAATAAAGGCTAACATGCCATTTGCCTTCCTAATTGCTTGCTGTACCTGCATGCTAACTTTTTGTGTTCCTTGCATGAGTAATGCTCTAAATCCCTCTGAGCATTAAAATTTACCAAGTTAATCGCCTTGTAAAAAAAATTCTGCTTTTCTATTCTTACTACCAAGTGAATAACCTCACACTTCCCCACAGTATATCCCATCTGCCACCTTGTTGTCCATTCACTTAATCGTTCTGTATCTCTTTTCAGCCTCTGTGCCCTCAACACAGCTTACATTCCCACATAACTTTTGCTCATCACTCTCTGTCTCTTTGACTAAGTCATTGATATAGATTGTAAGTAGCCAAGGCTCCAGCACTGATTCTTATAGCCTGCCAACTTGAAAATGCCCCATTTATCCCTACTCTTTGCTTCCTGACTGCTAACCAATCCTCTATCAATACGAACGTATTACCCCCCAACTCCTTATCTTGTGTATTAACCTTTCGCATGGTGAATGATTGAAATGCTGACCATCTGTGGCTAGCTCCCAAATTGTAATGTACAACATAATGCAGAGCTGTGATTTGAGTCCCACTGACAATATTGCTATTCTTTCAACCTATATTTTTGGATATCCTTTACATCCTTCAGGATATGTAAAAAAAACTCAGCCACATTATATCTGTGAAATATTTATAATAGGTCTTTGATGTTAAGTGGCATAACTGAGAATGGCAGAAAAATGCAGTGGAACTTTCACCAGTTCAAGGCTGGGCCAGTGAAGCAGATCATTCTGCCGCTTCACAGCACTGCTTGTGTGCCAGGAGTACTTCCTTCAGTCTGCCAAGCTCATCTTTTTTAACTACCGGAACCTTTTATTAATAAAGAGTGACAGTTGAAGGTGTTAACTGACAATGTTTTTTTTTAAGAGTGAGCACTATCCATGTTATTCACCTGACCTGGAGAAATGCGAAGTAAACTGTGCCATTGTACGTTCTCAAAATTATGTTTAAAGGTTTCATTTTGTAGTCATGTTTGCTGACTGTGAAGACAGCTCTTGTGAATCTTGGCTGATCTCAGTTGCTTATAATGGTGTTACCCTGTTGTTAATAGAAGGACTGTGTTCATTTGAATCTTGGAGTGGGTTCAAATCAAACCAAGGTCCTATTCCTAATTCCTAATTCCTCTGCGCCAAGATTTCCGTATCTCTCTGTTGTCTTGCTCATCTTCTTTGCTTTCCATTTCCCTCCTAGTGTTTGACAAGGTGTTTACTAAAACCCGCTTTCACAGCCATATCTCCTTTCTCAGTGACTGTCTCCGTCTCCGACTTACCCCACGTGGATTTCAACTGAAATTCCACCCCTCATGTTTCGAACCCACCCAGGATTACAGGTATCTCCGGGACATAAAACGTTTCTCGGACTGCTGTTCCCGTCACATTCTGAAATCCACACTCAGTGCCATGCGCCGCCATATGAACACACTCGACCTCTCCCTCCAGCAGCACCGCCGTACCCTTTTTCAAAGCTGCGCGTGCCCCCAGTTTCATTTTATCCTTCGGCTCATCCGACGCCTCAACAAGAAACTTTTTCTCTTTCTCTCAAGTGCTAAGGAACGCAAGCTACAACAACTCATCGACACCAACACCCATCTAGGACCCCCCACCCCTGCTTGTTCCTCCGTCCCCACCCTTTCTTCCAATCCCAACCCCAGCCGTGTATTCACTATACCCCCTGACCTTCCCCTCTCCGATGCTGAACGTTCAGTGCTCAGCAAAGGACTTAGTTTCATACCCTTACGCCCTCACCTCAATGAATTTCGGGCTCGGCATGATACTGAACTCTTCTTCCGCCGTCTTCGTCTCCGGGCTCACTTCTTTGGGCAGGAGTCCTCTCCCAGTTCAACGGATCCTTTTACCCATCTCCAATATTCTCCCTCCACCTGGACCCCTCCCTCTGGATTCTTACCTTCTCTCGATCTTTTCATTGAGAACTGTCGGCGCGACATTAGTCGTCTCAATTTCTCTGCTCCTCTCACCCATTCTAACCTGTCTCTCTCTGAACTTACTGCACTCCATTCTCTCAGGTCCAACCCTGACATTGTCATCAAACCCGCTGACAAGGGTGGTGCTGTTGTTGTCTGGCGCACTGACCTCTACCTCGCGGAGGCTGAGCGTCAACTCGCAGACACTTCCTCCTACCTCTCCCTGGACCATGACCCCACCACTGAACATCAAGCCATTGTTTCCAGGACTGTCACTGACCTCATCTCCTCTGGGGATCTCCCTCCCACAGCTTCCAACCTGATAGTCGCCCAACCTCGGACGGCCCGCTTCTATCTCCTACCCAAAATCCACAAACAGAACTGCCCCGGTAGACCAATCGTCTCAGCTTGCTCCTGCCTCACAGAACTCATTTCTCGTTATCTTGACTCCCTTCTCTCTCCCCTTGTCCAGTCCCTTCCCACCTACATCCGTGATTCCTCTGACACCTTACGTCACATCAACAATTTCCAGTTCCCTGGCCCCAACCGCTTCCTCTTCACCATGGACGTCCAATCCCTCTACACCTCCATCCCCCACCAGGATGGTCTGAGGGCCCTTAGCTTCTTCCTCGAACAGAGGCCCGAACAATCCCCATCCACCACTACTCTCCTCCGTCTGGCTGAACTTGTTCTCACACTGAACAATTTCTCCTTCAACTCCTCTCACTTCCTCCAAATAAAAGGTGTGGCTATGGGTACCCGCATGGGCCCCAGCTATGCCTGTCTCTTTATGGGGTATGTGGAACATTCCTTGTTGCAGTCCTACTCCGGCCCCCTTCCACAACTCTTTCTCCGGTACATCGATGATTACTTCGGTGCCGCTTCATGCTCTCGTCAGGACTTGGAAAAATTTATTAATTTTGCTTCCAATCTCCACCCCTCCATCATTTTCACGTGGTCCATCTCTGACACTTCCCTTCCCTTCCTTGACCTCTCTGTCTCAATCTCAGATGATAGACTGTCCACCAATATCCATTACAAACCCACCGACTCCCACAGCTATCTCGACTACAGCTCCTCACACCCTGCTTCCTGTAAGGACTCCATCCCATTCTCTCAATTCCTTCGCCTCCGTCGCATCTGTTCCGATGATGCTACATTCAAAAACAGTTCCTCTGACATGTCCTCCTTCTTCCTTAACCGAGGTTTTCCACCCACGGTCGTTGACAGGGCCCTCAACCATGTCCGGCCCATCTCCCGCGCATCCACCCTCACGCCTTCTCCTCCCTCCCAGAAACATGATAGGGTCCCCCTTGTCCTCACTTATCACCCCACCAGCCTCCGCATTCAAAGGATCATCCTCCGCCATTTCCGCCAACTCCAGCATGATGCCACCACCAAACACATCTTCCCTTCACCCCCCTTATCGGCATTCCGTAGGGATCGCTCCCTCCGGGACACCCTGGTCCACTCCTCCATCACCCCCTACTCCTCAACCCCCTCCTATGGCACCACCCCATGCCCAAGCAAAAAATGCAACACCTGCCCCTTCACTTCCTCTCTCCTCACCGTCCAAGGACCCAAACACTCCTTTCAAGTGAAGCAGCATTTCACTTGCATTTCCCCCAACTTAGTCTACTGCATCCGTTGCTCCCAATGTGGTCTCCTCTAAATTGGAGAGACCAAACGTAAACTGGGCGACCGCTTTGCAGAACACCTGCGGTCTGTCCGCAAGAATGACCCAAACCTCCCTGTCGCTTGCCATTTCAACATTCCACCCTGCTCTCTTGCCCACATGTCTGTCCTTGGCTTGCTGCATTGTTCCAGTGAAGCCCAACGCAAACTGGAGGAACAACACCTCATCTTCCGACTAGGGACTTTACAGCCTTCTGGACTGAATATTGAATTCAACAACTTTAGGTCGTAAGCTCCCTGCCCCATCCCCACCCCCTTTCTGTTTCCCCCTTCCCTTTTTTTCCCAATAAATTATAAAGATTTTCCTTTTCCCACCTATTTCCATTATATATATAAAAAAACCCACTAGAGCTATACCTTGAGTGCCCTACCATCCATTCTTAATTAGCACATTCGTTTAGATAATATCACCAACTTTAATTTTAACACCTATGTGTTCTATTGTACTATTGTCGTTGACATCTTTTGATGATCTGCTTCTATCACTGCTTGTTTGTCCCTACAACCACACACCCCCACCCCCCCCTCCACCTCTTTGTCTCTCTATCTCTCCGCCCCCCACACACACACCTTAAACCAGCTTATATTTCAACTCTTTCTTGGACTCGAACGCAAGTTCTGTCGAAGGGTCATGAGGACTCGAAACGTCAACTCTTTTCTTCTCCGCCGATGCTGCCAGACCTGCTGAGTTTTTCCAGGTAATTCTGTTTTTGTTTCCTATTCCTAATTGCCTGCTTTCAAATGGAGTGCTCAAGGGAACATGGATTGTTGGAATGTTACTATGGGCTGGATTTTCATGGAGTCGGGGAGACTCCATGGAGGCATGGAAATAGCAGGTGGGACCCTGATCCAAAAGTCCCGCCCTTATTCTCAGGGTTTCTGATTTTCACAAATATGTGAAAGGGAGGCGGATGCAAAACGCACATGGGGCAGTTATGAATCAGCCGGATATTTAAAAAGATAGGAGAGAACAGGAAGTCATGATTTTCACTCCCAGAACGTCCTCAACTCATTGTGTGCTTCACAACTTGGTGTTGGAGATGTGAGCAACTCTGAAGACCCGACGCAAAGGTTTCAAAGCCCTATAAAGAGCTGTGTAAAGTAGCAGCTTCTGCTACTTATCGGAGTGGCTGGAAAAGAGCAAGGGCGCATCCTTGTGGGCTCTACTTCATCGTTCCTTGTGTTGTCAGCCAAGTGGGTGACATTCTAGACTGCCAGACTCTCTGAGTAAGAGGTGTGTTGTCCACAAAGGAAAGAAGGTTGAAGAAATAGGTATAGGACCTTCCCACATACAGCATATAGGGGAAAGTCAGCACAGCAGTGTGCTGCTAGAGCCAGGGTACCCGTGCATGAGCTGGCAGAGCCCCTAGAGGGAGGATCAGGAAGGAGGAGGGTGAGATATTACCCTGAGCGAATGGTCCACTGGAGCTTATATTTCAACTCTTTCTTGGACTCGAACGCAAGTTCTGTCGAAGGGTCATGAGGACTCGAAACGTCAACTCTTTTCTTCTCCGCCGATGCTGCCAGACCTGCTGAGTTTTTCCAGGTAATTCTGTTTTTGTTATAAGGTTCAGCTTCCTCGGCAATACTGAAAGGCAGTGTAGGCGAAGGCTTCAAATCTCTCAGGACCTCGAAAATCTGGTACCCATGCTCTGCCAATTGCAGTCAAAGTTACCATGGCCCTCAACTTTTATGCAGCTTAATCCTTCCAGGGCTGTGTTGCAGACTTCTGCGGCATCTCACAAACAGCCGCCCACAGCTGCATAGCATTAGTCACCGATATATGCCTTGCTAGGGTTGGGGAGCACATTAATTTCCCTATAGACATAGAATCTCAGTCCCAGAGAGCAATGGGGTTTGTGTCAATAGCTGGCTTTCCACAAGTGTAAGGCATAACAGATTGCACATACATTGCCATCATATCGCCTCCTGTGAAGGTGCTCTATGTATGGAAAGTTTTATCATTCTATCAACGTGCAGCTTGTGTACGACCTCAATAAGGTTTTCCTCCACATATGTACACAATCTCCTGGCTTTAACTTTTTCACCTTGAGGGAGTCAAACCTGCTGCATCCTTTTGAGCCTCGACCTCAGGTTCATGGCTGGTCATTGGGGACAAAGGTTATCCATTTGAGGAGGTGGCTGCTTACTCCTTTGTGCCAAGTAGGGATGGTGAAAGAGCAGCATTATAACACCAGTCACCTTCAGAACAGGGCACTCATCAAGCAGGCTATTAGACTTTTAAAAATGCATTTCTGATGCCTTGACCACTTAGGAGGCACACTCCATTATTCAACTGCTAGGGTGTCAAGGGTAGTGGTGGCCTGCTGCATACTACATAATATGATGCTGCGAAGGGATATACTGATGCAAGATCCAGAGCCCACTGATGGAGACCACTCATCGAAGGAATAGTTGGAGGAACATTTCATCAGATGAAGATGTAGCTGAGGAGGAGGAGGGGGACAATGGGGGAAATGTTGACAGGTGTGCCTGGGCACCTAGGATCAACTCAGCCCATAACGCCAAAGTCAACAGCGAGAACCTATTACAGAAGCACTCCTCCTAAGCAGCATTGAGGAACTGGCTTCACCTTCAGAAGCAAATAGCTGGCAAGCTATTGCTATGTAAGTGTCCTGGAGACCAGAGGTTCAGAATCACAGAATTGCCACAATGCAGAAAGAGGCCATTCGGCCCATCATGTCTATATTAGCTCTCTGAATGAACAATTCACTTAGTGCCATTACCCTGCCTTCTCCCCATAACCCTACATGTTCTTTCTTTTCAGATAACAGTCTAATTCCCTCTTGAATGCTTCAGTTGAATTTGCCTCCACCACACTCTCAGGCAGTGCATTCCAGACTTTTAACCACTCACTGCATGAAAATGTTTTTCCTCATGTTGCTTTTGCTTCTTTTGCCGGTTATTTTAAATCTGTTCCCTCTCGTTCTCTATCCTTTCATGACTGGGAACAGTTTCTCCCTATGTACTCTGTCCAGACGCGTGCATGTGCCCCCCCCCCCCCCCCCCCCCCCCCCCCCCCAGGCCACCACCATGATTTTGAATACCTCTATCAAATCTCCTCTCAGCCTTCTTTTCTCCAAGGCAAACAGCCCTAACTTTTCCAGTCTGCCTTTATAATGGAAGTTCCTTATCCCTGGAGCCATTCTTATGATTTTTTTCTGCACTCTCTCCAATGTCTTCACATCCTTCTTAAAGTTTGGCACCCAAAACAGGATACAATACTCTAGCAGAGGTTGAACTAGCATGCTGAAGTTCAATATAACATCCCAGCTCTTGTACACATTGCCCCTATTAATAAAGTCCCAGGATACTGAATGCCTCAGATCTTCCAGGAGATGCCCATTCCCCAACAAGAGGGAAAATCTGCAAGTCTCCTTGCACTGTTTGACATCTTAATGGCTGAATTCTTCACTATCAGAAGTCTGGATTCAGCAATCTTGAAGGATTGACTTTGAGATGCCCTGTAACAGAGGGTCCTGCAAGTGTACATTGGAGGCTGCTACAGAAATGGAGACCAAATATGTGGCAACTAACCCAAGCCTGGCCCCTATCTCAAGAGTGATTGTGCAGTGTGATTTGAGGCTCATCACATCCACCTATGACTGCTTGACCAACAGGAATGCTGCAACTCTAGACTGTGCAGGATAAAGGTACCAGCATAATGGCCAAACCATTCACCTACTTTCAATTTAAACCATGATACATCCACAGTGGTCAGTGTAGCAACTCACCATGGTTCATTGTCAGACCGTGGCCTGTAACAGCAAGAGGTACAAGGACAGTCAGCTCCCACAAATGCTACATCACCTGAAAGGCACAAGTAATGCTGATCAACGCTGTGCATTGAGGGAGAATTTGCAGAAATCTCCCTGCTTTCATCTCAGGACTGTGGGTGGGCCTGCATCAGATGGATTGCTACTTCTAAATCAGTCCACTCAGCACAACCTCCTGAAAGACACTAATGAATGGAAACAAATGTTCGAGGGGTGCACGATGTCCACATCCCACTGTTGACTAGTATCAGCATTGAAAGTATGAGTAAGCAGCCAACTTTACAATGATGGACATGTATGGCCACACCCTTCACAACTGTCAGGGGACAGAGAGGTGGACTTCCGGCTGCATCTTCAGTGACACTGAAAAGAACATTTAGTTTTATGTTTACTCAGTTATTGTATGTACCACTCAGCAAGTATAGACCAATTTATACATCCATCCATTCTTTAATTTAAATGGTGTATTTATGGGCCACTTACCTGTGGTGTACATCTCACATTGTTGAATCCATCAGTGATCGACTGTCCTTCTGCTCACGATCACTCCTACTTGGTGCACCCCCCTGCCGTGCCCCCACCCACCCACACCCTGCTCCCTGGTCTGAATTTTACCCTTGGCAGGCGCATGTGATCAGCAGTCCCCCAACCACCAGGAAATGGACCGCTGTCCACTATCAGCCCCCGACCGCAGCTTCACGCTGGCTGGCTAATTAAGGATGCCCAGCGTGAAATGCGTCTTCCCAGTGGCCGGGAAGGGCCAGGCAGGGGACTGTTGTCTGCCAAATCCAATGTTGATCCGGCGGGCAGTTTAAAAATGGCACAGGCAGCTCCTTGAGGGCTGGCAGGAAAGAACATATTTGCAGCGTGCTGAATACCAAAGCTATGGCCTCAAGTGCGGTTGGAGATGCCAGGCGAGAAGGCAGTTGGGTGAGCACTCAGACCCTCCAGTTTTCGAATGAGTGCCTCGTGGTTCTCCTGGAGAAGGTGGCTGCCAGGAGGGACACCCTTGTCCCCAGAAGTGGAAGGAGGAGGCCACTGCACCTGACAAAAAGAGCTTGGGATTAGGTGGTAGCGCGGGTCAACAGCCACCAACTCTGCACAGTGGCGCAAAAGATTTAATGACTTGCTGCGCTCGGCAAGGGTGAGTACTGTGTCAGCATGGATCAGTGTGTTGAAATGTAAAAGTCTGGCCAGTCCCCCTGTGGAGCTCAGGGGTGTTAGAGTCTGAGTACCAGCTGTCAATGATGCTGGAGCTGGCCAAAGGGTGAGCCCTGGCTGCTTGGACTGAATGCCTTGCGGCCTGAGGCCATGACTTGGATGTGCACTGAAAGGTGTTCCTCAGGTGGGGTTGGCCAGGCTGCAATGGTGCTGCAGATAGAGAATGGACTAATCAATGCTCCTCTGTCCTTTCTAGAGAAGATAAGCCACAACAACATAGAAAGGTGGTAGACAGGCAGAGACCCCCCAAACCTCCTAATGCATACGAGGTTTGAGGAAGCCTTGGAGCTGGAGAGGCGCCATGCACCTCAGTCAGCTGGTCACGGAGAGGTTGGGGTGTCAGACGAAGGTAAGAGAGTAGTGGACAGAGGTGAGAGTTTCGGATGGTGCACACTTCTTGTGTGGTCTCTTCGTTGATGGGAACCTCAAAACTGGAGTCCCCATTGAAAGATGAGGGCACCATGATGCAGATCTCCACTGTGTCACTAGGGTGCTCGGCATGCACAATGACAGTGTGATGACTTGAACTAAAGACATGTCATTGTTCTCCCTTAGATTTGCCAGCACGCACTTATTCTCAGGACCCCAAAGAGCCACCCCTGATGCCAGTGGACTGCTGGGCTTCAGCTGCACCTGCAATCACACCCGCTCTCTGCACCAGGCACCAGCGCAGATACCAGCACCTTGGTGGGCATTAGGTCGTTGGCTAGAATGTCGGAAAACTGTGGTGAGGGCACTTCACTCTCGCTTGAGGAGCAGGCGTAGGCAGAGAGTGCCAAGGGCGCCGGAAGTCAAAAGACTGCTGGAGACCAGGAAGATACTGAATCAAAGGCAGATGATGAGTCTCTGAGGCTGTCCATTAGGCGGCAGATGCTGAATGTTCAGCGGGATGTGCAGGATGATCTGGCAGAGATCCATGAGGGTATGCACGCCATAGTCTCTGTTGTGGAGGAGTCCATGCAAAGCATGAGCACTGCGTTGACCCTCATAGCCGAGTGCACTGAGAGAGTGGTGACTCTCATGGAGAGGCAGCTCCGGGGACAGAATCAGGGGTTCATGGGGTTACAGTAAGACATGCAAACCCTCACACAGTGCCAGTGTGGGAGATGGATGAGGCACCCAGTATCCCAGCTAGGTGCTCGTCCATCAATGGCGAGCAGAGAGGTCCACACTGACTTCACTTTGGCACATGAGCTGCCTGTCTTCTCTGCGGGCTTCTCTCAGGATGGCAGCAACTCCTCTGCCCCTCTGCCAGTGGCTGTGGCATCTGATGAGGCTGCGATGACTGGGGAGAAGCCAGCTGTGGCACTGGCCGCACCTTCCCAGGTGGGGACAGCACACACTCCACTGGCCAGAGGACGACCGCTAATGTCATCATGGCCAACAGGACAGCAGAGTCAGCAGGCTGCCTCCAGTGCCGCTGCCAGTGAGGTGGGGCGCACCAAGACATAGCACTCGCAAACATACATTTAAGGCACCATGAGCACAAGAGGGACTGTTCATAGGTGATCTTCTGTTCTGTAATGTTTTGTTTATGTTTACTGGTCTTGGAATGAAGACCAGAGAAGATTATGTTAATTTGTTTGGATTGTGAAAATGACATAAATTTTGTTTTTGTTATAATGGCCTGAGTATGCTTCACCTTTTTTTTGGTGCAAGTATGTCAGTATGTAATGCTGGACATGAGTGGCTCTAAATTTTATTGCACAGGCACTGAGTGGACTTTGGGTTCAACTGAAAGGTTCATTTCAGACATCTGGGTTGGAGGCGGCAGCCCTGACATGAGGTGGAAGCATATCTTCGGCAGCCTAGTGAAAGGAGCGTTGGATCAAGGAGTCCCTGCCTACCTGAAAGATATAGAGGTCTGCCTTCACTCCGGTAATGTTCTCCTCACCGCGCTCCTCTTCTGACTCACTACTGGGTTCATCCTCTGTGGCCTGTGGAGCTGTGTGGGTCCCCCCTTGCCAGTGTCAGATTGTGGAGTGCAGCATGCAACCACTATCAGTGACACCTGCTCTGGGTGTATTGTAGTGCCTCCCTGAATGGTCCAGGCTTCAGAAGCGCATCTGCGCAATGATCCTCTCTACCATCGTCCTTGTGGGGGCATGACTCCTATTATAATTATGCTCTTCCTCTGTTCTTGGTGGAGGAGAGGCATCATAAGCCATGTTTTCGACAGATAGCCCTTGTCACTGACCCAGCAGCCATCCATCCAGTCGGGCTGGAGCACTGAGTAGCTTCGGCACCTGGATGAGTCTGAGGATTTAAGTGCCCTGGGAGCTGCCAGGGTACCTTGCACAGACTTGCATAATCTGCATCCTGTGGTCACATACTATCTGGACATTCATGAGTGGAATTCCTTCCTGTTGATGAAGGCACCCGGCTGACCCATTGGCAACTTGATGGCCACATGTGTGCATTGATTGCACCCTGGATGCAGGGAACCCAGAAATTGCTGTAAAGCCTCTGGCTCGCTCTGCCTGGCTGGCTTCGTCCATGCAGAAATGAATAAATGTCACTATCCGCCTGAACAGAGCTTCTGTCACTAGCTTGACGCAACTGTGGACAGCTGATTGGGACACTCTACAAAGGTCCCCCACTGACCCCTGGAAAGAGCTGGAGGCATAGAAGTTGAGGGCTACTGTGATCTTCAGAGCCACTGGCATGGGGTTTCGACCCTCACAGCTGGAGGTGATCTCAGGCCCAAACGCCTGACGAATGGAGGTCACAATCTCTCTGGAGAGGCGGGGGCCTCCTTCGGCATTGCACCTCCTACATATTGGGGTAGCTGTATCACCACCAGTGAATCAGGCAGCAGGATAGCAGTGTCTTCTGCGGCCCCTTTCACCTTGGACTACCTGCTGGCCCTGCGCCGCGAGTGCCTGCGCCTCTCCTCCCACAGGTTGCTCCTCTGGAAACTGCATTGGGATAGCTGACCTCCTCCCCCTTCTGCCCTTCTCTTCCTCCACAGAGGAGGTGCCTCTAGGGAGACCACAGTCCCCATTACCCAGGTTAACAGATACCTGGAAGGGTCTACACGGACAAAATCCTCTGGGGGCCTTGGAAACACCAATGATTCCTGAAATGAAGTCTGGAAACGCACAGAATGAAGCTCAGAACAGAGATGAAGCTGTCAAGTTCAAATAAGCAACCAGCAGCAAACTATCTCCTAAAATCCTCACTACTCACACTGGCAATGCTGCTGACCCTTTTTATCCCACCCTCGGGTGAGGTTTTGCAAACTATGGGCTGCCCGCCTGCACATTTTGCCCATGCGACGAGCACAAAATTGCATGGGCAACGTAAAATCAGGTTCAATTGGGTTTTTACTGGCTTAAGAGGCCTTTTGATTGATGGCGGGCATGGCTCTGACACCCGCACATGCCCGCCGACCTGAAGGTTGTACTTGTGCAGGATGACACAGCCCAACGCCTTCTTGCGCTATTTTACACCAGATTGGGTCGGGCACACATCTGCCAGCGAAGCGTAAAATTCTGCCTCCCCCCCGCCCCCCATGTTGCCTCGGAGGAGGTGGAGGCAGGCTGCTCAACCCTATGTCTGTAAGGCATTGAGGAGTTTCGTGGCTGGCCTCTTTGTTGTGCCAGCAGTGAGAACACCTTGTAATGGATACACTGCTCCCCATATTCCATGGAGGTCAGTGCTCATATTCTGAATGGACTGCTCCAGGCTACTGAGTGAGCTCCAAACCCTTATTTGGAGTTACACAGTTCTTGCATCCACTCTGAGTAATGTTGCATGTGTCTCTCCATGAGATTGGCCATTCTCTCATGGTTGGAGCTCATGCGGTTGAGCCCCCGAGACAAGGTTGTGCATATCACCGCAATGGACTCCTCCACTTGCATTGTGTGAGCTCCTATTGCCTCGGGAAACTCCACCAGATGCCTGCACATCTGCTATTGCTGATCAAAGTACTGTGCCCCATAAGTGATTCCTGAGGCCCTACCTCAGTGTCAACTAGAGCATCATTGTCACTGCCCCCCCCCCTCCTTCGAGGGGGACTGTGCACAGATGCCTCTGACTCTGACACCTCCTCCTGCACTCTGCTGCTGTGCCCTTCACCGCTGTGACTGACTCTAAATGCATACTACTTCCCTCTGCCGTGCTAGTATTTGTGTTGGTTCATTATGGGCTGGTCATATGGGATGGTACTTTCTCAGATATCTCTTCCACCTTCCCTCCTGATACTCAAGAATTGTTCTGGCTTTGGATGGTAGGCGTGCCCTCATGGGATCTGTGTGAGACACAACAGCACTTACACACTTAAACCTTGGTCATTGTGAGCACACATACACTTACACGTCATTCTCAACAACCGTATGAGCAGAATCCTTGGCCCGAAATCCTTCCATCATGTTCAACCTTGTGCCAAATTAATATTGTGCTTGATCCACCTCCCCTGTGCTGAATAACCATCAGTCCACCTATGAAATCATGCTCGAAAGTGCCTATAACACTGCCAGTGGCACCTGCCATGGGCGATTTGCCATCTCTTACACTGGTCTGAGAAGGCACATGCACAAACTGCATGGCTCTGTCCTCCACTGGTCTAGTCACCCTCAGGTTCACACGTCAACCCCTGGTCTAGGCCAAAAGTGAAGACACTCTGCACACAAGGCTTACTGCATTGCCTTGTGTCTGTTGGCCTCAGCCTGAGTGACACAAGAAGGTGGGGATTTTGGGTATGCAAGCAATACACTGGGACTGCTCAACACTGTGAGATAAATAGAACTTGATTCAACCAGTGTATAACACATAGGCCATTTTTCTTGAACAATCTTTTGTCTGGAATAGCATTTGTCAAACAACATAGAAGCTATGTGAATAGAATTAAGGGAAAGGGGTCACAGAGCTCAGAAAGAAGTGACTAGGGAGGCTCCCATTCTCCTTAACGTGTTTTTGGGCTGCACTCTGCGAAACCTAGCTGTCACTTTAACTCATTTGTACCATCTTGGGCAATTTTATTTTTTGCTTCTTCCATTACAAGACTGTTAATTGTGTAGTAATTGTGTTTACTTATATACACATGGTGGGCATTAACAGGGGACCCACATGACTCTATAAATAGACAGACTAAAACTGTGATTGTTGGGGTTAGGAGGTGTATGCTTAATGTGTAAGTAAATATAAATTGTGTAAAGATTGGCCCCAGTTCTATCCTTTACCAACTGACTTTATGGAATAGAACATGATAGCAGAGGATGATTGCCTAAAGATGAGAGTATGAAACTAAGAAAAAATTCAGACACAAAACTACAATCCTAAATGCCAATGTGGAAAATGGCAAAAAACGAGTGTAAATTTTTAGGGTATGATTACCCTCAGATATTCTCAGTCGGAACCATATAACCATTGGACGAATTAAGTGGATGTTTGTACTGGTGTTTGATTCTTGAAGGGTAGACCCTATTGGATCAGTTGCCTGCTGCATTGAACACATTCCAGAGGAAACAATGATTTTCTTGTCTTCATGGAACAAATGGGACACTCCTCAGTGACATAAGAAATAGAGGGCTTTCAGAATGGTCCAGGTACAGGACGTAGGCATCAGTACAATGAAAGTATTAATGACAGGCAGAATGAGGATGAAAGGACCTTTAGTTGATCTGGCTATTACAATAGAAGGAAGAACTGGAACAGCAATAATAGGCAAATAAATCCCAGGAATGTTCAAGGAACAGGTATAGGTTCTTCAGGTGTGATGATAATGCCCAAAGGGGAGAGGCAGGGCCCTCGAAATGACACAATGCAGAGAATCCTGAGGAAGAGAATGGAGAAATGATGAATCCAAACAAATAACAATGGTCGTGAGGAGTTTCCTGTGATGAATATGTTAGTCATGGACTTGGCTAATTACAGGGCTAGATAGTGTTTGCACTTTGGTGGTGTGTGGAATTTTATCTTGCTTCACTAAGTAGGGAGGGTCAATGCAAGAGAAAGGAATATATAAGTACCATTAGCCTTATATTTCTCAATGACAATGCACTGAGATCACGAAAGAGAGTTGTAATTCCATGTAAAATAGTTGGAGAAAGCCTTTTTGTAAGTACTGATGTACTCTCTAGTGAGATAACTATGCTGTTCAATAAAACTATGAAAAAAGCACAAATGAAACTTGACATGGAGCATGATTATGCAATTATTTTTGGAGAGTCTGTTGATTCCTAGTCAGGACTTTACTGTATCCCTTTAACAAAATCTGATGTTTCTCATCAGACTGTTAGACAAGTATTAATGGCAACAGGTGATAAAAATCAGAGGGAAAAAAAGTCACTTGGTGTAACGTTACATACAGTACACAACTGTAACTAACAAAAGAGATTAAAATGAAAATGTGAAATCCAGAAAAAGTATCTGAAGACGATACGTCATCCTGTTGGAAGCTTTCCATTGGCACACGAATTTAATGAGGTAGTGGCCACAGACCTAAGGATATGGGACAAAGACAGAAATACTTTCATCCTACGTTTTGTAGACCTGGGGCAGAATTTTTAGATCTCGCGTGCAGGTGCATGCCCGACATGTCCGACCGAGAAATGAAGCGTGTTGCTGTCGGCAGAGTGTGCCGACATCTGTGCACACCCTTGTAATATTTCGCTGAGCGGGCGTGCGATGAAGACTTGGTAGGGAGGGGGAACGCCTGCCATTAATTAACTGGCCAGTTAGGCTCTTGAGACACCAATTGTCCTGGGGTTTACGTGGCCAATACGATTTTTAGGCCATCGCACGGGCTAAACAGGCAGACAGGCAGGCCACATTTTCAAAAACTTCATCCATGAGTGGGATGAAAGGAGTGAGTGTGCTTGATAATGCATGCAGTTTCTACTTTAGTTTATAACTTGCTGCTGCTTGCTTGTGTGAACAGGGCATCTTCATTTCACTTCAGAGTTGCTTTGACAGAAGTAAGAGGCTTCAGTTCAGGACTCTGTTGTTTTCCAGGATTCCGGAGGATTCATACAACTTTGGATCTTCCAGGTATCAGATAGCCTTCCCTTACCCTGGGAATGGGGATTGTGGTCTCTGCTGGAGGTACCTCCTCCTCTGAGGAAGAGAGGGCCAGAAGGGGGAGGAGCCCAGGTGTCCCTATTCAGCCTCCAGGGGAGCAACTTGTGGGAGGAAAGGTGCAGGCACAAGGGGCACAAGGCCAACAGGAAGTCCAAGGCAGAAGGGGCCGCAAAAGATGCCACTATCCTGCTGCCAGGGTTTACACGTGGCGATGCAGCTTCCTCAATATGTCTGAGGTGCAAAGTTGAAGGAGGCTGCACCTCTCAAGGGAGACAGTGATTTCTATCTGTCAGAGGATAAGCCCTGAGATCAGCTCTGACTGTGTGGGTGGACACCCCATGCCAGTGGCACTGTAGGTCACAATGGCCCTCAACTTCTATGCTTCTGGCTCTTTCCAGGGGTCAGTGGGTGATCTTTGTGGAGTCTCCCAATCAGCTGACCACAGTTGTGTCAAGCTGGTGACAGAAGCTCTGTTCAGGCATGCATTGACTTTCATTCACTACCGTACAGACGATGCCAGCCAGGCAGAGCGAGTCAGAGTCTTTGCAGCGATTGCTGGCTTCCCCCATGTCCAGGGTGCAATAGACTACACACATGTGGCCATCAAGGTGCCAACAGGTGAGCCGGTGCCTTCGTCAACAGTAAGGGCTTCCACTCCATGAACGTGCAGATAGTGTGTGATCACAGGATGCTGATTCTACAAGTCTGTCCGAGGTACCCTGGCAGCTCCCATGATCCTTATATCCTGAGACACCCCCAGGTGCTGAGGCTCCTCAGTGCTCCAGCCCAACTGGATGGATGGATGCTGGGTGACAAGGGCTATTCCTCAAAAGGTGGCTCATGATGCCTCTCCACCACCCAAGGACAGAGGTCGAGCAATGGTAAAACAGGAGCCATGGGTCCATAAGGGCAGTGGTAGAGAGAGCCATAGGTCTTCTCAAGATGTGCTTCCGATGCCTGGACCGTTCAAGGGACTTAGTCCAATACCCCCCAGATCGTGTGTCACTGATAGTGGTTGCATGCTGCACTCTCCATGATTTCACACTGGAAAGGCGGAATGAAGTGGAGGAAGAAGATCTTTTACGCAGCTGCTTAGGCAACAGACGATGAGCCTAGTCTGAGGATGAGCACGGTCAGGATAACGCTGAGGGCATAGATGCTGACCTGGGCAACCTCCAGGAAGGCAGGGACACCCAGGACACTTTGATCTAATGCTCCTTTCAGCTAGCCTACTGAATAAGAACAACCACCACCACATACCAGGGCTGCAGGCTCCATACTCGATCCCTGATAGGAATATTTGCTTGGTCAACAACATGCACTATGCCATTTCAACATTGTTTAATGAGAAACAAGTCACTCATAACATCGTGGGTTATCCTGCACCTGCAGAACAAATGAAGCATTCAGGGGCTTCTTGTATAAAAACACATTTAATGATATGGTGCCTGCTATAAAGTTAACAAATGAAATTCAGAGGTGTTCTCCATCTCACCAATTAAGAATTAAATTAAAAGTGGGGAAAACAAATATCACCTGTGCTCAGGCCATGTTGTGGTTAAGGTGCTTTGACTTGCGCTTGTGGGTACTACATCTAGGTGTTCCCATCTCGCTGGCACCGTATTGGAAGCAGCCTGCTTACTCTGCTGTCCTGTTGGCCTTGATAACTTTGCTGGGTGTCCTCTGGCCCGTGGAGCCTGTGCTGGCCCTGCCTGGGAGGGATCTGCCAGTTCCACAGCTGGCATCTCTCCAGTCACTGCAGCCTCATCAGATGCCACAGTCACTGGCAGAGGGGCAGAGGAGCTGCTGCCGTCATCCTGAGAGGAGCCTGCAAAGATGACAGGTAGCTCATGTACCAATGTGAGGTCGCTCTGAACCTCCCTGCTCACCATTGATGGACGGGCACCTGGCTGTGATACTGGGTGCCAACTGATCTCCCACACTAACAGTGACCATCTGAGGTCACTGCCGGTGTGAGGGCTTGCAGGTCTGAGCACATCCCCAGGAACCCCTAATTCAGCTCCTGCAGGAGCCTCTCCATGAGAGTTGCCACTCGCTCAATGGAAGATGCATTGATCTTGGCCATGAGGGTCGTTGCATTGCTCACGCTCTGCAAGGACTCCTCCACAACGGAGACCACGGTACGCATTCCCTCATGTTTCTCCACCAGATCCTCCCACACATCCTGCTGGATGCCCAGCATTTGCTGCTTCGAGACGACTGCAAAGGCCCATCATGAGCCACCAACAGAGCATTGTCCTGGTCTCCAGCAGTTCTCTGACTGCCGGCGCCCTGGGCACTCTCTGCCTCTGCCTGCACCTGAAGTGAATGTGAAGTGCCCTCACCAATGTGCTCCGAGATACTAGCCGCCGATCTAATGCCCACCGAAGTGCCGGTATCTGCGCTGGTGCCTGCTCGGTAGAGCAGGTGTGACATGGGCGCGTTCTGCTGGATGCTGTCTTCGGGTCAATGGTGAGCCTTCAGGCTCCTCACCCTGATGGGCTGCTGGTGAGCCTAAAAGGAAGAACAAGGACATGTCATTAGTTGAAGTCATTACACTGTTACTGTGCATGCCTGGCACCCGGATGAAACAGATATGCCCTCATCTTTCCATTTTCAATGGGGATTGCAGGTTCAAGGCTCACATCAATATAGAGACAACAGTGGAATGGTTCCAATGACAGACATTCTGACCCCAGTGCACTGCACTCTTACCTCCCTGTGGCACCCCAATCTCATCGCAGCCAGTTGAGTTAGGCACATGGCACCTCTCCAGCTCCATGGTCTCTTGCTCAAATCAGGAGTAGTTGGAGTGGTCCCCCGCCAGTCTGCAACCTCTTGGCATTGTTATGGGATGTTTTCTCTTGAAAGGATAGGGGAGCATTGATTAGTCCACCCTGTACCTGCAGCACCATTGCAGCCTGGCCAACTCCACCTAAGGAATACCTCGCAGGGCTCAGCCGATTCATGACCCTGGAGCCGCAAGACACTTAGTCCAAGCAGCCAGGGCTAATCCACTTGCCCAGATGCTTTCTCTTTGACATTTGCCACTCACACTGTTAGACCTGAGAGGTCCGGGGGTCAGGGGGCGGAAGGGCAGATCTTAACTGCTGTACTAAGTGACCCATGCCAAAACAGTACTCACCCTTCCCAATTGCATAGAGATCGTTGAAGTGCTTCTAGCACTGGACCCATGTGTGCCTCAGCACATCAAGTCTGCTGACCCAGGATGCCACCTCCTAGGCCCTTTTGTTGAGGTGGGGGAGGCCTCCTCCTCCCATCCCTGAGGAGAAGGCTTTCTTGCCGTGCTGCCACCGCCTCCAGGAGGGCAGCGAGGCACTCATCAGAGAAATGTGGGGCCGACTGCCCTGCCAACCTGCCCTCCCACCTGTTGTGTCCACCGGATCCATCATGATGACTTCACGTCCCTCCATGGCAGCCTTCCGGGGGCTGCCTGGGCTGCTTTTGAATCGGCTGCCTGGTCACCATTTGACCCGGTGGGCTCCCACCCCCATCCACCCATTGTCGCTGTTGCCACTGCTGCGATTTAGGCTGTGTGGGCCTTAATTGGCCCGCCCACGTAAAATCACGGTGCAGAACTGATCGTGGGTGATGTTTAGATTCCTGTCCGCCCCTGCTGAGCCCACCCGACAAGTGAAAAATTCTGGCCCCTGGTGAGAAATGGATAGGGTGGAGGACTTAGAACACCAGCAAAGTTTCTGACTAAGTAGTGGAATTTGCCCAGTTGTCCAGAGTGGGTACACGGGTGATATATTCCAGAGGGGTCTAGTGAATGGAGGGATATGACAATTGTGGGATGTGCAGGGAAAGCTACTGACAAGTTTAAAAGCTGGTTGAATGTTCAGGGTGATGGCCAAGAAATGAGGCCCATGGACTGGCATAATGAGGTGAAAGAACAGAGAGTAGAAAAGCATGGTGCAACAACTTAAAAGTAGATCTGGAAGCGACTCCTGCATAAGAAAATTATCCAGTACTGGAGAGAAAACCTTAAATAGTGGGAGAGGGAGATCCTGCAGTAGTAATCCTGATAGACATATAAGTGGAAGTAGAGGCTATAGTTTGAATAGATTGCACAATGAAACAATGGCCATAGAGCAGTCCCCAAACAGGAATAGAAACAAAAATCCCTATGATCATGAAGTTTTGGTGGTTGCCAATAAATATAAGGATAAACAAATAAGAAAGACAAGACAAAGGGAACTAGATAAAAACAAAAAAACTGCGGATGCTGGAAATCCAAAACAAAAACAAAAACAGAATTACCTGGAAAAACTCAGCAGGTCTGGCAGCATCGGCGGAGAAGAAAAGAGTTGACGTTTCAAGTCCTCATGACCCTTCGACAGAAATTGAGTTCGAGTCCAAGAAAGAGTTGAAATATAAGCTGGTTTAAGGTGTGTGTGTGGGGGGCGGAGAGAGAGAGAGAAGTGGAGGAGGGGGTGTGGTTGTAGGGACAAACAAGCAGTGATAGAAGCAGATCATTAAAAGATGTCAATAACAATAGAACAAAAAAAACACATAGGTGTTAAAGTTAAAGTTGGTGATATCATCTAAACAAATGTGCTAATTAAGAATGGATGGCAGGGCAATCAAGGTATAGCTCTAGTGGGGGTGGGGAGAGCATAAAAGATTTTAAAAAAATAATAATTTTTTTTTAAAATAATGGAAATAGGTGGGAAAAGGAAAATCTATATAATTTATTGGAAAAAAAAGGAAGGGGGAAACAGAAAGGGGGTGGGGATGGGGGAGGGAGCTCACGACCTAAAGTTGTTGAATTCAATATTCAGTCCGGAAGGCTGTAAAGTGCCTAGTCGGAAGATGAGGTGTTGTTCCTCCAGTTTGCGTTGGGCTTCACTGGAACAATGCAGCAAGCCAAGGACTAATAACTAGATAGTTGGAGACAGCTTGGTGTTTATCCTGTGGTACCATATAAAGGTACAAGCACTGTTTTGCCGCATAGATGTACTTGTACTGAAAAAATCCTTGCAGCTGGGACTTAAGACTAGAGTGAAGCAAATCGCTAGTGGTTTTAAAGAATGACTGGATGATATAGATGTTAAAATGGACTCTTCCATAACTGGAAAAGTAAACTTTTTCAAAATCTTTTTAGCTCTTTTGGCCACACATTCATAAGAGTGTAGATCAATTGATATAAAAGCTGTGTTTCTGCAGGGTGATCCTTTTCAGAGATAATTGTTTCTGAAACTGCCCAAAGAGGCAGCAGCTGCAGAAGGAAAACTATGGAAACCAAACAAATGCGTCTGTGGCCTGAATAATTTTTCCAGAACATGGTATTTTTTGATGAGATCTATCTTGCTGAAAATGGGTTGTGTTTAACTAAAAGCAGAACCCCACAATGTTCTATTGGATTCATAAACAAAAGTTTTCAGGCATCTTCATGAAAAATGTTAATGATTTCTTATGGGGAGAAACTGTAGAATTTGAGAAATGTGCTATTAATAAGACTAGGGTACATTTTAAAATTGAGAGGCAGGCTTGTGGGGCTTTTAAACATGTTAGATATTAAGCAGAGCAGGTATGGAATAACTTTCACTCAACAATTGTATTTACAGAGTTATACTCCCATCCTGATTAGTTCTACTAGGTTATCACAGGGAGATAATGTTATAAGAAAGAAGAAACAGAGCAATTGCAAAGCTTGAGTGATCAGTTGAACTGGTTGGATGCTCAGATTAGACCAGATGCTAGTTTTGGTGTTTTGGAATTAAGTAGTGCAATAAAACACCCTAAAATTGAGGATGTTTTAAGGTCAAATTAAACATGAAACAATAAAATCTGAAGAAACGCAAACTTAACTTTCCATCCTTAGGTGGTCCAATTTTAGAGGTGCTTCACATAATAATCTTCCTGATGAGTATCCTAGTGCAGTTGGTTTCATAATATTTTTTAGGGTGAAAATGGGAAATGATCTTTTGCTTGGGAAGGTAAGAAAATAAACAGGGCTATTAATAGTATTTCAGCAGCTGAAGCACTGGCTCTTGTGGAGACAATGGATATGGGATTCCATTTGTCAAATATTCAAAGTAAGTTCTGTACATTGAGTGCACTGAAGATGGTATACCCATTGAATGTTATGTAGATAATCGTTCATTGTGGGATAATGTATGCTCTACCAAAAGTGTGAATTTCAGAAGTTTGTGTTGATCTTGCTGGCTTGAAACCAATGCTAGAGAGAAAGGAAATCTCTAAAAATCAAATGGCTGAATATAAGCCATCAGTTGTCTGATTGGTTTACAGAAAGAAATATATGTACTAAGAAATTGTTCGAGGTCCTAGAGGAGGGACATCTTGCAATGCAATGCTTTGTGCAGAATATGGAGGTTTTTGATTTAATTTGCCCTGAAATTTTGGTTGTGCAGATTAACTGTAATTTTTGTTTAAATTGAGAGAGAAAGAAATCTATTAATTCTTATTAATTGTTTTTAATTTTATGCAGCTGGTGGGCATTAATTGGGATTCACTTGAGTCCATATAAATAGACTAAAGTCTAAAACTGTAGCTGTTGGGATTTAGAAGTGTATCCTTGTAAAGTGTAACTCTGTAAATAAATATAAATGTGTATAAAGATCGGCTCCAGTTTTTGCTTCACCATCTGGCTTGCTGGAGTAGAAAAATGCTGCTTCCGTGTCTTGACATCGTTGCTATTTAGCATATTTTTTCAGTTTTCCCTTTCTATTCCGCACTTTGCTTTTTTCAGTTGTGCTATTCACTCAATCCTCTCTCTTGTATACCAGTCTCATCTTGAAATGTCCCTTTTCCTTTGTATTACCATGTAAGAGACAATTCACAATCACAGAAAAAGAACACTTGGGGTTAGTTGGAGGGGAAAAATTTATAATTACAAGCTGAATAGGGTCCTGAAAATGGAGTTACATAGAAATTACAGCACAGAAACAAGCTGTTAAGCCCAAACATTCCCTGTTGGTGTTTTTCCTCCACATGAGTAGTAATCCTAATCCCATGTGTCCACTATATTTCCATATCCATTTGCTTTAACTACCTATTTACATATTTTTAAAATGTTGACCTGGTCTTTATGTCAGTCACAAACTCTGGCAGTGCATACCTAATAACCTTAGCTTCACAATCCTTGCTGTGGAAAAAAAAGTTTCTCTTGCTCCCTGTCCAGAATCTCTTACATTTAATCTTCTATCTCCCCTTGTTCTAGATCATTCAAGCACTGGGGACAGCCTGTTTCCTTTTGCTCCATTTCATCATTATTTTAATCATGTCTATCGAATAACTCCTTCGGGCTGTTTTCATTAGAACAGGAGTGACTAATTTTTCAAGTCTGTCTTTGTATTTGTATTTCCTCATACTAGGCAGCATCCTAATAATTCCCTGCTTCATCTCCATTGCCTCTATATCCTTCCTGTAGCATGAAGCCTTATATTGGTGCAGACACGATTGTTTCAGTTCTCTTTTTGTAAATGTATAATTAGTAAATCTTGGGCCAGACTCCAGCTTCATTCAAACATCATCAAAGACAGTGAAAAAATAAATGATTGAAAAGAAAAGAGAATTAACATGGAAGTAGATGGCAATGAGAAAGCAAAAAGCTTCAAGGGCTGAATTTTACACTTTTAGCTGGGTTCCTGTCCCCTGATATATATAGTCTCGTCCTGCAGATATATTATAGCCTCAGGCTGTTAAGTGGCTTGAGGCGGGCTTTCTAATCCCATCTGAGAGGAAGCCCTGCATCCGAGAGTTGCCGACCAATCAAATGATTGGCATCTCTCTTGTCCCGGCAGTGCCACTGGCAGCAACAGCCATTTCTGAGACTGCAGGCAGTTTCCCCAAAGAACAGTAGTCTCACCGGAGCCAGGCTGGCCGGCCCCTGGAAGGGGTTGGGGGCTGTAGTGGGTCAAGAGGGGAGGAGAAACGCAGTGGAGGGAGAAATACCACAGGATGCCCAAACTAGAGGCAAATCCAACGTGCACAGCCATGACCTGTGGCTTGGGCACTTGGCGTGGCCTCCCCTGCCAAAGGAGAAATCCCAGCAATAAGGGAGGTCCTTAAGGGCTTCAATTGGCCCACAGGTGAGTAGGTTGCGCAATGCCTACTGTGCCACGCCTAAAATATCTGTGAGCTTTGATAGGTGATGAGCAAAGTGTCGCTTGCTATGTTACCCAATTTTATGCCCTTCCTCCCACCTGGCAACCCATTCCTGGTGACAACAGAAAATTTCAGCCTTAATCAGAGACACTAACCTAGAATAGCAGGACAAGGAGCAGAGCTATATTGCAGCAAACGAAAGCAAGAATGATGTTCAACAATGGACAGTCCTTATGTTTCTGTATATTGTTGATGGTTCTTTGTCTTTAGGTACTGTCCTTCTCTTCAAATCTGCCATCATCACCCCTTCCTGAAAAAAAAATTATGAATGTTCCCTCTCAGCTGCAGAGGCGCGGGTCTGTGCAGCAATGGAGAGTGTGCTGCACAGGGAACAAATGGAACATGCACAAGCAATAATCGCTTAGGATTAGCACATGCACGGCAATCTTAAAGGAACCATGCAATACAACAGGTAGGCTGTGCACAGCAAACTGAACTTAGAGGGAACATGGCCTTTGACCCCAACATCCTTGCCAAAACATCCTCCATTTTCAATAAAAACAAAGTGCTGGAAAAACTCAGCAGGTCTGGCAATATCTGTGGAGAGACAAACAGAGTTAACATTTTGAGTCAAATATGACTCTTTTTCTTCGGAGTTCCAAAGTGTCATGTTGTCAGTGTAATAATATTGTCATATTGTCACCCCTTTGTCATTGTGTGCCTGCAATGAGAAGATGTATGATCATTTCCGTAGTCTATTGTGTTAAGTTTGTATTGTATTAAGTCATCAATTTCCTATTATACACCCTATTGGAGGTTACTAGGCATAAGAAACACCAACTTTGTTGAAGGAAAATGATCTTTTATCTGACTGAAATTACAACACACTTGACCTTCATTATTAGGTTCTGAATTTTTTTTCCACGATCCTTCATCTATGATATCTTAATGGCTCCTGTAGCAAATAAGGGGAATTTTAAAATATTCTTTTTACAACACAACATTCTCCTTTTAATAATGTTTACGCACATCCCTGAAAATAGGGGTGATTTACTGAAAATTACTTCCCTGAATTATTGTAAAACTTTGCAGAGAGAAATCAATTTTCCTGTCCTACCTGCCTGTGGTTGTCATCTCGAAAACTAAAGGAAACTGTTCAGTGTTGAGGTTATTTATATGTTGAACTATTGTGCTTATCAAGTTGTGAGATGTCAGCCCTTCAGAGTGTCAGTACTCTGATTCTAGGGCTATTTATAGACTGGTGCCATTTTAATCTTGATTGTAATTGAGGCAGCTTCTGGCATCTGTGTTAAAAACTGGCTTAAAAAAATCTAAACTTAGGAATCTTCTATTGGTGTATGGAGCTGGATTTAACAACACAAAGGACTTGGTCTGACCCATAAGACTATAAGACCATAAGACATAGGAGCAGAAATTAGGCCATTAGGCCCATCGAGTCTGCTCCACCATTCAATCATGGCTGGTAAGTTTCTCAACCCCATTCTCCCACCTTTTCCCCATAACCTTTGATCTCCTCACCAATCAAGAACCTATCTAGTTCGGTCTTAAATACACTCAATGACCTGGCCTCCACAGCTTTCTGTGGCAATGAGTTCCATAGATTCACCACTCTGGCTAAAGAAGTTTATCCTCATCGCTGTTCTAAAAGGTCTTCCCTTTATTCTGAGGCTATGCCCTCGGGATCTAGTCTCTCCTACTAATGGAAACATCTTCCCCACGTCCACTCTATCCAGGCCTTTCAGTATTCTGTAAGTTTCAATCAAATCCCCCCTCATCCTTCTAAACTCCATCGAGTATAGACCCAGAGTTCTCAAACGTTCCTCATATGTTAAGCCCTTCAGTCCTGGAATCATTCTCGTGAACCTCCTCTGAACCCTCTCCAGGGCCAGCACATCGTTCCTGAGATACGGGGCCCAAAATTGCTCACAATATTCTAAATGTGGTCTGACCAGAGCCTTATAAAGCCTCAGCAGCACATCCCTGCTTTTATATTCCAGTCCTCTTGAAATAAATGCCAACATTGCATTTGCCTTCCTAACCACCGACTCAACCTGCAAGTTAACCTTAAGAGAATCCTGGACTAGGACTCCCAAGTCCCTTTGCACTCCAGATTTCTGAGTTCTCTCCCCATTTAGAAAATAGTCTATGCCTCTATTCTTCCTACCAAAGTGCATGACCTACAGATTTTTGTCTCTGTGAATCTGAAATAAAAGCATAATTATGAAAGCACAATTTGCAAAAGTAAAACTCTTGTTATTTTTTTCTCTACCCCAACTGTTGGAGCAAACATTTGTTTTAAACGTAGCATTCCTGCCTTGGAATCAGAGTACAGGGTTCAAACTCTGCTTCAGATAGTCTTAGGAAGTGTAGACTGGAGCTCTGTCTCTTAATTCTGAGTTGACATCGAGAGGGCTTCTTGCATCTGGAGGATCTGAGGATAGCCTCATTGTATGGGTTGTGACAGCCCATAAAACCCTCCCACACTGTACAACTGACCATCCTATCAGCTGATGTAGAGACGGTTATGGCCAATGATGTTCACATCATGGCCTGTCAGACTGTGAATCAGCCAGTGAGTCCTTCCATTACTTGGCATTATTCTCCAAGAGAAGAAATGGAAACAATAGCCTATTCAGCTAAACTGGGGACATGCGTGGCTGCAGCAGCATCAGTTTTTCCACTTTGCTAGCCATTCTTTGGCTTCTTTGAGTGAGATAGTCAATGTATAGGTACCAATCTGGATATTAGGTTCAGACTGCTTGAAGCCATTTTTATGTAGGATTCTTATAACAGGCTGAGAGAGAAGAGTTTCTCCCATCAGTCTGACCTGTATTTAGAGTTGCCATCTCTCAATGGATGTACCCCTTCATGGTTAATCATGTGACATATGATCACATGATACTTACCTGCAGTTTGGAATTGCTACCACTGGACTAAATGTAAAGGCATGTTCCTGAGCACCTTTGCTTATGGTTTTGTGTGCATAGTTGTTGAATGAGAAGTTGTGAGAACCAATAAGCTGCCTGTGAGCTGATGAAGAAAGTGCACAGGCACAAACCACAGGGGTGAAGCTCCAACGTAATGAGGTCCTACGAAAGAATTAGCATGCGTGACGTGTAAACAAGGCTTGCTTTCAGAACAGGAAGGATGCAAGAAGGACTAAGAAATTTGGCACAGCATTCATTCAACTGGAAGACAAGAAAGGATCTAATGGAGAATGAAAGTCAGGGGACTTGTAGTTGCGTCTAGCCTGGTAATGTGTTAGAGGTGTTAGCTTTGGCGGAATTGGAGACTGTTGAAGGGGAATTGATTGTTTACAAAGTTAGCTGAATGACAGGAAACAGAGTGTAGTGGTGAATGGTTGTTTTTAGGATTGGAGGAAGCTATGCAAAAGGTGCTCCCCAGTGATGAGTATTTGGATCAGTGCTTTTCTTGATATAAATTAATGACCTAGACTTGGGTTTACAGGGAACAATTTCAAAATTTGCAGATAACACGGAACTTGGAAGTATTGCAAACTGTGAGGATAGTGGCAGATCTCAAGGGGACATAGACAGTCTCATTGAATACACAGACATATGGCAGATGAAATTTACTGCAGACAAGTGTGAAGTGATATATTTTGAAATAAAGAATACAATTCAAAAGGGGTTCTTCTCCCCACATTACAACTGATCTCACTTCCCTTTCCTGAAGTGCTTTCAAATACCAAAAGCAGAAAGGTTGTAATAGTGGCACTGGATATTCATAATGCCTGGTGACCCTGACACTGGCTGTATTGTGAGAGTGGGGTGGCTGTCTGTGCAGAAGCAGAGCAGCTTAGGTTGTATGTGCACAAATTGTTGAAAGTGACAGGACAGGTTGAGAAAGAGGCCAAAAGGACAAATAGAATCTTGGGTTTTGTGAATAGAAGCATAGAGTACAAAAGCAAGGAAGTTATGATGAAAATTTATAAAACACTGGTTTGACTTCAACTGGAGTATGGAGTCCAATTCTGAGCGTTGCACTTAAGGAAGAATGTGAACGCTTCAGAGAGCGTACAGAAAAGACTGAGAATAATTCCAGAGATGAAAGATTTCAGTTACGTGAATAGGTTGGAGAAGCTGGGGTTTTTCTTCTTAGAGAAGATTGAGACGTAATGAAGGGTCTGGACAGAGTAGATAGAGAGAAACTGTTCCCATTGGTGGAAGGGTTGAGAACCAGAGGACACCAATTCAAGGTGACTGGTAAAAGGACCAGTGGTAACATGGTGAAAAACATTTTTATACAGTGAACGGTTAGGATCTGGAATGCAACGCCTGAGAATGTCTTGGAGGCAGATCAATTGTACTTTTAAAAGGGTTTGGATAAGCTCATGAAGAGAAAACACTTACAGGGCAATGGGGAAAGGGCTGGACAGTGGGACTAGCTGATTTACTCTTGCAGAGAGCTGGCATTAACATGACAGGCTGAATGGCCTCCTGTGCATAACCATTCTATGATTCTTTGGTATGAAGTGAGATATTGGGAGGTTGGGAGCAGCTTTAGTGGGTGACGTGATGGTGATTTATGAGTTTTGGACTTTTCAGAGTTTATGTTGTTTGGCTAGGAAAATGTTAGACATACGACTGACCTCACTTCCCTTTCGTGAAGTGCTTCCTAATACCAAAAGCAGCAAGGTAGTAACAGTGGCACTGGATATTCACAATGCCTGGTGACCCTGAAACCAGCTGTATTGTGAGAGTGGAGTGGCTTTCTGTCTACATTAAAAGTTTACAAACAATTGAAAAATAAGTCTTAGATTTATTTAACACATTTCATGAACTCGGGATATCCCAAAGTGCCAATTAAATACTTCGGAAGTGCAGTCACTATTGTGGCACGTGGCAGCCTATTTGCATACAGCACCCTCCAATAAATTACAATGTAATAAATGACTGGATATCTGTTTTTAAATGATGTTGTCTAAGAGCTAAATTAGCCAGAACACTGGGGAGAACTCCCTTGCTCTTATTTAAATAATGTACTAGGAACTTATTATGTTCACCAGAGAGAGTGGACAGGTCCTCAGTTTAATGTCTTATCTGAAAGATTGCACCTCAGACAATGCTACATTCTCCCAGTACAAATGGGACTATGATTAAAGGGAAACAAAAACAAAAGTACCTGGAAAAACTCAGCAGGTCTGGCAGCATCTGCGGAGAGGAACACAGTTAACGTTTCGAGTCCGAATGACCCTTCAACAGAACTAAGTAAAAATAGAAGAGAGGTGAAATATAAGCTTATATTTTACCTCTCTTCTATTTTTACTTAGTTCTGTTGAAGGGTCATTCGGACTTGAAACGTCAACTGTGTTCCTCTCCGCAGATGCTGCCAGCCTGCTGAGTTTTTCCAGGTATTTTTGTTTTTGTTTTGGATTTCCAGCTTCCGCAGTTTTTTGCTTTTATATATATGATTAAAGGGACATTGGCTGCTTAGTAACAGCTCTTTAACATGGTTGGTATTATGCACAGTGCTGCCTGATGTAATGACATCATTGTTGTCACTATTAAGTTTGTCAATCCACTTTTTCTATGAAAACCCTCTTGGGAACTGATTGTGTTGCAGCAAACTTTACCTGCTGCATGTTCTGAGGCGTATGACAACTTCAAGGTCAAGTTGTTTCCAAATCTGCTGTTAGTCTGAATTCAAATGCAATATTGGGCATGCTAATGCTGTACCACAAAAAACAAAAATGCTAAGGAAGTTTGGAAGTTCGAAGCTGAATACAATTAAAAGACTAGTAAGTAGCTTATGTCCCCAGAATGACACCTTTCAAAGCCGTCACACTCAGAAGCATCATGCTTCAGTCGGCCGAAGATCTGCAATTGGCCGAGATAACTGTTTATTTAAATTACCAGTCATATATCTGCATAAGTAAATGTCAATGAATCTAATTAGCAGCAAATTAGACTAGTCTGTTAAAGCAAAAGGTGCAATGCAACTTTATTCTTTACCAAATGTGAGGAAATAACTTTTTTATTCTTACACATGATCAAAATTTTGTGTTTAATTTGTTGGACTCTTTGTCCTAATAAGTTCCAGGCACAAACCATCACTTTAGTAAATGACCATATGTTACAAACCAGGAAGTCAAACAATACCTGGAGTTTGTATACAATCAGGAGTTTAGAAAGTTTACAACAGTTAGGACTGCTTTGAAGAAAAAAAAGCTTCTTATTTCAAAATGCATAGCCCTTATTAAGGAGGAAGACTTGCACTATGCTAACTCCATCAAAGAAAGTTTTAAAAAATATTTGGGATTGGCTCAGGCTTTGAATCCTGTTGAGACCTTGTAGTTGTTCCAGTGTCAGCAGGTCATGGAATAATACCTATAACAGTATCACAATGTCTGAAAAAGCATTCCACTTAGTCCCACTCCCCTGTCCTATCCCCGTAACCTTGCACATTCTCTCTCTTCAGGTAGCAATCCAATTCCCTTTTGAATACCTCAATTGAACCTGCCTCCTCCACTCTTTCAGGTAGTTTGTTCCAGACTCCAACCACCCTCTGGGTGAAAACATTTTTCCTCACGTCACATTTACTCCTTTTGCCAATTATTTTGAATCTGTGCCCTCTCGTTCTTGATGTTCTCTTGAATGGGAACAGTTTCTCACTATTTACCCTGTTCATACCCCTCAGGATCTCAAATACCTCTATCAAGCCTCCTCTCAGTCTTCTTTTTATCTTTCTAAGGTGAGACCACCCATGAAGGAGGAAAACATTACGCTCTGTTTGCTGCCACCCCATCACCATGCATTGCCTCTGGAACCAAAGCAATATACAGCAGACGCTGGAAGTATCTGAAATAAAAATAGAAAGTGCTGAAAATACTCAGCAGGCCAGGGCGCATCTGTGGAGAGAGAAAAAGAGTTAACGTTGCAGGTCAATGGCACTTCATCAGAACTGAGGAAAGATAGAAATGTAATAGGTTTTGAATAGGTGAAAGAAGGGAGGAAGAACAGGGCGATAGGGTGGAAGAAAGGAGAGATTAAATGGCAAAAAGTTTCATGGTTTAAAAGCCATAGCTGAGTGAAAAGATCAGGTGCTGTTCCTTGAGGTAGTGTTGAGTTTCATTGAAACACTGAAGCAAGTCAAGGACAGAAAAGTCAGAGTGGGACCATTCCCACTGCGACACCCTAATCCATTCCTCAGTCACTTCAACAGCCCTTCCCTTATCCTAAGCACCTTTCTCTGCCAGCACAGGAGATGCAAACCTGTTCTTTTACCTCCTCTCATCTCATCACCTAAGGCTTCAAACACTCCTTCCAAGTGAAACAGCAATTTACTTATATTTCTTTCAATTTAGTATATTGTATTCGCTGTTCATGGTGTGGCCTACAATGGGGAGGCCAAATGCAGACTTGGTGACCACTTTGCAGAACACCTCCCTTCAGTCTAGAAGCATGACTCCGAGCTTCCTGTGACTTGTCATTTCAACTCTCCATCTTGCTCCCACTCCGATCTTCCTGCCCTTGTCCTGCCACAGTGTTCCAATGAAACTCCACGCAAGCTCGCGAAATAACACCTCAACATTCGACTCAGCACTGTACAATCTTCTTCATTCAACATTGAGTTCCACATTTTTAGACAATAACCTTTGCCTCCACTTAGTTTCATGTTTTATTTTGCTGATTCAATTTTTTATCGTTTCTCACTTTATCCCTTAATTTTGTGTTTGGACAGCTGTTATCACCTCATCTGGACACATATTTTGTTTCTTTGCTTGACCCTTTGTGACCCCCTTTGGCTTTGTACCATAAATCATTTTGTCATTTAATCTCTCCTGCTCTTCAGTCTATTACTGACCTTCCCTTTTGTTCTTCCTGCCCCTTCCCCCTTTCATTTGCTCAAAACCTATTACATTTCTATTTTTCCTTAGTACTGATAAAAGTTAATTGACTTTAAACGTCAACTCTTTCCACAGACGCTACCTGACCTGCTGAGTATTTCCAGCATTTTCTGTTTTTACTTCACTTTGCCTCGTGGACCCTCCCCCTCGGTGTGTACTGCTTCCAGAATCCTGCAGTCTTGCCTCCAGCTCCCCATTCTGTTTCCCAGCCTTCCAGCTGTGCCTGTTTCCTGACTTGAAATGACATAAAAATCACAACCACATTCCAAACCCTGACCCCAATCCCGCTAGAGAATGGCTGGGTTTAATATAATTTAATAAGTACAACAACATTCCATTTTTTAAATCCCAAACATTCAATACTGCAAAATCCAAATGAGCAGCAGCATTTGAGAATTATTTCACATAGTGAATAAAATGTCTTACTGTTGCTGGGAAAATCCTTTGCCTGTCCCTTTATCTGACATCCACTGAGGCATCTCAAAGCATAAATCTGGAAAAGATGACATAGGTACCATGACTCTACTCAATGATAAATGCCCTTTTCCAGATAAAGAAAGTATCAGATCAGCATTAATGGGCTGTATTGTAAATCATGACTCCTGCAGTTCTTCACAGTATGTCTGATTTTCCTACAACTGCTGAGAAGGATCTACTCCTCATCAGCTCATGTTATAATGACTTGACACAATATTCTGTATCCTCAAGATATTATCATCCTGACAGGAAGGAGAAACTGTTTCCACTGACAAAAGGGTCAGTTGCCAGAAGACAGGGATGTAATAATTGACAAAAGAACCAGAGATGGGACAAGGAGAACTCTTATCTGCAAAGCGAATTATTATAATCTGGAATTCACTGCCTGAAAGTTTGATGGAAGCAGATTCAGTTTTGACATTGAAAAGAGAGTTGGGTAAATACTAGCAAGGGAAAAATTTGCAGGACAATGTACAAAGAACAGGGGACTAATCGGATAGTCTTTTCAAAGAGCTGGTGTAGGCACAATGGGCCAGATAGTCTCCTTCTGTGCTGTATTATTCTATGATTCTATGAACACGCTGTAATACGTGAAGCTGCTCTCTGTCAGATAATTCACAAATCATCATTATGGTTCGGCCACTAGTATATTACTTTGCTGGACGTAGGCGTGCGGCAAGTAAATAGAAATGCATGTAGACATGAATTAAATGGCTGTGAGACAAACATAGAAAACCAACTTATCATTGTGACCTTCTTCATTTGACTCAAGAACAAGAAATAGTCAATTTGATTTATTGATGCCTGCTATCAGCTATATTGGAGTGCATTCAAGCAATTGAATCAATATGCAAGTACTTTGTTTCAGTTTATTCTAATAAAATGACCCAGTGTAGTTTTCAATGCTTCACTTAGTTCATTCAGTCATATGAACACTTTAGCAAAAAATTCAAGGGTCTGACTATGCTTTCAACAATGAGGTAATCTGAATGGATGTACAAATTTAAAACTTCTTCGAAAGTTAAAATCAGACAGAAAAAAGACACTTATGACAAATGCAAGGTTCACAATACAGTTGAGAACCAAGCTGAATATATAAAGTGCAGAGGAGATCTTAAAAAGGGAATAAGAGAAGAACATGAATAGATTAGTGATTAACATGATAGAGAACTCAGACACCTTTTATAAATACTTGGTTAATAAAAGGGCAAACGAAAGAAGAATGGGCTGATTTGAGACCAAAATGGAGATATTCTTGTGGAGGCAGAGGTCATAACAGGGGTACTAAATGAGTACTTCACATCTGTCTTCCCTATAGAAGAAGATACTACAAATGTAGTTATAAGGAAAGAGGCACTAATGACACTGGATTAGGTAAAAATAGATTAAAAGGATGTGCTTAAAAGGTTCATAGTTCTCAAAACAGAAATTCACTCGGTCTGCATGGGATGCAGCCAAGCTTACTGAGGAAAGTAAGGATGGAAATTGCAGAGGCTATGGCCACAGTCTTCCAATTCTCCTTGTTGAATGTGTGGCAGTATCAGAGGACTGGAGGATTGCAAATGTTACACCCCTGTTTGAAAAAGGGGAGAAAGATAAACTGGGTAACTACAACCAGTTCTCTGAATGTGAGTAGTGGGGAAATTTTTACAGACAATAATCTGGGACAAAATTAAGTTGCATTTGGAAAAATGTAGAATAACAAATTACAGCACTGATTTGTTAAAGGCAAGTTATGTTTGACTAACTTGTTTGAGTTCTTAATAAAGTGATGGAAAGGGTTATTGAAGTTAATACAGTTGATGTTCTGTATTTGAATTTCCAAAGGGCATTTAACAAGTCTACTATGTGTACTAAGAGCCTGATTTTCATCCTAGAGATGCCTAGTGGGAGTCGGGAAATTTTCCAATTTGGTCCGTCCACCTTGGAAGAAATGCAGGATTTTCATTCTGGGTGTGTGGAAGGTAACTGGAGTCAGAACTGCCTCCCCTGGAAAGAGTTAGGAGGCAGTTACAGAGGTTGCTGGGTGCCGAGTACCTGGAGGCAGACTGTTTAAAAGGCCCACCTTGCTGCTCTGGGACTAATACAATTAAAATCAATAAAATAACACAGCTTTCTAGCCCTCACCCGTCAGACCCCCTTACCCAACACAGACTGCCCTCTCTGAGAGACCAGATATCCATTAGTCTGTTCAAACAGCTGTGCCCCTGGGAAAACACTGCTTAATTGACAGCTCTTTGTGAACTATTCTGTCCATTGCACAATATTTATTTAGACAAGATAAATAGGTGTCAACTGCTTGCAATTTAAGCTGTTGATACTCTAAAGGGTCTGGATGATTGACACTTTTATAGGGCAGTAGTAAAAGCAGTTTATTTTCAAGAAAGTAGAAAGTTCTGAATGAATTACCTTTTTTAAATCTTGTTCATGCATACTATGTTACTATAGGGTTCAGTGGGCCTGTACAGAGTTTATAATGGATGAATGGGCATGGAAGTGCCGTTGCTTGGCATGGAGGGTATGAGGAGCCATGGGGGAGGGTGGAGTCATGGAAGGTGGGGGTTGGGGTCGGTGGATGGGCATTCTTTGTCACGAGGGTCCATGGGAGTTTGGGTAGACGTGGGTAGTGAATGGAAGGACATTAGTTGGCATGGAGGGTATGCGAGGCCATGAGTGGTGGGTGGAAGGGTGTAGATTGACATTGAGGCATGGATAAGACCTTTTGAACGTCCATTTCAAAACATTTCCTCCTCCACATTACGGTTCATGACACCTCTGAGGGACTGTGAACCACGACTGTTTGAAAAGCTGGCCTGACATCATGAAAATTGTGGGGTCTAGGAGAAGCCCGTCCTCAGCTATGTTGGGAGTATGGGGTGTGGGCTTGCAATCTGCACCAGCCCACACCCTTATCCTGCGCCGGTGGAAATTGGGTTGGCTAGGAATGGGGCCAGGAGTCTGAGTTGGGTCCCGGCTGCCATTTCTAAAGGTAAATTCAGTGCAGTATCATTAAAATCAAAGCCCATGGCCAGAATTTTTACTCAGCAGGTGGGCATGCGCCCGACCCAACTGAGCGTGAACTGATGCGTGATGACGTCGGTCGAGCATGCTGACATCAACGCTCTGTCATGCAATAGTTCAGCTGGTAGGTGTGTGCCAGTGCCAGCATCGTGCCCACCAACAATTAAAAGGCCTATTAAAGCCATTAAGTTATCAATTGACGTTAATGTTTCACTGTCCGTTCAACCTAATGGTTGGCAAGCTGGCAGGCAAAAAGGCCAAGTGGCCTTTGCATTTTTTTTAAACTTAATCCACGGGCGGGATGAGGTTTCCAAAATCAAATGCAAATAAATAAAAGCTTTATTTTTTAATTAAAAACATGTCTATGGGATCCTTGACTTTATTAAGAGAGCAATAGAGTTCAAAAGCAAGGAGTTATTCTAACACTTTCTAAAAGACTCAGCTAGAATACTGTGTTCAATTGTGGGAACCACTCTTTAGGAATGATGCGAAGGCCATAGAAAGGGTATAAAAGAGATTTACTAGAATGGTACCAAGGATGAGGGAATTCAGTTATGTGGAGATACTGGAGAAGCTAAGATTATTCACCTTAGAGCAAAGAAGGTTAAGATGAGATTTGATAGAGGTGCTCAAAATCATGAATTGTTTTGATAAAGTAAACAAGGGGAAGCTGTTCCAATTGACATAACCAAAGGGCGCAGATTTAAGGTGATTGGCAAAAGAACCAGAGGCAATGTAAGGTAACATTCTTTTACACAGCAAGTTGTTACAATGTAGAATGCACCTTCTGAAAGGGTAGATTACAGGACGATGGGTAAAGACAAGGGAGTGGGATTAATTGGATAGTTCTGCCAAAGATCTGACAGATGCACAATGGTTCTCTTTACATGCAGTATTATTCTGTAATTCTATTCAATGAATTCTCAGAGTATCTGTCTCTGCCTTTGCCCCAGCCCATCTTCTGATGAAACCCTCATCCATACTTTGGTTAACTGTAGGCCCAATTATATCACTGCATTCCTGGATAACCACCCATTTTCCATCCTCCATATACCTGGGCTTATCAAAAACAACATATTCTAACTTGGACTAAGTACTGTTCACCCATCATCCCTGTGCTGACCTACATTGACTTCCAGTCGACCAATGCTTGAATTTAAAAATACTAATTTTTGTTTTCCAACCCCTCCCTATTCTCCAGACCTACAAATTTCGAGAACTCTGCATTCCTCCAACACTGGAGGATTTCTATTATATTACCATTGACAACTGTGCTTACTGCTGACTAGGTTCTAACCCCTGTAATTTCCCTGCCGCCTCTCTACCTCTCCTATTAGCTACTGCTTAAAACCTATCTTTCCGACCAAGCTTTTTGTCACCCATCCAAATGTCTCCTTGTTTTGTTTATGGTGTCTTGGAACATTTTCCTAGGTTAAAAGCACTATATAAATTTAAGTTGTTTTTATCAGTATAAGTGCCATTTTGGTTCAGTTGGTATCAAAAATACCTCTGAGTCCGAAGATTGTGGGTTAACGCCCCATTCTGAACATATTCTATGCCAAAAATTCAGTTGGAGGGAGCTCAGCAATGCTGCCCTTCAGCTGATTGGTTCAACTAATTAAACCAAGGATCTGAATGCCATCCCACCTACTTATAGAATAGAAAATTGCTGACGATAAAAAGATAGGTAAGAAAGCAAGTTGTGAAGAGGACATAAAGAGGCTGCAAAGGGATATAAATAGGTTAAGTGAGTGGCCAAAAATAATGTTGGAAAATGTGAGGAAATCCTCTTTGGTAGGGAGAATTGTGAAGTAGAATATTATTTAAATGGAGAGAGACTATAGAATCAAAGGGATGTGGGTGTCTTTGTAGATGAATCACAGAAAGGTAGCCTGCAGGTACAGCAAATAATTAGGAAGGGAAATAGAATGTTGCAAGGGGGTTGGAGTATAAAAGTATGGAAGTCTTGTTATAACTGTATAGGGTTGGTGAGACACTTGTAAAGCACTGGATCTTTAAATTTATTCACAACTGAGTTAGACAGATTTTTTGGCAAGGGAGTCAAGGCTTAAGGGGGGCAGACAGAAAAGTGGAGCTGAGACTACAACCAGATCAGCCATGATCTTATTGAATGGTGGAGCAGGCTCGAAGGGCCAAGTGGCCTACTCCTGCTCCTATATTCCCACTGTGTACGGTTTTGGTCTCCTTATTTAAGGAGGCATTGGAGGCAGTTCAAACAAGGTTCGCTAGGTTGATTCCTGTGATGAAGGGGCTGTCTTATGAGGAAGGGTTGAACAGATTGGGCCGACACTCATTGGAGTTTAGAGGAATGGGAGGTGATCTTACTGAAATATATAAGATTCTGAAGGGGCTTGACAGGGTAGATGCTGAGAGGATGTTTTCCCTCATGGGGGAATCTACAATTAATGGGCACAATTTCAGAATAAGGTGTCTCCCATTTAAAATAGAGATGAAGAGGATTTTTTTCTCTCAGATGATTGTGAATCTTTGGTTTTCTCTACCCCAGCAAACAATGGAGGTTGAATATTTTCAGGGGAATTAGACAGATTTTTGATCTACAGGGGTGTCAAAGATTCTGGGGAGCAAGCAGAAAGTGGAGTTGAGATCATGATCAAATCATTCATGAACTTATTGGATGACAGAGCAGGGGCAAAGGGCTGAATGGCCTACACCTGTTCCTATTTCTTATGTTTTTATTAAAAAAGTCGTGCATTTATAGAGTGCTTGCCATGACCACCAGATGTCTCGAAATGCTTTATACCCAAAGAAATACTTTTGAAGTGTAGTCATATTGTAATGTAGGAAATGCGGCAGCCAATTTGTGTGTTGAAAGCTCCCACAAACAGCAATGTGATAATGACTGATGATATGTTTTTTTTTTAATTTTGATTGAGAGGTAAATATTGGCCAAAACACCCTGCTCTTCTTTGAAATAGTGCCATGAATCTTTTACATCCACCCGAACAGACAGATGGTGCCTTGGTTTAAGGTCTCATCCAAAGGACAGCATCCCCGAGAGTGCAGCACTCCATTAGTACTGCACTGGAGTGTGAGCCTTGATTTCTGTGCTCAAGCCTTAGGGTGGGATTTGAACCCAAAGCCTTGTAACTCAGAGATGGGAATGCTACCAACTGAGCCTTGACTGTCACACTGAATCATAGACTGATAACAGCACAGAAGGAAACCATTTGATTCGTTGATTCTGTGCAGACTCTGCTAAAGCAATCCAACTAGACCCACTCACACACCTTTTTCGTGTAACCCTGCAAATTTTTTTTTGCTTCAATTACTTATCTAATTCCTTTTTGAAGGTCAAGATTGAATTTTCCTCCAGTAGTCTTTCAGGCAGTGCCTTCCAGATCATAACCACTTGCTGTGTAAAGAGGTTTTTCCTCATGCCATTTCTGGTTCTTTTCCCATTCACCTTAAATCAATGCCCTCTGGTTGTCCTCTACCAATGGGAACAGTTTCTCTTCTTCTACTCTGTCCAGACCCCTCATGATTTTGAACACCTCTATCAAACTTCCTCTCAACATTCTCTTCTCCAAGAACAATTCCAGCTTCTCCATGTAACTGAAGTCCCTCATTCTTGGAACCTTTCACATAAATCTGTTCTGCACCCTGTTATATGCCTTGAAACCCTTTCTAAAGCCTGTATCCAGAATTGGGCACAGTGCTCCAATTATGGCTGAAACAGTGTTTTATAAATGTCCATCATAACTTCCTTGCTTTTGTACTCTATTCCTCTATTCATAAAACCTAGGATCCCTTATGTTCTTTTTCCAACTACTATCTGAACGTACCCTGCCACCTTCAACGATTTGTGTACATATACCCTGGGTGTCTCTTGTTCTTGTACTCCCTTTAGAATTGTACCTTTTAGCTTATATTGTCTCTCCTCCTTCTTCCTACCAAAAATTCGCTGTGTTAAATTTCATATTCATGTGTTTGCCCATTCCACGAGCCTGTTTATGTTCTCTCAAAGTCTATCACTATCACTCTCATTCACTATCATTCTTGCTACACTTGGAAGTATTGTGGTATCTGCAAATTTTGAAATATGCCCTGTATACCCAAGTCCAAGTAATTAATATAAAATTAGTCAATAAAAGCTATGGTCCCAGCACCAATCCCTGTGGAACACCACTATATACTATCCTCCAGGACGAAAAACAACTGTTCACCAATGGTCTCTGTTTCTTGTCTTTTAGCTAAGTTTGTATCCATGCTGCCACTCTCCCTTTTATTCCATGGGTTTGAACTTTGCTGGCAAGCCTATTATGTGGCACTTTATCAAATGGCTTTTGAAAGCCCATATACACCACAAATCCATGTTGGCATCCCTTAATTAATCCACACTTGTCCAAGTGACTTAATTTTGTCCCAGATATTGTTTATAAAGTTTTCCAACTAGGTTAAACTAATAGGTTAGCTACCTTGTAGTTACAGGGTTTACCTTGCTGCCCCTTTTGAACAAGAGTGCAACAAATGCACCACCTTGTTATCGAAGGAGGATTGGAAGATATGGCCAGAACCTCCACAATATCCACCTTTACTTCTCTCAGCAAACTAGGGTGCATCCTAGCCAGACCTAGTGATTTATTTAAGTACAGAAAGCGTTTCCAGTCTCTCATCCAGTATCTCAGCTTCCTCCTCTTTTACTGTGACTTCAGCAGCATCCTCTTTGTTGGTAAAGACAGATGTAAAGTACTAATTTTGTACCTCGGCCATGCGTGACTGGATCTCCTTTTTGGTCCCTAATTGGCTCCAACCGTCCTGTTTATATGGCTATAGAAAATTTCTGGATTCCCTTTCATGTTAGCTGTCAGTCTCTTCCCATACTTTCTCTTTGCCCTGCATATTTCCCTTTGCACTTCCCCACTGAACTTTCTGTATTCAGCCTGGTTCTCACTTGTATTATCAATCTGAAATCTGTCATCCACTACCTTCTTCTGCTTCATCCTACTCCCTATCTCTTTCATCATCCAGGAAGATCTGGCTTTCTTTGTCCTACTTTTTCCATTCATGGAAATGTACCTTAACTGCACTTAAACCATCTTCACTTTATCGTCAGCCCTTTGTTCTGTTACATTTTTGCCTGCCAATCTTTGATTCCAGTCTACCCAGGCCAAATTAGTTGTCAACCCACTGAATTTGGCCCCCTCCAGTTAAGTATTTTTGCTGTACTCTTGCTTCTTTTCCTTTTCCATGACTAACCTAAACCATATAATTTTATGATCACTGTGCCCTAAGAATAGAACAGAACTCAATACTGGTTCGAGAGTGAGATGCACTCAAGTGATGTAGTTGATGAAAAAGATCCTGTGACATTACTTGAAGAAGATCAGTAGGCTTTTGTGGCGTTCTTGTTAATACTATACCCTTGAGCACCGCCACCAACAATAAAAGCAGTTTAACTGGCTATTCACTTTGTGCCTGTTTTGAGCAATATGGTTGTACCAAAATGGCTGCATTTGCCTACATAACCTTGACGGCAATGCCAAATGTTTAATTGTTTTTAGACATTTCTGTGGTACACAAATTCTATCTTTCAGAAACTAAAATAAATAAACCTACAAACTAATAACTAACCACAGGAAGATGAACAAATGTTTTAAAATATGATAATATTTCTACCAATAATTTCAAGTCTGTAGTTTTTAAATTAGTAAAATTAACATGGAAGCTGGGGTTATTGGGTACAGATTCATTTCTCAAGCTTGCTGTCAGCTGCTGAAAAAAATTGCAGAGGATGGACCATAACTAAAGAGGATTTGCTCCTGTATGAAGAGCCTTTGAAGTGCAAATGTATTGCTGATACAGTAATAGTTTAGTATCAATCTCAGATTCTTCTTCTTTTTGCAACTTTTATATCTACCTCATTTTAGCATGTTCATAATGAGGTTTTTGAGATAGGCAAAGAGGTTTTGTTACTTGTGTTTCAAATGTCTCCTTTCGATCCAAATCTGGCATAACCTGATGAAATGCATCAAGGTCAAGAAACTTGTGCGTTCATCCTTACTATGTTTATAATGAACGTTTCAGCATTTTGTCCACTGATCTCAGTGATTGATTGCTGATTGAAGAACAAGCTGCTTTAATTTAATCCAGGTTCCAAACATGAAACAAGGTGTTCATTACAAAAATTAGCAGAGATTTAACGAAGGATTCCTTCACCTAAATTTTCAATGCATTCTTTGAAATAAAAAGCCATCCTGTTGCTTTCATACCCTCACAATCTTCCCTTAAAGAATTGTGCAAAATAGTAGAAAGATTTGCAAGCTGATTTAGAGTTTGACAGATTAAGCAGTGAATGGAAGCATCCATAAATGCTCATTTAATGGCGGTAACAACCTTTATACTAATTGATAGGGTGCTTAGTCCTATGCTGCAGGAAGGTTTAATGAGCTCCCACCACTCATTAGCCTGCTGGATATCAACATGGAATTCAGAGATGGAAGATGAGCTGGATGGATTTCATACCCTGCATTTTTGGACTCATTTCCCAAGATTGGCGAGAGGTAGGCAAGGCACAGCTAAAGATTTAAACATGGGGAATATATCACTAACATGCATCTCACATGCCATCTTTTTATGGCAGTGGATATTGAGACATCCAAGTGTCTTGCCATGGAGAGGTGGGGCAGTTCATTAGCATGTTTAAATTGGGGTCCAGTTATCCTCTCCCCAAGTCTCACAAGTAAGCTTTCAGCCTCCCTACTCCCAATTGTTGATTTATCTCCCCTTCCCCTCCATATCACTGCCTCTCTCTCCCCTTCCCCTCACCATTACTGCCTCTCTTCCCCTCACATCATAGCTGCTCCCCTTTTCCCCACATCATTGTCTCTCCCCCTGTCACTCACCCAACATCATAGCCTTTTCTCCCCACAGCCTTCACAATATGGCTTCTCTCCCCTTCTCCCTCCACTAATATCATGGCCCTTCTCTTCACTGCACATCTCGGACTCTTTCACTCCTCCTCACACATCACTGCCTCTCCCCCTTCCACTTCCTGGCTTCTCCCCAACACTTTTACATCATGGCTTCTCTCACCCCCCTCTCCTCCCAACATCACAGCCTCTCCCCCACCCCTCCACATCATGGCGTCTTTATTTATGCTACAGACAATACCTTCCCCCAGCCCTCTTCATCTAAACTCATTAAGACAATATTTCTAAATGATTTTCAAATATGACTCTATTTTAGCATTTGAAAATTCACGTGACCCCAGATGCCAACAAAGACAAAACAGCAATAAGCAGTATAGTAACATTCAGTATATATTTATCAAAGTTCACATATTATAGATCAACATATAATAATACATCATAAACATGAAAATCTGTGTTTTTCAAATACTTTGTAAAATGTTATTATCTTATTCGCTCACCAGTCCATTACTTTATCTGAGCTGCTCCAGCTCATGAAAGAGGAATTCTCAGCCATGATCTAATCAAGGTAACTGAAATACACTAGCCATGACCAAATTTGGGCCACTGGGCTGTTAAAGAGAGACAGTCATGTGACAAACAACCCTTTGTGTGTTTAAGCACCTGTTTTCTATGCAGAACTGAACAAACAACTGAGAAACTGAAGGAACATATCCTTGAGTGGTTACCTTCCTTCTCTCTCTCTCCATCCAACTTGTAAGTTTTGAAACCTGTCTAGTAGTTTTGACTATCCAGGTATCGCAGACAGAGATTTTAAACAGAGAGCGCTCCTATCTCCAGAAGAACAGATAAGTCATCCATCTACAGCTTTAAACTGCCTCAACGCTTTAAGCAGCAGGAAAACAGAGTTTAGTCTGAAGCCAGCTGAGTCACCAACCTTCAAGAGATGCCCCTTTAATTTTACTTGATTCTGAATTACTTAACCTGTCCTTCCCACTTTGTAATATATTTGTGTGTATGTGAACTTGGATTGTGTGTGTGTGTGTGTGTGTGTGTTTAAATGTTGGAATATCTTAATAATTTTTCTTACACCGGGTTAAGTACAAAAAAAAAATCTTTTTTATTTTTCAAAACTGAAGAAAACCTGTCCGATCATGACTTTTATGATCACAGCACTTAGAGTTAAACGCTCATGGAATTAGCAAGCATATCCATTTACAAAAAAACCTGTTCTGGCCAAACAAGAGAAAAAGAGGGGAACAATTTGACCACTCCTTACCTGATTGTAAGAAAAGGAATTTTTTTAAAGATTCAATGATTCAATGATTTAACTAAAGTGGGGATTAGCTGAGGCATACAGACCAGGAAATCCTCAGTATGCATTCACTAAGCTGATCTTGGCTAAGACCAAAGTAGGTTAGTAAAGTTCGTCTCAGTGCCCCTGAGCTAGGGAGGGGAAAAGCAGTCAAAGTTCCTGATCCTTGTTGCTAGTAACTCTTGGTGAAAATGTGCATGGTGTAAATCAAGTGAGGTTATGATTGAGAATGGCTGTTATGCCTCAGTGGTTGAATAACCTACTAACTAATAACCTAATTTGATCACTTGGGTGAGTCACTGGAGGTTGATCAGCAAGGGGTCAAGTTCTTTGAGTGTTCTCATGGTGTTGGCTCTGCTAGATGCTGTCCCAGCTCTTGTTACAGCACAGAAGGAGATCATTTGGCCCATTGTGTCCCTGCCGGCTCTCTGCAAGAGCAGCTCAGCTAGTCGAACTCCCCCGCCCTTTTCCAGTAGCCTTGCAATTTTTTCTCTTTGGGTGATTATCCAATTCTCTTGTAAAAGCCACAATTAAATGTGCCACCACATTCTCAGGCAGTGCATTCCAATTCCTAACTACTTGCTGCGTAAACAAGCTTTTTTTCATATCATCTTTGGTTCTTTTGCCAATCACCTTAAATTGGTGTCCTCTGGTTCTCGACCTTTCCAACAATAGGAACAGTTTCTCTTTATCTACACTATCCAGAGCCCTGATAATTTTGAACACCTTTATCTGATCTCCTTTCAACCTTCTGTAAGGAGAACAGCCCCAGCTTCTCCAATCTATTCACATAACTGAAGTTCCTCATCACTGGAACCATTTTCATAAATCTTTTCTGCTTTCTCTCTAAAGCCTTCACGTTCTTCCTAAAGTGCAGTGCCCAGAATTAGACACAATACTGGAGCTAAGGCTGATCCAGAGTTTTATAATTTCCTTGCTTTTGTATTCTATGCATCTATTTATAAAGTGCAGGAACTCGAATGCTTTATTAACCACCCTCTCAATGTGAGCTGCCACCATCAACGATTTGTGTACATATACCATGTCTCGCTGTTCCTGCACCTCCTTTAGAATTGTACTTTTTATTTTATGTTGCCTCTCTTTCTTCCTGCCAAAAAGTATCACTTCACACTTCTCTGCATTAACTTTCATCTATCACAGCCTGGATTTTCTTGGAGTTGTGGAGATTCCACAGACATTCAAAATGATGGACAGGACATGGACCTAGAACTCCCACCCCATTTCCGACAGATCCCATTTTCACCGGCAGAGGAAAGGGAACGGAACATAATTCACACAGGCAGGAAACCCAAACTCAGCAGGGCCTTTTGAACTCAGTGCTGAATTCAAACACACTCCATTTTTGCTGTAGTAGTGACAGCCTTAACCCACAGTGTGGGAATTAGGAATTTTTAAAGAAGATGTAAATGCTTGTGAAGGATGGATAAGGTCTGTAGAACTGTCAAGCTGTGGAGCTATTTAAATCCTCAAACCTTTAAAAATAAAAAAAACAGCTTGCATGTGTCAGTGAGAGGTAAAAAAAACTGAAGCTGTGAAGTTATTTAAATCCCCAGCTTTTTAAAAAAAATTGGCTGTCTGTGTCAAAGAGTGTGAGAAAACAGCTGTTACGATCTCGGCGGAGACCAATAACATTTTTATTATTTTTTGAAATCCGAAATCCCAGGTATTTACTAAAAGAATGAAGACATGAGGTTCACCGTTTAAAACAAAATAATTTGACTACACAAAAATCAAAGAACATGAATAGTAATATTTACAGGATATCTTAAATTCTCAGTTACATTATATGGAGTGTTTTTTTTAATATCATGCAGGCTGTAACAGATATTTAGTCCTTTATTTTATTTCATCTCAACATGGCTCCTGAGGTCTGCCCATGGTAGATACTAGGTGAGTTGGCATGGAGGATGTAAGGGAAAATGCTGGTGGGTGGGTGGGCATGAGTTGGCATTAAGTTTGCATGGGGGCTATTAGGGGCCTGGGGATGTGTGGAGGGAATGTGTTGGCATGAGGTTGGCATTGGGGTTCTGAGGAGCCATGGGTTGTGTGGGATTACATTGGCATGGGGCTTGCAGGTGGCATGGCAAATGGGTGGGGGGGAGGATGGGTTTTGAGGGTTGAAGGCTGGAGGGCTTAATATTTATGACAAAGTCCCTGAGGACCGAGGTGAGCCTTGGCACTCAGCAGCCCCTGTGGCTACTTCTGATCTGCATTGGAGGTGTGGTGGGCCCATCTCTATTCCGCACCCCCCACCCCCCTCCCCACTCCCCACTGGAACAAAGATCTCATTATTTGGGGAAGTTTCTCCGAGGGTGCAGTGAATTGGAAAATTTCCTGACTCGCACTGCCCACCTTGGGAGCAAAAATTCAGGCCCATGAGTCTGTCCATTCCACCAGCCTGCCTATGTCCTCTTGAAGTCTATTACAGTTCACAATACTTCCAAATTTTTTGTCATCTGCAAATTTTGAAATTGTTGCTATACATGCTAATCTAGGTTATTAATATTTATCAAGGAAAGCTGTGGTCCACTGATCACTGGGGGACCCCACTGTATGCCATCCTTCAGTTTCTTGTTCCTAAAATGCTCCAGTGCTTATAAATCGATGTTTAATGGTGAAAGTGGATATATTTTTAATACAGCAGATTTGATGGTGCTCCATCAATAAACACTAGGCCTAACAGCAACAGCTGCATGAACCCTGCACTATAATTCCTTGGGACACTTAACCCACTGCAAAAGCAGGATTTGGGTTAAGTGGCTGGCTGCTGATTAAAATGGAATATATTATGGAATGTTGAGACTTTGGATTACAAAATGAACTTCCTACCAATGCACAGGAGGCAATGCTTTGAGTCTGGAACATGCTGCATCACCTCACTGGCCTGATGCCTTCCTTACTTGTATCTTTGTGTACAGATTTTCTGTCAGGTGGTGAAAGAAAGGGCTTGGGGAGGAGAATTCCAGCTTTATTAAAATGGAAACTTAAACCATATTTCCTGCTATTGCTTAGTATTTACAACCTGAGAGGTCTATGTTGGTGTTTATGCCTGACACGAGCCTCCTCCCATCTTAATTCATCTATCCTCTCAAAGTCGCTGTTAAGAACAAAACCTTCAGGAGAATACAATGGCATAGAGCTTGTCAAAAGCAAGCTTGAGAACAGTGCACCTTGGAGAGAGGGGAAGGTCAGTATAATTTGCTTTGGCTGACTCAAGGAGATTTCCTGGCTCCTGACTTGCACAAGAGATCTCAAGGGGCTGAGTCCTCATTGTGTGTTCTTATGAAAGCACTGTGTAACTAAAGTGTACAGGGACTTTGCAAAGTGTACGCAAGGATTTGTTTTTGCTGTCAGCTGAATGCTGCAACTGTGAGGCAAGTTTCAGGAGTACCTGTGCTGCTGGCAATCAGTTTCGGACCATTAACCAGCGTGAAGGAAACTCTGCCATCGTCACTGTAGCCCTAGAGAGCCAGTATGCAAGTTCTTGGCATTGTTGCATTTTGCTATGCAGCTGCTCAGTGAGCATAAACAAATGGTGCCACAGCAACTCATTTCTGCAACTTTGCCACTTCCAGCCACTTAAAAGCATCCTTGGAATTGAGGTATATTCTTTTAGGGGGGCTGAGGGTGGGGAGCAATGGCAAGGGGGGATCTGAGAGGAGAAATCCCAAATACTTAGCATTTTTGTGCTGAAAACCAAAGAAGAGTATTTGAAGTTCAAACAGAAATCAAAATAAATTTGACATGAGAAAGCAATTCTCGTCAGCATGCTATTTGTTAAGACCTTTTTTTGAATGCAGTGTTGCTGTGGTACTTTTCCACTTTGGACCCTATGGCAGTGGGTGTGATAGGTGGCATGTGTAGACAATATGGCATGATTGGCTTCGCGACAGCGGGAAGGTAGGTTGCAATCGTCTGCTCAGCTTGCGATGGCGGGCTGCATTTCCTGCCAAAGGTCGTCGGGGAGCTCATTGCAATACATTACCAAGTCACTAAAAGGCCATCCTGCCTGGTTCTTGGACCCCCACCGGATCGTCTGTATGTTTACGTCCGAGGGCAACTGTTGTCAGGGGGCAGACAGCCTTGGAGGCGACTTGTCAGCGGGGGGGCAGAGGGACAAATGCTGCCTTGGTGTTGGATCCCGTGCACAGTAGGCAAGGGATGTGGCCACACAGTCGGGACACCTGTATAAACTGACCATTCCTCCATAACTGAGACAGTTCAGGCGCAGCCACAGTGATATGATTGGGGTCGGGGTCCTAGACTGCCCGTCCACGCAAGCAATGTGGAGGCACCAAAGTGCTATCAAGCGCTCCAAACCTTATTCCCCCCCAGCCGCCTCCCGGCACAGACTGCAAGTCCTCGACCACTTTACTGGAACGCAAAGCAGTTGGACTGCACATGTTGTACAATCTCCTCGCCAACACTGGCCATGTAGCCGTCACTACTGTAGGTGCTAACAGCCCCTTACAATCTCAGCATCCCGGTTAGGAGCAGTCTCCCTCATGTCACAGGCTGACAGGACAGCCATGCAGTGGACATATCTGTGGCTATCCGAGGGGTAGCCAGCACTCTCTGGGAAGCGTTAAGGGGCAGTCGCACAGGGCCAAGAAAGGTGCTAAGTACACTCATGCTAACCACGTCCCTCTCTCTTTCAGGCCACAGGAAGTCCACATCAGGAGCATGGAGCCTGGTGACCTAGCTGTATGCCTGATGGCCTACAGAGAGCGGAGAAGACGGAAGAGAGAACGACTGAGGCTCCTGGCTGCGCATAGGCAGGAGTAGCAACCTCAGGGAGAAGGGGCTGCTGGGGCTTCCGGACATGCTGCCCAGGAGTGACAGCAAGCCATGGCTGGTTGGCGCCTAGTGACACCCAGTGTCTATAGACGCTGCCTGTCATTCCTGCAGATGACTGAGAACCAGTGTCACCGATGACTGTGCCTGTCTAGCGACATGGTCACTCACATCTGCGACTTACTGCAGGACTTGGCATCAAGGGGGCATGGAGGGTATCCACTGCCAGTGGCTGTGATAGTGACCCTGGCGCTCAATTTTTATTCCAGTGACTCTTTTCAGGGGTCCACAGGTGACCTCTGTAGGATTACACAATCTGCCACCCACAAATTCATCCATGAGATCACGGATGCCATCTTCTCGAGGACACACAGCTTGTGAATTTTACCTTGGACCGTGACAACCAGGATGCAACGGCCATTGGATTCTCCTGGATCTTGAGATTCCCACAGGTGCAGGGTGCGAATGACTGCACCCATCTGGCACCCGGGTCTCCCTCACTACACACGGTGGACTACATCAACCACAAGTGATTCCCTCACTGAATGTGCAGCTGGCATGCGACTGCCAGAAACGCATCCCGCAGGCGTGCGCACAGTTTCCAGGGAGTGTGCATGATGCCTACATCCTGAGTCACTTGCAGATCCCTGCAGTCCTCCAGGGCCCACATTAGCTGCAGGGTTGGCTCCTTGGGAACGAGGGCTACCCGCAGAAGCTGCGGCTGATGACACCCTTGCAGCAGCCTCAGACTTCGGCAGAGTAACGCTATAATGAGGCTCATGCTGCAGCTCGCAACTTGGTAGAACAGGCCATTGGGATGCTGAAGGTGAGGTTTTGGTGTCTGGACTGATCTGATGGAGCCCTGCAATTCAGTCCACAGAGGGTGTCACACATCATCGTCATCTGCTAAGCCCTTTACAACCTGGTGCTGCCACGGATAGATGAGCTGGCTGAGGAGGAGATGGAGGAGCTGCATGACTCCTTCTCGATGAGGAGGACGTCAATAGGGATGAGGCTGAGGAGGTCCTCAGAGGCGACGATGATGGGCTATATGAGGCAGGCATGCTTGGGAGGCTCTCATAGCTGCTAGATTTGTGGAGGATGATGATGACATGCAGTGAGGTGACCCCATAGATCCTCACATTGCATCTGTGAACATTTGACTCCAGTCTGGCTAATGGAGGCACGAATAACCTATGTGAGAATGCTCCTGTCATGGAGATGAAGTGGAGTCCCTAATAATCGTTCGATTGCAGGAGGATGATGGCAGCGTGCAGTGAGGACACTCCATCCATCTTCACATGGCCTCTGAGAATGTCTGACTCCTGTCTGGCCGAGGGCAGCTCGCTTGCGCTTCATGACCAGGGTCACATCTTAGAGACGCAGCCAGGAAACTTTAGAAGTTCTGATTCTTTGTCTGCCTTCAGCACCTGAGCCCTTCAGGAGCTGGAGCACAGCATCAGTGGTCACTGATTCTGAAGAGATGGGGACAGCGCCTCTTTTAAGGTGCTGTGAGTGCATCGAAAGAATGAGAGAATTCTGTGGCGCCTGCCCACTACATCCTGGCAGCAATGATCAGCACTGCCGAGGTGCAGGCATCAGCAATGTTTTGTGAGCCTGAACCAATACTTTGGTCTGAAGGCTGCACAGAGCACAGGGAAGAGGCCCTGGACTGAGACAACTGCCTTTATCTTGTGCAGAACTGTTTCACATCTGAGTGACAAGAACACTGCTCATCAGAATAAGGAGCCATAGGCAAGGAGATGTTCTTGGGAGATTATTGACAATAGTGAATAGTATGTACAAGTGATTAATACCCATGTCCAGGCTGTGCGACTCATTCTCCTTAACTTTCCTAACCCTGCAGCTACGTCTTGCTGCTCCCCAGACATCCACAGCAGAGGTGGAGGCTGACTGTGTGCCCTGTCTATGATGACTTTGGCAGGTGTCCTCTGGCGGGCCGAGACTTGGAGAGCCCCAGCCTGCTTTCGCGGTCGTGCTCTGTGGCAGCGGCACCCTCCTCGGCCTGTAGAGCAGGAGTTCCTGAGGTCACAGGAAGAGGGGAGTTGGATTGGCTGGACAGTCTTGGAGTCACCTGGATAGATGGGCCCAGAGTGTGTACCTGCAGATGATCCTCCCAATGGGTGCCCAGGGGCCCCAGGTTGACTCCTTGAGGAACAGAGGTAGCTGGAATGAGATCGAGCTGCTCAGCACCGCTATCACATACACACTATTGGAGGCCAACTGTGGCATCAGGAGTTGCAGTGGAGGAGCGAAGTCCTGGACCAAGGTATCCATGGCGGCCACCATCCAACCAGTGTTGACCTTGGTGCATTGGCATGCCGGCGCTGTCATCAGCTCGAAGGTGGACGGACTCCTCCATCGTGCCTTTCAATCTGAAGAGTGCAGCGGACATCCCTTTCTGATGTTGCCGAGCTTGCCTTTGTAGCTCCAGCAACCATGACATGACCGAGTCCAGAGGCTCGTCATCTGACTCGGACTTGGCAAGGTTCTGGCCTCCAGCAGTCCTCTGAGTGCCGGACACCTGGGAAGTCCCTGCTGCTGTTTGCTGTGGATCAGAAAGTGCATTGTGCACACCAGATTGTGATCATGGGGCTATTCTAAAGCTAGCTCCCACTGAGGTGTGTATCTCTGTGCTGGTGGAGGGTGTGGGTGAGCGCTGTGATGGGACTTCTGGGAGGGTGCCTCCAGATTCCCCTCCGGAGGTTTCTTCAGGGCTTGATTGGCGGTCCTGGATCGTGGACGCTGTCGACTGTTTGGCAGATGTGCCTGCGAGAGCAAGGAGAGATAATTAGTGCATTGCAGTGGCTTGTGAAACAGGACACATCACTGATGTCATGGTTGCCTGATGGATATTACACTGCTGGATCCTCACTCGGTAGAGCAGCGCTGACCTCACTCTCAGCACAGGACCGGTCCAGAACGTGGCCGGCCAGCTGGATGGTTCTGTTTTCAAAATCTGTGAGAATCTTAATTTCGGGCATTCTGCTACCGGCCTGCGACCTCTTCCTCTTGTTGTGTGCTAGTTTGTCCTGCATGGATGCTGTCCTCTTCTGAAGGGCGTTGACGCTGACCACCACTGCCACCACCTCCTAAGATTGATTGGTCACCTTTATGAGGCAGCCTTTCGGTAAAGCTGAGCAATTTAAAAATCCCAGGACCTCCATGGGCCTCCATGGCATCCCACAGTCGCTTGGGGGACCTGTCGTTGAAGCGAGGGGCTGCGATCTTTTTTCCTTTGCTGGCTATGTCTTCCATGCAGCTATAGTGAGCTGGAAACAATGAATGCTGCGCTTGTGGCTGGACTTTAACATGGTGCCTGGCATGATGTAGCGATGGGTTGATGGCCAGCAGGCGAATGTCAGCCCACCCGCCATGGAAATGGCGTGTTTCCTGGGAGTGCATAAATAATGAGGTGGGATTGGGACAATACAGCATGAAAACCTGCTATTGTGGCTGGAGGGTATCAGCTACCGCACTTCATGCAAATCTGGGACAACTCCACCCAAAGTTTCCCTTTTCAGGTGGATGATATGTCTATGTCTCTACAAATGAGCTTGAGGAATTCTAAATTTTATAGGATTTCCAATGGTGTAGGATAACTGTGCAACATTGTAAGGAGATACACATCAGCTGAGTGAGACAGTGTCATATTAGATTCAGTTTTTGGCAGTAAGCCTCAGGTAAGATGTATTAACTCTGGAAGAATTGCAATATAGATTCACCAGAATGAAACTTGGGAGAGGGTTAATTTATGGGTACAGTTTGCATAAACTTGGTTTGTACCCTCTGAGTTAAGATGGTTGAAGGATGATCTACATGAACACAAGGAATAGGAGCAGGAGCAGACCATATGACCCATCGAGCCTGCTCTGCCATTTAATACAATCATGGCTAATCTTGGGCTTCAACTCCATTTTCCTGCCAGCTCCCCATATCTTAATTCCCTGAGAGACCAACAATCTGTCAATGCCAGCCTTAAATGTATTCAACGATGGAGCATCCACAACCCTCAAGGGTAGAGAATTCCAAGGATTCAAAGCCCTTTGACTGAAATAATTTGCCCTCATCTCAGTTGTAAATGATTGGTTCCTTATCCTGAGATTGTACCCTTGTGTCATAGACTCCTCAACCAGTGGAAACAATCTCTCAGGGTCTACCCTATCAAGCCCCTTCCAAACTTTGTAGGTTTCAATGTGATCGCCTGTCATTCTTCTAAACTCCGGAGAATGTAAGCCTACTTTTCTTAGCTTCTCATCATAGGACAACCCCATATGCACAAGATCTAATCTCGGCCTTTAAAATGATGAAGGGATTCAGTTGAGTAGACATAGAGGAGTTATTTCCTCTGATGGGAAAATTCAGAGCAAGAGAGGGCATAATCTCAAAATTACCATTAGGCGATTCAGGAGTGAAAGAAGAAATTTATTTTTCACCCAAAGATTAGGGGTAACTTGGATCTCTTCCCCAAAAGCCTGTGGATTCTGGGTCATTTGAAATTTTCAAGACTGAAGTTGATAGATTTTTGTTAGGGAAAGATATCAAGGATACAGAGCAAAAGTGGGCAAATTAAGTTGGTGTACCGAACAGCCATGATCTAACAGAATGCAGAACAGGTCCCAGGAGCTGAAGGGCTCCTGTACCTATGTTGTAGAACATTACTCTACCCTAAGATATTCTACCACTTTGGCCTATAATCCAAGTATGCTATTCCAACAGATAGAGCATTCAGCTCACAGCAAAAACAAACCCTTGTGCATACTTTGCAAAGTCTCTGTACACTTTAGTTATATTGGAGAACATACAATGAGGATTCAGCTCCGAGAGACAAGACAGGAGTTTAGAGCTCTCCCTGACTCTGCTGAAACAAATTATGCTGATCTTCCCCTCACCATAAGATGAGTTGGTCTCAACTTGCTTTTGACAGCCATCATACCATTGTACTCAAATGCATGTTTAACATTACTGTAGCTTTGAGTAAGCATTTCCAATTTAGCATTTTTTTTTTACCAAGCCCAATAGTAATGGTGAGCAAACTCTAGCAGTCACAACACCGGACCTGAACAGAAATATTGTACCCCATGGTTTGAAAAGCAAGACTGCTAGGATTTGTTCCACTGTATGTTGTACAGAATATTAGACAGAAAACAATCTTCTGGTCTGGCCTGTCCCCCACAATTGTGATATCTTGAATATCACAATATATACATTTTCCACCGCACCCCAAACTATATGATCACCGAGAAGAGGTACATAACCAGTAAGAACTGAGCGATGTATATATATATATATAGTATATCTTGCAGCAGTGAACACTCCTTTACAGGAGTTCCCACCAGTCTTCCCTAAATTATGATCGTTTTTGAGATCACAAGATGCACATGAATGGCAGTATGTGGCTCAGTTGGCTAAGGATGCAAGTACTAATTCACAATCAAAACCCACAGTCCAAGAAAAAACTCAGCAGGTCATTCTGTTTTATTTGCTAATGATTATAAGGAGGCCTCTGGCCTGTTTTGTACTGGAATTGATGATTTAGGGTTTGTGTAATAAATCTACACTTAAATAGACTTTCTGACTGAAAAGAAGAGGCAGTGATGTTAACGTGATCTTGGTGTCTGCAGGCGTTTCCTCAGGGGAGCAATATCTTAGAGTTACTGTTGTGAGTATTGAAGTAAATTCTCATCGGAGCTGATATAATGTGACGTTCAGCACCAGTGCTGAAAATAATGGGGCACTGAAGCCTGCTCAGTGGCCAGCACACACCATAAACTGGTAGGAAAAGGCTGAGAACCCCTAACAAAACAGTGCGCATGGTTCGTCAAGCCCACATTTTTGATACTTAGAAGTATCAAGATATGTGGAACAAAGGCTGAAAAATGGAATTGAGGATAGATCTAATTGAATGGCCTACTCCCATTCCTGTTTTCCAAGATGTTAATAGGCCAGAAGTCTGTAATGTGGTTGGAGCAGCTGAACTGAATTGCAGACATTCAGCACCCATATGAAAAGCATCCTTCCCTTCCTTTCTTCAGTTTGGAGAAGATATTTTCTTCCACCTATTTCAGTATTAACTTGCTATTTCACTGCATGCCTTCTGGCCAAACTAACATATTGTTGGTTTCTGAAAGCAGAACTGCATCGACAATCTGTGCTTGCTTCCCCAGAGATATATAATTTTGCTCTGCCTATATGGGCGCTATGTGTGTCTCTGTGGGCAATCATTTGTTTTAGTGGTTTGTGAAGATGCAGGATGAGCAGTAGTAACGGCATACCAAACTTTAAGTGATTACTTCGCATCTGCCTTAATGCTAGCACCATTGTTTATTGGGCCAAACCTCAATGCTGGAGTTCCCCAGGGTAGTATCCTAGGCCCAATAATCTTCAGCTGTTTCATCATTGACCTTCTTTCCATCATAAGGTCAGAAGGGGGGATGTTTGCTGATGATTGCACAATGCTCAGCACCATTCATAACTCCTCAGAATGTGCCTACATGCAGCAAGACCTGGACAACATTCAGGCTTGGGCTGATAAGGAGCAGGTAACATTCACACTACACAAGTGCCAGGCAATAACCATCTCCAACAAGAGAGTATCTAACCATCTCCCATTGACATTCAATGGCATTCCCATCGCTTAATCCCCCACCATCAACATCCTGGGGTTAGCATTGACCAGAAACTTAACTGGACCAGCCAGATAAATTCTGGGGACTGGAACAGTACGTCAGAGGATGGAAATTCTGCTGTGAGTAAATCACCCCCTGACTCCCCAAAGCCTGACAACCATCTAACAAGGCATAAGTCAGGACTGTGATGGAATACCCTCCACTTGCGTAGTTAAGTGCAGCTCTAAAAACACTCAAGAAGCTGTACACTGCCCTGGTCAAAGCATCCTGTTTGATTGGCACCACCTTAAACATTCACTGTTTCCACCATCGACAAGATGCACTGCAGCAGCTCACCAAGGCTCCTTTGATAGTACCTTCCAAACCTGTGACCTCCACCACCGAGAAGGACAGGGGACGCAGATGCACAGGAGCACCACAACCTGCAAATTCCCCTCCAAGTCACGTACCATCCTGACTTGGAACTATATCGCCACTGCTCCTTCACTGTGGCTGGGTCAAAATCGTGGAACTCCCTCCCAAACCGCACTGTGGGTGTATCTTCACTATGTGGACTGCAGCGGTTCAAGAAGATGGCTTACCAACACCTTCTCAAAAGCAAGCAGGGCAACAAATAATGGCCTTGCCAGTGATTCTCACGTCCCATGAATGAATAAAAAACAATACATTATCACCACAAGCAGTGTGACAGGACCACCTGGGAGACAAATAGGGTTTGTAGCACTAGGGCAGATGATATGAAATCTAGGGACAGAATTTTCTGCCTGTCGGGCAGGCGATGCAGGAGCGGGGTGTGGGCAGGCACGGACCTGATCGCGCGGCTGAGGACTGGCGGAGGGCTGGCCCAGTTGGCCATCATTAGCAGGTTTGAGCAGGAGGCCCTCGATCTGGAGAGGTGTCATGCGCCCAGGTCCACCGGTGTCGGTGAGGCTGGGGTGCCACGGGCAGGTATGCTTGCCCAGCAGTGAGGTCACCATTAGTGTCCCAGCAGCCATGGCATTGCTGAATGTTCAGTGATTGAAGTTTGCAACATGGCTTGACCATTGCTTATGGAAGGATGAGCGCATAATGATCGGGGGACAGGGACGCACAGTGACATTGTCTCTGTGTTAACTAATCAAATGTCCTTGTTCTTCCTTTCAGCATCAGTGGATCAGGGCTGGAAGGAGGAGGAACAGGGGCCCCCTCTCACACCTGACAGCCCTGAAGTCTCTGACCCACCAGCGTCACACCATCTCTGCCAGGCAGGCACCAGCGCAGATACCAGCACCTCGGTGGGAATTAGGTCACCAGCTAGTGTCCCAGAACATAGCGGTGAGGGCACTTCACAGTCACTGGAGAAGCTGGCGGAGACAGAGGGTGCTCATGGCGCCAGCAATCAGAGGACTGCAGGGGACCAGGCATATGCTCAGTCAGTAGCTGATGATGTGCCTCTGGAGTCGTCCATGAGACAGCAAACGCTGGAAGTCCAACAGGGTTTGCGGGAGGATCTGGCAGAGATACATGAGGCTATTCTTGGCTTGGTGTCAGTGGTGGAGGAGTCTATGCGGACCATCGCCGATGCAGTGAGCCTCATTGCGGAGCACCATGTGTGCTCCATGGAGAGAGTGGTAACTCTCGTGGAGAGACTCCTCCAGGAGACCAATCAGGGCTTCCTGGGAAGTGCTTAGACCAGCAAGCCCTCACATCGGCATTGACCTCAACTGCTCAGTGCCAGTGTGGGGGATGGTGTGGGCACCAGGTTTCCCAGCCCAGTGCCCATCCGTCTACAGTGAGCAGGGAGGTCCGAAGTGACCTCACGTCTGCGCAGCAGCTGTCTGTTGTCTCTGCGGGCTCCTCTCAGGGCACTCCGGATGAGGGCAGCAGTTCCTCCGCCCCTCTGCCAGTGACCATTGCATTCAGTGAGGCTGCGACGTCTGGGGAGATGCCAGCTGTGGAATTGGCAGCTCCCTCCCAGGCGGGGCCAGCACAGGCTCCACGGTCGGAGGACGGCCACCAAGTCATCGAGGCCAACAGGACAGCACAGTGAACAGGCTGTCTCAGATGCCAGTGCCAGCGAGATAACAGCACCTGGAGAGTGCAGCATGCAACCACTATCAGCGACACATGATCTGGCGGGGTACTGGAGTGCAGCCCCTGAGCAGTCCAGGCATCAGAAGCGCATCTTGAGAAGACTGATGGTTCTTTCCACCACAGCCCTTGTGGAGGCATGTCTCCTATTGTACTGCTGCTCAGCTTCTGTTCTTGGATGGCGGAGTGGTGTCTTGAGCCAGCTTCTGAGGGGATAACCCTTGTCACCCAGCAGGCACCCACCCAGACAGTTAGCAAAGATCTCAGGGCCTATCATGTGACAGATATCTGCACCTTAGACATATTGAGGTAGCTGAGTCACCGCCTGTATACCCTGGCAGCAGGATAGTGGCATCTTCTGCGGCCCCTTCCGCCTTAGACTTTCTACTAGCCCTATGCCCCTTGTGCCAGTGCCTCTCCTCCCAAAGGTGGCTCCACTGGAAGCTGAATGTGAACTCCTGGCCTCCTCTCTTTCTCCTCAGAAGAGGTGCCTCCAGTGGAGAGCACAACTCCCATTCCCAGGCTAAGGGAAGGCTTCCTGAAACCTGCAGGCCCCAAAAAGGATCTTCACTGTATGCTGACCTGAAGATTGTGAGCCTTGTCCAAGCAGCTGGTATGAGTTTTGAAGTATCGCAGCTCACACAGGCAAGTGTCAGTAACTTTCCAAATTAAATATCTGATTGTGCGGATTCGCGACCCCAGTGAGCCTTCTTATCCCGCCCGTGGATGAGGCTTATACCAATGTGTCCTCCCGCTTACCTGTTGCTCCCATGCGACGACCTGAAGATCGCACGGGCTCAAAAAATTGCCATGAATTGGTGCCTCAAGGGCCTTAATTAATGGCGGGCATGGATCAGAGATTATTGCGCACCCGCCCACTGAAATATGGTGCGCGGTGACGTTGGGATGTTCGCCCAATGTCATCGTGCGTCATTTTACACGTTGACGTGCGGGGGCAGGCCCTGCACGCCAATGGGAAAATTCTGCCCTCGGTAACTAACCTCTGTCTATTGTTATTGTGTTCACTTTTGACCCTCATACATTGCAGGGAAGATTGAGGCTGTGGAGAAGGTAGAGAGGAAAGAAATGTTTGGCCGAGATTGTATTTGTATAAAATAAGTGAACAGGGAGCACGGTTACATTTTAGGAAGTATGTCTTTTTCCAGAAAGTGATCACTGTTCAAAATTGATCATCTGGTAAATATGGAATTCTTGCAGTCCTTCAAATGGGAGCTGGACAAGTTCTCGAGAGAGTTGAGTTTTTCCATTTGTAAACATTTAGTTCCAGCAGAGCTTGGAATTGCTGGGAGCTTGCCTGATTGTCATAGAAGGACAGAGAGGAATGTACCCTAAATTAACCACAGGCTTTTATCAGTCTTTGGCATAAGATGATTGTACTGGTGTAGGTTGGTGGTTGTGTAGCTGAAACGACTGGCGGTTATAATGGCAAGACGCTGGACATGTTCACAGGGCATTCTCATATCTGCAGTTGGGAGGGTGGTGCTAGCTAATTTGAAATGAATAGGCTATTGCCACTATTAAAAAAGTGAACAGAAGGATTTCATATGAACATGTGAACATGCTCTTTTTCCACCATTATTGCCAATGATAATTTCTGCTCTGAGCCGCATCATTCAAAGAACACCTACAGGTACAACAAAAAAAAATCCAAGTTCTTAAAGAACCTAGAGAGGTAACTGCCTAGTTGTTCACTGCATAGCAGCGTGTGCTACTAAAAGAACTGTAGGTTTTATTTTCCACATTTGCATCTATTTTTAACTGTCTTTTAATTTATGTGAGTGAGAGAGATTGAGATCAGGTGAATTTTTGCAAAAACAGCCTCCCACTGCAATGACTGTGATGCCAATCTATTTAATTATCTGAATTCCAACCTTATGAAAGAAAAGATACCCTAAGCCAATGCTATGGAAATGAAAAGGCCACAACATTAAAAGATGTCAAAACAAATGCAAGAAACAGATTCTACATTAGTCACTTTTTATGCTTATTATGCAGTTAATATACACGTATCAAGATTGACTTGCACATTTTTCATGTTATTTTCCACTATGGAGAAGGTCTCAATAGCATTCATATCACAATTCAGTTCAAGGTTAAGAGTTGAAAAAATGCTCTAATTAGAGACCTGACAGGATATTGATGTCTAGTAATGTGTCTGTTGGCTATGACCTATGCTATGAAGCAGACAGTAAACATTCGAAATATATTTTTACATTTAAGAACACAATTTGAGAAAGACCTTAAAAAAATTTATGGTTGGTAAATTGTGTGCAGTACATCCAAAATATTTGATGGGGACAAGGATCCCCTCTGACAATGCAAATTTGTTAAATTGCACCCTCCCATTCTGTGCTCATAAATTATGTTAGAATTCTGAGGTGTATAAGATTATTATGTTTTATGTTTATACCTTTGCTTTATAAAATTACCAAATCTTGGGACTGTAGCTTTAAATGTATGGTAGATGAAAGGGTCCATGTGACCTTTGCTGGAATCTGCCTGGCGGTAAGTCTGGATGGTTTACTTGTTAGAGGTCAGAGGAAGACCCAGATTGTTTTATTGAGAGGGAGGTGCAAGGTGGAGACATGTGGAGACAATGACAGCAGTTTCTGAGTCCACAATGAGTGGACTTTGAGTCTCCCAAAGTCTCAGGAAGGTGTTATAGATATTAAATTCTAAATATTTGCACTGTAACTATCCCTTTGCTTCTAAGATTAATGGAAATTGAAATCAAGGATAACTAATTAACATTTATAATTAGAAGCAAAGCTACTGTGTTTCCCATTGCCATGGGGAAGAGTTTAGAGGAAGCCATTTTGAGATCAAATTACAGGTTTCCCTTTAAACCCAGGAATATCATTGACGAAGGGAAGTTGTCATTTTGTTTTGTGCAGTCTACCGCCAACTGAGAAGTAGAGAACACGAGACTGAACTAGTCAGGCCTGCACCTTAAGTAGAGAAAATGCTGACCACACAGGTGGGAACTCACATTCAGGTTGAATACCGAGATTGTGAAGCGTTAAAAGAGGCATGAAGACTTGCCTAGCTTGAAGCTAGAGGAAAAAGCCTACAGTGTAATCCTCACAGTGAGGGTTAGTTCTGGGATGAGAGGTTACCTGGTTGGGAAAGTAAAAAGGAAGCAACCCAATAGAAGCTGGGAGTACCTGTGAACTGTTTGCAGTAAGAAACGTAATTCCGTGGAGAGTGCAATGCATGATGAGTAAAAAGGAACCATTTATTTCTATAGTTTAAAGCATAAGTTGCCTACAAAAGAAAACAGTGCTTAGTCAATAGTGTTTTTTGTCATTTGATACGTCAAGGTTTAAAACATGAAACCTTGACATATTCTTTCAGCTGTTGACTGGAAATTTGAATTTCTCTTTAAGAGTTATTGGTCTCAAGGGAGATCATAACAATGAGCAAAAGAGCTCAGAAAGATGTTGGGGGTGTAAAATTTTACCTTGTTTCTGAAATCACCCAAAGAGGCAACAGATGCAGAGGAAAACTATGGGAATGAAACAAATGTGTTTATGGCTGCAATGATTCTTCCGCAATTTAATAGTTTTCCATTTTTGTTGAAAGATACATTGTCTTCAATTAAAGGCTGTTCTAGTAATATTTTGTTGGCGCCATGAAAGAAAACTTCTGGCTGTTGTTTCAGCAGCCAGAGTACTTTAAACAACCATTTTTATTTCAGTTCCTGAAATTTGAATGATACCAATGAAAGGAGCTTCCCCTGGAGGACCAGAGGATTGTCTGATGTATTAGGATGAGGCTAATTTCAGGTTCTCCTGTGGCCAGCCTCTTCTGGCACATCAGCATACTTGTCACCTTGGTTTATATCCAAAAACTGGCACCACTAAATTTATTAACTCGGCTCCCTTCCTCTACTCCCCACAGTTCAGATAAATTAAACGACTGATGAAATCCTTATTTTTTGAAGTCAAAAAATGATAGATAATAGAATAACCTCCAATTGATGAGATACGCTTTTATTTCCCTAATATTGATGATTTCAGTGTCAGCTTGAAAGACCCTGCCTTCCTATCATTCTGTTATCTGACTTTGTAAGAAGCTAAATCCAGCTTACAATTAAAATGAAAATAAAGCAAACTGGTTTTTATATTGCTCTACTTAGCTATAGTTTTGATTACTCATCTGGAATGTTAGCACTCTACATGTGTAGCTGCTCCTCGAAGATTCTTGGGCTGTCAAGAATACCCAAAACCATATTTTGTAATTTACAGATTTAGCAGTCAAATTTTATATACATAAAAAACCTGTAGCTAGCAATCATACTGATTTGAATAAAGAACACAGAATACACAGAATTGTGCATGCAATAAATGTTTGCTATGGTTTGGTTGATATCAATATTGCAACAAATAGAAACAAGAGCACGATGTACTATTGTGGCATAAATGGATACTGAAGGGATGCCTTACAAGTTAAAAAGCACAGTGACAAGAGATGGATATAATGAGGATGTTCAATTAAAGTAGAAGTCTGGGATAAAGTTCACACATATCTGGGACGTTTTCATAAACTAGAGATCATTGCGGGGACAACTAATTGATTCATTGCAAAAACAAAGTATCCTAATTACAAAAGTGATGACACTTCAAAAGTGGTTAATTGGCTCTGAAGCCTTTTGGACATCCTGAGGTCCTGAGAGGTGCTATAAAAAGCAAGTCTTTCTATGTTTCTCCCTATTGTTTGCCTTACAATGCCTTTGATAACTTGCTGCAGGTTTATGTGATGTCACCAGAAATAAAAAGGATGTTACTTAAATTAGGACTGCTGCTGGTTTCAGGAGGAAGTGCGTCCAGAAGCATTTTTGATTGTGTATGAATGGTGCAATGTCAGCTCGGTGACACAACAATTTTTTTCCCATTTGCTTTTGGGATTTTACAAACCATGAGGGAAAAATTTCAACATTAGGCAGCATCATTGATGCTGCATTATTCATTTGTTTCAAACTAAATATTACAAATAGATTTATTGTTGGATTATAATCGCATGGACAAAATAAAAACAAGATTTGAAGTTTTATGGAAAAGTGATCGTAATGAGAACTTCACCTCATTAGTTTTCCAGAGAAATGTAAAATGGGGTTATCTTGTTATCACTATCCATTGTAAGGACTGGCTGCAGTTATTAGTTGTGAGCGAATGACCCTTTTCCCTATTTTTGTCATTTTTTTATTTTGGGAAGGGAGTTGTCTTGGAAGGAGCTGCTCATTCCAATCATGAACGAGTCAAACCTAGATTGGGGGGGGATACTGTAGTGAGTTCTGCAATCGTACATTTGTAATTTGCAAATGTCAAGTTAACTATATTGGAATGTTGGACTCAGTAACTATTCTGAGCCAATCCCATTAGATTTCATTAGCATTGGTAGTCCACAGAAGAATGTTTATTAAGTCAACATAAAGAGAAAGAATTAAAATGTGTTGAATGTCGATCCCACTTTCTAACAGCTTATCAACGTAGGTGCAGAAGTCGAGCTGCCCTGTTTAACTATAAAATCATAGGTATGTAAACCAAGGTTAGCTGAAGTATTGTGCTTCTCCACTTCAGACATCTGTCTCTATTACCCACTGTGTATATTATTATCATCATTACCTCATTAAAAAGATAGAGACTCTTCTGGCTTCTTAGTGGAAGTGTGACAGGAAATGATCAATATATATTGTAACAAGTCTGCTCCATCTCACAGGAGGCTCCTGCTTTTGAATGCTGCTTTTATGCCCCATTAAGTGTCATTTTATACCTTAATTTCTGATTCTGCTAGTAGCTTATTTGCTGTTGTGTAAACCAATTAAAAGCACAGCAGAAAGACTATAAAATAATTAATTGAATGTATTTTCTTTTCTAAGAAGAATCAGAACATTGTGTTTATAATTAAATGAAAAATTTAGCGTCTTGTGTCTAAATGCTTGGCGTCACCCACCATTTAATAAAATTGAACTTATTGTCACTAATTCTCTTATAATTTGTATCCAGACGTGACGGGAATGCAAGATTCTGAGTTAGAAGTTTGTGGGTTCCAGGTCCCACTCCAAGGACTTGAGCACTTAATCTAGGCTGAAGCTTCAGTGCAGTAGTGAGAGAGTGCTGCATTGTTGGAAGTGCAGCCTTTTGGATGTCTGCCATCTCTGTTAGATGTAAAAGATTCCATGTCACTATTTTCAAGAAGAGTTGAGGAGTTCATTCTGGCATCCTGAACAATTTTTTCCCTGACAACCAGACCTCCTCATCATCTTCCGTTATCAACAGGATGCCTTGGAGCTTGAAAGGCGCCATGCACCTCGGTCAACCGGCCATGGTGAGGTTGGGGTGTCAGATGAAGTAAGAGTGCTGTGCACTGAGGTGAGAATTTTGGCTAATCCATTCTAGTGTACTCTCTTCATTGATGTGAGCTTCGAACCCGGAGTCCCTATTGATAATCGAAAGACGAGGGCACCATGATGCAGATCTCCGTTGTCTCACCAGGGTGCCAGGCGTGCGTCGTGACAGTGTGATGACCTTAACTGATGACATAAGACATAGGAGCAGAAATTAGGCCATTCGGCCCATCGAGTCTGCCCCACCATTCAATCATGGCTGATAAGTTTCCCAACCCCATTCTCCCGCCTTCTCCCCATAACCTTTGATCCCCTTAACAATCAAGAACCTATCTACCTCGGTCTTAAATACACTCAATGACCTGGCCTCCACATCCTTCTGTGGCAATGAATTCCATAGATTCACCACTGTCTGGCTAAAGAAGTTTCTCCTCATCTCTGTTCTAAAAGGTCTTCCCTTTACTCTGAGGCTGTGCCCTTGGGTCCTAGTCTCTCCTGCTAATGGAAACATCTTCCCCACATCCACTCTATCCAGGCCTTTCAGTATTCTGTAAGTTTCAATCAGATCCCCCCTCATCCTTCTAAACTCCATCGAGTATAGACCCAGAGTCCTCAAACATTCCTCATATGTTAAGCCTTTCATTCCTGGAATCATTCTCGTGAACTTCCTCTGGACCCTTTCCAGGGCCAGCACATCCTTCCTGAGATACGGGGCCCAAAATTGCTCACAATATTCTAAATGTGGTCTGACCAGAGCCTTATAAAGCCTCAGCAGCACATCTCTGCTTTTATATTCTAGTCCTCTTGAAATAAATGCCAACATTGCATTTGTCTTCCTAACTACTGACTTAACCTGCAAGTTAACCTTTAGAGAATCCTGGACTAGGACTCCCAAGTCCCTTTGCACTCCAGATTTCTGAATTCTCTCCCCATTTAGAAAATAGTCTATGTCTCTATTCTTCCTACCAAAGTGCATGACCTCACACTTCCCCACGTTGTATTCCATCTGCCACTTCTTTGCCCATTCTCCTAACCTGTCCAAATCCTTCTGCAGCTTCCCCGCCTCCTCAATACTACCTGTCCCTCCACCTATCTTTGTTTCATCTGCAAACTTAGCCAGGATGCCCTCAGTTCCTTCATCTAGATCATTAATGTATAAAGTGAAAAGTTGTGGTCCCAACACTGACCCCTGCGGAACTCCACTAGTCACTGGCTGCCATCCTGAGAAGGACTCCTTTATCCCCACTCTCTGCCTCCTGCCAGACAGCCAATCTTCTATCCATGCTAGCACCTTGCCACTAACACCATTCTTCTTCTCCCTTTTAAGTTCTCTGCCAGTGACTGTGATCTGATGAGGCTGCAGCGACTGGGGAGATGCCAGCCATGCCCCGGCCATTCCAGGCCGGGACCAGCACGGGCTCCGCTGGCCAGAGGATGATCGCCAAGGTCATCAAGGGCAACAAGACAGAAGAGTCAGCAGGCTGTCTCCAATTCTGAAGCCAGTGAGGGGGGAACACCCAGACGTAACACCTGTAATCATAAGTTTAAAGCACCTTAAGCACAAGAGGACCTGGTCACGGGTGATATTTTGTGCCCCCATTTAGCATTTCATTTTTTAATGGTGTGACTACCATTACCGGGTATTGTTCAGTTCAAGAATCTGAGTTCCAACATTAAATGTCATTTTATTTGTGTTATTGGCCTGAGTATGCTTCATTTGTTTTGTAGGTGCAGGGTAGGCCAGTATTTAATGCTGGATGTGGGTATCTTGAAACTTTATTGCACAGACACTGAGTGTATCTTGGGCGCCAAGGAAAGGGTCCTATCTGGGATCCAGGATGGAGGCGGCAACCCTGGCATGAGGTGATAGTTCTTATTTGGTAGCCTAGCTGAAGGAGCATTGGATCAATACGTCCCTGGTATCCCTGCCTCCCTGGAGGTTACTGAGGTCTGGTTCCACGCCCTCAGCATTACCCTCACCGTGCCCATCTTTGGATTCACTACTGGACTCATCATTGATGTCTGTGGAGCTGCATCAACATCCTCTTCCTCCAGTGGGTTGCCTCTTGTCAGTGCCAGATTTTGGAGAGCGCAGCATGCAACCACTATCAGTGACACCGCTCTGGGGAGTATTGCAATGCGTCCCCTGAATGGTCCAGGCATCAGAAGTGCATCTTGAGAAGACCAATGGTCCTCTCTATCACTGCCCTTGTGGAGGCGTGGCTCCTGTCATACTGCTGCTCCGCCTCTGTTCTTGGGTGGCGGAGAGGCGCCATGAGCCACCTTTTCAAACAATAGCCCTTGTCACCCAGCAGCCATCCATCCAGTTGAGCTGGAGCACTGAAGAGCCTTGACACCTGGAAGTGTCTTAGGATGTAAACGTCTTGTGAGCTGTCTGGGTACCTTGCACATACTTGCAGAATTGGCATCTTGTGATCACACACTATCTGCACATTCATGGAGTGCAATCCTTTCCTGTTGGTGAAGGCACCCAGCTCACCCGTTGGCGCCTTGATGGCCACATGTGTGCAGTTGGTGGCACATTGGATGCGGGGGAATGCTGCAAAGCCTGGGCTCACTCAGCCTAGCTGGCCTCGTCCATGCGGAAATGAATGAGAGTCAACGCATGCCTGAACAGAGTTTCTGTCACCAGCTTGATGCAACTGTGGACAGCTAATTGGGAGACTCACGTGGATCCCCACTGAGCCCTGAAAAGAGCTGTAGGCATAGAATTTGAGGGCCACTGTGACCTACAGAGCCATTGGCATGGGGTGTCCACCCACACAGTCGGGGCTGATCTCAGGCCTGATCATCTGACAAATGGAGTTCAGGGTCTCCCTGGAGAGGCAGTGCCTCCTTCGGCATTTCACCTTGGACACTGAGGTAGCTGCATCATCGCCTGTACACCCTGGTGGCAGGATAGTATTGTCTTCTGTGGCCCCTTCTGCCTTGGACTGCCAGCTGGCCCTGCGCTCCTTGTGCCCTGCGGCTCTCCTCCCACAGGTCCCTCCCCTGGAAACTGCATTGGATACCTGACCTCCCCTCCCTTCTGCCCATCTGTTGCTCCTCAGAGGAGGTGCCTCCAGCAGAGATCACAATTCCGTTACTAGGTTACGGGAAAGCTGTCTAATACCTGGAAGGGCCCACATGCTCTGAATCCTCAGGGGGCCTGGAAAACACCAATGAGCCCTGGAATGAAGCCTAGGAATGCTCAGAATGAAGCTCAGAACCGAGATGAAGCTGTCCAGTTCAAATAAGCAACCAGCAGAACACTATTTCCAAAACTCCTCATTACTCACATGACAATGCTGCTGACCCTTCTTATCCCGCTCGTGGATGAGCTTTTGCAAATTGTAGGCTGCCCACTTGCCCGTTTTGCCCATGTGATGGGTGAGAAATCGCACGGGCAACTTAAAATCACTTACAGTTGGGGTGTCAAGAGCCTTAACTGGCCTTTCCATTAATGGCAGGCACGGCTCCGACTCCTGTGCGTGCCTGCCGAGCGAAATATCACGCGAGTGTGTGTTGAAATCGGGAGGCTCCCCCAACATCAACACGCGTCATTTTACGTTCGTTTGGGTCAGGCACACGCCCGCCTGACGAGATCAAAATTCTGCCCATTAACTCTTGTTTCTCTCTGCAGAGGTAGCGCTTGATCTGCTGAGTATTTCCAGCCTCTTCTGTTTTTAACCCAAATTTCTAGCAGCTGTAGCATTTTTGCTTCATTTTACTTACAAAGCTGTTTATTCTTAAATCAGAATGATTTGGTTCATGGCAACTCAATAATTTGAATATTTATTTTGCTGTTTGACACTGAGATTTTACTGGACTTTTATCAGAGTTTTGAGAAATTCTGTTCTATTCCTATTATTATTAAGCTGTCTGGTTTATTGTGACTGAATAAGTAACCTTTGTATAACATTGAAATGATAGAGTTTCCCAGGATATTAAACAGCTTTTTGGGGCTCACATTCCATGTTCCTCCCATTTTCCTATGAAGACTGCAAACTCATGACCTGGATCTACTCCCTAAATGGGTTTGAACATCTTCATACCATGACCTACAGTAACTACCTAGATCGTTATGATAAAATGGAGTTATAGGCTGATAACTTCCGATCTCCCGGGGGGGGGCGGAGTGTGTGGTTTGGGGGCAGCGGTGGGTCATACCCAGAGGGGTCCCCGAGAAAATGCACTGGGGGATTACCTAGAAGTTCCCACAAAAGGACTGCATGGGAATTGCCTAGCAAGTTCAAACTTCCGATGGGCAATTACCTGCACTGGGAACCATACAAATTCCGATTTAAATTAGACTTTTCAGCAGAATAGTTACTCAGGAAGAGTTAGAAGAATTAAAACTACTTCTAACTCCTGGGTAACTGTAGTACTGACCACCCCCCCCCCCCCCACAACCTTCCACTGGACCTCTCAACTACACCCCCCACCCCTCTGACTGCAACCTAACTACCCTCCACATCCCACAACTACTCTCCCACCGCCATCTACCCTCCCAACCCCCCAACCTCTCTGCGACTTCCCTTCTGATCCTCTGACTACCCTTCCGATTACTCCCTCAACCCCCCCCCCCCACAACAATCCTACCCACTTACATTCTCCCTGGCTTCTCGAAGTTGCTCGGACCTTTAAACTTACCTGCTTAATGGCAGCTAGTGCCATAAAAAGAGGATGTGGCTTCCTTTCATCCAACTCTGCTACACTCGATTGAAGGCCTTGGGAACCCACTTCCCTGCACTTTTCTGAGGAGGCCAAAGTCGTAAGATTGGATGTAAAATGTGTAGCTGCATTCCAGTGTAAGTAAAAAGGAGCGGAGTGGCAGTAGGACTCATTGCCATTCCTCAGATGTTCTGGCCTATATTCAGCAGTACCCCAATTAATAGTAATTCTTTGCAATGTGTAATAGTTTAAGGCTGCAAGTAACTAGATGGGTATGTATCTACATTGTGTGTTCATCTTTTCAAATAGAAGATGACCATGACATCAACTAGAATTCATAGTCGACATTAGATAACCTATTAACACATCAGGAACAAGTCAGAGCCTACTACAAAATTACTGCTGAAACCAAACTGACCAAATGTTAAAAGTACAATCCAGAGAATGTAATGTATTTGAGTTTCAAACTGATCCTCCAGCTCTCTAATCTGTGTCCTTTGTATCCCACCCAATTCACTGTTGTTGGATAAAAGTTATAACTGTTTGTGACATCTTACTTATGGCTTTGTTAATTTCCCAAGTAGCATTTTGTCAATCCTAAATTGAGTTATAAAGAAAGCAATCCACTTCCCATTTCTCTTCACCTACACTGGTAGTAAACTGTGTTCGGTCAAAAGACAGATTTTGCTTTTCCAAAATGTGGCAGAAGGATAATATTTATCATTAATAGTAACAGGGTAGTTGATTGAACTTTTCTATTAGCAGGGCTATGATTGCATGGATTGATGACTTGAAACAAGCATGAAGGCAGAATAATTGGCAGCACTAGTTTTAAGATAGGTAGTGAAATGCTCAAGTAGAAGCCAGGCCAGTGGACAGGAAAAAAGGAAAAATAAGGGAAAGGCATCCATATCCTAAAATGAAAGGAGTGTGAAAGATTTTGAAAGGTTCTTTTCCTCAGCCTGATTGGATCTCTTGCAGTATGAGGACGGCCACAGGGGAATCCTTTCAGAAGACAGTTGTAACAATAACAGCAGTGAGTAGGACAGTAATGAAGCAAGATTTTCCTTCTGGGATTTCTTGGACTGAACTCATCATTGAAGTGAAATTGTATGAGGCATCCAAACATAAAGTACTTTTGACTGACAAAAAAGACTACTGAACAGTTGATCCCCGAAAAAGTCACAGCATCATCAGTATCCAATTGGGAGGGGAGGTAATGAAATGCATCTTGCACTGGTGTTGTCTCATGAATGCTCTCTCACATTTTGCCCATTTGCAGCATATAACTTCCAACACATTTAGTGCTAACATTAAGTCAGCTGTCACACTTTTAAGAAGGACGCCATGCAGAGTGTGATTGCCACCATCTTCTGTGGGCGTTCTCCCAGTCTCCAGTAATTTTTTCAGGATTTCAGTAATCTTTTGGAATAAATACTGGGTAGTTTTGCTTAGAGATCAATTAAAAAGAAAGCCGACTTCTCGCTCCAGTATTTTATGATCTTATGTTTCTAATACCTTTTCTTTGGCATATTATATGTGTGACACAAAAAGGTCTATAGCATTTTGGGTTATTTAATGGAGCATAGTGTAGAAAAACGAAAAGATAATGATAAATTTGCAATAGTTAAACCTCAGTTGCAGTACTATGTGCAATTTTGGTCCCTATGTTATCAAAAAGACGTCAAAACCAGAGAGAAAATACGATGTACATTGTGGAAATACTTTAGGTACTTGGATTATTTCTGCTGAAGCAGAGGAGGTAAAAGAAAATTTAACTGAGATTTGAAGAGTTTTGATACAGTAATTAGAAAAATGAGTCATTTTGTTCAAAGTTAACCATCCATCCAGTCCCATTCACTCTCCCTAAAGGGTATTTCCGAGGGCAGAGGCACGCCCTCTTTAAAAGTACTTCTGTCCTACCCTCTTCTGCTAACCCTGCCTTCATTTATGTTCTCCTCAAAGAAGCTTGCTTTCATAATTCAACTTTTTAAACAAGAAATGAATTTAGAATGAAGAAAATAAATACCTGTTTCTTACTCTTGCAAATGTTGTGCGTATGTGTATGTGTGCACGTGCATCAGCCTGTCCATCTCTCTTATGCCAGGATTTTGCCAGCCTTCTGGAGACAGGCTGGGAGGCAGGAAAGATGGTTAAATAGGGTGGAAGGCATTGGGAGGGAACCCCAACATCTTCCCCATTGTCACAGGATATTTCCCAAAGGCTGGAAAGGAAGCGCTTGGGTGCCTGCTGGCCAGAGATGGGTGGCCAATTAATCCAATTAACAGGTCAATTGCCAGCCATTTTACATCCCCGCTAGCATTTTACCAGAGTCGAGAGGGCCCTGCTGCATGGGGAGACTGCCAGAGGCATCCTGCGGGCAGGGAAGTGGGGGATTTCCTTTCTGGCCGCTTACCCCACATTGCCACTGGAGGGGTTACCCCTCCAATTGCCATGGCCTGCCTGTCTGGCCCGGCACAGAAGTAAAAGTTCTAACTTATTTGTGAGGACACCTCAAGATGGAAGTACCCTCTCCTTCCACTTGCAGCCTCAGCAATGACCACCTCTACTGATGGCGCTGCCAAGGTTGCAGAGCTGCGGGCCCTCTGATTGGGCTGGCAGCTCAGAAAGGCAGACTGCCGACCTTAATTGGGTAGCTATTTGGCCCCGATGCCGTGAGCCACGGTATGTCAGGTTTTAGAAATTAGAATCTCCAGTTGTAAATTTAAGGAATCTTTGAGCCAAACCTGCTGAAAACTAAATATTACTCAATATAGATGACTGGTAAAATGTACCTTGTGAATTTAGGTAAGTAGCACATGCTCAGTCTATACAAGCCACATTTAGTTCACAGTGTTGCAGCTCTGGGCAAAATATTAACTCCAATCCCTGACATTTTAGACAATCTGATGGCTTCAAGTAAAAACTTTAATGAAGGCATTCTAAGACACAAAAGAGAATGAAATGTTTGGATACCATTCTGTTAATATGATGTACGTCATTTTGGTTATTTCCTTAAATTGTTAATTAGAAATTTCTGTAACCAAGGAAAAACAAATGAAAAAATAACAGAAAACATTTTCAGAAAATTCAAGGAATCCTGTGTAGCCACATTGCACAATCAGAGCGACAAGTTTATCTGGGCATTCTTCATTATAAATGTGTGCAAAAGAAATCATGAAGGCAAAAGTTAAAACAAAAAATCAGGCAAGTGCATATAGTACATAATAAAGATCCTTCCATTGAAAACTTCTATGTCAGTTTTTTCATTGGATAATGTAAAGTTAAAATGTCAAAACTTGCCTGGGAATTCAAATGTTAAATGGTAACACTCACCTGTATGATAATCCACTGGATGATGCTTATTATCTTTCCCCTGCAAATTGCTCAAAATATTTTCTAAAAATAGTGACCAATTTTTGTAAATGAAGACTTTATTTTCAAAGTAAGATTTTAAATAAAATGAACAGACCACAAGTTTCATAATAATGTAATCACATTTACTCTTTGTGTCTTTTAATTGCTTCATTAAACTTTGATGGCCTCTCGCTCTCCAAAGAGCATGGACCTGGGTTTTAATTCTTGTTCAAAGCTGTAGCTAACTTTTTAATATTCTTTCAGTGATGTGGGCGTTGCTGGCTAGGTCAGCATGTATTGCCCATTCCTAATTGCCCTTGAGGGGGTGTTGATGAGCTGCCTTCTTGAACTGCTGCAGTCCTTGCGGTGTACAGGGCTGCTAGCAAGTGCAAATGACTTTGTGTACATGAGCATGTGCAGTGTCTCCAGTTTGTTAGGATGCATCATTTAGTCAGCTGAAAGATTGTAGTATTTTTCTACTGCTTCAAGGAATTTGTGCTTTGAAGTAGACCTGGAGACAAATTTCAATAGATTTATTCAGATAATGATTATATAGAGTGTCTTTTAAAGGAAAATGAATGGTTGGGCTTGATTTCCAATTCGGGATTGGGAACCCGACACCTCGTTAATTTCCAGGCCGCATCTGCGTTGCCCGCTGATTCCACCTTCAAATGTAAATCTTAATTAGACTGGATGCAAGCTCTTAGTGGTGCTGAGCATAATCAGGAGGCACAAGTTGCCTGGAGAACACGAGGACCAGTGGTGGCGTAGTGGTATTGTCACTGGACTAGTAGGATCATGCTTTGGCTTTGAATCCTGTCATGGCACATGGTGGAATTTGAATTTATTAAAATACCTCGGATTAAAAGTCTAATGACGACCATGAAACCATGTTGATTGTTGTTAAAATTCCATCCTATTCACCGATCCCCTTTAGGGAAGGAAATCTGTTATCCTTACCTGGTCTGGCCTACCGCTAACAACAAGTTAATAAGGAATGAAACCAGATGGATCACCCAGCATCAACCTAGGCACTGGAAACGACCCTGCAATGACCTCCTTACTAACATCTGGGGGCTTGTGCCAAAATTGGGAGAGCTGTCAGATTTAACATCTGCAGTCCTGCCATAGACTGCAGTCAATGCAATTAAAGACTGCCACAGTCCTGCTAACAGCCTGACATAGTCATGCTCACGGAATCATACTTTACAGACAATGTCCCAGACACTACCATCACTGCCCCACCGGAAGGACAGACCCAGCAGAGGTGGCAACACAGTGGTATACAGACAGGAAGGAGTTGCCCTGGAAGGCCTCAACATCGACTCCAGACCAGGACTTCTCATGGCACCAGGTCAAACATGGGCAAGAAAACCTCCTGCTGATTACCATGTACTGCCCCCGTTCAGCTGATGAATCAGTACTTCTCCATGTTGAACACCACTTGGGAGAAGCACTGAGGGTGGCAAGGGCGTAAAAGGTACTCTGGGTGGGGGACTTCAATGTCCATCACCAAAAGTAGCTTGGTAGCACCACTACTGGCCGAGCTGGCTGAGTCCTAAAGGACATACCTGCTAGACTGGGTCTATGGCAGATGGTGAAGGAATCAACAAGAGGGAAAAACATACTTGTCCTCATCCTCACCAAACTGCCTGCCGGAGATGCAACTGTCCATGACATTATCGGTAGGCGTGACCACTGCACAGTCCTTGTGGAGACGAACTCCTGTCTTCACATTGAGGCTACCCTCCATTGTGTTATGTGGCACTGTGCTAATTGGGATAGATTTCAAACAGATCTAGCAACTCAAGATTGGGCAACCGTGAAGCACTATGGGCCATCAGCAGCAGCAGAATTGTATTCAACCACAATCTATAACCTCATGGCCCGGCATATCCCCCACTCTACCATTACCACCAAGCCAAGGATCAACCTTGGTTCAATGAAGAGTGCAGGAGGGCATGCTAGGAGCAGCACCAGGCATACCTAAAAATGAGGTGTCAACCTGGTGAGGCTACAACAAAGGACTACTTGGCATGCCAAACAGCATAAGCAGCAAGTGTTAAACAGAGCTAAGCGACTCCACAACCAACAGATCAGATTTAAGCTCTTCAGTCCTGCCACATCCAGTCGTCAGTGGTGGTGGACAATTAAACAACTCATTGGAGGAGGAGGCTCCACAAATATCCCCATTCTCAATGATGGGGAGCCCAGCATATTGATGCAAAAGATAAGGTTGAAGTGTTTGCAAAAATCTTCAACTAGAAGTGCTGAGTGGATGATCCATTTTGGCATCCTCTCAATGTCCCCAGCATCAGATGCCAGCCATCAGCCGATTCTATTCACTGCACGTGATATCAAGAAAGGGCTGAAGGTATCGGATACTGCAAAGGCTATGGGCCCTGACAATATTCCAGCAATAGTACCGAAGACTTGTGCCCCAGAACTTGCTGTGCCACTAGCAAGCTGCTCCAGTACAGCTACAACACTGGCATCTACCCAGCAATGTGGAAAATTGCTCAAGTATGTTCTGTACACAAACATCCGGACAAGTCCAACCCAGCCAATTACTGCCCCATCTGTCTACTCTTGATCATCAGTAAAGTGATGGACGGGGTCATCAACAGTGCTATTAAGCGGCACTTGCTTAGCAATAACTTGCTCACTGATGCTCAGCTTGTGTTCTGCAAGGACCACTAAGCTCCTGACCTCATTGCAGCCTTGGTTCAAACATGGGCTAAAGAGCTGAACTCCAGAGGTGATTTGAGAGTGAGTGCCCTTGACATCAACGCAGTGCTTGACTGAGTGTGGCATCAGGGAACCTGAGCAAAACTGATGTAAATGGGAATCAGGAGGAAAACTCTTCACTGGTTGGAGTCATACCGAGCACAAAGAAAGATCATTGTGATTGTTGGAGGTCAATCGTCCCAGTTCCAGGACATCACTGCAGGAGTTCTTCAGGGCAGTTTCCTCGGCCTAACCATCTTCAGCTACTTTAGCAAAGACTTTCCTCCCATCATGTCGGAAGTGGGGATGTTTGCTGATGATGGCACAACGTTCAGCACAATTCGCAACACCTCAGATACTGAAGCAGTCCACGTCCAAATGCAGCAAGACCTGGACAATATCGAGGCTTGGGCTGACAAGTGGCAAGTAACATTCGTGCCACACAAGTGCCAGGCAATGACAACTCCAACAAGAGAGAATCTAACTATTGCCCTTTGACATTCAGTGGCATTACCACCTCTGAATATCCCACTATACACACCGGCGGGGGGGGTTAACATTGACCAGAAACTGAACGGGACTAGCCATGTAAATACTGTGGCTACGGGAGCAGGTCAGAGGCTAGGAATCCTGTGGTGAGTAACTCATCCCGTGACTCTCCAAAGACTGTCCACCATCTACAAGGCACAATTCAGGACTGTGATGGAATTCTCTCCACTTGCTTGGATGAGTGCAGCTCCAACAACACTCAGGAAGATTGACACTATACAGGACAAGGCATCCCACTTGACTGGCATTTCATCCACAAACATTCACTCTCTCCGCCACTGACATGGGGCAGAATATTACAATCAGTGTGTGGGCGTGCACCCAACATGCCCGAGCATAAAGTGACGCGGCATGCATCCCGACGTCATCACGCACTTATGCGATATTTCGTTCGGTGGGCATGCAGCTGACTCTGGCGCGCACCCGCTGATCATTAAAAGGCTATTAAGGCTATTAACAAGCTAATTAAATTCAAATCTACACTGCCCATCCAACCTTACAGTTGGCAGGCAGGCGTAAAGGCCAAGTGGCCTTTACATTTTTTAGGAAACCTCATCCACGAGTGGGATGAGGTTTCCAAAAGCAAATAAACATTAAATAGAAATTTTATTTTGGAATTAATAACATGCCCTACCTCATGCGACAGAATCACATCAGGGGACATGTTTTATTAAATTTTCACTGTCTTGATTAATTTTTTAAAAAACGCTTCAATCTCCCTGAGGCAGCTCCGTGCCTCAGGGAGATTGAAGTGCTCTTTCGCATGCATGTGCGAACTACGCGCTAGGCCCGGCTCTCCCTCCTCCCCACCGACCGCACAGGCAATGCTCAGTGCTGCCGCTTGCGATCTACGCAGTGCAGCCTTAATTGGTTCACCCGCATGAAATCGCGCTGGGAAGCTGATCGCGGTTGGCTTCTTGACCGCCTCCGCCCACTCCCACCGAGCACCCCGCTAAGGGTAAAGTCCTGCCCATGGTGGCGACAGTGTGTACCATCTACAAGATGCCTTGCAGGCATTACCAAGACTTCTTTGACAGCACCTTCAAAACCCATGGCTGCTACTATCTAGACGGACAAGGGCAACAGACACACGGGAACACCACTACCTGGAAGTTCCTCTTCAAGTCACTCACCATTCTGACTTGGAAATATATCGCCGTTCCTCACTGTCACTGGGTCAAAATCCTGGAACTCCCTTCCTATCAGCACTGTGGGGGTACTTGCACAACTTGGACTGCATCGGTTTAAGAAGGCAGCTCACTACCATCTTCTCAAGGCCAATTAGGGATGGTCAATAAATGCTGGCCTAGCCAGCAATGTCACATCCCATGTATGAATAAGAAAAGAAAAAAAATAGCAGCCATGATGGGGCATGCCACTGCTTTACAGAGCAGGCAGATCCTCAGAAGGCCAGCAGCCTCACCATGCACAAAAGCAGACACATGGCCAAATGAGTGGTAACACACGTGATCCAGCACAAGATCTCCAGTTGCTGAGATTTTTCACTATATAAAAAAAATTTCACTTCTCCCTACATTGAGCCCAACAGCTGTGCACTAATGTGCACCAGAAGATTCCGGTTCGCTGATTTCCAAATTGCATTCTCCCACCACTCCACACAACCCCTTCCACTCGTGGCTCATTCACCAGCTCCTCAAGGAGATTAACAGGCTGTTGATTGGAAGTGAGCAGATTCTCACACCCTCCCCCACTCTCACTTTAAAAATTGGACTGGTCCAGATCCAGCGACGCCTTCAGCGAATGTGATTTTCATATTGCGCCCGCACCCATTCCTGATACTAGCAATTGAAAATCCAGCCACCGTGTGTACAAGAGAGAATCTGAGAAAACAAATGACAGGTTACATTGAGTAAACACTTGTTTTAACCTTTATTTTATGCTCTAGAAACTGAAGAATGTGTAGGAATCTGAAAGTGTCACTCCTCAACATAATTTTAGTTTGTTTTGAAAAAAAAACAGAACTTGAATTTTGAAGCAAACAAAATTCCTCCCTCGGTTGTGTAATGTAGGAACATAGAAGCAGGAGTAGGCCATTTGGCCCTTCAAATCTATTCATGGCTGATCCACAGCTTAGGACTCTGGAGGTAGAAGGGGTATTAGTGACCACCAGGCAGTCCAAGAAAATGAGGCAGGTAGTGCAGGAATTCCCTGCGGTGCTGCTCATAAATTAATTTTCCGTTTTTGAAGCTGGTGAGAGTGCTGATTCCTCAGACGAGTGCAGTGAGAGCCAAGTTTGTGGCACCAATTTGTAGGCTGCACAAGTGTGGTCTCAGCTCCACTTTCCTGTCTGCCCCCTATAACCCATTAACCCCATAACCCTGTAAACATTTCAATTATAGATCTCCTTTACATAATTGGGAATGCAAACTGTGAGATCTCCAACTCCAACCTAGAAGGAGCCAGACACAGTTCACCGCTGTGGTCACCTTCACAGCTGATGGCAGTATGCTCCTTACCCTGCTCCGAGGTTGTGGCTGCAGATGCAGCAAGTAGCAGATTTCAGTGAAGGCATCCTTATTGAAGTATAGACATCTCAATCATTGTTACTCACAGTGATTCAGATTGAAGAATTGTTCCTTAACACCCTGGGCAAATGTGGCCTCCTGGGTGGGAGTCCTTTTCCCTTTCCAGCTGCTCCTCCCTTTTCCAACAGTTTGCCCTACTCTGTGTGATCTCTGTTCTTTCTACAAGTCATGCTGTATTCCAAGGAGAATGCTTACAAGTACACTCTTGTCTGGGAGCAAGTGGTTTATGCAGAAACCTTGAAATCAGCAAGAAGCCCTTCAGCACCATTCCACGAAGACTTTCAAATTTGAAAGATCTATGGAAAGCACGAAGGACTTGTTGATTGTGGTAGAATAAATAAAACTGCAGTTAACCTGTAATTAGTTGATGATTGTTTTCATAGCACTGGTGGGGCCCCTGCTACTTAATGTGTGCTAAGCTGTGTGAGGTAAAGAGTAATGTGAAGCTCCAAATTGACACTTCCAGCATCTGTATCAAATCAGCTTTGCTTACTGAATGACCCTCATAATCTGCCTGTTCTGCATACTTCTGGTGGATGTTAGCTGTGCATGAGCCAATGCCCTCACCAAGATGATGTCCAGTGCAACTTGTGACAGAGATGTGTGCCTGCATGCTGGATGCCATTTTGGTCCCCAAATGGTACTCGTAAGCCTCCAAACAAAAGAAGCCACTGAGCCCAAATTCACACCCAAGGTTTTTACATGTGCGAGAAGTCTAGAATTCAATATTGAAGTAAAGAGGAGAAAAGCAGGCAAAAATAGAACAGAAAAGATAAAAATAATCTTCTCCTCATGATTTCTTTAATGCCAAGCTACCAATGTACGGTCTTCAAACCACTTGTTCAGGGCCTGGAATCTGACATATTATTACAAAAGCATAATAATTTTCATAATATTATTCTGGTTTATTGTAAAGTAGGTTTATGGGTGTGAGTGGAGATGGTTCTGTCTGTATGATTTAATTACATTTGGACTCAGGTAAGACTGCAAGCTTGAAATTATCAAAAGAAGTTAGGTGTAGCAATGTACTTGAAATGCTAATGAGTAAACAATAGTGTGGTCTTAGCATGTAAGGTCTGAAGGAAATTTGCATTTTTAGATTAGTGAAGGGGTTGTTTGGATTTCAAAGGGATGTTAGGATGTATACAACTAGCCGGATAAACAAGGCTAAGCAGTGTGCTTACTTTTCCCAAAGGTTACTGACAATATTGGCAACATGAAAGGTTTTTTATATTATGGGAAAGGTAAAGTTCCAAAGACATCTGGAACAATGGAATTTACATATTAAAGAGAGAGGAACATACATAAAAAAAATGAAAGGCTGTGTTGGGGGGCCATGTAATATCTAGAAGGAGTGTGTGAAACTGCCTTCAGGAAGCTTCAAGCTATGTTTGCAAAAGTCTGCTGTATCCAGTAACTAAAGTTGGAGAAAGCCTTTTGGAATTTCATTGTCAAGTGGGTACTGTGGTGACTTGTTGGGTTTTTAAAAAATTTAAAACCTATTTTGGACTGTTGCCTTAAAGGGTGTGTGTAAATTAGAGTCAGGTTAATTAGGAATTTTAGGATTTGTTATAGCTTTAATTCTTATGTATGTGCTTGAATCTTTTCTTTTGTTAATAAATATTTTAATTTAATTTTTAAAATCTCTAAAGGTCTTAGTGGATTCATTACTTCTGAACTCAGTGCACAGATCGTCTCATAATAAATACAAATTGCAAAACCATTGTGATAGATTGGCCAACTTCCCTTGTGGATTTGGTCCGCCTGGCACACATCATCTGCCATGTCATAACAATACATGCGAGTCAGGTACGTGTAGCCAACAGAATCTCCACACCATGCACCAACCCCAAAGAATAACAAACATTAATTTAGACCATGGTGCAAGAAAAATGAAATTAGAATATTATCTGCATTTCTGTGCCCTTGCTGTACAATTATTAGAGTGCATAATCCTGCCATATTGGGTCAAGAGAAAATCCCAGCATTACTCAAGTCTGCCGTGTAACCTGAAAGGCAAATGTCATCCAAATGTAGATGTGGGTGAAATCCAGTGATTTTAAGGTTGCAATTGATTGATGATTGTTTTAAAACCAACTTGTATTAGTCTTAGTTTTTGTCCTGGCAGCAGTTGTCATCTGCATATGATTATTGGTTCCTCAGCTATCCTTGAGAGAAAAAAATGCTCACACACCTGTTGTTGTACAGGCTGGATGTATTAGGATGAATACAATATGATGAATGTGGATATATTAATGCCAGGGATTAGCACTACAAAATTGAAGAGACATTTAAAACATCTCATGCAGTGTTAATAACATGCCCTTAATTAATATGTTCATTTGGTGGGATGGTGAATTTCCCATAGTAAATAGCAATGGAAAAAGATCTGATCTAAGTCAAATCATGAAACAAATTAAATTTCCACCAGTAAAGTGGAACAAAAAATAATACACTTTAAATACACACACAGACAAATGGGCATCCCATAGTGTTACAAATGGTGAATAAGTCTCTTCCTTGTCTCTGCTGTCTTTTGGTTGCTTTCCCTCTATTCTCTTCAGCATTTCTTTGCCTTCTCTCTGCTGAAATCTCTTTGCTGTCTTTCTCAACCTCTCCTCACCAGCTTTGTTGTCTAGCTTCTTCTTTCACGTGGGAGATTGTGGGAAGCCATTGATCTGTGGATAGATTGTGGGGTAACAGGGAGAGGAGCCACTGAGGACTGACAGCTACATTTTTCAGTGGGGGCTGTGGGGAAAATGTAGTTTAAGCTGGCTGGCTGACAAGCAACAACAAAGACCCTGACCACGAGGCAGGGATGTTGTAATCCTTTGGCACTCAAGATTTAGAACAAAGTTAAAGCATGGGATGTGGACGTCAGTGACTAGGCCAGCATTTATTGCCCATCCCTAATTGTCCTTGAGGTGGCGGTGGTGAGTGGCCTTCTTGAACCCACAGTGCTGTTATGGAGGGAGTTCCAGAATTTTGACCCAGTGACAGTGAAGAAATGGTGATATATTTCCAAGTCAGGATGTTGAGTAGCTTGGATGGGAACTTCCAGGTGGTGGTGTTCCCATGTGCCTGCTGCCCTTGTCCTTCTAGATGGTAGCAGTCCTGGGTTTGGAAGGTGCTACCTAAAGAGGCTTGCTGACTGCCTGCAGTGCACCTTGTAGATGGTACACACTGCTGCTACTGTGTATCGGTGGTGGAGGGAGTGAATATTTGTGGATGGGGTGCCAGTCAAGTGGGCTACTTTGTCTTGGATGTTGCCAGACTTCTTGAGTGTTGTTGGAGCTGCACTCATCCAGGCAAGTGGGAGTATTCCATCACAATCCTGACTTGTGCCTTGTAGATGGTGGACAGGCTTTGCGGAGTCAGGAGGTGAGTTACTTGCTGCAGGATTCCCAGCTGTAACTGCTCTTGTAGCCACAGTATATATATGGCTAGTCCAGTTCAGTTGATAGTAGGGAATTCAGTGATGGTATTGCCATTGAATGTCAAGGGGCTATGGTTAGATTCTCTCTTGTTGGAGATGTTCATTGCCTGGCACTTGTGTGGCACGCATGTTACTTGCCACTTGTCAGCCCAAGCCTGGATATTGTCCAGATCTTGTTGTATTTGTACTGCTTCAGTATCTGAGGAGTCATGAATGGTCCTGAACATTGTGCAATCATCAGTGAACATCCCCACATCTGACCTTATGATGGAAGAGGGTCACTGATGAAGCATCTGAAGATTGTTGGGTCTAGGACATCACCCTGAGGAACTCCTACAGTGATGTACAGAAAAAGAGATGATTGACCTCCAACACCCACAACCATCTTCCTTTGATCTAGGTATGACTCCAACCAGCAGAGAATTTTCCCCCTAATTCCCATTGACTCCAGTTTTTCTGGGGCTCCTTGATGCTACATTCAGTCAAATGCGGCCCTGATGTCAAGGGCAATCAATCTCACCTCACCTCTGGAGTTCAGTTCTTTTGTCCATATTTGATCCAAGGCTGTAAAGAGGTCAAGAGCCAAGTGGCCCTGATAGAACCCAAACTGAGCATCAGTGAGCAGGTTATTGCAAAGCAAGTGCTGCTTGATAGCACTGTTAATGACCCCTTCAATCACTTAAGATTGAGAGTAGACTAATGGGGCGGTAATTGACTAGGCTGGATTTGTCCAGCTTTTTGTGTAAAGGACATACCTGGGCAATTTTTCCCATTGCCGGGTAGATGCCAGTATTGTGGCTGTGCTGGAACATATCATAAGTTCATAAGATCATAGCAGCAAGTGTAGGGTCCATCGAGCCTTTTCTGCCATTTGTTAAGATGGTGGCTGAACTGATTGTGACCTTAACTCCACTTTCCTGCCTGCCACCACCCTCAACTCTTAACTCCTTTGTGGATCAAAAATTTGTCTAACTCAGTCTTGTTCAGTGGGCTGAATTTTATCAGTGGCGTGGCGTTCCTGGCAGTGGAGCCAGAAGTGTGCATCACATCTGCTCTCTTGTTTTTTCCTGTTTCTCACGTAAGTACAATTCAAATTTTAAGTGCTAATGGTGTGCCAAAGGCATGTAGAATTCTGCAGCAGGAGAAAACTTTTCAGTGACCCTGCCCTTCAGCCCCCTCATTTTCTTACCTTGATGAACTGTTTCTCCCCGCACCCCATCCCCCCCCCTACTTCTCCAAACCCAGGATGTCAAGCCCTGCCCACCACTCCTCCACTGCCCAACTCCACCCTCTATGTTCCCTTGGACCCTCTTCCACTCCTCCACAAACCCAGATCCCAAGCTTTTAACATCCCCACCTCTAACTCACCCTTTCCACGTCCTGAGCAAACTGCCATCTTCCTTTTCCCCTCCCTTGCACCACAGCGTTAAAGCTGCTGACCTCATACAACAGCACAAAGTCAATGGGTGCACACCACCTTTAAACCTTGTTACGATCGGGATGGGAGTAGTGTGCGAATTATCAAGCCCCACTACCCTGCAGGCCAGACCGTTAATTTGAATGTCTAATTTTCTCACCAAAATGGCCAGTTATAGAATCATAGACGTTTACAGCACAGAAGGAGGCCATTTGGCCTGTGTCCGTGCCAGTCAACAAAGATCTGACAACACTAATCCCATTTTCCAGCACTTGGTCCATAGCCCTGGAGGCTATGGCAACTCAAGCGAATATCTCAGTACTTCTTAAATGTTACGCCTTTCAGGCAGTGACTCCCGCCACCCTCTGGGTGAAATAATTTCTTCTCAACTTCCCTGTTAGCTTTCTACCTCTTATCTTAAATCTATGCCCCCTGGTTATTGACCCCTCTACGAATGGAAAAAGCACCTTCCTATCCACCCTATCTATGCCTCTCATAAAAGATTATAAGAGTGTAAAAGAATACACTATACATTATAAAAGTATAAAAGAATACACCCCTATCAGGTCCCCTCTCAACCTTCGCTGCTTCAAGGAAAACAACCCAGCCTACTTATTCTTTTCTCATAGCTCAGACCCTACAGCCCAGGAAGCATCCTGGTAAATCTCCTCTGCACCCTCTTTAGTGCAATCACATCCTTCCTATAATGTGGTGACCAGAACTGCATGCAGTCTAACCAGTATTTTATACAGTTCCAGCATAACCTCCCTGCTCTTATATTCTGTGCCTCCGTTAATAAAGGCAAGTATCCCATATGCCTTCTTAACCACCTTATCTACCTGCCCTGCTACCCTCATGGATCTATGGATATGCACACCAAGGTCCCTCTGATCTTCAGTACTTTTCTGGGTCCTACCATTCATCGTGTAATCCCTTGCCTTGTTAGCCTTCCCCAAGTGCATTACCTCACACTTTTCCGGGTTGAATTCCATTTTCCACTGCTCTGCCCACCTGACGAATCCGTTGATATCCTCCTGCAGTTTATGGCTATCCTCCTCACTATTTACCACCCTACCAATTTTCATGTCATCCACGAACTTCTTGATCATATCTCCTATATTTAAGTCCAAATCATTTATGTACACCACAAACAGCAAGAGCCCCAGCACCGAGGCCTGCGAAACCCCACTAGAAACAGTCTCCCAGTCACAGAAACATCCCTCTACCATCACCATCTGCTTCCTGCCTCTCAGCCAATTTTGGATCCAACGTGCCACTTTGCCTTGGATCCCATACTTTCTTGATCAGTCTGCTATGAGGGACCTTATCAGAAGCCTTGCTAAAGTCCATGTAGACCACATCAAATGCATTACCCTCATCAACACTCCTGGTTACCTTCTCAAAAAATTCGATCAAGTTTGTCAAACACGACCTTCCCTTAACAAATCCATGCTGAGTATCCCTGATTAACCCATGCCTCTCCATGTGCAGATATATTTTGTCCCTCAGAATTCTCTCTAGTAACTCCCCCACCACTGAGGTTAGACTGACTGGCTTGTAATTTCCTAGCCTAACCCTTCCTCCCATTTTAAATAATGGGACAATGTTAGCAGTCCTCTGGTACCTGTGGCCAGAGAGGATTTGAAAATTACTGCCAGGGTCTCTGATATCTCTTCCCTCAACAGCCTGGGATACATCTCATCCAGGCCTGTGGATTTTTCCACTTTTAAGGTTGCTAAACCTGCTAGTCCCTTCTCTCTCTCTAATTTCCTCTATTTCACAGTCCTCCACTCTGATGTCTATACCTGCGTCGTCTTTTTCCATTGTGAAGACCGAAACGAAGTATTCATTGAGGACTGTACGCACGTCTTCCAGGTCCACAAACACATTACCTCTATGGTCCCTAATTGGCCCTACTCTTTCCCTAGTTATTCTCTTGCTTCTTATATATTAAAAACCCCCTATGTACCTGTACTTCTAGTACCCAGAAGAAAAGAGATAATTCTTTCAAAAATTTCAGAATTATTAATTTCTTTTAAAACAGAACTTCTTTTAACAAGTTGCAAGTACTGGCTAACACGCTATTATAATCGGGAAGCATAACTATCTATTTCTTCCTAAAGAATTCCCTCAGTGCACACACAGACATACACACAGACAAACAAAAGACAAACAGATAGAGTGTCTCTGCAGAGATGGGCTTTAGAAGATGGGCATTACAAAATAAAGGATAAAGTTTTCAGGGTCTCGACACTGTGTAACTGGAGTACCCTCATCTGAAGACGGGCTGGTCCTGGAAGCTCTCACCAACTAATCTTCATTTTGTAGGCCTAAATGCAGACCAGTTACACTCAGATGAGGGTCCTCTGGCCACAGGTTGATAGCCACACATGGTAGAGAGAGGGAGCCAGCTAGGGTAGCCTTCCTTCCTCGGCTTGTTCCCCAACAAGACTGAAAATAAAACCACAGGTTCAAACTTAAGGTTTTCCCCTGCCATTTGATTGCCTTTTTATCTTCCAGCTTTTCATTAATTAAAGCACTTTGCAGTTCAAAACAAACAAACAAATCCTTCTCAAGTACCTTATAGTTCAGGTGATTTCTTGGAAGAGGCCTGCTTGTTGACATTTCCAAGGTGAATTTATGACATTTTTAAAAACTCCCAGATTAGAATCCAGATGTCCAGATCATGCCATGTCCTTCCATTTGGTAAAAGAAAAGCTCAATGTTGAGAGATATAATTATAACAATCTTTAAACGAGCCGGGCGCCTTTTAATTTTTCTTGAAGGTAGGATGTACTTTTTAAAAAGTATTACATGAAGAAATATTCATTGTATGCAAATATATTACAAGCATGAGCCCGCCACCGGATGGCATGAGGCTCGGCATGCTACAACAACCCCACTGACTTAATCTCTGCATCTCAACCTAGAGCCAGCCAGGTTGGGAATGCAGTGAGCTCGCACCTTCTTCCTGACTCCATGAAAATCCAGCCCCATGTCTCTGTAATAGTTATCATTATCATGCCCATTTATTTCTACTTATGCTATCAATTCATCCATCTTATTACGAATGCTGATGAATTCAGATAAAGAGCTTTTAATTCTGTCTTTTTACCATTTCTCTACTCTGACCTTATTTGCTGGTGCACTCTTATGTTTGTACGTTCTGTCTCTTCCTATTACCATCTGGTTATCATTACCCCCATGACTAGTCTACATTATTGCCTTGTCCTTTCTCTTCAACTTTGCAAATCTCTCCTCATGTGAACCTTTCCCCAACTATTTAATTTAAAGACCTCTCTACAGCTCTAGTTATATGAATCACCTATACACTGGTCCCAGCTCAGTTCAGGTGAATCGTATGAAATGAAACCCATGTCTCTGCACCAATCTTTCAACCACTCATTCAACTCTTTGATTTAAAAGTAAAATATTGTGGATGCTGGCGATTTGAAAAAAGACAGAAAATGCTGGATAAACTCAGCAGGCCTGGCAGCACCTGTGGAGAGAGAAACAAAGTTTAATGCTGCCAGTCCATATGATTCTTCATCAGAGAGTCATACGGATTCGAAACATTAACTCTGTTTCTCTTACCACAGATGCTGACAGACCTGCTGAGTTTTTCCAGCATTTTCTGTCTTTGTCTCAACTCTCTGATCTTCTTTACTCTATGCTTGTGGCTCTTATAGTAATCCAGAAATTATTAACTTTGTGGTTCAGTTTTTTAATGTAGTCCCTTATTCCTAACTATGTTCCAGTTACCCACATGAACCATGACTACTGATCCTTCCACTCGCACTCCAAGTTCCTCTCCAAGTCTTAACCCTGGCACTGCTGACAGGCAACACAGCCTTTGGGACTCACACTGTTGACTGCAGATAACAGTATCTACTCCCAATGCAGGGCAAGCAGGAAAACTGCTCAATCTTGTTTTTAAGCCAATTTTTAGGACACATACAACAATGACCTGGAGTTCATTGTGCACTGATTCTGCCACTCCCACCATCCTTGCTGTCCCCATGGAGAAGGGCTGGGCTCCACTTGGCACCACTGGTTGACACTGAAAATTTGTCGTGTGGAGCAGTGCTCATGTTTGACTGCACAGCGTGCTGAAGCAGGAATGCACTATATCACTCTGCTGCCTGTTGTACATGTGTTAAAGTAGGATACACTCTTTTACTGAGTGGTGTTAATTTAGATTTTAGTCTGAACAAACTGGTGTGAAAATAAAACTTTAAATGTTCTCAAATATTTATTCCCAAATTAGTTCTCATTGAAGTCCTGCAATATTGCTTCATTTGTCCCTGCCTCCAATGTTCAGTAGAATGGGTTTCTGTTAGATGGACTGAGCCACTGCCTGGCTTCAAATCCATTTCCATCCACCTTCAAGGAAAATATTTCTTTGACGCTCTTGCAGAAACTATGAAATTGCTTTCTAAATCCTTCCTCATCCGTTTGGACCTGGGATATTGCATTGATCTTACTCACCATTTCCTCTTGAGGTCTTTTTTATCCCCTTCAATGTGCGCTGAGCTGTCCCAAATAACAGTTCCCTTGTAAAAGACTTCCTCATTCATTATTCAAAGCTTTAAATTCCTTAGCTACTGTGTGTGCTGATTGATCATTGCATTTTTGACCAATCATTGGATTTTTGACCAATCTGCAATTCTTTTCTTCTCAGGGATTAAAATCCGAAACTTCCTTAAATATAAATTATTCCACAAATTTCCTTCAGATTTGTTTGTATTTTTTCTCTCCAGTTTCTCCATTCCCTTCCTCTCCTTATCACCTCTTTTTCCTCTCTCCCGTGTCTCTGCTTTTCTCTCTCCCTCTCACTTTCCCCTGTCTCCCTACCCCCTCTTTGGCTTCATGGATACCGAGCATCCAAGTAGTTATAATGCATGTCTTGACAGTGAGATTCTTGACTGTCCTAGGGAACATCACAGCTGAGGTGCTGACTTCACTCAATGTCCAAAGTACCTGCTTCTAGTCCCGCTTTCCTCACCAAGGATGCTGAGCCTAGTTGTCCATCCCTACTGTTGCCTAGATAAGTCAGTCAACTCAAGATAGACCAGTGATTGGACTTGACACATGCCTTGTCTGTATAGTTTTTCTCTTTGATGAATCATCCAGGCACTTTTACATGTGCCTTCCCATGATATCACAAAGTATCCCATTTGAACTAAATCAGGTGAAATCACAAATCTGCACATGAAATTATAAATGCAAATATTGTGAGCAGTAATTGGTCTGTGAGAACAAACTGACTGAAAAATTCTTAGCTGACATTGGTCCCTGATAACTATATGAATTACTTTGTTACTTCCACATTAAAATGGCAAGGACTAATAATTAGGTATCTAGGTAAAGAAATTATATATAAAATCGAGACCATTCATTTATAGGCGCAAACATAACATTGATTTACAATTCTCACAAAACAGCAAAAAATACCTGGTTCATTTCAAATCTGCCCACATAGCATACGAACACCAACCAGTCTGTAATTGATAGGTGATGTATAATGGCAGACGTAGGTATTTAGTAGCTTTGGATGCATGTAATACTTGTGGTTCTTCATCATCAATGTGTGAACCAAAGGTAAACAAAGCTCACCAGCTCAGGGAGATAGGAGTCTCCATAGAGTTTAAATTTTTTTTATTCAGTACTCGTTCTGCGGTAAACTCCACAATCAGCATTCTTTATAGTTTTGCCATTGTGAGATTTGAACTCTTGATCTTGGGGTTACAAACCCAGTACCATAACCACTTGGCTATTTAGGCCAAGCATCAGCATTCTTTATATTGAAGCGTTGGGAATTGTATGTTAAATGGTTCAACTATAAAAGGCAAAGGGAACCAGAGAATTTACTGCAATGAAGCAACCTGTAGCCATGGATGTGGATGTTTCATAGGAATTGCCTCTGAGCTTTCTTAGATTGGATTTATTTATTGTTTCCTATAAACTCAATTTAATCCATTCGATACCTACTACTCTTGGTTCATGCAAATACAGTGTTAGCTTCTATGAAGTACTGTGAGGTCTTACAAAGCTAGTTAAGGAACCATACTTTATACTGGGTACTTGATTTAATTTAGCGGATTTGCTATTCGTTGCCAGCTATAATCGGCCACGAAAATCTGTAACAGAAAAATAGCTTGGCAATTTTGGAAAGATCAATCTAATGCTTCCTTTTCAATTTCAAATGAGTTGTTGATACATATGCCTCGAAGTATTGCCTGTGAGTGGCCAACAATTTCTAGGATAATTGAGAATGTTTTCCAACATCTGAGCCCAATTTTGCTACTTTCATGATACCTATAACCCAAATGTTTAGTGGCAGATGGAAGTAGACTTATATGGAAATGAACTGCATCCATTTTCTTTGGCCAGATCATTAGGATAGCTTCAGGTATCGGTTCATGTCAGTAATCCGGGTATGTTGGTGAGAATGGAGAACTGCTTTTAAGTGAAATCTGAAGGATAGGGGCAATTAAAGGGGAGAGTCACAACATGGTGACAAAAGTCCTGAAAGCCTTGGAAAACCTCATAAGACATTTCAGCCTATTAACAGCTTTGTCAAGGTAAAGAGGCAGGGAACTAATAAGTGGGAAGGGAAAAAATAGTAAGGAGTAGTCGGCAAATTAATGGGGTGGACCAGCTTCTAGTATGCTGAAGTTGTTTTGGTACAGCATGAACATGAAGAAATTGGGAAGATAGTGGTCCACTGAGCCATTCAACCTCAACAAGTTTGAAGCTGAGCTCAAAGCTAAAGTATTATTGTGCATTCTAGATTATGTCTGTAATCTTGGGTGGCTGTTTACCTTGTGGCCTATTTTCTTAAAGTATTGAAATGCAACGTCTTGGATTATTCCTCTGTGGATGGTGAAATTGGTGAGTTTTCAGCTTTTCCGCAGGCTGAGAGGACAATTGTGTTGAGCTTGGCACTTGGTCAGAGAAAGAACCATTTGCAAAACTGTAACTGCGCTGACAAAGAATATCAGACAGTCAAATTAATCCTACAACTCACAACATGTGCTATTGGTGTGCTGGAATGTTGGCTCTGCACTTTTACAGTCAAAGACATATTTGGCATGTTACATAAGATTGTGCTGCATTGATTAATGCCAACATATCAACTTCACTGGTCAAATATTGTTTCCTGTGCGTTTCTGCAACACAACAATTTTTATTTGCAGTTCCCTGAAGGAGTGACTGGTTATAGTCAGGACTTGCCACAGTACTGGGAAAGTTCAAAGCCTTCTCTGGCAAAAATGATTTGAAAAGAGTTCCTTTTTTTTATTCAGGACTCTTGCTATACTCCAGTTAAACATTTCATTGAGCCTGACTATATTTTCGTTTTAATAGCTAAGCATATAAGAAAATGTTTTTAACTAATGCTTAATGTGCTTGTACAAAATTTCACTCTCTATTTTAAGAGGCTTTCATCCATGCAACATAAATGCATTGACACCTAAGTTGAAATAGTGGAAGAAGAAATTTAGTTTGGGTGCAAATGTGAGTTACAATTTCTTTCTTTTAGTGACCTAGCACAGCACCTACCCACTTAAAAAAATAATGACTTTATTTCTGGTATTGGATCAAGGTCTTGCCATGGTCAATGAATCCCTGATTTGAGAAGTAGTTCAATTTTCTCCAGTCTGCTTTGTATTATCCCTGCAGGAAACAGAAAATTGATTCATCATTTGGAACACAACTTATGAACTCAAGTTTCAAGTTGGTTCATTTATAGCCCTGAAAGACACCTTCATTATCAATACAACTGGAGTAGAGCAAATTGCAGCACTTGCCAGTAAGTCTGGAAACTGATGAAGTGCAAGCTTTCTTCTCTCTGATTATTATCAACTTGTGATTCTTTTTCTTTCTGTTGCATCACTCTGGCCACTAATTGTCAAGTAAATCTATACAAATGAACAGTAGAACATAGTTCTGAACACATTCTCACATAGAAGCATTTTCCCTGGAGCAGTGCTGAAGGTCCATTCATGTCCAGATGGAATTTCAAAACTCAATATGATCATTCCTTCAATAGCCATGCTCCCCCAGCTAGCCAAATATTTTCCTTAAAAAAAAACATATTACAAAAATATTCAATATTTTGCAAACATTGTCCAGTAAATTTTGTTTCCAGTGACCTTTTCTTATTCATTCATGGGATGTGGGCATCGCTGGCTAGGCCAGAATATATTGCCCGTCCCTAATCGCCCTTGAACTGCTGCAGTCCACGTGGTGTAGGTACACTCTCGGTGCTGTTAGGGAGGGAGTTTCAGGATTTTGACCCAGCTACAGTGAAGGAACGGCGATATATTTCCAAGTCAGGATGGTGAGTGACTTGGTGGGGAACTTCCAGGTGGTGGTGTTCCCCTGTGTCTGCTGCCCTTGTCCTTCTAGATGGTAGCGGTCATGGGTTTGGGCTTATTCCTACTTAGGGGTCTGAGCCTTTGGGTTTGCTCCTTTTCTGGAACATGTTTTTTTCCAGAGATGTTGAGCCCAAACTCAGGCCTTTACCAACACCCTGGATGAAATCAGTTAACAGGACAGATCACTTATAAAACTTGGAACCTTATTGCCTTTATAATTTTGCTACACATTTAATAAACTCAGAAGATGAAGTTGATGGAATACTTGGAGCTGCTGGCAGGGTTGGGGGTGGGGGGCAGTGATTAGCAACTCATTCATGACAAAAACCATGGAACAAATAAAAATATAACTATTACAAAGAAAATAAATTGTGTAGAAGAGTGTTACAGATATCCTGATAACTTCAAAGGGAAGCTCTTTACAGATGGATATGTGATCAAAGCAATACCACAACAACAAAAGAGTATTCTATAGAGAAACAACTTACTAGTAAAACCTTGGCAGTGAAAATAAATTAAAAACAATTATACACAGACAAGTTAACACAGTCCTGAATCAGCCAAGGGCTTTGTTCATAACAATGCCATTACGCAATGGGAAATGCAAATATCTTCCCCAAGCTTGCCTTTAGAATTGTTTTGCATCTAAGGAAGGGCATTTTCTGGTGTTCTCATAGGTTCATGTTTCAACAAAATCAAGCCAACCAAAAACACTGAAATCATATTTTCTGTTGATTTATGCATTAGATACTTACATATTGCATTTATTGTCCGTACCTAGTTACTTTGGGAGATTGTGATTGGCTGCCTTCTTAAACTGCTGCTGTTTTGTCTATGTGGTGAAGGTGTTCCCACAAAGATATTGAATAGAAAAACAACATACTTCCAAGATGGGATGTTAGGTGACTAGGAGAATAAGTTGGTGATGCCGTGATATTGCTAATTGGTGCCATTAAGACATCTACCAGGCCTGTTCGTACTCCCGTCACCAGAACATTTTGTGGAATTAACCAGGCACACAATCAAGATGCTATATCAGCTGCACAAAGTGGGAGATAGTTGTTTATTTCAAAATTCTATAAGTAGAAGGCAACAGAATGGGAAAAGGCCCAAAACCTCAAATCACAAGTGGGTTATGCAGTAAACTCATAAGGTTTTTTTTCACAATGTAGTGTAATTTAATTGTCTCTAGAGATTCGTATACACTTGAACCATGAAACTGCCTACTGACTCATAAGGTTTTCTTCTTATCGAACTTACTGTACCCTTAAGCTATTATTGCTTATTAAGATTGCCAAAAAGAAATACTTAATTTCAATAGCCTAAAATAAAGCTTCAAACAAAATTGTCACCTTATTTTACTCATTGAATTGTCTTTGGTATCTTGAAATGCTTTTTTAAAAAAAAAATTAAAGTATTTACTTAAAGCATTTACCAGAATCCTGGGCTTGTATTTAATACTTCTGTCCAGAGCTGCCTAGAAGTCTGTTAGCTAAAGATGGATCCTGCAGCCTGAACACATGCACAGTGCCTGCAGTTTTCTAGACAATATCAATAATATTTAGTTAGCTCAACTGAAAAATATTTCACTTTAATCCACTACAGATTCTTTTATGTTATTTCACAAAATTACTTGAACAAAGGCCAGAGGACAAATTGTAAAAATTTTCATCAGGTGACGTTTACATTTCTTAAACTGAGTATTTAGGAATGAGGGAGAAACAATAGATCTATGACATGACAAGCAACCGATGACAGAAGCGGTTATAACTTCTGTTTGCTTTGAATTAGAAACATTCTATGAACACTTATATCAAAGAGGAAGGGAGGAGAGGCATTGAGGGGGAGGGAGTGAGACAGAGGAATATCTTTCCTGATCCTAATTTGGGCCTTATTAAGTTGGAAGATAAAAGAGACAGATTAATATTGAAATTGTTAGAGGGGAATCCCTGGAGTCTGTGAGTTCATTGGATTTCTGTTAATCTGTTATCAAATTTTGATATTTTCTATGTAAATGTCAGCTTGGCTCTGATGCTAGCACTCTTACCTCTTTGTCAGAAAGTACATTTAATCATTGAAGGTGCATATTAGATAAGCAAGCATGTACTGCCCAGATTCTCTCACCATTTTAAATGCATGGTTGGAAATTTATATTCAGATATATATGCTTGATCAGTAAGGCTCCTAACTGGGAGCTTGAAGTCATAGCGTAATTATTAATAACCATATAATATCTCTTTAACCTTGAGTTCTTGATACTGCCTCTCTTGAATGTTGGGCTCCCAGCATTAACATGGAGTCCCAGCAGTCTGCCAGTATTCGCATTAAAAGTTTGAAAACTACTGTTTTAATAGCATGGTTTTCTTTCCATGGAGATTCACCATTTTGGATTTCTACCATTTTTCCTGAGCATTTGCAATGAGTTGTGCTTTGGACGTTAATTGCTTGAGCCAAAAAGTACCCCACTCATCTTGGAGGACACTCAGTTCTCCGGGCTGTCCCCAAAGTCACTTTCGAAGCACTATAACTGGAAAAAAATTAATACTGGCTTGGAAAGAACAATTGATTTTATTACCCTTGAGGTACTGGTAACATCAATAACACTCTTGAAAAATGATGCTGTCTGTGTTCAAGGATGAAACCACTGACAGTCATTTTACAAGACCAGTGCAATCTGGTTGTAGTCGTGGAGGTGATTTAGAGCACAAGTAAAATCTCATGCTGCATTCCTTTGACTGCTGTGCTTCAACACCTCCATCAGCCTTGGCTCAGTGATAGCACAGTCACCTCCTGAATCAGGAGGATGTGGATTTAAGTCCCATTCCAGAGGCTTGAGCAGGTAATTTCAGATAACATCTCAGTGAAGCACTTGGGGGGAGAGGTGGGCTGCTGGAGATGCCAACTTTCACATGAGATGTAAAACTGAGACCCCATCTTCCTTCTCATGTGAAAATAAAAGATCCCATTGCACTATTCGAAGAAGAGCAAGGGAGTTTTCCTTGTGCCCTAACCAATAATTATCCCTAGGTTAACACCAGTTATCCCTTTGCTGTGTGTGGGGCCTTGTGTGCAAATTGGCTGTCACAATTTCATATGAAACGACAGTGACTACATTTCAAAAGTAATTCTTCAGCTGTGTAGTTCTTTGGGATGTCCTGAGGGCATGAAAGACACTATATAACTGCAAGTTCTTTCTTTGCTGGTTATATTTGATATGACTTAGATATGCTGCTCAAAATTGGAATGTGAAGCATTAAAGAGTCTTACCTACCAAACTAGGGTAACGCTGGAACACTGCTCAGACTTCAATTTTGTCACAGAACTATGATGCACAACAATTATGTCTGCGAATATATACAGTGGTTATCATAGACCTATATATATATAATATTATAGATTTTAAAGCAGTTATCATAGAAAAAGCACTTCTGTCTCTAAAACAAAAACAGAATTACCTGGAAAAACTCAGCAGGTCTGGCAGCATCGACGGAGAAGAAAAGAGTTGACGTTTCGAGTCCTCATGACCCTTCGACAGAACTTGAGTTCAAGTCCAGGAAAGAGTTGAAATATAAGCTGGTTTAAGGTGTGTGGGGGGTCGGAGAGAGAGAGAGAGAAGTGGAGGGGGGGGATGTGGTTGTAGGGACAAACAAGCAGTGATAGAAGCAGATCATCAAAAGATGTCAATATCAATAGAACAAAAGAACACATAGGTGTTAAAGTTGGTGATATTATCTAAACGAATGTGTTAATTAAGAATGGATGGTAGGGCACTCAAGGTATAGCTCTAGTGGGGGTGAGGAGAGCATAAAAGATTTTAAAATATTTAAAAATAATGGAAATAGGTAGGAAAAGAAAAATCTATATAATTTATTGGAAAAAAAAGGAAGGGGGAAACAGAAAGGGGGTGGGGATGGGGGAGGGAGCTCATGACCTAAAGTTGTTGAATTCAATATTCAGTCCGGAAGGCTGTAAAGTGCCTAGTCGGAAGATGAGATGTTGTTCCTCCAGTTTGCGTTGGGCTTCACTGGAACAATGCAGCAAGCGAAGGACAGACATGTGGGCAAGAGAGCAGGGTGGAGTGTTAAAATGGCAAGCGACAGGGAGGTTTGGGTCATTCTTGCGGACAGACTGCAGGTGTTCTGCAAAGCGGTCGCCCAGTTTACGTTTGGTCTCTCCAATGTAGAGGAGACCACATTGGAAGCAACGAATGCAGTAGACTAAGTTGGGGGAAATGCAAGTGAAATGCTGCTTCACTTGAAAGGAGTGTTTGGGCAATTTGGCCCTTTTTTTTGTTTTTATCTCTGTTTTTACTTCTGTCTCTAATTCATCTATAGTGTTCAGTCAGATACAGGGCTAATTTTTGGCATTTGCCAAATCGAATGTTTTGGCTTCAATTTTGCACTTCAAGCAAAACATGTGCAGGGAAAAACTAGCACATGGCACACAGATTTGTGGGGTCCACTGATTGGTATAGTTAAGGTAAGTGCCCGATGCAGTTTCAGCTTTATACTGGCAGGCACCCTAATGAGATATATGGAAAATCTAGCTCCAAATTCACATATAAAGGGATGTGCCCATTTAAATACAAGCGGTTGCAGAAAAAAAAAATAAATGAATTAATCTATGCGGTGTCCTTCTTGTTCTCAGAATGTTGCAATTGCATACCAGTCAATCAAGTACTTTTAAAGTGGAATTTTCAGTTGACAAATATGGTGACTAATTTGTGCACAGTAAGGCCCTGCAGACAGTAGAGAGATATTCTATTCTATTGGCATTGATCAAATGATAAATATTGGCCAGGAACTGGAAGAATTTCTGTTTAGCTTTTTGAATAGTACCATTGGATATCTTGAGTAGGTGGGAGGGCTGGACTTTAGTTTAACTTTTGACATGGCTAGAGTATGTGCTGAAGTGACTCAGTGGCACAGAGACAGATAATCTACTTGTATGCTGGCAAAATGAACATGTGGCATTAAGAAGTTATGCAAGAAGAGATACATTGTTTGACAGTGCAGGGCATTGTCCCAAAAGAGGTCAGTGCACCTTAATTGCTAGGAGGTGACATCTCGACCCTACAATCTGAGCATTGCACTCCACTCATGGAAATTCCTAATCCCTGTTAAACTGATGCATTCGTTCCACAGGAAAGTGATGAACATGTTGCCACATGCAAATATGAATTTTCTGGGAGTCAGTTAACAGATTTGCTAGATGTTGTTCATGATGTAGAAGGATTGAGTGGTTTAAAACTTTAATACAGTAGTGACCTTCATACCCTTGGCAGCTGTTCAGCCTCCAGGAAATGGAATACTGCATTGCTGCCATCTTTTAGGAAGTGAGGTACTGAAGGTGGTCTCTGAGGAGGAGGATCACCTTGGCTATTAGGGTTTTGGGCTTACTGGCACATCTGCACATAATGACTGTTATCATGTCTCAGGAACTCATCCTCCTCATTTCAATTTATGGCCTTTAGGGAACTAGAAAAAATCCCCTATTCTCAGTCATTTTGATTGTTGCCAGTTTTATTGCTACAGCACGGAGCAATATTGTAGTAAAGCACTGTGGAAACAAAAATATTCAATGCTAAAATGGCAAGTTCTGCAGCAAGGGAAACTAAGATAGAGGGCAAAATATAATTAAACAGCAGTGCTTTCTTCAAGTTTATGCAGCAGCTCAGCATTGTTTTAAGAATCTAATGGACTAATTCATGATTTTTGGGTGAGGTGAGTTGCAAAACAAAACAAAGAACCTGGAATAGAGTTTGGGAACTGGTTTGCATAACTTTACTATGGAACGAAGGCTTGCCTCGACCAACAATGTAGCCTCCCTTATCTTACCGAGTTCCTTTGTGACATACTGTGAACAGACTGGGATGGACCAGCTTGATTTCCCAACCTACATTCGGCCCCCCTCACTCGACCCTGCCAAGACTCCATTCTACTATCAAATTCTCGCAAAGCCTGGGCTTCCTTCCAAATTGTACTATATCTCATTGCTTTAAAATGCAGTGTTTCTTTCCACAGAGTAATCTTGGTGACTGCAGGAAATTTTGTCTCTGAGAGCATTTCTTGCAGAAGTAGAAGACACGCAATCTGGAGGCTTGGTCCCCGAGCAACATTGACGTAGGAGTGGGATTCTGAGCTTCCGTCTGCCCTGGCACACACCTCATCTTAAATCGTGGGGATGGGGTCATCTTGATATTTGTGGGAATCCTATTTATAATCTAAAATCTGTGGTTCAAGTCCCACTCCAGAAGCTTGAGCAAAAAATTTAGGCTCAGTGCTGTACTGAAGGAATGCTGCACCGACAGAGGTGCTGTCTTTCAGATGAGACATTAAACTGAGGCCCTGCCTGCCCTCTTTAGTGCACATAAAAGATCTCATGGCATTATTCCAAAGAAACTCAGGGGAGTTCTCCTCAGTGTTCTGACCAATTATTATCCCTCAGCCATCATCACTAAAACTGATGATCTGGTCATCAACACGTTGCTGTTTGAGGGATCTTGTTGTATGCAAATTGACTGCCATGTTTCCATCATTACAACTGACTACATTTCAAAAGTACTGCATTGACTATAAAAACGCATTGCGACATCCTGAGGTCATGAAAGGCAGTATATAAATGCATGTCTTTCTTTCCTTTCAATTTCTGCTTTGGGTAGAAGGATTATTGAGAACCAGAGGGCACAGATTTAAGGTAACTGGCAAAAGAAGCAATGGCAACATGAGGAAATGTTTTTTCATGCAGCAAGTGGTTAAGGTCTGGAATGTATTGCCTGAGAGTATGGTGGAGGCATGTTCAATCGTGGCATTCAAGAGGGAACCAGATTATTACCTGAAAAGGAAGAATGTGCAGGGCTACTAGGAGAAGGCAGGGAATTGCTCCTTTGGAAAGCCAGCACAGACACAATGGCTGAATGGCTTCCTGTGCTGTAACTGTTCTTTTAATACATAGGGCCATCTTCTCAACAGCCTCAAAATAGATTCAGATGTGGAGGGCCCTCCAACCGGCTTGATCTTCCAAGGATACCAATTTGCCACCTTCCCTTTGCAGCTTTTGCAGTTTCATCAGCCAAGTGTCCAGGTATTGAGTCACACTTCGTAGCAGCTCATTAACAACTGCAGCTGTCCATACACACCGACAATATGTGCTGCCTGACTGTGTGGCCTAACAGGAGCACTTGGCAAATAAAGCTAGGCCTGAGCTGAGAGTGTTTGATACATGTGCAATCTGACAGCAATAGAGAAAAAAAATCCACTGCATTTCCCAGCATCATCATCAGTGATTAGCATACAAATGCAAACAAAACGAGTAAACTGTGTGCCTTGTGGCTACATCTTTGCACCTTTTGAAGATTTATTGTTCCTTTTGCTGGCTCTCACTGACCTGAGATTTTTATTTCACATTAACATCTAATCCCAGCATGGTGTTGGGTGATGGGATGTAGCTAAGGGACTGTTGAATCGCAAATAGTCCAATGGTGAGCCAAATCAACATTAGGTTTCAAAGACCAATAATTAATTGCCTTCTGACTACTGCAGGCTCATGAGCTTATCATTTTAATAAGCACATAGTTAATGCTCAAGGCTCTGGCTGCCAGCCCTGGTTAAAATATTGTATTCAGTTGTTGAAAGCCTGAAGAAAGTCAAACATCGAGATAAAAGCAAAGAAATGTGGGTGCTGGAAATCCAAAACAAAAGCAGAAACAGAAATAACTGGAAAAACTCAGCAGGTCTGGCAGCATCGGCGGAGAAGAGCACAGTTGACGTTTCGAATCCTCATGACCTTTCAACAGAACTAAGTAAAAATAGGAAAGGGGTGAAATATAAGCTGGTTTAAGGGGAGTGGAGGGGGGGGGCGGGGTTTGTTGGGACAAGAAGCCAGTAATAGGTGGAGATAACCGAAAGATGTCACAGACAAAAGGACAAAGAGGTGTTGAAGGTGGTGATATTATTGAAAGGAATGTGCTAATTATGAGTAGAAAGCAGGACAAACAAGGTACAAATAGCTCTAGTGGGGGTGGGGTGGGGTGAAGGAATCGAAAAAGGCTAAAAGGTAGAGATAAACAATGGGTGGAAATACATTTAAAAATAATGGAAATAGGTAGGAAAAGAAAAATCTATATAAATTATTGGAAAAAACAAAAAGCAGGGTTAAGAACCGGAAAGGGTGTGGGGATGGAGGAGAGAGTTCATGATCTAAAATTGTTGAACTCAATATTCAGTCCAGAAGGCTGTAAAGTGCCTAGTCGGAAGAAGTGGTGCTGTTCCTCCAGTTTGCGTTGAGCTTCACTGGAACAATGCAGCAAGCCAAGGACAGACATGTGGGCATGAGAGCAGGGTGGAGTGTTGAAATGGCAAGCAACAGGGAGGTCTGGGTAATGCTTGTGGATAGACCTGAGGGATGGAATTTCAACTGAAATTCCATCCCTCGTTTCGAACCCACCCAGGATTATAGGTATCTCCGGGACATACAATGTTCCTCGGACTGCTGTTCCCGTCGCATTCTGAGATCCACACTCAGTGCCATGCGCCACCAGATGAACACACTCAACCTCTCCCTCCAGCAGCACCACCGCACCCTTTTTCAAAGCTGCGCGTGCCCCCATTTTCATTTTATTCTTCGTCTCATCTGACGCCTCAACAAGAAACTTTTTCTCTTTCTCTCAAGTGCTAAGGAATGCAAGCTCCAACAACTCACGTTGCTCCCAATGCGGTTTCCTCTACATTGGAGAGACCAAACGCAGACTGGGTGACCGCTTTGCAGAACACCTTCGATCTGTCCGCAAGCATTACCCAGACCTCCCTGTCACTTGCCATTTCAACGCCTCATCCTGCTCTCCTGCCCACATGTCTGTCCTTGGCTTGTTGCATTGTTCCAGTGAAGCTCAACGCAAACTGGAGGAACAGCACATCTTCTTCCAACTAGGCACTTTACAGCCTTCCGGACTGAATATTGAGTTCAACAATTATAGATCATGAACTCTCCTCCTCCATCCCCACACCCTTTCCGTTTCTTCGCCCTGCTTTTTGTTTTTTCCAATAATTTATACAGATTTTTCTTTTCCCATCTATTTCCATTATTTTTAAATGTATTTCCACCCATTGTTTATCTCTATCTTTTAGCCTTTTTAGTATTCCTTCACCCCACCCCACCCCACTAGAGCTATCTGCACCTTGTTTGTCCTGCTTTCTACTCTTAATTAGCACATTCTTTTCGATAATATCACCAGCTTCAACACCTCTTTGTCCTTTTGTCTGTGACATCTTTCGGTTATCTCCACCTATCACTGGCTTCTTGTCCCAACAAACCCCCCCCCCCCACCCCCCTTAAACCAGCTTATATTTCACCCCTTTCCTATTTTTACTTAGTACTGTTGAAAGGTCATGAGGACTCGAAACGTCAACTGTGCTCTTCTCCGCTGATGCTGCCAGACCTGCTGAGATTTTACAGGTATTTCTGTTCCTGTTTTTGTTTTGAAATTCAAACATCCTTGTGACTGTTAACAGAATGTGAATTACACTTTGGATGCCTTCAGAGAAAATCCCAGAATCTTGGAGTTGATCCAAGTAGGGAGAGTGGGAATAATAAAAAACAGCAGTGGGTTATCACATTGCCCATGTGGAAACTCTGCCATTAGAAAATTGTATGATTAGTTGCAAGTATGGAAATCACCTGCAAAGAACATTGAACAAATTAACAGGAACACAGGAAGGAATCGTGTGGGATAAGTCCCTGCCTGAATGCTGGGACCATTTGCAGATTGAGTATCAATTCCCTAATTTGCTCAACTTGAAGTGGCTCTTTAACTCAGCCATGGCATTAGCATCCCTTCTGTGGATTGTCCAGCCAATTAGGGGATGGCAGGCAGGATGATGTGTATCCTGTCAAAAGAAGGATTTCTAATTAAAGGGATCACCACATGTGTTTAAGGGGCTTACCAGCACTTGGATTTTTGGGGCTGCAGTAACAGGAATGGAGAGGAGACCTGGGAAGCTGCTCCCTGGGTCTCTCACTCTTAACTGGAAGTCATGCTGCAGGATCTGAGGGACTGCAGTGAGGTGAAGGGATCCCAAGGATAAGAGGAAGAGGACAAGCTCTTTAGCCAAGCAGGCATGGATGGAAGTCAGCAGCAGAAGTGTTGACCTTCCTACCTGGAGGTGGTGCACCAAGAAGATCCAGGACCTCAGGAGGGCATGACAGGAGAGTGACGTTACACTTTCAGGTGCCAAGCCCCACCCTCTGAGTTGCTCGTCATTCTCCTGCACAGCATTCATTTGACAAACACACCTTGTGGCTGCACTCTTTCTTCTCTCTGCCTGCATCTCCTCACAGCCCCATCTGAACCACCAACACTCACACACCCTCATCCAATTGCCTTTTCACACCCATGCCTCACAGTCACTCTCTACAGGTGATGTCCTTCCTTCATCTCCACACAAACCATTATGATCATTCACAGCACTCATTGCAAGAGAAGTAAGCACACAACAATGGCAAAAGGGTGAGGGGGACGTGGTGTTGATCACTGGTAATACATGCTCACCTGCTCCACTAGGAAGAAGGTCTTATTTAAGAAGGCTGCAGATGTCAGATATGTTGACAGAGTCTGCCTTGTGATTCCTGCTTCCTTCCAGCTGGATCTCAGTGCCCATCTCCTATGCCTAATGGAGGTCTAGAAGAAGGCCGCTAATGCCGCTGGAGATGTTGGTGGTGATGTGGGTTCTGCTCTTGCCCCTCATCAGAGGTGGGAGGTTGAGCTGCATAAACTGCTCCCATGCTGTGATGAAGGCTGGCAGCAGGGAAGTGCGGCTGAAGCTGAGTTAAGTACTAGACAGGTTAAGTGCTTTCCAAGAAGTTAGCAATCACCTGCCAAGCAGTGAAAGCACTATCTGAGAGAAGAAGTGTGATGAACAGCAGTCTCTCAATGGACAAGGCTGGAGCTCTTCAATACAAACTTGTCAGTTTCACTGGAGAAGCTCTTCCCACTGTATAGTTGCCTCAGTGACCCTGGTGAATTGACAGATTGACAAACAAGTACCCTATCTGGGAAATCGGAATTGAGGGTTAAACCAACTTTTAACTGGCTTCTAAACTACCTGAACTACCTCTGAATAATGTAATGGAAAGATCCAAAGGTTCCCTGCTTGCCTTTAATCCTGCCTTGCAGAAACCTGGATTCTAACCCAATGTCAATCTCAGGGGATTTAACTACCCACCCACATGCAAACCCACTTACTTTCCTGGGAAAATCCCAGCACAGTTTCTGAAATGAGCTACTTGTGAATATGTTTGCTGACAGAATGACTGTTTGGAATTAGCTTGTGTTATATTTCCAGTCCTTTGTTGTGTTATCCATTTGATGTTATGAATATCTTTGCTTAGATAAGACTTAGAACATGCTTTATGTTAAATTATCTGCAATGAAGTAAAAAAATTGCACCTTGTGCACCTGTAGATCATGGAAGAATGCCCAATATGTCCTTAGAGCACAAAGTTTCCTGATTAGCCCAAATTCCATGTTCACTAAAAAGCAATCAAAAAATGAATAAGCGGACACACTAGATTTCAGGCAAATGTTTTTCATTTATATCAAAGGAATTAACTGTGCCCCTATTTTGAAAGAGTTAAAGAGTATTGATGGAAACAAGATGATGAATGCAGAGCTCACATCAATAATGTCAGAACACTGCTTTGACATTTTGGATACTACTGAGAGAGTGTTGCACTGACATGTCATTTTTTGGTAAGACGTTGAGATGGACATTAAAGAGCTACTGGCGCTATTTTCAAGAAAAGCAGGGGCGTTCTCCTTCAGAGGAGTCCTGACCAATATTTAATGCTCAACCAGCACCATTAAACACAGATTATCTGGTCGTTATCTTACTGCTGTCTGTGGGGGTTTGCCATGTGCAAAATGGCTTCTGTGCTTCCTATGTTTCAACAGTGACTTCACACCAAGGTACTTTATTGGCTGTATAGTGCTTTAGGGCATTCTAGGGTAATGAAATGCACTACATAAATGCAAGCTCTTTAAGTTCTTTTTTGTAGAGCAACAGTGATTGTACTGAACAGTAAGACTGACTGATTCTGGAACACATTAGCACCAATTAATATGAAACTCCCTTCTCTTCAAAAAGTTCATTGAACTTGGTATTGATGCTGTGTAAAGCACAACCTCTATCCACAAAGTGTTGGTTGTAAACATCCTGTTTGAATTTGTCAGTTTTCTTCTTCCACATTTGTTAGGGCACTAAGAACCACTGAGGAAAATGTCTCTGTTGCCTGAGTTGGGACGAAAAGACAGCATTGGGCCCAGGGTGTTGAATATGGCTTCTGTAGATTCTGCAGAGCATGGATAGGAAATGCAAGAGCTCAGAGGCAGGCCTTTTTAAAACTCAGTAACTGAACTCCAGGCTGGTGAACATCCATGAGCAAAGACACAGGAGATCTACCAACATTAATGAAAAAAAGATGAAACAAAGATGCAAGCCTGGAAATGGCTATTTTGCAGATTCTATCTTCTCCTAGATTCACTTGGAAATTTATAAACCTTTTAGGGCATGAATGTGATTATTTATTGATTCTTAATTTTTTTAAGCATCTGCAAGTTCCCCTCCAAGCCACACACCATCTTGACTTAACTATATGGAATCTGATGGACTTCAGCAGTTCAAGAAGACAGCTCACCACCACCTTTTCAAGGGCAATTAGGGATAAGTGACAAATGCTGGACTTGCCCATGATGCCTGTGTTTTAATTACATTTTAAGTTATTAAATAATTTAAATGTAGAACGATAAGTCCACAGGGCCAGTGACTTATATTTGGAAAATGGGAATTGCTGAAAAAAGAGACATGCAAATTGTTGCTCCCTTTACTATTGGTATTCTTGCAAACTGTCCTGATGAGTGCAAGACAAAAAAACTTCGACGGCATGTCTCTTTTTTCAGCAATACTCAAATCTGTACCACCAAACGACTAAAATGTGAATTCCTCTAGAATTTTCATTCGTGAAATTGGTTTCTCAATTGCATATGGCAGACTGGCAAGCCCATGTTCCCTGACAAGAAATTAAATTTGGAAAACTATCCTCCCCACCTACTTCATCCGCTCATTGTATTTCATAGTGTTAAGTATGCAGAATTAACATGCAGAAATATGTTTGTGTCATATATTAATTAAATTATGGAATTAAGGGTTATCTAAACCTGACAAGTTTACTATCCTTAAATCAAGAATAGGTTTTCAGCAGCCCTTTTAAGGACTAAGTCAGATGGAAATTTTAACTGTGTCACTGTTAGAAACTAATTTGTTATCTTCTAGCTAGACAGTTGGTGAAGGATTGTACTGAAGCCAATCTTTACTCAGTCTTACTTTTATTTACAGTGTTATATATTACAAGCATTCACTTCACCACGGTTTCAATAAGTGTCTTTTTTTATGTGCTTAATTGAAACCCCAGTTAAGGCCCACCACCTGCAATTAAACACAATTCAATTAAATGCAATTAATATACACTAACACAGTCTATCCTTCACAAAAATGCATGCTAAAATAGCTGACCTATACACTATCTTAGTTTCTCCTTTTCCATCTAAAAACACTCATGAGATATGTCTTAAACTGATTAGTACATCCTGTGTTGTATACATAGGTACAGGTGTAAGCCATTCAGCCTCTTGAGCCTGCTCCGCCGTACAATTAAATCATAGCTGATCTGCATCTTAACTCCATTTACCTGCTGTGATTCCATATACCTTAATACCCTTATCTGATTAAAGAAATGATCAGTCTCAGTTTTGAAGTTTTCAATTGACCTATCCTCAATAACATTTGGTGGAGAGAGATCCAGATTTCTACTTCGCTTTGTGTGAAGGTATGTGTTACGAACAGAGTTTATGTGTTTTATTGTTGTCTGTGATCAAAGTGTTTTAATGTGTGAGGTTAGTGTGTTTTCTTACCCTCTGAGAGATTTCTCCCAATTTAAATGATTCCAATGGCAAGCTTTTATGAATTTAAAAATAAAGACATTATTTATTATCATACACTTGTCCCAAAGGTTCAAAATGCAAGACTCACGCACTATCACACACACAAAGGTTAGATTCAGATGAAAGAAAAAACAATACAATTACAATCTTGAATTATTTTAGTCTATTTCCTAGCAGGCCTATAGTTTTTTAGATGAATTGATGCTTTAGCTGGAGCAGACGTTTTGTAAAAGCAGAGGATTCTCAGTGAGCTCAGTGAGGTCTCTTGTAGTTGAATTGCCAGGAAGTCAGCTCTCAGTGAACTTGAAGGCAGAACAGTTTGGGGGCAGAGTCCTTCTCCCACTTTCAAAGTATAGCTGTTTTAGCTTGGCTGCATAGTTGCCATGCAACTGGGCTTCCAGATGGTATCTGTCATGGCCTTTCTGTCTCAGAACAACTTCTGCTGTTATTTTTAAAAGCGGGTAACAAACATGGCTGCCTTACCCATGTGACTTGTTGCAATTTCAAAGTCCTTTTCCAAATGAGATGGTGTGTTAGTCTGATATACATCCTTTGTTGTGGCTTTTCAAACTTGGAGTTTGAAATAGCCAAAGTCTTTGAGACAGCCAAGGCCTTTGTGTTTGGGATGAGAAGCCATCACAATACAATGAAAGGTTAATGAGATCCATTTCATATTTCTACTACCCATTGGGCTTCGATGTCTCAATTGTCGATGGTGAAGCAGAAAGACAAATCTGCTGGTATGTTAGTCCTGTTTGTTGATGGTTCATCCTGAAACAAAAGGATGTGTGAATTTCACAAGTGGCTGTGATTGTCCACATATAAAATTAGGTATTTGCTTGAGCTTCAGGACTGTCTGGAGCTGAGTTTGTCAAAGTCAGATGATATGCTGACGGCCATCTTAAAAGCTTTTGTGTCCATTTTAAAAAATACAGTTACAATATTTGTAATATCTTCATGCCTGTTGTCTATTTCTTGGCTTCATTCCTTAATGACCTCACTCTATTTTCTACATTATGCCTTCTTGTTTTGGATCCTTCCCACAGGATGAATCTGACCATTCAGTCATCCTAACACACCCAATTAGATTGTCATTTAATCTTCTATCCTCAAGATATAATTCCATGTTGGAGATTTAATCTTGTGGTTTAAACACGACTCTTGCTTTTACATTCTTAAATTGGCAATGCCTATTGGAAGAAGGTAAACAATGACAGTTATAGTGCCAAGCATCACACCTCTATAAATGATGTGTCTGCAAGTATGAGGGTTATTATTGCACAGCAGCTGTTAAACCATTTGGAACAAACTTGACACAACTTCAATGTGATTGGCTAATATTTCAACATACAACATCAACTTACAATTATATTGATCCCTTGACCTGTCCTAGCACTATTCACCAGAGAGTAAATATGGCCATAAGGCAATGCTAGAAGAAGACACCATGGATGTGACAAGTATCACGATCCCCATAGAGATTGTTAGCTTTTCAAAAGAAATTTGAACTTCCAATTGATAGCTGAAATAATGACAGAGCACGATTTCATGTTTTAAAACCTTAACAAACAGACTAAAAGCACAAACAAAAACAGAAAATGCTGAAAAGCTCAACAGGTCTAACAGCATCTGTGGAGAGAAAAAAACAGAGTTAACGTTTTGAGTCCGTATGATTTCAGTCGAACTCGAAACGTTAACTCTGTTTCTCTCTCCACAGAAGCTGCCAGATCTGCTGAGGTTTTTTAGTATTTTCTGTTTTTATTTCAGATTTCCAGCATCCACAGTATTTTGCTTTTATCACAGTGTTCTAAAGGTAATCACAGAATTGCAGAATTTTTACAGCGCAGAAGGAGGCAATTCAACCGTCTGCACCGGCTCTCCGAACGAGCAATTTACTTAGTGCCATTCTTCCGTCTTCTCCCCGTAACCTGGCACATTCTTCCTTTTCAGATAACTGTCTAATTCCCTTTTGATTTCCTCAAGGGAACCTGCCTCCATCACACTCTCAGGCAGTGCATTCCAGACCATAACCACTCGCTGTGTGAAAAAGATTTTTCTCATTTTGGTTTTTCTTCTTTTACTAATTACTTTAAATCTGTGCCCTATCGTTCTTGATCCTTTCACGAGCAGGAATAGTTTCTCCCTATTTTCTCTGTCCAGGCCCCTCAAGATTTTGAATACATCCATCAAATCTCCTTAGAGCTTTCTTTTTTCCAAGGAAAACAGTCCCAACTTCTCCAATCTATCTTCATAACTAACATTCCACACCTCTGGAACCATTGTCCTGAATCTTTTCTGCACTCTCTCCAGTGCCTTCACATCTTTCCTAAAGTATGGCACCCAGAATTGGATGCAATACTCCAACTGAGGTCGAAACAGTGTCTCATACAAGTTCAACATAACTTCTTGTTCTTGTACTCTATGTGCCTATTAATAAAGCCTAGGATACTGTATGCCTTATAATCGCCCTCTCAACCTGTCCTACCACCTTCAGTGACTTATGTACATATAACCCTGTTCCCTCTGCTCCTGCGTCATCTTTAGAATTGTACCCTTTATTTAATATTATCTCTTCATGTTCTTCCTACTGAAATGAATCACTTCACATTTCTCCACATTGAACTTCATCTGCCACCTGTTCATCCATTCCATCAACTTGTCTATGTCCTTTTGAAATTCTACCCTATCCTCTTCACAGTTCACATGCTTCTAAGTTTTGTATCATCTGCAAATTATGCAATGTACACCTAAGGATCTAGGTCATTAATAAATATCAAGAAAAGCAAGGGTCCCAACACAACCCCAGGGGAACTCCACTACAAACCTTTCTCCAGCTTGAAAAACATCCATTAACCACTACTTTGTTTTCTGTCGCCCAGCCAATTTACTATCCATGTTGCTACTGTCCCTTTTATTCCATGAGCTACATAACTTTGCACACAAGTCTGTTGTGCGGCACTGTATCAACTGCCTTTTGGAAGTCCATGTAGACCACATCAACAGCATTATCATTATCAACCCGCAAGGATAATCTCAATCTTAGAGATGAAAAATGCCACAGGCTGGATTTTCAGTTCACCGACATGCACAAGCGTCAAATAGCGTGCAGTGATGCTCAGGCGAGCATCCCGACATCATCGTGCACTCGTGCGATATTTCAGTCGGCGGGCATGTGCGGGAGTCAGCAACGCACCTGCCAACAATTAAGAGGGCTGTTCAGCCCATTAATAAATTAATTAAAGTGAACCTTTCCCTGCCTATCCAACCTTACGGTTGGCAGGCAGGCGAAAAGGCCAAGTGGCCTTTGAATTTTTGAGGAAAGCTCTCATCCACCTGGTTGAGGTTTCCGATGTTAATTAAAAATAAGATAAAAAATTTTAATTCTCGCTTTTAACATGTCCCCGCTCAAGTGACAGAGTCACATGAGGGAACATGTTTACCTTAATTTTAAAGTCTTTACTTTTAATGTTAGAAATCTTCAGCTCCCTGAGGCAGCTCTATGCCTTCAGGGAACTTTCACTGAGCTCACCCGCGTGCATGTGCTCTCTTCTGCGCTCACTCTCCTCCCCCCACCCCACCCAGGCAGCGCTGAGCGTTTCAGTGCAAGATTCACGCTGGCTGGCCATTAATTGGCCAGCCAGCATGAAATTGCGTTTGGGGCCCGATCAGGGGCGGCGGTCAGTTTCGTGGCTGCTCCCAGGCCCGCCTGCTGCGCCCGCCCAAAGAGAACAAAATCCAGCCCCATGAGCTTCATGGATTTGACATAGAGATAATGTCAGAAGGAAATGAGAAAGAGAACCAAAAGGAACAGTTTCTTGTTGAACAGATTAGCTTGGAATTATTCTCGCCTTTCAATAGAATCCAGAAGTGATAATGCATTTGGATGTAAAGCATGAGATGTGGAAAATACTAAAGTGCATGATTAAAACCTTTGATGGTATGAAGACTAGGCTTGGAGGGGTTGGCATGAGTGAGAAAATACTGTAGGGTGATAATGAGTGAGGACAAAAGGAAAGATACACTTGAAAAGAGGAGAAAATAGGGAATTTTGATAAAGGCTGAAATTCTTGAGCATGTTGAGTACCTTGGTGTAGAAACTGAGGGGCAGAGTTGGAAAGAGATTCTGGCATGGAAGTTTTTGAGTGACTAAGAAGGGATTTGAAGGAGATGGAGGAGGAAGAGGTATTAAAGGAGAAAAAGTACGTGAGGAATAAGGAGCTGAAATGATAAGAGGTCTTGGGGTGAGAGTCATGCCACCACTGCAAGGATTTGAGTGGAATGTTATAACTGAACAAGGTGGTCTTGGTGAATGGGAAGGGGTCATAAATTTATTTGCATAGACCATTTTATGTTATTCAGATCACAAAATCAAAGCAATTTATTCTGATTATAATTATATTGTTGTATTACACTGATGTTCATAACAATTTTATTTGTCAATAATAGTTATTGCCAGCTTATGTATTCCCATTACCAGTGACCATCTTAAGTCTGGGAACATATAAATTGCCATTAAAAATTAAGTTGTTGCTACATTTCAAACACTTGACTACAGTTAGAAGCTGGCAGCACATTCTGAGCCAGTAATTGAAATGTAAAGTATTCAGAGACTCATTTAAATGTCGGATTTCCTCATTTATTGTTTTAACATATTCTCAAAATGGGTGTCATAATGCCTGAAAAATGCTCTATTTTATTTGTGTTGCATCTCTGCAGATTCAGATGAATGCTAGCGTTTCTAATGTGTGCTTTGAGATCATCGGTTTGCGTAGGAGTGTCCAAATCACAGGCCATGGACAACCAGGCTCTGGCTGTCGAAGCTCAGGCAGCTCAGCTCCATTTGAGCCAATGGGCTGACTTTTACTGTGGGCTTTGGGACCCCAACATTCAGCCAAAAACTGGATCCCGAGCTCACTCTCGCAAGCAGGGGACTGGCGCAGCAATTTTACTGCAGGAGGGGACGAAGGGAAACCGCTTTTCAGGGGGACTGTTGGGGCCACAAGAGCTGCCTTTTGTTCCTATGGCTCCCTCTTTGAGCCATGGAGCCTCCAGCTTTGATGGCCCCCCAGATTGGCGCAGGGATTTTGCCTCCATGAGGCTGGGAGCCTCTTCATATGGCAGGGAACCACCCTGCTGTTGGCGACCCTATTAAATGATGTTTAATAGGGCTTTTAATTATGCAAATTGGTTGTCCGCCTCCATGGAACAGGCCGCTGATCCACTTTGCAGCCCACCTCCCGCCTACTGCTGTGAAACTTCCTAACTGGCGGAATAGAGAAACTGTATCACAGTGGCTCCCCACTATTTTACTGGCCCTGCTGCCTCCTTTCCTGTCATCCAGGGACCAATAAGACTCAGCCCTATATTTCCTGTTTGCTAGTTGCTGTCCAGTTTAACTTTGTGGGCTGCTTTTAGTGCTGTTGGTCATGCTTGGTGAATAGATCCCATCTAAGTACACCAGGATCTGTTGGTGTTATGCAAATCAATGGAAGCTTCATTTGTAACACCTGAAACTCGCCGATCACAACTTCAAAGCAGCCCACAAAGACAAGCAACTTGGACACCAGCATTCACTGTATTCCCATTACGTTCTGTGTACAATAGTGTACAGTACTACATACCACTAGCATATTATCAAAATGGTAATTATCACTGCTCAACATTGTGCATGTATTATTACATTGAACTGTAATGGAATACTGTAGTTTGATTGCACACCAATTAAGTGAACGTAGGGCAGATCAAATTGAAGCCAGTTAGCAGAGTATTTTGCAGAGTAAATAGCCTTTAACTGTATGTGCTGCACTTGTTTGGTAATAATTAATATTGATTTAACTACTACCACCAGACTCCATATGAATTGAGTGTTTGCTTTGGTCATTGATGCAGTGCAGACAGAATGGAGAAAGGAAAAGTAACATCGGAGCAGGGCAGGCTGTCCTTGCTACACAATAGTGATTCCTGTACAACCATCAACTCACCTGTGACCCCTTTCCCTAGTTTTAATTGCTTTATTTGCAGTTTTGAGGGTAACTGTAGCAATTGGCTTTTGTGCCCGAGGCTACTAGACAAGTCCAAGGAGGGACTGATGCTGCATTACACATTCAGCACATTTCCAAATCTGAAAATCATGGACCAATTATCTTGAAGTGCTTCTGTGATCAGTGACTGAATGGCAATTGCAGTGTGTGTCTTAACAGAGTTCTGTTAGAGAGGATATAATGTTACCTTAGAAAGCAGTTGTGATTGTTTGCTACCCCGATTAATTGGGAAAGCAAATGAATGTTTAAGGGCTATTTTGATACTGTCAAAATAAGATAGTCTGATGTTTGGGGTATTGGATTTTATATTATTAACATCCATTCTTAAACCTCTAATTTAAAAAAAAAGTAGTTTTACGATTATTCCAGTCTCAACTCCTTTTATACAAGGATGTCTTATTTTTATTCTAATTTATATTGCCAAACTTCAACTGAAATTCCCTGGGCCAGGAGAGAACTGTGCTCTTAGCTTTTTGCAGGCAAGCCTGAAGCCCCATTCTAATTGGTAAAATATAAAATTATTTATAACTCAGGACATGCTACGAACATGGAGAGGAAAAGGCAAGCATCAAGTTCACCCCAGCTTGCTGATGTGAGACCTGGACCATTTTAACTTCCGAGCCTCTTCGAAAGAGGCTGGACCCAACTCACGTCTGAGGCCAGTATCAATGGCGTTAGTTTGGCAGCTGTGAGACAGGCTAATGCAGCAGGAAGCTACAGCTGGAGACCCACGGCAATGGTCCCCAACAAGGTTGATGATGAGAATCCCTGGCAATTGCTAGAAATGTACACCAGCTTAAGAGAATAACAGAATGTAGGTTTTAAAGAGTTGAGCCAAAAATAAGATGATTATCTACCATGAGCAAGCTTAAAATGTTTTGGTACCACTCACGCATCCATGAGAAGGTTATGAAACTCCAGAATTTTGGGCAGTTAATCTTGGTTAAAACTTCAGTGCAGTTCTGCTGCACATTTCCCTGGATACAACAGTGACTTTACTTCAAAAGTACTTCATTGGCTGTAAAGTCTTTAGGATGTCCTGCGAAGTTCTATATAAATGCAAGTTCTCTCTTCCCTTCTGTGTTTCTGAACCTGACTCCCTTATGGAGTAAAATTTATGGTAAACGATATGATGCACCAACTATTAATACTTATGTTTTTACCCTTACAGAACTATGGACTAGAGACCGAAAACCTCAGAACACTTTCCCACAAGCTGAATGCCTCAGCCAAAAACTTACAGAATTTTATAACAGGCAGACGGAGGAGTGGCCATTATGATGGCAGGGCTTCCAGAAGGTTGCCGAATGACTTCCTTACCTCAGTGGTTGACCTCATTGGTGCTGCCAAGAGCTTATTGGCCTGGCTAGACAGGTACCCTGCTGATATTATTCTGAATTACCAATAACCATTGAATGTCTGCCCACCTGTTGGAATGCTGAATCATTAAAACAACTGCCCTACCTCCAAGCCCCTGTCCTCTCCAAAGTCCCTAAACATGTTGTCACTTCCCAAATCCATGGCCGTCTTTCCTGCAATTCCATGTTTGAGTTGCTCCAGTAAGTTTTTCATCTCTGCTACACTACTGAAACAGTCATTGTCAAGCCACAAATTACATACTATGTAATGTGACTGTGGTAAGCTAGACTTCCCAATCCTTCTTGACCTGTATGCAGACTTTGACACAGTTAACCACACTATCCTCCTCCATCAACATTGTCCTCCAAAGCCTCTCCTCTATCATCCAGCTGGATGGGACTGCCCTCACTTGCTACCATTCATAATTATCCATTCATAGCTAGAGAATCTCTTTCTGCTCCTGCACCATTATCTCTTTTGTCCCCAAGGAGCTATCCTTGGCCCTCTCTGATTTCTCACGCATGCTGCCCCTTGGCTATGTCATCCAAAAACACATCAGGTTCCACATGTACACACAAGAACACAAGAAATAGGAGCAGAAATAGACCATATGACCCACAGAGCCTGCTCCACCATTCACTATGTTCATGGCTGACCTTGGGCTTCAACTGTTTTTCCCGTCCACTCCCTGCAAGACCAAAAATCTGTCCCACCCAGCCTATGTATTCAATGACGGGGCATCCACAACCCTCTGCAGTAAAGAATTCCAAAGATTCACGGGCCATCGTGTGGAGTAATTTCTCCTCATCACAGTGATAATTCCCAGCTCTAACTCCCCACAGTCTCCCTTGACCCCACCACTGCCTCTGATTTGTCAACTGCTTGTCCACCATTCAGTACCGGGTGAGCAAAATTCCCTCCATCTAAATACTAGGGAGAACAAAGCCATTGGATGGAATTTTACACTCCTGCCAGCTGCGGGAATTGTGGCGGGCAGGGGCAATTAATTTGACGTGAATGAAAAAAATCACTTTCCCATTGGCGGAAACATAGTTTGGAATTTTGTTCTCCCAACTCTTAAGGCGGATAAAAGGCGGGTTGCGTTTCCTGCTGAGCAATGTTGGGAACCTCATTTGCATTCATTAGCATCTAATAAGTGCTCATTAAAAGGCTACCTTGCTGGAATCAACGTTCCCTCTCTAAATTAAGTTCCCCACCAGCGGATAATTAGAACAGTCTGTTTTACAATTGTATATAAGTGGTGCCCATCTGGTGAGCTTCATTTCATCTGTGACTTTTATGTTGTCACTGCTACGTATCAGGTGCCTATAGCACAAGCTGCGCCAAGGCTGGGCGTGGGAGGCACGACCAGAGGGTAAGAGTGAGATGGAGGCAGGACTGGGAGGAGCAAGGAACAGAGGGAAAGGGTGAGACAGAGGCAGGACTCAGGGGGCTGAGAGGGCAAGGAAAAGATGGGAAGAGTGAAAGGCTGTCGGGACATATTTAAGAGACCGTCCTGGGGGTTCAGGCCATGCTGTTGGGTGAATATTTAAGAGGATGTCCTGGGACTGTACGGGCCATGTCAGGAGGCATCTGTATTCTGTATGTTGGTGGCTGAAACGTCATGGAGGGGTATTGGATGGTCTCATGGGGGTGTCTCGAAAAGTAATGGTGCATGTGGTCTCGAGAATGGGGGACTCAGATTGACAAAGGGCATGGGGAGATCAACATTAAAGGGATCAGCAGGGAGAACAGGAATATCAACATGTACAATTATGGGGTCAGATATAACAGGGGGAAGCTGGATAGCTATGGGAGGGACGGGAATTAAGAGGTGGTGACTGCAAAGGAGGTTGGGAGGAAATTAGTGGGTGATAGGGGAAGATTGGAAACGGTCGCATTTACAAATCTAATGAGCACCATGCTCACCTTCTGTGATCATTGACACAGTTGGAAAACAAGCTTGAAAAAAGTGATATGGGAGTGGTTTCAAGGAGTGGGGAGGAGTTCACAAATATTTTGGGCCAATTGAAGGGGCACCCTATTAATTTCTTGCTGAAGCCATGGAGAGCAGGGTTCAGCTGAGTGCTGAATTTGAGGGTCTAATGCACAATGGGATACACTTTGCTCCTTTAGTAATGGTGCGCGTTCAGGTGATAATCCATTAAGTTTTAGTGTTGCTGTGCATTTGGTCTTAATGGCCACCTGATAATCACAGAGACATGTGAACAGGAAAGGAGGATCATACAATCAAGGGCTACGGTTGCTCCACAGAAACTAAGTAGACACTACAAGCCTCAATGTTCCCATTGTATTGGTCATGGCTTACAGGGCACTATGTTTACAGTCATGACATAAGTACAAGGCTAGGGTATCGATAGTTATTGTCTAGGCTACGGGAGGCAAGCTGCCTGACTGGGGATTATGGTACATGGGTATATTGACCCTAATGAAGACTCTCATTTTACATGTGTAGCCATGTCTAAGGAGGATGCTCAGCCATCTGTGAATCTCAATAATGATGTTATTAACCTGTGGCCTGGGGATGAGGGCAGGCCAAGGGCTTGAGACTGGATTCCTGGCTTGGAGAAGGAGAGAGACCATTCAAAGGGAAGTTGCAATGATTGCTCAATTGTATTCATTCACAGAAACAAGGAGGAGTGGCGAGTGCAGGCTGCAGGCAACACTGCCTCATTGATAGCTGAGATCAAAATGAGGAGAAGAAGGGCCCGTCACCGATTGGTACAGCTCCAGGAAGACCATTGCCCTGAGGATCAAGAGTCAGCAGGGCCCCAGGGCGTCCCAGATGCTGCCGAGGAGGGGGCAATTTTGTGAAGATGCTTCGTGCAACTAAGGGTCTTTAGAAGACGCAGCTCATACATGGAGATGAGAGAAAGACAGTGCCGCAGGTGCCTTTGCTTGTCTAGGGATGTAGTAATTCACATTTGCCATTCTCCGTGAGGAATTCATGCCCCATGGACTTGGAGGGTATCCAATGCCAGTTGCTCTGAAGATTTCCACCGCAGTGAACCTTTTTTCCAGGGGACCTTTGTAGACTATCACGATCGGTGACACACAAATGCATAAGGGAGGTGACAGAGGCCTTTTTCAATACAGCTCACCATTACGTCAAGTTCCGCATGTATGACGCAAACCAGGCTCCCAGAGCTGTGGGATTCGCTGCGATCTCAGGTTTTCCGTAAGTGCAGGGTGCTCTCAACAGCACACATGTGGCTTTGAGAGCTCCCTGGCAGCAGCTATTGAGATTCATTAATAGAAAAGGATTTCACTCTCTGAACATCGCAGCTAATTTGTGATCATAGAAAACAGATCCCGTATGTTTGTGCTAAGTATGCAGGAAACTCTCATGACTCTTACCTCTTGACCTCGCAGGTCCCACAGAATTTTGACGAACCTTGGCGCTTAGCAGATTGGCTCCTGGAGGACAAAAGGCACCCCCAGAAGACATGGTTAATGACTCCAGTTTGTCATCCACAGAGTGCATCCGAGGAGAGATACAATATAGCACATTCTGCCACAAGGTCCTTAATAGAGTAAATGATTGGCCACCTGAAGATGTATTTCCGATGTTTGAACGGTCAGGCAGGGCACTCCAGCTCGCCACAGAGAGTGTCCTGCATCATCATTGTTTGCTGCATCCTGCACACCTTATGCTGGAAAGCGGGGATGTGTTGCCTGAGGGAGACATTAAGGAGCTGGATGTCTCCTCGGATGAGGAGGAAATTGGGCGGAATCGTCCAGATTTGCACTAAGTACGGTAGTGGGTAGGAAAGAGGACATTTTACCTGCTGGCCTCAATGGCGGGTGTTTATGCTGTATCATCCCAATTCTGCCTAATTAATCATGCAATCCCGTGAAACACGCCGTTTCACTGGCGGGCAGCCTCCGATTCATCTGCCACACTGTCACCTCACCACTTCCTTATGCCAGGCACTATACTTAAAGTGCAGCCATGTGGACACCTCTCAGTGCTCCCAGCCTAGGACTGCTGCATAGAACACATGGCCCCAAAAGGGAAGAAGACTGCAGCCCCGCAATGAAGTGATGCGTCCCTGGGATGCATTCTGGACAGCGTTGGAGCCCGCTGTAATGTCCTCTACTCCCGCACTGTCAGCAGGAGGCCCATTAGTGTCACCACTCCGGCTTGGGAGGCAATGGCAGTGGTGGCCAGTGCCAACACTGCACAGAAGGGATTCGTCATCCATTGCAGAAAGAGGATGAATGATCTCATCCATGCCGATGGTAAGGCAGCCATCTCATCGCTCCAAACTCACAAGCCCATCACACATTCACTGGCATCTCACTCACTGCTAGCTCAAGGGACATCAACACTCATTCTCTCACACACACCCTCATATCTCCATCTGGACTGATCTCCTCTGGAGACAGCCTCCTTAGCCTTCACCTTTTTGAGGCCCCTCGCACAGATCAATGTGCAAGTGGCCTAGCCCTGCAGCCTCTACCCTTGCCTGAGGCCACTTCTCCCTCTCCCCCAAGCAAGCCATAGACCTGCAGCCATTGAAAAGCCACCCTCGCCTTACGGCTGGCCTCGTAAGTAGAGTCCTGCATATGAACCCCCGCTAAATGTTATGTGGTTACGACTGTGAAGCTTGGCACTGATGATTGCAAGTGCTGCCTGAAGCAAGGTAGGCAAACAAGCCTTAAAGCCCTGAGCAAAGTGCAGCTTGCCAGGTGCACGTCACTTAAGTTACATTATGAAACACGTCAGCGTGATGGATGACCCAGCAAGGGGGAATAATTCTGGCAAGCTGGGCTTATAATGATATACAGTTGTATTACAATGAAGTTCCCGACATGTGGCGGTGGGAAATGCAGCCCGCCATTGACGGGCGGAGTGGATGATTGCAAACGTCACAACGTCATGAAACCGATTTTTGGCCTTCCTGCCATATTGTCCGCTCATGCCCGCCATGATGCCGGATGCCAGCAGGCAAAGAAAATTCCGCTCGTTGAAGGGGATGACACTGAGGAGGGCAGATGGGCCACATGAGGATGCCATTGCACAGGCACAATGCAGCAGACTTGCCTGTGACAACCTTATAGCTACAAGATTCCAGGAGCATTAAAGTGAAGACAATTTTTCTCCATTGAAGTTTCCTTCAGCCTTTGATGCTTGGGATGCAACAACACCTTCATTCTTAGCTTGAACATCTCAGGAAAGATTAGAAATCTCACGATGATCACGGAAGAGTATTAGTTGCCTTATGCCCTAACGACAGGGTCATCCTTGGAGGGGAGAGTAGCCTTGGCAACATGCGGCCATTGTGGAATATGGTTAGCTCATGTCCTTAAGCAGCTTCACGTATTACAATTCTTTCACCCATTGTTATGACACAGCAGTTGGTAAAGGTTGAGTTGTTTAGATTCCAGAGGGAAACTTGAACAACTGTCATAACCTATATTTTCAATTGGTATGTTTGAATTCAGGAATAAAACCACCAAGCCTCAAGAGGATTTTTATATAAAACTAAATTAAACATTTATTAACTTAGCAACAAATTAAACACATACACATGTCTACAAATTACTACCATAATAACTTTTAAACAACTTCCCAAATTAATCACTCCCAGGTAAATCTTCACCAAGGCAACAATAACCATAGACTTTAAACAGACACCAGGCAAAGCACATTTGACCTTATGATTCAAAATGAGGTTCCCTTGCAATTTGGTTCCTTTGCATATTGTTGTAGGCCTACAGGCTGGTTAGATCTTAAATGCCTTTGCCTTACACATACAAATCCCTTTCTGTTTATACCTAGCTTCCCCTTTGAATGTAAATTTTCCATTGTATTACTAGGTTTTTAAATTTTACCTTTCCTAACAATAAACCCTTTCATTCCGCCAATTTTATTAGTAAGCTGAAAAAAAATTAACACATTGTTTGGCGTCGTCTAGCTAGGTGCAAGATTTCAACCATTCTTTTGAATGGTTTATTCAACAAATGCAAATGTACTCTTTACCTTCTATCCTTACTTACTATTTACCCAATTAACATCTCAAACTACTATACATCAAAGCACCCAGACTTGCTGGCTTTAATCCAATTAAGCACATACAGACACGCACATAAGCACAGACCCTACTACAATTCCCATTTCAAAATCATTATAGACATTAATATCTTTTCATGACACCCATGGCCTCATGAAGTCAGTGTGCATGGCAGCTTTTAAGTGGCTGAAAAGCCAACTCATACATGGATGCACTCATGTCAGTATGACGTCAGCTTAGAGGGTGGCCTGAACGCTCATACCATTCTTCAATGATTTGCAATTGGATGTCCTAAGAGGGAGCAGCATCTGGAGAACTCCATTTCTCCCATCACCAGCACTCATGATTGCATAATGCAGACATCATCTTGCTACTGACCTCCAATCGCTCTTCACGCATCAGGATGCAGTGGCCCTTTACTCTACATCATTTAGCAAAGTTGCAAGGTTTGTTTGCATTGGCCTCACAGGGAGTGCCTCACCAGGACAACGGTTTGATGAGTACCAAACACTCAGGACCTTGCAATAGTCAGAAGCCTGACAAGTGCATTAGGGAGAAACGTGGCCCTGTCAGTATTGACACAGAAGCCAGTGACAACATCTTCTCTTCATACAACATACTGAGGACTTAGAAGATGTGCAAACACATTGTTTTCAGAGCATCATAGTCCTCAACATTGTCCAGTTCACAAAGGCCAATCCTTTCTACATATCCTAAGTCAGTGAGAGGACTGTCATGCAATGACTTCCAGATCAAGTTGTGAGCTGTATCGTTGCACAGCAAGTACAGAAAGCACCACTAAGCAGCCATCCAAGAGCAATGTAGTATCATCACAAGTGAGGAGATGACTTCATGAGGACTCGAAACATCAACTTTTTTCTTCTCCGCCGATGCTGCCAGACCTGTCGAGTTTTTCCAGGTAGTTCTGTTTTTGTTTTGTGACGGCTTCGTTACGATGAACACACACCTTTGACATCACACATTCTTTCCCTCTTGAAGAAATTTGTAATGTTCCCAATTGATCCTGACCTCCCTAGCTCAGCGCCGAGCCTGGGTAGAGTGGGAGCTCAGCATGGAATGGCGTTCAGCCTTAAAATCAGAGATGAGATCTACCTGCAGAGAGGTATAGAAGCCTAGGGGCTTCGAAGTTTTGAACTACTTTTTTTATGAACGCACCCTCATAAAGTAAATTCCATTGCAAACTACATATTGGAGAAACTATTATAACGTTAGTCCTGACAACTATGTGTGCCATCCACAAACAACAGACATCAGTGTGACATCAGCAACAGGATAATCATTAACCTTGATGAGCAATTCTCCTGAGCCCAAATAATGTCGCCTGAGATTTAAAGCTGACAGCTATATTGGCCAGTCATCAGTGTTACAGACGATGTGCATTTCCTGATGTTGCAGATGTGGAAATAAGGGCTATTCATTGTGCTCAGATTGTGTGAGAATTAATGCAACTGAAGATCCAGATGGGAGTTCATTTTAGGGACTATGGCTGGAATTTTCTAGCCCCTCATACCAGTGGCATCTTCGAGTCCCATTGATGTGAACGGAGATTTCAATGGTTCAGCAGCCTCACCACGGGAAAACCCAGGGCTGGAAAATCTGGCCCACATTTTGAATCCTTAAATGATCGTGGGACATGAAATCTAATTGAATCAATGAGACTTAGAGAAGGAATAATACAACATATATTTACAAAGGTGAAAAGTCAAAACAATGAGTGAACACCCTTGCCACCATTGTGCATTTAAACCTTCTTAATTTTTTTGACTCTACCGCTACGTCTAGGTGTAATCCTGACATCTGCAGCAGAGGTGGAGGCAGCCTACTAACTTCTAAGTTGTCTGAGATGACTTTGGTGGTTGTCCTCTGGTGTAGCCTCTAAAGGATTCCTGCTCTGATGCAGGTGCACACTCCTTGACCTGAACTGCTGCAGTTCATGGGGTCATTGGCAGAGAGGAGAAGGAGAGGTAGGGAACCGCAGTGTCCTTGGTGGATGTGCCTGGAGTGCCTGACTAGCGTTGCTCCTCCCTTGAGGAGGAGGGGCACCTAGAGGAAGGCCGAGGTGCCCTGTCCCCCCTCGCCTAGCCACTGCTGGAACACACCCATGGCTAGAGTGATGGTGTGCAGATCTGAGCGCAAATCCAGCAGAAACTCGCATGCCGGAGCCAATATCAGACAAAATGTGGACAGACTCCTCCATCCTTCGTTCCAGTCTGCTGATGGCCTCTGACAACTCTGTCTGATATTCCCCTGCCTGCCTCTGCATCTCAAACTTGCCTCTTAGGGCCAATTCCAGAGGCTCATCATTGGACTCGGTCTCAGCAGGGGCCAGGTCTCTAGCAGTTCTCCGAGTGTCAGAGATCTTGTCTGCCAGTGCCTCTGCCAACTGTAGACATGCGTCAATGAGGTGATCATCAGATTGTGACCCTAAATCTACTCTAGAACTAGGTCTCTCTGAGGTGCTTGTATCTGTGCTGGTGGAGGGTACAGATGAATGCGGTGATGGTTTTTCCTCTGATGATACTTCTGATTCCTTCTCAGAGGTGGCCTGGGAGCTGTGGCTCAGTTTTATTCTCAGGAAGTCCTCCCCCTTTACCTACAGGCACCGGGAATAGAGAGACAAGAGAATTAGTGATTGGCTAGGCAGGCTCATACGCCAAAGATCACTCACAGTCATTGCCCTCATGTTGTTGATATATACTGGATGCACCCTCACTGATTTGTGGGAGGAAGCTGATCTTGCCCTCCACACAGCAACAATCCCTCTCCTCACCAGCAAGCTCTGCAGCCTGCTCTTTGAACCATGACAGGGTTCGCAATTCTGAGGTTCCCCCGTCAGTCATGGCTCTCTCCCTTGTGTTATGTAAGATCTTGTCCTGCATAAAGACAGATGGGTTAACTGTGAGCACAATGGATGAAAGAGCAGTTCAGAAGCATGCATGCCTTTTGTTTCTACTGAGCCCTCCACAGTAAGGGATTAATGTGCCATTTGTGCAGGAACTTAGATGAAAAGGAGAGCTTAAAGTGGCTGGCAGACATTCAGTGCTGATATCCCATCTGCTGGTCGTGTGTGACATTCATGTTGGCTCTAACCCTTAGACTGTCTGATATCTTATGAGAGTGTGAGTTAGCAGTGAGTAGAAATTTCACTTACCCTGTCAGAGCGGAGCGGAGCAGATCAGTTATTGGTTTATGGCACTGCAGGACGGTTCTTCTCTGTGTTCTACAGGCGCTAACCTGCCCGTCAATCTCCTCCCAGGCCAGCATGGTCAGGTGGGAGGACCGTCTGCTCCCATCCCTCGGAAAGAGGACCTCCCACCTTTCCTGGACAGCCTTGTGGAGAATCCCCAGGGAGGCCTCACTGAGCCGAGGAGCAGAGGGTTTGCTTCATCTCGGTGCCATTGTTTTCCTTCTCAACACAATACCTGGCCTGCAGTGAGTGAATGGCTATCCGGGTCCCATTTAAATATGGAACCAGGACCTTCAATCCCATAAGGTAATGACGGGGTGGGCAAATCCCTGTGCACCCCACCAGGAGATTTGCCAAGCTCCATGCAGATGCGTAATTAATGTGCTGAAAAGTGGAAGATTGTGTTTGTTCAGCTGTCCCGGCAGTTACCGGGAATCATGCCGACTTTCCTGCCCACTACTAGACGAATGGAAAATTCTGTCCATTGTCTTTGGTCCTTTCCACAAACTCCATTTCCTAGCCATCAACTCCATCCATCTCATAGCAACTGTCTGAGGCTGAACTAGACCACTCACTGCTTTGGTATCCATCACCAGGACCACTGACTTCTGCTGAAGCCTTCATGTATACCTCTGTTACCTCTGGACTTGACTATTCCAATGCTCTTGTGGGTGCTCTCCCACATTCTACCTCTGTAAACATGAGACCATCCAAAACTCTGCTGTCTGTATCCTTACTCATGCCAAGTCCCTTTCACTCATCACCCTTGTGCTCGTTGACCTAGATTGGCTCCTAGTGCAGCAAAGACTCAATTTCAAAATTCTCATCCTTGTTTTCAAGTCTCTCCATGGCCTCATTCCCTCCCTATCTCTCTAAACTCCTCCAGCCCTGCAAGCCTCTAAAGACATCTGCACTCTGCCAATTCTGGCCTCATAATGTATCCCCAATTTTAATTGCTCCTTCAGCTGACTGGACCCTGTGCTCTAAAATTCCCTCCCTAAAACCCTTTGCCTCTCGATCTCCTTCTTCTCCTTTAAGACAATCCTGAAAACCTACTTTTTTGTCCAAGCTTTTGGTCGTCTTTCCAATATTTGCTAACGTGGCTCAGTGTCAGATTTTGTTAGGTATGTCTCCTAGACAACTATGTTAATTTTGTAATAAAAACAGAAAATGCTAGGAATTTTCAACCAGTTAGGTAGCATCTGTGAAGGGAGAAATAGTTCACTTTTCAGGTTAATAATCTTTCATCAGACAAAGTTAGCAATGTAACAGGTTTTAAACAAACACAGAGGTAGGGAAAGTGAGGGAGGGGAAGAAAGAATAAGAGAAAGATTTGTGATAGGGTGGAAGGCTGGAGAGATTAAATGACAAAAAGGATGAGGATGCATAGCAAAAGTGGGTAATAATAGAGCAATAAAATAAACAAATGTTGGGTCTTGCAGAAGTGAAGATTTTTTTAAACTCATTCACGGGATGTGGGCTTCAATGGCTTGGCCAGTATTTATTGCCCATCCCTAGTTGCCCTTGAGAAGGTGCTGTTGAGCTGCCTTCTTGAACTGCTGCAGTCCATGTGGTGTAGGTACACCCACAATGCTGTTAGGGAGGGAGTTCCAGAATTTTGACCCAGCGACAGTGAAAGAACAGCGATATATTCCCAAGTCAGGATGGTGAGTGACTTGGAAGGGATCTTCCAAGTAGCGGTATTCCCATATGTATGCTGCCTTTGTCTTTCTAGATGGTATCAGGCCTGGGTTTGGAAGGTGCTGTCGGAGAAGTCTTCATGAATTCCTGCAGTGCATCTTGTAGACAGTACACACTGCTGCTACTGTGCGTCAGTGGTGGAGGGAGTGAATGTTTGTGCATGTGGTGCCACTCAAGCGGGCTGTTTTGTCCTGGATGGTTTTGAGCTTCTTGAGTGTTGTGGGAGCTGTGCTTATCCAAGCAAGTGGGGAATATTCCATCAAATTCCTGACTTGTGCCTTATTGATGGTGGACAAGCTTTACAGGCTTTGGGGAATCAGGAGGTGAGTTACTTGTTGTATGATTCCTAGCCTTTGACCTGCTCTTGTAGCCACAGTATTTATATGGCTAGTCCAGTTCAGTCGTCAATGGCAATCCCCAGGATGTTGATAGTGGGGGATTCAGTGATGGTAGTGCCATTGAACATCAAGGGGTGATGGTTGGATTCACTCTTGTTGGAGATGGTCATTGCCTGACACTTGTGTGGCATGAATGTTACTTGCCACTTGTCGGCCCAAGCCTGGTTATTTTCCAGGTCTTGCTGCATTTGGACATAGATTGCTTCAATATCTGATGAAATAGCGCTGATGGTGCTGAACATTGTGCAATCATCAACGATCATCCCTACTTCTGACCTTATGATGGAAGGAAGATCATTATTGAAGCAACTGAAGATGGTTGGGCCGAGGACACTACCATGAGGAACTCCTGCAATGATGTCCTGGAACTGATATGACTGACCTCCAACAACCACAGCCATCTTACTTTGTGATAGGTATGGCTCCAACCTGTGGAGAGTTTTCCTCTTGATTCCCATTGATTCCGGTTTTCCCAGGGCTCCTTGATCCCACACTCAGTGAAATGCGGTCTTGATGTCAAGGGCAGTCACTCTCGCCTCACTTCGGGAGTTCACCTCTTTTGTCCATGTTTAAACCAAGGCTTTAATGAGGTCAGGAGCAGAATGGCCCTGGCGGAACCCAAACTGGTCATCAGTGAGCAGGTTACTGCTAAGCAAGTGCCGCTTGATAGCACTGTTGATGACCTCTTCCTTCACTTTACTGATGATCGAGAGTAGACTGATGGGATGGTAATTTGACCAGGTTGGATTTGTCCTGCTTTTTTATATACAGGACATACCTGGGCAATTTTCCACATAGCCAGGTAGATGCCAGTGTTGTAGCTGTACTGGAACAGCTTGGCTAGGGGCGCGGCATGTTCTGGAGCACAGGTCTTCAGTACTATTGCCGGAATATTGTCAGGGCCCATAGCCTTTGCAGTATCCAGTGCCTTCAGTCATTTCTTGATATGACGTGAAGTGAATCGAATTGGCTGAAGACTGGCACCTGTGATGCTGGGGATCTCAGAAGGAGGCCGAGATGGATCACCCACTCGGCACTTCTGGCTGAAGATTGTAGCAAATGCTTCAGTCTTATCTTTTGCACTGATGTGCTGGGCTCCTGCATCATTGAGGATGGGGATATTTGCGGACACAAGAACAAAAATTGCTGGAAAAACTCAGCAGGTCTGACAGCATCTGTGGAGAGAAAGACAAAGTTAACATTTTGAGTCTGCATGACTCTTCTTCAGAGCCCTTCTCCCTTTAGCTCTGAAGAACAGTCATATGGACTTGAAACATTAACTCTGTCTTTCTCTGCACAGATGCTGTCAGACCTGCTGAGTTTTTCCATCGTTTTTTCTTTTTGCTTCAAATTTCCAGCATCCGCAATATTTTGCCTTTATCTTAGGGATATTTGCGGAGCCTTCTCCTCCAGTAAATTGTTTAATTGTCTACCACCATTCACGACGGGATGTGGCAGGAGTGCGGAGCTTAGATCTGATCAATTGGTTGTGAGATCACTTAGCTCTGTCTGTCACTTGTTGTGTATGCTTTTTGGCATGCAAGTAGCTCTTTGTTGTAGCTTCACCAGGTTGACACCTCATTTTTAGGTATGCCTGGTGCTGCTCCTGGCATGCCCTCCTGCACTCTTCACTGAACTTGATTGAACCAGGGTTGATCCTTGGCTTGGTGGTAATGGTAGAGTGGGGGATATGCCAGGCCATGAGGTTACAGATTGTGTTCGAGTATAATTCTGCTGCTGATGGACCACTGTGCCTCATGGATACCCAGTCCCGTGTTGCTAGATCTGTTCGAAATCTATCCCACTATGGTGGTAGTGCCACACAACACGATGGAGGGTATCCTCATTGTGAAGGTGGGACTTCATCTCCGCAAGGACTGTGTGTTGGTCACTCCTACTGATGCTGTCATGGATAGATGCATCTGCACAGACAGGCTGGCGAGGATGAGGTCAAGTGTGTTTTTCCCTCTTGTTGGTTCCTTCACTCTCTACCACAGACCCAATTTGGCAGCTATGTCATTTAGGACTTGGCAGCTCGGTCAGTAGTGGTACTACCGAGCCACTCTTGGTGATGGACATTGAAGTCCCCCAACCAGAGTACATTCTGCGTCCTCAGTGCTTCCTCCAAGTGGTGTTCAACATGGAGGAACACTGATTAATCAGCTGAGGGAGGGCAGTAGGCTGGTAATCAGCAGGAGGTTTCCTTGCCCATATTTGGCCTGATTCCATAAGACTTCATGGGATCTGGAGTCAATGTTGAGGATTCCCAGGGAAACTCCCTCCTGACTGTATACCACTGTGCCACCAATGGTGATGGTGGTGTCTGGGACATTATGATTCCATGAGGATGACCATGTCAAGCGGTTGCTTGACTAGCCTGTGAGACAGCTCTCCCAATTTTGGCACTAGTATCCAGATGTTAGGAGGATTTTGCAGGGTTGACAGGGCTGAAGATTGCCATTGTCGTTTCTGGTGCCTAGGTCAATGCCAGGTGGCTTGTAGGGTTTCAATCCTTTTTTTGTGATTTTGTAGCAGTTTGATACAACTGATATGTTTGAGACAACTGAGGGCTTGCTGGGTCATTTCAGAGGGCATTTAAGAGTCAATCACATTGCTGTGGGTCTGGAGTCACATGTAGGCTAGACCAGGTAAGCATGACAGGTCACCTTCTCTAAAGGACATTTGTGAACCAGATGGGTTTTTTTTAACAACAATCGACAATGGTTTCATGGTCATCATTAGACTTTTAATTCTAGATTTTCATTGAATTCCAATTTCACCATCTGGGATTTGAACCCAGCTCCCCAGAGCATTACCCTGGGTCTCTAGATTACTAGTATAGCGACAATACCACTGCACCATCATCTTCCCCAAACATAACATAAGAAGAATTATTGCCAGCAACTGTGTCCAAAAAAGTGGGAGCAGTGGTTATGATCGGAAATTGTTAGAACACAGTGTTGAGTATGGAACACTGTAAAGTGCCTATAATCAAAAGATGAGGTGCTGCTCCTCAAGCTTATGTTGAGCTTCATTGGAACGGTGTAGGAGGCTGAGGACAGAGAGGTCAGAGTTGGAATGTGGTTGAGAATTACAATGACGGTGATGCGAAGCCAGGGTCACACTTGCGGATTGAATGTAGCCATTCCACTAAGTTGTGTTAGCCATTGGGTCTCCCCTGTGTAGAGGAGCCCACATCATGAACAGCAAATATGGTATATCAATTTGAAAGAAGTACAAATAAATCACTGTTTCATCTGGAAGGACTATTTGGGGCCTTGGACAGTGAGAAGGGAGGAAGCAAATGTGTGGTGACTCCGCCTATGATTGTCTAACTACACACTGATTAACTTTGTCGTATTTCTATGTCCAGTCTAGTTATACAACTTCTGGTGACATTTATGCTCCTCAAGGTAAAAAGAGTGTTGGGGAATAATCTCCTTGTTTAAGAGTGGCAGAAATGTCTGCGTGTTCTGTTTACCAGGGTCATTTCCAAATTGTTAAACATTTGTTTAACCATCATTTATTTCACTGAGCCAAAAATCTCATGACCAAGACATCCATTTTCATTGTCTGTTTCTTGCCTCACTACAATCCCTCTGCTGCTGAAATCCTCATTCATGTTTATAACAGCTCTAGACTTCTCCAGACGATTATTTGTTGGCTTCCCATTTTACACCCTTCACAAACAACAAGAACTACAAAACTAAGCTGTCTGCATATCGTCCAGCATTAAATCCTATTCATCTATCTCTTCACAACCGTGTTGCCTGATACTGGCTCTCTTTCCCCAAGACATTGGGCAGGATTCTTTGAATGGTGGGGTTTCCTTTCTGGCCACCCGAAGAGTTGACAAAGAATGCATCCCTGGCTATCACTACAGCCCTGCAGCCATTAAATGCTCCAAGGAGCATTAATTGGCTGGAGACAGGACTTTCGCCCCTCACTCAGGTGGAAGCCCTGCATCGGAGAGTTACCAGCCAATCTGATTGGCCAGCAGTTCTGTAGTCGCCAGACTGGGACCATAGACAGTCCTCAGATTCTAAGTCCTGGATTCCACGACCATGTGAGTGGATGGGATGGGGTTGCGGGAGGGGCTGGGTGGTGGTCTCATGGCGAGGAAGGGAGGTGAGGCTCAAAGGGATGGAGAGAGGGGTTTGGGGGTTTGATGGCAAGGCCAGGGGGGAGGGCGCACCTGCAGGAGAGCAGACCTGAGGTAGCAGCGTGGCGGGTGGGGGTTGTGCTATATGTGGAAAGGGAGGCTTGAGAGAGGCACCCTTTCCCTTCCGAGGCCTGAGCAGGATGATCTGCCAGGCTTCTCCTGTGCTCCTGAACTCCTCCCATCAGCCTCAAATTTGAGGCCAGGCAGTAAGCAGTCAATAATTGGCCACTTAAGGGCCTCAATTGGGCTAGGGTGGGCAGGCCGCTCTAGGCCTCACTCGCCCAATGTAAAATTGCAGATAGATTGGGGGAGGGGCAGGAATGCCTCCCTGGAGAATTTTACGGGCAACTCCGCCTGTAAACCTGCTGTAAAACTATGGCCATTATATTTAAAATCCACACCCTCAACTTCATACCTTTCCTTGGTCTCATCCCCAACCTATCTCTGCAATCTCCTACATCCTTAAATTCCTTCCCACACCCTTTCTTTCTCCAACTCTGCAATATTGTGTGTCGTCTCCTATCTGCCTTCACCCCTGCATTGGTCGCTGACTTCAGCAGCCAGAGGACGATTCTCTGTAACTCCCTCCTTAGGTCCCATTGCCTCACGACTACTTTCTTCTGTTAAAAGCCTTCCCAAATGAATCTTTTTGAACAAACATTCTGTCACTCATCTTAATCTCAGTGGCTCGGCATCCGTTTCTTTACTTTGTTCAGACCTTTGGGATATTTCTGACATTGTGATGGTGGTATATAAATGAAAGGTTTTGCTGGTTTAGGTAACCTGTCCATTTCCACGTTGGGCCCTTTCAGTCAGTAGAGAGGGGGAAGGTGTCCATCCTGCTACAACCTTTTGGGACCTCAGTACTTTGCTAATTCTGGCCTCTTGCACATCCCAGATATCTATTGCTTCACTATTGGTGGCTATGCCTTCAGCTGTGTGGGTCCTAAACTCTGGAATACACTCCCAAAGCTTCTCTGCCTCTGTACTTTTCTCTCTGTAAAGACACTGCTTAAAACATATGTTTTTGACCAAGATGTTTGTCACCATTCTAATATCTTCTTATGTGCCTTGGTGTCAAACTTTGGTTGATAATGCTCCTGTGAAGTGTCTTGGGATGTTTCACTCTGTTAAACATGGTATATAGATGTAAGTTGTTGTCTGTAGCTGCAATTGTGGACGGTGCTGGATGGCTGGGTGTTTTTCAGACTGTGAAGTTGTTAACAGTGGTGTTCCTCATAGGTTAGTTCCTGTTTGCAATTTTTACAAACTCTGGTGTCAGGAGCAGGATTATGAAGTTTGCAGATGATGCAAAACATAATAACAAAGTTGTTAGTGATGAGGATAGTTGTAGTCTTCCAGATATTATAAATGGGATGATGAAATGAGCAGTAATACGGCATATGGAGTTTAATGTTGATGCGGGTGAAGTGATGCACTTTGGATGGATTAATATAGAAAGACAGTATACTATAATTGGCATGATTTTGTAGAGTGTGGTTGAACAATTCCATTTACATAGCTCTTCAAAGGTGGCAGGGCAAGTTAAAAGGATGGCTATAAAAGCATGTGGGTTACTTGGGTTTGTAAATAGACTATAAAATAGACTATAAAAACAAAAGAGATCATGCTCAAAATTTATAAATCACTGATAAGGGCCTCAGCTGAACCATTATGGAAAATTATGGGCACTGTGCTAAAGGAAGATGTATAGGTCTTAGAAAGTGTACAAAGAAGGTTGACCAGGATGTTACCAGGAGTGACGGACTTCAGTTATAAGGCATGGTTGGAAAGTTCAGACTGTTTTCCTTGGAACAGAGAACTTTTAAAGTTGGCCTAGTAGACATTTTCAAAGTGATGAGAGTCTTTGATAGAGAAGACAAAATAACTATTCCATATGGTGAGTGGGTCAATAACTAGAGGTGATAGATTTAAAATCATTGGCAAAAAATCGAGAGGGGTGAATTGCAGAAATGTTTTTACTTGGAGAGTTGTCAGGATCTGGAACTTTCTACCCGAAAAGAGGGTGAAGCCTGATTCCATAAATAACCTTAAAAAGGAATTGGACAGATGCTCGAGCATAAGGAATTTGCAGGATTAAGGACAAAAGCCGGGGTGTGGGATGAAGCACAACTGCATTTTCTGAGAGCCAGCACAGACAGGTTGGACCAAATGGTTTCCTTCTATGCTGTAAGATTCTATGATTCTTTGAATTATGAAGTTAATTGTAATCCATTTGTGTAGGTGCTATATTATCACATGTTAAAGGTGTATTAGTGTTTCTAGCTGGTAAGGATCCAATAATATTGTTACATGAAAGAAAGATTTACCATTGTAATATTAGAATTAATTGTTCTTCATTGTGTTTTAGGTCTCCGTTTGTTAGCGTAACGGAATACTCACTTCTGAAAAATAACATTGTTCAGCTGTGCCTGGAACTAACAACCATTGTGCAGCTGGTAAGTATTAAACTCATATCGAATAGCCATATCACCAGAAAAAGATTGAGGTTGGTTGCCTTTTGACCCATTATCACCACCTAATTGAAATATTTCTTCATTTACAATAATTTTACAACGGCGCTTAATAAAATCATAAATATGTTGGTAGTTTGATAACTGAGATTACAGCACATGCATAAATTGATGGATGTACAGTCACTGACATATTTTTGATCAAACAAGACATCAAGCAATACGCAACATAAATCAGAATCAGTTAATGATGCTTGGACAGAATCTCATTCATGATTATCTGCAACTCTGCCTCTGAAAGATAAGTGAATCAGAAGATACAGAATATTTTAGCGATTGAGCCTATGCTCTTCAAGAGCTATGAACTGGAAAGAGCTAGAAGAGTAGAAGCAAGCTGACACTTTGGATGATGTATACATAGTTTTATATCTATGCTTCTTGGTCAATTATTTTGATTGTTAAAATGCTCTGATGCTACTCCCGCACTCAGCCATAAGTGATTTGTAATCCAGCCAGAGATATTTCTTAAAACAGCTGGATTACTTATGCTTGAGTTGTAAAGGGTTGCACATTAATAGAAAAATGTGACTTCCCTCAAAGGAAGGCAATTTTATTTGCAAATTTTTCTCAATGATAGATTCCTGCATTGATTTATAAAATGAATGTGTTTTGAAATGAAACATCGAAGTCCAGGTGCTCTGTACTGTGTTCTATTCCAACTCAGTCCTTTTCAGACTTCAAATCTGTGGAATTCCCTTTGAGAGTGTTTAACCCATTCAGAACCAATCCACTTACATTGAGTTAAAATTGGGCCCAGCCTCCCCGTACAGTTTGCTCCTGTTCACTGCAGGTGGCAACTTTTAAATGCAGCCTGTGCCTCCTATGAACTAAAGTTCAAAAAACTTAAACTTCTAGAAAATGGAATGAATGATCAACCCTTTTATTGTTGGTCTACTTAATATAGTATGGAATACCCATCAAATGTTCTTGATTTATCCCATAGACCAAAGAAAGTTGAGGGAGCCACATATTTTCAGCTAACCTACAGATTTATTGCAAGAAGGAGCAAGTAAATTCAACAGAAAAAACATTAGCAATACTTAACTTTCATCGGTGCATTAAATTATTTAGAGTCCAAAATAAATCAATTTTTGATTCTTAGTCCTTTAAACTTTCATTAATTTTTGTATCAGTGCATATCTTTACAAAGAATTTTTGTATCACACTTCTGTCTGGCGGTCACCCATTCCATCTCTGCTTGCACTTCCTTAAGCTGCGGGATGACCACGTCCTGAAACGTGCTATCCACAAATGAAATGAAGAAGTGGCCATTAGCTTCTTGTATATATGACAGTTTAAAGAAACCTCTAAGCACAGAACTGTCAATCAAATCTGCACACAGACACAGCGGAGGATCCTGAAACAAAATCAGTGCTCAACACACACAACTGATCTGATGAAGGGTTCACACCCATCCCTGCCTCCAAAATGGCCTTTTCTCATTACAGCTGCTAATTGACTTGCCATATATTTCCAGCATTTTCTGTTTCTATTTCCAGTTTCCTGAATTTGTGGTTTACCTTTTTTATTTATTCCATTTAATTGAATGATACATCATGCCTTGCCCAGACATGGCATGGCAGGTTAATACCTCGAGGCATAGCAGAGTTCATACTGGAAAAATACATTCTGATTTTTTGAGGCTTGGATCTTTGAGGTGAACAGTTTCCCACTGAGTTTTTTTTTGTTGTTTCTTTGCTCTATTGCATTACTAATATCATTAGTTTAGCTCTTTCTTTCTCTGCCTCATTTTCTTGCTCCCCCTTCACCACCCGCAGCTGCCTCACTTGATTTCTCCTCCACAGTATTGCTGCCAGCTGCAATTTAAATGCAGCAACACCTCAGATTGGGAATTCCTAGTGCATGCAGGGGCTTGGAGAACATAGAGAAGCTCCTGGAGGGTGATTCAATGCAGGTGTGATTACACAAAGGGCCATTTTGCTGGCATCCACCCTTACTTTGGGGGGAAACAGAGTCAGCTTTGCACTCTCTCCTTGAGCTGGACCTTCAGACTGTAATGAATGCAGATTGCTGGTGCCTTTGATGGGTGAGTTTCCACACCCATGTCATTCCAAACCACTATAAAATAAGTCTGATGTACAGTATTGAGCAAATGACAGAGGTGTTGCTTATCACTGGAACCTCTGCCTCTCCTTGCAGAAAAACAGAGGCAACATAACATTCTCACTGAGGTTTGGGGTGGGGTGGGGGGTGGTGGTGGGTGGGTTTGGGTGGAGGCAGGGTTTGCGCAGGGCTTGCGAAGAAAAATAATTTTGTTGGTCAGGCTTTAGCTTGGGTCACTGCAGAGTGAAGGTTCTTCTACTCTGCTCAAACAGTGTTAATAGTGGTCAACCTCAGAAGAATGCAGGGGGGCGTGGGGAGATGTTTTGATCAACAAGCTTGGCTGGGTTGGAGTTGGGCTGGGTGAGGGGTGAAAATTTTGTGATTTTTACAGTAAGACACAGCCGAACTCCACCATACCCACTCTCTGGTACCAGCAAGAAACTTACATGTTGAAATTGGGGATTTCCTCATTGGAGACTTCAGGAGAGAGATGTTAAAACAGCGAGACTCAAGTGGGAGTAAGAGTAAAGTAAAAGCTAGGGTCCATATTCTATTTAGTTAAGATATGTCTTGGGAACTCAGTCCCACGATTTGAACATTCTGCACTATGTGAGAAATCCTAAACGTTCCTTGCAGTCTGGATGACCAAGTGTGCAGGAGGTGCCTCCGACTGGTGCAACTAGAGCTCCAGGTTTTGGAGCTTGAGCAGCAGCAGGGGGCACTGCGGTGCATTCATGAGGCTGAGAGGTTTGTGGATAGCACGTTTCAGGACGTGGTCATCCCGCAGCTTAAGGAAGTGCAAGCAGAGATGGAATGGGTGACCGCCAGACAGAAGAAGGGGACCAGGCAGGTAATGAGGGAATCCCCCAGGTGCATCTCGCTTCCAAACCGTTTTTCAGTCTTGGAAAATGGCGAGAGTGAGGATTACTCTGTGGAGGCCAACCAGAGCGAAGGGCATGGCATAGTGGATGGTCCAGCTGCTTAGGTGAGGAGGAAGAAGTGTGGATGGGCGGTAGGGGATTCATTAATGAGGGGAGTAGACAGGTGCATCTGTGGATTTAGACGTGACTCCAGGATAGTATGTTGTCTCCCGGGTGCCAGGGTCAACACTCATGGAACGGCTGCGGGGCATTCTGAAGGGGGAGGGTGAACAGCCAGAGGTCATGGTCTATGTTAGGATCAATGACATAGGAAGAAAGAGAAATGAGGTCCTGCAAGCAGACTTTAGGGAGTTAGGTAGGAAATCGAAAAGTAGGACTTTAAAGGGAGTAATCTCCAGATTACTCCTGGTGCAACGCAGTATAGGAACAGAAGGATAGAGCAGACGAATGCGTGGCTGGAGAGATGGTGCAGGAGGGAGGGCTTTAGATTCCTGGGGCATTGGAACCGTTCCCATGGGAGGTGGGACCTGTACAAGTTGGACGGGTTACATCTGAACAGAAATGGGACCAACATCCTCACGGGGAGGTTTGGTAATGCTGTTGGGGCGGATTTAAACTAAATTGGGGGTGGGATCCTGAAAAGTGGTTCAGAGGGGAGAGAAGCTGAGATGGAATTAGAAGTTAAAATGCTAATAAGTGAGTCTGGAAGGCAGAGGAAACATAGGCTAGATAAGAAAGAAGTGAGTTCAGCAAGGCTAAATGGAATATATTTTAATTCAAGGAGCCTGGGGAATAAGACAGATGAGCTGAGGGCACAGATAGGCAGGTGGCAGTATTATATCATAGCTATGACTGAGACTTGGCTAAAAGATGGGCAGAATTGGCAGCTCAACATTCCTGGTTATAGGGTATTCAGACGAGATAGAGGGGGGATAGAAGAGGAGGGGGTAAGCAACATTGATCAAGGAGTCAATTATAGCAGAGAGGAGAGACGATATCTTGGAAGGATCATCAAATGAGGCTATATGGGTAGAAGTAATAAACACAAAAGGGGCAAACACACTGTTGAGTGTGAACTATAGGCCCCCAAACAGTCAGGGAGAGATCGAGGATCAAATATGTAATCAAATTTCAGAGAAGCATAAGAATAATAAGGCAGTAATAGTAGGGGATTTTAACTACCCAAATATTAACTGGGATAGTTTTAGTGTGCAAGGTAGGGAGGGAGCAAAATTCTTAAGTTGCATCCAGGAGAGCTTTTTTAGCCAGTATGTAGAAAGCCCAACAAAGGAGGGGGCAGTTCTGGACCTAATATTCGGATTGAGCCCAGGCAGGTGGAAAGCGTATCAATAGGGGAGCATTTCAGAGATAGTGACCATAACTCAGTTAGATTTGGGATAGTTATGGAAAAGGATAAGGTTGGGCTGGGAATAAAAGTTCTAAACTGGGAAAAGGCTAAATTTACTAAGATGAGATACGATTTGGCCCAAGTGGAGGGGGAGCAGCTGCCTGCAGATAAAACTGTGTCAGAGCAGAGGGAGGCATTCAAGGAGGAAATAGCAAGAGTACAGGGCAAATATGTTCCTGGAAAGACAAAGCGGCGGGACCAAGTCCAGAGAACCCTGGATGTCAAGGGACATAAAGGTTAGGATTAAGAACAAAAGAGAAGGTTATGGCAGATACCAAGGGCTCAATACGGCAGAGTCCCTAGAGGTGCAGGGGAGAACTTAAAAAGGAAATTAGGAAAGTTAAGAGAGTGCATGAGAAAGCATTGGTGGGTAGAATAAAGGAAAACTCAAAGGGTTTTTTAAATATATAAACAGCAAGAGAATAACTAGGGAAAGAGCAGGGCCAATTAGGGACCAGAGAGGTAATCTGTGTGTGGACCTGGAAGACGTCCTCAATGAATACTTTGCATCAGTCTTCACAATGGAAAAGGACAACAAATTAGGTGGAGGACTATGAAATATTAGAGGAAATTAACATAGAGAGAGAGGAGGTACTTGTGGGTTTAGTGGCCTTAAAAGCTGATAAATCCAGAGGCCTGGATGCGGTGTGTCCCAGACTTTTGAGGGAGACAAGGGAAGAGATATCAGGAGCCTTGGCAGTCATTTTCAAATACTCTCTGGCCACAGGTGAGTTACCAGAGGATTGGATGACTGCTAATGTTGTCCCATTATTAAGAAAGGAGGAAAGGATAGACCAGGAAATTACAGGCCAGTCAGTCTAACCTCAGCGGTGGGGAAGTCACTAGAAAGAACTCTGAGGGACAGAATATATCTGCACTTGGAGAGATACGGATTAATCAGGGGTAGTCAGCATGGATTTGTTCAGGGAAGGTCATGTTTGACAAATTTGATCGAATTTTTTGAGGAGGTGTTGATGAGGGTAATATATTTGATGTGGTTCACATGGACTTTAGCAAGGCTTTTGATAAGGCCCCTCGTGTCAAACTGGTCAAGAAAGTAAGAGCCCAAGGGATCCAAGGCAAAGTGGCACATTGGATCCAAAATTGGCTGAGGTGCAGGAGGCAGAGGGTGATGGTAGAGGGATGTTTCTCTGATTGGAATTCTATTTCCAGTAGGGTTCCTTTTCCTGTTGCCGCTGGGATTTTACCTGGAGGGGCAAGCTGGCACCAGGTGTCTAGCCCGTCACCTTTCACTGGACTGGTTGTCAGTCAAGGGAGCATTGCCTTCTTTTCAGGGCCCCCAAGCTGATTGGAGGCTCCATAACACCATAAGATATTTTCACCTCCAAACCCCGACCCCCATCCACTGTGTTTTCTCTCCCCCTCTTGTCCTGTCCAACCAACCTCCCCACACCCCTCCTACCCTCCTCACCAGGGCTTGCCAGCCAGGCCCCATCGAGGCCCCAGACTTACGATAAAGTCCAACTCCATTACAGCTTCCTTCAGTCATGGCCACCATTCCCAGTGGTGCTGCTGGGACTAGAGAACTGACCTTATAAGAAAAAACCATAGCATTTTATCGATCACCTGCATGTACCCTTGGATGCAGTGCATCCTTTGTGGCTTCAGTAGAGGTGGAATCATAGAACGGTCACAGCACAGAAGGAAGCTACTCAGCCGATCAAAAGAAAAAGGTGGATGTTTGAAATTTGTGAATTTACAAAAAAAGAGTGATTTCAGACACTTTCTACTTGTTTTTGAAATCTATTGTCAATAGTCAGGATTCACAAACTTTTTCCTGTTCAGTTTAGTATGACACAGAGGAAATATAACTGCATCAGGACATGTGGGGCAGAATTTTGCAGTCGGTTTGTGGGGACGGGCCCAACACACCAACGCGTAAAATGACACGTGATGACGTTGGGAGTCCACATGATGTCATCGCACATCATCTTGATGTTTCGTTCAGCAGGTGTGCGCCAGAGGCAGCTGTGCGCCTGCCAAACTGTCAACAGCCTATTAAGTCCATTAAAAAAGTAATTAAACTTGTTAAGAATGCTGCCTGTCCAACCTCAAGGCTGGCGGGCAGGCCAAGAGCCCAAGCAGCCTTCGCGTTTTTCAGGAACCCTCATCCACGGGCGGGATGAGATTTCCTGAAGCGTTTATAAAACAAATAACTTTTCCTAACTTCAGAAACATGTCCCAGCTCATGTGACACTGTCACATGAGGGGACATGTTTGAATAAATTTTTACTTTATTTCTTAAAAAGTTCTCTAATCCGTTCAGTCTCCCTGAGGCAGCTCTGTGCCTCAGGGAGATTGCTGCGCTGTTAGGCGCGCATGCGTGAAAGAGTACAGGCCCCGACTCACTCTCCTCTCCCTCCCGTCCGCACAGGTAGCATTGAATGCTACTGGACGCGCGTCACGCTGGGTGGGCCTTAATTGGCCCGCCCGCATAAAATGGTGGTGCGCAGCCGATCACGGTGGGTGATTGGCTCCGCACCCGTCCCCACCCGCTCCTGCCCAGCCCACCCGCCATAGGAAAAATGCTCCCCATGGAAAACTTGTCATCTTCTATGCCAGCTGTTCACAAGAACAACTCAGCTAGTTCCATTCACCCACCCTTTTCCCGTGAATCTGACCTACACTCAGTGTGTTTTGAAGCCCTTAAGTGCCTCACCAAAGATGATGATTCATCCTCCTCCTGATTACACCCAGCAGTAATCTCAGCGAGATATTATTGAGTTTTGAGGATGCTTTTGCTCTATGCTCACCATCCATCCTGAATGCATCAGATTTCCAATGGCTCCCTTATCCTTTAAATATAACTGAAATTGCACCGTGCTGGTGTGCAAAGCTTGGAGATGTGAAACCTGAAGTCAAAATTAATTCATACAATCTAATTGTGATCGCAAATTCAGATGCAGTCAGTTGATAACCGGGCTTCCCAATGCAATTCTGTGCCCCTGCTTGGAAGCTGCCTTCAGATTAATATCGAGGCCCATGGGTTTATCACAACACAAATGTGAACCTTTCGATTTAGTACATTACCCATGTTTCTGAATGAACTGTCAGTTTTTATTAAATGATAGATAATTTAGTAAAACAGACTCACACTCAGAAGAAATTGGGTTAAGAGATAGGCAACACATTTGGACAACATGGCTATCAATATAAAAGCAGTTCCACTCACCCAAGAACGAGACCACTGCTTATTTGGAGGATAAACTTCAACATGGACTGAGCAGCCTACTTCCATAACATAATTGCTACTCAGTTTTATGTTACAAGGAGACAATTTTGTGTTGCCCCTCACAAATGGAAGGAAAATGAGACCTTCATGACATTAGTCTGTCTGGATTGACATCCTACTCTCAAAAAGGTACCTGCAAAAGAGGTATTACGCCATGCAACAAAATCACTAGTTGCTGAGGATGTCATGAATATTGAAAAATGATTTCATGTCTGCAGTCAAGGAACTGCAGGAATGTATCTATGAATGCTGACAGTGAATATCTAAAAAATAACACTTGCCAGGTAGTCTCATTCTTAAGTTTGAATCATATAAAGCTATCCTTCACTCTGAAATATTGAAACCATTATAAAATTAATTCATGCTTTCCTCATTTTAAAATTATTCTAACCTTTAGAGTTAGGAATATGGCTTGGGCACTAACGTGAAATGGGCAGTATTTTATCAGTTGCCCATCTACTTCGCTGCCTACAGGATCAAACAGGTGAAACGGGCAGTGTTGCCAAGAAGATGCACGAAAATTTAAGACACGGCCACACAGAGCAGACTACAAATGGAACTGAATATCTAGCAAGGTGTACAACAGGTGGACAATTTGACATCGTCATTTAACGCTTCCATCCATAACTAATTTCTAGCCCTTAGACATCCAGAAACTCCAAGAAGATTTTAGTCTCCATAAGGCAACTACCGGAGATCGTGGCTTACAAGTTGATCTGGCTTATAAGACGACCCTATTATTTTCCAGCACGTAAATGCATATTTAGGACTATACTCAGTGTATAAGTTGACCACATCCTCCCCCCAACCTGCCATCAGCACCATTTTTCAGCTAATTATTGCGTGTTCAGGGCTATACTCACATTAGGATTCGGCTTCAATTTTTCAGCTCAGAGATACATGTTTAGGGTTATACTTGCTTTATAATTGAATGCATGGGATCAAACAGGTGAAATGGGCAGTGTTGCTAAGAAGATGCATGGAAATTTAAGACATGGCTACACAGAGCAGACCACAAATGGCGACCAACGACCAGGAATTTTTTCACATTTCAAAATGGTGACTCCCTAAACCAACATGGGCGATTCACAATTTGTATTCGGCGTATAAATCAACCCCCATTTTTGAAAGGGTTTTTTCCTTTCCCAAAGCTTCAAAGGTTAACTTGGAAGCCAAGATCTATGTTAGTTCCATGCCTTCTCTATATTGACACTGAAAGCAAATAAAATTACCTAATATCAGGAACCCCTTCATTAAAGAAACATTAACTTTAAACTATGAAAATAAATATGAAGTACATAACATTAAAATGTTTGATTTTTCCTTACCCCCACTGCAGCCTATTTTCACTGCTATTCATATTTTCTCTGTCTTACTTTTTTTTAACTTTATTGTTTACATATTTATTTTACATATATTACTTATCTGTCTCCTTTTCGTTCCCAATCTTCCTTTTAGAGATACAAGCGTTATTTAAAAAATGGATTTTCTTCGGCTGAAAACTATAGTAGTTTTAAAGTGTTTTTTCAACTAATCAACATGTTTTTGAGCTTAAAACTCAGACAAGCTGCTGCGATTCTTTGTAGCTGGTAAGTCCCACACCTTGCCAACAGTGCATAGAAGGTTAATTAGTGGATGTTACAAAGGGTCATCTCACATTTTGTGCTGTACCCTTTGCCTGACAAGCGCAGCTAACTTTCGTATTAAAAATATCATAACCAGGAATTTGAAATGAAATTGATCAATATGTCACCCAGGCCCAAGTACTTTGTGACTGAACAGTGAGTCATGAGTTTTTAGCTTTGTAACTCAACATAAATTCACAATATTGAAATTGGTATGTATTGAGCTCTAGATGGAATTCAGATCTGCTTTCAGCTCTGTACAACATATCATCCCAAAAGAGCAGCAATGTCTAATTTACTGTAGTAGTCAGTTATGTCTAGGGACACTGTGCAAGTAGATTGCCACACTTATCCTCTGGGATGGAAAGCAGAGAAGATCCTCATTCATATTTAGTTTCCACCCTACTGCTAAGAGACTACTGATGTTCACACATCCTATCTTTCCATCTGACAGGTGCATCATCAATTTACCTTCCTGCCTCAGGCAGTTGAGTACAAATTACATGAAACAATGAACAGTTGATGTGACACCACTCAGTGCTGGTAGCAATTCTTGCATTAAGTTACAGGAAAACTGATAACCAAATTCAAAATTTGAAAATGATTTTTCTTCGAACAATGTTGTGGACCATATATTGACTTCCTTCATGTGGAAGCTTCAGAATGTGCTCATCTGGTTTTCTTAAAATAGACAGTTGTTCAGCTATCTTGCGATTAAATAATTTAAAATGTGCATGGACAGTGAGGCTGACCACATATGGAGCTCACTCATACTCTCTCTCTCTCTGTGTTACATATGCAGAGAGATTAATGTATTTGGATTGAATAAACTGGGTGACTCAATATTTCAGAAAATAAACTATGATGGCTGGGATTTTCCGGCCCCATTGTGGGCGGGAGCCGCTGCAGGCAAGGCAGTGCCCCAGCCAGAATTCCATTGACCTGCAGCGGGACCAGAAGATCCCGGCGGCAGGCGGGTGCAGAAAATCCCACCCCATTTCTTTCTTTTCAGAACTTACTCAGTTTGTAAATATTTCTCTACAAATTGAACTGAAAATTTTTGTGCTGAAAGGAGGACTCCCACTTCCTCTACCTCCAGTACACTGTTCAAGTTCCCCTTAGAGTTTGGAAGTGCCAGGATCTTGTCCCAGCGATGATGAAAGAATGGCAATTTTTTCCAAGTCGGGATTGTGTGTGACTTGGAGGGGAACTTGCAAGCGGTGTTGCTCTCACATGTCGGCTGCCCTTGCCTTCTAGTAAAGGTTGCAGGTTTGGAAGGTGCTGTCGATGAACCCATGGTGAGCTGCTGCAGTGCATCTTGTATATGGTACCCACTGAAGTCACATTTGCCAGTAGTGGAGGGAATTAATGTTTAAGGTGGTGATTGGGTTGTAGATCTAAAAGGCTGCTCTGACCTGGATGGTGTTTAACTTCTTGAGCGTTGCTGGAGCTGCTCATCCAGGCAACTGGCAGGCATTCTATTACACTTCTGAAGTGCTATATAGCTGGCGGACAGGCATTGGGGAGACAGGAGGTGAGTCACTCATCACAAAATACTGAACCACTAATCTTTTCTTGGTAGCTCCAGTATTAATGTGGCTGATCCAGTTACATTTCTGGTCAACGGTGACTTCCATGATGTCAGTGGTTAATCTCAAGGAGAGGTGGTTGGATTCTCTTTTGCTGGAGGTGATCATTGCGTGGTACATATACGAGGTGATGCTTCATGCTACTTCTCAGCTCAAGCCTGGCTATTGTCCAGGTCTTGCTGTATGCAGACACAGATTGCTTCAGTATCTGAGGAATTGTGAATGGAACTGAACATGGTTTGATCATCAGCGAACATCCCACTGCTGACCTTATGATGGAAGGAAAGTAATTGATGAAGCAACTGAAGATAGTTGAGTCTAGGACATTGCCCTGAGACTGAGCTGATTAGCTTCTAACAGCCACAAACATCTTCCTTTGTGCTAGGTTTGACTCCAACTAGTGGTTGTTTCCAACCCTGATTCCAATTGACTTCAATTTTTCAAGGGCTCCTTGGTGCCACATTCAGTCAAAAGCTTCCTTGATGTCAAGGGCAGTCACTCTCACCTTACCTCATGTCTTCAGCTCTTTTATCTATGTTTGGACTAAAGGTGTAATGATGTCTTGAGCTGAGTGATCCACAGTGCTCAACTGTGAATCCACAATTGCAGCTGATAATCTGCATGCTATCCTCCTGTACCCTCTAGTACAATCCATTGGTAAATGACCATCGATGGGAGAACTGCAACGAGCAATCAAACAGATGAGAAACAACAAAGCTGCAGCTCCAATAGTATTCCAACTGAGGTCTTCAAAGCTGGCGGACTTTTGCTCAGATCAGGACTTCATGCAGTCATCCTACAGATTTGGGAGGAAAAAGAACTCCCCACCCACCTCCTATTTCAGAAATTCAGCAATTGTAACTATCTTCAAGAAGGGAGATAAATCATGCTGTGGAAATTATCGATGTCCATAGCAGAGAAGATTCTGACACGCATTCTCCTAAATTGCCTACTTCCTGTGACTGAGGAAACCCTCCCAGAGACGCAGTGTGGCTTTAGACCTTCCAGAAGAACTTCCTTGTTCTTCGTTGTCAGACAAATCCAAGAAAATTGGTGAGAACACCAGGGGAAGAATTTTCCCCCCGTCTTGGGGGGGGGGGGTGGGTGGCGGGGTGGCAGGTGGTGGTGGGAAGGTTGTGCTGGGGCGGGTGGGAGCGAGCGCAAATCCGTTTGGTGCTCCCAATCAGATGCGTGCTGCCATTTTAAGTGGGCGGGCCAATTAAGACCCACCCAGCATGACGCACACCTGGAAGCGCTGTGCGCTCCCTGTGTGGGCGGGGGGGATTCCCTGAGTTGGGGCCTGCGCTCTTTCGCATGCACATGAAAGAGTGCAAAAATCTCCCTGAGGCACAGAGTTGCCACAGGGAGATTAGTTTAAGTTGTGGAAAGTTTAATAAAGGTGGAAAAACATTTTAAGGACAAGTCCCCTCATGTGAAACTATCACATGAGCTGGGACATGTCCATTAATGTTTTCAACATTTTTTATTTAATTAACAAACCCTTCATGAAACCTCATCCTGCCAGTGGATGAGGTTTCATGAAAAATGCAAAGGCTGCCTGGGCTCTTCGCCTGCCCGCCAACCTTAAGATTGGATGGTCAGCATTCTTAACAACTTTAATTAGTTTACTAATGGCCTTAAAAGGCCTTTGACAATTCGACGGGCATGCAGCCGATGAGGCTGCGTACCCGCTGAACTGACAATCTAACTGACCCACAGTGACATCGGGATGCACGCCCAATGTCACCACTCATCATTTTAGGTGTCAGCGAGCAAGCCTTCCTCCGCTTGCTGATGGGAAAATTCAGCCTCTGGAACTCTTTCATAAAAGCAAAATACTGCACATGCTGGAAATCTGAAATTAAAACAGAAAATGCTGGAAAAACGCAGCACGTCTGACAGCATCTGTGGAGAGAGAAACAGAGTTAACATTTTGGGTCTGTCTGAAGAAGAGCCATACGGACTCGAAACATTAACACTGTTTCTGCCTCCACAGATGCAATCAGACCTGCTGAGTTTTTACAGCATTTTCTGTTTTGATACCAGGAGTTCTTCATTGCTTTTATTAACCTGACCAAAGCATTTGACTCAGTAAATCACAAGGTTCTGTGGATTGCGCTCCCAAGATTTGGATGTCCAAAAACCTTCATCACAATCCTGCTACTGCTTAATGATGATATGACTGCAACTGTCTTGAGTGGGAGCTCTGAAATAGATGCCTTCAAAATCCAGACTGGTGCCAAGCAAGGCTGAGTGATAGGCCCCATACTATTTACAATCTACCTGACAGTGACTATTCACCTCATCAAAGATCAATAACAACTGCCCTCTGGTTTGAGTGTTAAATACTGGGTCGATAGAAATCTCTTTAACCTCAGTCACTCAAATGCCAAAACTAAACTGACCACCATAGATATACATGGGGCAGAATTTTCTGGCTGGTGGACGGGCGGAGCGGGAGCAGGCGCGGGCCTGATCGCTGCCCACGATTGGGTACACACGGCCATTTTATGCAGGCGGTCCAATTAAGGCCCGCCCAGCGTGAATCACGGCTCCCGAGGGCAGCGGGAGTGGGCGGGCGGCAGCAGGACTATAATAACCGGCAAGTCCAATGGCGACCCAGTGGCCTGTTTTAAAAAGCTGCTGCAGCCTTTCGAAGACTGTCAAACATGGCTACTGGAAGGGCTCCCCAAAGAGCTGCTGGTGAGCAGGGCGGGTGGGGGGGGGGGCACTGTGCCCCTCGTTTTTCCAATTATTGCCTTGCTGCCCTCCTTGAGGAGGTGGCAGCATATCAGGAGGTCCTCGTAACCCAGGACAGGAGGAGGAGGCCCCCCCCACATGACCAAATGTGCCTGGGAGGAGGTGGCGGAGGTAGTGAGCTCCCATGACGTGGTGCGACGCATGTGGATCCAGTGCCGCAAGCGCTTCAATGACCTCTTGAGCTCGGGAAGGGTGAGTACCACGTTGGCATAGGTCAATTAACCTAGCCGGTCGGCTTCCACCCTCCCCCCCCCCCGCCCAAGTCTGAGTGTAGTGACTGCATTCAATCATTGATGGCATGTGTCCTTCACTGGGCGGGCCAGCAGATATTGCCCATGCCTAGGTCACCCTGAGAGGATGGTGATCAGGTGGGTTCTGCACCCGTAGCATGTAGTACACTGAGACCCGCATTACTGTTTTGGGGGGCAACCTGGAGGAGCTGCACCTAGGTACAGTGCTGGCACTCCAGGACATGTCAAAGTCAGGGTGATGACATGCTGGTAGGGGAGCTTCAAGGTGGCATGGCACCAATCAATCTGCTGTCCTCTGCACTCCACGTGCTTGCGCCTCCTTGCTATGGAAGGTTAGACCTTGTGGTGCCAAATGTGATGCAGGCAGCGTTTGACTAAGGGTGGGGGGTGTGGGGATGTGGATGGGACAGGCCTCTCAACTTTGTGTGAGTGTTCGGCAGCAGCGGGGTGAGGAGGTACTGGAGCCCTGCAATGTCCCACTCTGGTTGGGGTGGACCATCCACAAAGAGAATCCAGGTATAAGTAGCACTAATCAAAACTCTTCTCTCCTTTTCAGGAGAAGAATGCACATAATGGCGAGCAGGTGAGGACTGGCAGAGGGCCAGCCCAGGTGGCGATGCTTAGCCGGTTCGAGCAGGAGGCCCTAGATCTAGAGAGGCACCATGTGCCCAGGTCCACTGGTGTCGGTGAAGCTGGGGTGACACAGGCAGGTAGGTTTGCCTAGCATTGAGGTCACCATTGTTCTCCCAACAGCCGTGGCAGTGCTGAATGTTCAGTGATTGAAGTTTGCAACGTGGCATAATGATGAGCGCATAATGATCTGGGGGGACAGGGATGCACATTGACATTGTCTCCACGTTAACTGATCCAATGTCCTTGTTCTTCTTTTCAGCATCAGTGGAGCAGGGCCAGAAAGAGGAGCAGCAGAGACCCCCCTCTCACACCTGAGGGCCCTGAAGTCTCACCAGCGTCACACCATCTCTGCCAGGCAGGCACCAGTGCAGATAATAGCACAACAGTGGGAATTAGAACATCAGCTAATGTCCCAAGACGCAGCGGTGATGGCACTTCATAGTTGCTGGAGGAACTGACAGAGACAGAGAGTGTCCATGGCACCAGCATTCGGAGGACTGCAGGGGACCAGGCACATGCTCAGTTGGTGGCTGATGATGTGCCTCTGGAGTCGTCTGCAACGCAGCAAACACAGGAAATGCAGCCAGGTGTGCAGAAGCATCTGGTGGAGATACATGAAGTTATGCTTGGCTTGGTGTCTGTGGTGGAGGAGTCTATGCGGATGATCGCCGATGCAATGAGCTTCATCGCCGAGCACCATGCGTCCTTTATGGAGAGACTGGCGGCTCTCGTGGAAAGGCTCCTCCAGGAGACCAATCAGGGCTTCTTGGAGATACACTCAGACCAGCAAGCCCTCACATTGGCACTGACTTCAGCCGGTCAGTGCCAGTGTGGGAGAGGGTATGGGCACCAAGTTCCCCAGTTCGGTGCCCATCCATCCATGGTGAGCAGGGAGATCCAAATCGACCTCAGGTTGGCGCAGCAGCTGCCTGTCATCTCTGTGGGCTCCTCTCAGGGCACTCCGGATGGGGCCGCAGTTCCTCCGCCCCTCTGCCAGTGACCATTGCATCCGATGAGGCTGCAATGACTGGGGAGATGCCAGCTGTGGAACTGGCAACTCCCTCCCAGGCAGGGCCGGCACAGGCTCCACAGGCCAGGGGACGGTGCCAAGGCCATCGAGGCCAACAGGACAGCAGGCTGCCTCAGATGCCATGGCCAGCGAGGGGCCAGCACCAAGACATAGCACCCGAAAACGTAAACATAAGGCACCTTAGGCACACTATGGGTTTATCACTGGTGCTTTTGTGTTGGCCCGCAATGAGGTCCTTATGAGCTGGTGTGATGTTGAACACCTTTGTCATTTTGTTTTCTTAAGTTCCTTTTGTTATAATATTAAATTCAGACATGTGATCATGGCTGAGGGTGCCTCTTTTCTTCTGCAAGTGGATGGTTACCAATAATGTTATGAGTGATTTTTGAGACATTCAGCTTTATTGACAAGGCCCTTAGTTAATGTTCTATCCAGGCAGATTTGCACTCAGGTATTGAGCCTAGAGCCTGCAGGCCAGGTTTGTCCTGGAGGTCCAGGTGGTGTGCTAGTTGAAGGTTCATTGGATTAAAGCCTCCCAGATGTCCCTGCCTCCCTGGAGTATGCCCGGGTCAGCATCTACCCCTTGAGCATTTCCCTGTGCGTGCTTATCCTCGGACTCACTACTGGACTCGTTTGCAGCTGCAGCCACTGCGTCTACATCTTCTTCATCCACAGCATCGCCCCTTTCCAGCACAAGATTTTGCAGAGCTCAGCATGCAACAACTATCAGCGACACAGGATCTGGGGGCTACTGGATTGCGCCCCCTGAGCGGTCCTGGCATCGGAAGCGCATTTGGGAAGATCAATGGCTCTCTCCACCACAGACCTTGTGGAGGCATGGCTCCTATTGTACTGTTGCTCAGCTTCTGTTCTTGGATGGCAGAGGGGTGTCATGAGCCACTTTCTGAGGGGATAGCCCTTGTCACCCAGCAGCCATCCATCCAGTTGGGCTGAAGCACTGAAGAACCCCAACAGCTGGGAGTGTCTGAGGATGTAGGCATCATGGGAGCTGCCTGGGTACTTGTACAGACTTCTAGAATCGGCATCCTGTGATCACACATTATCTGCAGGTTCATGGGGTGGAAGCCCTTCCTGTTGACAAAGGCACCGGGCTCACCTGCTGGTGCCTTGATGGCCACATGTGTGCAGTTGATTGCATCCTGGACACGGGGGAAGCCAGCTATGGCCGCGAAGCCTCTGGCCTGCTGTGTCTGGCTTGCCTGGTCCCAACAGTAGTGGCTAGAGATCAATGCACATCTGAACAGAGCATCTGTAACCTGCTTGATACAAGTGTGTACAGCTGATTGGGAAGATCACCCACCGACCCCTGGAAGGAACCAGAGGCATAGAAGTTGAGGGCAGCTGTGATCTTTAGAGCCACTGGCATGGGGTGTCCACCCACACAGTTAGTGGAGATTTCAGGGCCAATCATCTTACAGATATAGTTGACTGTCTCTCCTGAGAGATGGAGCCTCCTTCGGCACTGCACCTGAGACATGTTGAGGTAGCTGCTTCGCCGTCTGTATACCCTGGCAGCAGGATAGTGGCCTCTTCTGCGGCCCCTTCCACCTTGAACTACTTCTTGGCCCTGTGTCCCTTGTGCCTGTCCCTGTCCTCCCAAAGGGGGCTCCCCTGGAGGCTGAATGTGCACTCCCGGCCTCCTCCCCCTTCTAGCTCTTCCTTCTCCTCAGAGGAGTTGCCTCCAATGGAGAGATCACCTCTCATTCATGCAGAGCGCTGACCTGAAGGTTGTAACTCCAGTCCAAGCAGTTGGTATGTGTTTGGAAGTATTGCAGATCACACAGGCAAGTATCAGTAGCTTTGAAAAATCAATATTTGACAGAGCACATTTGTGACTCCACAGAGCCCTCTTATCTCACCCATGGATGAGGTTTATACAAATGTGTCCTACCCGCCTGTTCGTTGCGCCCGTGTGATGACTCGAAGATCGCACGGGCGCCGAAAAATCGCCACCAATTGGTGCCTTAAGGGCCTTAAGTGGCCTGTTAGTTAATGGCGCATGCGCATCAGAGATCATCGCATGCCTGCCCAACGAAATATCACGATGGCGTGTGGTGCCATCGGGACACTCACGTTGGCGCACGGGTCCTGCCCCTGCATGCCAACAGGAAAATTCTGCCCATGATCTAAGTTTGTGGATGACTGCAGTGTCATTGCCCACTCTGCACCAGATTGCAAGCCACTCTCGATGTGTTCAGTTCTGCTTACAAAAGACTCAGCCTGCCCTTGAATGTTGCCAAAACAAAACTCATATATCAACCCATACCAAATATTCTACCTCCCATATATGTTGAGGGAGGGCCTCTGGAATATGTTGACACCTCCCCTCCCATAGCAGCCATCTCTCTCAAAAGGTCAAAATTAATGAAGAGATCCAACACTGGACCAGCTGCACCAGCTCAGCCTTCTACAAACTATGGCAGTGAGTGTTTAACAATAACCACTTCTGCAAGTTAATAAAAGTCCTAGTGTACAGAGCAGTTGTCATCACCAGGCCCCTGGGCTGCAGAGAGACCAACACACAAAAGCGCTCAAGAAATTTAATCAGCAACGCCTCTGCCACATCCTCCAGATTCAATGAGAAGACCATTGAACAAATGCTCGTGCCTTTCTTGAAGCCAGCTGCACAAGCATTGAGGCAAAGTTCCTACAAAATCAACTTTGATTGGCTGGACACTATGCGGGGATGGCCAAAAAGCATCTCCCCTGCTTAGGTCCTGTTTTCTCAATGCTCAAAGGGCTAAAGTTCCAGGGAAGGAGAAAGACAATGGTTCAAAGACACTCTGAAGCTCTCCTTGAAGAGCAGCAGCATTGACATTAATGACTGGGAGGAGCTTGCTACTACCAATCATTCAAAATGGCGCCAACTTGTCCATCAAGCTGCATCATGCTTTGAGTCACAATGTCTTAATGATGAAGCAGAGTGAAGGCAGAGGAGGAGAGAAAAGGGAGCAAATCCTGCAATCCCGATCCCACCACATCATGGGATATCCTGCCCCATGTGCTCAAAGATCTGTGATCTGTGGCCCCCTGAAGAAGAGCAATTAGGGAGGGGCGATAAATGCTGGCCTAGCCAGCGACGTCCACGTCACATGAAAGAATAATTTTTTAAAATCGGCCTACTCAGTCAAATCAAGACCCATGACAGAAACTCATGACCCTGAGTAGACATCATCCTCGAATCAATGGACAGCTGACAATGATGACAACAATGATCCTGGCAGAACCCAAACTGGACAACGGACAGCAGGTTATTGCGTATAAATGCTGCTTAATAGCGTTGTCAATGACACCTTCCATCGCTTTGCTCATGATTTAGAATATACTGATGGGGTGGTAAATGGCTGGATTGCACTTATGTGTTTTCTTTTGTGGACAGGACATACCTGGGTGATTTTTCACTTTGTAGGGTAGATGCCGGCGTTACAGTTGTACTGGAACAGCTTATCTAGATGCACAACTAGCTCTGGAGCACAAGTCTTCAGGAGTAAAGTCGAAATGTCATCATTGCCCAATTACCTTTGCTATATCCAGTACACTCAATCATTTCTTGATATTATTTGGAGTGAATCTAATTGCCTGAAGACGGGCATCTGTGATGGTGTGAAAGCCGAGATGGACCATGCACTTGGAGGTTGTGACTTAAAGGTAGTTGCAAACACTTCAGCCTTGGCTTTTGCACTGGTCTTCTGGGCTCCACCACCATTGAGGATGGGGTTTTTATAGGAATTCCTCATCCCATTAGCTGTTTAGTTGTCCATCACTATGCATCGCTAAATGTGACAGCACTTCAGAGCTTTGATCTGATCCATTGCTTGTGGGATCACTTAGCTCTGCATACAGCATGCTGTTTTTGCTGTTTAGCTCCACCAGGTTTACACCCCATTTTCAGGTACATCTGTTGATTTTGCTGGCATGCTCTTCTGTACTCCTGTTTGAACTAGAATTGGTTGCCCATCTTGATGTAATCGGAGAATGGGGGTATTTCCCATTTGAGGTTACAAATTGTAGTTGAATACAATTCTGCTGCTGCTGATGATGGTCTATAGGGCCTCATAGATGCCCCGTTTTGAGCTGTTAGATCTGTTTTGAGTCTGTTCGATTTAGCACAGTGTTAGGGCCAAACAACATGATGGAGGGTGTCCTCAGTTTGAAGATAGAACTTTGTCTCCACAACAAATGTGCGAAGGTCACTCCTACCAGTATTGTCATGGACTGTCAGCTGCAACTGTAAATTGGTGAGGACAAGGTCAGATAGGTTTTTCCCTTATGTTGGTTCTCTCATCACCTGTCGCAAGTCCATCCTGGTAGTTATATCAGTAATGCTACTGAACCTGGTGGATGGACATTGTTGCTCCCCACCCAGAGTACATTCTGCACCCCTTGCTTCTTCCAAGTGGTTTCAATGTGGAGGAATACAGACTTATTAGCTGGGAGGGGCAGGGGGAGAGGGGCGGGTGCAAGTTCGTGGAATAGATGGTAATCAGCAGGAAGTTTCCATGCCCATATTTGACCTGTTGCCATTAGAGTTCATGAGGTCTGAAGTCAATGTTGAGGACACCTAGGGTCACCCTGTCCCAACTGTATGCCACTGCACCATCACCTCTGATGAGTCGGTCTTCTTACGATGGCAGGAAACACTCAAGGATTGTGATACTAGAGCCTGGACATTAAATGATAGGTTTGATTCTATGACAGCTATGTCAGGCTGTTGATTGACTGGTTTCTGAGACAGCTGTCCCAATTTTGGTACAAGCCCCTGATGTTTGTAAGGAGGACCTTGTGGAGTTGGCCAGCCTGGGTGTGCCTTTGCTATGTCTGAATCCAATGCTTAAGTCCATGCCAGGTGATCTGAAATAAAAAGAGAAAATGTTGGAAACAATCAGCAGGTCAGGTAACATCTGTGGAGAAAGAAACAGTTAATGTTTCAGGTCAATAACCTTCCATCAGAACACTGGGTGATTTGCCTAGCTTTGTTCTCAATGTACCTTTTTATAGTGGTTTGATGCGACTGAGTGGCTTGCTGGGCCATTTCAAAGGGCAGGTAAGATTCAACCACATTGCTTTGGGTCTGGAGTCACATATTGGCCAGGCAGGGTAAAGATGGCAGGTTTCCTTCCCTGGAGGACATTAGTGAATTAGTTTGGTTTTTAATGACAATCCAATAGCTTCATGGTCATCATTACGGACACCAGCTTTTTATTCCAGATTAATTTACTTGACTGAATTCAAATTCATAAACTGTTATGGTGGAATTTGAATTTATGGACCTATATGGGGCTAAGCATGGCAGCGGATGTGACAGTTTGTGCTGCTAGCCTGTAAGCCAGTTTGATAGCACCATCCCACCCCAGGGCCACTTTCCCAAAGACGGGATGGGGTTCAACAGGGCTCCTCACCTGCAAGTGGCTGGTAGCCAATTAGAGGTGTGAAATGGCCACTTATGGCCTATTGTCATAGGCTGACTTGAATTTGCCAAGACTAGGCTAGCTGCCTCAAGGTGGTTTCCTGGTGGTTGACTGTGGAGGCCAGTTCTCCAGGCAGGTTTTGAGTCCATCCCCGCCCATCTGGCCACACCTAAGACAGTAGGTAACCTCACCTTCACAATGGTGGTCTGGCTGTCAATTCCATTTCTAAATTTAAAAGTTTAAAAAGTTGGAGATTGGGTACCTCAAAATAACAGCACCCTTTCTCTCTGCCCTGGATTGGAGACTTCATCTCCTTCCAAATTGTAGTCTTTTATTGGCCCTCCAGCTTTTAGGTCCCACCTACCTTCTTTAATTGGATGGCTATATAGCTCACCCACTGGCCACAAAGTGGCCAATTTGGGGAAAATCACTGCCGAGTGACTGTTTACCACACAGTACGTACAAAATCCTGCCCAGTATCTTCGGATTATGCAATGACTCAACAGACAGTTTTCAACAAGAAACAGATAAAACTTTATTACAGAGAGCTTTTCAGGTGCTACATGCTCGATCAGGACTCTCGTCAGGAAGCCCCACCCCTTCGATTGCCTGTGCTTAGGGTCCATTGGTCAAGAGCATCCCAGAATGTCACGTGACCCCCTGATAGACAGCAGGAGAGGCTATACTTCCAGTTACAACAAATGATTAGCTCAGGCTTCTGGATTACTAGTCCTGTAACATAACCACTATACTACCATGCCTGTCTGTCGCACCTCAAAGTGTTACACTTTGTTGCAGAAAACAGAATAATTTATAATGCCGGGCTCGTTTAACCCAGAGCCAGAAATTTATAAGTAGCTGTAATTGTCTCCTAATTGTTCAAGGGAGTTTCCAAGCAGTTGCAATGACCTGGCATTGCCTATTTCAGCCACATCCTCACATGTAGTATTCAGCATTGTCGTTAAAAGCTATTTTAAACACTACCCCATTAAAAGTAGCAAAAGCTTGGCCTAAATAGTCAAGTGGTTATGGTACTGGGTTTGTAACCCCAAGCTCAAGAGTTCAAATCTCACAATGGCAAACTATGAAATAATGTAACATCATCTGAAACAGATGGAAACGGGTTTGTCCTCGAAAGAGTTAAAAGTAGCAAATCATCACAGCCTAACTGTAGGCAATGTAAGAGGGCAAACTGCTAGGTATTTAAAATGAAATGCTGAAATAAAAAGCCTCCATGTTGTGTAAAGGCCTATTAACTATATGCTTTCATAATACACCTGACACATCAAACACATTGTAACATAGAATTGCATAGTAAATATAGCACAGACACAAGTCATTAAGCTCAACCATTCGGCATTGATGCTGCACTCAAGCCTCCTCCCACACTTCCTCATCTAACTCCCTTCTCCCGGATATGCTGGTCTAGCCTTCCCTAAAAAGCATCCATATTGTTTGCCTCAGCCACCCACTGTGGCTGCAAATTCCACACTCTCACTATTTGCTAGGTAAAGAAGTTTCTTCTGAATTCCCTTTTTGATTTTTTGGTGACACTCTTATATTGATGGCTTCTGGTTTTGATCTTCTGCTACATGGAAATGGTCTGTGTCCATGCTATCAAAACCTTTCTTAATTTTAAAGATCTTGATTAGGTGTCTCCCCACACATCACCCCACCCCCTCCCCCCCCACCACTGCCACCACAATACACCCAGCCTTCTGTTTTCAAGAGAAAAGAGACTCAACCTGTTCAGCTTTTCTTGACAGGTAGTACCTCACATTCCTGAGATCATTCCTCTGAATCTCTTTTGCACTATCTCCAGTGTGTCTGTATAAGGTTCATAATATGATAACCAGAACAGTCCGCAGGACTCCCAAGTGTGGTCTCACAATACAAACTTAGCATAACTTCTCTCCTTTTCAATTCTGTCCCTCTTCAAATAAACCTTATTTGCTTGAATAAGGCTTTTTAAACATGTATCACCACTTCTTGTGATATGTGGATTCATACTTCCTTTGCTCCTCTACCTAATTTAGATTCTTATTCTCCAATATATGAACTCCTTATTTTCCCTACCAAAGTTATAAACCTAACCAATCTCCACTCCAAATTTTTATTATTGTGCGCAACCTGTTTGGTTGAATGAGCAATACATTCATATTTTCTTTCACGGTATCTTAAAGGGGGCAAGTTATTGAGCAGTCTTCACTGTACTTTCTGGGTTACCAAGGAGCTGTACATGTGCAGCTTACAGTGAGCATTCACCCTTAACTGAATTAGCTGCAAGTATCCCAGGGTAGGTCGTCCATATGGTGCTTCAGTCTTACGAAGTGCAGCAAGATCATGCAGTGACATTCATTGAACTTATCACATTTGGCCTTGATTTTATTTTCTTCTTTGATGCATTGTGAGTAAATTTAGAAAGCAATTTTGGCATTTTTCTTTAAACGAACAGCTCCAGGGCACCAAGCAACTCCAAAGCTTGCTTCCTCTGCAAATCCATATAAAAAAATGTTTTTCCTGTCAATTTTATATCATGGTATATATTTCTATGAAATCTGCATGCTTACGTTTTATTGCAGATGCATTAGGCAACGTGTTTATTTATTTGGAAAATGGTAAGTTACAGTCAATATGTTGACTTTTAGAAATTTGATTTGGCCACAGTTAGCAAATTCTAGCCCTGATGCCAGACTTCAGATGCAGAGCTGGAACAATACAGGCAGGATCCTGGATGGCCCAAAAAAATACTTGGCAGAATAAATGGTTTTCAGCTTACTGTTATGTTTTACACATACGCAGAGATTAATGGAATCACGCCATACATTCTGCCAGTCCATGTTTGATGAGATCTTTCATTGTCAATGCAGGTAGTACTACTATTCAAATGAACTATCTTACCAATAGCCTTATCAGGCATGGGCACAATAGCCCAGTGATGCTGCAAAGGTTGCGTCCAAATTTGGACCCAAAACAATCAAATGTGGAACTCTGTAGCCAGCGTGAAACAGAACAATAAAATGCTTTTGGAAAAGAGGGAAAATGACCCAGTAGGTTAGCAATATCTATCATGCATCCGTAGATTAGATCATACATGAATTTATGTGTCTTTGTACCGAGGTGGAGAACGCCTAATGGATTAGAGAAGTGATAACTTGGCAAGGGCAGCAGTGAGGCAATCTACATCAGCAATAAGCATTATATTCTGCATTAATATTGCATAATCTAACCAAAACATGCTTTCAGTAGGTTGTAGTTGTTTTCTAAGAGAATGTTCTTTTAGTTTAAAAATTACTACAGATTTAAAAAGAAATCCACCTGTATTCCACACACCAGAACTAGTACACTGACTTTAGAATGCAACCTGTCAAAGGGCCATCAAAATGATGCTAACTCAAATAACATATTTTTTGGCTTAGTTTTGACTCCTTGAGCTCACACTATTGAATCTTTTGTTCTGATGTCAATAGGCTCTCAGAGGAAGCTAGCATGTGAAGGCTTTGTCTGTTAATCTGAAATCTCTGTGCTTACTCTCTACATATTAGTCCATTTATTTTAAAGTGGGCTAATAGCTAAACTAAAATAATGGTTAGGAATTTTGGTCATTAAGTGATCACTAATGTCCTACAACTTATGTCAGAGTTTTAAAAGTATGATATGCTGTTTGATTTAGTGTAATGAGATAATTGATTATTCCTTTTCTTTCCCCTGTAGGATTGCACAGTTTATGAAACTGAAAATAAGATTCTCCATGTGGTAAGTTTTTAAAATTTTGTTCATTTTGCTATTGTATGCTTGCCTTAGTTCAGAAGTTTTTTCATTGGGCGGAATCTTCCCTGGAGTCTAAATCTGGTGGCAGGCCGCAAAGTCAGCGTGATTCCGCTGGGCAGCAGGACAGCTGAACATTAGCGATCTTCTGCTGTTCAGTTCTTTAATTATGCATCCATGAAGAGCACAGCAAATCTCGTGGCAGGGAGGTCAGGAAGTCGCTCACCCTTCCATTACCTCATGTGGCATAAGGTCCTGGCGCCATATGTAAATGGCACCCAAATAGCCATTCACTCACTGCCGACCAGGATTTCCGCATTACTCCTCCAGAGCCCTTGTGGCCGCACCTCGTACTGGAGAAGCTGGTAGATGTGAGTAACCACATCCCAGGACAATGAAGGCACCTCGAGCATTGTCTTTTGCTCATTTCTAGATAAGAATACCACCTCCGATACACCCATCATTGGGCCAATGCTCACCGTTGCAGTGGACCCTATTCACCAGTATGTTGACTTTCTTGAGGCCTTGCCTCTTCTTGCTACTCAGGCCCTTGCCCTTCCTGGCCCCGTGCCAAACTTTGATGGGTCCCCCTTCTCCTTATCTGGATGAGAGCCATTACCAAGGCAGGGTTGCCTGCAACCTGCATCATGGACATTTCAGTGGATATGTGAACAAATTGAAGTGATAAGTTTAGTGAGCATGTTGTTTACAGGTTTCCCTCCATCTCAAAGCCAGTAGGCCAGTGCTAAGCCCTTCAACTGGCTCTATCTGGCCATGGCGTCCTCACCCCACCCCTTCCAGGGGAAGTACATCCTGGAGGACCAGAGATGGGTGTTCCTCCCATTCATGCGTGACTGCATATGGAGACATTGCGCTTTGACCAGGGTGATGAGACCCATGTGCAAGAAGCCTGATATTATTCCACTTGCCTCCACTACCTCAACACTCTATAGAGAGACCATTGCCTTGGCAACATAGAAAGAGAAACCACATGAGCCCTTCTCAGCCATGACCATTCACCTGGGAGAATGGAGGTTTGGAGTTATAAGCCGTCCACCAGCTGTGCTCCTTGGAGGCATCACCTCCCTCCCTCTCTTCATCTCTGCCTCTAACTGCAGTCGATGTCAAATTGCACAGAATGAATGGCAGCTCCACACCTTGCTAGGATCTCGAAGATATGAGATCCATGAGACAGAAACAAACCTGCTGCTGTGCGGGCTTTGCCTTAGAGAGGAGAACACAACTAAGCATGGTTGACATCCAGTTGCCTCATAATTATTAGGGTGTCCAGTTTTGCTGACCTTGAACTTCACCCACCTGAAAAGACCCTCCTCTCACTTCGAAGGATCTCACTTACTGACTAACTGTGTGGTCAAGGTCAGATTTGAAAAATGGTGCGTGTCACCTTTCAAACTCAGTCCACCACCTTCTACTCTTCCCCTGTCACGCACCAACTTCCCCCATCACCATAGACTGGCCCAATATCACCATTCCTCTCTCCTCTGTCACCTTTGAATCTCCCCCTTTACCCTGGACCCTATTACTTCCACATGCTTCCCCTCCCCTCAGAGCCAACACCCATTACTGTTCCCATTCCAACCCTGACCCTGCCCTCTCCTGTTATCCGAGCCAGCTGTCTAGTCCCCCTCCGTGACCCCACTCAATGAGACTTTCACCTGCCAGACTCTCACCCTGGACCTGCCATCCTACCGTATCCCACTCCCCGCTCTAACTGTAACTGTTCCCTCCTGTCACCAGTACCCTGAGTTCATCCCCCAGGACCCCACTGTCGACACCACCGACCCCGCCCTTCAAGAGACTCTCCCCCATGCTTCTCCAGACATTCGCCCTACACCCTTCCTCAGACATTCTCCCCACACCCTTCCATTGACCTTCTCCCACCTACCTCCCCGGACATTCTCCCCCCGCCTTCCCCAGACATTCTGCACCCCGCTTCCCTGCTTAGCTTGTATCCCGTGTCCGGCCTTGGTGCAGCTTTTGCTACCAGCACTTTGTATGAGTGAAGTTACACGAGGTCGCCAAGAAGGAGAAAGCAGCATCTACTGACCTCAAAGGTAGAGGTGAAGCTGGCCAGGTTCATGCCACTTATACACAGTTGTAAACTGAACGTTCTAAATTCTCGATGGCGGGGTGCTTAATTTGTTGGGGGGATCTTAACTCCAGATAGATGGCCTTTTACTGAGCATCCATGAGATGCTAATGCGTGCAAACGGAATTTCTGACATTGTTTGTCAGGAACCTTGACTCGCCTTTAACCCGCCTTGAAAGTTGGGAGTACAGAATTCCAACATTATATCTTGCTGTCGGGAAATGGATTTTTTGTCTCCTGCCAAATTAAGCACCCCTGCCCGCCATAATTCCCGCTGATGGTGGGAAGATTCCTCCTATTTTCTTTCTTAATTTGATTGAATGAATCTGCCCAGTTTCCCCTATTTCAAGGAACATAGGAGCAGTAGTAGGACATCCAGCCTGTTTCACCGTTAAATTGGATTATGGTTCATCTGTATCTCACTTGCGTTTGCACGCTGTTACCCTATACCCCTTGCTACCCTAACAAAAATGTATCTATCTCAGCCTTGAAACTGTCACTGTTCTAGCCCTCAGAGCAAGTTCCAGATTCCACTGCTATGTTTCAGATGCCTATGACAAGAATATGTTTCTCTATAAATAGGATGGCAGCATAATTCTCAGGTGTGGAACTGTGACTGCAAGCATGGATATATCCCACTCTGAAGAAGAGTCATACAGAGTCGAAACATTAACTCTGTTTTTCTCTCCACAGATGCTGTTAGACCTGCTGAGTTTTTCCAGCATTTTCTGTTTTTGTTGTGATGGATGTATCTTTCTTGATTTCAAAGTTCAAACATTTATGGTTGGGAATCATGCATTGTTTCATCTGGGAAGAATATTTGATGGATTTATGTTTGTCAAAGTGAGGGATTTTAATTCTAGAAAATGAACACTTTTCCATTTGGAACTCCCTGTCAGCAATCACCACTCTCAGCTCATCTGTAACATACCTGAATGCAGAGTAAAGTTCTCCAATCTCTGATCCTTTCAGTGCAATGCTGAAACATTCAAAATGCATACTTTGCACTCTAGAATAATGATGGGAATTCCAATATTATCAAGTCTAATTATCAAAATGGATTAAATATCGTTGAAGGTTTGAATCCAAAATATGTATTTTTAAATCTTTATTTTTTATTTGTCAAAATCCCACAATTGGCAAGGTGCATTTTATGTCCTAATTTGTCATTCCAGTCAGCTTCTGCCTTTGTACTGTTGATGTAACACTGGAGGTTAGTTCCATTGTCAGAGGCTTAGGAGGAAATTCCTCTATTGAATCATTTGACTGGCACCCGAGCCCACACTAACTTCAGAGCCAAAGCAGCTTCGTTGTAGCATGACCAGGTTTATTGTTTACAGTAGCTGAAGTGTCAAGTTCTATTTTTATTACATGTGATGATATTTCCCAATGCTGTCCTTTTTAATTAGGCCTTTTGTTATATATTGACTGAATAAATCAAATTTCATTTTATTGCATGAGACCTGTAAGAATTTTTGGGAATGTTTTGTGGACATCCTGGGATTTGGCCTATTGTTCTTTGAAAAGCACAAGTCAAACATTGAAAACTAAGGTTTGGAAAAAAATGGATTGAGAATTCCAATGATATTAAACTAAAACACAGAACCTCAAAGATAATAATTCCTGGATTGTTATCCAAGCTACATGCCATTTGAAATGGAGTTAAGTTGATTAGAGGATTAAATGCATGGCTCAGACAGTGATGAGTGAAGAAGGGGTTTCAATTCATGGGGCACAGGCACTAATACAAGGGAAAGAGGGAGCTATTCCATTTGAATGGGCTCCATTTAAACAGGCCTGGGATCAGCGTCCAGGAGAATTGTATACCTAGGATTGTGGATAAGGCTTTAAAATAAAATCAGAAGGTGGAATAAGAGAGATTTAGAAGTCGAAAGAGAAAAGTTGAGGCAACAGAGCAGTGTAGCGATTTGAGTAAAGGCAAGCAGAGTGGGATGGGAAGAGACAAAGAGTTTAATGGTAAGAGTGCAATGCAAAACAGTCCATGCACAGATTAGCACCAAAAAAACTAAAATTAAAGGCTCTTCAACTGACTGCACAAAGCATCCCTAAGAAGGTAGATGAAATATCACTATAAATAGAGATAAGTGGGGTTCATATAATCACCATTACAGAGATATGTTTGCAAGGTGACCAAGTTCGATAACTAAGTATTCCAGGGTACGCCACATTTCAAAAAGATAAGTCGAATGGAAAAGGAGGAGGAGTAGCCATGATAATAAAAGATAACATAAGGGCAGTAGTAAGAAACTATCTTGGCTCAGCAGATTACAAGGTAGAGTCAGTATTGGTGGAGGTTAGGAATAACATGGGTCAGGAAATGGTGGTAGGAGTAATTTATAGTAATTATACTGTTGGAAAAAGCATTAGGCAAGAAATAATTGGAGCTTGCGACAAAGGCAATGTAATTGTGGAGCACTTTTATCTTCACATAGATTGGGCAAATCCAATTGGCAAAGGTAGTCTGGAGGAGGAGTTTGTAGAATGCTTTTGCAAGAGCTTCCTCGAACACTACCTTGTGGAACCAACTAGGGATAGAGCTATTTTGGAACGAGTAATAATCTCATAGTAAAAGATTCTCTGGGAAAGAGTGATCATAGTACAATTGAATTCCATAATAAGTTTGAGAGCAGGATTCTTGCACCTATGAGAGGAACTTAAAATGAAACAAAGCCAATTACATAGGTATGAAGGGAGAGCTCACTATAGTATATTGGCTTAGCAGATTACAAGTTATGGCAGTAGCTAACCAGTGAGAAGCAATCAATAAACAAATCAAAATATTCAACAAAATTACATTCAATTAAAAATAAAAACTCAGGAAGACTCATTCTGGCTTGCTAGTGAGGTAAGGATAGTATTTGATTCTAAAAATAAGTATATACTGTTGTGAAGAATCGTAGTAAGTCTGAGGATTGAGAGAGTTTCAAAAACCTGCAAAGGGTGACCAAAGTTTGACTAAAAAGGAAACATGAGAATGAGAAGAAACCAGGCAGGAATATGGAAATGGATGATAAAATCTTTTGTATGTATATAAAAAAAGGAGAGTAGCTAAAGTAAACATTGGCTCACTAGTGGCAGAGGCAGGAGAAATTCTAAAGGGGAATGAGGAAATGGCACAGATATTGAACAAATATTTTGAAGATACAAATTACATACCAAAAATAGAGCATATCCAATGGGCTAATAAGACTGAAGAACTTAAAGTCATTGATTGCAGAAGAGAAAAATCATTAGAGGAACTTAAGGGGCTAAAAGCTGACAAATCTCCTGGGACCTGATAGTCTAAAAGATAGCTGCAGAGATGTTTGATGCACTGGTTATGATTTTCCAAAATCCCCTAGATTATAGAACAGCTCCAGCAAAGTAGAATTTAGCAAATGCAGCACCAGTATTCAAGAAAGGAGGGAGAGAGGAGACAGGGGAATACAGGCCAGTTAGCCTGACATCAGTCATCGAGAAAATGCTGGAATCTATTTTTAAAGGAGTCTTAACAATGCAATTAGAAAATCACAGTATGATTAGATAGAGTCAACATGGTTATACAATAGGGAATTTGTATTGAATAGATTTATTAGAGCTTTTTGAGGATTTAACTAATAGGGCAGATAAAGGAGCTCCAGTAGTAATGTACTTGAATTTCCAAAAGGCATTTGATTAGGTGCCATACAAAAAGGTTAAAATGCAAGAAAATGGCTCAGGGAGTTGTGGGGAATATATTAGCATGGATTGAAGATTGGTTAATGGACAGGAAGCAGAGACGAGGAATAAATGGGGCATTTTCAAGTTGGCAGTCTTTAACTGGGGAATGATCCATGGTTGAGTATATTCATGACTGTGATAGATAGATTTTTGATCTCTCAGGGAATTGAGGGACATGGGAAGTCGGCAGGAAAGTGGAGTTGAAGCGGAAGGGGGAAATGGTGGCATAGTGATAATGTTACTGAACTAGTACTCTGGAGGCCCAGGCTAATTCTCTGGGGACATAGGTTCAAATCTCACCATGTCAGCTGGTGGAATTTAAATTCAATAAATATGAAGCTAGTCTCAGTAATGGTACTATGAAAATATAATTGGTTGTCACAAATCCTTATCTGGTTCACTAACATCCATTAAGGGAGGAAATCTTTCATCCTTACCCTGGTCTGGCCTCCATGTGACTCCAGAACCAGAGCAATATAGTTGACTCTTAACTGCCCTCTGAAATGTTCAGCTCAAGGGCAATTAGGGATGGGCAACAAATGCTGGCTTTAACAGCGTGGCTCACATCCCATGAAAGAATAAAGGGAAAAAAGCCATGATTGAATTGAAAGGTGGAGCAGGCTTGAGGGGCCATAAAGTCTACTGCTGCTCCAATTTCTTATGTTCAGGCATTGGTCTTGAACTTGACAATTGGGCAAAATATCTAAGCTAGCTCATAAGACATTAGGATGCTTCCTTGAAATCCAAGAAGTGCATGCCACAAGTCCTTATTCAAGGATATGAGGACATGCCCTGAATTTCCATAACAAATTAACCAAACCATAACTGACCAATAGATTATGAATATATGCATCAATAATGAAGCAAAAAGAGAATTAATGAAATTAGTTAACTTAAGAAGCAATTCTTAAGAGTGAGACAACAGGGAAAATGTCCTGACACAGTGACCCAACTTGTATGTTTCTTTGCAGCTACACAGTGTGATGCAGAATCAGCCTGTGTGTCTGGGTCTGTATGTCCACAGTGAGTTCAATGAATGGTAAAGATAATAGGATAAAACATACTCTAGTTATTTGGCAATAAAAGTAGTCTGTGTCATCACCTGCATTATAGTTAGCAGTTAAAGATAGACATCCACATAAATAGAAACATAGAAAATAGAAGCAGAATTAGGTCATTTGGCCCTTCGAGCCTGCTCCGCCATTCATTATGACCATGGCTGATCCTTTATCTCAACGTCACACTCCCCATACCCATTGACACCTTTAGAGTCTAGAAATCTATCTATTTCCTTCTTAAATATATTCAGTGACTTGGCCTCCATGGCCTGCTGTGGTAGAGAATTCCACAGGTTCACCACCCTCCGAGTGAAGAAGTTTCTCCTCATTTCAGTCTTAAATGGCCTATCCCGTATCATGAGATTGTGACCCCCTGGTTCTAGACCCCCTAGCCAGAGGAAACATCATTCCTGCATTCAGTCTGTCCAGTCCTGTCATAATGTTATACATTTCAATGAGAACCCCTATCATTCTTCTAAACCCCAGTGAATACAGGCCTAGTCGGCCCAATCTCTTCTCATATGACAATCGTGCCATCCCAGGAATCAATCTGGTGAACCTTCGCTGCACTCCCTCTATGGCAAGTATATTCTTTCTTAGGTAAAGAAATCAAAACTGCACACAATATTCCAGGTGTGGTCTCACCAAGGCTTTGTATAGCTATAGTAAGAGTGCTCCTGCACTCAAGTCCTCTTGCAATGAAGGCCAACATACTATTTGCCTTTTTAACTGCTTGCTGCACCAGCATGCTTGCTTTCAGTGACTGGTGTACAAGGACACCCAGGTCCCTTTGTACATCAACATTTCCCAAACTATCACCATTTAAATAATACTCTGCCATTCTGTTTTTTCCTACCGAAGTGGATAACTTCACACTTATCTACATTAAACTGCATCTGCCATGTATTTGCCCACTCACTCAACTTGTCCAGATTGCCGTGAAGCCTCTTAACATCCTTCTCACCACTCAAATTCCCACCTAGTTTTGTGTCATCTGCAAGCTTGGAAATATTACATTTGGTTCCCTCATCCAAATCATTGATATATATTGTATATAGCTGGGGCCCAAGCACTGATTCCTGTGGTTCCCCACTAGTCACCACCTACCATTCTGAAAAAGACCTATTTATTCCTGCTCTTTGTTTTCTGTCTGCTAACCAATTCTCAATCTGCGCCAATATATTACCCCCAATTTTGCATACTAACCTCTTATGTGGGACTTTATCAAAAGCTTTCTGAAAATCCAAATACAGCACATCCTCTGGTCCTCCCTTATCTATTCTGCTAGTTACAACCTCAAAAAAACTCCAGTAGGTTTGTTAAACATGATTTCCCTTTCATAAATCCATGTTGATTTTTTCTAATCCAGTTGATATTTTCTAAGTATCCTGTTATCACATCCTTTATAATGGACTAGCATTTTCCTTGCCACTAATGTTAGGCTAACTGGTCTGTAATTCCCTGTTTTATCCCTTCCTCCTTTTTTAAATAATGGGGCTACATTTGCCACCCTCCAATCTGCCGGGACTGTTCCAGAATCTACAGAATTTTGGAAGATGACAAACCAATGCATCCATTATTTCCCTGGCCACCTCCTTCAATATCCTGAGAAGTGGGCCCTGGGAATTTATCGGATTTCAGTCCCATTAATTTCTCCATCATTATTTTTTTAGTAATACTAATTTGCTTCAATTCCTCCTTCTCACTAGACCCTCGGATTCCCTAGTATTTCTGGGAAGTTATTTGCGTCTTCCTCCATGAAGACAGAATAGAACTCAAATTTCAGATTTCATAAACTTTGTATGATACTTTGCATATTTGATAGTCATATATTTACTTCAATTGTATTAACATAATGACCCAGATATTTTTACAGTGATGATGGTTGAACTCTTAGCGTTTGACATCATTACTCCTCTGAAACTGACAGCACACGTGCGCATTTAACTGTGGGAATCCAAATGTTACTGTCAGTGATTCGGGTGTGCTGTTGAACACCCCCAGACTGCAATCAAATAGAAACCACTGAACCAATGAGAACTTGCCCTTTTACATTATAAATCTCAGTGCAAAAACTATTGAGAAAAAGTTGGGTTTTTAATGGTATATTAAGATCATAATTACACCTGAACTGTCTCACTGGCTCAGAAAAAAATATCTTATATTTGTGAATGTTAAATTTCTCCATTGTGATTTAAAAAGTTACATCAAAAATATGTTTCTAATGTGTTTATGATATTTCAGCTTCTGACTTAAACTCAAGTAATTTATTTTGGTCTCTTTAAAATGGTAATTAAAAGTGACAAATTCAGTGGTTTTTACTTACTGATTTTGCTGTCTGTGAAAATCCTTCAATGAGATTGGCTGCTTAGCCTGCTTGATGACACCACCTTTGCTGGATGCCCGATGATCCCCATGACTTGGCACAAGATTCAAACTTAACTTGGAAAAATGGGAATCCAAGCAACGAAGATTGCTCAGTCTTTGTGTTTCTTTGAAGCCAACTGGAACGCTATCACTTTGCTGTAGATGAAAATTTGGGGCATAATTGAAATAGGTGATGTAAAAGAGAGCATGGCATTTACAGCATCTAAAGTTGATCGTGTAGTTTAAAGATACTCTCGGTATAATGAGAAATCTCTGGGTGTTTTTGTTATTCTATCATGGGATGTGATTGTTGCTGACAAGGCTAGCATTTGTTGCTCATCCCTAATTGCATTTAAGAAGATGGTGGTGAACTGCCTTCTTGAAGCTCTGCAGTCCATTTGGTGTAGGCACACGTATAGTGCTGCACAGTGCATCATACTTCATTACTGAAGGTCGCATGATCTTCCTGCTTTGGGCCATTTATGTGGGCTTTCCTAGTCAAGGAACACAGGGGTACCCTGAGTGGGTATATTCAACAATTCAGTCTGCCCCACTGACCATCCAGCCAAGCAAGGCCTTGGGCAAGTCCTCACTCCAGTTATCTTCAGGCACCTCTGCCTTGGGATATCGAGCAGATGAGGTCACCAGAAAATGAGAAGGGATATGGGAATAGCCTCTCCTGCCTCTGACAGTTTCAAAGCTGCTCCAGCTACGCTCAACAGCTGGAAGAACCTAAGAAACCCTGAGGTGGCACAGGTAGGGCAAGGCCTTTCTTAATAGATCTCTGCCTCCTTTGTGTCTTTCTCACCTTGGCGGAAAACTGACTCCCTTGGATTAGCAAAGAGGGAAATCTTTGGTACTCATGTGGAAACGGGAGAGGCAGGCACGTGGTCAGTCTCCAGCATCTGGCAACATTAGGAATTGAATTTGATTCCAAAATCACATTGAAGAAACAAAATTTAATGTTTGTACTCTGAGAGCGGAATTTTCCCATCCTGCCCACGATGGGTTTTGTGGCAGGCGGGAGCAGAGAATCCAGCAGCAGGCAAAATGTCGCAACTCAGCCATTGTAACAACAGGTTGCGATTCTCCCAATGGTGTGTTTATGGTGGGTCAGTTATCCTGCTGACTAGTGGCACGAGCGCCATTTGCATTCATTAACATGTCATGAATGTTCATTAAAACAGCTGCTCGCCAGAATCTTGTCAAGCCTTCCCATCTTTCCCGTCAGCAGGAAATTACGTCGGCCTTAAGTTCCTTTGTCAAGAGGTGGCGAGTACAAGTTGGACCTCAGTTCGCTGGTAACTTTGAGGTGAGAGGAACATACATAGCCTACCTGCCATAGTGCTGTGCTGGTCTTGTTGCGATGAATGCCGCACTGCTGGAGCTGTAGGGTTGGTCTACTCTTTGCCTACATTGTCCCAAGCAACATCTCTGTGCTTTGGTACTCATGCAGACCTCCACTTTCAGAAACTAGCATTTCAACTGGGCGTGGGCTGTGAGGCGAGGGTGCGGCTGATGAACACAAGGGGGGCAACGGGGAGGGAAGGCTGTGGAATGGCAGTGAGAGGGAAGGGCTAACATGAGGGGGGCAAAAGGGAGGGAAGGCTGTGGAATAGCAGTGGGGGGGAATGGTGAACATGAGGGAGACATCGGGGAGCGAAGGCTGTGAAAAAGCAGTGAGGGGGAAGGACAAACACGAGGGGGCCTTTCTGGGGCTGCCCCTAACCTCTTGTTGCTGCAGGAGTGAGCAGGACTCTTCGGGCGAAGAAGGGCAAGGGTGGCACCAATAGAAGAAGCAGCAAATCTCTAGGGGGTTGGAGGATGAGACACCTGAGCTCCTGAACATTGGAAACAATGAAGAGACCAGTGCACCCCAACTTTGCCCACAACTTGAAGAGGCCAGTACACCCCAGACCCAGGAATCTGGGAGCAGTGAAGCACACAGTGCACCCCAACTCCGGGAAGCTGGGAGCAGCAACGCCCAGAGGGGGAGTGGATCGGAGAAACTGCTCCAACAGAGAACAATTCAAATCTCGTTCCTTGCACAAACCCCCAGATGGCACCTGAGTGGAACATCTCCAACGGGGTGGTTCAGGACAGTTTCCTCAGCCCATCCAAAGTGAGACAATTTGTGAACACTATGGGTATGCAGGAGCAGACCAATGGTCTGGAGCTCTTAAAGACAACAGGTTTGGTAAGCAACAAAATGCTTTAAAAATGGGGATAAAGATTGTACCCATAAATGTGCATAGCTTAAACATGCTACGCGATGTGTTGCGACATTGGACTACCTTGCCAAGGTCAAAGTTGACCTGTTGTTTCTGCAGGAGTGTGCAATACCACACCTCAGCTCCTACAGGCAATGATGGTGGTCCCATGGACCATCGATCTGGTCAGGAGGAAATGACTCACGTTCCTCCGGCCTGGGTATTCTGCTGCGGGGAGTAACTTCACCGTCTCCGAAGTTAAGGAGGTGGTGGGCAGGCATCTCCTTGTAGTAGACGTAATGTACAAGAATGCTCCACTCCGGTTAATTAACGTATACACCCCGGCACAAAAGGGCGAGCGGCTGGCGGTCTTTCAGCAGCTCCTACTGCTGCTGACGACTTCCAGGCCAGTCATTCTGGGCAGTGACTTCCATTGTATCATCAATGTGGCTGGACGATCCAGCAAGGCCGAAGCAGATTGGACACCACGTCCAGATCCCTGATGGAAACAGTAAAGGTTGCCAAGCTGTACGATGTCTTTAACAACATTGCAGACGAGCGCAGCGTGAATATATCTGGTTGCGGCCAGACAGATCCACCTGTTCCAGGATAGACTTCCTGTTTGTGTCCTGTGCGTTCACAGTCAGACCCACTGACGTCAAGCTAGTGTTCTTCTCTGACCACTGCCTCCTCCTGGCTGACTGTCATTTACAGGAAGACCAGAGGGCTGGCAGAGGGACATGGAAGCTTAAAGTGCAACTGATGACCCCAGAGAACACTAAGGAACTCAAGAGGGATTACAAAGGAGAACCGTGAAATCCCTCTTTGAGCCCCTGACACACTGGTGGGAAGCGATCAAGGAAAACATCAAGAGGATTTTCATCCTCAAAGGTGCCCAGAAAGCTAGAAAGGAACTGAGGATAATGTCCCAACTCCAGAAAAACATGCAGAACCTGCTCTGGCTGCAGTCGATGAGGGTCGATGTCAAGGAGGAACTCTAAGAGGAGGACCTCTAAGAGGTGAAGAACCAGCAAGCCTTGCTGTTTGCCTTGGAGGCCCCCAAGATCATCTTCGGCCCAGAGTCCGCTCTGTGGAGCAGGATGAGATGTGCTCACGTTTCTTCTTCCAATAGGCACACTGGGAGAGCTCTGTGATTAGCAGCCTGAAGGAAGAAGACAACTTAGTAAAGTCATCGCAGTCTGACATTTTGAGGATCAGCAAATCCTCTTATGCCGGATTGCATGACGTGAAGCCCACAGACAGCGCAGTCTCCCCGTCCTTCCTGTCCTCTATCACAGAGGTCTTAGATGACAGTACATGGGAGAGCCTGGAGAAACTGCTAACTCCTGACGAAATGACTAAGGCCCTTGAGTCCTTCGAGAAGAGTAAAACTCCCAGAAGCGACGGCTTGCCGGCGGAGTTGTATTCGGCTCTGTGGGACTGGATCAGCACAGTCCTGCTAGAAGTGTACGAGAGTATGCTCCTGGCTGGCAGCATGCCAGAGTCTATGAGGAAAGGCATCATCATCCTCATCTGCAAGCAGAAGGGGGAAAGGGAGGAAATTAGAAATTGGTGAACCATTTTACTGTTGAATGTGGACTATAAGATTTTGTCCAGGGTCATCATCAATCGGGCCAAGTCTGGTCCGGAGTTGGTGATCCTCCCTGACCAGACCTGTGCTGTGCCTGGCAGGAAGATCTCTGACAGCCTTGTGCAAGTCAGGGATACAATTACCTATGTGCAGGACAGGGGTGTGGACACCTGCTTCATTAGCCTGGATCAGGAGAAGGCCTTTGACAGAATATCACACACCTACATGGTGGATGCGCTCTCCAAAATGGGGTTTGGGGAGGGAATCCACAACTGGATCCAACTGTTCTACACTAACAAGAGTAGCGCCGTCTCAATCAATGGGTGGGAATCAGAAAGCTTTCCAGTTAAATCTGGAGTCAGGCAGGGCTGCCCTCTCTCCCCTGCCCTATTTGTGTGTTGCAAAGAGCCCTTTGCTGATTCCATCAGGAAAGATCTGGGCAGAAGAGGAGTGACGATCACATGCAGTGGAGGCACTCAGGTCAAAGCCTCCCTGTACATGGATGATGTCGCCATCTTCTGCTCGGATCCACTGTCGGTGGGCAGATTGATCAACATCTGTGACCAGTTCGAACTGGCCCTCGGGAGCCAAGGTAAATCGTGGGAAGAGTGAGGCCATGTTCTTTGGGAACTGGGCTGACCGATCCTTTGTCCCCTTCACCGTCAAGTCAGATGGCCTGAAGGTGCTAGGGATATGGTTCAGAGGGACCAGGGCATGTGTTAGAAGCTGGAAGGAGCGAGTGGCTATGGTGGAAAGAAAACTGGGCATGTGAGAGAGACACTCCCTCTCCATTGCGGGTAAGAACTTGGTCATCAGGTGTGTGTGCACCCTTGGTGTTGCTGTACGTTGTGCAGGTCTGGCCTATTCCTCACTCCTGCGCCATGGCGATCACCCGAGCCATCTTTTGCTTTATCTGGAGGTCGAAAATGGATCGTGTCCGCAGGGACGCGATGTACAAACCTCGAGTTAAAGGGGGAAAAAACATGCCCAACATTGCCCTCATCCTGATGGCCACCTTTGTATGTGGCTGCATCAAGCTGTGCGTGGACTCTCGGTACGCAAACACCAAGTGTCAATACATGCTGAGGTTCTATCTGTCCCCGGTGTTGCGAAGGATGGGTCTGGCCATGCTGCTGCGGTTGGACCGTGCCATACCACCTGTCACTCGTGGAAAAATTTATGCAGAGAAATACCTTTGACCACAAGTCCATCAGGCAGTGGTCGACACGTAACATCCTAGAAGCCCTGCGGGAAAAGGAGATGGTGGATCCTTTCGGATAGTTTCCCAAGCAGACTGTCAAAATCAATTGGCAGAATGCCTCATCGCCAGAACTTCCCAGCAAGCACCAAGATGTAGCTTGGCTGGTGGTGAGAAAGGCCCTCCCCGTCAGATCCTTCCTACACGCCGGGAGTCTCACCGCCTCTGCACGCTGCCCTCAAGGTTCACCTCCCTGTGGAATGCGTCCTTGCAAAGAAGATCTGGAGAGAGATGCAGTGGTTTTTGTCGAGGTTTATCCTGAGCAGTTCTGTGACGCAGGACTCTGCTCTACGGGCTGTTCCCAGGGACACACACACTGAGACAAACATCAACTGCAGCTGGAGGATCATCAACTTGGTGAAAAGCGCTCTTTGGTCTGCCCGAAATTTATTGGTCTTCCAGTGCAAAGAGTTGTCCCCGTCCAAGTGTTGCACACTGGCACATTCCAAGGTCCAGGACTACGTGATGAGGGATGCACTAAAGCTTGGGGCAGCCACTGCAAAGACACGATGAGGAAGGGTTGCTGTCTAAGACCTTTCTGCCACAGTGCATTGAGGGGCTGGGAATTGTGTAGACCCTTCGGGCTGTACGACTCAACAAAGATTGTATGTAGTGAACACTAAATGTATCATAATTGTGTTGAAGCACCTCAGAGTGCAACATGATGTATGTCGATAACTCCAATCCCATTGCATTGCCTCACTGTAATGACCATATTGAAAGGACTGTAATATTCATTGATTGTATTGGAACACCTCGTGATCCATGTGTAAAAGTTGAATCTGATTGCACTATTTGTGAAGGCCATTTAGAAATGTTTTGTAATGTTCTTTCAGATATTTTACAAATAAAGTATATTTTTCCAAAAAAAAAGAAAGAAGGAAGGCAAACCTCCTTATGATCGATGATAGCCACTGAAAACCAGTGGCTTCAATAACACTGTTAAAGGGCCACTCAGAACTCAGTGGCTTCACATCACAGTTGCTGCATCTCAAGAGTAACATAAAGGAATGGAGAATTTGGGAATGTAGGCAATAGTGAAGGAGGCACAGCTCTATCATATATGGCATTCCATCAGTGAAGGCCTGTCATGTGTTCATCAGATTTGACACCTCTAATGGGCCAAAAGGCATCCACTCACTGACCATGAACAACTGATTGGTCATTAATATGCTACATCAAAAATTGGAGCACAGAGCTAGGTTGGGTCACACGTTTTACCGAAACTTTAGCTTCCCATGCAGGGCTCAAGATGTTACATATCTCCAATGCCATCTTGGTCACCTTAATGTGTGTGCTAGTGTCTCTGGGACAAGGCAGCATCAGCCAACATGCAAGTAGGACAGGAAAAACTATGTACCCTTACAGTTTCCAAATGTGTCACCTTCTGAGTTTCATTTTCTTGCCCTTTGAATCACTAATGTCTTCAGCGTTTCCTTTCAGAGAAAAGGCAAAAGCACATATGGACCCAGGGCTCAATGCTGCTTTTGTCAGGGTCCTAATGCAATGGAGGTGGCGAAGGAGGGAGAGGTGTCTCCAAGTGCAGCTCCAGCACGAGGGACATGGTCAAGCGGAGCCAGAGCATGAACAGGAGGGTCAGGAGGAGAGACCCAGACAAAGGGTTTATCGTAGAGGAGTCAGCTCTTACAAATGAGTAAGAGGCAATGATGTGCATGTCTGCGCTTGTCACGAGCTCTGGTACATCACATATGCCACATTGTTCATGAAGATCTGACGCCACCTGGAGTTGGCGGGTATCCCCTGCCACTGGCTTTGAAGCTGACTGCAGCACTTAATTTCTTGGTCTCTGGTTTTTTCCAAGGATCAACAGAGGACCTGTGCAGCATCTCTTAGCCCACAACACATTGATGCATAAAGGAGGTCACAGATGCCCTCCACATCATTATGTCAGGTTTACTCTGGACAGAGATAGACAGGCTGTGAGTTTCTCTGGCTTTAGTGTCATCTCAGTCTCCCCAAGAGCACAGGGTGCAATAGACTGCACCCATGTGGCTATACGGGCTCCATGGAAACAGGCCCTAATGTTTATAAACCACAAGGGTTATCATTCCATCAATGTACAACTGGGACTGAATTTTACACTGAATGGGCAGGCGCACACCCAGACCAATCGGGCGTGAAATCGCACGAGATGATTTTCGGTGAGCATCCTGACATCATCTCGTGCTTGCATGATATTTCGGTTGGCGGGCACATGCAAAAGTTGGAAGCTCGCCCGCTGACAATTATATGGGCAAGTAAGCCCATTAACAACGTAATTCTTTGTCATTTTATGTAGCCCGTCCAAACTTATGGTTGGCAGATGGGCTAATTGGCCAGGCGGCCTTTACATTTTTCAACAAATCTCATCAAAGGACGAGATGAGATTTCCGTGATGAAGTAGAATATAAAGAAATTTCTGCCTTTAGCATTTTCATAAGCTAAATCTTCAGGTGACTTATTATGATGCAGAGGCACTTCTTTCAGCTTTTGAAACCTTTACTTTTGTCGTATCAGGCCTTCAGCTCCCTGAAGCTCTCTGCCTTCAGGGAGCTTTCTGTCAGCGCTGGCCTGCGCCCATGTTGATGTTGTCGCCCTCCCTCTTCCCGCCCCCACCCCGGCAGCGCTGAGCTTTTCAGCGTGTGTTTCATGTTGGCTAGCCGTTAATTGGCCAACCAGCATGAAATCGCGGTCGGGGGGCGATCACGGTCGGTGGTCCATTTCCCGGCTGATCCCTGGTCCACCGGTCACACATGCCCGCCGAGCTGAAAATTCAGGCCCTGGTGTGTGAAAGTACATACTGCACATTTGTGCACAGTGCCCTGGGAGTTGCCATAATTCCTACATCCTGAGTGACTCCCAGGTGCCTGAGATTTTCGAGGGGCCAATCTGTCTGCAGGAGTGGCTGCTTGGGGACAAGGGGCACCCACTGACATGCTGGCTCATGTCACCGGTAGACGCCCTCAGAGTCGTTCCGAGGAGAGGTACAACGCTGCTCACAGCTCCACACCCTCCCTTATAAAGCAGACTATAGGACTTCTGAAGATGTGCTTCAGATACTTGGACCGCTCCAATACACTCCCAACAGGATTTCCAACATCTTCGCAGTGTGTTGTGCCCTTCACAATCTGACAATGCAAAGAGGTGAACTCCTGCTAGAGGATGAACTGGAGGAGGATGAGAGCTCATCGGAGGATGAAGATCCAGAGGCTCAGGATCCTCACAAGGCTGCTGAGGGTCAGTATGAGCGTGATCACGCCATGGGGGAAGGAAGACATGGGAGACGTCCCTGTGATATATTAATTACTGACAGGTTCCAAGAAAAGTAAAGTTAAGTGAGGGAATATGGCCACATCTCTCAGCCCTCAGTGCCATTTTCTTTCAACTCAGGAGATGTCCACCCATTTGCAGCGGGAATGAGCAGCACTTTCACACTTGCGCTTTTTGACCTCATGAATCACCAGGCCATGATCTTTGCTTTGGTCCATGGGGTTCTGTGAGGGAGCTCATTCTGGGAACTGAGAGTCCACTTAGGAACAAGAGCAATGCGAGAGAAGACTTGAAGCCTTCGCCGCCATCTAATGCTGTAAACACTGCTGCGCCTGAAATGTGGACTTGCCCCGGGACCTCCTCCTCTTGTGCACGTCTTCTCTTCTGTCTCTACCGCTGAGGAGACACACATGCCACTAGAATATTAATGCTGATGAGCTGCCCTCACTCAATGGTTTTCCTTGAGGAAGAAAGGTTAAAAACACTTACATCACACACTTTTAATAAAGATTTAAACACATCTCTCTGACATCACACAAGGGTGTGGAGACTAGTTCAACTGAGGTTGACATCACAGGAATATGAATCTCACAATGGGACACTATCACTGAGTGGGAGGAGGTCGAATCCTCGAAATAAGAGGATTCCAAAATGCAAAATCACAACACCTTCAGTTGACAGGGACATTCACATAATCATCAAACATTAACAGAAGTGCAATTTCTTTACATGTCCAGCATACCAGTGACCCAAAAATGACATATATTTTTCTTAACTTTCCTAACTCTAGCACTGCACCTGGGTCCAGCCCTGACATCCGAAGCAGAGGTGGAGGCAGCCTGCTGACTGCTACATCCTGATGCCTGTGATGACCTTGGTCATCGTCCTCTGGTAGCCCGAGTCCTGGAAGGCCCCGGCCTAAAAGGGCTCACCTGCCCAGGGGCAGAAGCACTCTCGGCAGCCTGAGAAGCTCAAGTGGATGTGGTGACAGGCAGAGAGGGATGTGACTGGCTGGAGTGTCCTGAAAGGAGGTCCCCGGGGTGTCCGGCTGAAGTTCATACTCCTTGTGGGTACCCGAGGGCCCAGCCCTGACTCCTGCAGGAGATGGTGCACCTGGAGGGAGATCAAGGTGCCTCGTCCCCATGTGTGTGGCCATGGAGTTCAGGGCCGAGCGCAAATCCGGCAAGAGCTGCTGGACCAAGGTTTCCATGGTGGTCACTAGGCTTTCCATGGTGACTTCGAGGTGCTTGCATGTCAGAGTCACAACATCAGACAGAACTCGAATAGACTTCTCCATCATTCGCTCTAATCTGCTGAGTGACTGTTGAATCTCTGCCTGATGTTCCACCGCCGCCTGTTGTTGCACCTCCAGCATTGACTTGGCGGCAGTTTCCAGAGGTTCATCATCTGACTCAGACTGAGCGGGTGGCTGGTCTCCAGCAGCCTTCTGAGTGCCGGAGACCTGGGCTGCCCCTGCCTCCGACTGCTGTGGGGCGTGTCAGTGAGGTGTTCCCCAGAAATTGAGGCAAAGCCTAATCTACAGCTGCGCCCCACCAATGTGTGTGCCTCTGAGCTGGTGGAGGGTGCGTGTGAGTTCCGTGATGGTTCTCCTGGAGCTTCTTCTTCAGATCAGGTCTGTGGGCCTGCACTGTGTTGGACTGGCTTGGGGCCTCGAACAGCTGGTGCCTAGAAATGAGAAAATAAAGTTTCATTTAATGAGCGTGAGCTGGATAAGACTACATGTGACTCACTTTGAATATCAAGATTTGATGAAGCAATGGAGCTGTGATCTGTATTACATTGGTGGGAGAGTCCAATCTCCCCTTCTCCACAGGAATGATCCCTGTCATCCCCAGCCAGCTTGGTTGCAGCCTCCTCAAACGCAGTGAGGACAATGATGTCGGCTGCCCCTTCCCTGGTCTGCGCTCTCTCACACCTGTTGTGCGCCAGCTTGGCCTGTGTGAAGAAGAAAGAAAAGCATGTGATGAGGAGGGAGAGAGCAGAGGTTGGGTGAGATGCATGACCCCTGTGAGTGGTGAGCCTTCCCCAGAAGGACCAGAGGATTGAGTGTGAGCAAGATGATAGATGGGATGGTGGTGATGTGAAAGCCTCAATGAGAGAATGAGTGTTGCTATGTGTCTCCTGCTAATGGTTGTGTGCGATCTCTGAAGAGTGTAGGTGTTTGAGTGCATGATGCCATGATGAGATTTTGACATTGGAGGGAGTTGAAGGATGACATCTTGGCAGAGCGGATGAGATCATTCATCCTCTTCCAGCACTAGGTGGCATTTTGGATGCAGTTGCCAGCCGCACTGACCTGCTCCGTGATGGCCTCCCAGGCCAGAGAGATGAGGCTGCTGCACTTCCTGCAGCCATCCTTGGATAGAGCACATGCCTGTGCGCCTGCACTGCTCTGACCAAGGCCTGGTGTGTGAAGTGGGATGTTGCCTTCTTCGTCAGGCTCTCGACCTTCCTCTTCTGGCTGTCAGACATCTCTGGTGGGCTGGAGGGGGTGAGATTGTGTGTTGGACTGGCCTTTAAATATGGCACTTGGACCTTCGAACCCCTCTGCTGATGGCAGTCGGACGAATCAGCTCCCACTCACCAGCTGATTTGGACCAATACACGCTTTAGCATAATTAATGAGCCTCTAAGCTCAGAATCGGGTGAGAGTTCCCACCATTTTGAGGAGGGCACTGCCAAAACCGCCCGCCACCGCACTTAGTCTCATTTATGGAAAATTACGCCCTTAGTTTTTTTGATAAAATGAGACAGTATCTCATACATCTAATAGTAACAAACTATCGTCCAGTACCATAAACCATGGTACAAAATGGGCCAAGGGACATGGAGATTAAAATACAGCTATTTCAGCAGGGTATCGAGGATTAGAGTTCAGACTGTAAACTATCACTTGAGCAAATTTTCAGCTCCGATTCCCATGTTTTAATGGATGCCGATTTACTTTGTGATAGGGCTTGTTACAATTTTCCAGGCAGACTTTTGGCTGTATGAATTCCAGGTTAGCTTTTCACTGAACTTCATAGCTGAAAGTAATTTGTTTTTCACGCATTCCACCTGGGCTGCAACACTGGTGTTTCACTTGTCCATTCATATCAGACACCACTTAATCTGTATCAGACTTCAGTGATCTTGACAGCTTTCAGATGTTAGCTTGGATTTACATCTGGATATATTAGTTTAATCTTGTGCACCAACCAGATTTCAAAGGCGCAGGCATTTTGAAATGGGAGTTGATAAGGGTTATATATGAAAACTTCACGGGTCGTCCAGTTTCTATTCTAGTTTGCTAAAGCTGTATTCATCTTGTATTTTCTTTTGTCAAAATCAATATTTAAGGTATTATGTGGTGTCAGACCAAGAGGGAATACAGTAAGATCTAATTCATGTTTACAGTGGATATATGTAAACACACAGAGCAGGGCAAATGAGGCTAGTGAGCTGCAAATCGGTACATGGGAACGTGATGTTGTGGTGATGACAGAGACCTGGCTCAAAAAAGGACAGAACTAGGCTCTAAATATTTTTGAGGGTTCGAGACTGAGGAAATAGAGACAAACTGTTCCCCTTGGTGGGAGGATTGAGAACAGAGAAGACTGATTTGAAGTGATTAGAAAAAGAACGAGTGGTGACATGAGGGAAATCTTTTTTACACAGTAAGCAGTTAGGATCTGGAATATACTGCCTGAGACAAGACAATTGTGGCTTTCGAAAGGGAGTTGGATAAGCAGCTTTGGAGAAAGAAATTGCAGGGCTATGAGGTCAGGATGGGGGAGTTGGACTAGCTGAGTTACTGTTGCAAAGAGCTGGCATGAACATAAGTGGCTGAATGGCCTCCTGTGCTGTAACCATTCTATCACAATGTGTTCAGGAAAGATAGGGAAGGAATGAAAGGAGTACTGGTGGCAATATTAATTAAGGAGAAAATTACTGTGCTGGAGAGAAAGGATGTCCAGGAGGGGTCAAGGACAGAATATATTTAGAGTTAAGAAACAATAGATGTACTGTTACACAACTTGGTGCATTTTATAGGCCACCAACTAATGGGAAAGATACAGAGGAACAAATTTGAAGGAAAATTAGATTGGTGCAAGAACTATAGAGTACTGATAATGAGGGACTTCAATTATCCTAATATAGTCTGGGTTAGTAATAATGTAAAGGACAGAGTGGGGCAAGGGTTTTTGGAGTACATTCAGGAGAATTTTTAATATCACTATGTTTCCAGTCCAAGAAGGAAGGAGACATTGCAGGATCTGATACTAGGGAATGAGGTTGGTCAAGTGGATCAAATGTCAGTAGGGAACAATTAAGTAACAGTGATCATAGTATCAGGGAGATGCGACTGACTGTCCTTGACATCAAGACAGTATTTGACCGAGTGTGGCATCACTGAATTCAATTTTACTAGGGCTCCTTGATGGCAAACTTGGTCAAATACGGCCGCGATGTCAAGGGCAGTCACTCTCACCTCACTTCTGGAATTCAACTCTTTTGACCATGTTTGGACCAAAGCTCCAATGAGCTCTGGAGGAAATCGATCCTGGTGGAAGCCTAACTGAGCATTGGGAAGTAGGTCATTGGTGGGTAAGTGCTGTTTGATATCACACATGAGACAACATCTTGAGTACTGTGTACAGTTTTGGGCTTCTTATTAAAAAAAGGACATAATTGCATTAGAAGGAGTTCAGAGAAGGTTCGCTCGAATGATTCCTGGGATGAGGGAGTTATCCTATGAGGGAAGGATGGACAGGTTGGACCTGAATCCATTGGAATGAGAGGTGATCTTATTGAAGCATATAAGATCCTAAGGGGACTTGACAGGGTGGATACCGAAAGGACGTGTCTCCTGATGGGAGAGACTAGAACTAGGGGACACAGTTTAAAAATAAGGGGTCATCCATCTAAGATAGAGAAATGTTTAAGAGGATAAATGTTTTCTCTCAGATGGTCGTGGGTCTGTGGAACTCTCTTCCCCAAAGAATGGTAAAAGTAGGGTCATTGAATATTTTTAAGGTTGAGTTAGAAAGTTTATTGATTGACAAGGGAAGGGGGTAGAAAGGAAAGTAGATTTGAGGCCACAATCAGATCGCCATGATCTGATTGAACGACAGAGCAGGCTGCAGGGGCCGAATGGTCTACTTCTGCTCACAATTCGTAGGTTTACACTCTATGGTTAAAGTTAGATTAGACTGCACTGTTAACAGTTTGTACAATATGTATTATGTACTATATACTTACAGTTTGAAAGGGTCACATAGTTACAGTTTGATAGTACTGAACAGCTAAAGGGGGCCGTGAAACATTCTTAGTTTTGAAAATATTTTTAAAATAACATTTTTTCAAGTATGTCTCCTTAAGTATTTTAATGCATATTTTCTAAAGTTGCAGACCATTCAGGGTCCCCCTTAAACCTCTGCCTGTTCTGCTGATTTGGGGAGGATTGAAAGGGCCTCAAAAGGCAATGTCAGGCTGCACACAATGCCACTTGTGACCTTTGATCTCTGCCTGACCATAAATTAACTCGAAAGGACTGAACCTTGTTGACTCATTAGGGGCACCCCTGATAGAAAACAACAAGAATGCAATATCTTGATCCCAACCATGTGGGTGGCGTTGACCATAGGCTCTAATCATAGCCTTTGAAGTCTGGTGCCTTTCTAAAGCACCTTGTGATTCAGTGTCATAGGCCGACAATCTAAATTGCTTTATTCCTAGGCTGTTCATTACCTCTTTAAAAAGCTGTGACACAAAATCTGAACCCTGATCCAACTGTATTTCTTTTGGTAACCCATATCTTGTAAAGAATTTGGTCAACTCTTCTACAATCACCTTTGCTGTCATTTTCCTTAAAGCTATTGCTTCTGGAAATCTTCTGGACACATCCATGATTGTCACTAAATAGTGAATCCTACTTTTAGCCTTAGGGAGGGGTCCCGCACAATCAGTCAGGACCCTGCTAAAAGATTTCTCAAATGCTGGAATTGGAATTAAAAGTGTAGGCTTAATTACTGCTTGAGGTGTTCCTGTCACTTGACTTGTGTGGCATGTTTGACAGAATTTAACTACATCTTTATGTAGCCCAGGCCAATAGAAATGTTTTTGTACCTTAGCCTGAGTTTTCCTAATTCCCAAATGTCCAGCCATTGGGATTTCATGAGACACTCTTAAAATTTCATTCCAGTAACCAAATGGTATCATTACTTGATCACCCACTTTTCATCTGCTAGGACATGAGGTGGTCTCCACTTCCTCATTAACACATTGTCTTTGAGGTAATAACACTCTGGAATGTGTTCTGCGTCTGTTTCAGGAGAAGCTGTGTGGTATAACTGCTTTAAGTATGGATCCTGCTGCTGTAACTCCACTAACTTAAAGGAAGTAAATGCCTCATGCTCTCTAATCTCCTCTTCCTGAGTAATCTTTTCAAAGATTGATGTGGCCAACTGAAGTTCAGTATCCTCCCCTTGTCTTTCAGATTTTTCCTCTTCCTGTTTAAGTTTGTGTGCCTCTGACCTTGTCACCACGCAATCTGGAAACAATCCAGGATGCTCTTTCCATAAAAGCTCTGTTGATTGCATCTCAACAGATTGCTCTACTACAGTAGGCGTAGACAATATTTACAATCCAGCTGTATCATTCCCTAGAATAAATTGAGCCCCGCAATGCACAATTTCTCCACCACTCCAAAAATCACCTCTCCTGTTTTCAAATCACTCTTTAAATTTATTTTATATAATGAAATAGGCTTCTCCATGGATTCCACTAGCTAACACTTTCTCCTGTAATAACCCTTCTAGACAGCAGGTGGCACTATCCAATAACATTAATGACTGGCTAGACCCTGTATCTTTTAAGATCTTAACAATCTTTCATGCTGCTCCTGGAACACATGGATATACTTTTCCTTCTCATATAAAATCTTTAAACATCTCTGTGACTTGCCCTTTGGAACTTCCTTAGGTAGGTTGTGAACAAATTCCTACCTCTCTGGCTAATACTGACTCTCCTTTTTCACCTGTACAAAGGCTACTGGTCTGTCTTGCACTTTGAACTCAGAACCCATAGCACTTTTACTTACAGAGACTTCTGAGTTCCTATCACTGCAATCGCTTTCCCATTTAACCTCCAACAGCTTGACCTTGTATGCCCAGCTTTGTTGCAATGATAACATACTATTTTTCTTCCTTCACCTTTGCCTTCTACTTTTCCATCTTTAATAATCTGGTGTCTGGCTCCTTGTTACTAACACTTGTACCATTGCTAGGTTTTCTATATCTCCAATCCCTTTGCTGATTTACATATGACCCTTTTCCTACACTCACCTGTCTGTGTGAAATATCATAAGTATCGGCTAAAACAGGAGCTTCCTTGATCTTTTTACTTTGTCTTTTACCTAAACATGTCTTGATAGTTACTGGAATACAATTTCTAAATTCTTCCATATTCATAATTTCTCTTACATTTTCAAAAGTCTAAATTTAATGCCCTAAACCATTGAACCCAGAGAGTTCCTTTTTCTCTTGCAACCTCTACAAATGTCCGATTAGTCTTTATCTTACCATCCTGAACTTCAACTGATAAGCTTCAAGGACAAGCTCATAAGCATTTAATATTGTTCTTTTAACTACCTCATAGTCTGCAGATTTCTCCTCTGATAAACTAACATACACATTAACTGCTGTATCTGGCAAAACACACTGTAACATTATAGTCCAAGCATCTCTTGGCCAATTCAATTTCATAGCTATCTTTTCAAATGAGGTGAAAGATCTTTGAACTCCATGCTCCATAAATTTAGGCACTAAACGAAAATTTTTAGTTCAATCAAATTACTCAAAGGATTCAAAGTCACCATCTGAATCACGATCTATCCTTTCCTCCTTTATTCTAAGTTTCACTTTAGACAATTCATACAGTCTGGCTTCTTTCTGCCTCTGAAATTCTCTATCTCTTTCCTCACTTGCTAACTTCTCTGTCTGAAGTTGAGGTTCAAGCTTTTGCATTTCTATTTCTATTTCTTGCAATATTTTATTTCCTTTTCTTGCTCCTCATTTTTCCATTGAAGTCTTTTTATTTCTATTTGCTTTTCAAGTTTTTTCATTTCTCTTTCTTCTTTTCTTCCAATTCAGGTTTCTGCCTTACCCTATCTGTTTCTATATCAAGCTGCTTCATTTGCAACTGAAGTCTTGCTACATCCAGCTGTGACACACTAGTTTCTGGCGTATCCTCTTCTAACTTTAAATGCTGAGTAAGTACTTTAACTATATCAGCCTTACGAAATTTCACTTTTATTTCTACCTGCACATCATTTGCTAATTCTCTCAGCTGAGTTTTAGTCAAAGATTTCAAATATTCCACAGTCACATTTTCCACTTCCAGAAAAGCCTTAAGAACTGCCAAAGCCATGTTGCAGTCCAACCACTTAAAAATCTTTCAACACAAAACTCCTGAGTTTCATTCTCTCCTTGCACTCGCATCCTTTAAATTCATAATTCCCAATTCAATCAAGGAATTTTAAATCCTGCAAAGAGCCCCCAAATTTGTTATGACCACAGCCAATGTGCTTTGCTGAACAAGCCAAATCCCAGAGGGAAACTTGTCTTACTGATCAAAACCTTTTCTTTCACTATTTTGAAAATGAGGGGAAAACTAGTGATTCCAGAAGCACAGAATCCCAGTAGCTCTTTTAAGATTTTAAAATTTAAAGATTTATTTACAAGAACAAAAAAGGACTTAAGCACACAAGATTAAAATTACACAGTTACAACAGTTTTACAAATATTTCTCAAAAAGAACCTACTTGATCAGAACACACAAATAACACACAACTACTTGGCAAGAGCTCCCTTATAGATTTTTAACCATAAAACCCCAGTAATATTACCCAAGGCAAAAACTGCTGTCACTTTTGTAAAGGTATACCACATGGCTTCTCACTCTCTTTCACTCTGCTGTGGAAATCCAAAGGAAGTTCAGAAACGGACTGCTTTCTGAAAACAAAGACTTTTCTGGCTTGAAACTGGATGGCTGCTTCAAATTTGCAACTTTTCTCAGCACAGAGCTGGTCACAGGACACCTCCCTCACACAGCCGACACAACTCAGCTAAACATCTTTCCTTCAATATCTTTTCTTTCTTTCATCTTAGACTCCATTGTCCTCAGCACCTCTTTTAACTCAATTTTTCTAAAATATAAAAATCTTTCATGTCTTTCTATTCACTTCTGTGTCAAATAAAATGTAATAACTTTCTTTTGTTTACTTATGGAACCTTTGTAAGTTGTAAAAGTCCCTTAAAGTCCCTTTGAAATTTAGCAGCTGAAAAGTCAAGTCCCTAGCTCTCACCTAATGCAAATTTTAAAACCCAGCCTATTTACTTGTAATTCCAACTTTACCGTAGCCTCTCATTACAAATGCATGCATCTTTACCTTTCATCTCTCAATTCCCAGAGACAAGCTGTCTTTACTAATCTTCCCCCCAGCTTAATTAATCATGGATGGGGGGAGGCAGTGGCATAGCAGTATTGTCACTAGACTAGTATTCCAGGGATTCAGGGCAATGCTCTGGGGACCCGGTTGTAATCCTACCATGGCAGATGGTGAAATTTGAATCAAAAGTCTGGAATTAAAAGTCTGATGATGACTGTGAAACCATTGCTGATTGTCATAAAAACCCATCTGGTTCATAACTGTCCTTTAGGGAAGGAGATTTGCTATCCTTACCTGGTCTGACCTACATGTGATGCAATGTGGTTGACTCTTAAATGCCCTCTGAACAAGGACAATTAGGGATGGGCAATAATTGCTAGCCTAGCCATCAATAAATGAATGAATGGAAAAAAGGACATACATGCAGCCTTCTTCATGGAATATTGCATATTCCCAAAAATATTAAAAAAGATAACATCCATCATCACATTTCCTCTTATTTAAATTAATGGTATGGATACTGGGCGAGTGATCCAATCCTTCCTGCATGGTTTTCCCCTCCAAGTCCCATCAGGTGTTACTTTAGTTGTAGTGGATGTAGGGGGAAAATTACCTCATAATCCCTTGAGGCTCAGCTCAGTTTCTCAGCTAAGACTTGGGTACTCCCTGTGAGAGAAGTACCATCATAGTCTTGAACCCAAACCTCCCATGACAGAGCAAGTGTGACAGCATCATCATGCCCTGTTTCTTAATCACCTAGGCAAGCTACATGATTATAACCTTGATGCAGTAACTTGCTGCAGGCTTTGAAACACCTGAAGACTCTCTGACCATAAGGACCAGCTGAAGACAGACCCTTGGGCAGTCATTATTGAAAGGCTTGTGCTATTGCCAACATCAGAATAATTATTATGACTGATGAGTTGACCATAGAACCATAGAGAAGTTACAGCACAGAAGAAGGCCATTCGGCTTTGCATTTGAAGACTTTGGGTGGATCATCCCAGATTTTCATTAAGTGTGGTAGCGGGTGGGTAAAACAATGTTTTAACCGCTGGCCACAATGGCAGGTATTCACGCCGTATCGTCACAAAACCCACCACATTATTTATGCATTCCCCAGAAACACACCATTTCCATGGCAGGCAGGCGAATGAGAGTCCGCCTGCCATCACCCCGCTGCTGCATCATGCCAGGTGCCATATTTAAAGTCTAGTCACAAACCCACATCTCAGTGCCTCCAGACCACCACTGCTGAACGGAAGACATGGCCCTGAAACTGAAAAAGACTGCAGCCCCCAGGTTCAGTGACATGTCCCTCGAACACCTTTTGGATCTGTGGAGGCCCGCTGGGATGTCCTCTACCCCTGCTCTGGCCACAGGATGGGCAGCAACAGCACTAACCTGGCTTGGGAGGCAATGGCAGCGATGGTCAACACCAATGCTCTTCAAAAGAGGACAGCCACCCAGTGCCGTAAGAGGATGAATGATCTTCTCCATTCCTCCAGGTTAGGTCACTCTTCTCATTACTCTCAACTCAAACACTCACAAACCCATTACACATCCACAGGGCCCTCACTCACTGCCGGTTCAAGGGACATCACCATTCACTGTCTCTCACATACCTTCATCGTTCTCATCCCGTCCATGGGACCACTCACCACCCACACAAGCGAGACATACTTACCATCTGGCCTGACAGGCATCCTGCTTACACTTTCTCCATCTCTATTCATGCAGGATAAGGCGGCACACAACAAGATGGAGAGGTCGCAGACCAGTGGCGAAATGCCTGAAATCAAGGTCCTCACGGACTTTGAAAACAGAGCCATCCAGCTGGATGGCAAGGATCTGGACCAATACTGTGGTGACAGCGAGCTTTATCAAATAAAGTTCCAGCAGTGCAACATTCCTCAGACAACCATGCTGTGAGTGATGTGTCCTGCTTCACAAGCCACTGCCATACACTAATTATCTCTCCTTGCTTTCGCAGGCACATCTGCCAAACCGCTGACAGAGTTCACGACCCAGGGCCTCCAAACAAGCCCTGAAGATACCTCTGAAGAGCAATCTGGAGGCACCCTCCCTGAAGTCCCGCCACAGTGCTCACCCACACTCTCCACCAGTGCAGAGACACACACCTTGGTGGGACCTAGCTTTAGAAAAACCCAGGGATCACAGTCTGGTGAGCACATTGCACTGTCAAATTCACAGCAAGTGGAGGTAGGGAATTCCCAGGTTTCTGGCACTTGGAGGACTTCTGGAGGCCAAAACTTTGCTGAGTTTGAGTCAGATGGCGAGCCTCTGGACTCGGTTATGTTACAGTTGCTGGAGCTGCAAAGGAAGGCTTGTGAACATCAGGAAGGGGTGGGTCTGCTGCACTCTTCAGATTGCAAAGCACAATGGAGGAGTCTGTCTGCCTTCACTCTGAGGTGATAGCTCTGGCATGCCAACGCACTGAGGTCAACGCTGGTAGGATGGCAACCGCAAAGGAGAATTTGGTCCAGGATTTCGCTCTTGCGCTGCTATGCGGGCTCAACTCCATTGCTAATGCCATAGTTGGCCTCCAAAAGTGTATCCACAAGAGGGGTGCTGGGTAGCTCGATCTCACCAACTACCCCTGCTCCTCAAGGAGCCAGCCTGAGGCCCCCAGGCACCCATACAGAGGATGATCAGCGGGTGTACACTCTGGACCCATCCATCCAGGTGACTTTGAGAGTGCCTGGCTCATCTGACTCCCCTCTTCCTGTGACCTCAGCAGTCCTGAGGACTCCCGCCAAGGTCATCACAGACAGGGCGTCGCAGTCATGGGCCGCCTCCACCTCCACTGTGGATGTCCAGGGAGCACCAAGACATGTTGGCAGGGTTAGGAAAGCTAAGGATAATTAGTTGCACAACTTGGACATTGTTATTAATCACTTGTACTTACTGTTCACTATTGTCAATAAACTCCCAAGAATGTCTCCCTGCCTGTGGCTTCATGTTCTGATGAGCAGTATTCTTGCTATTCAGGTGTGGAACCTTTCTGTACAAGATAAAGGCAGGTGTCTCAGTCCAGGGCCTCTTCTCTGTGCTCTTGTGCAGCCTTCAGACCAAAGTGATGGTCTGACCTCACATTCCCTGGACACATTACTGATGCCTGCGCTTCGGGGTGCTTGTCATCATTGCCAGAATGTAGTGGCCAGGCACCACAGAGTTCTTCCATTCTCTCGGTCTACTCTCAGCACCTTTAAGGTGGGGCTGGCCCCCATCTCTTCAGCATCTGTGACCATTGATGCTGTGCTCCTGAAGGGCTCAGTTGCTGAAGGCGAACAAAGGATCAGATCCTTCTAAAGTTTCATGGCTGTGCCTCTATATGACCCATGACCCTGATTACAGAGTGCAAGTGATCTACCCTCAGCTGGAAGTGAGTCAGACATCCTCAGAGGCTATGTGAAGATTTATGGAGTGTCCTCACCGCATATCGTCATTATTTTCCTGCAATCTAGTGACTATTAGGGCCTCCACTGCATCTCCATGACAGAAGCATTCTCAGATGGTATTCGTGCTGCCACAACCCAGACTGGAGTCAAATATTCACAGGTGTATTGTCATCATCCTTCACAAATCTAACAGCTATGAAGGCCTCCTGAGCATGCTTGTCTCATCTAGCCAATGCGAGGGCCTCATCCCCGTCATCGTCACCTCCAAGGACTTCCTCACCCCCATCTCCATTGGTGTCCTCTTTACTGGAAGAGACGTGCAGCTCCTCCATCTCCTCCAGTCTCCCCGTTGAAGCGCCAGGTTGTAAAGGGCGCAGCAGACGATGACAATGCATAGCACTCTCTGCTGACTGCACTGTAGGGCACCACCAGACTGGCCCAGGCACCAGAACCTCATCTTCAGCATCCCGAAGGTTTGCTCCACCAAGTTATGAGCTGCAGCATGAGCCTCATTATACCATCGGTCTGCTGCAGTCTGAGACTACTGCATGGGTGTCATCAGCAACAGCATCTGCAGGTAGCCCTTGTCTCTGAGGAGCAATTCCTGAAACTTCTGTGGACTCTGGATGACTCCAGGGATCTGTCACCGACTGAAGATGTAGGCATCATGCAAACACCAACTGTTTTTAATAAATCCCTGCTGGGAGTCCTTGATTTTTCCTCTGCGTTTTGGGTAAATGCTTATTAATTTGATTTCAGTACTGAAATAATGGGAAGAAAGTGCTTGAATTTATATGATCCTTTGATGCAGTGGTGTACTGGGAAATTTGGAGGAGCAGGAGCTCTAAGAAAATGTGTAACCCATATCATTTCTAAATCTACTGTTGCGTTGTATTCCTATGTATTTGAGTCCACAAACATCAGTAAAACTGCTTTTTAAGTGAAAAAACTGGTGTTGGTAGGCATTTTATTTCAAACCATGTGTTATTTCAAATCATTAGTCTTTAGCATAGCTAGAATTTCATTTTGCAACAGTTTAATTATTTAATTCAAACCTATGAAAAACATGTATTACAGAAAACTTATTTCTGACTTGGGGATAGTATATAGAGGGGCCACTGCTTTTCCTCATTTATATTTATAACCTTGACCTCAGTGTGCCTGGCACAACTTCAAAATTTGTTGATGATGCAAGGCTTCAAAGTATTGTGAACTGTGAGGAGGATAGTGATAGACTTCAAGAGGATATAGACAGGCTGGTGGAATGGGCAGACATGTGGCAGATGAATTTTAATTTAGGGAAATGTGAAGTCATACATTTTGGTCAGAAGAATGAGGAGACGTGACATAAAATGTCACGTACAATTCTAAAGGAAATGCAGTAGCAAAGGGACTTGAGTATATATGTGCATAAATCATTGAAGATGGTAGGGCAGATTGAGAAAGCAGTTAATAAATTATACTGAATCCTGGGTTTCATAACAGGGGCATGTAGCACAAAAGCAAGTAGGTTATGAACCTTCATAAAACACTGGTTCAGCCTCAATGCGAAGGATGTGAAGGTTATAGAAAGGGTGCAGAAAAAGAATGGTTCAGAAGATGAGAGACTTCAGTTATGCGGATATATTGGCAAAGCTGGGGCTGTTCTCCTTGGAGAAAAGACGATTGAGAGGAGATTTGTTAGACATGTTCAAAATCATGAGTGGTCTGAATAGTGTCAATGGTGAGGAACTGTTCCCATCGGCAGAGTGTCAAGAATCCTAAGGTGATTAACAAAAGAACCAGGAGCGACATGAGGAAAAACCTCTTTATACAACAAGTGAATTGGATCTGGAATGCGCTGCCTGAGCATGTGGCGGAAACAGATTCAATTACGGTTTTCAAAAGGGAACTTGATAATTATCTGAAGAGAAAAGGTTTTGCGGAGCTAAAGGGAAAAGGCTGAGGAGTGGGACTAGCTAAGTTACTGTTGCAGAGAACTGACACATCCGGCTGCTTCTTCTGGACCCCGCTCATCCAGCTGCCTGTAATTGGATGAGTAGCTTTACAGCATTTTTCAAATATAAGTCACTTGAATGTCCAACAGGTTTTCGGGCCACATTGAGATAGACAAGCCTGCTTTAAATAGATGGTGCTGGAGCAGTGCTCCAATGTGCCCCAGCGGCACTACACTTTCTGCTTTGATGATCTCAATATGTGTCAAAGTGGTAGAGTTTTGAAGAGTAGTCACAGTTGTCATGTATGAAATGAAATTTGCACACAGCAAGATTCCACAAACGTCAAGGAGGTGAATAATCAGTTAATTTGTTTTAATGATCTTGATTGAGGGGTAAATATTGACCAGGACATTGTGCTGTAACAAATCAACATGAATGACAGATCAATGTCATTTGGCATTGCAATATATAATGCTTTCATCCAGTCTTTATGGCATCGGCATCATCTCTCCATTGGCAATTGCATGTACCACGGCTATCCTGCCCATTTCCAGGGCTTCCTCCCCCATTTCTATTAGGATGAAACGGAAAGGATTAATGCATTTCTGGGTTCATGCCAGCTGTGTGGAGAAATAGGTCATTCTCTTTGGTTAATCAATTGTTTCTCATTTACATAATTAATTCAGACATGGGAAATTGGAATCATTTCCGACTCCAGTCGGAGAGTCCCATAAGCTGCCTCTGCAAATGTTCCAAGAATAGTATATTGAAATAACAGGTGGAATCTTGTGGAGGTGATATGGGCTGCTAGCTGGTGGCAATCAATGACAGTTTCATGGTCACCATTACTGAGACAAGCTTTCGATTCCAGATTTATTATTAATTGAATTCAAATTCCACCAGCTGCCATGGGTCTGGATTATTAATAAGCTGGGCCTCTGAATTACTAGTCTAGTGACATTACCGCTACAACGTCTCCCCAGCCAAAGTAAAATCTCTCATGGTGCTGTTTGAAGAAGAGCAGGGCTCTCCTACTGTCCCAGTCAATATTTATCCCTCAACCAGCATCACTAAAACAAATTAACTGCTGAATCTTCTTGTTGCTATTTATGGAACGTTGGTATGTACAAACTGTTAGCCACACTTCCCTGGAAGATAACAGGTGACTACACTCTGGAGTAATTTGTTGCAAAGTGACTTTGGACATCCCCAGGCATGTGCTCTAAAAATGTTATTTCTTCTTTCTTTGTGGTATTAACAGCACTTTAGTCAGGATTATTTTAATTAGGACTTTGTGAACTACCATGATGATTTTGTTTACCATTTCGAAATTCCACCACCACTAAGTTCAAGTGATAAACGCCGGGCAGATTCAGCTCCATTATCCAGATACTCCAAATAATCCTACATTCAACCTTTTGTGGTTGTGGATGTTGCTCACTTACATTGTAAATTCTGTGATTTTGGGCACCATTTCAAAACATTCTAGCCAGATTATACTAATACCTGAATGGAAAGCATCCAGACTAACAGAAAAAGAGAAAATGCTGGAAACACACAGGGTGCTCTGATAAACAATATGCACCTAAATATCAAAATCCACAATTTCCCTTTTTAATGTTGATTGATTCACTGTGTATTTCCAGCGTTTTCTGTATTTAGGTTTCCAGAATTTGCTGTTTTTTTCAATATTAATCCACTTTTTAAAATATATCTTTTTTATTTGGCCCAATATAAGCACAGAAACATTTCAATTCCAAACACCCCAATTTCTGTGACCATTTCCCTGCACCGCCTCTCCAAAACCTTAATTACTCTGGAATCAAACATACAAATTAAAGCTTGCACTGTTGGAAGAACAGAATTCCCTTAATGTCTGGGCCAACATTTCACCCTCAGTCAATACCACCAAAAACAGATTAATTAGCTTGGCAACTCAAATCATCTTTACAAAGAAAAGGTACAAACTTTAGCTGATACAGAATCAAATCAAACACTAAAAAGGCCATTATAATGTTAATACAGCTACTGCAGCTTTAAGACTCCAGCTCCCTATTTTGTTTCTTGCCCTGAATTAAGGTGCCATTTTGGCCCCCAAACTCCAAACCCTAGTATTTCCTGTTAAGTTACTCTAATCTAAACTGTGTAGTTACAGTTTTGCTGATGAAGTCTCAGGAATTAACTTTCTGATATTGAAGCATTAATCTTTCAACTCTGTTTTAGTTATTTACCTTTGATGCATGATTTACAGTGGGGCAGAAATTAACACTTGACCAATCAACCTGCAGGGTCAATTACGATAAGCGTTGGGTAGGTTTTTTTTCTTACTGTGGGTGCTTGGGATGTTTTCTGTCCAGTTGAAATTGTTTATTTGAAGGATGGATGATGCTTTGGGCCACATTCATATCGCACTTACTAATCATTGCAATTTGTAAAAATGTTAAGGTAATACCTTGTCATGCCATATGCTTGTCTGTATTTTGGGAATATAATTTTCTCCACTATATCAAAAAGAGTAATATTGACTTTAATATTAATCTTAGACAAATGCATTATGAAACATTAAGAAAGTTTTGTTCACAGGTCAAATGTTAACCATATTGGGAAAGTGCTCTCAAATATCAAACTTTCCTGTTTTGAACTTAAATGCTTAACTGCCATTTAGACATGTTTTTCAAAATTCAAGTATAACTAGCACATCAATTGGGGAATCGGGCAGTCCAAATTAGGTCAGGCCACAGACAGTAATGTAAGATCATCTGACCATGAAAACATGGCCTGTACCTAACTCCAACTTGCTGTTTCTTCCACTGCCTAACTGAATTTTCATGTGCAGGATTTTCCCATTGGCGAGCGGGGGATGGTGCCCACTCACCGACACATAAAATGATGCACGGTGACGTCAGGCAGAACTCCCGACGTCACCGCGCCCCATTTACATTTTCAGGCAGGTGGGGGCACAGCAAGAGGCCATTGACAGCGTCATTAAACTAATTAATGGACCTGCCCGTCCAACCTTAAGGTTAGCGGGAATTAGAAAAAGCATGAAACATCATCCATGGGCGGGATAAGGTTGCATGAGAGGTTTTAAAAAATTTAAAGTTTTTTTTCCTAACTCATGTGACATGTCAGGGATTTCTTTTTCTATTTTTAATATTTTTGACAGTAGAGCCGATCTCCCTGAGGCAGCACTTAGCCTCAGGGAGATGAGTGCGCTCTTTTGTGCACATGTGCGAAAGAGCGCACTCTCAGGTTTAGGGATTCCCCCCTCCCTTAATTGGCCCACCCACGTAAAATGGCGGCACCCCCCCCGTTTGGGGGTGCCGATCAGAGGCATGTCTATGCGTGCCTGCATTTCAACTTCACCCCCGACAGGGGGAAAATCCTGCCCCATGAGTTTTATTTTCATTGATCAGTCAGATGGAAATAACACATTCTGATATAGTTCCTCCATAATGCTTTGAGCAGTCACTGTTGTCTATGTGTGTGTTCTAACGTCATTATGAAAAGAACCATGAAACATGAACAGGTAACTTTAAAGTATTAAATTGGGCTTTCTTTCTCTTGGCAGGCTTCCAATTATGTGATCTGTGTGGGCAGGATTGTGTGTGGATGTGACCATAATCTGTCAAAGTAGTCAATACTTGCACTGTTTTAGAGGGCACGGCAGTAGTAGGCATTTCCCTTCCTTTTTGGCTAATGAAGCCGCCTGTAATATAAATGAATAGCTGCATTGCCAGCAGAAATTCTAATACTGGATTCATTCAATACCAAAATGCAACATGAGCCACAGAATAGACTGCTGCATTTAAATTTTCACTAAATTAATATTGCTGTGTTTATTACTGAACACACAACTGCATATGCAGTAAAATAAGGCAATAAAATTATAGATCAGACATGAAAGTCAGGGTTTGCTCAAGAATATGAGACTGAAATGGTGGTGAATTTGTCTCAACTGGAATCGCGCGTAGCATAAAATTCAGAGATAATGTACTTGATGATGGATTAACATTGTGTCTCTCTTTCTGCATAATGCATTTTACGCTACATGATTAATAACTAGCTTTCATGTGGTAGCTATAAAAAGAACAAGAGATGGAAGGGATAAGGGAACTTGCTAGTGAGTTCTTTTTCACATTACTAACACCTGTCTTGGGCTCTCTGATTACTTACAGTGTAAAACATTATCAGGGATCTGCGATCACATTATCTCACTTTCATCGGACTCCCTGGTGTCACAGTCTGCACATCTTGAAGTTGTCCATCTAACGAATATCATGCCCAGTGAGGGTTTGGTAAGGACCTAATTCTTCCATGTAATTGTTAAACTGCATTATCATGTACAATAGACTCTGTATTAACTGTAGCTTAAATTAATACAGAGAGTCATCATAATAAATCCTTGCAGTAGCATATTTTGTTTCCAATCTTTTGTTGTGTTGTCAATCTGGGTCAAATAAATATGTTTGACATTTCTCAGTTAAAAAAGGTTAGAGTTATTAAATACTTTACTACCTTTATTTAATTTGCTTGCAGTGGGAAACTTATATTAGCAACATGCTCCAATGCATTTTAACATGCATGGTGCAAAACCTTTGCACAATATATTCTCTATATTGGCCATACCACTGTGGGGGCGGAATGATGGGGTTCGATCAACATGGTATGAGAGCTCAATGTTTATATTAGTACTGAGCAACATTAGACCAGTTGTATACTTGCTGTCATCTGATCAAAAACAGAGATCGAAGAGTTGATTGCTATTAGTCAAGGAAGAGTAGATGGACAAAATTAAGAAAAATAATTTTAAATTATTTTAAATATAAATGGCCATTCTACTGCTGTTTTGATTCCCCATTTGCAAGAAATTCCTCTGATGCTTTTGAAAAACCTCTCAATCTTCCCCCTCAAACATCCTTTTCGCCTTGATCTTCCTCTGTGTTCCTCCTTAGCCTCTTGTCCCTTCCACAATATACCTGTTTAAAATGTTGGCACTCAAACTGTCATAGTGAGACTATCAGAAGTGGTCATTGGAAGTCAAGACAATAACAATCTTCTCTGTGTTCTGAGGTTACAGGAAGCAGGAGCGCTTTTAAATAGGCAAAGAAGGAGAGGGGAGTAGGAGGGATCTTTATTTTTGCCCATGTTAGCTTCCACAAGCCTTCCTTGGTTTCTCCTGTGGCAATGAAATTAGGAGGGTGGAGGAATGACCTGGTGGCAGATTGGACAGAGTAGCAGACAGGTTTTAAGAGCAGTGGAGTTTTCTTGCTTTTTGTTTCAATGATGCACACAGGCTGTCGACATTGTAGCTGAGCTAACTTTATTGATAACATATTTTCCTAACATTAACACATATCTGCAGTAACTGAATTCTATCAAGACAGGCTCCAACATATGCTATCTGACCTTCAACCCCCAGGTCAGGTGACCCCATATCTAGTACAGTGTACCATATATTAGTGAATACTGGAGTCCACTGCCACAATCAACTATGATCATGACATTTCACTTTTTAAAAAACTTACATACAACTAAAGTACACAAAGCTTTTTATCTATTCTTTATCACTTTGTTTTGTCTTTTATTCATCTCTGTGGTTTTTTCACATTCTTCCACTGGATGTTCTGAATGGTGACAGAGGTGATTTTGAAGGACCAAGGGGCCTTCTCCAGCCCTGTGTCACTATCACCCATTGAATAGTTTTCAGGACTCTCAGGCTTTGTCTGGTTATCTGTTGCTTCACTGATGCATTCTGGTTTTTGATCTTCAGCTACAATTTCTGGTTCAGAGCAGGGTTGTGTTTCATTTGTTTTCCATAAGAATTTCTGGTTTCTCCTGTACTATTATCCATTTGGAGTCTGCGATATTTAAGACCTTGGTTCATCTGTAAATTCCTGTGTCAACAGCAGGATTCCAGATCCCTTCATGTTGAATCCTCACTGCCTCTCCCATGTTCAGGTCAAGCAGAGATTCAAAGTACTGTTTCTGCTTCTGCTGTTTCAGTTTGAGCAGGTCCTGGTTGTAGAATTAACAATTGGGGCACAGTTGGAAGCTTAGTTCTTAGTCTTCTCCCCATCTGGAGCTGTGCTGGATATGATCCAATGCCCTCTAATGGAATATTCCTGAAATCCAGCAGATCCAAGACGGGGTCTCTTCTGTCCGCCTTTGCCTTCTTCAACAGATGTTTTAAGGTCTGCACGGTACATTCCACCATTCTATTGGATTGTGGATATTTGGGACTTGACATAGTGTGGCAAAACTCCCAGTCCTGTGCAAATTTGTGAAACTCAGTGCCTGAGAATTGTGGACAGTTATCTGAGATGAGCACTTCAGGTATGTCGTGGCAGGCAAAAATTGATTTAAAATTATTTATTACAGCGATGCTCTTACTATCATTTCTCAGCAGCACAGACTCAAAAAACTTTGAGTAATAATCTACCGCTAGTTGGTACTCACTGTTGTCAAATGTGAACAAGTCCACTTCAATTTTCTGCCAGGGCCTCTCTGGAACATTGTGTGGTTGAAGTAGTTCTTTTTGTTGTGATTTACTGTACTTTTGGCACACTGCACATGGATTCAACTTTTCCCCGATTTGTGCTCCCATCCCAGGCCAATACATTACACCTTGAGCTCTTCTCCTGCATGTTTCTATGCCGAGATGACTTTCGTGTATGCACTGCAGCATTTCTTTCCTCAGTGTTGCAGGAATTATGATCTTTTCTCCCTTGAAAAGTATTCCCTCTGCTACATGAAGTTCCTCGCAAAAGTTCCAGTACTCTTGTACAGCAGAAGGGGCTCCGCTCCTATATGTGGGCTAGCCAGTTTGCACAATCTGCTGCAGTTTTCTCCAGATGGCAGCGTTCTTGGTCACTTCCCTGATCTTATCCAGTTTGGTTACAGCCACAGGTAAGTTCATTATCAGCATGTGAACCTGTGCTTCCGTTTCTTTATCCTCTTCCTCCGTGATGGGTAGGTATGCACGTGACAGTGTCTGCGATATACATTTCCTTGCCCAGTTTGTATTTAACTCTGACCTGGTACTTCTGCAGACACATTAATAACCTTTGGATTCTTGGTGGTGTACAGTTCAGGAGCTTTTTAAGTATAGCTTCCAGAGGCTTATGATCAGATTCTACCTCCACGTCTTTGCCATAGACAAACTGATGGAAGCTTTGTAGGCCAAACACAATTGCTAGCTTTTTTTCTCTATTTGGATATATCACTGCTGTGTTTCAGTCATTTTCTTTGAAGCGTATGCCATTGGTGCCTCATTTTGCAAGAGGACAGCCCCCAGGCCAGTCTTTGAAGTGTCTACTGAGATCTTGATTTGCTGACTGATATTGTAATACTTTAATGCTGGTGCCTGGGTCAGTGTTCTCTTCAGACTGGTCAAAGCTTCTGATGACTTTGTTCCCAGTGCCTTTCCACATCATTTTGTAGAAGTTCTTTGAGTGGTGCTGTCAGGTCAGACATGTTCGGAATGAATTTCCCAAGAGAGGTCACCATTTGCAAAAACCTCTCCAAGTCTTTCTTGGGGGTGGCATGTTCACGACTGTTTCGATTTTACTCTGGTCCGGCTTCAGTCTCTCACTTGTTAGCACATCCTCAAGTACTTGATTTCATGAAGACCTACTTTGGACTTTTTCTTCTTCAATTTGAGGTTCCTTTCTCTACCTTTAGCCAGCAACTTCCTGAGTCTGTGGTTGTGTTCTTCTCATGAGGCTCCCCAGACCAGCACATCATCAATATATGTTTCCATGGCCTCTAACACTTCAGACAGCTACTTCACTGTTCTGTGGAACACCTCTGGAGCTGAATTAGTACCAAAAGGTAAGCGTAAAAATCTGTATCGCCCGTATGGTGTGTTGAAGGTACAGAAATAAGAGCTGCATTAATCCAGCTTGACCTGCCAGAAGCCTGAACTCGCATCCAAGACTGAATAGTGTTCAGTGTCGGCTAGCTTACATGTGATCCCTTCTACTGTGGGCAGCTGGTAGTGCTCTCTTTGTACTGCCTGGTTTAAGTCTCTGGGATCCAGGCAGACTTGCAGATTCCCATCTGAGTTTTCTACAGTTACAATTGGATTCACCCACTTTGTCGGTTCTGCATCAGTTGTCTTGATGATGTGAAGTTTCTCCATTCTGTCCAACTCTGCTTTCAGTCAGTCTCTCAGCATTACTGGTATTTTCCTGGGCGGGTGTATTTTGGATGTCACAGTTTCATCAATCTTAATGGTGTGTTCTCCTTTTAGGTAACCAATTCCCTGGAATACATCTTTATACTTGCATCACTTTTCACCACTATGAACGGAAGTGCTTGAGACAGTTTTTGTAGTTCACTTTAAGCAGGCACTTGACTTCTACAGCATTTTTTTCACCTGTATAAGTAGACAGCTTCACTTTTGTTTTAGTTAGCTGTTTTTCTTTGCTTATGTTATGATATAGGCTTAAGGGAATGATATTTGCTTGTGCACCTGTGTCGAAATTGAAATTCACCATCATGTTGGCAATTTTTAAATCCATTCGTCTTCTTTGGAGTTTGTTGTTATTGCACCAACGAAAAGTTCAGTTTCAGTGTCTTTGTCAATCGTGTCACTTACTTCGATTTACACATCTTTTTGAAGGGATTTAGTTTATCACAGCTCTCACACTGCTTTCCGTGGACTGGGCAACCACATGGTAAATGCTCTGTTTCGGATCAGCTGCATTTAAATGTTTTAATAGCAGTTTTGTTCTTTTTACGTCTTTCCCAGGGCTGTTTCTGTTTTACTGCAACTAATTGCTTGACTGTGTGTGGCTTATCATCTTCTGTCATCTGTTTAATCTGGCATTTCATTGTCTCTGTCGTTCTGCAGATGCTTATTGCTTTCTCCAGCATGTGATCAACTTCTCTCAAAAGCCATTCTCTCAGAATGTCATATGTGATCCTACAAATGATTCTATCTTGGATGAGTCTTTAAGATCTCCAAATTCACATGATTTAGGTCATTTTTTCAGCTCAGTTACGTACTGACCAACGTTGGCACTGCCTTGCATGAACGCATAAAGTCAGTATCTTTCATACATGGGCCAGAAATTTCCCCCCATCAGGAAGGTTATGCGGGGGCGGGCGCAAACCTGATCGGCACCACCGCTCGGGGACGCTCCGCCGTTTATGTGGGCGGGCCATTTAAGGCCTGTCCAGCATGACGCTCGCCCAGAAGCGCTAAGCATTCCCTTTGTGGGTCGGTGAGGGGCGATTTCCTGAGAGGTTCCCTGTGCTCTTTTGTGTATGCATGCGAAAGAGCGCAGAGATCTCCCTGAGGCATGGAGATGCCTCAGGGAGGTTTGTCTCAGGGCTAAAGTTTTAAATAAAGGCTTTTAACACTTTTAAAACATGTTCCCTCATGTGACATTGCATAAGCTGGAACATGTCAAAGAATAAAAATATAAATTTTTATTAGATTTTAAAACACTTCATGAAACCTCATCCCACCCGTGGATGAGGTTTCATGAAAAACGCGAAGGCCGCCTGGGCTCTTTGCCTGCCCGCCAACCTTAGGTTGGACAGACAGCTCTCATTAAGTTGAATTAATTAGGTTTTAAATAGCCTTAATAGGCCTTTGACAGTTTGGTGGGCACATAGCCGACTTGGCTACACACCCGCCGAACTGAAAATCTAAATGATGCACGGAGATGTCGGGACGCCCGACGTCACTGTGCATCATTTTCCCGACTGCCGACGAGAACATTTTTCCCATAATGATTTTCTTAGGCCTGCAGTAGGCTTTGAATTTTTCCATTATTTCTTTCAAGTCATTTCATTTCTCATCACTTTCAAAGATGTATTATAGACTTCTCGGGCTGCTTCTCCTGCTACATGAAGAAAGATGGAAGATTGTACCAGAGGGTCTTTTTTAATCACTCCCCATCGCTGTAAGGTACAGCTCAATTGCTGCCGGAAACTCCTCCAGTTTTTGGTGAGATTTCCCTCTAAACTAAGCTCTGTTGGTGGTTTCAGAACCTCCATTGTTGCGTTTAGTTTACTTCTGACATCATGTCTTGCTTTCTGTTTCAATGATGCACACAGGCCGTTGATATTATAGCTGAGCTAACTTCATTGATAACACATTTTCCTGAAATAAATACGTATCTACAGTAACTGAATTCTATCAAGACAGGCTCTAACATGTGCTATCTGGCTTTCAACCCCCAGGTCAGGTGACCCCATATCTAGTACAGAGTGCCATATACTATCTAATACTAGAGTCCACTAACACAATCAACTATTATCATGACAGAGTGTGGTAAAATAATAACAGCTTGCACTTACAGTGTGCCACATATAATATAGAAAAACAGAGTTAGAGGAATTCACAGAAATGGGGAAGGGAGAGGTGATGAAGGGATTTAAATACGAGGTGCTGGTGGCTGATGCAGATCAGCCAGGACAGGAGACATTGGACAAATGGGTCTTGGTATGAGATTGTATAAGGGCAGCAGTTTTAGCTGAATTACAAAATGTATGGAATGAGGGGCCAGTCAGGAGATAAAAACATGAAATCAGGAGCACATTAAACCTCACAGTAAGAATTGAGCGTGTCATAACACTATCAGATGGTTGGCAAAGCTGAAAATAATTTTCTGTACTGTTAGGTAATAAATGTTATAAATGATCATCTGAAAAAAAGCACAGAAGATTACTTAAACTGTCTGAGTCAGATTTGCACATCTATTATGTCCCTTTGAATCATTGGCTGAAATTTCCCGGCCCCGTTGTGGCAGGACCCGCCGTGGTATATCCAACGGCCCAGTCAAAAGTCCATTGACTTTCAGCGGGACAGGATAGTCCCGACGGTGGGCGGAGCCTGAAAATCCCACCCATAGAATGGTTACAGCAAAGGAGGCCATTCATCACATAGTGCCCAGGCAGGGTATCTGCAAGAACCGCTCAGCTACTCCCACTCCCCTGTCTTTTCCCCTTAGCACTGAAATCTTTTCTCTTCTAATAATTATCCCATTCCATTGTGAAAGCTATGATTGAATTTGCCTCCACCACAGTCTCAGGCAGTGCATTCCAGACCCTAACCACTTGCTGCGTTAAAAAAAAGTTTATCATCATGTTGCTTCTGGTTCATTTGCCAATCACTTTAAATTGGTGCTCTCCAATTCTCAACTATTCTGCCAATGGGAACTGTTTCTCCACATCTAGTTTGTTCAAAGCTCTCATTAGTTTGAATACATGTATCAAATCTCCTCTCAACCTTCTTGAAAGAGAACAGTCCAACTTCTCCAATCTATTTACGTAACAGAATTCTCTCATTCCCTGAACCTTTCTTGTGAATTTTTTCTGTACCTGTGGTATTAGGGTTTGTAATGGCTAATATGTGGGACTGTGTAAATAGCACCTCCCATAATGATGATGTAAGAGAATACATGACTAGGAGAGGGAGAATGTTCATGGCTTCAGCAGTATAACACCTAGTCATGGGTATCAGTACATAGTTGAGTTGTATGAAATAAACCAGTTGTTGTTTGAATACACCGATGTCTCAGTAATCACTGTGAAGCTAGACTAACCGGCATACAACATGGTGGCAGCAGTGATGGATCCCAAAACACTGAAAATTCAACTTTAAAGAAGATTAAATGTCATACCTGTAAAAGCGGCATCAAAACTGCAGAACTCAGCAAGACCCAGTTGAAGAGCTCCAGAGCTGTTCCATAAATGAAGTGGAGGCAGGAAGAGTCAGAAAATCGACTTTCAAAGTCATTCAGGGCTGCAGCACAGCATGTGGTAGTCAGTGAAGAAAATCCTGATCCAGTGATCATTGGCTTTGAGTCAGAGAATCAAGCAAAAATCGTGGAACTGGTGGGCAACCCTTAAAAATGGTTAAAAAAAATCAATTCTAATAGCACACTGGGCAGGTAGCACTGGGAAAACCAGATTCCTAGCAAGAGTGGGTTACAAAAAGCCCTGTAGTCCGGGACCAAGGCCAGTGCCATTACACATGGCGACCACGAGGCAGCACAAGAAAGGAAAAAAAAAAGCGGCTGCAAATATTCGATGCTCCAGGGGCAGGAATGAAGAGATTTTTGATGAAACTCAAATACTTACCTTCTTTAGTTTATAGGTAGGGAACTCCAGTGCCCAACGAACCTTGGGTCTCCCATGTATGTGCCGGCCAGGAAGTGTAGGTCAGACAACCTAGAACAGAGCGCCATCATCTAGTAGGTATCCCAGGGAGCAGGACATGGGAGGGGCAGGGAGGTGTCCCAAAAAGAAGTCCCAGGTAAGGGTTAAAGACAGGGGACAGAATTAGGTCCCGTTAATTAGGTTTTAAGAAAGGAGCAGATAAATAGGCTCCAAAGTAAACAAAGAGCTGCAGAGAATAGCCATTGAGTGAAGTGGGCACTAGAGAAGCCTTGAAGGTCCAAGAAAGCAGCCAAAAGCCGGTGACTCCATGCTGTGGGCTTTTGGGGCAAAAGTACCCCTTTGGAGCAGTTGTGTTCTGCTTGGCACAGCTGAAAATCTGAGGTTGCTTGGAAGGTGATGCTTGAGTGTACTTGGAGATCCAAGGGGAGGGGAATCGCGGAAGGTGAGATTGAAACCCTTCGAAGTGGGTCATTGTTGAACAGGTCTAAGTAGGAGCGACATTTGGAGAGAATTCCAAGGCGAGATCTTCGGATGTGGAGATTGGAAACTTCATGAGATGAAGTTTCAGTGAGATTGGTTGGTTCATAATGTGACAAATGTCTGGGTAGGCTCTTGAGAAAGCCATAGAATCTGTTTTGGTTGCATCTGTTATCTATAGTGCACTGTGGTGTGTCCGACCACTGTTCTCCTGTTAATTAATATGTATCTCATACTTATCCTGGATATAAATTGTGTTATCTTTCTGAATTTTTATAGTTAAGTTTATTTTCATTTGTTCAAAACTGTGGAAACCTGTGGTTTTACTCACTTAATAAACGTCCTGAATCTCAAATTTTATCTACTTTAAACAAAACGTCATTGGTCTCTAACCGGATTTGGCCAAGGATCATAACAGATTATTGAAATAATTTAAAGCAAAGTGGTTTTTAACAGCTTTGCAGTGTTCAAGAAATTAATACCAAGTTCAGCTGTGAGATCCCCAAGGGAGACAGTGACCACAGCGGGTCTCGTTGAGAGGCTGAACAATGCAGGAAAGCATTAGACAATAGAAGGAACATTTAAAACTTTGGTTAAGCCACCTAAATCTTAGAAAAACCATGGATCCTAAATTAATGCTACCTGAAAGGTTTGGACACACAGAAGGACCAAATCAAACTCAAAACTGGGCACTTTGGAGAAAAAGATTCTTGAGGTTCTGAATTGTTTCAAGATTAGACAGTAAGTCTTAAGCTGAACAGGTCAACACATTAACTTAATCAATAGGAACAGTAGCAGATGATATTGCAAGACAGAGCATCAATGAGACCACTGATAAATTTGAAGAAGTTGTAAAAGCTTTTGATAACTATTTCAACCTGAGGAGCAATAAGATTCTGGAAAGGGCCAAATTCAACAAAAGGGTCCAGAAACCAGGTGAACCAGTAGATGCTTTTATTAGTAAACTCTATAGGCTGATTGATGAATGCGAGTATGGAGACCTAAAAACAAAATTAATATGAGACCACACTGCAGTTGGTGTTACCGATGAATCCCTATCAAACTTATTGCAATCTAAGGAAGACCTCACCTTAGAAAAAACAATAAAGCTGGTGAGACAAACAGAGGTCCATAAACAGAACGAGGCAATATTGAAAGATTGCTAAGGTGAAGAAAAACCTTGTTTCAGGAAATCTCCAGTGACCATACAGCTCCTTAAGCCCATGAATGTAAAAGGAGCAACAGAAAAGTAGGTAAAGTACAAAATACCAGCACATCCAATCACAGTACTGAAATGGGGCAGGGTGGGAGGTGAACTTCAACCCCCAAAAATGGGAGGCATGGGTCCCATGTGATGTTAAAATGTTTAAAACCTCAAACTCAACACCAACCTGATTCCACATTGCCTACCTCTGGGTTTAATGGATTTAGGATAAGAAGTTTCCCAGGTTGCAGGAAACTTGACATCTCAAGGAAGGTGATGACAACTTTGGCGGAAGGTAGAGAACTACTGGTGAGGCAGGAGGAGCACGAGTTCTTCCCACGGCCCACCAACTACCTGCTTCTTGTATCTGACACCCACTCCCCCATCAGAACCCCGCCCCCATACAAAACATTGCCAGGGTCTGGAATCAAATTCCCCTTCAGGATTAGATCCTTCTGCCCCATAGCCGCCCCAACTCCCCTCATCCTGGGGTCAGGATGGACCATTTCCATGCTGCCAGTAGCAGCTGCAGACTTATAACCCTGTTCTGAAATCCCCCCACATCTTGCACCTCCCCAACCTGACTAGAAACTGAGCCTGTCAATCAGACAGACTTCCGTGTGGGGGTCCAGGCAAAAAAAACAAATATGGTAATTTGAGTTTCCCATCCAAAATGGTGCTGCCCCACCCACGCAACCTGCCCTGTCAAGGTTGGGACCATAATTTCAAGGGCTGCACTATTTCCAACCATTTCAACCGTGAAATGTGGAAGTCCCAGCATTTTGTCCTCCTTTAACTTAACATTCTTTTATTTATTACAATATATCTCATCTCACTTAAAAGCAATTCATAATTTATTTATCTCCTCCCCCATACCCTTCTGCTCTCTAGACACTGAAGTGCAGTATTGAATATCAATGAAGAGTAATGTTGGGTGGAATGTAAAACCAGTGTCTTATGTGATCCTGTGGGTTTCCTGCCTGGCAAGTTTAGTTAAAACTACCCCAAAAACTCTGGAAATCTTTAAAAATTAAATTGAAAACATCAATGAAGAAGGTTGAGGCTGTTATTCAGGTTTGTTTTTGATGTAAATTTATTGCGGTTGTTTTCTGTTTGATTAGGAAACATCAGTCACCTTTTATCAGTCAATTTAAGTTCCTCAGATTAGGTATCCTATTAAGCCACAGGCACTGATTCCAAGAGGGAACATGATCCATGATTAAAATTAAGAGACATAACTAAGTTCTTTAGTAACTTAAGTGTGAGCTACCAGCAGTGTTAGTAGGTATGGTTATATTATTAATAATGGAATAGAAGCAGATTGAGAATTCTGACTGCCTCTTGCAATGTATCACCTTGGTGGTATGATTTTCCTCTGTACTGTGTTAGCTTTTTTATTTTCAAATAAAAAGTATTTAAAATGCAGCTGCCTGTTGGGCGCCGTATTTACTGATTGCTTATGTGGAATTACTGTGTCAGGAACGTGCTTGGAGATCATTTAACTTGCTGGTTTGTTGGAGATCTATGGGGGAGAAAGAGCGCACTAACTTATTTAAAAATCGGTTTCATTTTTGCATTTAGCTGAATCCTGACCTGACACATCCATAGTGTCTGCCAGAACTGCTGAGTTTTTTCAGCAATTTCTCTTTTTATTTAAGGTTTCCAGCATTTGCAGTATTTTGCATTTATTTACATCCATGACAGTATCTGGTTTGTGTGGGATTTTTATTCTTACACAAATTTTGAATTTCTCAATACGCTGAAAATAATGCAGTCACATGGATTGTGATGCACTGGAGCATTGCATTTAATCAGTGCTTGACAATCGTGACTACAGAATGCCAAGATTCAAAAAGAAAATGTTATAAAAGACCACAGGTCTTGAGACTGCTCTGAAGAACTTGAAATTACTATTGCTGTCAGCCTCTTTATGTGAGAGAAAATAAGTAGCCTTTTTTGTAATAAAAGATCGTGAATGAACTACATTGTTTAATCTACACTATAATTTTCACTTTGCAATTTAATTTTTGGCATTCAAGATTATTGATTTGACTGAAATATGCACTTTGCATTCTTGGTTTTTAGTCATTCAGGAGATGCAAAAGACTTCTTTTCTCTCTCTCACTTGTGAAGTGATCACTTGCAGTGAGATGAAATACATCACCTTAGAACCAATTTGGTAGCTAGGGGATGTATTTTTTCTGAATTTCCCAGCAGTTGCTGCAGCAGCACAGTTTTGCCTGCTACATATGGATGGGATGGTGGATAGGGTGGGGTTGCAGTAATCTGCCATGGCAAAATGTCTCACTGACCTTCGGTCTGGTCTTTTTGCAGGGTATGTACATCAAATCAACCTATGATGGCCTACATGTCATTACAGGAACCACTGAAAATGTAAGTTTTAACCTGAGCCTCTCAAATGCTAAAGGAAACCCAACATTTGATTTTATTAATTTTAGTGAACAGCCATTTGAAAAATGCATGGCCATAAAGAGGAGTCAATTCTGATTTCTGAGAAGGTGACGTCTGTTTGTTTCGAAATTATGCTGCCTTAAAATCTTTGACCAATTTGTAAAACATTCGGCAGTGCTTCTCCAATCTCTCGACACCTTGTCTCCTACAGCAGGTAGCAATAAATCTCTTGTTGGGCCACTGTCAGACCCTCTCTGCTCCATTTACACAAGAGGTGATTTATTTTCAAACAACTTGCTGTTTTCCAGCGCTGTCTGTGCATGTTTTTTTCCACAAACCTTTTAGTCTGTAACCCAGCTCTGAATACAAAATCCACAAAAAATGAACTAACCTGAGTGCTGTAGGTTTTGCCCCTTGCCACCTGCATCCCTGCTCCCCACGCCACCCCGCCCCAACCTACCACCTCATCAAGCTTTCAGAATATGTGCACATTCTTGATCCCTGCTGTAACAATTTGTTGTAACTATCCAGTGCTAAACTTTGGAAAGTATAATTAGTCAAATGGAAGCAACAAAAAATATTTCTAATTCCCATTTTTCACAGAATGAAATGATGCTGTCTTATGTTCCAACACTCTTGTCCTCAGAGTGTTACTGAGATATCAAAATAAAACCCCGTTCTTTAGACAAATAGTGCAAAAAATGTAAAGCAAATGTATAATTAGCTTTTGTGATACTTGATTTATGTTGAAAACTGTAGAGCAAAGTGCAAAGCAGCCATCGTGTCACCAGTGTAAGACCAAAGGGAAACAGTGAAGCCATGGAGGTGGTGCAGACAATGCATGTGAGGTTTATCTCTGGTATCTAAGGAATGAGTTATGAAGAAAGGTGAGGGCTTGTTAAGTTTGAAGGGAGATAACTGGGAGGGAGCTTACACAAATAAATGAGATATTAAACAAAGTCGCTAAAGTAAACCTGGAACACCGTGTCAAGGAATAAGCCAAGACCCTCGAACAAGGAAGCATATGTTAAAACTGGTGGAGAGACAATTTATCAGAGTTGGCAGGAGGAGCTTCTTCATATATAAAAATATAAATATTTAGAATGGAAATCAAGGAAGAGTAATGGAGACCTGAGTGGATTTACTGAATGAGATGTCGTAGTGCATTAGAGAATATTAAGGTTGTTTTGGAATCCAGGAGCTGAATTGGGCCAAGTTGTTTTCCTCATCAACTTCATATTATTATCCTATTAATGAGTCATTTAAACATATTGGAATTATCACCACTTTGCAAATATAAGTGGTCTGTATATAGGTGTGAGGTGCTCACCTGCTCATCACTCACCTGGACATTCAACCAGGCACTGACTTACAATTTTTTAGGTTTACAAAGTCGTGGATACTTTTTAAAAGGAGCTGCTGGCAGGTCAGGCTTCTCCCCAGCAGTGCAGATTTGTTAAAGGCTCTTTATGTGCCATCTTTTGCTTTGTTTGGTGTGAATAAATGTTAACTTTGTAACGTGAAACATGAAATGTGTCGCCTCATTTTGTCAAATCTCTAGTTAAGTCACTTTGCCCACTTGAAGATGAGGATACAGTTGCCAACCATACTGAATTGTCCTGGAGACTCCAGGAATTCAAACCAGGGAATTCTCAGCAATACATATTGAATGACATTTCAGATTTATCATGTTTTATGCTTTTCATTAGTTTTTTACCTTCCAGGAAAATCTAAACTCTACAGCCCAACTGATGTTTGAAATGGGTTCATTGGTGTTTAAAATGTCAAGGCAACACACATTTGCCCCCTCTCAACCATTTTATTGTTGTACTGGTGCTGTGAGTAAGTGAGTTTGTCATAACTCAGTCCTTAAAACCATTGCATCATGTGATGAGACCAGACTTGGCAACGATATGATTAGGTGATAAATAAGAGCCGAGAGAAAATGATTTGATAGCTAGTTCGAAGAGGCTGTCTTAATTTTAAAATTGTTATGCAGTTTCAAAACTCTTTTGTCTGATGTATATCTCCTGTCCTTCTTTGACATCTATTTTCAAAGCAGCAAAGGGCCCAGACAGGGGACACAGGCTGTTTCAAGTGCTGCCACAATCTCAATTGAAATCTGCTATTGGAATGGTAGGTGGGGTAAAGGGGAAACTGGGAATTTCCCATCCCACTTAGCTGTTGGATAAAAGAATAGCACAGAGAATGGTGATAGAAAAAGCGAGAGGCTAGTCAGCCACATTGTTGGATGTGAGAGCAGACAAGAAAAAAATGACAACTCCCATTTGAAGCCAGCTCTTTCCCTGATGATATGAAATGTGCATTATTGCAGTACAATAAATGCTGTGTGTTACATACAGTCACTATGGGAAGAAACTTTATGCATTAGCAGTCTCAAAGGTAACGGGAAGTACATCGTAAGTCTGTGTGTGGAAGATTGAATATAAAATTATACATGGCTTGCTGATCCCTGTGACTTCCTGCTAAGCAAACCCATTATGTGAGGTAATTCAGAAAGAACACGCATGGGGAAAATGTTCGGCGTGAGCTTATCTTTAGCTGAACTGTAGACTGTTGAAAACATTCATTTATCTTAACATTGTTATCAGCTTCTGTAAACAATTATGTTACATCTCACTTAAATACATAAAATTGCATTAAATTTTACAGCACAGAAACAAGCGATTAGGTTCAACAGATCTATGCCACCGTTCAACTCCACAAGAGTCTTTGTCCATCTTCTTTCAAGTACCTTTTGAAAGTCCATATATACAATATCAATCATACTACCTCCATCAACCCTCCCGATTACTTCAGCAACAATTAATCAAGCTAGTCAAACACAATTTACCTTCACTGCTTCAGCATTTTTGTCCCCCTTTATGATCAAGATTACTAATTAGTGCCAATTGTATGTACTGGACTCATGCCATCAACAATGAGGTAGAGGCAGTTCAAACTTACTTCCGATAAAATTGTTGAAGTCAGCCAGGCTTAATCCCATCAAGTAGACCTGGAAGTTCTAGAAGTTAAAACACAGACTGCTGACCTGCTCGACCAATTTAACTCCCAAAATGAAATTATGAGGCGACAATGGGACCAGTGGAAGGTTACACTGCATATACAGGACAATATTTGTAACATTTCTTTGTAAAATAAACTGAGTGTTTAAAAGGTAAGACAGGTGAACATACAAATGTAGTAGTTGTAACAGAAGAAAGGAGGCTGGACAGATGGATGAGGCCTGTAATTACAACCCAATATGTTGTTAACTGTCCATTATTACATCACTCACATAACTGTGAAATATCACAGAATATACTGGCAACATTTCTGAGAAACCTACTAATATATTGATCGTTAAATGTTCGTTCTAACAATCTCATCTATTTCGTCTGGTTGCCATTCGAGTGTCTACCCTGGGATGGGAGAACATGTCAAAACAAATAAATATAACTGAGGTATATGTGCCTCCAGTGCTACCAAATGATGCTATCTTGATGCATCTAAAACAATAAATAAGAGGAGATTGCACTTATTCACAAGCAATTATCCTGCATTAACCACTAGACAGGGTCAAAACAAGAAGACTGCTGGTAGAGCTGTATGTTGCTTCATGTTCAGAATGAAGTTATCAAAACAGAGAATCTTTATTGTTTTCATTAAATAAAATGTGTATTTGTAAAAAGGAGCTTGTTGAAGCAGAAGAAATGGAGACTGTTGCTAGATAACAAGATATTTATTATATGTATACAAATATATATTAATATAAATCTCATATTATACATGAGAAGTCAACATCAAGAGTACTCTTCAGCTAAAATGCATAATTCATTCCCATTTTAAAGTCATATATTTTACCTTTATGTAATACTCTGATTTTACATTAAAATGACAAATAGTGAAACTTTCATGAATTTGGGAGCGGAGAGGTTGAGTTGATTAGAGCAGAGGAGGTTTTCTGTGGCATAGCCTGATGTGCCACAGTGCCACCACTGTCAAGGGAAAGTGATTACAATGTTACAAGTTTACATAAGCATTATAAATGTGGACACATGTATTTTTAATGGAAAAGGTTGACACAGTAAAGCGCATATGTAAGATTTTCATTATAATACCTAAAAATTAATGGTGTTATGATGCCCAGCTGAGGTTACCCCTGGACACGCCTGATCCCAGAGTGGAATCCAGCTTGGTAGATCCTAACTTCTATTTGTTTGTTTAGATACATGGAGAGTAGCTACTGAACAGAGGCATTGGAGTCAGCTGATGAACTTTTAACAAAAGAATAAAACATCTATTCAACAAGAAAAGATGAACTATATTACAATACTCCTTCATCCACAACTATAGCTTTACAGATGAAAACAGATTTGTAAGGATAACAGAAACTACAAAAACTATCTCATACTCTAATATCCATAATAAGTACACAGTGCATGTAAACCTATGGCACCCTGTGGTAAGACACAGTATACTCTGAAACCAAATGACAGATGCCACCTCAAATAGATCTCTCTTCAACTCCCCCCAAGATGCTTGTCACACTGTGAGCCAACCAGTCTCACTAAACTCCATCTTTTTCACAATGGTTTCCAATCTCCACTCTCCAAGAACTCACCTTGGAAGCTTCTCCCAAACCGTGGCTTTCTCTCAGACACCGCTTGGGTTTCAAACTCTCCTGATGTTCCTCTTCTCTGGGTCACCACATACATTCAAGCTGTCTTCCATGCACTCTGTCTCACGAACTTAGCGTTAACAGTACAGCCCCACTGCTTCACATGCCCATAGCAAAAAGTTCAGACCTTCAGTTGTCTTTTTGGACCTTCTTGCCTCTTGCAAGCTTTAAATCTGCTTTCTGCAGCTTTTGTCTCTTTAAATCTAAAGTTTGGAGCCTTTCTCTCTGCCCCTCACTCTTAACTTCACTTAACAGGACCTCCTCCAGGTTCCTGTCCTTCCTTTGACTAGAAGGTTTCCTTTGGACTTTCCCCCTTCTCCACTCTCCTGGATTTTTGAGGTTTTTCCTTAGCTTGGGACTGGCTATCTGTCTGCTTTAGTCTCTTCTGGCAGCAACTTCAAAACTCGCTGAACTCCAACAGCTTCCAAAACAAATTGCTGTTTCTCTTCTTTTGTGCATGTCTGTGCAAGGATACAGCCTCTCTAACCCCCTGTTGCTTGGCAACAGTCCAATTCTTCTACCCTGGTATGCTTACCTTTGCTTTAGAAGTTGTAAAACTCCTCATTAGAAATGCAAGCACTTATAAAAGTGAAACCAAAGCTCCATTTGACCTTTCTTAACTCAGATACAGAAATACAAATCAAACTTAAAGCTAAAACTCATTCCTAACACCCACAAATACCAATATAACTTACTTAGCTATCTCTATTTCCTAACAATGGATAGATGCTGAATACATTTGAGTGAGATTCCCTTTGCTGTTACTTAAATGGAGATATTAATCTTTTCAAAATAGCAGACAGAGGAATGTCACACGAGTATGCCATTTCATTAATACAGGAATTCCCAGTTCACATTACTATGTGTCAGCCGTGGCTCAGTGGTAGCATTCTTACCTCTGAGTCAGGAGTAACCTGGGAGTTACTGTTGACCAGAAACTGAACTGGACTAGCCATAGAAATACTATGGCTACAAGAGCAGGTCAGATGCTAGGAATCCTGCGGCGAGTAACTCACGTCTTGACTCTCCGAAGCCTGTCCACAATCAACAAAGCACAAGACAGGAGTGTGATGAAATACTCTCACTTGCCTGGATGACTGCAGGTCCAACAGCGTTCAAGAAACTTGACATCGTCCAGGACACAGCAACCCACTGAATTGGCACCCCATCCACAAACATGCACTTCCTCTACCACTGACACACAGTAACAGCAGTTTTTATCACCTACAAGGTGCACTGCAGAAACTCACCAAGGCTCCTTAGGCAGCACCTTCCATATCATCTAGAAGGACAAGGGCAGCTGACACATGGGAACACCTCCACCTGAAAGTTCCCCTCCAAGCCACTCACCATCCTGACTTGGAAATATGTCGCCGTTCCTTCACTGTCACTGGATCAAAATCCTGGAACTCCCTCCTTAATGGCACTGTGGGTGTACCTACACCACATGGACTGCAGCAGTTAAAACAGGCAGCTCACCACCACCTTCTCAAGGCTGATTAGGGATGGGCAATAAATGCTGGACTACCCAGCGAAGCCCACATCCCTTCAATGAATAAAAAAAAGGTCCCAATCAAGAGATTTGAACACATAATCCAGACTGACATTTCAGTACGGCACAGTCAGAGATGCAATCTTTTAGATCAAATGTTAAACCGAGGCCTTGTCTGTGCTCTTAGGTGAAAGTAAAAGACCCCACAGCACTATTCAAAGAGCAAGAAAGTTTTCCTGGTGTCCTGGCTAATATTTATCCCTCAGCAACATCACTAAAACAAATGCTCTGGTCATTATCACGTTGCTTTTTGTGGGAGCTTGCTGTGTGTGAATTCGCTGCCCTGTTTCTTGCATTACAACAGTGACTACACTTCAAAAGTACTTCATTGGCTGTAGTGGTTTGAGTCGACCTAAGATTGTGAAAAGTGCTATATAAATCTATGTTCTTCCTCTTTTTCTTGAGTCATATTGGAATATGGAAATAAAAATTAGATCATTATGGCTCAAGGTTGATGTTTGTAATTTTGTCATCAATGAGGTTAATGGACGCTTCAAATCAAATGTATATGGTGTGCACACTTTTTTCTAAATGCAGACACCAAACTTTTCACTGTGAATAGGCTAATGTCTATGATTTAAAAAAATACACAAGGGAATTTTGTAATATTGTCAGATTCTTATCAGAACAATAATGGTTAGAAAATATACTCCCATAAGGCACAACATGCCTCTTGCGATTTCACTTAGTGAATCAACACTGTCAGTAGTCTTAGCAGTAATGAGTGGACATGAAAAATTAATATTTCCATAATGCTCCCTTACTTCCACAAGCTATTTCTTTCTTGGAATAACATTTGAATAAAAACAAAAACATTCCTCTCCTGGTCCCCTTTTCATATATTGTTCCAAATTCTGAATTTAATGACATTCCTTGCTTCCCCTTTCTCTCCTTGTGTTTGCCTCTGATTGGAGGATTCTTGCACTGTCTCCTTTCTGCAAAACTTTCTTCAGTACTAAGCTCTTGCACTTAAAAAATAATTCTCTCTGAGCAGTGATTCAATAGCATTCACGCACACTCACCTGCTCAAAGGATTCTCATGCTCTCACATCTCAATAATCAGAATTACTTATTTTTTGCATTGACTGGAAATAAATCCTTAGCCGATTGCTCTCTCACCTGTGTCAGCTTGTGGCTCAGTTGGTAGTACTCTCACTTCTGGGTCACGAGGTTCTGCATTCAAGTCCCACTCCAGGACTTGATCACAAAAATCAAGGCCGACACTCCAGTACACTGTCTTTTGATTGAGATGTTAAACTGTCACCCCCATCTGCCTGCTTAGGTGGATGTAAAAGATCCCATGGCACTGATTTTGAAGCAGAGCAGGGGAGTTATCCCTGGTGTTCTGCCTAATATTTATCTTTCAATCAACATCTCATCTCAAAAATAGTTTGCTGTGTGCAAATTAGCCACTGTATTCTCTACATTATGACAGTGAATACACTTCAAAAGTACTTAATTAGCTGTAAAGTGCTTTGCGACATCCGGTGGTCATGAAAAGTGCAATATAAATGCAAGTCTTTATTTTTTTTAAATCTGATTGGATGAATCCAATTGGTGTATGTCCTGAATCTGATTGCTTTTCTTACCGCTTAATTTCTTTTTCCTTTTCCTCTCTTCTTGTCTGCTGAATTGTGGCAAAGGTTTACATTTTTCATCTGGAATCTCAGTTGTTTGTGTTGAACGTCACTTGGCTTTTCTTGTGAATCGCACCTAATAAGCTGAATGTGCAGGGGGAGTTTATGGTAGTGTTGTTATAGATCCAGTTGTTATTTTGGAAGAAATATAAGTTTGCAAAATCCACTGAATGCTTCCTCATCATTTGCTCTGTTGCTTTGTGATGATAGTTGACAGAATAATTAAAAATCAAATTTTGCAACAGATGTCACGAATGACTGAATCATAGAAAGATCCCTTAAGCCATAAATTTCCCTCGTAAATGTCAGAGGATCAATTATATTTAATAAAATTTTGAAAGAAAATATTGTAAGAAATATAAGAACAATACTAACAGCCACAGAAAATTTAAAGCCTGTACACAAAATGCAGGACAAATCCAAACTGACCAATTACCACCCCATCATCAGTAAAGTGATGGAAGGGGTCATCAACAGTGTTATCAAGTGGCACTTGCTTAGCAGTAACTTGCTCACCAATGCTCAGTTTGGGTTCAGCTCGGGTCACTCATTATAGCCTTGGTTCAAGCATAGGCAAAACAGTTGAACTCCAGAGGTGAGGTGAGAGCAAGTGCCCTTGACACCAAGGCAGCATTTGACCAATTATGGCATCAAGGAACTCTAGCAAAACTGGAGTCAATGGGAATCGGGGGAAAACTCTTCACTGGTTGGAGTCATACTTAGCACAAAGGAAGATGGTTGTGGTTGTTGGAGGGCGCGCATCTCAGTTCCAGGGCATCACTACAGGAGTTCCTCGGTGTATTGTCCTCAGCCCAACCATCTCCATCTGCTTCATCAATAATCCTCCTTCCATCATAAGATCAGAAGTGGGGATGTTCGCTGATGATTGCACAATGTTCAGCACCATTCACGACTCCTCAGATACTGACGCTGTCCCTGTCCAAATACAGCAAGACCTGGACAATATCCAGGCTTGGGCTGACAAATGGCAAGTAACATTTGCGCCACACAAGTGCTAGGCAATGGCCATCACCAACAAGAGAGAATCTAACCATCACCCCTTGACATTCAATGACAATACTATTGCTGAATACCCAACTATCAACATTCTGTAGGTTACCTTTGACCAGTAACTGAACTGGACTAGCCATATAAATACTGTGGCCACAAGAACAGGTCAGAGGCTAGGAATCTTGTGGTGAGTACTTCACCTCCTGAGTCCCCAGAGCCTGTCCATCATCTACAAGGCACAAGTCAGCAGTGTGATGGAATATACTCTGCTTGCCTGGCTGAGTGCAGCTCCAACAACACTCAAGAAGTTTGACACCATCTGAGAGATTGGGTCAAAAGAACATACGAAATAGGAGCAGAAGTGGGCCATTTAGGCCCTCGAGTTCATTGAGAACATGGCTCATGGCTGTTCTGTTTGTTTTTCGAATTCCACATTCACATCTACTCCCAATAACCTTTGATTCCCTTGCCTAACAAGAATCTATCCACCTCTGCCTTAAAAATATTCAATGACTTCGCCTCCACTGCCTTCTGAGGTAGAGAGTTCCAAAGTTGCACAACCCTCTAAAAGAAAAGAAATCTCTCCTCATCTCTGTCCTAAAAGGGCAACCCCTAATCTTAAAACAGCGCCCCGTAGTTTTGGACTCACTCACAAGAGAAAACATCCTTTCCACGTCCAGCTCGTCAATACTGTTCAGGATCTTAGATACTTCAATTAAGTCACCCCTCATTCTTCCAAACTCCAGTTTGGAAGCCCAGACTGTCCAACCTTTCCTCATAAGACAACCCGCTCATTCAAGGTATCAATCTAGTAAACATTCTCTGAACTGCCTTCAACGCATTGACATCCTTCCTTAAATAAGGAAACCAAAACTGTGCACAGTATTTGAGATCTGGTCTCACCAATACCCTGTATTATCGAAGCATAACATCCTTACTTTTATGTTCAATTACTCTGATAATAAAGGATAGCATTCCATTAGCCTTCTTAATTACTTGCTGTACCTGCATACTAACTTTTTTTGACTCATGTACTAGAGAAAATTCTCCACCTGGACACTTTGTTCCAGAAGACGGTCATGCCTCTTAAAATAGGGTCGTCTGTTTTGGTCAGCAGCGAGGGACAGCAGAAATTGACTGTGGGTGAGGCAGGTAATGGGACCGAGCAGACAGTAGTGAAGGAACCTCAGATTTTTCAAATGTCAAACAGGTTTGAAGTTCTCACAACCTGTGTGGATGAAAGCAAGGTCTGCAAGGTGAATGAGCAGGTTAACCATGGCGCCATAGTACAAGGAGCCGTTCAAGTTGGGGGAGCAAACAGGGATGTAGTAGTAATAGAGGACAGTATAGTGAGGGGGATTGACACTGTTCTCTGCAGCAAAGAATGAGAGTCCAGAAGGCTGTCTTGCCTGCCCGGTGCCAGGGTTCGGAACATTTACTCAGGGCTGGAGAAGAACTTGCAGTGGGAGGGGGAGGATCCAATTGTTGTGGCCCATGCAGGTACCAATGACAGAGGCAGGACAAGGAAGGAGGTTCTACATAGTCAGTATGAGAAACTAGGTACTGTTGGGCGAGCCAGTCTGGAGTGGGCACAGAGCCGACTGCCACCCACGATTAGCTGTGTGCCACCATATTATTTGGGCAGGCCAATTAAGGCCCACCCAGCGTGATGCACGCCCGGAAACTCTCAGTACGACCTGTGTGGGCAGGGGTGGGGGGTTGGGGGGAGAAGGGAGAGTTTGGGCCTGTGCTCTTTCGCACATGTGCACGAAAGAGCGCAGAAATCTCCCTGAGGCACGGAGCTGCCTCAGGGTGATTAACTTAAGTTTTAAACTTGCAAAAAATAAAAAAAATTATTCAGGCATGTCCCCTAATGTGACAGTGTCATTATGTTTCTTACAATATTTTCTTTCATAAAAATTTTTAGTTAATTAATGAAACCTTTATGAAACCTCATCCCATCCCTGGATGAGGTTTCATGAAAAATGTGAAGACTGCCTGGCTTAAGGTTGGACGGGCAGCTTTCTCAATAGGATTACTTAGTTTAATAATAGCCTTAGCAGGCCTCTGACAGTTCGGTGGGTGCACAGCAGACTCCGGTGCGCCCCCGCCAAACGGAAGATCTGAATGACGCGCGGTGACATTGCGTTGGCGTGCAGTGCGGGCCGAGCAGAAGATTCTGGCCCAGGTATTTTCCCCCTCCCTTATGATGCACAGCATCTGCAGTTTGGCTTCCAGGTTAATAATCCTGATCCAAAATTCCTCTTGCAGCTTATACTTTCTGCAGATGTTTGTCCTGGATTGCCTTTTGCATTCCACAGCTTCAACATAACACCTGTCCTGCCATTGTTACTGATGTTATTTAGTTAACTTAATTTAATTACTCACTTAATTAACTTAGATTAATTCTTATGTGTACCAAAACTCTTTCACTCGTGCACCGAATTCCCACATGAACCTAATTCACTACTCACTAAGGCTCCGTCTCACTCTGGCATAGTCGCCTTTCCACGTGCTTGCTGAAAAAGGATGAATGACCTCCTCTGCACTACAAGGGTTGAGATTCAATTTCATACTGTCAATAAGTGGATGAAAGGTGTGTGGGAAAAGTAGGGGCACAGAACGGCTTGGGGCTCAGTCAGGTGTTGAAGTGTAAAGTGTTCCCCCTCACCAGCTTCCATAACGGCAGAGGCTTCATATGTGTGTGTGTCACTGGAATCTACATCCTCCTCTGTGCTTTACCGAGATTTCCTAAGAATGTAAGGATTGGAAGGACAGCTGGGCAGCCTGACATCGCTTGGGAGCAGTCCGACAGTAAGGAATTTTCCTCAGCATCATTGAAAACTCCTTATGATTTCAGGACAAAATGGCCCATGACCCCAGGGAGAGATCCAAGACAGGGGAGTGGAGTGCTGGAGATTTGTCCACTGATGGAGACGGAGGTGGAAGCCCTGGATCTGGCAGGGGAGCAAGGCATCAACCCATGTCGAACTGAGTTTGGATTGGCGGGCGTGGAGAGTGAGGAGGAATTGCGCTAACCCATCACCTCCAGGTACCATGGCAGCCTGCTGCACCCATGAATGGTCATGGCCTTTAACATCATCACTCCAGTGATTGTTTTTATGCTTCATTTTCAAGGTCAGCTGCCATAGTGACCAGCCCCCAGGTGTTCCATGGAGAGGTGGTGGCATAGTGGTGTTGTCACTGGACTGGTATTCCAGAGACCCAGTGTAATCTGGGGAACCCCACCATGACAGATGGTGAAATTTGAATTCAATGAAAGTTTGGAATTAAAAGTCTGATGATGACCATGAAACCATTGCTGATTGTCACAAAAATCCATCTGGTTCACTAATTAAGGAAGGTCTGGCCTGCATGTGACTCCAGACCCAATGTGATTGACTCTTAAACGCCCTCTGAACCAGAGCAATTAGGGGTGGGCAATAAATGCTGGCCTAGCCAGCGATGCCCACGTCCCATAAACGAATGAAAAAAAAAAACTGACACTTTCTCAGAGGACAATGTGGCTCAACTAATAATCCAGAGATTATTGCCTTTGAGGTCCTGCTTCTTAATTTGGCACCTAGCTTCTCATACTGACTATGCAGAACCTCCTACCTTGTCCTGCCCATGTCATTGGTACCTACATGGACCACGAAAATTGGATCCTCCCCCTCCCACTGCAAGTTCCTCTCCAGCCCTGAGGAGATGTCCTGAACCTGGCACTGGGCAAGCAACACAGTCTTCTGAACTCTCACTCTTTGCTGCAGAGAACAGTGTCAATCTCCCTCACTGAAGGTGCAGCATCACACTTATCCCTTGCACCCACCACCAGTACAGGTACACTCACCTCGGTGGCGAGTCAGTCACATGCTGGGGTCACAATCTGGTGAGCACCGCACAGTCATGCGGATGCAGATGAAGGAGGGCAGTGATAGCTGAGGCCTCTAGTAGTCAGAGGACTGTTGGAGGCTAAGCCCCTGCTGTGCCCCTGACTGGTGAAGGGCCTCTGATGAGGGCCACACTCAATCTGCTGGAGTTTCAGAGGCAAATGGGAGAATCTGGCATAACCACCTGAGGCTTTCAGCAGACAAGCATGGGCAATGGAGCAGTGCTTCCATGGCATTACCTCTTCTGCCATGTCTCAGGAAGGAGAGTGCATTGCCTCTTCCATGGAGAGGCAGATGCAGGAGAACACTGGATTCCTGGTGTCAGTGTGATCCAGCAGACCATTGCTGGTGCCATGAGTTCCCTGCAGCAGTGGGCCTGTGAGAGGTTCCGGGGCCCCTGGACACCCCTCTAGATGCAACTCAGTCAACGAGAAGCAGGGAGGTGCCATCTTGCATCGAGAGACCTGGGAGATGCACCTGACACACTTGAGGGCTCTTCTTTGAGTGTTGTCAGGAGCTTGCCAGGCCCTCTGCCTGTGACCCAAACTCCTCCAGAAGCAGTGGTCAGAGCAGTCTGTCCTGTACTGATGAAGGAGAGCCTAATATGTACTGGCCCACTCAGGACTAGGGCTGCCAGAGGATGCTTGCTGCATTCATCAAAGGCCTTGGACCAGAGAGAGCAGCTGCCTGCTCCCACAATATCTGCAGACATTGGATGCACTTTGCTGGTGCTCTCTGAAGTCTTTCACAAAGTTCACTTTCACACAGTAAAGTAGCACTGGTGTTTATGTTATTACGTTAAAGAAGAAGTTTTAGTGCTTCATAAAAATGCTTTATTCAGTAAGTGTTTTTTTTCATTTGAGGGCCTCATGATGTTTTCCCTTTAGAGATGTATTATGTTTAATATCATGTGTTTAAGGGCCACTGTTTGTTTGCTCGCAGAGTAAAATGTGGCCTTGGTGTGATGATTGAGGAAGAATGTTGTGAGTTCTTGAATGCAACAACATGTGCCACCTGTAGAAAATGGGTAAGGCTGTTGATTTTATGTTGTTTAATGGTGACCCAGGTGGCTGGACATGGGTCAGTATGAGGTGGTCCCTTGCCCTCCATGTGTGACCTTCCATGGCATGCACATTGACAGTAGCCTGTTGATGTGGACCTCCTTCCATGTCACCCTCTACTTCCCCTTCCTTCTCATCAGACGAGGCTTCTGCCTCTTCTTTCTCTGGGCAGATGTTGTCACCCCTCTGCGTGCACAGCACACAACGACTCTCTGTGACACCTTAACTAGGTTATACTGGAGAGCAGCCCCACAGAGTGATCGAGGCAGTGGAAGTGCATCTTCAGCAGACTGATGGTTTGCTCTATGATGTTCCTTGTTGAGCTGTGTCTGGCATTGAACCTCTCTTCTGCCTCACTTCAAGGGTTTCTGACAGGTGCCATCAGCATGTGCAAAGAGGGTAGCCCTTGTCAACTAGGATCCATCCCTTGATTTGTGGCTTTGGCATAAAAAAGTGTGGCACCTGTGAGTGTTGAAGCACATAGGCATTCTGGCTGCTGCTGGAATATCAAGCCCGCCAGCCAAGAGCTAAATTCTGCACTGTGCTGCTGGTTCCTTCCAGGGGTCTACAGGTGACATCTGCAACATCACTTAAACAGCTACTCACCACTGCATCAAAGAGAACGGGCAGGGTGTTTAATAAGGTTAATTAGCCTGTCAATGGCCTTAATTGGCCATTGATAGGTTGGCGGGCAGACAGCTGATTTTGCTGTCCGCCCGCCTTCGTGAATATTTAAAGGCACCAGGATGATGTCGGGGGGTCCTCCCGATGTCATCCCGCATCATTTTCCCCTCGGCGAGCGGGCCCCGCCCCCAATTCGCCGAGGGGAAAATCCTGGCCATAGAAGTTAAGAGCTGCAGTAACCTTCAATGTCACTGCAATATAGTGCCCACTGTATTCCCATGGGTGTAGATTGTTCTACATAAGGGTGCATAGTTCTGTGATGGTCACCTTGGAGAAGCATAGTCTCTTAAGGCACTGGCTCTCCAACATTTGTAGGTGCATCATCCTGGCCCTGTAAACTCTCTGATGTGGTGGGGTCCTGCGTCTCCTTCTGCCTTGCTGCTTGATCTCCTGTTGTTTTGCTCCCTCTATTGCTGCTGCTGCTGGGCTGCCTGCACTGGTTCCTGTGCAGCATGGTGCTCCTATGCAGCTCTGATCCCCCTCCAGTGCTCGAGGATGAGCAAGTACAGAGTGATTGATTCCCACTGTGCAACACCCTCTCTCTTTCTTTCAATGCAGCCTCTGAAGTGTCCCTTTAGGGATTCAGATATGTAATGAATGGCCCCTCTGTCCTGAAGCTATGCGCTGTCCCTTTAATTTTAGAACCAACACTTTAGGTTTAGTCACTTCCTTCCTCAGACTTGGCTCCTTGGTTTGTCAGACTTTCAACTTTGAACACAGAGAAAAAAATCTCCGAAGACAGAGCGGCTCCCTGTGATTCCCCCTCCCGCAAGTCAAAAAAGGTCTAACAGTGAGTTGAATAAGCCACACTGAAGACACCAATGTTAAATAGGTGGGTTATTGGAGACCCGTGTCAGTTTCCTTTAATTGGGGAAATTGCATTGAATCCCAGGAAATTACATTTAAATTGCATTCAAAAGGTCGATTTTGAATATCAGGTTCCCGCCGATAACGGGTGAATTTTCTGCTTGCATACCCTCCTGCCACCGACATAATCTGGAGCTGTTTTCCTTTTGACAGGCCTCTTGGACTATTCTCCAAGCCCACCAGTCATCTCTCCAACTCCAACCGTCTCCACAAAATCTAGTCCACTATTTCAGCTGAGGCCTAACCAGTGATTAGTAATAGTTTATCAGAACTTATTTGCATTTGTATTCTATGCATATATTTATTGGGTCCAGGATCCCATATGTTTTTGTAAGAGATTCATCAACCTATCATGTCACCCGTAATGATTCTCTTATTCAATTCCCAGGTTTCTTTGTTCTCTACGCCCCTCTAAAATTGTATTATTGACTTTCCTCATTTCTCCTTCCAAAATGTCTTACAAGGAGAGATTGAGCAGTTTGGGCCCATACTCGCTAGAGCTTAGAAGGATGAGTGGAGATCTAATTGAGGTATATAAGATGCTAAAGGTGACAAAATAGACGTGGAGCGGATGTTTCCCCTTCTGAGGCATTCTAGAATGAGAGGCTATAGTTTTAGGCTAAGGAGTGGTAGATTTAAATCAGAGATGAAGAGGATTTACTTTTCTCAAAGGATCGTGAATCTGTGGAATTCACTACCTCAGAGTGCAGTGGATGTCGGGGTGCTGAATAAATTTAAGGAGGAGATAGACAGATTTTTAATTAGTAATGGGTTGAAAGGTCATGGGGAGAGGGTGGGAAATTGGAGTTGAGGCTGAAGTGAGATCAACCGTGATCATAATGAATGGCAGGGCAGGCTCGAGTGGCTGAATTGCCTACTCCTGCTCCTAGTTCTTATGTTCTTATGTAATACATCATCACATCAAGCTTGAAATGCATCATGACATAATGCTTTAGAAAGACAGTAGTGCGTCAGAGTGCAGAGCTCCAAATAGAAAAGAGATCTTTAAATAGAATACAGTGCTCTAAACATAATCTAGTGTTTGAAATGGAATCTGAAGGCCAAAATTAGAACCTGGAACTTGAAATAAAATATAGCATGCAAACTATAGGGTGGAATTTAATGCCAGTGGGATTTTACAGTCCCACCAAAGTTAATGGAGTTTAGAATGGCTTGCCGTGTTTTATGGCCCCATCCCTGCCGCGATGGGGCCGTAAAATTCCAGCCATAATGAAGTGCTTTAAACCAAATGCAAAGCTCGAAACAGAATATTGTGCTCTAAATATAATCTACAGATTGAAGTCGAATACAGTGCTCAAAATGGAATATGGAGTGGGTAATAGAATACAATGTAACCTCGTGTACAGCACAGAAACAGACCATTCTGCCCAACTGCTCAATGCTGGTGTTTATGCTCCGCATGGAATCCTCTCAACCCTTTTCAGCTAGCCCTATCAACATACCGTTCGAGTCTTTTCTCCATCATTTGTTTATCTAGCTTCCCTTTGAATGCATATTTAATGGTAACAATTTCTACATTCCCACCACTCTCTGGGGAAAGAAGTTTCATCTGTATTCGCTAACAATTTATTAAGTCTTAAATTTATGGCCCCTAGTTTTTAAAACACCTACAAATGGGAATATCTTCTCTCCAGTTACCCTGTGTAAGAAAGAGGAAGACGACATCAAATCGTTTAACAGCAGTCTTCTATTCTAAGAACACATGGGTTTTAATACATTTAATCATTTAATCTATAATCTACAGAAGTGGAACAAAGATTTGCCACTGTTTGGGACATGTACTCTGGAGACTCTACTATTCTGCGGTGGTCACTGCCTTCAACTAGATTTTGAAAACTTCTTGCCTATAAAAGCCTCCAGGCAGCAGAGCTAAATTCATTTCTGCAGCCAGAGTTAAGTTGTAGGGGGTTTGGGGCCAAGACCCAGCCATGCACCAAGTCTTTAGGCTAGGCCCCCAGGCCATTTCAGGTGCACTCCTTCCTTACATGGGTTTTGCCCTTTTTTTCCTTCAAGCTTTCTTATTTGGTGTGAACTAACAGGCTTCAGCTACGTGCATTGTGCTTTGTAAGTTTAATATTGATGGGATGGCAGCAAGGCTGCACTTTAAAGCACACTTTTATGCTCATAGTGCTGTAAGCTTCATTTTAAAGCGGAGGAAAACAACCAAAGGAAAACAAAACTTAATACAAAACTGTAATCTAGCAAAGTTTAATACAAAAAGGTAATCAAGGGAATTATATTTAGACACCTATCGAACCCATTCAAAGCTTTGAATGAGCTACTCCTGCTCCTATTTTCTATGTTTCTATGTTTCATTCATCATTTGAAAGACCCATATCCGGTTACCCCTGTGCCTTGTCTCTTGGAGGAAAGAGCCCCAGCCTGTTCTGTCTTCCTGATAGCTATAAACTCTCAGTCTTGGTACCATTCTTGTAACAAAAGCAGAACATTGCTGTGGAAATCTGAAATCAAAACAGAAAATGCTGGAGATACTTTGTTGAGAGAGAGGCAGGGTTAACTTTTGAGGTTGTGACCTTTCATGTAAATTGTTTATCCACTTTCTTTAATGCCACTATATCATTTTTGTAAAATGATGTCCAGAGCTATTCACAGTACTGCAAGTGTACTCTAACCAAGGTTTGAGACAAGTTTAACATAATAAGGGGTGGAATCATCCAAGATTTGCACTAATGCACGATGTTTTACCTGCCGGCTGCAATGTCAGCTTTTTCACGCTGTATCATCCCAAACCCACTGCATTCTCGGGAAACACACGGTTTCCATGGCGGGCAGGCTCTCATTTTCCCACCATGCCATCACCTCGCCGCTTCATCACACCAGGTGCCATATTTAAAGTCTAGCCGCGCGCACACTTCTCAGTGGGCTTCCAGCCCAGGACGACGACAGGGAAGATCTCCACAAAAAGGCAAAAAGACTGCATCCCCCAGGTTTAATGACGCATCAATGGAACGCCTTTTAGACGCTGCGGAGGTCCGCCACGATGTCCCATACCCCTGCTCTGTCTGCAGGATGGGCAGCGGTGTGACCAACCAGGCTTGGGAGGCGGTTGCAGCAATGGTCAGCACAACGCCCTTCCAAAGAGAACAGCCAACCAGTGCCGCAAGAGGATGAACAATTTCCTCTGTTCCACCAGGGTAAGTCACTCTTCTCATCACTCCAACTTACTCTCACACAAACCCATCACACATCCACAGGGCCCTCACTCACTGCCAGTTCAAGGGATGTCACCATTCACTCTCTCACACACACCTTCATTGTCCTCATCCCATCCTTGGGACCACTCACCACCCACACATACCAGGCATACATATTATCTGGCCTGGCAGGCATCCTGCTTACACTCTCTCCATCTCTATTCATGCAAGTCACAACAAAAGTGAGAGGTCACAGGCCTGTGGAGGAATGCCTGAAATCAAGGTTCTCATGGACTTTGAAAACAGAGCCATCCAGCTGGCCGGCAACAATCTGGAGCATTCCTGTGCTGACGGTGAGGTCGGTGGTGCTCTACCAAGTGAGGATTCAGCAATGCAACATCTGTCAGACAACTATGCTGTGACTGATGTATCCTGTTCCACAGGCCGCTGCCATGCATTAATTATCTCCGCTTGCTTCTGCAGGTACATCTGGGAAATAGCCGACAGAGTCCACAACCCAGGGCCTCCAATTAAGCCCTGAAGAAATCTCTGAAGAGGAATCTGGAGGCACCTTCCTTGAAGTCCCATCACAGTGCTTACCCACACCCTCCACCAGCACAGAGACACACACCTTGGTGGGACCTAGCTTTACAGTAGCCTCGGGATCACAGTTTGGTGAGCACATTGCACTGTCTGATCCACAGCAAGTGGTGGCAGGGTCTTCCCAGGCATCTGGCACTCGTAGGACTGCTGGAGGCCAGAAATCTGCTGAGTTCGAGTCAGATGACAAGCCTCTGGACTTGGTCATGTCACACTTGCTGGAGCTGTAAAGGCAAGCTCAGGAACATCAGGAAGGGATGTCTGCTGCACTTCTCAGATTGAAAGGCATGATGGAGGAGTCCATCTGCCTTCAGGCTGAGGTGACAGCGCCAGCATGCAAACGCCCCATCAACACTGGTAGGATGGCGGCTGCTATGGAAACCATGGTCCAGGATGTTGCTCCTGCACTGCTGCATGGGCTCAACTACATCATTGCTGCCATAGTTGGCCTCCAACAGTACGTACGCGAGAGAGGTGTGGGGCAGCTCGATTTCACTCCAGCTCCCCTGCTTCTCAAGGAGTCAGCCAGGTGCCCTTGGGCACCCATAGGGAGGAGGATCAACAGGTGCACACTCCAGGCCCATCCATCCAGGTGTCTCCGAGAGTGTCTGGCCAATCCGAATCCCCTCTTCCTGTGACCTCAGCAGTTCTAGCTGCACAGGCCAAGGAGGGTGCCACTGCCACAGAGCATGACCCCAAAAGCAGGCTGGGGCCCTTCAGGTCTCGGCCCTCCAGAAGATGCCCATCAAGGTCATCACAATCAGCAGGCTGCCTCCACCTCTGCTGTGGATGGCCGGGGAGCACCAAGATGTAGAGGCAGGGTTAGGAATGTTAACAAGATGCAGTTGCACAGCCAGGGCACGGGTGTAAATCACTTGTACATACTGTTCACTATTGTCAATAAACTCCCAAGAATGTCTTCCTGCCCATGGCTCCTTGTTCTGATGAGCACTGTTCATGTCACTCAGATGTGAAACCTTTCTACACAAGATTAAAGCAGGTGTCTCAGTCCAGAGCCTCTTCCCTGTGCTTTGTGCAGCCTTCAGACCAAAGTGATGGCCTGGCCTCACACTCATTGGACACATTACTGATGCCTGCACCTCAAGGGTGCATTTCATTACTGCCAGAATGTTGTGGGCAGGTGTCACAGAGTACCATCATTCTCTCTGTGTGCTCTCAGCACTTTTAAGGTGGGGCTGGCCCCCATCTCTTCAGCATCTGGGACCAGTGACGCTGTGCCTCTGAAAGGCTCAGGTGCTGAAGGTGGACAAAGGATCAGATGCTTCTGAAGTTTCATGGCTGCATCACTCTGCTGTCCCATTGGCCTAGATGACCTTGGAGGTCATCCTCTGGCCCGTGGAGCCTGTGCTGGCCCCGCCTGGGAGGGATCTTCCAGTTCCACAGCTGGCATCTCCCCAGTCATCGCAGCCCCAGTGGATGCTACGGTAACTGGGAGAGGGGCGGAGGAGCTGCCACCCTCATCCGGAGCGCCCTGAGAGGTGCTCACAGAGACAACAGGGAGCTGCTATGCTGACCTGAGATCATTTCAGAGCTCCCTGCACACCGTGGATGGATGGGCACCGAGCTGGGAAACGGTGCCCAGACCATCTCGCACACTGGCACTGACCAGCTGAGGTCAATGCCACTGTGAGGGCTTGCTGGTCAGAGTGCATCCCCAGGAAGCCCTGAAAGGTCTCCTGGAGGAGCCTCTCCATGAGAGTCGCCACTCTCTCCAAGGAGGATGCATGGCACTTGGCCATGAGGCTCATTGTATCGGCGATGGTCTTCGTAGACTCCTCCACCATGGAGTCCAAGCCAAGCATAGCCTCATGTATGCCCCCCCAGATATTCCTGCACACCCAGATGACTTGAATGTTGGAGGGTTGATCAGTAAGTTCGCGGATGACACAAAAATTGGTGGGGTGGTAAATAGTAGAGGAAAGCCTTAGATTACAGGAAGATATAAATGGGCTGGTCAGATGGGTTGGCAGCAAATTGAATTTAATGTGGATAAGTGTGAGGTGATACACTTGGGCAGGACAAACAAGACACGGGAATACACAATGGATGGTAGGACCCTGGGAAGTACCAAGGATCAGAGGGACCTTGGTGTACATGTCCACTGGTCCCTTAAGGTAACAGGACAGGTAGATAAGGTGGTTAAGAAGGCATATGGGATACTTGCCTTTATTAGCCGAGGCATAGAATATAAGAGCAGGGAAGTTATGCTGGAACTGTATAAAACGCTGGTTAGGCTACAGCTAGAGGATTGCCTGCAGAAATGGAATCCGCATTATAGGAAGGAGGTGATTGCACTAGAGAGAGTGCAGAGGAGATTTACCAGGATGTTGCCTGGGCTGGAGAGTTTTAGTTATGAGGAGAGATTGGATAGGCTGGGGTTATTTTCCCTGGAGCAGAGGAGATTGAAGGGGAACATGATTGAGGTGTATAAAATTATGAGGGGCATAGATTGGGTAGACAGGAAGGAAATTTTCCCCTTGGTGGAGGGGTCACTATACAGGCGGCATAGATTTAAGGTAAGGGGCAGGAGATTTAGAGGGCATGTGAGGAAGAACTTTTTCACCCAGAGGGTGGTGAGAATCTGGAACTCGCTGCCTGAGAGGGTGGTAGAGGCAGAAACCCTCACAACATTTAAGATGTATTTGGATGTGCACTTGTGATGCCATGGCATACAAGGCTATGGGCCTAGTGCTGGAAAATGGGATTAGAATAGGTAGTTGTTTGACTGGCGCAGATTCGATAGGCCAAAGGGCCTTTTTCTGTGCTGTAGACCTCTATGACTCTATGACCCGGTGGCATTTCCTGCCCCTGCTGCGTCGAGAATGACTCCAGAGGCACATCATCAGTCATCGACTGAGCATGTGCCTGGTCTCCTGCAGTCCTCCGGCTGCTGGCGCCATGGGCATTCTCTGTCTCTGCCAGCTCCTCCAGCAATTGTGGAGTGACCTCACTGCCAAGCCCTGGGATGCTAGCCGATGTTCTGGTTCCCACTGACGTGCTTGTATCTGTGCTAGTGCCTGCCTGGTAGAGATGGTGTGATGCTGGTGAGACTTCAGGCCCTCAGTTGTGAGAGAGGGTCTCTGCTGCTTCTCCTCCTGGACCCTGCTCCGCTGATGCTGAAAGGGAGAACAAGGACATTGGATCAGTCAACGTGGAGGCAATGACAAAGTGCATCCCTATTCCCCGGATCATCACGCGCTCATCTTTCCATCACCAATGGTCAAGCCATGTTGCAAAATTAAATCGCTTAACATTCAGCACTGTTATGGCAGTTGGGAGAACAATGCTGACCTCACTGATGGGCATATGTACCTGGCTGTGGCACCCCAGCCTCACCGACATCAGTGAACCTGGGCACATGGTGCCTCCCCAAATCCAGGGCCTCCTGCGCAAACTGGCTGAGAATGGCTAACTGTGCCTGGCCACCACCAGTCCTCACACACTCTGCAGCATTGTGAGCATTCTTCTGAAAATGAGAGAAGAGCATTGATTTGTGCAAATTGTACATAGACTCTCTTCGCGCATGGCCCACCCCAACCAGAGTGGGACATATCAGGTCTCCGATGCCTCATCACCCCTCAGCTGCCAAACACTTACTCAAAGGTGCTTGGCCTGTTCCCCACCGCCCCCCCCACCACCCCCCTTGGTTACATGCTGCCTACATCACATTAGGCACCACATATATACTTCCATAGCAAGGCATGTGACGTGCAGAGGGCAGCAGATGGGGTTCATTGCCATGCCACCTTGAAGCTCCCCTCCCAGCCTGTCATCACCCTGACTTGGACATGTCCTGCAGTTCAAACACAGCACCTAGATGCAGCTCCTCCAGCTTGCCCCCAAAACAGTCATGTAGGTCTCAATGTACCACATGTTGCAGGCCCAGAACACATCTCTTCCCCAGGGTGACCTCGGCATGGGCAATATCTACTGGCCCACCCAGCAAAGGAATATGCCGTCAATGATTCAATGCAGTCACTATATTCAGACTTGGCAGGGGGGTGGTGGCAGCAGGGGGGAAAGCCGACCTGTTGGGCTGAGTGATCAATGCCAACATTGTCCTCACCCTTCCAGAGCGCAACAAGCCGTTGAAGCGCTTGCGACACTGGATCCAGGTGTGCTGCACCACATCGCGGGAGCTCACCACCTCCGCCATCTCCTCCCAGGCACATTTCGTCATCTGGGGGGGGGCCTCCTCCTCCCATCCTGGGGAACCAGCATCTCCCGTCGTGCTGCCCTACTCTTTGGACTTGCGGCAGCTCCATTGCCCCTCTGCAGAGCCCTTCGCCCAGCCATTGCAAACAGCCTTACCAAGGCTGCCAGGCACCTGCTTTTAAACAGGCTGCCAGGTCACTATTGGACCCAGCGGGCTGAGCGCGCCCGCCGCCGCCCACCCGCCTGCTCCCACTATGCACGGGAGTCGTGAAGTATGTTCGGCAGGCCTTAATTGGCCCGCCCATGTAAAATGGTGGCGCGGACCCCCACCCACTCCCTCTACGCCCCCTGCCATCTGGAAAATTCTGCCCTATGTGAAGATCTATGGAGAGTGCTCACTGCATATCATCATCATCCTCCAGCAATTGAGCGACTATTAGGGCCTCCGCTATGACTCCATGACAGGAGCATTATCACAAGAGGGTATGCGCATTGCCATAAGCCAGACTGGAGTCAAACATTCATAAATGTAATCTGAGGATCCATGGTGTCTCCTCACTGCATATCGTCATCATCCTCCACAAATCTAACAGCTATGAGGGCCCCCGAGTGCGCCTGCCTCATCTGGCCAGTGTGAGGGCCTCATTGCAGTCATTGTTGCTTTTGAGGTCCTCCTCACCCTCATTGTCATTGGCATCCTCATCATTGGAGGAGACCTCCAGCTCCTCCATCTCCTCCTCAGCCAGCTCTTCTCCCTGTTAAAGTGCCAGGTTGTAAAGGGTGCAGCAGGTGATGACGATCCATGACACCCTCTACAGACTGGATCGCAGGGCTCCACTGGACCGGTCCAGGCACCGGAATCTCATTTTCAGCATCTCGATGGTCTGCTCCACCAAGTTGCGTGTTACAGCATGAGCCTCGTTAGACCTTTGCTCTGCTGCAGCCTGAAGCTGTCGCACGGATGCTATCAGACACTTGCTCTGCGGGTAGCCCTTGTCCCCGAGAAGCCATCCCTGCAGCTTCTGTGGATCCTGAAACACTTCAGGGCTCTGTGACTAACTGAGAATGTAGGAGTCCTGCACACTCCCTGGAAACCGTGTACAGACCTGCAAGATGCATTTGTGGTGGTCACACACCAGCTGCACAGTCAGCAAAAGGAATCCCTTGTGGTTAATATGGTTGACCGTGTGTTGCTTTGGAGATCTGAGCCGCACATGAGTGCAGTCGATGGCACCTGCACCTGTGGAAAAACCAAGATCTGGGCAAATCCAATTGCCCTTGCATCCTGGCTGGCTTGGTGCAGGGTGAAATGCACAAGGTTGTGTGCCTTCTGCATTTGTTGGTGGAGGCTCATGATATCCTACAGATGTTACATGTGGAGCCCTGAAAGGAGCCACTGGCGTAGAAATTGAGCGCCACTGCCACTTTTACTGCCACTGGCAGTGGATACCCTCCATGCCCCTGTAGTGCCAAATGCTGCAGTAGCTGGCAGATGTAACCGACCAGTTCCCTAGACACGCGCTGTCTTTGGCAACACTGGTTCTCAGTCATCTGCAGGAATGAAAGGCGGTGTCTGTAGATCCTGGGTCTAATTAGGTGCCAACCAGCCGCCCCTTCTGCCAGAGGGTGCTGCTCCTCCCTCTGCCAGGCGCCTCAGTCGCTCTCTTCTCTGTTGTCTTCGCTTTCTGTAAGCCATGAGGCATACAGCTAAGTCAGGAGGCTCCATGCTCCTGATGTACTCCTCCTGCAGGATGAAAGAGAGGGACGCGTGGGTTAGCATGGGTGTACTAAGAACCTGTCTTGGTTAAGTCTGCAGGCCCCTTAACGCATCCCAGAGAATACTGGCCACTACTTGGATGGCCAGAGATTAGTGCACAGTACGGCTGCCCAAACCCCCACCCACCTCAGCCCCTCACCACCTGACTGGCAGCTGCTTTGCCCATTGGACTGCCTGCTGTGCTCGCAGCTCAGGCGCAGGCATTCTCTTAACACATGCTGCAAGGCTGCACTGTTAGTTTGGACCATGGGGGAGACTGGTCCAAACTGGGATGATGACATTGCAAGGGACTGTGAGCGCCTCCATCAGTGACTGCTCCATGGCCAACTTTAGCAAGAAGATGTGCCCAGCTGTCCAACTGTTCTGCAGTCCAGTAAGATGCTCATTACTTTGCAGTCTGTGCCCAAGGGGTGAAAGGATCTGGAGCACTTGGTGGAACCTTGATGCCACTGCATTGCTTGAGTGGGCAGAGAACCTAGAGACCCAGCTCCAATCATATCAATGTGGCCATGCCTGAACTGTCTTAGCTGCAGAGGAATGGTGAATTTATACAAGGTTTCCTTAATGCGTGGCCACTACCCTTGCCGAACTCCCAACCCTGCATGTGCTTCTGCTTCAACTGGAGGGCAGTCCTTGCCCCCTCACCCCCCAAGTTGCCTCAACCGCAGGGCAGCCGTTTCCCCCACCCCCCAATGAGCCTCAACCTTGAAGTCCAACAGTCGACTGCAACGTTACTGTGTACCCACCTCCGAGTTCCCCTCAAAGTGCAGCCTGCCAAATGCACGCCTTTTATATGCTGTTCTGAAACATGGGCGGACGATCCAGCAGTGGGAGGAGAAACAATTCCAGCAGGCTGGCCTTATAATGATATGTTGATGTATTAGAATGAGGTTCCCGACATCTGATGGTGGGAAACTTGGCCTGCCATCAGCAGGCAGAGCGGATAATTGCAAACCTGTTTCATGATGACGTGAAACCGAATTTTGGCCTTCTCTCCATATTGCCTGCTGGCACCACCGAACACACCCATCACCAATGGGCATGGAAAATCCCAGCCAAGGTTTCTACTTTTCAATTTTATCCCTCTAGAAATGAACTCCAGTGATTTGTTTGCTTTTTTTATGGCCTTAATAACCTGCATTGCTACTTTTAGTGATTTCTGCTCTGGTACCCCAGGTTCCTCTGTTCCTCAACCCCATTTTGAGTCTTATCCAAGCAATATGTGACCGCCATATTCTGATCGAAGTGCAGCATTTTCACTTGTCTATATTGATATTATTTTGCCAATTACACACCCATCTGCAAATTTATTACCGAAAACAGTGGTAATGTTACTGGACTGGCGGTCCAGAGGCCTGGACTAATGCTCCGGAGACATGAGTTCAAATGCCATCAAGGCAGCATGGGAAGATTTAAATTCAATTACTTAATAAATCTGGAATAAAAAGCTAGGGCAGAATTTTCTGTCTGTCGGGCGGGCAGTGAGGGAGCGGCCCAGCCCCTGCTCGCCGAGCCGAAGATTCAGCCTCTGGTCTCAGTAATGATGATCATGAAACTGTCGTAAAAACTTATACAGTTCACTATTATTCTTCACAGAAGGAAATCTGCTGTTTGGCCTATATGTGACTCCAGATCTAAAGCAATGTGGTTGACTCTTAACTGCCCTCTGAAATGGTTCAGCAAGCCACTCAGTTGTACCAAAACATGACAGAAAAGCCAATTATTAATAAAAACAGATGGGCCACCCAGCATCAACCAAGACACTGGAAGTAACAAAGGCATACCCTGGAAAGTCCTCCTCACTAACATTTGGAGAGTTGTGCCAATGGATTAGTGAAGACTAGCAGGTTATCAATAGGATAGAGTGCTCAAATAAATGTTGTGCTCTACAAATACAACATAGAGGCAAAATAATATATGGAACTCAAAATAGATTATAATGGGCTAGATTGTAATGCTCTGGGTAGGATGTGAAGCTTGAAATACAATGTAGCACTCACAGCAGAGCGCAGTGCTCCAACTGGACGACAGTGCTCTAACTCGACAGCATTCCTCTAATTAGACCAGAGTGCTCGACCTATAATATAGAGCTCCAAATTGATAGTAGAGTTCTGAATACCATATAATTTATTTTTATTCATTCACGGGATGTGGGCTTCGCTGGCTGGGCTAGCATTTATTGCCCATCCCTAATTGCCCTTGAGAAGGTGGTGGTGAGCTGCCTCCTTGAACTGCTGCAGTCCATGTGGTGTAGGTACACCCGCAGTGATGTTAGGAAGGGAGTTCCAGGATTTTGACCCAGCGACGGTGAAGAAACGGCGATATATTGCCTAGTCAGGATGCTGAGTTACTTGGAGTGGAACCTCCAGGTAGTGGTATTCCCACCTATCTACTGCCCTTGTCCTCCTAAGTGGTAGTGGTCGTGGGTTTTAAGGTGCTGTCTAAGAAGCCTTGGTGAACTCTTGCAGTGCATCTTGTAGACTGTTCACAATGCTGCTATTGTGTGTTGGTAGTGGAGGGATTGAATGTTTGTGGATGCGATGCCAATCAAGCAGGCCACTTTGTCCTGGACGGTGTCCAACTTCTTGACTGTTGCGGGAGCTGCACTCGCCCAGGCAAGTAGGAAGCCTTCCATCACACTCCTGACTTGTGCCTTGTAGATGGTGGACAGGCCTTGGGGAGTCAGGATGTGAGTTACTCGTTGCACGATTCCTAGCCTCTGACCTTGTAGCCAAAGTATTTATATGGCAAGTCCAGTTCAGTTTCTGGTCAATGGTAACCTCCAGGCTGTTGATAGTGGAGGAATCAGTGATGGTAATGCCATTGAACATCAACTGATTGTTGGGTTCTCTCTTGTTGGAGGTGGTCATTGCCTGACACTTGTGTAGTGCGAAGGTTACTTGCCACATGTCAGCCCAAGCTTGGATATTGTCCAGGTCTTGCTGCATTTGGACATGGGCTGCTTCAGTATCTGAGGAATCGTAAATGGTACTGAACATTGTGCAATCATCAGCGAACATCCCCACTTCTGACCTTATAATGGAAGGAAGGCCATTGATGAGGCAGCTGAAGATGGTTCGGCCTTGGACACCACCCTGAGGAACTCCTGCAGTGATACCCTGGAGCTGAGAATGATTGACCTCCAACAACCACAACCATCTTCCTTTGTGCTAGGTATGACTCCAACCAGCCGAGAGTTTTCCGCCTGATTCCCATTGACTCCAGTTTTGCTAGGGCTCCTTGATGTCAAGGGCAGTCACTCACACCATACCTTACCTGGGATTTCAGTTCTTTTGAACCAAGATTGTAATGAGATCAGGAGCTGAGTGGCCCTGGTGGAACCCAAACTGGGCAACAGTGAGCAGGTTAATGCTAAGCAAGTGCCGCTTGATAGCACTGTTGATTACCCCTTCCATTACTTTACTGATGATGGAGAGCACACTGATGGGGCAGTAATTGGCCAGGTTGGATTTTTCCTGCTTTTTGTGTACAGGACATAGCTGGGCAATTTCCCACATAGCCAGGTAGATGCCATTGTTGTAGCTGTACTGGAATAGCTTGGCTAGGGGTAAGTCCTGGAGCACAAATCTTCAATACTATTGCCAGAATATTGTCAAAGCCCATATCCTTTGCAGTATCCAGTGCCTTTTCTTGATATCACATGGAGTGAATCGAATTGGCTGAAAACTGGCATCTGTGATGCTGGGGACCTCCGGAGGAGGCCGAGATGGATCATCCACTCGGCACTTCTGGGTGAAGATTGTTGTGAATGCTTCAGCCTTATCTTTTGCACTGCTGTGCTGGGTTCTTTCATCTTTGAGGATGGGGCTAGTTGTGGTGCTTCCTCGTCCAATGAGTTGTTTAATTGTCCACAACCATTCATGACTAGATGTGGCAGGACTGCAGAGCTTAAACCTGACCCGTTGGTTGTGTGATAACTTAGCTCTGTCTATCACTTATGCTTATGTTGTTTAGCACGCAAGTAGTCCTGTGTAATAGCTTCACCAGGTTGACACTTCATTTTTAGGTATGCCTGGTGCTGCTCCTGGCATGCCCTCCTGGACTGTTCATTGAACCAGGATTGATCCTCTGGCTTGATGGTAATGGTAGAGTGGGTGATATGCCGGGCCATGAGGTTACAGATTGTGTTCGAGTACAATTCTGCTGCTGCTGATCGCCCACAGTGCCTCATGGATGCCCAGTCTTGAGTTGCTAGATCTGTTCGAAATCTATCCCACTTAGCAAGGTGGCAGTGCCACACAACATTATGGATGGTATCCTCAGTGTGAAGGTGGGACATCGTCTCCACAATGACTGTGCGGTGGTCATTCCTGTTGATACTGTCATGGACAGGTGCATCTGCGGCAGGCAGGTTGGTGAGGATAAGGTCAAGTATGTTTTTCCCTCTTGTTAATTCCCTCACCACCTGCCGCAGACCCAGTCTAGCAGTTATGTCATTTAGGACTCGGCCAGCTCGGTCAATAGTGGTGCTAACGAGCCACTCTTGGTGATGGACATTGAAGTCCCCCACCCAGAGTACATTATGTGTCCTTGCCACCCTCAGTGCTTCCTGCAAGTGATGTTCAACATGGAGGAGCACTTATTTGTCAGCTGAGGGAGGGTGGTACGTGGTAATCAGCAGGAGGTTTCCTTGCCCGTTTTTGACCTGATGCCCTGCGACTTCATGGGGTCCAGAGTCGAAATTGATAATGTTTCAAACGGAATCCAGATCGAAATAAAATGTACTGTTGCTCACTGGTATATCTGTCTCTAAATGGAATATATTGCTCTCAGTCGAGTTTAGTGTAGGAAATAGATTATTGAGCTCTAAATAGGATGCATTGGTTGAAATAGGATATGGTGATTAAAATAACCGTGCTTGTAATATAATATATTGCTCACTGTCATGGATGCTTTAAAAGGTGCTTCCCATGAATAAAGTATTTGTAGGTGTGTGTGTATATTTTACCCTTGAAATGAGTAATTCAGTTTAAAATAACTCAGCAGCATTTTTACTCAAAAAGGAAAAGTTTAGTTTATTTCACACTATTGCTCTGGAATTTACTTAGGAAAAGATAGTCACTAGGCATATACACATAAAGATTGGTTACAGAGGAAGATTTAAAATGATACTGATAAAAAAATGGATTGGTTCAGTCTCTCTATTGTTCGATGCAGGTCTGATATGTCTGAAGTCGAGATGTTGCATTGCCTGAAGTGAAGATCTTGAAGTTGTAGAGTTGTCCTTGCAGCTGCAATTTACATTCTTACAATGAGACATCAACAAAACTTTATTATCTCCTGGTCGAGACCACAGTGAACCATAGTTAAATTAAGGATTGTCTTTTATCCTCTCGGAGAAGGAGACCCAGTCTGAAATCCACAATTTTGTCTGGTAGCTTGGAGCCATTTTGAAACAGTCTTTAAACTCAGTCCAAGGTTTCTTTTTAAAAAAAAACATCTAAAGCAGTTTTCCTAAAGATTTGTAATATCGTAACTGTGCATCATAACACACACAGTATTCTCAATGCAACATTGTCTTCTTGATAAAATATGGTCCAGAGGAGATAGGGTCAGATGGGGATGTAAGGGTGTATGTGAGAGATTGAGTGGTGATGCCACTTGAGCTGGCAGTGAGTGAGCTGCCAGTGAATGTGTTTGTGAGTGTGTGAGTTTAGAGTGATGAGATAGTTGCTTTATCCTGGTAGCACGGATGAGATCATTCATCCTCTTTCTATACAAGAAGGCCAACCTCTTCTGTGAAGCATTGGCATTGACCACCACTGCCACTACCTCCCAAGCCAGAGTGGTGAAATTGCTGGACCTCCTGCTGCCAGAATGGGGATGGAGGACATTGCGGTGGGCCTCCGTAAGACATTCCAGTGACAAGTCACAACTCTTCCTTACTTTCAGGAACATGTCTTCACTGGAGCAGTCCTGGGCTGCAAGCATTAAGAAGCGTATGCATGGCTGCAGTTTAGATATAGTACCTGGCGTGGGGAAATGCTGTGGTAACAGCGTGGTGGGCCATTCAGAGGCCGCCAGCCAGCGAGACGAAGTGTTTCCTGTGGCTGTATAATTAATGAGGTGGGAAATGGTAATACGGCGTGAAAAGCTGCCATTGCAGCCGGCAGCTAAAACGTCGTTTTTCACGCTTGCCACTGCACTTAGTGCAAATCTGGGACGATTCCACCCCCATAGATGGGGAGGAATTTCTTCCCTCATAGGATTATTAGTCTTTGGCATTCTTTTCCACAGAGAACAATGGAGGTTGTGTTATTGAATACATTCAAAGCTGAGTTAGACAGATTTTTGACGGGGGAGTCAAAGGTTATAGAAGGACAGAAAGGAAGTGCAGTTAAGGCCGAATTCAGACCAGTCATGACTTTATTGAATGGCAGAGCAGGCTCGGTGGGCCAAATGGCCGAATCCTGCTCCTATTTCTTATGATCTTAAATAAACTCTAATAAATTTATCAAGCACAATGTCCCTTTCGTAAAACCATGTTGACTTTGCTTGATCATACTATTATTACCTGAGTGCATTGTTAAGACTTCCTTAATGATAGATTCCAGAATTTTTCCGATGGTTGATATCAGGCTAATTGGTCTGTTGTTCCCTGCTTTCTCTTTCCTGACATTGTTGACTAGTGATATTACATTTTGTTTTAAATGCGAAGTTTTTTAAGATGGTTATGTTTGGGATTGTCTCTTTAAATTCAAGGCAACACATCATAATAAAAAGGGACATGTGACCTCCTACTAGTTCAGCCCAATGACAAGCCAATGTGACCTGGTTATACCACGGGGACAGGGGGCCCAAGTCAAAAAATATTGAAACCCAAGTTGCAGGTTTAACACCTGAAAACAAAGGACAGAGCATCTGGCTTTGTCATGGGTAAACTTATAAACTTTTAGGCAGTTTAATTAAAGAAACCCTAGACACAGAGAGAGAGGTGCGGAGTGGGGGCACAGAGAGGGCGATCAGCAGAAGGAAAATGGTGGTTTTCGCTGTTGGATAGCAGACAAAATGCACTTGAGAAGACGTTCTCTGGTTGAAAAGATGGAACCTGTAGAGATTTACAGACTCTGATAGATTTGTTCTGGTGTGACTGGGGGAAGGAATCATCTAATTGAGCCAAGTTGCTGGAGGTCAGTTCGGGATTCTCGGAAGACTGAGGGAAAGGACATTTAACAGTCACTGCACGCTGTGACTGAGTGAAACGGGGAGAAGTGAGCCATTTGGAAGCTGGGATTAACTTTGTACCTAAAATAAAAACAAAATGCTGGAAAACTCAGCAGGTCTGGCAGCATCTGTAGAGAGAGAAACAGTTAACATGACTCTTCAGAGCTTTGGACCTGTTCCTGTAAAAAATGTGATTCTGTGGAGAGCATGCGCTGTTTAAATGAGGCATGGGTGTTAAGAAACTAATAAGGGATATCCTATTTATGTGTTAGAGTATTAGTTGCCTGCTAAGTAATTTTTAGTTGCTGTTGCTTTTAGTTTGTTTGCTGCAGTAAAAATCTTAAAACTTGAAATCTTGCCATGCAATTCCTTTCAGTTGGTCACTTGGAATTTCAATCTGCTTTTAAAAGTTATTGTTCTCTGCAGGGCTCTTACAGGATATGAATCCAGAGGCTGAAAGGGGTACACTGCAATCTTCTAGAGTTTAAACGAACAAGATTTCACAGTTACTTTTGCTGCATTTATTTCAAAGTTAACATGGCTACATCTATTGCTCAGGCATTTTTAAAGAGAAGACTTATCTGTGAATGCCTTACCACAGTTAACAAAGGTTAATTTGAAGGTGGTGGCAGAGAAATTAAAAAGAGATTTAAAAATAGATTTAAAAAGGCGGATATTGTTGAAGCATTGGCTTAACACCTGAAAATTGAAGGAGAAACGAGTAATCCAGATAGCACTCAGATTGACTTGTCTTGAATTCAATTACAAATGAAGTAATTTGAATTGTAAAGAGATAGAGGCCTGAATATTGCCCTTGGCGTGCGGGGATGGGTCCAACATTCTGCCACGCAAAATGACACACGATGACGTCGGATTTGTGTCCTGACGTCATCGCATGTCATTCAGATATTTAGTTCAGCGGGCGTGCAGCTGCCTCAGGCGCGTGCCCGCCAAACTGTCAAAAGCTTATTAAGGCCATTAGGAAACTAATTAAGCTAATTAACAGCGCTGCCCGTCCAACCTTAAGGTTGGTGGGCAGGCAAAGAGCTCAAGTGGCCTTCGCATTTTTCAGGAAACCTCATCCATGGGCGGGATGAGGTTTCCTGAAAGTTTAATAAAATAATTAAATAAAATTTGCGAGATGCACAAACATGTCCCAGCTCATGTGACACTGTCACATGAGGGGACATGTTTAAATAATTTTTCAGATCATTTATTAAAAATTTGTGCTGTCAACTTAATCTCCCTGAGGCAGCTCCATTCCTCAGGGAGATTCCTGTGGTCTTTCACATACATGCGCGAAAGAGCACAGGCCCCAACTCTCCCTCCTCCCCCTGCCTGCATAGGTAGTGCTGAGCGCTACCGGCCATGCATCACGCTGGGTGGGCCTTAATTGGCCCACCCATGTTAAATGGTGACGCGCAGCCCATCCCCACCCGCTTCTGCCCAGCCCGCTCGACACAGGTAAATTTCTGGCCAGAGAATCACAAAAATTTGAATTCACATATGTGAGAGAAATGAAAAGCTTGAATTCCAAAGGGAAAGAGAGGACAAAGAAAGAGAGAAAGAAAGAGAAAGCAAAAACATGAATTAGAATTCCAATGGACATGAGAAAGGAAAAATCTTAAATTCTGGAGAGAAAGGGAAAGGAATTTGATCTCCACAAAGAAAAACTTCAATTACCTGAACAGGCTATGTCAGATGATAAAGAAATGCAATGCAGTAAGCATGATGAAGAAAATACATGTCCGAGGCAAGATTTTATAATATACCAACTTTTATTCTTTGTCATTCTATCTCTTTCTTGCTACCATCACCTCTGCCTATCTCTCTCTGCCTCAAAGGGGAGGCTAAGACTTGCAGGTTGAAACTTTAACAAAGATATTCAAAGACAATTTGAATTGTTTATGGATAAATATTTATGTCTATATTTACTTTACAACTTTGATGATAAGCGAATAAATTTCAGTTACTCAGGGAGAAAAATGACAGACATATATTTTGAAAATATGTTTTGAATTGTTTGATTGTATGTTCCTCTATTTTCTATTGGTGGGTTGTCTTTACTGGTCCAGTCCCCTGTTATTGTTCACTTTTGCAAAGGTGAATGCTGGAGTGTAAAATTGGGCAATGTAGGGGCTTAGGGGGAGTTAGGGGTGGAGCACTTTAGTGAAAGATTTTTTTTATAAGTTAGTTAAAGATTTCCCCTGCTCTCCGGGATGTTGTAGTAAGAATTTTTGATTGCTGCACGGAAAAAAAGGCGAAGTTATCTTTACCCACTCCACGTATAAAAAATACCTTAACAATGAAAGTTACCAGAAGGGGTTGGAATTTCAGCTTCCCCTTGTGATGATGTTTTATACAAACAAAAATCACATTATGGTTATGAAACCTGAAAATGGTTTCTTATCAGACACAGAAGTGGATGAAGATTAACCTGGTGCACAATATGAACAGCAAGCTTGCCACTGAAAACTAACAAGGATAGCTGTGACTAACAGGCAGTTGTAGCCAAATTTATTTAACGCTTGGTAGTACAGAACTTGAGTATTGCTGAAAAGAGACATACTATCAAAGCTTTTCATCATGTACTCATCAGGACAGCTGCACAAGATAAACCAACAGTCAAGGGAACAACAATTTATACTGCATGAGAAGAGAGTGCTGATTGGCTGGCACCTGGACTCTGGTAGATGCGTTGCCATGGAGGATGGAGCAGCAAACAGTTAACTGTTAACTAACAAGCTTTTGTTTCATATTCAAACTAGGCAGGTTGACACTGATTGGTCAAGACATTGCCATGGGGAATGAACCAGGGAATGGCAGTCCCCCAAGTTTTCATTTAGTTGGAAAAGGCATAATGTGTGGACATGCTCCTTCTGTCTGTAAAGTCAAAACATTGTGTACAACATTAGATGTGATTCCATGATTGTAGAACACCTGCTAAACAATCCTGATTGTGCCAAGAATTACACCGAAAAACAATTTAAGATTATCAGTCTAGCTCACAGTGTGGCTCAGTTACGCATGCTGGAAGCCACATATATTCACATACAGGGCCTTGTTCTTTGCAGACAGAAGGAGCATATCCACACATTACACTTTTTTCAACTAAATAAAAGCTTCAGGTCTGCCATTCCCTGGTTCATTCTCCTTGGCAATACCTTGACCAATCAGAGGTAACCTGCCTGGTTTGCATTTGAAATAAAAGCTTGAAAGTTAACTGTTCTCTGCTGCATTTTCCATGGCAACAGCTCTACCAGTCAGAGTCCACTTGCTAACCAACCAGCACTCTCTTCTCATGCAGTATAAATTGTTGTTCCTTTTACTGTTTGTTTATCTTGCATGGCTGTCCTGATGAGTGCAAGATGTAAAGCTTTGACAGTATGTCTGTTTATTCAGCAAACTTATTTGTTGGGGATTGTAGTCTGCAGGCTAGTTCAGATTCTTCATTGAGCAGTGATGCCTCCGGGAATCTCCTGATAAACACATGGCTTCTCAGAGAGATACAAGTCACTAATAGAAATTATTGTTAGACATATTTTAAGTACTGAAAAGGGGATATTGGTTGTTGCCGGTAGAGCAAAATACATTCATAACAGGTCTTCAGCGCTTTCATGTAATGCTCGATCTTGGAAAAGAAAGTCGAGCACTGTGTAAGATAAATGAGATTGCTGATCCGCAAAGACCAAGTTGCTTACTACTGGCAAAGAGCAAGCTCACCCCCTCAGTACTTAAAACACAGAGAACAATGGTTTCCATTTGTGATAGATATAGGTAAGTTTTAATCATTTGCTTATGATATTTGGTATTTTTTTTCTTCACCATGTTACGATCCTTGGTGTCAGTCTTCAGTGGATAAACCTGATAGCTGATATGATTTACAAAAACATGTGAAGCAAAATATCACAGGTGCTGGAAATCTGAAATAAAAACCTGCTGGATTCAGCAGGTCAGGCAGCATTTGTGGAGAGACAGAGTTAATGACAGAATTTTTGCCCCCCCTCCCTCCCCCACCCCGACCCAAGGTCTGTAATGAATGTAGGAGAGCCCAAAAATACTGGCGCCCAGAATTTTCCAGTCAGCTTCCAATTTTCCAATGCGACAGGTAGCAGGTCCAAGGCCTAGAGATGGGCACCCAGTGGCAGGCCAAGGTGCCATTGCTCCTACATGGAGGGCCTGCTTGCCTCTGTGGAACGAACCAAAATCCACCCTGGAGAGGTGTTTCTCCCCACCCCACACCCCCACAGTGGTGGCCAGGTTGCTTTTTCTGTTTTTTATTTAAAGATCTTAAAAAGTGTTTGATTCAGCAGTTTCTTGTTGAAGTGCCCTCCAAATTACTTAACCTTGTTGCACAGCCAGATGCTTCTCTGGGTCTGGAAGGTCACAAATTGACCCTCCTGCTTTGAGATCCCGCCTACCATCCTTCATTGGACAGGGAACCTGCCTCCATGCCAATTATGAGCTCACCCTTGTGAAAATTTTAACTTTACAGGCAGTTTCCCAACAGAGGTGGGCTCAGGACGTTGAAACGGTCAAGACTCCTGTTTCTTGCCTCAATGGTGAAAATTCAGCCCAATGTTTCAGTCAATGGGGAGAAGTTTGATTGGTGCCCCTTCTTTTATTGTGCATTTCTAATTGTTGATGCTTGATTAATTATTTTCATATAACCTGTGTAGTTTTTATAGATTGCTTTTCTATCCATTGATTTACATATTCTCACCTCATGAGTTGTGATTAGATGCTCATTTACAATTATGAGATTTGAACCAAGCCACAAGGTATTTACACATATACAGAGATGAAGCCAAAAATGTGAAATGGACAGAATGTCACAGGGATATGAAGTGACGGACAAAATGTGTACTGGAAGCAAGCGTTTTATTTTGTTCTAGATAGATGGATGCAGAAGCTCCTTCAATCCAATTGAAAATACAGCATTACAATTCGTTTGCAAAGACGTGACAAAGAAATATCTATGTTATAGATGCCCCTGTTGTGTAGGCATTTTACATTCATGAAGTTTTAACTTAATAATACATAACTTTACTACTCAAACTTCACTTACAACTGGAAATATTATTTGGCAGTTATTCTACTTTTGTCTCCTGTGCAATAACTAGATATTTAATCTGTTCATTTGAATGAAGAGTAAACATAACCTCTTAACCTGCTTTTCTGAGAAGAAACTAATTGTAATTCTGGATTTGCGATAATTATTATCAGGTTTTGGTCCTTTATGCCAAAAGCTTCTGTTCCTCACTTTTAGTTTTCGGGAGGTAATTTATGTGTTTTGTGTTGCGATACTGTTGAACATTGACTTGATCAAGGTTGTTTGTTGTAACACACAATTGTAACAACATAGGTGCAGCCAAGTTTTCACTTTTCCTCATTATTTTTCCCCTGGGTTTCATATTTGAATGAAGCATTGAATTCAGTGGACTGATGGCCAGACTTGCCAACCTGCCACAGCTGAAAAACATGACAATAATTTGAAGGACTTTGAGATCCCATTGAAGTGACAATGTACATAATATCAAGTAGCACCATGTTTTTGACTCCCTGTAATTCTTGGCTGTTCTTCTGAGATGCTTCAGAAGCGGATAGGTCTCCCAGTGAATATGATGAGTTACATATAGATATGCACAGCAACAGAGTAAGGTCAGCCTTGGTATTATTGTCTTTTTAAAAAAATAAAACAACGGATCAATAAGTTAAATTAATAGAAGGGGTGTTCTGTTTTTTGAACAGAAATCAATTTTAAAAAAGGAAACTTAGCCAGTCAAATTAAAATATAATTTCCGGGGCTGGTGCCCATCGGCTGCGCAAGGCCTCAAGCGTACCAGTGGACGTCACATGCTTCACCTCCAGGGCCACCTAGCCTTGAATATAGTTGCGGAAGAGGGGCAGACAATCAGGTCAGACGACTCCCTTGACTGTCCTCTGCCTGGACCTGTTAATGGCCACCTTGCCAGGCCCAGGACTGGCTTACAAGTAGGCCCTCCTCCCTCCTCGCCCCCTTCCGCACCGGGTGACCAAAGGTCAGGAGCATGGCGCTGAAGTGCAACCAAAAATTGAGAAGCAGCCTCTTCAAATAACTAAATAGGGGCTGCAGTCTATGGCAATCTATATATACCTGGAACATGGACTCTTCTCAGCCACAGAAAACACATGTGGCCTGGCAGTCCATGAACCACCTTAACCTACGATTGCATGGCACTGCTGCATGTAACATTGTCCACACCAGGTCCCTAGTGAAAAAAAGGGAGGACTCCCATGTAGAGAGCCCTCCACTGGGCACCTCCCCCACCACTGGATGAGCCTTGGGATTATTTGCGTACTGGTATTGTTTAACTTGAATGAGCAAAAGTAATGATCATGATAATGTGGTGACAGTGATTTTTTGATTAACTTTGATCAGAATCAAACCAAAATTCTTACCAAGTCCAGTTTTCTGATCACTTGTTTAATCCGAGAAAGTACCAACTGTAGCTTCAACTCAAAATAAAAAGCAAGCTTCTAGTGATCCTCTCCTGAGCCAAGTTACTGATCTTTGCCCTGCCATTATGAAAAATTGCAGAATTGAAGGTCGTTGCTTCCCATATAGGAACAAAGAAGAAAATGGAAGCCTGAATCACCTAGGGTTGCTCTCTCACATCTTCCAGCGTTAACTCAAGTATTGGGAGAAGACCACTGACATGTCCTTTTAGCTCAAGAATGATGAAGGCAGACCTAAAAATAAAGAGTTGAACACTGATTTTTCTTGAGTCATGAACAAAATCTACTATCTATATTTAAAAACAATTCTTGTGTCGAGAAATGGTTTGTTATGCTGGTTCAAATTATGGATCTATTGCTTTAATACAGGAAACTTGAAATTAAGTGATTCCACTTTACAAGTTTAAGCATGTTTACAGTTTGACACAAATAAATAGAGTGCCTAATAAGATTAATTACATGTTATCATAAGTTAAAAAAATTTACAAATAGTACTTTGGATGATCACCAAAGTAATTAGATGTTAACAATGCTGTTTGTTATCCTCGCAGCCATTTAGGTATCCATACATAGTTTAGAAAAGCCATAGCCATTTAATGGGGCTTAAGTCACTAACAGTGTGCTCACACTACACATTTAACATTGGTTCAAGACGATTTTGTCTTCATACTTAAATTAACTTTGTGTGCTGTAAACTGAATGTCACTGACATAGTGGAACGTGTAGTGGAGGGAGATCAGACCCTGGCACAAAATTCTACACTTCAATAATCCTTCAGTAGGAAGTGAAATTTCTTTGTGTCCGTATTAAATTTGTAGTAGGAATACATTGTAAGAAGCTAATCTGCTGTGATACTGTCCACCCAGGTATATATAGTATCAGTAATATTGTGTTTATTTCAGATATTTCAAATAGCATGTCACGACAAAAAAAATACCAGCCTTGAAATGCTGACCTTGACTTGGCCCAGGGCAGTGAGCTGCAAGGTTATTCACTGTAAATAAATAAAGGACAGGTCATCCCTCCTTCTTAAGTTCTCTGGCCGCAGATAGGTTTGGCCCCTAGTGCCATGACCTCCACCATGGATAGGGCAATAAGTCAGGTTCTGAATCCACCCGAACCAAAATGGGGATTGAGCCCATTAGCACTAATCTGATCCAACCAACCTTCCAGCCAGCTGAGCCAATTGGCCCCCCCTTATAGAGTTTGAATTGCTGTAGAAACATGCACTTTTATAAGCGCATTGTAGCTTTGAGCTATGGATAGTGACAGTAGAGGGTCACGGTTTTTTCCATCACATGGCTGACTGCTTTTACTGTCATTGGCATATGTTGGAAGGATTTACAAGTTGATACTCAACCTGTTTGGCTGCATTGTGAACGCACCTTCCTTGGCCATATCAAGCCCTGGGGTGGGACTTGAACCCAGAGCTCTGGCTCAGAGGCAGGGATGCTGCCCGTTGCATCATAAGAACTCCAAAGGACAGATAAAGAGATCCAAAGGACACCTAGTTTATGATCTTTCATTTCAAACAGCTGGAGCTACATTAAGAAAAGTATGGAAGTATCCAGGTCACCACAGTGATGGAAGAGGAGAAGCTCAAATAATCGGGAAAGCCTGTGGCATGACTAAATTAAACTGACTGAATTAAAGTGTTAAGGGTTTTGCATGTAAAATTAAAGTGCATGGGATTGGGCTAATGTATTGAGATGGATAGAAAACTGGTTGGCAGACAGGAAACAAAGAGTAGGAATAAACGGGTCTTTTTCCGAATAGCAGGCAGTGACTAGTGGGGTAGCACAGGGATCAGTGCTGGGACCCCAGTTATTCACAATATAAATTAATGATTTAGATGAGGGAATTAAATGTAATATCTCCAAATTTGCAGATGACACAAAGCTGGGTGGGAGGGTGAGCTGTGAGGAGGGTGCAGAGATGCTTCATTGTGATTTTGACAAGCTGAGTGAGTGGGCAAGTGCATGGCAGATGCAGTACAATGTGGATAAATGTGAAGTTATCCATTTTGGTAGCAAAAACAGGAAGGCAGATTATTATCTGAATGGCTATAAATTGAGAGAGGGTAACGCGCAACGAGACCTGGGTGTCCTTGTACATCAGTCGCTGAAGGTAAGCATGCAGGTGCAGCAGGTGGTAAAGAAGGCAAATGGTATGTTGGCCTTCATAGCCAGAGGATTCGAGTACAGGAACAGGGATGTCTTGCTGCAATTGTACAGGGCCTTGGTGAGACCACACCTGGAATATTGTATGCAGTTTTGGTCTCCTTGTCTGAGGAAGGATATACTTGCTAAAGAGGGAGTGCAGCGAAGGTTTACCCGACTGATTCCTGGGATGGCGAGATTAACATATGAGGAGAAATTGAGTCGATTAGGATTATATTTGCTGGAGTTCAGAAGAATGAGGGGGGATCTCACAGAAACCTATAAAATTCCAACAGGACTAGACAGGGTAGATGCAGAAAGGATGTTCCCAATGGTGGGGGAGTCCAGAACCACGGGTCACAGTCTGAGGATATGGGGTAGACAATTTAGGACTGAGATGAGGAGAAATTTCTTCACCCAGAGAGTGGTGAGCCTGTGGAATTTGTTACCATAGAAAGTAGTTGAGACCAAAACATTGTATGTTTTCAAGAAGGAGTTAGATATAGCTCTTGGGGCGAAATGGATCAAAGGATGTGGGGAGAAAGCGGGAGCGGGCTGTTGAGTTGGATGATCAGCCATGATCATAATGAATGGCGGAGCAGCTTCGAAGGGCCGAATGGCCTACTCCTGCTCCTATTTTCTATGTTAATTAATACAAAAATATCCCAGTTATTTTTAATGAGTGAGCATTCACATTTTACTTAGGTCTCTTGCATCTCTAAAGGAGGTGCAGGAACAAAGGGACCTCGGTGTATACGTACATAAGTCATTGAAGATGGCAGGGCATGGAGGGAGTACAGGGGAGATTCACAAAACTGATTCCAGGGATAAACAACTGTATCCATGAGGATAGATTGGAGAGGTTGGGCCTGTTTTCCTTGGAGAAAAGAAGGCTGAGAGGAAACTTGATTGAGGTATTCAAGATCCTGAGGGGTATGGACAAGGTAAATAGTGAGAAACTGTACATCAAAAACTAGAGGGCACAGATTCAAAATAATGTGAAAAAGGAATAGAAGTGATGTGAGGAAAGATTTTTTTACCCAGAGGGTGGTTGGAGTCTGCAACAAACTTCCTGAAAGGGTTGTGGAGGCAGATTCGATTGGAGTATTCAGAAGGGAACTGGATTGCTGGCTGAAAAGAAAGAGTGTGCAAGGTTACAGGGATAAGGCAGGGAGCGGGATTCAGTAGAATGCTCTTTCAACAAGTCAGTGCAGACTCGTTGGGCTGAATGGCCTCCTCCTGCACTGTTAAGATTCTGTGATTCTGTTTCCAAGATTGTCTTGATACAAACCCATTTTCAACTACTAGTAGTATAATAAGCTAACCCATTGCACCATCCAGTTCTGTTCACTAATGCATCGTAAAAGAAACGATAATGTTTATTTTATTTGTCATTCATGACATTTATCATTACGACCAGAATTATAGGTAATTGTTTTCATTCAAATTAGTAAAGGACTGGAACATAAGATGAATAACAATATTACAAGGTATAGAAAATAAAAATCGCATTTTGCTTCAACCCACAGAGCATGTACAATTTGCCCTTTCTTGGAATATACCCTGTTCTCTCATCCTCCTGAAACTGCTGCCTCAGGACCACAGGTGTCTCCAAAGCTCAAACCCATGAATATCTAGTCAACTCAATCCTTGTATCTTATTAGCTAATTTTCCCTGTTTGAATTTTGTGCGCCTGGAGATTTGGAGACAACTGTTGTTCAGCTGCTGGTCAAATCAGAAAACCAAGCACTGTTAACATGACTTAGATGGAAATTATTGGAAATATGGATATTACCTTTAATCCCAAAGCTTCATGATTTGCGTTGATGTGGCTCGTGAGAGAGCTATGATACCCCTATCCTTGAGGTATCTGAAAACATGCCATTCACCCAGTATAATTGCTGGGTTCAGAATAATCAGAGGAATAAAATTAAAGTGTAAAATGATCAGGAAACATTCCCTGTAGATTAAATCCCAATATGGAACCTTCTGAACTTCTGCATTCTCAGCAAAGAACCCACACTCAAAAGGAGCACTGGTCAGAGATAGGGCTACAACATTCTCCAACAGATAGTTGCTATGAATATATCTTCCCCACTGAGATTATGGAATCACAGAATTATCCTTTCCACAAGACATCTACTGCTTCTGGATGCTATACTGCAGCCAGTACTTTAAAAGAGACTAAAGACCAAGAATTTGTTTTTGTTGAATGTTGTGATCAGTGGATTTTGTTGGGTAAAGGTACCAAGGGATATGATCAAGGGCGGGTAACTAGAGTTGAGATACTGATCAGACATGATCTAATTAAGTTACTGATCGGGCTTGAGGAACTAAATAGCCTACTCCTCTCCCTGTCGTCCTATTAGGATGGGAAACTGCATAGATTCACTTCCCCTGTTTCTATGTTGTTTGCTGTGGTGTTACTTAAGTTTGTCTTGGTTTTTGTGGATCCCAGTTTGTACACCCTATTTTAATCATTTTAATGAGAGTATTGTACATTATATGCATTTTCAGTGAGTAAAAGTGAGCTGTGTTTTGGATTACTCTTATTGGTGTTGCTGGGATTACTCTCTGTTTTGTGGTGTCTGTTTTTTGCAAGTGGTTTCTAAAGAGTGCCAATTTATATTGGATGAAACTGTACCAAAAAGCTCACAATTTTGTGGGATTACATTTCTGAAAAGATAAGTATTTCACTTTTCAAATGGCAACCCTTTGACAGAATTCTCTGGCTTGATGGACTTGTTTTAATCTGCTCAAAGAGAAAATCTTTTCAATGGCTCACTGTGCAAGGGAGTTGAGTTGTCATGACATTTATAGCTGGAGCCATATATAAGAACTAAGGGAATTGATGGACAGGAACACACCAGTTGCTCCATTGAGCCTATCCCATGCCGATATGACATAATTGAGCCATGCAACTCTCGTTGCTCTCCATCCACTTACAGTCGCCTGATCTACTGGGAGAGGCAAGAATGCAGAGGAAAACCTTTTTGCAATTCTGGCAAAAGAATCTAGGCAATTCTGCTCTGACCTTTGAAAGCCCTAAAGACAATTTCTAAGAGACTAGTGACCATGATCATCTGATACCTTATCTACATTCTGTACATTGTAATATCAACCACAATTTGCTCAACACATGTGGAACACACAGAGCAGAATCATCCCCTCCCATTTGCAGCGGATGCCATAGTGGGAAGGACTGGAAAATATCAGGAGATTGCAAAAATTGGTTTCACGTAATCATAAAACCAGTTTGCAGTCGTCCACTCCACCCATCAATGGCAGGGCACATTTCCCACCGCTGCACGTCGGGAACCTAATTTCAGTATTTTAACATCTTATTATAAGCCCTGCTCATGGAATCATCCCCCAAGTTGGATCAACAGTTGTACATAAGCAATGTGCACCTGGCGAGCTGCACTTTGCTCGGGACTTCGAAGTTTGTTTGCCTACCTTGCTTTGGGCAGCTTTCATGGTCATTAGCGCTATGCTTCGCATACAGCACCACATCACTTTTAGCGGGGTTCACAGGCAGGTTTGCATCTACCAGACCAGCCGTAAGGCGGGTGTGGCTTTACAAAGGCTGCAGCGGTAGGGCTTGCTTGGAGAAGGGGGAGAAGTGGTCTCAGGCAAGGGAAGAGGCTGCAGGGCGAGGGCTGTACTGGGGAAAGGGAGCATCCCAGGGTGTTTGTTGGGTCACATGTTGATCTGTGCAAGTGGCCTCGGGATGGTGAGGGCCACGAAGGCAGTCTCCACAGGAGATGAGGCAAGATGGAGATGAGGGTATGTGTGAGAGAGAGAATGTGATGTCTCTTCAGCTGGCAGTGAATGAGATGCCAGTGAATGTGTGATGGCCTTGTGAGTGTGAGAGTTTAGAGTGATGAGATGGTTTCCTTACTGGTGGCACGGATAAGATCATTCATCCTCTTTCTGTACTGGATGGCCAACCTCTTCTGTGCAGTGTTGGCACTGACCACCACTGCCACTGCCTCCCAAGCCGGTGTGGTGAAATTGCTGGACCTCCTGCGGCCAGGGTAGGAGTGGAGGATATTGTGACGGGCCTTCATAAGGCATTCTAGGGACAGGTCACTGAACTCTTCCTGACTTTCAGGACCATGTCTTCACTGGAGCGGTCCTGGGCTACAAGCATTGTGAACTGTGTGCATGGCTGCAATTTAAATATAGCACCCGGAGTGAGGAAATGATGAGGTAACGGCATGACGTGCGATTTAGAAGCCGCCCGCCTGAGACGTGTTTCCTGTGGCTACGTAATTAATGAGGCGGGAAGTGTATAATACGCCGCTAAAACCTGGCACTGTGGCGCACAGTAAAATTGCACTCGTTGCACAAACTGAGAACTTGTTCCAAAGGCCAAAGATCCTCTGTAATAAAGAACATCCCGATGTCTAACCATGCTGTATATCTGTGTAGATTGTACACATGTCCCCTTGTTCTCCTTAATCTATATGAATTGAACAGAGTTTAGTCCTTTCATTATTTAAAGACCTTGATCAAATCTCCCCAAAATCTATACTTTTCTGTTGTAGGAAGACCCATCCATGTCAATAGTGCAAATTAAAGGATTTTAAACAATGTATCAATTTAGTAAGGGTTGAATGAACTTTTGTCTGAATTGTTGAACCTTAAACTGCACACTTATTCTAGATGAGGCAAAGTCAAGGTCTGTGCAAGGACAATATGATTTTTCTCTCTCCTGGATTATCCTGACTTTGCATTCAGATACTCTAATTGCTTCATGGCACTGATCATTCATCTATAGAGATTCATGCACTGTAACACTTATCCCCACTCAACATGCAGTACATGTTTGGTGTTAGCTGTACCCACATACATAACATTGTCTTTTTCTCTATGAAATGACATCCACCAGTTACAGGCCCATTCCCCCATTGCATCTAGTTCTGATTGCATCTTTTACTTAAGAGCCTAACACTCATACAAGTCTTTATATGATCCATGATATTATGGTTCGCATCCCTCACTGGTCCCTCCTTCTCCACCACAACTTCACCCAAATAAAGATCTTGAGGAACAAAGATCTGAACACTGATAGCCACAAGACCTTACTGTTAACGAGGCCCCATGCATAACTGCTACCATTAATAACTATTTACTAATGAGAATGTAACCAATTCTGTATCGTGCTCAAGAAATGCCTGCCAAATACCAGGATTCATCATAGCTTACTGTGTGGTACCTTTCCTAAACCATCTCTAAAACAAGGCTTAGAACTAAGGGTTAGCTTCAAATGTGCAATATCCCTTTAATGGGTATTTACTGTCAGCTCATTTCATTGATTTTTCGCCTTACAATCCCCCGCTGATCTCCATGCACTAGGAGAATGTCATTTTTATCAAGATCGTTGTGATCGTTACTACAGGGATTTTTTTCAGCATTTTTTTTTCCTTTTTCATCAAGGCAAGTCACCCTCATGAAATGAGAAGAATCAGATTGAAAATATAAAGTAACAGTGCTTCCAGCACATGAAGTAATCGTCAGAAAGTCTTAATAAAACTGACAGCCTTCCTGATTGGGAGTTTTTTTCCACGTACCTGCTAATCTGGTTCCGTATAACATAGAACCATAGAAAAATTGCAGCACAGAAGGAGGCCATTTGGCCCATCTTGTCCATGCCAGCCCGAGGACACCCAGGTGCCCTTTCTAATCCCACCTTCCAGCACCTGGCCCATAGCCCTGCAGCTTACAGCACTTAAGGTGCAGATCCAGATACTTTTTAAAAGAGTTTAGAGTTTCTGCTTCGACCACCAACTTGGGCAGCGAATTCCAGATACCCATTACCCTCTGCATAAAAAAGTTCTTCCTCATGTCCCCCCTACACCTTCTGCCACTTAGCTTGAATCTATGTCTCCTAGTTCTAGAATTCTTCACCAAGGGTAACAATTTTATCCTGTCCACTCTATCTATTCCCCTCATAATTTTGTACACCTCAATCAAGTAACCTCTCAGCCTTCTTTTTCTAAGGAAAATAACCCCACCCTATCCAATCTCTCCTCGAGCTACACTTTTCTAACCCTGGCAACATTCTTGTAGACCTCCTCTGCACTCCCTCCAGAGCTGTTACATCCTTCCTGTAATGTGGTGACCAAAACTGCACACAATAGTGTTTTATACAATTCCAACATTATATCCTTACTTTTATATTCTGTAGCTCTGCCAATGAAGGAGAGCATTCCATGTACCTTCTTTACAACCTTGTCTACTTGAACTGCTGCCTTCAGGGACCTGTGTACTTCTACGCCAAGATCTCTCACTTCATCTACCCCTCTTAGTATATTCCCATTTATTGTGTAATCCCTGTAACTGTTTGACCTCCCTAAATGTATGACCTCACACTTCTCCCTGTTAAAATCCACCTGCCACTTCACCGCCCACTCCACCAACCCATCTATATCATTTTGGAAATTATGGCTATCCTCTACACTATCCACTACTTGGCCAATCTTTCTGTCACCTGCAAATTTCCCAATCATGCCCCCCCCCATGTTCACATCTAAATCGTTTAGATATATATATATATATATATATATATAACATAAACAGCAAGGGTCCCAACACTGAGCCCTGTGGAACACCGCTTGAGACAACTTTCCATTCGCAAGGGCATCCATCGACCATTACCCTTTGTTTCCTGTTACAAAGCCAACCTTTTATCCAGTTTGCCACATTACCCTGAATCCCATGGGCTTTTACTTTCCTGACCAAACTGCCATGTGGGACCTTGTCAAATGCTTTGCTAAAATCCATGTACACAACATCCACTGCACTACCTCCATCAACCCTTCTTGTCACTTCCTCAAAGAATTCAATCAAATTTGTGAGGCAAGACCTTCCTTTAACAAATCCATGCTGACCATCCCTGACTAGTCCATGCCTTTCCACATGTCAGTTAATCCTATCTCTCAGGATTGATTCCACTAATTTGCTCACCACAGATGTAAGACTAACTGGCCTATAATTGTTTGGCATTTCCTTTGATCCCTTTTTAAACAATGGAAGTACGTTTGCATTTCTCCAGTCCTCCGGCACCTCCCTTGTATCTAGTGAAGATTGAAAAATCATCCTCAGAGCATCTGCTATCTCCTCCCTGACTTCCTTCAGCAGCCTCGGAAACAATTCATCTGGCCCTGGTAACTTATCAACTTTCAAAGATTTCAACCTTTCGAGTACTTCCTCTCTCTTTATGACTATCCCGTCCAATATCTCACAGTGTTCCTCCTGGACTACTATATCTATATCCTCCCTTTCCTTTGTAAACACGGAGACAAAATATTCATTCAAAACTCTTCCCACAGCCTCTGCATCTACACACAAGTTTCCATATTCATCTCTGATAGGTCCCACTTTTCCCTTAACTAACCTTTTAGCATTAATGTATTGGTAAAACATCTTTGGGTTATCTTTAACTTTACTTGCTAATCTTTTTTCATGCCCTCTCTTTGATTTCCTTATTTCCCTTTTTACTTCGTCCCTGCACTTCCTATATTCGTCTAGGCTATCTGCAGTACTTAGTTCTTTGTGCCTATTGTACGCTTTCTTTTTCTGTTGATCTTCCCCTGTGTTCCTCTAGACAACCAGGGGGATCTAGATTTGGCAGTACCACTCTTATTTTTGTAGGGGACATATCTACTTTGTACAATTGGATCTTGCTTTTTAGTGTTTCCCACTGTTTTTCCATTGTTTTATCCTCCAGCAGTGCTGTCCAGTCCACCTCAGCCAATTCCCTTCTCATTTCTGCAAAATTTGCCTTCCCCCAGTTCAAGACTTTTACTCCTGTCTTAGCTCTGTCCCTTTCCATGGTAATGCTAAATCTAACTGAACTGTGTCCCCGATATGGTCGCCAACTGTCACTTCACCCACTTGCCCTTCTTCGTTCCCCAAGACTAGGTCTAGAATTTCATCTCCTCTCATTGGGTTTGTCACTAATTGGTTGAAAATATTTTCCTGAACACACTGCATGAATTTTTCTCCCTCAGTGCCCCTTATATTGTTTGAATCCCAGTTGATATTAGGATAGTTGAAGTCTCTTACTATTATTGCCCTGTTGTTCTTACAAACAGAAATTTGCCTACATATTTGTTCTTCTGTCTCCCTTTCACTATTTATGGGTCTAAGCTCAATCTATAAAGCCTTGTTTATTGACCCATTTAGTATTTCATCCCTTCTCACAACTGGAATTGATTCTTTAACCATTAGTGCTACCCTCCCTCCTTTTTTATCTCCTACTCTATCATGTCTGAAGACTCTATAACCAGGGATATTAAGCTGTCAGTTTTGGCCCTCCTTTAGCCAGGTCTCTGTTATAGCAATGACATCCTGCTTCCATGTGTCTACCTGTGCCCTCAACTCATCTACCTTGTTTGTAATACTCCTTGCATTGAAGTATAAACAGTTTAACCTCGTCAATTTCCCTTGCTGGACACTTTGTAAACTTTGCTTCTCCTGTAACTCCATGTCTATCACAACGTCCCTAACTAATGTTCTACTTCCATTTTTCTGATCTGAACTTGACCTATCTGATCCTACTCCTGGGATCCCATCACCCTGCCACACTACTTTAAATACTCCCCAACAGAATTAGCAAAAGCTCCCGCAAAGGCACTGGTCTCAGCTCTGCCTGGGTGTAACCCGTCCTATTTGTACAGGTCCCACCTTCCCCAGAACCGGTCCCAGTGAATCCCTCCTGGCTACACCATCTCTTCAGCCACGTGTTCATATGGTCTATCTTCTTTTTCCTGGACTCGCTAACATGTGGAACTGGGAGTAATCCTGAGATGTCATTTGAGGTCCTGCATTTTAATTTATCTAACTTCCTGTACTGAGCTTGCAGGTCCTTAACCCTTAGTTTACCAAATGTCATTGGTACCAATATGTACCACGACTACTGGTTGTTTACCTTCCCTCTCCAGAATGTCCTGCAGCCACTCCGTGACATCCTGGACCCTGGCACCAGGGAGGCAACATACCATCCTTGATTCACGTTTGTGGCCACAGAAGCGTCTGTCTGTGCCCCTAACTATTGAATCCCCTATCACTATAGCCCTGTCACTTGTTTTCCTCCCGCCCCTCTGAGCAGCAGAGTCACCTATGGTGCCGTGAACTTGGCTGTTGCTGCTTTCCCTTGAGAGGCCATCCCCCCCAAAAGTATACAAAGCAGTATGTCTGTTAGAGAGGGGGATGACGACAGTGGACTCCTGCACTACCTTCCTGAGTCTTTTACTGTTCCTGATGGTCACCCATTCCCTTTCTGCCTGTGTAATCTTCACCTGCGGTGTGTCCACCTCGCTAAATGTGCTATCTACGACTTGCTCAGCATCGTGGATGCTCCAGAATGAGTCTACCTGCAGCTCCAGCTCTGAAATCCAGTTAGCTAGAAGCTGCATTTGGGCAGACCCTCCGCACACATAGTCACTAGGGACACTGGAAGCGTGCCTCATTTCCCACATCCTGCAGGAGGAGCATATCACGGGCCTGAGTTCTCCTGCCATGACGTACCTCTCGATTAAGCTCGTTACTCCCTTAAAAATACACTAGCTCGGGGCCTTATTTATGTTAGCTAGGAACCTTGTTTCTTAACTAATTAGACTTGTGCAGTACTACTCTATACTTTTTTTTTAGCTCCTACCTCAGTATTAAGCAATGAATTCACCAGGATTTACACACCAATCAGCTGCTTTTTAAAAAAATCCACTTTCAGAAGAGTGGCCCTCACAGGTCTGGTGCACTCCTGAAGGTACTGCCTCTCCCTCTTTTTTTTTTGGTTTGAGGAGGAGGGAGGGATGGAAACACTACAGCAATATAATGTTTGGGACTATTCTGTTCTTTGGCAGCGGGTCCTCCTCGATCCCCTTCTGAGTTGTGGTGACTGCTTCTGGTATTCTGTTCTTTGGCAGTGGGTCCTCCTCGATCCCCTTCTGAGTTGCGGTGACTGCTTCTGGTATCCTGTTCTTTGGCAGTGGGTCCTCCTTGATCCCCTTCTGAGTTGCAGTGACAGCGCTGACTTCTCCCAGAATGCTTCTCAGTCACTTCTCACTACTGCCATCTGTTGTATCCTCAGGATTTCGCCAATATGCTCATGTTTCATATTTAAAATGTTAAAACTGTATTAACTTGGGCTTTATTTTCCTAGCTCCTACTAATTGTAGACTTGTTTCTTTTCTTATAAATTCCTTTGCTTAATGATGTGCTATACGTTCAAGACTACACAGGCAAATTGCATCCAGTATCAAAATGACATTTGAATGACTTAAGGTACAATCAAACACAGAAGAGCTCAAACACTCATTGGTAATAAAGCCTTTTGGTGATAAGTTTAAACCTCCGGCATCCAAGCCACATTCTGTGGGCCATTCAGCCGCAGTCAGTGAAACCCAGGCTGCTCAGTCCTATTCTCATTTACTTTTCTCAGTTTGTCTTGTTCGAATTTCATGTAAGCTTCACGCTGTTGCCTGATTGCTACAAAGATCCTAAATCACAACAGAAAGCCTGTGATCAATGTAAATGAATCGTGCCATTAGTTTAACTTTATGGCCTGAATTTTTCAGGTGGTGGGTGGGCTCAGCGGGAGCGGGCAGGGGCGGTTGCCGATCGCCGCCCGTGGCGCCATTTAAGGCCCACCCAGCATATGGCGTGAGCTGTAGTACTCAGCGCTACTTTTGTGGGTGGGGGAAGGAGAGAGAGTTGGGGCCAGCGTGCATGAAAGAGCGCTTCAATCTCCTTGAGGCACGGAGTTTTCAAATAAGTAAATAAATGGCTCTAAAATTTATTTAAACATGTCCCCTCATGTGACTGTGCCGCATGAGAGGGGACATATTTTTATATTTCATAAGAGTTTAAAATTTAATTAATAAACGCTTTAGGAAACCTCATCCCGCTCATGGATGAGGTTTCCTAAAAAGCGTGAAGGCCACTTGGCCTTTTCACCTGTCTGCCAATGTTAACATCAACAATGACCTTAATGACTTCCTTAATGGCCTTAATAGGCTTTTTAAATCTGTTTAGCACGATGACATTGGGACATGCCCGATGTCATCACATGTCATTTTACACATCGACATGTTGGGCCCGCCGCCGCACGCCAACTGAAAATTCCTGCCCTATATTATGGTTGCTAAAGCAGTGCTTCTCAATCTGTGTTTCAAAATGATTCCATTTTAACACTTGTAAATTAATGTGGCCCCAGGGACCAACAAAAACAAAACAACAATCAAGCAGCACAGTAACACTGAGCATACAATTATTAAAGCTCACATTTTATAGATCAACCTATAATGCATCATGTAAATATGAAAATATGTGTTTTTTAATGATGTTATTATTTTAAGTGCTCACCATCTTGACAGCTCCAGCTCATGGACCTTTGCCAGGAAGTAGTAGAGTGCAGGTTCAGGGTCTTGAGTGGCTGATATTGGTGCCCAGGTCATTCTGTGAGGGTGATGGGTTGTGCTTATACAGGCCGCAGCTCAGCAGTGCAGGTATCACCACCGAGTCCATGGATGGGGCTGGGGTTCAGGACTCAGTGAAGCAGCCAGAGGCAAGGCCTGCTCTTGCCACCACTAGGATTTTATCCATGATGGTAGTTGACACGGCCAAGTATCCAGGCTGTCAGGTAAAACCTGGTGGCCATATTGCCAGGTTGAGGGGTGTGGGTACATGTGGCTCCTGTTCAAGCACTCTGTGACCAACGGAATCTCCTCCGAATGTAGTCATCCCCGCCCTCACCTTTCCTGACAAGCACAACACCCCAATTCCCTCTCTGGGGTCTAACAGCCTGGTGCTACTGAAACCCCAGGCTTACCTCATGGCATCACTTCTTCAGGGCCACCGCTCCCAGTGGTACTGCTGGGGCTATGAGCTTCCAGCCATTTAATTGGTCGGTAGCTCTCCAAGGTGAGACTTCCTCCCCGATTGGGGGAGGAGTGTGGGGGGGTGGGGGCAATGGCGGAAGTCCTGCCTTGAGCCAGTTAACGGCCCCACAGCTGCAAAATAGCTGTGGGGTGACTCAACCAAGTGGAGGAGGTGGTTCTCCCAGGCTTATCATCTGGGGGCGCTGGTGGGGAAGCAGTGAGGCCACTGCCTCCGCGTAAAATTCCAGCAAAAGAATGAACTTGCATTTATGTTGTATCTTTCATCTTCTCGGGATATCCCAATTAATTACTATTAAAGTATAGTCACTGTTGGTTTATAGACAAACACAACAGTCAATCCACACGCAGCAAGGCCTCGTCCTCAGCAGATGAATGGCCACTTTATCTTTTTTGGTGGTAATGGATGATGGATTGGTGTTGGCCAGAACATCGGGGTGACTCAGCGTTTGTGCTATCTTTAACAGCAGACGATGTAACTAAGCAGCTAATGGGCCATAACTTCCAACTAGCATCGGAAAGTGCTGGCCCGCAGGAATTAGATGAAATAAATGCAATGCGGTGGGGGATTGGAGCTCAGGGGTGGGGGTTGGGAATGTCCGGGGGTTTTGGGGGGCGTTGGGTGATGTCCCGTGGGGGTCAGTCTGGGTCTTTACAATAGGTACCCAGAAGTTAGAAGAGGTTTTAAATCTTCTAACTTTTTCTGAGTAACAATTGGTGTAACCCTGTAGGGACCATCCAGAATTTTCGATTTAAACCACATTGTTGGATGTATCCCAGCGCAGCGCAATCATTCAGAGGAAGTGTAGACTTGGCAATTTCCATTCAAACCCTTACCTGAGGACTTCTGGGAAGGATTCCTCAGCGCATCTTTGGGGTATCCTCTAAATCCAACACTGGAGAGCTTGGAAGTTATGGCCCATCGTCTTCTGTAATGTAGTACTCCCTCAGAACTCCACTGAAGTGTCAGCTTAGACTACATGCTCAAGTCCTGAAGCAGGCTTTAAACTTACAATTTTCTGACTCAGAGGTGAAAGTGCTTCCAATTGAGTCAAGTTGACAGATCGGGCATGATTTTCTCAACTTAGGCCCTATAGAAAGGGTGGGAGCATTACCAGGCCAGGGACCCATTGACCTCACTGGGAAACTTTGCTGAGGCTCTTTAACTGAGCCAGGGCATTAGCACCCTATAATAAAAACAAAAATACCTGGAAAAACTCAGCAGGTCTGACAGCATCTGCGGAGAGGGATACAGTTGACGTTTCGAGTCTGTATGACCCTTCATCAGAACTAAGACATACAGAAATGAGATGAAATATAAGCTGGTAGAGGGGGGTGGGTGGGACAGGTAGAGCTCGATAGGGAGCCAGTGATAAGTGGAGGCCAAGAAGAGACTGCCAAAGATGTCATAGACAAAAGGACAAAGGGGTGTTGACAGTGGTGATATTATCTAAAGGATGTGCTAATGGGGACATTAAGGGTAGCAAACAGGACGAGCAAGTGGCAGATGGCCCTAGTGGGGGTGGGGTAGGGGGAAGGGATCGAAATGGGCTAAAAGGTGGAGATGAAACAATAGATCGAAATAAATTTAAAAATAGGAGAAAAAATAAAAATATATTTGTAAAAAAATTATAAATTATTGGAAAAAGGGGGATCGGAAAGGGGGTGGGGATAGAGAAGAGAGCTCATGATCTGAAATTGTTGAACTCAATATTAAGTCCGGAAGGCTGTAAAGTGCCTAATTGGAAGATGAGGTGCTATTCCTCCAGTTTGTGTTGAGCTTCACTGGAACATTGCAGCAGGCCAAGGACAGGCATGTGGGCATGAGAACAGGGTGGTTGAAATGGTAAGCGACAGGGAGGTCTGGGTCATACTTGTGGACAGACCGAAGGTGTTCCGCAAAGCGGTCACCCAGTCTGCATTTGGTCTCTCCAATGTAGAGGAGACTGTATTGGGAGCAGCGAATGCAGTAGACTAAATTGAGGGAAGTGCAAGTGAAGTGCTGCTTCACTTGAAAGAGTGTTTGGGTCCTTGGACGGTGAAGGGGGGGGCAGTAAAGGAGCAGGTGTTGCACATTCTGTGGTTGCTTGGGAAGGTGCCGTGGGAGGGGGTTGAGGCGTAGGGGGTGATGGAGGAGTGGACCAGGGTGTCCCAAAGGGAACGATCCCTGCGGGAAGCTGCCTGGGGGAGTGAAGGGAAGATGTGTTTGGTGGTGGCATCATGCTGGAGTTGGCGGAAATGGCAGAGGATGATCCTTTGAATGCGGAGGCTGGTGGGGTGATAAGTGAGGACAATGGGGACCCTATCATGTTTCTGGGAGAGAGAGGAAGGTGTGAGGGTAGATGCGCGGGAGATGGGCCGGACACGGTTGAGGGCTCTGTTAATCACCGTGGGTAGAAAACCTCGGTCAAGGAAGAAGGAAGACACGTCAGAGGAACTGTTTTGAAAAGCGGCATCATCAGGACAGATGTGACGGAGTCGAAGGAACTGAGAGAATGGGATGGAGCCCTTACAGGAAGTGGAGTGTGAGGAGCTGTAGTCGAAGTAGCTGTGGGAGTCGGTAGGCTTGTTATGAATATTGGTGGACAGTCTGTCACCAGAAATTGAGACTGATAGGTCAAGGAAGGGAAGGGAAGTGTCAGTGATGGACCATGTGAAAATGATGGAGGGGTGGAAATTCGAAGCAACTTAATAAATTTTTCCAGATCCAGATGAGAACATGAAGCGGCACCGAAGCAAGAAAGAGTTGTGGGAGGGGGCCTGAGTAGGGGTGGAACAAGGAATGTTCCACATAGCCCTTAAAGAGACAGGCATAACTGGGGCCCATGCGGTTACCTGTAGCCACAACTTTTATTTGGAGGAAGTAAGTTGAGATTAAGGAGAAATTGTTCAGTGAGAGAACAAGTTCAGCCAGGCGGAGGAGAGTGGTGGTGGATGGGGATTGTTCAGGCGTTTGTTCGAGGACCCTATCTCTGGGTTCCCCAGCCAAGGGTGAGTGGGCGGAATCACACACCGATTCTGTCAAAGAAAGGATTTCCAATTAAAGAGACCCTGACACGGGTTGGAATGACTCAGCTGGATATGGATTTTTGAGGCTGCAACAACCACAGGAATGGAGAGGAGACCTGGGAAGGCTGCGGCTGAGTCTCTCATTCTTACCTGGAGGTGCTGCTGTGGGATCTGAGGTACTGCAGTGAGGTTAGCTTTCCCGTGAAGTGGAGGAAGAGGACAACCTCTCCAACCAGACAGCCATGGATGGAAGTGATTGAGGAAGACAGCAGCAGACCCCTGGTCCCACCAATGTGGAATAGTGCACCAGGAAGATCCAGGACCACAGGAGTGTGTGAAAGTTGAGTGGCATGATACTTTCAAGTGACAAGCCTCACACTTGGCTTTCCAGCATTCTCCTGCACAGCTCAGAAAAATGCACCTAGCAGCTCCACTCATTCTCCCTCTGCAGGCACTTCTCATCCCCATCTGAACAGCCAACGCTCATACTCATGCTCATCCTAATGCCCTCTCACGCCCATGCCGCACAGTCAGCCTCCACAAAAGTTCCTTCCCTCCTCTCCACACAAAGCATTTCCAACATTCAAAACCCCTGCTTTCTCTTTTTGCAGGAAAAGAGAACAAACAGAATTCAGGCTGTCAGAGACTTGAGGTTGCCTCCAGTGATAGCCATTTTGATGGCCATTGGCAATATGAGCCCCTCTGGTCCACTTGGAAGGACATCTTGTTCCACAAAGCTGCAGATGTCAGCAACAATTTGCCCAAGAAACCTCAGAGTCCTGAGACTTTGGTGCTCAGACATATTGAGGTAGCTGACCCTCTGCCTACAGACTCAGTGTAGAGGATCATGCCGCCTGGAACTGGATCTCTGTGGCCATCCCCTGTGGCCTGCATAGTGCCATGTGGCTGAGGAGAAGCCAGCTGGCCCTGGATTTGGTCCTGATGCTGGTAGTGCTGTTAGTGTTGGAGTGGCTGCTCCTCTTGGGCTTCATCTGATGTGCAAGGTGGAGCTGAATAAGCTGTCCAAGAAGTTGTCAATCACCTTTCAAGCACTGAAAATATTCTCTGAGAAGGAGTGCTGTGAGCAACATGCCTCTCACCTGATCATGGCTGGAGCTCTTCAGTTTCACTGATCAAAGGCTTCCTAGCCTGTCAGTTTCATTGAAGCAGCTCTCCCTGTTGTGCTCTCACCTCAGTGATCCTGGCGAGTTTCACACATCTTGTGAAATAGGTCCGCTGCCTGTTAAATCCAGAATCTTTGGTTAAAACAGAACTTAAAGACCTAGCTCAGTATTTAACTGAGTTGGCCAACAGCTGCAGGGGTGCTCCTCAGTTGCCTTTAAACCTGCCCAAGTGAAAACTGAAAGAGGACGGATTGATGTTGGGATACCGATTTGATGTCACTTTTAGGGGATTTAACTCCCAGTATGCACCCATACCTACCTCCCTTTGCCTGGGAAAATTCTACCTCTAATTAATATATTTGAGATAATTTTGCATGGAATGAAAAAATAATGTATTAAGTGAAAGGACGAGTAAAGCAGCGGTGACCAGCACTGAAAGACTACACTAAGATGAGTGTATTTATTGTATACTTAGGGTGAAAAGCAACTGCTCCAACATTTGATCGAGTGAATAAATCACAGACTCCAAACATAGGCATTGTACTTAAACCTATCATTATGTCTGAGCTTGGAGCGCCCAGTTACTTATGTGAACAGAAAAAAATCTGCTAGAAATCTGACCTTTTACTTGGTGTTTTCAAAAGTCTGCCTGACAAGAATGCCCTTATATGATGTGTTTGAAGTGGCTATAAAACTGCAGAGTGGGTTGAGTACGATTCAAATAAAGTAAGAGATGCCAAAGAAAAAAAAACGAGCTTCTCAAAACAATATTTTTAATTTGTTATCTATCCTTTAACATTTTGAATTTCAGAAGAAAATAAGCATTCCCCTGCCTCTCCTGAAGGTTTTGGCTCTTGTCAGGTGTTTGTTGGCTGGATATCCTGCAGTACTGAAACTAGATGAACACTTTTCACAAGTGAAGCATGCCAGGTTGCTATTCTCCCAGTACAGTCTGATCTTGTACCCATATAACTTTAATTAAATAAATAGACTCAAGAATGGAAAACCTGGTCAATTTTGTTTTATCCGACCCAGGGTGTGACTGTTGTAGCTCTACTGCTGGTCAGTTGAGATTAGACAACTAACACAGCCTGAGCATAGACTCTGAAACCCTCCGTTTATTGCTTAGTTGCTGACTGGTTAAATTTGCAGAGCAATTGGAGATGTTCAAACAAAATATTTATAAATGTTGGTCAGTTGCGGCTTCCTCTTGAGAGTGAATCTCATTATCGCATTCAGCAGCTTTATATTTTCGGTTGGGTTGTTTGATGGTAGGGAGAGGCAGGAGAGATTTCCTCTCTACTTAACTGTGTAACAAAAATATGAAGATTTATTTTATAAAGAAAAGACTTAAAAACAAATCTTTCTCATGTTGTGTCAGTGGAGAATTCCACTGCAGGTAATAACTGACACAGGCCAATCTAACCTACAAAGACATGCCTCCATTAACCAGATATAGATGGACATTGAAAGTAGCAGGCAGCTACAGTGTGAACAGGTATAGTAACTTAAATGAATTGAGAAATTGAGTGTCTATTGTCTGTTCATATCACTGGAAATCTAGAATAGAGCTTCCTAACTGATGCTTTACTAAATTTGAATCCAGCTTTGCCTCTCCAGGAGGAACAAATTTTTGCGAGACTCCCATCAAAGGCCATTAAAGCTCATATAACTTAACACCTTTCAAAGAAATCAAGGTATATTTCTATTTAAGACTAGGATTGAAAGTCATATAATGGTGAGGAAAAATATTGATTATCAAATTCTATATGGGACATGACGGTTGACCCATAGTTGAATCATCCATAGAATGCAAATTATCAGAGAGGAATAACATGGGCCAGAATTTTTGGGTCTGCGTGCGGAAGCAGGGCCCACTCGCCGACACATAAAGTAACGTGCGGTGATGTCGGGTGTGCGTCCTGACATCAGCGTGCATCATTCAGATCTTCAGTTTGGCGGGCACGCATCTGAGTTGGCTGCGTGCCCGCTGAACTGTCAAAGGCCTATTAAGGCCATTTAAATATCAATTAAAGGAATTAATGGAGCTGCCCGTCCAATCTTAAGGTTGGCGGGCAGGCGAAGAGCCCATTTTATTTTTCATGATCCTCATCCACGGGCGGGATGAGGTTTCATGAAGTTTTTATAAGTTAAATGAAAATTTTTATTAAAGTCCATTGACATGTCCCAGCTCATGTGACACTGTCACATGAGGGAACATGTATTAAAATTTTTTTTTCTTTATTAAAATTTTTGAAAATAAAACTAATCTCCATCAGGGAGATTTCTGTACTCTTTCGCACGGATGCATGAAAGAGCGCAGGCCCCAACTCTCCCTCCATCCCCCGCCCGCACAGGGAGCACTCAGCGCTTCCGGGTGCACTTCATGCTGGGTGGGCCTTAATTGGCCCACCCAGGTAAAATGGCAATGCCCAGCCAATCGCGGGTGGTGATCGGCTGCGCACCCGCTCCCGTTCGATCCTCTTGACAGGGAGAAAATTCTCCCCATGGGGTTAGAAGTGAACAAGTCTTGTGAACACTGAAATTACGTATTCTTGAACAAATTGATGTGTCTGAAATGTCTCTCTGCTATTTTAGCGGAAGCACAATTTAAACTTTAGTGGGTTAATATCATATGTCCAGCTTATAGATTTTGTAAGCCAACCTTTTGCTCTCCACTCTAAACATTTAAATGCCTAGGAATCACTGTGCTATTTTAAAATACAATTACCACTTTAAATCAGGGTGAAATAGTATATCTAAAATACACATCAATGATGAGCTTTCCTGGTACTTCATAAAATTGGTAATCTTGAAAACTGAGTGACTAACATAACCTTAATGTCTTAGCCTTTGTGTTTGTATCATGTGACTCATCCAACCATACTAAGTTTCCTGACTTTAAGACTTGCCTTTGATAAATGACATTAAAATCGATTAAATCAAAAATACCAATGTAATACATTGGTCAGAATGTGATGTAACCAACGAAACCTATAATCAATCAACTGTTCAATTAAAAATGTGAATCATATTTAAATGAGTGAGAACTACTGTACAATCTATTATGACCTAATTTGTTCCTAAAAATAAAGTCCTTGTGAATTTTTAACAGTTATCGCCCGCATTTTACCCTCTCCATTTTATCCTTTCCTTGCAACTTCTTTTTATGTTCTTTGCTCACTTACTTTCCTTTAATCAATTTCCTCTTTCTCTTCTTAGGGTTGAATTTTATGCTGATTGGGCGGCCGCGCGGGCGTGAAATCGCATGAGATGACATCGGGCAAGCGTCCCAACGTTATCCCGCGCTTGCGTGATATTTCGGTCAGTGGGCACGTGCAAAGGTCAGAAGCATGCCCACCGACAAGTAAGAGGGCAATTAAGCCCATTACTGGCGCAATTGTCTGTCATTTTACGTAGCCCATCCAACCTTATGATTGGCGGACGGGCGAATTGGCCAGACGGGCTTAACATTTTTCATGAAAGCTCATCCAAAGACTCTTCGTTATTAAATAAAATAACAATATAAATCTATGGACAGCATTTTTATAACCCATGGCCTCAATTTTCCTGTTGGTGATTTGGGGGCGGGACCCGCTCGTCGACAGGAAAATGATGCGGGCTGATGTCGGGAGGAACCCCCGATGTCATCCCGGTCCCTTTAAATTTTTAGGCCAATTGAGGCCATTGGCAGAGTAATTAAGATAATTAAAGGCCTGTTCGTCTAACCTTAAGGCTGGCGGGCAGGCCAGGAGCCCCAGCGGGCTTCTGATAATACATGAAACCTCATCCACTGGCAGGATGAGGTTTCATGTCCATTTTAAAAACTTTAATACATTTTATGTGATATTTATTAACATATCCTATCTCGTGTGACATTGTCACATGAGGGGGACATGTTAATAATTCTTTAATTTTTCTACTTTTAAAGTTTTTTGGAATGTCAGTAATCTCCCTGAGACAGTACTTAATCTCAGGGAGCAGTGCGTTCTTTCGAGTCCATGCGCAAAAGAGTGCACTTTGACAGCTGGGGATTCCCTCTCCTCCCTGGACAGCAAGTGCTTAGCACTTCTTTTTGGGGATGCCACTGGGCGGGCCTTAATTGGCCTGCCCACTCAAAATGGCGGCGGGCCTCGTTTCAGTGGCGGGGTTCAGCTGTCCGCCTGCCACCGAACCGGCGGGGCCCGCGCGCCCACCAAGGGCAAATTTCTGCCCTATATGTTCAGGTGCCTGATTGTGATGCTTGGACGATCTTTTCTGATTTTAAAAACTTTGTTTCCTGCGTTTCGGGTCTACAGCTCTCTGAGGCAGCTCTCTGCCTTCAGGGAGCTTTCTGTCAGTGCTCACCCACTCCCACTCCCAGCTTGGCAGCACTGACCATTTCAGCACGCGCTTCACGTTGTTAATTGACCAGCCAGCACGAAATCGCAGTTAGGGGCCGATGGCCATCAGCAGTCTATTTCCCGGCTGCTCCTGGGCCCGCCGACCGAGCCCGCCTGCTGAGCTGAAAATTCAGCTCATTTACTTTCCTTTAATCAATTTCCTTTGTTTCTATGGGGCTATATGCACATACAGTACAGATGTTACTTTGAGCCTGTGCCCAGTGTTATAATCATTGGCCAGGCCCCAAGTTGTTGGTGAGATCCGGTTAGGGACCAATAATATTTTGTTTAAAATAGACAAAGTTTGAAATTCAAGACTCTTGCTAATAGAATAAAGGCACAAGATTCCATAGGTTTTGAGCAAACAAAAATAAACTTTACTATACAAGGTCAAAAATGTAAAACAATTTACAATATTTATCTTATATTCAAATATTCAGGGTAAGTATGAGGTGAATTAACAAGCTTAAAATGAGGTGTATAAATTTATGAGGGGCCTAGATAGAGTAAATAGGGACAACCTATGTACCTTAGCAAAGGGGTCAAAAACAAGAGGGCATACGTTTAAAGTAATTGATTAGAGGGGAGATGAGAAAACATTTTACCACCCAGTGACTGGAACTCACTGGTAGAGGCAGAAACTTTCATCACATTTAAAAAGTACCCAGATGTCTCCTTGAAGAGCAGCAACTTGCAGGGCTGTTCTGGCATGGACACAATGGCTGAAAGGCCTCCTTCTGCATCATAAAATTTCTGTGATTCAGCTCCTGAATAGGCTAAGCTGAAGACCCCAATTTGACCATCTGGATGCTCTTAAGCACCTCAAGGAGCTGGCAAAAATTGCAGCCTATATCTTACCCCTGCAACACTTCATATATTTCTAAATTACATGATAATACCAAAAGTTAAAATACAGCTCAGCATAAGGAGAATATAATTAAAATCCATGCCTTATCAATTTTTTCAGTTAATAAGATGATTTTCTTGTTAATGAACTCTTTATTAGTCGGGCTAATGAGATTGGTATAATTCCCTTATTTTTTATCGCAGTTAAGTATACACAGTGAGAGATAAGACTTCTAATGCAACAAGCACATAAATTACTCAATCCTGAAAAAAAATCAATAAATGCCCCATAAAATTAGTCATTGAATATTTAAAATGCATGCAAGAAGTTTCCTCCATACAGGCTGCCCTACTGTCTAAAGCCAGGACTTGTATTGAGAATTTTTGCTGGGCCTTGAGTGCTAGGAGTTTCCAGCTATTATGGACTCATTCCAGGTGAGTAAGGAAACTGAAAAAAAAAAATCATGAGAATGTTAGTTTTCCCCTCTGCTCTTGCAGAACTACAACTCATATATTGTACCATAGAAATCAGACAGAAGCCTCCAATTAACAACAGAGGGGCAAGAATAGTGTAAAGAAATAACTAACATAGAAAGGTTTTTGTACAATTTAAGCCAGCTAATACCAAGCCAAAAGGTGTTGTTTGGGATTTTTTATTGTCACCAAGGAGAACTAGTGTGCGCTTCAGGAGCAGAGGGGCGTGTTTATGCATTTGAGCGTCAAGGTCAGAGTTGATCAGAAAGCCAGGTCTGCATCACATTGAATATCCATGTAGTCAGGTTCTGATCATTGGACACTGCAGAGAGTTACACCAACAACAGCTTGGTGAAAATTCTATTTTATTAATGAAAATATGTAGTGGAAGGATGAGAGAAAGTGGGGTTATTCTCCTTGGAGCACAGAAGGTTAAAGGGAGATTTAATAGAGATGTTCAAGATTACGAGGCGTTTTGATAGAGTAAATAAGGAGAAACTGTTTCAATTGGCAGATGGATCAGTAACCAGAGAACACAAATTTAAGACAATTGACAAAAGAACTAGAGCGGAGATGAAGGGGTTTATTCTTTCCATAGCAAGATATGATCACTGTCTAAAATAGTGGTGAAATCAAACTCAATTCAAACAGGAAATTGGAAATTTATTTGAAAAGGAAAAGATTGTGGGCTATGGGAGAGAGCAGGGGAGTCAATAGTTCTTTCAAAGAGCTGACACATGTATATTGAACTCAATTGCATCCTTCCATTTTGTATGATTCTATGATTTTACATGTATAACCGAGAAAACGTTTAGTGGCTAATGACTAAAAGCCGATACTCAATAAATGCCTGTTAAAAGAGTATTTGAATTTTAAGTAAGTCCTGCAAATCTATTGTAGGTACTGGGAATAAGGGATTTTGGTATGGGGAAAAAATGAAGTTGCTTGTATCTAGCCATCTCCAACAAGAGAGAACCATCTCTCCTTGACATCAATGACATTACCATTGCTGATACCCCCAAAATCAACATCCTGGGGTGGGTTGGGGGGTGGTAAACAGTCACCAAAAACTCAACTGGACTAGTCATACAAATACAACAACAGATCAGAGGCTGGAGTTCTGAGGCAAGTAATTCACTTCCTGACTCCCCAAAGTCTGTCCACCATCAGTGTGATGGAATACGCTCCACTTGCCTTCATGAGTGCAGCAGCTACATAACTCAAAAAAATCTCGACACCATCCAGGATAAAGCAGCCCACTTAATCGACACCCCATCCACCACCTTAAATACTCACTCCCTCCACCACTGGCACACAGTGGCAGCAGTGTGTACTTTCTACTAGATGTTCTGCTGTAACTCGCAAAGGCTCAGACAGCACCTTCCAAATCCACAACCTCTACCATCTGGAAGGCCAAGGGCAGCAGTTGCTTGGGAACACCACTGCCTGCAAGTTGCTGTTCAAGTCATAAGCCATCCTTACTTGGTACTATATAGCTGTTCCTTCACTGTCACTGGTCAAAATCCTGGAACTCCCTTCCGAACAGCACTATGTGTATTCCTACACCACATGGACTGCAACAGTTCAAGAAGATGACTTATAATTACCTTCTCAAGAGCAAGTAGTGATGGGCAACAAATGCTGGCCTTGTCAGTGATGCTCACATCCCAATGAACAAATAAAAAAAGAGATTTGCTAGTTTCCTTTAAACATTGCATCAAGGTATTGTCATTTTGAAAGTGCGGACATTTTTAAAATCAATCAAATATTAGACCCAAAGGAGAAGGAAATCACATCCAGACAAAGATATTGAATTTAGGATATGTGGGTTGCAGGAGAATAAGCAAATGTCTCTGGCTCTTGAAACATTAGAGCATGGACTTTCTCAAGGGAGAGCTCGATGTCTGCTGGGGTTGTATGCAGAGAATGGAACATAGAAGCAAGATCTTGTTAACATCTGTGTATCTCAGATAATTGACTAACCACTAAAAGCTAATACTCTATCAATCATGTCCTGCCCTTAGCACCATATCAGCCTGTGTTCTCTATTGATAGGAATGAGATCACACTGAGAAATGTCCACAGCACCTTCATGCGGTGATGGCCATGCCTTTTAAATTCTTCAAGGTCTGCCTGATCTTAGTTGCAGGTGTAGCCTCAGCATTTTGTGGTACTGTACCTATGTCACTGCATCCTCAGGTATTTCACTATTTCAAGGTATTTAAGTCACTGCCATGCAAGATGTCGACCCTTATAGAAGGCATTCCTAATTGTCTTTTTGTAGTCCAGCATAGTATACTTCCAACAGATTTGACTTTGAGAGTATAATTAATTTATAGTCCATAACATTGGGCAGAATATTCTGGAAGGTAGGGGGGACAAAGTGGGCCTAGGCAGGCGCGGACCCGATTGCCGGTTGCGATTGGGTGTGCACCGTCATTTTATGTGGGCGGGCCATTTAAGGCCCGTCCAGTGTACTTCACGACTCCCGTACATAGTGGGAGTGGGCGGGCGCGCTCAGCCCACCGGGTGCAATGGCGACCTGGCGGCCTGTATAAAGGAAGGCACCTGGCAGCCATGGAAAGGCTGTTCGCAATGATGGGTGAAGGGCTCTGCAGAGGGGCAATGGAGGTTATTCAAGTCCGGAGGGTAGGCCATTGGGTCAGGCCAGTCCGGAGGGTAGGCCATCAGGGCTGGCCAGGCCGGAAGGTAGGGCGGGGAGCCAGTGTGCCCCTCGTTTTTCTGATGACTGCCTTGCTGCATCACTGACAAGGCCAGCATTTGTTGCCAATCACTCCTCAGGGAGGTGGCAGCACAGCGGGAGGTGCTGGTTCCCAGGATGGGAGGAGGAGGGCCCCGCACATGACGAAACATGCCTGGGAGGAGTTGGCGGAGGTGGTGAGCTCCTGCGACTTGGTGCTGTGCACCTGGATCCAGTGTCACAAGCGCTTCAGCGGCTTGTTGCGCTCTGGCAGGGTAAGGACAATGTTGGCATTGATCACTTAACCCGGCAGGTCGGCTTTCCCCCTGCTGCCGCCACCTCCCTGCCAAGTCTGAGTGTAGTGACTGCATTGAATAGTTGATGATATGTGGCCTTTGCTGGATAGGCCAGAAGATATTGCCCATGCTGAGGTCAGCCTGAGAGGGTAGTGATGAGATAGGTTCTGTGCCCGCAGCATTTGGTACACTGAGACCCACATAACTGTTTTGAGGGCAAGCTGGAGGAGCTGCACCTGGGCGCTGTGCTTGAACTGCAGGACATGTCCAAGTCAGGGTGATGACGTGCTGGGAGGGGAGCTTCAAGGTAGCATGGCAACAAACCATCTGCTGCCCTCTGCACTCCATGTGCTTACGCCTCCTTGCTATGGAAGGATATACAGTGTGGTACCTAATGTGATGTAGGCAGCATGTGTCCAAGGAGGGGGTGGGGGTGTGGGGAACAGGCCTAGCATCTTTGCGTGAGTGTTCGGCAGCAGTGGGGTGAGGAGGCACTGGAGCCCTGATATTTCCCACTCTGGTTAGGGTGGGCCATGCACGAAGAGAGTCCATGTACAATTTGCACAAATCAATGCTTGTCTCTCATTTTCAGGACAAGAATGCTCACAATGCTGCAGAGCGTGTGAGGGCTGGCGGCAGCCAGGTGTGGTTAGCCATTCTCAGCCGGTTTGAGCAGGAGGCCCTGGATTTGGGGAGGCGCCACGCGCCCAGGTCCACTGATGTCGGTGAGGCTGGGGTGCCACAGCCAGGTATGTATGCCCATCAGTGAGGTCAGCATTGTTCTCCCAACAGCCATAGCAGTGCTGAATGTTAAGTGATTTAATTTTGCAACATGGCTTGACCATTGCTTATGGAAGGATGAGCGTATAATGATCCGGGGGACAGGGATGCACTTTGTCATTGTCTCCACATTAACTGATCCACTGTCCTTGTTCTTCCTTTTAGCATCAGTGGAGCAGGGCCGGGAGGAGGAGCAGCAGAGGCCCTGAAGTCTCACCAGGGTCACACCATCTCTACCAGGCAGGCACCAGTGCAGGTACTAGCACCTCAGTGGGAGTTAGAACACCAGCTATTGTCCCGGGGCACAGCTTCACAGTCGCTGGAGCAGCTGGCAGAGACAGAGAGTGCCCAGGGCGCCAGCAGTCAGAGGACAGCAAGGGACCAGGCACATGCTCGGTTGGTGTCTGATGATGTGCCTCTGGAGTTGTCCATGACGCAGCAGGGGACGGAAATGCGGCCGGGTGTGCGGGAGCATCTAGAGGAAATACATGAGGCTATGCTTGGCTTGATCTCCGTGGTGGAGGAGTCTATGCGGACTGTCGCCAAAGCAATGAGCCTCATGGCTGAACGCCATGTGTCCTTCATGGAGAGAGTGGCGACTCTCGTGGAGAGGCTCCTCCAGGAGACCTATCAGGGCTTCCTGGGGATGCGCTCTGACCAGCAAGCCCTCACATCGGCATTGACCACAGCTGGTCAGTGCCAGTGTGGGGGATGGCCTGGGCAGCAAGTTTCCCAGCTCTGTGCCCATCAATCCACAGTGAGCAGGGAGGTCCGAAGTGACCTCACGTCAGCGCAGCAGCTCCCTGGTGTTTCTGCAGGCACCTCTCAGGGTGCTCCCAATGAGGGTGGCAGTTCCTCCACCCCTCTCCCAGTGACCATAGCATCCGGTGAGGCTGCGACAACTGGGGAGATGCCAGCTGTGGAACTGGCCACTCCCTCCCAGGCAGGGCCAGCACACGCTCCACAGGCCAGAGAACAACCGCCAAGGTTATTGAGGCCAACAGGACAGCAGAGTCAGCAGGCTGCTTCAGATGCCACTCCCAGCGATGGGGCAGCACCAAGACCTAGCACCCTGATACGTAAACATAAGACACCTTAGGCACACCACGGGTTTATCACTGGTGCTTTTGTGTTGGCCCAAGATGAGGTCTTCATGATTTGCTTTGAATTGGAACACCCTTGTCATTTTGTTTCATTAAGTTACTTTGCCTGTGATATTAAATTCAGACATGTGGCTGAGGATGCCTCTTTTCTTCTGCATGTGTATGGTTTCCAAAGATGTTAGGAGTGCTTTGTGGGACATTCAGCTTTATGAACAAGGGCCTTAGTTTCTAACCTGGAAGATTTGGCACTTAGGTATCAAGCATGCAGCCAACAGACCAAGCTTGTCCTGGAGGTACATCTGTGGTGTGCTAGCTGAAGGTCCATTGGATTAAAGCCTCGCAGGTGTCCCTGCCTCCCTGTAGTATGCCCAGGTCAGTGTCTACCCCTCAGCATTTCCCTTTGCATGCTCATCCTCTGATTCACTGCTGGACTCATCATGTGCAGCCACAGCCACTGCGTTGACGTCCTCATTGTCCACTGCGTCCCCCCTTTCCAGCGCAAGATTGTGGAGAGCGCAGCATGCAACCATTATCACCCAGACACGATCTGGGGGGTACTGGAGTGCGCCCCCTGAGCAGTCCAGGCATCAGAAGCACAGCTTGAGAAGACCAATGGGTCTCTCCACCACAGCCCTTGTGGAGGTGTGGCTCCTATTGTAGTGCTGCTCAGCTTCTGTTTTTGGATGGTGGAAAGGTGTCATGAGCCACCTTCTGAGCTTGTCATCCAGCAGCCATCCATCAAACCGGGCTGGAGCACTGAAGAGCCTCGGCACCTGGGAGTGTCTGAGGATGTAGGTGTCGTGGGAGCTGCCTGCGTACTTTGTACAGATTTGTAGAATCTGCATCCTGTGATCACACATTATCTGCACGTTCATGGAGTGGAAGCCCTTCCTGTTGACGAAGGCACCGGGCTCACCTGCTGGCACCTTGATGGCCACATGTGTGCAGTCTATTGCATCCTGGACGTGGGGTAAGCCAGCAATGGCCGCGAAGCCTCTGGCTCCTGTGCCTGGCTTGCCTGGTCCCAACGAAAGTGGATGAAGGTCAATGCACGCCTAAACAGGGCATCTGTAACCTGCTTGACACAAGTGTGGACAGCTGATTGGGAGACACTGCAAAGATCACCTACGTATCCATAGAAGGAGCCAGAGGCATAGAAGTCGAGGGCAGCTGTGACCTTTAGAGCCAGAGGCAAGGGGTTTCCACCCACACAGTTATTGGAGACCTCAGGCCCAATCATCTGACAAATTTAGTCTCCCTTGAGAAATGGAGCCTCCTTCGGCACTGCACCTCAGACATATTGAGGTAGCTGCTTTGCCGCCTCTATACCCTGGCAGCAGGATAGTGGCGTCTTCTGCGGCCCTTTCTGCCTTGGTCTACCTCTTGGCCCTGTGCCCCTTGTACCTATACCTCTCCTCCCAAAGGTGGCTCCCCTGGAGGCTGAATGTGCACTCCTGGCCTCCTTCCCCTTCTAGCCCTCCCTTCCTCCTCAGAGGAGGTGCCTCCAGTGGAGAATTCAGCTCCCATTCCCAGGCTATGGGAAGGCTTCCTGAAACCTGCAGGCCTGAAAAAAATTCCTCACTGTAGAGTGCTGACCTGAAGGTTAAGAGTCCAGACAAAACAGTTGGTATGTGCTTGAAGGATTGCAGATCACACAGGCAAGTTTCAACAACTTTGAAAAATCAACACTTGAGAGGACACACTCGCAACCCCAGTGAGCCCTCTTATTCCGCCCGTGGATGAGGTTTATACAAATATGTCCTACCCGACTGCCCGTTGTGCCCGTGCGCCAACCCGAAGATCGCACGGGCGCTGAAAAATCGGCGTCGATTGGTGAGTCAAGGACCTTAAGTGGTCCGTTAATTAATGGTGGGTACGCAGCAGAGGTCATTGCGCGCCCACCCAATGAAATATCACAATGGCATGCAGTGATGTCGGGATGCTCACCCGACGTCACCGCGCATCATTTTACGCACAGACGTGCGGGGCCCGTCCCCGCGCGCCAACAGGAAAATTCTGCCCATTATGTACCCAACGCTGTCATTGTACCAAAATAAAATACTGCAGATTCTGGAAATCTGAAATAAAAACAGAAAATGCTGAAAACACTTAGCAGGTCTGGCAGTATCCATGAAGGTAAAAAACAGAGATAAAGGACCTGTCTTCGGTTCTGAAGAAAGATCTGAAATGTTAACCTTGTTTCGCTCTCCACAGATGCTGCCAGACCTGCTGAATATTTCTAGCATTTTCAGTCAAGATACTGATGCTTGCTTCACATAAGCACAAGATTTATTTCAATAATGTTTAGCAATACAGGTACTTAAAGAGGTAATTTTGGGTGGTTATTCCTGATGCAGAACTACACTAAAAGGGGCCGTGGGTTGATGATAGGTGTATAAGACAGCAGGGCCAATTCTACAATCCCTGATCCCATTATGCAAACCTCCACACTGGAAGCAGAACTTTGCAAATAATGTATTCAATATTTTTTTATTTTTCAATTATGTATTGTGCATCTTGCTTCAACTGTTGCAATGTTTGGCGTTTTAGGCTTTAACTTACTAATTGTGTCACAAAACCTGAAGTTATGTGGCATATTGTGATGGAGTCTGAACAATTGTAAGGTTACTTTTCAAAGGCAGCTTTCTAATTATATATGTTATAGTACAATAAAGTTACACTTTAAAACGGTATTTTCCTCACTCATTAAGCATGTCAAAGTTCATCTGTTCATAACATTTTGAAATCTATTTCTTTGTTCTTCAGAACTCACTTTTATTCCTCAAGTCTTAAAAGGAGAGCATCCACAGTGTCTTTTCAGCTAAATTATACTCTCAGGTCTCTGATATGATTCCTTTCTCTGCACACAGTCTCCTGCAGACCAGTGCAAGAAGATTCATGCAGGGGATGAAGTGATTCAAGTCAACCATCAAACTGTGGTAAGTGGTTTAAACTTCAAAAAGGGGCCTCACGTTCATTGGTAATTGAAGTTTCCTTGTCCTTGAATTGTAATTGGGAATTTTTTTAAGGTGGAAGGAAGTTGCTCTTCCTTTTACAGCTTTGTTGGCACCCTTCCATAACAGTACAAGATGTAATATGAAACACTGCAATTTTGCACTCACTCGGTATGCCTTGAGAGTTCCTCAGGAGGGACCTAGTTACTTCAAATTTCTAGAAGTATAAAGACTAAGGTTCATCTGGTTTGCTTCTACCATCTTCATAGACACATTATACAGCAATAATGGACATGTTGACTTATAATAGCAATCATTCTCCAACAATTAGTCTACAACAGATTCAGAAATGTTGCAAAGAAAACCACCAGTGGTGGAGAACTTTGGAAATCACCTTTTTCCTCCCAAGAATGCTGCACTTACCAAACCTCTTGTCCCAAATTATTCATATACTATATACCGGATTTTCATGTCGGAGGCAGGAATCAGGAGACGGATATAATCCCACCACCATGATTCCTGCCTCTGTCTTGAGACTGCCAGCAGGCAGGATCTTCCCAGGGCGTATAGGCCCTAACTGGCCTGGAGGTAGGATTGGAAGCAAACGGAGTCCAAAGCGGGCAAGTTCAAAGGCCCCCTCTATTCCCAAAAATCCTCGGCCTGCTGCTTCCAGGGCAATTAGTGGCTCATCTACATACAGTATTCTGAGCATGTTAAACCCCCCTTACTCTACCTGCTCACCACCAACCCCCTTACCCTCATCGTCACTCCCTCATCCACCTCAACATCCTCACCCATTTTCTGTTTTATGAGCAGAACTCACAAACTCCACTGTAAAAATTGGAAGCCACTGAAGAGCCCATAAAACTCCCTGAGTAACTAAACAAACTCTTCAAAGCAGCTGTATAAACAATGTCAAGCACTTGTAAAACTATTGGGCAGTTGGATTGTACCAATGGCGTATAAAACTCCTAAGTAAACAAACATACTTCATGACTGCTAACTCAACAGACTTCAAGACTAAACATGTAAAAGCAATGGGAAAAGATTAAACATTCATACTTGGCCATCATACTAGGTTGCCTTTCAATAGTGTGAAATGTACTCGACTTTTTACCTCTTAGATGAACCTTTTTAACTCATCTGAAGACTTTTCCACATTTACAATGCTGATCTTTTATTTGACAGCTTGCCAGTTGGTAGAAGTAACAATCTGGCAAATGCATTGTTTACATACGAACATGGAGCAGGAGTAAGCCCTTCAGCCCTTGAAGCCTGCTCCACCATTTAATAAGATCATGGCTGATCTGATAGTAACTTGAAATCTGCATCCCAGCTACCGCCGATAACATATCACCCCTTTGCTTACCAAGAATCTATCCACCTCTGCCTTAAAAATATCCAAAGGCCAGAATTTTACGTCTTGCAGGTGGGTGCGTACCCAACCCAAATGGGTGTAAAATCGCTCAAGATGTCGTCGGGCAAGCGTCCTGACGTCATCGCGCACTTGTGCAATATTTTGCTTGGTGGGCATGCCCATAAGTCATAAGGCCGCCTGCTGACAATTAAGCGAGCAATTAAGCTCATTATCGACCCAATTGTAAGCTATTTCTTTGCGGCCCGTCCAACCTTATAGTTGGCGGACGGGCCAATCGGCCAGGCGGGTTTTACATTTTTGATGAAACCTCGTCCAAGGTTGGGATGAAATCTCCGTTAGGATTTAAAATAAAACAAAATATCTGCAGACAGTTTTTTTTATGAGGTATGTTTTCAGGTGCATGATTGTGCAGCATGGACATTTTTTGCATAATTCTTGTGCTTCCTTTTATTATTTGGAGGTCTACAGCACTCTAAGGCATTCAGGGAGCTCAGTGGAAGCGCTCACCAGGACCCGCGGTGAAGTCGGCGCCTGCCCCTTTCCCACTCCCACCGGCAGTGCTGAGCCTTTCTCAGGGTGCATTTCACATTAGTGAGTTTAATTGCCCACTTAATTGTCAGCGGTTAGCCTTCTGACTTATGTGCACGCCCACCGAGCGAAATATCGTGCAATAACGACAGGACGCTTGCTTGATGTCTTCTTGCGTGATTTTATGCCCGTTCAGGTTGGGCGATAGCCCGCCCCCGAGATATAAAATTCTGGCCTTTGAATATTTTTAAAGCAGAGATTCTTGGTAAGCAAGGAGGGTGATATGTTATCAGCGGTTGTGGTGGGGGGACGGTTTCATGTCCGTTCCTGGGCCCGCCGATCGCGCGCACCCGACGAGAGCAAAATTCAGGCCAAAGACTCTGCTTCCACCACCTTTTCAGGAAGGGAGTTCCAAAGACTCAAAACCCTCTTGAGTGAAAAAAATTTCACCTCACCTCTATTTTAAATGGGCAACCCCTTATTTTAAACAGTGATCCCTGGGACAGGATTTTCCCCCTGTCGAGGGCGAAGTTGAAGTGTGGGCGCCTCCAATCGGCGTCCTCAATTGGGGGCAGGGCGCCATTTAATGTGGGCGGGCCAATTAAGGCCCGCTCAGCGTGATGTCCAGCGGGAAGCGCTGTGAGTTCCCTGTGCAGGCGGGCGGGATTCCCTAAACCTGAGAGTGCGCTCTTTCGCACATGCGCACGAAAGAGCACACTCATCTCCCTGAGGCTAAGTGCTGCCTCAGGGAGATCACCTCTATTGTCAAAAATATTAAAAATAGAAAATAAAAATTCCCTGGCATGTCCCCTCATACAACACTGTCACATGAGTTGGGACATGTCCATAATTCTTTTTAAAAACTTTAATTAAATTTTTAAAAATCTACACGACACCTCATCCTGCCTGTGGATGAAGTTTCATGCTTTTTCTAATTCCCGCCAGGGCCCCTGACCTGCCCACCAACCTTATGGTTGGACGGGCAGGTCCATTAATTAGTTTAATGACTTTGTCAATGGCCATAGTTGGCCATTGACAGGTTGCTGGGCACACAGCTGATTTTGCTGCGCCCCCGCCTACCTGAAAATTTAAATGGGGCAGGGTGATGTCGTTACTTCCACCCGATGTCACCACGCATCATTTTACGTGTCGGCGAGTGGGCCCTGCCCCCCCCTCGCCAACGGGAAAATCCTGCCCCTAGTTCTGGATTTTTCCACAAGAGGAAACATCCTCTCCACAACAACCCTGCAAGATCTTATATGTTTCAATCAAGTCGCTTCTTACTCTTCAAAACTCCAGCTGATACAAGCCTAGTCTGTCCAACATTACCACATAAGACAACCCACCCATTCCAGGTATTAGTCTGGTAAACCTTCTCTGAACTTCTTCTAATGCATTTACATCCTTCCTGAAATAATATTAACCAATATTATACACCGTACTCCGTGGTCTCACTTGTTCCCTGTACAACTGAAGCATAACCTCCTTACTTCTGTATTCAATTCCCCTCACAATAAATGATAACTTTCTAGTACTTAGTACTTACATACTAAGCTTTTGTGATTCATGCACTAGGACACCCAGATCTCTCTGCACCTCAGAGCTCTGCAATCTCTCACCATTTAGATAATAAGTTTCCCTTCAGATTAGATAATATACATGTCTTTTATCCTTCCTGCCAAAATGGACAATTTCACATTTTCCTACATTGTACTCCATTTGCCAGATCTTTGCTCACTCACTTAACCTATCTGTAACTTTTTGTAGCCTCCTTATGTCCTCTTCACAACTTACTTTCTTACCTATCTTTGTGTCATCAGCGAATTTGGCAACCATCCCTGCAATCCCTCCATCCAAGTCATTTATATAAATGTTAAACAATTGAGGTCCCAACACTGATCACTGTGGCTAACCACTCGTTACATTTTGCCAACCTGAAAAAAGACCCATTTATGCCTACTGTCTACCTCCTGTCAGCCAGCCACTCTTCTATGCAATATGTTACCCCCTAAACCATGAATTTTAATTTTCCACAATAACCATTGATGTGGCACTTTATGAAATGCCTTCTGGAAATCTAAGTACAGTACATCCACCAGTTTCCTTTTATCCAAAGCACGTGTTACTTCCTCAAAGAACTCCAATAACTTGGTTAAACACGATTTCCTTTTTACAAAACCATGTTGACTCTGCCTGATGACCTTGAGTTCATCCAAGTGCCCGTCATAACTTCTTTAATAAGAGCTTCTAACATTTTCCCTATGACAGATGTTAAGCTAACTGGCCTGTAGTTTTCTGCTTTCTGTCTCCCTCCCTTTTTGAATAAAGGAGTTACATTTGCTATCTTCCAATCTAATGGAACCTTCTCTGAACCTAAGGAGTTTTGGAAAATTAAAACCAATGCATCAACTATCTCACTAAACACTTCTTTGAAGACTGTAGGATGAAGTCCATCAGGACCCAGCCTCTCGTCAGCCTGCAGCTCCAACAATTTACTCAGTACCACTTCTCTGATGACTATAATTTTCCTGCCTTCCTTCCCCACTTCGATTTCTTGGTTTATAGCTGCTTCTGGGATGTTACTTTTATCCTTTATAGTGAAAAATTATGCAAAATACCTGTTCAATTCATTTGCCATCTCCTTGTTTTCCAGTTCTCCAGACTCATTTTGTATAGGACCAACGCTCACTTTGTTAACTCGTTTCTTTTTTAAGTGTTTATAAAAACTCTCACTATCTGTTTTTATATTCCTGGCTAGCTGTCTCTCACACTCTAATTTTTCCCTCATTATTAGTCTTTCAGTCATTCTTTGCTGTTGCTTATATTCTGTCCAATCTTCGGACCTGCCATCTGTCTTTGCACATTTGTATGCTTTCTCTTTAAGTTTGATACTATATTTAACCTTCCTAGTTAACCATGGATGGTGTGTCCGTCCCTTGGATCTTTTCGTACTTGTCAGAATATATCTGTTCTGTGCATTCTGAAATATCCCCTTAAATATTTGCCATTGCATCTCTATTGACTTATCCCTTAACCTAATTTGCAAATTCACTTTAGATAGCTCAGCTTTCAAGCCCCCATAAATGCCCTTATTTAAGTTTAAAAACTTAATCTCAGACTCACTCCTCTCTCCCCCAAACTGAATGTAAAATTCAATCATATTATGCAATAGTTATATCTTCTAAACAAAGCAATGTCATAACTCATCTTACTGAACACAGATACAAGTCAAATTTCAGCATTTAATTATTAACTGTGAAGGAGGCAAACCCATTTTACTTACCTTTTAAACAAATCCTGCCTCCAGTCTATGCTTCACACCTCCAAAACCCGCCATCTGCTAAAGTCCAGCCACTTCCATGAAAATTAACAAACTTACCTGGGGCGGGCTTTCAATGATCCCACAACACTGTCACTTGCCTCCTTAATAGGATTGGGTGGGTTCCGGGACCTTCCCCACACTTGTGGAAATGGTCGAGGGCAGGATTAGAGGCAGAATCTCTTGGTGCCCCGTCTGGCGGACATTTTTTTTTAGTCACACTTTCATTTGGTCCTGATTGGGACCTTGAAAACCTGGTCACATGTCTCATATTATTATTTTCTGAAAGAAATCTATCCAATTTCCATCGAAATGAATCAAAACTGATGGCTTCCAGAGTCTCCTAAGGGAACTTGTTCCGTGAATCAATCAGTCTCTCACTGAAATATTGTTTCCATAGATTAGTTTTGAATTTATCTCCCCTTCAAGTGCAGGATATGCCTTCTGACATCAGTAGGCCAACTAGTGCATGGTTTATGTGCCCAGTTCTAACTATACTAAACTAAGCTGAGAGGAAGTACCTTGAAACTAGGGATGGATAGTTTTTAAGCATAAACCTAGCAAATTATTCTAAATAATAGTGCAGAAATAGGGCAGAGGTCATCATTTTGAAATATTGATGGAAAAAAATGTTTTAAGTTGGAATGGAACAACAGATAATTTTTGGTTTTGTACATTCTGGCAAAGAAACACCCAGTCTACTGTGGCAACTAAAAGTACATAATGAGCATATTTATCCTGATGCCTGCTTTCATTGCGTAACATGGGATTTAAGCACACAGACTGCAAAAGTTGTGCTCATTTCACCTCAGTAAAGCATCACAGCAGTATCTGACTAGTTTTGAGGATTGCAATATATGCTTGGCAAGGTTTACGTATCAATGTAACAAGTGGCATTTTATGGACTGCTTGTTTAAGTCTATAATATTAGTATAAATACACAGAACCATTTGATCAAGTAAACAGTTCAGTATCCTTTGCTGGCACCAATTCCTCTACAAGGATGATTAGTTTGCAATATTCGGATTATTGGCAGACCTTTCTTGATTTCTACCTAGCACCTTGCATGTACTTGTCCTGCTAGACCAGTGGGGTGATCCCATCATCATGCATTTCCAGTGGGAAATTCCACTTGTAGGGATTGCACCTAGGGAAATAGCAGAGGTATTGCAAGTGATTTCCAATAATGCATTCCTGCAGGAGTAGTTCCCCACTGTGAGTTCAGATCATGGAGTCACACTATATCTTATCCTCGTGTTTGTGTGAAACTAACTGTGAATTACATACCAGTCTAAATTGTAAACTTCCGCACTTCCACCTTCTTCACACTTCTCTAAACGTTCTTTACACTTCTCAAATTTTCCAAATTAAAAGGCTGTGACTTCTCCTGCTCTTGACTTCTAAAAGCTTTCCCTTTAAGTAGCTATACTGGGCATTTGTCTTCCACCACTAGATTCGAGTTTTGATTAAAATTTGTAGAAGCACATCTGTAAATTTAAAGTGGCAGACTATCTGCATCACTGCAGCTTTTCCACATCAGCTTCGCCCCTAATGGTGAATGAAATGCAACATTGTCTCAAAAGCATGGGTCTTTCTGCTTTGTTTGCAATTGATTGTTTAAATCTAAAATCCTTTGCTTATTAATGTGTATCTTAAGCTGCCGAGCCTGGTGGTACTCGCATGCCAGGGTATCAACATCTCAACCATAAATTTGCAAGGTTATTTTAAAAACCCAACTTATATTCTTCAGGGAAGAAATTCTGTCATTCTCCTGAACCTGATCTACACGTGATCTTTCTCCACACTAAGTAGCTCATTCTTAACATCCTTTGTACCAACCTGGCAACCCGCTCAGTTAAAAGTTCACCACATTCTCTAGGCAAGTAGAGATAGGCAAAATCTTTTAAAAAGCACTTTAAAAAGTCTTAAATCTATACTGATTAGCTATAGTCCTTGACTACTTAAGGTTGTTTGAATGTTCTATGATTCTGGCTATTTTTGTTGTCTTTTACATATTAATAGTGTCTTTTAAATTTGGAATATATAAACTCAAAATCCTCTCCTACTCTAATATTGAAAATTGCGAAAAAAGAGACATGCTGTGATTGGATGTGATTCTGTGATTGGACAACACCTGCTGATTGTGCTGAGAATTGCACCGAAAAACAATTTAAGATTATCAGCTGAGCTCGCAGTGCGGCTCAATTATGCATGCTAGAAGCTACATATATTCACACACAGGGTCCTGTCTTTGACAGACAGAAGGAGTATGTCCACACATTGCACCTTTTTCAACCAGTGTAGTACTGGCACCATTGCTCCTGATGACGCTGCCAGTATTGGAGAACTGCCAACATCTGATTGGCTGGCAACTCTCTGAGACAGGACTTCCAGTCCTCAAGGGGCAGAAATCCTGCCTCCAGCCTATAACCTGCCAATTGGCTGTTAAATGGCTACAGTGCAGCTGTTCTTTGCCTGAAGGCTCCCCACAACTTTTTAGCAGGGGTGGCGGAAACCATATCACCCCATATGAGTCAGCTCAAAGTGGGGGGGTGGGGGGTGGGGTGGTGAGGGAATGACATTGAGAGACAGATTGAAAAAGACAAAAAAGAGATACATTTCCAAGAATAAGGTACAAACACCAAATTTAACCTTGGATGGATCTCTTAGTTACAAAACAGTGCTGCCAGAACTGGAGCGTATCCCTATTCCTCTCCTTAGTACTTTAGCTCCTACCACTCCTGCCATCACATACCCCTGCCATCACTGATAACAGTTACAAGGAATTTGTCAGTTTTGGCAAGCAACCATTCAAACCTCAAGTTCCCTGCCAAAACTCAAGTTCCACTTCTGTAGTTAATCTCAAGATCAACCCCCAGTGCTGTGCTGGACAAGGGAACTTTGTGCACTGTTACCATCCAGTATTGCGAAATATCAAGGGGTATCTTTTCCACACAGTTTCTCCCAATACCCCGTTTTGCCATTCTCCCAACTTTCTGCCAAAGTTATGGCATGGAGATTAGGAGACGCCCGCAGAAACCCTACACCCAGATATTTAACCCCAAGTGGTATGACATATTAATATGGTCTGACAGATTCCTTCAAAAGCATCTTCCAAACGCACGACCGCTATCACCTAGAAGGACAAGGGCAGCAGATATTGGGAACACCACCACCTTCAAGTTGCTCTCCAAGCCACACACCATCCTGACTTAGAAATATATTGCCGTTCCTTCACTGTGACTGGGTCAAAATCCAGAAACTCCCTTCCTAACAGCACTATGGGTGTACCTATACCACATGGATTGCAGCAGTTCAAGAAGATGGCTCGCCACCACCTTCTCAAGGGCAATCAGGGACAGGCAATAAATGCTGGTCCAGTCAACAACACCCGCATCCCATGAACGAGTAAGTAAAAAAAATGATCCTGTTAAGTATTCCTGGTTTTATAACCAGTAAGGGACTAAAATAAACACATAAGTACAGAATTATATATAAAATAAATACCGCTCATTTACAGTTTTCACAAATAATTTCATAGAATGCAATCACCAAAGCAATAGGAAAAAATCCCAGAATACCATTCAATAAAAATGGAATTTAAATTGTTCAGTCGCTGTACATCAGCTATCTCTCACGTGATGTAAAGATCCCTATTGTTATAATTCAATAAATCCCCAAATAACCGTGAGGAAGCCATGGGAGATCTAAAATGAAATTGCAAATTCTGAAAATTTGAAATGAAAGCAGACTATGTTAGACAAAGCCAGAGGTACACAGCATCTATAAAGAGAAAAGACTGTTAACTTTCAGAGTGCAAAGCTTTGCTAATGCAGAGTCTGTGCTAAAACAAATATTAACCTGCCTTCTCTCCTGCCAACAATTACTATTTTTATCTTATGCATTAAATTTGCTTTGGGGAGAACAATAATGAAAGACAATGAACAGGAACACATCTTAAATACATTTGCATTCTGTTGTCTGGGTGAAAGAATCTGTGACAGTCTTGATGTAGTAAAAAGAGACTGCTCTGTAATTTTATGCATGGAGGATTCCACAAGCCTGCAGTGAATTGACAAGTCACAAATCAGTGATTCTTTCTGAGTGGTGAACTCCATTGCCATGGCTACATCTTCCTCTTATTAATACTGTAAACTGGTATGTGAATCCTTAGTTGCTGTGTGGATTACACAGCTATTAATGAATGACATTTTAATGTGTTGAGAAACCCAACGCAGAGATTAAGTGGGGTAGTATTTTCCCAGAATAAAAGAGCTGGATGAATGAAATTGTACTTTTTAACGGGGGAGGCATCGAGCACTAATATAAAGCACAATATCATGTCCTAAATAGTTTTTCTTATTCCTAGCTTTCATCACTGATGCCTGTCCATCAGACATCACTTACTTTAGGCAACATACGCCCCAGAGTTGGTATTTTCAGAGTATTTGTCTGACTCAGGAAGCTTTGTCTCCCGGGAGCCAGTATAGACAGCCTGGCTGGACACTCCATGCAATTTTCAGATTGGTGATTCAGTGAACATCAGATGCCTGAATTTCTGACGTGCATCAAAGACCAGTGGGATTCCCTAACAATCCATAATTGTATTTTCCATTTAGATCAATGACTTTGACAGTTGTGTGCTAAAATATAGTTTATTGCTGAAAATGACCACAGAAAGCCTCTTTGGGGTGTGCCAAAGAGTTGTACTGAGCCATGGAACAAGTGGTTCCCAATTTTAGTTCCCGGACTCTCCTGAGTTAGCTGACTTGAGTTGGGGTGGGTGATTAGTTGCTACACTTGACTGCAGCGTACCTGAATGGGGAAGGACATTTATTTTCCCAGAATCCCAGGCCCTACTGCCCTCCGGTGGGTTGAATTTTGTTGTGGTGGGGTTCCTGATGATAGGTCTGATCGTCAGGGATGACCCCACTTCTTTTGCCCCCAACTGCATTTTTGGGGATCAGGGCAGCTTATTAGCTGCCATCAGGGCTGCCTTCCCTTTAAAGGATCAGTGGAATTCCCAATCAGTCAGAAGGCCAGCAGATCAGTAGTCTCTGCTGCGCCACTGAGAGCAGTAGCCACTGCTGGGACTGCAGCTGGAAGAAGAGGATGCCATGGAAGCATTCTGCCCCCCAAAAATCACATAAGTGGGGTCTGGGACACCAGGGCCAGTCAGGCAGGCCCCAACAAAGAGGATGGGCTGGTGTTGGTGAGGGCATTGGGGGCAGCCATTGCCACTCCAGTGCCCCTCTGGGCCACAGAGTGCCCAAATAGGTGGGACCTTCCTCCAGTTGCTTACCTTCCTAACACTCACTATTTTGACTAACTTATTAGAAATGGATAATTCATTGAGTTACCTGACTCTTTGGACGAGGGATTATTTTTTCCCTTCCAAGCTGCATATTAATGGAATCATGCCTGACAAATTTATTAGAATTCTTCAAGGAGGTAACTATCAGGATAGATAAAGGGGAACCAGTAGATGTAATATATTTGGATTCCCAAAAGGCATTCGATAAGGTCTGCATGTAAGGCTACTTAATAAGGTAAGAGCCCATGGTGTTGGGGGTATTATATTAGCATGGATAGAGGATTGGCAACTAATAGAAGACAAAGACTTGGGATATGGGGGCATTTTCAGGATGGTAACCTTTAACTAGTGGAGTGCCACAGGGATCAGTGCTGGGGCCTCAATTACTTACAATATAAATGACTTAGATGAGGGAAGTGAATGTACTATCACCAAATATGTGGTTGATACAAAAATATGTGGGAAGGCAAGTGGTGAGGATAACACAAGGAGTCTACAGAGGGATATAGACAGGTTAAGTGAGTGGGCAAAAAAGTGGCAGATGGAATATAATGTGGGAAAATGTGAGGTTATGCACTTTGTCAGGAAGAATAGAGGAGCTGAATATTGTTTAAATGGAGAAAGATTGCAGAAGGCTGCAACACAGAGAGATATGGGAGTCTTTGTGCATGAATCCCAAAAAGCTAACATACAAGTTCAACAGGTAATAGGGAAGGTAAATGGAATGTTGGCCTTTATTTCAAAGGGAATGGAGTATAAAAATGGGGAAATCTTGCTAAAACTATACAAGGCACTAGTTAGACCACACCTAGAATGATGTGAACAGTTTTGGTCCCCTTATCTAAGGAAAGATACACTGGCATTGGAGGCAGTCCAGAGAAGGTTCACTAGTTTGATCCCAGGTATGGAGGGATTTTCTTATGAGGAGAAGTTGAGAAGCTGGGCCTGTACTCATTGGAGATTAGAAGAATGAGAGGCAACCTTATTAAAACATATAAGATTCTTAGGGGGACTTGACAGTGTAGATGCTGAGAGGCTGCTTCCCCTTGTGTGAAAGTCTCGGACCAGAGGGCATAATCTCAGAATAAGGGGTCACCCATTTAAAACAGAGATGAGGAATTTCTTCTCTCAGAGGGTAGTTAATCTGTGGAATCCTTTACCTCAGAGGGCTGTAAAAGCTGGCTTGTTAAGTATATTCACGGAGGAGGTAGACAGATTTTTAATCAGTAGGGGAATCAATGGTTATGGGGAAAAGGCAGGAAAGTGGAGTTGAGGATTATCGGATCAGCCATGATCTCATTGAATGGCAGAGCAGACTCAATGGACCGAGTGGCCTACTTCTGTTCCTACGTCTTATGGTCTTATGGCAGTGATTAGTGACAGACCATTAAATGCTGGAATGGGGTCTGAAATGAATTCTCTGGTTTTTCCATTTCAATATGAATCTGCCATAGCCAGGGTATGATTTCAAATTATTGATTAGACTACCATTAAATTTCAACTGTAGGCTTTTTAATTGAATATTATGTCACGGGTTGGACACTCAGCAATTTATGTTTCCGTATTTTAGCAAACTTGCTATTGACTTAAATTATAAAAGGAATTGTAATTCTTTGTATGAATAAAAGGACCAGGAGAAAAACTAATAAACCCAAACAGGTCAATAGTTTTCTCATACGTCGTCTGCACCTTCCCTTTATGTCAGCAATAAGAACTGAAGAATTTTTGGTGCAAGAAAATGCTTTTAAGCAGATGCAGTTCAATTGGCATTGAATCAAACTGTCTGAGAAATCTGATCAAACCCAGCTGTCCAATGTGCACTTCATCTCTTTTATTTAACACCTCAACCATGCCTCTTGCCTCTATGTGTAAATTCCCTTTTTGGTCCCTAATCAGCTAAAATATTGTGTACAGCTCTGGGTGCCACACTGCAGGAAGGATGTGAATGCATTGGAAAGAATGCAGAAGAAGTTTATAAGAATGGTTCCAGGGATGAGACACTTCAGTTATGAGGAAAGATTGGAGAAGCTGGGACTGTTTTCCTTGGAGAGGAGCAGGCTAAGAGGAGACTTGGTAGAAGTTTTCAAAATCATGAGGGGTCTGGACAAAGTAGATAGGGAGAAACTGTTCCCACTCGTAAATGGATCGAGAACCAGTGGGCACAGTTTTAAAGTGTTTTGCAAAAGAAACAAATATGAGGGGAGAAAAAACTTATTCACACAGTGAGTCGTTAGGCTTTGTAATGCACTGCCTGGAAGTGTGGTAGAGGCAGGTTCAATTGAGGCATTCAAGAGGGCATTGGATGAATGGACATTTAAGTAGAAACAATGGGCAGAATTTTACGACAGCGGGATTTTACATTCCCACTGTCGTCAATTGGATTTATAAACAGGGCCGTAAAATTCTGCCCAATGTGCAAGGTTACGGGGAAAAGACAGGAGATTGGCACTAAATTAAAATGCTCAGAGCCGGTGCAGACACACTGGGCCGAATGGCCTCCTTCTACACTATAACAATTCTGTGATTTATTACTTTTAAATTTAAATTTACCGTTTTTCATTAGCAGACTAAGTAATCTGATCCCGAAGCCAGATGGGATTAAGGTACTTAGGGGCCTTGCTGTTGATTGTCCAGCTGTCCAGGCTCCATAGCAAGTCCTAAAATGACAGAATCATCCAGTACAAAAGGAGACCAGTCAGCACATTGTACCTGAGCTGACTATTTATTTGAGCTTTTCAATCAGTCCCACTCTGTCCTTTTATGGATATTTTAACCTTTGCTTTTTGGGTAGCTGGGTGTTTAACACCAGGGTTCAGAACACAGTGGCAGTCAGCAAATTTACCCTCAAAAAGCCATGAAAAATCAATGACGGGGATGACAATTGAGAGAAAAGTCGCCCCATATTTGAGAGAGTCAGAATCTTTGAGGAGCTGCTCCTCCAATCACAAGTTCCCTCTCTCGCGCTTTTGCTACTCCTCAAGAGACAGAACTTATGATTAGAGAAGTAGGAAGGGTGAAGGAAGTGAACCTGTGATTGAAGGAGCTGCTGGCCCTGCTGTTGCCACTACCAATCACTTTGAGAGGAGATCATTTTGAAGGGAGGTAAGAAATGGGTTTTGCCTACTAAAACCTGGACCTGGACCCTCAAATTCAGATCCCAAAACCTTTACTTGGACACCCAGAATCCGGACGCCGATCTCCTAAGTCCCATTTTGGGACAACTAAAACTCAGACATCTCTAAAACACAGACACAGCCCATGCTAAAATCGGAACCCAAACCCCACAAAATCTAGATTCCAAGTTCACAAAATATGGACCCAGATTCCTCACAGCCTTACCTGGACCACTCAGTACCCAGAACCCCCAAAACCTGGAGTCGAAGCACAAAAACCCCAGAACTGGATGCAACAAAACCAAGACCTGGAGTCCCCAAAACACAGACATTGACCACCCAAAACACAGAAGTCCCAAAATGAGGACCCAAAGCCCCCAAAACCTGGACCCAAAACCAAAAGATCCTGAACTTCCAAAACACAAACATAAACTGCCAAAACCAGGCACAGGTCACCCAAAAGCCAGTCCCAAAAAGCTGGACTACACCCCACCGCCCCCCAAACCTGTACCCAGACTCCCCAAAAGCCGGACCACCACAAATTGAAAGCAGTCAAGACGCGGACACTGAACTGGACCCATTGAAACTGGGACTCAGTTTCTGTAATTCCGGACCCAGTTCCAGACCCACAATATTCGACAACCCAAAACCTAAACCTGTACCTGGACCCTCAAAATCCAGACCCAACAAAACCTAGAACTGGAATTCCCCACAACACAGACCCACATGTCAGGCTTGGGAAATTCTTTAATGTTTCAGACAGCCAGCATACCTCGATGGTTCTATATTTGTGCAGACTTTCAATGTTCATTGTAATAAGTATAGCATTGAGGGGTGGGTACAATTAGTGTGTTAACCACCTCCATGAAGTGGTATGTGATTTCAATATAACTAGGGTGCTTTTGTGCCAAGGGGTTTCAGTCTATGTTTATCTCATTAAAACACAGATGATCATATGAGGAGGTGCATTAGCTTGGAAAAAATCACTGAAGTGTGAATTCACATATATGAATTAAACCATTCTTTATCTAATGGTTAATTTGGTGCTGCAGAATTAATTTGTGTGCATTCCCCTTGTTGCATATTTTGAAAGTCAGTATTCTGATGTTTTTGACAACACTCATGTTCAGCAGAACAATTGAGGGGAAAGAAACTTGAAATTGGCAGAAGAGTGCTAATTGCTTGCAATTAATTTTTAAAAGGAGTTGCAGATATTAGATACATTCCCAATAAGTTATCTTGTACCAAGTCATTAGAATTTTCATTTTGGAAATAGAGTGAGGGAGATTTATTTATAATAAATTAACAAAACATCTTATTTATAGATTCCAAACTAAGAGACTCATATATATTATGTATACATACACACATCTTTGGTATTTGTACTAACCATTTATCTAAAGAAGGAAACCCTAAAAAACAAGACAAGTACAAAAGGTGATGTTACTAGTGACTGCATCACCTACTAAAGGAGTTGGTGGGAAGGAAAAAGGAGCCCCTGAAAACCAAAAAAGTAGTCCCCGAGAAAATCTTAGGTGCCCTCAAAAAGAAATATTTTGACTCTGTTTGACACATGCATGCAGAAAATGATTGTATTTTTAAGTCAAGCCTCTGACAAATTTGCACAGGTAAGAATTTCCATTTGCCTGACATGGAGTACATAGGCTCTCCTCCAGTTTGGAGATACCTCACTTGCCTAAATCTAAACTTAGGCTTAGGGATTGCATATTTGTGCAGGAGTACTACTGAAGTTTAATTCAAACAGAATTTTACAACTTTCTTATCCCTTAAAGGAATCAGTCACTTCTCCAGCTGTTTGTATCTACTACATTAGTTCCACACTATCAGTTTACCAGCACAGAGAACAGATAACATCCTATTCCTTGTCCAGCAAGGAATGCTTAAGTCAGATCAAATCAACTAGATGGTGTAATGGAAAGATGGTAGGGTTGGTGTTCTGGAAGGATGGGATCAAATGGATATCAAATAAAAGGATTTTCACTTTAAACCTAACTTCAGCCATTAGCAGTCTTCTGCATAGAAGGAGACTATTCAATTAATTGTGCCTGTGCTGCAGCAATCCAAAACAAACCCAATCCCCTGCCCCTGCCCAGAAACCCTGTATCTCATTTTGCCCCCAATGTTTATAGGCTCTTCTATTAAAAGATGCTACAAATACTTGTGATCATATGTTTTCCTGCCTAGACAAGGTTTTCCTTCTACGTGGATTGCCACTTTGACATTATGAAGAGGCTTATGCATTCCGACAATATCTTGAGCAATGCCATCAGCAGCTCCTTGTTCCTGGTAGGGCCATCCATGGTGGCAAGGTAAGGGGAGGTGCCAGACAAACTGCAGTCCAAAAAGTCCTCAACGACAGAACTGACGAAGGAAGACTGTGCATCTCACTGGCTCCAAAGGCAGAAGAAGGCTGCAGAGGTGGCCCTGGTCATCGTGGCTTGACATGTAATTGAAATCTGACCACCAACCCATCAAGATCGTGTGGACAATGATGGCACCCAAGGTCCCCATGTTAAACAAAGTAACACACAGGCTTCTACCAAGGTCCACCTGCCAACCTGTGTTGGAGGATTGGTGACGGGGACAGGGCTTTGAACCTGGGAGTCCCTAGTGAAGATTCTGCACAGAGGCAACAGATGCATGAAGGTCATTGGGCACCTGTGTTAAGACAGATATGTCCTTGGGCAGCAGCATCTGTGACTGAGCAGTCCTCTTCAGGATACCCTCTGCTCGCACCAAGTGGGGTAGAGTTTAAAAATTTGTAGCCCTAAAATTGGCTTTCCCACTTTCTCCTGGCTGGGGAACCACTCCCAGCGAGATCACCATCTTTGTGATTATAGAGTGGAAGTCCCAGGATCAAGCATCCAAAAGATTGGTCTAATGCTGCACACAGTACTGTTTGCAATTAAGTTGCTGTGGAGCAGACAAAATAGATATCACTGGAGCAGCAAAACAGGGAGAAAATTCTAAGAGTGCCTCAAACCAGAACTAAAATTAATGGCCCAGATTTCACAGTCAGCAGCAAAGCGAACTGATCTTGAAGAAAGTTGCCCACAAAAATCCAGCAATTCCTTTGGCATGGATTTCCTTTTTGCAACATTACTTTGATTCTGGTGGCAGCTCTTTGGGAAACCTTGCATCCAGCAACAGTGATTGTCATCAAAATGATTAAGCAGCCTATCACATTGAAGAATTCTCACATCCAACAAGCCAGGAAGTAAGAAACACTGAATATTCTTCATTTCTTAATTATTTTGCAGGCAGTAAAATAAAGCTTAGGACAAACACATGAGATTAAGCAAGAAGCTGAAATATAATAAACTTCTAAAAATATTTTAAGGAAATCTTTCAATTTCTTTTTATCATAATGGAAGAATTTGAAATTCCACAAATATAAAGTAAGCTTTTCAGGGCCAGAAGGGTTGTTCAGCAGTAATTATGAACCTAATACGCCATTAAAAAGCCACCTAGATCTCATTTAACAAAATGGAACTTTCTCAAGGGTTTTTATATGAGACTAATAGTATGAAAGTGGAAGTTCATATGAATTCAGATGAGTTCAGAAGGTTTCCATCTGTAGACGGAATCAGGTTCCAGAGGAATGTTCAACAGGCAAGTGGACATGTACTTAAACATGAATAGTTTACAGGGTTATGGGGAAAAAGCTGGTATATGAAGGACTAACTGGACGGCTCTTGCAAAGAGCTGGCACAAGCATTATGGGTTGATTGACCCCCTTCTGTGCTATAACATTCTATGATGCCAGTTTATCAAGGTTTTAGTCGCCTGTCGTTACATCATTTTACCCCGCTCTGTGTCAGTGGTTTTGATAAGTTCTTTAATTTCTTTAAGTTCTTTAATTGTGCAATTGTTCACACATTAGTTTTAATGACACAGATAGATAATACTTAATGGTTTACCTCATGGATCTGCATAAAAGTTAGATCATATAATGATAGCATATATATGTTTCTATTTAGAGGTGTTTAATAGAATTTTCCAGCGACAATTTATTTTGGAAACACTACTTCAACTTTACTGAACTCATTTTGGATAGGGTAAATAGCAAGAGAACATCAAGAACTAGAGGACACAAATTCAAAATAATTGGAAAAAGGAGTAAATGTAATGTGTGGAAAAATGTTTTCACCCTGAGTGTGGTTGGAGTCTGGAACAAACTTCCTGAAAGGATGGTGGAGGCAGGTTCAATCGAGGTATTCAAAAGGGAATTACATTGCTACCTGAAAAGAAAGAATGTGCAAGGTTACTGGGTTGACGCAGGGGAGTTGGATTAGGTGGAGTGCTCTTTCAGAGTGCCAGTGCAAACTTGATGGGCCGAATGGCCTCTTCTTGCACTGTCATGATACTGATTTTTTTTCCAAATCTTAGAAAGAAAAAGTACACATTCACATATAGGTTATTAAAATTAAATGATTGGAAAACAGTAGAAGTCCATGTTTCTTTTCCTTCTAAAATTTGCTTTGGTGATTGAAACCATCTTTTTTTCTCCTTTTGGAGTGTATATTTTTTACTTAACAATCCTGACAGAGAGAACAAGCAGCTCCCAGGCCTCCCTTTGTGATCCTTCACACAAAAACTTGAATGCACTTTGTAATACATGTTGCTCAGTATGTTGCACTTTTTATATTGCTACTCTTCATACATTATAAGTTCTTTCTACCGCATTGAGTTACTTCAGACTGTTATTCTTTCCATCGCTTTCCCTATAATCAATGTATGGGATAGACTTCTTGTTAGAGTAACAGAAGCACAACCCCCAGAATCATCTGAGGACTATTTAGATGCTACAATGGGGACATATCAGGATCTCTTTGGATGTTTGAATTAGGATTGTCCAAATGGCCTTCCTTAACTGTAATTATCATGTTTCACGTAACTGGCGTTGTTAGGTGGGGACAGATCCTTTTCCCTCTTTGCATGTTTACATTACTCCAATGTAAGATACCTTCACTATGTCACTATTTATTTACATTTTTATTTGATTCCATCCCGGTTTCAATTTTTATTTCAGAAAAGGAAATTTTTTTTTTTTATCTTTCTCTGTCTGGGTTCCTGATCCTAGGTGGGTTGGCAGCTGAAGAACCTCGTCAATGCACTCAGAGAAGATCCCAATGGGGTTATATTGACTTTGAAAAAACGACCACAGAACACACTCACTTCCGCCCCTGCTCTGCTGAAGAATGTAAGATGGAAACCCTTAGCCCTACAGGTAAACTGAGTCCTCATTAAGTTGCAGTCAGATGCCCTCAGATTGAGGTGCTGTCAGCATGACAAATGTGTCCGATAAAAATGCTGAGAAGTTCAATTTTAACACGGATGGATAAATGACTTGCTAAGTGCACCATGGTAACTAATTACAAAGCTTGCCTGCATGAATTCTATTTTTAGACAAGATTTTCAGTTTCATTTAAAATGCAGATCAATGGTCATCTTATTGACCCTTTCCTTTCTAGCTGAACAAATGTATAGCAATATTTTTTGCAATCTTTTAATAAATCATGCAATCAATCCAATGTTATATTCCTATTTATTAATTATACTTGTTACTGAATGAGGTTGCAACTGCAGTCTTGACCCTTTTGACCACCTTTCTCTGCTGTACCAGGCAGCCATGCTGTTACATTTTTATGAGATCCTAATGTTTCTTGAGATTACCCCTGATCTTGATAAACTATGTTAGGTACCAAGTTGCTACATATTCAAATGACAGTATAGTAACTAAATCAATTTAATAGCTCATTTATTTCCCTCAGGAAGCAAGCATTTGAAGACCGTTATAAAAGCAAAATACTGTGGATGCTGGAAATCTGAAACAAAAAACAAAAATTTTCTGGAAAAACTCAGCAGGTCTGACAGCATCTGCGGAGAGGAAGACTGTTAATGTTTCGAGTCCATATGACTCTTCATCAGAGTTCTGATGAAGAGTCATACGGACTCAAAACATTAACTGTCTTCCTCTCCGCAGATGCTGTCAGACCTGCTGAGTTTTTCCAGGAAATTTTAGAAATACTCAGCAGGTCTGGCAGCGTCTGTGGAGAGAGAAATAGAGTTAAAGTTTTAAGTCAAATATGACTCATCTTCAGAACTGAAGGAGGGCAGAAATGTGATGAGTTTTATGCCATTGAAAGTGGGGAGAGGGAGGAAGAACAAAAGGGGAGGTCTGGGATAGGGCAGAGGACAGGAGATATTAAATTACAAGGATATCATAGTGCAGAAGACAACAGCATTGTGGGTGTACCTACATGGATGCAGCGGTTCAATAAAGTGGCTCATCACCACCAACTCAAGGGCAGTTAGGAATGGGCTATAAATGCTGGCCTAGCCAGCAATGCCCACATTCCATGAAAGAATAAAAAAGAGGAACATTAATGATTGAATTTTGTTTCTCCCTCCACAGACTGCTGAATAGTTCCAGCACTTTCTGTTTTATTTAAGAACTGTTGTTTCACTTGAGTTGAAAGCTTAGTGGGCAGGAAATTGGGCTTGCTAGCAACCTTTCTTTTGGGCATCCTTCCTATGCTTACTGACCTACAAGGGATCCCACTTAAGCAATACCTTGACTTTTATCATTGTTTTCAAATCCCTTCATAGCCTCACCGTTCTCTATTTCTGTAATCCCCACAACCCTCCCAAAATCCCTGCATTCCTCTAATTCTATCCTCTTGAGCATCCTTGATTTTAATCACTCCACCACTGGTGGTTGTGCCCTCAGCTGCCTCCGCCTTAAACTCTGAATTCCCTCTCTATATCTCTCCGTCTCTCTTCCTCTCTTTCCTCTTTTAAGACACTCATTAAAACCTCCCCCTGGACCAAGCTTTTGGTCATCTGTTGTAATATCTCCCTATGTGGCTTAGAGTCAAATTTTTGCTTAATAATGCTCCTGTGGAGCATTTTGGAATGTTTTATTACGTTAAAGGTGTAAAATAAATACAAGTTGTTGCAGTTAATCGCTGGTTCATTTCTTCTAGCTGTTGCTATAATTCTACAACTGTTTGGTGCTTTCTATAATTGTTCTAAGTTTCCAATGTCTACAGGGAGTGGTGTGGCATGTACTTAAAGATATATTGCCGACTACAAGACTGCTGCACAAACCAATTGTACCCATACATGGGTGCACTGAGTAGACATTCCCTTTGGAATACAGCATGAGTTGGAGAATGAACAGAAGCACTATCTCACAGTTTGCTGCCCAGTGCTCCATTTTCAAAAAGAGCGAACTATATTTCAACCTCTCTTGCCAGGGACAGGCATGTGGCTTCACTCGGATTTTTGAAATTCATTTATGGGATGTAGGCGAGGCTGCCTAGGCCAGCCTTTATTGCCCATTCCTAATTTCCCTTGAGAAGGTGGTGGTGAACAGTCTTCTTGAACTGCTGCAGTCCCTGTGATGTAGGTACACACACAATGCTGTTAGGGAGGGAATTCCAGGATTTTGACCGAGCGACAATAAAGGAACAGCGATTATGTTTCCAAGTCAGGATGGTGAGTGGCTTGGAGGGGAACTTCCAGGTGGTGGTGTTCCCATGTATCTGCTGCCCTTGTCCTTCTAGATAGTAGTGGTCGTGAGTTGGAAGGTGCCGTCTGAGGAGCCTTGGCGAGTTCCTGCACTGCATCTTTTAGATGGTACACACTGCTGCCACTGTTCGTCGGTGGTAGAGGGAGTGAATGTTTGTGGAAGGGGTGCTAATCAAGTGGGCTGCTTTGTCCTGGATGGTGTCATGCTTCTTGAATATTGTTGGAGCTGCACTCATCCAGGCAAGTGCGGAGTATTCCATCGCATTCCTGACTTGTGCCTTGTAGATGGTGGACAGGCTTTGGGGAGTCAGGGGGTGAGTTACGCACTGTGAGATTCTTAGCCTCCGACCTGCTCTTGTAGGCACAGTATTTGTATGACTAGTCCAGTTCAGTTTCTGGTCAATGGTAACCCCCAGGATGTTGATAATGGGAGATTCAGTGATGCTAATGCCATTGAATGTCAAGGGCGATGGTTAGATTCTCTCTTGTTGGAGATGGTCATCGCCTGGCACTTGTGTGGTGCGAATGTTACTTGCCACTTGTCAGGCCAAGCCTGGATATTGTCCAGGTTTGCTGCATTTGGAAATGGACTGCTTCAGGCTTTCTTATAAGGGAGAGTGTCACTGACTGCATGCATATCACTTTGTAGGCATCGCATGTCAACTCTGCCCTATATTAGAACCAAAAAGGATTCCACTCCCTCAACGTCCAGCAGGTGTGTGACCAGAGGCAGATTAATGCCTGGTATCCTGGTAGCGCTGATACAGCTTTCATTCTGCGCAGTTCTTTATGTCAGTTGCATTTGAGCACCATGGCAAACCAAAGGGTGACAAGGGTTATTCACTGAAGACTTGGCTCATGACTCCAGCGTGAACCTACACACACGTGGGAGCATCTTGCAGGCCCCTTTGCATTGTGTAATCCATGGCTATGATAGCTGTAGGCTGAGCTTGCATGGCAGCAAGCTGAGCTGGCATGATTTCAGTCTGATCCTTAACTGCAGAACACTGGGTGATTGCTGGTAGTGCTGCAATGGAACGTCTAACTTCAGCCTTCAGATGCTGCAACCTGGTTGGATCCACAAGCATGAGAATGGAGTTTGCTAATTCCAGGCAGGAAAGGTTGGTTTCCAAGCTCCGCACAAAACACTGTCCCAAATTGGCTCTGAACTTTTCCTTGACTCCACCTGGACATTGACCGCAGGCTTTCTGGCAAGCTTCCTGATGGATACCCATTGACATTCTTCCACGGGCTGCCCAATTGAGGTCCTCATCTGAGTCCACTACAGCAGAAATGGGTGGGTGACCTCGGCCTCCAGTGAGCTGGATGCGGCCTACTCTTGTCTGGTATTCCACCAGGTGCAAATTGCACCACTGGTCTATCCTCTAACATGCACAGAATCAATCTCTGAACTGGAAGTTGCGACTGTGAAATCAAGTGAATGTGCTGTCTTCATCATCATTCTCCTGCTGTTCCTCCACTGCCTGGCCAGGTTGCACTTCTTGGCTGTCTGACAGGATAAAGACACAGGGGAAGGTTGTGGTGAAGGGAGGGGGGTAATGTAAGATGTACATGCTTATATTATCTGCAGCATATAAATCAGAAGAGATTATGGAATGGGATGCAGGAGGATGTGAGAAGGAGGATTAGGTATGACGATACCATCACCTTCAATGGTTTCAGCTCCGCCACTATCCATATCTTCAGCACTAGGTGCCCCAATAACGACCAGCAGCATCTCCTCCATGGGGGTTCTGACATGGAGGTACGGCTGTTGCCCTCTGGTTAGCTTCTCGTGCCTCCAGTTGTGGCACCACCTTGTGAGAGAGGAAAGAATGGCAGTGAGTGTGACACAATCGGTTTGGCTGATGTGTATGTCATGACTGAACAGCTGGCAGAGTGTGCAGCCTGTGAGATGTGCATGTGAGACTTGTAGCAGTGTTAAGTATGTGAGGGTGAGGTGGAGCATATGAATGTCAAGTAAGAGGCCTGAATGATCAAGATTGTTGGTAAGTGAGTGATGGAGTTCTGTGATTTGAGCAGTGTGTGATGTTCATGGTGTAGTTGATAGAATTTGTTATTTGAAGATACATTTGCTGATCTTGACTATTCTTGTGATGTCATTGAATTTCTTGCGGGACTGCAGCCCTCTTCAGGTTGTGACTCCTGGCATTGACCTCCACGGCTATCTATTCCCACTGATCTTTGACCATGGGCCTAGAGGGCCACCTTTCCTTCTGCGGCTACAGAACATCTCTCCTCCTTTCCATCTCCTTCACCAAGACGTCCAGTGCAGTGTTCGAACACCTTGGAACCCATGCTGTCCCCTATTGTGCCATTCTTGTGTCTTTCCAGGTCAGATTCTCTTCAACCACAAGTCCCAGCACATACTTTAGCCAAACTCCACTTTCCCTTTAAGAGTTGCAGGCAACCTTTGCAGGTCAGTGTTAAGTAGGGTTGCCAACCTGCCAGGATTGGCCTGGAGTCTCCAGGAATTGAAGATCAGTCTCTAGGACATTGCTGTTTGCAGCCCTGGAGAAAAATCATTGGACAGTAGAAAAGATCGGGGTTTTTGTCACTTTTTTTGAACATTTCTCTTCATTAGATATAAAAAGATTATAAATGGTAGAAAAAAGGCTGTTTGGCTGACAGTCAAGCATCATCCCATTAGGTAATAAGTCTTTTTGCTTTCCAGTTGACCTAGGAAGGTTGTGCGTCACAAGGATGGATGTGTTGACCAACTAGTGGCTGGAGCGTGGGGGCAAGTCATGTGATGAAACCTTCAGGAATACATTTAATCACAGTTGGCAACCCAGCTTTAAATGGTGCTAGCCACTCAAAATTGGTTCCCTACTGATGTATCCAGCTAGTGAACAGCGCTGTTAAGCACTGGCTGGATGCAGAGATCATTCAAATGAGCCAGAAGCACAAAGTTGGCATGCTGCTTGTGATGCAATCAATGGCTGGGGGTTAACTACATATAGCAATCCCATCGCTGTTTTTGGGGCCAACGTAGCCCTCAATGTATCTTTATAAGCTCTGCTACTTTGTAACACCCTGACAATTTCTCATTTAAAAGATGTTTGTCTTCATTAGCTCTTTAGTTACAGAAATGCAGAAAGATGTTGCAGTAATAAATGGAGCAGGCCTCCTTCAATTATTGGACTCATTAATTAAAGGTGTCCTGGAGTGATCTTAGTGCTCACTTTAATAAGCATATTGGCTGGCCCTGCTGGCAGCAAATTTCATTCTGTGGAAAGAAATAATTCTGTATTTACTTGGGTTGCACTTACAGAAGGAACAAGCTGCCTTCATATGGTGCTTTGTCATACCTCTCAGAAATGTCCCAAAGTGCCTCAAATAAACAAACATTTTAGTTCTGTCCAACAAAATAAAAGCAGTGAGCTGATTGTGTCAGTAACTGTGTGGATAATCTGGTCTACTCTGCTAACTATATATGGCATTTTAAGCACATTTGTGATGGTTTCCTTAGTCTGTTACTTTTAATGAAATTGTTCTTTCGGAAAGTGTTCAGACTGACAGAGGAAATTTTCACAAAACTTACTTACGGTCTCACTATAACTTGCAGTGGGAGGAAATCTTACTCTCAGGCATGTCTTGCAGTACTACCCCAGCCCCTGCCAATTGTCAACAGGATGAGATGCTTTTTTTCTGCACAAAGTAAAACTCAGATATTAACTAAAGGGAAAATGATTAACTAATGGGTTGATGCAATAATGTAGGATGTTCACTTAATCCGGGTATTACATTGAAACATAATTTTTGAGTAATTTAGTAATGAGTAGAAGTAAACTGGCTATAAACATCTTTGTAATTTTTTTAACAACTGTAATGTATAATGACTTGATAGATCAAGCACAGTTAAAACTTACTTACATTTCACTTTTATTTGATTTATACCATTACTATAGTGCTGAGGCACAAGCTTAAATCATCTGAATGTGAAAATGGCTTTTGGAAAACTGAGTAGTTGAACAATTCCAACAAAGGTGTTCGGCATTCAAATCAATGAATCAGTGCCTGTTTTACAATAGTCAACAAAGGAATGCCACAACAATACTTAATACTAATCTGTTCATATCATCTAACAGTCATTTCTAGGCTTTGTTTCCAAAAACAGCTACAACAAATGGTGATGATTATATAATGACTGACAAAACAAAACTTTCGAACAATTTACAACCCCTGTAATGCTTTTCAATGGATTGTTCTGATTAAAATCATGAATGTTTCCTAGCTTGAATAATTGGGTTCAAACATAAGTTTTCAAATATAAATGAAACTTCTAAATATATCAATGTCCAATGTTTTATGGAATTGAATGAATTATTTATAACATAATTCTATAGAGCACACTACTGGTTGTCATGTTTATGGTTCTTCCCAGGTTTGTCGGAACAGGATTTATTATCAGAGCTGTTAATCAAACATCTGTTGGCCAGGATACTGGCTTTCCATCACAGGGAAACAAATTAAATATAAATGTTAAAATGGCACTAAGCTGGCTTGCATGTTATAGCGTCAGCTTCACTTAGTTGGTTGCAGTTTTGCCTCTGCTTCTAAGGTTGTGGGTTTCAGGCCCAAGCCCATTCCTTCTATTGCCACTTATTTATTTTCTCTTTACCCCTCCTGGACCCCTATTTCATGTTGTCGTACCTCCTCTCATTTATCTGCTCTCAGGTACTCTGCCCTCCCAAATCCCTTCTCCAACCTTTTCTTACTTTACAATCTTCCTATGCTCCTGCCACCAGGTTTGTCTTCCTCTTAAACAAGGCTAGAGCTACCTTCTGTTCCTCTCTTTGCATCTTCCAAAGAACCCATTGAGGCACTCGTCGCTGCCTCCTTATGAGCTGCAACAGTAACGGCTCCATCCTACTCTTTCACCAACCCTCCTGCCCAGCATGCCCGCCAGGATTAATGTTGCCAAACTTCTCCCTGTTCATCTCACTCCTACCAGTTCAGACCCTACACACTCTGCCAGTGAATTAGCTCTCACCACTCCTCTCTGCACCTCCCCCCAGAATGTCTGTTCACTTGTGAACAAGGCCCTTGGCAGCTTAGGGTGAATGATTGTATTGGCACCATGGCCTTGATGGAAACCTAACTAAGGGCTAATGACACCTTGCTCCAAGATGAAGCCACCCGACCTGGCTATGCCTCCCATTACTTCCCAGTGGTGATATGGCTTTTATCACTAAATTGCATCTTGCTTTGCCCTGCTACTCCTTTGGCACTTTCTCTTCCTTTTAACATCTCACCTTGTTCTACCCCTCTGAACTCTTATTTGAAATCCTTGTTCTCTATTGCTTATCCAAGTACCATAAAAATTTTCTCACAGATATCTTCGCAGTGTTCCTCTCTCAGCATCGAGTGACTGCTTATACAACCATAGAATCATAGAATGGTTACAGCACAGAAGGAAGCCATTTGACCTATTGTGTCCATGCCAGCTCTCTGCAACAGCAACTCACCTAATCCCACTCTCCTGCCTTTTTCCAGTAGTCCTGCAAATACTTTCTCTTCAGATAATTATCCAAATCCCTTTTTGAAAACCCTGATTGAATCTGCCTCCACTATGCTCTCAGGCAGTGCAGTCCAGATTGTAACCTCTCGATGCTCAAAAAGTTTTTCCGCAAGTCACCATTGCTTCTTTTGTTAATCACTTTAAATCAGTTTTTTCTGGTTCTCAATACTTCTGCCAATGGGAACAGTTTCTCCCTCTATTCAGTCCCAAGTAGGCAAAGAACGTCCCATTTGTTTGCTTTGCATAATTTCCCACACATTTCTCCTCTTGGAGAATGGTGTAGAGGGTTGGAAGTGTTTGCAGGGTGAATGACAACCTGTTGAACTGTATCATGAACTCCTTTTCTGTGACCATAAAGTTCTAGAGTGGGACTTGAACCTAGGGTCATCTGGCTTAGAGACAGGAGTGTTACCAACTGAGTCATAAGACCTGCAGAACATCCTGTTGCACTATTCAATGAAGAACAAGTGAGTCCTCTCCATTTCCTGTCCAACATATTTTCCTCAAACAACACCACCAAAGACTGACCAATGGATCTGACTTTTTTTAAACACATGACAGTGATAGTTACACTGTAGATATGTACAGATGCTCAAGTGGTAATTTGCAAGATTGACTTGTGTCTGGCACTAATCATATATCATTTTCATCTTCTCCAGCCAGTTATTCCTACAAGTCCTACAAGCAGCTCTACAACACCAACTAGCACCATTGGCATATCATCAAAATATGACAGTTCCACCCTTCATGATGTCTTTATTCTATCTCCCCTGTCAGGAATCTACGGTCCCAGGTAAGTCTTTAAATGGGGAATTCCTGCTCTATCTTAAACACTGGTCAATTGTCTTCACCATTAGGGTCAGCTGAAAACGCCAACTTTCAGTCCTTTCAAGTAACTTGCCGATAAATGTATCATTCATGTGTCACTGAAAATTTTGCTATTAGTGAAAGTTAACACTCAAACATCATTTTTTTTGTAGTGTTTCTGGCATCTGTATACTCAGATTACTCATTATTTGCATACCTGCTTTCCCTTTGCTTTGCAAATCCAAACTTCATAATGTAAAAGGAACATTAACATTGTTTCAAAGAGTATAAAGCAAAACACCCTTGCTTTCTGCAGCATGACCTTCCAACCAAGCTTCCATTTGAGAGCCATCAAACTCACTTTAAAAGGATTGGCAACTGAACCCACGCAGAAAGTTGACATGTTTTGAAGCCTTGGAACTAATGGTTGTTTTTTGACCTTTTATTTTCTTGCTTTAGGGATGAATTGGGGATATTGCCTTGTGACGACATTGGCAAGTATGGGATGGCAAAGTCTGGGATGAAAGGTTCTGAATCTTCCAGTTACTTTCTGGACCATGAAAGTGGAAAATATTACACATTAATGGAAGGAGAAGGTTTGCCTATGAGTTCTGAATATGAGAGAGGGAGAGCAACTGGTATCCGGAGAAGAGAGAAAACACCAACTCATGGTTGGTATTTGCCTTGCGTTTTGGAATATTTCACTTTTGTTTTAAATAGCTGCATTCTTTCCAGTTGAAAGTGATTCAGGATCTTTCCTGTCCTCTGGAGATGGTACATAATGCTTTAGGAAGTTGAAAGTAAAATAAGAAAAAAACAGCAAAAAGAATAAAAATAGCTTCAAAAAATTGTGACTATTACAGTCCTCCTAATTTAATAGTATTTGGTTAAACTTGTGACTCCTGATTTTTTGGCTAAGTCTTTGACCCAAATTCCTGAAATTCCTGTGTTGAAAAATATGGTCCTTGGTGAAGAACACTGGAAGGTTTGGAGAAAGCACGTCTATACAAATTGTTGCAATGAAGGAAATGCAGCAGCCAATTTGCACACAACAAACTCCCACAAACGACCACATGATAATCATTAGTTAATCTTTTTTTTAGTGATAGAGATTAAGAGATAATTACTGATATCAGGGATAATTCCCCTTCTATTTTAAAAAATTGCACTATAGGATCTTGTGCACCCAACAAAGAGAGCATAAGGGGTCTCAGTTTCACATCTGATCTGAAAGACAGCACCATCGACAGTGCAGCACTCGCTTAGCACTGCTATGGAGTGTCAGCCTAGATTTTTTGTGCTCAAGGCCAGTATTTTATGTCCCTCCTGCCCGGCAGCATATTATGGTCCCACCAAACTGAATGGAGATTTAAATAGCTCGCAATATCCACAGCAGGGAGACATGCTGTAGCAGGGCTGCAAAACTCTGGCCCAAGTCTCGAGGGTGGCACTTGAACCCATAATCTTCTAAATCAGAGGCGTGTGCTACCAACCCATTTTGAATTTGTTCAGTCAAGGGATGTGAGAAATATTGGCAAAGCCAGCGTTTGTTGCCCATTCCTAAGTGCTCTGAAAAGTTGGGGGCGATGTGTCTTGGTGGCTTGCTAGGCCATTTCACAGGGCTGTTGAGAGTCAACCACATTGATGTGAGTCTGGGGTCACATAGGACTGGATGTTATGCTCCCCTTTTCCTGTCACAAACTGGGACAAATGGAAGCGGGAAAGCAAAAAAAAACTGCCTGCAGCCTGCATAGTGGTCTGCCGCCTCCATTCCCAACTCTTGATTTTCCCTGAGGACCGGTGGTTGGGCAGGAGATTGAAGTCAACAGCCTCATTAATTAGGGGTGTTGAGGTCATTAGGGTACTCATTAAGAGCTAGCCTTCTGTCCTCCCAAGATTTTCATGGGGCGGGTGGCTGTTAGGATCTCCCTGAAGCTGACCATATGCAACCTAGCAGGAACAGGGGTGGCAGAGCTGAAAAGGTTTTATTTGATGCAAAAGTGAAAGTTTGGACAGCAACAATGAAATTTTAATAACCAATATTTCCCTATCCTATCCTGGGTCGCAGCTCTCCATTTGCCCTGGCCACTTTGAAGATGAAGGTCCTCTTGATTGTTTAAGACCACCCAGAGATGGCAGCCAATGCAATGGCAGCTGATTCGGGCTAGAATGTGGTCTGCTCCCCGGTGTCCTGCTTCTATTCCCAGCACCAATTGTGGTAGACTGGTCTCTTAAGACTCCGACCCCTGTGAAAATTGAGCTTCATAGCAGACCGGGGACGGAAGCAGGAACACATTGTGGAATTGGACCCACCTTCAGGTTCCTTGCCTCCAATGGTAAAACCCGCCCCTAGAAATTCAGTTTCTGAAGGAACAGAATTTTAAAAAGCGAGAAATTGTGTTAAACTTGTATAGAACACTAGTTAGACCACACTTCGAATCCTGTGCACAGTTCTGGTCTCCTTATTACAAAAAGTACATAGAGGGACTGGAGAAGAGCAAAAAATAATTAACAAGGACAATACCAGAACTGAGAGGCTATAATTATTAGGAATGGCTGAACACAAAGGGGCTCTTTTGCCTAAACAAAAGAAGGCTTAATTTAATTGTTTTTTAATTATGAAGGAGTTTGATAGGGTAGACATAACATTGTTTTGTTTGCGGGGGAGTCCAAAGCTAGAGATCACAAATATAAGAGAGCAATTAAAAGTTCAGCTCTCCCATTCTTCTTTTTTCAAAGCTTAGACTCCGGCCGAAGATTCAATTCTTTGGCTGAGTTCTTCTCTTTTCATTTCTGTCTCAAATAATTGTGAAATATTCTCAATTTGGTCATCACGAGTAAAATTTGTTTTATTTTCCTGTTGTTCTGCTGCATATTTTAAACCCTAGTTTTCCTTTTCCAGTACTCCAGCTTTTGAATCACTTCTCAATCTTTGGAATTTGTCATATTCAGCTGGAATTCAGAAGAAACACATGGGCCGGAATTTTCCAGCCCCCCTCACTGTGCTGAAGGCTCCTTCACAGCAGGGCTGGAAAGCCTTTGAAATCTCCGATCATGTCGGCGGGACCAGGAGATCCCGCCAGCGTGAGGGGCTGGAAAATTCTGGCCCTGCAGCTGAGTCTTCTAATGGATAACAATTTCTTTCTCTGCATTATTTTTGGATACTTCTCAATTTTTTTTTGTTCACCTCAGTGTTGAAATGTTTTTGTTGGCTGGAGGGCTGGTTTCCTTTTCATACACTCTCAATCCCTTAGCATTTGAAGCACTTCGTTCCCTCCCCTCTGCGCCCACGAGCCATTCTCTCCCTCGTCACCTTCATACTCTTTTTCAGAATTCTGCCTTTTCAGTTTTTATCAGTTTTTACTTTCAGAATGACTATTGGACCCTTTTGCCTCAGGGAGGGACTAACAGGTTAACAACAAAAGCAAAAAATTCTGGAAAAACTCAGCAGGTCTGGCAACATATGTGATTAGAGAAACAGAGCTAATGCTTAGAGTCCAATATAACTTACTTTGGTTTCCAGCACTTTCTGTTTTTCTTTCAGATTTCCAGCCTCTGCAGGATTTTGCTTTTACTAACACAATAAATAAGCTATGATATGTCAAATTTTGTATTAATTCCCAGATGCTTCCCTATTCTTATATTGTTTAAATTTCATAATCCTGAAAAATTACTGGTAGCTTTGGACATCACAATCTCCTTTCAGTCATTTTCCCTTTCTTTTTATTCCCTCTCAGAGTTCCCTTAGCTTTTATCCTAATTTAAAAAGAAACTTTCTGTTGCAGAGTCGGAGGTGCTGTCTTTCAGATAAGACAATAAACTGAGGTCTCTTCTTCCTTCATGGCTGAATATAAACACTTTGGTGGCATTATTTTGAAGATCAGTATTACTGAGACAGATTATCTGGTCGTTATTTCATTGCTGTTTGTGGGAACCTGCACAAGTTGGTTGCCACTTTTCCTATATTCCAACTGTGAATACACATAAAAGATATGCTTAACCTTTTGAATTATATCCGCTGTCTCCCTGCACAATTCACTTGAATCATCCATCTCATATTTGACCCCATGATGAGTTTGATTATCCACCACATCACTAAGACTGGCTTTAAATAATCTCTATAACATCGCTTAGCTCCACCCTTGACTCAGCTCATCTGCTGCTGAAACCCTCATCCATGCTGTGGTTACCACTAGAATTGATTATTCTAATGCACTCCTGTCAGGCACATTCTGCTCTCCATCACCTTGAGGTCATCCGAAACAATGCTGTCCTTGTCTTAAATCATGCCAACCATCACCCCTGTTCTCTCTGACCTACATTGGCTTCTGGTTAAGCAAACTCTTGATTCTAACATTCTTATATTTCTTTTCAAATCTCTCCATAGCTTCACCCTTCCTATCTCTGTAACCTCCTCCAGCTCTACAACCTTCCGAGGTATCTGCATTCCTCTAATTGTGGCCTCTTGAAAATCCCCAATTTTAAGTGCTCCACCATTGGTGGCCTTCAGCTGCCTAGGACCTAAGCTGTGGAATACCCTCCCAAGTATTCTCCACCTCTGTTTCCTCCTTTAAGATGCTGTTTAAAACCTACCTCTTTGACCCAGCATTTGGTCGTCTGCCCCAACATCTCCTTATGTGGCTCAGTGCCACGTTTTGCTTTACAGTGTTCCTGTTTTGTTATGTTAAAAGTGCCATATAAATACAAGCTGTTATAGTTTTCAGTTGCTCTGCTGTTAGCCCTAGCTGAGACACCTTTTGAATCTATATTTTGGTCAATTTGAAATATTAGTTCTTCATACTTCAAATTAAAAACAAATATCTGGATAGTCACAGGCTTTAACCTAGCACATTTCCCTTATGATTCTGAGATGTTTTGTTTGCAATCTATCCCACTGTGACATTGTAGGGCTCCATTTCTATGGAAGTGCTGACTCACATTATTTTGTTTGTCAATGAAAGAGATAACATAATTTTGAACCATATAACAAATAAGCCAATTTTTGAAACTGAAATTTACTCTGATTGTTTTAATGGTGATGTTTGCTGCTTCTCAATTATTATATGGTATTGTAAACATCTGTTTTAATACTAACATATTGAGAAATGTTTTATCCACACATATATGCAAACCTTTTCATACCTGAATCTTCTGAACAGAAACTTCTCTTCAAAGTAGCCTGTGTCTCAAGGAGCCATCAAATAGGTGAACAAATAAATTCAGAAGGATAGCAGGAAAATGCTTTTTTTAAAAAAATACTAAAAGCTATCTAAATTGCGCAGGAAAACTAGAAAAAAAGGCAAAAGGTTAATGAAAGGGTGTGTATTGTTGGGTAGGCCATTGAGTATTGTGTCACTGTTTTAGGAAGGATCTCAAGGTGATAGAGAAGGTTCAGGATATATTTACTAAGATGATGCCAGGAATTTCAGGCTTTAGTTATTTCGACAGAGACGATAGAAATTGGGTCTCTTTTACTAGATTGGACATGGTTAAGGAGGAGAGGAACCACAGGGATTGAAAATGATGAGGGATTTTGGCAAGGTAACTTGGGAAAAATGGCTTCTGCTGACCCATGAGTCGATAACAGGGTGTGAAAATTTAAACCGTGAAGGAAGAGCTGAATTTTTAATGTAGGTATTCCCATAACATGGCATGCCTCTTTGAAAAGGGAATTTGAAAAGGTAGGGAGTTGGCACATGCACAGTGGACCAAATATGATCTTTCTGTGTTGTAAAATTCCATAATTCTAACCATTGGTGTATAGGTTTTACAGTCATAAATTAATAAATTGCTGGTCGTATTGTTTAATGTTTCTACCTTAAACACAAAATGCATACTAAACATTGTTTTCATCGTTCTATGTAAAGAACATTTATTACAAAAAGCAATGTGATCTTAATATTTTCTGGATTATAATTTCAATTTTCCATACGAAGGATTCACAACCTTTTTTTGACTCTGTAGAGAGTAGAGGCCTTGTATCTTGCAGAACTCTATTACAGAATCATGGGAGGATTTTTTTTTATTATTTCACAGGATGCGGGCATCCCTGGCTCGGCCAGCATTTATTTTCCATCCCTAATTGCCCTTGGCACTGGTGAGTTACCTGCGTGAATTGCTTCAGTGGTGTAGCTACACCCACAATGCTTTTAGGGAGGAAGTTCCAGGATTTGACCTGTGAAGGAACGGTGAAATATTTCCAAGTCAGTATGGTGAGTGGCTTGGAGGGGAACTTCCAGGTGGTTCTGTTCCCATGTGTCTGCTGTCCTTGTCCTTCTAGATGGTAGCGGTTGTGGGTTTGGAAGGTGCTGCCTAAGGAGCCTTGGTGAATTCCTGCAGTGCATCTCATAGATGATACACACTGCTGCCACTGTGTGTTGATGGTGGAGGGAGTGACTGTTTGTGGATGGGGTGCCAATCAAGCGGGCTGCTTTATCCTGGATGGTGTCAAGCTTCTTAAATGTTGTTGGAGCTGCACTCCTCCAGGCAAATGGTGAGTATTCCATCATATTCCTGACTTGTGCCTTGTAGATGGTGGACAGACTTTGAGGAGTCAGGAGGTGAGTTATGCACCGCAGGATTCCTAGCCGCTGACCTGCTCTTGTAGGCGCAGTATTTAAATGGCTAGTCCAGTTCAGTTTCTGGTCAGTGGTAACCCCTAGGATGTTGATAATAGGGGATTCAGTGATGGTAATGCCTTTGAATGTCAAGGTTAGATTCTCTCTTGTTGGAGATGGTCATTACTTGACACTTGTGTGGCACAAAGTCCACCTGGCCACCTGTCAGCCCAAGCCCGGATATTGTCCAGGTCTTGCTGCATTTGGACATAGACTGTTTCAGCATCTGAGGAGTTCCGAATGGTGCTTAACATTGTGCAATCATCAGCAAACATCCCCACTTCTGACCATAGGATGGAAGGAAGGTCATTGATGAAGCAGCTGAGGATAGCTGGGCCTAGGATACTACCCTGAGGAACTCGTGCAGTGATGTCCTGGAACTGAGATGACTGACCTCTAACAACCACAACCATCTGCCTTTGTGCTAGGAATGATTCCAACTAGCAGAGAGTTTTACCCCGATTCCCATTGCCTCCAGCTTTGCTAGGGCTCGTCGATGCCGCACTTGGTCAAATGCTGCCTTGATGTCAAGGGCAGTCACTCTCACCTCAACTCGGGAGCTCAGCTCTTTTGTCCATGTTTGAACCAAGGCTGTAATAAGATCAGGAGCTTAGTGACCCTGGTGGAACCCAAACTTGGCATCAGTGAGCAGGTTACTGCTAAGCAAGTGCCACTTGATAGCACTGTTGATGACCCCTTCCATTTTACTGATGATTGAGAGTTAACTGATGGGGTGCCAATTGGCCAATTGGATTAGCCCTGCTTTTTGTAGATGCCAGTGGAACAGCTTAGCAGGGGCACGGCAAGTTCTGGAGCACAAGTCTTCAGTATTATTGCTGGAATGTTGTCAGGCCCCATAACATATGCAGTATCCAGTGCCTTCAGTCATTTCTTGATATCACGTGCAATTGAATTGGCTGAAGACTGGCATCTGTGATCATGGGGACCTCTGGAGAAGGCTGAGATGGATCATCCACTCGGCACTTATGGTTGAAGATTCTGGCAAATGCTTTAGTCTTATGTTTTGCACTGACGTGCTGGGCTCCCCCATCTTTGAGGAATGGGATATTTGTGGAGCCTCCTCTTCCAGTGAGTTGTTAATTGTCCACCACCATTCACTACTGATTGTGGCAGGACTGCAGAGCTTAGATCTGATACATTGGTTATGGAATCACATAGTTTTGTTTATCACTTGCTGCTTCAGCTGTTTGGTACGCAAGCAGCCCTCTTTTGTAACTTTGCTAGGTTGACATCTCATTGTTAGGTATGCCTGGTACTGCTCCTGGTTGCTTTTAGCAATACATTTCTCATCCCCTCCCTCTCATCTCAGTTGCCTGGCAAACTGAAGAAGAACTCAAAGATTTTTCATATATAGCACCTTTCACAGCTTCAGGATGCCCAAAGTAGCTTCACAGTGAATTACTCTTGAAGTGGAATCACTATTGCTTCATAGGTAAAAAGAATAGCTAATCTGTGCAAAACAATAATATCTGAGGTCAGATCTGTATTACCACAAGCTGATTACCTTCATTTGTGGTGCCTTCTGAGAGAATAACCTTTCACATCTCTACTCACTTCCTCAATTGACCTGGTGATGTAGGCTGCAGGAGCAGTCTTGAAGCCACATTTCTTAAATATTCACAGTAACTACATTTCATAAGTACTTAATTGTCTGTAAGGTACTTTGGGGAATGTCCTGAGATCGCGGAAGGTGCTATATAAATGAAAATTCTTTCTTTCTTGGCAGCACTGACATTAATACAACCTGGCACTTCAGACTGGCTTGGATTTTTTTATTATTTGTTCATGGGGATGACATCACTGGCTAGGCCACTATTTATTGGCCATTCTCAATTGCCCTTGTTCAGAGGGCATTTAAGAGTCAACCACATTGCTGTGGGTCTGGAGTTACACGTAGGCCAGATCAGGTATGGACAGCAGATTCCCTTCCCTACAGGGCAGTAGTGAACCTGATGGATTTTTAATGACAATCGACAATGGTTTCATGGTCATCACTAGACTTTTAATTCCAGAGTTTTATTGAATTTAAATTTTACCATCTGCAGTGGTGGAATTCAAACCCAGGTCCCCAGAGCATTTGCCTGGGCCTCTAGAATATTAGTCTAGTGATAATACCACTATGCCACCACCATCTAAAGCAACATGATCCCAGGAAGTTGTCTGCTAATGGAGCGTGCAGCCATATTTGGGCAAGTGTTATTGTTTCAAAGCTTGGAAGGCCCCAGGTTGGCCCTCAGACCAGTGCCAAGTACTGGTTCACACTAAAGTCAATAAATGTTTTCTGGTACTGTCCTGTTGCCTGCATGACCAAAGTAATTCAGGAGGGAGTAGTTGTTTACAGCTGAATTTTCCTGGGCCCAGGATAGCAGGCTAAGGAGGGCTGGGAAAAATTGTGGGGAGCCACATCGGGATGGCTCTCTGATGCATTCAAGCTGCCAAGGAACTTCCCGGAGCAGGCAGGGCGTCTACCTACTGAATGGATGCAGGCAGCCAATTTAAATACTTAAAGCCCCAATCAGGGGCACTTTGATGGGACCATTGGTTGAGAGGCTCCCATCTCATGTGGAGGCTGCCAGTTTAATGGAGGGGACCTCCTAACAACAGGCTGGAGGGGCATCAGAGCCAGAGACTCTATCCCCCAAAAAGGGGGCCACAGTGATCCAAGTGGAGGATTGCATTGGCAGCACCAAGAGCCTGCCCGCTGTCCTAAACAGGACAGTGAGCACGGAGACTTCCATTTAGCAAGCTGTCTTAGGGAAAATAGCTCCTCTGTTCTGGCTCCTGGCAATTGCGGGCTTACATCCCCAAAAATTCCCACCCAAAAGATAAATTCAAGGCATTCCGTATCCGACCTCACAGGGACATGGAAATATTAAATCCCCCCTCAAGGCAATTCAGAAACATTTAATATAAGTTACAACATATTTTTATACATATATGGTTAGCAATTTCCTGTTGCTTCCAGATAGTATGTACGGGTCTCCAATACATCCTTAACTCATTCTGTTTTTTAGCTTGCATTGGTTTTTCTACATTAAGACACTATATAAGTTGCTGTTGCTTTAGATAATCTTCTTGAAAAGCACTCTTAATTTCAAGACCTATAAATTTACCTCTCACTTTCAAAGTTTCTTATCATCATTTAACTTAATTTCTAGGTCGTTGAAATCACTCCTAATTACTCCTTTTCATTCCTCAGATACTATTGTTTCCCACTTGATTAATTAGGTCGATTTTTGCTTTTGGCCCACTGATCACCAATTCTCAGTCATTAATTTGAAGCATTTTGTATGAGAAATTTCCACCCAACTAACCTCATTTTGGATTAAATCATTTTATGTGATGAGTTGTCATATTTTCTCTTATTAATAACACTGGTCTTCTCAAATCATTTTCCCATTCTTTCTAGATATATCCAAACCTTTGAATTAACCTTTACTGAATGCCATTACTTATCAAAGACATCAACTATGACAATGAGCTTACTTACTGCGAGACAGAAAAACAAAATACAGTATATCCCTTTCTCAGTTTACAAATAAAATCGCACATATTCCAATAATACCATAGTATAATTTCATTGTAACATACTAACCTTGCTCTTTAACAATTAGAATTTGCTCAAAATATCCTGTTATAGATTTTGATCATCACTGAATTAGTTGCTTGGGTTGTAACCTGGTTATCATTTCTATGGTGCGTTTATACTGTAGCAATCATTCAGAGTCATTGCAATATTTATGTTGGTTGTCTCTTGCATGGTGTGAACCTAAACTCTAGGGGAGAGCTCTGCATGCTCTTTGATACACACGTGCACAGAACTCACTCCCCTAAGTTTGCAATGTAACTCCTTACAGAGCGGGGAGTGGAGAACCTCTGCTCTCTAAATTAGGCTCAGTGTCCCGTGATCCATTGGAATCCTGTTCCACTTCCCCACCACCCACTGAGTTCTTTGCAAACCAGTTTCAGCACTGCACTAGATTCACACTCTATGTGGTTTTAACCAAAATGGTGGGGGACCACTGCTCCCAGGGTCACTCTGCTTCACTCGAGTCAGCTCAGTCCCTGACTTTGGGGTTACATTGCCAGTTTAGGTTCATTGCAAAGCAGTAAAGGTAACCTATATAAGGCAATAGTTTTTACTTATGTGTACCCGGATATATAAAGGGCATTAAAGCTACACAGAGAAGGCAATGTGAATTCATCTGGATGTTGCCAGGCGTGAAAAATTACATGGATGAAGAAACTTGTGATTCTGGGTTATTTCCACTGGACCAAAGAAGATTATGAGGAGAATCAATAGAGATGTTTAAAACAATGAAGGGCTTTGATGGGGTAAATAAAGAAAGATTATTTCGTCTTGTCAGGGAGTTGATTACAAGTGACCATAAATTAAAACTTGTCCTAAGAAGAGTGAGAAGAGAGATGATGGGAAACTCCGTTTAACTGAAGGTTGAAGCATAGCATGTTTTGCCACAAGGAGTAATCAAGGCAGACACTATTTCATAGATAAAAACAAAAAACTGCAGATGCTGGAAATCCAAAAAAAAAACAGAAATACCTGGAAAAACTCAGCAGGTCTGGCAGCATCGGCGGAGGAGAACAAAGTTGACGTTTCGAGTCCTCATGACCCTTCAACAGAACTAAGTAAAAATAGGAGAGGGGTGAAATATAAGCTGGTTTAAGGTCGGGGTGTGGGGGGAGGGAAGTTTGTGGAGGGGGTAGTTGTAGGGACAAGCAAGCAGTGATAGGAGCAGATAATCAAAAGATGTCACAGACAAAAGAACAAAGAGGTGTTAAAGGTGGTGATATTATCTAAAAGAATGTGCTAATTAAGAATGGATGGCAGGACACACAAGGTACAGATAGCTCTAGTGGGGGTGGGGTGAAATAAGACTAAAAGGGCATAAAAGGTATAGATTTAAAAATAATGGAAATAGGTGGGAAAAGAAAAATCCATATGAATTATTGGAAAAAACAAAAGGGAGGGGGAAGAAACGGAAAGGGGGTGGGGATGGAGGAGGGAGTTCAAGATCTCAAGTTGCTGAACTCAATATTCAGTCCGGAAGGCTGTAAAGTGCCTAGTTGGAAGATGAGGTGCTGTTCCTCCAGTTTGCGTTGAGTTTCACTGGAACAATGCAGCAAACCAAGGACAGATATTTGGGCAAGAGAGCAGGGTGGAGTGTTAAAATGGCAAGCGACAGGGAGGTCTGGTTCATTCTTGTGGACAGACCGAAGGTGTTCTGCAAAGCGGTCGCCCAGTCTGCGTTTGGTCTCTCCAATGTAGAGGAGACCGCATTGGGAGCAACGAATGCAGTAGACTGAGTTGGGGGAAATGCAAGTGAAATTCTGCTTCACTTGAAAGGAGTGTTTGGGCCCTTGGACGGTGAGGAGAGGGGAAGTAAATGGGGCAGGTGTTGCATATTTTGTGTATGCATGGGGAGGTACCATAGGTGGGGGTTGAGGAGTAGGGGGTGATGGAGGAGTGGACCAGGAGATGGAGGGAACGATCCCCACGGAATGCCACTAGGGGGGGTGAAGGGAAGATGTGTTTGGTGGTGGCATCATGCTGGAGTTGGCGGAAATGGCGGAGGATGATCCTTTGAATGCGGAGGCTGGTGGGGTGATAAGTGAGGACAAGGGGGACCCTATCATGTTTCTGGGAGGGAGGAGAAGGCGTGAGGGTGGATGCGCGGGAGATGGGCCGGTCACGGTTGAGGGCCATGTCAACGAACGTGGGTGGAAAACCTTGGTTAAGGAAGAAGGAGGACATGTCAGAGGAACTGTTTTTGAAGGTAGCATCATCAGATGGAGGCGAAGGAACTGAGAGAATGGGACGGAGTCCTTACAGGAAGCGGGATGTGAGGAGCTGTAGTCGAGGTAGCTGTGGGAGTCGGTAGGCTTGTAATGGATATTGCTGGACAGTCTATCACCAGAAATTGAGAAAGAGGTCAAGGAAGGGAAGGGAAGTGTCAGAGATGGACCATGTGTAAATGATGGAGGGGTGGAGATTGGAAGCAAAATTAATAAATTTTTCCAGGTCCCGACGAGAAACATGATAGGGTCCTCACTTATCACCCCACCAGCCTCCACATTCAAAGGATCCTCCTCCGCCATTTCTGCCAACTCCAGCATGATGCCACCACCAAACACATCTTCCCTTCACCCCCCCAGTGGCATTCCATGGGGATCGTTCCCTCTGTGCCACCCTGGTCCACTCCTCCATCACCCCCTACTCCTCAACCCCCACCTACGGCACCTCCCCATGCATACGCAAAATATGCAACACCTGCCCCTTCCCTTCCTCTCTCCTCACCGTCCAAGGGCCCAAACACTCCTTTCAAGTGAAGCAGCATTTCACATGCATTTCCCCCAACTTAGTCTACTGCATTCGTTGCTCCCAATGTGGTCTCCTCTCCATTGGAGAGACCAAACGCAGACTGGGCGACCGCTTTGCAGAACACCTTTGGTCTGTCCGCAAGAATGACCCAGACCTCCCTGTCGCTTGCCATTTTAACGCTCCACCCTGCTCTCATGCCCACATGTCTGTCCTTGGCTTGATGCATTGTTCCAGTGAAGCTCAACGCAAACTGGAGGAACAGCACCTCATCTTCCGACTAGGCACTTTACAGCCTTCCGGACTGAATATTGAGTTCAACAATTTTAGATCTTGAACTCTCTCCTCCATCCCCACCCCCTTTCTGTTTCTTCCCCCTCCCTTTTGTTTTTTCCAATAATTCATATGGATTTTTCTTTTCCCACCTATTTCCATTATTTTTAAATCTATATCTTTTATGCCCTTTTAGTCTTATTTCACCCCACCTCCACAAGAGCTATCTGTACCTTGTGTGTCCTGCCATCCATTCTTAATTAGTACATTCTTTTAGATAATATCACTACCCTCAACACCTCTTTGTTCTTTTGTCTGTGACATCTTTTGATTATCTGCTCCTATCACTGCTTGCTTGTCCCTACAACCACCGCCCCCCCCACACTTCTCTCTCCCCCCCCCCACCTTAAACCAGCTTATATTTCACCCCTCTCATATTTTTACTTAGTTCTGTTGAAGGGTCATGAGGACTCGAAACGTCAACTTTGTTCTTCTTCGCCGATGCTGCCAGACCGGCTGAGTTTTTCCAGACACTATTTCATGTTTTAAGGACAAAGGAGATAAGCATTTGAAGGAGTGGAATGTTTAGAGAAAAATTTTAAAGAACACAGGAGTGGGATTAGGTGGAGAGCGCTTTCTGAGCACTTGCATAGATACGATGTGCCTCCTTCTGCATTGCAAGCTTCTATAGTTTTATTTAAATCACATTGCAGTGATGCTAAACTTGATGAATAAATGTCTTCCTAGTTACCACTATTCCCTCCTAAATTCTTTGTCAGGTATGTTGTGAACTGTCAACCAACTATTCATTCATATGCAATGTCTTGGCATTGTCACTGCTGTGCCGTGTCATCAGTCAGGGCTGAGGAAGAATAATTCAGTCCTGAGATTAAAGACAGTCACAGATAAATTATGTGGTTCTATGCAGCTACAGATAACATCAAAGCAACAGATCTGCAAGTCAGATGGTGAAATCTCTAGAGTACAAAGTGCAGTGACAACTCTGTGTTGAAAGAATATGCTGAGAAGTAAGATTTTACGCAAGAAAAATATCAAAGCTTGTGTACTTGAAAAAGATCTGCTTATTTGTTCTGGATCAGGCACCCTGATAAATCTCACTTCAGAGAAGGGTGTACACACAAGTATGTTCAACAAGTCAATAACTTTCCCAACAATGATTTAAAATAAACAAAAGCTTCACCTAAACTAAACCTGAGCTGTCTTGCTACAGACAAGAGCATCTTCCCACACCATGCAGTGTGGACTGTCGCCTTTTCCTTAGCTCTTTGATTAACAAACTCTTTGTAAGGTTGAAGTAGTCTCACAGTAGGGTCGTTGTTAATTTCCCCAGTTCACAAAAATTTCCTACGCCATTGTCAGTCCACTATAAAAGATTATCCCTCTGAGCCACTCCAACAATATCACTATTACTTAAAAAAGATTTACAAAGATTTTGTATTACTTTGAGAAAATAAGAACCCTGGGTCATGGAGCACATATCAACATGTTGGGTGTGAAGGACTGGATACCTTTTACGCAGCCTCTTTACATAGTCCCTTTTCCAACTACAGAGAGAAAATCAGTTGAGCTGCCCAAAAGGTTACCAATATACGGTGCAGTGCACCAAAAAGGACAAATATATAAATGTTATCGCAGATTTGATAGATGCAAAAGTCAAACATAACAGCAAAAAAGATAAATCACAGTTACTTACTTCAAATCTGCTTTAGGCAATAGCAATTCTCCAAAGAGCAATTTTTTCAACCGGATGTAAAGCTCACATCTGTACCTTGCACATGGAGACAGTATTCTCTGAGCATCACTCTTATGTAGAATTATATAGAATATTTAGCAAGAGACAGACCATTCAGCCCAACTAGTGAATGCTGGTGTTTATATTTCAGTCTCCTCCCATTCCATCTACCTTGTCTTTCTATCCCCTTTCCTTGCTTGTATCTAAGGCCTGCATCCTCTGGTCGGTGAGTGGGAGCGGACGGGGCCCGCTCACTGATGCGTAAAATGACATGGGGTGACATCGGGTGGACATCCCAACGTGGCCCCGCATCATTTACAATTTCAGGTCGGCAGAGCCGAGTTGGCTGCGCACCCACCGACCTGTCAACGGCCACTTAAGGCCATTAATAATAAGTAATTGAACTAATCAGTGGACCTGCCTGTCTAACCTTAAGGTTGGCCGGCAGGCCGGGAGCCCAGGTGGGCTTCATCCACAGGCAGGATGAGGTTTCAAGAGGGATTTAAAAATTTCAGAATATTTTAAAATAAAAGTTATGGACATGTCCCAACTCATGTGACAGTGTCACATGAGGGGACATGTCAGTAAGTTTTTTTCTATTCTTTAAACTGGTTTTCACATTTGAGCCGATCTCCCTGAGGCGGCACTTTCCCTCAGGGAGATCCGTGCACTCTTTTGTGCGCATGCAGTAAAGAGCGCACTCTCAGCTCATGGAATTCCGCCCCCCACCCGCGCAGGAAGCGCATAGTGCTTCCGAGCAGATGTCATGCTGGGCGAGCCTTAATTTGCCTGCCCACATAAAATGGCGGCGCGCCACCAACTGGGGGCACCAATTGGGAACCCGCCCGCTTGTGCCCACCCCCGCACAACCCCACACCCGGCGGGGAGAAGATCCTGCCCTTAAATTTCTGAGCCATTTACCTTAACCACTTCCTGTGGTACTGAGTTCACATCCACTCACGGAGTAAAGAGATTTCACCATAAATCGCTTTTGGATTTATTAGTAACTATCTTGTATTCATGTCCCCTATTTTTGGATTTTCTGAAAAGTGGAAATATTTTCTCTACATTTATCCTGTCCACTCTATTTATAATTTTAAAGACACCTATCAGGTCTCACCTCAGTATTCTCTTTAATAAAGAATAAAACCCCAACCTTTCTCGATAGCTGTATGCTCTTCTCTTCAAGGCTTTATGCCTTTTTACAATATGGAGACCAGCAGCGCTAGCCCAAAAGTGTCATACATTTTTAGCATAATTTCACTACCTGTGAACTCTATACATCTAGAAATAACTCTGAGTACTCTGTTAGCATTTTCAATTGCTTTGCTAACCTGTGCTGTTGCTTTTAATGATTTGTTCACCTGTATTCCTAAATCCCTTTGCCAATTTGTTTTTTTAATTTCTAAGATGATTATGTGATTGTTTCTGCTTTACCTACCAAAGTAGATTACCTCACATTTATCTACACTAAAGTTCATTTGTCACTTAACAACCCAGTCTGCAAGTTAACGTCTTCTTGTATTGCTTGCCTCAGCTTGTCAACTGCTTACACAAGCAAACATTCACTGAAGAAACCTTGATACAGGGCAGAATTTTCTGCCTGTCGGATGGGCTGGCCCGACCCAATCACCGGCGGGCGCGGAGCCAATCGCCACCGGTGAAGTGGGCTGCACTGTTATTTTACGTGGGTGGGCCAATTAAGACCCGCCCAGCGGGACATCCGCTGGGAAGCGCTCCCTGTGCGGGCGGGGTGGATTCCCTGAAATCGGGAGTGCGCTTTTACGCGCATGCGCACGAAAGAGCGCACATCTCCCTGAGGCTAAGTGCAGCCTCAGGGAGATCACCTGGACTTTGAAAAATATTAAAAATAGAAAAGAAATTCCCTTACATGTCCCCTCTTGTGACAATGTCACATGAGTTGGGACAAGTTCATAATTTACAGAACATCTTTATTACAATGTATAAAACCCTGCATGAAACCTCATCCCGCCACTGGATGAGGTTTCATGTTTTCTCTATTTGCCGTTGGGGCTCCTGGCTGACCCAACAACCTTAAGGTTGGACGGGCAGGTCCTTCAATTGTTTAACTGATCCTGTCAATGGCCACTTGAAGCCATTGACAGGTCGGCGGGCCTGCAGCTGATTTTGCTGCGCCCCCGTCTTCCTGAAAATTTAAAGGGGGTGGGGTGACGCCGGGGGTTCTGCCCGACGTCATCACGCGTCATTTTACATGCCGGCGAGGAGGCCCCACCCCCTGCTTGCCAACGGCAAAATTCTGCCCATAAATCCCTCAATCATACCCCCTCGCAGTTGTGAATATTGACTTTGGACAAAAGAGGCATCATATCGGGAAGAACAGTCAGTCAAACTGGATAAAAAAGCAACAGCTGGCTAAGCAGGAATTTTGGATACATGTGTGAAACTAACCTCAGTAACCCCTGTGTTTTGTACACTATGAGTGCCTTTTGGTCTCCAAAATTGTATCTGTGGCATGCATAAATGGGAGGAGATGACTATGGATTTTAAACACCATATGTAGTTAGTGACAAATGACTAATTGGGTTGAAAAAAAGGCAAAAAAACCACGGATGCTGGAAATCCAAAACAAAAACAGAATTACCTGGAAAAACTCAGCAGGTCTGGCAGCAACGGCGGAGAAGAAAAGAGTTGACGTTTTGAGTCCTCATGATCCTTCAGCAGAACTGAGTAATTATTACTCAGTTTTGCTGAAGGGTCATGAGGACTCGAAACGTCAACTCTTTTCTTCTCTGATGCTGCCAGACCTGCTGAGTTTTTCCAGGTAATTCTGTTTTTGGACTAGTTGGGTTGAATGATTTGTTTTGTGCTGTATATGCTATATAATCCTCCATAAGAGTGATGCTCAGAGAATACTGTTTTCTTGTTTAAGAAATGACATGATGGGCCAGAGGGCCTCTTTCCGTGCTGTAACACTTAATAGAGATGTGACTTTACATCACATTGAAAAAATTGCTCATTGGAGAATTGCTATTGTCTAAAACAAATTTGAAGTAACTACAATTTATCTCTTTGCTGTTATTAGTTACTTGTTCTTCTGCCATATCTTGGATAAAGTCTATACATTTGCCCTCATCGGTGCAGTGCACTGCATGCAGGGAGGCGATGGCGTAGTGTGGTAATGTTGCTGGACTAGTAATCCAGAAACCCAGGGTATTGATCTGCGTTCAAATCCTGCCACAGCAGATGATGGAATTTGAATTCAATAAAAATCTGGAATTAAAAGTCTAATGATGACCATGGAACCATTGTTGATTGTTGCAAAAACCCATCTAGGGAAGGAAATTTGTTGTCCTTACCTGGTCTGGCAGGCACGTGACTCCAGACCTGCAGCAATGTGGTTGACTCTTAACTGCCCACTGAAATGGCCTAGCAAGCCGCTCAGATGTTACAAACCGCTACAAAGTCACAAAAAAAGAATGAAACTCTGGATTGACCACCCAGCATCGACCTAGGCACCGGAAACGACAACGGCAATTCCTGCCCTCTCGATCCTGCAAAGTCCTCTTTGCTAACATCTGGGGGCTAGTGCCAAAATTGGGAGAGCTGTCTCACAGACTAGTTAAGCAACATAGTCAGTATATCTTACAGGCAATCATCAAAGTAATGTCCCAACACCATCACCATCACCCACTGGCAGGACAGTCCCAGCAGAGGTAGCAGCACAGTGGTATACAGTCAGGAGGGAGTTGCCCTGGGAATCCTCAACGTCATCTCTGGACCCCGTGAAGTCTCATGGCATCAGGTCAAACATGGGCAAGGAAACCTCCTGCTGATTACCACGTACTGCCCTCCCTCAGCTAATGAATCAGTGCACCTCCATGTTGAATACCACTTGGAGGAAGCACTGAGGGTAGCAAAGGCACACAATGTACTCTGGGTGGGGGACTTCAGTGTCCAACACGAGAAGTGGCTCAGTAGCACCACTACTGACTGATCTGGCTGAGCCTTAAAGGACATAGCTGCTAGACTGGGTCTGCAGCAGGTGGTGAGGGAACCAACAAGAAGGGGGAAAAAAACTTGATCTCATCCTCACCAAGCTACCTGCCACAAATGCATCTGTCCATGACAGTATCGATAGGAGTGACCACCGTACAGCCCTTGTGAAACAAAACCCCCCGTGTTCACATTGAGGATACCCTCCATCGTGTTGTGTGGCACTACCACTATGCTAAATGGGATAGATTTCAGACAGATTTAGCAACTCAAGACTGGACATCCATGAGGCGCTTTGGGCCATAAGCAGCAGCAGAATTGTACTCAAACACAATCTGTAACCTCATGGCCTGGCATATGCCCTACTCTACCATTACCATCAAGCCAGGGGATCAACCCTGGTTCATTGAAGAGTGCAGGAGGGCATGCCAGGAGCAGCACCAGGCATACCTAAAAATGAGGTGTCAACCTGGTGAAGCTACAGCAAAGGACTACTTGCATGACAAAAAGCATAAGCAGCAAGTGATAGATAGGGCTAAGCGATCCCACAACCAACAGATCAGATCTAAGCTCTGCAGTCCTGCTACATCCAGTCGTGAATTGTGGTGGACAACTAAACAACTCAGTGAAAGAGGAGGCTCCACAAATATCCCCATCCTCAATGATGGAGGGGCCCAGCACATCAGTACAAAAGATAAGGCTGAAGCATTTGCTACAATCTTCAGCCAAAAGTGCCAAGTGGATAATCCATCTCGGTGTCCTCCGGAGGTCCCCAGCATCACTGATGCCAGTCTTCAACCAATTCGATTTGCTCCACGTGATATCAAGAAACTGCATCCTAGCAAAACTGGAGGCAATGGGAATCAGGGGGGAAACTCTTCACTGTTTGGAGTCATATGTAGCACAAAGGAAGATGGTTGTGGTTGTTAGAGGTCAGTCATCTCAGCTCCAGGACATCACTGCAGGAGTTCCTCAGGATAGTGTTCTCGGCCCAACCCTCTTCAGCTGCTTCATCAATGACCTTCCTTCTATCATAAGGTCAGAAGTGAGGATGTTCGCTGATGATTGCACAATGTTCAGCACCAGTTGCAACTCCTCAGATACTGAAGCGGTCCGTGTCCAAAGGCAGTAAGACCTGGACAATATCCAGGCTTGGGCTGACAATTGGCAAGTAACATTCCGCCACACAAGTGTCAGCCAATGACCATCTCCAACAAGAGAGAATCTAACCATCGCCCCTTGATGTTCAATGACATTACCATCACTGAATCCCCCACTATCAACATCCTGGGGGTCACCATTTAGCAGAAACAGAACTGGATTAGCCATATAAATACTGTGGCTACAAGAGCAGGTCAGAGGCTGGGAATCCTGCGACAAGTAACTCACCTCCTGACTCCCAAAGCCTGTCCACCATCTACAAGGCACAAGTCAGGAGTGTGATGGAATACTCCCAACTTGCCTGGATGGGTGCAGCTCTCACAACACTTAAGAACCTTGACACTGTCCAGGACAAAGCAGCCCACTTGATTGGCACCTCATCCACAAACGTTCACTCCCTCCACCACCGACACACAGTAGCAGCAGTGTGTACCATCTACAAGGTGCACTGCAGGAATTCACCAGGGCTCCTTTGACAGCACCTTCCAAACCCACGACCACTACCATCTGGAAGGACAAGGGCAGCAGATACATAGGAACACCGCCACCTGGAAGCTCCCCTCCAAGTCACTCAACATCCTGACTTGGAAATATATCGCCGTTCCTTCACTGTCGCTGGGTCAAAATCCTGGAACGCCCTTCCTAACAGCAGTGTGGGTGTACCTACACCACATGGGCTGCAGTGGTTCAAGAAGGCAGCTCACCACCACCTTCTCAAGGGCAATTAGGGATGGGCAACAAATGCTGGCCCAGCCATCAAAGCCCACATCCCATGAATGAATTAAAAAAAAATGTTGGTAACCCATTGGGCAGCCCACCTGATTTCCTCTCCGTGGCTGGAAAAAGGACTATATAAAGAGGCTGTGTAAAAGGCATTCAGTCCTTCACATCCAACGTTGTGATGGGTGGCATATGTCAGACGGCATCTTGGCAAAGGGGCTAGCGTGAACACTCACTTAACGTCTTCTGGTCTTGAGCAGAGCAGACAGATCTTGATGTCAGTGATTTGATGTGAATTGTTGTCATTTTGGAGCTCTGTGCTCCAGCTTCTCTTTACCTGCAACTTTTCTTAAGTGAACAGGCTAAGCAGCAGGTAGAACCCTGCACCAACTCTACGGAACCGCATCATCAATAACTTACAGATTCATTTGTTCATTTCTCCTGTCTGTTGCTATGATTCTGCAGGCGTTTTGAACTTTCCACAGTTGTTTCAAGTTGCAAAGGTCTACAGGGTGTAGTCTGGCATTTTTTGATAATTTCAAGGCTTCTTTATAAACCAGTTGCTCCCAGATATGGGAATACTAGGCATTTGCCTTGGAATGCAGCATGCCTTCAAGATTGATTAGAGGCCAGACAGAGGAGGACAAGCTGCTGGAAGGACTGCATTTCATGTCTGTGAAGGTAACCATAGCTATTAACTTTTATGTACCTGGCTTTTTCCAGGCTGGTTCTGGAGATTTTAGTGACATCTTGCTGTTTGCAATGCACTGTCAGCACTCTCTATTTGAAGAGAGATAACTTCATTTCATTCCCCCCTGCCAGAGAGAAGCTGATGGAACGTGCATGAGTGTTTATGAAGGTCGCAGATTTCTCTCTGGTGCAGGATGCCGTTGACTGCAACGCTGTTCAACTCTGTCATATACCTAAACCGAAAGGGAGTCCACCCCCTCACCATGTAGCTAGCATTTGACTGGAGGCAGTGAACCATGGAGATCAATGCCCAGTATCCTTGCTAGAGTCATAATGCCTTTATTTCTGGTAGAGTCCACTGTGCCAGCTGCACTTAAGCGCCACAGCAAACCAAAGGTAACCGCTGATGACATGGCTCATGATTCTGTTTCTCATCTCACTCAAATGCGCACAGCATGCTTACAATGAGAGTCATCCTTCCACATGAAATGTGATAGAGCAGACTATTGGTGTGCTGAAGCAATGATTCCACTGCATGGCCAGCTCTGAAGGAGCTCCGCATTACTCAACTGTACTAGTTTACTGCATGCTGCACAATCTGGACATTGAGAGAACAGCTCTTGCCAACACCCATCAGGCAAAAAGCTGAAGAGCAAGAGAAGGAGGAAGAGAGGGAAGTGAATGAAGATGAAAAGGAAGAGAGGTTCCAACCTGGATAACCACTTTCTGCTAGCTGTAGCTGATGAACCAGCTCAAATGAGATGCCATTAACCTCAATTCCAATGCTCCATTCACTAGCAGTCCCAAAATCCTTAAATTGCTTCTGTCACTGACCAGAGTCCTCTTGGCCACATTGCAAAACCAAAGCCAACACAAAATGTGTATTGAAAACCAAATTTATAAAGTTTACAAAAGTTAGCTAATCACCCATGTCCATTTCCTTTGTGCCTTTTCCACTCCTAGTGCTCCAACAAAGTGTTTCCCCAGTGGCTGCAGCATAGGTGCTGGAAGGCTGCTGACTTTCACTGGAGGAGACTGCAGATGGCCTTGTAGGACAACCTCAAGCAGCTCTGGGTTTAGAAGACTTGGCTTCAACCTGCATCATGTCACCCTGGGCTGCAGTACTCTGGACTGGCTGGCTGACATACAGCAAGGGTATATTAGAGTGAACACAACATAATTAGGCCTGAAACATGATAGGGTCCCCCTTGTCCTCACTTATCACCCCACCAGCCTCCGCATTCAAAGGATCATCCTCTGCCATTTCCGCCAACTCCATCATGATGCCACCACCAAACTCATCTTCCCTTCACCCCCCCTGGTGGCATTCTACAGAGATTGTTCCCTCCAGGACACCCTGGTCCACTCCTCCATCGCCCCCTACACCTCAACCCCCTCCCACGGCACCTTCCCATGCAACCGTAGAAGGTGCAACACCTGTCCCTTTACTTCCCCTCTCCTCACCATCCAAGGGCCCAAACACTCCTTTCAAGTGAAGCAGCATTTCACTTGCATTTCCCTCAACTTAGTCTACTGCATTCATTACTCCCAATGCCATTTCCTCTACATTGGAGAGACCAAACGCAAACTGGGTGACTGCTTTGCTGAACACCTTTGTTCTGTCCGCAAGCATTACCCAGACCTCCCTGTCGCTTGCCATTTCAATACTCCACCCTGCTCTCATGCCCACATGTCCGTCCTTGGCTTGCTGCATTGTTCCAGTGAAGCTCAACGCAAACTGGAGGAACAGCACCTCATCTTCCGCCTAGGCAGTTTACAGCCTTCTGGACTGAATACTGAGTTCAACAATTTTAGATCATGAACTCACTCCTCCATCCCCACCCCTTTCCGATTTTCCCCCTCTTTTTTGTTTTTTCCAATAATTTATATAGATTTTCCTTTTCCCACCTACTTCCATTATTTTTAAGTGTTTTTCCATCCATTGTTTTATCTCTACCTTTAAGCCTATTTCGATCCCTTCCTCCCACCCCACCCCCACTAGGGCTATCTGTACCTTGCTCATCCTGCTTTCTACCCTTAATTAGCACATTCCTTTAGATAATATCACCACCTTCAACACCACTTTGTCCTTTTGTCTGTGACATCTTTTGGTTATCTCCAAAAGCTTCAAAATGTGACGTCAGCACAAAGGTGAGAGCTGATTGGTGAGTAATGGGTAAGTGTTTTTCTCCAGTTTTATCTCCACTTTAAAATAGATTAAGCTAAGGAAAGGTAAGAGTTCTAGTTTTTATTTAAAGTACATAAATAATTTAATTTTTTTACTGTATTTAACTTAAAGTAAGGATTTTTTCCAACTAGAGGCATGGCAGGGCAGCTCAGTCTCATGTTATGTACCTCCTGCAACATGTGGGAAGTCCTAGACGCTCCTTGTGCTCTGACCGATCATGTGTGCAGGAAGTGCCACCAACTGCAGCTACTTGAGCTCTGAGTTTCAGAGCTTGAGCGGCAGCTGGAGGCACTGAGGTGCATCCACGAGGCTGAGAGTTTTGTGGATAGCACGTTTTTAGACGTGGTCACCCGACAACTTATGGAAGTGCAGACAGAGAGGGAATGGGTGACCATCAGTCAGAAGAAAGGTGTCAGGCGGGTAGTCAGGAAATCCCCAGGTGCATCTCGCTTGAGAATCGTTTTTCTGTGTTGGAAAAGGGTGAGAGTGACGGTTCCTCTGGGGAGTGCAGCCATGCTCATGGCACTGTGAGTGGCTCAGCTGCACAGGGGGAGAGGAAAAAGAGTGGAAGAGCAATAGTGGTAGGAGACTCGATAGTAAGGGGGACAGACAGGTATTTCTGCGGCTGTAGACGTGACTCCAGGATGGTATGTTGCCTCCCTGGTGCCAGGGTCAAGGATGAACGGCTGCAGGGCATTCTAAAGGGGGAGGGCAAACAGACAGAGATTGTGGTACATATTGGTACCAACGACATAGGTAGAAAGAGGGATGAGGTCCTACAAGCAGAATTTAGGGAGCTAGGAAGCAGATTAAAAAACAGGACCACAAAGGTAGTAATCTCTGGATTATTTCCAGTGCCATGTGCTATTGAGTATAGAAATAGGAGGTTATTCCAGATGAATGCGTGGCTGGAGAGATGGTGCAGGAAGGAGGGCTTTAGATTTCTGGGACATTGGGACTGTTTCTGGGGGTGGTGGGACCTGTATAAGGCTGACGGGTTGCACCTGAACCGGAATGGGACCAACATCCTTGCGGAGAGGTTTGCAAGTGCTGTTGGGGAGGGTTTAAACTGACGGCAGGGGGTTGGGAGCCTGAGAGGAGGTTCAACAGGGGCAGATGCACAGCCAAAATTAGAAGAGAGAGCAAGTGAGTCTGGAAGGCAGAGAAATTATAGGCCAGTTAAGGCACTCTGTATCTATATCAACATCCGCAGGAGCCCTTTCAACAGTGTAAGTCGCAAAAACAAACCGAGATTGTCTCCTGAGTTTAAAAGGTTGAACTACTTCTGCGTAAAAAAGCCACTGGTACTCTTGCATGTCAAACCTGAAGTTCAATTTTGGATGGTATTTATTTTAATGCAAGGAGTCTGACGAGTAAGGCAGATGAGTTGAGTTAAGGGCACAAATTAATACAAAGAAGTATGATGTCATTGCTGTCACAGAGACATGGTTGAGAGAGGGGCAGGATTGGCAGCTCAATATTCCAGAATATAGGTTCTTCAGGCAAGACAGGGAAGGAGGTAAAAGAGGAGGGGGTATTGCAATATTGATCAAGGAATCAATTACAGCAGTAAGGAGGGATGACATTATAGAAGGCTCCTCAAATGAAGCCATACGGGTAGAACTGAAAAAAATAAAAAGGAGCAATCACATTGCTGGGAGTGTACGTTCGGCCCCCAAACAGTCAGAGAGAAATATAAGAGCAGATATGTAGGCAAATTTCAGAGAATGTAAAAATAATAGGGTAGTAATAGTGGGAGATTTCAACTTCCCCAACAATAACTAGGTTAGTCATAGTGTGATAGGTTCAGAGGGAGCAGAATTCTTAAAATGCATCCAGGAGAGCTTTTTAAGCCAGTATGTAGAAGGTCCTACAAGAGAGGGGGCGGTCTTGGACTTAATTTAAGTGAATGAAGCCGGGCAAGTGTAGAGGCATCAGTGGGGGAGCATTTTGCAGATAGTGATCATAACTCCGTTAGATTTAAGGTTGTTATGGAAAAGGACAAGGAAGGGCCAGAAATCAGAATTCTAAATTGGGGGAAGGCCGATTTTAATAAGATCAGACAGGATTTGGCCAGAGTGGACTGGGAGCAGCTACTTTTAGGTAAATCCGTGTCAGAGCAGTGGGACTCATTCAAGAAGGAAATAGGGAGAGTACAGGGCCAACATATTCCAGTAAAGACAAAGGGTGGGGACAACAAATCCAGGATGTCGAGGGATATACAGGATTGGATAAAGAGAAAAAGGGAGGCTCAGGGCAGATATCGAGAGCCCAAAACAGTGGGAGCCCTAGAGGAGTATAGAGTGTGTCGGAGGGAACTTGAAGAGGAAATTAGGAGAGCAAAAAGGGAGCATGAGAAAACATTGGCAGGTAAAATAAAGGAAAATCCAAAGTTATTTTACAAGTACATTAAGAGTAAGAGGATAACTAGGGAAATAGTAGGGCCCATTAAGGACCATACTGGTAATTTGTGTGCAGAGCCGGAAGATGTAGGTAGGGTTCTAAATGAATACTTTGTGGCCTGGCAGGCTAAGAAGTAGATAAATCTCCAGGCCTGGATGAAATGTATCCCAGGCTGTTGAGTAAGGGAAGGGAGGAGATAGCAGGGGTGCTGGCAATAATTTTCAATACCTCACTGGCCACAGGAGAGATGCCAGAGAACTGGAGGACAGTCAATGTGGTACCGTTATTCAAGAAGGGAGGAAGGGATAAACCAGGGAACTACAGGCCAGTCAGTCTAACCTAAGTGATGGGGAAACTGTTGGAAGCAACTCTGAGGGACAGAATTAATCTACATTTGGAGAGGCAGGGATTAATCAAGGACAGTCAGCATGGTTTTGTTAAGGGGAGGTCATATCTGACCAATCTGATTGAATTTTTCGAAAAGGTCACCAGGTGTGTAGATCCGGGGAATGCATTTGATGTAGTCTACTTGGACTTCAGCAAGGCTTTTGATAAGTTCCTGCATGGGAGACTGACAATAAAGGTAAGAGCCCATGGGATCCAAGGCAATTTGGCAAATTGGATCCAGAATTGGCTGAGTGGCAGGAAGCAGAAGGTGATGTTCGAGGGCTGTTTTTGTGACTGGATGCCTGTGTCCAGTGGGGTTCCACAGGGATTGGTGTTGAGTCTCTTGCTGTTTGTGGTATATATAAATGATTTTGATTTGAATTTGGGTGGGGTTAATCAGTAAGTTCGTGGATGACACGAAAATTGGTGGAGTGGTAAATAGTGAGGGGATAGCCTTAGATTACAGGAGGATACAGACTGGTTGGTCAGATGGGCTGATCAGTAGCAAATGATCAGTAGGAATTTAATCCAGATAAGTGTGAGTTGATGCACTTGGGCACGACAAATAAGACACAGGAATACACGATGAATTGTAGGACCCTGGAAAGTACCAAGGATCAGAGGGACCTTGGTGTGCATATCCACTGGTCCCTTAAGGTAGTGGAACAGGTAGATAAGGTGGTTAAGAAGGCATATGGGATACTTGCCTTTATTAGCTGAGGCATGGAATATAAGAGCAGGGAGATTATGCTGGAACTGTATAAAATGCTGGTTAGGCTACAGCTGGATTATTGTGTACAGTTCTGGAATCCGTATTATAGGAAGGATGTGATTACACTAGAGAGAGTGCAATGGAGATTTATCAGGATGTTGCCTAGGCTGGAGAGTTTTAGTTATGAGGAGAGTTTGGATAAACTGGGGTTATTTTCCCTGGAGCAGAGGAGATTGAGGGGGGGACATGATTGAGGTGAATAAAATTATGAGGGGCATAAATAGGGTACACAGAAAGGAACTTTTCCCCTTGGTGGAGGGATCAATAACCAGGGGCATAGAATTAAGGTAAGAGGCAGGAGGTTTAGAGGGGATGTGAGGAAGAGTTTTTTCACCCAGATGGTGGTGGGAATTTGGAACTCACTGCCTGAAAGGGTGGCAGAGGCAGAAACTCTCATAACATTTAAGAAGTATTTGGATGTGCATTTGCGATGCCATGGCACACAAGGCTATGGGTCTAGTGCTGGAAAATGGGATTAGAATAGTTAGGTACTTGTTTGATTGGTGCAGACTCGATGGGTCGAAGGGCCTTTTTCTGTACAGGAGACCTCTATGACTCTATGATAGAGAGTTCAAGGATGGGTTGTTTTTGTAGATGGTGTGTCACACATTGTTATGACACAGCCGATGGTAAATGCTGGGTTGCTCTATTTAAAAATGCAAATATTCCCTTGACACCTATGTTTCTAAACTTCCACATGCTTACCTAATTAACATTTCAAATCTAACCTCCCTTCTTACATCAAAGCACCCAGAGTAGCTGCCTCTAATTCAGTTAAGTTTTACGCACACACACAGATACATATTGACACATAGACACATCCCACTATTACTCTATTTTACTATAAATTCCAATAATATTACGAGAATTATTATATGTTGCTGACATGTGTTAGGACAGTGTCTCTTCATAGTCTTCAGGATGTTAACTATAAGTCTTTATTAACTACTTGTAATTATATACATATATACAGTAAATGGTACAGGCTAGGAGCTATCTCCATGTCTAGGTCTTTACACGACTCTGCTTAACACCATACTGACCTTAGGCCTGGGTCATATGCATTCTTACACCAGTGTGCGGCAGTATTGTACTCAGACCCACATTAACCCTGTATGTGCCAGATCCTTATACTACAACATGGATCAGATGAGCCCAGAGGTAGCATAAGTGAAGCTGAAAGGGAAACCAGACAGAGATGTTGAAATAGGGGCTGGGGAACCTGAGAGAAGGTTTGGCTTAATGTGTAAGGGGAAGGCAGAGTATCAGCACAGAACCTGTGGTAATTATGGTTTTGTTAAATGTTGGACTGTACCTTTAAGAATAGTCATGTGATGTATGATCACACGATCTGTGTAAACCAATGTGTTAGCAGCGTGGGCTACCTCCACAGTCAGTATAGCGATAGAGATGGAGTTGAACACACACATATAGTTGTTGCTGGCTGTATCATAAATAAACCTAATGTTTCCACTTAGAAAGTTGTCTGCAGATCAGCTCTTTTACAAATAGGCGACAAGGCCACAATATCACAATATAACAGGACACTTATTGTAACCAAATAATTAATATTATGCTTCTGGCACCTATGAGGACTTGTCAACCATTTGTTAGCCAGTCGCCTTGGCCAGAGCTCATCCACCCTTTGAAGTGACATCAACACATGATACAAATATAATGAATTCCAGGTACACACACATATACTTGCAGGCAAACAAACATACAGGGCTGATTCTTCCGCTCGGCGTGCAGGGGTGGGCCGGGCACAGCGACGCGTAAAATGATTCATGATAACGTCAAGCGTGCATCTCGACATCATCTCGCATCATCTCGATATTTCAGTTCGGCAGGCGTGCGCCCGCCGAAATGTCAGTGGCCTATTGAGACCATTAAGAAAGCAATTAAAATAGTTAAGAACACTGCCCGTCCAACCTTAAGGTTGGTGGGCAACCAAAAAGCCCAAGCTGCCTTCGCGTTTTTCAGGAAACCTCATCCATGGGAGGGAAGAGGTTTCCTAAAGCTTTTATGAAAACAATAAATTAATTTTCCCACCTTCATAAACATGTCCCAACTCATGTGACACTGTCATATGAGGGGACATGTTTAAATCAATTTTTATATCATTTATTAAAATGTTTCATTTTCTATTCAATCTCCCCATGGCAACTCCGTGCTTTACGGAGATTGCTGCGCTCTTTCACGCGCATGTGCGGAAGAGCGCAGTCCCGACTCTCCCTCCTCCCCCCACCCACACAGGTATCGCTGATTGCAGCCGGCCACGTGTTACGCTGGGATGGCCTTACTTGGCCTGCCCACGTAAAATGGCGGCGCGCAGCCAATCACGGGCGGTGACCGGCCCCATGCCCACTCCCACCTAGCCTGCCCGTCATAACTAAAATCCTGGCCACAGTCTGTTTCTTTTTAAAATTTTTTAAAATATGTTCTTGGGATGTGACCATCACCTGTAAGGCCAGCATTTATTGCCTATCCCTAATTACCCTTGAGAAGGTGGCAGTGAGCCGCCTTTTTAAACCGCTGCGGTCCACCTACTGTTGTATACCCACAGTGCCGTTAGGGAGGGAGTTCCAGGGTTTTGACCCAGCGACAGTGAAGAAATGATAATTTAGTTCCAAGTCAGGATGGTGTGTGGCTTGGAGGGGAACTTGCAGGTGGTGATGTCCCCGTGAATCTGTTGTCCTTGTCCTTCTAGGTGGTAGCGGTCACAGGCTTGGGAGGTGCTGTCAAATGAGTTGTTGTTTCAGGAAGTAATGAACAAATTAAAGCAGCCAAGTACAAAACTCCATAGAGAAATTTTAAAAATATAGGCTGGAATTTTCCAGCCCGGTTAGTGTTGGGTGTCATGGCGGGTGGTTGGGGGCAATATGGCGAGATGGTCAAAAATCAGTTTCATGCTGGCATGAAAGCCCAGCGGGATCATCCGATGGTGTCTGCCATGGTGGAACATGAATACCGTTGGAGGCCGGCATGAACCCGCCTTGCATCCTGCTAATGGGAGTTGTCCCCTCACACCAGATTTACCATTATGCCAGCGGGAAAACACGCCAGCCCAGGACACGTCTGGACAAGTTGACGTGCAAAAGTCGGGACTTCCTGTTAGGGCCTTAAATGCGTTAAATGTTGTCACTTTCTATACATTCTGTTTACACCGCACCTTTATCACTTTACTCAAGTTCTTTTGTTTCCTCACTAATCCAAAAGCTAAATATTGCAGATGCAATCTGAAATAAAAACAGAACACTCTGGAAATTGAAGTCCTATGTCGACCTGAAACTGTTTCTCTTCATAGATGCAGCCTGACTTTCTGAGTATTTCCAGAGTTCTCTGTTTTTATATCTTTTGATTCCTCATTTTATTCTCTAATAATCTATAGATCACAAATCCCTTGTCAGCATTAGGTCTGTGGATCCAAACGTGCAGAGCTCAGGTCAAGAACAGAACTTCCATTCCATCACTTGCAAATACCACATCCCTTACAGGAGAACATGACACCTTGTGCATTTCCATAAGTTGTCAGTACATTGTTAGAGGACAGAAATCTTCATTATTTCATATATTCAGCAGTTATATTTCTTATATTCAGTACTAGTTGAGTGCCAGCCAAAAAACTTTTTGAGAGTTCATCACATCAATCGAACAGCTGTACCAGGGTATGTTGCAGTGAAGTTCTTGCACTGAAAGTAATGCTATTGTACATAACACTGTTACTTTAATCACAGCTTCCCTTTCACCTCTTGCTTTTAAATTTTCTATTTTCATTCGATTGAGAATGATTCATTTGGTTGCATAATGTTGTTTGGAAATGTCTTTCTATAGGAATTGGGAAAAGTTGAAGGTTAGTCTAGGCGGGACCACGCAACAAATTAAGAAAATAATTTCATGTTTCCTGCTCTTCTGTTGTGTTGTGCTTTTGCTTCTTGATATAGTTAGAAACAGTGAAATCAGGTTGCAGTGATTGATAACGGGCAGTAGCCAACTGATCACACTGCCAAGAGGGTGCTACACCCTGAATGGCTTTGTTAATCCTGTGATTCCATGGTTCAGCACTCATCACTTTAATCAGATGACTACTTACAATTTCATCATGGCACAAACATTCAGAACAGTACCCGGGCAAACCTTCCTTTTAACCATGTGCTATTCAGAATGTTAAGTGCTTACAAAGAGATTGCTAGTGAATTCTATCTTGTCCTGTTCATTACTCTTATACTAGCATCCTTGAACAGACCACGACTTATGGCTGTTTAAAGTGCTGCAGCAGTCACTGAGTCATCATCAAGGTCCTGCACAGGCAACAATTAGCGACCTACTAATAAAGTCATTCTCTGTTCATATGCCAGATCTTGCAGTTTAATGATGTTAACACTGAAGCAGTTCTTATTCTGTTATGAGGAATTATCGCTAAAGTGATCTCCACAACTAAGCTGCACTGATCACCATTATGATCATAATAAGCTAATAGCAGCTGGTTTCAGAAAGCTGATTATTGTGAGTAACCAAACACAGTAAAAGTGAGAAGTGATTTTCTAATTTCATTGTACCTCACTCTTGCTATACATGTTGGCCAGAATTTTACCTTTGGCATGTGGGCATGCGCCCGACACGCCGGAACGTAAGATGATGCAAGATATTTTGTTCAGCAGGTGCACGCCAGAGTGGGCTGCACATCCGCCAATAATTGAAATTCAAGGCCATTAACAAGGTAATCAAGTTGAATTTTACGCTACCAGTCCAACCTTATGTTTGGCAGGCAAAAGGGCCAAGTGGCCTTTACATTTTTTAGGAAACCTCATCCACGAGCAGGATGAGGTTTCCTAAAGCTAATACAAATTATATAAAAACTTTATTTTGGAATTAAAAACACGTCCAATTTCATGTGACATTAAATTTTTAATGTCATTATTAATTTTTTTAAAAGCACTTCAATTGCCCAAAGGCAGCTCTGTGTCTCAGGGAGATTGAAGCGCTCTTTCATGCACATGTGCGAACTGCGCGCTAGACCCGACTCTCCCTCCTCCCCTCCCCCTTAATTTTGACTGTTGTAGCTTGTGATTTTCAGAACCACAAAATGAGGAGCCCACCTTTTTCATTTATATCCTCAATCTTTCTCCGCATCCCCTGGCTACCTTTTTAGAAAGATTAGGTTTGCATGTTAACTTTAGTGGGTAAATGTGGTACAGGCTTAGAGGTACAGGCAGTGCTCAGTGCTACCGCTCGCAAATCTTAACTGGCCCGCCCATATGAAATCGCAGTGCGGAGCCAATCGCAGGCAGCAGTCGGCTCCCCCTCCCGCCAAGCCCATCCAAAGTGGGAAAAATTCAGGCTGAGGCCAGTGACACTGGTTTGGTATTGCTTTTCGGTCTTTATTTGAAATGTATCTATTTGATTCTCAATGATTAACAGGAGTTGAGTTATCAAATTCAGTGGAAACTGTAGCATAGTCTTTATGTTACTGGACTAGTAATGGTAGTTACTGGACTAGTTATCCAGAGGCCTGGATTAATGCGACAGAGACATGAGTTCAAATCCTACCGCAGCAGCTGGGGGAATTTACATTCAATTGTAAAAATAAATCTGGAATGAAAAGCTTGTCTCAGTAATGATGACCATGAAAAACCACCGAATTGTTGTGAAATCCCAATCTGGTTCACTAAGGCTCTTTAGGGAAGGAAATCATCCATCATCATCTCTTAGTATGTCCTGTCTCTCTGGCAGGCCAAGTTAACCAGAGGAGGCAGCACAGTGATAGACAGTTGGGAGGGAGAGTTTCTGGGAGTCCTCAACATTTACTTTGGACCCCATGAAGTCGCCTGCTGCCAGTTCAAACATGGGGAACAAACATCCTGCTGATTACCACCTACAACTCCCCCTGACCTGATGAAGGAGATGTTAGCATAGTGGTAATGTTACTGGATTAGTAATCCAGAAGCCTGGACTAATGCTCTGGAGGCATGAGTTTAAATCCCACTGTGGGCATTTAAATTCAATGAATTAATAAGTCTGGAATAAAATGCTAGTCTCATTAAAACTGATCGTTAAACTGCGGGATTTTGTTTATTAATGTCCTTCAGGAGATCAAATCTGCTGTCCTCGTCTGGCCTACATGTGTTTTTTAAATTTATGCTTTCATGGGATGTGGGCATCGCTGGCTAGGCCAGCATTTATTGCCCTTCCCTAATTCCCCTGAGAAGGTGTTAGTGAGCTGCCTTCTTGAATCGCTGCAGGCCATCTGGTGTAGATGCACCCACAGTGCTGTTAGGGAGGGAGTTCCAGGATTTTGACCCAGTGACGGTGAAGAAACGATTATATAGTTCCAAGTCAGGATGGTGTATGGCTTGGAGGGGAATTTGAAGATGGTGGTGTTCCCAAGTGTCTGCTGCTCTTGTCCTTCTAGGTGGTGGAGGTTGCGGGTTTGGAAGGTACTGTTGAAGGAACCTTGTTGAGTTGCTGCAGTGCATCTTGTAGTACACACTGTTACCACTGTGTGTTGGTGGTGAACGAAGTGAATGTTTAAAATGGTGAATGGGACGCCAGTCAAGTGGGCTGTTTTGTCCTCAATAATGTTGAGCTTCTTGATTGTTGTTGGAGCTGCACTCATCTAGTGACCCCAGACTCACAGCAATGTGGTTGACTTTTAACTGCCCTCTGAAATTCCTTAGCAAGATACTCAATTGTAGATTGTTCACTGCTTTTTGATTAAGGCAATTAAGAATGGGCAATAAAGTCTTGCCAGTGAAACGTACATCCCGAGAATGAATAAAAAAAAGAATCAGACCTCCTCCACATTGAACACCACTTGAAAGTGGCACTGAGGATTACAAGAGTACAGAATATATTCTGGATGGGGACTTCAATGTCCGTCAGCAAAACTGACTCAGCAGCACCACTACTGACCACTCTGGTCGAGTCCTGAAGGACATATCTACCAGCTGTACCTGAGACAGATAGTAAGAGAAGCAAGATTGAAAAACCTACTTGACCTTGTCTTCACCATTCAACCTGTTGCAGTATTGGTAGGAGTGACCACAAATCAGTCCTTGTGGAGACTAAATCCTAACTTTACACAGAAGACAACTTTCATTTTGTGTTGAGTGACACTATCATCTTTCTAAATAGGATGAAACAGATCTAACAGCTCAAAACTGTACCATAAGGTGCTGTAGGCCATCAGCAGCAGCAGAATTATATACAACCACAATCTATAACATCATGGCTCTCCATAACCCTCAATTGCTGTTACCATCAAGCCAGGGGATAACCCTGGTTCAATGAGGAGTGTAGGAGAGCATGCCAGGAGAAGCACCAGGCATACCTAAAAATGAGGTTCCAGCCTAGTGAAGCTACAACACAGCACTCTCCGTCTTCAGGTACCATGCCCTAAGAGGGCATTGACAACCATGGACTTTCATGTGTTGGTCCATGGTTATGCTAGGCAAGGTAGTGCAGTGTTAGAACACTTAGCTTCTGCAGATTCTGGCTGAGCAGTAGACTCTCAGTCTTATCGCCTTGCCATATCTATATACCATTATTATACTGGGAGGATTTGCAGGCAGATAATCAACTTGTTTGGCCACATTATGAACACATTTTCCATGGTCATCAAGTCCCAGAGTGGGACCTGAGCCAAGAGTTTCTGGGTCAGAGGTGGGGATGCTACTATTGCGCCACAAGATCCCCACAACAAAGGACCACTTGCATGCAAAACAGTGGGAGCAGCAAGAAATAGTCAGAGCCACACGATCCCACAACCAACAAATTCGATCAAAGCTCTGCAATCTTGTTACATCCAGTTATGAATGATGGTAGACAATTAAATAACTTACAGAGGAAGAGGCTCCAGGTAGGAGATATAGGGCGGAGTCATTCCAGATTTGCATTAAGTGCAGTAGCGGACAGGTAAAATGAAGTTTTACCTGCTGGCCGCAGTGGCAGGTTTTCACACTGTATCATCCCGAACCTGCTGCATTACTTATGCATTCCCGAGAAACAGGCCATTTCCATGGCGGGCGGGCTCTCATTCGCCCGCCACGACATTACCTCGCCACTTCATCATGCCAGGCACCACATTGAAAGTACAGCTGCGCTCAGTGCTTCCAGCACAGGACTACAGCAAAGAAGACATGGCCCTTGAAAGGCAATAAGACTGCAGCCCTTGAGCTCCTTTTGGACGCCATGGAGGCTCGCTGTGATGTCCTCTACTGCTGTTCTGGTCGCAGGAGGGGCAGCTACATTACCACTTTGGCTTGGTAGGCAATGGCAGTGGCTATCAGTGCCAGTGTTGCTCAGAAGAGGTTGGCCATCCAATGCAGATAGAGGATGAATGATCTCACCGTGCAGCCAGGGTAAGGCAACCACCTCATCACTTTAAACTCTCACACTCAAGCCCATCATGCATTCACTGGCATCTCACTCACTGCCAGCTCAAGGGACATCACCACCCATTCTCACACACATACCCTCACATGTCCATCTAGCCTCATCTCCTCTGGAGGCTGCCTCCCCAGCCCTTATCATCTTGAGGCCACTTGCACAGATCAACATGTGCCCCCACACACACCCTGGGATACCCTCCTTCCCCAGGATAGCTCTCAGCCTGCTGCCTCTTCCTTTGCCTGAGGCCACTTTTCCCCCTTCCCCAAGCAAGACCTTGCCCTGCAGCCATTGAAAAGCCTCCCACATATGGCTAATGTGGTAGGTAGAGACCTACCCATGAGCCCCACTAAAGTGATGTGGTGCTGTCTGTGAAGCCTGGCACTGATGACTGTGAGTGCTAATCAAAGCAAGGTAGGCAAGCAAACCTTGAAGTCCCGAGCGAAGTGCAGCTGCCAATTGCACACCTTATTTATGCTGTTGTAAAACACATAGGCGTGTTTGGCCGCCAACATGGGCGGACGATCCAACGGAGTTAGGTGATGAGTCCTGCAGGCTAGCCTTATAATGATATACTGATGTACTACAATAAGGTTCCTGACATCCGATGGCGGTGAACGCAGCCCACCATCAGCAGACGGAACAGACGATTGCAAGTTGGTCTCACGATGTTGTGAAACTGATTTTTGGCCTACTCGCCATATTGTATGCTCATGCCACCGAAAATGCCCGACACCGGCGGGCATGGAAAATCCCAGCCATGGACTCTCAGAAATTATGTATTCTGTTGAGGAAGAAAGCCTTTAGGTGAAGAATGCGCTGCCCGTGGCTAACTAAGGATGTTAAAGATAGTATCAAATTCAAAGAAAAAGCAAATAACACTGAAGATCAATGGTAAGTCAAAAGATTGAACAGATTTTAGAAAACACAAAGAATGACTGAAAGAATAATGAGGAGGAAAAGTTAGAGTATGAGAGAAAGCTAGCTAGAAATATAAAAACAGCTGGTAAGAGTTTCAACAAGTATTTAAAAAGGAAAAGAGTAACTCAAGCAGGAAACAGGGAATTGGCGGAAGCGTTGAACAGGTATTTTGTGTCTGTCTCCACTGTAGAAAACACCAAAAACATCCCAAGAACACTTGGAAATCAAGAGGTAAAAGGGAGGGAGGAATTTAAAATAATCACAATCAATTGGGAAAAGGCACTGGGATAACTATTAGAAATAAAGTTTGACAGGTCCCCTGGACCTGATGGCCTATATCCTAGGGTCTTAAAAGACGTGGCTCCAGAGATAGCAGATTCATTGATTGTAATTTTCCAAAATTCCCTAGATTCTGAAAAGGTCCCAGCAGATTGGAAAATCGCTAATGTAACATACCTATTCAAGAAAGCAGGGAGACAGAAAGCAGGAAACTATAGGCCAGTTAATCGAATGTCTGTCATTGGGAAAATGCTAGAATCCATTATTAAGGAGGTAATAGCGGGACATTTAGAATATCAGAATACAATCAAGCAGAGTCAACATGGTTTTGCAAAAGGGAAATGGTGTTTGACTAATTTATTACAATCCTTTGAGGAAGTAACAAGCAATGTGGATGTGGTGTAATTGGATTTCCAAAAAGCTTTCAATAAGGTGCCATTTCAAAGGTTACAAAATAAGAGCTCATGGTGTAGGGGGTAATATATTAACATGGGTAAAGGATTGATTGGCTAATGGGAAGCAGAGAATAGGAATAAATGGGTCTAGTGGAATCAGTGCTGGGGCCTCAACTATTTACATTATATATCAATGACTTGGATGAAGGGACCCGAATGTATGGTAGCTAAATTTGCTGATGACACAAAGATAGGTAGGAAAGTGAGCTGTCAAGCGGACATAAAAGCCGGGATTTTCCGGCCCCATCGCAGGTAAACCTGCTGCGGGCGAAGCAGCGCCCCAGCCAGAAGTCCATTGACATGCGGCAAGACCGGAAAATCCTGGCAGCAGGTGGGTGAGAAAATCCCATCCAAAGAGTCTACAAAGGGACTTAGATAGGTTAAATGTGTGGGCAAAATTTTGGCAGATGGAGGATAATATGAGAAAATGTGAACTTGTCCATTTTGGTAGGAAGAATAGGAAAGCAGCACATTATGTAAATAGAGAGAAATTGTAGAACACTATGGTACAGAGGGATCTGGGGGTCCTGGTATATGAATCACAAAAAGTTGGTATGCAGGTGCAGAAAGTGATTAGGAAGTCAAATAGAATATTGGCTTTTATTCCAAAGGGAATCAAGTATAAAAGTAGGTAAATTATGTTACAGTTGTACAGCACCTTGGTGAGACCATATCTGGAGTAAGCTGTACAGTTTGGTTTCCTTTCTTAAGAAAGGACATAATCGCATTAGAAGCAGTTCAGAGAAGGCTCACTCAGCTGATTCCTCAGACAAAGGGGTTATCTTATGAGGAATGGTTGAGCAGGTTGGGTCTAAACCCATTGGGATTTAGAAGAATGGGAGATGATCTGATTGAAACATGTAAGATCAGGATGGATGCTGAGAAGATGTTTCCCCTTATGGGGGTGCCTAAAACCAGGGGACACATTTTAAAAATTAAGGGTCTCCTATTCAGGACTGAGATAAGGAGAATTTTTTTTCTTCTCCAGAGAGCAGTGGAGTCTGAGTCATTGAATATATTTAAGATTGAGTTAGATAGATTTTCGATCAGCAAGGGACATAAGGGTTAAGGGGGGCAGACAGGAAAGCGGAGTTGAAGCCACAGTCAGATCAGCCATGATCTTATTGAATTAAGGAGCAGGCTCAAGAGGCCAAATGGCTTACTGCTGCTCCTATTCTTATTTCCTATTCTTGTTCTTGTCAGCGATGGCCATATCCCATGAACAAATATAAATATCTAACTTAAGTGTTCAGTTCTTGGTACAATAGCAAATTACCCTTGATGAACTTTCAAACATACCTCCTTAATCTTGTGACAGACTTCAGGTTGTGGTATAGGCAAAGGAACTTTTATTCAACAGTTGATTGGATTTCCACAATTTGAAATAGAAATTGGAGAAGAATAGTAAATAGTATTTTAAGTTAGTCTAGATGTATTATGATAATTGTCTTGATTTGACTCTTAGACTAGGTTTTCCAAACGCAACACAAACTGTAGTACATTCACTTTAATGGGTTATGATGTGAAAACTTAGGTCCTAATCTTATTGATAAGTCTATAGTTCAGTTTGCAATAGTTCAGCTTAATAACTTCCTGTCATCTAGTTTAGATTGTTCATTGGCACTTCAAGTCTCACTTCTCTTCAACCCAGCCTTCAGATTGTTTTTTAAGCCGTTTGCTTCTGTTTGTGGCATGTTTTATTTTCTATTGTTGACAGAGCCTATCACTTGAGTATTTTCATTTATTCAAGATTACCTCTTTGCCCTTCCTATGTACTGAGTTATTCAACCTTTTCCCTTAAATCCTCTCCTGTCAAATTCCTATCTGTCGTTTGATGTTTGAAAGCTTAGTTTTCTCTATTTGATTATTTTGAGCTTCTTGATTTTTTTCACTGCATTTATACCCCAGAGTCTTCTTTTGTTCCCTTCATTTGAAATGCATTTAATTCCTTTAACAAATGCACAGTCTGGCACATTACTCCCGCATTAACAATTACACCGTATTACCCTATCGAATCCAATTTGCAATACCTTTCTCCTGTTTTAACACATAGACTTGCTTCTTTCGAGGGCTTTTCTCAGCACCTCGGAACCTTTTACTTGGAACATTATTGCTCAACTTTTAACATTTTGCCTGGCTTCAATGATTTTCAGTTCAATTTATTATTTTCCGTTTGAATTAGTCATGGCTTAATGCTGTTTCTTTAGAATTTCTCCTATCAGATGATCTTTGTGCCTTGATTCTCCATTTTTCTTTTGCTCATTTCATAGCCTTGTTTATTATAGAATTGTAGAGTCTTACAACACAAAAGGTCAAATCAGCCTTTTTATCTATGCTAGCTGTCTGAAAGAGCAATCTACTTACTCACGTTCCTCTGCCCTTTGCCTGTACCATTTAACTATTTTATTTTTTCCAATGCTTATCCACTCCCCTTTTAAAAGCTTTGAGGGAATCTGCTTCCATCACTACTTCTGATAGGACATTCTGTGCCCAAACAACCATCTTTGAGATAAGAGAGACAGAGAACAGAATTCCTGTGATTGATTGCCCGCCACTCACCCCCTCAACCCCGACTCACAAGCGTCCATTAACCACTTTTCTTTTCTAGCTTTTAACCAATTTGCTATCCATGTTGCATTAGGCCCTTTAATATCAAGCGCCTCAATTTTATTAGTAAGCTGCCTATGAAGCATCTTATCAAATACACCTTGAAAATCCATATACTCAACATCTAGCACATTCCCTTTATCAGTTTGTCTATCATTTCCTCAGAGAACTCCATTAAATTTGTTAGACATAATTTGCCTGATATAAATCCATGCTTATTGTTCTTAATTAACTGTGTTCTAGACAGTACTAATTTCATCCAACATTAAGGCCTCTAGAACCTTTTCCACTACCAATATTAGACTGGATGGCATACAAGTCCTGGCTTATCCCTTTCTCTCCATTTGAACACTCCACTCTCTAGAAAAACATTCTTTGTCATAAATGGTTGAAGGGCTGATAGAAAGTCCAGCATTTTTGTTGTTTCATTTCATTTAGGAGTGTTGCTTGTAATTTTCACTCCATTTACTAAACGTTGCTATACACCATGGCCAGAATATAACGCTCGTTAGGCGGGTGTGTGCCTGACCTGACTGAGCGTAAAATGACACGCGATGATATCAGACCAGCATCACACACTCACGCGATATTTCAGTCGGCGGGCACGTGCGAGAGTCAGCAGCGCGCCCGCCGACAATTAAAAGGCCTATTAAAGATTTAATTAAATGTTAGTTTTTGCTGCCCGTCCAACCTTATGGTTGGCGGGCATGCGGAAAGGCCAAGCAGCCTTCGCACTTTTTAGGAAACCTCATCCATGGGCAGGATGAGGTTTCCAACAGCAATTAAAAACCAAAGAAAAATTTTAACATTTAATTAACATGTCCCTGCTCATGTGACAGAGTCGCATGAGGAAACATGTTTTATAACATTTTAAAAATATTTATTTTTAATGTTGTAAACTCTTCATCTCCCGGAGGCAGCTCTGTGCCTCAGGGAGCTTTTCCAGCGCGCACCCGCACACATACACGAACATGTACTCTCGCCCTCTTCCCACCCCCCCAAACAAGCAGCAGTCCACTGCTGCATGTGTTTCACACTGGGCGGGCCTTAATTGCGTTCCAGCCCCAATTGCGGTCGGCTTCCCACCCGCCCCCGCCAAGCCCACCCAACAAGTGAAAAATCCTCCCCCATAAACATCCTCTTCCTGAGTACCCCCCCACCACCCCAGCAAACATCTTCTCCCTTGCATCCTCTTCCTCAATCCCCCCTGCGGCAGCCAGTTTCTTTCTCCCAGCTTCTCCCCCGCAGCCTCTCCCCCCACCCCCCCAAACCCACTCCCCTGCTTTCCCGCAGCCGGCAGGCAGCCTCTCACTCGCAGCCTCTGCCCCCTCCCCCCCCACCCCTTGCCAGGCAGCCTCTCATTTGCAGCCTCTCTCTCTCCTTCCACACACCCACCCCCCCCACCAGTCCTCTCCTCCTTGCCAACAGACTACCACCACCACTCTGCTTATATTTTACCTCATTTCTATATTTCCTTAGTTCTGATGAAGAGTCATATGGACTCGAAACGTTAACTGTATTCCTCTCTGCAGATGCTCTCAGACTTGCTGAGTTTTTCCAGCTATTTTTATTTTTGTTACCACCGCCACTCTGGTGTTCAGGGCTCAGGCTGATGCGTTGCCACTCACTTTTCCAATGCACCTCCAATCACAGGCTGTTTCTCTCCTGTGTTTGCTACTAAGCCTTTCAGCAGCAAACACAGGAGACCAACAGCCTGTGATTGGAGGAGCAGCATCTTGCGTAATCTGTCACTTCTACTTTCCAGTATTTTGAATGTCTGTTGGACAACCCAGCATTAACGTCACTGCCTTCCATTGATTTTTGCTTGCCTCCAGTCAGCCTCCTCTCATTTTCTTCTTCACAGCAGGCTCTGCTGTAAGACTGTATAGTTCAGTAATTCCCCACTTGACTGTGTCTCCTATTGACTAGTGGCATAGTTTTCTCCTGGATCCAGAGTGATTTCCAACATATTGCTGGCCCTTTTTATGGGGCTCCTGCACTTTTTTCAAACCACTACCTATCTGTAGGTTATAAATCCTCACAGAATCTAAACCTTTATGGCAGGGCTGAGGTGAGGCAAGGCCGGTTTTGAGATTAGAAAGGCACATTCAAAAAAATTGTCAAGTGATAAGGACTGAATACGGAAGAGCAATCATAAAAAAATACTACCATTGGAGAAAGGGAAAGATCAGGCTATGAGGAAGTGAAAAATTAAAACACCATTGAAGAAGGATAACAAAACAAAATAAAACTAGGACAAAGAATATGTGTTCATAAGATTTGAGTCAGGATTGATTGGCACAGATCTGAAGATACAAACATTTCTAAAGAATGCAACATAATATAAGATCAGAAAACTTGCAGACTGAGAAATGAACTTTAACATGTGAGGTGATGTACATTGGCAGGAAAGGCAAAAAAGATTATCTACAACTTAGCAAATAAGAAACCAAATGCATAGAAGAGCAAAGGGATCTAGGGATGAAGATGAACAAATCATTAAAATCCTAAATCAGCATTGCAGGTAAGCAAGCAATTAAAATAGTAGCAAAGCATTATTCTTAGTGTTACGATCCAAACTGATGTTACTACTGGACAAGCCTGATCCCAATGTGAAACCCAGCTTGATAGATTCTAACTTTAATTTTTTGTTTAGATGCATGGAGAGTGGCTACTGAACAGAGTCACTGGAGTCAGTTGATGATCTTTTTAGCAAAAGAATAAAACATTTATTAAATCAGAAAAGCTGAACTATATTACATAACTCCTTCACCCACAACTATACCTTCACGGATATTTACAGATTTGTAAGGATAACACAAGTTACAAAAGCTATCTTATACTCTAAGGTTCACATTAAAAACACAGTCCATGTAAACCAACAGCTTGTGGACAGGCAAACCACACTCTGAAATCAAGGGACAGATGCCACCCCAAAGAGATGCTATGGATCTCCCTTCAACTCCCCCCAAGACGCTTGTCATGCCGTGAGCCAACCGGTCTCGCTGAACTCCGACTCTCGCACAAGGATTACCAATCTCCATTCTCGAAGAACTCGCTTTGGAGTCTTCTCCCAAGCAAAGCTTTCTCTCAGACGCCTTCCACAAGTGTCTACCTTCAGGGTTTCGAACTCTCCTTCCGATGTTCCTCTCCCCTGGATTGCCTGGATTCAAACCTCCTCCCACTGTCACTCTCTCTCACTGACTCATCTGTGCCAACAGAACACCACTGCTTCACATGCCTATAGTGAAGAGTTACAGACCTTCAGCTGCAAACTTTGACCTTCCAGCTTCTTGCTTTAAATCTGCTTTCTGCAGCTTTCTTCTCTTTAAGCCTGAAGCTTGGAACCTTTCTCTCTGCTCCCTACTTTCACTCCCACAGAACAAGACCTTTTCCAGATTCCTGTCCTTGCCCTTTGACTAGATTGTCTTCTTCGATCTTCTCTGTTCCATTCCCCTGGATTTTGGGACTTGCTTCTTTAGTTTCTGGAACCTGCTTGTGCAGATTCCTCTCCCATCCTCCTTCTCCTGGCAGCTGTCTTCAACTTCAGTTTGGGACTTGCTATCTGTCCCTCTGCTGTCCAGTTTCTCTGGCATCCTGGCTTCAGCTGAACTGAACTGAAATTTTTGTTTTTAGGTGTGTTTGTGTGTGTGTATGCGTGTGTATGGTGTCTGTGTGTGTGTGTTGGGCAGGGTGCAGTGGTGTCTCTCTCTCTCTGGAACCCTGTCGTGTACAGGATTCAGAAGTTGTTATGATAAACGTTTATAGTACCCTGGTCAGGCCCGCACTTAGATAATGTGCACAGTTCTGGTCTTCATACTCTAGAATGAACAGAGAAGCACGAGAAAAAGTGCAAGGAGATTTTATAAGGCAAGTACTAGAATTGAAAGATTGTAATTATCGAGAAAGATTGAATATATTGGGACGTTTTCTTTGTAAAAGAGAAAACTTAAAGAAGACCTGATAGAGGTCTTTAAAATAATAAGTGAGTTGGGCAGGGTAAATCTGGGGAGAATGGGCTCAATTCTGCTGCTAGAATGCGGATCCCAACATCAGAATGAATTCCTGGTTGGGAATCCGGAAGAGTGAGTGACAGAATGTTAGACACGATCTTCCCAGAAGCAGCCAATTAAGAAGAAGACACTATCGAAAGCCCCACCCAATTAGGTATAGTGGCTGGGTTCCAGCAGTGGAAGGTCCAATCAGCACAGGCCTTGGAGATGGCCACCATCTGTCTTCACAGTGTGGACGTTGCCTGGTCATCAACTGGAGCAGTTTGGGTTGAGATGAAAAATGATAAAGGCAAGAAGTCACTTGTGGGAGTGGTGTACAGGCCTCCTAATTGTAACTACACAGCAGGACAGAGTATAAAAGAAGAGATAATGGCAGCTTGTCAGATTCTAATCTACATATATGTAACGTAGATGAGGAGTTCATAGAAGTTTTCAAGATAGTTTCTTAAAATAGCACGTTCTGGAGCCAACCAGGCAGCAGGCTATACTAGACCTGGTGTTGAGCAATGAGATAGGTTTATTTGATGATTTCATATTGAAGGTATGGCTAGGTAGCAACAGTCATAATATGATTGAATTTTATATTCATTTTGATGGAGAAATGAGTGCGTCCAAGACTATTATTTTAAACTTAAATGGCGGTAATTATGAGGGCATGAAAGCAGAGCTAGCTAAAGTGAACTGGCAAATGAAGTTAAGGGATATGTCAATAGATGTTCAGTGGCAGACATTTAAAGGGATATTTCAGAATATACAGAATATATATGTTCCAATGAGAAAGAAAAATTCCAAGGGTAGGACCCACCATCCGTGGTTAACTAAAAAAGTTAAAGACAGTATCAAACTTAAAGTAAAAGCATATAATTACGCAAAAATGGGTGACAGGTCAGAAGCTTGGAATGAATATAAAGAGCAGCAAAGAATGACAAACAGATGAATAGGGAGCGAAAATTAGGGGAAGAATGAAAGCTAGCTAGTAATATAAAGATTAATAGTAAGAGTTTCTATCGATAGTTAAATAAGAAAAGAGTTAACAAAGTGAGCATTGGTCCTATAGAAAGTGCATCTGGGGAACTGAAAATGGTAAGTAGGGAGATGGCGGATGAATTAAACAGGTATTTTGCTTCAGTCTTCACTATAGAGGACACAAATAACATTCCAGAAATAGCTGTAAATCAGGAAATAGAAGGGAGGGAGGAACTTGGGAAAATTCCAATCACCAGGGAAATGGTATTGAGCAAGTTGTTGGGGCTGCGGGCTGACAAATCCCCAGGTCTGGATAGACTTCACCCTAAGGCCTTGAAAGAAGCAACTAGTGAAATAATTGATGCGTTGATTTTAATTTTCGAAAATTCCCTAGATTTGGGGAAGGTTTCATTAGATTGGAAAGTAGCAAATATAACTCCTTTATTCAAAAAGGGAGGGAGACAGAACACAGGAAACTACAGGCCAGTTAGCCGAACATCTGTCATAGAGAAAATGATAGAAGCTACTATTAAAGATGTTATAGTAGGGCACTTAGAAAAAATCAGGCTAATCAGGCAGAATCAACATGGTTTTGTGAAAGGGAAATCGTGTTCAACCAATTTATTGGAATTCTTTAAAGAAGTCACATATGCTGTGGATAAAGGGAAACCGGTGTATTGTACTTAGATTTCCAGAAGGCATTTGATAAAGTGCCTCATCAAAGGTTATTGCAGAAAATAAAAGCTCAGTGTGGAGGCATGGATAGAAGATTGGCTAGCTAACAGGAAGCAGAGAGTTAGCATAAATGGGTCTTTTTCTGGTTGGCAGGATATGACAAGTGGTGTGCCACAGGGATCAGTGGGTCTCAACATTTTACAATTTATATAAATTACTAGGATGAAGGGACAGATGGTATGGTTGCTAAATTTTCTGACAACATAAAGATGGGTAGGAAGGTAAGTTGTGAAGAGGACATGGGAAGCTACAAAGTGACATAGATAGGTTAAGCGAGAGGGCAAAGACCTGGCACATCGAGTATAATGTGGGAAATTTTAAAATTGTCCATTTTGGCAGCAAGAATAAAAAAGAAGCATATGATGTAAATGGTGAGAGATTGCAGAGCTCTGAGATTCAGAGGGACCTCGGTGTCCTGGTTGCATGAATCAGAAAAGGGTAGTATGCAGGTACAGCAAGTAATTAGGAAAGCTAATAGAATGTTATCATTTATTGTGAGGGGAATTGATTACAAAAGTAGAGAGGTTATGCTTCAGTTGTATGGGGCACTGGTGAGACCACATGTGAAGTATTGTGTACAGTACTGGTCTCCTTATTTAAGGAAAGATATAAATGCATTAGAAGCAGTTCAGAGAAGCTTTGCTATACTAATATCAGGAATGAGTGGGTTATCTTATGAGGAAAGGTTGGACAGGTTAGGTTTGTATCCAGTGGAATTTAGAAGAGTAAGAGGCAACTTGATTGAAACCTTTAAGATCCTGTGGGGTCTTGACAAGTTGCATGTGGGGAGGATGTTTCCTCTTGTGGGAGAATCTAGAAACAAGGGTCACTGTTTGAAAACAAGTAGGCACTCATTTAAGAGAAAGAGATTAGGAGAATTTTTTTCTCTTAGAGGGTAATGAGTCTTTGGAACTCTGTCCCTCAAAAGGTGGTGGAAGCAAAGTCTTTGAATATCTTTAAGGCAGAACTAGATAGATTCTTGATTAACAAGGGGGTAAAAGGTTATAGGGAGTAGGTAGGAATGTGGTATTGAGGGTACAATCAGATCAGCCATGATATTATTGAATGACAGAGCAGACTCGAAGGACCGACTGACCTACTCCTGGTCCGAGTTTGTATGTTCGTATGTATGAGCGCCACGGGAATGCCTTCAGTAGGAGGAAAGCAGCTGCCATTGAAGCAAGGCAAGCATTAGCAGAGACACGGCCCCCATGAAGTCAGAATCACAGAATGGTTGCAACACAGGAGGCCATTCAGCCCGTTATGTTGTGCTGGCTTGCCAAAGGGCTGCAAGGGCATGCCTGCTGCCTGGGGCTAGAATCCTTTTGTGAATTCCTGCAAGCAAATAAATGCAAACACACAATTGAGTCACAGCTTGGACCTCCATCTGCAAAGCTGATTTTGATCCATTACCAGGCTCCTGACTCAGCATGTGTCCCAGGAAATCTCTGTTGTGGGGCAGTAAGTTACAGACAAGTGTCTCATTCCCAGCCTTAATTGGCTTCTTGCCACGGCTCAGTGAGTTGCTGTCAAACTTGCTAGTCCAAATCCGGAAAAATGCACATAAGCAGGAAGCTGCACCTGCTGCCAGGTGAGGTGGGAAAATTCTGTTTCCACTTGTGAGAGAATTCAAAACAAAAATACAAGATAGTTATGAATTAATCCAATCAGAAAATAAAGAGAGTGGTTAGAATGTAGAATTTACTACCACAAGAAGTGATTGAGGGTTAGATCCTTTCAAAGGGAAACTATGTGAGTACATGAGAGAAAAGGGAACAGAAAGTATGCTGAAAGGCTGAGATAAGGTAGATCGAATGGGAGAAGACTCATGGGGAGTATAAATGCCAACATTGACTAGTTGCACCGAATAGCACTTCTGTGCTGTATATTTTAGGGAAGGGGAGGTGGTGGCGTAGTGGTATTGTCACTGGCTAATAGTCAAGAGACCCAGGGTAATACCCTGGGGATCCACCATGGCAGATGGTGCAATTTTTAAAAAGTCTAATGATAACCATTGTCGATTGTTGTAAAAACCCATCTGGTTCACTAATGCCCCTTAGGACAAGGAAATCTGCCATCCTTACCTGGTCTGGCCTACATGTGACTCTAGATCCACATCAATGTTGTTGACTCTTAACTGCCCTCTGAAATAGCCTAGCAAGCTACTTTGTTGTATCAAACCGCTAAAAATTCACAAAGGAATATAACACGACGGACCACCTGGCATTGACCTAGGTACCGGAAACAACAATGGCAAACTTGGCCCTGTTGACCCTGCAAAGTTCTCCTTACTAACATCTGGGGGCTAGTGCCAAAATTGGGAGAGCTGCCTCACAGACTAGTCAAGCAACAGCCTGACGTAGTCATACTCACAGAATCATACCTTAAAAACAATGTCCCAGATACCACCATCACCATCCCTGGGTATGTCCTGTCCCACCCCAGGACAGACCCAGCAGAGGTGGTGGCACAGTAGTATACAGTTTGGAGGGAGTTGCCCTGGGAGTCCTCAACATCGACTCCAGACCCCATGAAGTCTCATGGCATCAGGTCAAACATGGGCAAGGAAACCTCCTGCAGATTAGCATATACCACCCTCCCTCAGCTGATGAATCAGTGCTCCTCTATGTTGAACACCACTTGGAGGAAGCACTGAGGGCGGCAAGGGCACAGAATGTACTCTGGGTGGGGACTTCAATGTCCATCACCAAGAGTGGCTCATTAGCACACTACTGACCGAGCTGGGCAAGTCCTAAAGGGCATAGCTGCTAGACTAGGTCTGCAGCAGGTGGTGAGGGAACCTAACTGTAATGAGGTTAGGAGCTGAGTGGCCCTGGGTTTCCCCCTGTAGACTGGCATCTGTAATGTTGGGAGACCTCCAGAGGAGGCTGAGATGGATCATCCACCCAGCATTTCTGGCTGAAGATTGTAGCAAATGCTTCAGCCTTATCTTTTGCACTGATGTGCTGGGCTCCTCCATCATTGAGGATGGGGATATTTGCGGAGCCTCCTCCTCCAGTGAGTTGTTTAATTGTCCATCACCATTCATGACTGGATGTGGCAGGACTGCAGAGCTTAGAACTGATCCAATGGTTGTGGGATCACTTAGCTCTATCTATCACTTGCTGCTTATGCTGTTTGGCATGCAAGTAGTCCTGTGTTACTGCTTCACCAGCTTGACACCTCATTTTTAGATATGCTTGGTATTGCTCCTGGCATGCCCTCCTGCACTCTTCATTGAACCAGGGTTGATGGAAGGAAGATCATTGATGAAGCAGCTGAAGATGGTTGGGCCTAGGACACTACCTTGAGGAATTCCTGCAGTGATGTTCTGGAGCTGATCTCCACCAATCACAACTATCTTCATTTGTGCTAGGTATGACTCCAATTAGAGGAGAGTTTTCCCCTGATTCCCATTGACTCCAGATTTGCTAGGTTTCCTTGATGTCTTACTTAGTACTGAGTTGTAGCTCCACCAGGTTAACCCCTCATGTTTAGGTATGCCTGGTACTGCTCCTGGCATGCCCTCCTACACTCTTCACTGAACCCCACCATCACAGATGCCAGTCTTCAGCCAATTTGATTCACTCCACATGATATCAAGAAATGGCTGAAGGCACTGGATACTGCAAAAGCTATGGGGCCCGATAATATTCCAGCAATAGTACTGAAGACTTGTGCTCCAGAACTTGCTGCGCCCCTAGCCAAGCTGTTCCAGTACAGCTACAACACTGGCATCTACCCGGCTATGTGGAAAATTGCCCAGGTGTGTCCTGTACACAAAAAGCAGGACAAATCCAACTCGGCCAATTACCGCCCCATCAGTCTACTCTCGATCGTCTGTAAAGTAATGTAAGGGGTCATTAACAGTGCTATCAAACGGCTCTTGCTTAGCAATAACCTGCTCACTGATGTCCAGCTTGGGTTCCACCAGGGCCACTCTGCTCCTGACCTTATTACAGCCTTGTTTCAAACATGGACAATAGAGCTGAACTCCCGAGGTGAGGTGAAACTGAGTGCCCTTGACATCAAAGTAACATATGACTGAGTGTGGCATCCAGGACCCTAGTAAAACTGGTGTCAATGGGAATCTCCGCTGGTTGGAGTCATACCTAGCACAAAGGAAGATGGTTGTGGTTGTTGGAGGTCAGTCATCTCACCTCCAGGACATCACTGCAGGAGTTCCCCAGGGTACTGCCCTCAGCCCAACCATCTTCAGCTGATTTATCAATGACCTTCCTTCCATCGTAAGATCAGAAGTGGGGATGTTCGCTGATGATTGCACAATGATCAGCACTATTTGTGACTCCTCAGATATTGAAGCAGTCCATGTTGACAAGTGGCAAGTGATATTCGCGCCACACAAGTGTCAGGAAATGACCATCTCCAACAAGAGAGAATCCAACCTTCACCCCTTGATATTCAATGGCATTGCCATCACTGAATCCCCCACTATCAACATCCTAGGGATTACTATTGACCAGAAACTGAATTGGACTCGCCATATAAATGCTGTGGCTACAAGAGCAGGTCAGAGGCTAGGAATCGTGTGACGAGTACTCACCTCCTGACTCCCAAAGCCTGTTCACCATCTACAAGGCATGTCAGGAGTGTGATGAAATACTCCCCACTTGCCTGGATGAATGCAGCTCCCACAACATTCAAGAAGCTTGACGCTGTCCAGGACAAAGCAGCTCGCTTGATTGGCACCACATCCACAAACACACACTCCCTCTACCACCAAGACGTCCAGTACACAGTAGCAGCTGTGTGTACCATCTACAAGATGCACTGCAGGAACTCACCATGGCTCCTTCGACACTGCCTTCTAAACCCATGACCACTATCATCTAGACGGACAAGGGCAGCAGATAGATGGGTACACCACCACCTTGAAAGTTCTCCTCCAAGTCACTCACCGTCCTGACCTGGAAATATATCGCCGTTCCTTCACTGTTGCTGCGTCAAAATTCTGGAACTCCCTTCCTAACAGCACTGTGGATGTACCTACACCACATGGACTGCAGCGGTTCCAAAAGGCAGCTCACCACCAACTTCTCAAGGGCAACTAGGGATGGGCAATAAATGCTGGCCCAGCCAGTGAAGCCTACATCCTGTGAATGAATTAAAAAAAACTTACATTTGCGTTCAGAGAGGGATGATGTAGTGCAGGATCCTCAAGAGGGTGTCCATCGCCGACATCACCATCACTGCAGACACGGTCCACGTCCTCACCAGTCAGTGCAATTGCACACTCCTCAAGGTGAGTGAGGGGCTTAATGTGGGTCACTACACCCCCAGTCTGGGATCTCTCCCTTCTGATGTGACTAGTATTCTGCTGCGTGGAAACAGATGGAATATTTGTGGTGAGCAAAGCCATGAATGGGTTGAGGACACCAGCTCCAGAGGATATGAGCCTGATGGAGATGTGAGGGTGTTTGTGAGAGTTAGTGGTGTTATCCCTTGAGGTGTGAGATCCCCATGGATATGTGATGGATTTGTGAGTATGTGAGTTGAGAGTGAAGAGAAGAGTGAGTTATCCTGGCGGAACAGATGAGACCATTCATCCCGTAGTGGCACTAGGTAGTTGTCCTCTTTTTCAGGGCATTGGCACTGACCACTGCTGCCACTGCCTCCTATGCTGGATTGATGATGCTTCTGCCCCTCATGCAGCTAGAACAGGGATAGAGGACATGACGACAGACCTCCACAACGCCCAAAAGGCACTCAAGGGATGCGTCACTAAATCGGGGAGCTGCAATCTTTTTGCCTTTCAGCACCATCCTGTCTTCTGTGCACCAGTCCTGGGCTGGGAGCACTGAGAAGTGTGCGTGCAGATGCACTTTATAGTGGCGCCCGGCATGATGAAGCGGCGAGGTGATTGCGTGGCGGGTGAATGACAGCCTGCGTGCCGTCAAAACGGCGTGTTTCCCAGGAGTGCATAATTAATACGGTGGGTTTGGGACGAAACAGCGTGAGAAGCTGCCATTGTGGCCAATGGGTTAAACCTTGTTTTCTCAACCGCCGCCACACTTAGTGTAAAGCTGGGACAATTCTGCTCGTAGGGTGAGGTTTTACTCAAAACAGCAAAGTTCCAAAGTCTAGATGTAAAGCAGGTGGCTTGGCCAGGTGGGTGGGCAGTGGAGGTGAGAGTAATAGTGTCGGGACTGTCCAATTAACCAGCAGATGCTGGGGGAGGTGGCCAATTAAGGAAGTTGGGCAGGCTTTCCATGCTACCATCCAAATCGGAGGGCCAGCAGCTCTGCCACCTCTGCAAGAGAAGTGGTCGCTGCTAAGACTGCAATAGTGGCAGAGATTTATCTTTGTTGCTGACAGGCCCCTGCAGTCAGAGGGGAAACCGCTGGCAGCATCTCCTGAAGCAACTTGGCAGTAACATTGAATGATTTTAACCATCTCACGATAGACTGGAATAAAAGTAAAGCATGTAATCAAAGTGGGGATTGATTAGTAGAAGGTATTAAAGATTGCTTCCTTGTTTAGTTTGTTTCCAGATCATTAAGGAAGGAAGTATTACTTTTGTTCTGGAGAATTAAGTGGCACAAATAACCAAAGAGAGCCTGAGGAAAGTTGGGAAGTAGTGACCGGGACATAGTAAGGGTCAACATCAACAATAGAAAAGGATAACAAAGAGTCAAAGAGAAGGGTGTTAGAGGGGAAAGATTGAAATTTAGCCAGACAGGAGTCTGTGTCACTTCACAACAGTTTTGCTAATTTATCCTTACATTTGTAACCTGACAAAATAGCTAGTGTAATGCATTGTGTATCTTGTGCTGTATCATTCACATCAATTAACTTAGGGGGGAGAAGGTAGTGTTGTGCAGTGGTAATGTCATTAGACTAGTGATTTAGGGGCTACAGGTTCAACTCCCAAGGAAACTGGTGGAGTTTAAATTCAATGAATAAATCTGGAATTATAAAGCTCTTTTCAGCCATGATGGTCATGAAGGAATCTGGTTTACTAATGTTCTTAAGGGAAGGAATTCCTTATCTGGTCTGTCCTACATGTGACTCCACACCCAGAGCAATATGGTTGATTCTTAACTGCCCTCTGAAATAGCCTAGCAAACCATTCCATTCAAGAGCATTTAGGGATGGGCAACAAATACTGGCCTTGCCAGCACACCCATGTGCCATGAAAGTATAAATTTTAAAAAACACAAAACATGAGATATTGACTCACATTTCAAATATAGGGCATGCTTGTGACATGCTTTACATGTTCTTTAAAAAGAGTTTCATTATTGACCAGTAGTCCAGAAAGTGTTCATGCATTGTACTGGAAAGTGAGTTTCAAGTTTGGTTTAAATATGGGCTTGGAAAGTAGAAAGAGGATGTTTCTGCGGTAAATGTGCTGTTCAGGAAATGCTTTAAATTACACCCTCAGTAAATAGAAGGGTCTACAACTTTAGAAACTACTTAAGTGACATTAGTAAACATAGGCTGTAACATCTCTCTGCTCCTCAATTTAGCAGATGCAGTAATCTATTTAAAATAAAGGGATCAATGCATGCATTAAAATATCGGTGAGGAGAATGTCACACAGGTTCACTCACTATGATCACAACAATGATTTCTAGTCTTTGCTGTTTGACAGTTCCTTCACATATAAATCTAATGACTTTTGCTACCAAAGGAGACTTCAGGTGTGATTCTGTAATTTGGAGCTCCCCCCACCAGGAGATGAGCTCTCTCAAGGAGTGCTTTTAAAGGAAGTTGCAGGCACATAGCCTAGAATTTTCCATCCATTAAAATTAATAAAAGGAAAATAACACACTCCCGTAATTTTGCCCCAGAAGCGTTAGATCACAGAATCTCCCCTTTACCGTAGTCATACATTGAGCTGCACTTCAAAACAAGAGTATTTTCAACTACTTATTGGGTTGTTTCCAGGTGACTTGAGGCCTGTATCCATGCCAACAGAGTACAGTTGGCTGGGAGAATCCAAGGAGCCCAGTACATATAAGCGAGGTAGCAGAGGTGAGTATATCTGCTGTTGTGACTTTTGGCTAGGATAAAGCAAACCTATAATGCATATTGGTTTTTAGAACTAGTTTTATTTACGTGACAATATAATAGTGCTATTAAGTGATCTGCATACCAGCACTACTAATGATTAACTAGTGTCAGCAATATATTAAAAGTTTTGCTCATATGTGCACTTGCTGTAAATTTAGCATTTCTTTGCTGTAATATTTTCTGATGTAATGCCATCTTGCTGAAGGTTAGGGAAGGAGCACTTTAGGCTAAAGGTTTGGTCATGTTGGGTGACAATAGGGAGGGAAGTGGGGATTACTTTACCCCTAGCAGTGATCTGTATTACTTGTGCTTAAATGCTTATCAATATGTATGTAAATAGCATAAGCTTCCCAAGTCACAGCTATGGAAATACTATTCTACACTCTGTGGAGTGAAGGGAATTATTTTTCTCATCCACTCCAATGAGTGTATCTTTACCCATTTCATAGTTTTTTGCCCTGTCTCACTACTCCTACACTTACACCCTTACCTTCAGTACCCCTACCTTTGCTTTCATCTGCTGCTCTTCTCTGTCCCACACCTATGAGTGTGCCACCCAATAACCATCCCCCTTCCCAAATGTTCCCATATCTGCCTTGCTAGCAACCCCCAGCACCCACTCTCAGACTCTTGGGTCCAGAACTCCAGTCCCCAAGACTACCTGTATTTCAGACAGTTTCAATAATCTACCAAACTGTAATATCTTTCACCATACCTCTGGCTTTCAGAAAGAAAAGTGAAATATAATAGTTGAATAGATGACATAGTTGAATGAACATTTAAATAGTAATCAAGGTCAATTATTTTTCATTTCCATGCAATGTTACGATCCCTTTAAAAAAAGCAATGTGAACTTTTAGGTGATAGCTAAAAGGATGACACGACAAGATTTCAAGTTTTACAACTTTAAGCGGAACAAACAAATTAAAAGCAACATTGACTAAACACCATCATTGCAGGCAATTTATGCTTTAAACTACTGAACAGAGCTTGCCTCTTTTATTTTAATACAACTGAAAATCCCAATTCACAATTATACATTACGCTGTCCCTTAAGTTCTCCAAGCCTGGGAATTTTTAGCCTTAGAGCTGTCTTTCACAGTGAGGATTTTTTCCTAGAGATTTTCCCTCTGGCACAAGCTAAGTGAACCTTGCAGCCTTGTTTTGACTCCTCACGACTTTGGTCTTTTCAATCCGAGCGCAAGCTTCCCTCTCATCACTGCATGGTGAACCATAGAGACTTTCAGCCTCTAGCTACTCTCCCTCTCTCTCCTGGATCCTGGCAGACTGCTGTGTCTGTGAGTTTTCAGGGATATCTTAGAAACCCTTGCCCTCTTAAAGCCCATCTTCTTGGCAAAGTGAATCACATAGGCCTTGTATCCAGATAGAAGTGCTGATTAGCTATTATTTAGACCTCAAATCTACTCTATCTTGGAAGTAAAAGGATAGTTTAAAGTATAACCGTTTACAACCTGACATTCTCAACACCTTCCTAGGGCTTTTGAGACTAACAGACTAACCACGATAAACACATGTTGTTGCCACTGTCTCCAAATGTAAACACCTTACACCTTTTTTCCAGAAAAACAACCTGAGGCTTCTTTAATGGCCACATCACCAAGGCCTGATTTTAGATAGACTTCAGAAGAGGTCACATGACCACTTTTATTTTACCCTAAAACATAACAATCTTATAAACTTCATATTTGTAAAAATATGCAAAAAGCCATAGGACAGGGACACAAAATATTGCAAACATTCTCACAATGCTCTGTAATAAAGAGGTAAAGTTGATATATTCAACCATTGTAAAAGTGAACTGGTAACATACTGAGTATTAGATAAGGTAAACCAACATTTCCCTCATTGCACCATGAGCAATGATATAAGAGATCCACTAGTATATATGTTAAAGTTCAGTATTCCTTACGCTATGAGGGAATTTTACCCTCCATAAATGGGTGCGTATGGGTTGGGTGGGATTTGAAAATTTAAAAAATATCTCAACCCCATCTCCACTCTGCCTACTTCCAGTTTTAATGGAGGCGGGACGTGGTAATAGTCGGGAATCCAACCTTGTCCCAGGAGGGGACGTATTATGATGATGAGGTCACAGGGCTCAGATTTAACTTATCTTTCAGGTTTAACCCTGAATAGTTGTGTTTCCCACACCTTAGGAAACTTAGTAGCTAAAGGGAGGTGCAAACTGCTTTGTGGAACAGGTAGGTAACTTTACAGCCTGCCATCAAACACTGTCCAACTCCCTGTGCCTGCGATTGCCAATCACCACCCCCTATGATCAGATCTCCCAACCACCAGAATCCCCACTCCACTGTAATTAAATCCATCTAAATCCATCCAGCTCTAGGCTCCCTGGACTGTGGCCTCCTCCAGACAGTTCCCACTCATAAGGGAGTAAGCCTATCAATCAAGCTGACTTCCGGGCGAGGAACCTGCTGGAAAATAAAGGCACTTGCTGTGACATTAAAACTGCAGGGAAGACTATACTTCCCAACCAAAACTCTCCCCGTGCACAAAATCTGTCCAATCAAGATCAGGGCCTATGAATTTTCACAACCCTCTGGTGGCAGGCTTGGAGATGGCAGAATTGGTTGTTGTAAAATAGGACAGGGACACAGAGGCACAGCTCCCCGACACATTCTTGCAAAGTTTCCAAGGGGCCGGCTAGAAATAGAATCAACAGAATCTGGCAACCAATTAACATTGTTAAGGACCCGAATTATGGACATTATTGTTGTCTCCCCAACATTGAGCTGGTGGTGGAGCGCCCCAACCACCCCACACCCCCTACCCCCCCGTCCTGTCCCGTGCGGAGGCTACAAACTCAATAGAGGCAGTCCACCTGCAGCAGCTAGCGGGACCATCAGAGCTGGAGGCTCCATTCCCCAATGACGTGGCCACAGGGAAGAAAGGCTGCACCCGCGTTCTAAGAAAATCCACTGGGGGGGAGGAAATACTAGCTTCAACTCTGATAACTTTTCCATTAGATCTACTCCTCTAAAGGTGCCTCCATGTTGAAGTATGTCCATGTTCAGGCACCCTTGTAGTCACTGACCTGACTCAGCATTGCCCACCTCTCCAAGTGTGGCTGCTTTGGCTTTAGAGTTGCTGGATCTCTAATTCAGCCAGCAGCATTTGGAATCTGCCTGCCATCTTTAAAAGGAGGAAAGCATGGAGATGGCTAAATAGGAGGCCAACTCCAAGAACATTTTGCCATTGGTCTGGCAAATCCAGGGATAGGCCCTACCTTTGGGGTCGGCATCAGGGTCCTGAAGCCCATGGGAAAATGCAGCCCCTGTGATAAAAATATATCTAAAAAACAATCAAGGCGGTCATTTCATTAATTAGACCTTGTTGCACATCAGTGTTACGTGATGTAGTATGCCTGCTTTGGAACAGTATGTCCTTCAACTTGACCATAAGCAAGCCACAGATTTCAAGATTCCATAATTATTAGAGTCTTGGTACCTTTATCTAAGGAAGGATTATTTGCCTTAGAAGGGGTGCACCAAAGGTTCACCAGATTGATTCCTGGAATGAGAGGGCTGTCCAATGAAGAGTGATTATGCAGAATGGACCTATATTCTCTAGAGTTTGGAAAAATGAGATATGGTCTCATTGAATAACATAAAATTATTAGAGGACTGGAGGCTCCTGGCTGGATAGTCTATAACAAGGGGTCATAGTCTTAGGATTAAAGTTTGACCATTTAGGACAGAGATGAGGAGACATTTGTGAATCTTGGGAATTTTCTTGGGAATGCTCAGTTGATGGATACATTCAAGGCAAAGATAGGTGAAATTTTTGGTCACTAAGGGAGTCAAGGGAAATGAGAATCAGATGGGAGAGTAGATTTGATGTAGAAATTTGTAGATGTAGATATTGTATGACACAACAGACTTGAGGGCCTCATTACCTGCTCCTGATCTTATTTTTTATGGGCTGTTGCTCTTGTTAGAGCCCAAAAGTAAGCCAGCTCATTTTTGGTGTATTTTCTACTATTAGGCCAAGTCTCAAAGTCAAATACTGCTCAGCAATATTGCCCTTCTGTCAGAAACACAGCAAATGTTGTCAAAAGAAGAATCCTAGTTGACGGTGGCTGTCCCTCGATTTGAAGATGACGTCTACTCAGTGTCGTGAGTTTCTGCTGTGGGTCTTCAAACAGGCAAATTCTCAACCCGCAGATCTTTGGGCACATGGGCAGGATGTCGCACGAGGTAGTGAGATCCAGAGTGAAGGATTTTCTTCCTTTCCTTTTCTGCCTCATCATGAAAAATGCTGTGACTCAAAGCAGGATGCAGCTTGATGAACAAGTTGTTGCCACTTTGAACAATTTATAGCAAGCTCCTCCCAGCCATTAATGTCAATGCTCCATGGTTCAAGAAGACCTTCAAAGAGTCTTTGAAGTGTTTTCTTTGTCCCCTTTGGAACATTGGCCATTTGAGAGTTCAGAAAACAGGATCTGGTGGATGACACACTTTTCAGCCATCTGGAAACAGTGACCGGTCCATCAAAGTTGATTTTTCAGGTGTTTTGCATGAATGCTTCTGGAGCTGGCTTCAAGAAGGACACTAGCATTTGTTTGACGATCTTCCCATTGAATCCGAAGAATCCAGTGCTGGATCTCCTCCTTAATGGTAGCCTTTTGAGAGAGGTGGCTGCCAAGGTATGGGAAGTACTCAACATATTCTAGAATCTTTATTTCAAAATATATGGGAGTTGGAATATTTGGCTGACCAAATATGAGTTGATATATGAGTTTTGTTTTGGCAAAACTCAAAGACAGGCTAAGCAGAACTGAATACATCAAGAGTGGCTTGCAAATCTGGAGTAGAGTGGGCAACAACACTACAATCATCTGCAAAATGTAGATCATATGTGTCTATGATGGTCAGTTTAATTTTGGCATTGAGGCGACTTGAGGTAAAAAATGTTTCCATCTAGGCAGAATTTAATACTCACATCAGAGGGCAGTTAATCTTTGATGAGATGAGTAACTACCGTCAGGACGATTGTAAATCTACTTGACAAGTCAGATGCTAGGAATGCTGTGGAGAGTAACACATCTGACTCCCCAAAGCCTTTCCACCATCTACAAGGCACAAATCAAGAGTGTGATTGAATACTCTTCTCTTGCCTGGATGAGCGCAGTTCCAACAACACTCAAGAAGCTTGACACCATCCAGGGCAAAGCAGTCCACATGATTGGCACCTCATTCACAAACATTCATTCCCTCCACCACTGCCCCACAGTGGCAGCAGTGTGTACCATCTACAAGATGCACTGCAGGAACTCATCAAGCCTTCTTAGGCAGTACATTCCAAACTCACAGCCACTACCATCTAGAAGGACAAAGGCAGGAGACACATGGGTACACCACCTTGAAATTCCTTTCTAAGCCACAGACCAACCTGACTTGGAAATGTATCGCCATTCCTTCACTGTTACTGGTTCTAAATCCTGGAACTCCCTACCTAACAGTGCTCTGGGTGTACCCACACCACATGGACTGCAGTGGTTCAAGAAGGCAGCTCAGCACCACCTTCTCAAGGGCAATTAGGGATGGGCAATAAATGCTGGCCTAGCCAGAGATGCCCATATCCCATGAGAGAATAAAAATAATCAGTCATATGGGGGCTATCGCACAGCCTTGCTTGAGCCTGGTCTGGATTTTGAAGGCATCTATTTTGGCTCTCCCACTGAAGACAGTTGCAAGATTGTGATGAAGTTTCTTGGACATCCAAATCTTTGGAGTACAATCCACAGAGCCTTATGATTTACTGAGTCTAATGCTTTGGTCAGGCCGATGAAAGCAATGAAGAGTTCCTGGTTGTATTCTCAACATTTTTCTTAGATTTGTCTGGCAACAAAGACCGTGCCAGAGGTTCCCCGGAAGGTCTAAAGCCATACTGTGAAATCCTCTGGGGGGATTTCCTCAGCCACGGGAAGTAGGCGATTCAGGATCTTCTCTGCTACGGACCAAGGGAAATACCTCAATAGTTCCCATGTAATGACCTATCTCCCTTCTTGAAGATGGCTATAATTGTCGCACTCCTGAAATCAGGTGGGGGAGGGAATAGTCCTTTTTCATCCCCAATCTGTAGGATGAGCACATGGAGTCTTGATATGAGCAAAAGCCCACCAGCTTTGAACACCTCAGCTGGAATACCATCAGGGACACAGGTTTTGTTGTTTTTATTTGATTGCTTTTTGCAGCTCTCCCATTGATGGATTCTACCACATGGTACTAGGGGGATAGCTTGGAGAGTATCAGCTTCCACTGTGGATTCACGAATGAGGAGTTGCTGAAAATACTCTTTCCAGCATTGACAGATTGCATTATCATCCTTCAGAAAAGAAGCACCATCCTGCGAACAAAGGGGATTTTATCCATTTGACCTTGGTCCATAGATGGCCTGGTGGCTTCAAAAAAACTTTGCATGTCATGATCTCTTGGGCTTTCCCTTCCCACCATATGTCCTTTATGTTCCGGATTTGTCTTTGATGTCAGCCAAAGCTGTTAGAATGCTTCCTTCTTGACTTGTGACCTTGTGTTGTTCTGCCAGACAATAAAGACTGCTCGTTTTTGTTCTAGCCAGTCACATGGTTCAGCATTGTTATCATCAAATCAGTCCTCATGATGGTGATGCCCAATGACCTGGGCACAGGAGTCTTGTACAATTGACTTTATTTGATCCTACTGTTCTGGAATTGAGTTGGAATTGTGAAGATTTTCCAGATTGGCCATGAGCTGAACTTTGAATTCCTGTCTTTGGTCGAACTGTTTTAGGGCTGAAACATTGATCTTCCTCTTGGTGCTAAGTGGGTGTTCATCACCAGTTGAGCAAATCAATGATCTGTCCAGCAGGCATTAGTCTCCAATATGGATTGAGTGGTACAAACATCACTTAGATCTTTGACCTGGAACAATCACATAATCCAGGAGGTGCCAATGCTTTGATCAAGGATGCCTCCATGCGCTTTTGTATTTTTCCTTTGTTTGCTGTAATGAGGCCATGTTAAGCACACTTTGTCAGCAGGAGGATGCTGTTTGCAATGCTTGTCCCACCCCGTTTTTCCCAATGGTTTCTTTCCAGACACTGGAGTCATGGCCAACCTTGGCATTAAGGTCTCCCTAAAGAGTGATCTTTTCCTCTTTTGGGATTGTAGAGAGGACTTCATTCAGGTCAGAATAGAATCTTTTCCTTAACATCTTCATCAGAGTGTTGACTGCAGCATATTGATTACGGCTGAGCTGTCGGCGAAGTGTCATGAGCCTTTCATTTATATGATTGGGGAGTTCTAGTAGTGCATCCAAGATCCAATTCCGGATGGCATAACTAGCTCCATGGACACAAGGGTTGCAGGGTGCATCCCCCTGCTTGCTCTATCTGTTGCCCCTCCCCAGGAAGGCAGGTCTCACTGAAGGCAGGGATGTCAATTTGGAGTCTTGATAATTCACTCAAGACGATTGCAGGTCTTCTTTCCAGACAGTCACTCTTGAGATTATCTGTGAGTGTTCTAACATTCCAAGTTGGAAAATTTAAAGTTTTCTTACTTTGACCACAAAGATGGTGATCCCACAGGGCATGGTTCCCCAGCCAGGAGAAACTATGACAGCCTATTTTTAGGGCACCCTTTCTAGCCCTGTATCCATTTAAGATGAGCCAGGGTGTCCTGAAGAGGACTGCTAAGTCACTGATGTTGCTGCCCAAAGACACCTCTGTCCCAACACAGGTGTCCGATGACCTTCATATATCTGTCACCCATGTGCAGGTTCTTGACTAGGGACTCCCAGGTTCAAAGCCCGTCACCAATTCTGCATCACCACAGGACTCTGGCAAATGGATCCTGGCAGAAGCCTGCACGTGACTTTGTTTAACTTTGTGGGGACACAATTTTGACAGTTTGGTCATCAGATCTTGGTGATGTGTCAAGCCACAATGACTAGGATTACCTTGCCATTATAGCCTTCTTCACCCTTTGCAGCTGGTGGAATGCACAGTCTTCCTTCACCTGTTCTGTCATTGAGGACTTTTTGGACTGCACTTTGTCTGGCACCTCCCCCCCGACCTTCGCACCATGATGGCCCTACCAGGAGCATGGAGCTCTCGACAGCATCGCTCAAGGGATCTTGGGAGCACACAACCCTCTCCACCACATCAAGGTGGCAATCCATGAATGGGAGAGCAACCAAATTGCAACATCCTTCTTCGAACTTCCTTTTCTTCACTAAAAATTCCAGGCATGTCTAAGAGGAGAGGATGGAACACATCGAACATGCGTTGCCTTTCAGGAAAATTGTTTGCCAAGCCATATTTTTTTTTCATTTGGATAGGCAAAAGCAAGGCAGGACTCTTAGCACCATTCTTCATTTCGACATGATTCACATTATTGATCAAAGAGCCAAGTAGAGTCAAGGTGCCATCGCTGTCATCACTGCTAATCTGGAAAGTTGCACAGAATACTGGTATACCCATGAGCCCTTTGATTAATCCATTTTGCTGATTTACCAATGAGCAGTTACTACGAGATTTAACACCAGGCAAATGGAAGCAGGGAGCAGCAGGGATGGGGAGACACTGATTGATTTTTTGGGAACATGGATGGTGAAGGCGGAGACAAGGGAGCAATTAGCAGGCCAACAATGACAACATGTATTATGATGGGTAAGAGCCGAGGAAGGGAACCTGTGAGGTTCATTCAAAAAAAGCATTCCAGAAATTGCAAGTACTTCAACTCTAATTAAACACAAAAGCAACAGTCCAACAGGAGGTTACTTTCCAAACATTTTCAAAAAGCAAAATTTCTGGAGTTTTAAATGGCGAGGTGGGTGATGATGTGCAAGAATCAGATTTAGATGTTCGGCATCAGTCCAAAACAAAGTAGATTCAGACAGATCAGTTTTCACAGTAAATGCAAACAGCTGCCACACCCGAGAGGCACCTCCTAGTAATTCAACAACAAAGTTGGGGAGAGTTTATTTTCAATGGGAGTATCGATATTGCTGGAATCCAGGCAGTGAAACAGTCTGTAGGTGGAAAGGGAGATAAAGAATTTTCTCAGAAATGTTGATGATCTGGACTTCAAGTGTAAGGAGGAGATGATGATGTGTGGGTTACTGAGTATATGGGCAAGAGAGTTTATGTTAAGGTTAAAATTTTAGAGAGGACGAGGAAGTTGTAATAGATTCAGCATAAGTTGAGATCACTGAAGATTAAGAGTTGCTCATTACAGAGGCTAAAGAAGAAGAGAAAGGACATAATCTCAATGAAGAGATTGGTGTGGGACTTGATAGCAAAGGACAAGGATTGTGAATGACAGGCATGAGGGATTGATGAGTGTGACATGCCCAAAGAGATGACAGAACAGTTGTGGAAGGGGGCAAGATTTGACTTGGTAATGAGTGCTGCCTACTGCCATGACAGTTTGGGCAGAGGAAATTATAGAAAGTATAGCCAGGCAGGGAGACTTCTGTTATGGAGAATGTATCACTGCCTTTGAGCCATCTTTCTGTCAGTGGCAGGTATCAATAGACTTGTCTACGATAAAATAGTGAATGGCTATGTTCTAGTTAACGGGAAATGGATACATAAGGAAGGGGAGATGGCAATATTGATGGGAGTTGAAAGTCAGTCTGTCAATAACGTCATGGGCCAGCAGTGGAGGGGCTGTGTGAGATTGGACAGAGAGGATGAGGTAGGTAGGATTGTTAACAATATCAAAGAAGGTTAGGAGCATATAGTGCTTCCAGTACTGGACATGTTCCACCATTCCTTCATCATCATTAGATCAAAATCCTGAAATTCCATTACTAACACCATCCTGGGAATATCAATAGTATAGGCCTACCACCTCCTCCTCAGAGCAGCTAAGGGTGAGCAATAGATGTGGCCTTGCCAATGTTGCCATCTCCTAAAAACAAATATTAAATAAACATATTATTGACCCAAATCTTAGAGCTGTCAAATCTACCTTGAAGCTTATATAAAATCCATTTAATGTAACCTTCTCCTCCCCACCCTATAAATTTAACATGCTCTTATAATCCAAATGTCACATGGAAAACTTACTTGCATGGTATGGGCTGGGGCATGGTTCATTACTTGTTAATTTTAAGCTACCAAAAAGTCCGACATTATCTGAGGAGTAATCTGCCCGATTATGACCCCCTCTGCTGTACCCCACACCCACATCCCTGAGTGCTGTTGAGGTCTGACACCTGCACAATGTTTTCAAATAAAATTCTAATTTGTTTCTCAGGGCTGTTAAGAAAAAACTTTGTGCTGCAAAAAATATTTGTGAAATGTGTAAGGACCCACGGGATCTAGTTGTCCACCTTCCCTATTTACATAGCTCTTTCTAAAATTTGAATTTGAGAATGATTATTTTTAGTCTTCCTGCTGTATTATGTTGTGAAACCCATATAAGACTTTAAAATAATGAAATCTATTAATATTGAAGACTTCTTTCCGAACTGCCTGTTAGATCGATGTTTTATGGGGTGATCAGTGAAAGATAATGGCCAAAGCTGTCCATGAATAATGAAAGCCTTTTTTCTTTCTTCAGGTACATTGGTGACATGCCATTTATTTACAGTTGCTTTATTCCTTTAAACAGCAGTTCAGGACTACCATATTTCAGGGGTTTTTTTCAATAGTTATTTCAGCAATTGTGCAATCAGACCAAATTTGTTTGAAAATTGTGGGTGTGATGTTAAGAATGTACTGAACCTCACAGTTCAAAGGAATTCTTTCTCAATCACATTCAGCTTCCTTTCATAAGATGATGCAAATTAAGATGATCTAATGTGCTAGCTGATCTCCTGTGAAGTTGCTCATGGTGAATTAGAGGTTACACTATTGCAAAGGGGCACGGCTGGAGGACGGGAGCATGTTAATAGGAGAGGGCACACATCCCCAGAGAGAAATTTTTACTCTGAGACATGACCTATTTTTTTATTTGCTCCTGAAACATGAATAGTGTTTTCCTTATCCACTGCAAGTTGATAAATAAATAATACCAGTCTCTTTAATAAATCTTAAAGCATGTGATATATCTAGTCTTCAGTACCCATCTGTCGAGGTTATGGCTTTTTATAGTGAATCCCCAGATGTTGATACAACTTTAGTTTAATCTTATTTGCATTTTTCCTCTTTATTTAACCAAATATCTCCAGCAGGTCTATTTCTTTCCATCATGAGGACTCACAGCTTCTCTATCTGTCACCATAGGCAGTGTTGTCTTCAGTAGGGAAGACCAGTACAAAGGATTCATTTAGTACCTCAGCCATATCTTGGTGCATCGCCCTAATTTACCCTGTAGGATCTTAACAACAGCTCCATATAGTCTTTGATCACTTTTGATCTCCTGACAGAACTCCAAGGGCAGAGTTTTACCTTTCCCAGCCAGCGGGTTTATGGGTGTGGGGGGGAGCGTAAAATTTCTCGGTCAGCCTTCCCACCGGGTTCCCACCTGCTCTGACCTCTCTGCAATTTTCCACTTCGACAGGTGAGGTGAAGGCTGGCCTGCCTGCCCTTGCATCAGTTGTGGTCCTTAAGTGGCCAATTATTGACCACTTAAGAGCCATTTCCTGCCCCGCCTCAATTTCCAGGTTGGCGAGAGGAGTTCAGGGGCAGGGGGATGCCCGAAAATGAACCATGTTCAGGCCTCAGGCAGGAAGTAGGGGGGGTGGAGGAGAGGGTGCCTCCATCAGCAGCCCCCATTAAACAAAGGGCAAAAGTTATGACTCCTGCGGGGATCTCTCCCCACCCCCTGCCCCCCAACCTGTCTGCCAACACCCCCATCCATCTCTGCCCATTCCCTTGGGCCTCACCTCCCCCCTCAGCCCTGAGACCTCCACACTTACCTGGTCCTGGACTCCCGGACTTATGCTCTCGGGACTACATGCAGCCCCAGTCTTGTCCACTGCAGCTTCTGGCGCTGCAGGGACTAAAGAGCTGCCGGCCAATCAGATAGGCCGGAAGGTCTCTGAGGCAGGATTTATTCCATGTGATTGGCAGAAGGCCCATCTCAAGCCAATTAATGGAGCATGAAATTGCCATGGTGCAGACAGTATCAGCAGTGATATATTCTCTGTTGACTTTTCAGATGGCAGGAAGAGAAACCCTGCCACCCTAAAAATCCTGGCCCTGTTGTAACCTCCTCCAGCAAATCAGCTAGTTTTAATCCTTTTTAATGACCTTAAACACTATGGGAGGCCGCAGACATTTCCTCAGGAGCTTCCTCCCACCATTAATGTTATTTGTCAACCACTGTTTGAAGCCACTATTATTCTACATCCATAACATTGAGAAACACAAAATAGTCTCATGTTATTATGTTGTCCACAGATTGCAAAATGCTTATTTTTGGACTTAGTTACGTACAAATTAGCTGACCTCTTTCAAAGAAGAGCAGGGGAGTTCTCCCCAGTGTTCCAGCCAACACTCTCCTCTCATTTATTACATCGCTGTTTGTGAGACCAGCCTTTGCCTAAATTAACTGCTGTGTTTCCTATATTACTAAGTGGCTACACATCAAAAGTACCTAACTAGTTGTAAAGCACTTTAGGACAGCCTTTATAATATTAAACATCTCAATTTTATCACCACCCAGCCCCGCCTCCCCGTTCCCTCACCACCAACCCCATCTCCCCACTCCCGTCCCGGCACCCCCGTCCCCGTCCCCCTCAAACATCTATGCACCAGGAAATTCACTAAGGCTCCTTCGACAGCACCTTCCTAACCCATGACCACTACCATCTAGAAGGGCAAGGGCAGATAGATGGGAACACCACCACCAGAAAGTTCCCTTCTAAGTCTCTCACCATCCTGACTTGGAAATATATCGCCGTTCCTTCACTGTCGCTGGGTCAAAATCCTGGAACTTCCTTCCTAACAGCACTATGGGTTACTTACACCACATGGTGCAGCAGTTCAAGAAGGCAGCTTACCACCACTTTCTCAAGGGCAGCTAGGGATGGGCAATAAATGCTGGTCCAGCCAGTGAAGCCCACATCCCATGAATGAATAAATAAAAATATATAAACCAAGTTTATGCTGCCTGACCTCATAATTTAACACTTTTAGTCAACTGTTCCTTGCTGAGGATCAATGCCCAAACAGTATTCCAGATGTGGCCAATGCAATTGAAGCATAACTTTCTCACTTTTGTATGTAGAGACAAAGACCAAAATTCTATTCACTTTTTTGAATACTTTTGGCACCTGTACACTAGCTTTTAGTGATTTGTATACACTGTTACAATCCCAGTTGATGTTAATACTGGACAAGTCAAATCCCAGAATGAACCTGGCTTGATAAATCCTAACTTTTCTTTTAGATGCCATGGAGCTAAGTTATTGAACAAATTCACATGAGTCTGCTGGTGAACTTCTAATACAAGGAATGAAATATTTATTAAATAAGAAAAATGAACTATATTACACCAGACAGAAAGGTTGGAAAGAACTCAATGCAAACAAGGGAATGTGCTACAAATTCACAATATTCCTTTATCCTAGCAATATTTTTACAGACACATAAATCAGTGAAGAGTTTGGTGCAAAGGCTTCTCACTTGGGACTGGCACAGTTGCAAATGGTTTTCTTCCAGTGAGTTCCCGAGCATTCAATTGCTGCTTTGTACCCAACTCATATTTCTCCCTGAGACATCCAAAAACTGCACTCTAACCTCACTGTTTCTTCAACTGCAGAGCAAACAAATGAGTTCCTTAAACTCAGTCTTCCAGTAGCACCTCTGCTAAATTGATCACTTGACTGAGTTCTATAACTGACGATTCAATCAACTATTGTCCTCAGTAGGCTTGTAGACTTTCTTATCAGAGAGCTTAAAATTCCTGTCCTCTCTCTCTGACATACACTGAACTCTCTCCTCTGTCTTTTCTCTGTGTCTGTCCCTAGACCATTGTCATTAGGCAACAGTGAAGTTTTTTCTACTTGGTGTTTTTTTCCAAAATTACTGAATTTCTAACCCCTTTTTAACCCATCTCTTTAACTTCAGGGGTTGTAGAACCATATTAAAAATGTGTACATACAAACAAACCCAAAAGACCTTACTTTTAATCAGGAGTTTATCCAGACTCTCTGGCACCAAGGCAAGCAACCAACCTAAATGAAACTGAAACCTTTTATCTTTCTGAACACACAAATATGTGTGTGTGTATATATATATATATATATATATGCAAGTTCAACTTAAAATTGTGCATTGTTCATAATAACACAGATTTCCAAATTCAAATGCTTGATTTTTGTGATGAAAATTTGAGGCCCCAGTACAGATTCCTTAGGAACAGCACTTGTTCGATCCTGCAAATACAGAACATTCCCAATATGCTACTTTCTGTCTTCTACCTCCCAACCTATTGCCAACCCATGTCAAAAGGACACCTCCAACTCAGTGTACATTTATTTGTTTTCTAATCATTTCTTATGCAGAAGCTTATCAAATGCCCTCTGTCAGTCTATATAGATATGTTAGTGTGCTCTCACAAATTCCAACTAGATTTAGCAGACATGTCCTATCCTTCATAAATTCATGCAGAATCAATTTGATCAGCTCATACTTGTTCAATAGTCAGTCATTATGATCCTCATGATAGATGAGGCGACGGGGAGGCATGGTGGTATTGCCGTTGGACTAGTAATCCAGAGACCCAGGGTAAATGCTCTGGGGACCAGGGTTCGAATCCCACCATGGCAAATGGAATTTAATTTCAACAAAAATCTGGAATTAAAAGTCGAATGATGACCATGAAACCATTGCTGACTGTTGTAAAAACCTATATGGTTCACTAAAGTCCTTTAGAGAAGGAAATCTTTCGTCCTTACCTACACGTGACTCCTGACCCACAGCAATGTGGTTGATTCTTAACCGGTCTCGGAAATGACACTGGCATGCTCAGCCCTGTCGATATGCAAAGTCCTCCTTACTAACATCTGGGGGCTAATGCCAAAATTGGAAGAGCTATCTCACAGACTAGTCAAGCAACAGCTGATGGATGTTGCACTGCTGGATCCTCACTTGGTAGAGTACCGCCGACCTCACCATCACCACAGGGATGGTCCAGATCTTTGCCGGCCAGCTGCATCACTCTATTTTCAAAGTTCATGAGGACCTTGATTTCAGATATTCTTCCACCAGTCTGCGACCTCTCCCTGTTGTTGTCTGTTAGCTTGTCCTGCATGAATATAGATGGAGAGAGTGTAAGCAGGACACCTGCCAGGCCAGATGATATGTATGCCTGGCGTGTGTGGGTGGTGAGTGGTCCCATGGACAGGGTGAGGACAATGAAGGTGTGTGGGAGAGAGTAAATGGTGATGTCCCTTGAACTGGCAGTGAGTGAGATCCTTGTGGATGTGTAATGGGTTTGTGAGTGTGTGAGTAGAGAGTGATGAGAAGCGTGACCTACCCTGGCAGAACAGGGGGAACATTCATCCTCCCTCGGCACTCTTTGTCCTCTTTTGCAGGACATTGGTGCTGACCACTGCTGTTGCTGCTTCTCCTGCAGCCAAAGCAGGGGTAGAGGACATCATGGCGATCCTCCACATCATCCAAAAGACGCTTGAGGGACGCGTCACTAAACTGGGAGGGCTGTAGTCTTCTTGCCTTTCAGGGCCATGTCTTCTTTGCAGCTGTCCTGGGCTGGAAGCACTGAAAGGTGTGCATGTGGCTGGATTTTAAATATGGCACCCAGGGTGATGAAGTGGCGAGGTGATGTGTTTCCTGGGAATGCATAATTGATGAGGCAGGATTGGGACAATACGGCCTGAAAAGCCGCCATTGCGGCTGGCGGATAAAAAGTCCCTTTTCCCGCACACTACCGCACTTAGTGCAAATCCGGGATGATTCTTTCCTATGAATGAGAGAAAACTGGTAGTCAACATAAAGATTAATAGCAAAGGCTTGTAGAAACACAACACAAGCAAGGAGATAATTAAAGAAGTGAAACTCACTGAAAGACAAAGGAGGGAATCTTAGAGTAAAGGATAAACGAGGCTTAACAACTATTTCACCTTAATATTTATAGGAGAGAATGAAGGAAGGGCTGCGGGAGTACCAGAGAAGCATGCCAGACAGCAACTAACATGTATAAATATTAAATGGGAAATGGTATTAACAGAATTCATGGGACTTAAAGCTGACAAGTCATCTGCAGGATTTACATTCTGGATGATCAACAGTGATTTCTGATAAAATAGAGGGGAGCAAACACAAAGCTAATGATACCCAGTTCAGCTCTCAGCAAACCTTGGAGCCCTACATCATTGGATGCTGAGACTAATCTGTAATATACACGATAAAGTGCCTGTGACACTGAAAGTTGGACTGGAATTCTTCTTTGCCATGCCACACTAAACCAGATAGTACGGAGGAGGTAAATGGGATAGGGAGAGTTATTGGTGTCAACCATGGCTCAATTTTCACCTTTGCTTCAGAAGATTAAGGGTTCAAGTCCCACTTCAGCAACTTGAGTACAATATCCATGCTGACATTCCAGTGCAGTGCATGGGAAATGCGGCAATGTTGGAGATGCAATCATTCAGATAAAAAGAAACAGTAGGTTCTGTCTGCCTCTGTGTTAGCTCTATTTTCTAGAAGAGTTGGGAAATTCTCCCTGGTATCCTGTTGATATTTATCCCCACCAATATCACTAAAACAGATTATCTGATCATTGTGACATTGCTGGCTGTGAGATTTTGTTGTGCACAAATTTGCTGCCATGTTTCCTTTGTTACAATACTGACTACATCTCAATAGTATGTCATTACCTAAAAGTATTTTGTGACATCCTGAATTCATGAAAGGCACTTCATAAATCCAAGCTCCTTCTTTATGGCCAGCTTACCCATCATCTGCTGTGGTAAATTCTCCTCCCCTCTCACTCAATACAGGGCTGGGCCTGATGCCAGTGAGACCTGGGAAACCAGCCAACTTTCCTGAGTTCAATCTCAAATGCCGCCACCTCCAGGAGAATGTAGTCCATCCTGGGGTAGCTGTGGGAAGCCCATTCATGACTCTGTTGGGAGGGAGAGGACTTGCTAATGGGCATTCTATCCTCTCACTCTCCACTTTACCTTTTGGGAAGTTCAGGGAGAGCTTCCTTTTTGTGCGGAGATGGTGGTGTCACTCGACTAGTAATCCAGAGGCCCTTGTGAATGCTCTGGGAACACAGGTTTAAATCCCACCACACCAGCTGGTGAAATTCAAATTCAATTAATAAAATCTGGAATTAAAAACTAGTCTCAGTAATGATGATCATGAGACTACTATCAATTGTTGTAAAAACCTCTCTTATTTACTAATGTCCTTTAGGGAAGGGAATCTGCCATCCTTACCTGGTTTAGCCTACATGGTCCATAGCAATGTGATTGACTCTTAAATGGCCTAGCAAGCCACTCAGTTCAAAGGCACTTAGGGATGGACAACAAATGCTGGCCTTGCCAGCAAAGCCCACATCCCATAAAAGAATTTTTTAAAAATCCATATAAGAAGCTCCTGCAGCCTTCCTGCCATCCTTCTGCTCTGTTGACACTACATGGGGTTTTCAATGCAGTGTCAATGTCACTCTCACTCTTGGTGGAGAGGGAGCCCAAATGGCTCAGCTGGTGGTGCCCCTTCCCTCTGAACCAGAAGACTCCGGGTTCAGCTTCCACTCCAGGACTTGTTAACCATGGAAGAAGCGTTTACACAGCTCAAAGCAGGTTGTTAATCAGCTTGAAAAATTCTTCCAACACTCCACACTGTTTTCTAAGAGTATGAAGGAATGTCAAACAAATGCTTGAGAAACTGCTTGGGCTGCACTCTAGGACTGACCCAGATTGAGGGTAGCTATCAGAAGTCTAGCCTTGATCCAGGAATTCCAGGCCATGACACACAGAGCTCATTTAAGGTCACAAAAATCTGCTAATGAGACTGTTTTCCTTCAGTGAGGTGAGTGCGCCTGAGCAGTGTTTCAGATGCTGTTCCCTTTTAAAATGAGTGCTGGATGTTCACTTCATTTGTACCTTAGCATTTCATGTTACTGGTCCTTTGTTTTGTCTGCCAACTTATCCTGTCTCACTAATATGACTAAGCCCCTATTATGAGGGAGTGAATATGCACAGAAATAAAAAATGGGAAATGACGCCATCAATGAGCTAGTAGAAAGCCTCTGCCCTCCACCTCCCTCCCAGTTCTTATTGCCTCTGAACCCAAAACCAGGGTTCTTCTTATAAGGGAGTTAAAGGTAATCTGTCCCACTGCTGTCCACATGCACAATCTGCTGTTATACAAACATACAAAAAAATCATATGTTGGAAAGAAGGTAAGAAGGTGTGTGTCACTCAGAAAAACCTAAACAGACATGTGTTGTGTATGTTAAAATGATCTGAAGGCACCAACTGCTGATAAGGGATTGTGCAAACACGTAGTGGGTTCATATATTAATTCTAGGTACATGTGAACATATATACATGGATAAAAAGCTTGAGGACATCAGAGATACAGAGCTGTGTGCCTGTGTTCTGCTCCAGGCCAAAGTGAAACTGAGGCTGGATTACTTGACATACTTCCTTTAAAGTGAAGGTGTACTGCTTTCCCTCAAAGGCGCATTTTAACAACATGGGAAAGGGCACAAAGGGATATACATTTCAGAGAAGTGGCTCAAGCAAAATGTGCCAAGCAGCCTTTTGGTGTATTATAAAATTTTATGATCCTACAGAATTTAATAAACAGAATTGCTGTTGAAAGCAGCCATACAAGGGCAGATGGGACTTTGTGTGTCCAAAGGCATCGATTACAAAAGCAAGTGAGAATGATGAATCCATAAAAGATGATGGTTAGGCTGCAGCTGGGGCACCTCAATGTAAGAAATATTGAAGACTTAAAATTATTCAACATAAATTCTCTAGGCTGATTCTCGGGGTGAGCAGATATTGTTATGGTGAAAAATTGGGCTGCATTCACAACAGCAGAAAGGAGTAAAAATAAATATAAAATGAAAAGCTTTTTCAAGTATAAATAGTGAAGAATTTACAAAACCTCCAAACCCCCTGCCAAACCGTTCACTGAATAGCTGATAAGTAGGCAAAAACTCAACATTAGTGACATAGGCACAAGGGGATGGTTGGAAAGAATTTGGAAGAGTTATTAGAATATGGAACCCTTTATCATAAGTGGCTCTTGAAGCTAAGTGAATCACAATGTTTACTGTGACTTGGAGGAAGAATGTAAAAAAATTGGGGAATAAAGCTCCAAAATTGGGTTAGTCAATCACTGTGATACTTCTGTACTGAGATTTATGTGATTTTTGTTAATGTATTGACATGCCCTTTATTTCCCAGAGTAGCAAAGTGGAAGTGACAGTCTTTTATTGCTCAAATAAGTGTAAGTGCCTGCAATGTGAGCAGCCGTTTCTGGGCACACTGACAAGATTTGATAAATATGCTTCTACTTTTTAATTTAGAACCTACAACACAAAGAAAGGAATATACATAATCAAAACTAAGAGTATAATCTTCTTGCCTTATCGCTACTACTTCTCTCGTGACTATTCCATGCAGGTTCTGACTTGAGAGTTGAAGATTTTCAGATTTTCAGGGCCACATGGCTCCAGTGGTAGAAGCATTTCAGGAAATGTTTCATCATTTGGGATGCCACTTCACAGTCACATTCAACAGAATTTGTTTGACTGTATCCCCACTTCTGCATAAGAACTTTGCAGTGGCCAACACCAATCCTGAGATGATTGAGACACAGCCAAGTAGACTGTGTTTCGCAGGTTGCTGATGGTGGGATTCCTCTGGGTCACTAGCCAACACAGATGCCTTTTCTGTAGATGTCTTGACCAATTAGCGAGGCAGCAGCTATGATATTAACAGTCTGGGTCTGGACCAAATGGTAGAAGCTGCCCCTCGTCTTCAGCCTCTTTGTTGCTGGCTCTTTCTGGAAGAGAGGATGATGAGAGTTACAGGTTTGCCTTGTCCATTCTACTCTTGATGTAACTTGCCTCCTTATGCCAGGTGGGCCAATACCAGCAACCAGGTATGGATTGTCCACTTTAGTAGGTTTCAGGCAGCTCTGTCAGCTGCGTTGAAGACAGGATCCAACTTCTTGGTGTCGGCAGAGTGTTCCCAGAATAGGCATGCCTGTTCAAATGCTGAGCAACAAAGGGCAAGGGCATAATGTAAAAGCAAAATACTGCGAACGCTGGAAATCTGAAATAAAAGCAGAAAATCTGGGAAAACCTCAGCAGGTCTGGTAGCATCTGTGGAGAGAGAAGCAGGTTGAACGTTTCGAGTCTGTATGACACTTCTTCAGAGCTGAAGAGAGTAAAATGTGAAGGGCAAAGGCAGCTGTTTATAATGTTCTCAGGTCTGTTTCCCATTTACAGTTGGCCAGTTTCTTTCAGTCATTGTTTCTGAATGCCACCTTCACCTTTACTTTGATGACATGAACTTTGAAGCTTCAAGTGCGATCTAACATTATTCCAAGGCATACAGGCTTACAGTTGCATGCTGGTTCTCCTATACCAGCATCGTTGAGTTCTCACTTTGCATCCCTGTTCCTAAGGTGAAAACAGCTGAGCTGTGTCTTTTTGGGGCTGGCCTACAGAGGACCAATTGCATTGTAGTTGGTTAGCACAGCTAATGCATCATCTGAAGGATCCATCCTGGCTGGCTATAATATTCAAAAATATTGTTCATGATCCACATTTACAGAAGCAGCAGTTTGGTCATTATCAGTAGTTTTTCATATGCAGAGGGTTCAAATGGTTGAAGAAGTTAGACCACCTTTTACAATCTCAGAACCTCTCAAATTACTTAAAACCAATGAAATACTTTCAAAATGTAGTCACTATTGTAATGTAGGAAATACAGCAGCAAATTTGTACATAGCAAGCCCCCGCAAACAGCAGTGTGATCATGACCAGGTAATCAACCTTAGTGATGACAGTTGAGGGATAAATATTGGTCAACACACCAGGGAGAACTCTCCTGTTCTTTATTGTAGTAGTGTTCAGTCTATAAATATATTTTTGGCTCAGTTATAACCCTGGGATAAAGTAATTTTAATACTTTCAATGCCAACTATTTTGTGTAATAGGATGAGAGTATCATAAAAATATAACATGAGCTGTTCCATATGTCCTATGCAAACACCATATAATACTGGATCAAAATGATTTTGTGCAGATTTTCCATTAGATGAACGTGCCTAAGTATATATTATTATAAGTAGGAACTGTGAGTTGAGAAAAACCAAGGCCCATCCATCTGGTTCAGTTTCTACCATCCTCTTAGCTGGATGATACAATGATAATGGACTTGTTAACTAATCATAGCTAATAGTGAATAATTAATCTATAATTAATACTTCCCAAAGCCTGTCAACCATCTACAAGACACAAGTCAAGAGTGTGATTGAATACTCCCTGTTGCCTGATTGAGTGCAGCTCCAACAACTCTCAGAAAGCTTGACACCATCCAAGACAAAACAACCCGCTTGATTGGCACCCCATCCACAAACATTCACTCCCTGCCCCACTGACGCACAGTGACAGCAGTGTGTACCATCTACAAGATACATTGCAGGAACTCACCAAGGCCCCTGAGGCAGCACCTTCCAAACCCATGACCAGCCTAGAAGGACAAGGGCAGCAGATAGATGGGAACACCACCACCTGGAAGTTCCCCTTCAAGCCACTTACCATCTTGATTTGGAAATATATTGTCTTTCCTTCACTGTCACTGGATCAAAATCCTGGAACTCCCTCCCTAACAACACTGCATATATATCTACACCACATGGACTGCTGTGATTCAAGAAGGCAGCTCACCACCACCTTCTCAAGGGCAATTCGGGATGGTGTCATGACTCATTGGGGATAGAGCACTGCAATATCAAGCCCCACTATTCCCTGAGCTGCGACAAATGTGAAAAAGTTTGATCAAGCCACCAGATTGCCCCAATTCTACCCCAATTCTGCCCCAATAAGTAAATAACTATTTATTGAAAAAACTGTCATTAACCAGTGGCAAAAGAAAGGAGCATTAACTGCTATTTTCTAACTCTATAACTTAAACTCTACCCCTTCTTAAATCCCTATACACACACATACAAGACACATAAGACACACAAAAACATGGATTTTAAGGGTGGGATAAAAGAGTTCAATAGCACCAATTCTGGAGTACAGGATTTGATGGGTTGATTTTGATCGATGTCTTCCAAATTCCTTTCAGTTCTTGATGACACGAGGTGGTCTTCCAGCACTTTATGTATTTATTTCATTGGTTGTACACTTGACTTAATGGTGATTTTCCCCTTTGCCTCTTGACAGGGGTTTTCAGAGAGAGAGCAGGTTATAGAGATATGAGGAGAAAAAGCCAGCTAGCTATTATTTTGGAATTATTGGAATCTTCCTCACACAGGTGAGAGGAGTTTTCGGTCTTTCTTCTTTCAGGCTATGAGCTATTCTGATGCACTGTTCTCACACAAAACCTGGTCACCTGGTTGGGAGCCAATTAAAACGTTATTGCCAGGCAGCTCCCTTAGTCCAGGACTCCTTTCTGGCACCATCCTGCCTTTCATGGCACACTCTGTTCCAGCACTGCAACATTGTATATATCTCTCATCCAGTTCCAGTGGACATGTCTTTCAAACTGTAGCCATTGTAATTTTAATCTGCAGTTCAACAGAAAATAAATAGATATGTTCTTTACAATAGTCCAACAGAAAAAAAAAAGACATGTTCCTTACAATGGGCAATAAATGCTGGCCTAGCCAGTGATGCCCACATCCCTTCAATAAATAAATAAATCCTCAACAACTCAAAAATGACATGAAGAAAACCCCAGTGATAGAACATTTTGGGAACCATGGGTCCAACCTCATTGATTTCATTCCAAAAGACTTACCGCATGTCATTTCTGAAGTTACTCATTTACTGTATCCCAAAATGTTATTTTCAAAAATAAATCTATCTAATTAGGCAATAATTTAAAAAGCCCACACTTTAACAATTTAACATGTTCTTTCACCATTCACTAATTAAGTTGATTTGGCTCCACTGAAATTCAGAAAAGGACATCCAATGTTATGTGAATCTCAGTGAAACCAAATTAACTAAATTAATGCTTGGTGAAAAAAAAAACTTATAACGTTAATCCGTCCAGAAGGCCATCTGTGATGTTTTTGGTTCCCAATATGTCAAATCATTAAATGCTAACAAGCACACATGTTAAAAACAGCTCAATCATTTTATTATGAGCTTGTTCACAATAGAATGAGAGTGACTTAACACAGTATGACATTCCTCAACATGAAGAGAGGGTACCACCTGTTCCCCCATTGTGTTAGTGACAATATTATTTTTCTGATGCCAGATGCATGGGACTGCACTACTGTGAAGTCATGGCATATCAATAGCGGTACATAAGCACTTCATGGCATGATACAGTTAGCTCAGGTACTAATGCACAGTATTAATATTTAGCCTGCGTGCCACAGGTTGTGGCAGCCTTAAACTGATTGGGTTCTAACCATGTAACTTATAGGTGCAGAGATGATGTTGCCACCTCCTAAATTAGGAGCAATGAATATATTATTGCCAGTAATAAATCCAATTTGTAATTCAGGGGAATCTTATTTATCCAGAAAGTAGTTTGAATGCGGAATTTGCTATTGCAGGGAGCAGTTGAGGTGAATAGCATGGATGCATTTAACAGGTAAGCTGGATAAGGGCATGAGGGCAAAAGGAATAGAAGGATGTGCTGATAGGGTTAGAAGAAGACAGGTAGACAGAGACTTATGTGAAGATGTGAAGCATAAACATCAGCACTGATGTCCTGTTTCTGTGCTGTAAATACTGTGTAATTCTATTTATCTGAAAATGCAGGTAGTTAATTGTCTCTTGGCAATCTTCAAATTGTGACATAATGTGAATGTAAACTCTATAATTTCAATGACTTAAGTCCCAAGTTCTATATTTTCCATCATTATTTCATTTATAACCATGGCATTTGTTGAACAGTCTTATTTGCAAAACATGCTTGTGTCAGTTTTTCCCCCGCAGTGTTCCCTTGCTCATTAGTTGTGTGATACACTGCAGATTCCATCCTATTTCCTGGATATCAGCCTATTGATAGGATGTGATATAAATGCAAGACTTTCTTCTATTTCACCAAGAAACTCCTCAAAGCATTTCATGCAAGTTACTTGTTATTACGTAAGCAAACCCTGGCAGCCAGCGTGCACTCAAAAGGTTCCAGCATAACAATAAGATGAATAACCACGAGCTCTGAAGAAGGGTCATACGGACTCGAAATATTAACTCCGTTTCTCTCTCTACAGATACTGTCAGACCTACTGAGTTTTTCCAGCATTTTCTATTTTTATTTCAGATTTCCAGCATCCGCAGTATTTTGTTTTTATCTAAGATGAATAACCAGTTAATCTAGTTTTGGTGTGGTGCTAGTTGAGGAATGCACGTTGGCCAGGATGCCAGGAAAACTCACTGCTCGTCTATAAAAAAAATAGCTGTGGAATCTTTGACATCTTCCTGTTTTGGAGCCAGGTAGGCAAGCCTCGATGGCCAGAGAGAAACCCTTCTAGTTATGGCGTTGGGGCTGCAGGATTGATTTTCCGACCGGGGTGAGGGGGGGTGAAGCCTTGTTGAGCGAAGGGGCTGCTTGATAGCACTGCCCATCTCTCATTTGCAGCCTACCTGTTGGCAGGGAAAACGGCCCAGTGGCAAGAAAGCATCAAGGAGCCCTCCTGACAAGGCTCCCAAGTATTTTCTGGCAACTCCCCAGCCTTCTAACACATCACCAACCTGTCTTGGACCAAATCGCTGTTCTTTCAGTGTCGCTGGATCAAAATCTTGGAACTCCCTTCCTAACAGTTCAAGAAGGCAGCTCACCACCACCTTCTCAAGGGTAATTAGGGATGGGCAATAAAAATGCAGGCCTAGCCAGCAACTCCCACATCCCATGAAAGGATAATAAAAAACCCGGAGGCCAGTAAAAGTCGCCCATTGTTCTTTCTGATGAAGCAATTAGTGAAATTGAATCTTTTTCAAGACTTAGATGGTCAGATAACAGAAGTAATTCTAGGAGGTCATAACCACTTGGTTGCTGTGCCACCAATGGAATCAACAGTGACCTCATATTTCTCTCCACCTCTTCCTCTGCTATTCAGTAGGTTGTTCCCCTTCTCATCATTGAAGATCTTAATAAGAACCAGAGACTCAATCCCTTCATATATTTTAGTTTATGCTGCCTGTTTTGAGCTGATATTCTTTTGCTGAGCGGAAAGCTCTGCTCATGCATGATTAAATCTCCTTTTCGTAAGTATTCACAGCACCAGAAGGTCATTTTTAAGAATGGCTCACGAGAAAACTTAAGTGGTGTGAGTTTACTTGCTTCACAGGATCTCCCACCGCTCTTCTCTGAAGTCTGGTGAAGTCAGACTCTCACTAATACTGCAATTCTAGTTACTGTGAGACCACGCAACAGGTTACAATGTAAATGCAAATATACTGAGCCAAAATACTGGGTGAGTAATTCACGAAACTTGGAGCAACAAGGAGTATGGGAGATCCATCCATTTTATATTTCTCTCTGATATTTTACTGTCCCCCAATATCATATCAGTGCAATACTCAGGTAGTGCTGCACTGTCAGGTGTCTTTTGGATGAGACATCATCTCAGGTGGGTGTAAAAAGTCCTATGGCAATATTCATAGAAGAGCAAGGGATTTCTCCCGGTGTCCTGACCAATATTTTTCCCTCACCCCCAAAACCGAGGACAAGTGATTTGGTCATGATCTCATTGCTGCTTGTGGGAGCTTGCTGTGCACAAATTAACTGTTGTATTTCCCACATTACAACAATTGGCTACACTTCAAAAGCACTTCTTTGGCTGCAATGCAAGTTGGGATGCCCTGAGATCACACAAGGTGCAAGTTTGTACTTTTAAAAAATTTATTATCCTTGGATCATGATTAAAGGTGGGATGATATTTGAAGCACAGTAAAAGATAGAGAAAAAGATATGCATAGTTTAAAATTTGGCAGATATTTGCACACAAACCAATAACGCCATCTGACTGACATTTATTCACAGATGCCTTTTTTATTCCTTTGAGGATTTTCGTTTTTTCATGATTTGTTTTAACAATTGCTCATTCCATACCAAATGTGGAGCTTAACTAGTGCTTTCATCTTTACATTTTTAAAAATAGGATAAGTTGGATGAAGACCAGGAACTCTAAGGGCTAGATTTTCAGCCCCCACAGGGGCCAGGATCAGAGGCGGGCGGGAGGTAAAAATAGCCCAGCATGCCGGTTCTCCGGCTCCATCCCAACCCCAGGTAATTTTTTATGAAGTGGGATGAGGGGTTGGATGGGCTACATAATCACACTTGGCGGGTGACCATCATGGGTTGTTAAAAGTCAAGTGAAGCCAAATAAAGGAGGCCTCCAGGTTCCTCATAGGTGGCAGGGACCAGCTTAGGGCCAGAATTTTCCGGCTGATGTGCAGATAGTGTAGCCCGCACGTCAGCACGTAAAATGACGCACGCTGATGTTGCACGAGCATGCCGCGTCAGCGCGCGCCATTGCGATATTTCGGTGGGCGGGCGCGATCAGTTCACCCGCCATTAATTGAAGGGCTTGTTAAGCCCCTTAACTTGCCAATTGTGTACGATTTTGAGGGGCCCGTGTGAACTTCAGATCGGCGCACAGGCCCACGGGAAGGCGGGTAGGAGATTATTGGAGAAAACTTTTGCAATGTCGGGATATGTGGACTCAGAGGGGTTGTTCATGTTTTTCATGAAGTTATAATTGATGAAAGTGTTTAAAACATACCTGTGTGATTGTTAGTTCTCATCGATGTCCAAGAGGTTTTTGTATAAAGTGAAAACATTCTGCAGACAGCATTCTTTTTCGGGCTTGCAGCTTTCCAGAGGCCTCCATTTGGCCTGGGGCTATGGTTCTGACCTCTCCAGTGGAGGCAGATTCCCTGAGGAGGTAACGTGGGATAGAATCAGGAGGAGGCCAGGACTAGACAATCAGCCTCCAGGGGAGCCACCTTTAGGAGGCCAGGTGCAGGTACAAGGGGCACAGGGCCAAGAGGTTGTCCAAGGTGCAAGGGGCCACAGAAGATGCCACTATCCTGCTGCCAGGGTATACAGGCAGCGAAGCAGCTACCTCAATATGACTGAGGTGCAATGCCGAAGGAGGCCTCGAATCTCAAGGGAGACAGTCACCTATATCTGTCAGATGACTGGCCCTGAGATCGCCCCTAACTGTGTGGGTGGACACCAGATGCCAGCGACTCTGAAGCTCACAGGTGACCTCCATTTCTATGCCTCTGGCTCCTTCCAGGGCTTGGTGGGTGATCTTTGCAGTGTCTCCCAATCAGCTGTCCACACTTGTGTCAAGCAGGTTATAGATGCTCTGTTCAGATGGGTATTGACTTTCATCCACTTCTGCTGCGACCAGGCAAGCCAGAAACAGCGATCTAGAGGCTTCGCGGCCATTGCTGGCTTCCCCCGTGTCCAGGGTGCTATGGACAGCACACGTGGCCATCAAGGCGCCTTCGTCAACAGGAAGGGCTTCCACTCCATGAACGTGCAGATAGTGTGTGATCACAGGATGCAGATTTTAAAAGTTTGTGCAAGGTACCCAGGCAGCTCCCATGACGCCTACATCTTCAGACTCAGGTGCCGGGGCTCTTCAGTGCTCTGGCTCGGCTGGATGGTCGGCTGCTGGGTGACAAGGGCTATCCCCTGTGAAGGTGGCTCATGACGCCAGTACACCATCCAAGAACAGGAGCTGAGCATCGGTACAATGGGAGCCAGAGCACCACAAGGGCTGTGGTGGAGAGAGCCATCGGTCTTCTCAAGATGCGCTTCTGTTGCCTGGACCGTTCAGGGGGCGCATCTCTCTGATAGTGGTAGTCTGCTGCGCCCTGCACAATCTTGCACTGGAAAGGGGGGATGCAGCCGACGATGAAGACCTTGACGCCCTGGATGAGGCTGCACATGATGAATCCAGCAGTGCCTCAGAGGATGAGGAAGCACAGGGCGATGATGAGGGGTAGAACGATGACCCGCATTTACACCAAGGAGACAGGGACACCCAAGACAATTTAATCCAAAGAACCTTCAGCTCGCTCCACACACATGGATCAGCAAGAACAGCATTGCCTGGCACTTCCACAGGTGGCACTTAGGTGCCACATCTTCCACCTGTTTAGCTGCAAATAAGGGCTTAGTACAGAAACATCAATGTCCACTCAAACACTCATGATAAATATGTGAAAAAGAAAAATGCACCACAAACAAAAGACCTTCAGCCATGGTTACAAAGGTGGACTTTATTTTGTCCAAAACAAAAACACACACCACTTGTTAGCGATCACAAAAATATGGGTCCCTATTCTAAAGCCAAAACAAAATCACCAGTGACATACCTGTGGAGTGCCTAAGGTGCCTTATGCTTACGTTTTTGGGTGCTACATCTAGGTGCCGCCCCATCACTTGGAGTGGCTTGAGAGACAGCCTGCTGACTCTGCTGTCCTATTGGGTTCGATGACCTTGGCGGTCGTCCTCTGGCCCATGGAGCCTGTGATGGCCCCACCTGGGAGGGAGTGGCCAGTTTCAGAACTGGCACCTCCCCATTTGTCGCAGCCTCAATGGAAGAAACATTGACAGGCAGAGGGGCAGAGGAGCTGCTGCCCTCATCTGGAGCTCCCTGAGAGGAGTCGCAGCGATGGCAGACAGCTGCTGCACCGACATGAGGTCCAAATCTACCGCTGTGCTCACCGCAGATGCGTGGGCACCGAGTGCCCGTGCATGGTGTCCACTACATCTCCCACAATGGAAAACACTACCTGTGGCCAGAACTGCTGTGAGGGCTTGCAGGTCAGAGCGTAACCCAATCATATTTTGATCCATTTGGTGGAAGCCCCTCTCTATGAGTCGCCAATCTCTCATTGAAGGAATCCTGAAGCTCTGCCCTGAGGGCGGATTCTTCACGTGCGCTATGCCTAGACTCCTCCGTCGCAGAGAGCAACTGAACCATTCCCTCATGCAACCCTGCCAGATACAAACGCACTTCTTGCTGCCTTTCCTGCAGCTGCTGCAATGGGGACAACTCCAGAACATGTCATCAGTGTCGGACTCAGCATTTGCCTCATCCCCTGCAGCCCTCCATCTGCTGGAGCCATCGGCACTCTCTGCCCCTACCGCCTCCTCCCGCGATCTTGATGTGCCCTCTCCACTGTGACCCGGGACACGAGCCGACGGTAAAGTCCCCACCCAGGTGTGTGTGTCTGTGCTGATGCCTGGCTGGCTGAAATGATGTGCCACAAGTTGCACTTGTTGGCCCTCAGGTGTGGAGGGGGGGGGAGGGGGGGGGGCGGGGTCGAAGTGCAGGTCACTCTGGTGGTGATGCTGAAATTAACAACAAGGATGGTGCATCAGTTAGAGCTGTTCAATCTTTCAACCCTTCCCCCCCCAGCCTCATCAGTCGCTCACCCTTCAAGACCCTAAGGAGAAGAACATAGGTGAAAAAGAGTCAAGACGAGCCCCAACTATTAAACGCACATGCAGACAGGCTAGTCAGATGGCCTCAGGAATGCCACATGGCAAGTTATGAACCATAGGAGTGGGGAGAGTGCAGAGGTACCTGACCTATGCATTGTGGCCTGGATAGTTGCGGGGCTGAAGAAACATTGCAAACAGTAGCAACATTTGCCATCGATCACGGGAGATTGGGAGGTCACATTCTTGGCCTTCATTCTGTAAGGAGGGGCATTGACCGAGTGGACAGAAGGCAACATTTCTCCTTGGCACAGGGATGAGTAATGTGGTGGCATTCATCTAAGTTGAGTGCCATGATGTTCACAGCTGAGGACCTTTTGGACAAAGTAATGTGGGGCGCATTGGCTGAAAGAGTGCTGGAGGTCCTAAATCCCCTCAGATGAAATAAGTCTTTGGCTGTGCAGCAGCGATCCAATGGCATGTTAGACCATGGTAATAGTGGTTACAAATGGGATAAGGTGACTTTGGAAGGTGGTGGAGACGCGATTCCTCAAGGAGATGAGGGTCCCTTCTGTATGACCCACACGTCAGAATGTCTCAGTCTGTGAATGAGCAGTGTTTCAGCATTAACGATTGCAGCAAACATCAGTGGTTTGGATGGTGAGCAGATAGAGTGGAAGGGTCTATGGACCTCAAATACCTGGCCACCGGACCCTAGCCTCGCCGCCCCTGGCCTCCTGACTCCTGCCCAGCTCCATGGCCTGCTCTTCAAAAGGCATGAGGTGCTGCAGGAGGGCCTCTGGCGCTCCTGGGCATTGTGGTGGGTTTTTGCTTGCAAAACAGAGAAGAGGATTTATTGGGGCTGCTCACTCGTGTAGTCTGCATGCGCACACCACACCCCAACCACAATGGCCCATCCGAGGCCTCCAGCCGCTCCTTTCTACACTACTGGTGATCAGTCCCCAGGAGATAGTACGGCTGATCCTAACCCCCTCCCTCAACGGTCCCCTTGAACACATTCAGCGTCCATCACTTTGAATATCACATGCCTCTTGGCGCCCATCGCAAGGAGATGCAAATAGGTGAGGCGCTAATGCCAGCAGATGGCATTTGCCCAAAACACCTTGAGGCACCCCTTGCACCATCTCTTTACCATCAATATGACATGTGTTGGAGTTCTGAGTATGTGTCGTGCGGCCTCCTCTGCAGATTGCCCCCAGACTACTCAAATGCCACAAAGAACAACATATGCTGCAGGGAGAACCCTTCTTCTCCTCAACCACTAAAGCTGGTGTAAGCATGTTCAGTACCCATTTGCCCACCCAGCATGCAACATATGCCCTATGCAGCAATGACAGCAAGACATGGTGGTTGGGGGTTTGGGGGGGGGGGCGGGGGGAGGCAGTGGGTGTCGGGGGGTGGTCAAAGGCTAAGGTTGCCTTCTGGGTCAAATGGCTAAGACAGACATGGTACTCATCCTTCCAGAGCTCAGCAAATCGTTGAATCGTTTCTTGCACTGTGTGCCATCATCATGGGCGCTTATAGAGTCACCCACCTCCTCCCACACCTGGCTGGTGACATGGGGAGCCCTCCTCCGGATACAGAAGGTGCCGACAGATGCCCACCTCTTGCAGGAGGACAGCAAGGCATGCATTGGAAAATTGAGGGGCACAGTGGCCCCCTGCTGGCCTCTCCTGCAGCCTGCCACCCCCCCGCTCCTCCTGCTCATGCTGCTGTCCCCTCAGACCTCCCTCCCTCTCTCCACGAGTGGCCATGGTGCACTGCCTCAAGGAGGCTGCCTGGCCACTCTTTATGCAGGATGCGGGCTCCCCATTGGAACCGGCAGTCTGAGGCCACCCACCCCCGCAACTATTTTCCCATTCTCCACGGGAGTCGCTTAACCGCGGGGCGGGCCTTAATTGGCCCACCCGCGGAAAATAGCGGTGCGGCCCGTTTCTCCAGCGGCAATCGGCCACCCGCCGCTGAGTCGTTCGGACCCACCCGACTGACGAATGTAAAATTCTTCACTAGGTGCCTGGAAATTGCTTCCTGGTGGATAGCTGGTGGCCAGCACTCCAGGCAGGCCTTCAGGCAACCCTGTTTAACTGGGCTCAGGAGCACTGAGAAGCCGTGCTGTAGAGGGGTTCTCCCCCACCTTCCCTTCCAAACCCACGGTGGTAATCTGGCTCCAAAAGCCATTTTTTATTTCAAGTTTAAAGAAGCTGAAGAGGGAGAGGATGCACCCTCTCTCTTATTTATCTTTCTTTGTAGCGTACTGCTTCTTTCAAGCAGGTGGACTTCTGATTTGTCCTCCAGTTTCGAAAGCCTACCCACCATCCTTAATTGGGCAGGGAGCCTCTCTCCAGGCCTATTTAGGGGGCATCCCATGTAAATCACAATGATTGCCTATACACCATCATATTGGGGGATGAGTTCAGCACCTGGAAACAGTCACAATCTCTGTTTCCCGCCCAGAGGGAAAATTCAGCCTTAAGTATTTCACTTGCACAGCACAGACTTGAGGAGCAAGCACAAAAGCAAGAGGAGAAGACTCACAGAAGCGAGTTTGGACATTGTGGGTAGATCATGACTTTATGCGACAATGCAGAATGTTCATAGTGAATCGGTAACTCGTTTTACATTTCTCCTAATTTTTATTTCTGTTGGTTTAAATTGCAGGAGGCCGGTGAGTTGCTATCACCCACCTTACACTATTGCACAAAGCCACGACCTACCCTGTGCCTGAATTAACTCTTGACTTGTGTTCAGCTGAATTCACTGTAACTCTGAAGATCCTTCATCTACTATATTATGTTCTGGATTTTGAGCCTTGGCCAGGGTCGGGGAGCAGAGGCAGGAGGATATTATAAGTTCTACTGCGTGCTGGTTCTCTGGCTCTATCCCATCCCCAAGCCGATTTCTTGGAGGTGTCAGAACTACCCTTGTTAAGGGCCATTTAAAGTCAATTGAAAGAGGCTGATTGGACATTTCCAGCCAACCTCCAGGTTTCTGGAGGAGCGGGGATCACTTTAGCTGCCTCCCTATCTACCTGGGTACAGCAGCAGACATAACTGACCTTGTAAAGAGTCTATCCCCACTACCCCCCACCAACACCCCCACAACCACCTCCTCCCCCCCCCCCCCCCACCACCTCCAGTGGTGGCCCAGCTGCAAAGACCATTTTTAATTTAAAGTTTGAAAAAGTTAACATCTTGGGGTGCCCTCTCCATCTCTTACCTGCCATGGTATCCTGCCGCTGCTTTCAAACTGGAATGCCTCCGAATGGCCCTCCAACTTCAATAGGCTGTCCCTGATCCTTAATTGGATGGTGAAGACCCTCCTCTGCCCATTAACTAGCCACTCCTGTGACTGTTTCCCACAAAGTGCGGGCTTTTAACCCCCATTTGAACCTGATGGTTGGGCTCAAAAGCCCACAGGGACAATTCAGCCTATTTAGAGTTAACTAGTTGATACCTAGTGGCATTGCACAGAGCGAGTCAAGTCCAAGTGCCATCTCCAGGTGAAGTGAGGTCAGAGACTACAGCCTGTAGGACCAGGAGACATGCATATAATTCAGTCCCCATCTAAGGTCATACATTCTATCCTTGTTTTAAAATAATGCTTTGATTTTGTTATTATTTGTAGTTACTTCAAACCTGGAATAGTTTAGGAAATGCAGAAATAGACTTGGTTGGAGCAAAGGAATTATTCTGCATTGAAGATATAAACCTGAGGTACTACAGCACCCCTGATAATAAAAGAGTGTGTCGAGTGTATGGTGACAGTTTCCATTATAAATGATGACATAGGAATCTAATGGCAAAAAAGTTGCCAAAAGTGTATGGCAAAAACAAACGACAGGAAGTTAGGTTATGTTGGCAGAAATTGTGCATAGATGTCACATTTTTAATACGGATGGCTAAACAATCAATTGAGTACTCCACAAATCTTAACCCTTAAAAAAGATTTCAGTTTAATAGTGGTGGGATGGCTATTTTATATTGATTAAATTTGGAAAGCAGCAACCCTATATGTGTTCAAACTTTTATTTTCACTTTTGTGTTAGCCATGGTTCAGTGAGTAGCACTCTCTAAGACAGAGGTTGTGGGTTCAAGTCTCACTTCAGAGGCTTGAGCAAATCATCTCAGCTAGCACTTCAGCACTGAGGGAAAGCCACACTATCAATGGTGATGAAATTAGATTTTAAATTGAGACTCCATCTGCCCTGTCAGGCTTACTTAGAAGATCCCATAGCACTATTTCAAAGAAGAGCAGGGGTGTTTTCCCTGGTGTCCTGGTCAACAATTGTCTTTCAACCTCAATGTCAATAAAGCAGATAATATGCTATATATCTCATTGATGTTTATGTGACCTTGTTTTGTGCAAATTAGCTTCCATGTTTCTCATGTAACAGCAGAACTTGCACTTCAGGCGAAACCTTGAATCTGGAATCTAAGTCAGGTGGCGGGCAGGACAGTCAGCATGATTGCCACTGGGTGGTGGGACGACTGAACACTTGCAACCTTGCGCTATTCAGCTAATTAATTATGCTTCAGTGAGATGCTCGGTGAATCCCATGGCAGGGTGGAAAGGAAGTTGCTCGCCCTGCCATTATCTCATGGCCAGGATTTTCCCATCGGCGAGGCCCACTCGCTGACACATGAAATGACATGCGGTGACGTTGGGCAGAACCCGACGTCACCGCGACCCTTTTAATTTTCAGGTAGGTGGGTCTCAGCAAAATCAGCTATGCGCCCGCTGACCTGTCAATGGCCAATTGAGGCTATTGGCAGTCATTAAACTAATTAATGGACCTGCCCGTCTAACCTTAAGGTTGGTGGGCAGGCCGGGAGCCCTGGCGGACAGTAGGAAAAGCATCCACAGACGGAATGAGGTTTCATGTCAGTTTTTAAAAATTTAATTAAACTGTACTTAAAAGTAATGGACATGTCCCAACTCATGTAACAGTGTCATATGAGGGGACATGTCAGGGAATTTTTTTTTCTATTTTTAATATTTTTTATTGTAGAGCCAATCTCCCTGGGGCAACACTTAGCCTCAGGTAGATGAGTGCGCTCTTTCCTGTGCACACGCAAAAGAGTGCACTCTCGGGTTTAGCGATTTCCTCCCCCCCATGCCTGCATAGGGAATGCATAGCGCTTCCGTGTGGACGTCAAGCTGGGTGGGCCTTAATTGGCCAGCCCACGTAAAATGGCGGCGCACCCCTAATCGGGGGCGCCGATCTGAGCTGGGCCTCCTCACGCCCGCTCTTCAACTTCCCCCCCAATGAGGGGAAAATTCTGCCCCATGGGTTGAAGATCCTGGCATCATATTTAAACAGCACCTGGGCAGCCATTCACTCAATGCAGATCAGGAGCTCCAAAACTACTCCTCCAGAGTCCTTCCGGCCGCAGCTGATATTGGAGAAACTGGCAGATATGGGCAACCACATCCTGGGATAAACAAAGTCACTTCTGGCATTACCTTTCATTTATCTCTGGATAAGAACACTGCCTGCAATACACACACGGTCAGGCCAATGCTCACCATTGAAGTGTACCCTGTTCACCAGCACCTTGACCTTCTTGAAGTGCCGCTGCTTCTTGCTGCTCAGGCCCTTGCTCCTCATGGCTCTGTGCCAACCTGCAATGGGCCCTCCTTCTCCTCATATGGATGAGAGCCATTACTAAGGCAGGGTTGCCTGTAGCCTGCATCATCAACATCTCAGTGGATATGTGAACAAGCTGAAGTGCTAAGATAAGTGAACGTGTCCTTTACAGGTTCCCTCCATCTCAAAGCTAGCAGGCAAGTACTTAGCCCTTCACCTGGCCTCCGTCTAGACATAACACCCCCATTCCACCGCTTCCAGGTAAAGGACATCCTGGAGGACCAGAGATGAGTGTTCCTCCTGTTCATACATGAATGTGTATGGAGACATTGTTGTTCGACCAGGGTGTTGAGAGCCACGTGCAAGAAGCCTCAGGTGGACACTTTTCCGCTGTCTCCACTGCCCTCGAAACTCTAGAGAGACCATTGCCTTTGCAGCATTAGAAGTTTAATTGTATGATCCCATGTCAGCCATGACCATTCACCCGGTAGGATGGGGGTTTAGAATCGCAAGTTGGCTGCCATCCACCTGCTATGCCACTTGGAAGAATTCCACCTCCCTCCCTCCCTGCATCTGACTGCAGCTGATGGCAAATGGCACAAAATGAACAGCACTCCTTGCTGGGATCTCGATGTTATGGGACCCATCAATTGGGAGCAAACCTGCTGCAATGTGAGCTTTGCTTTAGAAGGGAGAACACAAGTGAGCATCTTTGTCATCTAGCTGCCTCAACTAGATGACTCCACCCACCCGAAAAGACCCTTCTTCCATTTTGAGGGATCTCACTGACTGACTAACAGCGTGGTCTAGGTCAATTTGGAAAAATGGTGTGCGTCACCTTTCAAACCCACTCCAGCACCTTCTACACTCCCCCTGTCACCCACCAACTTCCCCCCATCACCATAGACCCACCCAATATCACCATTCCTCTCCCTTCTATCGCCCTTGAACCTCAATCCCCCTGTAACCCTAGAACATATCACAATCCACCTTCCCATCCCTTCCTTCCCCTTAGAGAGACACCCATTACCGTCCTCATGCCCACCTTGACCCTGCCCCCTCTCATTATCCACCTGCCTGTCTTGTCTGCCACCGTGACCCCTCCCAATAAGACCTGTCAGACTCTCACTCTGGACCTGCCACCCTGCCACATCCCATTCCTCCCTCTGACTGTGACTGATCCCTCCTATCACCAGTACCCTGAGTTCTCCCCCCAGGACCCCACCATCAACACCACCAGCTACACCCTCTAAGACACTCCCCCTGACCTTCCAAACGCTGTCTCTGCCTGCCTTCCCAGACATCCCCCCCGCCCCCGGCTTTCCTGGGCACTCTCCCTGCTCCTGTTCTCCAGGCGCTTCCTCCCCACCATTCTCTGGACATTAACACCCGGGCAGCCCTGGGCATTCTCCCACCATTCCTCCCTAGGCCTGCCTCCCATGTCCAGCCTTCGCTCCACCCTACCACCATACCCCACCCCCTTTCAGCTTTAACCTGCCTCTCTTGTCCAGCCTTAGCATAGTGTTTGCTAATTGCCCTCAAATTGAATTATGCAAGGTCCCCAAAAAGGAGAAAGCAACATCTGCAAACCTTAAAGTTATGGAAGAGGTGAAGCTCACCAGATGCATGCGACATACAGTTGTAAAACTGAATGTTCTAAATTCTCGTTGGCAGGGAACTTAATTTGGAGTGCAAACTTAATTCTGGCAAGGTGGCCTTTTAATGAGCACGCATGCTAATACATGCAAATAGGGATCCTGACATTGTTCATCGGGAAGCTCGGCCCTCCTTGAAAGTTGGCAGAACAGAATTCCAACTGTTTATCCCACCTTCAGGATTTTTTGCAGGGCGGGTGGGGAAAATTTCACCCTCCGAATGCAATTCATTGGGCAGGATTTCCCGGTCGGTGAGCGGGGGGCGGGGCCCGCTCGCCGATGCGTAAAATGTTGCAGGACGATATTGGGCAGAACTCCCAGCATCACCCCACATCATTTCAATTTTCAGGTTGGCAGGGACTCAGCCGAAACAGCTGTGCGCCCGCCAACTTGTCAATGGCCTCAATAGGCCATTAACAAACTCATTAACATCATTAATGGACATGCCCATCCAACCTTAAGGTTGGCGGACAGGCCGGGAGCCCTGGTGGGCTTCAGAGAAAGCATGAAACCTCATCCATGGGCAGGATGAGGTTTCATGTAGGTTTTTAAAGATTTAAGTTCAACTAAAAGTGATGGACATGTCCCAACTCGTGGCAGTGTCACATGAAGGGACAGGTCATGGAAATTTTATTTTACTATTTTTAACATTTTTACAGTTGGAGCCGATCTCCCTGAGGCAGCACTTAGCCTCTTTCGCGATCGTGTGCGAAAGAGCACACTCTCGGCTCAGGGAATCCACCCGCCCAGACAGGGAGCTCACAGCGCTTCCTGACGGATGTCACGCTGGGTGGGCCTTAATTGGCCCACCCACATAAAATTGCGGTGTGCCACCAATTAGGGGCACTGATTGGAGGGGCGCCTCCACACACCCGCTCCTGAACATCCCCCCCAACGGGGGGAAAATTCTGCCCATTGTCTGTAAAACGCTTTAGGACATACTGTGGTTGTGAAAGGCACAATATTAATGGAAGTCTTTATTTTTAGGATAGTATAGAGTCCAGTCAATACAGTATTACAGTAAAATAATATAAAGACAACTTCCTGGCTTTGTTTTTATATTTATATATGGTGCCTGCACCGCATAGTGGACTGCTTTTGAGTGGATAGGCTTTGAGCCCCTTGCAGGCCTCAGCTTGTGCTGTTGTATCCAGGAAGTGTGTAAAAATGTCCCAGGTTTGTTTTTCCACAGAGTTTCCTTGTGTGTTTGTACAGAGATTGTTAATTTTCCATATGAAGGCTCATGGGCACAAATTCATTCTGAGTGCAGGACATGAAAAATCTAACATGAGACACCCCAGAGTGCCTTTCATGTTGGCATTTTGAATGGTTTGAACTGACTGAGGCCTGCCTCTCTGAGGCTGCAAGCATCCATGAAGTAATCCAATGGAGGCATATCCCTGTGCTGCTTTTAAACTGTACAGAAATTTCATAAGAGTGAGAATTTCTTTGCTAATCTGGAAATGAGCAGAGTTTGTAAAATTATTTAGGATTTTTTTCATTTGATTTATTTAATCAATTCTCGTCTACTATTAAAAAAGCACCGAAAATAGAACATTTTGATCTCGCTATATGATTACAATACAGGAAATGATTATAAAACTGAGACTGTAACAAGCACATGCCACACCTGAACCAGTTTGCTTTCTCATGAACAACCTAACAAGATTTAAAGCTACATTTGACTTCTTGGAGGAGACTTCACCAGTATCTCCAAAATAACATTTTTTTTGGTGTAATGGAATGTTTCTTGATTGGATGGCATTTAGAGTGGCTCAGAACAAACGGTTGTGGGTTGCTTTGTGGTTGCCTGAAATTTTAAAGGAAGTGGTGCTTCAATTTAGAGTTTTACAAACTTGTGCAGTCTGCTACACTTGCAAATGAACTTACCATGTTCTGGTTCTTTCCTCCTTTGACCCAGAGGATTCACTTCTACGATATCTGAGTGATGATAAAATTCTGATCATCCAAGAGGAGCCTATGACACAGAGGGACAGCAAGAGAGATACAAGCAGGAGCTCAAGGAGGAAGAAGAACCCAGGAAGCCCCAGCTACCCTATTAGTCCCTCAGTATTGACAGCCCCTGTGAGACTTGATCCCACTTCTCAGGATATCTTGAATTTTCCACTGCCTGAAAGCAACACGGTGCCTCTCTATCATGTAAGTAATTATGTTCTATTGTTTGGCTTTACCATTCATTTTTATTATCTAGCTGGTCTGTTTCCCAGGCTCAGGTCTGGCATATGTTTTGGGTTTGATTAATTAAGCTTCGCAAAACATGTGTGGGCCTTGCATTTGGAAGTATACTCTGAAGCAATTGGTATAGTTCATAGTAAAATAATCACCATTTTAAAGTGAGATGGTAGATTTGACAGCAATGGTTAGTGAATGCAATTAACGCTTTGTGAATACTATTTGGCTCCTTTAAGTCAAAAATTATTTGAATCTGTGGCAATTTACATTTTTGGTCCCTCTGAAGTGTCCCAAAGGAATTCTAGGTCCCAGTTTAACTTCCAACAGCAAAAATAGCCAAATATAAGTTAAATTTTTTTTCTGACTGAACTGCCACCAAATCCGCACTGACCTCAAACAGCAGTGCCCAGTGTCATCTGTGTCAAATGCATCTAAACTTGAATTTTTAATGGTGATTTATTAACTGTATTGACTGCACTGTAGTTTTACTGCTACTTTTAAAACCAGTATTATTTAAGCTATGAAGATTTCCTTTGTAGCATTAGGTAGAAGTTTGGCTGATTCATGGCATTTATAATATGTAAATCTCTGACTGCGTTGCAGTCAGAAACCCATCATCCTCTATGCTCCACCTTCATGTGTTTAATTTGCTGAAGAGTTCAATTTCAGTGCTTAGTATGATACAGGATCAACAAGTATCAGCATCATTACAGTATGTGAACCTTTGAGAACTCATGGAGACAAATATGTTTACCTCACAAAGAATAAAAAGCTAGTAATTATTATTGTGATGGAAAAGTGTTCACACAATCCATTCATAATTAGCACATTCGTTTAGATAATATCACCAACTTTAACACCTATGTGTTCTTTTGTTCTATTGTTGGTGACATCTTTTGATGATCTGCTTCTATCACTGCTTGTTTGTCCCTACAACCACACCAACCCCCTCCACTTCTCTCTCTCTCTCTCTCCGCCCCCCCCCACACACCTTAAACCAGCTTATATTTCAACTCTTTCTTGGACTCGAACTCAAGTTCTGTCGAAGGGTCATGAGGACTCGAAACGTCAACTCTTTTCTTCTCCACCGATGCTGCCAGACCTGCTGAGTTTTTCCAGGTAATTCTGTTTGTATTTTGGATTTCCAGCATCTGCAGTTTTTTTGTTTTTATCTCCTCTCCCTCTGTTCTGTTGAAGAGTCATACGGACTCAAAACGTTAATTGTGTTCCTCTCTGCAGATGCTGTCAGACCTGCTGAATTTTTCCTGGTATTTTTGTTTTGTTTTGGATTTCCAGCATCCGCAGTTTTTTGCTTTTATCTCCTCTCCCTCCATTGTTTTAGTTGAGGTGTTAATGGGTTTAAATGGGTTGATGCCACCATTAAAATAAGAGATGAGCCATATGAATGTTAATATCACTAACTGTAATCCCTAGTCTCTACTTTATTCTGGCAGACCTCTGATATAAAATGTGTCCACTATTCAAACACGATAGGTTAACATGCCTGCTTGTCAATGAAACTAAATTAGCTCGATATTGATCAACTCAATATTAAACAGTGAATTAAGGATGGCTGGCTGGGCGTTGTATGGCTGCAACACAATTGAAGGAAATCTGAGATTTCCAACTCTCAGGGGAGGATTTACCCCTTGTCGGGCGGGCATGGCGGGCGGACCTGGGAACTGCTGCGAGATCAATCACTGTCCGCAATCGGGCTCTGACTGCAATTTCACGCTAGCTGGCCAATTAACGGCCAGCCTGTGTGAAAGGTGTGCTAAGTGCCTCAGCGCTGCCAGGTGGGGGGACTGGAGGAGCGCAAACGCTGAAGAGTGCGCATGTGCGGAGGAGCATTGACAGCTCCCTGAAGGCACAGAACTGCCTCAGGGAGCTGAGGGATTTTAAATACAAAAATAAACTTTACATATGAGATAAACATGTCCCCACATGTGACTCAGTCATATGAAGAGGGACATGTAAAAAAGGATATAAAGAAATTTTTACTGTTTTTTTAGTAAGCATTGGGAACTTCATCCCAACTGGCCTATTCGCCTGCTCGTCAACCAAACAGTTGAACGAGCAGCGAAAAATGAAGCTTAATTAATTAGTTAAGGGCCTTAATAGGCTCGCCCGACGTCATCATGCACTATTTCACTCCCATTCGGTTCAGGCGTGCACCCGCCCGCAGGACGAAAATTTCTACCCTAAGAGTTTATACCTTTGCCAGAAGCCTGAGATTTTTTAGCTGTTACTGTCAATTGGTGCAGGATTTTATTTTGGCTGAAGTGCAGTTATCTTTAGTGCTTTCTATGCCAGTTCCTGTTTTATGCAATTTCCGGCATTTTTTTGGCTTCTTAATCATAGATCAGTATTTATCCTCAACCAAATCCTAAATCAGATAATTTGGTTATTTATCTCATTACTGTTTGTGGGGTCTTGTTATGTATCTACAACAGTGACTAGGCTCCAATAATAGAATTATATAATGATACAACACAGAAGAAGACCACTTGGCCAATCTTGCCTGTGGCAGCTCTTTGGAAAATCTACCTAATCTTAATCCCCAACTCTTTTACCAGAGCCCTGCAATTTTTTTTCTTTTCAAGTATTTATCCAATTTCTTTTTGGAGTCTACTTCCACCACTCTTTCAGTCAGTGCATTCCAGATAATTACAACTTGCTGAATAATTTAAAAAAATCCTCATGTTCCTTCAAGGTCTTGATGCCAATTACCCAAAATCTGTGTCCTCTGGCTACCAACTCTTCTGCCACTGGAACCAATTTCTCCTTTTTAATCTATCAAATCTCCACTTAACAATCTTTGCTTTCAGGAGAGCAACCCCGGTTTCTCCATTCTCCCCAAATAAGTGAAGCCCTTCATCCCTGGCATCATTCTAGTAAATCTCCCTGCATCTTCTTGAAAACTTTGGCATCCTTCCTTTAGGGCACTGCCCAGAATTGTCCACAATACTCCAACAGGAGCCTAACTAGTGTTTTATAAAAGTTTAGCATGACTGCCTTGCTTTTGTGCTCTATGCCACTATTAATAAAACCAAGGATCCTGTATGCCTTTTGAATAGCCTTCTCAGCTTGTCCTGCCACCTTCAAAAACTTGTGTATGGAGTCTCTTTGTTCCTGTGCCTCCTTTAAAATTGTGCCTTTCAGTTTTTACTGTCTCTTATTCCTGAAATGTATCACTTCACACTTCTCTGCATTAGATTTAATCTGCCTTGTATCTGCCCATTTCACCAGTCTCTGTCCTCCTGAACTCAGCTACTATTTTCCTTATAGTTTGCTACATTACTGTGTTTCATATTATTTGAAAACTTTAAAATTATGCCCTGTCTACCCACGTCCAGGTCATTAATGTATATGGAAAAGAGCAGTGACCCTAATACCGACCGCTGGTCAACCCCAATGAATAACTCTCTCAAGTTTGAAAAACAACCATTCATCAGTATTTTCTGCTTTCTGTCCCTCAGCCAATTTCATATCTTCACTCCCACTTAGCCTTTAATTCTGTGGGCTTTAATTTTGCTAGCAAATCTATTATGTGATACCATATCAAATGTCTTTTGAAAGTTCATATACACATCAACTGCACCAACCTATATCCATCCTCTCTGTTATTTCATCAAATAATTCTATCAAAATCGTCAAGCATGATTTACCTTTAAGAAGTCCTTGTTGGCTTGTGGTAGAGGCAGGGTCATTGAATATTGAATATTTTTAAGGTAGAGGTAGATAGATTCTTGACTAACAAGGGAATCAAAGGGTATAGGGGATAGGCAGGATAGTGGAGCTGAGACCACAATCAGATCAGCCATGATCATATTAAATGGCGGAGCAGGCTCAAGGGGACGAATGGCCTACTCCTGCTCCTAATTCATATGTTCATAATATGGCAGCATCCTCTTCTTTAGTGAAACAATGCAAGGTATTCATTTAGAACCTGTGTCAGGCCTTCTGTCTCCAAAAAAGCCTCCTCTTTGGTCTCTGATCAAGTACACCCTTCCTTTGACAACCCTTTTATTATTTACCTTAGAACAGAAAGTTGAGGGAGTTCTACTTGAAGATAATATGTGAACCATTCAGTTAACGATGAACTTGTTTGACTGTCTATAAGTATATAATGGGAATAAGTTCATAAGGCTCGGGTGCTGTCAGGGAGCCTTCTTTTTGAGAATTGCGGCTACAGTGCTACCCCACCTTCCCACCCCCACTCAAATTTAGAAAGGTATTGGAACCTTGTAAGATTACTTCATTTGAATTACTTGCCATTCAAGTAATAATATGATAAGAATAAGATAATCGACGATGGAAGGGCAGTGGATATTATATACATAGATTTCAGTAAGGCCTTTGACAAGGTCTCTCATGGCAGTCTGGTACAAAAGGTAAAGTTACATGGGGTCAGAGGTGAGCTGGCAGGATGGATACAGAATTGGTTTGGTCATAGAAGACAGAGGGTAGCAGTGGAAGGGTGCTTTTCTGAATGGAGAGCTGTGATTAGTGGAGTTCCACAGGGATCAGTGCTAGGACCTTTGCTGTTTGTAGTATACATAAATGATTTGGAGGAAAATGTAACTGGGCTAATTAACAAGTTTGCAGACGACACCAAGGTTGGAGGAGTTGCAGATAGTGAAGAGGATTGTCAAAGGATACAACAGGATATAGATCGGTTGGAGACTTGGGCGGAGAAATGGCAGATGGAGTTTAATCCGGACAAATGCAAGGTAATACATTTTGGAAGGTCTAACATAGGCAGGAATTACACAGTAAATGGCAGAACCCTTAAGTGCATCGACAGGCAGAGGGATCTGGGTGTGCAGGTCCACAGGTCACTGAAAGTGGCAACGTAGGTGGATAAGGTAGTCAGAAAGACATATGGCATGCTTGCCTTCATTGGCAGGGGTATTGAGTATAAAAGCTGGGAAGTCATGCTGCAGCTGTATAGAACCTTGGTTAGGCCACACTTGGAATATTGCATGCAATTCTGATTTATCAGAAGGATATGGAGGCATTGGAGAGGGTACAGAGGAGGTTTACCAGGATGTTGCCTGGTCTGGAGGTTATTAGCTATGAGGAGAGGTTGGAGAAACTCAGATTGTTCTCACTAGAGCGACAGAGATTGAGGGGCGACTTGATAGAAGTTTACAAAATTATGAGCGGCATGGACAGAGTAGATAGTCAGAAGCTTTTTCCCAGGATGGAAGAGTCAATTAATAGGGGACATAGATTTAAGGTGAGAGGAGAAAACTATAAAGGTGATGTGCGGGGCAAGTTTTTTACGCAGAGGGTTGTGAGTGTCTGGAATTCACTGCCAGAGGAGGTGGTGGAAGCAGGTACGATAGTGGTGTTTAAGAGGCAGCTTGACAAATACATGAATAGGATGGGAATAGAGGGATACGGACCCCAGAATTGCAAAATGTTTTAGTTGACGGGCAATATGATCGGCGTAGGCTTGCAGGGCCGAAGGGCCTGTTCCTGTGCTGTCCTTTTCTTTGTTCTTTGAATTTTAAAAAAATTATTATTAATAATATTATTCATTATTATTAATAATATTATTCATTATTACCTCATTGACAGTGGAGAGTAATTTTCTATCCCCACTAGAGTAAGGAACGTAGGTAGGGATAAGCGCAGTTTGGAAATAGTCTTTAACTCAGTTAATCCACCATTAGCACAGTTCTGTGCTGGAAGTAAGGAATTGCACAGCAACCTCTCTTTATGTTTACTGTTGATATGGCATTCAGGCAAAAGCCCAAGGTATTAGAAGTGCCTCCTGCCAGCACTGATCAACGCCTCGGACTAGGCAGCAAAACACAAAGAAGCCCATTTTTCATCTATTAAGCCCATTTTGGAAGATTATTTATATTTTAACTAAGGCACTGGAACCTATTTGATTAAAGGGGCAGTCTGTTATGAATAGCTGCTGTTAAGAATATACAAAATTGTTGTTATTTGACGGTAATTTAACCAGGTGTTCAGTGCAAGGATTTGTGCTCTAGCTGTGCCTGCCATTCTTTGTTCATGACTTGCCCTTGCTGAATATCTGTAAAATTAGTAATTTTGGAGCAGACCTCTGAGAGAGATAAGAGGAATGACACTTTGAGCTATTTATTCAACTGCTATGAAGATAAATTCTGTATAAAGCAGAATTATTTTGAATGACAAGCCTGTATAAAGCAGGTGATAAGAAGCAGGTCTCCAATTCTATTAACTTCACATTTGAAAGAAAGAACTTGCATTTCTATAGTGCCTTTCATATCCACAGGATGTACAAAACTGCTTTACAGCCAAGTAAGTACTGAAGTGTAGCCACTGCTTACAATGTAAGAAACACAGCAGCCAATTTGCACATAGCGAAGTCCCATAAACAGCGAAGAGGCTTTGGCCAGATATTCTGATTTTTTAAAAATTATATCAGTTGAGTAATAAAAATTAAACAACGCACCATAAAGTATCTTCTGTTCCTCGTTGCAAAGCGCTTTGAGATCTCTTACGTCCATTTGAGAGGGCACAAGTCTTGGTTTAATATCTCATTTAAACATGCAATTAATTTGACCTGTTTTTTTCCTTTAGTATTGGGGGAGGCGGTCGCATAGTGATATTGTCACTGGGCTAATAACCCAGAGACCCACAGCAGATGGTGAAATTTGAATTCAATAAAATTCTAGAATTAAAAGTCTGATGATAACCATGAAGCATTGCCGATTGTCGTAAAAACCCATCTAGTTCACTAATATCTTTAAGGGAAGGAAATCTGCCGTCCTTACCTGGTATGGCCGACATGTGACTCCAGTCCACAGCAATGTGGTTGACTCTTAACTGTCCCCAGAAATGGCCTAGCAAGCCACTCAGTTGTATCATACCGGTAGAAAGTCAAAAAGGAATGAAACCGGATGGCCCACCCAGCATCGGACCTAGGCACCGAAAACGACAACGGCAAGCTCAGCCCTGTTGACCTTGCAAAGTCCTCCTTAATGACATCTTGGGGCTTGTGCCAAAATTCGGAAAGCTGTCCCACAGACTAGTCAAGCAACAGTCTGACACCTCACATTGAGGATACCCTCCATGGTGTTGTGTGGCAGTATCACAATGCTAAATGGGCTAAATTTAGAACAGATTTAGAAACTCAAGACTGAGAAACCATGAGGCACTGTGGCCATCAGCAGCCGCAGAATTGTACTCAACCACAATGATATGCCTCATATTCCCCATTCTATCATTACCACCAAGCCAGGGGATCAATCCTGGTTCAGTGAAGAGTGCAGGAGGGCATGCCAGGAGCAGCACCAGGCATATCAAAAAATGAGGTGTCAACCTGGCGAAGCTACACCACAGGACTATTTGCATGCCAAACAGCATAAGCAGAAAGTGATAGATAGAGCTAAGCGATTCCACAGCCAACAGATCAGATCTAAGCCCTGTAGTCTTCGTTCTTGGGTGTGGGCATTCCTGGCTAGGCCAGCATTTATTGCCCATCCTTAATTGCCCTTGTTTTCATTTAAGACTCAACTGCATTGCTGTGGGTCTGGAATCACATGTAGGCTAGACCCAGGTAAGGACGGCAGATATCCTTCCCTGAAGGCCATTGGTGAACCAGGTAGGTTTTTACAACAATTAGCAAAGGTTTCATGGTCATCATTGGACTTTTTTCCAGATTTTTTTTTAGATTGAATTCAAATTCCACCATTTGCCGTGGTGGGATTTGAATCTGGGTCCCCAGAGCATTATCCTGGGTCCCTGGATTACCAATCCAGTGACAATACCACTGTGCCATCTCCTCCCCATCCAGTTGATAATGGTGGTGGACAATTAAACAATTCACTGGAGGAGGAGGCTCCACAAATATCTCCATCACCAATGATTGGGGAGCCCAACACATCAGTGCAAAATGTAAGGCTGAAGCATATGCAAGAATCTTCTGCCAGAAGTGCCAAGTAGATGATCCATCTTAGCCTCCTCCAGAGACCCCCAGGATCACAGATCTTCAGCCAATTAAATTCACTCCATTGATATCAAGAAAAGGCTGAAGGCACTGGATACTGCAAAGGCTATGGGTCCTGACAATATTCTAGCAATAATACTGAAGACTTGTGCTCCAGAAATTGCTGCGCCTCTAGCCAAGCTGTTCTTGTGCATCTATCCGGCAATGTGGAAAATTGCCCAGGTATGTCCTGTACGCAAAAAGCAGGACAAATCCAGCCTGGCCAATTACCACCTCATCAGTCTACTCTCGATCATCAGTACAGTGATGGAAAGGGTCATCAAAAATACTATCAAGTGGCACTTGCTTAGCACTAACCTGCTCACTGATGCTCAGTTTGGGTCTGCCAGACCCACTTGGCTCCTGACCTCATTACAGCCTTGGTTCAAACTTGGACAAAAGAGCTGACCTCCAGAAGTAAGATGAGAGTGACTGCCCTTGACATCAAGGCAGCATTTAACCAAGCGTGTCATCAAGGAACCCTAGCAAACTGGGGTCAACGGGAATTAGGGAGAAAATTCTCAGCTGGTTGGTGTCATACCTACCACAAAGGTACCTGGTTGTGGTTGTTGGAGGCCAATAATCTCAGTTCCAGGACACCACTTCAGGAGTTCCTCAGGTCAATGTCTTAGGCCCAACCATCTTCAGCTGCTCCATCAATCACTTTACTTCCATCGTAAGGTGAAAAGTGGGGATGTTCACAGATGATTACACAATGTTCAGCACCATTTGTGACTCCTCAGAGACTGAAGCAGTCCTTGTCCATGTCCAGGCTTGTGCTGACAAGTGGCTAGTAACATTCCTGCCACACAAGTGCCAGGCAATGATCATCTCCAGCAAGAGAGAATCTAACCACCGCCCCTTGACATTCAATAGTATTACTATCGCTGAATCCCTGACTATAAAACATTCTGGGGGGTTACCATTGACCAGAAACTGAACTGGACTAGCCATATAAATACTGTGCCTACAGTGGCAGGTCAGAGGTTAGGAATCCTGTGACGAGTAACTCAGCTCCTGACTCCCCAAAGCCTGTCCATCATCTACAAGGCACAATTCAGGAGTGTGATAGAATACTCCGCATTTGCCTAGCTGAGTGTAGCTCCAAAAACACTCAAGAAGCTTGACACTATCCAGGACAAAGCAGCCCACTTAATTGGCACCCCATCCACTGTGGCAGCATTGTGTATCATCTACAAGATGCACTGCAGGAACTCACCAACCTCCTCAGACAGTAACTTCCAAACCCACAACCACTACCATCTAGAAGGACAAGGGCAGCAGACAGATGGAAACATCCTCACCTTAAAGTTCCCCTCGAAGCTACCCATCATCCTGACTTGGAACTATATCGCCGTTCTTCCACTGTCGCTGGGTTAAAATCCTGGAATTCCCTCCCTAACAGCACTGTGGCTGTACCTACACCACAGGGACTGCAATGATTCAAGAAGGCAGCTCAACACCACCTTCTCAAGGGCAGTTAGGGATGGGCAATAAATGCAGGTCTAACCAGCACCACCTACATCCCATGAACAAATTTTTTAAAAGTATGATAATGAATTTATATAATATGTCCTTAATGTTCATGTGCAAAAACCCATCACAGTATAGTATCTGTTTATAACACCAAGCATGAATTTGTAGTGAAAATCTTCTAGCCCAATTTAGACTTTGATGTAGGACAAAGTATTAAACTTTAGGAATAAATCTTCAGTCGCTTGGATTCTCAAGTGGAAGAAGCTGATGTGAGAGTGAAGCTGGTGTGAGAAGAAAAGACAAAATAGTTTATGTTGCTTTTTTGAAGTTTATCAATTGTACTGGCAAAAACTGGGTTTTTGAAACATTTATTTCAATTTTGACATTCAGTGCAAATAGGCCCCACTGCCTATGTTAGAATACAATCCTTGCCTTCAGTCTTGCCTGATGTAAGCTGAACATGATGTAGTTAGACGCTTTGGCCCTTGGCTATGCCTCAAAACCACCATCATCAGTAAGCACATGAAATTCAAAATCATATGCTGTAGCCAGAGACAAGCAAATGGCTGAGCATTTTCAACAATGATGAGCTGGTGCAACAGAGACGCTGATTTGAAAATGCACCGCCAAAGCAAAGTGGTGTGTGCGTATGCATGCATGTGTGTATGTGTGTGTGTGCATGAATTTGATCTATGGAAGTAGTGAGTCTCGTGTGTTTTGTGAGCATCTGATGCAAAGCTTCAGTTGTTTGTTCCTGTTATGACAGCAGCATGGAATATGGGACAATTTACAAAGCTTGTTGGAGCCACAGCAATGCACACAATATAGATGGGTAGGATGAAGGCCTTGTAACTCCCATTGCCACACAGTCTCAGTTGAAAGCCCTAGCTCTAACATTGTGTTGAGCTGCCACTCGGGAGACCAGGGGCTTGCTGATTGCCAGCAAAGGAAAATATAAGGAAGACACTTCAAAGGTAAAAGCCTGGGAAGTATTTGCTTGTCGAGACCATGCTGCCATTGAAGATTGGGTTAGATACATGACTGGAGGAAAGGTGCACCAATAGATATGGCAACAGATTGAGATGGAATTTGGACACCAGCGTGGTCTGTTTGGGCTGAATGGGCTGTTTTTGTGCCGTAATTTCTGTACTGGTATGATTGCCTTCCTGGCCATACCAGCTGCCTGCTGTCAGGATGCCCAAGAAAAAATGAAGGGAAGAGAAAACTTGAAATATTCAAACAGTAAGCCTTTATCCCACCAGTCATAGCTTGTTGACATACTTTTAATTAATCAACATGTTTGCTGGGAAGTTTTCTACATATCATGCAAATTGCTAATTGTTAAGAAAAAAATTAGAATTGGAATTCTCAAATATCTATTGGTATTATTCAGTCCTAATGACAATATGGATGGTCGAATGGTACATTCCAATAATGTTAATCAAGTGTCTCAGGAATTAGAATGATAGAATGATACAGCACAGAGCCAATCAGCCCATTGTGCCTATACTGGCACTTTGGTAGAACTGTCCAATTAGTCTCACACCCAAGCTGTTTCCCCATAGTCCATTGAATGGTTTCCCTTCAGGTATTTATCCAATTCATTTTTGAATGTTACCAGTGAATCTGCTTCCACCACTATTTGAAGTAGTGCCTTCCAGATCACAACTACTCACTGTCTAAAACATGTTTCTTCATGCTCCGCTGATTTTTTTGCCAATCACCTTAAACCTGTGTCCTTTGGTTGCCAATCCTTCTGCCACTGGAAATAGTTTTAACCTATTTGCTCTATCAAGGTCATTCATGATTTTGAACACCTCTATCCTCTTAACCTTCTCTTTCTGTAAAGAGAGTGAACAGCTTCTCCAGTCTCTCCACATAACTGAAACTCCTTATCCTTGGTATCATTCCAGTCACTCTTTTCTGCACATTGACAACACTCTTCTCTCCTGAAAACAGATGCATTTACCATTACCCATGCCCTCTGCTTCCACAAGAATGTCTCTTTTTTGAATCAGCTCCACTCTTCTTTTGACTATCTGTTTTCTATTTATATGTTTATAAAATACATTTGCGTTCCCTTTTAAGTTAGTCACTTATCTATTCTCAGGCACTGTCTTTGATCCACATATATCCCTTTGTTAGACCTGTTCTATATTCAGCTTGGTTCTCTACTGTAATTTGAATCTTACATTTGTCATAAGCTTCCTTTTGCTGTCTCATTTTAATCTCTATATCTTTAGTCCTCCTGCAAAATCTAGTTGTGTCTCTTCCTTCCTCCGCATGAGACTGTGAATGAAATCATCCCAGATTTGCACTAAATGCAATGGCGGGCAGGAAAACCCGCTGGCCACAGTGGCGGCTTTTCACGCCATATCGTCCCAATCCCACCTCATTAATTCGACAGCCTCAGGAAACACGCTGTTTTGCTGGCGGGCGGCTTCAGAATTGCCTGCCACGCTGTTACCTCGCCATTTGCTCACTCCATGGGCGCCATACTTGAACTGCAGCTGCCCACACAGTTTTCAATGCTTGCAACCCAGGACTGCTCCAGTGAAATCTTGGCCCTGAAAGCCAAGAAGAGGTATTGGGATGCCTTTCAGAGGACCGCTGTGATGTCCTCCACCCCTGCTCTGGCTGCAGGAGGTCCAGCTATCTCACCACTCCGGCTTGGGATGCGATAGCAGTGATGGTCAATGCCAACGCTGCACAGAGGAGTTTGGTCATCCTGTGCAGAAAAAGGATGAATGATCTCATCCGTGCCATCAGAGTAAGGCAACCATCTCATCACTCTAAACTCACACACTCACAAGTCCATCACACATTCACTGGCTTCTCACTCACTGCCAGCTCGAGGGACATCACCACTCACTCTCTAACGCACACCCTCACATTGCCATCTGGCCTTACCTCCACTGGAGACTGCCTCCTCAGCCCTCACAATCTTGAAACAATTTGCACAGATCAATATGTGCCCCCACACACACCCTGGGATACCCCACTTCCCCAGTAATGCCCTCGCCCTGCAGCTTCTTCCCTTGCCTGAGGCCACTTCCCCATGCAAGCCTCAATCTTGCAGTCATTGAAAAGCCACCCCAGCCTTACAGCTGGTATGGTAGATAGATATCTAGCAGTGAGTCCCCCTAAAAGTGATGTGGTGCTCCTGTGAAGCCTGGTGCTGATGACCACAAGTTCTGCCTGAAGCCAAATAGGCAAACAAACCTCGAAGTTCTGAGCCAAGTGCAGCTGGCCAGGTGCATGTCGCATCCAGTGTTGGGGGATGATTCCGGTGAACTGGGCTTATAATGATATGCAGATGTATTACAATGAAGTTCCTGACGTGCAGCGCTGGGAAACGCGGTCCGCCATTGACAGGCACAGGAAATGACCACAATCTACCTTCATAACATCGTGATGTTGATTTTTGGCCTTCCCGCCATATTATCTGCCACATCCGCCAGGGCACCTGACGCCAGCGGGCACGGAAAATTCCACCCTGTGTCTACTATGTACCCACATCATCTCCTCATCGAAGGACTCTCTCATTGTTCAGCTACTGTTTTACCTGCAAGTGTCTGATTTCAATCCACCTTGGTCAGATCCTTTTCCAGCTCATTGAAATTAGCCCTTTTCCAGTTAAATGTTTTTATGCTTGATTGTGCCTTTTCCTTTTCAGTAACTATTCTAAACCTGATGATATTACAATCATTGTTCTTCAAATGCTTTCCCATTGAAACATACTGATGCCCCACCTCATTCCCCTCCAAGTCTCTCACTTGGAAATATATCACAGTTCATTCACTGTAGCTGGGTCAAAATCCTGGAACTCCCTCCCTAACAACACTGTGGGTGTACCTACACCACATGCACTGCAGCAGTTCAAGAAGAGAGCTCACCACCACTTTCTCAAGGGCAGTTAGGGATGGGCAATAAATGGTGGCCTAGTCAGCAAAGCCCACATCCCTTGAATGAATAAGAAAAACTAAATCTAGCACTGTTTCCTTCTTCATTAAGCTGGAAGCTACTGACTAAGAAAGTTCTGTTGTACATTCTTCAGGAATTATTTCCCCTCTTTGCCTTTTACACCACTACTGTTCCAGTCTATATTAAGATAATTGAAGCCCCCCATTGTCGCTACTCTGTAGTTCTTCCGCCTCTCTGTAATTTGCTGCAAATTTCCTTCCCAATATTTGGTGACCTATAGGATGCATTCAGTCAAGATAAAATTTGTAGAGAACATTTACAGTTTAAAACTGAAATGATTTATCACACTGTGCAAGATGCCATTCAGAAGGGAAAGATTAAAGTTGCTGTAGTTTTACTCAGTGAGATCATTGCAAATTTTGCAGTAGAATTTGAGACTGATGAAAGCAGTGAAGACATCATCAGTCAAATCAGGCCATTCTCTTTCATTAATCACATCAGTCGCAGGACTGAAAATGCCTGAGGAGAGGAAAGCCAGAGAAATGAATGCAATGGATGATTGCCCTTGATAGCAGAGTGACACTCCTACTTACAGATTGATTCAAAATGGTGGACCAGGAGTGAGTTTTATTCTTTAAAGTACAGCAGTTTTGTGCAGCAACTGCAAATTAGATTATTGGAAAAACTGCAACCATGGCTTGATTTAAAATACTTTGTAAAAATGTCACAGATATAAAGCAAATTTTTGCTGTTTGTTGTGTTTCTTTGGATGTTTCTCCACATTTAATTTCTCACTTTTTAAATACTCAACTCTTCTGAATGTTTTGATTTATTAAGCGCACTAACGTTCTTGTGTACTCTGCTATGAAATGTCTGTTATCTCATAGAGCAATCCACTCCAGAAAACTTGAATCCAGGGCCTAGAAATCTGCCGGATTGCCCCACCTGCCTCAGGAAAAAGTGCACAACATGATTTTCATTCCAAGCAGACGGGTGCAGGATGGAATGGGGCCCAGATGCAGATCAGAGGCAGTCACAGGGGTTGCCGAATGCTGAGGGAGCTGCTTAAATGGCTCACCTCGTTTCTCTGGGATTTCATGCTCCTTGTTATTTTGTTAAATATTAGGCCTTCTAGGCCTCACCCATCACAGCCACTCACACCTCACCTACTCCCCATGCCAACTCATGCCAACCCAGCTCCCCACCTATCCCAATGTCCTCATTGCCCCTATGGCAACTTAGTGTGAACTCTTGACCCCCCCTCCCCTACCCTTCCCGTCTAACCCCTATACCTGCTTAGTGCCAAGTTATGCTTCACCACCCTTTGGCCTTACATCCTCTATGCCAACTCCCGCAGTATCCATTATGGGTAGACTTCAGGAGGCATGCGGAGATGAAATAAAATAAATTTATAAATATCTATTGCAGACTTCACTATGTAAAAACTGCTCCCATTTTGTGAAAGCCCACTAAATATATTTAAATCCCCACAAGTACTTAATCCTTTATAAAAACAAACTTTTGCATTCATATCCCCATATCAATGGCAGGTAATCCTTTAATAATCGCTTTGAGTTGTCAATCTAACTGTGAACTTACAGCCCCACCCCCAATGCCCCCCATGTGATCATGGTTGGTTGGGGAAAGCAGTCTAGCAGTAATAATGCAATAATGCTAACACTTAGTGTTATGTCAACAAACAGCTATTGAAACTTCTAGCACAGATTTTTTTCAACTCATAGACAGAGGCAGGTAAGTTTTGTTTCAAGGTTTTTTTAAAGGACAGGCTAATAAAATAACAAGACAGCTTGATTGTTCCACGGACCTTATTGGCCCTTCATGAGCATTCACATCTCCTCTTAAAAATTTGTAACTCACACTACAGTTAAAGGCCCTTGAGTTCAAAGGACCCTGCTGGTTTTGCATTACCCTCATGTGTGAGTCACAGCCCACCCCTCTTCCCTGACTGGTGAAAATAGGATCTACTGGAAACGTGGGTAAGAGATCCGGATCCGGGCCCTACCTGCCATTTTTAAAGGTACACAGAGTCTCCACGACTCTGTGAAAAGCTAGGCCTAGATCTTCAGTTACAAAATCATTCATTAAAAAATCTTCAATTCACTAATATGCTAAAGACTTTGGTGCAAAACCATTTATCTGTAGCTCAGCTGCTATGTCTTGTAAGCCTAGGAGTTACTGTTGTGACACTTAAAGAATCATACAGCACAGAAAGAGGCCAGTCAGCCCATTGTGCCAAATTAATAGATGGCTGCATCTGTAAGGCATTCTCTTATTGTAAATGGGCTAATGTCTCTGGACAGAGAATGTCATACAAATATATTACGCATTCATCTACAAATATCACCAATAGTCATTTCTAGGATGTGACATGCACATTAAGAATGCATAGCAAAAAAGTTCAGTGTGAATGGTATTAATTTAAGTGTTCTGAATGGTAAAAATCCATAATTATGCCAAACATGGTACAAGGGAGCTCAAAAAAATATATCAAAATATTTATTAAATACTATTTCCCCCTACTTTATTCGCCAGCTTTCCCTTCTCCTTCTGAGGTGCTAACTCACTCTGGAATGCAATTCCAATTATCCTTGACTACCTTCATCATAGAATCATGAAAACTCACCATTCAGTCTGTCAGGATTATTCCACTGTTTTCTCCACATGAGCCATTTAGTCCTGTCTAACTTTCCTGCTGGTTTCCCATATCATTCAATATTCCTCTTTCCAGACAAATTATTTCTCATATTAAAACACATTCTGGGCTCTATGTCAACAGTGGTTTTTGACAGAGAGAATTCCACATTCAAACAATCTTCTGTAAAGATATTTTTAACCTTCCCTTTAATTCTTGTAACCATCTTAAATTTGTGCCTGTTTGCTACATTTACACAGACCAATGGAACATTTATTGTATCCATTCTCCCAGTTTCTCTGTCTCCGTTCTAATGATGCAACCTATCACACCAGTGCTTCTGATCGGCCCTCCTTTTTCCTCAATTGAGGACTCTGCCCGGCATGATTGACAGGCCTCTTGACCGAGTCCATTCCTTTTCATACACTTCTACTGTTATTCCTTTCCCTCCCAGCCAGAACTATGATATGTCTCCTCGAGTCCTCACCTTTCACCCCACCAGCCTCAGCATTCAACAGATCATCCTTCACCTTTTCTGCCACCTCCAGTGTGAAGCCACTACCAAATAATTTTTTTTTTCCCTCCACTTTCAGCATTCTGAAGGGACCATCAGCTCCACGACAGCCTGAGTCCAGTCCTCAATCCTTCCAACACCACCGCCCCACTTTCCCACAAAATTTTCTATGCAAGTGCAGGAGATGCAATACCTGCTGTTATACCTCCTCTCTCTTAACCGTCCAAGGCACCAGCCCTCCTTCCAGGTGAAACAATGATTTATGTGTACAGTTTTCAATTTAGTATCCTATATTCGCTGCTCACAACGTAGTATCCTCTACTGTCAGAAAACTTAATGCAAATTGGACGAATACTTTGTGGAACACCTCAGTTCAGTCCGCAAGGGTGTCATTTTAATTCTCCACCTTGCCTGCAGTGTTCCAGTAAAGCTCAAGACAAGCTTGAGGAACAGCAGCTCACCTTATGACTGGGAACATTAAGCCTTCCAGATTCAATATTAACTTCAGCAGTTTTATATCATGATCTCTGCCCCATTTTGTTTCTTTTTTCTTTGCTGGGTTTTGTTTTTTTCATCTGTTTCTCTTTTTTTTCCTTCCTTTTGGTTTCAGGGGAGAGCTAAACACGATTCTATAATTCACACCTCCTCTCGACATATCACTTGTTTCTCTATTTATCGTCTTACCATTTCCTTTGGTCTTGCATCATGAAACCTTATCTTATTTGATCTCTCCTGCCCTCCACCCTGTCACAGACGTTCCCTTTTGTTCTTTATCTCACCCTCACCCAATTTCACTTGGAACCTATTAAATTTCTAACATTTCCCAGTTCCGATGAAGGGTCATCAAACTGAAACGTTGTTTGTTTCTTTCTCTGCATTTGCATGCAAGAGCTGCTGAGTATTTACATCATTTTTGTTTTAATTTCAGGTTTCCTTCATACAAAGTATTTTACTTTTCTATTACTGCTTGATATTTTAAATTCATTTATAGGATGTGGGATTTGCTGGCTAGGCCAGCATTTATTGCCCATCCATAATTGCCCTTGAGAAGGTGACGGTGAGCTGCCTTGAACTGCTGCTGTCCCTGGGGTGTAGGTACACCCACAATGTTGTTAGGGAGGGAGTTCCAGGATTTTGACCCAGCAACAGTGAAGGAGCGGCAATATATTTCCAAGTCAGGATGGTGAGTGTCTTGTAGGGAAACTTCTAGGTTGTGGTGTTCAGCCACCCTTGTCCTTCTAGATAGTAGTGGTTGTGGGTTTGGGAGGTGCTGTCTATAAGGAGCCTTGATGAGTTCCTGCAGTGTATTTTGTAGACGATACACACTGCTGCTACTGTGCACCAGTGATGGAGGCAGTGAATGTTTTGGAAAGAGTTTGTGGGAAGGGGTGTCAGGGGAGGCAATGCATGTAGTGTTATTGTCACTGGACTGGTAATCCGAAAACCCGGGGGTAATGCTCTGGGGACCTGGCAGATGGTGGAATTTGAATCCAATAAAAATCTGGAATTAAAAACAGTCTAATGATGACTGTGAAACCATTGCCGATTGTCATAAAAACCCAACTGATTCATTAGTGTCCTTTAGGAAAGGAAATCTGCCATCCTTCCCTGGCCTGGCCTACAAGTGATTCCAGACCCACTGCAGTGTGTGACTCTTAAATGCCCCCTGAACAAGGGCAGTTGGGCATGGGCAATAAATGCTGGCTGAGCTAGCGATGCCCACATCTCATGAATGAATAATAAAAAAAATCAAGTGGGCTACTTTGTCCTGGGTGGTGTCAGGCTTCATGAGTGTTGTTGGAGCTGCACTCATCCAGGCAAGTGGAGAGTATTCCATCACACTCCTGACTTGTGCCTTGTAGATGGTGGACAGGCTTTGGGGAGTCAGGAGGTGAGCTACTTGGAGCAGGATTCCTAGCCTCTGACCTGCTCTGTCGCCACAGTATTTATATGGCTAGTCCAGTTCAGTTTCTGGTCAATGGTAAGCCCCAGGATGTTGATAGTGGGGCAATACCATTGAATGTCAAAGGATGATAGATATTCTCTTGTTGGAGATGGTCATTGCCCGGCACTTATGTGGCACGAATGTAACTTGCCACTTGTCAGCCCAAGCCTGGATATTGTCCAGGTCTTGCTACGTTTATACATGAACTGCTTCAGTATCTGAGGAGCCGTGAATGCTGCTGAACATTGTGCAATCATCAGCAAACATCCCCACTTTTGACCTTATGATGGAAATAAGGTGATTGATGGAGCAACTGAAGATGGTTGGGCCTAGGACACTACCCTGAGGAACTCCTGCAGTAATGTCCTGGAACTGAGATGATTGACCTCCAATAACCACAACCAGCTTCCTTTGTTCTAGGTATGACTCCAACCATCAGAGAGTTTCCCCCAATTCCCATTGACTGCAGTTTTGCTAGGGCTCCTTGATGCCACACTCGGTCAAATTCTGCCTTGACGTCAAGGGCAGTCACTCATACCTCGCCTCTTGAGTTCAGCTCTTTTGTCCAGGTTTAAACCAAGGTTGTAATGAGGTCAGAAACTGAACGCCCTGACGGAACCCAAGCTGAGTGTCTGTGAGCAGGTTATTGCTCAACAAGTGCCGCTTGATAGCACTGTTGATGACCCTTTCCATCCCTTCACTGATGATGGAGTGTAGACTGATGGGGCAGTAATTGGCCAGATTAAATTTGTCCTCCTTTCCGTGTACAGGACATACCTGGGCAAGTTACCATATTCCCGGGTAGATGCCAATGTTGTAGCTGTAATTGAACAGCTTGGCTAGTGGCCGGGCAAGTTTTGGAGCACAAATCTTCAGTACTTTTGCTGGAATATTTTCAGGGTTCATTTCCGTATCCAGTCAATTCAACCATTTCTTGATATTAGGCGGAGTGAATCGAATTGGCTGAAGACTGGCATCTGTGATGCTGGGGACCTCGGGAGAAGGTTGAGATGAATCTTCCACTTAGCACTTCTGGCTGAAGATTGTAGCAAATGCTTCACCCTTATCTTTTGCACTGATGTGCTGGGCTCCCCCATCAATGAGGATGGGGTTATTTGCAGATCCTACTCCTCCAGTGAGTTGTTTAATTTTCCACCACAATTCATGACTGGATGTGGCAGGACTGCAGAGCTTAGGTCTGATCTTTTGATTGTGGAATCACTCTGCCTATCACTTGCTACATATGCTGTTTGGCATGCAAGTAGTCCTGTGTTGTAGCGTCACCAGGTTGATACCTCATTTTTAGGTATGCCTGGTGCTGCTTCTGGTATGCCCTCCTGCACTCTTCATTGAACCAGGTCTGATCCCCTGGCTTGGTTGTAATGGTAGAGTGGGTGGATATGTTGGGCCATGAGGTTATAGATTGTAGTTGATGATGCTGTGCTGCTGATGATCCACAGTGCCTCATGGATGGCCAGTCTTGAGTTGCTGGATCTGTTCCAAATTTAGCATGGTAGGAATGCCACACAATATGATGGAGCATATGCTCAATGTGAAGGCGGAACTTTGTCTCTATAAGGACTGTGCAATACTGTCATGGATGGATGCACCCGCGGAAGGCAGGTTGGTGAGGATGAGGTCAAATATGTTTTCCCCTCTTGTTGGTTCCCTCACCAGCTGCTACAGATCCAGTCCAGCAGCTATGTCCTTTAGGACTCGGCCAGCTCGGTCTGTGATGGTGCTACCGATCCACTCTTGGTGATGGACATTGAATTTCCCCCATCCAGAGTACATTCGGCACCCTTGCCACCCTTAGTGCTTCCTCCAAGTGGTGTTCAACATGAAGGAATGCTGATTCATCAACTGGGAATGGGGGGGCGGTGCAGGGAGAGGGGGTGGGCGGTACGTGGTAACCAGCAGGAGGTTTGCTTGCCCATGTTTGACCTGATGCCATGAGACTTCATGGGGGCCGGAGTCGATGTTGAAGACACCCAGGGCAACGCCCTCCCAACTGTATACCACTGTGCCGCCACCACTGCTGGGTCTGTCTTGCCGGTGGGACAGGACATGCCCAGGGATGGTGATGATAGTGTCTGGGACATTGTCTGTAAGGTATGATTCCATGAGTATGACTGTGTCAGGCTGTTGTTTGACAATCTGTGAGACAACTCTCCCAATTTTGGCACAAAGCCCCCCAGATGTTAGTAAGGAGGACTTTGCAGGGTCAACAGGGCAGAATTTGCCATTGTCGTTTCCAGTGCCTAGGTCCAATACAGGGTGCTCTGTCCGGTTTCTTTCCTTTTTATTTACTTTTTAGTGGCTTGATACAACTGAGTGGCTTGCTAGGCCACTTCAAAGGGCATTTAAGAGTCAACCACATTGCTGTGGATCTGGAGTCACATGTAGGCCAGGCCAGGTGAGGATGGCAGATTCCCTTCCCTAAAGGGCATTAGTGAACCAGATGAGTTTTTACAATTGACAATGATTTCATGGTCATCATTAGACTTTTAATTCCAGAATTTTATTGAATTCAAATTCCACCAACTGTTATGGTGGGTTTCAAATGCGGTCCCCAGAGCATTACCCTGGGTCTCTGGATCACCAGTCCAGTGACACCACCACTACGCCTATGCCACTGCCTCCCCTTTATTAATCAATCATACTTTCCACCACTGGGGAACTGTGACTCCCAGGCGTACTAACTGCAGAATGCATTGCATCTAGTCTCCAAGGCTTTTGCAACCCCTCCAAAGTCTACAAATTCTCCAGGACAGAAGATGCATATGAACTCTGTTACTTCCAAGTTCCCCCACATTATCCAGATTTTGACATATACTGCCACTCCTTCATTGTCACTGGGTCAATAAACTGTGACTCCCTTCCTGATCATTTTGTGGGAGTACCATCACCACACAAAGACCAGGGTTCAAGAAGACCCACCACTACCATCCCAAGGGCAACTAAAGAGGGACATTAAATGCCAGCATTCCCTGTTACATCTACATCCCATGAATGATTTAAAACATTGGCAGAGTTTCCTTCACTTCTAATTACTGAAAACGAGATTCCTATGAGCTGTCCTGTCTTCTGATTTGCTTTCTTGCTGCTAGTCACTCACACTCATTCTGAGAACCTTGCAATTGAACTGCTTTTTGTTTCACTTTCCATTGGCTTCTGTTGCCGTGTGTCCTCCTGTAATCACATCATCGCTGTTTGCAAAAGCTGTTAGATCAGTACATAGAGGTTTGATCCTAATGAACTTTTCTTAGATTTGATCCTACTCCGCTATTGTAACAATACTGGAAGTGCAGCACAAACTTCAGTTATGCACAAGCACGCTGCCACACTCTCAGCAAAGTTGTGGCAGCAGAGCAGAAGTGGCTCTGACAAAGTTTCCGATCTTTGAGATTTATCACAAAATATGTTGGCTGAAAATCTGTCACTAACATTCAGTGGTATTCTTGCGAATTGTCCTAATGAATGCAAGAAGAAAAGCTTTGGCAATGTGTCTTTTTTCAGCTACACTCAAGTCTGTACTACCAGACAACCGATAGCATTCAATGGCTGCCCTTGTTTTTCTCAATGCTTCCAATTCTGTATCAAGAGCAGAATTGAGAAAAATAATAACTTCCCTAATCAGTTGAGGTGGAAGCTTGTCCTTCAGATTGATTTAGTCGACATCTCAAAATGATTAATAGGTCAACAGGTAGCAATCCTGCCCTGTACTGCTAATTCCATGATGCACAACAGGTACTGTATTGTGAGCAGTGCTGTTTTAATACAGCAGCAGTTCAAACAGCCAACTAAATCACAGCTCAGCCTCACCTTGTCAACTGCCTGGAGTGTGAGTGAGATCAAAAAATTCTTGGTACTTCTGTTTTGTTCCATTTACTGTTCGCTATCCAAAATTTATATTCCGCATGAATATTCTACCCTTTCAGCTGATTACCTTTGGGGATCAGAGAACATTTATATGATTTTAACGAGTCTGCAGGGAGTGCAAGGAGGACTGGCTCGGCACCGAGGTGATTTCTTCCTGGAGTAAGATGGAAATATATCATCCTGAAATAGGGCTTAATTGATAGGGTAAGCTGGATGAGCTTTTGTTGCTCCTGCTTCATTATCTTCTCAGTTCAAGATTTTTTTCAATCTTCTGGTCTTTTTATTATTTTCTTGGGATATGGGTATCACTGTTAAGAATTGAGGAACTGGTGGTGAGCATCCTTCTTGAAATGCTTAGTCCCAGAGTGGCAAAGGTACTCCCACAATGTTGATAAGAAGTTCCAGAATTTTGACTGAGTGACAATGAAGGAACAGCGATAAATGTCCAATTCAGGGTGATATGGGGAACTTGAAGGTAACAGAGTTTCTATGTTTCTGCTGCTCTTGTCCTTCTAGGTGGTAGTCTGCAGGTTTGAGAAATGCTGTCAAAGAAACCTTGGTGGGTTGCTGCTATGCATAATGGTTCACACTGCAAACACAGTGCACTAGTGGAAGGAAATGGATATTTATTTGTGCTTTGTAGATGATGGAGAGGCTTTGGGGAGTCAGGATAAACCCATTTGCTGAAAAATACCCAATCTTTGACCTGCTGTTGGAGCTATGGCACTACGATGGCTGGACCAATGATTTTCTGATCAATGGTAACTCCCAGGATGTTGATGGTGAGGGATTTGGTGGTGGTAGTGCCATTGAATGTCAGAGGGAAGTGGTTGGACTCTCTTTTGTTGGGGATGATAATTACTTGGCATTTGTGTTTAAAAAAAAGACTTGCATGAATGTAGCACCTTTCATGATCTCAGGATGTCCCAAAGCACTTTGCAGCCAATTAAGTACTTTTGAAGCATTGTGACTGTTGTAAGGTACAGTGTGAACATAACTTGTCACTTACCAGTTGCCTACATGTTGTCTAGGCCTTGCTGCATGAGGACTGCATCAATATCTGAGAAGTTGCAAATGGAACAGAACATTGCGTGATCATCAGTGAATAGCCCCTCTAGCTAATTACAAAATTCTGTTTGTTTGATAAGTAGGATTAATATATCTTTGCCACTGAAATTGTTGTACAAAGTTTACATTAAGCAAATTAAGTAACAACCTGCTTAGTATTTCCACTTTTGAGAATTCCACCTTATGGACGCAAGACAAAGCCTCATTCTTTTTGTGCTGCTGCTGTTAAAAGCCTCATTTTCAATGCCTATTCAAAGAAATGAAAGACTTGCATTTATATAGCACTTTTCACAACCAGAGGATGTCTCAAAGTGCTTCACAGCCAATGAAGTACTTTTTTTCAGTGTAGTCATTGTTGTAATGTAGGAAATATGGCAGCCAGTAGTCACAGCAAACTTCTGCAAACAGCAATGTGATAATGACCAGGCAATCTGTTTTTGTGATGTTGATTGAGGGATAAATATTGGCTGAGCTACTGAGGATAACTCCCCTGCTCTTCTTCAAAACAGTGCCATGGGATCTTTTACAACCACTCTAGTGGGCAGATGTCGCCTTGGTTTAAAATCTCATCCAAATGATGGCACCTCCAACAGTGCTGCACTCCCTCACTGTCAGCCTTGATTTTTGTACTCAAGTCCTGGAGTAAGACAGAGTCAAGAGCCAACTGAGCCACAGCTGACACTGACTCTATTCAATACACTCATCTGGACATATGTGGAACATTTCCCTCTGAACTAAACCTGTGGCTAACTGCTCTTTTTGCAGAAGCGGTGCATTTTGTTCTATGGTTTATCTCAGTTTTATATAAAACTGAGCTGTTCATGATGCAGAAGAGTTTTGAAAATTCAGGGACAATTTGGGCTGTTCAGGAATAATTGAAGTGCCTCTGCAGTAGGCTCTACGGAGCTGTGGTTAAATCTGAAGTGATGTTTTTAGTATATAATTGTTAAGCATAATGGGCACATCCCTTTACATTGTTTATTGGCAACAGATGCTGAAAACAAAATACAGCTGGTAATTTGCAAGTAATTTGCTGGTAATCACATCTGTGTATATCACTAGATCCGGTGAGAATAGATTGTGCTTGCAAAATGTTGGTCCCATCAATTCCTCCTCATAGCGTTTTCAATCTGACAGCTAAAAAATACAGGACACAATGACAGGATTTTGTTTCACTTCAGTGGGCACAGTGTTTGTCCAATAAAGAAGCAAGACTGTCCTTGTTTTCAGGGCTTCTGGTTCATCCTGCCGAAATTCACATTATTGTTCATGCACCATACATGTGACACGCCTCCTACTTAGCCTCATCCACATGTGGAAGCTTACACAGCAAGGGAATGTACCATTGACCCATCCAGGGTTACCCTACAGCACTGCTCTGCCCTACCCCAATTACTTGTGCACATATAAAGAGACACTGTTGACACTGCTGTTGGGTTGTAGAGTTAGGAGCTATACGTTTGTAATGCCTCACTTTGTGAATAAATCTAAAACTGAGTAAAGATTGATCCCTTCCTTCACCAACTGGCTGTAAAAATTTTAACAAGACATCCAATTGTTTCTTAAATTATTCCAGATATTTTATAGACACTGGAATATATGATCACTCTCTCTATAAAGAACTTCCTAAAATCAGTCCTAAATTTACATTTCACTAATTTGAGTCTGTTTCCCTTACCCGACATCATCAACTTAATTTGATGTAATTTTTATCCTCTTCTTCTCTACCATTTATGGTTTTCTATCCCTCTGTGAGATTACTTCTATCAATTACTTATGAGGCTAAATAGCTTAGGTTACTGTGGTTTCTCCTCATAAATCTTGACATTAGGGATCAGCCTCCAGTATTTATCTGAAATGCTTCCCTTGTGTCACTGTGGCCAGAGCTGGATTCATTACTCAAGGTATGGGATCCATCTCACCTAATACTGAGAAAGAATAGCAAACTTGCCAGCATGTGTTGAATATTCTCATATCCTGTTCTATATACATTCACAGCAGACAAGGTATTACTGTGACAATCACAACTCAGAAGCCACATGCCCCTTATAACTGGGTCATTTCTGTGTAGTCTTAATTCATTTGCATGTGCAATGTTCACGTAGGTTAATTAATTGTTGCAGACTGACGTTTCCCTGCTTAAAGCTTCTAGTAAAACACAATCGGTCAGTTGTGTGCAGTTATGCACTCATTAGCATTTGGCTCAAAGTGCAGAATTTAGCATTTGGATTAATTTAAACTGTTGAACCAGAAGGTGTTATGCAAGTAGGGTGAACACAAGTGACAAGGTACATACCTAAAAACAAACTCTGGCTGTCTTTATATTTAGTTTTAAGATGTGCAACCATAATAAAACACGACTTCAAGGAAACCTCAAGATTATTGGTGTACCGCTGATTGGGATTTTTCTGTTGTTTGATCCTTTGCTGCAGTCAGTTTCTGCCACCAGCAAAAATTATTTTAAGTGATTCTTTCACCTCAGAATGAGAGCACCAATTATGATTAAAGACATGCAATCAACAATCAATAAAAAGATGTTTGAATATCTTATATACCATAAGTGAAATTAATTTACTAATATGGTATACTTAGAAAGTTTGTATATCTTAAAAGTGAATATGAAGGCAGTTTATTTAATGGAAGGATCTTGATGAACAAGCATACTGTCACATAAACCTATCTGTACAAACGTTCCACCGAATTACTCTGTATTAAAGTGCTTTGATGCAATGCATAAAATTGTCATTGAAAAGCTACCAATAAAAGTACAATGGCTAGAAAAATTGGCAATCAGAAATGATTGGTGATGGCTGAATGTAAATATTGTTTTTAAATCTAGATGTATGGATTAAAAATGGAATGAATGGCTTCTCTCATATGTACTTATCTTTGGATGCAGAAGTACTTTCGCAGAACCTTCCTTCAGAAGATTAGATGCATTCGGTAAAGACCATGATAAGTAAATTATACACAGTCCATGAAAAGATCAGGTTAATAGGCTGAAGGGAGTTTTCATTCCCATGCTGTACTGCAATCTTTTACAATCTATTGCTTTTTTTATTTTTTGAATTCAAGTAAAACAAAATTCTAGTTTAAATTGTGATTGGCAATGACTAATCATATGATGGAACACACCTCAATTTACAAACTGGATAAATGTCTTTGCCATTTTTCAGTGCCATTGATATATTTTTGGTTTTAAAAAACCACGAGCGGATTACGATATGAACAAATAATTGAGAATTTTTGAAGAACTTTTGTGTGCATGTTGGATGCAATTCAACAGCTGTTATCTGTACAGCAGCACCGTGATACTTTACTGAAAGTCACCCCTCATTGAAAGTCAACTCACAGGACTGTAATCTTTACTGTAATAAGCAGTTCCAAGTCACAACCACTTAAGCCTTATGAAAAGAACAACAGAAAAGTGAATGTACAGCACATCAGGGATGAGCTTGCCAGTTGTTTCAGTGAAAAAGTGACCTGGAGATTACCTGTTTTGAAAATAAACAGAATAACTAATTGCTTATGAACAAGATTAAAGGTTATGACAAATAACAATAGACAGCAATAAAATATTGAATGGCACAGGATGGTTTCCATTCCGTCAAGACTATGACAGGCCATCTGTGGAATGCAATTGGTCATGGCTGAAAAGCAAACATTGTATTGTTAATTGGTTGTTCAGAATTGTATTTATTTATCTTCTGGGAACAAGAAGGAATTTCACAGAACATGGGTAGAATATTGAAAAAGCAAAATTGACACGGACCATGGACGAATAGGCTCGATGGGTTGATTGGCTCTTTCTCATTATATGTTTTATATTAATAAAATTTCTATTTTTTTTAACTTGCTTAGTTTAAATATCATTTGGATTTTGGACACCATCCACCATCCGTTTTCAGCAAGTACAGCTTTGTGTTTTTTGAAAACAGGGCTGGAATTTTGCAGCTCTATAGTGGACAGCTTGGGAAGCATGGGGGTGTTGTAAAATTGCATGGAGTGGTGCTGGAATGGACTTCCGATGTCATCATGCCGGATCCGTATATTACCAGTGGTGACAGCAAGTCGATGTGAATGGTGCACGCTTCTTCAAAACCAGCAACTGAGAACTTGTTAAGCTGATTAAAGAACTAATTGAACAACGTTTTACGGGTCCATTAAAATTTTAAGAAGACTACACAGGATCCATGGGGCATCAGAGCCCCGCAAGGTATTTAAGGCTGGCAATGGGGCAGCAGCTGAGCTCATTATTGCATTCGACAGCTGTGGGATCAGGCAGCTCACTTTCACAGGAAGGCTGGTGCAGCATGGCCTGAGTGATTTACTTCGAGGAGAGGGAGTTAAAATGCCAGGGATTTGGGACCTCTCTTCCTTTGTGCCATCTGGCTACTGGCAGGGGCTGAATTGAGAGGGGTCTGAGAGTGTGGGTAGTGTTAAGGAAGCAACTGACAGAGTGACCCTCCAGATCAGCAGTGCCCAAGTACCATGGGCATCATCCACTCAGGAGGCAGGCCCTCCAGCAATGAGGAGAACCTGAGAGGAAGGCATGGAGGGGCACGGATCTGGACAGCAGCAACCTTGTGGCCACCTGTATGGGCAACCTCAGAATGAGGAATCAGCAGAAGGCCGCAGAGGGGACAGCGATTAGGTGCCAGCATGATGAAGAAGGTATCTTCTTGCAATTGTATATAAATGGACGATGAGCTACCTCCAGATGTCGGAGCCGCAATGTCACTGAAGACTGCGTCTCTCCTGAGAAACCATCAAATATCTTTGTGCTATGATGGTAGATGAGCTGAGCTCCAGTTGGATTGATGGGCAATGATTCCAACGCCGGTGAAAATCCAGCCTATAGAATCAATGAAAGCAACACAAATACCTTGATGACAGAGTCAGCAGGGAATCATCTGCAGATGCCTTCAATTCTTCCATGACAAATGGCAGAGTGTTTCCTCAGCACCTCAACAGAAAATATTTTGGGGTTAGTCAGGCTTTGCATGTAGTGGGGCACATGAAATTTTATAACATCATCGATCCAGAGCAGAAGCTTCAAATCATCAGCAACTGCAGAATTCTGCTACAAGATGTCAGGTTAAGATCAATAGTCTTTCCTTTTCCAGGTCCCACTAATTCCATTTAACTGGAAAACAATGGACTTCCTAATTAATAAACAGTGGCTTGTTGTCTGAAGATACAGCTATATGAAGCTGTTTACCTGCAAGGTCTTTGAGTGTCTGTCTTGTGATGGTAGACTGGCTATGGCCAAAGGAAATGGGAAGCTTTGCTCTGTATTGAGTTTCCAGCAATTATTACAACAACTAATACCGTTTTATCCGCCAGCCGCAATGGCAGCTTTTCACCCCAAACCTGCTGCATTAATTATGCATTCCCGGAAACATGCCATTTCCATGGTGGGCGGGCTCCCAGGGGCACCCTGTTAATTTCCTGTTCAAACCATGGGCAACATGACTCAGGTGAGTGTTGGACTCGATGGTCTAATGCACGGTGATCAAGCTTCCATTAAGAATCCATTAAGTTTTTTATGATGCTGCAGTGCATTTGGTCTTAATGGGCCCTCTGCTTCTCACAGAGCCATGTGAAAAGGGAAGGAGAATCAAGGGCCATGGCTGCTGCACAGAAGCTAATTGGAAACTATAAGCCTCAATGTTCAAGCCTCAGTGTACTGGTCATGGCTTACAATCATGGCATAAGTACAAGGATTGGATATCGATTGTCTAGGCTACTGAAGGCGAACTGACAATAGCCTGCCTGCAGGTTTCAGCAGATGAGTTTATAAAGCCTAATGAAGTCATAACTGAGGGGGATGCTTGGCCACCTGTCAACCCCAGGCAGCTTTTTCTTAATTCATTCATGGGATGTTTTATTGACCATCCAAAATTGCCCTTGTTCAGAGGGCATTGAAGAGTCAACCACATGCTGTGTGGTCTGGTGACCCACAGACCAGGTAAGGACAGCAGGTTTCCTTCTCTAAAGGACATTAGTGAACCAGATAGGTTTTTACAACAATCAACAATGATTTCACGGTCATCGTCAGACTTTTAATTTCAGATTTTTATTGAATTCAAATTTCACCATCTGCCATGGTGGGATTCAAACCCATGTCCCCAGAGCTTTACCCTGGAATTAGTGTCAGTACAATTCCGCTATGCCACTGCCTCCCCATGCAAGGGGTGGCCAGGGATGCCATGCACCACTGAGGCAGGTCAAGGGCTTGAGACTGGATTCCTGGCTTGGAGATGAAGAGAGGTCATTCAAGAGGAAGTAGCAATGATTGCTCAATTGTATCCATTCACAGACACAAGGAGGAGTTGAGAATGCAGGCTGCAGGCAACATTGTCTTGTTGATAGCTGTGATTAGAATGAGGAGAAGAAGGGCTCGTCACCAATTGGCACAGCTCCAGGAAGATGATTGGCCTGACGATCAAGAGCCAGCGGGACCCCAAGAAGTCCCAGTTGCTGCCGAGGAGGGGCAAAATCCACAAAGCTGTTTGGATGTAGCTCGTATATGGAGATGAGGCAAAGGGCGGAATCGTCCACTCCCATTTGTGGCAGGCATCATAGCAGGCGGGAGCAGAAAATTTCAGGAGATTGCAAAAATTGATTTCACGTTGACATAAAACCAGTTTGCAATCATCCGCTTCACCCGCCAATGGCGGGCCGCGCTTCCTGCTGCTGCACATTGGGAACCTAATTTAACATCTCATTATAAGCCCTGCTCACTGGAATCATCCCCCCCATGCTGGATCATCTGGGCACGTCAGGTTTCACAACTGTACATAAGCGATGTGCACCTTGCAACCTGCACTTCACTCAGGACTTCGAGGTAGGCAAGGTTTGCCTACCTTGCTTTGGGCAGCACTTGCAGTCATCAGCGCCAGCCTTCGCAGGCAGCACCACATCACTTTTAGGGGGGCTCATGAGCAGGTCTCTAACTACCAGACCATCCGTAAGGTGGGGGTGGCTTTTCAATGGCTGCAGGGTTAGGGCTTGCTTGGGTAAGGGGAGAAGTGGCCTCAGGCAAGGGAAGAGGCTGCAGGACGAGGGCTGTACTGGAGAAGGGGGTATCCCAGGGTGAGTGTGGAGGGCTTATGTTGATCTGTGCAAGTGGCCTCAACATGGTGCAGGCTGAGGAGGCAATCTCCAGAGGAGATGAGGCCAGATGGATATTCGAGGGAGTGTGTGAGAGAGTGAGTGGTGATGTCCCTTGAGCTGACAGTGAGTGAGCTGCCAGTGAATGTATGAAGCCTTGTGAGTATGTGAGTTTCGAATGATGAGATGGTTGCCTTATCCTGGTGACATGGATGAGATCATTTGTCCTCTTTCTGCACTGGGTGGCCAATCACTTCTGTGCAGTGTTGGCACTGATCACTACTGCCATCACCTACCTAGCTGGAATGGTGATATTGCTGGACCTCCAGCAGCCAGTGCGGGGGTAGAGGACATCACGGTGGGACTCCAAAAGGAATTCCAGTGACGGATCACTGAACTCTTCCTGTCTTTCAGGGCCATGTCTTCACCAAAGGTGTCCTAGGCTGCAAGCATTGAGAATTGTGTGGGCAGCTGCAGTTTAGATATGGCACCTGGGGTGAGGAAAGGTTGTGGTAATGGCAGGGCAGGCAATTCAGAGGCTGGCTGCCAGTGAGGTGAGGTATTTCCTGTGGCTGTATAATTAATGAGGCAGGTAGCAGACGATACGTTGTGAAAAGCCTCCTTTGGAGCTGGTGGTAAAACATCCGTTTTCCTGCCTGCCCCCATACTTAGTACAAATCTGGGACAATCCCACCCAAAGCCAGTGTCACGGGTTCCTTTGCTTGTTTAGGGATGCGGTAGCTCACATTTTCCACCTTCTCCACGAGGAACCCATGCCATTAGGACTTTGATGGTATCCCACGCCGGTTGCTTTGAAGGTTACCGCCGCACTGGGGATCCTTCTGGAGCTCCACTGGGAACCTGTGCAGAATCTCACAATCTCACACACAAATGCATAAGGGAGGTGACAGATGCCCTTTTCAATAAAGCTCACCATTACGTCCGGTTCCGCATGGATGACGCAAGCCAGGTTGCTAGAGCTGTCGGATTCGCTGCCATCTCAGGTTTCCTACAGGGGCAGGGCACCATCGACTGCACACTTGTGGCCTTGAGAGCTCCCTGGCAGCAGTCAGTGTGACTTATTAATAGAAAAGGATTTCACTGTCTGAACGCTTAGCTAATTTGTGATCATTGAAAGCAGATCCTGCATGTTTGTGCGAGGTACCCAGGGAGCTCTCATGACTCTTACATCTTCAGTCACTTGCAAGTGCCATAGATCTTTGAGGGACCTCGGCGCTTGGAGGGTTAGCTCCTTGGTGATAAGGAGTACCCCTAGAAGACATAGCTAATGATGCCTTCTCGTCAGTCACAGAGTGCATCTAAGGACAGATACAGTGAGGCACGTTCCGCCACTAGGTCCTTAATAGAGCAAACAATTGGCCTCCTGAAGATATGTTTCTGAGGTTTGGACAGGTCAGATGGGTCTCTTCAATACTCGGCACTGAGAGTGTCTCACATCATCATTGTTTGCTGCTATATCCTGCATAACCTTGCCTTATAAAAGGGGGATGTATTGCCTGAGAGAGACATTGAGGAGCTAGACATCTCCTCAGATGAGGAAGACATTGAAGGGAATGACTCTGACAAGGGCAAGGATTCAGAGAAGCCACATGAGGACGCAATTGCACAGGCATGACACGACACACTAAGTGTCTCCTGCTCTAATGCAGGTGCAGCATCCTTGGCGTGAACTACTGGAGTTTATGGGGTCACTGGCAGAGGCAAGTTGGAGCAGCCACTGCTAGAATGTACCCACGGCTAGAGTGATGGTGTGCAAATCCGAGCGCAAATCCAGCAGAAACTGCTGGGCCTAGGTCTCCAAGGCAGCTGCCACCCTTCCCATGGAGAGTTCTATGCCCTTGCATGGCAGGGCCACAACATCAGACTGAACATGGGTGGACTTCTCCATCATTGCAGACTGCTGAGAGCATCTGATAACTATGCCTGGTGTTTCCCTGCCTGCATCTTCAACGTTTCTCTTAGGTCCGATTCCAGAGGCTCATCATCGGACTTGGTCTCAGCAGGGGCCTGGTCTCCATCAATCCTCTGAGTGTCAGAGAACTTGGCTGCCACTGCCTTCGCCTGCTGTGGACCTGTGTCTTTGAGAGATTCACCAGATAGTGACCCTGAACCTACTCTAGAACTAGGACCCACCAAGGTGTGTGTATCTCTGCTGGTGGAGGGTGCAGGTGTACACAGTGACAGTTCTTCTCTGAGGTAGGTCTGCTTTCCTCTCAGAGGTAGTCTGGGGGCTGGGGCTCAGTTTTCTTGTCAAAGAAGTCCTCCCCCTTTTCTGTAATAGAGAGAAGTGAAAATTAGTGATAGACAAGGCAGGCTCATCATTCACAATCATTGTCTGCATGTTGTCAATGTATATTGGCTGCACCCTCAGTGGCTTATTGGGGGCTGCTGATCTCGCCTTCCACACAGGAACAATCCCCATCCTCAACAGCCAGTTCTGCGGCCTGTTCCTCGAACGGTGAGAGGGTCCACAATTCCGGGTTTCTCCTGCTGCTCTTGACTCTCTCCCTATGGTTATGTGAGATGTTGTTCAGCATAAAGACAGATGGATTGACTGTGAACGCAATGGATGAAAGAGAGGTCAGAAGCATTTTTCAAATTAATTTACGGGATGTGGGTGTCGCTGGATAGGCCAACATTTATTGCCCATCCATAACTGCCCTTGAGAAGGTGGTGGTGAGCTGCTGCCTTGAACTGATGCAGTCCCTGTGGAGTAGGTACACCCACAGTGCTGTTAGGGAGGGAGTTCCAGGATTTTGACCCAGCGACAGTGAACGAACGGCGATATATTTCCAAGTCAGGATGATGAGTGACTTGGAGGGGAATTACCAGGTGCCTGTTCTGTCTGCTGAGCCCTCCCCAGTAAGAGATTAAGACATAGTTTGTGCCGGAACTTAAATGAGATGGTGAGCTTAAAGTGGTTGAAACACATTCAGTGTTGGTGTCCCATCTGCTGGTTGTGTGATATCCCTATGGTCTAACCCTTAGACTGCTTATGAGAGTGTGAGTTTGCAGTGAGTAGATGTTTCACTTACCCTGTCAGAGCGTAACAGATCATTCATTCCTTTGCAGCACTGCAAGGCGGCCCTTTTTTGTTTGTCACTAACCTCCCCTGTGACCTCCTCCCAGGTCGGCGTGCTCAGGTGGGAGGACTTCCTGCAACAATCACTCGGAAAGAGAACCTTAGGCCTTTCCTGGACAGCCTAGAGGAGAATCCTCCAGGGAGGCTTTGCTCAAACGTGGTGCAAAGGGTTTTGTTCTCCTTGGGGCCATTGCTCTCCTGTGCAACACAACACCTGGCCTGCAATGACTGAATGTCTGTCCGGGTGCCATTTAAATATGGCACCAGGATCTATGACCCCCATGAGGTAAAGACAGGGGCAGATGACCTACCCCATTACGAGATTCACCAAGCTCTTCGCTGCATAATTAATGAGCTAAAAGGCAGAAGATCGTGCATGTTTAGCCATCCCGCTACCCTGTGGGAATTACGCCAACTTTCCCGCCTACCACTGGACTCAGAATGGAAAATTCCTTCCAAGATGTTTGTGGTTTGTCCTCTTGATTATATAACATGTTGGAGATGTGAGTGGATAACTTCAGAGAAGGGAGGGGGATGGAAAACCTGATCTGATTTAACTTGTGTGGATAATTTGAGCGCAGTTACTGATGGCAGATACTTCAATATTTATGTAACTCGTTTACCCTTTTACCTTCAGAGCCTTGCCTTGAAGTTCCTTTGCTTGCTTTGTGCTGAAGCTAAAGTTTCTTGTAGAATCTACTCCTTCAGACTTAACTTTCATTGCAACCTGATTGGGTAATTCATCTAATCTTGTTTGCCTATCAAAAATCCAGATTAACAGTCAGCTGTAACACAGTGACAAAGCAATTGCTTTGGTATTCATTACCTCTGCTACTGAAGGTGGGCAGAGATAATGTTTTTACTCTGTATGTCTGTAAACAATATATCTCAAAAACTAATGTACCAATTTCACTGGAACTTGGTACACAGATAGGATATGGCCCAAGGAAGAACTGATTAGTTTTTAGCAAAGGCGTGGATTCATTTCCAAATCCTGAAATTGTTTTTAAAAGATCCATTAATATTGGGAGATAGGGTGAATTAAGATTTTTTTTTAGGTGTTGTGGGTTGTTTTATTTAGAATGCTGTTGATTGTTTTAGAATCTTCTGATAGTCTTAACTGCTATGATAGAATTTGTCACAGCTGTCAGAATGTGAGCAGAGTTTTCAGAGCATGTTGTTGGATGTGGATAGACCTGAAACCTCCTCAGTGAGGTAGGAGCTCTTAATAAGAAGCTATCTTTTTCAGCTTTATAGTTACAGATTATCAACCTAGCAGGGAAAAGCTTCAAGGAAGAGCTGCGTGATTGTAATAAGATTGGCCGTAATTTTCTGCTCCCTTTGGCAGCAGGCATCATGGTGGACGTGAGCATACAATATAGTGAGAAGACCAAAAATTGGTTTTATGCCATCGTGAAACCAGTTTGCGATTGTGAGTCCCACCCATCAATGGGGCGGGAGGGGGCGTGTTTCCCGATGTCCAATGTTGGGAACTTAATTTTAACACATTTGCATCTCATCATCGTGGCCACATTCCGAAAACATCCCCCCTCGTCAAATTTACCTCCCACGTCGGCGTGACTTCAGAATGGTGTTATTTATGACTGCCTTTAAAAAACGTGCACCTGGCGAGCTGAACATCAAGGGGAACTCCGAGGTGAGTGCATACAACCTTGCGCAGCGCTCGTGATGATCGCCAGTAGGACATCAAGGAAGAGGCATTTGGTGGGGTGGCGTGGGGCACAGGCAAGTTGTTTTTTCCCAGTGGCTTTCAGTGCAGTGCTGGGGCAAGGACTCCAGTGCAGGGGGGAGAGGGGAGGGGTGGGAGATTGGTGGTGATGGTGGTGCAAGGCAGCACAAATTGAAGGAAGTACACAAGCACATACCGGGCTGGGGGTGCGCATGGAGGCGGGGTGAGGGTGAATGATAAGGGAAGAGGTCACGCACTTGGAAAAGCTTGTCAAAAGTGAACATTCTTCTACAGCAGAAACCACTCAGTAACTCCATTGACGTGCTTGGAGTCGGGCTTCTGAAGCATTTCTGCCCACTCAGGCAAGACAAAAGCATGAAAGTGCCACCAAATGCTTCAGAACTTTTCACCCCTCGGGTGCAGACTACAAATCAATGTTCGTTTTTGGAGGCAGCTGAACAATTGGACGACTGAGCAAGTTGTAGAAGCCCCTTGCGAAAGGTGGCCATTGCGCAGTCACTGGTGGAGGCACTCAGAGCCCCTTGCAATGCCTTTATTTAGGTTTTGACCAGTGTCCCTCATGGTTCAAGCTAACAGTGCAGCCTTGCAGTGTGGGTTAGGAGAATGCCTGCACCTCAGCTGAGCATGCAGTCCAGTGGCCTAAGCTGCCGCCAATCATTTAAGGGGAGTGGGATGGAGGTGGATGGGGTTTCGGACAGCCATGAAGTGCACTACACACAGGCCATCTAAGTGGTGGCCAGCACTCTCCTGTATGCATGAAGGTGCCTTGAGACAACCGAGAGAGGTGCTTAGGACACATATGTTAACCCACGCGTCTCTCTCTTTGATCTTGCAGGAGAAGAACATCAGGATCATGGAGCTTGGCAATCTAGTGGTATGCCTCATGACTTACAGGGAGCAGAGAAGAAGGAGAAGAGTGCGATGGAGGCATTTGGCTTGCCATTGGGAGGAGCACCTCCCTCAGAATATAGGTACAGCAGGGCCTCCTGCGCATGCAACTGAGGATCCACAGTGAGCCGTTGCTAGTAGGTGCCTGCTAGACCCAGGGTCTATAGACAGCGCTTGTCATTCATGCTGCAGGATTTGGTGCCACAGGGACATGGAGGACATCCACTGCCAGTAGCCGTGAAAGTGACTGTGGTGGTCAATTTTTAGGCCAATGGTTCCTTCCAGGGCTCCACAGGTGACCTGTGCGGGATCTCACAAGCCTCCACCCACAAGTGCATCCAGAAGATCATGGACACCATTTTCGCGAAGGCATAGAACTGTTTGCATTTCAACTGGGATCAGGCAAGCCAGGAAGCAAGAGCACTGGGCTGGGATTTGTGGCGATCTCTGGTTTTCCACAGGCGCAGGGAGTCATCGACTACACTCACGTGTCACTTAGATGTCCATGGCAACAAGCATTCAGCTACGTCAACTGCAAGGGCTTCTACTCGCTGAATGATCAACTGGTCTACGACCATCATAAACATATCCTACAGATCTGTACACAATTCCCAGGACCGTCCATGACTCCTACATCTTTAGCAGGTCTCAGATCCCTGACATCTCCGCAGAGGCTGCAGGGTTGGCTCCTTGGGGACAAGGGCTACCGACAGAGGATGTGGCTGATGACGCCCATGCAGCATCCTGAGACTGCAGCAGAGAAATGGTATAACGGGGCTCATGCTGCAACCCGGACTTTGGTTGAGCAAATAATAGGCATCTTGAAAATGAGGTTCCAGTGCCTCAACAGGCCTAGTGGAGCACTGCAGTACAGTCCCCAGAGGGTGTTGTGCACCATCTTAGCTTGCTGTGCATTACACCACCTGGCACTGCAATGGGGGGAGGACTTGACTGAGAAAGAGATGGATGAGGAGAATGTTGAAGGGGATGAGGGTAATGAGGTCCTCAAATGCAAGGACGCTGGTGATGAGGCAGTTGCACTGGCCAGACGAGGCCGAGGAAGCTGGAGTGAGATCAAGCTGCCCCGCACCCCTCTCACATTGACATTTTTGGAGGCCAACTATGGCATCAGCGTTGGAGTTCAGCCTGCGCACCAGTGCAGAACCAGTGTCCTGTGCCAAGGTCTCCATGGCAGCTATCATCCTGCCAATATTGACCTCGGTGCATTGGCATGCTGGCGTTATCACTCAGACTGAAGGTGGACCAACTCCTCCATCGTCCCTTGCAATCTGAGGAGTGCAATGGACATCCCTTCCTGATGTTCCTGTGATTATTTTTGCAGCTGCAACAACTGATTCAGGGCCACGTCCAGAGGCTCATTATTTGACTCGGACCCAACAGATTCCTTCCCTCCAGCAGTCCCCTGGGTGCCAGTGACCTCAGATGTCCCTGCCTGCACCTGTTAATAAAACAGACTGTGTCTTGTACTTACCAGATTGAGATCCCAAGGCTGTTTTACATCTAGGTCCCACTGAGGTGTGTGTTGCTGTGCTGGTGGAGAGTGTGGGTTTGCGCCGTGTCGGTTCTTCAACAGTGCTCCCTCAGGATCCTCATCCAAGGTGCTCTCGGCACCAGGGTCGGGGTCAATGTTGCCAGAGGGTGGCATAGCTAGGAGAGAAAGTGGAGATTATTAGTGCTTGGCAGCCACGTTACACACAGAACAGAGGACGCAGAGTAATGCTGAGAGAGGGATGATGTGGTGCAGGATCCTCAAGTTAATCCTTTCCACCGATCTCACTTTCGCCACATGAACAGCGTACATCCTCTCCAGCCAACTCCAAGGCGCGGCTTTGAAATGGAGTGAGGATATTGATGTCTGGCACTCCACCCCCGGGACCTCTCTCGTTGATTGTGCGCGATCTTATCCTTCATAAAGACAGATGGAGAGAGTGTGAGCAAGGTGCGTGCCAGGCCAAATGAGAAGGATGCTAGGCATGCGTGAGTGCTGAGTGGAGCCATGGATGGAATGAGGAGGTTATCTCCAGCGGAGATTAAACCAGATGGAAATGTAAGGGTGTATGTGAGAGAGTTGGTGGTGATGTCCCTTGAGCTGGCAGTGAGTGAGATGCCAGTGAATGTGTGCTGGGCTTGTGAGTTGGTGAGCTGAGATTGATGAGATGGTTGACTTACCCTGGCGGCACAGATGAGATCATTCATCCTTTTTCTGCACTGGATGACTGACCTCTTGTGTGCAGAGTTGGCACTGATCACCTCTGCTACCACCTCCCAAGCCAGAGTGGTGAGATTGATGGACCTCCTGCGGCCAGAGCAGGGGTACAGGGTATCGCGGCGGTCCTCCATGGCATCCTAGGGATGCATCACTGAATCCGGGGGCTGCACTCTTCTTGACTTTTGGGACCATGTCTTCACTGGAGCAGTCTGGGCTGCATGCATTGAGGACTGTGCGCAAGGCTGCAGTTTAAATATGGTGCCTGCACAAGGAAGCAATGAGGTAATGGCATGGTGGGCAAATCGGATCCGGCATGTTTTCTGTGACTGCATAATTTATGAGGCGGGAAGGGGATGATACGGCGTGAAAGTCCGCCATTGCGGCTGGCAGGTAAAACATCTTTTTTCATGCCCACTACCGCACTTAGTGTAAATCTGGGACAATTCCACCTGTTTAGTTAATGCAGTGTGGTGGGGATTTGTGTTCTATTGAGTGGCCTCTTCACTTTTCAGAATGTAACTGAACTAATGGTGACAAATGAACCTTGCAGTATGGTTTGTGAACCTTCTATGTAAGTTAAGGGCAATAAAGGCCATTCTGCTCATAGGAAAAGGAGTACTGGTTGGTCATTTAATCTCTCAAGCCTGCTCCACCATTCACTTATACCTTAGCTGATCTATATCCTGACTTCTACATTTTCTCCCTATCTCTTGAGACCATTACCCAACAAAAATCTGTCATCTCAACCTTGAAAATTTCAATTGGTCTGGCAACCATACTCATTTGAGGGACAGAGGCCCAGATTTTCGCCACAACTGAGAGGCTCTCCAGTGCGGCAAAAATCCCGGAAATGGCCGAATTTTCTAAGTCCTGCCCCCGAACCCAGCATTTCCCATCTTCATGCGGGACAGGACTGGAGTTCAGCTGGGGTTCACATAAGCGCGAATTGTGGAGGTAGCTAGCTATTTAAATCACCAGCTGCCTCTACTGACTTCTGATTTTTGAACCCTAGCTGCGTGAATCCCAGAGTGCGCAGAGCAGATTAGGTAAGAGGAGGTCTGAACTTGCTGGATTCATTTGGATAGCAAAAGTAACCTTTTGGAGAGGTAGGGTACCTCTTAGGATACCTTTGGGAGAGGTAAGGCACCCTTTGGGATTGTTAGAATTAAACATGATTATGTACTTTTTATGCACAAGCTCATTGGAACTGACTAGCTGTCAAGGAATTGTCAAGCTGTCAAGGAACTATCCAGCAGTTTAGGATTTGTCAAAACTGTCAAAGCTGCCCAGGAAATGTCAAAGCTGTCGAGGAAGTGTCAAAACTGTTGAGGAAGTGTCAAAACTCTCCTAGCTGTGCAGGACGTGTCAAAGCTGTCAAATCTGTCCTGGAAGTGTCTAGTGGTACTAGGCATGAAGGGGGTAAGGGCAAAGGGTGGTGTGTGAGGGGCTTGTGTTGGCATGAATTGGCACAAAGTTGACATAGGGAGTATGCGGGACAATGGGGATGGGTATAGGGGCATGGGTTGGCATAGGGGGTATGAGACGTGGGTTGGCCTAGGTTAGCATCGATGAGTCATCGGGAGTGTGTGGGTGGGTGAGGGGTCAGGGCTGGAGAGGTGTTTTTTTTAATTAAAACACAGCCCTGGAATACAGAGGGAGGGCTTGCACTCAGCCCACCCCTGCACCTGGCAGCCTTCACATTCATTCCAGGATTGCTCACCCCGACTCCAATTTCAGCTCTCCCCCACACACAACCGAAAATCTGAGCTGCGGACAGACATTTTTAAAGGTTGGGTTTGCCAAGCCGGGAAGTCTCCCACCTCTGCGTACCCAACCCAGGGAAAAATCTGGACCAGAGTTTGAGATTTGCACTACCCTTTAAGTGAAAGAGTTCTTGATTTTACTCCATCTAACTTACTCCATCTAGCCAACTCTGTCATGCCAATCCTGAATTAATTTATTTCCTATTAATAAGGAATTGATTTTTCGAATGCTCTAACCATAATATTGTGTCACTTCACTACATAATTTTAACCAATCAAATAGCCAGAACAAAAACATAATCCAATTGGATCTTTCAAGTGAGGCTTATTGATGTAAGGTTAAGCTGTTACTGGGCATGTCTATACTTTATGACACCAGCCGCTTTGCCCAGCTGGGCCCAGAGCAAAATATCATTTTAATTGTGAGTGACCTTTCAGCTCATCCACAAATATAATTAAAGTGGAGCTGGCCTTTAAAGCAACATTCACGGCCCATACAGCTGAATGTTTTAATGTGACTGATGAAAGGTTGAAGAAGCAGTCTACAATGCCTGCTGCCATTCCCCTCTGAATAGTGAAGTATTTATGTGATGTGCTTCATGAAAAAACTGGCACATACAAACAGGTTTCAGGATATTGTAAATAAAAATAAACAAAGATGAAAAGGCTACAAATGTTAAAAAAAAGCAAGTGGTAGAAAATATCATTTTATTACTTAAAACTGAGAGGAATACCAAGGTTTTATTTTACTCGAAAAACTGTCTCTGTCCGTTGACAGACATTGTTACCAAAGGGAAATCGATGGAAGTCCAAAGCAGTGAAAATTAAGGAGAGAACGCAGATCTTCCTCTTTCTGTCTGGACTGAGACCGACTGCCTTTCTGTGTGATCTACCTTTTATACTGAAGCAACATCCTTATTCATGTTGCCTTCTCTAAACCTATTGACTGATCTGTGTTACAAGGAAAATATATGGAGCTTGAAGTTAGAATTTTTCTTTCTTACAGATAATTATCAGTCATAATCATACTGAATGATGGAGAGGCTTGGAGGATCAAATGGCCTGCTCCTGTCCCTATTTTCTATGCTCTTATGTGGAACATTAGTGCAGTGTTTAAATGCTGATTTTGCATTTAAGTTTACAAGGCCAGCTTTTAAATTGAATAAGCCAAAGTGCACCAGTCAGGAAGAAGCCCTATTTAGTTGGCTGAATTTATATTGGACAACATTGCTGATTACCGATATGTAAAATCTAAGTGTTGACTCATGTAAACTTTGAGGATTAATTTCCTTTGTTATTTGCTGCACCAAGTGTTAGCTCTTGTGTAGTGCTGCAATGTATTACTATTGCTGAAACGTGAGTAGTTTAGTGCTGTTCAGAGTAAAATTACAGTGTATGTGTTCTCACTCTGGGAGGTCTGAAGTACCAAACAGTTCTGCATCAAAATAGACACACACAACAAAATCATTTTGTCAGAATACTCTTGAATCAAGCTACATTCATGTAGGATTTTGTAATTCCGCTTTGTAGGTTAGCTGATGTTATAATTTAAAGCCTGTGTGTATTTTGTTGACTGAGAGGGTAGGAAATGGAACCTAACTCAGGTAGAATGATTAAAAGTCTCCTCTTTGATCAGGCAGTAGAATTTTGAAATAAAAACAGAAAGTGCCGGAAAAACTCAGCAGGTCTGGCGGTATCTGTGAAGAGAGAAACGGAGTTAATATTTCGAGTCTGATATGACTTCTTTGGAACTCAATAGAGTTTTGACACTGTTCAGAATGGTGCAAGTGGAACATAAAGATTAGACAATAAAGCCACTGATTCGAAAGTGACTTCACCCATGTTCGTTTCATGATGATTCACCCAAGGTAGCAACTTAGCCCAGAGGTATGTTGGGCCATAACATGCTTGTCTATGTCTGGAGCATGCAATGGGTCAGACACAAGGATTTTGCTCTTTGGGGAACTGATGAGTTCACAAGCCACCTACTGCATGTAAGGTATGGAATAACAAGAGTGCTCGGACACCTATCATGCAATAAGGTCCTAACAAGATTAAACTTTGTGCAAATTTGGGAAGAATGTTCTGGACACGTTGTGCACATATGAAACACTCTGTAGAAAGCCCATTCTCCTATGTTGAGTCGTTTAGTGTTAATGGTAATGAATTGCTGCCAGTTGCTGCTGTGTGTATTTTGCACCTATTCCTGTCTGGTTGTAGTATCTATCTGTCAATATGGTAGTCCATTCAGCTTTTCAAGAAATGAGCTTTGTTTCTTAAAGATGGATTCCATGTATCTAGGTGTCTTGCTGCTAACATTTTTTTGAGTACATTTCCCTTTTAAGGGCATTCCTTTGCCCTTAAAGAACAAGTTATCTCACTGCTGGTCTTGTAAGCTCCAAGCCTGTGTACCAGGAGTGCTCTGAAATTAAAAAATGAGCTGACTCAACATATGAAAATTGGCTTTCCATGGACTGCCTGCTTCATATGGGCACAAGTGTCCAAAACATTGGCCAGAATCTTCTGCTCCTGCAAGAGTCGAGGAAGGAGGTGGAAGGGCCAGAAAATTTGGTAGGTTGGTGTTGGGACCGATACCCAACGCCTTCCCGCCTCCACCAGAAGTAAGTTCTGTGAGGGAAGGCCTATGGTCAACATTCCCGCTCCTCTTCCACTTGAGTCCCTTAAGTTGCCAATAAATGACCTCTTAAGGGCCTCATCCCACTAACGCTGCGATCTTCCAAGCTCCAGGTGGACCTGCTGGCAGGCAGCCCGCATGAGTGGTAAAACTGTGTGGGCTGCACGTCAGCTGGAGGGGTGGTCCCTCGATCTGCACTATGCATGATCTACGACATGGATATGGAGCAGGGGAGTGGACACTGACAGTCACCACCCCCTCTGCCCTGGCTACCGACCCCCATGGATCCCCTCACCCCGTGACCCCCACCCCTCGAGACCTCCTCAACAATACTTTTTCTTGGGGCGCTCCACGTTCCTGGAAACTCTGTGTGTGTGGGGGTTGGGGGGTTGTTCCCGCTGTAGCCATGGCCTCCTCTTCTGATTGGCCAGCAGCCCTTGGCAGGCGGGCGTCCTATCCTGGGGTACTCAGTCAGGAGGAAGACCCACCGCTGTCGTCTTAACTGAATGATGGGCAGAAGATACGGCAGGCCTTCCTTCTATAGTCAGCGCAGGTGTCTTGCTACTTTTAGGCAGTGTGCAAGATATCCACCGAAAACAGAAGATTCCACACATTGTCCCCAGATTTGTATAGTTTTAGGCCTGTTGGGAGCTTATTACAAAGTAGGTGTGCAAGCATTCTGTGCTACAGCATTACTGTACAGTGAGCACTCAAAGAACAATGATCCAGTCACTATTTACTGGGACTGCATTAATCTCGGAACATGTTGTAATGCGCATTGGCATCCCCATTCTTACATATCTGTGAGAGTAAATTGGACTTCTTGGGTTGGTGCTACAACTGGTTGGTAAAGGGGTAGGGCTATATTGGTCACAAAAACTGACTGCTCCAGTAACCTGTAAAGCCCAGGGCACAGGATCAAATTTATGGTGTGCAGTGAGGTGTCATGCATGAGGCCTGTGCATGGGAGGTGTACTCTGCTTTTGAGTGGAACCCCCAGTAAACACTGTAACTTAGCTGGTGTGATTATAAATGACCCTTACGCTACCAGCTTGTGTATACCGAGGGCAGAAGTAAAATTAGCTTGTGTCACCTCAGCACAATTCCTGATGAGCACACATCCACAGGATGTTCTGCCCAAATAGACAATCTTACTGCTGCTGCTGCTTGTACTCCACCTAGGAGATCTGCTGTTATCATATGTCATGCTCGTTGGTCTTGCCCCATTCTCACACATCTACCGTAGCTCGCCTGCAACCACTCTGTGGTATCTGTCATCCAACTGCGCCAAAGTCGACCCCTCTTTCAGCTGTCCTTCACTTTGCCCTCCAGAAGAGATCTCTGTAGCTTTTCAGCTCTGATCAAATGGCCAAAATGCTGACATTTCCTTTTCTGAGTGCCACTTTTTAGAGTTCATTCTTGCAATTTCAAGCAGCTCTTCATTGGTCTTATGGTCTGGATATGGAATTTTTAGCTTATCTCCATTTCAAAGGCCGCTATTTTCTTCCACAGGTCTTTATGTATTGTCCAAGTTTCTGAGGAATATAGGCAAGTGGATGGAATGTAGAATTTGATGAGTTTTTTTCTTTGTTAGGATCTTGAGTTTTCTTGTTGCTAACACATCCTCGTCTTCACAAAATTGCTTCTGGCTTTCTCTATCCTTTTAACTTCTGCATCACATCGGCCATCTTCTGTTATCATTTGTCCTAAATAAACAAACTTATCTACTTGGTCCAGTGTGACACCACAAACTTCAATCTTCACTCTATTTTCTTATAATATATTCTTTCCAAACGTCATTGTTTCTATCATTTTGGTGTTCATACCCAATCCATATTCTAAACTTCTGAATTTTACTTGATCTACGATATCTTGTAGGCCCCTTTTGATTCTGTCACAGTGCTGTGTCATCAGTATACCATAACTTTTCACCCCTGGAAGTACATCTAATTTTTGGAATATTTGTTCTGTGTACAAAATGAGTAACTTTGGCCACAGTACACAGCTTTGTCTTACTCCTCTCTTCACTTGAAACATGCTGATTGTCCATCTCTAGCCTGATGCTCACTATTTGGTACCGATATAAACTCTGGGTAAATCTCACAATCTTACTGAGAGAAATGGAAATGTCACATTGGGATTATCAAAGTGTTTTTCTGAAGCTGGATTTGATGCAAATTGTTGGGCAATTTTATTCTATGTCTCATTGATGCTACCCCTGACATTGAAGAGCTTGACATTAACAGGAGGTGCAAAATCTTGGGCAGTATTCTATTCCCCAACAATTATATCTTAATGGCCACAAAACCAACCTCAATAAGGACTAAAATTCAATTCTCAGACTAGCACAGACCCTAAGAAATTGCCCATCAGCTGGATCTCTGAGCGAGTTACCGAAAGGAAATGGATTGCAGTGGGTATCACCTTGATTTACTGTACTTAATACCAAATTGCAGATTGGCAGAGATTATGGAGCAGGTCAGTTGTCTTCTCAGTTGGAGGTTGAAAAGAAGAGAAGAATACGCTTACATATCTAAATTATACCACCCATATAAAGCCGGATGCAATTCTCGCCTCCTTCATGTTTGCATGGTGCCTAATTGTAGGACAGTTTCTTACGCATGAAATTAACTTTTATGTTGGGCTTTAATATACAGGGGTATTCATTTTCTCACTGATTTGTGCTATGGTGGAGTCTAGGTCACAAAGTGAAACTGGTTTGGTGTGCTTTTAGCTTGTGGATTGGTTCCAGTTTTCATTTTATTGAATGGCAGAACCAGCAGAGAAGAGAAATAAAAGCAGAAAATGCCCGAGCCGCACAGATTCATCAGCATCTCAGAAAGACAAAGGTTGGTTCAATGCTTCAGGAAGAGAGACTTGCACAGTACTCTTTTGACAATGGATCTGTGTTTTTTCTCTGTTCAGGTGCTGACAGCCCATGTTGTTGATTCCCAACATGTGCAATTTACTTCTGTTCTTCTCTGTTTTCCCCCTCTAAGCACAGATTTCTTGTTCAGTAAGGGAGAGAGAAAAAGGCTACGTGCAAGAGAGCTAAGCTGGGAGGATACAAATAGAGGTGTGGCAGAGAGAAACAGGACTCGAGCACAGTGGAGTGTTTAAAGTTAACAAAGAGGTTTATGTTCTATTATGTCTATGTTACAGCAAGGATTGTTAGAAGTAGTTCTGGAATTGTCTCAAATTAGCATCATAATAAAGGAAAGGAATATCATGCACTTTGCACTTTGGAAAATACAGTGCTGCCACGAACAATTCCACTGATGGGTTTTCTGCACCATATATCTGGGTCTGCTGTAGACTAATTAATAGAGTTTGATTATCATGCCAACAACTCCATTAACATTGTATCATGTGACCACCAGGAAGGTAAAAGGCAGACTAGTGAATCCTTTACATTAAGCCAGTTTTGCTTCTTTGTCTAAGAATTTAAATGTTCCAATTAAGCCTTTAAGTAATGAATGTATTTTGTAGTTTTAAAGCTGGTTTTCCATGAAATATTAAAAAAGAATGATGTAAGAGCTCTTTACAATATTCTCAAACAAGCTATAACAGTGATATGTATTTTTAATAATGTTCTTTACAACATATAAATAGTACTGTTGTCCTCAGACCGATAATGCAAGCAGGTGATCTCGGCTATTTTGGAAATCAAAGCGTTTGTTCTGCTCTCCGTGTGCTTCTGCTTGTTTCGTTTAACATAATGATGATGCAACTGGGAATGTCATATTTTGCTGCACAGACTCATTGTCAACAATAGCCATAATAGCCATTGGAAAGATCAAACTGATTTAAGAAGTAGCAGCTTGGAAATAGTCAGAAAGAGTATGGTGAATAATTTAAACAGCTCCAGCACTGTTGCTGTGACACGTGATTTTGGAGCTTGCTTTCCTGACTCTCAAAATATCCTAAGGAGAAGAGAAGCCAAGACATCAGCTTCGGTTCACTGGCTGCAGCTATTTTTAGCCTTAATGTAATAAATCTGCAAGTGCTGTGTGGCCAGATTGCTGAAATAGACTGATGAATAGGGCCTCCAATACAGAGGCTGCAGATTGGCTGAGCAACAATTCCCCAATGAAGGCTAACCAGCTCCTGTATATTGGGATTAGTAGAAAGACAGCTAGATAAATAGAAGTAGAAATTGGCATGGAATAGTGAGATATCCTGGTGCAGTTACTAATATGGGATCATATTACTGTGGCTTGAAAAACCAGGAAAGATATGAAACATTCATTGTGAAGGCATTCGTGTTAACACAACTGAAATATCTGCAGCATATTTAAATGTGAGACAGTGCCTTGAGAATAACATCATATGCATTTGTTTTTTTTTCACTATTCCTATTTCCTCATCATCGTCAGGTTTTCTGCAAACTTTGCACATTCTTTGGCAGGGTAAACACACAAAAAAGCTTAAAAAAAGCTTCTGTGAACATTCTTCCACATAGGCAAGTGTATTTGATATGGAGAATTACAGGGCAAGAGCCATGCCCAACCTTTGAAAACAGTACAGAGGTACAACTTCACTTTCTTGGGATTTCAAAAGTAGATTAACCCTAGAACTGCTGCATTGTCTTGCATGATAATCAAATGGAAACAATTTCCTTAGTAAACTAAATTAAATACTTTATGTATTATAAATTAAAATGGCGAGGGTCACAGTACTCTAATAGCATTGCACCTCTAGTATGAGTACTATAAAAATCAAGTTGTGTGAACGATTAGGTAGTGTGACTTGACTAACGTCATGTGGCAGCCCACTGTTTTCCCCTGCATCCTCGGACTAAAATGATATATGTCGTTAAATCCTTGTTTTATCTTCCTTTGCTTCCACCTTCCATACTGCAGTAGCTGATAGTCATTGGAAGAAAATGTAAAGTCTCAGATTGCTTTCAACCATAGACAGTTCAATATTCCTTTGGTAATTTAACATAGGAAGCACTGTATACGGTAAGAAATGGCCAAATCCGATGGTCTAACACAATAAAATTCTCTGGATGTAAGGAAGAAATATGATCTACGGGATTGAATTAACCCTAGAGAGCTCCCACAGGCTAGAAATGAAACAAGTGATGATAATTGGTGGACAGCTGCTGAAATCTGCTCTCATGCTTCCTTATGGCATTAATATTTTCTGGCCTTACTTTGCATTAGTTCATCTCTGGTGTTGATGTACTCCCCGATCTTGAGTTGCACCCCTTCTGTCAACTCTCTTGCCTTGCTTTCCTGTCCCAGCTGAGGTATTTCCCACCTATTGAAGTACTTCTCAGGCATTCCCAGTCCCCTTCTTCACTGAGAATTTCACTTTTTAATGCACTTCCCAGCTCTTGCCACCGAAAAAGCTTACTTAATTCTCCCATCCTTACAAAGGCATTTTCATTCCTTTTCCAGTACCCCACTGTTCACTTCTCAGTCCTGCCCCCAGTGAAGTATTTTCCAACCCCTTTCCCGAATTTGCAGGAATAAATTACATTGCTACTCTCCATCCTCTCTACCATACCACTAACACCTACATAACTACCCATATCATCCTTTCCCTTGTGCCCTATTCTCCCTCTCACTCTTCAGCTTCTCTTCCCTTCTCCACATAATTGCATTGAAAGGCAGTGGATCCTCAAGGGACTATGTGACCTACTCCTGCTCCAAATTCTTCTGTTCTTATGAAATTGGCTGAGTGGCAGGAGGTAGAGTAGGAATAATGAGCAGTAACTCTAATTGCCAAGATGTGATTAGTGACATTCCGAAAGGATCCGTGTTGGGGCCTCAACTATTCACTGTAATTATTAATGACTGAGATGATGTAACAGACAGCCACATATCCAAATTTTCCAATAAATCAAATTAGGCAGCATTGTAAGCAGTGTAAATGGAAGCAGAAAAATTCAAAGAGGTATTGAAAGTAAATTAAGTGAATGAGCAAAACTATGGGGAATGGATTTCAGTGTAGGTTCATATGAAATCATTGACTTTGAACCCAAAAAGGATAGAACAGAGTACTTTCTAAATAGAGAGACAGTGGCATAGTGGTAATGTCACTGGGCTGGTAATCTAGAAGCCCATGCTAACATTATGGGGACACGAGTTCAGTCCCACCATAGCAGCTGGTGGAATTTAAATTCAATTAATAAATCAAGAATTGAAAAGCTAGTCTCGGTAATGATGACTGCAAAGTCATTGTCGATTGTCGTAAAAACTCATCTGGCTCACGAATGGCTATTTAGGGAAGGAAATCTGCTGTCCTTACCCGGTCTGGCCTCCATGTGACTTCAGACCCACAGCAATATGGTTGACTCTTAACTGCCCTCTGAAATGGCCTAGCAAGTCCCCCAATTCAAGGGCCTGTAGGGATGGGCAACAGTTGCTAGCCTTGCCAGCCATGCCCACATCCCTTGAAAGAGAAAATAAAAAAATGGTGAAAAGCTAGAAACAATGCTTATTCACTTAATTTAATTTCAATATCTCTGAAATTTTCTGCTTCCATTTACACTGCTTACAATGCTGCCTCTATTGGAAAATTTGGATATGTGGCTTTCTATCACATCATCTCAGTCATTAATAATTATGGTGAATAGTTGAGGCCTCAATACACATGATCTCCCCCACACCACACACACATGCATCCCTCCAACACACACCGTGAACACACGCTCACTCACTTTTCCAGAACCGCTTCATCCAATTCAGGGTCGCGGGGAGTTGGAGCCTATCCCAACAGGCAGTGAGCACTAGGCAGGATATGCCCAGGATGGGACACCAGTCCATCACAGGGCACACACTCACACATGTGCACACACACAAACACAGGCACACACAGTGGGGGACAATTTACCATAGCCAATCCATCTAACCAGCACACCTTTGGACGGTGGGAGGAAACTAGAGCACCTTGTGGAAACCCATGGAGACGTGAGGAAAACGTGCAAACTCCACATAGACAGACAGCCAAGGTCAGGATCGAACCCAGCTGTGAATACACACATAACTACATCTCCTTGTCTTGTTAATCCCAAATTCATTGAATTAGGATGATGCCTATTTATCTGGAGATTAACAGGAGATGGACTCCCTTTGACTTGTGCCCCAAAGTATGGTTGCGGGAAGAAGTGTAGCTGCTTTTATGGAGAACATGACTGGCAGATCACTGAATGGGGAAGAAGTCTGGGCAGCCCTCTCACTCTCTGATAGCATGAAGAGAAAGGAAGAGAGTGACCTGCTGGGCAGGAAGCTAATTTCTGTGATTAGAAGCTGTCTCAAAAAGTAGCACCAAAAAAAAAATCAGCACACAAAAGGTACAGGGCACGTAAATCATTTCCCTTTACTGGCTTTTACGCAAAGTGAACTGACCTGAGTAACTTAGGTTGGGTTACACCTGTTACTCTCCATGTTCACTTTCAATCTGTATCTAGCCTCATTATCACCAAAATTATTTTTTCAGCCTGCTTAATGAAAGATTGGAGTTCAAGAGAGGGCACACGAGAAAGAAGTGATATTCAGTTTAGATCGCAATCCAAGATTAGGTATAATTAACCATATAATTAGGTTGGGCTGTAAATGCTGGAAATAAGATTCTCAGACTGCTAACACCTCTGAACCCAAGATAGTTTATAAGACTAAACTATAATTTACAATGGAATTAATTTGAATAATCAGATAGCCTAAGGAATGACAGAATGGTTGTAATTGAGACATGTTAATCATTGCAGCATGGAGCATATAAAACATGAAGGCACATCTTCTCTTCATTCTTTGTACATGGCTGGCAGGGGAAAGGTTGACATTTATTGTCAGCTCCAGTTGCCCTGAGAGGGTTTGAGGTACTGAGTCGCTTGCTTATCTAGTTCAGGGAACTATTAAGAGTCAGCCACATTAGTGTGGGATTGGGGCCATATACGCTAGCAATAGGCCAGAACTGGTTAGGACACTTGGGGAGACAGTTGGATTTTTACAATTTCACAACTTCAAGGTAAAGTTGATTGACACCAGTTTTATATTTAGAATCATAGAATGGCTACCACACAGAAGGAGATCATCGAGCGGCCCATCAAGTTACTGCCGACTCTCTGCAATAGCGATTTAGCTAGTTCCACTTCCTGGCCCTTAACTACCCCTAGCCCATGCAATTTTTTTCCCCTTCAGTTGCTTATCCATTCCTTTTCGAAAGCCACAATTGAAACGGCCTTCACTATCCTTTCAGGCAGTGCATTCCAGGTCGTAACTACTTGCTGCATAAAAAATGTTTGCTCATGTTGCCTTTGGTTCTTTTGACAATCACTTTAAACCTGTGTTTTCTGATTCTCAACCCTTTTGCCAATGGGAAACATTTTCCTCTATCTACTCTGTCCTCATCCCTCATGATTTTGAGCAGGTCAATCAAATCGCCTCTCAACCTTCTCTCAGGAGAACAACCTCAGCTTCTCCATCTACCCATGTAACTGAAGTCCCTCATTGCTGGAACTATTCTTGTAAAATCTGTTCTGCACCCTGTCTAAAGTCTTCACACTCAACCGAAAGTCATTGCACAGAATTGAACACTATCCTCCAGTTGAGGTCAAATCAGTATTTTATAAAGTAATAGTCACTTGGACAAGGGTGGATGAATTAAGGAAAACCAGTGTGGATTTGTTAAAGACAAACTGTGTTTAACTGCCATGCTTTTGTAATCTATACCTCTGTTTATAAAGTTCAGAATCCTGTATGCACTTTTAACACTTTCTCTACCTGCCCAGCCACCTTCAACGATTTGTGCGCACATTCCTTCAGGTCTCTCCATTCCTGTGTCCCCTTTAGAATTGTGCCCTTTAATTCATATTGCTTCTCCTGGTTCTTCCTGCCAAAATGTATAATTTTGCATTTCTCTATGTTAAGTTGCATTGACCATGCGTCTGCCCATTTCACCAGTCTGTCTATGTCCTTTTAAAGTCTATGACTATCCCCCTCACAGGTCAATATATTTCCAAGTTTTGTATCATCTTCAAATTTGAAATTGTGCCTTGTACAGCCAGTCTCAGTCACTAACATAGATCAAGAAAAGCAGGGCCCTTAGTATTGACCCTAGGGAACTCCACTATATATATTTCTCCAGTCCAAAGAACAAACATTCACTGCTACTGTCTGTTTTCTGCCACTCAGCTAACTTTATATCCTTGCTGTCCCTTTTATTCTGTAGGCTTGAATTTTGCTGACAAACCTATTATGTAGCACTTGATCTAAAGCCTTTTGGAAGTCTATTTACACAGCATCAAGATCATCAACCCATTCTGTTACCTCATCAACAAACTCCATCAAGTTAGTTAAACACGATTGCCTTTAACAAATCCACACTGATTTTCCTTAGTTCAGCCATCCTTGTCCAAGTGATTATTTTTCCTCCGGGCTATTGTTTCTAAAAGCTTTCTTAGCACCCAGTTAAACTAACTGGCTAAAACCAGTGTGGATTTGTTAAAGGCAATCATATTTCACTAACTTGATGGAGTTTGTTTATGAGGTAACAGAATGGGTTAATTAGGTTGACGCTTCGTATATAGACTTCCAAAAGGCTTTAGATAAAGTGGCACATAAACTAACTGGCTTGTAGTTGCTGGGTTTATACTGTTTTTGAACAAAGGGTCCTCTAGAACCAGCCCACATCTAAGGATGATTAGAAGATTATGGCCAGTACCCCTACAATTTCCACCTTTACTTCCCTTAGCATCCTCAGATGCATCCCATCCAGTCCTGGTAACTTATCAACTTTTAAGTACAATCGACCTTTCCTGTACCTCCACTTTATCAATTTTTAGCCCATTTAGTATCTCAGCTGCCCCTCTTTCTCTATGATGTTCGTAGCATTGCCGTCCTTGGTAGATTCTCAATTAGTACTTCAATCGTGCCCTTTGCTTCCATGCGTAGGCCTCCTTTTTGGTCCCTAAGTAACCCTACACCACTTCTTACTACCCGTTTACTGTTTATATGCTAAGAGAAAACTTTTCAATTCCCTTTTATGTTCGTTGCTATTCTCTTCTCATACTCTCTGCATATCCTACTTGTTTCCTGTTGCACTTGCCTTCTGAATTTTCTGTATTTAGCCTGGTTCTCACTTGTATTATCAACCTGACATCTATTAAATGCCCCCTTTTTCTACTTCATCTTACTCTCTATCTCTTCTGTCATCCAGGGAGCTCTGGTTTTCGTTGCCCTATATTTCTTCCTTCCAGGAATGCACGTCAACTGTACCCGAACTCTTTCCTTTTTAAAGGCAGACCATTATTTGTTTCCAATTTTGTCTGCCAACCCTTGATTCCAAATTACCCAGGACAGATCCATTCTCACCCCACTGAAATTGGCCCTCCTAAAATTTTTACTTTAGTTTGTTCCCTGTCCTTTTCCATAGTTAATATAAACATTATGATACAATGATCTCTATTCTTGAGTATTGCTGATAAAAAGTGACATGCTGTTGAAGCTTTTTTGTCTTGTGGTCATCAAGGCAGATGCAAAAATGCCAAATTTCAAAGGGAACAACAATTTATACTGCATGAGAAAAAGGTGCTGATTGGTTGGCAAATGGACTCTGACTGAACAAGGCATTGCCATGGAAAATGCACCAGGGAATGGTTATCCTCCAAGCTTTCATTTGAATTCAAGAAAGGCAAGTCAACACTGATTTATCAAGGCATTGTCATGGGGAATGCGCTGGGGAACAGTTTTGTTTTCATTCACAGGATATGGGCTTTGCTGGCTGGACCAGCATTTATTGCCCATCCCTAATTGCCCTTGAGAAGGTGGTGGTGAGCTGCCTTCTTGAACTGCTGTAGTCCATGTGGGATAGGTACACCCACAGAGCTGTTAGGGAGGGAGTTTCAGGATTTTGACCCAATGACAGTGAAGGAATGGTGATATATTTCCAAGTCAGGATGGTAAGTGGCTTGCGGGGGGAACTTTCAGATGGTGGTGTTCCCATCTATCTGCTGCCCTTGTCCTTCTAGATGGTGGTGGTCATGGGTTTGGAAGGTGCTGTCGAAGGATCCTTGGTGAATTCCTGCAGTGCATCTTGTAGATGGTACACACTGCTGTTACTGTGTCTCGGTGGTGGAGGAAATGAATGTTTATGGATGTGGTGCCAATCAAACAGGCTGCTTTGTCCTGGACGGTGTCAAGCTTCTTTAGTGTTGTGGGAGCTGCACTCATCCAGGCACATGGGGAGTATTCCTTCACGCTCCTGACTTGTGCCTTGTGAATGGTGGACAGGCTTTGGGGAGTCAGGAGGTGAATTACTCGTCGCAGGATTCCTAGCCTCTAAATTACTCTTGTAGCCACAGTATTTATATAGCTAGTCCAGTTCAATTTCTGGTTAATGGTAACCCCCAGGATGTTGATAGTGGAGGATTCACTGATGGTAATGCCATTTAACATCAAGGAGTGATGGTTGGATTCTCTCTTGTTGGAGATGGTCATTGCCTGTCACTTGTGTGGCGCAAATGTTACCTGCTGAGTGGCTCTGGCGGAACCCAAACTGGGCGTCAGTGAGCAGGTTATTGCTAAGGAAGTGCCACTTGAATAGCACTGTTGATGATCCCTTCAATCACTTTACTGATGATCGAGAGTAGACTGATGGGGCGGTAATTGGCTGGGTTGGATTTGTCCTGCCTTTTGTGTACAGGACACACCTGTGCAATTTTCCACATAGCCAGGCAGATGCCAGTGTTGTAGATATACTGGATCAGCTTGGCTAGAGGTGCAGCAAGTTCTGGAGCACAAGTCTTCAGTGCTATTGCCAGAATATTGTCAGGGCTCACAGCCTTTGCAGTATCTAGTGCCATCAGCCATTTCTTGATATCATGTTGAGTGAACCGAATTGGCTGAAGACTGGCATCTGTAATGCTTGGGACCTCCGGAGGAGACGGAGTTGGATCATCCACTCGGCACTTCTGACTGAAGATTGTAGCAAATGCTTCAGCCTTATCTTTTCACTTATCACTGATATGCTGGGCTCCTCCGTCATTGAGGATGGGGATGTTTGTGGAGCCTCCTCCTCCAGTGAGTTGTTTAATTGTCCACCATCATTCACGTCTCAATGTGGAAGGACTGCAGAGCTTAGATTTGATCCTTTGGTTGTGGGATTGCTTAGCTCTGTCTATCACTTGCTGCTTATGCTGGTTGGCATGCACGTAGTCCTGTGTTGTAGCTTCGCCAGGTCAACACCTAATTTATAGGTATGCCTGGTGCTGTTCCTGGCATACCCTCCTGTACTCTTCACTGAACCAGGGTTGATCCCCTGGCTTGATGGTAATGGTATAATGGGGATATGCCGAATCATGAGGTTACAGATTGTGTTCAAGTACAATTCTGCTGCTGCTGTTGTCCTACAGTGTCTCATTGATGCCCAGTCTTGAGTTGCTTTATCTGTTCAAAATCTATCCCATTTAGCATGGTGGTAGTGGCACACAACATGATGGAGGGTATCCTCAATGTGAAACTGGGACTTCGTCTCCACAACGACTGTGCAGTTGTCACTTCTACCGATACTGTCTTGGGCAGATGCATCTGCGGCAGGCAGGTTGTTGAGGATGAGGTCAAGTATGTTTTTCCCTCTTGTTGGTCCCCTTACCACCTGCCGCAGACCCAGTCTAGCAGTTATGTCATTTAGGACTCGGCCAGCTCGGTCAGTGGTGGTGCTACCGAGCTACTCTTGGTGATGGACATTGAAGTCCCCCACCCAGAGTATATTCTGCACCCTTGCCACCCTCAGTGCTTCCTCCAAGAAATGTTCAACATGGAGGGGAACTGATTCATCAGCTGAGGGAGGGTGGTACGTAGTAATCAGCAGGAGGTTTCCTTGCTCATGTTTGACCTGGTTCCATGAGACTTAATGGGGTCCAGAATCGATGTTGAGGACTTCCAAGGCAAATCCCTCCCGAATGTATACCATTGTGCCACCACCCCTGCTGGGTCTGTCCTGCTCGATGGACAGGATATACCCAGGGATGGTGATGGTGGTGTCTGGGACATTATCTGTAAGGTGTGATTCCGTGAGGATGATTGTGTCAGGCTGTTGCTTGACTAATCTGTGAGACAGTTCTCCCAATTTTGACACTAGCCCCTAGATGTTAGTAAGGAGGACTTTGCAGGGTCACTAGGGCTGAGATTGCCATTGTTGTTCCCGGTGCCCAGGTTGATGCCGGGTGGCACATCCATTTTCATTCCTTTTTTGTGACTTTGTAGTGGTTTGTTACAACTGAATGGCCATTTCAGAGGGCAGTTAAGAGTCAACCACTTTGCTGTGGGTCTGGAGTCATGTGTAGGCCAGACTAGGTAAGGAAGACAGATTTCCTTCCCTAAAGGGCATTAGTGAACCAGATGACCATAAGGTTAGACAGGCAATTTGACATTAATTAATTCGTTAATGGCCTTAATAGACCTATAAATTATCGGCGGGTGCGCAGCCGACTGCAATGCACGTCGCCAAATGAAACATCACGAGACAGCATGATGATGTCAGGATGCAAGCCTGACGTCATCGGGCGTCACCTTACGCGTCAGTGTGTTGTGCCCGCCCCCGCACACCGACTGAAAACTCCTGGCCTAATTTTTGAGTTTTGCAAGCATAGGCTGGCTGAGTACAGTTAGTCAATTCTGCCAGTTGCGAACAACTGCAGGAACATTGTTACAAAAACCACGTTCACCTCATCAGACAGCCGAAGGTTGGGAACTCCAAATCCCAACAGAATTTCAGACTGGGAGCAGGCTACACATGCACAATTCAGCATTAAGTTCTTTGAGCCAAAGACGGACCCAGCGTACCTGTGCAAAACAGCACGAAAACCTGGGTCATGTGACAGGGAGCAGCAAGCCATTAATAAGAAGTGCCCCAGGCAAGGGACAGGGCAGTGACAGGGAGAGGTCCCAAAGGAAGAGTCCCAGACAGGGGACAGTGACAGGAAGAGATCCCATTTAAATTAAAAGGCAGGAAACGGGCTGCGGTTAACAAACTTTCGGTGAAGAGGGCTCAGGAGAAGCCCTGAAAACCTAAGGCGGCAGCAGAAGGTTGGTGACTTTGCGCTGTGGACCGCTGGGGCGAAAGTGCCCTTTTGGAGTATTAGTGTTCTGCTCAGCATGGCCAAAAAGCTGAAGTGGTGCTTGTGAGTTGGTGCTTGAGTGCATCCTCGGGAACCCAGGGGAATGGAATCTCAGGAGATGAAATTGAGACCCTGCGAGGTTGGCCGTTGTTGATGCCACTCAAGTTGGAGTAACCTTTGGAGAGAATTCCTAGGTTAGATCATCAAAGGTGAAGACCGGAATCACTCATGAAAGAGACAGAGTTTCAACGAGATTGGTTGACTCATTGTTTATTGGTGTCTGGGTGAGTTGTTGAGAAATCCATGGACTCCCTCTTGGTCACGTTTGCTATTTATTGTGCAGTGTGGTGTGTTTTGTCACAATTTGCCTGTTAATTCATGTGTACCTGATATTATCTCTGAATGAGTATAAGACAGATATTGTAAATTGTTCTTTCTGAACTTGTATGATAAAGTTTATTTTTGTTTGTTTAAAACCCATGGATTCTTGTGTCTTTATTCACTGAGCAAGTATCTTAATCTCAAACTTCCTTTTCTTTAAACAAAACGTTATTAGTCCCTAACCAAATCATACCAAAAGCTTAGGGTTCTAGTCAAAGATCATAACAGCATACTGTTTGATACAATCCACCAGTCTTTGGAATGTGCCTGGCATCATTAAGCACTGAAATTCATATACCACATTACTCATTTGTATGGTAAACAGAACACCTTTTTGGCATGACAGCAGCATCCTGTTAGTGGAGAATACCATTCATGTTGCTATTGCACAGTAGCAATGTGAAATGGCTAAGTTTACCTGTTGCTCAAATTTTTGAGACACCTTACCCTTGCAGGGCAACTTGAGGTAGATGAGACACTTTTTAGGTCCAAAAATTGTGGTCTCTCATGAGTTTGTATGACATAAAGAGTAATGACCTGATCAGAGTAGCCATTATCCTACAAGATAGCTTTGATGCTCCCTATTTTGGCATCAAGCTTGCACGGTGAGCAAATGGCTCAGGCTCTATTTACGAGGTTGCCTATAAGGCCATTCTTATAGTGCTTGGAGCTCTAAGAATGCTATAGCGCATATTGATCAGTGAAGGTAGGCCCTTCATAGACAATAGTAGAGGACCCATTAACAGATTTCTTAATTGGCATGTCGAGGAAAGGGAGCTTTGCAAACAGAATATGTCCAGCCATTGCACCTTTTTCAATTAAACTGTTACCTGGTGCATTTTTTATGGCAATGCCTTGACCAATCAGAGCCCACATGCCAACCAATCAGCATCCTTTTCTCATGCAGTATAAATTGTCGTTCCTTTAGAAATTCGGTATTCTTGCATCTGTCCTGATGAGCACAAGATGAAAAGCCTCAATGGCATGTCTCTTTTTTTCAGCAATACTCAAGTTCTGTATTACCAAGCGACTATTGAGATCACTGTTCCTTCAGTGCTTCCCCTCTGACACTTGGTCCACTTGATGCACCTCATTCCACAAAACCAGATCCATTCACTGTTGGGCTGGAGATGTACTGTTCAAGAAAATTCTCTTGAATATACTTCAGAAACTCTTCCCTCTCTCTGCCCTTATGGTACTACTGTCACAGTCTATATTATTTCCAGATGTTTAAACTGAATTCAAAGTCTACATCACACTGTTGCACTTGACTATCATGATTTTGTGTCCTTAAAACCCCTTTGAGGAATGACGTACCTACCTCTTTCTCCTTAATTTCCTTCATTATGGGACCGTAAATTCAGCTTTCCCTAAACATTACTGCTAGGGATCTCTTTGGAAATTCCCTCTATTGGCTGCTGTCACTCTGGTGGTAACCTGTTTATCAGCTATCCTGGGTTTCTGCTGATCTCCTGTTGAAGTTACAGTGTCTGCTTGGGAGAAACTCTCAGGAAATTTCTGGCATTTACTTTGCGAATAATTGCACTTTCAATTAATTATTTGTGCATTTCGATGTGCTTGGGTCAGAGTTGAAATCTTTGAAAAATGTGAGAGCACATCAGATGTAAGAAGACAAGAAGGGATCATTTTTTATTCATAAATAAGGGTTTATTTTTAGAAGAGCAATGGATTTTTGTGAAGGATGTCCTGCTGGGTAATTGCAAACTTTAGCGGTTTTGAAACTGAATACAGAAGAGAACAAAAAGAATGATTGAGGGGATGGGGAAATTGGATTGATAGGAGTAATTAAGTAAATTGGACATGTTCTCATTGGAAAAGAGGAAAACTGAGAGGTGATATGATTCTGTTTTTAGTATTTTAAAGTAACTTGATAATATAGACCTCGGTAAACTGTTTCACCTTGTCCAGAATAGCAGAACCTGAGGATTGGGGAATAAATCCCAAATCAACCTATGGAACTAATGGCCTAATTTTTACAGGGAGGTGGGAAGTGCGCAAGAGTGGGTGCTTCTCAGGTGGGGGCTGAGGGTAGTGGGGGTTATGTCTTGGTGATGTAGAGATCCTGCTAAGTTTAATGACAAGACCTGATTATCACTTTTAAATGTGTTTCCTGCCTGGCTGTAATATAGACTGACAGGCTGTCTGGCTGCTGTGTGGGCAATACAGCGGCAGAAGACAGCATTCAGGGACTGTAGGGGACAGTCCCCAGCAATCGAGTAAGATCAGAAGAGTTGTGGGTCGGGGCATTGGAGTGATGGTTGGTGAAGAGCAGTGTCAGCTAATCACAGGCACACGGCTCAAGTTCAGGACTTGTTGCTGTGTGGGAGGTGCAGGCCAACGATTGCTTGAGAGGCCAGGTGCTCGCAAGGAGCCCTGCAAAAGGAACTTGCCCTCTACATTTCCATCTTCATTTCACTGCCAAGTTTCCTAAGCCCTGGGAAAGCTGGCTGGCAACGTGATGCAAAAACAATAATGTCTGCCTTGCTAAGGTGGGCCACAGATGTGTCAAGCAACTAGCCCCTTTAAAAATAGCGGGAGGCAGGTACGCACAAGTTCTGGTCACGTTTCGCAATTTTTAATTATTAACCCCTTCCAACCCTCTCCTGCCTATCTTGGGGTTGGTGAAGGTTTGGGGAGGGGCATTAATATAGACTCCAATATTTTAGCAAGCAAATGGTCAATCTGTGGAACAGGGAGACGGTGGATGCAGTTTGTCTTGATTCATTCAAATGCAAAATTAGATAGATCTCTCTATGAAATGAAAGACTTTGGAATACAAGATGCAAGTCATTTAGCAAATACTTGGGAAGAACAGGTAACTTTGGGCCAATGATTCCTAAAGCTCTCCAATACTGCAGATTTCCTCACATCAAATGTAATCTGTTGTAGTTTAATTGATAGATTTTGATTTACATGATTAGCCACCAACTCTCATTACAGCTGTAGCATGTGACTATCAGTATGGTAGAAGGCAAACTAGATTGATGGTGGTCTTTTTCTAATCCAACAATTCCTATATTCCTATGACAGCTGCTTCTGGTATCAGGCACGCCCAGATGAGGTAAGGTATGACTTCTGTGCAATGAAACTTTCTTTCCTGCACCACAGCAGAATTTCCTAACTTCAGCTTCACAGTTGTACCCTAACAGCATTTTCGTTTCTCACAACCAGTGAGCCTTGTGACCTTTTTGTGCAAAACTACGTGCTACTTCTTGATGACATCATCCAAAAAAAACACTGAGCCACTTTTCACATGTGCACTGATGGCAACCAGTTCTACCTCACCACTACCTTCTCTCTACTCCTCCACTGTCACTAAATTATCAAACTGCTTGTCTAACAAAACTGAACAATTCCAGTACCAGCATTTCTTCCAATTAATTATTGCAAAGACAGAAGCCATTGTCTTCAGTCCCCACTACAAACTCCATTCCAAGGTTACCAACTCTATCCCTCTCCAAGCCACTGTCCAAGGCTGAACTGGACTGTTCACAACCTGGGCAACATATTTGATTCCGAGATGAGCTTCCGACTGCATATCTGCGCCATCACTTAAACCGCCCTTTTTCCCCCCACAAGACAACACCCAACTCCATCCCTACTCATCTGATCTGCATCTGAAACCCTTATTCATGCTTTTGTTACTTCAAGACGTGACTATTTCAATGCATTCCTGGCTGACCTCCATTATTCTATGCTCCATAAATTTAAGGTCATCCAAAACTCTGCTACTCGTCCCCTTATGCGCACCAAGTCCCGTTCACCTATCACCCCTGTTTTCGTTATTCTACATTAGCTCCTGGTTAATCAACATGTTGATTTCAAAATTCTCATCCTTGTTTTCAAATCCCTCCATGGCCTCGCCCTTCCCTAACTCTGTAATCTCTTCCAGCCCCACAATCCTCCAAGATATCTGCACTCCTTTAATTTTGAGCATCCCCAATTTCAAATGCTCCACCTATGGTGGCCATGCCTTCAACTGCCGAAGGCCTTTGCTCCAGAATTCACTCCCTAAACCTCTCTGTGTCTCTACATTTCTTTTCTCCCATAAGATGTTCTTTGAAACCCACTTCTTTGACCAAGGTTTTGGCCATCTGCCCTAGTCTCTCCTGTGTCTCGGTATTAAATTTTGCTTTATAAAACTCCTGTGAAGTGCCTTGGAACATTTTATTGTTTTCAAAGTACAATACAATACAAGTTGTTTTATTGAGTGCCAATTAGCCTGGTATTATTCGAGAACAGGTTATCTCAGAATTGCACTGGCGCTGCCAAATTTAGTCCAGAAATTCCTGGAGGCCACAAGGAGCACAGGCTTTCAATCCTGTCTGCTGTGCTAGTGGTGAACTCAGCTGCCGGGGATGAACGCTGTCCAATCCAACTTCCTGTCAGCATGAAAACTGATTTCATTGAATTGGTTCTGTCGCTTCGTTTACTTTTAATATACAATATCAACAATAATTAATCAGAGGTGATGAGCTTTGCAGCCATTACTTAATAGAAGTGCTGCACTTTTATGTTCATGTAATAAACATTAATACTGACGTCAGTTGTTTCTGGCTATCCTGCTGTTAAAATTGAATCTTATTCAATGGCTTGTGGGCTTTAGCACCAGTAGAGGAATAGGTAAATGACAGTGAGGGAGTTCTGGGAAGAAACGGATGCATTTAGCACCAATGGTTAAAGGGGCCATTCTGGACATTTGGGGAGCAGGAAGAAACATTAAAAATTAATCACATGAAGGCCACCTGCCATTCTTATCAGTGGGTAGAAATTTATTTCTGTTTAAAATTAGAGCCAATGTTGTACCTAAATTCAAGCTGGAGAGTTTCCAGTATGAAATGGTCAGTGGTCATGTCCCTCACCAACAGGGCAAACTCGATCCTTGTATGACTATACTTTATACGCATATGAATGTTGTTAAACTGCCTCCAAGGTTATTGTGACAAAATCAAGGCTTTCATCCTGTGTGATATGGACAAAAGAAAAGAAAGAAATGCATTTATGTAATGTCTTTCAGAACAGTTCTTCTTGAAGTGTACCGTTGTTGTAGGAAACACGGCAGACAAATTGTGCACAGTAAATTCCACAAACAACAATGAAATAAATGACCAGATCATCTGTTTTTTAAGTGTTAGTTGACGTGTAAATATTCCCTGGGAGAACTGCTCATTTTCTAAATAGCACCATTGGATTTTTTTATGTCCACTGGAGAGGATGAACTGGGTCTCCATTAGAGTTGCCACCTCTCCAGGGTTGGCCTGGAGTATCCAGAAATTGAAGATCAATCTCCAGGACACTGCTGTGTGCAATCTTGAAAAACAATCATAGGGATATTAATAAAGGTTATATTTTTTTTCATTTTCTTTGAACATTTCTTTCTTCTAGACTTAAAATTATTGAAAAGTGGGGGGAAAAAGTTGTTTGGCTGACTGTCAACCATCATCCAATTGGGTAATGAGTCTTTTTGCTTAATAATTGGCATAGGAAGGCAGTGTGTCACAAGGGTGAATGTGTTGGCTGACTAATAGCTGGAGAGTGGAAGCAAGTCATGTGATCAAACCTCCAGGCATATATTTAATTGCAGATGGCAAACCTAGCCTCAGTTTAACATCTGATTTAAAAGATGGAAAATGTAGCACTTCTTCAGTACTGATATGGAAGTGTCAGCCTAGATTTTGTGCTCAAATCTCCATGAACCCACAACCTTCTAGTTGGAGGCGAGAATGCATGATCCCTGCTGTATTGAGCTATAATAAAGAGTAATTGTTAGTATTCTAACCACTGTCTGAGGAAGTTTCTCTTGAATTCCCTATTAGATTTATGAGTGACTGTCTTAGGTTTATGGCCCCTAAATCTAGTCTCACCTGCATGTGGAAACACCTTTTATGGCCACCGTATCAAGCCCTTTCATAATCTTGAAGACCTCCATTTGATCATTGTAATGAAATTACCTTCAATGCTTGGGTAGTGGTCTGCTAAACTCTTGCACTAAACACAACACTAAAGTTATGTCAATCTTTTATTTTTATATTCGTTCATGGGATACGAGCATCGGTGGCATAGGCCAGCATTTATTGCCCATCCACAATTGTCCTTGAGAAGCTGGTGATGAGCTGCCATCTTGAACCGCTGCCGCCCATGTTGTGTAGGTACACCTACAGTGCTGTTAGGAAGGGAGTTCCATGGTTTTGACCCAGCGACAGTGAAGGAACAGTGATATATTTCCACGTCAGGATAGTGAGTGGCTTGGAGGGGAACTTCCAGGTGGCGATGTTCCCATGTATCTGCTGCCCTTGCCCTTCTAGATGATGGTGGTCAATGGTTCGGAAGGTGCTGTCCAAGGAGGCTTGGTGAGTTCCTGCATTGCATCTTGTAGATGGTACACACTGCTGCCACTGTATGCAGTGGTGGAGGGAGTGAATGTTTGTGGATCAGGTGCCAATCAAGTGGACTGCTTTGTCCTGGATGGTGTCAAGTTTCCTAAGTGTTGTTGGAACTGCAGTCATCCAGGCAAGTGGAGAGTATTCCATCACACTCTTGACTTGTGCCTTGTAGATGGTGGACAGGCTTTGGGAAGTCAGGAGGTGAGTTACTCGCTGCTGCAGGATTTTGAGCATCTGATCTGCTCTTGTAGCCACAGTATTTATATGGCTAGTCCAGTTCAGTTTCTGGTCAATAGTAACCCCCAGGATGTTCTCTGCATTGAACGTTACCTCAGGCACCTGCTCAGTAAATGGCGGACAGAATTCATGACCATACATATTAGATATTCACCAATAAGCCTAATAGGACATTCAGGAGAAAATTTCCTCACCACCACAATACCACAAGGAGTCACTGATGTAAATGGTACTGATGCATTTTTTAATTTGTTCTTGGGGTGTGAGCATTGCTGGCAAGGCCAGGATTTATTGCTCCCATCCCTAAAGCATGTAAGGATGGAAGGAATTGGGTTTTGTAGTTGGGTTTAGATGAAGAAGGGTGGGTGGAAGCTCATGTGGAACATTAGCTCCAGCATAGGCAAGATGGGTTAAATGGCCTGTTTCTGTGCTGTACACTCTACCTAGTTTGAAAGGACACTAGCTCCATTACCGCATGCATGCAGGTTTGAATACATAGAAACTCAGTCTGGTTACCAGAACTGCCTTTCTGTTGGGTTCAATGATTAAAAGTGCTGGGAGAAAGCCTGAAACATAGCAATGGTCTACGTGTATCAGATTAAAGCCGTGCACTAGTGAAAGAAAGTTATACCACATTGGTACTGCTCAAGCCACGTTACGTTAACTTTCCTCTCCCTATTCTTGATACTATTCAATAGATCATGTACTGGTGATAATGTGGATTAAAAGGTTCCCTTTTACTTATGATACCCTGAGTAACATTAATGTGACCACAACAATGCAAAATAAAGGGCCGGATCTTCCCTTCTGGTTCAGGAAACATGAGTCAAGCCATTTCCCAACTTCACAATTCCAAATTTGTCACCTCCTCCCACTCACACAGTATTTTCGTCTCTGTGAGAAGTGGATGGACGAGGTTCAAGCCTGCCACCTCCCTTGGCAGGCCCGAGGCAGTAACTGAGATGAGTGGGTGCCGAAATAGGTGAGTTAGAAGGCCTGCCTTGGTTTTCTGGCACAACAGCCCTGTCCTCCACATGTTTTTTAGGTTCTGTAGCCCTCACCCCTCATAACCCACCCAGTCCCCATTGTCCCCTCCATGCCCCCTGCCTCCTTATATCCCCATGCCTCCTCCATGCGCCCTCATATTCCCTACATACGCTCATGCCCCTCCACCTGCCAAACCCTTCCTTAACCAATGTCTCTTTCATGCCCCCATGCATCCCCATTACCCACTCTCCCAGTATCAGTAATGTGCAGAACATACGAGCCATTAGTAAGCCCTTGAAATACTCCTGAAACTGGCAAAATAAGCAGTCTTTAAAAATCTACTTTAAAAAAATTCTCAGCTTACGACCTCATAAAAGTGTCAATCAACCATTGCTATTCATAATATCAATGTCAAAAGCTTTCATCCACTTCATACCCATTAATCGTGTGTAAATAAACACACAGGCATTTAAATACAACATCTATGAAACAATATCTTATTACAAGGTAATTAAGATGTAAATCAAGGAAAGCTTGTGCTCCATTACAAGGTATTTCAATGGACCCCTGCTGAGCTGAGTGCATTCGCCATTCCTGGAGCTCAGCCTTGAGTTCATAATGAGGCCATCTGTAAAAAAAGATGTCTGGTCATCTGTTCTAACTGCCTCTGTAGATATAATTGTCAGAGCATGGAAGTAGCTTGGGGGATATGAGGGAGTATAGAAGGGGCATGGGGTGTGAGAGGGCATGGTGGATTCATGGGTGATATAATGGGGAAAAGGGTATATGAGGGGTCATTGGCAACAGCTTTTAAGCTTACCTGTGAAAAGGTGCCTGGCTCCTGAGCAGGCTTCCCCCAAGGTTCATGAACGGACTTTACCTGGCAAAGTTCCCACAAACTTCAGTAACTCACCCACCTGCACGAAATTACCAAAGGAAGGGAAATTTTAATTTCCTACAGGGATTTATATTTGTGAACCCATTGTCACTTTAAGTGATTGCCAGGTTGTGACCCACCATGATTCCTGATCCATTAAAAATGGCTGTTAAACTTCTGACAGTCAGTTAGTGAAGGAGGAGATCAGAAGTAAATGTTTACTCAGTTTCAGATTTATTTACAAAGTGAAACATTACAAACATATAGCTCCTACCTCTATATCAGTGTCCCTAAGTGTTATGTGCTTAAGTAATGAAGTGCCCCCCACCTGTATACACTTGATCTTAATCTATACAATTAACAATGCTGGGCAGCAGGAATCATTGGGGAAATTCTAAATTTGTGGCTTCCCAAGCCTCCATTTTGGCCCTCCCAACTCAGGTTTGCCCCAAGTCAGGAGACAAAATTTCAGCCCAAAGCATCTACTTAAGGATGCAGCAATAACACAGTTATACACATGTAGATAATTTCACTCTTCATGAGAGAAACTGAACACTTAAAGGAATAAGAACACTTCGGTTATACACCAAATTGAACAAAGCATCAAGATGAATGCAGTCAAAAGTTTTTGTTGACCCACTCCACATAAATCCTATGCGCAACAAAGGGAACACCGTGCCTTTCTCCTGTGAAAAGCTATTCCATTGTCAATGAGTCGACTGAGCTGTGAGACTGATTATTGAATGAGGCTTTCAACATTTTCACAGGCAGGATTTGCAAATTGAGTTTGACCAGCCCTTCAAAGGTAACTGACACAACAGTTTCTCTCCCAAATCATTAATTATGTTAAAAATGGCACATTACTGTGTCAAAATGAACAGCCCAGAAGTATAATTAATTCTACTATTCTTCATCGCTATTTGTTGCAAAGTGAGGCTGTATATGCTATACTACCAGTTGAGACAGGAGTTTATCCACATAGTTGACATATTTATAAAGTTATTGAATTTGAACACTGGGATTTATTCAGAGAAACTTTCCAACAAGTAAGTTGATGCCCTAGCACACCAACTTCCCACAGAAAATCATCAACATTTTAAGAGAAAAGTTCAGGCTCCTTCGTTGGCTCAGTTACTAAGTAGCTTCCCACTGTAACTGGTAGAGGAAACATCCTGCAAGCATAGTAGTAACGGTTTCACCAATTATGTCATAGCCAGGCTGTACATATTTATTTATAAAATAAGTCCTTTTTTGAGAAAGACTGAGTGAGAAAGAATGAGAGAAAGGAGTCAGAGAAAAACACAGTTATAGGAATGGCAATGAGGAATAAAAGTGTTCAAGAGGCATGCAGGTGAAAAGGTGAATTTAACTTGAAAGACTGAGGAGGATACAAAAAGTAGAAGGGGAAATAAACGATGGGACAGTTGAGAGAGTTGGCGTTGGTCGGGAGCAACATTGTGCATGATCTTTTCTCATTTGTTATCGATATTTTTGCAGAAGAGACTTGCTGCATATTTCTCCCATTCTTCTGGCCCCTCAGACCATGCACTAGTAGCAGGTGAGATGGCTGATCAATGACCTGCATGCAAGGACTGCTTATAACCTCTGCTCAGCTGTCTGAGGCTTATAAGTGGCAATTCCTCTGATTTTCCCTTTCTTATTTCTAGGAGAAAGAACTTGAGCATGGCATTCCCACACAGTACTAGGTGCAATCATTGTTGAAGATTGTCATAGACGGCAACTCACCTATTATCATCGTTGCAGTTTGATATGTTTTACCACCTCACTATCTTTGCTTTAGTCAAAAAGGGAGCAAAAAAGCAATAACTTGCTTCCCAACAATTATTAGAGAAGGTAAAAATGTAAGGAAATTTTGGCCTACGGATATTTTAAAATGACATTTCATTGGCAGTTTTGATATCTTTAGTTGTGATTTGTTGTGATTTTATGAATGTGCTTTTTGAGCCAATAAAGTGGAAATGAGGTAGATTATCAAGGTAATACTCTCAAGTTTGACAGGTGTACAGCACATAGAAAATGTAATTTGGCCAACTTTTTTTTGCATATGCGAAAGTCTTCTGGGGCTCTGTGTTCATGTTCTGCTACACGTGGGTATTTACTGGACTCATAATCCACAAAATGTGACTTCAAATCCCATCGTGGCGTTTTGAATTGAATTTTCAAGATTTTGCAAGTAGAAAACTAGTATCATTAAAAGCAATCATGAAGCTGTCAGATTAATGTAAAAACTCAACTGGTTCACTTTCCTGTCCACACCCGGCCTGGCCTACATGTGACTCCAGTCTCTCATCAAAATGGTTGACTCTTAACTGCCCTCTGATGTAGCCCAGCAATTCACTCAGTTGTAGCAAATTGCTATCAATAGTTCAAAAGGTGGATCAGTTTCTCAGGACAGCTATGTATGGACAATAGATGCCAGCTTGCCAGAGACTCCTACATCCTGAGAATAAATAAAATATTCTTACTAACAATAATACTGTATTTATGCCTTAGCCTGCACATGGTTCCAAGACCATTGGTCCAAGACTCCAGTTTAACCTCACATAAGCTGCTTTGTTTATGGCAAAGTTGGTTGCCTTTTCTGGAATGAGCCAAGATTGTCCTCCTTGAGAAAGAGGTCAAAATATTTCTCGGGAATAGACAGATCAGGGAAAATTGGTGATCAGTTTCAAAACAACTTGATCAAGTTCTCAGGAATTCATTCATCCTCCTACAAATATGGAGCTCTTAAAAAGTGAAAAATTCTGAAGTAGATAGTCTTCATGAATATCACAGGACTATCAGCCTCAGTGCATGTTATATCTGTAGTACCAACTGTGGCTTAGTGGGCAGCACATACATTTCTGAATTGGAAAGTTGTCGGTTTCAAGTCCCATTCCAGAGGCTTGAATAGAAAATTTAGTGCAGTGCTAAGGTAGATCCAGATATCTGACAATAGCCCATTTTGCTGGATCTGTGCCAATTCCTCACCATAATCAATTTTCAGACTGGTCTAAAATGCTGTAACCCTGAACAGTCAATGATGTCAAGTAAGTAAAATACGGTGTGAAAATTAAGAAGAGCACAATTGATTTCCTTTCCATTTAGAATGATATCACACTGTGCTCTGTTACCCAATCTGGGGTGGGCCTAAGTGAAGCTTCAAATGTGATGGAACTTTTAAAGGGCAGAGGGTTTTTTTTTTGCATAGGATATATGACGAAGAAACAGGCCATTTGGTCCAAACAGTTCATGCTAGTGCTCATGTTCCACTTGAGCCTCTTCCCATCTCCCCTCATCAAAGTCTATCATTGTAACCCTCTATTTCCTTCTCCTTGATGTGCTTGTCTAGCTTCCCCTTCAATGCATCAATACTATTTGCTTCAACCACTCCCTGTGGTAGCGAATTCCTCATTCTCACCACTTTCTGGGTAAAAGAGTTTCTTCAGAATTCCCTATTGGATTTCATGGTTACTATCTAATATTGATGGCCTCAAGTTATGCTGTTCCCCACAAGTGTAAACATTCTCTCCATTTCCACGCTTTCAAAATCTTTCATTATTTTAAAAACATTAGGTCACCCTCAGCCTTTTTTCAAAAAGAACCCCAGCCTATCAATCATTTCCTGATATGTTTAGACTTTTGTTTTTAAATTGAAGCTTGACAATAAATTTTTACTATTTTATTCTATTTTTGGGGTATTTTTATGGAATGTTTGGACCTGTTTTTTCAAAAGTTTTTTTTGCAGAATTTTTATTTGTCACTGTACAAGATAATGCAATCTAAAATGGCAAATATTGTCTACTAGTTAGCACGAATGCCAACATTAATTGAAACATTTACAAAAACTGAAACTGAAGAAGAGGCAACATGAAAAAGAGAACTCAATACAGACTTTCATGGTGGTTCTGGCAGACAGAAGACATCTAACAGTCAGATAGAGAATGCTATGATAATTAGCAAGTCAAATTAAAACAAAGGAGAATTGATTTTAAAGCACTCACAGAAGTATCTGAAGCTTGAAATGACAGGAGATGAAAGGAGGGATGCCAAGGAGATGGGCAGTAATCCTAGTCAGCTTGCCCAAGCCCACCACTATGCACTGACTTTACTTTCAGGCCCTTTACACATCTGATATCTGGTAGTAATTGCAACTGGCCTCCTTGGGCTCTTGGTCAGCAGGGAGCTGTTAGAAAGCTGAAAGAACATATGCAACCAACCTGCACTCGATAGGCCATTAATTACCCTTTGCTTTGGGAGATGGAGCAGTGCAGTGACATTGGTCTGGTGCATCATAGTGCTTAAATAGAATGCAAGGGCATGCAACCTAAAGTGACAGGCCTTAAGGAGGGCCTCAAAGGACAAGAATGAGGTAGAAAGTCGGGGAGGTTTAGGGAGGGAATTCCAGAGTGCTGGCCAAGTTAACAGAAGAGACAGCCACCTGTTTAATGTGCAGGTAAGAACATTGGCTGATAATGCAGTTAATTCCATATTAGTCAGGTAGGAGAGGGGAAGAACAGTTGAGGGAGTCAGCTCGATGGCTGAAAGCAGTGCCAACTCTGTGATGCAGTTGGATTGTATGTGCTCATTCAGCTTTCTAACTAGCTCCCTGCTGACCAAAAGCCCAAGGAGGCTTGTTGCCTCGATTACTACCAGTTATCAGATGTGTCAAGGGCCTGAAAGTAAAGTCAGTGGCATAGTGGTGGGCTTGAGCAGGCTGACTAGGATTTCTGCCCATCTCCTTGGCATGCCTTCTTTCATCTCTTGCCACTTCAAGCTTCAGATACTTCTTCGAGTGCTTTAAAATCAGTTCTCCTCCTTTGCTTTAATTTGACTTGCTAATTATCATAGCATTCTCTATCTGACTGTTAGATGTCTTTTGTCTGCCGGAACCACCATGAAAGTCTGTATTGTATGAGTTCCCTTTTCATGTTGCCTCTTTTTCAGTTTCAATTTTGTAGATGCCAACTTAAAGTTGGCATTCCCACAAACTAGTAGATAATACTTGCCATTTTAGGTTCCATTACCTTGTACAGTGACAAATAAAAATTCTGCAAAAAAAACTTTTGAACGAACAGATTCAAACATTCCATAAGAATGCCCCCAAAATAGAACAAAATAGTGAATAGTAGTTTCCTGCTCCTCCTGTGCCAGCACCACTTGCCATTACTGTGCATGGTGGCTCGCCTGCTGCTGCCTCTCATGCTCATTAATTGTCTGCTCCAGGAAGTGTGCAATTCAGGTGCTTACAGGCAATGGTAAGATGGGACTACAGGATAAGGTGATGTGCTGTCTTATTCTGCAAACCTATTCTTCCAGTCTTATAATGACAGAAATATTAAAATGCCAGCTATATGAGACACCTTCTCAACAGTGCTCCCATTATGATAGAATGACAACTTGCATTTACAGAACATCTTTCACATAGTAAAGCATCTCAAAGTGATTGACAAGAGCATTATCAGACACAAGTTGACACCAAGCCAAAGAAGGAGAATTTAAGAAAGTTGACCACAAGCTTGGTCAAAGTGGATCTTCAAGGAGAAGCGAGATATAGAGAGCTAGAAAAATTTAAGGAGGGATTTTCAGACCTCAGGACCTAGACAGCTGAATGCATGGCTACCAATAGGGGGGGTAGAAAAAAAAGGAAGGGTTGGAAAAGAGACCAGAGTGGGCGAAACACAGAGTTCTTCGAGGGTTGTAAGGCCAGCAGAGGTTACAGAGATAGAATGGGGCATTGCCATGGAGAAATTTCAACATGAGAATGAGAATTCTAAAATTTAATTGTTTGGGAACTAGGAGGCCATGCAGGTCAGCAACCACATGGGTTGATGAGTGAATAGGACGGTGTAAATTAGCTGTGTATTGGATACCTTTGTATCTGCATTGGAGCATTCATAAGAACTAAATGGTTAGGCATACTGAGTTTATGGAGGTCTGTAACTTGACTCTGCCCGATCCTCTTCAAGTATAAATGAGAGGGTCAACCTGACTGTCCTTCCTTGGGAATCTAGGGCTTAATATTTTTGACACTTCCTTTATTTTGCATTCTTGGCCATTTGATGTGAAAGCAGAGAAGTTGACTTGAGGTGTAAGTTGAAGAAACGCATACACTGTGACAGAGGTATATCCAAACCATGGCTGATCCTGTGTCATGACATGACCATGCATTCTGCACCTATTTTGTGTTTCAATGGTTTTATATATAAAGGGCTTTGAAGATGTGATTGTGCAGAAGCTTTCAGTTCTGAGTTGCAGCATGAATTTGTGCCCTGCTGGAATATTGGAGCATAAGAACCAACAGCAGGCCTATAATATTAAGTGAGAGTTTAACACGAATTACTAATAAAAGTGCAGCATGCTTGGACAATTTCTACCTCATAAATAGTATGGTTGGATAGTCTGAGGTTGTTCACTTCTTAATATGTGTCATTTTCTTCAGGATTTGTTCCTACATCCTGTGGTCATTTACATAGCACTGAGGCTGGTTCCCTTCTACTGCCAGGCATGCTGCACCACTGTGACTAGGGAAGGTGCTGTGATGTACTAGCCCTGCTAACGTTTCCTGAAGCCACGTTATTTGGGTCCTACTCCACTACTTATCCATAAACTCTACTTCCTGCTTCTCATTGCCTCCCTTTGCATTTTGCCAGCTATTTCATTTCCCCTTTGCAGTTTGGGGAGGTGATAGCATAGTGGTATTGTTATTGGACTGGTATTCCAGAGACCCAGGTTAATGGTCTGGGGACCTGAGTTCATTTCCCACCAAAGCAGACGGTGAAATTTGAATTCAATAAAAGTCTGGAATTAAAAATCTGATGATAACCATGAAACCATTGCTGACTGCTGTAAAAACCCATCTGGTTCACTAATGTCCTTTAGGGAAGGAAGTCTGCTGCCTGTAACTGATCTGGCCTAGATGTGACTCCAGACCTACAGCAATGTGGTTGACTCTTAAATGCTCTCTGAACAAGGGCAATTAGGGATGGGCGTTAGCCAGAGATGCTCACATTCCATGAAAAAAATTTTTAAAGTATTTGGAAAGGTTGCAAAATATGCTTAAATTATTTGCAACCTTTTGTTAAGGCTCAAAAAAGTTAACTTGCCGCATCCCTTTAAAATGGATGGAGAGAGTGACAATCTGCCAGCTGTCCTCTCCCGCAGTCTTCCAGTACCATTAACCAATCAGGGCAGCATTGCTAATCTGAGCAATCCCATGTTTAAATGTCAGTGAGCATTTAACTCAATTTACACGACAATTTTCAATTCTGTCAAAATCCAAACAAGCTGCAGCAAAAAATAATAATTAAAAATACCAGGCTCCATATTGTTGTCAATTATTTAAAGGTTGACTGCTTAACTCCTCTGTGTGTACTTTCTCTCTCTCTGCCATCTTCATTATGGTATTAACCAGCTTAGCTTTTTGTGAGCCAATGCTAGTGCCTTAAATGAAGATTAGCCCTTTATTGGATCAGACTGGCCCATTTTCCATTTGCTTGCTGATGGCAAGCTAGTTTACTGATCAATTAATCTGAGTAATGGGCCCTACATTAGGAGAAGCTGCAGTACAATATGGTAATTGAGAGATGGACTGAATTTTATGTACACAGACCATTTTGCTGGAAGGATTGGATATTTAATTTGCTTGTCAGCGCAGTTGAGACTTTCAGCTTGGCAGAGGGTTTGTTTTGAAGCGTGGTGGAGCTGGGCATAGAGTTGAAATGGCTTTTCATTCATTTTATTTATTTGAAAGCTTGAACCTAGATTCACTCTATATATTAAGATAAAAAATTCCTTAAAACGAGAATGGAGCCTTCTGTAGAACCTTCTTTAGTACTTAAGTGCACCATTAAAATGAGAAATTGGTATTGATGGAAATGTATTGAGACAGAAGAATGTGTATTCTAGCACATCTCTCATGGCATTGCTCCCAGTCAGTCACGCATCTGTGGTACAATTTTGAGGTGTCAGCCTTGGTTTGCACTCCCAGTCCTAAGTTAGAAGATTGTGAGTTCAAGGCCCATTCCAATGATTTGAGCATAAAATCTGATTGTGGCCTCGATGCCACTGTCCTGACTATTCCCAGAAACCTTTAACTCCCTTGTCAGTCAAGAATGTAAACTACATCTGCCTTAAAATTTTTCAATAACCCTGCCTCTACCACCCTCTGGGAAAGAGAAAGTTCCACAGATGCATGACGGTCTGAGAGGAAAAAAAAATTCTCCTTATCTCCATCTTAAATGGGAGACCCCTTACTTTTAAACCATGTCCCCTAGTCCTTGTCTCTCCCGCAAGGGGAAGCATCGTTTCAGCATCCACTCTGTCAACTCCTCTTAGGATCTTATGTGTTTCAACAAGATCACCTCTCATTCAGATCAGCCATGATCTTACTGAATGGCAAAGCAGGTTCGAGGGATCAAAAGACCTATTCCTGCTCCTAATTCGAATGTACATATGACACCCCAGTGCAATATTGAGGTAGCATTGCATTCTTGAATGAGACATTAAAAAGAAGTGCTATCTGCCCTTTCAGATTGACATAAAAGATCCCTGGCACTATCCAAAGAAGAGCAGGGAATCTATTCCTGGTGTCTTGACCAACATATAGCCCTCAACCAATTTCATTAATTACAGATGATCTCGTCATTTATTCACTTGCTGTTAGTGAGATCTTGCTGTGCGCAAAGTGTGTTTGTCAACATTACAACAGGGACTAGACTTCAAAGGTACTTCAATGGCTGTGAAGCATAGGCTTATAGATGTCTACAGCACAGAAGGAGGCCATTTGGCCTATCATGCCCATGCCGATCAACAACAGATCTGACTGCATTAATCCCATTTTCGAGTGCTTAGCCCATAACCCTGGAGGCTATGGCAATGCAAGTGAATATCTAAGCACTTCTTAGATGTTATGAGAGTTTCTGACTCAACTACCCTTTCAGGCAGTGAGTTACAGACTCCCACCACTCTCCGGGTAAAAAAACTTCTCCTCAACTTCCCTCTTAGCCTTCTACCTCTTATCTTAAATCAATTCCCCTAGTTATTGACTCCTCTACTAATGGAAAAAGTGCCTTCCTATCCACCCTATCTATGCTCCTCATAATCTTACACACCGCTATCAGATCCCCTCTTAACTTTTGTTGCTCCAAGGAAAACAACCCCAGCCTATCCAGTCTTTCCTCATAGCTCAGACCCTTCAGCCCAGGCAGCATCCTGGTTAATCTGCTCTGCACCCTCTCTAGTGCAATCACATCCTTCCTGTAATGTGGTGAACAGAACTGCACTCATTACTCCAGTTTTGGCCTAACCAGCATTTTATACAGTTCCAGCATAACCTCCATGCCCTTGTATTCCGTGCCTTAGCTAATAAAGGCAAGTATCCCATATGCCTTCTTAACCACCTTATCTATCTGCCCTGCTACCTTCAGGGATCTATGGATATGCCCACCAAGGTCCCTCTGATCTTCAGTACTTTCCAGAGTCCTCCCAATCATCGTGTAATCCCTTGCCTTGTTAGCCCTCCCCAAATGCATTACTTCACACTTTTCCAGGTTGAATTCCATTTGCCAATGCTCTGCCCACCTGACCAATCCATTGATATCCTCCTGCAGTTTATGGCTATCCTCCTCACTTTTTACTACCCTACCAATTTTCATGTCATCCGCAAACCTCTTGATCATACCCCCTACATTTAAGTCCAAATCATTTTTGTACACCACAAACAGTAAGGGCCCCAGCACCGAGCTCTGCGGAACCCCACTGGAAACAGACTTCCAGTCATAGTAACATCCCTCTACCATCAGCCTCTGCCTCCTGCATTTCAGCCAATTTTGGATCCAACGTGCCACTTTGCCTTGGATTCCATGGGCTCTTACTTTCTTGACCAGTCTGCCATGAAGATCCTTATCAAAAGCCTTGCTAAAGTCCATGTAGCCCACATCAAATGCATTACCTTCATCAACACTCCTGCTTACCTCCTCAAAAAATTCGATCAAATTTGTCAAACACAACCTTCCCTTAACAAATCCATGCTGACTATCCCTGATTAATCCATGTCTCTCCAAGTGCAAATATATTCTGACCCTCAGGATTCTTTCTAGTAACTTCCCCACCACTGAGGTTAGACTGATTGGCCTGTAATTTCCTGGTCTATCCCTTCCTGCCTTTTTTAATAATGGGAAAACATTAGCAGTCCTCTGGCACCTCACCTTTGGCCAGAGAGGATTTGAAAATTACTGCCGGAGCCCCTGATATCTCTTCCCTTGCCTCCCTCAACAGCCTGGGATACATCTCATCCGGGCCTGCAAATTTATCCACTCTTAGGGCCACTAAACCCGCAAGTATCTCCTCTCTCTCTATGTTAATTTCCTCTAATATTTCACAGTCCTCCACCCTGATGTCTACATCTGTGTTGTCCTTTTCCATTGTGAAGACTGACGCAAAGTATTCATTGAGGACTGCACCCATGTCTTTCAGGTCCATGCAGACATTACCTCTATGATCCCTAATTGACCCTACTCTTTCCCTAGCTATTCGCTTGCTCTTTATATATTTAAAAGAACCCTTTGGGTTTTCCTTTATTCTACCCACCAATGCTTTCTCATGCACTCTTTTAGCTTTCCTAATTTCCTTTTTAAGTTCCCCCTGCACTTTTTGTACTTCTCTAAGAACTCTGCCGTATTGAGCCCTCGGTATCTGCCATAAACTTCTCTTTTTTTATTTATCTAATCTTTTCTTAATCCTAATCTTTATGTCCCTTGACATCCAGGGTTCTCCAGACTTGGTCCTCCCCTTTGTCTTTACGCGAACACATTTGCCCCGTACTCTCGCTATTTCCCCCTTGAGTGCCTCCCACCGCTCTGACACAGTTTTATCTGCAAGTAGCTGCTCCCAGTCCACTTGGGCCAAATCACATCTCGTCTTAGTAAAATTAGCCTTTCCCCAGTTTAGAACTTTTATTCCCGACCCAACCTTATTCTTTTCCATAACTATCCTAAATCTAACTGAGTTATAGTCAATATCTCCAAAATGCTTGCCTACTAATACACCTTCCACCTGCCCAGGCTCATTTCTGAATATTAGCCCCAGAACTGACCCCTCCCTTGTTGGGCTTTTTACGTACTGGCTAAAAAAGTTCTCCTGGATGCAACTTAAGAATTTTGCTCCCTCCCTATCTTGCACACTAAAACTATCCCAGTTAATATATGAGTCGTTAAAATCCCCTAATATTACTGCCCTATTATTCTTTGACTTCTCTGAAATTTGATTACATATTTGATCCTCTATCTCTCCTTGACTGTTTGGGGGCCTACAGCACACACCCGAAAGCGTGTTTTCCCCTTTTGTGTTTTTTACTTCTACCCATATGGCTTTATTTGATGATTCTTCCAAGATATCATCCCTCCTCACTGCTATAATTGATTCCTTGATCAATATTGCAAAACCCCCCCCCCAGCTGTTGAGCTGTCAATCCTGCCCTTCTTTTAGCCAAGTCTCGGTCATAGCATGTTGGGATGTCCTGAGGTTTTGAAAGGCACTATATAAAAGCAAGTTCTTTCTTGAGCTGCAGATATGGAGCAGTGTTTTTCCTGACATGCCACTTTAAAGCCACTGCTGAAATATTCCTTGTGCGATACAATATAGAAATGAAAACCCTGGTGACTGTCACTATTTGTAAATTCCCAAGCTCAATCAGAGGGCATCGGAAACTTGGATACAAATTGTTGGCAAGAGGTTAGAAATACCCAGCATGAAATAACTGGCTTTGTTAATTCCCCTCTTCAAAACTGCTGAGCATCTGTAACAAACTGTAACATCTGCTGGTTGATGGATACATGCTAAGATGCAAAAGCACCTAGGGGCATTTTTCTGTGTTGTTGAATATGGGTTTGACTGAAGCAAATAGTGGTGAACTAATTATAGAGGTGGTGTATGTCATTTGGAGTCCACACTGAGTGGGTGTACTGCTATGAAGATTGTAGCATTGGGTTGTGTCTGCCTCTTGCTTTTAAACAATTAGCTATTACAGTAATTCAGTCTCTCAATATTCAGAATCACAGCATTGCATTTTGAAATTGCTACCAGCAGGTATTGTGTACAGGATACTTAAACAATTGTCTACTCTAATGAATCAAAAAGATACAGCTAAATCTAGTTAACAAGAAGATTTGAAACACTGATTATTTCTAAAATGTTTTAAATTTAAATTTTCTCAGGCATGCAATTTACCTGTCTTGTATTTTAATAGCCACTCACCCTTCATAAATGACTCATTAGCTTAGAAATTACTGTGATCAGTATTATCAGACCAATATTTAATGAACTTGTATTGAATTCTCTATACTGTAGTAACAGATGTGTTGATCCATTCAAAATAAAAGGTTTGAGATTGCAAACAATGGCCAGTAAGAGTTTGTGCAATCACATTGCTCAGAGCAGCTTTAATGTTATTTGTTTTTTCTTTTCTAACCAATTTTCTCTGCTTTTTTCCTCCCCTCTTGACTTCCCAAATATGTCAACCTGTCACTGCTTTAAGGTTCCTTGAGCATCAGGCACCCAACTCCACTGGCCAATTTACATATGTGAACCTTGGTGTGAATGTCAGAAAGCCACTCCATCACAGAGGGGAGGCATCACAGCCAAATGTGCTCCTGTCAATCATCATCCAGGAGGGGTCACTGGATGGTGATCAGGAGTGAGAAATCGGTTCGATGTTTCGACTTTTGTGCTGGATCAGGGATGCTGAGGCAAACCATAGCTGTGTGATTCTATGATACTAATATTCTGGGTTGTGTGACTCAGTTACAAATTGGATAAGCTTCCTGAGTCATTACAGGACCAGCTTACTACCTCTTAAGAAGGCTTTGGGGTAATTTTCTGACCTCATGTTTTCATCACAAGGTGTCGCCTGGCACAAGTGAAATGTCAGAAATTTGGGCACACGCTATGCACAACTGAATTTCTAATATTTTCTCATGTCAGGCAAGGATCCTCTCAGGAAGTTTAAAATTAGAAATTTAACCCTTTCATAGGCTGAAACTTGCTTTTGAACACCTGATGAGTTCTTGTGACTTACTTTTAAAAAAAGTTTTCGGATCTCTGCTAAGGTCAGAAAAAGAGAGGAATATCACACAAATGGATCAAGGGCTAATCCGTTAGCACCAAACAGCAGCTTTCAAGCCAGGATACCCCCAGCCACTTGTCTACTCAGCAACTTCTAGCTGATGATAAATTTTAAATTCCAAATCACATTAGTTTATGTAAGGCAGAGATTTAAATGTTTGGGAGGGATGTGCTGCTAATTAAATTATTTTGTGCTGGTCTCACCAACATTGAATGCCAAGGATGGCTAAGCTTTGGCCATGCTGGGTTGCTTAGCAACCTGCAGATAATTGGAATTGCTGTCGGTGCTGCAACCGGTCTTTGCAGAGTGAAACCACATTATTTGCTCCAATGACAGTTACAAGGCTGCTAGAAGGGCAGGCCATGGTTTTTCAGTAAAATGCTTTTCTTTTTGTGAAAGGACTGCATTGCAACATCTCCCATTAGCAGGTTTCAAAAAACCCTTGTTTTTTTCTGGTGGCATCTCAAAGATAAGTTCTGCTAAGGATGGCCATTTCTGCCTTGGCTCATCTTTCCATTAAAGTCTGTGATCCCTCCATTATGGTATCTAATTGCCTATTGAAAGAGTTTCCACCTCCAGTGGCCTACCCCATTCATTAATCTGTGTGAAAACATGATTCTTGATCATCAGTCATGGAATTTGCCTTATACCAGTTTGTATCCATGTCCTGCAATCATGGTTTAGCTTGAAGTAGTGACTAAGGATTAACCTTTTCTATTCCACATAGTACCTTACATACTGCTTTGATCTTATTCATCTCCATTTAAGCTGAAGTCCATGTTTTTCTGCCTTTTACTGATAACTCTGTTCTTCTCAATTGTCTCACATTGGAGCCCAAAGTGACTCTGACACTCTCCAGTCTCTCAGGTTAAGTCCCCTAGTCTTTGTTGTTTCCTATTCTCTCACACCAAGCCCCTTCAGTCACAGCCTTATCCTGGAGTCTCTGCAGTAGTCCAGCTCCTCATTCTGAGCCCACCAGCCCTACAGGCTTTCCTGCTGGTATGATGGTAGTGTAGTAGTAATGTCAGAGACTAGTAATCCAGAGGTTTATGCTAATGCTCTGGAGACATGGGTTCAAATCCCACCATGGCAGCTAGTGGAATTTATAATCAATTAATAAATCTGAAATATAAAGCTAGTCTTAGTGATCTTGACCTTGACAGCTATCATTGTAAAAACTCACCTGGTTCACAAATGCCCCTTACATAGTCTGGCCTATATGTGACTCCAGACCCACAGCAATATGTTGACTCTTAACTGCCCTCTGACACTGCCTAGCAAGCCACTTCGTTCAAGGGAAATTAGGGATGGGCAACAAATGCTGGCCCCATCCCATGAAAAAATAAAGACTCTGCCAATACTGCTCATACCTAGTTTAATTTGCTGAGAGTCTTCTGATGGCAGCTTTGTGCTGAAGAGGCGCTGATCTGAATACTGAGTCCAGCTTCAGTGGCGATACCAATGTGGTTTACTCTGCTGCAGTACAGAAAAACGTGGATCAAAGTTCTGAAAAGTAAGTCCCAGAGAGGGGAGCAGCTCATGTGATTGATTTTAGGAAAAGAGCATTAGAACAATAGAATGCATTAGAGCACTTTTCCTCTCATTACCATCATTGCAATTTCAAGTCCTGTTTTCTTTGCTTCAAACTGGAGTCTCAGATTGAGAACTATCAGAGAAATACCTGCAAAGTAGTCAGAAAAGGGAATTTAAGTAGGTTTTGACACTGTATCAATTTAGTAGGATCTTAATTCAGATTTAAATGTGCACTTAAAATCTTAAACTGTCCAATTCAAAAAGGCTTCCAATTGCAAAGTCAAAATAATTTTATGTGCAATTGTAAAGTATACAGGTGGGCTGAAAATCTTAGTAGCCACTAGAAATGAATAAATCCCACCTTGATATCCTTATGAAAAATGTGTGGCAAGATACACTTTGCTTTCTTGCAGAGCTCCTGCAGTTGAATGTACTAACTCATTGCTGCCCAATATTTTAAGGAGTGCTAGAACGCCTGGAACATAAAGTTTGCAGTCAGATGTAGGCCGCATTGCAATACTCTGCTCCTGCTGTACAGTACCAACAGTAATTTGGATTGGAGAATAGGGAACGGTGGACTGCAATTTTCAGCGCTCCCAATTGTGTGAAGATTGGAAAACTAGGAGGTTATGATTGGGTTGCACTGATTTTAAAGTTCTCCACCGAACTTGCTCTGCAAAGCCTCATCAGTTGCAATCAATAGCGTGTAGTTTAATGACAGTGATTGGTATATATGTTTCATAAATGGATAACTATTATGAGACATGGATGGCATTCTAGTTCTTTTTAAGCTACAGTGGATTACCAGAGATCTTCCTTGATATCACGGCTTTAACATTAATAGAAAACCAATAAAATAGTGAGTTTTCTTCTAACACTAAAGTCCAGCTGACATTGTGACACCATTGCGTGGGCTGTGTTTCTGCACATGCAGAATTCCATTTTGCCTGGCCAGAGAGAGGCACGGAGCCAATAATATAACTCTAGTAAACTGGTCTCACTTCACTGTCAGCAGGCAATAGTCTCCAGCGCCTTACAATCTGTAAAGAGACTTTCATCCTTGTCAATTTGGCCTAGCTTCAAACTTGTATTTTTAGAAGTGAAAGGATCACATGCCACCTGTTGCAGTCCAGACATTTTCCCCACAGCTTTATCTCATGTCAGCAGCATGGTAATTGTTTCAGGAAGCCGGAATCCTATGACTTATGTGTCTTTTCTTCTCTGCTGTTTTCGAATTAGCCCAACCCCAGGTTACATTAATGAACACGTGGGATGGCCACCATATTCTTCAGTAAATCTTGCTGGTAAAAAAGATAAAAATAGTAATAGACCCCTTTCTACAGGCTACACTGATCAGACTATTGCGTGTGGGCATTTCCCATAAACATTGATTCCCTCATTCTCCTAACTCCCAAGACTTTGTCATCCATGCAAAGGTAAACACTGTTATCATTGCAGAATATATATTTTTTATTTGTCTACATGTTTTGGCCCTGACATACTGCAAGATGGTGGAAAATTTACAAGCAAACAAGAAGGATGAGGTCAGCATCTTAACTGAGCTTGTAAATCAAGAAATGCAAAATAGGGACATAACAGCTAATTTTTCTGCTGGATTTTTTGGTCGATATTCACTGACAGAGACACAGGAAAAGGAGTAAGCAGTGACAAGTGACACATGTTACATGCATTTGATGAAGCTTAACTGAGAGACATCCAATGCTGTCAGGAAATCATTGCACATTCCTCTGCTGAAATCTTCAGATGACCATAATGTCATTTGTGATGATACTACTTGCTTATATTCTAGAAAGCCAGATTGTGAAGGACAGAACTGGAGCCAGAACCAATCTTTATACATTTTTACTTACAGAGATACACATTACAAACATGCACCCCCTAACCCTACAACTGCAGTTTCAGTCTGTTCCTATTTATTTATTTATTTATTCTTTTTAAAAAGATTAGTTATTTATTGAACAGTTCCAGATATTTTATTTCTTTACTTCTTCTCTCAACATCCTGCTCTGCTGCTTCCTTTGCTCTCTTAGCACAGATTCCAAACAAACGTGCATTTGCACGGGCCATACGGAGGCTTGCAAAGGCCTTGAAATTTTTCTCATCTTCAGAGATCACCTAGGCCCTCTCTCTTTTGTATATATTCTTGATTGGCATGACAGATCCAGTTAGCTGCGTTGCCACCTTAATTTCTTTCGCCGAAGAATCTCCCTTCTTTGGCATGGAATCCTTTCTTGGGAAGATGATTAGCCTAGAGCGATATTCCTTCAGATGTTGAACATTTTATAGGAGGACATGTAAATCCCCACTTAATACCCACCACCTGCAAACAATTAAAATGCAATTAGCATTGCAGTTTACTCCGCTAGCATTGTTCTTCAATCTAGCTGATGGTTGCAAAGGCAGCATTCACTGAGGGTTGGTGCAGATCCCCTTCCCCTACTTGCTTGTAATTTGCTAACCACCTTTCTGTGTGTAAGGGCCAAAACATGCCAAACTCTACTTCCATGAAACAAGACACAGACCTGTAACCTCTAAGCTCCAGGGCGTCATTTCTGGGGGTTACCCCAAAGATGGGCAGGGGAATACCCCCTCCCGGAAGTTCCCAGGTAAAGATTGCACGGCAGTTTCACAGGAAGCCCTGCAATGGGAACCATCCGGAAAAGCAATTCAAATCGCAAACTTTGGATGGTTCCAACAGTGTTACATCAATAGTTACCCGGAAACAGTAAGAAAAATTAAAACCAGTTCTAGCTTCAGGGTAACTCCTGTACTGACATCCCCCAATGCCCCCCCTGGCCCCGAACATTGGGACACTGAACTAACCTCCTCAACCCTGCATAGGTTCCCCCCATCCCCCATGGAACACCCCAACCTCACATGGGACCCCCCCCACCCCCCCGCCAATGAACTGCACAGGACCTCCTAACTACAACCCCACCCTGACTACCTGACTGACCCCTCCTCCCCCCCAACCCGACCATCACAACCCCTGAAATCCTACCCACTTACCTTATTCTCCCTAGCCTGGAAGCACACTGCACTTCACGGATCTTGCCCTGCCTGGTCGGAAGGTCAGATGAGATAAGTTCGCCTGGATTTGAATGTAAGAAATTACAAGTAGAGTGGCAATCCGACTCAATTTCCACTCCACCAGAAATTATGACCAAGCGTATATCATACATCGTGACCATAAGGGAAGCTTAGATAATATTGTATGCTGAGGTGGGACACCATGAGCATAAGGAACATTTTGCACTCACCTTTTACCAAGTGTTGCCCAAACTCTACCTCTACTCTTCATTGATATCCGTGCAGTCCCTGGGTTTCCCTGAAACACTGCCAACTGCACTGCAGCCTAAGGGTTGTCAGATAAGGAAGACCCCATACCTCCCTGGCACAAACAACCTTGAGAGTCTGGTACTAGCCCATAAACTAACCAGAAATCATGTTTTCCTCCTTCCAAGGTAGTGGAGGTGTGCAAAATGGGCATTTGGTCAGAACTCTGCGGTTGCACAGGCACTGTTCAGTGAAACTTGAGGGTAGGATGATGGACAACACTTGGGGTCTTGTCAGAAGGGCTTTGCAACTATTGCAGCATTTGCCTCGACGGTGTCCACTCTTTCCAAGAGTCGAAATCTATGCTGACAGTATTCTGACACCCAATATACCCAGATTAACAGTATATTGAACATAATCTTATCCATCCTATAGCTTTGCTATTAGAGTTTGAGATTTCAATTTCAGCAGGCATGTAGAGAAAGTTATGGTCCATGTTTCTATCCAGTTGGTTTCAGTGATGGATATCTGCATCTCTGCAGTGCACTTAGATGTTCATTCACATTGTGTTCGATGGAGCCAGGTGACCTCTCCATATCCATCAAATCCATCATCCTCTCTTCTAACTAATTTGTGCTGATGTCATCATCACTAGGCAACACAGAATGCTAACAGGAACCATGGACCACTCCGATGAACCTGCTGCCCTCTTCAGGATGCATTCTTCCAGCCTTATGTAGTGCTACTATCACAGGATGAAGAATACTTCTGTTTGGAGAAGTAAGATATTGGTGTTGTTGGGACTAAGGGAAGTACTGTTTGTGGAGCTAATCTACCCCAGCTGCTTATGCCACTGTTTTTATCTGCAAAGTAGTACAAAGGACGAAATAAGATATAGCTGTTTTAATTCTTTCATGGGATTTGAGTGTTGCTGGCAAGGCCAGCATTTGTTGCCCATGTTTAATTGCCCTTGAGAAGGTGGTGGTGAGCTGCCTTCCTGAACCACTGCAGTGCATCTGGTGTAGGTACACCCACAGTTCTATTAAGGAGGGAGTTCCAGGATATTGAGCCAGCGTCAGCAAAGGACCGGTGATATATTTCTAAGTCAGGATGGTGAGTGATTTGGAGGGAACCTTGCAGGTGGTGGTGTTCCCATCTGTCTGCTGCCCTTGCCCTTCTTGATAGTACACATGTTGTTGAAGGAAACTTGGCAAGTTTCTGCAGTGCATCTTGTAGATGGTACACACTGCTGTCACTGTGCATTGGTGGTGGAGGGAATGAATGTTTAATGTCGTGGATGGGGTGCTCATCAAGGGGACTGCTTTGTCTGGATGGTGCTGAGCTTCTTGAGTGTTATTGGAGCTACACTCATCCAGGCAAGTGGAGAGTATTCCATCACACTCCTGACTTGTGCCTTGTGGATGGTGGACAGGCTTTGGAGAGTCAGGAGGTGGGTTATTCATCACAGAATTTCCAGTCTCTGACTGGCTTTTGTAGCCACAGTATTTATATTGTTGGTCAAAGCCCCCAACCTGTTCTTATGGTGGCTGGTGCAGTTAGTTTTCTGATCAGTGGTAACCTTCAGGATATTGATGCTGGAGAACTCAGTGATGGTAATGCTGTTGAATATCAAGCGGAGATGGTTAGATTCTTGTTGGAGATGGTCACTGCCTGGCACTTGTGTGGCACAAATGCTACTTATCACTTATCAGCCTGACTGTTGTCCTGGTTTTGCTGCATATGGAAACGTACTGCTTCAGTACCTGAGGATTCACGAATGATGCTGAACATTGCGCAATCATCAGCGAACGTTCACACTTCTGACCTTATGATGGAGGGAAGGTCTTTGATGAAACAGTTGAAGATGGTTGGGCCTAGGACACTACCCTGAGGAACTCCTGCTGCAATGTCTTGGAACTGACATCATTGATGTCCAACAACCACAATCATCTTCCTTTGTGCTAGGTATGATTCCAACCAGTGGAGCGTTTTCTCTCTGATTCCCATTGATTTCAATTTTGTTAGAGCTCCTAGGTGCCACTCTCAGTCCAATGCTGTTAGTCACTCTTATCTCACCTCTTGAATTCAGCTCTTTTGTCCATTTTAGGACCAAAGCAGTAATGAAGTCAGGAGCTGAGTGGCCTTGGCGGAACCCAAACCTGACAAGCAGGGTATTGTTGTGAAAGTGACACTTTATAGATTATTGAGAACATCTTCCATCATTGCTGATGATCAAGAGTAAACTGATGAGGTGGGAATTGGCCAGTTTGGACTTGTCCTCCTTTTTGTGGGCAGGACATACCTGGGCAATTATCCATATTGTGGGGTAAATGCCAGTGTTGTAGATGACTGGAACAGCTTGGCTGTGGTGCTGTTAGTTCTGCAGCACATCTTCAGTACTACATTCGAGATGTTGTTAGGAGTCATAGCCTTTGCAGTATCCAGTGCCTTCAGCTGTTTCTTGATATCACATAGAGTGAATTGAATTGGCTGAAGACTGGCATCTGTGATGCTGAGCACTGCAGGAGGAGGCTGAGATGAATCATCTACTGGATACACCTAGCTGAAGATGGTTGCAAATGCTTCAGCCTTATCCTTTGTGCTGATGTGCTGGACTCCCCTTCATTGAGGATGGGAATATTTGTGGAGCTTCCTCCTCCTGTTAGCTGTTTAATTGTCCACCAACATGCATGACTGGATATGGTAGGATTGCAGAGCTTTGTTCTGATGCATTGGCTGTGGGATTGGTTAGCTCTGTCTATCACATGCTGTTTCCACTGTTTAGCATGCATGGAGTCCTGTGTTGTACCTTCAGCATATTGGCTCCTGATTATTATGGTATGCCTGGTGCTGCTCCTGACACACTCTCCTGCACTCTTCATTGAACCAGGTTTGGATTGCAATGACAGAGTAGGGGATATGCTGGGCGATGAGGTTACAGGTTGTGGTTGAATACAATCCTGCAGCTGATGGTCCACAGTGCCTCATGGATCCCTAGTTTTGAGTTGCCAGATCTGTTCTGAATCTATCCCATCTTGCACAGTGGTAGTGCCAGATAACGTGATGGAGGGTAACTCAATGTGAAGATGGGACTTTGTTTCCACAAGGACTGTGCGGTGGTCACTGCTACCAATACTGACATGGACACAGATAGGTGTGTGAGAGCATGGTCAAGTAGTTTTTTTCCCCTCATGTCGGTTCCCTCACTGCCTGTAGCAGGCCCAGTTTGACAGTTATGTCCTTCAGGACTCAGCCTGCTGTGATGCTACCAAACCACCTTTGGTGATGGCCTCGAAGTCCCCCCCCCCCCCCCCGCCCAGAGTACAATTTGTGTTCTTTTGCTCTTAGTGCTTCTTCCAAGTGGTGTGCAACATGGAGGAGTACTGATTCATCAGCTGTGTTCATCAGTAGGTTTCCTTGTCCATGTTTGACCTGATGTCATGAGACTTCATGGAGTCTGGGGTCACTGTTGAGAACTCCCTTGCTATGGTATACCAACTGTGCTGCCACCTCTGGTGGGCCTGTCCTGCTGGTGAACAGGCCATACCCAGTGATAGTGATGGATGAGTTTGGGACATTGTCTGTAAGGTAGGATTCCGTGAGTATGACTATGTCAGAATGTTGCTTGACTAGTCTGTGGGACACCTCTCCCAATATTGGCACAAGCCCCCAGATGTTTGTAACGAGGACTTTGCAGTGATGACTCCAGTGCCTAGATTGATGTCAGGTGGTCTGTCCAGTTCTACTGTTGATAAAAAAGGAGCACTGCAGCATTTGAAAGGTTTCTATACCTATCTTCCACCTTTCATACATGATTTCTAGACAGACAGATACTCCTCTGAGATGGGTGATCCACTGACCCTTTCACCTCACCCTATGCACTGCTAAACATTGTTAGTCTGATGAATTTCCTAATGATCTCTTTTCGTAAATGCAGGGGTTTCTCCCTGATACAGCTGTCACCAGTGCTAGACTGTGCTGCGCCATTGTTTGACACCTTACCCTGCAACAAGTAAATGATAACATGGTGACTTTTACACATGAACAAGGGCAAATAGGGATGGTCAATAAATGCTGGCCTAGCCAGCGACACCCACATCCCATGGATTAATTTTTTATAAGTAATGGCGACCAAGACAGCTATCATCAGTTGTTGTAAAAACCCATCTAATGCAGTTTAGGGAAGGGAATCTGCCATCCTTAGCTGGTCTGGCCTACATGTGACTCCAGACCCACAGCTATGTGGTTGACTGTTAATTGCCCTCTGCAATGGCCTAGCAAGGTATTCAATTCTAGGGCAATTAGGGATGGGCAACAAATGCTGGTCTTGCCAGCGATGCCCACATTTTATGAAAGAATAAAGGGAATAAAATACGTACAGTTGATGATGCCCTCTTCCCCTGTGGGAAGCCAGCCAGAGAAACAAACCTGAGCACCCGCTCATTCTAACCGACACCATAGCAGGAAAAGTTGACATAATTGCCTCCCTGGTAAACAAGCTACCTGTCTAATACATTTGAGGGCCATCGACTGGCAGCTCCTGCAAGAGCCCTGGAAGGAGCCAGAGGAAAAGAAGTTAAGGATGCTGGTTGCTTTGACAGCTACTGGTAAACCTTGGCCATAAGGTCCACACTGCAGCAGGTCTTATTCTAGCAGGTTGAAAATGTCTGCCACCTCCTGAAACACTGATATTCTGACATGCTGAGGAAGCTTATTCTCTCTCTGTAGACCCTATGTTCAAAGTATGATCATCAGTGAGCTGCACCTCTTCTGCTGTTCGTTTTCTCTGACCAGGCTGTCGCTGCTAGTGGTGCTGGTGAGATCCAACATAAACGGCATCCATGCTGATCAGCTGTACAAACCTTCAAAATGTAGATGTCACCTCCAAAATTACAAAAGTAACTTCTCAGCACAAGTACTGTAAACAAGCTTGTCACACAAGAAGGTAAAAAAGCAGCCTAACCTGCTTGAGTTAATGTAGAAATTGGAAGATTGGAGGCAGCTTCCCAATGCACTTGCATTTTTTGAAGATTTACACCCATATCTGCATCTAACTCCATGCACACTCACCCGTGTTAAACTCTCCCCATTATGGTTGTAAATAAATTGACTTATCTACTACCACTACATTCAAGTTTTCGCATGAAACTTGACCATACTAACTGACCTAATGATAAGGATTTGCAAGTACAAACCACAGTATAAAGTAAGGTGGGTGAGTTCAGAAATAACTGATTAAATTGGTTTTAGTGGAAAACATACAAAGCCTAACGTTTGCATTTTGATCTGTGGCGTCATTAATTCCACTCAAAACAAAGTGTGGTTTCAGTTCCTGTCTGTAGTTGTTCTGATATCAGTAAATATTGTGCAGTTGTGCAGTAAAAACAGAGCATTGAGTAACCTAGTTTATTTTTCCTCAATGAAAAGCATTTTTGCACATGCAGCAAGGATGATTTCCTCCATCAGGCCTCCAATTCTGTTATGGGTATGGATAAATCTTTTGATTTTTTAAATTATTCTTTGATGGGATATGCCAGCATTTGTTGCCCATCCCTAACTGCCCTTGAACTAAGTGTCTTGCTAGGCCATTTCAGAGGGTAGTTAAGAGTCAAATGTATTGCTATGGGACCGGTGTTACATATAGGCCAGATTGGGTAAGGACAGCAGATTTCCTACCCTGATGGACATTAGTGAATTAGATGGGTTTTTACAACAATCAATGTTAGTTTCATTAATGGTGACCATCACTGAGACTAGCTTTTAATTCTGGATTTATTAATTCAATTCCACCAAGATTTGAACCCATGTCTCCAGAGCATTAACCTAGGCCTCCTAGATTTCTTGTTCAGTGATGTTACCACTACACCACCATCGCCTCCTAATTCAGTAATTCCCAGGACACATATTTGAAGCAAGGAAGTCCACATCAGTAATCCAGGCAAAGAGCTCAACATTCCCTTCCTCTTTGCAGCCCAAATTATTTTTCATCCACTTAATTTGGCGCAGAAGCCAATTTCCCTTCAGTCCTTGGAATGGGTCATTATTTTCCAAAATTTGTGCAGTCAGTCACATTCAGTCACAGCTTGTCTGTTCACCAGTGTAAGGTATAATACCCTGATATAACTGCAGCATGTGAGGATGGAGGCAAACTAAAAATGAAAAATTCGTATACCTATAGCAGATAAGCAGATAGATGAGCTGCATAACTGTACAGAATCTGTCTGTTGGCATGAAGTTTATTAACTTGCCCAATCTGGTCTCAGGCCAATGCATCTCCAGATGCACCCTTTAGTTTGTACGCTATCTAACATTTGTTATAGCAGACGATAAGCAGATTTAATTTTTTTTTCAAATCAGTTAATGAAAAACTATTGTAGCATATCACTTTCATTACTGTGGTTATTGATATTTGGACATTCTTATCACATGGATCACAAGAAAGTGAAGGAGGTCATTCATCGTATCAGATTCAACCTCCAATCCCCTCCTTCCACCCTCCACACACAATTTCAGCACATTGTCTAATTTCATCTCAATGACTCCACATTTTTTTTGCCCTCACTATCCCACCTGGAAGTCCCTTCCTGCATTAATTGTGAGATAAAACCTTGTTTATGTGACGGTGAAAATAATTAGCTTTCTATTACAGTACATATTCAACAATTATGGAGGTGTTGTAAACAGTGCAATGAACGATTGTGTTGCATCATAATTAAAAATATATCTATTGCAGACATGTGCTGGTCAAAACACTATTGTGATGGTGTAGCAATGACACAATACCAGCAAGTAGACATCTGTAAAAATGAAATAAATTAGGGCAGTGACAGGAGTCTCCCCTCTGATGAAACTGTGGTCTAGAAAGACATTCTGAATGGGTTTTATTTTTAAATTCCTCACACAAAGGGAAATCTGGAACTCCCTTGATGATAGGTCATGGAAAATTTCAAATCTGAGATAGATAGATAGACAAGGTCATTAAGGATTATGCAACAAACATGGGTAGATAAAACTAAGGTACGGATCGATCATGACTTAATCAACATTTGAAGGACTGAATGGTATAATACTGTTCCTATGTTCGAAATGCAGTTTACAAATTTTAGTATGTGTGTGTGGTGACAAAGTTCAGGGAGAGGTGGGAGGAATACCTTACTGAAATATGTGCAGAGAACCTGAGAAGGATTGTCAGATTTTTTTTAATTCTTTCATGGGATGTGGGCATCACTGACAAGGCCAACATTTGTTGCCCATCCCTAATTGCCCTTGAACTGAGTGGCTTGCTAGGCTGAAACAAGATTTTTATTCCAGATATTCTTAACTGAATTTAAACTGCACCCGCTGCCATGGTGGAATTTGATCCCATGTCCCCAGAGCACTAGGTTACTGCTGTTCTGCTGAAGGGTCATGAGGACTCAAAACGTCAACTCTTTTCTTTTCCGCCGATGCTGCCAGACCTGCTGAGTTTTTCCAGGTAATTCTGTTTTTGTTTTCTCTAGGTTACTAGTTTAGCGACCTTAGTACCATCTCCCTATGAAGATACTCCACCAAGTGAAATTGGTGCACTCTACCTCAGAAATATGTCGCATGACAAGGAGGCAATCAAAAATGCATGGTGAACAACCATAATACCTGCTGTGATAATAAATTGTAAGCAGTTAAACAAAAGCAGTTTCACCTTTTCGAGCACTTTCTTCAGTGACCTGACACACCAGTCAGTGTGGATTTGTCACGTGCCTTGGACCTACCTCTTTAACTCACCTGTGATGTGTATTAATCCAAAAAAGAGGAGTACCAAAGCACACAAGCAGCCTGTTGAACTTCTGTGAGGACTCTACCTTCCATTATTAAGGCTGTGGTGCAATTGTATTCCATTTTTTCCTCTACGTATGGGGCACCCCTGAACACTCTCAAAAACTTCTGCAAATAGTGATACACTTCCAAGGCCTTCTGCAGGTAATGACCTAGTTCTTTGGACCAACTACAGGTACTGACACACTCCCAGAGCCTCTGCAGATACCTGCACAAGGAAAATGAATAAGGGTTTCAGGGGCCACGGGGAGAGATCAGACTGGTGGAATTAGTTTGAGATTGTTGTTTTTTTTTATTCATTCACGGGATGTGGGCTTCGCTGGCTGGACCAGCATTTATTGCCCATTCCTAGTTGCCCTTGAGAAGGTGGTGGTGAGCTGCCTTCTTGAACTGCTTCAGTCCATGTGGTGTAGGTATACCCACAGCGCTGTTAGGAAAAGAGTTCCAGGATTTTGACCCAGCGACAGTGAAGGAACAGCGATATATTTCCAAGTCAGGATGGTGAGTGACTTGGAGGGGAACTTCCAGGCAGTGGTGTTCCCAGGCGGTGGTGTATCAAAGAGTCATGCAGGCACAAGAAATAAGGTCTCCTAGACTCAGTATAGTCAATCAAACAATCAGGATATTGCTCCATTGGGTAAGTTAATTCAGAATTTATTCCTGTAAGACTAGAGAAGGAGTGCTTTAGTGTGAATAAGAGGACCCAGATAACTCACCTGATTGAAGACATTGGGCATCCATTAGTCCATTTTCTTTCAGTTCTGCCTTTCTATAACTCTTATATCAGCCACTGTGAATCTAGTACCGAAAGGTTAAGAAGCTGGTACTGTCGGTATGTCACAAGTTTGAAAAACAAAATCATGGATGGGGGAACCCCACAACCCTCCATTGCGCTAACTTCTGACTAAAAATAAATCAAACCCATTGTCAGTAGGTCTGAGTGTCAGCACTAGCAGGACAACTGTCCTCTGTCTGGATTTTTATGGTTCCACAATCTAAAAATTACATTACAACATTATATTTACAGACGATCTGTGGATGTTATATTTGACCTCAAGTTGAGTTTCCTACCACATACCCACACCATTACTAACACCACTTGTTTCCACCTCTGTATTATTGTCTGACTCTGCCCCAACCTCAGCTTTTCTGCAGTAGTGGCCCTAGTCTATTCCTTTGTTACTTCTAAATCTGACTATTCAGCACATCCCTGGCTGGTTTCCCAATTCTATCCACAGCAAAACTCTCCAACCCTGTTCTAACTTGCACCAAAACTCACATCTCTGTGTTCACTGACAAACATTGCTCCTGGTTAATGCCTTGATTTTTCAAATCCTCATTCTTGATTTCAAATCTGTCAATGAATTAGCCCCTCCCTATCTCTTGATCTCCTCCAGCCTTACAGAGATCTCCTGAGATCTTTGTGCTCTTCCCACTCTGGCTTCTTAAACAATTTTAATCATTTTACCACTGGAAACCATGACCAAAGCAGCAGAATACTCTTGCTAAATCTTTCCGCCTCTCTACCTCTCTTTCCTTCTTTAAAACAATTTTAGAACCCACCTCTGACCAAGATTTTGGTCATCTAGCCTAATACCTCTGTATGTTGCTTGATGCCAAATTTTTGTCTTGTAAGGTTTTAAAGCATCTTGGGATGTTCTATTACATTAAAGGCGCTATATAAATGCAATCTTCTTTCTGAAGGGAAACATCCAGCTACTGACCTGTTGGTAGGGTTAGTGTAGGAATATTGAGCAACTTCCATTCTTACATACAGGCTTTGAATGAATCACAAATGTGTGCGCTAATTAACTCTGTGCTCTATTCCAGGAACATATATTCAGAAATATAACACTATTAATACATTATGGGGCTTGTTACGGACAGGAGAGAAATCAGTTCAAACAACACTGATTTTTCCTCTTACCATCTGTCCGTAAACAGCATGTGTTTTTAATTGCTTTTTTTTTAAGAATAGGCAGCGGTGTATTTCCCAACCCCTCAATTTTTGTGTGATCTATTTTCTACTAGTAACCCAACAGCAAATTCGAGTTAGGATTAATTCAGAAGGTTAGTTTATTGCACACATTCAAAAAAAACATGAAAAGGAATGTCCACAATTTCCCACTCTGCATTCATACAGTAAAGGGAGGGATAGAGAAAGGGAGGTTATAAAGTACAAGGACCACAGAGAAAACTAATATTGGTTCATGTGAGTTCCAGAGTTCAGAATCAAAGTCCAATGAGGAATTCTTTCACAGAGGTCAGCTAGCTGAGGACCGGTGGTGTAATATTTGCAAGATGAAGTAGGCACGCAGAGATTGAATCAGTATTGTCGGTGATAGTACAAAATCTTCCCAGCAGAGTCAGATTAGATGGGGGCCAGTTGTCCAACCTGGTCAGAGCTTGCTTCTGTGAGGCTTGCTGGTCGGATGTTAAACAGCAGATTGGGGAATGCAGCTCAAGAGCGTAATAGTAACCTGTTCAGCAAGCCAGAGTCTTAGGTTATATGACCTTACTTCTCCACAATGACTTCAATAAAGGATGTTTATCCAGTGTCTGGCAATTGGCTTTGTGTCCCAGACTAATGACATCTCAGCCATTATGGGTTGAAAGGGGTTCTACTTGTTGAGTGTCTGGTGTTTGGGAAGTCATTGTCTCCATAGACTCACCAACTCCGCTATCAAGCTTGGCTTATCAAATGTAAATAGGTTTTGTGTACTTTCTTTGAAGTTGGTCTGTGCAGTTCCAGATGGTCTTTTAGAAGCTCCACAGACATAACGAGGTGTGACATTTCCGAAACTGAGAAATGAATTATTTTGTTCTGGTGACTCACAGAGAGAGGGTCAGCCATCTTAATTGTCTTCGTTCAGCAGAAAAGTCCAATTTAAAAATAAGAAATAGCACTAAGGATAAAGTTTTTTTTAAGAATATACATTGTTGGATTCTGTTCCGTAAAAGATTATTTGCTATCAGTAAATATGCTATTAAAGCACCTAATAGAAAAAGAAACCACACTAAGATCTCTGGTAAAGAAACTAACCCTTGAAGACCATTAAATCTACACCAGTACATTCTCATGGAGGAATGGGTTTGAAATCCCTCCCTCTTTCATCTTAACCTGTTTGAAATAGCACCCATTAAGATAGTGGGGATGAATATATATGCTGGCATCTCAACATAGTTTCAGAGATTAATCTTTTGTTATCTGTACTGTTATTTGGAAAGCAGTACAAGCTTTGAGTTGAAGGTGAAAGTTACATGTTTATTTATAAGGAGGTGGTAACTATGTTGACAGTGTTAGGAAAATACCAAAATCTGAGGGCTGCATTATTGAGGTAGTCATAATGTTCCATTTGTACATACATGCAGCAAAAATCTAAGCTTAACAGACAAACGCAAGAGAAATCAATGAATCAAAACTTTTCAGAAGTTTCAGAAGAATTGTTGGATGACTCTTAATTACCTTTTAACTGACAGTTAAAAAATTGAGAAATCACTTCTAAGATTAGTTTTGTTGAATTCACCATTTTGAATTGGCACTTTACCACACACTGTATAGTGTTTAAGAATCCATAATTACTGTGTTTACCACATAAAGAACTTAAACTCAATTATTTTTATATAAATGTAATATATATATATATCATATGTACTGTATACAATATTTACTGCTTGAGATTAAGTTCCCCTTACCTATTCGTTATACTATTGTACAAACATTAACAATTATAAATCAACAATTGATCAGGAAGACATAGCCTTGGTGTCACCTGAATGACGTATAATGTATGATAATGATTGCAAACTTGTTAGATTTGCCAAAATTATAGTTTACGCTGAGGTATCATGGGTGACTTTACAGCATAATCCTGAGCTCCCAGCTGTAGAGGTCGTGATCAATGGGAGGTTGTGGTGAATAAGACTAAGCTGTAACACCAATTCTCCAATCCCCAGTCGCCAAGGGCATAGCTCGAGTGTGGGAGCGTAAAATCATGGAAGTAACCTCAATATCCTGTTAAGGAGAGTGAGCTTCAACAGGTCCTCTGTCTGTTCTTAATATTTTCATATATTCTTTTATAATACGCACAATAAAAACATTAGTAGCTTAGGAACGACTATGATCAATCAATCTATCAATTTTTAACAAGAAGATTAACCTATTTAAAATGAGTGGGTTAATGTCTATAGGAAAAAGTTAGAAGAAGCACTTTGGAACAAGCACTGGAAACCTGACTCTCAGTAATTTCCAGGCTCCAGTCTGGAACTAGTGCAAATCATAAGTATAAATGTCAAATCTACTGACTAAGGACCCTTTCGTACTCCAGGGGTTGCATGGCCTTTTTAAAAATGTCATCCAATTATTGTAAGGATTCAACCAGCTTGAGAAGTTTCTAGCCTGACTGGTTTTCTACTTTTCCTTAATCACTTACCCCCTTGTGTTGAAATAATTAGTGATTTCCAAACTCTTTCTAGTATTTCTTCCCCTTCTGCTCATCTTGCAACATTTGGATCCCTTACATGACTCCGAGGAAATATTTTCAAATCACTCTCTTATATGTTATGGAACTTGCTTTAATTAGTTTCATAAAAAAAAGTTACTTGTCAATTAGTTTCGTTAAAAAAAAAGATTTTAAATCAGTTTAGTTGTACTGATTTTAATTACCTTGTTAGCTTATGTGATTTGTGCCGCTAACTAGTAACAGTTTAATTAGCTTTCCATCTTTTCTTGGTTAAAAGCAAATTCTTACATAAATTCCTGGATTCAGCATAAGGAAAGTAAGTCACAAGGAAGTCAGAGCATAGACATTTTTCTCCCCAAGAACCAAGGTTAGGCAGCCAGCTTCAAGAGTCAGTTTAGTCAATCAGATAGGCAGAATATTGTTCCATTGGGTAAATTAATTGGGAATTTATTTCTGTAAGACTAGAGAAGGAGTGCTTTAGTGTGAATAAGAGAGGATGAATAGTTCTCCCTATATTGAGGAGATAGAGAAACTATACCAGAGAACTCAGACAACACTTCTGAATGAATACATCGGGCATTCATTAGTCCATTTTCTTTCAGTTACACCCTTCTGTAACCCTCACATCAGCTACTGTGAATCTAGAACTGAAAGGGTGAGAGTCTGGTACCATCGCTGTGTCACAAGTTTGAAAAACAAAATCGTGGGTGGGGGAATACCCACAACCCTCCATCGCACTAACTTCTGACTAAAAATAGATCAAACCCATTGCCAGTAGGTCTGAGTGTCAGCGCTAGCAGGAAGTTAAGTGTGAGTCTGTAGACGTAGCAAGCAAATATTTTGCTGTGCTGTTTCAGCTTGCCTGTCTACAGTAAATGCTGTTTATACCTGCAGTAGTTAATGACCTCACATTTCAGGTATGTCAGAACACCCTCGCTGAATGTTTTATGATAGGAAATGGGGTTTGTTGAATTTCTGTTAAAGACTTTAACACAGCTTTTTTTTTCCTCTTTCCATCTTTTATTGTTGCAGCGAGCAGGGGATTCTATTGTTGGGGAGACAGAAAGGTAAATCTTTTCTGATATGTTTTTTGAAATATGGTTGACTGTTGAAAGTGTAAAAGAATCATCTTGATGTGGTCAGTGAGTGTATGTTACTGTAGCGATACTAAGTCGAGTAAAACCTAACCATTTAATGTTTACATTTGAAGACTTATTTGAGGTAGGAGTTACACTGAACTCCAGGCAAGCTCAAACTAGGCCCCAGGCAAGCTGCCCACACCTCAGAGCGAGTGTGCTAATTGGTCTTCTGAATTCTACTGCCTTTGGGCACCTAAGGCCAGTTCCCATTGAAATGAAACTGATGAGATAACTACCCTAGCTGGGCAGTCCAAAGTTAACACATTTAAAAAGCTAGCGTCTTCACTAGAAGCCAGGCCAGCAGTCAGGCTGTAAATTCCGAGAGCTGGGGAGATGGGGAAGGTTGATTATGAACTTTGCACATGCTTGCAATGCAGTGACACCCATCCCCTTGCTGAACATAGAGCACAGAGAAATAACAGGTGAGAGCAGGAACAGTCTCAACCGATAACTCCCATTGTTAAATAACCGGTGATACTGTCCACCATGTCAAGAGTGGGACACACGGATGAGGTGCCACCAATAGGCCAGGAAGTTTGCAGCCTATTCACTCTCAGAAGGTGGCATGGCAATGTATATATGTTAATGAGGCTGACAGACTCTGATTTAACTGGACAGCCAGGTTTCCAACCCTCAAGAAACCCGGGAGCTGAAAAGAGATGAGGCCAACTTTGGGGAGAAGCTAATTGCCTTTACAGCACTGTTTGTGGGCCAGGAGGAGCAGGAATTCAAACTCCTGGTTTTCCTGGCTTCCCAATCACATCCCCCACCCCCCCAATAAAAAATCCCCATGAATCAAATTCCATCACCCATGCCACCCAACCCCTCTCCCCCTACCCACCCTCTGCCATGTCAGGTTTGCAATTGGACCTAGCTGTTTCTGAGTCCTCCCCAACTGATGATTTCCCATGGGGACTCCGTCAAACACAAAAGATGCAGGCTATGGAGTTAAAACTGGCACGATGGGTCATATCGTCTCTTACAATTCAGTGACAGCAATGCCAGGCAGTTGCAGGGGGAATCCTAAACTGAATCTGGATGGCACCCAATCAAGATTGGTGTGGTGGACCCTTGTTCAGTGTGAATATAAAATTTTTCAAGTTATCAATGAGGATTACCATGGATATAATTTAGATAAAATGACTATAAAAATCAAAAAAACAAATTTGAAAGAAAATGCAAATTTCAGATCAAGTCTTCAAATTAATTTAACCATTTTAAGCAGATTTGTTTAATCTCTCATCTGCAGTGAAATATCCATTCGGGAATCGTTGCATATATGCAAAAATCTCATAATCCCATGTAATAAAAACTTGATTTATTCAGTCACATTGGATCAATAAGCCTAATTATTAACAGACAAATTGGTGGAATGTGATCCCAAAACACAGGTAAAAATCTCAAACAAAAAAATGGGATTTGACTGAGATACTCATTGTTGTGTGACTGTTTGCACTGCAGTGCAAGATGTAGAAAACCATGGCTTCCAGGTCAGATTCACCACACAGCTGAATTCTGCACTTCAGTGATGTGACTATGGAGAGTCTCATTATATCCCCAAAAAATAAATCAAGCTGGAAATTGCTTACATTAGGACAGAGTTACTGCCACCATTGACCACACTTTTTTCTTGTTAATCAATAGGTAGGTTTATGAAATTACAGTTTCAGGCAGAATTTACACTAATTACTGAGCCTTTCTTCCCTTACACTGACTCCCAATGTGAGCCTGAGGGCATAACAGAGTGACACTGATGAGAGAATTGCCTGTCCAATGGGCATGCACGGTGCAGACACTCATCTACTCAGAGTGGATATCAGCAAACTGCGAGTACACCACCACTAAGGCTTGGCCTAAATAGCCAAGTGGTTATGGTACTGGGTTTGTAACCCAAAGATCAAGAGTTCAAATCTCACAATGGCAAACTATGAAACAACGTAACTTCATCAGAAACAGATGGAAACGGGTTTGTACTCGAAAGAGTTACACCACCACTAAGCTTGGCCTAAATAGCCAAGTGGTTATGGTACTGGGATTGTAATCCCAAGATCAAGAGTTCAAATCTCACAATGGCAAACAATGTAACTTCATCTGAAACAGATGGAAACGGGTTTGTACTCGAAAGAGTTACACCACCACTAAGCTTGGCCTAAATAGCCAAGTGGTTATGGTACTGGGTTTGTAACCCCAAGATCAAGAGTTCAAATCTCACAATGGCAAACAATGTAACTTCATCTGAAACAGATGGAAACGGGTTTGTACTCGAAAGAGTTACACCACCACTAAGCTTGGCCTAAATAGCCAAGTGGTTATGGTACTGGGTTTGTAACCCCAAGATCAAGAGTTCAAATCTCACAATGGCAAACTATGAAACAATGTAACTTCATCTGAAAAGGAACAGATGGAAATGGGTTTGTACTCGAAAGAGTTACACCACCACTAAGCTTGGCCTAAATAGCCAAGTGGTTATGGTACTGGGTTTGTAACCCCAAGATCAAGAGTTCAAATCTCACAATGGGAAACAATGTGACTTCATCTGAAACAGATGGGAACGGGTTTGTACTCGAAAGAGTTACACCACCACTAAGGCTTGGCCTAAATAGCCAAGTGGTTATGGTACTGGGTTTGTAACCCAAAGATCAAGAGTTCAAATCTCACAATGGCAAACAATGTAACTTCATCTGAAACAGATGGAAACGGGTTTGTACTCGAAAGAGTTACACCACCACTAAGCTTGGCCTAAATAGCCAAGTGGTTATGGTACTGGGTTTGTAACCCCAAGATCAAGAGTTCAAATCTCACAATGGCAAACAATGTAACTTCATCTGAAACAGATGGAAACGGGTTTGTACTCGAAAGAGTTACACCACCACTAAGCTTGGCCTAAATAGCCAAGTGGTTATGGTACTGGGATTGTAATCCCAAGATCAAGAGTTCAAATCTCACAATGGCAAACAATGTAACTTCATCTGAAACAGATGGAAACGGGTTTGTACTCGAAAGAGTTACACCACCACTAAGCTTGGCCTAAATAGCCAAGTGGTTATGGTACTGGGTTTGTAACCCCAAGATCAAGAGTTCAAATCTCACAATGGCAAACAATGTAACTTCATCTGAAACAGATGGAAACGGGTTTGTACTCGAAAGAGTTACACCACCACTAAGCTTGGCCTAAATAGCCAAGTGGTTATGGTACTGGGTTTGTAACCCCAAGATCAAGAGTTCAAATCTCACAATGGCAAACTATGAAACAATGTAACTTCATCTGAAAAGGAACAGATGGAAATGGGTTTGTACTCGAAAGAGTTACACCACCACTAAGCTTGGCCTAAATAGCCAAGTGGTTATGGTACTGGGTTTGTAACCCCAAGATCAAGAGTTCAAATCTCACAATGGCTTTATCCCAATTTTGGCTTGGCCTAAGTAGCCAAGTGGTTATGGTACTGGGTTTGTAACCCCAAGATCAAGAGGTCAAATCTCACAATGGCAAACTATGAAACAATGTAACTTCATCTGAAAAGGAACAGATGGAAATGGGTTTGTACTCGAAAGAGTTACACCACCACTAAGCGCTTGGCCTAAATAGCCAAGTGGTTATGGTACTGGGTTTATAACCCTAAGATCAAAAGTTCAAATCTCACAATGGCAAACTATGAAACAATGTAACTTCATCTGAAACAGATGGAAATGGGTTTGTACTCGAAAGAGTTACACCACCACTAAGCTTGGCCTAAATAGCCAAGTGGTTATGGTACTGGGATTGTAATCCCAAGATCAAGAGTTCAAATCTCACAATGGCAAACAATGTAACTTCATCTGAAACAGATGGAAACGGGTTTGTACTCGAAAGAGTTACACCACCACTAAGCTTGGCCTAAATAGCCAAGTGGTTATGGTACTGGGTTTGTAACCCCAAGATCAAGAGTTCAAATCTCACAATGGCAAACAATGTAACTTCATCTGAAACAGATGGAAACGGGTTTGTACTCGAAAGAGTTACACCACCACTAAGCTTGGCCTAAATAGCCAAGTGGTTATGGTACTGGGATTGTAATCCCAAGATCAAGAGTTCAAATCTCACAATGGCAAACAATGTAACTTCATCTGAAACAGATGGAAACGGGTTTGTACTCGAAAGAGTTACACCACCACTAAGCTTGGCCTAAATAGCCAAGTGGTTATGGTACTGGGTTTGTAACCCCAAGATCAAGAGTTCAAATCTCACAATGGCAAACTATGAAACAATGTAACTTCATCTGAAAAGGAATAGATGGAAATGGGTTTGTACTCGAAAGAGTTACACCACCACTAAGCTTGGCCTAAATAGCCAAGTGGTTATGGTACTGGGTTTGTAACCCCAAGATCAAGAGTTCAAATCTCACAATGGCAAACTATGAAACAACATCTGAAACAGATGGAAACGGGTTTGTACTCGAAAGAGTTACATTAGAAATTATCGGCTTGGCCTAGATAGCCAAGTGGTTATGGTACAGGGTTTATAACCCCAAGATCAAGAGTTCAAATCTCACACTGGTAAACTATGAAACAATGTAACTTCATCTGAAACAGATGGAAACAGGTCTGTACTCAAAAGAGTTACACCACCACTAAGCTTGGCCTAAATAGCCAAGTGGTTATGGTACTGGGTTTGTAACCCCAAGATCAAGAGTTCAAATCTCACAATGGCAAACTATGAAACAATGTAAGTTCATCTGAAAAGGAACAGATGGAAATGGGTTTGTACTCGAAAGAGTTACACCACCACTAAGCTTGGCCTAAATAGCCAAGTGGTTATAGTACAAAAGGCTTGGCCTAAATAGCCAAGTGGTTATGGTACTGGGTTTGTAACCCCAAAATCAAGAGTTCAAATCTCATAATGGCAAACTATTGAACAATGTAACTTCATCTGAATAGGTAACAGATGGAAACATGTTTGTACTTGAAAGAGTTACAGAGCTGCTTTTTGCTTGGCCTAAATAGCCAAGTGGTTATAGTACTGGGTTTGTAACCTCAAGATTGAGAGTTCAAATCTCACAATGGCAAACTATGAAACAATGTAACTTCATCTGAAACAGATGGAAACGGGTTTGTACTCGAAAGAGTTACACCACCACTAAGCTTGGCCTAAATAGCCAAGTGGTTATGGTACTGGGTTTGTAACCCCAAGATCAAGAGTTCAAATCTCACAATGGCAAACTATGAAACAATGTAACTTCATCTGAAAAGGAACAGATGGAAATGGGTTTGTACTCGAAAGAGTTACACCACCACTAAGCTTGGCCTAAATAGCCAAGTGGTTATGGTACTGGGTTTGTAACCCCAAGATCAAGAGTTCAAATCTCACAATGGCAAACTATGAAACAACATCTGAAACAGATGGAAACGGGTTTGTACTCGAAAGAGTTACATTAGAAATTATCGGCTTGGCCTAGATAGCCAAGTGGTTATGGTACAGGGTTTATAACCCCAAGATCAAGAGTTCAAATCTCACACTGGTAAACTATGAAACAATGTAACTTCATCTGAAACAGATGGAAACAGGTCTGTACTCAAAAGAGTTACACCACCACTAAGCTTGGCCTAAATAGCCAAGTGGTTATAGTACTGGGTTTGTAACCCCAAGATCAAGAGTTCAAATCTCACAATGGCAAAACTATGAAATGGAAGAGACATTGAACAAATATTTGGAGCTTGGCCTAAATAGCCAAGTGGTTATGGTACTGGGTTTGTAACCCCAAGATCAAGAGTTCAAATCTCACAATGGCTTTATCCCAATTTTGGCTTGGCCTAAGTAGCCAAGTGGTTATGGTACTGGGTTTGTAACCCCAAGATCAAGGGTTCAAATCTCACAATGGCAAACTATAAAAAAAAACAATTTTTAAAAAAAAAGGCTTGGCCTAAATAGCCAAGTGGTTATGGTACTGGGTTTGTAACCCCAAGATCAAGAGTTCAAATCTCACAATGGCAAACTATGAAACAATTTTGTATAGGGCGCGTGGCCTAATGGATAAGGCGTCTGACTTCGATGTTTCTGCTGGTAATATCAGACGATTACAGGTTCGAGGCCTGTCGCGTTCTCTTTACACAAAAATCAGGTGGAGGTTCCTAAAAACCGCCGTCTCACTCGCCAGTTGAAGGCTAATTTTGCTTGGCCTAAATAGCCAAGTGGTTATGGTACTGGGTTTGTAACCCCAAGATCAAGAGTTCAAATCTCACAATGGGAAACAATGTGACTTCATCTGAAACAGATGGGAACGGGTTTGTACTCGAAAGAGTTACACCACCACTAAGCTTGGCCTAAATAGCCAAGTGGTTATGGTACTGGGATTGTAATCCCAAGATCAAGAGTTCAAATCTCACAATGGCAAACAATGTAACTTCATCTGAAACAGATGGAAACGGGTTTGTACTCGAAAGAGTTACACCACCACTAAGCTTGGCCTAAATAGCCAAGTGGTTATGGTACTGGGTTTGTAACCCCAAGATCAAGAGTTCAAATCTCACAATGGCAAACAATGTAACTTCATCTGAAACAGATGGAAACGGGTTTGTACTCGAAAGAGTTACACCACCACTAAGCTTGGCCTAAATAGCCAAGTGGTTATGGTACTGGGTTTGTAACCCCAAGATCAAGAGTTCAAATCTCACAATGGCAAACTATGAAACAATGTAACTTCATCTGAAAAGGAACAGATGGAAATGGGTTTGTACTCGAAAGAGTTACACCACCACTAAGCTTGGCCTAAATAGCCAAGTGGTTATGGTACTGGGTTTGTAACCCCAAGATCAAGAGTTCAAATCTCACAATGGCTTTATCCCAATTTTGGCTTGGCCTAAGTAGCCAAGTGGTTATGGTACTGGGTTTGTAACCCCAAGATCAAGAGGTCAAATCTCACAATGGCAAACTATGAAACAATGTAACTTCATCTGAAAAGGAACAGATGGAAATGGGTTTGTACTCGAAAGAGTTACACCACCACTAAGCGCTTGGCCTAAATAGCCAAGTGGTTATGGTACTGGGTTTATAACCCTAAGATCAAAAGTTCAAATCTCACAATGGCAAACTATGAAACAATGTAACTTCATCTGAAACAGATGGAAATGGGTTTGTACTCGAAAGAGTTACACCACCACTAAGCTTGGCCTAAATAGCCAAGTGGTTATGGTACTGGGATTGTAATCCCAAGATCAAGAGTTCAAATCTCACAATGGCAAACAATGTAACTTCATCTGAAACAGATGGAAACGGGTTTGTACTCGAAAGAGTTACACCACCACTAAGCTTGGCCTAAATAGCCAAGTGGTTATGGTACTGGGTTTGTAACCCCAAGATCAAGAGTTCAAATCTCACAATGGCAAACAATGTAACTTCATCTGAAACAGATGGAAACGGGTTTGTACTCGAAAGAGTTACACCACCACTAAGCTTGGCCTAAATAGCCAAGTGGTTATGGTACTGGGTTTGTAACCCCAAGATCAAGAGTTCAAATCTCACAATGGCAAACAATGTAACTTCATCTGAAACAGATGGAAACGGGTTTGTACTCGAAAGAGTTACACCACCACTAAGCTTGGCCTAAATAGCCAAGTGGTTATGGTACTGGGTTTGTAACCCCAAGATCAAGAGTTCAAATCTCACAATGGCAAACTATGAAACAATGTAACTTCATCTGAAAAGGAACAGATGGAAATGGGTTTGTACTCGAAAGAGTTACACCACCACTAAGCTTGGCCTAAATAGCCAAGTGGTTATGGTACTGGGTTTGTAACCCCAAGATCAAGAGTTCAAATCTCACAATGGCAAACTATGAAACAACATCTGAAACAGATGGAAACGGGTTTGTACTCGAAAGAGTTACATTAGAAATTATCGGCTTGGCCTAGATAGCCAAGTGGTTATGGTACAGGGTTTATAACCCCAAGATCAAGAGTTCAAATCTCACACTGGTAAACTATGAAACAATGTAACTTCATCTGAAACAGATGGAAACAGGTCTGTACTCAAAAGAGTTACACCACCACTAAGCTCGGCCTAAATAGCCAAGTGGTTATGGTACTGGGTTTGTAAACCCAAGATCAAGAGTTCAAATCTCACAATGGCAAACTATGAAACAATGTAAGTTCATCTGAAAAGGAACAGATGGAAATGGGTTTGTACTCGAAAGAGTTACACCACCACTAAGCTTGGCCTAAATAGCCAAGTGGTTATAGTACAAAAGGCTTGGCCTAAATAGCCAAGTGGTTATGGTACTGGGTTTGTAACCCCAAAATCAAGAGTTCAAATCTCATAATGGCAAACTATTGAACAATGTAACTTCATCTGAATAGGTAACAGATGGAAACATGTTTGTACTTGAAAGAGTTACAGAGCTGCTTTTTGCTTGGCCTAAATAGCCAAGTGGTTATAGTACTGGGTTTGTAACCTCAAGATTGAGAGTTCAAATCTCACAATGGCAAACTATGAAACAATGTAACTTCATCTGAAACAGATGGAAACGGGTTTGTACTCGAAAGAGTTACACCACCACTAAGCTTGGCCTAAATAGCCAAGTGGTTATGGTACTGGGTTTGTAACCCCAAGATCAAGAGTTCAAATCTCACAATGGCAAACTATGAAACAATGTAACTTCATCTGAAAAGGAACAGATGGAAATGGGTTTGTACTCGAAAGAGTTACACCACCACTAAGCTTGGCCTAAATAGCCAAGTGGTTATGGTACTGGGTTTGTAACCCCAAGATCAAGAGTTCAAATCTCACAATGGCAAACTATGAAACAACATCTGAAACAGATGGAAACGGGTTTGTACTCGAAAGAGTTACATTAGAAATTATCGGCTTGGCCTAGATAGCCAAGTGGTTATGGTACAGGGTTTATAACCCCAAGATCAAGAGTTCAAATCTCACACTGGTAAACTATGAAACAATGTAACTTCATCTGAAACAGATGGAAACAGGTCTGTACTCAAAAGAGTTACACCACCACTAAGCTTGGCCTAAATAGCCAAGTGGTTATGGTACTGGGTTTGTAACCCCAAGATCAAGAGTTCAAATCTCACAATGGCTTTATCCCAATTTTGGCTTGGCCTAAGTAGCCAAGTGGTTATGGTACTGGGTTTGTAACCCCAAGATCAAGAGTTCAAATCTCACAATGGCTTTATCCCAATTTTGGCTTGGCCTAAGTAGCCAAGTGGTTATGGTACTGGGTTTGTAACCCCAAGATCAAGAGTTCAAATCTCACAATGGCAAACTATGAAACAATGTAACTTCATCTGAAAAGGAACAGATGGAAATGGGTTTGTACTCGAAAGAGTTACACCACCACTAAGCTTGGCCTAAATAGCCAAGTGGTTATGGTACTGGGTTTGTAACCCCAAGATCAAGAGTTCAAATCTCACAATGGCAAACTATGAAAAAATGTAACTTCATCTGAAACAGATGGAAATGGGTTTATACTCGAAAGAGTTACACCACCCCTAAGCTTGGCCTAAATAGCCAAGTGGTTATGGTACTGGGTTTGTAACCCCAAGATCAAGAGTTCAAATCTCATAATGGCAAACTATGAAAAAATGTAACTTCATCTGAAACAGATGGAAATGGGTTTATACTCGAAAGAGTTACACCACCCCTAAGCTTGGCCTAAATAGCCAAGTGGTTATGGTACTGGGTTTGTAACCCCAAGATCAAGAGTTCAAATCTCACAATGGCTTTATCCCAATTTTGGCTTGGCCTAAGTAGCCAAGTGGTTATGGTACTGGGTTTGTAACCCCAAGATCAAGAGTTCAAATCTCATAATGGCAAACTATGAAAAAATGTAACTTCATCTGAAACAGATGGAAACGGGTTTGTACTCAAAAGAGTTACACCACCACTAAGCTTGGCCTAAATAGCCAAGTGGTTATGGTACTGGGTTTGTAACCCCAAGATCAAGAGTTCAAATCTCACAATAGCAAACTATAAAACAATGTAACTTCATCTGAAACAGATGGAAATGGGTTTGTACTCGAAAGAGTTACACCACCACTAAGCTTGGCCTAAATAGCCAAGTGGTTATGGTACTGGGTTTGTAAACCCAAGATCAAGAGTTCAAATCTCACAATGGCTTTTTCCCAATTTTGGCTTGGCCTAAGTAGCCAAGTGGTTATGGTACTGGGTTTGTAACCCCAAGATCAAGAGTTCAAATCTCATAATGGCAAACTATGAAAAAATGTAACTTCATCTGAAACAGATGGAAACGGGTTTGTACTCAAAAGAGTTACACCACCACTAAGCTTGGCCTAAATAGCCAAGTGGTTATGGTACTGGGTTTGTAACCCCAAGATCAAGAGTTCAAATCTCACAATGGCAAACTATGAAACAATGTAACTTCATCTGAAACAGATGGAAATGGGTTTATACTCGAAAGAGTTACACCACCCCTAAGCTTGGCCTAAATAGCCAAGTGGTTATGGTACTGGGTTTGTAACCCCAAGATCAAGAGTTCAAATCTCACAATGGCTTTATCCCAATTTTGGCTTGGCCTAAGTAGCCAAGTGGTTATGGTACTGGGTTTGTAACCCCAAGATCAAGAGTTCAAATCTCATAATGGCAAACTATGAAAAAATGTAACTTCATCTGAAAAGGAACAGATGGAAACATGTTTGTACTCAAAAGAGTTACACCACCACTAAGCTTGGCCTAAATAGCCAAGTGGTTATGGTACTGGGTTTGTAACCCCAAGATCAAGAGTTCAAATCTCACAATGGCTTTTTCCCAATTTTGGCTTGGCCTAAGTAGCCAAGTGGTTATGGTACTGGGTTTGTAACCCCAAGATCAAGAGTTCAAATCTCATAATGGCAAACTATGAAAAAATGTAACTTCATCTGAAACAGATGGAAACGGGTTTGTACTCAAAAGAGTTACACCACCACTAAGCTTGGCCTAAATAGCCAAGTGGTTATGGTACTGGGTTTGTAACCCCAAGATCAAGAGTTCAAATCTCACAATGGCAAACTATGAAACAATGTAACTTCATCTGAAAAGGAACAGATGGAAATGGGTTTGTACTCGAAAGAGTTACACCACCACTAAGCTTGGCCTAAATAGCCAAGTGGTTATGGTACTGGGTTTGTAACCCCAAGATCAAGAGTTCAAATCTCACAATGGCAAACTATGAAACAACATCTGAAACAGATGGAAACGGGTTTGTACTCGAAAGAGTTACATTAGAAATTATCGGCTTGGCCTAGATAGCCAAGTGGTTATGGTACAGGGTTTATAACCCCAAGATCAAGAGTTCAAATCTCACACTGGTAAACTATGAAACAATGTAACTTCATCTGAAACAGATGGAAACAGGTCTGTACTCAAAAGAGTTACACCACCACTAAGCTTGGCCTAAATAGCCAAGTGGTTATGGTACTGGGTTTGTAACCCCAAGATCAAGAGTTCAAATCTCACAATGGCAAACTATGAAACAATGTAAGTTCATCTGAAAAGGAACAGATGGAAATGGGTTTGTACTCGAAAGAGTTACACCACCACTAAGCTTGGCCTAAATAGCCAAGTGGTTATAGTACTGGGTTTGTAACCCCAAGATCAAGAGTTCAAATCTCACGATGGCAAAACTATGAAATGGAAGAGACATTGAACAAATATTTGGAGCTTGGCCTAAATAGCTAAGTGGTTATGGTACTGGGTTTGTAACCCCAAGATCAAGAGTTCAAATCTCACAATGGCTTTATCCCAATTTTGGCTTGGCCTAAGTAGCCAAGTGGTTATGGTACTGGGTTTGTAACCCCAAGATCAAGAGGTCAAATCTCACAATGGCAAACTATGAAACAATGTAACTTCATCTGAAAAGGAACAGATGGAAATGGGTTTGTACTCGAAAGAGTTACACCACCACTAAGCTTGGCCTAAATAGCCAAGTGGTTATGGTACTGGGTTTGTAACCCCAAGATCAAGAGTTCAAATCTCACAATGGCAAACTATGAAACAATGTAACTTCATCTGAAACAGATGGAAATGGGTTTATACTCGAAAGAGTTACACCACCCCTAAGCTTGGCCTAAATAGCCAAGTGGTTATGGTACTGGGTTTGTAACCCCAAGATCAAGAGTTCAAATCTCATAATGGCAAACTATGAAAAAATGTAACTTCATCTGAAACAGATGGAAATGGGTTTATACTCGAAAGAGTTACACCACCCCTAAGCTTGGCCTAAATAGCCAAGTGGTTATGGTACTGGGTTTGTAACCCCAAGATCAAGAGTTCAAATCTCACAATGGCTTTATCCCAATTTTGGCTTGGCCTAAGTAGCCAAGTGGTTATGGTACTGGGTTTGTAACCCCAAGATCAAGAGTTCAAATCTCATAATGGCAAACTATGAAAAAATGTAACTTCATCTGAAACAGATGGAAACGGGTTTGTACTCAAAAGAGTTACACCACCACTAAGCTTGGCCTAAATAGCCAAGTGGTTATGGTACTGGGTTTGTAACCCCAAGATCAAGAGTTCAAATCTCACAATAGCAAACTATAAAACAATGTAACTTCATCTGAAACAGATGGAAATGGGTTTGTACTCGAAAGAGTTACACCACCACTAAGCTTGGCCTAAATAGCCAAGTGGTTATGGTACTGGGTTTGTAAACCCAAGATCAAGAGTTCAAATCTCACAATGGCTTTTTCCCAATTTTGGCTTGGCCTAAGTAGCCAAGTGGTTATGGTACTGGGTTTGTAACCCCAAGATCAAGAGTTCAAATCTCATAATGGCAAACTATGAAAAAATGTAACTTCATCTGAAACAGATGGAAACGGGTTTGTACTCAAAAGAGTTACACCACCACTAAGCTTGGCCTAAATAGCCAAGTGGTTATGGTACTGGGTTTGTAACCCCAAGATCAAGAGTTCAAATCTCACAATGGCAAACTATGAAACAATGTAACTTCATCTGAAACAGATGGAAATGGGTTTATACTCGAAAGAGTTACACCACCCCTAAGCTTGGCCTAAATAGCCAAGTGGTTATGGTACTGGGTTTGTAACCCCAAGATCAAGAGTTCAAATCTCACAATGGCTTTATCCCAATTTTGGCTTGGCCTAAGTAGCCAAGTGGTTATGGTACTGGGTTTGTAACCCCAAGATCAAGAGTTCAAATCTCATAATGGCAAACTATGAAAAAATGTAACTTCATCTGAAACAGATGGAAACGGGTTTGTACTCAAAAGAGTTACACCACCACTAAGCTTGGCCTAAATAGCCAAGTGGTTATGGTACTGGGTTTGTAACCCCAAGATCAAGAGTTCAAATCTCACAATGGCAAACTATGAAACAATGTAACTTCATCTGAAACAGATGGAAATGGGTTTATACTCGAAAGAGTTACACCACCCCTAAGCTTGGCCTAAATAGCCAAGTGGTTATGGTACTGGGTTTGTAACCCCAAGATCAAGAGTTCAAATCTCACAATGGCTTTATCCCAATTTTGGCTTGGCCTAAGTAGCCAAGTGGTTATGGTACTGGGTTTGTAACCCCAAGATCAAGAGTTCAAATCTCATAATGGCAAACTATGAAAAAATGTAACTTCATCTGAAACAGATGGAAACGGGTTTGTACTCAAAAGAGTTACACCACCACTAAGCTTGGCCTAAATAGCCAAGTGGTTATGGTACTGGGTTTGTAACCCCAAGATCAAGAGTTCAAATCTCACAATGGCAAACTATGAAACAATGTAACTTCATCTGAAACAGATGGAAATGGGTTTATACTCGAAAGAGTTACACCACCCCTAAGCTTGGCCTAAATAGCCAAGTGGTTATGGTACTGGGTTTGTAACCCCAAGATCAAGAGTTCAAATCTCACAATGGCTTTATCCCAATTTTGGCTTGGCCTAAATAGCCAAGTGGTTATGGTACTGGGTTTGTAACCCCAAGATCAAGAGTTCAAATCTCACAATGGCAAACTATGAAACAATGTAACTTCATCTGAAACAGATGGAAATGGGTTTATACTCGAAAGAGTTACACCACCCCTAAGCTTGGCCTAAATAGCCAAGTGGTTATGGTACTGGGCTTGTAACCCCAAGATCAAGAGTTCAAATCTCACAATGGCAAACTATGAAACAATGTAACTTCATCTGAAACAGATGGAAATGGGTTTGTACTCGAAAGAGTTACACCACCACTAAGCTTGGCCTAAATAGCTAAGTGGTTATGGTACTGGGTTTGTAACCCCAAGATCAAGAGTTCAAATCTCACAATGGCAAACCATGAAACAATCTAACTTCATCTGAAACAGATGGAAATGGGTTTGTACTTGAAAGAGTTACACCACCACTATTTTCCTTTTAATACAGATGGACTATCAGGGCCAGAGCTCTGTGATTTTCTAATGTGTGCACTTGATGGGCAAAATCTGACGCTGGCCTTATCCTTCCCAAATGGAACCCTTATATTCCTGTACATTCTCCTTGTGCTTTAACACATCAGACATGGGGTAGAATCTTCCCAGCCCTGCGGAAGCAGGTTAGGAGGTGGGACTGGAGCAAACTTGGCAATTAGCACATCAGGTCAGTTGCCCAAAGTGTTTTCACCTTTGAGAATCTTGCCTGAGGTGGGGTCAACGTGACAGCGACCACTCACTCAGCAGTGGTGGATAGTCTGTTAGGCCCATTAAGGGGCCAGTTGAAGGCATGGTTATGACACCTCTGGGACCTTGCCAACTGCGGACAGTCTCCTCAATGAGACTGGAACTCAGTAGGTAAATGGAGCTGGCCTCCCAGTGGCAGGCTGAGAGCCATTGGCACCTCCTCTTAATCATTCTAGCATGGAACTGCTGGGGTGAGGGGGCTACAAGCCCTTCAGAATAGTGGCATGACAGATATGGCCCTGATTGATTTTTAAGTTGCTAACATGCCGCAGAGAATGCCTCCATTTTGGGGAGCCCTCACATTCTCTTGCCTGTCTCAGCAGTGCCCATCTTTCGCAGTGGCCACTTAGAGCTTTGGGCCCTCTGAGTATCTCGCCTTGTGAACCTGCCTGTGGTCCTTAATTGAAGGCAAATGGGGAGGCAGCCTCTTAATTGGCCACCATTCATAAGATGGTGACACTGTGCAGCCAGCCAACAACATCAGGGTCAAGATTAGCATTTGTTCTCGGCTGCATAAAGTTTTCAAAGATGGTAAAATTCCATCCCTGATCTGAAATGTTTCAAAGTCAGGTGGAGTTACACTTAATTTAACTTTCAAACCACTTTTCCCACAAATTCAAAAGAAATCTCCATTTTTTATTATTCAGAGTCGCGGAAATATGTAATAATGTAAAGGAAACAGATTAAATCAGTGCCAGATGAAAACACATCACCAAGTCCAGCCTAGGGGGAAATTGGAAAAAGAGAAAGTTTATCATGTTGTGATGTCAAGCAGAGCATATTTGGCTCTGATTGGCAAACTCTACAGCAAATAATAAAAATAACCTGAAATAGTTCCAAAGCTCTGAACTTCACTGATTTTACATCTATATTTTACTGATCATCTTTCCTTTACAACCAGTCGAATCCTACGTGAAATTGGATATTGATTTGCTTTATGTGCTTTTGTAATGGGCTTGGGAAAGGTAAGATCTTATCAAACAACTGAGGCAAAATGGAGGGAGATCAAGACACTGCTTCAACCTCATGCATCAATTGGTACATTTTGTGCCACAGAGCATTGACCTATGAGTGAATTATATTTTTTGCATTATCACCCATTTCAGTATGTCTTCTCATATAAGGCCAGGCTTACATCATTTACGGGATTTTGTTCCCCACACATTTATTCTGAAACATCAAGTTGACTGATCCGCTGAGTGTCTCCAGAACCTTGTTTTTTTATATTTCAGATTTTAAACATCAGCATTTTTGTTTTTGCATTTCACCTTATATTTTTCTCTCCCTGCTCCATTATCAAGGGGCTGCTAAACTACATATATTAACCAGGATTTGCACTTTTGCTAAATTAACGAGAGAAATTTTAGACAACAACATTGAGTATTTTGCAGTGGTACATCACAGCATAATTTCTGGGACAATTTTTCTTCAACAGAAACACACTCCAAAATGACATGTAATAAATAAAGGATTTTTTAAGGTCTGTTACTCTGCATGTTACTCTGCAGACTGCTCCCAGGACTAAAACCTGAACTGCATTCATCCATTTTTGAAGGTGGCAGGGCAAGTTGATAAACACTGTTATAAAAGCAAATATGATCCTAGACTTTATAAATGGCTTAACAGAGTACAAAAGTATGGAAGATATGGTGAACCTTTACAAATCAAAGTTTAGACTTCAGCTGGAGTGGTCTGTCCAACTCTAAGCTCATGGATGGCCTCCCTGCCCCATCAACAATTGAGAGCCTGAAATGGGCAATTAATGCTCACATAAGGACCTCATTCCACCGCCATTGATACTCACTCAGCAGTGGCAGGAGACTTGCCATGTGGGAAGCCCATAAAGCAAACCCTTGTGGGGTTGCTTGCAGACTTCTGGGGGGTGGCAGAGAGGAGGGTCCCTCTATGCCAGGCATTCAGTGCCTGATCGAGGAACCCAACATCGAGAAAGAGGGGGTCTGCTGAGAGGGACTCCCCTGACCTTGCTGCCGACCCTTCTCCCCCCAACCCCAATAGCTTGCATCCCATGAACCCCATCCCACCACTGCTCACCACTGGGACCCACCACTGGGTCCCTCGGCGATCCTGAGCCTCAGGTCAGTGCATTACTGGCAGCAACTACCGCCTCCCTGGTGGTGCTGCCAAACACTGAAGAGTTGCCAGCCTCTGATTAGCTGACAGCTATCTGGGGTGGGATTTCCACCCCTGGGATCTTTGGTCCCAAGGTAGGCCCACTGCTGTCCAGTTAAGTGCCTGATTGACTCTTAATTTGGCAGACTTTCCCTAAAGAAGCAACGTGGAACTCTCGCTGGCTCTGCAGTTGGTAGGCAAGAACACCATCATTTACATTAAGTTCCATCCTATGTTTCATTGTTCAAAATGGTTTATATCAGTGATATCTCCACCTCATGACATATATTTGCTCTTTAAAGTAATGTGATATTTTAACAGAAACATTGTGATTTCTTGCCTCTCCCGAGGTTTCTTTCCTATTTTCATTTTCTGGTGAATAGTGAAGGATAATTATCTTTTATTAAATTAATCTCATGGATTGATAAAGGAGACTACCATATTACAAGGAATAGCAAATACCTGATAGTGATTGCAAAGCAGAAATCTCTTCTTGGGTTTCAGATGGTGGTTGCACTCACTGGAGCTTTGCAGCTGTGTATCATTTGAATTTGTTGATGAGGTTGCTGCCCTGTCAATGTCCGTTAATGTTAACTGTCATTTAAGAAAGGAATAGGTTAAATTATTAGTTTTGGCCTCCGTGCGCCAGAATTTTATACCAGCTACTTGGTATTTGTAGTGAAATTGTGAGAGGCTGTTACTTTGAAGGAAGTTAACTCGGTACATCAGTAATTCTGGCTTCATATTAACCGTGGGATTGGCATTAATTATAAATGATTACCAGAAAAAGCTGGAAACACTCAGCAGATCAGGCAGCATCTGTGCAAAAACAGAGTCATTTAGCCACTGCTTCAGGTCTTAAAATCATTGCTCAGGACTGGGTCAATCACATCCTATGAACTGAAAGGGCTCTTATTTAAAAACCATAGCAGTTCTTTGCAGACTAATAGTGACCTAAGGTGACCACTGAAACAGATTGGCAAATTCTTTGACTCTATCCTGTAGCATTCCTGCTTTTTTTTTCCACTATGGGCTAACAACATTTTTTTTAAAATGATTACTTTGGGTAGTTTAGCTACTTCAAAAACATGATTGAGCCACAACAATTCTTTGGGGGGTAATCATGTAGCATGGGCCGACGACATGAATCATTTTCATAAAATTAACTTGAAATAGTAACAATATATCAAAGTAATGAAAAAGTCATGTGCAATTCAGTTAACACTGTATCCCTTCAATTGAAAATACAATGGAATAGCTTTTTGCTCACCTGAAGATAATCCTCTACAAAGGCACTGTTATCTCTTTTTACGCAGGTATGCAAGTGCTGGCATTGACAGACAAGGTGGCACGGCAATGAGGAAGGTAAGGCTTTTGAAAGCTATTCTCTGCACATCATTTCTGACAGCATAAATCATTAGAATAACATCATATCTGTATATTGCAACTTCTATGCTCTCAGCAGTCTTTATTGCTTACAAATAACTGACTAATAAAGATACAGCAATATGCATTTTTCAGTATTCCATGTGTTCACTTTTGCTGCTTTTTGGGCAACACTTTGGAAAATTTCATTACACTGGAAGATTGCTAAGTATATTTGGTTGACAAAGTCACTAAATTATGTTGACCTTGTTCATAAATTAAGTATATCTTCAAATTTGATTTTCACTCTCCCCCCCCCCCCCCCCCCCCCCCCCCCCACCCCCGGTCATGATAATTGACACTTGTGGTATAGCTTCTATTTCTTCAACTGCATATTATGGGGTTGTGCATTGCTTGGTGCTTTTCAGCAATTGGATCTAAATATTGAGGAATTGTTGTGATTGCTGTGAAACTGCATCGAAGGGGCAAGCTTTGGACCAAGTTCTGAACTCAAGAGACTTGAGTTGACTCATTTGACTCATTTCAAAAGGGACCCATATTCAGCTGTTCCTTTATCTAAAGCTTGCGGAGAGTCGGGGTGGGAGGGGGGAGAAATTTGTGAAGCATTGGTGTGTATTCGATTGCCTTGGGGCAGGTAACTCTGTGGGCACTACCTGAGTGGCATACTATCAATGGTGAGCTTAGCATGGACTATGCAGGGAGTTGGCCTAAGTCTGCATAGCGACACTAGAGGTGATGCTAAGCAAATACATTTCTCCTACGATTGCTCCAGTGTGGGCATGTGCAGACAGGAATTGTGCACATACAACAGAGGCTTCTGATCATGGTCATTGAGGAAATGACATTTGCAATAAGGGTCTTTTTTTCAAAAAATTGGTGATCCACTCAGAAATTCTGATTCCTGATAAACTAGAAAGCTGACCTAAGTTATCTAGAGGCACTTGGGACTGAATTATATGGGGCACCTTAATCCTTGTGCCCCTCGACTAAAAGGTCAGGGAAGAGCTCGCTCAGCAGAAAAATAGCTGCCCTGAAGTTATTTAATGGCCAATTGCCAGCCAATCACGGGTGGGTATACCGGTCGCACCAGTGGGAGTGGTGGCCACTGCCAGTACCGCCCCTAGACGATGAAGAGGCGAGCTGCAATAGATCGGAACTTTGTAAGTGTTTGGGGTTCAGGAAGCGGGTTGGGGGCTGGTGTGTGAGAGTCCATGAGAAGAGGGCAACCTGGGTGGGGGTTACACTTTGGGAGGCTCTCTGATGGGCCCAGGGGCCCAGTTAAGGAGGGAAAGCCACCTGCCTGCTGCCAACATGCCAGGCTGGCTGCTTGAGTGTGGCCCTATCCTGCCACCAGTTGAATGCCAGTAGCGGGATGAGGCCCTTAAGTGGGAATTAATTGTCCATTTAAGGGCCTTGATTTGCCCACTGAGGGGCCCAACACCACCCTTGCCACATGTATAATTGTGGTAGGGGCAGGGGCAGGAGCAAGCAAGTAGGCAGATCATCCACTGGATTTAACATGCCCCTTTCACATTCAAACCCACTGGCCAGGGAGTGTTAATTCCGCCGATGGATCCATTTTTATAAGAGTGCAGGCGGGGATGTGTAGGGTAGATAGTCAGGAGGCTGTTGGCGACCAACTGAGGATACATTCTTAATACTCAATGGTGTAGAGGTAATGAAGCTAAGTCCTTGCTCTTCTTAGAAAGCTCCCATAATGGTCTTCAGGACCAGGATTGGATTTGTAGATTCCATTCAGTGAAATCAGTCTCTCATCCAATGGACATTCATCCCTAATAGCTACGTTCCAAAACAAGGTTGCTCCAATTCCAATCTCTGTTGATAGCTGAATGTCCTAAGCTTTTGCTAGCTCGTAGAATAATCCTTTAACAGAGCATCAGTAACAGGAAGAGCAAAGAGTGATAGGATTGATCTTTGATAAATCTGGTCCCTGGTTGGCACCTGGCCACTGTAGTAAAGCTGAAATTTGTATCTTACCGTCAAGAACCTAGACATGGTCCTCTAGTCAGGGTCTCGGAGATATCATCCCACTACAATTCTTGGACCACTTTATTTCTTGAGGCATGCACCAGCAATTTACAGAATGTGTTTCTGTGATGGTTCACTTCTCTTTCTGTAATGAAACGCCATTGACCTGAACATTAACTGTGGCCCAGATTTTCCTCCTTCATTGCTGATTGCTCCAAAAAATCCCTACTTACCTTGTCCATGGGCTGCAGCAAAAACTTCCTCTTCTTTCAGACAAGGCCGAGCCACAGGACAAACAGCAAGGGCTTCCAATGTTGGCGCATTTCTGTCAAAGCCATTCTCCATAGTCATATCATGAGCTGAAGATGCGCCCCCTTGAGGTCAGTCTTCAGGTCATTGATAGGTAATTTTTTTTCATGATTTTTAATGTTTTCAAACAGTTAGGATATTTTTAAAACTGATATAAACTTTTAAATACTTGTAAAACAATTTCTAAAAGTTTGCTGGGGTCTGTCTCTCAGCTCCACTCGACTCATCTCCACCTCAGCAACCCCACCACAGCCCTGACTCCTCTCCCCTCTTTGATACCACGCAGCTCCTCTCCACAATAACCCCCTCCACGCCACACCCGGCTCCTCTACCCCCAGCACCGTGGCACCCTCCACTCCCTAGGCTACCCCCCTCTCCACCCATCACCCTCCTCCACACCCCGCTACTCCTCTGGCCTCCCGCTCATCCTTCCTCTCCATTTGCTCCCCTAACTCTTCAGTCCAGCCAATGTTGGAAACAGCACTTGCTGGAATGGAAAGATTTTTCCTTTTCATCCAATGCCATTTGCAACATCGGTGGTACTGAAGAACCGAGGATGGGGAAGGAGAGTGAGGGGATTCGAAGCGGAGCTGAGGGACTCGGAAGAGTGTGAGGTGTGGAAGCCAGAGGAACTAGACATGAGCTGGAACAGAGGAGGGGGGGCAGGAATTGGAGGAGCAGGGTAGTCATTCATTTAGATCATGGTTGACCTGTTTCTTGATTCCACTTACCCATATCCCTTAATTTAATTCCTAACAAAAATCTAGCAATCTCAGTTTTGAAATTTTCAAATGACCTATAGCTTAAACAACTTTTTGGAGGGGTGGGAGTTCCAGGAAAGCCAGCCCAGATATGATGGGTCAAATGGCCTCCTTCTGTGCCATAACCATTCTGTGAAGATTTCTACTATACATTATATGAAGAATTACTTTCTGACATTACTCCTGAGAGGCCCAGCTCTACTATTAAATTTCTCCCCCTTTGTTCTGGCTTCTCTCACCAGAGGAAATTGTTCCTTCCATCTACCCCATCATCTCCTTTTAATCATCTTGAACACTTCAATTAGATAACACTTTAGTCTTCTGCAAGCAAGGAGCTACAAGCATCATTTGTAAAACCTGTCCTTTTAATTAAAAACTTTTGGCTTTTAGAATTTGGGGCTATCCCAGACACCATATGATTCCCTCAAATATTTTTCACATATTATCGGCAGCAAAGACCACTCTCGAGAACCTAAGAGAGCATTAGTTTTTACACAAGAAGTCCACCTATACAGTATCAGGGATCAAGAAAATCAGTCCCCAGAGTCGCAGCTTCGAAATACATTTCCATTCTTGTTTTTTCAATCTCGCATAAGAGGGCCTCGAAGGAGATATGTGCAATCAGGCAGCTCTATAACTGAGTTTGACAATCAGGTGTGAATAAGAGTTACTGGGCCAATTCTTTTTTTATGCTTGAGGCTTCCAATTTATTGTGAATTCTGTACCATGAGATGCGGTTTTTCTAAGAATCATTTTAACAGGAAGAAACCTTGTTTTGTACCAGTGATTTGTAGACTTTTCCAACAAGGTGTAGAGAAATTATTCCAATTCCTGAGACCTATTCTTGTTCAAGCAAGCTTTTTTAAAATTATACATACATGCTAAATTCAATATTTATTGTTTCAAAAAACTAATGCATTTTTTGATTATATTACCACAGAAGTTGGATGCAGAATAGTTTCTGAAAAGAGTTTGAATTGGCAGCACCAGACAAACACAATCTTCACAGAATCACAGAATTGTTACAGAGTAGAAGCAGGCCATTCAGCCCATTGTATCTGCACTGGCTCTCTGAATGAGCATTAAGACTTAGTGCCTTTCTCCTGCCTTTTCCCCGTACCCTTGTACATTGTGTTTATTCAAATAATCATCTAATGCCCTCTTGAATGCCTCCACCACACTTCCAGGCAGTGCCTTCCAGACCCAAACCACTCGCTGTGTGAAAAAGTTTTTTCTCACATCACATTTGCTTCTTTTGCAAATCACTTTAAATCTGTGCCCTCATGTTCTTGCTCCTTTTACGGGCGGGAACAGTTTTTCCCTATCTACTCTGTTCAGCCCCCTCATGATTTTGAACACCTCTATCACATCTCCTCTTAGCCTTCTCTCCAAGAAGAACAGTCCCAACCTCTCCAATCTATCTTCATAACTGAAGTTTCTTATCTCTGGAACCATTTGCGTAAACCTCTTCTGCACTTTCTCCAATACATTCACATCCTTTCTATAGCATGACACCCAGAACTGTATATAATATTCCAGCTGAGTTCTAACTAGTGTCTTATATAAGCTCAGCATAACCTCCCTGCTCTTGTACTCTATGCCCCTATTAATAAAGACCTAAATACTGTTTGCTTTATTAACTGCTCTCTCCACCTGTCCTGCTACTTCAATGATCTACGCATATGCACCCAGGTCCTTCTGCTCCTGCATTCCCTTAAGAATTGTACCTCTTATTTTATATTGTCGCTTCATGTTCTTCCTACCAAAATGCACCACCTCTCATTTCTCCGCATTGAACTTCATCTGCCACCTATCTGCCCACTCCACCAACTTGCCTATGTCCTTTTGTGGTTCGAAACTGTCCTCCTCACAGTTTACAGTGCTTCCAAGTTTCATATCATCTGCAAGCTTTGAAATTGTCCCCTGCACACACAAGATTTAGATAATTAATATATATAAGGAAAAGCAAGTGCTCAGTACCAACCCCCGGGGAACTCTACAAACCTCCCTGCAGCCCGGAAAATATCCAATGACCATTATTCTTTGTTTCCACTTACTCAGCCAATTTTGTATCCATATTGCTACTGTCCCTTTTATTCCATGAGCTGTAACTTCTCTCACAAGTCTGTTGTGTGGCACTGTATCGAATGCCTTTGAAAAGTCCATGTACACCACATCAACAGCATTACCCTCATCAACCCTCTCTGTTACCTCTTCAAAAAACTCTAGCAAGTTTGTTAAACATGATTTCCCCTTGAGAAATCCATGCCGGCTCTTCCTAATCAACCCACATTTTTCCATGTGACTACTAATTCTATCCCAAATAATTGAATCTAGAAGCTTCCCCACCACTGAAGTTAAACTGACTGGTCGTTAATTGCTGAGCGTCTCCTTACAACATTTTTTGAACAAGAGCATAATGTTTGCAATTTTCCAGTCGTCCGGCACCTCCTCTGAGCCTAGGGAAGACTGAAAGATTATGGCCAGTGCCCCTGCAATCCCCACTCTTACTTCCTCAATGTCCTTGTATGGATGCATCTCATTCAGTCCCAGTGCCTTGTCAACTTAAAGTACAGACATTTTATCCAACACATTTTCCTTATCAGTTTTGACCCCTTCTAATGCCAGAGTTTCCTCCTCTGTCACCGCGGACTCAGTGGCATCGGCTCCCTTGATAAAGACAGATGCAAAGTATTCATTTAGCATCTCAGCCATGCCCCCTGCCTCCATATCTAAATCCCCTTTTTGGTCTTTAATCAGCCCTATTCCTCCTTTTACCATCCTCTTACTATTTCTGTGCCAATAGAAGGCTTTGGGATTCCCCTTTATGTTGGTTGCCACTCTTTTCTCATAATCCTTCTTTGCTTCTTTTATTTGCTTTTTCACCTCTTCTCTGAACTTCTGTATTCCTCTTGGTTCTCAATTGTATTTTCTACCTGACAGCTGTCATAAACACACTTTTTCTTCTTTGTCTTAATTTCTATCTCCTTTTTCATCCCGGGAGCTCTGGATTTGTTTGCCCTACCTTTCCATTTTGAGGGAATATACCTTGACTGTGCCCAGATCATTTCTTCTATGACCATTTTTCGGCTACAGTTTTTCCCGCCAACCTTTGGTTCCAGTCTATCCGGCCCAGCTCCATTCTCACCCCATTGAAGTCGGCTCTGACCCCAGTTGATTATTCTTACTCTGGATTGTGCATTGTCCTTTTCTACCATCATCCTAAACCTTGCAAAGCAACAATCACTATCTCCTAAATGTCCCCCCACTGACACTTGATCTACTTGGCCCACCTCATTTCCAACAACCAAGTCCAACACTGCGTCATTTCTTGTTGGACTGGACACATACTGCTGTAGAAGATTCTCCTGAATACAATCTAGGAACTCTTGCCCCCCTCCGCCCTTTATACTACCACCATCCCAGTCTACATTCAGGTAATTAAAGTCCCCCAATGTAACTATTCTATAATGTAATTTCTCTGCAATTTCCCTGCAGGTTTGTCCTTCTACATCCTTCCCACTAGCTGGCTGTCTATAGATTACACCAAGTAATGTAATTGCACCTTATTTGTTCCTTAGCTCTAGCCAAATTGATTCTGTCCTAGACATCTCTTTCTCCAGCACAGCAAGGCTCTCTGTAACCAATACTGCTACCCCTCCCCCTTTTCTTCCTTTCCTATCTTTTCTGAACACCTTGTACCCAGGAATATTTAACACCCAGTCCTGCCCTTCCTTGAGCCAGGTCACAGAATCACAGAATCTTTACAGTGCAGAAGGAGGTCATTTGGTCTATCAAGTCTGCACTGGCTCATTGAAAGAGCATTCTACTGAATCTAACTCCCCTGCGTTATCCTCGTAACCTTGCACATTCTTTACTTTTAGATAGTAATCCAGTTCCCTTTTGAATACCCCAATCGAACCTGCCTCCACAACCCTTTCAGGAAGTTCATTCCAGACTCCAACCATGTTCTGGGTAAAAAAAATCTTTCCTCACATCACTTCTACTCCTTTTTCCCATTATTTTGAATCTGTGCCCTCTAGTTTTTGATGTACTCTTGAGTAGGAACAGTTTCTCACTATTTACCCTGTCCATACCCCTCAAGATCTTGAATACCTCTATCAAATCTCCTCTCAGCCTACTTTTCTCCAAGAAAAAACAGACCCAACGTCTACAATCTATCCTCATAGCTACAGTTGTTTATCCCTGGAATCATTTTTGTGAATCTCCTTTGTCCAATGCCTTCACATCCTTCCTCAAGTATGGCACCCAGAACTGGACGCAGTGCTCCACATGAGGCCTAACTAGTTTCTTATACAAGTTTAACATGATCTCCTTACTCTCGTACTCAATGCCCATATTAGTAAAACTTAGGATAGCATATGCTTTATTAGCTGCTCTCTGAACATGCCCCACAACCTTCAATGACTTATGTACATATATACCAAGGTCCAAAACAAAAACAGAATTACCTGGAAAAACTCAGCAGGTCTGGCAGCATCGGCGGAGAAGAAAAGAGTTGACGTTTCGAGTCCTCATGACCCTTCGACAGAATACCAAGGTCCCTTTGTTCCTGCACCTCCTTTAGAGTTTCTCCCTTTATTTTATACTGTCTCTCCATATTCTTCCTGCCAAAATGAATCAACTCACACTTCTCTGCATTGAACTTCATCTGCCATTTTTCTTCCCAATCCGCCAATATGTCTATGTCCTTTTTGAAGTTCAAGACGATCCTCATTACAGTTGACAATGCTTCCAATCCTCCTATCATCCGCAAATTTTGGAATCATGCCCTGCACACCACAGACTATGTCATTAATGTTTATCAGGAAAAGCAAGGGTCCCAATACTGATCCCTGGAGAGCTCCACTACAGATCTTCCTCCAGTCTGAAAAACAACCATTTATCAATCATCTCTGTCTCCTGTCACTGAGCCAATTTCTTATCCAAGTGCCTACTTTTTCTTTTACTCCCTGAGCAAGACTTTTGCTCACAAGTCTATTGTGTGGCACTGTATGAAATATCTTTTGAAAATCCATGTACACCACATCACCAGCATTGCCCTTATCAACCTTCTCTGTTACCTACTCAAAAAAACTCCAGCAAGTTAGTTAAACATGATTTTCCCTTAATGAATCCATGCTGGCATTCCTTAATTATCCCATACTTGTCTAAGTGACTATTGATTTTGCCCCAAACTAGAATTTCCAGAAGTTTCCCTACCACTGAAGTCAAACTGACTGGTCTCCAGTCCTCCGACACCACCCCTATGTCTAAAGAAGACTGAAAGATTGTCACCAGTGCCTCTGAAATTTCCACTCTCACCTCCCTCAGTATCCTCGGATACATCTCATCCAGTCCTAAGTATCTTATCAATTTTAAGTAAAAGTAGTTTTTCTAATACCTCCTTCTCAACTGTAAATTTGAGTGTACCAGTTACCTCCTGTTTCACCTCAGCCTGGGTAATATCCCCTTCCTTTATAAAGAAAGATGCAAAGTATTTGTTTAATATCTCAACTACTTCTCCTGCCTCCACATGCAAGTCTCCTTTTTTATCCCAAATTGGCCCTACCCTTTCTTTTACCACCCTTTTATTATTTACATGCTTATGGAAGACCTTGGGATTCCCTTTTATGTTAGCTGCCAGTCTCTTTTCATGCTCCCTCCTTGCTTTTCTGATTAGTGTTTTCACTTCCCCTCCATTCCGTCTATATTCAATCTGATTCTCCATTGTATTTTTCTACCTGACATCTGTCATACTCATACTTCTTCCTTTTCATCTTCACCTCCATCTCCCTCATATCCATGGCGTTCGATTCATTTGTCCTAACTTTCCCTTTCAAGGGAATATACCTTGACATCTTTGAAGGTAGCCCATTGTTCAACCATCATCTTTTCCGCCAACATTTGATTCCAACTCACTCAACTCAGATGCATTCTCATCCCATCGAAGTTGGCTTTCCTCCAATTAATTACTGTACACCGTGCATTCACATACTTCATGACTTTCTTTCTTACTCTGACTCCACCTATTAACTTACTATTCTTTATACTAGTGCTATCTGTCTCTCCCAGTATTTTATGTACCCTGGTATTCCTTTCTAATATTTTCTCCTGGTTCCCACACCCCTGCCGAGTTAGTTTAAAGCCTTCCCAACAGCACTAGCAGAACACCCCATAAGGAACTCAGTCCTGGCTCTGTTCAGGTGCAACCCATCCAGCTTGTACAGGTGCCATCTTTCCCAAAGCCAGTCCCAGCGTCCCAGAAATCTAAAGCCCTCCCTCCTGCACCATCTTTCCAGCCACGCATTTATCTGCCTTATCCTCCTATTTCATACCATGGCAAATGTAGCATTAGAACAACCAAGGACGCTATATCATGGTAAACTCAATAGAAGTGAGGTCATTGTTTACATCATACTGCTGTTTAGTTATTAGATTTAGGTTATACATAATAGAGCAGTTCAGTTTAACACCATTTAAGATTTGTTATATTTAGTCCCATCTCCTTTTTTGGAGAGATTGTAGACCTTCCTACCATTGATGAGAATTTGTCTGTTATAATAACCTGTAATTAGTGGTATATTTAATCTAGTGCCCTTACAATGAATCAGCACAACAAAGTACATTAATTGTATGTTGCCAAACTTCCATTCCCCGAACACAACAAAAAAAGCCATGGCATTAATTATTTTGCAATCAAGTGTCAACAACTGAATGCTCGTTGCTTGGCTTTTTTTTCTGTGAAAACCAGTTATGGGGGAATGTGTATGATTCGCCAGGATTGAAGTAAACTGTCACTCAATTTGTGAGATAGTGAAACATGTTCTAAAGCAGACAGTCCAATCATTGTCTAGGGCTGTGCCGAGCGAGGGGGTGTGTCGGAGGAGGAGCAATGCCAAGCCAGGGTGTGTGTGCCGGACAAGGGTGTATGCTGAGCAAGGGGCTGTGCCGAGGTGGGTGTGCCGGGAAGAAGGTGTGCTGGGCAATGGGGTGTGTTAGGTGAGGGGGTATGCTGGGATTGGGGCTATGGCAGGAAAGGGTGTGTGCCGGGGTTAGGGTGTGCCGGACATGGTGGGTAGTGTCATTTCCTCTGTCAGTCAAACCTGCCTAGAGCTGCAACCTGGGCTTTACTATTTATTTTTCAGGTATTCTTTTGGGCAGGCGTGTTTCTCTGAGCTTTCCAAAGATGTCTTGTGTCTCCCATTTCACTCTCATCATTACAAGAGCCTCCTACCAAACACAGCAAGCCCCTTGTGCAGACCGTCGATCAGACCAAGATTACTCCCTGATCACAGCAAGACCCTCGATCACAGCAAGACCCTCAGTCAGAGCAAGAGCCCGCTGATCACAGCAAGACCAACCCCAATCACAACAAGACCCCCGCTCATTCACAGCATGACCCTCCCCCAATTACAGCATGAAAGCATCTCCCACCCCCTATTACAGCAAGACTCCCCTCACTCCCACGATCACAGTGTTATGGATCCTGGTAGAGACCAGCACCATTTTTGTTTTTCTTTTTGGAAATCCAGAAACCCAGGTATTTACTAAAAGGATGAAGCCACAAGAGTCACTGTTTAAAACAAAAGTATTTTACTACACAGAAATCAAAGAACATGGGTAATAAGAACTACACCACACCTTAAATACTCAGTTGTGTTAAAGATATTAAAAATAGAATGAACACAGTTTCTTACACTCTAAACTGAACTTCTTAACTCAAATTTCCTTTTACATCCATTTGACTTACACCCTCCAGAAGCTCAAGTCAGAAGTTGGAAGATTAACCAGTTGGTCTGAGTACTATTTCAAAGATTCATGTAAGGGTTGAGATCTCTTGGGCTTTCCACTTATTTCTAGTAAGGTTGTCTCTTCAAACCTCCTCTAACTGTCTCACAATTGTAGCCTGTCAGTTCATTACAGGTGTCGCTAGCATCTTAAGCGTAGCTACCTTAGGTCAGAACTCTATTGGTTCTAATGATCTTTAACTCTGAAGTCTTGCATCTAGGAACTCACCCTTTATCTCTCTCTCTTTTCTCAGATTGGCTATCCAGAAATCCAACTCACTTTAGCAGAGACCCTTAATTATCAAGGATTTTAACCATTTCTAGCCAGCACACAGAATTTCAATTGAATTCTGCTTGAAAGAGATGTCCCCTTCAGTCAGCTTGTTCTAGACTAAACTGCTTGAAAACAAAACCACACCATACCTTTTTTAACTATTGTTTGTCTCCAGATGGCTTGATCACTTGACTGTTTTTTACAAGAAAACATCTTCCAGAGAACCCTAGTTCATTACCCCAACATAAACTATAGGTTTTTCCCAAAGTGCATGGGCCATCACAACCACAAGATCCACCCGATCACACCAAGACCACCCAATCACACTAAGATCCCCTCATCACCCCCAATCAAAGCAAGACCTCCCCTGATAACAGTAAGAACCCCCCCCCCCTCCAATCACAGCAAGACCCACAATTACAGCAAGACCCCATCTCCAATCACAGCAAGATTCCCAGATCAAAGCAAGATCAGAGCGCCACCTCCCCCTGATTCCACCTGAATTATCTGTTGGATTTATTAATGACTATCATATATTTATGGTCCCTAGTTTTGGACTCCTCTAAAGGGAAACATCTTCTCTACATCTATCCTATCAAACCCTTTCATTGTCTTAAAGATCTCTATCAGGTCATCCCTCAACCTGTTCAACTCCCATTTATATTATGCCTTCCATCAGGATGTCCTAAAGTATTTTAGAGGCAACGAAACATGTTGACTTCAATGGGAACAAAAACTGGTCGAGGTATATAATGGCTGATCCAATATTGCCTGTTTTAGACAATCATCAAAATTACCTTCATTGTGATTCTAAATGACCATGTATGCAGATGTACAGGTTTGGCTAAAATGCCTATTGAGAAATAAATTGTAAAACCAGTGGTTGGACATTCTTGGGCAGAACCCTGCCGTAATTTTGACAGCATAAAGTTTCAGTTTGCCCAGGATTGCCTTGCTGGCTGTGGCTGATTTCCCAGGGTTAACCTGATTTGCATAAATAAGCAGGACTCCTGCCTGTCTTCAAGGGAGATCACTGGGGCAGGTCTCAGGCTCTGAGACAGGTAAAGAAAAAATGTTCTTTTCTAAATATTCAAGATTTCCGAGAGGATCTAATAGCTTACCCCACGAAGAATTATAATCCCATGGCAGGGCGCAGGCTTCCCACAACCATATCAGCACTGGATGCCAGTATTGTACCATCTGGCCCAGTATTCAGCATTGCCATGATATTAATGGTAGGAAATTAGTCCCATCATGAACACATCACCTGAATATGCCATTCTCGCCATAGCAGTTTAAGCAACCTGGAAATAAAAAGCAGACACCCATTGAAGTAATCATGAAGCTGTTTCCTCGGCTATCGTTAAAACAGAATTACTTCACTAAGGTCCTGTAAAGAAGGAAACCTGCTGCCCTTACCTGGTCTGGCCTACATATGAATCCAGTCCCACACCAAACTGGCTAGTTACCTGTTAAATAGTTTCCCCTCTAAAGCAGAAGTTCCCAAACTCTGGGTTGCGATCCCCAGTGGGGTCACAGGACAAGCAATTGGGATCGCAAGCTCTGAGGCAGCAATGGTGGCTGTGGGCCACAGAATCAAATTTGGCTTTTCTGGGATCAGCTGCAAGTCCCCTTTAAATGTGCGTAATGTTTTTTGCCAATGGGCATGTCCTAATAAAGAAGCTCTGAGGCCCAATTGCTGCCACTAACAGAGCCTGCAAAATGGTAGGTGTCTAAGTTTCTTTTTGTGCTTGTATCCCTGCCATTTGAACTCTGCATACCTTCCCCACCATTGTTGGTTAGCATAACTTCATTGCGCACCCATCTCCCACAACAACTCTGTCTCCTGCCTGGTCAGCAACTCTTTCCCTCCCTCCCCCCAATTTTCAGTCTCAGGTCGCACCAAATGTGAACCATTAAAATGGCATTGCAGCAAGAAGTTTGGGAAGTACTGCTGTAAAAGTGTTCTAGCAGGCCATTCAATTGTATCAAGCCATTACTCAAGAAGGCTCACCATTGCCTTCTCAGGGCCACTAGGGACGGGCAGTAAATGTTTACATTGCCAATGATGCTCACATCCAAAGAATGGGTATTTTATTAAAAAATATATTAAATGATCTCTATCCCTTCAAAACGCTGAAAACCATTGCCTTTAGTCCCAGCCATAAACTCTGCTCCTTGAACAGCTTCTCCATCCTTGGCAACTGTCTGAAATTGAACCAGAGCGTTTGCAACCTTGACTCCAAAATGAGCTTCCAATCACATTCTCACTCTATCATCAAGACTGCCTACTTTGACTTCTGTAACACTGTCCGACTCCAATTCTACTTCAGCTCATTTGCTGCTGAAACCCACATCTGTGCCTTTGTTAACTCTAAACTTGGCTATTCCTGGTTCTCCTCCCAACTTCCACCCTGCATAAACTTATGCTCATCCAAAACTCTGCTCCCGTATCTTAACCTGCACAGTCTTGTACACCTATTACCCCTCTGTCTGATGACTTCCACTAGCTTTATCATTGCCTTCTTCTCTGACTTCTCCCCACCACCCCAACCCCACCCCCACCCTACCCCCACCCCAGTTCTGTAACCGCCTTCGTCCTACTAGCCTTTGAAATCTCTGTGCTCCTCTGGCCTCTTGTTCAATCTTGATTGCTCCATCATGGGTAGCTTTCCTTTCGGCTGTCTTGACCTTAAGCTCTGAAATTCCTGCCCTAAGCTGCCTCTTGACTCTCTCCTCCTGCAAGATGCTCATTAAAACTATCTCTTTGACAATGTTTTTGATCATCTGTTCTGATACCTCCTTCTGTGGCTTGTTATCAATATTTTTATTAATAATGTTCTTGTTAACTGGCTTGGGATGTTTTGCTGAATTGAAGGCACTAAATAAATGCAATTACTGTTGTGGAAAAGTTGAGGAATTATTGTTGAGGAAAAATTGACCTATTCAGAAAGACTGGCTTCCTGGAGTTCCCTGCAATTTGGGAGTTAAGGTCAACACTCGTTAAAAACTCACTTTTGTTACTGAGAAGCCTTTTTTAAATTTCCCATCATCTCCAATAACCTCCATTCAAGTGGAATCCCCCGGGCATCAGATATTCCATGTTCCACATTATTCTCGTACATGAGGATTTTGAAAAGTTTATCTCCAACAGAAAATTGAAGATTTTAAAACAATTTTATTTAATTCTGCCAAGTGTTTCCAGTGCTGTACCTTCCTGCAAAATGTCTTCACATCTACTTAATACTTTCATTATGTTTCACTAATACTAACTGTTCATAGATCTTGAAAATGCTGAGAAATGCAGTAACCAAGTGGAGTGTGTTATACTTTCTAAGTTAATGTAAAAAGACAGCTAAATATCTTTAAAGTGACCCAGTTTGTTTTAATATTGAAAGCTCCCACAGTGCATTTGATTGATGATTTGTTTTGCCTCCTGCAGATAAAGGTATCTGTACTAAATAATGTATTGAATCACCAGAAGAGACACATTTGGTGTGCGTTTTTCAAAATAAATTACAAAGTGATGGTTCTCCTTCCTGAGATTACCAAGTTCGATTTCTGACTGCTCTAATGTCAATCGAATAGGAAACATAATTATAGGATTAGTTAGTCTGTGTCAAGAATAAACCCACTCCAGTGTAGTGTGACTTGGCAGTCAATGATTACAATGCTAAGGAACAACTCTGGTTACTGTTTGATGCAGTAGATTTGTTAGTGTACTGCTGCCATACATCAGAAACCATTCGCAACTCAGTGACCAAATGGAAACATTTCATAGTGATGTATCAGATGTTTGGGTAGGCATCCTTGTTATCCACAGTTTGGTGGGAGAAAGAACAATTCAAAAATCAAGTTTCACTGTATCATGTGCAAGTTTTCTTTTTATTCATTCTCAGAATATGGGTATCACTAGGAAGACCAGCATCTAATGTCTGTTCATAGATGCCCTTGAGAAGGTGGTGGTGGGCATTATACTTGAGTCACTACAGTCCCATTTGGTGAAGGTACTCCCACAGTTCAATTAGATAATGAGCTCCAGGATTTTGACTCAATGACCATGAAGGAACTGTATTCAAATTGGAATGGTATGTGATTTGGAAGAGAACTTGAAGATGATGGTGCTGCCTGCATAGGCTGCCCATAACCTTCTGGCTGGCAGATTTTGTAAGGGAGGTGCTATCACAGGAACTTTGGTGAGTTGCTGCTGTGTATCCTATGGATAGTACACACTACAGTATACCGGTGGTGGAGGGAATGGATGTTTAAGGTGATGCATGGGATGCCAAACAAGCAGATCATTTTGTCCTAGACTGTGTTGTGCTTTTTAAGTTGTTGGAGCTTTTCATCCAGGCAAGTGGAGAGTATTCCAACACACTTCTGACTTGTGCTTTGTAGACGGTGGACAGGCTTTGGGGAGTCAGGAGATGAACCTCTCAAAATAAAATACTCAACCTTTGACCTGCTGTAGTAACCACAGAATTTATCCATCTGGACAAGTTCACTTTCTGACACAGGACTATTCTTACCACGCTATGACATATTTGGACGGAGTTTGTGTGACCACACTACTAGTGGCAAACATATTGACGAGGCTTGTCAATTTTCACAACTGAGTTCCGCTTGACAGTTAGATAGAGGCATATGGTAAGCTGTCCAGAACCTCTCTGCAAGGAGAGCAATGGAGTAATCTCCACACTACCTGTCTTGTTAAAAGGGAAAAACTGACATTCATAAAGCACCATTCACAACCTCAGGATATCCCAAAGCACTTTACAGCCAATTAAGTATTTTTTGAAGTGTAGTCGATTGTGTAAAATGTAGGAAATGTCCATATTGATAATATGAGTTCAATTAACTTGCATGGATGATACTAGAGGGCTGTAACATTGCTAAATGTTGCTCTTTCCTATGGTGCTATTTGATTTATGTAGACCTTTCTGAATAATATTCATGAATTCCATTCAAACTCAATCAATACAGTACGTTTTTAGATGGCCTTTATGTGACAAGACAGCAAGTACGTCAAGCTGTCTGGAGAGCATTTGATCAAAGGATTATTCAAGACTAGCTGTGTGATATACCTCACGCACAGGCTACTTATTTTTTATTTATGATGTACACTGCTAGTAGATGGTTCTAAAAGGTACCGATCTGTTGCCTTGTGACGCTTACATAATGTGGAAAATGTACTGTTTGTGGAATAAATCTCACCTCAATTTTGTCTTTAAGAGTGCATTTCATGGTTTTTATTAAGCTCTCTTGTAGAAATTCCTTGCCAGTCGTTCTTTGGAAACTCTAATATACATATTCTCAAAACAGATTTAGTAGTGCTGAGTATATCACAATATTACATAGAATTATGCAGAATTTAAAGCACAGATCATTTGGCTCAACAGATCAATGCTTGTGTTTGTGCACCACATAAACCCCCTCAACCCTATTTCATTCAACTCTATAGGCATACCCTCTATTCCTTTCTCCTTAATGCACTTACCTAGTTTCCCCTTAAATCATCAATGCTATTTGCCTCAGCTATTTCTTGTGGTAACAAGTTCTGCATTCTAACCACTCTATAGCTATAAAGAAGTTTCTCCTGAATTTTTTATCGAATTTATTAGTGACCATCTTATATTTATAGCCCCTAGTTTGGTCTCCCCACAAGCGAAAACATATTCTCTATAAGCTATATACTATAGATTTACCATAGAAGCTTACAGCACAGACGGAAGCAATTTATCCCATTGTGTCTGTGCTGCAAAGCTAATTTCACTGCCCATACCCCTGAATCTTCCCAGACATCAATTAGTTATTCCAGTGCATAGGCACAGCAGGTTGAAAATACATATATAATACTGGAATTATCTTGTTTCTTTCCTGTATTTTCAGCTACTAACAATAGGAATTATGGGGATGTAATTGGTTTAAGGCAATTGAGCAAAATGTGCTTTTAGCAAATTGGCTGTCCATTTTACACAGCATCCAGTGGTAAAGGACACAGTGTAAAACCGACCGCCAATTCAGCAGGAGCCCTTTTCGGGCAATGTCCTATTTCACCCCTTGCATGTTTATGGTTATGTGCAAAATAGCAGTTTGTTTTTTTTAAATTTCCTTTAAAAGAACACTGCCTTGGATTTTCACTGAGTCAGGTTGACTCGGGAACCTTTTAAAAATGGCGGGCACGTCCCGGTTGTGGGATTCTCAGCTCCATTCCTGTATGCTTGGCTCAGAGCTCCGGCATCTATTAGAATAACAGAGCACCTGTAATCCAGAGGAAACTGTTTGATTGACAGCTCAGGCTTTCTGACCTCTGCTTCAATTTCACAATGTTTATTGACATAACTTAAGTGGTTTCAAGTGTTTGTAGTTTATAGTGTTTGAAACCTCAAAGGGCCTGTATGATTAACACTTTTATTAGCTCGCCATGCAGACTTTTTTTCATTGGAGAAAGTGATCAATAGATTACACTTTTTCAAATGTTTTTCTTTACACATACCACATTACACTGTGGTGTTTATTGGTTCTAGAAAGTGTACAATGGGCATAGAAGTTCCAGAGCCTGGCATTGGGAGCATGAAGGGCCTGAGGAGGTGTGGGGGGCACAAGGTGACATGAATAGGGCATGGGGAGTGTTTGGAGAGTGAAAGGATTTGAGGAGTGAGGGCTTGAGGGTCTTTGTGTTTTTTTTCTGACTGGGACAACGTTCCATGGCACTGAGGCAGGCAGATTAAACAGCTTGCCTTGGCACCCGACAGCCCATGTCTGTCTCCAAGCTTCTTCCCAAGAAGGCTGACCCAACTCCAGCTCACATCCAGCCCCAAGCAATGAAGTTCCCGCCTTGGCGGGTTAAGCTGGGAATTTTCCTGATTTCCCCCTATCTGCCTCAAGGTTGAAAATCCATGCCACTGTCTTGATTGAAACAACAAATAGGCCATATGCCACTTCATTCAATATCATATGCAAGCATTACACTAATATTCTTGTGACATGCTCTGATGCAGTTTGTATTCCCTAACTTCAGTTGTCAAAACACAGAAATGTTTTCATACAGTTACTGGGGGCAAAATGTTTGCCTTTAGTGCAGCTGATGCAGAGCTTTAGAGCCAGGACCACATATCAAGTGTCCCATTTACAGGTCCTCCATTTTCTGCCCATTTTAATGGACTGAAAACCATGCACCCACAAATCAGGCACGCACCTGAATCCCCCCCCAAAGAGAATAGGTGATCTGATTGCGATGTTTAAAATGTTAAAAGGGATTTAATAGGGTAGATCCAGAGAAACCGTTTAATCTGGTGGGGGAAATCTGGAACAAGATTAAAGATAGAGCCAAGGCACTTGGGGGTAAAATCATGAAGCACTTTTTCTTGAAAGGTGGAAATCTGGAGCTTCCCCTCAACAAAAGGTTATGGATGCTGGGGTCAGGTCAATTTGAACTTTCAAGACAGATTTTTATGAGGTAAGAGTGTCAAGGAATATTGATTAAAGGCAGATAAACAGTGGAGATTGGGATGAGGTATGATTTAGTTGAATGAAGGAGCAGACTCAAAGGGCTGAATGGCCGACTCCTCTTGTTCCTATGCTCCAATTTACCCTAGTGGCTCTTTAAGTTCTGCTTGACAGAAACAACTAAGGGAGATAGATGTATCCCATTCAGACTCAACAGGTGGAAAATCTAGCCCAAGGGTAAACTGCCTCATATGTGTCTGCAAGTGGAACCTTGAAGTGATTTTCATAGTTTCTCAGTAAAAAGGTGGGCTTCTGTTACCTTTCCTGAGTGATGTCAAAGCACTGCATTAGTACTGATTGTTGATTTTTGATATGCAGATGATGTTTGTGCTTGTTGTTCTGTACTGAATTCCCTAGTAGTCTTTCTCATGTAGGACTGATGAAGGATTCCTAGAAGTCACTGTCAGCTTTGCACAGCTCCCTCCAGCGTGTAGTCAAATCTTGAACCCTTTTGGTTCTCAACAGTCGTCACTGTAGTACCAGCACTGAAAAGCACTAACATCAGCATCTGTGCCACTTGTATTGGCTTGTGATGAATGAATTGTGGAATATGAAATAAACCACATGGCTTCTTTTATAAACTTGACAATTAATACCTTTTTTCATTGTGCTTTATGTACAAAACATCAGTGCATTGGCTATAAATGTTTAGTTATCCTGTTTGTTTTTTTTACAGTCTTTTCATTATGCCTCTCTGAGGTCAAAAACCAAAAAGAGACCCAAAGGTAAGAAATATATAAGTATGTCCATTAATATCATTGTAGGCAGCATGACAAGTTGATCAGACTGTTTAAAAAAAACATGCAATGTCTTTAGCTTTATAATTGGAGGCATCAGGTACTAAAGCAAGCAGGTTATGGTGAAGCTTTATAAATCACTGGTTAGGCCTCAGCTGGAATATTGGGCCCAATTTAGGGCATTGTACTTCAGGAAGGATACCAATTCTTGATGAGGTTGCAGAGGAAATTTACTAGAATGGTACCAGAATTGTTACGTAGAGAGACTAGAAAAGTTGGGATTGTTCTCCTTAGAGCAGGGAAGGTTAAGGGATATTTAATAGAGGTGTTCAAAATGTGAGAGAAACAGTTTCCACTGGTAGGAGGGTCTGTAACCAGATTTAAAATAATTGACTAAAGAACCAGGGGAAGATGAGTAGAATGTGCTATATGCAGCAAGCTGTTGTGATGTAAAAGGAACAAGGAAGATTCAATGATAGATTTCAAAAGGGATTGGATTAATACTTGAAAGGTAAAAATATGCAGGCCAAGGGGAAACAATTAGGGGAGTGGGAATGAATAGATAGCTCTTTCATAGAGCTGACACAGGTGCAATATGCTGAATGGCTTCCTGTACTGTATGATTCTACAGGCAGAATTATCCCGTTGGCGTGCGGGGGGCAGGCTCTACATGCCCGCATGTAAAATGATGTGCGGTGACATCGGGCAAGCATTCCGACGTCACCGCGCGCCATCACGATATGTCGCTGGGCGGGTGCATGATGATGTCCGAATCGCGCCTGTCATTAATTAACGGGCCACTTAAGGTACTTGACTCACTAATCGACGTCAATTTTTCGGCGCCCATGCAATCTTCAGGTAGGTGTACGGGCACAATGGACAGGCGGGTAGACACACTTGTATTAACCTCATCAACAGGCAGGACAAGAAGGCTCACTGGGGTCGCAAGTGTGCACAGTCATGCATTTACTTTTGAAAGTTCTTGAAACTTGGCTGTGTGATCTGCAGTACTTCAAAACGCATACCAGCTGCTTTTTCTGGACTCTTAACCTTCAGGTCAGTGCTCTGCAGTGAGTAATCTCTTCTGGGCCTGCAGGTTTCAGGAAGTCTTCTCTTAGCCTGGGAATGGGAGCTGAACTATCCACTGGAGGCAGCTCCCCTGAGGAGGAAGAGAGGGCTAGAAGGGGGAGAAGGCCAGGATTGCAAATTCAGCCTCCGGGGAGCCATCTTTGGAAGGACGGGCGCAGGCACAAGGGGCGAAGGGTCAAGAGGTAGTCCAAAGCAGAAGGTGCTGCAGAAGAACCCACTATCCTGCTGCCAGGGTATACAGGCGGCGAAGCAGCTACCTCAATATGTGCAGTGCCGAAGGAGGCTCCATCTCTCAAGGGAGATAGTCAACTATCTATTGCTGTCAGATGATAGGGTCTGAGATCTCAGCTAACTGTGTGGGTGGACACCCCATGCCAATGGCTCTAAAAGTCACAGCTGCCCTCAACTTCTGTGCCTCTGGCTCCTTCCAGGGGTCGGTGGGTGATCTTTGCGGTGAATCCCAATCAGCTGTCCACACTTCTGTCAAGCAGGTTACAGCTGCTATGTTTAGGTGTGCATTGACCTTCATCCACTTCCATTGGCACCAGGCAAGTCAGACACAGTGAGCCAGATGCTTCGCAGCCATTGCTGGCTTGCCCCACATCCAGGATGCAATAGACTGCACACATGTGGCCATCAAGGTGCCAGCAGTGAGCCGAGTGCCTTCGTCAACAGGAAGGGCTTCCACTCCATGAACGTGCAGATAGTGTGTGATCACAGGATGCTGATTCTACAAGTCTGTGCAAGGTACCCAGGCAGCTCCCATGACGCCTACATCCTCAAACACTCCCAGGTGCCGAGGCTCTTCAATGCTCCAGCCCGGCTTTATGGTTGGCTGCTGGGTGACAAGGGCTATCCCCTCAGAAGGTGGCTCATGATGCCTCTCCGCCATCCAAGAACAGAAGCTGAGCAATGGTACAATAGGAGCCACACCTCCACAAGGGCTGTGGTGGAGAGAACCATCAGTCTTTTCAAGATGAGCTTCCAATACCTGGACTGCTCAGGAGGCGTACTCCAATACCGCCCATATCACGTCTCGGTGATAGTGATTGCATGCTGCACTCTCCACAATCTTGCACTGGAAAGGGAGGACGCAATGGATGCTGAAGATGTCGACGAAGTGGCTGTGGCTGCACACTATGAGTCCAGCAGTGAGTCTGAGGATGAGCATGCACAGGGAAATGCTGAGGGGGTAGACGCTAACCCCAGCATACTCTGGGGAGGCAAGGACACCCGGGAGGCTTTAATCCAACAAACCTTCAGCTAGCACACCAGAGTTGGACCTCCAGGACAAACCTGGGCAGTAGGCTTGATACTCGACACCTAAGTGCAAAATCTCCCAGGTTAGGAACAGTTCCTAAGGGCCTTGTTAATAAAGCTGAATGCCCAACAGAGCACTCATTACAGTTTTGGAAACCATACATATGCAGAAGAAAAGAGGCACCCACAGCCATGGTGACATATCTGAATTTAATAAGTCAAGCAAACCAACTTATTCCAAAAAAAATACAATATAGTGTTACAAATCAAAACAAATCATAAAGACCTCATCTCTGGCCAATACAAAAGCACCAGTGAAAAACCCGTGGTGTGCCAAAGATGCCTTATGTTTACATTTCTGGGTGCTCCGTCTTGGTGCTGCCCCATCGCTCGGAGTGGCATCGAGAGCCTGCTCACTCTGCTGACCTGTCAGTCTCGATGACCTTGGCAGTCGTCCTTTGGCCTGTGGAGCCAGTGCTGGCCCCACCTAGGAGGGAGCTGCCAGTTCCACAGCTGGCATCTCCTCAGTCATCACAGCCTCACCGGATGCTACGGTCACTGGGAGAGGAGCGGAGGAGCTACCACCCTCATCCAGAGCCCTGAGAGGTGCCTGCAGAGATGTCAGGCAGCTGCTGCACTGACATTAGTTCGCTTCGGACCTCCCTGCTCACCATGGATGGATGGGCGCCGAGCTGGGAAAGCTAATGCCCAGGCCATCTCCCACACTGACACTGACCAGCTGAGGTCAATGCCGATGTGAGGGCTTGCTGCTCAGAGTGCATCCTCAAGAAGCCTTGATGGGTCTCCTGGAGGAGGCTCTCAAGAGTCACCACTTTCTCCATGGAGGACGCATGGCGCTCAGACATGTGGCTCACTGCATCAGCAATCGTCTGCGTAGACTCCTCTACCATGGAGACCAAGCCAAGCATAGCCTCCCTCAGATGCTCCCGCACACCCGGCTGCATTTCCTGTCCCTGCTGCATCGCGGTCAACTCCAGAGCATGCCTGGTCCCCTGCAGTCCTTCGACTGCTGGCGCCATGGGCACTCTGTCTCTGCCAGCGACTGTGAAGTGCGCTCACCACAGTACCCCAGGACGCTAGCTGATGTTCGAATTCCCACCAAGGTGCTAGTATCTGTGCTGTTGCCTGCCTTGCAGAAATGGTGTGACACTAGTGAGACTTCAGGCCCCTCAAGTGTGAGAGGGGACCTCTGCTGCTCCTCCTCCCAGCCCTGCACCGATGATGCTGAAAGGAAGAACAAGGACGTTGGATCAGTTAACGTGGAGACAATGACAAAGTGCATCCCTATCCCCCAGATCATTATGTGCTCATCCTTCCATCACCTATGGTCAAACCATGTTGCAAAATTAAATCACTTAACATTGAGCAGTGCCATGACTGTTGGGAGAACATTACTGTCCTCACTGATGGGCATAAATACCTGGCCATAGCATCCCAGCCTCACCAACACCAGTGGACCTGAGTGCATGGCGCCTCTCCAGATCCAGAGCCTCCTGCTCAAAGCGGCTAAGAATGGCAATCTGCGCCTGGCCCCCCACCAGTCCTCACACACACTGCCACGTTATGAGCATTCTTCTGAAAATGAGAGAAGAGCATTGATTAGTGCAAATTACACATGGAATCTCTTCGCGCACAGCCCACCCCAACAAGAGTGGGATATATCAGGGCTCCAGTGCCTCCGCACCCCGCTACTGCTGAACACTTACACAAAGATGCTAGGCCTGCTCCTCACACCTCTCCCCCCCTTGGACATATGCTGCCTACATCACATTAGGCACCACACGGTATATCCTTCCATAGCAAGGAGGCACAAGCACGTGGAGCACAGAGCACAGCAGATGCTTCATTGCCATGCCACCTTGAAGCTCCCCTCCCAGCCTGTCATCACCCTGACTTGGACATGTCCTGGAGTTCAAACACAGCTCCTAGGTGCAGCTCCTCCATGTTGCCCCCAAACCAGTCATGTGGGACTCAGTGTAACACATGCTGCAGGGGCAAAACACATCTCTTCATCACCCTCTCGGGCTGACCTCTGCAAAGGCAATATCTGCTGGCCCACCAAGCAAAGGACAAATGCCGTCAATGATTCAGTGCAGTCTCTACACTCAGATTTGGGGCTGGGGGGTCAGCTGGGGTGTAAGTCGAGCTGCTGGATTAACTGACCAATGCCAACATGGTACTCACCCTACCAGAGCGCAACAAGCCGTTGAAACGCTCGCGACACGGGATCCAGTTGCACCGTACCACATTGTGGGAGCTCACCACCTCCGCCACCACCTCCCAGGCATGCTTCGTCATGTGGGGGGGTCTCCTCCTCCCACCCTGGGGAACCAGCACCTCCCGCCGTGCTGCCACTCCTCGAGGATGGCAGCAAGACAGTCATCCGAAAAACGAGGGGCACACTGGGCCCTACCCTCTGGCCTGGCCTGTCCCGCTGCCCTACCCTCCAGCCTGGCCTGCTCCGCTGGCCTACCCTCCGGACTGGCCTGCTCACCATAGCCCTCTGGTGAGCCCTTCCACTTGCCATTGTGAGCAGCCTTGCAAAGGCTGCCAGCACTTCATATAAACAGGCCACCAGGTTGCCATTGGACCCGGCGGACAGTGCACTCCCACCGCCGTCCGCCCATTCCCGCTATCCTCGGGAGTTGCGCATTACACTGGGCAGGCCTTAATTGGCCCGCCTGCATAAAATGGCGCGGACCCAATTGCAGGCACCAATTCGGTCCGTGCCCTCTTCACCCTCCTGCCAACCAGAAAATTCAGCACTGTATGTTTGAAAAATATTGCATTGTAGCCCAGTTTCAGAAGAAGTGCTGAGCCTTGGTATCATTGCATCCTTTAAGCTGTTATTGAACTAGCTGTCATTGACAGCAATACTTCAAAGCTTTTTTTTAATGTAACTTACATTTGGTAATCTTTCAGCCTTTTAGTGAATATATTCTCTTTTAGCACATTGCCTCCTAAACACACCTTGCAGATAAAACAATCTTGGATATTGCTAACAATTAAATCATTATCATTTTTGATCTGTCATGACTGTACACGAGTTGAATAACAAAAGTGTGATGAGATTGCAAACTAGCACATCTTTAAAACATTCAGACAAGCCCACTGCTTAAACCAGCTGCTCCCAACTGCATGAATGAACTCCCTTTCCTCTGCCCCAGCCACAGTCCATTCTGTACAACATTTCCCAGTAAGCCGCCAACAGCTAACCTATCCACAGTCTCACTGCACAATATATAGCACTCCAATCATTTGTCATTTAGGCAGATGACTAACAATTCAAATGGATTTGCATCCATACAAAAATAATTCAGTATAGTCTCCAGGGGAGTGGAAATTCTAAAGCATCAATTGATCGATCTGAGTCTTGAAAGGCTCCAATTGACACTGCATTCATAGCCTTTTGGGGCAGAGAGTTCAAAATTTCTACAGTCTTTGTGTGAAAAATTACTTCCTGATTTTGCTCATGAATGGCTTGACTCTGATTTTATGGTAATGTCCCCTAGTTCTTGCTTTCCACCGGATGAAGAAGTTTCTCGGTATCTACTCTATTAAATTCTTTTAACATTTTAAATACTTCAGTCAGACCACCCCTCAATTTCCTATACTCAAGAGAATACAAGCAAAGTTAATGCTATTTGTCCTCATAATTTAACGCGCTAAATCCATGGTGTAATTCTGGTGAATCCGTGCTACTCTCTCTCCAAGGCAAATATAACCTTTCCTGAGACACAGTTGCTACAGTAATCCTGATGGAGTCTGATCAGATTATACACAACTCAAGCATAACTTCCTCCCTTTGAGATAAAAGCTAATGTGCCATTAGCCATTTTAATGGCTTTTTGTACCTGTCCACTGGCTTTAATGATTTGTGACATTGTTACTATTGACATCCTTATGATAATTAATTACCTATGTAGAGGAATTCAACATTATCATATTCAATTCCTTTTTGTGCATTGATCAAAATTCATTATAACCTTCCAAATGTTGAAGCCTTTGTAAACATTTATGAAATTTCATTGGGATGTGTGAATGTGACAAATATGGGCATTAAATATCAAAATATACAACTCTGACAAACCTGCTCGACAGCAGTCGTGCTTGAAACCAAAATTGGTTCCAATTTACTGCAGGCGTTTTCATTTGTTTCAACCCTGAATGGTGTTCTTTAAGATTTGTAGATTTTGGTAGGTCACACAATCCCTTTTAGCAGTGATGAAGATAGCTGCTGATTGGAATGTGTTTACTATTTACTCCCACCTTTTCTGAAAGAATATAGGAAATCAATAATAGCTTTAATTTATTCCCACAGAGCAGACCAGCAACCCTAATAAACTAAAATAACACTAGCTTTGAAAGGTCCATTGCCGATATTAGTGAGGCTTAACGTCCTTGGATGTTCCTTTGTCTGCCATTTTATTGTATTTGCCAACGGTAACCTGGTTGGGTTGACAGCAGCTGTCATCTCAGAACCCTCCATGATGAGCAGGTGATATTTGTCAAGCCCACTGGAATTTAAAGATGTGACCAGAGAGAAGGTTGGGATGTACTTTATCAGGCCACCACTATGTTCCTCAACGATGTTGCTGCTGAATGGATGTACATTTTAAAGGGAGATCCTAATGTTGCGTACATTCTTTCTACATGCGGTTTAATTTTTTGTTTTCCCCGTCAGGTTCTCTAACCGGTGGCAGCAGGAGGCGGATTTCCTGTAAGGACTTAGGCCATGGAGACTGTGAGGGCTGGCTGTGGAAAAAGAAAGATGCCAAAGGATATTTCACTCAGAAATGGAAAAAATATTGGTTTATTCTGAAGGAAGCTTCACTCTACTGGTACACAAATCAAAATGTAAGGGACATACTCTTCCCTTTGCTCTTCCTTTATCCAAGAGAGAATTAAAGAAAAAAAGGGTCTCCATACAAAGAGGCTGAATAAAATAAAGTTACTCAGTGGCATTCAAAGCTGGCTACATTCTCCCAGCTTTCTGTTGCTGTTGAAAAGAATGATAGAAGAGCAGTAAAATAATGGAGCAAATACTTTGGACTCTTTGAATGTAGGTCTTGACAAATTACCATTCTTTCCTTATTTTCCCAAAGGTACATGAATTCTGTGTACAATAGCATGTGCCAATTTTGCCTTCTCCATTTTAATTGGTAAGCAGTAGAGAGATTGATCTGTTTGTTTGTACACATCTGATTAATGTTTCAGAGCCACGAGTGAAGCCAAGACTCCACAGTAGCTCCAAACACTGTCAAGGTGGTTTTGAGGAAATTTTTTCCCTATTCCACACCCCCCTCCAACCCCCCACCATGCTCCCCTTCCATACACAATCCAACCACTCCAACTTTCAGTTCAGCCTCAAAAACATTACCTTACCATTCTCCCTTTGGGACTGTGGGTTAAATTTTGAACACCAATTGCTTATTTACAAGGAACAAATCCACAAAACAAAATTATGATAAAATAAAGGGACAGTTCATCAACATAAATAGATTTATGATGACTAAGAATGGTTAGCAATGAGAAAGAACATGCACAGTAATCATCAGTGTGCCATCAAGTTTAAATAGAAAATGCTACAAATACTCCTTCTGTCAGGCAACATCTGTGGAAAGATTGGTCGATTGTCAGGTTGGGGGGGTGGGTGCGGAGTGGCCATTGGTTATAGAGGTGAATCATGTGTCAGTCCCAGTGTCAGGAGTGAGGAGAGAATCAGAGGCCTTGGTGGTGAGAGGTTATTGGAGGGGAAATCAGAGGCCTGGTGCAGGGTGGGCCAGCGACTGGGGAACGGAGGTATCACGGGCCTGGAGTGGGAGCTCACGGTAGTCAGAGGCCTGGTAGGTTGGCTCAGGAGGTGGAGGTGGCTGGGGAGGGCTCATAGGGATCAGGTTGTGAGGGTTGCCGATTGCAGCGTTTGCTCAGGCGGGCATGCTGAATCCAGAAAGTACTTGGAAAAGCCTGAATACAGCTGCGAGGTTCCTGAGGCTCACAGCCTTATTATGATATTTAAATTATCATAAAGAAGGCCTGCCTCCTTGGAATGGGTCGCCTGCCAACCATCTTACAGCCTAAGTTACAGCAGGAAACGGGTGGGTTTGAGGTGGGTTTTGGTCAAGAACTGGATACTTAAGACTTTAAACACTCAGCTGACCCAAACCCACTCTTGTTTTAGATTAAAATTGCCCACAGCTTTCCAAGTTGATGACCTCTCGTCAGAATTATTGTGACGAAAGGTCATCGACCTGAAACACTGGGATGAATTTTATGGGGGGGATAAATTAACTGCCCCCCCCATTGGTCATAAAGATGGTTGGCATGTAGTTGACTTTAAATCCGGCTGATCTGCAGTGATAATATGCTGGGGTTGGCCTTAATTAATTGATAGTGAGACTTCTGGCCCCAGGGACAGGAAGACCCGCCCTTGAGAGCTGCAACCAATCTGATTGGCCGGCAGCTCTGTAGTCCCAACAGTGGCAGAAGACAGTAGTGGCCATTCAATGGACTACACATAGGTCCCAGAAAGAAAGGACACGGATACTGAACTTGAAGGTAAGTCTGGGGATTTTGGTCAGGCAGGGATTGGAGACCCCAGTGAGATGGCGGACTGGGTGGAGGGTCCTGTTTTAGAAGCCGGACGGGAAAGGCACAAGGTAGGGGGGGGGACAACCATCTTAGGGGTGGGGGGTACTGCCTCTAATAGGCACAGGGGACCCTATTCCCCCAAAGAAAGTAGCCCACCACTTCCTTCCCAAAAGCAGATGTGCTGTTAAAGCTGCTGGGCTGCTCGCCATTTCCTTGCCTTCCCCAGCCAGTCAAAAAATTGTGGCTGAGGCAGAATGAGGCCTTTAAGTGGCAGTTAACTGTCCACTTACAGGCCTCAATAGGCCTAAAGAATTTTGGGCTGCCTTGATGCCTTACCTGCCCTGTAACATGAGAGACAGGACGGGGGTAGTGGGAAGGTGGCAGGCTGGCCACCCCCTTTATTTTACATGCTCCCTATCTTCAAATACACTCAAGGGTGAGAGCATAAAATTCACCCCATTAACTCTGTTTCTCTCTCTCCAGATGCTACCAGAGCTGCTGAGAAATTCCAGCATTTTCTGTCTTTATTCCAGATTTTTGTCATATTTTGTTTTTATATTAGTGTGCCATTTATGTCTTGTTGTTAATGCTCATTATCATTGAGTTAAACAGTTTTACTATTGATTTTGTGATGGTATGAAGACAAAAGCAAATGCAATCCCTTTTATTTTTAAATCAACATTTTAGTTCACCTTCTGTAACAATTGCTGGAATTGCCGTATCACCTCTAACCCTCCCAAGCTCCTTCACTGAGGACAGGATGATACTGAGCATCAGTAGAAGAGCTAATACAGGAAGCTGTTAAAAAGTTGGATCGTGCTGCAGTGAGCAAGGAATTCAGTGAGTTTGAAAGAGCTGAGACCATTAAAGGCTTTGCCAGTGGAATGGAACAGAAAGCCAGAGAGTTAAAGCGGTTGGGAAGCAATATAGGGCTGTAGAAGATCGTAGAGATAGGGTAAGTTCTTGCGAGAATTTGTAAATTTTTTATTCTTTCATGAGGTGTGGGTGTTGCTGGCAAGGGCAGCATTTGTTGCCCATCCCTAATTGTCCTTGAACGGAGTGGTTTGTTAGGCCATTCCAAAGGGCAGTTAAGAGTCAACCACATTGCTGTGGGTCTGGAGTCACATGTAGGCCAGACCAGATAAGGATAGCAGATATAAAAACAAAAAAACTGTGGATGCTGGAAATCCAAAACAAAAACAGAATTACCTGGAAAAACTCAGCAGGTCTGGCAGCATCGGCGGAGAAGAAAAGAGTTGACGTTTCGAGTCCTCATGACCCTTCGACAGAACTCGAGTTCAAGTCCAAGAAAGAGTTGAAATATAAGCTGGTTTAAGGTGTGTGGGGGGGGCGGAGAGAGAGAGAGAGAAGTGGAGGGGGGGGGGTGTGGTTCTAGGGACAAACAAGCAGTGATAGAAGCAAAACAAAAACAGAATTACCTGGAAAAACTCAGCAGGTCTGGCAGCATCGGCGGAGAAGAAAAGAGTTGACGTTTCGAGTCCTCATGACCAGATCATCAAAAGATGTCAACAACAATAGAACAAAAGAACACATAGGTGTTAAAGTTGGTGATATTATCTAAACGAATATGCTAATTAAGAATGGATGGTAGGGCACTCAAGGTATAGCTCTAGTGGGGGTGGGGAGAGCATAAAAGATTTTAAGATATTTAAAAATAATGGAAATAGGTGGGAAAAGAAAAATCTATATAATTTATTGGAAAAAAAAGGAAGGGGGAAACAGAAAGGGGGTGGGGATGGGGGAGGGAGCTCACGACCTAAAGTTGTTGAATTCAATATTCAGTCCGGAAGGCTGTAAAGTGCCTAGTCGGAAGATGAGATGTTGTTCCTCTAGTTTGCGTTGGGCTTCACTGGAACAATGCAGCAAGCCAAGGACAGACATGTGGGCAAGAGAGCAGGGTGGAGTGTTAAAATGGCAAGCGACAGGGAGGTTTGGGTCATTCTTGCGGACAGACCGCAGGTGTTCTGCAAAGCGGTCGCCCAGTTTACGTTTGGTCTCTCCAATGTAGAGGAGACCACATTGGGAGCAACGAATGCAGTAGACTAAGTTGGGGGAAATGCAAGTGAAATGTTGCTTCACTTGAAAGGAGTGTTTGGGCCCTTGGACGGTGAGGAGAGAGGAAGTGAAGGGGCAGGTGTTGCATCTTTTGCGTGGGCATGGGGTGGTGCCATAGGAGGGGGTTGAGGAGTAGGGGGTGATGGAGGAGTGGACCAGGGTGTCCCGGAGGGAGTGATCCCTACGGAATGCTGATGGGGGGGGTGAAGGGAAGATGTGTTTGGTGGTGGCATCATGCTGGAGTTGGCGGAAATGGCGGAGGATGATCCTTTGAATGCGGAGGCTGGTGGGGTGATAAGTGAGGACAAGGGGGACCCTATCATGTTTCTGGGAGGGAGGAGAAGGCGTGAGGGCGGATGCGCGGGAGATGGGCCGGTCACGGTTGAGGGCCCTGTCAACGACCGTGGGTGGAAAACCTCGGTTAAGCAGATTTCCTGCCCTGAAGGACATTAATGAACCAGACGGCTTTTAACAACGATCAATGATAGTTTCATGGTCATCATTACTGAGGCTAGCTTTATATTTCAAATTTTATTAATTGAATATAAATTTCACCAGCTGCCATGGTGGTATTTGAACCTATATAAAGAACCCATATATAAGAACAAAGATTTTGAATTAAATTTATAGCCCCTCACCAGGCATTTACTTATATTGGCTAAGAAGTGATATAATAACATCAATTTGAAAAATGCCACTTAAAGCTCATGAAGTGTTCTAGTGTTCGTTCAGCAGAAACAGCTGTGTTTACTCACGGGTTCACACCTCAGTACAATGTAATGCATGCAAGATCAAACATGAATAAATAACACCTTTTGTGTGAAGTCTTTCTAATCACCACTTTCACTTATTGCTCTTTTTCCTCTATCGTAGACAGACCTATGGATCTCCTATGGTTTATAGGTCCTTCAGGTGAAAATGTTTAGGTTGAGATTTATATTGAACTTTGCATAGTTCTCTGGTATAATGTGGATAACAAAACAGCAATGTGGAAGTAATCTGCACCTTCTTAATCTGTGTGAAGGAGTTGGTGGGATGCAGAATTTGAAGATACATTCGCTGAGTTCATTCATGTGAGGTTATTGAACTTCTTCCAACATTGCATCCAGCTCCTCAGGGCTAACTTCCTGGCACTGACCACCAAGACTACTTGGTGCCACTGCCTTCACACTGATTTTCTAGGAGGACTTCATGGCCCCTTGTAATAAATGACATCTCTCCTGCTCCAAAGCCTCCACTATTGTGTTAGAAAATCTTCAAGTCTACTGTCTGCCATGCTATTTTTGTGTTTTTCTCCAGGCCAGAATCACTTTTAGAATGACTTCCAGCATCTTCTCTAACCAAAATGCACCTCTCCACTGAAGCACTTAGCACTGACTGCATGCTATGATCATTTAAATTAGCAGGCAGCATAAGGTTTACCTATTGCCTGCATTGGAGGCAAAGGGCATTGGTTAGTCACATAACTCAATCCCCATACCCATTTTCTGGGGTTATAAAATTTTGCAATGATTAAAATTTGAAATTTAAGGGGCATTTTTTGGGTGGGAAGCTATACTCACAGGAAGCCATACTCACAGAATCATACAGCATGGTGCTCCTGACTCCACACCGCACTCCTTGGACAAAATCTTTAGCTTAGTGGGCGGGCATAAAATGACGCACATTGACGTCAGGCAAGCGTCCTGACATCAATGCTCAGCCACGAGATATTTCACTCAGCGGCACGCATCAGTGTTAGCAACGCGCCCGCCAACAATTAAAAGGCCATGGCCATTAATTTATCAATTAAATAGAATTTTTCCCTGCCAGTCCAACCTTACGGTTGACGGGCAGGCAAAAAGGCCAAGCGGCCTTTACACTTTTTAGGAAACCTCATCCATGGGCAGGATGAGGATTTCTACAGCAAATAAATTTTTTTTTTAAACTTAATTAGTAACATGTCCCTGCTCATGTGACATGTTTTATTACATTTTTAATATCTTTATTCATTTTTATATATCTTTTCATCTCCCTGAGGCAGCTCTATGCCTCATGGAGATTATGAAGTGCATGCTTGCCCCACTCGCCCTCCTCCCCCCACCTGCATAGGCAGCACTGAGCGCTGCCGCTTGCATTTCATGCTGGGCAGGCCTTAATTGGCCCCCCAGCGTGAAATCGCCTTCCGGCCCCAATCGCAGGTGGTGGTCGGCTTCCTGACTGCCCCTGCTCTCCCCCGCTGAGCCTGCCTGCCAAGGGCAAAATTCTGCCCCTTGTGAATAAGAAATGGGATTAGGAGTAGACCGTGCTGCCCCAACCATGCTCAGCCATTTAATATGATCACAGCTAATTTTCTGCTTCAACTCCACTTTCCTACCCACTCTTCAAATCCCTTGATTCCCTGAGAAACCAACAAACCATCTATCTCCTGCAACTCCCTGTTGCAAGACTGGAATCACTGAATCCCGGTTTCTTGATCTTACATAGGAACGTATTTTTTGAGCTCTCATTGAGATACTATATTGTCAGATGACTAAGTAACTAAATGCTTGACTTAAAAAACAAATATTTCTAATTAGTAAATCAAAACCACTTCTTCCTTCACCTACTTTCATTCAGATATTACATCTATGGCAATCTACCAACTTCCAGTGATGGCTGGGATAATTTCTGTCTTTTTCCAAATCTGTCACTTTTTTTTCTTTATTCTTTCATGGGATGTGAGTGTCACTGGCAAGACCAGCATCTGTGGTCTATCCCTAATTGCCCTTGAACTGAGCGGCTTGCTAGGCCACTTCAGAGGGCAAGTAAGAGTCAACCATATTGCTGTGGGTCTGGAGTCACATTGGGTCAAACCAGGTAAAGAGGGCAGATTTTTTTTAACAACCAACGATAGTTTCATGGTCACCTTTACTGAGACTAGCTTTCAATTTTAGTTTTTTTAATTAATTTAATTTAAACTGCACCAGCTGCCATGGTGGGATTAGAAACCTTGCCCCTCAGAGCATTAGCCTAGTTCAGTGACATTACCACTATGCCTCCACCATATCCCCCTAAGGAATGAAAAAATAATACTCACTGACACTATACCTGAGCTTCTATGCACTCACAAGCTAGAACCTTCTGCACTTACAACATTTTTAAGCGTCAGGACCATTTCTGGACCCGACCCCACTCATTGCAGCAGTACACCTGCCGGCAAAATCTTATGGGAAGCAGCCAATTAGCAGGCCACCTCCACGTTTGCCATTCAATTAGGGATGGTGGTCAGATCCTGGAGGCATACCTTGGTATAGAGACATGAGGGGCCGTAGTTGTTTGGGGGCCTTACCTTGGCATGGGGGATGGCATGAGGGGCCATAGGGGCTGTTTGGAGGGCATATCTTGGCATGAGAAGAATGAGGGGCCATAGGGAGTGAGTGGGGTGGCAGACATTGGCATGGGAAGCATGAGGGACCACGGGGTGGATGGGGCTCCATCCATGTCTTGGCAGGGAGGGGGCATGAGGAACTTTTGAACTTACTTTTTAAAATATCCCCTCATGCAGACTATGGTTTACAACACCTCTGAGGTGCCATGAACCACAACTCATAGAAAACCTGACCCAACTCCATGAAGATGGCGGAGGACTAAGGCATCCCCGCAAATGGAGCCAGCCAGGTCAGGAGTGCAGGGTGCAGGCTTTTGACCCAAATCAGCCCTCACCCTTTGAAGGCTCCAAACAATCCTTATGGCCCCTCATGTCCCACATAGCAAGGTCAGACTCCATAAACAACACTGATGGCTTCTATTGCCCCTGATGCGAAGGTATGCCCCTCCAACCAACCTCTCTGGCCCTTCATGCCCCCCACATCAGGCTATGGCACTTCCATGCCTATTCACCCACTGCACTTTGTATAGAACCAATGAATGTAGAATATTTAAAAAAACTTTTTTAAAAAATCAGTCAGTCATCAATAACTTGCCACTTTCTAAAAGGAAAATTCCTTTTTACTACAGCCCAAAAAAGTGTCAATCTTCCAGATCCTTTAAAGTTTCAGTTGCTGAAATAGCAGGCACTTGAAACCTCTTTATCTTGTATAAATAAACATTGTGAAATTTACAGCAGAGATCAAAGAGCCAGAGCTCTCAGCCAATAATCCATAATGAGGCTTGGTTGAGGGAGGCCAGAAATCCATTGGTCTTTTGAAACACCTGAGCCCCAGAGAAAACATTTCTTAATTGACAGCTCTGGTACTCTGATCTCTGCTGTCAATTTCACAATGTTTATTGGAAACCCCGAGAAGGGAGTCAGGAATCCTAAAATCAGGTCCCAGATGCCATTTTTAAAGGGCTCCTGAGTCATTCTGACACAGTGAAAATTGAGGCCAAGGACTTTCATACAGCTCCATCCTTGCCGTATGATACAACCATAATGCTCTGTTTGACTCCTATAGAACTTCTACTTAATATAGATGGTTTTTGCATTCACTGGAATTGAATGGAAACAGGGCTATTTCTTATATTCTTTGCCTTTATTTTAATCAAAATAATATCTACTATGTTGTTGCAACATGATAATTATGTGTTGGTTTTCTTGCGCTAGTGTCTGATTTTGCTTTAGATTCAGACTTTTTAAAAACTTTGAGATTAAATTACAATTGATGCCTTTGGAAGTGGGACATATTTTCATAACTCTGAAATGACAGCCTTATGAAATGTGAACTGCCAGACTACTTATTATTTGAGGGTGCCCTCATGCTAATGGTTTAGGATTGGTGCAAAGCACTTTCAGCTTGCCACTGACATTAAATTTGTGCCTTGTTAACTGAGTTTGGTGGTCCAAACTAATTGAAAAGCCAAGTGAATTAAGACTGCCTCCTCCAAGGGCAATCACTCCAGCGATATGCTGTACCCTGATGCAAGTTGTATTTACACCTTTATTGCAGCACCCAGTGTCATGTGAAATAATATAGTACATACTGCACACAGTTGTAGAATAAAAGGAGCCTTACATTTTTTGTCTTGAAAGATTGAATTTTAAAAAATCATTGAATCCCATGCAGGTAAATGGAATGAAATTAAACAGTGAAATCAAAGCACAATGTCTGAAAGTGTGCAGAAATAATTCAGGTACAACTCTTCCCAAAGCACCAGGCAAACTAGAGCCCATTTTTGGAAGCTTACAGGACCCAAACACAAAACACACACACACACACACACACACACACACTACTGTATATACTTGTGTAAAGGTTAGTTTTATATAAGAGTTAATCTGTGATTTCTGGCCAACGAGAGGTCATTTTTCATATAAACTCGTGTAAAAGTCAATTGTAGTTTTACAGGGATCAAAGCCCAAAAATTTCAGAACCAAAGTATAATCTCTACAATCACATCAAATACCTCAACCGTTATTCATTAAAAAAAGTGACACTTGCGGTATTTCCTACTTGTCAATCAAGGCAGGTAAAATGTCGATCAATTTTTATATTTTGGGGGGAAAACCAACAAATCAGTGAAGAGATATCAACAGTGCAGATGGAAACAGATTGCAGGAACCAACTTCCAGAGTAAACATTAGATAAATGAACCCCTGGGCCTTGTGTCCTCAGCCATCACCCTCAACCTTCCTGAGAGGGGAGGGGAGGCTTGGGCCTTGCCAACTGGGTCCTTCTAAGTACAGATACAGCGCAATCCCCCTGAACCAAGGCCTAAGTCATGGGCTGGGGGCCTTCACTGTGACATTTCCTAATACCATGACCCTTCTCTTCCCTTGGCCCCTTAGCATCATTGAATTTACAGGCACAGTTGACACTGCTGCTTTCTCTCCCGAGGAGAGGAATTGCAGGGTAAGGTCCGTTATAAAAACAGGGAGGGAGAGAGAGAGAGAGACAATAAACAGCTGGTGTGGGCCCAGCTTCCCCCATTACCTTGTGGGTTATTTTGAGAGCCATTTTAGGTGTGCTGGGAGGGAATGTTTTAGTTGAAAGTTAGCCTCTTAAAAACAGTACCTGTGTAAAAGACATCCACTTAAATTTTTTGCTTAAAAATTTATCAAAAATTGGCTTATTTTTCCCCGGGGGTATTTATGGTATTTAACTGACTAAGTGTAATATTTCAATCTTATTTCAAATTGAAGAATAGACAAAAGCCCTTTGAACCAGAAGTAGTAAATCTTGGGTTAAAATGTTGAGTACCTGTCAGTTGCTTGGTCACTTAGCTGTGCAAAATATAAGAAAAACATGATTGATCTCATTAACCTAGAAATTGCTAAAGGCCATTAGGGAACAAACAATTAATGCATTTGCATTACATTATGCTATTCTAATATATATTTTAAATGGCATTTATAACAATGCCATATGAATGTGCCAAGTGCTCTTCAATAAATATTGCAGCAAGTTAAATTTTAGCTTCAAATAGATCTTATATTTATTTTACCTGTAGTAGCAAGGGAGGGAGCATTGCTGGATCTATTGTTGTGAAGTGCACTGGAACAGATAAGAGAAGTAAACTTAGAAGTAAGCATGGCATCCAGTGATCACAATGTAAGAAGGCATAAGATAAAGGTAGGGAAAGTAAATGGGAAAATTTACCAGCAACACAAAAATAGAACAGCAATGAAAAACATTTAAAATGATACTCAATACAGCCCAGGAGAAATATATCCCACTAAAATCGAGAAAGTAATAACACACCATGGATGAACAAAGTAATGAAGGCAAAGTTGAAATGAGAGAGAGAAACATACACAGTATATAAAATATAAGAGCATCGACATTATGCTAGAATTGTATAAAACACAAGTCAGACCACAAGTAGAGTATTGTGTGGGGTTCTGGTCACTACATTGCAGGAAGGTACATCCACACGAGGGAGGATATAGAGGAGGAGATTCATGAGCATAATGCCAGGAATGGCGAATCTTAGCTGTGAGTAAAGACTGGACAGGCTGGGGTTGTTTTCTTTGGAACAGTGGAGGTTCAGGAGAGATTTAATTGAAGTGTACAAAATTATGAGGGGTCAAGAGTAAAAAGGTCAATGATCAGGGGAAGTTAATTTGATGTAATTGACAGAAGGATTTTAGGGGAGTTGAAGTTTTTTTCACCCAGAGGATGGTAGGGGTCTGGAACTTTCTGTCTGAAAGGATGATAAATACAGGAACCCTCGTCACATTTCAAAAGTATCTGGATGTGCACTTGAAGTACCAATAAGGCTACAGACCAAATGCTGGAAAATGAGATGAGGTTGGACAGCTCTTTTTCAGCCAGCACAGACACAATAGGCTGAATGGCCTCCTGTGTCTGAAATTTTCTGTATTTCTAAGTACACAGAGAAAAAAGAAGAGGATGACAAAATGGAATACAAAATGATTAGGAAAGAAGTCATAAATTAACTAGGAAGACAAAGAGAAACTACAAAGTTAAATTATTAAGGAATATAAAAAAATAGTTAAACACTTTACAGACATATAAATAACAAAAAAAATCAAGTTAGGGATGGGATGACTAAGTGATACACTTGATAAGCAGACAGATAATGGCAATAAAATGGCGCAAATATTAAATATTGCTTTGCTTCGATCTTGACCAAGGAGACTAATACGGTGGACATGACACTAGACGAAGTGATCAGAAATAATATTAAGGCTTTTAAAATAGAAAGATGGGGGGGAGGATAATTGATAAGCTCATCAAACTTTGGAAGAATATATGTATTTAAAGTTATTAGAAAAGGGAATAGTACAAAGTACTGGTGAACAGCAGATGTGATTTCTTTATTTAAAAAGGCAGATGGAACAAGTCCAGAGAACTATAGACTAATTAGCTTGGTTTAAAAGATAATGGAATCCTCATGCAAAGATATAATAAAAAACATAAGAGCATGAGAAATAAGAGGAGTAGACCATTTGGCCTATTATATTATCATGGCTCAACCAATGTTCCCCCAAGTTCCCCATATCCCTTGATTTTTTTTTATTCATTCATGGGATGTGGCTGTCACTGGCTAGGCCAGTATGTATTGCCCAACGCTAATTACCCTTGTTCAGAAGGCATTTAAGAGTCAACCACATTGCTGTGGATCTGGAGTCAGCAGATTTCCTTCCCTAAAGGACATTAGTGAATCAGATGGGTTTTTATGACAATCAACAATGGTTTAATGGTTATTAGACTTTTAATTCCAGATTTTTTTTTGAATTCATCTGCTGTGGTGGGATTTGAACCCAGGTCTGCAGAGCATTACCCTGGGTCTCCGGGTAACCGGTCCAGTGACAATAGCACTATGCCACTGCCTCTCAGAGACCAAAATTCTGCTATTGCATGTTAATGGTTCTATTATTTTTACTACCTGGCAAGGTAAACCTATTCCCTTGAATTTATTGTTAACCTAGAACCTCAACAGAAAGAAATTTCAAATCATTAAAGGAACATAGTCTGCTTGATCAGCTATAGACTGGGTCCTGAAATGAAAAGTCCTCTCTTCCAGGAGTTTCCAACCTAGCAATGTTATCTTAGGATATAATATACATAGAGGTCTATTATAGCAGAATAAACTATTGTGCAGTTTTCCAATCTCAGCTCTTAGAACTCTAGGATATAATTTGTATATATGGGCTTGTGAGGATATAAATATGAGACTACAACCCTTTTATACTTATTCAAAAATGTTTATTATTAAAACCAGTTACGGATTACAGTTTGTGGATGAGGATTATATAATAACATAGATGGTAACTAAAGCTAATCATAGCATGCCAATCCTGCTTAATTTTTGAATCTACTGTAATTAACAGTTTGGATAAACAAACAAATATTGATTAAAAGGTAATTATACTTCCAATTAAGGAGAAATTTTACTGGAAGGTAAGTGTCTTTATCTCAAAACGTTAGGGATTCCTGGACCAGGCCGGGACTCAAACCTATGTCCAAAGATGGCTGGCTGAACTATCTGAGCTAATAGTCACTAATTTGAAGAGATTGTGGCAGAAACCAAAAATGACTTTCATTGTTGTTTCTCAGAAAAACAGATTTCAAAAACAATTTATCAAAGTTAAGAATCTTGCAAACTATTTGGGTGGATAGAAAAACACCAGCCGGCTGGCATGCTTCCAACAGCAAGGTACCTCAAGGACTTCTGTAGTAGCTGGCTTTCTGGCTATGATCCAAATACCATCGCAGTGTTTTGCTTATACTGAGCAGCATTCTTAATTATTTGCTAATTAACATCTTAAATTGCTCATCAACTCTGTTAGTTAGTTAAAACACAGACTTAAATATATTCAAGAGTGAAGAATCCTCAGCCTTCCGGGGTAGAGAATTCCATAGGTTTACAACCCTTTGAGTGAAGAAGTTTCTCCTCATCCCAGTCCGAGAGGATTGGCCTATTATATTGAGATTGTGTTCTCATGTTCTGGATTCCCCAGCAAGGAGAAACAACTTTTCAGTGTCTACGCTTTAAAGCCCCTTCAGATTCTAATATGTTTCACTGAGATCACTTCTCATTCTTCTAAACTCCAGAGAATTTATTCAGCCTTTCATCATAGGACAACCCAAGAGGGCACATGGCATCGTCAGAATAGCAAGATTCTGATTGTGCAGGGTGCCATTGCTTGTAGCCACCTGGCTCCTCAAGCTCACCATGTCAAGAGGGAGAGCTACAGGAACTGATGAGTTTCCACTTGATAAATTTGGCCCTTATCTTGGTGACCTAGACACCGGATGTGACAATGGCAATCTCAGCCCTGTTGACCCTGCAAAGTCCTCCTTACTAACATCTGGGGGCTAGTGCCAAAATTGGGAGTGCTGTCTCACAGACTAGTCAAGTGACTGCCTGACATAGTCATCCTCACGGAATCATACCTTACAGATAATGTCCCAGACGCCACCATCACCATCCCTGGGTATGTCCTGTCCCACCGGCAGGACAGACAGCAGAAGTGGTGGCACAGCTGTATGCAGCCGCGAGGGGTTTGCCCTGGGATCCTCAACTTCGACTCCGGACCCCATGAAGTCTCATGGCATCAGGTCAAACATGGGCAAGGAAACTTCCTGCTGATTACCACATAGCGCCCTCCCTAAGCTAATGAATCAGTGCTCCTCCATGTTGAACACTACTTGGAGGAAGCACTGAGGGTGGCAAGGGTGCAGAATGTACTCTGGGTGGGGGACTTCAATGTCCACCACCAAGAGTGGCTCGGTAGCACCACTACTGACCGAGTTGGTCAAGTCCTAAAGGACATAGCTGCTAGACTGGGTCTGTGGCAGGTGGTGAGGGAAACAACAAGAGGGAAAAACATACCTGACCTCATCCTCAACAACCTGCCTGCCGCAGATGCATCTGTCCATGACAATATCAGTAGGAGTGACCACCACACAGTCCTTGTGGAGACGAAGTCCTGGCTTCACATTGAGGTTACCCTCCATTGTGTTGTGTGGCACTACCACTGTGCTAAATGGGATAGATTTCAAACAAATCCAGCAATTCAAGACTGGGCATCCATGAGGTGCTGTGGGCCATCAGCAGCAGTGGAATTTTACTCGAAAACAATCTGTAACCTCATGGCCCAGGATATCCCCCACTCTACCATTACAATCACATCAGGGAATCAACCCTGGCTCAATGAAGAGTGCAGGAGGTAATGCCAAGAGCAGCACCAGGCATACCTAAAAATGAGGTCTCAACTTGGTGAAGCTATAACACAGGACTACTTGCATGCCAATCAGCATAAGTAACAAGTGATAGACAGGGCTAAGCGATCCCAAAACCAATGGATCAGATCTAAGCTCTGCAGTCTTGCCACATCCAGTCGTGAATGGTGGTGGACAATTAAACTACTCACTGGAGGAGGAGGCTCCACAAATATCCCCATCCTCAATGGTGGAGCCCAGCACATCAATGCAAAAGATAAGGCTGAAGCATTTGCTACAGTCTTCAGCCAGAAGTGCCGAGTGGATGATCCATCTTGACCTCCACTGGAGGACCCCTGCATCACAGATGCCAATCTTCAGCCAATTCAATTCACTCCACATGATATCAAGAAATGGCTTAAGGTGCTGGATACTACATAGGCTATCAGCCCTGACAAATTTCTGGCAATAGTACTGAAGACCTGTGCTCCAGAACTTGCTGCGCCCCTAGCCAAGCTGTTCCAGTACAGCTACAACACTGCCATATACCCGGCTATGTGGAAAATTGTCCAGATATGTCCTGTACACAAAAAGCAGGACAAATCCAACCCGGCTAATTACCGCCCCATCAGCCTACTCTCAATCATCAGTAAAGTAATGGAAGGGGTCATGGACACTGCTATCAAGCGGCACTTGGTTAGCAATAACCTGGTCACTGATGCCCAGTTTAGTTTCCGCCAGGGCCACGCGGCTCCTGGCCTTCTTACAGTACTTGGTTCAAACATGGACAAAAGAGCTGAACTCCCGAGGTGAGGTGAGAGTGACTGCCCTTGGCATTAAGGCTGCATTTGACAAAGTGTGGCATCAAGGAGCGCTAGCAAAACTGGAGTCAGTGGGAATCAGGGGGAAAACTCTGCTGGTTGGAATCACACCTTGCACAAAGGAAGATGGTTGTGGTTATTGGAGGTCAGTCATCTCAGCTCCAGGACATCACTGCAGGAGTTCCTCAGGGTAGTTTCTTGGCCCAGCCATCTTCAGCTGCTTCATCAATGACCTTTCTTCCATCATAAGGTCAGAAGTGGGGATGTTCGTTGATGATTGCACAATGTTCAGCACCTTCATGACTCCTCAAATACTGAAGCAGTCCATGTTCAATTGCAGCAAGGCTTGGACAATATCCAGGCTTGGGCTGACAAGTGGCGAGTAACATTCGCATCACACAAGTGTCAGGCAATGACCATCTCCAACAAGGCAGAATCTAACCATCACCCCTTGATGTTCTTTGGCATTACCATCACTGAATCCCCCACTATCAACATCCTGGGAGTTACCATTGACCAGATACTGAACTGGACTAGCCATATAAATACTGTGGCTATAAAAGCAGGTCAGAGGCTAAGAATAATGCGACGAGTAACCCACCTCCTGACTCCCCAAAGCCTGTCCACCATTTACAAGGCACAAGTCAGGAGTGTGATAGAATACTTGCCATTTGCCTGAATGAGTGCAGCTTCCACAATACTGAAGAAGCTTGACACCATCGAGGACAAAGCAGCCCGTTTGATTGGCACCTCATCCACAAAAATTCACTCCCTCCACCACCAAAACACAGTGGCAGCAGTGTGTATCATCTACAAGATGCACTGCAGGAATTCACCAAGGCTCCTTCGACAGCACTTTCCAAACCCACAACCACTACCATCTAGGAGGACAAGAGCAGCAGATAGATGGGAACACCACCACCTAGAAGTTCCTCTCCAAGTCACTCATCATCCTGACTTGGAAATATATCGCCGTTCCTTCACTGTCGCTGAGTCAAAATCCTGGAGCTCCCTTCCTCACAGTACTGTGGGTGTACCCACACAACAACGATTGTAGTGGTTCAAGAAGGCAGCTCACCATCACCTTCTCAAAGGTGACTAGGGATGGGCAATAAATGCTGGCTCAGCCAGCGAAGCCCACATCCCACGAATGAATAATTAAAAAAAAGAATGCCTGCTATCCTGTAGCAGCCACGATGCATGGCCTACCTGCCATCTTTGGTTCTTCTAGAAGAACCGGAGACCAGCTGGAGGAGAAGAGCTGCCCCCTCTACACATGGCTGCTGACCCCCTGCCACTATCCCATCATGTGAGCAGAGTGGGCCTTCAACAAGAGCCACAGAGACACTCAGGACATCATGGAACAAGCAATCAGCTTCCACAGACAATGGTCCTACTGCCTTAACCATTTGAGGGGGAGTACCGCAGTGCACTCTGCAGATGGGCCTTGAAGTTTGCGGTGGTATTTTGTATTCTCCACAGCCTTGTCATTATAACAGCGAAGCTACTACCTCCAGGGATCTGGAGGTCAACTCAGGAGGAGGAGGCAGGGAGGAGGGAATCTGGACCCCTTGTAAGTAGATGGGCTGTTAGAGGGGAGATTATGCTTCCACTGAGACAATTACTCCAAACCAATATGGACCCATAAATCCCCACCGTCACATGGATCCGAGACACAACTCCCTGGCCACCATCCAACAATAAAAGCCACCAACAAAAACTTTTTCATTAGCATCTTTATCCAATAACATATCCTATTGTACGAAGAAAAATGAACTATTCACCCTTGTGCATTTCATTAGTGCCTGTCTTGTGGGTTTCTTCACCTGTTCTAGTGTCCCTAAGCAGTGCTACCCCAGTGCCTTGTGCAAGTTTGGTGTAAGACAGCTGACTTCCCGCAGGGGAGACTGCGGATGGCCTTGCAGGGCACCCTCAAGCACCTCTGGGCCTTATGGACCCTGTTTTTGAATGCATCAGCTTGGCACAAGCGACTACAGTCTGATCTGGCAGCAGTCCAATCATGCCTTGCACTTGCCATGCGCTGATCCTGCCTCTATATTAGCCTCAAAGCTGCACACAATCCGACCTGGTGTCTGGGATCATGAGAGCCAGTGATTTCCTTGTCATTGGTGTAGGTTTCCTCTCTCTCTTCCTCCTGGCTGTGTTGAAGTTGACCAGTGGCAGACTTCGGGTGTCTGAAAGAATAAAAGCAGAAAGGGAGGGTTGGAGTGAGGAAGTGAGTTGGATGGGAAAGGAGGTTCAGGGTCACATTATCTGCAGCTTTGAATTTATGGTTGATGTCAGGATGTGGGTGAATAGTGAGTTGAGAAGGGACATAAGGATGTACCTTTTTGCCATTTTCAATGTTCTCAGCACAGACTCCATTGCTGCCAAACCCATGATGCAGAGTATCATCTCCTTTGTTAGGGTAAATGGGTGTAATTGTGGTGTCCCTACCTGCACCTATAGTCCTGTGTTGCTCCCTCCCATTAAGGGTGCCCTTCTCCTGCAAGAGGGAGGGCAGACTGTTAATGATTGTGTGGCACTATGCCTGGGTGATGCGCCAACCATAGCTGAAAGTCTGCAGAGGCAGTAAGATGTGGGTGGGAGCTTTGGAAGGTTAATGGGGATAAGGTGCATTATATGAATGTTAGGCATGAATATTGAGCACTGTTGGGTAAGTGATGGGAGGTACAATGCACTGGGCAGCATAGTGGGCTGGTGGTTTTGTGGGTGTGAGATGTGATGTGAAGATGCATTCACTGACCTTGACCACATTTCTGGGGTTATCACACTTCTTTTTGCATTGCTCCCAGAACCTGCGAGTTGACCTTCCTTGTCATCTACTCTCATTTCCTCCTGAGGAAATGCTTTGATGACCTTGGTCCTTCTATCCACCTCCATGGCTAGAGCTTCCAGAGCAAAGTCAATGAAGCTGGTGATGTGTCCCTGGGCAAGTGCCCCATTTTCCTTCACGTCAAATATTTCTGCTTCAATTGTTTTTAGACTTGTGTGTTCTAGTGCAGGAACTCCCCTTTGAGAGGGACAGACTGCCTTTTAAGAGCTGGAGGCTTTCTGGAACACATGCTTACCTCATAGACTTAGGAGAAATCATGGTGATGAGGAGGCGGTGGAACCAGAACGCAATCATGAATTGTGATCCCTGCAACTATTTCATAGCACTGACAAATATTTGGCCCATTAAGTTAAACTTGAATAGAATCTTGGAGTACTTTGAACCAATTCTGCTCTACATATTGTAAAATGGATAAAGACACGAGAGAGCATGCAAAAAAAGATTATCTTGAACGGTACCAGAACTGAGCGGTTATACCTATCAAGAAAGATTGAATACTGGGACTCTTTTCTCTAAAGAAGACTGAGGCATCAGAAGTCTTTAAGATTGGGAAGCAGTAGATGTGAGATGTTTCCACTTGAGGGGAGACCAGAACTAGGGACCATAAGTGTCAGATAGTCATGAATAAATTCAATAGGGAACTGAGGAGAAACTTTGTTACCCAGAGCCGGGTTAAAATAACGAATGGTTGAAGTGACTAGCATAGGTGTATTTAAGAGGAAGCTGGATAAACACAGGAGGGAGACAGGTACAGAAAGAAATATTGATGGGCTTGACTGCAGAAAGGTGGGAGAAGACTCGTGGTAGGTAACCAGGATAAGCATGGACCCATTGGGCCTGAATGGACTGTTTTTGTGTTGTAAATATACATAATACCACTATGTAAACTATCTGGATGCACTGATACTTTTCACCGCCAAGAAGTCAGGTAGTTGAAGCAGAAGTAGACTTTCAGGTAAGGTGACAGGATTAAAGTTTTAATGGTGCTATTCGTCAGCAAAGGGCATCATTTTTTTTGTTTAGCTGAATTCTGAATGAACCTTCATGTGGTTTGTCGATGGATTACGTAGAGAGCATTCAGCTTGACATGAGAAAAGATTGCAATTCTAAAATGGAATTTGTTTTGGGATCAGTATTTGTAAAATTTAAGGTTTGTCATACATTGCACAAGGTTTGAATGAAATCTCATGACTGAAAGAGTTTATTGTTTAATCAGAGTCTTTTGGGGACATATTAAATGAATTGATGCTTACAGTGGGGAAATAAAACTCCACTAATCCCTATTTTCAGCAAAGTTTAAATGGATTAGAAGTTAAAGTCATTATCATTTGACATATTTTGCAACCCTAGAACTTTTAAGACCAGAAAACTTCATTTTACATATCAGAACAATTTTCCTTATCATTGGGCTCTGTGCTTTCTCAACAGGATGAAAAGGCTGAGGGATTCATCAGCTTGCCGGAGTTCAGGATAGACAGGGCTATTGAATGCAGACGGAAATAGTAAGTGATAATCTGGCAGTGCGGTTATGCAATTTGTCAAAAACAGTGTGTAAACAAAGGGAATTACCTGCTGAGCTCTGAACATCTAAAAGTAAATTTGCCGATTGGTCGCAGTACTGACCCTTGCCCTCTGGGAACTTGTATTGTGAGATCAGGAGCTGCAGCCCAGTATTTCCCACCCACTAAAGTTAATGGACAAAACGATCACAGTTTTGTGTCTGTGATTCCCAATATGCAATCAGACGCTGGCATGATTTTGCAGGAGCACACAGAATCAGAAAGTTTACTTTCAATTACCATGCGATGGCATATGTGTTTCCCTGTTCATGAGGCTCTGAGGTGCAAATGGTGACTCAGTTCTGATTTGTTTCTTTAATTAAAATGAAACAGCAAAAATGCTGGGTATTTCTAAACACAGCAGGGTAGGTGCTGACTTTGTGTGATAGTCTAAAACGAGTCATCAGCCTCCATTTAAATCGTTCTTCATTGATGTCAAGTGGAAATGAAAGTGGAGAGAGATATAAAATGAGCTGCCCACCCACAATGAACCATTTTGCACTATCACACAAAGTTACAATCTACCCCAAAAACCTACACAGTTCCATTGAAAATTGCATTCTCAGAATAATGAAGTTCCTCTCTGCTGATCTGTGTGTTAAGACTTTCATGTTTTGTTTTCCTGAAGTGCCTTCAAGGCCTGTCATCCGAAAATTAAGAGCTTCTACTTTGCAACCGACTGCTTGGAAGAAATGAACAGGTAAAAATGTTCTATTCCGTTGGATTATATTTAGCAATTAAAATGGTGACTGAAAGCTTAAGCAACAGTGGCCAGAATTTTGCAGCCTAGTTGGTGTTGGGCAGGCATGAGCGGAAGGGCGGGAAGGCCAAAAATCAGTTTCACGCCGTAATGAAACCAGTTTGTGATCGTCCATTCCACCCGTCAATGGCGGGCTGTGATTGCCGGGAACCTAATCCCAATATTTTAGCATCTAATCAGAAGCCCTACTTGGCAGAATCATCCCCCTATGCTGGATCATCTGGGCACATCGGTGTGATTGCATGCTGACGTGTTTCACAGCTGTACTTAAGTGATGTGCACCAGGTGAGCTGCTCTTCGCTTGGGACTTCTAAGTTGTTTGCCTACCTAACTTCGGGCAGCATTCACAGTCATCAGTGCCAGGTTTCGCATGCAGCACCATATCACTTTTAGGGGGGCTCTAGGCAGGTCTGTACCTACCAGACCAGCCATTAGGTGGAAGGGCGAGGTGGGGGGTGGCTTTTCAATGGCTGTAGGACTAAGGCTTGCTTAGGGAAGGGAGAGGTGACCTCTGGCAAGGGAAGAGGCTGCAGGACGAGGACTGTACTGGGTAAGGTCGGGGGTATCCCAGGCGTGTGTGGGGACACATATTGATCTGTGCAAGTGGCCTCAAGATGGTGAGGGCTGAGGAGGCAGTCTCCAGAGGAGATGAAGCCAGATGGACGTGTGAGGGTATGTGTGTGAGAGAGTGAGTGGTGATGTCCCTTGACCTGGCAGTGAGTGAGATGCCAGTGAATGTGTGATGGCCTTTTGAGTGAGAGTTTAGAGTGATAAGATGTTGCCTTAACCTGGCGGCATAGATGAGATCATTCATCAGTTTTCTGCACTGGAGGCCGACCTCTTGTGTGCATCATTGGCATTGACCACCTCTGTCACCAACTCCCAACCCGGAGGGGAGAGACTGATGGGCCTCCTGCGGTCAGAACAACGGTAGAGGACATTACGATGGCCTTCATGGCATCCAGAAGGCATCTTAGGGATACATCACTGAATCGGGGGGCTGCACTCTTCTTGGTTTTTGGGGTCAAATCTTCACTGGAGTCGTCCTGGGCTGCAAGCATAGAGAAGTGTGCGCACAGCTGCAATTTAAATTTGGCACCCTGCACGAGAGAGCAGCCAGGTAGTGGCATGGCAGGCATATTTGAGGCCACCGGCCAGGGAAATGGCGTGTTTCCTGTGGCTGCACAATTAATGAGGTGGGAACGGGACACCCACCATTGCAGCCAGCAGGTAAAATGACTTTTTTCCCCATCCGCTACTGCACTTTTTGCAAATCTGGGACGATTCCACCCAGCGTGTTTTTTCTTTGACAAGTTTATCTATGCCCTCCATGTACATAGATGACAGATAATGAAAAGTGGATTGACTTGGTGACAGATGAGCAGCAGTCAAGTTGTGTTAATTGTACCAGAGTGGGTCATGGAGCATATCACAAAGAGCTTCCATAACATATTCTGCATGCACCATATGTTGATTTCAAAATGAAATATACGCATTTCTGCTGGTGATCTTAGTGACAAACGCTGAAAGAGTTTGTGTGACATTCACCTGTCTGCTATTTTAACACAGATGTCGAAACTCATTTACGTAACTGCTAATTTTGCTGGTTGCATTAAATGAAGAGGTGAGTTTGAGAGAGTGCCTTCACTCTTTGGCAGTTAATATAACTAAAGATCATTTTTCAACGCCATAGGTTTCATCTTATACTTTATTTCTTTGCAGTTTGATTTGAGAGACTTGTGCCTATTAGGATATTTTATAGTCAGTGTTTAGAATGGTTATATATTTAAACATTCCTTTTTAATAAAATATGAATGGAAAATAGGTTCCATAATTTCATGAAATACAACTATTCATTGTCTACAGTTTATCACTAATTAGCACCTCTATTTGCTTGAACTGAATTAGTTTTTTCATAAATAGGCTCTTCAATTTTGAGCACCACACTTTAGGAAGGATGTCAAAGCCTTAAAGATGGTGCAGAAACAATTGACTAGAAATGTTCCAGAGATGAGGGACTTCAGCTATGTGGAGAGGCTGGAGAAGCTGGAGTTGTTCTCTTTACAGCAGAAAAGGTTAAGAGAAAATTTAATAGAGGTGTTCAAAATCACATTGCTGGAGTAAATAAGGAGAAACTATTTCTAGCCACAGGAGAGTCAGCAGGTAGAAGAAATAGATTTCAGGTGTATGGCAAAAGACCTAGAGGCGACGTGAAGAAACATTTCCTATGTGCAGTTTTTGTGATCTGGAATGTACCGTCAGAAAGGGTGGTGGAAGCAGCTTCAACAATAACATTCAAAAGAGAATTAGTTGAACACTTGAAGAGAAAAAGAATTACCGAGCTTTGAAGAAAGAACAGGAGAACGGACAAGCTGGCAAGCTCTGCCAAACAGATAGCAAAGTGACGATGGGCTGAAGGGCCTCCACTTGTGCTGCATAATTCTATAATTCTGTGATTCCCATTTGGTATATCATTGCTGCTACTTTGGTGTAACCTTCAAATAAATCTTCCAGCGTGAGACTGTAAATTAAAGTCCCTATAATCTGCGCAGCTGCTCAACAATCCATCAAGTGCCGTATTAAACAATTACTGCAGCGCACATCCTGATAGTTAAATGAGGTTTACTGTCACTCTGCTCCATGAGCAAAGAATTGGTAGACACTCCCACGACAGGAAATTAATAGACGAGAGCCAAGCCTGACATGATTAATCGAGTGGAATTAACAGCTAAAATTCACTCATGTCAATTCCTGGAGCCCGAAGCTATGTCAGCATCTTTCCTGTGGCCTGATCACCGCCTCTTCCACTCACTCGCTGAACCTCCCGCTAGTTGCTTCCTTTGCCAACCATCCCGACTGTGGCTTCCCTCCCACCTCTTCCGTTCACAGCCTCCCCTGCTCACCGTTTCCCTCCCTGTCACCACACCTTCCCTGATGCTCCTGCTTGCTGCTTCCCTTCCCAACCGTCCCACTCACAGCCTCCAGGAAGGTTTTGGGGGGAGTGGGGGGGGAAATGACGAGCGGTAGGGAAATGGCGAGAGGGAGGGTGGTGAGCAGGAGAGGCAGCAAGCAGGAAGCTTGTTTTAATAGTATGTTAATTATATTATTAAGGTTAAGGATACATAGGTATTCTTAGCACATTGATTAAGTACCTTAAGCACATATAAAGAGGGACCTGTGCCCCACCTGGGGCTTTTATTCCCCCCCCCACTCTTTGACTTTTAGTTTAATTTATTGGATCTTGTTTTTCACAAAGAGCTTATAAAGAGGGACTTCCCCCGGAAAGGACATTTTGATTTCAGTTGTAAATTTCCTTTCACATTTTTGGTTTAATTACAGTGCCTAACCCAGGGGTTGTCACCCCCTCTGATTTATTGATTTTTAGTTTCAATTTGTTGATTTTATTTCTCAAATGAGTCTATAAATAGGGGATAATTAATTTAGTTAGCTAAGTTTTCCTCTGATAGTTTTCTTTTTGTTACAGTACCCTTTTAAGGGTCTGTCACCCTCGTTAATTTGTTAATGGTTTATTTTTTATTTGGTTCAAAGAAAAACATATAAAGGAGGGACTTCTGGGGGACATGATGTTGGTTAGGAAGGATGCAGACATATGTAACATAGCATTCTGTAAATCTAGTGTTTAGTAAAAGATTGGCATCTGGCTTCCTACTTCACCATCTGGCTTCAGAATGAATTAACAGGTCTGTGAGGGAAGAAGTGAGCAGGAGTGGGGTGGCGAATCAGGAGGGTCAGGGAGGGAAGAGGTGAGCACGAGTGGAGGTACCGAGTCAGGAGGGTCAGTGAGGGGAGAGGCGGGTCAGGAGTCAGAGAAAGAGACGGTGAGCAGGAGGGCCAGGGAGGGAAGCAGAGAGTCAGGAGAGGCAATGAGCAGGAAGTAAGTTGAAAGAGTTACTAATTTTTTAAGAGCTAGTAAGTTATTATGTATTGTTAAGTCATTGGTAAGAGAATTTCTGGGCCAGTTAATACCATTGATCCAGTCATTCTGCTGCAGCTGGTTTTGTAGAATTATGAAAGGAAGATTGATCCCAAAGATATTTGACACATTAAAAACACAGGGACATTTCCAGGAAGTTTGTGAAAAGTTTTGGATTCCTAGACCAGATCTCCAAATCATAACGCAAAGGTTCTTGTGAGTTCGACATTTTAAACTATGCATACATAGAAATACCCGTACTACTTCTCCCTAATTCACTTTTGTATGCAATGTGAGAGGCAGTTTACTTTAAAAATGGTGCACCAGTTTATTACTTCACAATTCATTGATTTTTAATTTCAAAATATCTGCATGTGGAATAAATGTCATGACTCCCCCAAAAACCACCTCAACAGTCATTCTCCCTCCTGGGATTCCATTCTCTTTTCACACAACTCTCTTCCCCAGTTCCCACATGTCATTTCCCCACTTCAATATTCACTGGATTTACAGGGACGCTGTGTCTCTCTGACTTTCACCCTCCAGTTCACGAGAGCAAGCCTCTTTCCAAATTCACAGCGACACTTTACCTCTGCCTGATTATGTTTGCTGATTTGAAGAAACAACTAAGCAATTTTTCTCAATATTCATAGCAGTTTTAAGTTAAGAAAACACTTCAGTAAGCTGAAAAAAGTTGCCTTTTCCACATTTTCTATCAATTTTCTATTTTGATCTTGTCAAATTGAAACAAAAGATCCTCATCATGTCTTGAACCATCATTACCAATTCAACTTTTCTCCTGTCAAATGACAACAGTACAAGCTGCAATATAAAAACTAACAAATGCCTCTCTCATGTACGTGTAGTGGTTATAATACTGAATTTAAAACCCAGAGGTCATGAGTTCAAATTGCACCATGGTAAACTTAAAATTGAATTCAGTAAATCTGGTCATTTGTAGATGAGCATGTTATAGTGTCAATGGCTGGGGTTGGTATTCTTTCTTCTTCCATACCTATAGTAACTTTAAAAAATATATATATTGTATAAGTTTTTTTGTTTCTAATGGTGGCACACATCAGCTTAATATTGCTGCACGTAACAAAATTCACTCCACATATGGATGGAAGAATTAGAGGAAATATTGATTCTTAATTTAAAGGATGAAGTTTAATTTAATTTACAGGATGAAGCAAAGATCTAATCTTGGGGTACATGCTTCAATGTTTGTATGCACAATGCAGAGTGGGAGTATTGTAACAACAGTTTTACTCAAACTCTCCAGTCGTAGCCAGAGAATCTTCTGCAATGGCCTTTCTTCCTGCTCCCTCTGGAGTCGTTACCTCTGGAGTCCTCCACAGATCTATTCTTAGACCGCTCCAGTTTCTTACATATGTACTACCCCTTGGCAAGATCATCTGAAGAAGTGACATAAGTTTCCCACACATGTTGACAACACCCAGGTCTGTCTCACCACTACCTCTCTTGACCCTTTGACTGTCTATGTATAGTTAGCCTAGTTGTCCAACATCCGAGCTAAATGAGCTGCAATTTCCTCCGGTTGAACATTGGGAAGGTCAAAACTATTACCACGGACCCCACCACAAACTCCATTCCTTCGCCACAAAATTCATTGGCCTCCCTCATCACTGTCTGGCTACCCTTTTTTGAAAGGAGAATTTAACACTTGCTGCCAAGCCAAGGAATGATTGTCAGTGATATATGTTGATAAACCCTGCATGGGTTTGAATAATGCTCATTAATCTTCTATTTTAATGCATTTTTAATCCAATTATTTTCGATGATTAGCGCCTCACTAAAATGGTAAAGGAATTTCACGAGTGCATTAAATGTACAGTACACATTCCACTTCCAAATCTTCCAGATATTCTGTTTCAGAGTATGTAATTCTTCAGAACATCATAGAACAAGCTGAGCTATGAAAGGAGATCCTGGTTGCCAAGCAAAAGTTCTTATAAAATCCAATTTGCTTGTAGCAGGTTACAAAAAATTATAAGCAAACAAAGTTTGTCTGATAGTTTTCCATCTGTTATTTAAATGAAGGCATTCACCAATCTAAACTGGCATCTTAAAATCAGATTGAAAATAACAAAAAACATGGTAGACATTCAGTTCCTGATATCGGCCATAGTAATCTCTAACTTGTTACATTGCTTGTAGATTAATCTTAAATAGAATGGGAGGAGGTTCAGTTTTGATGTGTGTTTGAGTTTTACAAGGAGTAAAATACAAATCTGCCTTGTGGAGATTGAGCTGTTTAATTATTTTAAAAATCCAAAACGTGATGGTTCTGATTTATGTAAAATGAGAAATAAGCCACCATTTCACTATGGATGATTTATTTTCTTGCCATTTCCAAAGACAGTAATTGAATTTAAAATACCTCAATAAGCAAGTATTCCATCTGTGAAGATGCAACATAATCAAAGACAAGTTTTCAAAGTGTCTGGGAAGGATAACAAGTTCAGGAGAATTGGCAGAAACAATTTGTCCTGATACAACAGAAAGATTTAGTAATGTTTTTGCTGACATTTCTGATTTGGTGCAGGCTACCTTAGCCAGATAAGGAGGGTAGTCAGGAATATCGCTCAAACCAAAAGCGAAGAAAGAAGAAAAAAAAACTTGCATTTATAATTACCTTACATGACTTCAGGACGTCCCAAAGTTTTTAACATCTGAACATCTCCTCTGAGAGGGCAACACACCTCCAGTACTGCACTGGACTGGATTATTTATAAAGATGCTGTTGTGAAGGTCATGTACTGGAAACCTTTAGATACCTGGGTATAAGAGGATGAGTGGTATGCAGTCAAGAGGAGAAGATGATGTCCCAAGGTTTGCATAATCAGAGATCTTCTCTATTACAAGTCTAAAGCAGTAGTCCTGTTGCACTGGGAAACAAACCATGTAATGTTCAATTCATTCATCATGCGCACTTTGCATCCAATTACAGAATGCCAGAAACCTATGAAGAGCAAACCAATCCTCTCACCAATGAACCTTATCCCACATACCCACCTCAAGTGGTGAATCAGCACCCAAAAAAAATTGTCAAAATTAAGGAGGAGTAACCTGGTGTATCACTCCATATGACTATAGAAGGGGCAAAGAAAAAGGCTGAGTTTTTTTTTTAAATTCTTTCATGGAATGTTGGCATCACTGGTAAGGGCAGCATAGATTGCCCATTCTGAATTGCCTTTGAACTGAGTGAATTGCCACACTATTTCAGAGGGCATTTAAGAGTCAAGCATACTGCTTTGGGTTTGGAGTCACATGTAGGCCAGATTAGATAAGGAAAGCAGCATGTCCTTCCCAAAAGGGCATTAGTGAAGCAGATGGGTTTTACAATAATTGACAATGGTTTCATGGTCACCATGAGATTGTGTGGAAACACAAGACCCTCATCAAGACCCTACTGAGTTACTTCATGCATCCAACCACCTGGGGGCCAGCTATAAAGCAGGAGCAAATTTATCAGTCAATCGCCTCTTCAGTTGGTTTGCTACAGTTGCAGACCCTACCCAACTGAGCAGTGCAATGAAGCAAGTGATCTCTTTGGCTAGTCATTTCTTTTTACAGCATGCATTATCAGTGGGCGTGAACCACTTCATGCTCAAAGACACTGGACAAAGTTAGAGCAGCTCTCAGCAATGCTACCACTAATGATACCAAGGCCTTGAGCTTTGCACAACGTACTGGAACGTGAACTGACTTCAGCAAGTGTGGACAACCTCCAAGGAGCCATGAATGAGGGACAGAGATCTCTCAGCAGTATAATCCACAATGTTCAACCAGAGCCCAGGTGGTATCCCAACAAGCAACTTATTTGGTGAATGTATTCCATGTTGTGGACTCATCATTGTTAATATATTGTGGGTGTATTGTGGCTACAAGTATGCTGCCAGAGGATAGCTAACATTGTACCAGTGTTTAAAAAGGAAGAAAGGGATAGACCAAGGGAAGAATTTTTCCATCGGCAACGTGTAAAATGACACACGATGACATTGAGCGGGCGTCCCGTCACCGCGCATCATTCAGATTGTCAGTTCGGTGGGAGTGCAGCCATGTCAGCTGCACACGTGCTAAACTGTCAAAGGCCTATTAAGGCCATTAACAAAGTAATTGAAGCTGTTAAGAATGCTGCTCATCCAACCTTTAGGTTGGCGGGCAGACGAAGAGCTTAGGCGGCCTTCCCATTTTTCATGAAACCTCATCCACGGACCAGATGAGGTTTCATGAAGGGTTCACTAATTAAATAAATTTTTTTGAAAAAATGAATAGACATGTCCTGGCTCATGTGACAGTTTCATATGATGGGACATGTCCTTATTTTTTTTTGACTTTATTACATTTTTCAAGACTTAAACTAATCTCCCTAAGGCACCTCCATGCCTCAGGGAGATTTCTGCGCTCTTTCTTTTGCATGTGCGAAAGAGCGCAGGCCCCGACTCAGGGAATATCCACCGCCCACACAGGGAGCGCACAGCACTTCTGGCAGTGCATCACACTGAGTGGGCCTTAATTGGCCCGCCCACGTAAAATGGCGGTGCACACCCGACCGGGGGCCCCGATCAAGTTCGCGCTCGCTTCTGCCCACTCCCGCACAACCCACCCGACGGGGGAAAATTCAGCCCCAAGTAATTATAGGCTAGTCATGGTGGGAAAATTATTGGAAAAAATTCTGAGGGGCAGGATAGATCTTCATTTAGAAAAACATAGATTTATTAAAGGCAGTCAGCACAGATTTGTTAAGGGAAGGTTATATCTGATTAACATGATTGAAATTTTTTGAGGACACAGCAAGGAGGTTCGATGAGGGTGGTGCATTTAATGTCGTCTACATGGATTTTAGCAAGACTTCTGATAAGGTTCCACATGGCAGATTGGTCAAGGAAGTAAAGGCCCATAAATCCAAGGGCAAAGGGGCAAGTTGGATCCAAAACTGGCTCAGAGGTCAAAATGCAAAGGGTAACCATTAATGTTTTTTGTGACTGGAAGCCTGTTTCCAGTGGGGTGCCAGAAGACTCAGCTCTAGGTCCTAGAGGTTAAGAGGGAATTCAGGAGGAAATGTGAGGATGAGAAATAGATGATGTGAGGATCTGGAATTCACTGCCTGAAAGGGTGGTAGAGGTAGAAACCCTAATAACATTTAAGAAGTACTTAGAAATGCACCTGAAGTGGCGTAACCTACAAAGGTTAAGAGCTTGAAAGTGGGATTAGGCTGGATGGTTTCTCATTGACTGGCAAGGTCTTGATGGGCCTTCTTCCGCGCTGTAAATTGTATGGTTATAAAGGACCCGTTACATGGGCAAAATTTGAGACTGTTATTTGAGCCCACCAAATGTTCACTCACTGATGTTCCCACTCATTGAATGTACTTGTGCTGTGCTTTTTGTTGCGCAAGGTGAAGATCATGTAGTGTTAATGCATTGTGAAGTGGGTAATCAGCATCTCTGCACAGCCAAGTGATAATGTACTTTTATCATTGGAATATGTGGAGACCCATAATTTCCTCAAGAACAGAATACAAAATGCAATCCTTTCATTTGCATGTTTGCATTCAATTGTTGTCTAATAAACTTGTAACAAAGAAAACAGAAAAATCAGAAGTGAGGCAGTGTTTAATGTACATTTACATAGCTAGATCCCAGGAATAATCTTGGGAGAATTGCAAAAAAGATCCTATGCTCACTGTAAATGATAACACGTTAAGACACATGCTTTGTATGTGCAGAAGCTTGAACACAGAACAATTTCAAACCCTTTGAGCACAAAGCACTGCTATCTACTATTCTCTGAAACTTATTGCCCACTATTTATTTGCTAAACATCTGAACAATAGTGATCTGGACTGTGTAAGTGAATTTTTGACATCACGTTCTATTCTTATTACTGCCTAACAACCTCTTGCACTGAAAATTTGATTTTGCAAATGTGGCATTCCATTTCTGCAGAATTTCATTGTCTTGAAAATTTTAAAAATAATGAAAATGTTAAAAGAAAATTATTTTATATACATATTTTTTACCTCTCTCAATTCTATCTTTCTTTCCCAATCAACATTTTGCTTCCAGTAGATGTTTTAAGTCTAATTTATAATTCCAGGTTTAGACTCAGTGGCCACAAAATTGACCAGGGTCCGAAAACAGGCGAGAAGATTGCGATGCAGAATTAACTACATCCATTGGTTCCAAAGCAGTCAACAATCAGGCATGCAAACTTCATACTGGCTGCAAAGCTACAATTATTTAAATTAGCAGGCAGCATTAAGCATAATGCCAAGTTGCTGCACAGCTGAGCAGGGAGCACAAAAGCTTGACAAGTGAATACATGAGTTAAGTCAGCCTGTACCTCTTAGAGGGATGGTGCATTGTAGCTGGAGTCAGTGCTGGAAGTTGTCCTAAAAGCAATTTTGAAAAGGGAAACACTAATGGCACACTTTGTCAGAAAGTAAGCTCCAAGATTTCCTGTCATGGAACAAGAGATGGCGAGGAGGAGTGACATCATCTATCTGCTGGAGATGCATCAGTCAAACGTTGCAAGGCAGATCCAGTCCATGCCATAAGTTTAGCTCCGGGGACCTGGTTGCCAAGTGACAAGAAGCTCAATGATGTTACACAAGTGCTCAAGGTCAATGAATGTATCAAATGCTGTATCCTACCAATGGCACCACGAGCCTCACATGCTACTCAATGCACCACACCCCTATCGTTCACCTATTAACAATCTCTATCAATCACTACTCATACCGAAGGTTCATAGCTTCACCTCATCCTCATGCACTTAGCACTGCTGCAATCCTCACACCCACAGCTCACAGCTATATACATTGCTAGTTTTTCAACCTGGACAGTGACGCTATCCAAGCAGATAACACCGCACTCACTGATACACTTGCCTCTCTCTTGCAGGACGAGGTGGAACATAAGTACAAGGTGGGCATAAGTTCAAGGTGAGGGACAGGAGGTTTAGGGGGGATGTGAGGAAAAACTTTTTTACCCAGAGGGTAGTGACGGTCTGGAATGCACTGCCTGGGAGGGTGGTTGAGGCGTCTTGCCTCACATACTTTAAAAAGTACCTGGATGAGCACTTGGCACGTCATAACATTCAAGGCTATGGGTTGGTAAATGGGATTAGGTAGATAGGTCAGGTGTTTCTCACATGTTGGTGCAGACTCGATGGGCTGAAGGGCCTCTTCTGCACTGTGATTCTGTGATAACCGCAGGTAGTAACAGCTAACCGGCAAGGCTTAGGCACGGTTTCCATGATGGACGAGGCAATGCTTGCCATCATTTGGAGTGGCCAAGGCTAAATCCATGGCCAGAGGCGAGGCTGAAACCATCAAAGGTGACAATATCCTCTGGTCCTCATTCTCACATCCCACTTACTCATTCGATAACTTCAATGGGATGGGCTGTAGGAGAACACTGATAAATATGCACATCGAAATACTTGATGCATTGACATGCCTGCCAGAAAGCTTGAGGTCAATGCCAAGGAGTGTGGGTGGGCCGATCTTTCTGCACCATGTCTCCAGCCATGTTTTAATCTGATTTATCCTGCTTATATACTCATTGGCACATAGCACTAGTAAAAATCTGGTCTCAAGCTCCTAAAATCTGACTGCAGGACCTCAATGTTTTTCCTTCCAAAACCATTGGTTCCCACATGGACAACTTCTGGCTGTTCCCCTTTCCCCACTCTTTCAATAAAATCTTTTGGCCTGAGACCAGGGAAGCAACACATCACGTGGAACACACATTGATGGTTGCAGAAAGGTCCGTCTATTCTTGTGACAGTCAAACCCTCTATGACTACTACACATCTACACTTTGCTGCGTCCCTTCTGGAGTCATTTGTCCCAGTATGCCATGGGTGTTCCATGGATTGCACTCCCTCCGAGATGTCATCATCCCTGCCGGTATTCAGCAATCAAAACTGGTTTGAGAGAGCCACACCTCCAGAGGATTCCTATCCTATCAGCTTACTGTTCTCCTCAATTCTCTGTGGCTTTGGGGTGACCACCTTCCGGAAAGCCTGCACAGAATTCCCACACGTACCCCCCAACCCCAAATTGCCATTGTGCTTCGCAGGTGATTCCGTTCGGCAGGTACTCTGATCTCACGCTTGCAACAGTGTGCTTTTAGCAGAGATGTACATATAGGTACAGTGCCTCAAATCCGGCTGTCCGAAAACCAGACATTTTTATAAGCTGCCATGTATCTACTTTGGTACTAAATTAATAAACTAGCTTACTGGGACAACTCGGCTAGGTGCTGCATTGGCGGTAGCGCGCCAGTCTTTTCCGATGCTCCAAGTGATCCGAACGGCCCTGGAGCCCACTCCAGCCGACCCGATCCCACCCGGCTCGGCTCAATCCGTCCGACTCATTTTGGGGTTCCAGCACAGGCCATGAGTCAGCCTGACCTTATTTTTTTCAAATGTTATTTCTTCACTATAACATTCTTTTTCTCAAACTAAAAGAAAAACTTATTCCCCATTAATCGAATTAAGGTTTCAACTTTTTTCTCCGAAAACTGACAAGATCTGAAATCTAACCTGGACTTAGTCCCCGGGTTGCCAGTAATAAGATACTTAACTGTGCCTCTTCCTCGAATATATCCATGGGAACTTAAACCAAGGTCATGTCTGTCTATTCAGGTAGATGCTAAATTGTCTTTGGCGAGATTTCACTGAAACACATAACATCTGAATACTGTACATTGCTATTAATGTGCAAATCGGCCAAAAACTAGTGGCGAAGAAGGGTATGTCCCGTGAATTGAGATTTGCTGTAAATTGCTGAATGATATACGCCACTTTGCTGTACCTTCATGAAAATGGCAACTCAGGCTCCCCGTGATTTTAATGTTGCATTCGCACGTTAACTGCGTAAGTGCCCTTTTAACAGTGATAATTGTTGATGAGTGCCAACCACTCTTATTCGTGTCGTGTCTCATCTCTTCAGGGTGTGGATTGTTTTAGGATACTTAATAATGTCAAACTTTTAAAAAAATCTTACTTTTCCTTCCCCCGCCTTAATTATCCAATATATCTTTACCTTTATTTCTTTTTTTGTACCTGATTTGACAAGCTCTCATACTTAGGCAGTAAAAGGAAATGCTATATCCATTTGAAATAATTATTTAGTGAGAGATATATAGTGACATAAATGCTTTAAACCTGTCAGTCATATTTTATATATCTGTGTTTGTAGTGTTTATCCAGCACGCATCCTTATTAACCGTTTGGGCTTCTCATTTTGACTGTAAAAAGCTTTGGAATTTGGTAAAAGCAAAATACTGTGGATGCTGGAAATCTGAAATAAAAACAAAGATAGCTGGAAAAGCTCAGCAGGTCTGACAGCATCTGTGGGGAAGAGGACAAAGTTAACGTTTTGAGTCCGTATGACTCTTCATCAGAACTAAAGAAAAATAGAAATAAGGTGAAATATAAGCTGTTTGGGGGGGGGGGGGGAGACAGGTGGAGCTGATAGAGGGCCAATGATAGGTGGAGGTAAAGAGATTGCCAAAGATGTCATAGACAAAAGGACAAAGCGGTGTTGACAATGGAGATAGCTAAAGGATGTGCTATTGGCGACATTAAGGGTAGAAAGCAGGACCAGTAAGTGACAGATAGCCCTAATGGGGGTGGGGTAGGGAGAAGGGATTGAAATGGGCTAAAAGGAGGAGATAAGACAATGGATGGAAATAAACTTAAAAATAATAATAGAAATAAGTGGGAAAAGAAAAGTATATTTTAAAAAATATTTTTAAAAATATATAAATTATAAGAAAACAGGGGGATGGGAAAGGGGACAGGGATGGAGGAGAGAGTTCATGATCTGAAGTTGTTGAACTCAATGTTAAGTTCGGAAGGCTGTAAATTGCCTTATCGGAAGATGAGGTGCTGTTCCTCCAGTTTGCCTTGAGCTTCACTGGAACATTGCAGCAGGCCAAGGACGAGCATGAGAGTATGGTGGGGTGTGTTGAAATGGCAAGCAACAGTGAGGTCTGGGTCATATCCGCAAGGAGGTCTTGCGGTGCAGTGGATAACGTCCCTGCCTCTGAGCCAGAAGCTCCAGGTTCAAGTCACACTCCAGTACTTGATGGCAGGGAAGATGCATTCACAACGCAGCCAAACAGATTGGATCAACTTGTAAATGATTCCAATATACGCAAATGGCAAGCGGTAAGAACGGGAGAGATTCCTGGTCATCCGTGTGATGGAAAGAAATTGGAGCCTCTGCCATCACTATCCAAAACTCCAAACTATAACATGCATGTAAGAGTGTATGTTGCCACAGCAACTCAGACACCTTTGTGAGGGTAAGGGCGGCGGGAGCACAGATGGCCGATGTGTGTTTAATCAATTGAAGTATTCAAAGATTGTAATCTAGGTGTAAGTTTATGAATGGATCTGAGAGATGTGTTAACAAAAATATGTTGTTCTGCTATCACACTCATGTCAAAGTAGTTTATGAATCTATAGATTGCAAGCTCATAATTGATTGAACATTAAAAATAAGGTGAAATCAGTTAATTATCTCACCATGGTTCAAATTATCACTAGTCTTTGCACCCACAAGAAGTGGAATCTGACTATACTAGAGTACACGTTACATTAGATTACAACATTGGCATGAATGAGTTTCACATCTCACTGACTGTATACAATGAAAATGTAGCCTGGCTTCATGACAGAATGAAGTAGAGTGAAACTCCCTGGAGGACTCTGCTTTGTCTCAGAGTCAGTTCAGACCTTCAAATCTCATTTATTCTCCAGATTGCACAGTGGCTGGTTATTCTGAAAAATACTTGGCAGCTGGGGCTGTGGAAAAGGTTTTTAAAAATCAGAACACAGGCACCGTGATGGAGTCAGACAACAGGAAGTTGCGAAGGAAGTAAACCACTGAGCTTGGTGGTTGGAGAGAGATTGTGCTTCTAAATTTCCTTAATTGGCATGGGTTTTATCTAGTTTTTTTGTTTCCCCATTAGGAGATCACATGAGTTGGAACTAAGGGAGGTTGAATAGACAGGATAGAACATGGGTAAAAACAAAAAAACTGCGGATGCTGGAAATCCAAAACAAAAACAGAATTACCTGGAAAAACTCAGCAGGTCTGGCAGCATCGGCGGAGAAGAAAAGAGTTGACGTTTCGAGTCCTCATGACCCTTTGACAGAACTTGAGTTCGAGTCCAAGAAAGAGTTGAAATTTAAGCTGGTTTAAGGTGTGTGTGTGGGGGGCAGAGAGATAGAGAGGTGGGGGGGGTGTGGTTGTAGGGAGAAACAAGCAGTGATAGAAGCAGATCATCAAAAGATGTCAACGACAATAGTACAATAGAACACATAGGTGTTAAAGTTAAAGTTGGTGATATTATCTAAACAAATGTGCTAATTAAGAATGGATGGTAGGGCACTCAAGGTATAGCTCTAGTGGGGTTTTTTTTTAATAATGGAAATAGGTGGGAAAAGGAAAATCTTTATAATTTATTGGAAAAAAAAGGAAGGGGGATATTGAATTCAACAACTTTAGGTCGTGAGCTCCCTCCCCCATCCCCACCCCCTTTCTGTTTCCCCCTTCCTTTTTTTTCCAATAAATTATAAAGATTTTCCTTTTCCCACCTATTTCCATTATTTTAAAAAAAAACCCCACTAGAGCTATACCTTGAGTGCCCTACCATCCATTCCTAATTAGCACATTCGTTTAGATAATATCACCAACTTTAACTTTAACACCTATGTGTTCTATTGTACTATTGTCATTGACATCTTTTGATGATCTGCTTCTATCACTGCTTGTTTGTCCCTACAACCAAACCCCCCCCCCCCACCTCTCTCTCTCTCTCTATCTCTCCGCCCCCCACACACACACCTTAAACCAGCTTATATTTCAACTCTTTCTTGGACTCGAACTCAAGTTCTGTTGAAGGGTCATGAGGACTCGAAACGTCAACTCTTTTCTTCTCCGCCGATGCTGCCAGACCTGCTGAGTTTTTCCAGGTAATTCTGTTTTTGTTTTAGAACATGGGTAAATTTGGAGTTGTACACTTTTAAGCCAGTGATTGGGATATCATCATAAGCTGTGGTCTCATGGTAAACCAGAAAGTGAAAGACCTGTCAAAGTTGTTATAGATGAAACTTGCTGTGGATCATGATGGAACAGAATGGGGCAATGGATGATAATTCTTTACCAAGAATTTGAGGAAATATTAAGCCAAATGGATCTTTAGGAGAGACCATCATAGTGGAATATATGTGGAACGGAAGATTCACTTGCTGGAATAGCTCAATGGGTATCTCTCCTACCTCTGAGCTAGAAGGCCCTGGGTTTAAGATCCACTCCAGGACTTTTTGACTATGAGCAAACCCAGCTACTGGTGCAGTCAAGCCAGTGTGTATATGCGTTGGTCCCCAGCCCAGATAAATGGGGAGGATTAGCAGCAAGAAGGATATCTGGCTGTAAAACCACCTGCAAAATCCAAAAAATGATGGTTAATGTGAAAACTGATTAATCAGCATTGGGTAACCCCATGTAACATGGTAAAAGCCAAAAGAAAAAGGAATGAAGGAAGGAAGTTTCATTTATTTGAACAATAATGAAGGAGGCATTTATTTCAATAATATTGTATCTTAAGCAGCTCTAATCGAGGATTAAAGAGCTACAACCACATATGATGTTGGCCTGGAATGCTTCAGGCAATCAAAATGCCAAGCATGGAAAGGATCTTTGTGTAGGGCAGGCAAGAGTTTTCTATTTCTCTGATGGCCTTATGGTTCCATTACATGTTTTTTTATTGCCCAGATTTTGCAGTGGTATGACAACATTGCCGTCAGCATCACCATTATTATTCCACTGAAACTGACAGAACTTCTGGAGCCCACACATATGCAGAATACTACAGAAATCCAGAGGTTGCTGTCAGTGATTCTACACTGCTCCAAGGATGCGTTGTTGAAGTGTCCTTGAAGAGTGCAGTCTCTAAGCAATCAGTAAATTGACAAAAACTTCCACTTTTCCAATATTAGATTTGTTGTAAAACCTCTTGAACAAGTTTCACCTTGTTGAAAGAGATGAAACTGCGTGTTTAATTGCATACTCAGTTTATAATTACTGCCAACCACCCTCATTGACTCTGAAAAGCTAATTTTATGTTTGCAGAATTTCAAAATTCTCCAGTATGATAAAAAAAATTCTGCATATACTTAAATACTTTTTATTACTCTAATCATAGTGAGTTATTTTGCAATCTGAACATTTCAATTAAAGGTGAAGGGTATTAAATGCTGTTAACATCCTGGTTTGCTGTTTGTGAGAATGCTTCAATGTGATTAACTGCTTACCAGCTTGCAGACATCATGGCTGCTGAATATCTGGCAATCCCCTTGACTTGATGCCAGATTTAAACTGTAGTTGGGAAAGGGGAAATCCATGCCACAAAGATCACTAGATCTTTGTGGACAGCTTTCTTCAAGGTCAGTGATGAGTGCCATTGCTTTGCTGCTGATCTTAAGATCCAGCTCACTATATTATAGTGAGTTGCTGTATACTCCATGCAATCTATTTTCCATCATTGTACTTAAAATCGGTTAAAGGGATGCGGGGAGGGTGGGGTGGACTCAAACAGGTGGTCCTTGGCTCATCATGATATCCGTATAATGAGTAAATGATTATCTCGCAAAATATTTGCAGAGGATTTGTTGCATATTTTGCAAACATGATACCGAAACATAGTTTACAGCTTCTGAATGTCTCTCAAATTCAACAGTGTAATTAATTGTTGAGCCATACCACCATAACCAAACCAGAATGCTTCAGCTGAAATTTGGATTCCAAACCAAATGATTGCTAATGATAGTGATCTTTGAAGTGTTTGTACAGCAATCCTCTATCCACTATTTCAAGGCCAGGGCACACCACATTTATTTAAAGTGGGTTATTAACTCCGTACAATAGCAGACAGTGAAATGTCATGTGGAGGCACTAAATTTTCATGCTCTGTAACACCAATGTTAATTTCTATCCTACTAAATTTTCAGTTTGTAGTATTCTTACCAACTTATCGATGAGCATGCTCTTGCCAAACTGTAAATATTAAAACATAATATAATTGCTGTAAGTCATCCTTTCAGCAATGTCATATTCATTTCGATGGGATTCTGCTCTGGGTTTGCTCACTCTGAACATTGGTGAAAAAGGAAGATGGATACTTGAAAAGAGGTAGATGCAGTTATGGGTTTTTTAAATTTTTCCAACACATTTTTAAAGCTGGTTTTTGGTCACTTCATTGTTTTTTTCCCTTTGATTTCTGTTTTATGAGATGCCCAAGTAGATATAAAGATAACAAGCATTGTGTGCAAAATCACCAGAAATGACTGAACGAGGTCAGCAGAAAAAGAGTATAAAAAAGGAACTTGTAAAGGGGCTGTGCTATCTATCAGAGTTCAGAGAGTCACAAGCAACTAATGGCAAGTGAAAGTGTCCTCTGGCAGCCATCATTAATTTTAAATTTATGCTCAATGTTGGTTTTCAAGAACCTCATATTCATTATTTCATTGTTAGAGTGGTTAAAAAAAAAGACATGTCAGGGAGCGCTCCAGAGGCAAATAACATGCACTCACTTTTATGCCATCCAGTCATATCTGGCACACCTACCTTATGTTGATTGAGGGAAACTGCATTTCAGATTCTAAACCATTTCTAATGCTGTACCTCTGCTGCAATAACACCAATGGCCAACTTATATCATGTTGTAATTACTGCCAGCGATAATAAAGGTCATTACCAATCTCAGCTTTCTGTTTCCGTCTCCCTCAAAGTTAATGTAAAGATCTGTACTACAGCGCTGCCCATCAAGTAGGTGGCTGGCGCATTGGTCAGCGTGGCCACAACTGCTTTATCATCTCCGAGTAACAAGTAACAGCATTGTGCCAAAGCTGCCCAATGTCACCAGAGGGATTAATTGATATCAGACATGTAACCACCTGGGTCTCAGGTTTCTGCTGCTTCTTCGATGCCATTACCAGCTGCTTCTCAGTTCAGTGCTGTGTCTGCAGTGGGTAGCATTCTCACGCTTGAGTCAGAAGCTGAAGCCCTGGTCCAAAGTCTTGAGCACAAAATCTAGGCAACCACTCCAGTCCAGTACTAAAGAAGTGTTGCAGTGTCAGAGCTGCTGCCTTTCAGTTGAGGTGTTAAACCAAGGCTTCTCCTGCTTACTCAGGTGGCCCTAGTTCAAAAGGGAGCAGAGGAGTTGTTCCTGGTGTCCAGGACCTCAACCAATATCGCCCAAGCACAGGTTATCTGATCATACTAGTGTTTTGTGTAGAAGTTTATGGAGGGTAATTTGCTGCTCCATTTCCTACATTACAGCAGTGACCACACAACAAAAGTACTTCATTGACTGTAAAACATTTTGGGATGTCTGAGGTTATGAAAAGTGCTATCTAAATCCAAGTCTGTCTTTCTTTTCAGTGACTCACCTGGTGCTACATTCTCAAGCTCACTAATTTTATCCCTGGGATGCATGTGATTGGATCTTTCAGGAATTGACAAGTTCTTAACCATTGGCAGTGGTGATAGACTGCTCTTGCATTGCTGAGATACCATCAGTGGTTACATTGCAAGGCAGTGTCGATGTTAGTCATACAGTTGTGGGAGAGTGAGTGACCGTCCTCCCTTCAAGCTCTTGGATACAAGGATGTTAACGGTGGCTTCCTCCGAAGGAGGAAAAGGCTTCTAAGTTCAGAGCCCTCCTGCAGTTCAGATCTGTTCCCTGTGTCTTGTACCACATCTTCTCATGCGAACAGCAATGAGGAGGCTGTAAAGTTTGGAATGAGGTAAGGGGTTTGTAGCAGAATGGATGCTGGAGGGAGTTGTAGGAGGCCCCAGGACTATGACAGAAATATGGTGGAAGTCAGAGTTTGGTATCACTACAGAGAGAGATCAGCAACTGGCTGTACTGTGTGCTGGTGTCTCAGAACACTAAAGGGAATCTCCAGCAAGAATGGGCAGGTCCCAGGGTTAACAGCACTGCTCGAGAGTGTGCAAGAGGTGTACGATTCTAGAGTCTTGGAGCAAAATACATGGATTCTCAGAACTGGGATCAGAGAGTCACACAGTCACAGCATAAGATCTGGAGTACCAGGGAGGGCTAGAATACATGAGAACTGGAGAGGAGGGATTCCTGTGGTTTCCTTGTACTAAATGGGAGGGCAATCAGAGGTCAAATAGCACTTATAGGGAGTTCAGGGCCTGGTAGTTGAGAATCTGAGGCTGGGATCACCAGCAGATGTTTTCCTTGGTCCAAGAACATTGGAAGAAGGTTCCCAGGGACTGTGAGCAATAAGAAATTGGATATCATGGTGCAGAAATACACATGGATGCTGTCCCAGAGTCCAGAAGTATTACGGGGTGGGATGGGAGGGAAGGGGGCTCTTGCACAATTGAAAGAATAGGGGTACAGAAATATTAGAGTTGACCTGCCCCAGCCTGAAGCCAGCCTTTAATGCAATATGCGCTTAAACACTGTAGTTGCTGTTTATTGAATTATTTTATGACTAGCACTTCTAGAACTAATTTAGATGTTTATAATCAGTACCATTACATTCCCTTTGTGAGTTATAAGGTAATTAGTTTGCTCTGCAAAGATTTTAAATTCTGTTCATTTGTCTTTTAAAGAAAATAACGTTCAGATCTAAGCTGTGAGAAAATAAACATTTCACAGTTGTAGGATTAAATCTGTTTTATGGTTCTCCAGTATTTATCACAGCTCTTCCCTTTCTCTGTCTCTATCTCCCTCTCAAAATTTTTCCTTCTCTCTCAGCTTATGCTCTGTCTCAAAATAGAAATTAAGCATTTGATAATGGTTTAAATTTAAGTCAGCTTTCAAATTCAGTGTTTAAAAACTGCTCCGGATGCTTTTCAAGTCATTCTAAATGAAGAAACATAAGAATTCTGTCACAACTTTTGGAAATTGAGTCAAAGCTGGAAATTCCTGCACTGATCTAAGAAACAAATATGCAATTATAGCCTGGACTTTTGAGACAGGCCAAAGCTTTGAACTTATTGGGCAGAATTTTCTGGGTGATGTGTGGGGGGGTGGGCCCCACACATCAGCGCATAAAGTGATGCACGGTGACATTGGGCAAGTGCTCCGACATCACCACGCGCCATCACGATATTTCGTTGGGCGGGCGATGAAGTGCGACGCGCACCCGCCATTAATTAACGGGCTTGTTAAGGCCCTTAACTTGGCAATCAATACCGATTTTCAGGCACCCGTGCAATCTTCGGCTCAGCGCACGGGCGCAACGAGCAGGCTGGTAAGCAACTTTTTAATAAAACTCATCCACGGGTGGGATAAGAAGGCTCAGTGGGTTTGTCAGTCTGGCCTGTGAAGTATTTATTGCAGAAAGTGTTTTAAACTTGCCTGTGTGCTCTGCAGCAGTTCAGAACAAATTCCAGCAGCTTTCTGTGTATTTTGAACCTTCAGCTCAGCACTCTGCAGACAGGAATCTTTATCGGGTCTGCAGCTTTCCAGAGGCCTCCATTTAGCCTGGGTATGGGTTCTGACATGTCCACAGGAGGAAGAGAGGGCTAGAAAAAGGAGGAGGCCAGGAGTGGACAATCAGCCCCCAGGGGAGCCACCTTTGGGCGTACAGGCACAGGCACAAGGGGCGCTGGGCCAAGAGGAAGGTTGAGGTGGAAGGGGCCGCAGAAGACGCCACTATCCTGCTGCCAGGGTATACAAGCGGAGAAGCAGCTACCTCAGTATGACTGAGGTGCAGTGCCAAAGGATGCTCCGTCTGTCAAGGAAGACAGTCAACTGTATCTGTCAGATGATTGGCCCTGAGATCTCCCCTAACTGTGTGGGCGGCCACCCCATGCCAGCGGCTCTGAAGGTCACAGTTGCCCTCAACTTCTATGCCTCTGGCTCCTTCCAGGGCTCAGTGAGTGATCTTTGTGGTGTCTCCTAATCAGCTGTCCACACTTGTGTCAAGCAGGTCACAGACACTCTGTTCAGGTGTGCATTGACACTTCCGCTGTGACCAGGCAAGTCAGGCATAGCGAGCCAGAGGCTTCGCGGCCATTGCAGGCTTTCCCCACATCCAGGGTGGCAATAGACTGCACACAAGGTGCCAGCAGGTGAGCCCGGTGCCTTCGTCAACAGGAAGGGATTCCACTCCATGAGCATGCGGACAGTGTGTGATCACAGGATGCTGATTCTACAAGTCTGTGCAATGTACCCAGGCAGCTCCCATGAGGCCTACATCCTCAGACACTCCCAGGTGCTGGGGCTCTTCAGTGCTCCGGCTCAGCTTGATGGTTGGCTGCTGGGTGACAAGGGCTATCCCCTCAGAAGGTGGCTCATAATGCCTCTCCGCCATCCAAGAACAGAAGTTGAGCAGCAGTACCATAGGAGCCATGGCTCCACAAGGGCTGTAGTGGAGAGAGCCGTCGGTCTTCTTAAGCTAAGCTTCCGAGGCCTGGACTGCTCAGGGGGCGCACTCCATTACCCCCCAGATCGTGTGTTGGTGATAGTGGTCGCATGCTGCACTCTGCACAATCTTGCGCTGGAAAGGGGGGACGCATTGGGCGACGAAGACCTTGACGCAGTGGATGCGGCTGCACACGATGACTCCAGCAGTGGTTCGGAGGATGAGGAAACACAGGGCAATGATGAGGGGCTGAACACTGACCCAGCACTACACCAAAGAAGCTGGGACACCTGGGAGACTTTAATCCAACAAACCTTCAGCCAGCTCCACACAAATGGATCTGGAGGACCAGCATTGCCTGGCGCATCCATACGAGGCACTTAAATGCTACATCTGCCATTTCATCAACTGCAACTAAGGGTTTTGCACATAAACCACAATGTCCACTCAAACACTCATGACAATACTGTGAAACATACAAATGCAGCACAAAGGAGCCACCCTTAACCATGGTAACACATGTGGATTTTATTTTGATCCATAATATGATTCAACAAAATTAATTCCAAACGTTGTTACAACATCAAAAAATAATAATTCCCTAATCTAGGGCCAACACAAAAGCACCAGGGAGAAACCTGTGGTGTGCCTCAGGTGCCTTATGCTTACGTTTACAGGTGTTACGTCTGGGTGCCGCCTCATCACTTGGAATGACTTCTGAGACAGCCTGCCGACTCTGCTGTCCTGTTAGCCTTGATGACCTTGGCGGATGTCCTCTGGCCTGTGGAGCCTGTGCTGGCCCCGCCTGGGAGGGAATGGCCAGTTCCACAGCTGGCATATCCCCAGTCGTCGCAGCCTTATTGGATGCAATGGTCACTGGCAGAGGGGCAGAGGAGCTGCTGCTCTCATTGACCGCAGAGACGACAGGCAGCTGTTGCGCCGATGTGAGGTCGTTTCGGACCTCCCTGCTCACCGTAGATGAATGGGCACCGAGCTGGGACTTGGTGCCCAGACTATCTCCTAGATTGCCAATGACCAGCTGCGGCCACTGGCAATGTGAGGGCTTGCAGGTCCGAATGTATCCCCAGGAGAAGCTGGTTGTTCTGCTGGAAGCCCCTCTCTAGGAGAGTTGCTACTCTCTCCATGGAGGAAGCCTGACACCCTGACATGAGGCTCATGGCATCACTCACGCTCCACGTGGATTCCTCCACCGTAGAGACCAAGTGAAGCACACTCTCATGCAATGCTCCCGCACACCCGGCCACATTTCCTGCAGCTGCTGCGTGGCGGACAACTCCGAGGCACATCATCACGGCGAGACTTAGCATGTGCCTGGACCCTGCAGTCCTCTGGCTGCTGACGCCATTGACATTCTCTGTCTCTGCCATCTCCTCTGTGAAGTGCCCTCTCCACTGTGCCCCGGGACATTAGCTGATGTAACAATTCCCATCGATGTGCTAGTCTCTGTGCTGGTGCCTGCCTCGCTGAAATGGTGTGACACAGGTGACAGTTGAGGGCCCTCAGATGTGAGAGGGGGCATCTGCAATTCATCCTGGTGGCCATGCTCTGATGATGCTGAAATTAACAAGGCTAGTGGATCAGTTAGCGTGCACACAGTAACACACTTCATCCCTTTCCCCCTGGCTCATTATTCACTCAACCTTCCAGAACCTAAGGAGACGAACATTGGTGGGGTGACAAATAGTCAGGAGAAGGACTGGTCAGATGGCATAAGGAGTGCCAAATGGAATATTATGTGGATAAGTGTGAGGTGATGCACTTGGGCAGGACAAACAAGGTACGGGAATACACGAGGGGTGGTAGGACCGTGGAAAGTAAGGACGATTAGAGGGACCTTGCTGGGCATGTTGACAGGCCCGTAGCAGGAGAGGTGCATAAGGAGTTTAAGAAGGTAAAAGCCATACTTGCCTTTATTAGCCGAGGAATAGAATGTAGGAATAGGGAGGTCATGTTGCAAGTGCAGAAAATGCTGTTGAGGCCACAGCTACACTTCTGTGTTCAGTTGTGATCAGTGCTTCATGGGAGGGATGTGATTGGAGTGGAGAGAGTGCAGAGGTCGCTGACCTGGATGCATGCTATCCTGGAGAGTTGAAGTTATGATGACACAGCATACACTGGTGAAATTTGCAGTGGAGTACAGGAAATTGAGGGGTGACATTATTGAGCTTCATAGCATTGAGAGGCATAGATAGGGTCGACAGAAAGCAACATTTCCCCTTGGCGAAGGGATGACTAACCTGGTGGCATTTATTTAAGGTAAAGAGCATGAGGTTGACAAGTGAGGTGATGAGGGACGTTTGGACAGAGTAATGTGGGACACACTGGCTGAAAGGTGATGGAGGCAGAAACCCTCCTAAGATGTAATAAATATTTGGATGTGCAGTAGTGATGCCATGGCATCCAAGGCCATGGGGATAGTGGTCAGAAATGGGATAAGGTGACTTTGGAAGGTGCTAGACTCGCGCATCTTCGAAGGGCCAGGTCAATGAGTGTATTTAAGACCGAGATAGATAGATTCTTGATTGGTAAGGGGATCAAAGGTTACGGGGAGAAGGGGGGAGAATGGGGTTGAGAAACTTATCAGCCATGATTGAATGGCAGAGCAGACTCGATGGGCCGATTGGCCTAATTTCTGCTCCTGTGTCTTATGGTCTTATGGCTGAGGGACCTTTGTCTATGACCTACACCTCTGACTCTACCAGTCTGTGAATGAGCAGTGTTGCTGCATTAACAATTCCAACAATCATCAGTGCTTTGGATGGCGGGAAGACAGAGTGGACCTCAAATACCTGGCTGCTCCACCCCAGCCTGACCGACACCTGTGGACCTGGGCGCATGGCGTGCTTCTAACTCCAGGGCCTCCTGTTCAGAACGGGTCAATATGATGAGCTGGGCCTGGCCACCTCCAGTGCGTGAACGTTCATGTGCATTATGCGCATTTTTCTCCTGCAGAACAGAGAAGACCATTTATTGGGCTGATCGCTCATGTACTCTGCATGCACACGCCACACCCCAACCACAGAGGCCTCCAGTGCCTCCTGTCCATGCTACTGGTGATCGGTCACAAAAATATGGTACGGCTGCTCCCAACCCCCCTTCAACGGCCACCTTGGACACATTCTGCGTCCATCACTTTCAGAAACACACGGTCTTAGCTCCCATGGCAAGGAGGCACAACTAGGTGCGGCGCTGAGGGCACCAGATGGCTCTTGGCCACAAGACCTTGAGGATCCCCTTCCACAATCTCATCAGAGTGAATAGGACATATGTTGGAGTTCTGAGTATGCACCGAGCTGCATCTCCTGCAGGTTGCCCCCAGACTACTCGTGTGACTAAGATCAACGCCTGGTGCGGGGAGAACATCTTCTCAAGAACCACTTAGGCTGCCATAAGCATGGTCACTATCTGCTTGACCACCCAGCATACGACAAATGCCCAACATAAGCCAATGCAGTCACGACACTAAGACTTTGGCGGGGGGGGGGGGTGGCGCTAAGGCTATCAGCTGGCTTAAATGCCCAACGCCAACATGGTACTCACCCTTCCAGAGTGCAACAAATCGTTGAACCGCTTAAGGCACTGGATCCAGACGCACCACACCACGTTCCAGAAGCTCACCACCTCCTCCCAGACACACTTCGTCATGTGGGGCATCCTCCTCCTCCTATCCTGGGGAAACAGCACCCCCCGCCATCCTGCCACCTCCTCCACAAGGGCAGCAAGACGGGCATCAGAAAAGCGAGGGGCACATTGGCCTACCCTGCAGCCTGCCCTACTCCTGGCCCATGCCCTACAGCCTGCCCTCCTCCTTTGGCCTTCCCTCTACATTGGCCTGCTCTGCAGACCCCCTGAGGTGCCACCTGCAGCTGGTCATAGTGAACAGCCTAAAGGAGGCTGCCTGTCCTTTTTTTATACAGACTGCCGGGTTGCCATTGTACCCGGCGGTCTGTACACAACCACCACAAACTTAAGATTCCTGCTCTCCACGGGAGTCGGAAATGCGCTGGGTGGGCTTTAATTGGCCCGCCCGCACAAAATGGCATCAACATCAGCTCTGCCTGCCTGCCTAACAGAAAATTTAGGCCATTAAAAGGCAAAGAAAGTAGTTCTACAGGTAAATTATGATTATGGAATATGTGGCTTCTTTTGATTTGTTTAACGCTAAATTTTGAAAGTTACAAATTGCAGGCAATGAGAAAAAATATTGGCAGATAAGGCTGCGGACTTTTTTCAGAGGTTCTCCTAATTGTGCAGAGTTAGCTGCTTTGATAAGTCCTTAGCAGTTTCATATGGTTGTTTCCTAGCCATTTAATTTTTTATGACTTGCACATTCCCTACCTCTGGGTTGCTGCTTTTTACTTTAAATCAATCAGGAAAGCATGGCAGAAAACTGTTAACACTTCCATAATGAACGTGTTCCTGCAGAATCAGGAAGAAGACTTTTAATTTTTTTTAATCAATTGCTTTACTTTCAGAAGACTATTCTAGTTTAACAAATATAGGCTAGTGTTTTGTTTTAAATCTGGCTTGTCATTACCACCCGCTTGATGATTAATATGCTGCTTTTTACTTGTCACTCAATACCAGCTAGCCTACATGAGAATGGATTTCAGAGTTTGGCTCGAGTTCACCAACAAATTTATTAGAGCATGAAGCTGCCTAATATAGTGATGGAGACTATCAGGCATTTCATATCTGAGCACACAAATATTGATGCTACTCTAATTATATTTTATATCTTCTTTCAAAAATTATTAGTACTGATTAGAGTAGAGCAACCAAATTTGAATCTGTTTGTTAACTAATGTAAATAGCGAGCAATAGTGAGTACCCAAGTTTTGTCAGCACCTAGTCTCCAGGCTTTCTGAATTGGTATCAAACATGAATGAAGACAGAATAGACTTGTTTTTATATGGTGCCTTAACATGGTCCTCAGGGCATGCAAAGAAACAAACAGAAAGATGAGGAGTCATGCCATTCCTTCAAGAATTGAATCATCTCCAATCCAAGGATTATAGCTTGCAGTCCCTTCTTTAAAAACCTGGTTGACTGGTTGTCTCTGTCCATTTCGACTGCCTATACAGTCAGTGGGAGGACTGTTTGTGTTATGACACAGCAGATGATGTGTGCCAGGCAGATCAAATCGACAAGGGAAACTTGATTGTGCTATCACAATGGTTTTGCAATTTGTATTTATTTCGAGATGTGTGCACTGAATTGAGAAGTAATAAGTCCCAGCAAGGCTTTTAGAGATATATTATTTTAAAAACTAAATTAAAACATTTATTAACAGAAGAGAAGATTTCAAGCACATACATAGAACTACAAATTACTACTATAATAACTCTTAAACTCCCTAATTAACCTGACTCGCAGTTACACCCCCTTTAAGGCAACAATTCAAAAATAGATTTTTTTAAATTTTAAACAGATCCAGCAAACTGACACAATACTCTGGACAGTGGAATTCAAAGTGGCGTTCTCCAGCTTCAGCTTCTGTAGACAGCAGGTTTATGCACAAATGCTGGAGGCTTCATGAAGGCTATTTCACACACTCCTGTTAGACCTTACAATGCCTTCCTCTGACACATAGACTCATTCTCCTTTATATGTTTCTCCTTTTTAATATGTAAATTTTATTGCTTCCTAAGTTTTTGAAAGTCTCCCTCACAACATAAAAATTTTCATGTTCACTATATATTGTCAGTAACCCTTGAGAAAAATAAACACATTCCTTAGCTTGCTTGTCTGGCTATTTGTAAACAGACTGAGATCCCTTTGAAAACCAAATCCCCTTCATCTATCTAAAAATGCAAATTCCCTTTACACCTTACATGCTGAGATCCCAACCACGTTCACTCATTAGCATATTAAAGACACTTCCACACCTTACTCCTTTTGATGTAATTAAATCTCACACACACAGAAAAACACAACCCCAATAAACCTACTTGACAAGAAACCAGAAAAATATTATGAAAATTATTATACGTTCATAATAGTTTGTCTGACCCTATCCCTAATTAGGGATTCACTAGGTATAATAGGCTGGTTTTTGTTTTGGGGTCGGGACCCCAATGTCGGGTGACTTTCCAGGTTCCGACCCCAAGTTGTGTTGGTGTCAGACTCCTGTCATGATCTTTGTAGGGATGGAGGGTGGGTGGGCTCCTGAGAGCCTTTCAACAATGACATATTGGCTGCTGTACTGTTTTGAGGTGTGAGCTGCTGATGCAGGTAAGAGAGAGTGTTTGATGGATCTGCCCTTTGAAGATAATGTGAAAGATTTTCAATTTAAAAGGGCCACAGCTGCCTGGCCATCATCATGGACAACAATCCCTCCTCTGGTTGGCCAGCAGCCACAGCTTGATGTGCTGGCTGGTGTGGGGGCCCACCCACACAGGCAGCGCTCAGCACTGCAGCTCACGTATCACGCTGGGTGGACCTTAATTGGTCCGCCCGTGTAAAATCGTGGAGCGCTGCCGATCATGGGTAACGGTTGGGTCCCTGACTGCCCCCACCAATCCCACGTGCCAAGGGCAAAATTCTGCTCCCCCATTTCCCTGCCTTTTCATTTGGGAGTCTGCCTCTATCCCCTGCAGTGGCTTGGCATCAGCAGGTGGCCCCATAGGAATGAAAATAGCCCACAGGTGGGTGAGACCACTCAAAATCTAGGGAAGTTTGAAAATTAAGACAGTCCTTCCGCCAACTGCATCCCCACTTTCTTTAGCAATCTGGGATGCAGGCCATCTGGGCCAAGTGACTTATCTATCCTCAGCATAGCCAGCCTTTCCATTAGCTCCAACGCCACTATCTCTATTTCTATTGATATTTTGTTAGATTGCGCTTCCTTAGTAAATACTGATACAAAGATTCATATTAAGTATTCTATTTCCCTGCACCTCTGTGCAAATATCACTCCCTTTGTCCCTAATAGGACCCACTCCACCTCTTACTGCCCACATTTGATTTACATTCTGTTGGAGGATTTTGGGATTCCCTTTTATGTTGACTGCCATTCTTTTCTCAGATTTACTTTTGCAGTCTTGTTTTCCTCTTCGCCTCCCCTTTCATCCTATTGTATTTGACCTGGTTTTCATGTGAAGAATTCACCTGACCAGCATCTTAGAAACTCTTCTTTCTTCATAATCCTTATCTTTACCTTTCACCATTGTTGGAATGAATCTAGTCTGTACCTGAAGCATCGCTTCCTTTAAAGATCACCCATTGGTCTGTTACACTTTTCCTGTCATTCTCTGATTCCATGTTTCCCTGGTTAGATTCCTTCTCATCGCATTGAAATTAGCCCTCTTCCAATTTGGAAATTCTGTATTAGATTGTTCCTTGCACTTCTCCATTGGTGCTCTGAGCCTTATGATATGATGATCACTCTTACCCAAATGTTCCCCATGGATACTTGGTCCGCCTGGCCCACCTCATTTTCCAGAACCAGCTGCAGCAATGCCTCCTTCGTTGGTGGACTGAGAACATACTGATCAAGGAAGTTCTCCTGAACGCTTTTCAGAAATTCCTCCCCCTCCTTACCCTTTACTCTAACATTATCTCAATCAATATTTGGGTAACTAAGATCCTTCTGTGCCACCACTCTATGGTTCTTACACATCTCTCTGATTTCCCTGCAGATTTGCCCCTCCATCTTTCTCTCACTATTTGGAAGTATATAGAACCCCAAGTAGCATGATCTTTTTTCACTTCTCAGTTCTAACTAAGTAGACTCTCTCCTTGCCCATTCAGGGAAGTCTGCTCTTTTTAACACTGCAATGTCTTCCCTAGTCATTACTGCCACCCCATCTCCTTTTCTTCCTTCTCTATCTTTTCTGAACACTTTATATCCTCGTAGATTAAGTGTCCAATCCTCACTTTTTAAGCCACATTTCCATTAATGCCACTACACCATATTCTCAAACTGCTATTTATGCTTGTAGCTCACTACTCTTATTCACCACACATCCATGCATAGCACTGCTGCGTTTGCATTCCTCATATTTCTTCCTACTCCGCCCCTAATACGGTACTACTTCCTTCTTTATTATTGTCTAACACTCTCACTTTATGCACCTTATCCCTTTTTTCTACTTTTATTTGCTAGTGCCCACCCCCAACCAATTTAGTTTAAACCCTTCCCAGCCACACCAGTGAACCTTCCCACGATGACATTGGTCTCAGTCCTGTTGAAGTGCAACCTGTCCATTTGAAAGGTGCCTTTTGTCCCAGAACTGGTCCCAATGCCCCAAGAATCTGAACCCCTCCCTCCTGCCTCATGCTCCAAGTCACACTTTGATCCTCCCTACCTTCTTATTCATACTCTGGCTAGCGTGTGGCGCTGGGAGTAATCCAGAGATTACTACCCTCGAGGTTCTAATTTTTAACTTGCTCCTGAAAAATCTGGCTTTAGGTCTGCAATATCTGCTATCTCAGTGTCATTGGTACTTACGTGCACCATAACTTCTGGCTCACTCCCTTGCCCCTGCAAAATATTCTGCACCCTCTCGATTATGCCCTTTACCCTGGTACCAGCGAGGCAACATACCATGCAGGACACAATGACAGTTACAGAACTTTCATTTGTAAAGTACTGTGAATGCTGGAAATCTGAAATAAAAGCAGAAAATGCTGGAAATAGTCAGCACATCTCGTAGCGTCTGTGGAGCAAGAAACAGAATTAACTTTTTTGGTCAATGATCTTTTGTCAGAACTGGCAAAAGTCAGAGAAATCACAGATTTAAGAGCACAGAAGCTTGTAAAGGGAGAGAGGAGAAGGAACAAAAGGGGAGGTCTGTGATATGGGTGAAGGCAGGAGAGATTAAATGGCAAAAAGAATTATGGTGTCTTGAGATACCCGACAGTTGTATTGAGGGGAAGACAGCCTCTGGGAGAAGGTAAGTGCCTCACAGCTCTCCTTGTGAATCAGCAGCAGTAGGAATGCTTCCCCTCAGCCTCCTAAGCTACCCAACTATCAGGTGCTCTCTGTCATACAAGCCCAATCGCAGCCCAGGATTGAATCCCACCTCCCCCCACCATGCCCTTGCCATGGTCAGGTAGCAGATTTCTCCCCAGGATCAGACTCCCCACCCAGCTATTGATAGTTTTATGAGCTCCTAAGGGGATTATGCTTTTTGAAGAGGTTTTATGACCACCTAATGGGATTAAGTTTTTCAAGTGGACTTTGAATATGTTTGATTGACAGTTTTATGAGCTCCTAAAAAAGAATAGTTTTTCTTTCAAGTGGAATTTGAATGAGTGTTCATTTTGACAGTTTCATGAACATCTCAAAGATGTTATCTTAGAAGTTGTGAGTTCTGTCCATAGTGGATACTGGGTGATGAGGCAAGGGAAGATGTGGAGGTGCATGGGAGAATATGGGATGGCATGGGGGAGTACGGGGAAATGGTGTATCTGAGTGCGCATGGGGGATATGATGGGGCAGGGGGTTTATGAAGGGGTGGGGGTTTTATGGAGGAGGCGGGGGTATGGAGGGGCATGGGGGTGGGTGGGGGGGTGAGGGCTAGGGTGCCTAATGCTCATGTACAGAATTGGGCAGATGTCCCAGGGAACCGAGATGTGTCTTCTAACCTGCCTGCCTTGGCATCCACCCACCTCCATTTCTGCCTCCGCCTTGCTTCAGGTGGTGGTGACCCCAATTCAGCCCACTCCTGCCACCCCATGGTGAAAATGACATTGACAGGCACTGCTGGGCAGGAGGCAGGATTGCGTTAACAGGAAATGGCCCGACCAGTGACTCCTGCCTCATAGATCAAAATCCGGGCCAAGGTCTGTCCATAATATAAACACTTACATAGCAAAGAGTAAGAAATCTATACCCACATGATTTGATATAAGTATTGGACTTACTGTGTGAACATTGCATTAATCAGTATTTATATCTTGTCAGCTCTCTCTTATTATGTTAAAGATATTTTGTATTTATAATGTGTTTTGGTGGCTTCTTATAAATTACTTGTTCATGGGATGTGACCAATACTGCCAAGCCAGTATTTATTGCCCCTTCCTACATGCCCTGACAGCATTAAGAGTCAACTGTTTAGTGTGGGACCAGTGACCTGCATGTCAGCCAAGGATGTGGTGTTGAGCATAAACACCCACATAGACCTATTGGACTGAATGGTCTATTCCTGTGCTAGGAAATTCAGTGTAATTCTATAATTTCTCCCCATTCCAGGGCAGAAGGCTTACTAGCTTAATACCTGGAATGGGAAGGTTGTCTTATGAGGAAAGGTTGGCCAGGCTTATATCCGCTGGAGTTTAGAAGAATAAGAGTTGATTGAAACATGTAAAATCCTGAGGGGCCTTGATAGGGTTGATGTGGAAAGGATATTTCCTCTTGTGGGAGAATCTAGAATCAGGGCGTCACTGCTTAAAAATAAGGGGTCACCCATTTGAGTCAGAGATGGGGGGAGTTTTTTTCTCTGAGGGTCGTGAGCCTTTGGAACTCTCTTCCTCAAAAGGCAGTGGAAGCAGAGTCTTTGAATATTTTTAAGGCAGAGGTAGATAGATTCTTGATAAGCAAGGGGGTGAAAGGTTATCAAGGGCAGGCAGCAATGTGGAGTTGAGGTTCCGTCAGATCAGCCATGATCTTATTGAATGGCGGAGCAGGATCGATGGGCCAAGTGGCCTACTACTCCTAATGTTCGCATGTAACTTTTAGTTAATGAAGGCGATCCTGGTGGGAAGAATTAAAAGGCTGCCTTATATATAATTTTAGATATGGTACCAAAAGATTGACATTGCTGTACAAATTCAGAATACTCATTTTGTGTTGTGTCAGCCATGGCTTAGTGGTAGCACACTCGACCTGGAGGTAGAGGTTGTGGAAGCAAGTCCCACTCCAGAGACCTGAACACAAAATCTAAGCGCGTTGCAGGACTGAGGGGGTGCTGGAGGCTCCATCTTTTAGATGAGATGTTAAGCCAAGGCTCCATCTGCCCTCTCAGGTGGACGTAAAAGAACCCATGGTACTATTGTGAGTTATCCCAAGTGCCCTGGCCAATATTTATCTCTCAACTGACCTCACTTATCTGGTCATTATCACATTGCTCTTTGTGGGATTTTGATGTGTGCAAATTGGCTGCTGTGTTTCCCACATTACAATAGTAATAATAATACTAGATTTCAAAAATACTTCCTTGGCTGCAAAATGGTTGTGAAAGGTGCTATATAAGTGTAAATCTTTCTTTCTTGTAAAATGCAACATTAAAAATTTGATTTATAATTTCACGATAGTCTGCCTTGTGTAGTTTGCTCTAGATTTTTGCAATTCTTCTACATGCTTAATAATGCATTCTTTCTTCAATTATTTATGGTTTTTATCATTTTTAATTCATGTCAAATTTTTAAGCCATTCAAATATTCTGTTTGTTCTGAATTATTGTTGGCAACTGAGGAAACTGTGCAGATTCTGTTGTGTATTGTGTAAAACCTGCTGCTCCAGTCATTTGTGTCTTTCTTGGTCAAAGTTTAAAATACAAACTTTTTGGGAAATTGCCTGATCAGCTTTTCCTCATAAAATATGTATAAAGTGTAGCACTAGGTTGTTTTGTAAGATTAGACTAGCACATCCTTAAGCCTAATGAGGCAAATGTCGGAAATAGTGGAACTGTACCAAGGTAGCTTACAGATAAGGGCTAAACTGTTCAGTTTTGAAGGATATGTTATCTCCCTCCCTGCTATGACAGGGAACTGTTTTATGCTTATTACTCAGGGTGGCACAAAAACTTCTGATGTCTGTTGGCACAGAATGGGGTGTTGGGTGTAGGCTGATGCAGTCTGCAGTAATCATCTCCCAAAAGGATATATAGGGTGGAATTGTCTGGTCCTGTTGGTGGCGGGCGTCATGGTGGACATGAGTGGACAGCATGGTGAGAAGGCCAAAAATTGTTTTCACACCGTTGTGAAATCATTTGCGCTTGTCCGCTCCACCCGTCAATGGCAGGCCATGTTTCCTGACGTTAAATGGTGGGAACTTAATTTTAATGCATTTGCATGTCATTATTGTGCCCTAATGCTGGAATCATCCCCCTCCACATCAAGTTTACTGCCCATGTCAGCGTGACTTCAGAACGGCATGCTTCACAACTGCTTTAAAAAAGCATGTACCTGGCAAGCTGAACTTCAAGGGGAACTCAGAGGCTAGTGCACACAACATTGCATAGCACTCATGAGCATCGCCTGTAGGACATCAACGAAGAGGCACCACGTATGGGGCAGGGCGGGGGGGGCCAGGCAAGTCACTTTTTCCCAACTGGCTTTCCAGTTGCCATGGTGTTACGACCCAGCAGTTGGTATAGGCTGAGCTATTTAAAATCCCAGAGGGAAACTTTAAACAACTGTCATAACCTATATTTTCAATTGGTATGTTTGAGATGAAACTCTGAATTCAGAAATGAAACCACCAAGACTCCAGATGTTTTTATATAAATTAAATATATTTATTAATTTTAAGAAAAAATTAAACACATACACATCTATGAATTACTACCATAATAACTTTTAAACAAATCCCAAATTAATCACTCCACTCCTAAAATCTTCACCAAGGCAACAATAACCCGTAGACTTTAAATGGACACCAGGCAAAGCACATTTTATCTTACGAATTCAAAGTGAGGTCCCTTTCAAGTTGTTTCTTCGCAGACACAGTGGTAGGTTTACAGGCTGCGTAGATCTCACATTCCTCTGACCCACACACAAAACTCGTCTGTATATACCTAGTCTTCCCGTTGAATGCAAATTCTCATTGTATCACCAAGCCCTTTGAACTCCACCATCTCTAACAATAAAACCTCTTTCATAGTACCAATTTTATTAGCAATATAAACACATTGCTTGGTGGTCTCCTAGCTAGGTGCAAGAATTCACTCCCAGTCTTTGAATGGTTTATTCAAGAAAATGCAAATGCATCCTTTATCTTACTGTTAACATCTCAAAACTACTATACATCAAAGCACCCAGACTAGCTGGCTTTAATCCAGTTAAGACACATACACACTGACGCAGACCCCACTACAAACCCAATTTAAAATAATTTCCAATAACATTATATACATTAATATCTCTTCATGACACAGGGCAACGGCTTCAATGCGGGTGAGGCTGGGGGGGTGGGGAGGTGGCGATGTGGTGGTGATGGTGCAAGGCAGCAGCACATTGCCAGGATTGAGGTAGCGCGAGAGGTGGGGTGAGGGAAGCAACCATGCACTTGGAAAAACTTGTCAAAAGTGAGCATTCTTCTGCATCTGAGACCGTTCAGCAGCAGCTCCATTGACATGCTTGGAGTTGGGCTTCTGAAACTTTTCTGCCCACTCAAGCAATGCAAAAGTATGAAAGTGCCACCAAATGCTCCAGAACTTTTCACCCCTTGGGCACAGGCTGCAAATTAATATGCATTTTGTGGGGCAGCAGATCAATTGGACAACTGGGCAAGTTGTAGAATCCCTTTACAAAGGTGGCCATAGGGTAGTCACTGGTGGACGCACTCAGAACCTCTTGCCATGTCTTTATTAAGGTTTGGACCAGTGTATCTCATTGTTCAAGCTAACAGCGCAGCTTTGCAATGCAGGTTAGGAGGATGCCTGTGCCTGAGCTGAGAGCACAACATGCAGTCCAGTGGACAAAGCTGCTGCCAATCTGACTGAGAACCAGTGTCGCCAAAAACTGCACATGTCTAGGGAACTGATCAGTCACATGCCAACTGCTGCAGGATTTGGTGCCATGGGGACATGGAGGGCAAACACTGCCAGTGGTTGTAAATGTGACTACGACACTCAATTTTTATGCCAGTGGCTCGTTTCAGGGCTGCACAGGTGACCTGTGCGTGATCTCGCAAGCCTCCACCACACAAGTGTATCCAGGAGGTCACAGTCACCATCTTCACACAGGTACAGAACTTAATGCATTTCAACTGGGATCAGGAAAGCCAGGAAGCAAGAGCGCTGTTTGCACAGATCTCTGATTTTCCACAGGTGCGGGGTAGCATTGACTGCACTCACATGACGCTTAAATCTCTGTGGCAACAAACAGTCAACTGCAAGAGCTTCCACTCACTGAATGTTCAACTAGTCTGCAACCACCACAAATGCATCCTATAGCTCTGCATATGATTTCCAGGGAGTATCCACAACTCCTGCATCCTTAGCAGGTCTCAGATCCCTGACAACTTTCAGTGTCCACAGAGACTGAAGGCTTGGCTCTTCAGGAACAAGGGCTACCCACAGAGGACGTGGCAGATGATGCCTGTGCGGCGGCCTCATACTGCAGCAGAACAACAGTACAACGAGGCTTATGACATGATCTGGAGTTTGGTGGAGCAAACTATATAGGCATTTTGAAAATGAGGTTCCAGTGCCTCAGTTGGTCCAGTGGAACACTGCAATACTATCATCATAGTTTGCTGCACACTACAAAAGCTGGCTCTGCAATGGAGGGAGGACTGGCTGAGGAGGCGATGGAATAGCTGCACGTCTCCTCCGACGAGGAGGACATTGAAGGGAATGATGGTGATGAGGTCCTGGAAGGCAAGGATCCCGGTGATGAGGCTATTGCGCTGGCCAGATGAACAGGTGCACTTGGGAGGTTCTCATAGCTACAAGATTCGTGAAAGATGACGACTAGATGCACTGAGATGCAGTCCTGACATCCTCATCTTGCATCTGTGAACGTTTGACTCCTGTTTGGCTGATGACAGCGCACATACCCTCAATGCTCAGGCCCATGTCATGGCAAGTAGCGGAGGCCTTTAATAAGCACTCAAATCCAGGAGGATGACGACATGCAGTGCGAACATGCCATAGATCTTCACATTGCCTCTGTGAATGCCTGACTCTTGTCTGGCTGAGGGCAGCTCGCTTGTACTCTGTGATCAGGGTCATATCATGGAGACGCAGCTGTGAAACTTTAAATGCACCTGACCCTTTGGCAGCCTTCAGCATCTGTACCCTACAGAAGCACACTGTCACTGGTCACAGATGCCTAAGAGATGGGGGCCAGCCCCACTTCAATGGTGCTGAGAGCAGACAGAGAGAATGATGGAACTCTCTGACGCCTACTCACGGCATTCTTGCAGCAATGCCGAGCACCATCGAGGTGCAGGCATCACTGATGTGTCTAGTGAGTATGGAGATAGACCACACTTTGGCCAGAAGGTTACACACTGCACAGGGAAGAGACCCTGGATGGAGGTACTTGCCTTTATTGTGTGCAGGAACCAATGTTTCACATCTAAGTGACATGAACGTTGCTGATCATAACAAGGAGTCATAGGCAAGGAGACATTCTTGGGAGTTTATTTACAATAATGAACATTATGTTCATTGTGCCCACGCTGTGTAACTGCATCTTCTTAACCTTCTGAACCCTGGCACTGCATCTTGGTGCTCCCCCAACATCCACAGTGGAGGTGGAGGCAGTTTGCTGACTGCTATGATCTGTTGTCTGTGATGACTTCAGTGTGTGTCCTCTGGGGGTCCAAGACCGGGAGAGCCCCAGCCTGCCTTGGGTATCCTGCTGTGGGCCAGCTGCACCCTCCACAGCCTGTTGAGATGGAGCTGCGGAGGTCACAGGAAGAGGGGATTTGGATTGGCCGGACTCTCCTAGAGTCACCTGGCTGAATGGCCGTGGGGTTTCAAGCTCCTGGTCCTCCTTCTTATGGGTACCTGTCGGCCCCTGGCTATCTCCTTGAGGAGAGGGGGAAGTTGGAGTGAGATTGAGCTGCCCACACTCCTCACGTGTTTACACTGTTGGAGGCCAACTGTGGCATCAGCCATGGAGTTCAGCCTGCGCAGCAGTGCAGAACCTTTGTCCTGGACCAAGTTCTCCATGGCGGCCGCTAACCTGCCAGTGTTGACCTTAGCGCCTGCATGCAGACGCACCATCGCCTTGGACTGGAGGCATACGGGCTCCTTCATTGTCCCTTGCAATCCGAGGAGTGCACCAGATATCCCTTCCTGATGTTCCCGTGATATTCTTTGCAGCTCCACCAACTGACTTGGGACTGAGTCTAGAGGCTTATCATCTGACTCGGACTCAGCAGATTCCTTGCCTCCAGTATTCCTCCAAGTGCCGGTGACCACAGATGTCCCTGCCTACGCCTGCTATGGAATAGATTGTGTGCTGTGCTCACTAGACTGTGATCCCAAGCATTCTTCTCATCTAGGTCCCGCTAAGGTGTGTGTCGCTGTGCTGTTGGAGGGTGTGGGTGAGCGCCGTGACGTGACTTCACGGGTGCTGCACTCAGAGTCCTCATCTGAGGTGCTCTCAGTGTTTTAGTCGGGGTCAAGTTTTGCCTGAGGTCAACATGCCAGATATGCCTAGGAAAGAAGTGCTTGACAGCCACGTTGGACTCAGAGTAATGTTGAGAGAGAGATGATGTGGTGTAGGATTCTCACGTGGATGTTTGCCGCCAATCTCACCTTTGCCGCAGGAACGGTCCCTGTCCTCTCCGGCCACCTCCAATGCATGACTCTCAAACGGAGTGAGGACCTTGATGTCCGGCACTCCACCCCAGTCTGGGACCTCGCCAGTTGATTGTGCACAATCCTGTTCTACATAAAGACAGATGGACAAAGTATGAGCAAGACGCATGCCAGGCCAAATGAGAAGGATGCCAGACTTGTGTGTGTGCTGGATGGAGCCATGGACGGGATGAGGAGGCTATCTCTAGAGGAGATGAGGCCAAATGGAGATGTAAGGGTGTGTGTAAGAGAGTGAGTGGTGATGTCACTTGAGCTGGCAGTGAGTGAGATGCCAGTGAATGTGTGATGGGCTTGTCAGTGTGAGAGTTTAGAGTGATGAGATGGTTTCGTTACCCTGGTGGCACAGAAGAGATCATTCACCCGCTTTCTGCACTGGATGGCTGACCTATTGTGTGTAGCATTGTCACTGACCACCTCTGCCACTGCCTCCCAAGCCAGAGCGGTCAGACTGATGGACCTCCTGCAGCCAGAACACAGGTAGAGGCCATTGCGGTGAGCCTCCACGTTGTCCAGAAGCGTCCCAGGGATGCGTCATTGAATCGGGGGCTGAACTCTTCTTGGTTTTTGGGGTCATGTCGTCAGTGAAGCAGTCCTGGGCTGCAAGCATTGAGTACTGTGCGTGCAGCTACAGTTTAAATATGGCACCCAGCGTGAGCAAGCGCCAAGGTAACGGAGTGGCAGGCAAATTGGAGGTCGGTCACCAGCGATCCGGCATCTTGTCCATGACTGCATAATTTTTGAGGCAGGAAGGGGATGACACGTTGCAAAAGTCAGCTATTGCGGCAGGCAGTTAAAGTGTATTTTTTCACGCCGACTACTGCACTTAGTGCAAACGTGGGACGATTCCGCCCACAATTTCTGATGGAGGCCGTGAAATTTACCCATCTGATATTCGCTTCTTCATATTTCCCTCGACTGTGTGAAATTAATGTTTGCTATTTGACAGGGTCTGGTACCTGCTTTATTTTAAGTAGGTTGATGCCTTGATTAAAATTATAAACAGAGAATTTTCTGATAAATGAGTTAAGTTAGGTGATGTTTGTCAAACATTTCTGTACTCTCCAAACACTGTCGCACTCTAGGGACACTGTACCAATACGGATATATTACAGGGATCCCCTACAAATACTATCACACTTCAGGGATGCCCTACGCACACCAGGGGCCCCCTAAAATACTGACACACTCCTAGGCCACCCATGTAAATGCTCATACACTTTTTGGGACTACCTTCACATATTTATATACATACTCCAAATAATGATCAACTATCAAGGAATTCCATCAAATGCATCTAAATATTAACTTGCTTCCTAGGTATCAACTGGAAATACTAGCACACTCCCTCAAATGCTCCCAAGCTCATGGGGACGACCTGCAAGTATGGGGGGAGGCAGTGGTGTAGTGGTAATGTCACCAGACGAGTAATCCAGAGGCCCAGGCTAATGATCTGGGGACATTGGTTTGAATCCTAACATGGTAGCTGGTGGAATTTAAACTCAGTTAATAAACTGGAATTAAAAAAGCAGCCTCAGTAATAGTGACCATGAATCAATTGTTGTAAAAACTCATCTGGGTTCACTAATGTCCTTTCGGGAAGGAATTCTGCCGTCATTACCTGGCCTGCTTGTGACTCCAGATCTACATTAATATGACTGACTCCTAACTGCCTTCTGAAATGGCCTAGCAAGCCACTCGGATGTATCTAACCACTATGAAGCCTACAAAAAGGAAGGAAAACAGACAGATTTCCTGGCAGCGACTTAGGCACCAGAAACGACAATGGCAAATCCAACCCTGTCAACTCTACAAAGTCCTCTTTACAAACATTGGCGGGCGGTGGGGGGTGGTGAGAGGGGCGGGGAGGGGCTTGTGCCAAAATTGGGAGAACTATCCCACAGACTAGTCAAACAACAGCCTGACACTGTCATACTCATGGAATCATACCTTATAGACAATGTCCTAGACACCACCTGAGTACTGTTATGATCCCAGCTGATGTTACAACTGGAAAAGCCTAATCCCAGGTTGGAACCTGGCTTGACAGATCCTAATTTTTATTTTTTTGTTTAGATACGTAGAGAGTTGCTACTGAGCAGAGTCACCGGAGTCAGCTGATGACAAAAGAATAAAACATTTATTAAACAAGAAAAGATGAACTATATTACAATACTCCTTCACCACAACTATATTTTTACAGATAGATACAGATTTGTAAGGATAAAACACGTTATAAAAGCTATCTTATACTTAAATGTTCACCGTATGTACACAGCCCATGTAAACCCCCTAGACGACCTGTGGTCAGACACACCACACTGTCAAACCAAGTGACAGATGCCATCTCAAAAAGATGATATGGATCTCTCCCCAATTCTTTCCAGATGCTTGACACACCATGAGCCAACCAGTCTCACTGAACTCCATCTTTCATATGAGGGTTTCCAACCTCCACTCTCCATGAACTCCTTTGGAATCTGCTCCCAAATTGATGCTTTCTCTCATACGCCTTCTGCAAGGGTCCATCTTCAGGGTTTTTGAACACTCCTTCTGATGTTCCTCTCCCTTGGGTTACCACATGTATTCAAGTTTGCTTCTGCACGCTCTCTCTCACCGACTCAGCCATCAACAGTACACCACTGCTTCACATGCCCATAGCAAAGAGTTACAAACCTTCAGTTGTTTCTTTGGACCTCTGAATTCTCACAAGCCATTATTTCACTTTAAATTTGCTTCCTGTAGCTTTCTGCCTTTAAGCTTGGAGCCTTCCTCTGCTCCTCACTCTTAACTTCACTTAAAAGGACCTTTTCCAGGTTCCTGTCCATCCTTGGACTGGAAGATCTTCTTGGGATCTTTCCTGTTCCACTCCCCTGGATTTGGGGACCTTCTTTAGCTTTGGACTTGCTTACAGTACCTTTGCTCCAGTCTCTCTCTGGCAGCTATTTTAGCTGAACTCAAACTGTTTTCATCTGCTCTGCCTGTGTGTCAGTGGGTCCTGCCTCTCTGGGCCCCTGTTGTAAGACAACAGCACAGATTTTTCTGCTGTTGTGTTTGCTTTAACTTCTCCCCAACAGTCATAAAACCCATCAGAAATGCAGGTATACAAACAGCTTTAGAGCTGCTATCACCCTCAAAAATGAAACTAAAGCCCACGTTTCATCTTTTTAAAGTGAAACTAAAACTCAACTTGACCTTTTCTTCACACACAAATACAGAAATACAAATCAAACTTAAACGTCCTGCCCCACCAACAATACAGGCCCACCAGAGGTGGCGGCACTGTGGCATATAGTCAGGGTTATTAACACTCCTGGAAATCCCCTGAATATACTGACACACTTACACAGAGCCCCTGAAAATATTGGTATGCCCCCAGGGAAGCCCCATAAATGTTTGCATACATCCTGTCCTAATTTCTGGAATATGGTGCCGGTTAACCAAAGGAAGGCAATCCAGTTATTGTAGAAAATGTTTTTGGTAGTGGCAAATAAAGTAACAGAATTAGCATACCCTAAGCTAACAAATAAAGAGATCTGATTGACTGAGGCAAACCTTTCATAACTGGATTTTATGATTGAGGAATTCCAACTTGAAACTCACGCTGTTGAAACTCACTCAGGTGTTAATATTGCACTGCAGGATTTCAACAAACAAGTTCCATTTATATCATGCCTTTGGTGTACAAAATTATTCCAAGGTGCTTCACAGAGGCATAATCAGACAAAAATGGATGTCAACCCAAAGAAGGAGACAGGAGGGGTGACTAAATGCTTAGTCAGAAAGGTGGGTTTACATGAGGGTCTTAAAGGAGGAAATTCCAAAGCTTAGGATTGCTGGGGGAGAGATGAACGTGAATTGGAGAAACAGAGTCATGGTGTTGTGGGGATAGTGTTGTTGGGCTGGTGGAGGTTTCACATCCATGCTGAGATTTAATCATAAGGATGAGAACTTTAAATGGGACTTGTTTGGACTTTGGGAGCCAATTAGGTCAGCAAGACAGAAATAATGGTTGAGTGAGAGCTCAGGCACAATAGGATATGGGCATTGGAGTTTTAGATGAGCTGAAGTTTATGGAGAATTGAGAATGGGCGGCCGATCATGAGAGCATTGGAATAGTCAAATCTGGAGGTGACAAAAGGTCTGGATGTGAGTTTCAGCAGCCAGGGTGGAGGCATGCAATGTTTTAAAGTGGCAGACTTTACGATGGAGGAAGTTTCAGTTTGGAAAGTGCATACCAGTATTTTCAGGGGCTCTGTGTGAGTGTGTCAGTATATTCAGGGGATTTCCAGGAGTGTGTTAATAATCCCAACTATATGCCACAATGCCGCCACCTCTGGTGGGCCTGTAATGTTGGTGGGATAGGATATACTGTTAGCAAATATTGACAGTTTAAGTAAGTTATATTTATATTTTGGGGTGTTGGGAATTAGTTTTAGCTTTAAAGTTTAAATTTGGTTTGTATTAGCCAAGCAGTTTGAAAAAACAAGCAGTGGAGTGGTCAAGAGAGGTGGTGGAGAGATAGCGCAATGTGTCATCAGCGTATATGTGGAAACTGTCCCTATGTGTTTGGATGATGTTGCTAAATGGGTAGCATGTAAATGCACAGAATCACAGAATTGTTGCAGCACAGGGGGCCGCTCAGCCCATCGTGTCTGCACCAGCTCTCCGAATGATTAATTTGAGGAGGGAGACAAAGATAGGTCCTTTGGGACTGAGGTAGCAGTGCTGGCACAAGAGATGAAGGCATTACATACATCAGGCTACAGTGCAAAGCTAAAAGTGGGAACAGACAAGGGCAGACCCACCAAGTTAGACAAAGGATGAGAAGCATTGTTGGAAGATGGCGTAGTCAATGCTCAACTGTATCTGTCGAAGGTTCAGGGAGATTGAGGAAGGATTATGCACAATCATGGTCCCAGTCATAGAGGTGCCATTTGTGACTTTGATTCAGGCCATTTCAGTGCTGTGGGTGGGTACCTAATTGGAGAGATTCAACCATGAGTTTAAGGAAAGTTGAGCACATATTTGGAAGGCAATAACACATTCAAGGACTTTGGAGAAGAAAGATGAGATAGAAGTTCAAAGGACAGAGGGGTCAGGGGTACATTCCTTGAGAAGGGAGTGATGATGCCTGATTTGAAAGAGGGGAAGGGGGGTCAATACATGAGAAGTAACCATTTACACTGTCACCTCGGTAGCTGGAAAGGGAAGTTGGGTGATCAGCACTCTCATGGTAAAGAATCCAGGGAGCAGGAGGTGGGCCTTTTGAAAAGGGCATGAGGGAAGTAAAAATAGGGATCAATGCAACAGGGCAACAGGACAAAAACAGAATTACCTGGAAAAACTCAGCAGGTCTGGCAGCATCGGCGGAGAAGAAAAGAGTTGACGTTTCGAGTCCTCATGACCCTTCGACAGAACTTGAGTTCGAGTCCAAGAAAGAGTTGAAATATAAGCTGGTTTAAGGTGTGTGGGGGGGGGGTGCAGAGAGAGAGAGAGAAGTGGAGGGGGTTGGTGTGGTTGTAGGGACGAACAAGCAGTGATAGAAGCAGATCATCAAACGATGTCACCAACAATAGAACAAAAGAACACATAGGTGTTAAAGTTGGTGATATTATCTAAACGAATGTGCTAATTAAGAATGGATGGTAGGGCACTCAAGGTATAGCTCTAGTGGGAGTGGGGAGAGCATAAAAGATTTTAAAATATTTAAAAATAATGGAAATAGGTGGGAAAAGAAAAATCTATATAATTTATTGGAAAAAAACAAAAGGAAGGGGGAAACAGAAAGGGGGTGGGGATGGGGGAGGGAGCTCACGACCTAAAGTTGTTGAATTCAATATTCAGTCCGGAAAGCTGTAAAGTGCCTAGTCGGAAGATGAGGTGTTGTTCCTCCAGTTTGCGTTGGGCTTCACTGGAACAATGCAGCAAGCCAAGGACAGACATGTGGGCAAGAGAGCAGGGTGGAGTGTTAAAATGGCAAGCGACAGGGAGGTTTGGGTCATTCTTGCGGACAGACCGCAGGTGTTCTGCAAAGCGGTCGCCCAGTTTACGTTTGGTCTCTCCAATGTAGAGGAGACCACATTGGGAGCAACGAATGCAGTAGACTAAGTTGGGGGAAATGCAAATGAAATGTTGCTTCACTTGAAAGGAGTGTTTGGGCTCTTGGACGGTGAGGAGAGAGGAAGTGAAGGGGCAGGTGTTGCATCTTTTGCGTGGGCATGGGGTGGTGCCATAGGAGGGGGTTGAGGAGTAGGGGGTGATAGAGGAGTGGACCAGGGTGTCCCGGAGGGAGCGATCCCTACGGAATGCCGATAGCGGGGGGTGAAGGGAAGATGTGTTTGGTGGTGGCATCATGCTGGAGTTGGCGAAAATGGCGGAGGATGATCCTTTGAATGCGGAGGCTGGTGGGATGATAAGTGAGGACAAAGGGGACCCTATCGTGTTTCTGGGAGGGAGGAGAAGGCGTGAGGGCGGATGCGAGGGAGATGGGCCGGACACGGTTGAGGGCCCTGTCAACGACCGTGGGTGGAAAACCTTGGTTAAGGAAGAAGGAGGACATGTCAGAGGAACTGTTTTTGAAGGTAGCATCATCGGAACAGATGCGACGGAGGCGAAGGAACTCAGAGAATGGGATGGAGTCCTTACAGGAAGCGGGGTGTGAGGAGCTGTAGTCGAGGTAGCTGTGGGAGTCGGTGGGTTTGTAATGAATATTGGTGGACAGTCTATCACCAGAGATTGAGACAGAGAGTTCAAGGAAGGGAAGGGAAGTGTCAGAGATGGACCACGTGAAAATGATGGAGGGGTGGAGATTGGAAGCAAAATTAATAAATTTTTCCAAGTCCCGACGAGAGCACGAAGCAGCACCAAAGTAATCTTCAATGTACCGGAGAAAGAGTTGTGGAAGGGGGCCGGAGTAGGACTGGAACAAGGAATGTTCCACATACCCCATAAAGAGACAGGCATAGCTGGGGCCCATGCGGGTACCCATAGCCACACCTTTTATTTGGAGGAAGTGAGAGGAGTTGAAGGAGAAATTGTTCAGCGTGAGAACAAGTTCAGCCAGACGGAGGAGAGTAGTGGTGGATGGGGATTGTTCGGGCCTCTGTTCGAGGAAGAAGCTAAGGGCCCTCAGACCATCCTGGTGGGGGATGGAGGTGTAGAGGAATTGGACGTCCATGGTGAAGAGGAAGGGGTTGGGGCCAGGGAACTGGAAATTGTTGATGTGACGTAAGGTGTCAGAGGGCAACAGGAATCCAGATGAAGGATTAGCTTGGTGGGTAAGATGAAAGGGGGAAAACAGTTGAACTGTTGGTCTCAATCCTAGTAGCAAAGAAATTCATGAACTCCTTGTACCTTTTGAAGGCGAAGAAAATGGTTTAAAAAGTCCAGAGGTATAATTGCTCTCCAGGATGATCCTGGAGTGGTGAGAGTTAGGCCCAATACTGCTTGATGTGGCCCAGTCACATCTGATGATGAATCACCCCAGTGATGGATAATATCTGCAAAAAGAATCTGTGTGTGTGACATAGATGCCAATACCATTGTGCTACAGAGTTAATTCCATTAACAACTTTAAACTGAGCCATGCCATTAATTCTTCAGTGAAGAGAACAAAACAATGGAACTTAATTTCTCATAAAGCATAGATTGCTTTCTACTGGCAAAGATATTGAATGTATGTTAAAAATATCAGATGCATTTTGACTGTTTTAATTCTTGCTATTTAAAGAATGACTGGCAACTGCAAATTAAAACATTTGTAATTAATCTTGCATATGCCTTTTTTCCCTTCGGCATTTCCAATGCTTTTGCAGGTGGATGAATCGATTGGGATTAGCTGCTATTGGGTACACACCTGATGATAAGGTGACCAGACCAGATGAAGGTGAGCTTCTATATGGTCCCAGCTGGAACTAACTGCTATTCTAACAAAGAGAATTAATACTCTACAGTAATACGTGCTAATAGGAGCTGGGAGAGGGAGGAAACGCTTGGGATATGAATAGCTATCAAACATGAAAGTAGACCCAACGGTCCTCACATGGGAATGGGAAGCAGAATAAAATCAAATCATTTATTGCAATCATTGTCTAGAATTTTCGTCGAGGTTCATTAAGAAGAATAAGACAATTAAAGTTCCCTTTTAATTCTGCTGCTGCTCCATCCCTTTCTCTAGGACATCCCTAAGACTTAGCCAATTCTTTAATCAGGTCTTATCCTTGTTGGAGTTTTGTCCAGGTTACTTGTGAACTCTAAAGTAATGAACCAAGTTCTCTTGAATTAAAGAAGATGAGCAAGTGAACACTTACTTGTTGCATCTGGGATTCCTCTCTCCACTATCTCAACAGAGGCTACCTCCCATCTATTTTAAATTTGTGAAACTAGTAGGCATTTTATTTCATATGTTTGAAGTGAACTTATGAATTGTTACACACAGGCCAAACATCCACTGATAACTGAGGAATTCTTAAACTGATCTTTTTTGCCTGAATGAGCTTTTCTCAGATTACTCTTTGGATGTGGGTACTGCTGGCTAGGCAGTCCACCCCTAGTTGCCTTGAGAAGATTATGGACCCCGTTTTCATTTGGGGCTGGGAAGACTGTAAGCGTGAGAGGGTATTTCCAGTGGGAAACCAGGATGTATGAGTTTCCTGGACGTCCTGGAGTAGTTAACAGCAGGACATCTTTTAAATTTTCTTGAGGTTTGCCACCTGACAGTCAGCCAGATTGAGGCCTATTGTCTGCTGGGTGGGATATCAGCTGTGGAGCACATGTCAAGTAAGTCTCACATGACGGAGGGTAGGAGCGATTCAGACATGGCAGTGGGGTTGAACATAATAATTACAAGGCTGGGCATGGACACAATGTTGTCTATAATTTGTGGGGGTGGGGGGGTTGCCTTTCCGTTTAAATATGTTAGCCCTGCATTTCTATAGGGCTATTCTAATCTCCCGACATAACTTCAATAAATACTGCAGAGAAATGAGTGAATGTTTGTCAGAGGGTTCATCCGAACCCTGTGGGGAATTCCAGGTGACAACGTAAATGGGTCTGAGCTTCCTACAAACTATGTTTTGTAAATTTGAGATCAAGTATAACAGGCATGATCAGATATCCAAAAGATATGGCTGAATTTTAAACAAAAAACAAATGGGTTGGGGACAGTCTGATGTTAAAACTTATAAAATCTCAATCCCAACCCTAAACCATCCACTTTGAGCTCAACAGAGGCGGGTCAAGGGGTGGACAGCCAACCTGCTCCCAGGAGGCAGCTTGGCAATTTAAATGCTTAATGGAGATTGGCAGCTTCTGATTTCACAGCAGCTGGCTAGGTTCCCCAGGCCTTGGAAAACCTGAATAGCTGAAGTGTGGTGAGGACAGCTTCAGAGAAAAGCTAAGTGCTTCTCCAGCGCTGCTATGTGGACCAGGAGCAGCAAGAGTGCTTCCTCCTGGTGCACCCCAACCCCTGCTAAAATATACCATCATCAGACCCCACCCCAAATAATGACCCCCTGGCCCCAAGTTCAGGAATCAGATCCCCTCTGAAATCGAATCATTGCCCCACCTCTCAGTCCCAGTGTTGGGGATTGGACACTCCCCCATGGGGCCGAGTATCGGAACTACCTGCACCAGAAAGACCCTGCCTGACTGGGACAAGCCTGTCAATCAGATTGAATTCCAGATGGGGAACCTGTAAAGGAGAGAAGAGACATGCTGTGGAGTTAAAGCACTGCAAGACCTCTAACCAGAATAAAACCTTATGAAATTCACATCAGAATATAGGCACTTAGCTTTGTGCTGGAGACTTCCATTTTATCCCCGTTGACTGGTTTTGATTGATTTTCCTGGTAATAATGCTGAGAGATATGGATCGCTGATATTCTCAGACTCTTCAATTATGAACTTGTGACTCTGGGCTGTAAGTTTAGTATAGTAATGGTGACACTTTCATACCCACTCCACCTCCTCGCCATTTGTGGCCTTTCATAAATGGAATCCTGAGGCGGCAGGCTGAGGAAGCTGTGTGGTACCCCCCACCCCTGCTGTTCTTGCTGTCCAGTTTAGAGAAGACAGGGGAAAATGGGGAGGAATTTGAGGTTATGACAACATCCATAGTGCCAGCGAAAGGGCTTTATCAAATCTATAGGATTTATATTCATTAGCATTTACTGTTGGAGGAATGATTAACAAACCTCTCAGCAGCTTGCCTTTAAAATAGTAAATGTCTCTCATTCTGTCACAATGACGGAAACAGATTGCAAGCAGTAGCCAGGAGATATGGTCAAAGAAGAGAGCTTTACATGTCATTCCTCTATCTGCTGTTTTAACTGAAGTGTTAATCTTCTTACTTTAAAATAGATGAAAGCTGCAACTAAAATAGCAAAGAGTAGTGTTGTATAAATGTATTAAACATTCATCTTCAATCATCATTCCTAGGATACAGTTTCCAAAGAACTAACCAGTATACTGGTGTTCTCCCCTTCCTCTGGAACCCACTATTTGTGATAACTATGATATTCATCATCATTGTACTAGACTCATAAGCCAGAGTCACAAGGTTAATATGGCAGGTTGTAAAATTGAATAATACAAAAGCCATATTTCACCCCTCTCATTGCAAAGAAAAATCAGTTCTGTTGAAGGGTCATGAGGACTTGAAACGTCAACTCTTTTCTTCTCCGCCGGTGCTGCCAGACCTGCTGAGTTTTTCCAGGTAATTCTATTTTTGTTTTGCAATACAAAAGCCTAGCTGGTTCACAGATGTCCTTCAGAGATGGGTACTTACCAGCTGGTCTACAGGTGACTCTGGTCCCATATTATCTGATTGACTCTCAAGACCCTTTGAAAGTAGCCTTACAAGCCACTTGGTTATACATAGATCCACCACTAATTATTATGGATTTACCAGCAATACCCATATCTCAAGCACAGAATAAAGAATAAATTTGCAGGCTAGCATCATTTGCATCCAATTCCTGGGAGTCACCCTCAAACATATCAATGATCACAGTGTTGACAATAAGTTAAATAACACTGCTGAATAACAACATCAAAATGCAACCAGGAGCTGAGAAATATGGTGATTTCTGAATGCTGAAAATGGCAAAAAGCTCATGAGGAATGTGCTTCTCAAGCATGAGCTCTCTGTCAAGGCAAACACTTAGAAGACTTAAGCCGCAAAGATGAAAATGTTAACAGTTTACCTTTAGTTCCCTCATGAAAACCTTCCCTTTAAGTTTAATGTTCATAGAAGCTGCAGGAACTTCAAACAACAGGGCCTAGCACAAATAGAAAAAATGTATTGGACTGCAGGCAAAATGCTGTGATGAAGCGTGATGAATTATATAACCTGCTCCAGCTTAAAGTAGACAATCACAGCCCCGTGTGTGCACCACGTCCAGAGGACATTTCTTAACTGAATTTAAAGGGCAACTGAACCTAAATTATGACTGTATGGGCAGAACGGTCACTTGACATTTCAGTCATTGGTTCTGATCTTCCTCAGCTGGATAATGCTGCTGGGGCTGAAGACTGAGCTCCTTTTAACAGTGTCAGGAAAACTAGCTCCAGCATGATTTTGTCTTCCTACACAGAGCCAATGACACAACTGTGGACAGAAAGATCCAGTCCTGAAACTAGAAATATCTCCTCCATTTTCTTTCACACTTCCGTGTTAAATTCCTAACAATTGGAATATATTTGAATTGCATCCATAAACATCAATTTTCCTTAGCAAAGGCCAGTTAGCTTAACATCTGTCACAGGGAAATGTTAGAAGTTATTATGAAAGACATTATAGCAAGGCACTTAGATAAATTCAGTGTAACAGGCAGTGTCAACATGGTTTTGTGAGAGGGAAATCATATTTAGCCCATTTATTAGAGTTCCTTGAAGAAGTAACATGTGCTTTGGATAAAGGGGAACTGGTGGACATGCTGTACTTAGATTTCCAGAAGGCATTTGATAAGGTGCCACATCAAAGGTATTGCGGAAAATAAAAGCTCAAGGTGTAGGGGGTAACATATTGGCATGGATAGAAGATTGGCTAACTAACAGGAAACAGAGTAGGCATAAATGGGTACTTGTCTGTTGGCAAGATGTAATGAGCGGTGTGCCACAGGGATCAGTGCTAGGGCCTCAACTTATATAAATGACCTGGACGAAGGGACCAAAGTTATGGTTGCTAAATTTGCTGATGATACAAAGAAGAGGACATAAGGGGGCTACAAAGGGATATAAATCAGTTAAGCAAAGACCTGCCAAACTGAGTATAATGTGGGAAAATGTGAAATTGTCCAATTTGGCAGGAAGCATAAAAAATAAGCATATTATCTAAATGGTGAGAGATTGCAAAGCTCCGAGATGCAGAGGAAACTTGGTGTCCTAGGGCATGAATTGCAAAAGTTTAGTATGCAGATACAGCAAGTAATTAGGAAAGCTAATAGAATGTTATCACGTATTGCAATGGGAATTGAATACAAAATAGAGAGGTAATGCTTCAGTTATACAGGGAATTGGTGAGACCACATCTGGAGTATTGTGGACAGTACTGGATTCCTTATTTAAGGAAGGATGTAAATGCATTGGAAGCAGTTCAGAGAAGTTAATTGTTAGATAAATACCTGGAATGGGTAGGTTATCTTATGAGGAAAGGTTGGACAAGCTAGGCTTGTATCTGCTGGAATTTAGAAAAGTAAGAAGTGGCTTGATTGAAACATGTAAGATTCCGAGGGGTCTTGACAGGATGGATGTGGAAAGGTTGTTTCCTCTTGTAAGAGAATCTGAAACTTGGAGTCACTATTTAAAATGAAAGGATCAGTTATTTAAGACAGAAATGAGAATCTTTTTCTCTGAGGATCATGAGTCTTTGGAACTCTCTTCCTCAAAAGGCAGTAGAAGCAGAGTCTTTGAATATTTGTAAGTAGAGGTAAATAGATTCTTGATGAGTAAGGGGGTGAAAGGTTATTGGGATGAGAATGTGGAGTTGAGGTTACAATCAGATCAGCCATGATCTTATTGAATGGTGAAACATGTTTGCGGGGCCAAGTGGCCTATTTCTGCTCCTAATTTGTATGTTCATATTGTTCATAAAATTAACCTCCCTGTCATTTGAATTGTTCCACAACCAGTGTTATTCCCAGGGTCAATTCTAATATGAGGGTCGGGGTAGATGGGGCATCGGAGTGTTTCCTCTGCTATATCTGTGATTGAATTGTCCATGGGTTCTTTATAAACAATTTAATGATTCATTTATGTGAATCTTACCCTAGAGCCTCTAGTGCAAACCAAAGCCATTCTATCTGCATTGCAGCTTATTTGAGTGAAAATAAAATGTATGGATCCCTTATAGAGGGACCAGATTTTGGATAAGTATTTACATCGAAACAATTGCTACACGGTTAAATTGCAAATTCACACTCAATAGAAAGAGCTTCCAGTGGTAATAATTAGTTTTGAAGTAACCTCATAAATAAAGACCTATAAACACATAGACAAATATTGGATATTGTGTGTAAAGGATTAGATTTGTATTTGATTATGCAGCCCTAGTTGGTCAACTGGGGAGGAACTGTAGCTGTAATTCCTTTTTGACCAAGAAACAGGAGGCATAATTTACACAGCAGGTACTTTTTGCCCCTGACAAGTTCCCCACCTGGAAGTCAACCTGATGACCAGGTCTTCCAGTCTTATGGGGAACAGGTGTAGTCCCAGGTAGGTCCGATCCTGAACCCAGGGCTTGTGTCCACCCCCAATCACAGGAGCAATCCTTTCTATGGGGGTGGGGAGTTTGGAGGACCTGGGGAAGACTCCTGCACCTCCTAGTCCAAAAGTCATGCTGTAAAGGCATTTACTTTCTCCTCAAAACTACCCTCTCCTCAGGCCTGGGAAACCAAACCGGCCACTGTAAAGCAGGTTGAATCAGAGGGTACCAGTCTCATAAAAGTATTTAAATGCCTGTTTCCAATTCTGCTTCCAAAAAACCTGGAGGTCTGAAAGTTGGAACCAGTTTTCCCATGTGCTCAGAATTCTTTCCATTATAACCGCACCCACCCCACATGCTTACCCATGTTAAAGTTACTCCTTGTGTCTTTCAATGGTGTGCATTTCTGTCATTATTAACCTTATCAGGGCTCTCCAAATTTATTTTTAAAATCAGGGAGTATTTTGTAATAAGGTGTTTTTGTTCCCCTTCAGACTACTGGAGTGAAAGCGACCAAGAGGATGCCAATGATTCCTTAACTGTAAAAGCGGAGGGCCCTTCAGCGGTGTGTGACACGTATCCCCGGACACCATCAGTAAGTATCAGAATGCAGCCTTGCCATATATGTTTGTGGGTATTTGCACACTCTTGGTATTTGTTAGCACTACACTGGACTGTCAGGCTAGATTATCGGCTAAAATCTTGGTGTGGAGTTTGAGCCCACAACCTTTTCACTCAGAGATGAGAATACTACCAGCTGAAGCATGACAGAAACACCTGAAAAATCAAGCGTGATCTAATTTTATTTAAATCAATTGGAGCTTCTCTTTCGATAGCAGAGGAATTTCTATAACATAATTGGCAAAAAGAAAGGGAGAGAGATTTTTATTTAATGCAGTGAGTTATGATCTGGAATGCACTACTTGAAAGGAACATGGAAGCAGAGTCAACAATAACTTCCAAAAGGAATTTGGATATATAGTTGCAAGGAAACGTGCAGGGCAGTAGGAGAAAAGTCAGGGAATGGGACCAATTGGATAACTCGTTCAAAGAGTCAGCACAGATGCCATGGGCCAAATGACCTCCTTCAGGGATATATTATGCTATGATTCATGCAACAAAAAGGGGAATTTGCATTTATAGTATATCGTGAACAGCTGATATTCCTAACTCCTAACCCCCTCCAGCCCCACAACCCTCAGATTTCTGCTCTCCTCTAATTCTGGTCTCTTGTGCATTCCTGATTTTCTTAGCTCCACAGTGGCATAGTGTGCATTGTAAAATAGCTTAAGGTGCTCCATTGACGTAATTAACAAAAAAAATTTGTCACCAAGTCATATAAGAAGATATTAGGAAAGATGCTCCTTAAAACCTACCTCTTTGACCAAGCTTTTAGTCGCCTTTCCTAATATCTGCTTATATGACTTGGTGACAAATTTTGTCTGCTAATTACACCAATGAAGCATCTTAAGATGCTTTACAATGCACACTATGCCAGTGTGGAGCTAAGAAAATCAGGAATGCACAAGAGGCCAGAGTTAGAGAAGAGCAGAAATCTGAGGGTTGTGGGGTTAGATGGGGTTAAGAGTTAGGAATATTAGCTGTTCATTTGTTAATATCACAAATAGCAATTTTCAGTCTTATATTTATAAGACTATTGCTGATAATTATTGTAACTACAGATTAATTGCTTCTCTCACTTTTCTAAAGGTTAATTCTTCAAGTCCCTTCCCAGAATCTAAACACGGACGACATTTCTCAAGTGAGTCAACGTACTCGCATTCATCTGCTGAGGATTCACGGCATGATGCATCAGGAAGTACCCATTCATCTGGCTGTAGATCTTCATACAGAGAGAGGCGGTCGTGGCAGGACCTGATTGAAACCCCTCTAACCAGTTCAGGGTTGCATTTCCTGCAGACTGTCCCTCTGGAAACGGATTATATCCCTAGTAGAACAGGCCTAATGTCACCTGAAAGAAGACGGCAGGCAACATTGCCCGTTCAGAGACGCCATAACCATGACCGCGATGGGCCTTTTCCACTGGTGGAATGTGAACGGGGACCTGGATCTCACAGTAGAGGATGTAAACAACGTAGCCAGAGCCTCCCAAGGAATAGGGAAGCAAGAATAAAAGGGCATATGCTCCCTCCCGGACTTGCTGAGGAGAGATCTGAGGATGATGAGATCCAATGTATCAAGCAAAATGGCGCAAATAAACCAGGTTGGTATGAGCCATGTTTTTCATATGGAGCACGACTTTTTTGGATAGAGTGATTAGAAAGTATTGTACATGACTGGAATTTATTTTATTAAAGAAAGAACTTGCTTTTCTGATATTGCCTTTCACATTCTCAATTTGCTCCAAAACAGTTCGTGGACAATGAATTGCTTTTGCAGTATTGTCGTCATTGTTGTATAGGCAAACGTATCAGTGCCATTGCCGTCAGTCAGATCCCACAAACAGCAGATGAGATAATTGATCAGTTAAGCAGTTTTATTGCTTTTGGTTGAGGGGGAAATGATGGACAGAACACTGGATGATCCCTCTAATTTTCTTCCAATATCCACCTTGATCAAGCAGGCGGTCTAGAATTAATCACAAGAGATAAAAACAAAAAAACTGCGGATGCTGGAAATCCAAAACAAAAACAGAATTACCTGGAAAAACTCAGCAGGTCTGGCAGCATCGGCGGAGAAGAAAAGAGTTGACGTTTCGAGTCCTCATGACCCTTCGACAGAACTTGAGTTCAAGTTCAAGAAAGAGTTGAAATATAAGCTGGTTTAAGGCGTGTGTGTTGGGGGCGGAGAGATAGAGAGAGAGAGAGGTGGAGGGGGGTGGTGTGGTTGTAGGGACGAACAAGCAGTGATAGAAGCAGATCATCAAAAGATGTCAACGACAATACTACAATAGAACGCATAGGTGTTAAAGTTAAAGTTGGTGATATTATCTAAACGAATGTGCTAATTAAGAATGGATGGTAGGGCACTCAAGGTATAGCTCTAGGGGTTTTTTTTATTTTTTTTTTATTTTTTTTTAAATAATGGAAATAGGTGGGAAAAGGAAAATCTTTATAATTTATTGGAAAAAAAAAAGAAGGGGGAAACAGAAAGGGGGTGGGGATGGGGGAGGGAGCTCACGACCTAAAGTTGTTGAATTCAATATTCAGTCCGGAAGGCTGTAAAGTCCCTAGTCGGAAGATGAGGTGTTGTTCCTCCAGTATGCGTTGGGCTTCACTGGAACAATGCAGCAAGCCAAGGACAGACATGTGGGCAAGAGAGCAGGGTGGAGTGTTAAAATGGCAAGCGACAGGGAGGTTTGGGTCATCCTTGCGGACAGACCGCAGGTGTTCTGCAAAGCGGTCGCCCAGTTTACGTTTGGTCTCTCCAATGTAGAGGAGACCACATTGGGAGCAATGAATGCAGTAGACTAAGTTGGGGGAAATGCAAGTGAAATGCTGCTTCACTTGAAAGGAGTGTTTGGGTCCTTGGACGGTGAGGAGAGAGGAAGTGAAGGGGCAGGTGTTGCATCTTTTGCGTGGGCATGGGGTGGTGCCATAGGAGGGGGTTGAGGAGTAGAGGGTGATGGAGGAGTGGACCAGGGTGTCCCGGAGGGAGCGATCCCTACGGAATGCCGATAAGGGGGGTGAAGGGAAGATGTGTTTGGTGGTGGCATCATGCTGGAGTTGGCGGAAATGGCGGAGGATGATCCTTTGAATGCGGAGGCTGGTGGGGTGATAAGTGAGGACAAAGGGGACCCTATCATGTTTCTGGGAGGGAGGAGAAGGCGTGAGGGCGGATGCGCGGGAGATGGGCCGGGCACGGTTGAGGGCCCTGTCAACGACCGTGGGTGGAAACTCTCGGTTAAGGAAGAAGGAGGACATGTCAGAGGAACTGTTGTTGAATGTAGCATCATCGGAACAGATGCGACGGAGGCGAAGGAACTCAGAGAATGGGATGGAGTCCTCACAGGAAGCGGGGTGTGAGGAGCTGTAGTCGAGATAGCTGTGGGAGTTGGTGGGTTTGTAATGGATATTGGTGGACAGTCTATCACCAGAGATTGAGACAGAGAGGTCAAGGAAGGGAAGGGAAGTGTCAGAGATGGACCACGTGAAAATGATGGAGGGGTGGAGATTGGAAGCAAAATTAATAAATTTTTCCAAGTCCCGACGAGAGCATGAAGCGGCACCGAAGTAATCATCGATGTACCGGAGAAAGAGTTGTGGAAGGGGGCCGGAGTAGGACTGCAACAAGGAATGTTCCACATACCCCATAAAGTGACAGGCATAGCTGGGGCCCATGCGGGTACCCATAGCCACACCTTTTATTTGGAGGAAGTGAGAGGAGTTGAAGGAGAAATTGTTCAGCGTGAGAACAAGTTCAGCCAGACGGAGGAGAGTAGTGGTGGATGGGGATTGTTCGGGCCTCTGTTCGAGGAAGAAGCTAAGGGCCCTCAGACCATCCTGGTGGGGGATGGAGGTGTAGAGGGATTGGACGTCCATGGTGAAGAGGAAGCGGTTGGGGCCAGGGAACTGGAAATTGTTGATGTGACGTAAGGTGTCAGAGGAATCACGGATGTAGGTGGGAAGGGACTGGACAAGGGGAGAGAGAAGGGAGTCAAGATAACGAGAAATGAGTTCTGTGGGGCAGGAGCAAGCTGAGACGATCGGTCTACCGGGGCAGTTCTGTTTGTGGATTTTGGGTAGGAGATAGAAGCGGGCCGTCCGAGGTTGGGCGACTATCAGGTTGGAAGCTGTGGGAGGGAGATCCCCAGAGGAGATGAGGTCATTGACAGTCCTGGAAACAATGGCTTGATGTTCAGTGGTGGGGTAATGGTCCAGGGAGAGGTAGGAGGAAGTGTCTGCGAGTTGACGCTCAGCCTCTGTGAGGTAGAGGTTATTGCGCCAGACAACAACAGCAGCACCCTTGTCAGCGGGTTTGATGACAACGTCAGGGTTGGACCTGAGAGAATGGAGTGCAGTAAGTTCAGAGAGAGACAGGTTAGAATGGGTGAGAGGAGCAGAGAAATTGAGACGACTAATGTCGCGCCGACAGTTCTCAATGAAAAGATCGAGAGAAGGTAAGAATCCAGAGGGAGGGGTCCAGGTGGAGGGAGAATATTGGAGATGGGTAAAAGGATCCGTTGAACTGGGAGAGGACTCCTGCCCAAAGAAGTGAGCCCGGAGACGAAGACGGCGGAAGAAGAGTTCAGTATCATGCCGAGCCCATAAATTCATTGAGGTGAGGGCGTAAGGGTATGAAACCAAGTCCTTTGCTGAGCACTGAACGTTCAGCATCCTCTCACCCATTCTAACCTGTCTCTCTCTGAACTTACTGCACTCCATTCTCTCAGGTCCAACCCTGACAATGTCATCAAACCCGCTGACAAGGGTGCTGCTGTTGTTGTCTGGCGCACTGACCTCTACCTCGCGGAAGCTGAGCGTCAACTCGCAGACACTTCCTCCTACCTCTCCCTGGACCATGACCCCACCACTGAACATCAAGCCATTGTTTCCAGGACTGTCACTGACCTCATCTCCTCTGGGGATCTCCCTCCCACAGCTTCCAACCTGATAGTCGCCCAACCTCGGACGGCCCGCTTCTATCTCCTACCCAAAATCCACAAACAGAACTGCCCCGGTAGACCGATCGTCTCAGCTTGCTCCTGCCCCACAGAACTCATTTCTCGTTATCTTGACTCCCTTCTCTCTCCCCTTGTCCAGTCCCTTCCCACCTACATCCGTGATTCCTCTGACACCTTACGTCACATCAACAATTTCCAGTTCCCTGGCCCCAACCCCTTCCTCTTCACCATGGACGTCCAATCCCTCTACACCTCCATCCCCCACCAGGATGGTCTGAGGGCCCTTAGCTTCTTCCTCGAACAGAGGCCCGAACAATCCCCATCCACCACCACTCTCCTCCGTCTGGCTGAACTTGTTCTCACGCTGAACAATTTCTCCTTCAACTCCTCTCACTTCCTCCAAATAAAAGGTGTGGCTATGGGTACCCACATGGGCCCCAGCTAAGCCTGTCTCTTTATGGGGTATGTGGAACATTCCTTGTTGCAGTCCTACTCCGGCCCCCTTCCACAACTCTTTCTCCAGTACATCGATGATTACTTCGGTGCCGCTTCATGCTCTCGTCGGGACTTGGAAAAATTTATTAATTTTGCTTCCAATCTCCACCCCTCCATCATTTTCACGTGGTCCATCTCTGACACTTCCCTTCCCTTCCTTGACCTCTCTGTCTCAATCTCTGGTGATAGACTGTCCACCAATATCCATTACAAACCCACCGACTCCCACAGCTATCTCGACTACAGCTCCTCACACCCCGCTTCCTGTAAGGACTCCATCCCATTCTCTGAGTTCCTTCGCCTCCGTCGCATCTGTTCCGATGATGCTACCTTCAAAAACAGTTCCTCTGACATGTCCTCCTTCTTCCTTAACCAAGGTTTTCCACCCACGGTCGTTGACAGGGCCCTCAACCGTGTCCGGCCCATCTCCCGCGCATCCGCCCTCACGCCTTCTCCTCCCTCCCAGAAACATGATAGGGTCCCCCTTGTCCTCACTTATCACCCCACCAGCCTCCGCATTCAAAGGATCATCCTCCGCCATTTTCGCCAACTCCAGCATGATGCCACCACCAAACACATCTTCCCTTCACCCCCTTATCGGCATTCCGTAGGGATCGCTCCCTCCGGGACACCCTGGTCCACTCCTCCATCACCCCCTACTCCTCAACCCCCTCCTATGGCACCACCCCATGCCCACGCAAAAGATGCAACACCTGCCCCTTCACTTCCTCTCTCCTCACCGTCCAAGGACCCAAGCACTCCTTTCAAGTGAAGCAGCATTTCACTTGCATTTCCCCCAACTTAGTCTACTGCATTCGTTGCTCCCAATGTGGTCTCCTCTACATTGGAGAGACCAAACGTAAACTGGGTGACCGCTTTGCAGAACACCTGCGGTCTGTCCGCAAGAATGACCCAAACCTCCCTGTCGCTTGCCATTTTAACACTCCACCCTGCTCTCTTGCCCACATGTCTGTCCTTGGCTTGCTGCATTGTTCCAGTGAAGCCCAACGCAAACTGGAGGAACAACACCTCATCTTCCGACTAGGGACTTTACAGCCTTCCGGACTGAATATTGAATTCAACAACTTTAGGTCGTGAGCTCCCTCCCCCATCCCCACCCCCTTTCTGTTTCCCCCTTCCTTTTTTGTTCCAATAAACTATAAAGATTTTCCTTTTCCCACCTATTTCCATTATTTAAAAAAAATTTTAAAAAACCCCACTAGAGCTATACCTTGAGTGCCCTACCATCCATTCTTAATTAGCACGTTCGTTTAGATAATATCACCAACTTTAACTTTAACACCTATGTGTTCTATTGTACTATTGTCGTTGACATCTTTTGGTGATCTGCTTCTATCACTGCTTGTTTGTTCCTACAACCACACCACCCCCCTCCACCTCTCTGTCTCTCTATCTCTCCGCCCCCCACACACACACCTTAAACCAGCTTATATTTCAACTCTTTCTTGGACTCGAACTCAAGTTCTGTCGAAGGGTCATGAGGACTCGAAACGTCAACTCTTTTCTTCTCCGCCGATGCTGCCAGACCTGCTGAGTTTTTCCAGGTAATTCTGTTTTGGTCTAGAATTAATGTCTTATCCAAGCGGTAGCATTGGAGTGCCCTCCTCAGTATTGTACTGAAGTATCAGCCTTGATTGTGTGCTGAAGTCTCTAGGTCTATTGCTTAAACCCTTGGTCTCCTGTCTCAGAGGACACCATCACTCAGCCAAGGCAGACATTAGAAAGAACTCAACAATCAGCAAAAACCAAATCAAGAGGGAGCTCCTAAATTTTTGTCACATATGACATCCATTTTGTATTCCATAGCTTATCACTGAGTACTTGGTTTATACAGACAGGCAACCTTTCTGTCTCAGAAATTGAGACAAACTCTTTAAAATTAAGAGATATTGTATAAAAATCTTGAGTTACTTTTTTTTTCAAAAATAAACCAGTGTAGGCTGGCACCACATCTTTGGTGGCTTATTTAATCTCTAACAGGTAAAGGTTCTTTACCAAAACTATATTACTGCTTCAGTAAATGCTTTATAAGAAAATATTAAAATTCCTACTTGTTATCTCCGTATATGATAAAGAACAATCTGTCCTCCCACCACAGTTACTATTGGCTGCCTTCTTATAGGACGAAACCTATCCCAATTTGACAAATTAATGCATTAAAAATACATTTTTCTTGTGTAGAGTAACTAGTATTACCTTCAAATTTGAGGTATTCAAAATATGATAGTAGCAGTTAAGCAAATGCAAACATGTGAATAGTAACTGGCAGATTAAGAATCTCATCCAACCTGCCTCACACAAGTGCCGAACTTAATAGATCACCATGTATGTGTATGCTCATCACCTATAAAATAGAGGAGGTCTTGTGGCTCAGTAGGTATTTCCCCTACTTCTGAGCCAGAAGTCCAGGGTTCAAATCACACTACAGGACTTGTTGGCCATGGAAGGAATGTTCATGATGTGGCTTGACAGATGATTGGCCTGCTAATTCTTCCAACCCTTACCCACTATTCTCCAAAGGGGATGTGTGTGAAGATACAAAACAGACCAGTAAAACATGATGGTTTCAATGATTAGTCTTAAGCATTATTTTCATTTACAATATCTTGAAATAATTTGGTGTAACAAACAGTCCAATATGATGATAGATACTGAGTGTACAGTACAGCTGTGCTGCTCTTTTAGTACCAATAGACAACAATTTGCCATTCAACTCCTCAAATACAGAGGTATCTCAAAGTGTTTCACATTGAGAATGTAAAACAGTGAATGTTAAGCAGGAGGGGAATATTTAAAAATAAAGACTAGGAAAAGAAAAGCACAAAAGAAGAAAAGTGCTTTTGGGAGGTTTTTTTTTAAAGCAAAGAGGGCGGTGAGACAGAATAGCGAGGGAGGTACTGGCCTATAGCATTGGCTACATGAAGGGCTATCATAAAGTGAAGAAGTGAAAAACAGTAAGAAGCTTGGTGTTAGAGAAGTGGAGAGGGCGTTGCAGGAATTTGAAAATTAGGCCAAAACTTTAAGTCAACTCCTAGGATTTCCACTCTGCCCAAGAGAGAGAGATGCAACGTGAGCGCTTCAGCCTCTCCCCCCTCCTCGCCCCCACCCACCCACCCCCTACCAAACACAAGGCCTTCAGACATTCTGTCCATGGGATACTTAACACTTTAAAAGTGAGTGTCATTTTGTCGGAAGCCATCGGAGACTGAGTGCAACATAAAACAAAGCCAGCAGCAGTTTTGGGATCTTGCAGAGCCTGCTCTCTGGCTGTAACCAATCAGGAGAGTGAGAGTCAGTAACCCAGTTCCAACCTCTGTGAGCAAATATCCACATCAGAGACCTCTCATGAGATCATGAATAAGGCTGAACTTGACTAAGAAATTGTGTCTCTGGCAATTAATTCACAAGATTTGGCATATCTGTAGCATATAATTTACTGGGTACTTTAGTAGGTCCAGTGCGCTGCCTCTCACCTTACTTCAGAAATGAATTACATCCAATCGTAAAACCCCTTTAGTAACAATGAAAAATGTTGACTTTTGGTCAGGACAGCAAGTGACCTATAGGACCTGGATGAAATTTACCTCTAGAACAAATATGTAGAAACAAGGTCGATATTTATTCACATGATTCAACCACTGCATGTAATCCAAAGCAGCCATTATACAGAGCTGTACAACAGTTCAGGTTTTAAACAAAGCTTGAAAACTCTGACCCCATCACATTTGTTCTAAGGATTCGACCTCCCACACTGGTGTTTCTGAGATATCTTCTTTTTCCCTCAAATGTGGATTCACCCCCCCCAACATTGTGTTTGACATGGCCCTCAACCATGTCTGCTCTCATCCCTTCCCTGTCTTCCCAGGACCACAGTAGTGTTCCAGATGAAGCAGTGATTTACTTGTACTTCTCTCAATTTAGTCTACTGTATTCACATCTCACAGTGCGGTCTTCTCTACAATGGGGAGACCAAACACATTGGGTGACTGCTTTGAGAAACACCTTTGCTTAGTCCACAAGCATGACCTTGAGCCTCAGGTGGCTTGTCATTTAATTCTCCACCTTGCTCTCATGCTGACATCTCTGACCTTGGTCTGCTGCACTGTACCAGTGAAGCTCAATGTAAGCTTGAGAAATGGCACCACAGCCTTCTGGATTCAACACTGAGTTCAACAATTTCAGACTGTAAATGCATCACTCTGATTTTGTTTCTCTTTCTTTGCATGTTTTGGTTTTTCTCTTATTTTTGTTTTCTGACTGCACACTTTTTACTTGCCCTAGACACATCTTTTGTTTCATTGTTTCTTTTCTTTCCCCTTTGGCTCTCTCTCCTGTCTTCGACCCTATCAAAGACCTTCCTTTTGTCCTTGTCCCATGCTCTCTATACTCAAAACCTATTAAGTCTCTAACGTTTCCCAGTTCTAATGAAAGGTCATCAACATGAAATATTGGGATGGAGTTTCATGAAGTGGGGGAGACTCAGTGGAGGGGTGAAAATAGTGGCCAGGACAAGATTCCTGATCCCATTCCCAAATTTCCTATTTTCAGGAATGTCTTTTAAGGGTGTGTGCTGGTTTGGGTTGCAAACCCACACCCTGCACTCTTGGCCTGGCTAGCTCAATTTCAGGATAGGCATACCCAGAGGGAAAAACAGTAAAAACTGGGAAATAAGAATACTGGTCTGAACTGGTCTTATATACCTTAAAATGGAACACCAATAAAAATTGGGAAAGAGTACTGGTTTGAACTGTTTTTTCCTTCTGGGTATCCTAGTCCTTGCAATTTTCATGCAGTCAGACCAGCTGTTCAAAGAGTCATGGTTCACAGCCGCTCAGAAGTGGCATGAACCATTGTCTGCATGAAGGAACCTTTTGAAAGCTAAGTTCAAACCTTTCTTCTGCATGCCAAGATATTCCCCCTGCCCCCCAACCATCCCCTATGGCCTCTCATGCCTCCATGGCAAGGTATTCATTCATTAATAACTTTCTACATATTAATGTATTAACTAATGACGCCAAGCCTCATTATGCTTTCTTGGCTGAGAGGCCAGACATCCATTAAAGTGCTGAAACACCTGAGCCCCAGGGAAAGCATTAGCTGATTGACAGCTCCGGCTCTCTGATCTAATCTGTTAATTTCAAAATATTTATTTACACAAGATAAAGAGGCTTCAAGTGTTTGCATTTTCAGCTATTGATCCTTTAAAGGGTCTGGATGATTGATATTTTAGTAGCCTGTAGTAAAGAGGAGTTATTTTTTAAGAAAGTGGAATGTTATCAGTGAATTACTTTTTAAAGTTTTTTTTTTAAAACACCCTATTGTCACTATAGGGTTCATTGGTTCTATGCAGTGTACAGTGGGTGAATGGGCTTAGAAATGCCATAGCTTGGCATAGGAGCATGAGGGACCAAAGGAGGTGCATGGGGCGGGGGAGTTCAAACCTCAAATAGAGGCATGAGGAGTCATATTGGTTGTTTGGGGGGTACACCTTGGAATGAGGACATGAGGGACCATAGGACATAGGTGGGGAGCATGAGGTGGCAAGGATTGGGCATGGGGAATGTGTTAGCGGTGAGGGGTTGTGAGAGGTGAGGACTAGAGGGCCTTAATTTTTTTCATCATGACTAGGACGACGTCCCACAACACTGATGCAGGACTTTTAAATAGTCTGCCTTCATAGCTGGCAGGCCCTGTGGCTGCCTCCAAACTCTTTCCTGGGTTGGCTGATACCACTGCAGCCCCCATCTGCCCCTGCACCATGACAGTCCTGCCTTTTGTGGCACTTTCTCCCAAGGTATGCCGGACTAGGAATTTTCCTGATTCCCGCTACCAACATTGAGGATGAAAATTCAGCCTGCTAACTCTGTTTCTCTCTCCACAGATGCTGCCTGATCTGCTAAGTATTTCTGGAATTTTCTATCTATGCATTGAAAATTCATGGGTTTTTTTTGATTGAATTTTACACTCTTGGCACAGCCAGGCAATCAAACCAGGGAAAAGTTAAATCAGACAGGTGATCAGATCACATCAGTTTCCCACCCAGTGGAATGGGTTAAATTGACCCTTGAATATATTTTATTGTCACTTCACTGAAGGACCATCTTAATTGTAGCTGAAGAATTATGGCTCAGCAAACTAATATTTTTTTCCTTTTAGTCAGTTATGTTATGGCAGTAACTCAACTTTCCAGCAGAGAGAGGTAAAACCATGGCATAAGGCTCAATGTAACTGCATTGAGCTGGTGCAGGGTTCCACTTTGATTATTTATGACCATAGAAATCCCAGACAGTGGGAAGTGAAAGTGGAATAGTTAATGAATACCAAATTCAATTGGATTTACCAGAATGCTGTTCTGAGTGGAATCATGGGGAGTGATCCCCAAATTACTGGTAATAATCTCAGAAACCCTTTTGAAAAGAAAGGGGCAATGATGCATCGGGGTCTATTTTATAGGATAGAGCTCACTGTGCTTGACGAAGGGGGCAGATCAATTGGTTCACCCCGATTGACGTCCTGATCCTTCAATGGTTCAAATAAAATCAGGAGGAATGAGAATCAGGCACAGTGTCCTTCATACTCAATCCACTTTTGCACCAAGTGAGGATCCCTGCCCCGGAGCTTGAACCCTTGTGATTGACCTCACTTGGCCTCTGTGAAACAATGACCCAGATCATCGTGTGTATCCTGCGAATAAATCATCCTTTTAATTCATGTCATTGTGGAGATGTTACATCTGAAGTTTGTCAGTTTCTCTACCTTTTCCCCCACAGAATCTAGTCAATTTACTAAATTTGGAATCACAAAGGAAACAAAAATACATCTTTTAATTGCATTCATTCTAAATTTACCAATCCATGGCAGCCTAGTGTTGAATTTCTATTGATAATGTTTGTGTGTGAGTGAATAAGGCTTTAATTTGCTTTACTCGCTCTAAAACAGTAATTCCTTCCAGCAACATCACCAGTGTGCTTTGTTTAAAGAAACTAAAACAGTGCATGTAAATAGTGTGCATTGCTAATACCACAGTTTAATTAATCAGTCATTAATAACCTGCAACTGTTGGTCAGTGAAAGAACGAGTGTTGCCCCTCCTACTTTAAAAATCCCCTGTTCCCTGTTTCAGGCCGATCAGCAAGGCCGCAGTCACATGACGTAAATAATGTCATCTTGTGAGATTACATTGTTTATGTCTGAAAACAGTGGAAACAGCACAAGAATGGAGAATTTGTAAGGTAAGAGGGAGCAGTGACCGATTCATAATTGTTAAAATGGTTTTATTTGGTCCACTTTATTTATATTGTAATCTTGAAAGACGCCTGATTCACCCTATTTAATTTTCTTTTCTTACAAGTTATATATTTGATTTGCAATTTTGCAAATATTTTTGTAACAATTATAGATAACGTAAAATGTGCCAAATGGATTGTAAATGGAAACGTGCATTTAAAATACAAGGAATCGATTCATCTAAGACACCCCATAATAATATAGACACAGATTAGATGTCTTTTCATTGCCAATTGTGAATGCGCTATCATTGCTGTTAGAGGAATTACGTTTTAGTATTAGTGGGTTAGTTCGAGACCAACTGACGTGACGCTGTAATAATGAGTAAGAACATCATGATGACTGATGGCAGTTAACAAACCTCCTATGCAGTCATTGCCTGACAAAACATGATTATTTATTTAAATAGTAGTTGCATGCACGGATTTCATTAAGCACAAAGCACTTAGCAGTCCAGAAGAGCGACTTTTGTTTTAATAGATGGTCATTAGCCATGTCTCTCTGCACACTGAAGTCTGTTGACAGATGTAAATTTATTCTGCTTTTCGTAAGCTAGTTTCAATATTGAGAATAGTCTCCAAGAGATTTTATTCAACCAAAGCATTGATTCAGCATGCAAAAAATTGTTTCCAAATCTTTTATATTATTGGATCAATAATATATACATATAAATTTTAATTTTTTATTCGATCTATTTATAATTTTATTATAAATTAATAAATCAAAGCTTGTAGTTTGCCTTGAACTGATCTGGAAGTGCTAGCTTCCCATTTTTGTGTTATACTGTGAATTCCTTGTTATATTAAGTGTAGCCTGAAATGATAATGATGTTTTATTCAAGAAATATGTTCGCAGCCCAAAGGCTGAATTGTACTATAACTTGCATCTTAAAATTCATATATAGACTAATCAAGTTAAAATGTTCATGTAATAACAAAAATAGACAAACAAATTCAGCAGGTACCGGGGAAGTGGTGGATGGGATATTAAGGAAGGAATATTTGAATTAAAATTATAAACCAATGCACCATTCCTACATAACAGACACTGAAGTGCATATAGAAATGAGGGAAGGTTGATTGGATTTAATTATTTCCACTTAAAGGACATCATTCACAGATCCAAACTATCTCAAGGAGCTCTAATTTTTTTTACACCAGCTTATTTGCTGCAATATTATATTAGGTTAATTTATAAAATCATTAGGATCCTAATCGCTTCCAAGAAACCTCACTTTGTAGAAACCTAAAAAAATCCACTCATATGTTGGTCGCAAGTGTTATTCCAAAATACAGGCAGATAGAAACGTGTATGTTTAAAGTCCAGTTTGGTCCGTGCGTGTGACGAGATTCAAACACCTGCAATATTCCCTTCCAGAAAGTACAGCAGAAGACAGAAGATCTACAGATGGGTTACAGGAGCTGTACAGGTCCCTGGAGCAGGCCAGTCTGTCTGCAATCGGAGAGCAGCGTCCTTCCACCAAACAAGAATTCAGAAGGTCATTTATAAAAAGATGTAACGATCCAGTTGTCAATGAAAAATTGCACCACATTAGGATGCTGAAGAGTACACTAAAGGTGAGAAGCAGCATCATTTACTTGTTCTAAATTTGAACTTGAGGAACAAGATGCCCACTATTAGAATACACACTTGACCTTTCCAAACTGCTGTGATCCTCAATTTTACATTAGAGAATGAGGTACCTGAAAATCCTGGCACTGATTGGAGCTTCAAGGGGGTGCAACACATTCACCAGGATGATACCGGGGTTTAGAAGGGTGAATTATGATGATGGTTGCATAAATTTGGCTTGTATTCCCGTGAGAATAGAAGATTGAGGATTGATCTATTTGAGATATTTAAAATGCTGAAAACATGAAGGTCGACACAGAAAAGCGTCCCTCTGGTGGGGGAATCAAGAGAAAATGCCCATCAGTGTAAATTTAGAACTCAGCCATTCAGAAATGAGATCAGGAAGCACTTTTTACACAATGGTTCATGGAAATCTGGTTCTTTCTACCTTCCCCTCAACCCCCGCAACCACTCCACTGTCCAGAAAAGACCGTGGATTATGTGTCAGTTGGTGCTTTCATGACTAAAATTGAGAGATTGTTTTTAGGCAACGGTGTCAAGGGATATGGAAGCAAGAAAACGGGCCTGAATTTTTCCCATGGTGGGTGGGAATGGGCAGGGACGGCCGCCTGCAATTGGCTCTGCACCGCCACTTTACGTGGGTGGGCCAATTAAGGCCCGCCCAACGTAATACATGAGTGCGCGAAAGAACGCTTCAATCTCCCTGAAGCACAGAGCTGCCTTGGAGATTGAAGCACTTGTGAAAAAAATAAGTACATGCAATAAAAATTTAATGAAACATGTCCCCTCATGTGACTGTGTCATATGAGATGGGACATGTTTTTATTTTTCAAAAGTGTTTTTATTCAATTTGTAAAGGTTTTACAAAACCTCATCCCGCTTGTGGATGAGGTTTCCAAAAAACATAAAGGCCCCTTGGCCTTTTCGCCTGCCTGCCAACTGTTAGGTTGGACGGGCAGCGTAAATTTGAAATGAATTAGTTCCTTAATGGCCTTAATAGGCCTTTTAATTATCGCCAGGCGTACAGCCAACTATGGCACGCGCCCACCAAACAAAACATCGCACATCATTTTATGTGTCGGCATGTTGGGCCCGCCCTCGTACGCCGACTGTAAAATCCTGGCCATGGAGTTGAGGTGCAGATCAGCATGATGTTGCTGAATGCCAGCTCCAGGGCTAAATGGCCTAGTCCTGTTCCAGGGAATGCTTAACTCATTTGCGCAACACTGTGCTATTTTAATGGAAGCACTAATCCATTTAAAATAATACCTCTACTAAACGTAGACAGAGAAACATCATATGGTTGTTGGCTGTAGTTTTACTAATACTGACAGAGGTCATTTCTAAACTTATGTTAACTTTGAAACCATTTTGAACCCATTATTTTTTAATCCCTCACACACCCACACCCTGCTTCCCCCTCCATCCACTTCCCCAAAGAGAGTGCTATATCATAGCTGGGAGAATAACAGGTAACAATTCTTTGGCCACTACCATTGTTGTGGTGTAATTGATGTGTTAAAGTTATAGATGCTTGTCCAGGAGTGACTAATCCAGAGATGACTCACCAAGGACTTTCCCATCCATTTCCCAGTCCATCTATTGCCTGTGGATGGGGTCTGGCACTCGTCCTGTGCCACTCATCACATGACTACTCAAGATTTATTTAGTTGCTGCACTTGCTTAGATGTGGAAGTCAGCAATTAGCTGAAGTAAACAGAGCAGGGTGATTTCTGATCCAATGGATGGTCTGTCCAGGCTCATCAATGGCAGCTACAGGGAAGCAACAGACAAAAGTTGATTGTCTGGCTAGAGCCTACTTCATAACTTGGATCAGGTTTTGTTTCTTGTGAGGAATCTGAGAATTCCCTCAAGTTTGTAACTGTACCATTTATGACTCTCAGATACTGTGCTGAAGAATCCACATTACCACAACTTCTAGCTTTCAATTTCTCCTATCTTCCAGGAGGATAGGAAATACCTCACAAGTAAATGATGGTAAGCTCAGTCATCTTGTTCGCAGTGGGGTGCCTCATTCAACAGTTTGGTCAATTGTAATAACCATCCCAGCAGTGATCAGCTAATTCATTCCTCAATGGATGTTGCACTTGTTAACTGAGGCATCTGGAGAGATCGGCACTGCAGATATAATGGGAATGGGCAAATATCAGTTTTGCAACCTGTGGCAGCAGTGGGGGATGCTTCAAGGATGGGATCTGAGTTGCATCTTTGGCTGAAGAATGCAACTTACCCATATCCCATCGCCCCACAGACTGGCTGATACTAGGTATCTTGGAACAGAGACCTCTCAGCTTGTGCAGCTTTGCACTTTGCATTCGAGTCACCTTGAGCCGGTTTGAGATTACTGGGAGACACTTTATCATGACATTTACTGGTTATCAGCAAGAGACACTCTCCCCTCAGTGCCCTATGTTAGTGTTTCTGTGAATTCAGTTTAGAATGGACTGAATGAGACAACTATCTGGCCCAACAGTCACCCGGTGTTGGTATGCATCATAACAGTTAAACAACAACAAAAGCAGTGACACAAAATGAAGATATTCCAAGAGGGCAAAATTGATTTTTTTTTAACTAGAAAAAATTCCTCCATCAAATTGTCCGATTTTCTCAGAAGGGAGAATCGATGGACTTAATAATAATTTGAATGTTCAGGCTCTGGTTCATTGAAAATCTGTTCTCAATTGGTGAATTTTTATTAGTTAACTTATTGAAAAGCAATGGCATATTTTTAAAAAGGTATTCAAAAGATATTCATTGTCAATATACTCTGAGGTATTGTGTGGAAGGGTCAGCTTGGCTCAGTTGATAACAGTGTAAATTCTGAGTCAGAGGGTTCAAGCCCCCCCTCCAGAGTCTTGAGCACGTACTCCTGTACAACACTTCACTGCAATACTGAGACTGTGCTGTATTTCTAAAGAGACATTAAACAGACGTTGTTGCTGCCAGTTCAGGTGGACATAAGAGATTCCATAGCACTATTCAGAGAAGGATCAGGAAAGTTCACTTAGTCTCTATGCAGGACTATATCTTACACAAATTGGCTGCTGCATTTCCCTATGTAACAACAGTGATTGCATTTCAAAAGTAATTTCTTTTGGGATATCCTTAGGAAGTGAAAGGCATTATATAAGTCCAAAGTCTTCCTTCTTCTTAATTTCTGAATAAATAATTATTGCTGTCATCCCTGGTATCTGCTTGAGTTCCACTGACATTCCTGGTATCTGACTGAATCCAGTACCATTCCAGGTATCTGACTAAGTCCAGCATCATTCCTGGTATTTGAGTCAGTCCAGCACCATTCCTGGATCTAAGTCCAGTATTGTTGCTGGTAATTGACTGAGTCCGGTACTGTTTCTGATTTCTGAATCCCATAACATTCCTGGTATCTGACTGAGTCCTAGTACGATCTGTTGTATCTGACTGAATTCCGATATACATAAATTGGTTTCTTGGTTCTGGATACAGAATATAACCCATGGCACTAGTCAAAGCAGAACAGGGAATTATCCTGCCATCCTGGGTAACATTCATCCCTCAACTGACACCTCCAGAGAGCAAATTAACTGATTATTAATTTCATTGTCGTTTGTGGGATTTTGCTGTGCAAAATGGAAGTTGCATTTGTCCTGGGGGACTTGTGTTCTGTTGGAGTTACAACCTTTGGGATGAGACATTAAACCTGTTTGCACAAACAATCTCATGGCACTGTTTGAAAAAGAAAAATAACAGTTCTCCCTGGTGTCTTGGTCAAAATTTATCCCCCAACCAACATCACTTAAAAAAAACAGATTATCAGATCACTATATCTTCGCTGTTTGTGGGAGCTTCCTGTGTGCAAATTGGTTGTCACACTTCCTACATTACAGCAGTGACTACACTTCTAATGTATTTTGAAAGCTTTTTGAGATGTCCTAAGGCTGTGAAGTGTGCTGTATAAATGCAAGTCTCTCTTCTTTCCATAGAACAAGACTTCACTTCAAAATAATTAGTTATGTGCAGTGCTTTGAAGTATTCCTGCGAGAAGTGACAAACATGTTGTGCAAGCCTTTCTTTCTTTTAGTTCTTAAATAAACTTTGCTTTGGAACAGTGCGAAAGCGTGAGACTAGGAGTGGGGATATAAACAGTGCGGAGAAGGTAAGAGTTCAGTTGGAGCAGCAGGGAAGAGCAAGACAAGGAACAGGAATATAAGGCAGCTATTCCATCAGGAGCCACTCAGAGCCTGCATTCAGAAAAAAGAAAATTGAGGTGTGACATCACAGAGAAGCATGTAACTGCTGGCTGGGTGCAGAAAGGAACACAGACTTGTGTGGGAGCAATTAAACTCTAGAGTGGATAAATAGAGAATGAGGCTCAGGGCCTTCACTTCACTTACCTTCAGGGAGTGGAGAGGAACCCAAACCTGCATGGGAGCAGCAAAAATTGGGGAGCATTGAGGAGCTGACTGTGTTTAAAAAAAAATGAAACAGTGATACCACAGGAAAACCGTAAAGTTAGTTGATTGGTGAGTAACTACTGTTAGGGAGTGTCTGTAAATAGCTGAAAATTAGAAAAACATTAAAAAAAAAATCCTTAAGAAATTAATTAAGAGACACAAGTAGAAGGGAAATAATAAGCTGGTGAATCTACTGATTAATTTTATTTTTAAATGGTGAGGTAATTGTTAAAAAGTAGGATTTATTGTATTACTAAGGTGTAAAGTAGTACATTAAGTGAAGGCATTAATTTAAAAAATCATTAAGAAAATAAGTAATTAGTTAATTGGAGAGTGACAGGAAGGAGCAAGAGTTAAGTGGGGCATAAAAAACAGCCAGTGGGAGCAGAACACTGGCGGAGTTCAAAACGTGACGTCAGGAATATAAAGTGATGTCAGCACAGAGGAAGGAGCTGATTGGTGAGTAGTTCTACTTCCTACTTTCCAGTCTCCAGTTTGTAATAACTGGTCTGTAAAGTAAAGTTAAGGCATGCCAAGACAACTCGGCTGAGTGGAATACACATCCTGTGATGTGGTAAGTCTTGGACGCTCCCCATGGCCTAGACCACCACATGTGCAGCAAGTGTTACCAGCTGCAGAAACTTGAGCTCCGGGTTTCAGAACTTGAGCAATGGCTGGAGTCACTGTGGTGCATCTGCAAGGCTAAGAACTATGTGGAAAGCATGTTTTGGGAGATGGTCACTCCACAGTTAAGAAAGCTCGAGCAGAAAGGGAATGGGTGACTGTCAAACAACCCAGGAGGACCAGACAGGCAGCGCAGAAGACCCCTGAGTCCATCTCACTCACTAACCGGTTTTCTGTTTTGAATACTGGTGAGGACAATGGAGGTACCTCAGAGGAATGCAATCAGAGCCAAGTCCGGGGCACCACGGGCGGCTCAGCTGCACAGGAGCGGAAGAAAAAGAGTGGAAGAACAATAGTGGTAGGGAATTCAAATGTTGGTGGAACACACAGTCATTTCTGCAGTCATAGATGTGACTCCAGGATAGTGTATTGCCTCCCTGGTGCCAGGATCAAGCATGTCACTGAGTGGCCGCAGGACATCCTTCTGGGGGAGGTTGAACAGCCAGAGGTTGTGGTCCACAATGAGACCAATGTCATAGGTAGAAAGGGGATGAGGTCCTTAAAGGAGCTTTTAGAGAGCTTGGGAAAAGATTAAAAAGCAGGTCTTCAAAGGCAGTCATCTCAGGATTACTTCCAGTGTCATGTGCTGGTGAGTACAGAAACTGGAGGATAGAATAAATGAACACGTGGCTGGAGAGATGGTGCAGGAGGGAGAACTTTAGATTTCTGAGGCACTGGGGCCAGTTCTGGGGCAGGTGGGACCTGTACAAGGAGGACAGGTTACACCTCAGCAGGACTGGGACCAATATGCTCACAAGGAAATCTGCTGGTGCTGTTGGGGAGGGTTTAAATTAGTTTGGTGGGGGATGAGAATCTGAGAGGGACTTCAGTTAGAAGAGAAACAAAGTGGTAATGGTTGGAAGAAAAGTAGTAAGAGAAATTGGAAGGTAGCAGAAACAAAGGCCAGCATCAAATAGGGTCAAAATACAGCAAAATGTTAAAAAGGCAAAATTAAAGGCACTCTATCTGAATGCATGTAGCATTCACAAAAGGTAGATGAATTGAAGGCACAAAAGAAGTAAACGGGTATGATCTAATTGCTATTACGGAACTGTGGCTACAGGGTGACCAAGGCTGGGAACTGAATATTCAAGGGTATTTGACACTTAGGAAGGATAGACAAAATGGAAAAGGAGATAGGGTAGCGCTGTTAATAAAGGATGAGATCAGTACATTAGTGAAAGACGATCTTAGATCGGAAGATGAAAATGCAGAATCAGTTTGGCTAGAGTTAAGAAACACCAAGCGGCAGCAAACATTGGTGGGAGTTGTTTATAGGCCACCAAACAATTGGAGTAATATAGGGCACATTATAAATCAGGAAATCAGAGGTGTATGTAACAAAGGTAACACAGTAAAGGGGGACTTCAATCTACATATAGACTGTGTAAATTTAATTAGCACTAACGCTGTGAAGGACAAGTTCCTGGAATGAATAGGAGATGGTTTCCTAGAACAATATGTTGAGGAACCAACTGAGAATGGACTATTTTAGATCTAGTACTACGCAATGAGAAAGGGCAAATTAATAATCTCATTGTAAAGGAGCCTTTAGGGAAGAGTAACCATAATATGATAGATTTTTACATGAAATTTGAAAGTGATGTAGTTCAATCCTAAATTAGGGTCTTAAATCTAAACAAAGGAAACTACGAAGGTATGAGCCGCAAGTTGGCTGGATTGGCAAACTACATTAAAAGATATGACAGTAGACAGGCAATGGTGAATTAATATATGTTTTACAACAAATATACATTCCTTTTGAAGTGCAAAAACCCAACAGGTAAAGTGATCCAACCACAGCTAACAAGAGAAGTTAAAGATTGGATTGGATCAAAGGAATAGGCTTATAAAGTTGCCAAAAAAGTAGTAAGCCTGAGGATTGGGAAAATTTTAGAATTCAGCAAAGGAGGATCAAAAAACGAATAAAAAAGGGGAAAATAGAATATGAAAGTAAACTAGCGAGAAACATAAAAATGGAGTGTAAAAGTTTCTATAGGTATATAAAATGGAAAAGATGAGCAAACACAAATGCGGACCCATTACAGGCAGAGACAGGAGAATTTATCATGAGGAATACATAAATGGCCGAGAAGATAAACAAATACTTTGGCCCAGATTTTTGCCACAATGAATGAGCCTCTCTGATGTGGCAAAAATCCCGGAAATGGATGAAATTTCTAAGCCCACCCCCAAACCCGGCATTCCCCATCTTCATGGGGGCAGGACTGGAGTCAGGCCGGGCCTTGAGCATGCACAATTTGCTGAGGCAGCTGGCCATTTAAATCACCAGCTACCTTCACTGTAGTGGAATTTTTGATCACTAGCTGCGTGAATCGTGGATCGTGCAGAACAGGCCAGGTAAGAGGTCTGAACTTAGTGGATTAATTGGATAGTTAGGGTAAGGTATCTCTTTGGATAAGATCCTGGGACACCTTTGGGAGAGGTAAGGCACCCTTTGCAGACATAAGGCACCCTCTGGGATTGTTAGAATTAAACCTAATTGGGCACTGTTTATGCAGAAACCCATTGGAACTGCCAAGCGGTCCAGGAAGTGTCATGTGGTCCAGGAAGTGTCAAAGCTGGCAGAGTTATCCAGGAAGCGTCAAAGCTTAATCAGATAGTTGACGTGGAGGGGATAAAGGTAAAGGGTTGTGGGTAGTGAATATGGGTGGCATGAATTGGAACTAAATTGGGGGCATGAATGGCCATGGGGGTGAGTTGGGGCATGGGTTGGCATGGAGGTATGAGGGACTCTATGGGTGGGTGGGGATATAGGCTAGCATAGATGGGCATAGGGAGTGTGTGGGGTGGGGGTGGTGGGGGGGTGGGGTGGTGGTGAGGGCTGGAGCAATTTTTAAAAAATTTAAACACAGTGCCAGCACCTTGCATCCAGTCTGCCTTCACACCTGACAGCCTCCACACTTGTTCCGGTGTCACCCACCCCGACACCTATTTCAGCCCACTCCCCTGTCCAAAAATCCAGCCTGTGAGTGGCCATTTTTAAAGGCTGGGTTTGCCGAGTCAGGAAATCTCCTGACTCTATGAACCCGATCTGGGAATGAAATCGGGGTATTTGTGTCTGTGATCATGGATGAAGGTACAAAAAATCTCCCAGAAATACTACAGAACCAAGGAACTAGCAAGAATGAGGAACTGGAAGAAATTATTATGAGTAAGAAAAAAAATACTGGACAAATTAATGCACTGAAAATTGGTAAGAGCCCTGGACGGGCAGAATCAACTTGGATTTATGAAAGTGCAATCATGTTTGATAAACCAGTTGGAATTTTTGAGGACATAACTGGCAGAATAGATAAGGGAGAACCAGTGGATGTGTATTTGGATTTTCAGAATGCTTTCAACAGATGCTACATAAGAGGTTAGTAAACAAAATTAGAGTGCATAGGTTTGGGGGTGGTACACTGATATGGATTGAGAATTGGTTAACAGACAGGAAACAGAAAGTAGGAATAAACAAAGCATTCTCAGGTTGATAGGCTGTGACTAGTGGGGTTGTCACAAGGATCAGTGCTTGGGCCCCAGCTGTTCACAATCTATAGCAATGATATGGATGCGGGGACCAAACCTAATATTTCTAAGTTTACTGCTGACACAAAGTCAGTGGGAATGAGAGTTGTGAGGAGGATGCAAAGAGGCTTCAAGGGGATTTAAAAAGCCTAAGTAAGTGGGCAGGAACTTGGCATTTGGGAAATAATATGGGAAAATGTCTACTTTGGTAGGAAAAATGGAAAAGCAGAGTATTTCTTAAATGGTGAGGGATTGGGAAGTGTTGATTTCCAAAGGGACCTGGGTGTCCTTGTTCAAGAGTCACTGAAAGCTAACATGCAAGTGCAGCAAGCAATTAGGAAGGCAAATGGTATGTTGGCCTTTATTACAAGAGGATTTGAGTACAGGAGTAAAGATGTCTTGCTGCAATTGTATAGAGCCTTGGTGAGACTGCACCTGGAGCATTGTGTACAGTTTTGGTCTCCTTACCTAAGGAAGGATATACTAGTTATAGAAGGAGTGCAACAAAGATTCACCAGACAGATTCCTGAGATGGCGGGACTGTCTTATAAGGAGAGATTGAAGAGGCTGGGCTTGTATTCTCTAGAGTTGGGAAAAATGAGTGGCGATCTCATTGAAGCATACAAATTCTAATAGGGTTCATCAAGGTAGATGCAAGAAAGAGGTTTCCCCTGCCAGGGATGATCTAGAACCAGGGGACACAGCCTCAGTATAAGAGGTAGGCCATTCAGGACTGAGCTCAAGAGGAATTTCTTCACTCAAATGGTGGTGAATCTTTGGAATTCTCTACCCAAGTAGGCTGTGGAGGCTCAGTCATTGAATATCTTTAAGACAGAAATGATAAGTTACTAAATATTAAAGGTATCAAGGGATATTGGGACAGTGCAGGAAGGATAGGAGGCTCCAAAAATATCCCCGTCCTCAATGGTGGAGAAGCCCAGCCCATGAGTGCAAAACACAAGGCTTAAGCATTTGCAACCATCTGCAGCCTGAAGTGCTGAGTGGATGATCCACATCAGCCTCCTCCCAAGGTCCCCAGCATTACAGATGCCAGTCTTCAGCCAATTTGATTCACTTCACATGCTATCAAAGAAACGGCTGAAGGCATTGGATAGTGCAGAGGCTGTGGGTCCTGACAATATTCCAGCAACAGTAGTGAAGACTAAAGCTCCAGAACTAGCCATGCCACTACCCAAGCTATTCCAGTATAGCTACAACACAGGCATCTACCCAGCCAATTACCGCCCCATCAGTTGATTCTTAATCATCAGCAAAGTGATGGAAAGTGTTGTTGATATTGCTAAGAAGTGGCACGTACTCAGCAATAACCTGCTTACTGACACTCAATTTGGGTTCTGCCAAGGCCACTCAGCTCCTCACCTCATTCTCGTCTTGGTCCAAACATGCAAAAGAGCTGAACTCAAGATACAGTGCGAGAGTGACTGCCCTTGACAGCAAGGCAGCATTTGACCTAATGTGGCATCAAAGAACCTTAGCAAAACTAAAGTCAATGGGAATCAGAGGGAAAATTCTCCACTGGTTGGAGTCATACCTAGCATAAAGGAAGATGGCTGTGATTGTTGGAGGTCAAACGTCTCAGGCCCAGGACATTGCTGCAGGAGTTCTCCAGGGTAGTGTCCTTAGGCCCAACGTTCTTCAGCTACTTCATCAATGACCTTTCCTCCAGTATAAGGCCAGAAGTGGGGATGTTCGCAGATGATTGCACAATGTTCAGCACCAGTTGCAATCCTCAGATACTGAAGCAGTCTGTAGCCATATGCAGCAAAACCTGGACAATTTTCAGGCTTGGGCTGATAAGTGGCAAATAACATTCACACCAGACAAGTGTCAGGCAATGACCATGTCCAATAAGAGAGAATCTAATCATCCTCCCTTGACATTCAATGGCATTACCATCGCTGAATCCCCCACTATCAATACAATGGGGGCTTACCATTGACCAGAAACTGAACTGGGCTAGCCATACAAATACCGTGGCTACAAAAGCAGGTCAGAGGCTGGGAATTCTGTGACGAGTAACTCACCTCCTGATGCCCCAAAGCCTGTCCATCATCTACAAGGCACAAATCAGGAGTGTGATGGAATACTCTCCACTTGCCTTGATGAGTGCAGCTCCAACAACACTCAAAAAGCTTGACACCATCCAACAACAGGGCCTGCACATTTTTCCTTCACAGTATGTGGGTGTCACTGGCAAGGCTAGCGTTTGTTGCCCACCCCTAATTGCCCTTGAACTGAGTGGCTTGCGAGGCCATTTCAGAGAGCAGTTAAGAGTCAACCATATTGTTTTGTGTCTGGAGTCACATGTAAGCCAGACCGAGTAAGAAAGGCAGATTTCCTTCCCTAAAGGACATTAGTGAACCAGATGGATTTTTATAAAAATCAATAATAGTTTCATGGCCACCATTACTGAAATTAACTTCCACTTCCATATTTATTAACTCATTCAAATTCCACCAGCTGCCATGGTGGAATTTGAACCATGTCCCCAGATCATTAGCTTGGGTTTCTGGATTACTAGTCCTGTTCACCTTCTCTCTCTCTCTCTTCCTTCCCCACCCCCCCCCACCCCCAAGTCTGAACAGCAACAGTCTTCCGTATCTTTTAGGGCCCTTTGCACATGGAGATGTAATGGCAGATAAACTTTAAGCCATTTATAACCGATTTTTTTGTCCTACTTTACAATGTGAATCCGGCAAGAGAACTGGCTTGAGTTTTCAATGCTTTTTCCTGGCCTACCATCTATTAGATCTTCATCACTTCAGTTATTTAAGCCTCAGGAAAGCAACAGCCAGGATTCTATTGCTCATGTTCAAATTAGTGCAGTGCTGAGATTTGATGGGGTTAGATTAGAAGCTATCAACAAGTTGTGAGAATCTGGAGAAATTCATTCTTAAATAACCCTTGTAAAACTTTCAAAGTCTTAAAGAGCAAATGCTATCCATAGCCACGCATGTTTTCAGATCAAATCTATATATTTTTATACTTGAAAAGAATTTGGTGCTGTCATTTGTGCCAGAGATGATATAATTATCAGTTGTAATAATTAAAGTGCTGATTTGAAAAAAAATTGCTATGTTGCCTAGCAGTATAGACATAATAACTTTGAATATGTAGTTCATCTCTTAATAGTGGAGATTTATATCAGTACCTGAGACACTATCCCAGCTTCAATCTAGTCCACACAAGAAAGAACAAAGGCACTTTATTCTTTCTCACTGTTCTTCAATAACAACAACATCACAATGCAAATCAAGCTTGCAGCACCCATGGTGTGCCCAAACAGTTCTCCTTCAAAATTCAGCACACTTGGATCTATGTGTTCTGTTGTACACCCTGGGAGATATTTTTGCTACAAGCCTCCATTTATTAAGTAATAAAAGTGCAATCTTCTTTCTGCCTCAGGACAGAATCGTCCCAGATTTGCACCAAGTGCAGTAGCGGGCGAGAAAAAGGACGTTTTACCCATTGGCCACAATGGCGGGTTTTCATGCTGAATTATCTGCTTCCAGCCTCATTAATTATTCAGACACAGGAAACACGCTGTCTCGCTGGCGGGCAGCCTCTGAATTGCCCACCACGCAGTACCTCACGGTTTCCTCACTCCGGGTACCATATCTAAACTGCAGCTGCCCACACGGTTCTCAATGCTTGCAGCCTAGGACTGCTCCAGAGAAGACACGGCCCTGAAAGCCAAGAAGAGTTCAGTGACCCGTCACTGGAATGCCTTTTGAAGGACTGTCGTCTTGTCCTCCCACCACCCCCCCAACACCCCACCCCCCCCACTCTGCTTGCAGGAAGTCCAGCAATCTCATCACTCTGGCTTGGGAGGCGGTGGCAGTGGTAGTCAGTGCCAACGCTGCACAGAAGAGGTAGGCCATACCTTGCAGAAAAAGGATGAATGATCTCATCTGTGCTGCCAGGGTAAGGGGACCACATCATCGTTCTAAACTCACACACTCAAGCACATCACAAGTTCACTGGCATCTCACTCTGCCATCTCAAGGGACATCACACTCACTCTCACACACACCCTCACATCTCCATCTGACCTCATCTCCTCTGGAGGCTGCCTCCTCAGCCCTCACCATCTCAAGGCCACTTGCACAGATCAACGTGCCCCCACACACACGCTGGGATACCCCCTTTCCCCTCATCCTGCAGCCTTTTCCCTTGCCTGAGGCCACTTCTCCCACTGCTCCAAGCAAGCCACAGCCCTGCAGCTGTTGAAAAGCCACTCTGCCTTACAACTGGTGTAGTAGGTAGAGACCTGTCCATGAGCCCCCTAAAAATGATGTGGTGCTGCCTGCGAAGCCTGATGCTGATGATTGCGAGTGCTGTCTGAAGCATGGTAGGCAAGCAAACCTTGAAGTTCCGAGTGAAGTGCAGCTCGCCAGGCGCATGTTGCTTGTGTATAGTTGTGCAACACGTTGGTGCGCAATCAGGCTGACATGCCCGGATGATCTCGTGTTGGGGCATGATTCTGGCGAGCAGGGCTTAAAATTATATGCAGATTTTTAAAAATGAAGTTCCCAATGTGTGGCAGCAGGATTGTGGTCCACCCTCGATGGGTAGAGCTGATGATCGTAAACTGGTTTCACGACAGCGTGAAACCAATTTTTGGCCTTCCTGCCATATTTTCAGTTCACACCCGACATGAAACCCGACGCCAACAGAGCCAGAAAATTCTGCCCTAAGTGTGGACCATTGGCTATAATTTTACTTACGACCACAGGCTTGTCTGACTTCAAATATCAGGTTGACATAGAACTTTCGAACAAAAAGACCTTGAAGTTTTTGGCTGTGAGCTGCACATACATTCTTACTCTTCATTGTCTTCTTTTGCGAGCTGAAGTCTCTGGGCTATTAATCATAAAGAGCTCAATCTAATGAAGAGTTCGACTGTCTTTTCCAAGAATTGGGGCCTACCCTTCAAATGGTAGCTTGCTAACATCTCCCATGTACCCTGAAAAAGGCAGCAGAGCACATGCTTATTATGATTTAAGCAAACCAAAATAGTGATTTATCAATTCTGAATGGAAGCAGTTCATTGCCTAAGATGTTAATCAATAAGTGCATCCATTTAAATTAATTGAAACCTGAAGTTTTCTATTCTTTTCAGTTTAATCAATACCCTGGGAGATGTAGATTTAGCCCTTTTACATGCTGATTTCAGCATGACATTACAAACGGCATACTTGAAAAGGGCATAGAGGAAAAATTCACCCTGGGTCTTTAGCTGTCCCTAGTGATGCCTTCTGCAAGTAAGTAGATGCTGAATACAGGGAAAGGGTCTCAGGGTATCAATAACCTCCAATACCACTTGCCGAAACTCACTAGTTCAGCATGTACCATGGTATTGATACCATGATTTGGGCTTTTTAAAAATTCTTTCATGGGATATGGGCATCACTGGCAAGGCCAGCATTTGTTGTCCAACCCTAATAGTTCTTCTTGAATAGACTGGCTTGCTAGGCTATTTCAGATGGCAGTTTACAGTCAAACACATTGCTGTGGATTTGGAGTCACATGATGGTCCAGACCAGAATGGCAGATTTCCACCCTGAAAGGGCATAGTAAACCAGAAGGGTTTTTACAACAATCATGGTCACCATTACTGAGCCTAGCTTTATATTCCAGATTATTATGAATTGAATTTAAGTTCCACCAGCTGCCACTGTGGAATTTGAACTTGTGTCTCTGGATCACTGGCCAAGTGACACTGCCACTACGCCACTGTCTCCTCTTTCTAAGCATTATCATTTTGTGCTCCCAGTGAATAAGTTAGTTTCCTTAAGCAGACAAAGTCTCCAAGGAATCAATGATGGTCATGGATTAGCAACCCAGAGCTTGTGAGTTCACAATCCACCTTTGCAAACAGTGAAACTAAATTCAGTCAGCCTTGTGAAATTTAGGCTGGCACCAATAAATATGACTATGAAACTACTGGATTGTCCTTAAAAACTCAACTGATCCACTAAAGACTTTCAGGGAAGGGAATCTTCCAGTCTTATCTTCATTTAGCTACAGTCTTGCCCTCCAATGTTGTCTTTTAATGGCTCCTGGATGAAAGGGTTGGCACTCAGTGCTGCTTTATCAGTGTCACCACAAGAACAATTAGAAAGGGAACCTGTGCCATTATACATGCCATACTAGAATTGGCATATCCACAATTGATATTTATCTTCTTATTGCGATATTGGTCACAGAAATCACATGACATCCTCACATTTTGTTGCCTGTTCCAAAAGGTGAGAAGTGCCACCTTATTATACAAATGCATTTAGGCTTAAAGTAATTCAGGTTTGTTTATAAATAAAATAATGCACTTAAAGCAGTAAGGCACTCGGAGTACATATATTTTGAACAATTAAATTGGAACCGTGCACAAGGGGGTTAAATACCATTTTTAACATACATTTCTTACACAATAAAGCATATGGGCTCCTGGATGAAACCATATTTTGGAAATGGCTTTGCAAAGCCATATTTGGCTGATGTGATCAACCAACCACCAGAGTTCAGATATCTGGATTGACTTGCGGATACTGGGAGAAGCCCCTATTATGACCAAAAGCCCCTGAGAACAGAACTGTCAATCAATATCAAGGACAGAATGGAGCTTACAATTTTTTTTCTTTCATAGGATGTGGGCATTGCTGGCAAGGCCAGTGTTTGTCCTTGAATAGAGTGGCTTGCTAGGCCATTTCAGAGGGAAGTTAAGAGCCAACCCCATTGCTGTAGATCTGGAGTCACATGGATAAGGATAGCAGATTTCTTTCCTTAAAGTGTTATTAGTGAACCAGATGGGTTTTTATAACAATCGATGATAGTTTCATGGTCACCATCACTCACACTTCCAGATCTATGAATTGAATTTAAATTCCACCAGCTGCTATGATGGGATTTGAACCGATGTACCTAGAGCATTAGCCTGGGCCTCCAGATTACTAGTCCAGTGACTATACCACCAACTGTCTTCCATAGAATATCTTTTTACCCAGAGCTTATTACTATTTTAACCAAGTTCAATTTAACTTGCACCACAGAGCCTCTGTACCCTAAGAGCAAACAACTGGTGATCTCTTCTGACTCTGTATTCTTAAAATTTGGTCAGTAATGTTGGCTTTCATTTTAATTCTAACTATTCAGAAATTGAATGACATAACATACACAGAAGTCTCACTGTTTTCCACACAGGGATCAAACCTTTCCTTAGCTTCCATAGCATGGGATGCATTTTTGCAAGGAACCCTAGTGGGAGAGGAAACTATGGTTTTGATTCCATATGTGACAGGGATATACCAGCATTTGTGTATAATTGTTCCTCTCCAGTGCCCTGAATGAATCAGCAAACATTGTCAGGTACACAAAGGTTGTTGCCAAGATCAGAATCATTTAAGTACTTTGCCTGGAAATATGCATTTCTGCAGTGTATCTCAGAAATGGCTGAAAGCATGCCATATGAGTTACTTTGAAGCACAATATTTTTACAATTCATGTTGTAACAGCAACCTGACAGCTGAATCCTTCAGGTAAACAGTATCCAACCTTCCCAATAAAGCTGCCTGCCCAGAATCTCGCCAGATGACCACTGAGAGAAACAACAATTAGAAATACTTGCATTTCTATCACAGCCTTCATGACACCAGGATGTCCCAAAGTGTGTTACAGCCAACAAAATATCTTTGAAGTGCAGTCACAATTATAAGAAGCGCAGCAGCCAATGTTATACGCATCAAGCTCCAACAAACATCAAGTGATTATTTGTTTTTTTGGTGAGAGATAATTATTAATCAGGACATCAGGGATAACTCCCCTGCTGTTCTTCAAATAGTGTTATTGGATCTTTTGTATCCACCTGAGAGGATAGACAGGGCTTTAGTTTAAAACAAAAACAGAAACAGAAATACCTGGAAAAACTCAGCAGGTCTGGCAGCATCAGCGGAGAGGAGTACAGTTGAGGTTTCGAGTCCTCATGACCCTTCAACAGAACTGAAGAACAGCATTTGAAGAACAGGGCTTTAGTTTAACTTTTCATGTGAAGGAAAGCACCTCCAACAGTGCAAAACACCCTCATTTCACCATTGGAGTGTCTATCTGGATTTTGTGTTAAACACCCTGGATTGGGGCTTGAACCCACAACTTTCTGACTCAGAGGTGAGCATGTTAACACAGGGCCATAGCTAGCACATTGCAAAGCTATAAGAATCGCATCCATGACTTGGGTGATGTCAGGAAACACTACTTCACACGAGGAAGGGTGGAAATCTGGGGACCTGGTTTGAACTCTGTACAAGTGGGTGGGTTCTCAATGGATTAAAATCAGGTCCTGGGACTCTCTCCCCAAAAAAACTGTTAAGCCTAGGTCAGTTGAAAATGTCATTACTGTGGCGATAGAATTTTATTCGGAAATGGTATTAAGGATATTAGGGGTGATGGAGCCAAGGCAGTTCAATAGAGCTGAGATACAGACAGGCTGTGGTCTAACTGAATTGTCTGCTCCTGTTCCTATGTTCTGATTTGTGTAATAATGACGATGCACCTGAAAACAGGACGTTATCTGAGCTTCATGTTCACTAACCCAAGTCTTCTGAAGAAAGCAGAGAGCCTTGATTTTTGCACTTTTCACTCTATTCTATTTATTTCCCTCAGGCGAAAGAAGGAGACCTGATGATTATCAACCAGATTCTTGAAGATCCCTACTTGACATCCAAAAAATTTAAAGAGTGGAAACAGCTGAATCATGAGTTTTTCTTGGACATTTGTGGGTACAGTGCTGTTATGAAGCCGCAAAATGGTGCGTCTGAACTGGTATTACCAGCACCACTCTTGACACACACACATTCATTCATCGAAACTCACGTGTGAACCAATTTGTAACTGGAGCACACTGCCCAGCAGACAGCAGCACCTCGCCATGCTATCAAACCTTTAGCATCCATATTGTATATTTGTACATAATATATTCAGCAGTATTCTTGTACATAAATTGGATAACAGAATAGTGTCACAGGATGCCTAATATGTGCATGAGATAATGTCTGTATTCTGTTTATTCCAAAACCTTTTCTTTGTTTCTGTTGACCAACACAATGTGCTTTCAACTTTGCATTTGAAAGGACAGGTGGTAGTGTTTATAAAAATTATAAGTACACACATACTGTATATGTTGTACTAAAAAAAAGCTAAGCTTTTAGTCAACAGCACCTATATGTTCCAACAGTTTTATACTGACAACTTAACTCACCCCGTCCAAATGAATAATACTGATGACAAGTGGTTGATAATAATCTCTGGTAAACCAGAGTGGAATGTCTTAATCTACTCACAGTTTTAGGTGAACATTCATTTTTATGTAGGCATTGAACATACAAATTGCTGAATGTATGTAAAGTATGTAAAGTTTTGCTAGTGTAACACTGAATGAACAAGAGTAATTTTTGATGTCCCTTTGAAAACAACCCAGCTTTTATTAAAATTATAGCTAAAAGCTGTATATGAAAATAACTAAAAATATACAAGTATTAATATTTATATATGACTCCTTGCTCACAATTTTTTATACTGTTGCTGGTTAAAAGAAATACATTGACTTAAAACTGATATACCTGGGGCCCAGAGGCTGGTGGATGATCTGTTGACACATTCAAGGTGATTGACTAAAATGTCATGTTCAAGTTTTGTATCAATATTAACTGTGTATGGTAAGCTGACAGAAGTTGGTTCTGGCTCCCAGGGTAATTATTCTAACTATATGCAAGTAGACAGAAGACTTGTTAGACCACACTGTACCTTTAAAAAAACACAATAGTAAGACTTATCTAAATACATTATTCTGTTGTCATTTGTTGTCTTTATTGCTTGCACTTTACCTGCACCATTAACTGTAGGCTGAGGGGAAGGAGTGTACTGAAACTGTGATAATACTCATTTGGGTCACTTAATGTCAACTGACTTCCTTATCAGTGTTTAAAGACCTCATTGAGTCTTTTTAGCCATGCAAATTTGAGAATGTAAATTTAGTACGTTTTTGATTTGAAATCAATAGACAACATGTATCAGTTATTAACAGCATTTAACTCACCTGGTTTACTTTTTGTGACTACAAGTAGGAGGTTTTTTGGCATATGTAGGTTTCCATTGTATGTTTCTCATTGTGTGTACATGGTACATTGCACAGTTGTATGAGTTGTAAGTTGCACTGCAACAATAAAAAGGAAAATTTAACTTTTTTTTGCAATGCTATGGTTAACTATTAACATGTGTTCTGTGCATCATTGGAAGCAATTATTCTTCATGATTTAAAGGTAGTCCTTTTTGAACAAATTGTAAGCCTGAGTTGTAAAACTTTTGACTTCATTAAATTAAATTCTCTGTGATATGGTATCTTTGACTATTTAAATCTTCTTCCCCTGAAAGTGATGGGATTCATTTTTGTCTGCCTTGTGCGATAGCCAAACTCATAATTGTGACAGCTTATAAACAAGATTCCTTGGACACTTGTAGGATGGCCGAGTTGTGCTATTAATGATAGAGTTAATCTGCAGACACTTCTTGGGTGGAAACTTTAACTTTATTTACAATATACTCAGCACAACTACACATGTGCTTTCAACTCCAACTCTATCGCTACACTGACTGCTGAGGTAGCCTGCGCTACTTTCCTATTGGTTATTACAAATCATGTGATCTTCCTTAAACAAGTATTATTTTTAAAGGTACATTACACTCTAAGTAAAACCATAATTACTACAACACTGAAAGAGTTCTAATGGACCTGCACTATAGCAAAATATTCCAACATTGTAAAACTAGAGGGCATAAATGGAAGCTAGTCTCTAATAAATCCAATGAAGAATTTGGGAGAAATGTCTTTTACCCGCAGAGTGGTGTGAATGTGGAGTTTGCTACCCATAGGAAGTAAAAACAAATAAAATAAATGCATCTAAGGGGAAGCTAGTAAATAAGTAAATGAGGGAGAAAGGAAGAGAAGGATATGTTGATGGTATTGGGTAAAAGGGTGTGTGGAGGCATGTGTATAGTATAAACAACAGCAAGGACACTAGACTCAAATGGCCCTGTTTTTGTTCTATAAATTCTCTCTAATGCATTAAATACATCTTGTGACAACATGTTGAGATACTCTACAATGCTAAAAAGGTGAGATTGATTTCATTCAGTCCCCAATTTGTGTATCTTTAGCTGATGTTCCTGAACAACCGTCGGAGCACTATATTTGGCTTCAGAGCTCCTGGCTAAGGGAGGCGGAGAAATAATAACTGGTGATTGATATCCAGGCACTTCTGATGAAAAATGCGCATGTGTGAAGGTCAAACTCTGCTGCCTCTAATGTTCTTCCTGGTTCAAAGTTGTACAATAAGGCTCACATGTGAAGAGTGGTCAACAGAGAAAGTGCTGGAGGGCTGCTGAGACCTGTGAAACCCCTTTGTTCAGACAAGAGAGAGATAAAATAAGGGAAACCTTTGGGACATTCAGGGATTGAACTGAGATCTGAGCATAGAATCTCTTTAAATAGATTTTGTGTGAAAACATACCAGTGTGCAACATAATCTTCGCAAAATGTTTGGATTTTTTTAGACGTACTTATATTTGGCACATCCATATTATATATAGAGCTTATTAGGATGTTTTGTTTGCAGGGTCGAGGGGACATTGTGGGGGAGGTTAGATAAATGAGCCCAATTGCTCATTGAACAATATTGATGAAATATAAAGAGAAATCAACTCCTTAACATATCACAAAATCACAGAATTTTAACGGCACCGAGGGAAGCCATTTGGCCCATCGTGTGCCTCAGCTCTTCAAATGAGCATATGACCAAGTGCAATTGCCCTGCCATTTCCCCGTACCCCTGCACATTATTTCTATTCAAATAATCATCTAATGCCCTCTTGAATGCCTCAATTGAACCTGCCTCCACCACCCTTCCAGGCAGTGTATTCCAAACCCGAACCGCTGGCTGCATGAAAAAGATTTTTTCTCACCCCACAGTTGCTTCTTTTGCAAATCACATTAAATCTGTGCCCTCTAGTTCTTGATCCTTTTACGAGTGGGAACAGCTTCTCCTTATCTACTCGGTCCAGCACCCTCATGATTTTGAGCATCTCTATCAAATCTCCTCTTAGCCTCCTCTCCATGGAGAACAGTCTCAACCTCTCCAATCTATCTTCATAACTGAAGTTTCTCATTCCTGGAACCATTCTTGTAAATCCCTTCTGCACTCTCTCCAATGTGTTCATATCCTTCCTATAATGGGGCGCTCAGAGCTGTGCATAATGCTCCAGCTGAGGTTTAACAAGTGTCTTATATAAATTCAGCATAACCTCCTTGCTCTTGTCCTCTATACCCCTGTTAATAGAGCCCCAGATACTATATGCTTTACTAACTGCTCTCTCCAACTGTCCTGCCACCTTCAATGACCTATGCACATATAGACCCAGGTCTTTCTGCTCCTGCACCCCCTTCAAAATTTCACTCCTTATTTTATATTGCCTGTCTTATGTTTTTCCTACCAAAATGCATCACCTCACACTTATCCGCATTGAACTTCATCTGCCACCGATCTGCCCACTCCACCAACTTGTCTATGTCCTTTTGAAGTTCTACACTGTCCTCCTAGCAGTTTACAACACTCCCAAGCTTCATACCATCTGCAAACTTTGAAATTGTCCCCTGCACACCAAGATCTAGATCAATGGCCAGAAATTTCCCCCCATCGGTGGGGGGGGGTTGTGCGGGGGGTGGGCAGGAACCCAATTGGTGCCCCCAATCGGGGACGTGCCGCCAGTTTACATGGGCGGACCAATTAAGGCCCACCCAGTGTGATGCTCGCCCTGTGTGGGTGGGGTGGGGGTGGGGGGTGGGGTGGGGATTCCCTAAGAGGTTCCCTGTGCTCTTTCACGCACATGCATGAAAGAGCGCAGAGATCTCCCTGAGGCACAGAGGTGCCTCAGAGAGATTTGTTTCAGTGCTAAAGTTTTAAATAAAGATTTTTAACATTTTAAAATGTCCCTTCGTGTGACACCATCGCATGAGCTGGGACATGTCAAAGAATAAAAGTATAAATTTTTATTAGATTTTGAAACACTTCACGAAACCTCATCCCGCCCTTGGATGAAGTTTCATGAAAAATGCGAAGGCCACCTGGGCTCTTCGCCTGCCCGCCAACCATAAGGTTGGTTGGGCAGCTCATTGAATTGAATTAATTAGGTTTTAAATGGCCTTAATAGGCCTTTGACAGTTCGGCGGACGCGCAGCCAACAAACTGAAAATCTAAATGATGCGCAGTGACTTCAGGGCGCCCACCCAATGTCACCACGTGTCATTTTACGTGTCAGCGAGCAGGCCCCACCCCCCCCCCACTTGCCGACGGGAAAATTCTTCCCATTAATATATATCAGGAAAAGCAAGAGTCCCAATACCGACCCCTGAGGAACTCCACTGCAAACCTTCCTCCAGCCTGAAAAATATCCATTGACTATTATTTTCTGCTTCATATTTTTCAGCCAATTTTGTATCTGCATTGCTACCATCCCTTTTATTCCATCAAAAATAACTTTTCTCACAAGTCTGTTGTGTGGCACTGTATCAAGTGCCTTTTGAAAGTCCATGTACACCACATTCAACAGCATTATTCTCATTGACCTTTTCTGTTACCTCTTCAAAAAACTCCAGCAAGTTAGTTGCAGTGTTATCTCTATATCTCTCTATAATATTTTAGTTTAGAATGATACACAGCAATGCTTTCCCCCCACAAAAGGTTTCAATAAAAAATTCTCCCCACAATTTCTGCACAATGGGTGACGTTTCACTGCCTAAATTTAATGGAGCTAGAGTTCAGTACATGGCAGACAAAAAACAGATTCTCATTTGTTATTATGGTTTTCATATTCAGCCTCATTAGGCCTGGAAAAAGATACTGGGGGTGAAATTAGTTTACAAGTTTGTAATGAATCGGCAGCCTGTTATGCACTGCACTACAGTTTTTATTTTCCATTGACTTGGAAAATATTACCAAGATTTTTAATTTCAAACCAGGTAAAAACAACTATGAGACTAGAAATCGGATTTCCAAAAAGAGTTTAAACTATCGTTCTGTAAACGTCAGTGGAAAGAAGATCAAATGTACTGAGAAATCAGCTGTCAGTTCATTACAAACCTGTTATCACCCAATTTCATTCCCACTGTCTCTTTTCATTATATAACTTTTAGGCATGGTGTAGAAATATGAAATTATGCTACAGAATTCTAAGATTTTAACAATATATATTTATTTTGTGGGAATGGCTTAGATCTTTTGTCACAGAGGGAATTTGAATAATAACGTGAATATTTTTTGTTTCTTTCCCAGGATGTGATTTTGTCATGATTCAGTAATCTTCAATGCTCATTGTAATTATAGCAGTTGGTGGTCATTTTACAGTCATGTAGTGGTCATCTGTTCAGATCCCACCACGGCAAAGTACATAATTGTCCTCCAACCTGGCACCAGAAATACATGGCCATGAAAACTGTTGCATGCCTGGCAACAATGAGAGTCTGTGATTTTCAGCCTTTTACACAAAATGGTTTGTTTGAATTACCCATTTTTCATTGCCTTCCTTAATTTGAAACTATGACTATTTGATCTTGAATTTTGTGTGGAGTTTGTTCAGATGAGGAGTTTGGAAATGTTCTTGCTCTCAATGTGATTTGCAACTGTAACCAGATCCCTTGAGAAATCAGGGCAATGGAATTATTGTTTTATAACTCCACAATCTGCACATTGGACATCATTTATTGGCACATAGTATGCTTTGATTAAAGGCAGCATGCCTGTCCCTGATATATCTGGAATTAATACATGGAAATTGCTTAGATTGGCATCACCGACTATATGCATGTTGAGCTATTTCTGAAAGCATAATATGGTTTGTTGGAGTCCTAAAGATCATGTGGGTGCAATTAACATGCCACTTCCCTTGGAGACTGCATTAGGGCCAGAGCTGATGGGTGGAATCGTCTGGTCTCATTGGCAGTGGGCGTCATGGCAGATGGGGGGAATAGAATTCAGCGTGAGGGGCAGAAATCAGTTTCATGCCAGCATGAAAGCATTGCAGGGTCGTTTCCACCATGGCAGAACACGAACCCCACTGGAGGCCAGCATGAATCCACTTTGCTAATGGGATGCAAAGTAAGGCCCGACTGGAATTGACCTCCAAGCCAGATATTCTGTTACACTGGAGGGAAAACACACTGGCCCAGAACACATCTGGCCAAGTGTAATGTGCAGACATCAGGACTTACCGTTAGGGCCTTGCTCAGATTGCAGACATCCGATGAGAAGAAGATGCAGGAGTCCTACAGCTGCCGGGCCCTGGAGAAACATATGCATCGCATGCTGGGTGGATCTTCAGCACATGGCTCCACCGTGAAGCAGCTCTCTAAAGGTGGGAGGCCTCCGTTGATGCTTTGGGTTTCCTTCGGAACATCACAGTCTCGGCCATGGGTTGCTACAGATGATCGGCGAAGGGGAGAGAGGAAGGTCTAGGTGTGAGTGGAAGAGGGTGGTGTACCGGGATGGGTGGGAGAGGAAGGTGTACTGGGGCAGGAGGAATTGGGAGACAAAGATGTCATGGGGGTGGTGTGGTTCAGAGGGGAGAGATGAAGGTGTTGGGGAGGGTGAGGTTGGGAGTGAGATGAATGTCCGAGGGGGAGGAAGAGGGGAGTATGGACAGGAGGAGGGAGCACAGGGGGAGGAAGGTGTAACAGGGGAGAATGCTGCAAGTGGGGAGGTAGGTGTAAGGAAGGGAGCTCGGAGGGGGGAAGGTGCCTGGGGGTAGGAGGGAGTTTGACAGGGGGAGGTGTCTGGGGTAGTTGGGAGTTCGGAGGGGGCATGGTGCCCTGGGGGGAGGAGAGAGTTCGAGGGGGAAAGATGTCCAAAGGAGGAGGGAGTTCAGAGGCGGGAAGGTGTCTAAGGGAAGGAGAGGAGGGAGTACAGGGGGAGGAGGGAATACGAGGTGTAACAGAGGAGAATGCTGCAAGTGGGGAGGTAGGTGTAAGGGTGTAGGAAGGTGTAAAAGAGGGAGTTCAGAGAGGGAAAGGTGTCCCAGGAGGATGGAGTTCAGAGGGGAGAAGGTGTCCAGGGGGAGGAGGGAGTTTGGAGGGTGGAAGGTATCTAGGGAGAGGAGGGAGTAAGCAGGGTATGTCCAAGTGAACGTACAAGAAAGGGGTCTTTGGAGTCAATGACTGACTCCTGGGGAGCAAACAGGGTGTGTGTGGTAGGAGGGAATGGTGAGTGTGAGGGGGCAGAGGGGGTTGATAGGGTGGAAGGGTGAGGGTGCGTCGGTAGCAATAGAAGGGTCAACAAGGGTGGTTGGTGGAGACTTGGAGGCAGACACAGACACTGGAGATGGGAAGGAGGAGGTTGGGGAAGTCAGTGTGGATTGGGATGAGATTTTCAGGAAGGTGGGGAACGTGCACCTTCACCTGAACATCCTGGAATGACAAGGGTTTGGATTGGAAGGTGATGGTGGGGAGGTGGAAGGTGATGCCAGGGGGGCAACTGTGATGGGGGAGAGGACATGGGTGACTGGAGGAGTGGAAAGGACGGGGGAGTTTATCTCAAACTTGACAACTACCATTTTGCAGAAATCGAAAGTGAGCGAAGCATGGGAGTGTGATCAATGGGTGGGCAGAGATGCAAGTCAGCTCAGATGGACAACTGAAAGAGAACCCCTGCAGGTATCATTGAAAATGCTCAAGACAGTGAAATGAGAGTGATGGATAAAGGCTCTGCATGCATGGGGGAGTCCTTGCACGAGGCTCTGACTGCCTCTGCCACTGCCTCCCAGGCCAGATTCGTGCCTCCGGTGGACCTCCTACAGCCAGAGTGGGGGTGGAGGATATCACGGCGGCCTTCCACAGTGCTCAGCAGGCACCTCAGAGAGGTGTAACTAAATTTGGAGGCTGCTGCCTTCCTGGCTTTTGGGGCCATCTGTCGCCTGGAACAACCCTAGTCTGTAGACATGAAGTAAGCATGCATGCTGGTGTGCTATATATATGGCACCCGGAGCGAGGAAGCACTGAGGTCACGGCTTGGCAGGCAAATACGAGCCAGCCCATCAACAATCTGAAGTGTTTCCTGTGATTGTATTATCAATGAGGCGGGACGCGCCAGGAAGGGGACGATATGGCACAAAAACCCATCATTGCAGCCAGCAGGTAAAAGGTCTTTTTTCACGCCCGCTTTTGCACTTAGTGGAGATCTGGGACAATTCCACCCAATATTTGAGCATCTTGCAGCAGAGGTTTGGTCTTGATGAGTTTTTCTAACCTTTTCACATAGCACAGTCTTCATCCTCATTGCCTACCATGACATCTCTTTCCAAAGTTCAATATTTCCTTTGTGCCTCACATCTATTGTAAATGCAAGCACCGATTTCTTGCAACTGCAGGCTGGCTTTTTCAAAATTTACAGGGCAAGGGAATCAAATGTCCCAGCAGTTTGACAGTTCCACAGACCTTACCCAATTTTTACGCACATTCATATCTACTCTTTAGAATCCCAAAGGAATACTTGAACCTCTCCAAAAGGGCACTTGACCTCTCCAAAGAACTCCGGTACCTTTCCCTCAAATTCGTAAAGCTCATGAGTCATATTTCAGGAACGTGGATGTCCAAAATTAAAAGTGCAGCTTCCTCCATGAACTGCCCTCATTCCCCACACCCATCCCCCAGCTAAAATGGTGGACGCCCAGATTGGGGGCAGGACCTCTGGGTTCCAGACTCCAGTGTCATTTTGGCTAAGGTGTAGAGCCTTTCTGGCTTTGCGAAAATTGGGGCCATGGTATTAAGTTTACAATGGCTCCCAGATCTCTTTGAGTGTGGTCCTATGTGTAACAGTTTACATCTATCTGCACTGCATTTCATTTGCCATAGTTCTACATGTTTGTAAATTTTGATTAGGTCCTTATGTATTTCCTTGAGTGCTTCTTTAGCTTTAAATGACTCACCCATCCCAATTTACTATTACCTGCAAACATAATCAAGTCACATTATGGTTCTGAATACACCAATTCCTGCACAGTCCACTCTGTAAGTCCCCCCAGTCTACCACTAGTCCCCTAAACGGTGTCACTGGCACCTTTCTTACAGCCAATTCTTTATTTCTCTAACATGCTTATCTTAGGATACCCAGTGTTTAAACTTATATAGCAATCTTTCATGAAATTATTTCTGGAAGTCCGGGTACACTGTATCATAGCACTTTACATTGTCCATTTGGGATGTAGCTTCCTCAAACAAGTCAAGGATTTTGGTCAGGCAATCTGAAACAATGTTAACTACAGTTTATTAGATTAAATTTGCAGAGTTATCCTCAAGTTTATCTGTCTTGATGGATTCCATTAGTTTGCCAGTTAGGGATGCAAGATTAATTGATTAATGTCATTGCCTAGGTATGTTTTGTCATCTCTGTTGGAAAAGGTATCACATTGGTTTGTTCTAATCCAGCAGAACTTCCATCATCATGACCATCTGTGCTTTGTGGAACTTAACCTTAATCTCATTTCAATTCATTTCGCAAGAGAGTTATAACAATGCAAAGAGGAGAGCAACATGTGCCAATTTTAGCACACTGTCATTTCTGAGAAGACTTTCCATCAAATGGTCTTATTAGTGTATATAGTTGCAGAAGGAGAGCTAGATTCAGGCTGTACACACTGTCGAAAAAGTTGGCTTCCAGTGTAAACTTCATACACTGCCTTCTGTTTTGTGAACTTTTGCCACTGATGAATATGGACAGAGAAGGCAATGAGAGTTGACAGGATCAGGACAATGAACAACAACATTCAGAATTGGACTAGATTGGCTGGACTTATTGCAAGAATATTAAATTACTTGTCTCACAGCAGGAGGGTATGAGGCTGTAAAGTTGCATTTCCTGAGTGAGTGCACAGGGCTACTTAGGAAATGGCAACTATCACGCAGCTATCATTAAGGGAATGTGCTTAAAGAAAGTCAATCCTGGAAGCGAGCAAGTCATGCTACATCTATTCACCCACCATCTTTATATTTTGGAAAGCAGCCAAATGCAATGACTAAATATACCAGGATATATAATGCTGCCCATCTATTTAAAGCTTCCACCTTAGAATCATTGTGTGCCTCCTGTTTTATCTCTGCACTATGATAAAAATGGAAAAAAAAGCACATTCACTTAGGTTGCAGTTATATGCCATTAGAATGGTGCATCATTTATCTCAGGTACTATTTTGTTTGAAAAGTAGAATTTCAACTGCGCTCTGAGAGGACTTGTAAACAATTGTGCCTGAATGTTAATTTTACATTGAATTTGTGCTGGGTTTTATTGAGAAACTGCAGCACCTTTCCTACGATTTTGATCTGGATTTGAAGTAAGGAAAAATTGAAAATTAAGATCCCTCCAAATGATTGAACGTAATTTTTTATTAATGGACAACGATACAAAAGAATCAATAAAACACAAAGCAAAACACAATAGATGCTGGATAGAATCAAGATCTTTTTGTAATGATGAGCACCTGCAACATAAAGCTTCGGTCCTCAAGTACATTGCTAATTCTTCATCAAAAGCTAATGCTCGCCTAATCGAGGTGACCAAGGCATACACTTCCAGCCTGATCAAGAACTATAATATTCATCATAACATCCACTAGAAGACAAACTAATTGACCCAATGCTTTCTCACACAGACACCATCTTTCAACTGCAGCTTATTTTTCCCTTAGTCAAAGCAACAGCATCGTGCTACGTAAAAAGTCAGAATGTTTGGTAGATGTACACTTAAGAATCAATGATTATGCAATAAATCCTGGTAAGTTGTTTTGGAGAATGTAGGATCTGTTTTATAATGGCTGCAGCAATGATTAATTCACCATCATTATTAATGGGAGTGTGCCAATGCTTTGAAAAACAAATTGTACTTGGTTCTGGAAAATAGAGTCAGAGAGTCATAGAGTTATACAGCACAGAAACAGGCCCTTTGGCCCATCGTGCCCATACTGGCCATCAAGCACTTATCTTTTCTAATCCCATTTTCCAGCACTTGGCACATAGCCCTGAATGCCAAGGCATTTCAAGTGCTCATCTGAATATTTCTTAAATGTTGTGAGGGTTCCTGCCTCTACCATACCCTCAGGCAGTGTGTTCCAGATTCCAACCACCCTCTGGGTGAAAAAGATTTTCCTCAAATCCCCTATAAACCTCCTGCCCCTTAAATCTATACCTGCTTGTTATTGACACCTCCGCTAAGGGGAATAGTTTCTTCCTATCTACCCTATCTATGCCTCTAATAATTTTGTATACCTCTATCAGATCCCCCCTCAGCCTTCTCTGCTCTAAGGAAAACAACCCTAGCCTATCCAGTCTCTCTTCGTAGCTGAAACACTCCTGCCCAAGAAACATCCTGGTGAATCTCCTCTGCACCCTCTCCAGTGCAATCACATCCTTCCTATAGTGTGGTGACCAGAACTGCACACAGTAATCCAGCTGTTGCCCAACTAGCGTTTTATACAGCTCCTACGTAACCTCCCTGCTCTTATATTCTATGCCTCAGCTAATAAAGGCAAGTATCCCATTTGCCTTCTTGTACACCAAGGTCCCTCTGTACTTCCTAGGGTCCTACCATTCATTGTGTATTAGTCCTCCCAAGATGTATCACCTCATACTTCTCAGGATTAAATTCCATTTGGCACTGCTCTGCCCATCTTACCAGCCCATCTACATCGTCCTGTTATCTAAGGCTTTCCTCCTCACTATTTACAACACCACCAATTTTCGTCTCATCTACGAACTTACTGATCATACCTCCTATATTCACATCGAAATCATTAATGTACACTACAAACAGCAAGGGTCCCAGCACCAATCCCTGTAGTACACCACTCGTCACAGGCTTCCAATCGCAAAACCAATCTTTGACCATCACACTCTGCCACTAAACCAATTTTGGATCCAATTTGCCAAATTGCCCTTGATGCCATGCTCTTACCTTCTTGACCATTCTCCCATATGGGACCTTGTCAAAAGCCTTACTGAAGTCCATGTAGACGACATCAACTGCACTACCCTCATCTACACAACTAGTCACCTTCTCAAAAAATTCTAATTTGTTTGACATGATCTCCCCCGGACAAAGCTATGCTGACTATCCTTGATTAATCCCTGCCTCTCCAAGTGGAGATTAATCCTGTCCCTCAGAATTTTTTCCAATAGTTTCCCTACCACTGATGTTAGACTCATTGGCCTGTAATCACCTGGTTTATCCCTACTCCCCTTCTTGAATAATGGTACCACATTCGCTGTCCTCCAGTCCTCTGGCACCTCTCCTGTGGCCAGAGAGGATTGGAAAATTGGTATCAGAGCCCCTGCTATCTCCTCCCTTGCCTCACATAGCAGCTTGGGATATATCTGAGATTGTTATGAAATGTTGTTGTGTGCAAGTGACAGTGATACAAACAATACAATTTTTAAAAATTTGTTCATGGGATGTGGGCATTACTGGCTGGGCCAGCATTTATTGCCAACATTGAGGGTCTGGAGTCACATGTAGGCCAGCAGATTTCCTTCCCTATAGGACATTAGTAACCAGAAGGGTTTTTAACAATGATCGGTAATGGGTTCATGGGCATCATTCGACTTTTAATTCCAGGTTTTTATTAAAAATAAATTTCACCACCTACCAATGGTGGGATTTGAACCCAGGTCCATCAGAGGATTACACTGGGTCTTTAGAATACGAGTTTAGTGACAACACCACTATGCCACCACCACATTTTTCCACCATGTAGTTGCCATGATTAGAAGTTGCACACTGACAAACAGTTCAAAAACTCAGCCCAACAACATCACTGGGAGTCACATTCTTACATTAATTTCCACTTTCCAACTTGTGCACTTCTCACAATGGAACATTTTGTTTTAATCTTCAGGGTGTGTTAGCCTCATTCTCTTCGACAAAGAGAGGAAAGGTGGGTAAGCTGCAAATCGGAATAATACTGTATGGTTTTACAGCTTCACTCACAGTAATGGTTGACTTTGGATTTCAAAATAAACTCACTGAGACTTACTGAGATAAAGTGAAAGGATCCTTCTACAGTATCTGGCATCATGTCCCGAATCCATAAACCTCATTACCGTGGAGTTAGCAGATAGCTTTCTAAAAGCTACCATTTCCCTCTAGAAGCAGAAAGGAGTTTGCTTTGAAGCCTCATTTTGCTGATACTGAATCGTATTATTAAATAGACAGCAATTCTTCTTGTCACTACGCGACCTCGACTGGGTTAACATTTCGATACCTAATAGATTTTTATATCAATTCTCCGTCATTGGTTGCCAAAAATATAAATGCTGATATCTGAACAAAGTAGAATGAGCTGCAATTTTCTTGAAGAGATGAAATGGGCATCCAAGGATCCATTACAGCAGCTGGCAGTTACCTACTTATTCCTTGCTGCAAATGCACTCCCTGCTGTACAGGTTAGGAGTGGGCAGTAGGCATGCATGAAACTGGTGTTAGGCTCATTGCATAGGTGAATCAGCCTTTGCCAAATTGGTTTGTGAAGGACCACAGATGGAACTGTGCTTTTGTCGGTCAGTTTTTTCAGGAGCTTGGTAGCCAAACCAATGGTCCTTAAAGGGCCCAACCTCTGGGGGCTTCCATCTGAAATGTAAGTTGTTTACTTACTTTATTGTGCAACCAGAAAGAGCAGATGTGCTTCTCCTGGCTACTGGATAAAGCTCCAGGTTTCTGCCATTCTCTGCTCACCTCCCTCCTCCCCTACCTCCCAGTAGTCTCCCCTACCCTCCCAGACCCTCCTGAGGTCCTCAGGTGGCATCTAGCTGCCTGGATTCTCTTCCTCACCGCCTCCTCATCCCCAACCCCACCCCCACAACCAGTGAGCTGCCTCTGAGGAAGTGAGAGATGCCCACAGCTTACTAGCACTATGCTAATAAGGCTATCCGGTCAATTTAACAGGTTCCTGCTGCTGGCCTCGTCAGATGCATGCAGCGAGCATTGCACCAGGATCACATCCCAATAGTCTCAATTTCTAGTTCATCAACTTAGAGAAAAAGGGCTAGTTTACCTTCCAAAAGATTGGGAACTGGATAGCATTGTTGTGAGGAGGCTGTGTTACAACCAGTTGAGGGATGGTTGAATGGCTCCCCTCTTTGCCCTCTCCTCGGTTTACCACAACAGGATTTTTGTTTGGAAAGGATACACTTACCAATTCAGTGTGCTGTGATCATGAAAGAACCAAAAGGACAGATTTTCTTGAGTCCAACAACTTCAGTAAAATAATTAAACACACACTGAATTTTGCACGTGCACACGCACACATAGACACACACACATGCACACAAATACAGATTGTAGAATGGAGAAAGATAGGTTGATGATACCATAGTCCAAGTCCAAAGGAATTCGAAGTCTATAGTTTGGTGACTCAGTTGGCTTCAGGTTGAATGTAGTGGCCTTCCTGCTTTCACTCGGTGGTCTTCTGCTTTCAGTGTCAAAGTGGTTTAAAACTACAGGTGGATGACACATCTGTTCTCCTGGAGTAGTTGAGTTCTTTCTTTAAAATCTCTGCTGCACATGGACAGAGAATCAAACAACAGGAGACAGGGCTCAAAAGCTTATTAGTTGGGCAGACAGAGAGAGAGAGAGCGAGAGAGGGGAAGGATCTCTCACAGCGTCTCAGCTGCTTGTCCTCAGTTCTCAGAAAACATGCTTAAAACATTCACACCATTGGTGATCACCCTGTCCAACTGACCAGTAGTTCAAACATGATTGTGTTTTCCAATTGTAACTTGATCAGGTCAGGTCTGGGAGGTCCCCCTCTTAGCCCAGGTCCCATTGCTCAAGCGATTAGGTTTGATGGTTTATCTCCATCCAGCTGAGTATCTAAGTGTTGTGCTAATGCAATAGAAAATATTGTTTCATTCACATCCCTCTGAGGTCATTGTCTGTGATGGGTTTTTGTAGACATACTGTCTCCATCTCAATGGGGTTGGAATATGGAATGCACAGTAATGTAAATTATGTAGATACCCTGGCTGTGAGTTCAAATCACTTTACTCTGTGTTTTAAAAAATCTGTTTTGAAAAGCTCAATTAATGCTTCCAGCCGGTGGATTAAACATCATTATTTGACATAAAATACATCTTCATGACAACTGTCATAAATTTCTAAACAATAAATTGGGCACCAAAAGTACTTAGTTTTAAAATCCATCTACCACCTACACCTGTGCCTCTTCACGTGAGGCATTAATTATTACGGTTGCCAAACATGTTCATCATCGATGGAGGGTATCCTCAATGTGAAGGCAGGACCTCGTCTCCACAATGACTGTGCAGTGGTCACTCCTACTGAATCTGTCATGGACAGATGCATCCGTGGCAAACAGGTTGGTGAGGATGAGGTCAAGTATGTTTTTCAATGTTGTTGGTTCCCTCACCACCTGCCGCAGACCCAGTCTAGCAGCTATGCCATTTAGGACTTGGCCAGCTCAATCAGCAGTGGTGCTACTAAGCCACTCTTGGTGATGGACATTGAAGTCCCCACCCAGAGAACATTCTGCACCCTTACCATCCTCAGTGCTTTCTCCAAGCGGTGTTCAACATGGAGGAGCACTGATTCATCAGCTGAGGGAGGGCAGAACGTGGTAATCAGCAGGAGGTTTCCTTGCCCATGTTTGACCTGATTCCTACAAGACTTCATGGGGTCCAGAGTTGATGTTGGGGATTCCCAGGGCAACCTCCTGGCCCTGACTCCAGCCACCAACAAGAAATGGCAGAGGGAAACCACCAGCCAGTGCCTCAGCCCCCAGACCACCTTGGATGAGGATCTTGAGGAGGCATCTGATGAAGACCGATCACTGCGTTTCCCTGGATCCTCCCCCAGCGCAGGTACACACACCTTGGTGGGACCTAGTTCTAGAGTAGGCCCTGGGTCACTATCTGGTGATCACCTCACGGACCCGAGTGTGGCTTGACGGAATCCCTGTGTTAGGTCTCAGGAAGACAATTGATATGGTTCTCATAATGTGACAGTGCAATCAGTATCTTCATCTTCCTTGTACTTATCACACTCTGGTAGACTGAAAATGTGGAGGACTGCAATGGGATGAGAGTGATTCTCCTCTGCATCTCCTGACTGCTCCTCAGCATTTACTAGGGAACTAAATTATAATTAAAAAGTGCTATGTCAATACAGACTGGGCCACATCTCTCCCAGATGCCAACAATGCTGGTGTTAACTTGGGGGGCTTCCAATGAAGACAGTGTCATGAGTGCTTGTCAATGATCACAAGATGATCCTGCTGAAGCACTCTCTGTGCTTACAAAAGTAACCTGACTCACAGGTTCGCTCCAATGCTGCAGAGTGACAGATCACAGCGTCCTGAAGAGTGAAGTCATTCTGAAGCTCAATATCAAGATGTGGCCTCACTATTAATCATATATGAGAGATGGCATTTGGAGAGATGTTGTTTTCCAGATTTAGATTTGTCTTGAGGTGGTCAGGTGATAACCAGTGACCGATCATTTTCCTCCTTGGGCCACCTTGCTAAGCTCCAGATACTGCTATAAATGCATTGATGTTTGCAGCAGTGTTTCTGCCTCATGAAGGCAGCCATGGCCTGTGAAATGTTGGAGCAATGGCTGAAAGGACTGCATCATGTCTATTATATAGGATGTGATAATAGGACAGTTAGAAAATATCAATGGAATTAGACAAAGTCAGCATGGAATTATGAAGGGGAAATCATGTTTGACAAACATACTGGAGTTTTTTGAGGACATAATTAATAGAATAGATAAGGGAGAATCAGTGGATGTGGTGTATTTGGATTTTCAGAAAGCTTTTGATAAAATCCCACATAAGAGGTTAGTGCGCAAGGTTAAAGCACAAGGAATTGGGGATAATATACTGGCATGGATTGAGAATTGGTTTGCAGACAGGAAACAGAGAGTATGAATAAATGGGTATTTTTCAGAGTGGCAGGCGGTGACTAGTGGGGTACTGCAGGGATCAGTGCTTGGGCCCCAGCTATTCATAATATGTTTAAAATGATTTGGATGAGGGAACCAAATGTAATATTTCCAAGTTTGCTGATGACACAAAACTAGGTGGGAATGTGAGGAGTGGCAAGAAGGATGTTAAGAGTCTTCAAGCCAATTTAGCCAAATACATGGGCAGATGCAGTATAACATGGATAAGTGTGAAGGTATCCACTTTGGTAGGAAAAACTGAATGGCAGAGTATTATTTAAATGGTGATATATTGGGAAATGTTGATGTACAAAAGGATCTGCGTGTCCTTGTACACCAATCACTGAAAACATGCATTCAGGTGCAGCAAGCAGTTAAGAAGGCAAATGGTATGTTGGCCTTCATTGCAAGATGATTTTAGTACAGATGCAAGGATGCCTTTCTGCAGTTATACAGGGCCTTGGTGAGACCACACCTGGAGTATTGTGTGCAGTTTTGGTCTCCTTACCTAGAAAGGATATACTTGCCATGGAGGAAGTGCAGCGAAGATTCACCAGATTGATTCCTGGGATTGTCGTATGAGGAGAGATTGGGTTGACTAGGTTCGTATTCACTGGAGCTTAGAAAAATGAAAGAGGATCTCATTGAAATGTATAAAATTCTGACAGGGCTGGACAGACTGGCTGCAGGGATGATATTTCCTCAGGCTGGGGTGCCTAGAACAAGGAGTCTCAGGATATGGGATCGGCCATTTAGGACTGAGATGAGGAGAAACTTCTTCACGCAGAGGGTGGTGTATCTATGGAATTCTCTAACACAGAAGGCTGTAGAGGCCAAGTCACTAAATATATTTAAGAAGGGAATAGATAGATTTCTAGGCACGAAAGACATCAAGGGGTATGGGGAGAGAGTGGGAGATAGAAGATCAGCCATGATCATATTGAATGGCAGAGTAGGCTCAAGGGATCAAATGGCCTTCTCCTGCTCCTATTTTCTATGTTTCTGTTTCAATATTTACTTGCTTCAGATTGAGCATTGGTGGAGTGCTTATCACATTACGGAATGGTCACATGCTCTTAGGGTACTTAGCCTTCCAAGGATGGGCCATCATTATGCATGAATGTGACTATTCATTCTGAGATTGATGACCTTCATTGAGATGTTGAAGATGATAAAGAAGGTCTTAATATCTGCCTTGATTGAAGGGATAGGAGAACTCCACTTGTATCAGCTTGCCTTCACCTTATTCCTCCTGGAACCTTGTTGCACTGAGGGTCTTATGGACACATCTTCCGCTTCATGACCGTGGAATGGGCCTCCTCCTGAGGCACATAAAAATCCTCACCTTCCTTGAATTCATCCCATTCCATGTCCTTTTTGTCCGAAGAGATGTGTACCTCCTCCATGTCCTCATGTGGAAACTCATCCCCCCTTTGCAGTGCTAGGTTGTGTAGGGCACAGCAAACAATGGTGGTACAGGACACCCTCTGTAGAGAGTACTGGAGAGCCCCACCTGATTGGTCCAAACATCTAAAATGCATCTTCAACATGCCAATTGTCTGCTCTATTAAGGATCTTGTTGTGGATGTGCTGCATTATATCTCTCCTCAGGTGAACTATGTGGACAACAAATGCACATCATTAGCCACGTCTTTTGGGGGTGCCCCTTATCACCAAAGAGCCAGCCCTTAATGTGCTGAGGGCCCTCGAAGATTTGTGGCACCTTTGAGTGACGCACGATGTAAGAGTCTTGTGAGCTCCCAGGGTACTTTGCACAAACATGCATTATCTGCTTTCAGTGATCACAGATCAGAGGCATGTTTAGAGAATGTAAGCCTTTTCTATTGATAAATCTTACTGGCTGCTGCCAGGGAGCTCTTGAGGCAACGTATGTGCCATTGATGGCCCCCTGAACTTGTGGGAAGTCGGAGATCGCTGTGAGGCCCACAGCTCTGGCAGTCTTGCTTGATCCATGGTGAACTGCACGTTATTTATGAGTGGACAATTGTGAGATTCCACAGAGGTCCCCAGCGGAGTCCTGGAATGGTCCACTGGCAAAAAAGTTGAGTGCGGCCGTAACCTTCAGTGCCAGCGGCATTGGTTAGCCTCCCAGTCCGTGCGGAGTGAGATCCTCACGGAGAATGTAGCAGATGTGATCCACCACATCCCTAGACAAGCGAAGGTGTCTGTGGCACTGTCTTTTGCTCAGCTTCATGTATGAGAGGTATCTTCTATAGGCTTTTGGTCATGCCTAATGCCTCCATGGATTTGGTCGCTCCTCATCAGCATCTGGACATCTTCCTGGGGCCCTGCAGACTCTCAAAGCAATGATATTCCCTGAGCTGTGCCAAACTCTCATCAAAACCTATAAAGAAGGCAGCATTGCCTGCAGCCTGCATTCTGCACTCTTCTTTGTCTCTGTGGACAAATAGAATAGGGACATGATTGCACTTTACCATGAAATGCTCTCGCTCTACCGCCAAGCCAGGAAGCCGGTGTGAAGGCCTGGACTTGTCCTCATTCCAGACATGGCATCCCTGGGCCACCCATTGTAGCTGAAGCACATCCTGAAGGTTCTCATGTGGCTGAACATCCCCTTATGACATGACTGCACATTAACAAATAGACTTTGATCAGAGTCAATACAGCCATGTGCTCTTACCCCCAGTCAGGATACTGTCAGCCTGTGTCCTTGACATGAGCCCAGCTTGCACTAATTTCATGATTGCCAGCATTATGGCCTCCAATCCATGGTCATTCAAACGATAACGTGGAGGCTTGTCTTGAGCTTGTTGCTTATTCATGGCAGTTGTTGTCCCTTAATTGTTTGATCCTTCTTCCCTCTTTACATGCCTCTGTGACGGATATGTGGGCAATCAGAGCAAATCAAATGTTTCCCCAAGCTTTAACAGATTCTCGCATGAATGCACTCCATGAATTAAGGTACCAAACTCCTTCAATTGGGACTTGACACGTGTTAACAGTTCTTAGCTGAGCCCTGATCTACATACATTGAGCCGATAAGTATGAGGAAGCCCCTTCAGCCGTTCCAAAATTTCAGTCATTGATTCCGCCCACATGCCCTTAGACCCTTTTGTCAAGCATTATTTTTCAACTGCGTTGTTCCTAGTTCTTGATCATCATGGTGGTGCAGTGTTTTGTGTGGATGACCAGCTTTCAACACCCCCATCTTACCCTCCGTGTCCCTATCATCCTCCATCCTCACCGCATCCACATTCCCCTTCCTCCAATCACTCTCCTGCCTCCCCCATTACCCTGGAGCCAATCTTTATATCTGTTGATACTCCTGTCCTCCACTCTGAACCCTAATGTACATGCCCCCATACATTTTGTCAATTTGACCCCTACCCTTCTTGAGGCCACATACACCATGATTTTCAGGGAGTCCTCACCCCATGAGACCATACAATACCCGGCCCCATGACTTACCAACTCCCACTTTACACAATGCAGATGCCGTCCCTGGCTGTGACTGTGCCATCTGTCACCCCACACGAATCCTCCAACCCCCAGGACCAACATCTGTACCGACTGACCACGCCGTGTACACCATGCTGTGCCCGACTGTCACTGCCCAGAGAGGCCTCCCCTTCCCAGGACAGGGACCGAGACATGCAGTGCCCTCTAGCATGGCCCGCTGAGTCCCAGGGCTGTCTTCTGAATCTTCCCCTGACAGTGTGGCCTCAGCCCCAGGTCTGTCTCACACTACTACCCTCTGCACCTTTAACAATGCAACTCCCCCCCCACCCAACCCCTGTCATGTGCCAGCGTTCCACTCTTCCCTCCTGTGTCCCACGCACTCCCCCCTCAGTCATGCCTCTGTCATCCCCCTTCCCACTGGTACTGCCTCTAGTGCACCAGCCTTGGCGCAGCTTCTGTCGAGCACCAAGATCTCGCAGCACCACTATTAAAGGTAGGTGAAAGCAGCCATGTACCTCGAAGTCGCTGGTGAAATGAAGCTTGCCAAGTACGTTTGTGAAACAGATCATTCTAAGTATTCGCTGGCAGAGCGAATTTGGAGGAAGGGCGTGAATCCGGCCACTTGTATTTTTAATGTGCATTCATGAGATACAAATTGATGCAAATATGGTTCCCAACAACAATCAGTGGGAAAGTTGACCCACCTGTAGCCCGCCAGAAAGTCGGGGGAACAATTTCCAAACTAATTTCCTGCCAGTTGGAACCTGACTTTTGCCACCACTTTTGTGCACCCCCTCCACCCCACCCCCCACCAAAAGTCCTGCCGCTAGTGAGAGTGGAAAATTCAGCCCTGAGTATTTCACAATTTTCAATTTTGTGCGGGTTCCCAGAATTTTCTCAATGCTTGCAGGATATTCCTGGGAACATCTCAATATTTGCAAGGGGTTCTCAAGGATGTGCCCTTATGTGCAGGGCTTCCCAGGAACACACCAGCATTTTCTGGAGATGCTCAAGACTATGTTAAAGCGGGTCACCAGGAGTGCATCAGCATTTATAATGAGTACCTGGGAGTGTGTCAGTATTTGTAAAGGATCTCTAGGTGCATGTCAATATTTGCACATTGTCTATTGGAAATATGAGTATCTGGATTTCTGGGGGTGATGTCCCTGAGACGGAATTTATGTTTGCAGGAGGTCTCTGGCAGTGTGCCAAATATTTTCAGAGGAAGTTGCTGGATATGCAGTATTATGCCAGCCTTGGCATAGTGATCATATTCTCGCCTCTGAGTCAGATATGGTGCAAATCCCACTCCAGAAAATTAAATGCATGATCTAGGCTGATGGCCCCAGTGCAGTACTGAGGGAGTGCTGCACTGTCAGAGGTTCCATCTTTTGGGTTGCAATGTTAAACCGATGCCCCCTTTGCCCTATCCAGGCTAATGTATAAGGTATCTTGGCCCTATTTTGCAGAAAAGCAGGGTGTTTACCCTGGTGTCCTGGCCAATACTTATCCTTTATCCACCATTAATATAATAGATTATCTGGTAAATATTTCATAGCCGTTTGTGAGATCTTGCATGTGGAAATTGGTTACTGTGCTTCCTAAATTACAACACAATTTTTAAAAAAATTATTCACGGGATGTGGGTGTCGCTGGCTAGAACAGCATTTATTGCCCATTCATTATTGCCCTTGAGAAGGTGGTGGGGAGCTGCCTTCTTGAACTGCTGCAGTCCATGTGGCGTAAGTACACCCAGAGTTCCTTCAGGGAGGGAGTTCCAGGATTTTGACTCAGCAACAGTGAAGGAACAGCAATATAATTCCACGTCAGGATGGTGAGTTACTTGGAGTGGACCTTTCATGTGGTGGTGTTCCCATCTAGTTGCTGCCCTTGTCCTCCTAGATGGTAGCAGGCATGAATTTAGAAGGTGCTGTTGAAGGAGCCTTGATAAGTTTCTGCAGTGCATCTTGTTGATGGTACACACTGCTGCCAATAATCATCAGCGGTGGAGGGAGTGAATGTTTGTGGAAGGGGTGCCAATCAAGTGGGCTGCTTTGTTCTGGATGGTGTCAAGCTTCTTGAGTGTTGTTGGAGCTGCACTCATCCAGGCATGTGGAGAGTATTCTATTACACTCCTGATTTGTGCCTTGTAGATGGTGGACAGGCTTTGGGGAGTCAGGACATGAGTTACACGCCGCAGGATTCCTAGCCTCTGACCTGCTCTTGTAGCCACAGCATTTATATGGCTAGTCCAGTTCAGTTTCCAGCTAGTGGTAATCCCCAGGATGTTGATAATAGGGGCTTCAGCAATGGTAATGCCATTGAATGTCAAGGGGCAATGGTTAGATTCTCTCTTGTTGGAGATGGTCATTGCAAGGTACTTGTGTGGCATGAATGTTACTTGCCAATTGTCAGCCCATGCTTGGATATTGTCCAGGACTTGCTACATTTGGACATGGACTGCTTCTGTATCTGAGGAGTCACGAATAACGTTGAACACTGTGCAATGATCAGCAAACATCCCCACTTCTAATCTTATGATGGAAGAAAGGTCATTGATGAAGCAGCTGAAGATGATTGGGCCTAGGACTCTACCCTGAGGAACTCCTGCAAAGATGTCCTGGAGCTGAGATGATTGACCTCCAATAACCATCTTCTTGTGTGTTTAGGTATGATTCCAACCAGCTGAGAGATTCCCATTGATTCCAGTCAATGACATCAAAAATACTTAATTGGCTGTAAAGTGTTTGGTATGTAATCAAGTTCTGAAAGGCATGGGATATATGTGTTTAAGTTATCTCTATTTATCAACAGTCCATGGGGTGTGGGTCAGTACTTGAAGGGTGGAGTCGCTCAGGTGTAAGACAAGATTGGAGTGAAGAGTCCCTCGGCTGTTTGTCAGCATTTTAAGGGGGTGGGGAAGGAAACTGTCTCCAGGAATATTTACAGAAAATTCCTGGGAGTGTGCCTCCATTTTCTGAGAGTTGCCTTGGAGTGAATCTGTTTCCACACACACCATCCCCATTGTGAGGGAGTGGCGAGGGGGTCTCTCTGGCTGCTCATTGCTTCCAACAACAACAACAACTTGAAATTATATAGAGCCTTTAATGTGATAAAAATCCCAAGGCGTTTCACTGGAGAATGATAAAGCCATTTGACACTGAGACACATGAGGAGATATTAAGCCAGATGACCAAAGGCTAAGGAGCATCTTAAAGGAGGAAAGAGAAGCAGAGAGGGGGAAAGGTTTAGGAAGGGAATTCCAGAGCTTGGGGTTGATGCAGTGGAAGGCACGGCTGCCAGTGGTGGAACAATTAAAATCAGGGATGCACAAAATGTTCTTTTGCGGTCCTGTCAGTGTTCAGGTAGACCAGGAGAGGTCACATGTTGTCTGCACTGCTATGCACCTTGCCTCATAACATCATTGAGCTCTACTGCACAGAAAAAGGCCCTTCGGCCCATTGAGTCTTCACCAGTCAAACAGGTACCTAACTATACTAATCCCATTTTCCAGCACTAAGCCCATAGCTTTGTATGCCATAGCATCGCATGTGCGCATCCAAATACTTCTTAAACGTTATGAGGGTTTCTGCCTCTATCACCCTCTGATGCAGTGAGTTCCAGATTCCCACCACCCTCTGGGTGAAAAAATTCTTCCTCACATCCCCTCTAACCCGCCTGCCCCTTACCTTAAATCTATGCCCCCTGGCTTCTGATCCCTCCACTAAGGGGAAAAGTTCCTTCCTGTCTACACTATCTATGCCCCTCATAATTTTATGCACCTCAATCATGTCCCCCCTCAATCTCCTCTGCTCCAGGGAAAATAACCCCAGTCTATCCAATCTCTCCTCCAACTCTCCAGCCCAGGCAACATCCTGGTAAATCTCCTCTGCACTCTCTCTAGTGCAATCCTTCCTATAATGCAGATTCCAGAACTGCACACAATACTCTAGTTGTGGCCTAACCAGCATTTTATACAGTTCCAACATAACCTCCCTGCTCTTATATTCTATGCCTTGGCTGATAAAGGCAAGTATCCCATATGTCTTCTTAACCACCTTATCTACCTGTCCCGCTACCTTAAGGGACCAGTGGACATGTACACCAAGGTTCCTCTGATCCTCAGTACTTCCCAGTGTCCTACCATTCATTGTGTATCCCCGTGCCTTGTTTGTCCTGCCCCAGTGCATCACCTCACATTTATCTGGATTAAATTCGATTTGCCACTGATCAGCCCATCTGATCAGCCCGTTTATATCCTCCTGTAATCTAAGGCTATCCCCCTCACTATTTACCAACCCACCAATTTTTGTGCCATCCACGAACATAATCAACCCTCCTACATTCAAATCTAAATTGTTTACATATACCACAAACAGCAAGGGACCCAACATCGATCCCTGTGGACCCCACTGGACACAGGCATCCAGTCACAGAAACACCCCTCGACCATCATCCATCTGCCAAATTTCCTTGGATCTCATGGGCTCTTACCTTCATTGTCAGTCTCCCATGCAGGACCTTATCAAAAGCCTTGCTGAAGTCCAAATAGACTACATCAAATGCATTGCCCTCATCTATACACTTGGTCACCTTTTCGAAAAATGCAATCAAATTGGTCAGACATGACTTCCCCTTAACAAAACCATGCTGACTGTCCTTGATTAATCCCTGCCTCTCCAAGTGTAGATTAACTCTGTCCCTCAGAATTGCTTCCAATAGTTTCCTCACCGTTGAGGTTAGACTGACTGACCTGTAGTTCCCTGCTTTATCCCTTCCTCCCTTCTTGAATAAAGATACCACATTGGCTGACCTCCAGTCCTCTGGCACCTCTCCTATGGCCATAGAGGTATTGAAAATTATTGCCAGTGCCCCTGCTACCTTCTCCATTGCCTCACTCAACAGTCTGGGATACATTTCATATAGGCCTGGAGATTTATCTACTTTTAAGCCCACCAGACCACTTAGAACTTCCTCCCTTTCTGTGCTAATTTCTTCAATTATATCACAGTCCTTCTGCCTGATTTCCATACCCATGTCGTCCCTCTCACTTGTGAACACTGACACAAAGTATTCATTTAGAACCCTACCTACGTCTTCCGGCTCTTCACACAAATTACAACTATGATCCTTAATGGGCCCTACTCTTTCCCCAGTTATCCTCTTACTCTTAATGTACTTGTAAAACAACTTTGGATTTTCCTTTATTTTATCTGCCAATGTTTTCTCATGCCCCCTTTTTGCTCTCCTAATTTCCTTTTAAGTCTCCCCCCCCCCCTTCATATTCTATACTCCTCGAGGGCTTCCGCTGTTTTGAGCCCTCGGCATCTGCCATAAGCCTCCCTTTTTCTTTTTATCCAATCCTGTATATCCCTCAACATCCAGGATTCCCTGATTTGTTGGTCCCACCCTTTGTCTTTACTGGAATATGTTGGCCCTATACTCTCCCTATTTCTTCCTTGAATGAGTCCCATTGCTCTGACGCAAATTTACCTAAAAGTAGCTGCTCCCAGTCCACTCTGGCCAAATCATATCTGATCTTATTAAAATCACCCTTCCCCCAAATTAGAACTCTGATTTCTGCCCATCCTTGTCCTTTTCCATAACAACCTTGAATCTAACAGAGTTATGATCACTATCTGCAAAATGTTCCCCTACTGATACCTCTACCATTTGCCCGGCTTCATTCCCTAAAATTAAATCCAGGACTGCCCTCTCTCTTGTAGGACCTTCTACGTACTGGCTTAAAAAGCTCTCCTGGATGCATTTTAAGAATTCCGCTCCCTCTAAACCTATCATGCTATAACTAACCCAGTTAATGTTGGGGAAGTTGAAATCCCTCACTATTACTACCCTATTGCTTTTACACTTCTCTGAAATTTGCCTACATATCTGCTCTTCTATTTCTCTCTGACTGTTTGGGGGCCAAAAGTACACTCCCAGCAATGTGAATGCTCCTTTTTTGTTTTTCAGTTCTACCCATATAGCTTCATTTGAGGAGTCTTCTAGGATGTCATCCCTCCTTACTGCTGTAATTGACTCCTTGATCAATATTGCGATACTCCCTCCTCTTTTACCTCCTTCCCTGTCTCGCCTGAAGAACCTATATCCTGGAATACGGAACTGCCAATCCTGCTGCTCTCTCAACCATGTCTCTGTGACAGCAATGACATCATACTTCTCTGTGTTAATTTATGCCCTCAACTCATCTGCCTTATTCATCAGACTCCTTGCATTAAAATAAATACTATCCAACCTTGCCAAACTCCCTTTTGCCTTAACTGGCCTATAGTTTCTATGCCTTCCAGACTCACTTGCTCTCTCTTCTAAATTTGGCTGTGCATCTCCCCCTGCTGAACCTCCTCTCAGGATCCCATCCTCCTGCCAAGTCAGTTTAAGCCATCCCCAACAGCACTAGCAAACCACACCGGAAGGATGTTGGTCCCATTCTGGTTCAAGTGCAACCCATCCACCTTGTACAGGTCCCACCGTCCCTAGAAACAGTCCCAATGTCCCAGAAATCTAAATCCCTCCCTCTTGCACCATCTCTCCAGTCACGCGTTCATCTGGGCTAACCTCCTATTTCTATACTCACTAGCGCGTGGCACCGCAAGTAATCCAGAGATTACTACCTTTGAGGTCCTGTTTTTTGATCTGTTTCCTAGCTCCGTAAATTCTGCTTGCAGGACCTCATCCCTTTTTCTACCTCTGTCATTGGTACCAATATGTACCACAATCTCTGTCTATTTATTCTCCCCCTTCAGAATGCCCTGCAGTCGTTCAGTGACATCCTTGAACCTGGCACCAGGGAGGCAACTTACCATCCTGGAGTCACATCTACGGTTGCAGAAACGCCTGTCTGTCCCCCTTACTATCGAGTCTCCTGCCACGATTGCTCTTCCCCTCTTTTTCCTCCCTTCCCTGTGCAGCTGAGCCACTCACAGTTCCATGAGCATGACTGCACTCCCCAGAGGATCAGTCAGTCTCACCATTTTCCAACACAGAAAAACAGTTTTCAAGTGAGATGCACCCTGGGGATTTCCTGACTACCTGCCTGACTCCTTTCTTCTGACTAATGGTCACCCATTCCCTCTCTGTCTGCACTTCTGTAAGCTGTGGGGTGACCATGTCTAAAAACGTGCTATCCACGAAACTCTCAGCCTCACGGATGCACCTCAGTGCCTCCAGCTGCCGCTCAAGCTCTGAAACTCAAGAGCTCAAGTAGCTGCAGCTGGTGGCATTCCTGCATACATAGTCGATCAGAGCGCAAGGAGCGTCTAGGACTTCCCACATGTTGCAGGCGGTACATAACATGGGACTGAGCTGCCCTGCCATGCCTCCAGTTGAAAAAAAATGCTCACTTAAGTTAAATACAGTAAAAAAGTTAAATTATTTATGTACTTTAAATAAAAACTAGAACCCTTACTTTTCTTTAGCTTAATCTATTTTAAACTGGAGAAAAACACACCCACTACTCATCAATGTGCTCTCATCTTTCCCTTGTTGGTCTTCTCAGGATACAGAGTAATACTGTGGACATCAGTAATAAAATTCAGACTTATGCGTAAGTATTCTGTTGCTTTGGCTTATTTTGGCATTTTCTCAGTTTGAGTGGTCTCATATTAGTGCTGCCCTAAAAAGAGACCCTTGCTTGTGATGATTTTAGTTTAGTGACCGTGGGGACTTGTCGCTGGATGTAAAGATCCCCCAGTTAGGTCACTTTGGGCAGCACCAACACTCCCAGAGCAGACTGTGGCCGGCACTGAAAACATTGCGCATCTGCTGGATCTGACACTGAGTGCAATGCGCATATCCAAGCGCCGACGCTCAGTACTGTAGCCGGCACCTCGAGCACGGCTGAAGTTCCAAAGCCAGCACCACGCATGTTCTGTAGGCAGCACTACGGGCAGTGCGCATGTTCTGGAGCCGGTAACGCCGGGCATTGCGCATGTTCTGGAGCAGGAGCTGTCGCCATGGTGTCTCAGGTGAGTGTCCCTGGCCGTTGTCCGGAGCCGAGACTCAGGCGCCCGGACTTCGCTTCGTTGATCGCGCTGTGAGGGCGAGTGCGGCCCCATGCAACTGGAGCCCGGGGCCCGCTCTTGGTGGCAGTGGATGGCCGCTGGCGTTGGCACTGAGTTCGTGTGACAGAAAGTCACAGGAGTGAGTTTATAGATCAACAACACCATATCTTTATATAGCGCCTTTAATGTAATCAAACAGCCTAATGTGTTTCACAGGAGCATTATAAAACAAAATATAACACCAGACCTCATAAAGCAGTATGAGATCAGATGACCAAAAGCTTGGTCAAAGAGGCCTCTCTCTCTTTTTTCAGGTGCCCTGCCATAAGAGGGTGTTGGTGACCATGAACCTCTATGTTAATCTTGCTCTGGAGACGTGGATTGTCTTCCTTGGTGGTACAGTCATCAAGTTTGCATAGCTCTTTTTTAAAAAATCGTTCTTTATCTACTTCAATCTCTTTTACTATTGATTCTTTCCTATAAGCATCAGACTTTATAAATCATAAATTCTTATTACGTGCCCAGGAAATTCTAACTGTCTATTCCTGATCATGGTCAGCAGAGTTCTTTTGGTCTCAAATTTTACTAGCACCCTTTCATTAGTAATGTGACTTATCCAAGATATTTTCATTATTTGCCTCAAAGGCTCTGCAGCCTCAGTTTTTCTCTGCATTGCTTCACTGATTGTCCAACACTCACTTCTGTATGTTAAAATTGATGTGATGAAGTAATCCAGGATACTCAGCTTTGTTTTGGCAAAGAGTTTTAAGAAATCAGACAGTCTGAGATTTTAGAGACAGTGAGGAGTCACGGGGTGATGATGAGGTAGAGCTGGGTGTCGTCAGCATGCATGTGGCTTTGTGATGTCACCAAGGGACAGCATGTAGATGAGAAATATGAGGTGGCTAAGGAATCCTTGGGGGCCACCAGAGGTAGTGGTATGGGAGTGGAAGGAAGCCAATGCAAGTGATTCTCTGGCTATGATCAGTTGAACAAGAATCGAACCAGGGGAGTTTAGCCCCATCCAGCTGGACAGTGATGGAGAGGTGTTAAGGAGGATGGTGTGATCAACTGTGTTGATAGCGGCAGATAGGTGAATGTATGTTTGTGGATATAAGTATAATTTTTATGGAGTAACATATCCTAAGATGCTTCACAGGAGCATTATCAAACAAAATTTGACACTGAACTGATAAGATGACTAAAAGCTTGATAAAGCGGTAAGTTTTAAGGTGCGTCTTAAAAGAGAGATGAGAGAGGTTTAGGGCCTAGACAGATGAAGGCATGAACACTTTTTAAAAAAAATATAAAGCAAACTGTTAAGATATTTGTCTGATTTGTAATGTGCACTGCAGTAAACTACAATGTAACATTTTTTGAAAATTTAGATCAAATTTTATATATGAAGTAAATACTGTTAAGATACTGCATGTCAATACTTGCAACTGAAAAAGTTACCATTTCAGGCACTCAATATCAAGCACTCCCACATCAGGTATGGTGCAGCTAGATAAGAAATTAAACTCCTACGACTCTGCCTCACTAATGTGCCTCGACCTCAGCAAAGAACGCAACAGTGAGGCAATTTTACTGTTTTCCACATTGACTGTCCTTAGACCATGCTGGAGTGACAGTGCCAAATATGAGGTAATTTAGTGCAGTTGGCTGATGCTCACTAGACTGAGACTTATTTCACATTATATCCTTACTGTTAATAGATGAGACTTTAAAAGTCTGAGTTGGTTTGAAGCCCAAGTCCCGGATATTCCAAGCTAGTCTGTTGCCATTTCTATTAAGATACATTTTGTCAGGAATCCTTGTGACGTTTCCATCCTTATGTAGGGTTTTTCCATCCTTAGTTAATTTGCTTTTTTGGTATTGGCTTCACTTATGATAAGAGTTGTTCCTGAATGTGAAGTGCTTTAATGCAGTGTTTTTATTTTCAACTGGACTTTTTGAGCCTGTGTAATGTTTCTTTTATATAAGATGTACACTGGACCCTGTCCAGGATGTGTGTTTCTGTCTCTGGCCCCTTGTAGACTACATTACCTTCTTTTAACCTTCTAAAAATACTCTGAGGAGCTCAAGAAAAAAACTGAAGAACATCGATACTTTCATCCCAATCTGTTAAAATTTTGAAGCCTGGTGACTGTGAACATCTCTCCCAGAAGATACCTAAACTGAGAACTCAGTGGGATTAAACATGTCTACCTCTTTCACTGAATAAGCTCAACATTTTCTACATTGCAACAGTGATGACATTTGAAAAGTGCAATTGGTTGAAAAGCACTTGCCCTCCTGCTCTATAGGAGCTTTTGTCTTTTGAATCATGTTAATATAAGGCCTCATTTTCTCTCTCAGGTGGATATAAAAGATCCCACAGCACAATTTTGAAGAAGGGCAGGGAAGTTCTCCCTGATATCCTGGCCAGTGATAATCCCTCAACCAATACCTAGAAACAGATTATGTGGTCATTGCTGTGTTGTTACTTGTGGGACCTTGCTGTGTGTTATATTGATTGTTCCTTTTCCTAAATTACAGTTGTGTGTATACTTGAAAAATACTTCATTAGCTGTAAAGTGTTTTAGGATGTCTAAGTGTGAGAAAATCTTCCTTTTTTCCTTCGTCATTGGTGAATGTGATTTCCCCTCAGGACCATTATTCATGGTTTAAAATTTGACATTCCAAAGATGTCTGTTGGAGACTGAGACAACCTTGCTTTATAGCTCCTCAAACAGTGGTTTCAATGTTACTGTAGCCTATCAGAAAAATCTCCTACGGATAATGAAACTGCTCCAATGCTGCTACAAACTGCCAAGTTGTACAAGATCCCTGATTGTGGCATTTGCCAGCTTTCACCTCTTTCCCTCCACGTTGCTGCCCTTCAGTGTAGATGGTGGTAAATATCCATTTGTGGATATTTAATATAAGGACTGAATATTTCTGCATCTCACAAGACCGGTCATCCAAATAATGAAAAGTGCTGCAAACTTTTTTCTTCATGAGTGGAAGACGCACTCTACCCAGGACATTGGACAACATCTGGCAGTTGACATTTTATTGGGCAACAAACCCACAATCACTACCGTCTAAAGATTCTAGAAGGATAAGGGTAGCAGACACATGGAAACACCACCATCTGAAAGTTCCTCCGCTCACCATTCTGACTTGGAAATATATCGCTGTTGCTGGGTCAAAATCCTGGAACTCCCTCCCTAACAGCGCTGTGGATGTACCTACACCACATGGACTGCCGTGGTTCAAGAAGGCACCTTCTCAAGGGCAGTTAGGAATGGGCAATAAATGTTGGCCTAGCCAGTGATGCCCACGTCCCATGAATGAGTAAAGAAAACAGCAAAGCTAATTCTTCAGAGTCTCCAGACTGTTGCCTATCACCTTTTGTAGCACCTAATTCATCATGAAATGGATGCAGCTTAGTCTTGTTTTCTTTAATTAAACAGGACCATGTGATTTCTGGGAGTTCAAGGATAATACAGTACCTCAATGGGCATTTCTGTGCATCTGTCCATAGTGATGCTCAATATGAATGTTGGAAAAGAGTAATGGGCTATATTTAAAGTGGAAATACCTTGATTGTACCCAAACTATATTCCCACAAGGGAGAAAGATAGGGAAAACAAATCCAGAGCTCTCTGGATAAGGAAAGAGATAGCGAGCAAGATGAAGCAGAAAAAGGATGTATATGACATGTCAGGTTGATAATTCAATTGAGAACCCAACTGATTAAGGAAATTTCGGAGGTCAAATGAAAAAAATGAGAAGCAAAAAGAGAGTATGAGAAGAGACTTGCAGCTAATGTAAAAGGAATCCAAAAGTCTTTGTAGGTATGTAAATAGCAAAAGGGTGCTAAACGGAACAATGGGGCCAATTAGGCACCTAAAAGGGATTGATGTGAAGTCAGGGGGCTTAGCTGAGGGGAAAATGGCAGAGGAGTGCAAGTAGATGAATTGCTCTTGTGGGGAGTTGACATGGACACAACAGTCCAAATGGTGGCCTCCTGTTCTGTAATCATTCTATGATTCTAAATACCTGCCTGGATTAGATGCACTCCCTAACAGTTAGGTGTTGCTAGCAGTATGACAGCCATGTATGAATTTGAAGACTGTGTGCACATATGTTTGGGAGGTCAATATTATAAAGACATATTGCATCAAAAAGCGGAAAGTACATGCTTCAGAATCCTGTGCAAGGACCTCTTTGAGCTCAGGCATCAAGATACCAGAAACAAGACTCAATGGCAAACCGCAGCAGAAGCGCTGGTCAGAATTTGTAGGCCAGCTTCCATGTGGAAAGAGTAAGGCCTTCTTGGAGTTAAACACTTCAACATCTTAGAGTTATTTTTGATTAATTTAGTTACTTTTATAGAGAGAGCCATTTCACAGGTCTGCTGCATGGAGCTTTGAACAGATCCATTCCGTGAGAATAGACACTGTGGAATGATGTAGGACAAGAGGTGTCTCATGCCGCATATTTTTCCTAAATCATGCATTTGTTCATGTGTCTGTAGCAGTAACTTGGTATGTGCCTCATACTGATCATATAATGCTTAAGTATGTACTTCTGCATATGTTTTCTCAGATACATGGTTCTCTCTTGGTCTGTGGCAAAGCATGTCAGTGTGAACACCAGACTGTCCAGCAGAAGAGTTGTATTTTCATCTGTTCATGCCATTTGTCTATGAAGTCTAACATTCCTGTCCTGATGGACTGGATTTCCATGCTGTATTCTGTTTCATTAGCTGCAATTTTCTTACCTGGAGAAGTTTATATACTTCAGGCTTAGAAATATTAGAAGTTTTAATATATTTTGGGCATTTGTATGCCTCTCATCAGCCAAAATTTGTATTGCCCACCCTATTTCCAGGACCAGTTTCCTCTATAATTGTAGGTGCATGGGGTTTGGCATAAGTAGCTGTGAACTGAGGGGAAATGGGTGCAAGAAGTAATCCAGACCTTCTCTGCAAGTTTTTCTTGGTTAATTCTAATTGTTAGCATAAGGACTTACGGTGGATCCCATTGTCCTGCTAAAGTATAAAACTGAGTATAGCAGTTAAATTATTGATTTTTTTGCTCTCTGGTGAGTCACAAACCATGAAAAGCTTTGTCCTTCTTGTATACCAAGCCGCATAATGTGATCACAACTAAAGCCCTGTGACACTTGCATTTGCATTAAATGGACAGTAATGGACAGATGAAATCCGTTGCAGGGCTAAAATCTAATTGAGTTTAGGTACCTGGTATTTGGTGCCTGTGTTGCACAGCATATAATGATTGCACTTGAAAGTTAATAGTTGCGATCCTGTGAATTTATAGTGAAGCATCGCACTGCTGACAATTGAAAACCCTGTGCTCTCTTCAATAAGCAAAATAGATGTATTTCCTGAACAGTTGATGACAGGCTGAAACCTTTTTCCCTCTAGGTGGAGTACTAACCATAGGCAGAACTATTCTTAATAAATTAATAATAAGTGCACCTTGAATTACTGGATTTTGAAAATGAGTTTTTTTTAGCTTCGATTTTTAATAAAAATGAAGCAAATTTCAGTACATAAAAAGTTCCATGTTCAGCATTACACAGAAAATTGTAATGGGATCATTGGATATTTACAATCATGTGGTGTATGTCAGTGTTCACTACAAATCGAAAATTTAAGGCACAGAAGGGGGCCATTCAGTCCAGCGATCTGTGCTGGCTAAAAAAAAGATCCTCTACTCCCTTCTAGTGCTTTTATTTTGCTTACTTTCACTTTAAGTCTAAGCCCCCTGGTTTTTGAGCTTGCTGCTAAGGGAATTAGGTCCTTCCTTTCCAGGCCTCTCATAATTTGTACACTCCGTTAAATCTCCACTCGGCCTCCTCTGTTGAAGAGAAAATAACTCATCTTTCTTCTTAGCTAAAGTTATTCACTCCTGGCAACAGCCTTTTAAACCTTCTCTGTACTCTCTAATGTGATCACATCCCTTCGATAATAGTGACCAGTATTATTTAGAGTAATCTAGCTGTGATCGAACCAGTGTTTTATACATTTCCAGTAGAACCTTCCTGATCCTGCATTCCATGTTCTCGGCTAATAAGGGAAAATATTCCTTATGCCCTCTTAACCACTTTATCTACCTGTTCTGCTACTTCGGGGATCTGTGGACCCTCCAAGGTCCCTCTGCCCCTCTATACTTTTCAGTATTCTACCTTTTATTGCGTATTCTCTTGCCTTGTTTTCCTTCCCCAAACTTCTCTGATTTGCGTTTTATTTGCCATTTTTTCTGCCCTGCAGTCTACAGTTTTCTTCCTCATTAGCAACCACACGGCCAATTTTTGTATCATCTGCAAACTTCTTAATCAGGTCCCCTACTTTTAAGTCTAAACTATTGATATATATACCATGAAAAGCAAGGGATCCACTCCTGAGCCCTGCAGATCCCCACTAGAAGCAACCTTCTAGTCACAAAAACACTAAGACAGTTTTGGATCCAACTTGCCCTCCCCTTTGAATCCCACGAGCTTTTCCTTTTCTGACTATTCTGCCATGTGCCACCTTGTCTAAAATCATGGCTAAACCCATGTAGACTACATCAAACACATTAGCCTCATCAATCTTGTTATCTCTTTGAAAATTTTAATCAAGTTAATCTTCCCTTAACAGATCCGTGCTGACTGTTCTTGACTAATCTGTGCCTTTCTAAATAATACTATTTCTAAGAATTTTTTTCAATAATTTGTCCACTATCAAGGTTAAGCTGACTGGCCTGCAATTAAATGGTCTATCCTTTCCTCCCTTTTTAAACAATGGTGCAACTTTTGTAGTCTTCTAGCACCACACCTGAAGCCAGAGAGAATTGGAAAATGATGGTCAGGGCCTTCACTGTTTCCTCCTTTGCTTTTTTGTATTCTTTCATGGGACTTGGACATCACTGGCAAGGCTAGCATTTGTTGCCCATCACTAATTGCCCTTGAGAAGATATTGGTGAGCTGCCTTCTTGAACTGTTGCCGTCCATGTGGTATACCCAGAGTGCTGATAGGAAGGGATGTTAGCGCTGTTAGCAGCCTGGGGTGCATTTCATCTGGGCTTGGTGATTTATCTACTGTCAAAGATGGCAAACCCCTTTCTAGCTATGTTTATTTCATTTAAAATTTGCCATTTCTCCTTAACTACAATATCTGCACTGACCCCCACTCCTGTGAAGACAGATGCAAAGTATTAATTCAGAAACATGGCCATGCTTCCACCTCTACACATACTATTTTTTTGGTCTGTGGCCCACTCCTTCATTATTTATCCATTTGCCCTTTATGTATTATGAAATATCTTTGGGTTTTCCATGATGTTACTTGCCCGGTATTTTTTTTTTTCATGCTCTCTTTTGCTTTCCTATTTAGTTTCATCCCTCCACTTTATACTGCTGCTGGCTTTCTGCAGCATTGAGCTCTTGATATCCGATATAAGCTTCCCTTTTATTGCCTTATCGAATTCTGCATGTCCCTTTGACATGTGGTGGTAAGGTGGGATGGTGGTTTGGATAGGCAGGGTCTGCGTTTGGATCTCCAACCCTTTTTCTTTGTGGAAACATGTTTATTCTAAATCCTTTCTATCTCCTTGAAGCATCCCATCACTCAGATACTGACTTACCTTCATGTAGCTGTTTCCAGTTTATTTTAGTTAAATCACGTTGCAGCTTAGTGAAATAGACTTCCCAAATTTTACTGAATTATGATCACTACCACTAAACAGTTTTTCCACTGATCCCCTTGCACCTACCCTGGTTCAGTCCCCAAAACTAAATCCAGAACTGCCCTTTATCTTGTTGGGCGTGTGATGTGTTGGCACAAAAAAGTTCTCCTGAATTCATTTTAAAAAACCTGTACCTTCTGTACTTTGTTATACTGATTTTATCCCAGTTTATATTAGGATAGTTGAAATCCCCTGCCATATCCCCCTGCTCTATTGCTTCTGTACTCCCTTTGAGTGTTTGGGGGTCTATAGAGTACTGCCAGCAGTGTGATTGCCCCTTTTTTGTTCCTCAGTTCAGTCCATATGGCCTCATTTGGCCCTTCTAGCAATTCCCTACATTACAACACTGCACTTCAAAAGTACTTTGTTGACTGCAAAGCACTTTGTCTTGTGTCCTCAGAGATGTGATTTTTTTTTCTCTACCAGTATTGCGACCCAGCCCCCTCCTTTTATATTACTCCTCTATCTCATTTGAAAAGCTTGTAACGAGAAATGTTGAGCTGCCATTTCTGCCCTTATTTAAGCCATATTCAGTAACGCTATGATATCATACTTCTATGTGTCTACCTGTGCCCTCAGTTCATCTGATTTATTCACTAAACACCTTGATTGAAGTATATGACAATTACTGAACTACTTATATATTATCTATTTTCTAGCCATTGTTCCCTCTGCCTTTCACACTTATTAATTTCCTGCATTCCATTTCCAGTTTTGCTTCCTTCCCTTCTAAACCCATGTTCAGCTTCCACACCCCTGCCAAACGAGGGTAAACCCTGCCTTACAGCATGAGAAAACCTCCCCTCCACAATGTTGGCCTGTGCCCGATTTACTGACTGCTTGTACAGACCCCATTGCCCCAGAACCAGTCCCAATGTCCCTGGAATCTAAAGCCCTCCCTCCTGCACCCGCTCTCTAGCCACATGTTCATCCATTCTCCTATTTCTATATTCGCCAGCATGGGGAGTAATTGAAGATTACTACCATTAAGGTCCTACTTTTTAATTTCTAGCTCCCTGAACCTGCTTACAGGACGTCATCCCTCTTTGCATCTATATTAGACACCGATATGTGTGGCCACCTCTGGCTGTTCACCCTCCCTTCACAGAATGTTCTGTAACTGCTCAGTGACATTTTGGACACTGCCACTAGGGAAACAACATACCATCCTGGAATCATGCCTGTAGCCACAGAAATGCCTGCCTGACCTCTCCAACTATTGAATAATCACTGTTAATTTCCTGACCTTCATCCTGCCCCCAACTACGCACTGTACAGCTGAACAATCTTTGGTGTCAAGGACTTGGCTTTCGCTGCAATCCCCAGAAGAACCATGGCTCTCACCAATATTCAGACTGAATAGCTATTACAGAGCGAGATGTACTCTGGGAACTCCTGCAATGCCTGCCTTGTCCTCATTGTCAACCTGGCATTCGCCCATTTCCCCCTCTACTTGCAAACTCTTAAGTTGCAGGGTGACCACCTCCAGAAATGTACTTTCCATATAGTTCTCTGCCTCATGGATGTGCCACAGTGATTCCAGTTGCTGCTTGAGCTCCGAAATCCAGAGTGAGAGTAGGAGTAGGAGTGGAGCTAAGGGGAAGCAGGAGCTGCAAATAGAGGATAAATTCGTGCCCAGTCTCGGGGCTAACACTTGCCTAGAGTGAGAATTGGAAGCAGGAACAGACTGGGGCATGCTCAAGTTTGAAAAGTTAGAGAAAAAAAATCAAACTGTGCCATCACAGAAAGCCCATGAGTTGATTGGCTGAAAAAGGAGTGATTCGAAGGAGAATGAGACAAAACAAGACCTGTTCCTGTTTCTTGTGATATTTTGAAATCCGTGGCTCAAACTGCTGCTGCTGCTACTACTGATGACCCTTCCTGCACATGTGGTTGTCCGGGGCAGGAGAAATGTCCTGACATTCCCACATGGAACAGAACGGGCATTGACATGACTAAGTTGTCTTGCCATGCCTCATTTATTAGACTACTAAATTTCTTAGATAACCCACTTTCTTAAATTAAAGAAAGACAATGGTAACACTCATTAACCAATCATCTACCTTCTGTCCTGTGGCATTCATTTTTTTTTGTTACTTTTGTATTCACTGAGTATATTATATCGCCTTTGCTCAGGTCTGCACTCTGTCCTGGGCCTTCACGCCCTCTGTTTATGCTCTTGCACTCTCTGCGTCAAGTAGTTTTTTTCCTCTTCATTAAAAGATGTGCAGGTTAGAGACTGAAGTTGGGTGCATCCAGATGGCTCACACTTTTGCTAATCACTGTCTTGTCTGGAATTGCAGATCTGTTGCAATTTGTTTTTCTCTTTGCCCAGTTTTTCTTGCCATAGCTTCGGGATTAAACATTTGGCCAGAATTTTCCTGTTGATGATTTGGGGGTGGGGCCCGCTCGCTGACGGGAAAATGACGTGGAATGACGTTGGGAGGAACACCAGATGTCATCCCGGTCCCTTTAAATTTTTAGGAAGGCAAGCGGACAGCGAAATCAGCTGTCTGCCTGCCAACCTGTCAATGGCCAATGACAGGCTAATTAAGATCATTATAGACCCGCCCGTCCAACCTTAAGGTTATCAGCGCGCTCCTGATAATGCATGAAACCTCATCCACTAGCGGGATGAGGTTTCATGTCCGTTTTTAAAAAGCGTAATAAAGTTTATGTCATTTTTATTAACATTGTCACATGAGGGGGACATGTTAATAATATTTTTATTTTTCTATTTTTTAACTTTTGTGCACTGTCACTAATCTCCCTAAGACAGCACTTAGTCTCAGGGAGCAGTGCACTCTTTTGTGTGCTTGTGCGAAAGAGCGCACTTTGACAGAAGGCCGCTGGGCGGTCCTTAATTGGCCCACCCACTCAAAATGCCAGCGGGCCCCGTTTCGGTGGCAGGGGTCAGCTGTCCTCCCACCGCCGAGCCAGTGGGGCCCGCACGCCCACCAAGGGCAAAATTCTGCCCATTGAACTGCCAAGTCTTTGGAACTGGATTGTCACAACTGTAATTACAAGGTAGCTTTCATCTTGCTTTGAAAGGAATTGATAGGAGTTTGTTTTGCATGTCCAGTATTTGTGGGAAAATATTTTCTAAGCTTTACTTTTGCCTAAAGTGCAAACCAAATCACTAGACGTAACCCAAGGTTTGAAAGAACAAAATCTGGATTTGTTTTTCATATGAAGCAATAATAAGTGGATTAACAGCCACCTCTTTCAATAAGCACATTCCTCCTAATAACGCTTTTGGCTCAGAATCACTTGTTGTCTTGATGACATTTCTGAGGTGCATTTCTCCTACACTGCATTTGTCCTGTAACAGTAGTCCAAAGCCACGGTCTGGAACCTGATTGTGGAGCAAAGTGGAATAAGACTTTTTGAAGGAGTTTCTGGGGCAACTCGGGGCCTGATTCCAGATTTACACTGCAGGAATTTACAGACACTATGGGCTGAATTTTCACAGTGACAGAAAGTCTCCCACACCTTAGTCAAAATATTGCCAGAGCCCTTAATCTGGAGGTCCCCCCCAACCCCTGTATCAGGCGTCAACATTTTCACCAGGGAGGTAACAGGAGCAGGATGTATTTAACACATCCATGGTCCACGGAGCCTGCAACACATCTGTCTTCAATCAGAAGCAATTTTCACCATCCGGGTTTCTGAAACGCAACTTGTGGACTTTACAATTTGAGGAAAAGGTCTAAACCTACCAGACCCCTTTGGAGAGGTAAGGTACCCCCTTGGAGAGGTCAGGTACCCCTCTAGGATTGTTAAGAGTAGATGTTAGCGTGTGACCATTTGGGGAAGTTTTTCTTGAATCGGGTTTGGGGAGTTGGGAATTTTGCACCCGACTCGGGAGCAGAAATCCAGTCCCACATTTATAATTTAAATGCAACCTAGCTACCCTTTGAGCAGGATCCACTTGTTTTTGCAGCATTATATTAACAAAACTAAATCTAACACTGCAAAATTAGCTTTTAAAGACAACACTGAATCATAAAGAGTTAAATGATTTTCATATATTTTGACGTATACATGTCAAAAGTTTTTTAAAAATTTAGACCTGATTTTAGTAGTTTGAGAGCAGAATTGTAAGTTGATTGTAAGTTCAAAAATAAATTTCAGGAAAGTTCTCTCTTCTCTGAGCAGAGGACTGACTGTTCTTTAACAGTCCCAGAATCCCGAACAGAACAGAACCCCGGCTTCCCCCATCCCCAGAAGTTTCTGCCATTTCACAGAGCATAACTTTGTGTGGAATTTATCACTGAAAATGAAGTTGTCCTTCAATATTCTAAGTGTTAAGCCTGGGTCATTACCAACCTTGCTTGTGTATAGAAGTGTATTTCCAGCTAGCCATGAGCACATTTGGGGAATGTGATATTGTAGAATTGTCGCAATGTTTCATTATTGGAATATTTTTTAGTCTTGACTTGGAAACTACGGTAGGTAAATTATGGAAAAGTAAACCGACTTCCTGTCACTTGATTTAAGTGATGTAAATACATGCAGTGCTTGCCAAGACAATGCATTAAATTAGTTTGTCCTTTTATGTATAATTGAATACATTTTCTGAAGATTTCCTGGTGGCTTGCTCAAGATAGGATCAAAATAACATGCTGGCATTTCTGAAATCAGTGTAGGCTTTAGTTAAAATAAATAACAACTCGCATTTATATATAACACCTTTCATGACCTCTATACATTCCAAAGTGCTTTACGACTATTTTTGAAGTACAGTCACCACATGTAATGTAGGAAACATGACAGACAATTTGTGCACAACGACCATCCAAACATCAAATGAGGTACTGACCAGATCATCTGTTAATGATATTGGTTGAAGGATAAATATTGGCCAGGACACTGGGGAGAGCTCTTCTTTGAATGTTCCTACTTAGAACAGTGATGACACTCCTAAAAGTACTTAATTGGCAGTATTGTGCTTTGCAATGTCCAGTGGTCTGGTCTGCAAAACCTCTTTGAAAAAGATCAGATTGCTGTAGTTACTGCAAGCTCTATGCAATGATTTATTCCTACCGTGCCCTCCACACCAGCTTCTCTGACATCTGGAAGCTGAATAGAGAATCCATCCAACCTCCAGTCCTTCCCAAAGGGGTTATTTTGTAGTATGGGCCTAAAAATTAGAGCATTAGTAAATTATTTGACCATGTACATCACAGCCTAATCTTCTTCTCTTTGACCTCCCCACATGTGCAGGGATCACTGGACCCCTTGATGTTTTACTTTAATTACCCCAGAGAAACTGAAGTACTTTTGTAACTCCCTACTGCACTAACTCTGAGCAGAGCTAACTGCACAAACTTGATCTGTTTGAGTCTGCTTAGAGGTACATTTACCCACTAAGGTTAACAAGCAAACCTAATCTTTCTAAAAAGGTAGCCAGGGGATGCGGAGAAAGATTGAGGATATAAATGAAAAAGGTGGGCTCCTTATTTTTGTGGTTCTGAAAATCACAAGCTACAACAGTCAAAATTAAAATTAATATTTGTGAGCTGAGTAAGTGCAACCTTGTTAAGTTTAATTAGAAAACTGTTAAACGAGCTACCTGTAGCATTGCCACCAGGAACCACAGTTTCATTCTTTCAAGTGAGTATGGAATAGATAAAGAAAAAAATTGGAGTATTCGCCTCGTTTCTCCCTTTGTCACCATCCATCTCCAGCCTTACAACCTGCTGAGATCTCTGCGTTCCTTCCATTCTGGCCTCTTGTGCATTCCCAATTTTTTTAAATTATAAATTGCTCCTCCATTAGTGGTCAGGCCTTCCGATGCCTAGGCCCTGGAATTGTCTCTCTAAACCTCTCGACCTCTCCCCGCTTAAAACACTCCTTTTCACCTACCTTTCGCATATCATAATATTGAAGAGTCATACGGACTCGAAACGAAACGTTAGATGCTGTCAGACCTGCTGAGTTTTTCCAGGTATTTTTATTTTTATTTTTGTTTTTGTTTTGGATTTCCAGCATCCGCAGTTTTTTGCTTTTATCTTAGTAATCCAGAGGCCCAGGCTAATGACCTGGAAACATGGGTTCAAAACCAACCATGACAGCTGGTGGAATTTAAGTTCATTTAACAATAAAAATCTGTAATTAAAAGCTAGCCTCAGTAATGGTGACCAGGAAACTATCATCAATAGTTGTAAAAAAACCTATCTGGTTTGTTAATGTCCTCTCGGGAAGGAAATCTGCGTTCCTTGCCAGGTCTGGCCTCTGTGTGACTCCAGACCCACAGCAATGCGATTGACTTTTAACCACCCTCTGAAATGGTCTAGCAAGCCACTCTGTTCAAGGGCAATTAGGAATGGGCAACAAATGCTGGCCTTGCCAGTGATGCCAACATTCCATGAAAAAATATTTAAAAAATTGCTGTGCTGGGGAAATGCATTAGTAATGGAGCCACAATAAATTTTTGATGTGAGCTCTGTAAAAGATGTTAATTTGATACTGACTTCATCAGACAAAGAAATATTATTGCAAACCCTGCAGGTTCACCTCCTTGTACCAAAGAATGAAATCCTGCATTAAACACCTAAGAAATTCCTAGTCCTGAGGATTGATTAGCATTGTGAGGAAAGTAATACACTGCTTCTTGGCCAGGAGGCTGTGCTTTACGATGATCACCTTCACACCTTTTGAGATGATTCTCATGAAAGAACTCAATTGAGATGACATTGCGCATGTGTAGCATAGGATTCAGAGACAGCGAATTCAGATTCTAGTATTGAACAAAATTCCCAGCTTTCCCAATTAACCATTGGTTTTACTGTTCTATAAAGATTGGATGCCTGTTGTAATTGTATGCAGAAGAATGATTTCTAGGACCACAAAATGTGACCTTTTTTGTATTTGCCATAATGCAGTGTACTGTAGTTTAGATTTCTCTGCAAGAAAATAAAATTATTAAATAAATACATGATGAAATAACTAACCTGTGTTTTTTGTTGCTGCCAACTTGAAGCAGTTTTTTTAGTGTATTGCTTACTTGGAGAACTGAGTGCTGTTTTTCCAACAGCCTTAACTGCAGATGCATTGGAAGAAACTTCATGCACAGAAACCACACTTCATACAATTAATAGTTTTAAGTTTTCAGATGAGCAAATGCAGAGGGTCGGAAATCTTTGGAATTCTCTATCCCAGAATACTGTGGAAGCCAATATGTTGAGTATTTTCATGGCTGAGATCAATAGATTTTTGGACATTGAGAGAATCAAGGGATAGGGGATAGTACAGGAAAGTGGAGATGATGTGGAAGTTCAGCCCTGATCTGATTGAATGGTGGAGCAGGCTCAAAGGGCCTTACAGACTCCTCCTGTTATACATATGGAACCACAAGTTAATCGGCTCAACACTAAATATCTCTGCAAATATGCCAAGTGGGATTTTTGAATACGGAACTTGTGACTTTCATTGATACCCCATTAAATTGGATGTACATTGTATGTTTGGGTTACATGAAACATGCAAATCCCTTGTCAACACTGCACTGCAACATGTTAACATCATTGCTGCAACAGTGTACCATATGTTTACAAAACAAATTGTAACAGCTGTTGCCTCCTTTGGCAATGTAATGCCATTTCAACCTTGAAAATACTTGAGTGTAACAAAGTAAGTTACTTTCAAAGCCACAAAACAGCTATAATAGTTCTGCTCCGACATGAAATTCTTTGGTATGTTAATACAAGAACTAATTGTTTTGTGCCAACATATAACAATATAATTAGCTTTTCAAATATGCCACATGTACACAACATGAATGAAATGGCAAGAGTTTTAGCCTTCTAAATTTTGAACAAAAGTTTAGATGTGAATTTGCAGTATAGGTAAGACAACATCTTATTGTTGCGAAGGGTCAGTTGGATAGAATAGACTAGGGTTTACCTATCTGTACTTAATCACTTGCAATTGTTTTGAAATAGAACAATAAATCACCGAATAAGTTTACTTGGATTCAACATAATTACACTTTGCACTTTGGAAAGAATTGTAGTTCCTGTTTCATAGCAGTCTTTTTTTTTCTATTCTATTATGGGATGTGGGGGCACTGGCTAGACCAACATTTATTGCCCATCCCTAATTACCCTTGAGAAGGTGGTGATGAAACGCCTTCTTGAACTGTTGCAGTCCATTGGTGTAGGTACACCCACAGTGCTGTCAGGGAGGGAGTTCCAGGATTTTGACCTAGTGTCGTTGAAAGAACGGCGATATGTTTCCAAGTCAGGATGGTGTGTGGCTTGGATAGGCACTTGCAGGTGGTGGTGTTCCTATGCATCTGCTGCTCTTTTCCTCCTAGTTGGTAGCGGTCATGAGTTTGGAAGGTGCTGTCCAATGAGCCTTGTGAGTTGCTGCAGTGCATCTTTAGATGGTTCTCACTGCTTCCACTGCGTTGATGGTGCAGGGAGTGGATGTAAAACGTGGTGGATGGGTTGCCAAGCTTCTAGAGTGTTGGAGTTGCACTCAGCTAGGCAAATGGGGAGTATTCCATCATACTCCGGACTTGTGCCTTGTAGACGGTGAGCTGTCTTTGGGAAGGCAGGAGGGGAGTTACTCCCTGCAGAATTCCCAGCCTTTGACCTGCTCTTGTAGCCACAATATTTCTGTGGCTAGTCCAGTTCAGCTTCAGGTCAATGGTAACCCCCAAGATGTTGATAGTTAGGGATTAAGCGATGGTAATACCATTGAATGTCAAGGGGAGATGTTTGGATTCTCTTTTGTTGGAGGTGGTCATTGCCCAGCACTTGTGGCGCAAATGTTGCTTACCACTTATGAGACTAAGCCTGATTGTTGTCCAGGTCTTGCTGCATTTGGACCTGGACTGCTTCAGTATCTGAGGAGTCATGAATGGTGCTAACATTGTGCAATCATCAGCGAGCATCCCCACTTCTGAGCTTATGATGGAGGGAAGGTCATTGATGAAGCAGCAGAAGATGGATGGTTGGGTCTAGGACATTACCCTGAGGAACACCTGCAGTGATGTCTTGGGACTGAGATGATTGACCTCCAACAATCACATCATCTTTCTTTGTGCTAGGTACCACTCCAACCAATGGAGAGTTTTTCCCTGATTCCCATTGACTCAAGTATTGTTAGGGCTCCTTGACACCACACTCAGTCAAATGTTGCCTTGATGTCAAGGACAGTCACTCTCACCGTACTTCTTGGGTTCAACTCTTTTGTCCATGTTTGGACCAAGGCTGTAATGAGGTCAGGAGCTGAGTGGCCCTGGTGGAACCCAAACTGAACATCAGTGAGCAGGTTATGTCTGAGTAAGTGCTGCTTGATAGCATTGTCGATGACCACTTCCATTACTTTGTTGATGATCAAGAGTAGACTGATGGGGTGGTAATTGGTTGGGTTGGATTTGTCCTGCTGTTTGTAGAGAGAACATACCTGGGCAATTTTCCACATTGCCGGATAGACGCCAGTGTTGTCGTTATACTGGAATAATTTTACTAGGGGCATGGCTAGTTCTGGAACACAAGGCTTCAGTACTGTGGCTGTAATGTTGTCAGGGCCCATACCTTTGCAGTATCCAGTGCCTTCAGCAGTTTCTTGATGTTGTGTGGAACAAATCGAATTGGCTGAAGACTGGCATCTGTGAGTCTGAGGGGACCTCAGGAGGAGGCCGAGATGGATCATCCACTTGGCACTTCTGGCTAAAGATTGTTACGAATGCTTCAGCCTTGTCTTTTGCACTGATGTGCCCCACCATTGAGGGTGGGGATATTTGTGGAGCCTCCTCCGGTGAGTTGTTTAATTGTCCACCACCATTCATGACTGGATGTGGCAGACCTGCAGAGCTTGATCATTGGTTGTAAGACCACTTAGCTCTATCACATGGTGTTTCTGCTGTTTGGTGTGCAAGTAGTCCTGTGTTGTAGCTTCACCAAGTTGCCGTCTAATTTTTTTAGGTATGCCTGGTGCTGCTTCAGGCATGCTCTCCTGAAATATTCATTGAACCAGGTATGATCCCCCACTTGATGGTAATGGTAGAGTGGGTAAATGTCAGGCTATGAAGGTACAGATTGTGATTGAATAGAGTTCTGCTGCTGATGATGGCCCACAGCGCCTCATGGATGCCCAGTTTTGAGTTGCTAGATATGTTCATAATCTATCCCATTTAGCATGGTGGTAGTGCTAGTGGGACTTCGTCTCCACAAGAAATGTGCAATGGTCGCTCTTACCAATACTGTCATGAACAGATGCATTGGTGATATGTAGATTGGTGAGGACGAGGTCAAGTAGGTTTCTTCCTCTTGTTGGTTCCCTCACCAACTGTCTAGCAGCTACGTTCTTTAAGATCCAGCCAGTTCAATCAGTAACGATGCTACCAAGCCACTCTTGGTGATAGGCATTGAAGTCCTCCACCCTCGGTACATTCTGTGCCCTTACCACACTCAGTGCTTCCTTCAAGTGGTGTTCAACATGGAGGAGCACTGATTCATCAGATTACGTGGCAGGGAGGAGCAGGAGGTTTCCTTGCCCATGTTTTACCCAATGCCATAAGACTTCATGGGGTCCAGAATTGATGTTGAGAATTCCCAGGGCTGTTCCCTTCTGACTGTACACCACTGTGCTGCCACCTTTGGACAGGACATAGCTAGTGATGGTGGTGTCTGGCACATTCTGTAAGGTATGATTCTGAGTATGACTATGTTGCCTGACTCATTTGTGGACAGCTCTCCCAATTTTGACACAAGCCCCAGATGTCAGTAGACTTTGCAGTGTTGACAGAACTGGGTTTCCAGTGCCTAGGTGATCTGTTCATTTTCATTCCTTTTTGTTGGCTTTGCGGTGGTTTAATAGAACTGAATAGCTTGCTAGGCCATTTCAGAGGGCAGTTATTCTGGAGTCACATGTAGGCAAGGTAAGGACGGCAGATTTTCTTCCTTAAAAATGGGTTTTTACAACAATCGATGATGGTTTCATGGTCACCATTACCAAGATCCAGGACTATTAATTGATTTTAAATTCCACCAGTTGGCTTGGTGAGCATTAGCCTGGGCCTCTGAATTACTAATCCAGTGCTATTACCACTACACCACCACCTCCCATGGTCACTTAATCCTTTAGCATAATCTTCACAAAGTTATTTAACTGAGATGCAGAAAGGAAAAGAGGCATTTTACACTGCTCAAACCAAGCTTATTCTTATAATCAATTGAGGAAAATAACCAGTGCCATGAATTAATGAGGCACTTTCTTCAAGAAAAGATATAGATTGAGTGAGAGAATAAACTGATGTAACCACTTAAGTGGCTAGTATAAGCCCCTAGTCGTAGTTATTGAAAAATGAGTTCATTTAGCAGGAATGCTGTATAATTTAATTTTATTTCTCCCAGGTTGTCAAATTGTCAGCTCTTCCAGCTGGCCTGGGCCTGGTCTCTTTCAAAGTATATGCTTCAAATAAAAGTCACCAGGATAAGGATCTGATCAAGCCTGAACAGGTGAGGTTTTCTACTGCTTTATTAAATTTCCTGCTTAGATTCAATGTTTATAATAATGTGGGAAAATAATTTTTTTTCATTTGAATTTATCAAGTCGCCAGACGTGCCGAACATTTTCTGGTGATGGGTATATGCTGGTACTAAATAACTCCACAATTTTAATCATTTTGTAACCTGCCTGTTTAATTTAAAAAAAAAACCAAGCTACTGATCGTTTAAATTGACACCTTGCAAACTTCGAAAATGTTTCATGTAAATGGAACATTTTTCCATTCCCCAACTTCAGTTACCGTCTGCAACTTGGTGATGCAGTTTCTGTCTGTTCGGTGTCATCAGGATTCAGTTCTAAGAGAATGAGTGAACTTTGCAGTGTTGACAGAACTGGGTTTCCAGTGCCTAGGTGATCTGTCCATTTTCATTCCTTTTTATTGGCTTTGCAGCAGTTTAATAGAACTGAATAGCTTGCTAGACCATTTCAGAGGGCAGTTAAGAGTCAACCACATTGCTGTGGTTCTGGAGTCACATGTAGGCAAGGTAAGGACATACCCACATGCAGGCAGGTCGGTAAAGTTGATAGAGAAGAAGTCCTTTGTGAATGAGTTTGATTTGATACCCAGCTATTGGTAGGGTTGCAAGTCTGAATGGTACACCTACTAAACTTAAAGCAATTTTGAAGACCGAACCTGCATTTATGTAGCAACTTTCGCTTCCTCAGGACATCCCAAAGCAGTTCACAGCTAAAGAGATGCTTTCTGCAATGTAGTATTGTTGTAATGGAGGAAAATATGGCTTCCAATTTGAACACTTCAAATGCATACGCTTTTTAAATTGTATCATGACAGCTTCTGCGTACACCTGAGAGAATTGATTTGAAAGACGGCACTCCCTTATCATCCCTGTGACATAGCACAGAACTCCCTCTACTACACTGAAAGTTCCTTCAGTCATGCTGAAGGCAGATTTTCAACGTGTAGCTGACTCGGAAAGTTGGATTTGAAGAAACGCTTGCTTGAAGATTCAGCTGCAGAGAGACAAGAAGTTCGTACAAAAGTTCTCTTGTTTTTCAATGGGGGCATATTTTGGCAGTTAAGAAATTAGGGTAATGCAGTCATCTATTTTGTGGTGACTTGTGCAACTCTACATGTTACTTCTGAAGAGTTCCTGTTGTATCCGTTGTATATCTAACGAGGGCTTATGTTCACCCTTGCCTATTTAATTTGGGGAAAGGAGAGAGTCTTCCAGGGTCTATTTGGAATCAAGCTGAACAAAAAATTATGTGTTTATCAGTGGAAGGTGGGAACTGATTCAACCCTCTGAAAGGCTCTAATTGCTACCTCAGCTTGGCAAGTCTATTATAGTTGAAGACAATTTTGATGACTAACCAGCCAGCTTTGCCAATCAATGGAACCTGTAAGCGTGGGTTTGTTGGTCGTGCCTGGAATTCTCCTGACTCTGATCCACGTAACTCTGCAAGCTCCTGCCAGAACTGATAGAATGATCCTAGCAGAAGAAGAAAGGTGTTCATCAGTGTTTTGTGCTGGTAGCTGTGGAGCTTTAGCTATTTAAAATCCATCAGTACTCCTACTTGCTGTCCTTAAGCCCTGCTTCTGACTATTTGCGAATAAGCAGTATGCTCTGGTGGCATACGTTCCTGGTTTCCATATTGAGCAAACTGAATCTCTGCCTATGTGGATTCCTCAGTCTTGTGGTTTAGAGACTCTTCAGCATGGTGCTTGGTTTAACTGATGCTGGAATTTTCACATATTGTCAGCTTGGTTCAGCAGGTTCACACCCCAATCCAGTGCAGTACTTAGAGAATGCCACTTTATCAGTAGTATTGTTCTTCGGATGACGCATTGCATTAAAGTAACTTCTACTTGTTCCTGGGGTTCAAGTGAGCATGAAAGACCTGTGACATTCTAAGAAGAGCAGCGATTTCCACCCTCCCCACCAGTGCTCTGACTCACCTTCCTCTCTCAATGAACACACCAAAAACAAAATCATTGCATATTCTCATTCTCGGGATTTTCATATATGTCACAGAACTGCTGAATTTACTTATATAAAAGGGTATGCACCTCAGAGCAGTTCATCCTGCAAGAAACATATTTCAGCCATTTCTGAGGAATGTGGTCAGATGCGATATAAATGCAATAACTTTTTTTCCTTGGTTATTTTCTCCCCTTAACTCAAAATAGAGGGGAGCAGAGATGCATAATATTATATTAAGAGAGCTTAATATAATACGAGAATATTTTGAAGACTGGAGTTTGTCTTGTACACCCACTTTCACCCCTGTATAAGGAAGGAAATGAATGGTCACATAGGCTATTTAATTTGCTTTACCCTGACAAATGGGTGTTCTTCCTTCTGCATGGTGTAACAATAGTGAAAAAAAATCACTTTCTTACCAATTGAAGTCAGTGGCATGAATAGGCAATAGTATACTTTTGCTCTACATCTTTTGCAGCAGCACTGTGTATTAGCTACCATACTGTGCACATGCCTTCACTTTGACTTGTACTATAACCCTCTCTGACGTATTGATTGCGATATTTGGACACTCTCCACTAGGTATAGCTAGAGGATGAAAGCTTAGCATCTGTCTCATAAACCTTTGTTTGCACTAGGACACCAATCATTGATGTCAGTGGGGTGTTGTAGAAAATAATTTTAATTGTATCATTTTTGGTGGTGTTTATTTTTTAAATATGACTGGAGTTCAAAATTTGTTTTCTGAAACTTATCCGAATGATCCACCAGATGTAATAAGAGAAATATCTGCAGGTTTTCTTGATTCAGCATTGCTGAAACTATTGCAGCAGTGGTAGGGGGAATATGATCTATTTATATTTTGAATAATCCCCCAGGCCAAAGCGTATTAAAGAAGGTAACACTGGAGAGCTGAGATGGAGAAAGGACTTCAATACAATATTCTGCGGTTTTCCTTTTCTCACTGCATATTGGCACACACCACAGATCTCAATGAGTGCACTTGTACACAGATATGTTGTAATTCAACACTAATTTTATGGGGAATGTATCACTATGCATAAAGTACCTTTTTATATGAAGAATAATGCCAAGTACTCCACTTGAAGGTGACTAAGCTACCTTTCTGAAATCTGAGATAAAAACAAAAAAACTGCGGATGCTGGAAATCCAAAACAAAAACAAAAACAGAATTACCTGGAAAAACTCAGCAGGTCTGGCAGCATCGGCAGAGAAGAAAAGAGTTGTCGTTTCGAGTCCTCATGACCCTTCGACAGAACTTGAGTTCGAGTCCAAGAAAGAGTTGAAATATAAGCTGGTTTAAGGTGAGTGTGTGGGGGCGGAGAGAGAGAGAGAGGTGGAGGGGGGGGATGCGGTTGTAGGGACAAACAAGCAGTGATAGAAGCAGGTCATCAAAAGATGTCAACAACAATGGTACAGAAGAACAGATAGGTGTTAAAGTTAAAGTTGGTGATATTATCTAAACAAATGTGCTAATTAAGAATGGATGGTAGGGCACTCAAGGTATAGCACTAGTGGGGGTGTTTTTTGTTTTTTTTAAAAAAATAATGGAAATAGGTGGGAAAAGGAAAATCTTTATAATTTATTGGAAAAAAAAAGGAAGGGGGAAACAGAAAGGGGGTGGGGATGGGGGAGGGAGCTCACGACCTAAAGTTGTTGAATTCAATATTCAGTCCGGAAGGCTGTAAAGTGCCTAGTCGGAAGATGAGGTGTTGTTCCTCCAGTTTGCGTTGGGCTTCACTGGAACAATGCAGCAAGCCAAGGACAGACATGTGGGCAAGAGAGCAGGGTGGAGTGTTAAAATGGCAAGCGACAGGGAGGTTTGGGTCATTCTTGCGGACAGACTGCAGGTGTTCTGCAAAGCGGTCGCCCAGTTTACGTTTGGTCTCTCCAATGTAGAGGAGACCACATTGGGAGCAACGAATGCAGTAGACTAAGTTGGGGGAAATGCAAGTGAAATGCTGCTTCACTTGAAAGGAGTGTTTGGGTCCTTGGACGGTGAGGAGAGAGGAAGTGAAGGGGCAGGTGTTGCATCTTTTGCGTGGGCATGGGGTGGTGCCATAGGAGGGGGTTGAGGAGTAGGGGGTGATGGAGGAGTGGACCAGGGTGTCCCGGTCACATCAACAATTTCCAGTTCCCTGGCCCCAACCGCTTCCTCTTCACCATGGACGTCCAATCCCTCTACACCTCCATCCCCCACCAGGATGGTCTGAGGGCCCTTAGCTTCTTCCTCGAACAGAGGCCCGAACAATCCCCATCCGCCACTACTCTCCTCCGTCTGGCTGAACTTGTTCTCACGCTGAACAATTTCTCCTTCAACTCCTCTCACTTCCTCCAAATAAAAGGTGTGGCTATGGGTACCCGCATGGGCCCCAGCTATGCCTGTCTCTTTATGGGGTATGTGGAACATTCCTTGTTGCAGTCCTACTCCGGCCCCCTTCCACAACTCTTTCTCCGGTACATCGATGATTACTTCGGTGCCGCTTCATGCTCTCGTCGGGACTTAGAAAAATTTATTAATTTTGCTTCCAATCTCCACCCCTCCATCATTTTCACGTGGTCCATCTCTGACACTTCCCTTCCCTTCCTTGACCTCTCTGTCTCAATCTCTGGTGATAGACTGTCCACCAATATCCATTACAAACCCACCGACTTCCACAGCTATCTCGACTACAGCTCCTCACACCCCGCTTCCTGTAAGGACTCCATCCCATTCTCTCAGTTCCTTCGCCTCCGCTGCATCTGTTCCGCTGATGCTACCTTCAAAAACAGTTCCTCTGACATGTCCTCCTTCTTCCTTAACTGAGGTTTTCCACCCACGGTCGTTGACAGGGCCCTCAACCATGTCCGGCCCATCTCCCGCGAATCCGCCCTCACGCCTTCTCCTCCCTCCCAGAAACATGATAGGGTCCCCCTTGTCCTCACTTATCACTCTGCATTCAAAGGACCATCCTCCGCCATTTCCGCCAACTCCAGCAAATTGCCACCACCAAACACATCTTCCCTTCACCCCCCCTATCGGCATTCCGTAAGGATCGCTCCCTCCGGGACACCCTGGTCCACTCCTCCATCACCCCCTACTCCTCAACCCCCTCCTATGGCACCACCCCATGCCCACGCAAAAGATGCAACACCTGCCCCTTCACTTCCTCTCTCCTCACCGTCCAAGGGCCCAAACACTCCTTTCAAGTGAAGCAGCATTTCACTTGCATTTCCCCCAACTTAGTCTACTGCATTCGTTGCTCCCAATGTGGTCTCCTCTACATTGGAGAGACCAAACGTAAACTGGGTGACCGCTTTGCAGAACACCTGCGGTCTGTCTGCAAGAATGACCCAAACCTCCCTGTCGCTTGCCATTTTAACACTCCACCGTGCTCTCTTGCCCACATGTCTGTCCTTGGCTTGCTGCATTGTTCCAGTGAAGCCCAACGCAAACTGGAGGAACAACTCATCTTCCGACTAGGGACTTTACAGCCTTCCGGACTGAATATTGAATTCAACAACTTTAGGTCGTGAGCTCCCTCCCCCATCCTCACCCCCTTTCTGTTTCCCCCTTCCTTTTTTTTCCAATAAATTATAAAGATTTTCCTTTTCCCACCTATTTCCATTATTTTTAAAATAAAACAAAAAACACCCCCACTAGAGCTATACCTTGAGTGCCCTACCATCCATTCTTAATTAGCACATTCGTTTAGATAATATCACCAACTTTAACTTTAACACCTATCTGTTCTTCTGTACCATTGTTGTTGACATCTTTTGATGACCTGCTTCTATCACTGCTTGTTTGTTCCTACAACCACAACCCCCCCCTCCACCTCTCTCTCTCTCTCCGCCCCCCACACACTCACCTTAAACCAGCTTATATTTCAACTCTTTCTTGGACTCGAACTCAAGTTCTGTCGAAGGGTCATGAGGACTCGAAACGACAACTCTTTTCTTCTCTGCCGATGCTGCCAGACCTGCTGAGTTTTTCCAGGTAATTCTGTTTTTGTTTTAGTTTCTGAAATCTGAATGTTCTTGGCCAAACTAATTACCATTTTCTGTCAAAAGGGTAGATATGTAGAGGGAGATTAAACAATAGCTATCCTTGTATCTTACTTTGATTCATTTATGGGATGTGGGTGTCACTGGCTAGGCCAGCATTTATTGGCCATGCATAATTGTCCTTGAGAAGGTGGTGGTGAGCTGCCGCCTTGAACCGTGCAGTCCATGTGGTGTAGGTACACCCACAGTGCTGTCAGTGGGGGGGAGTTCCAGTATTTTGACCCAACGACAGTGAAGGAACGGCAATATATTTCCAAGTTGGTTTGGTGAGTGGCTTGGAGGGAACTTGCAGCTGGTGGTGTACTCATGTGTCTGCTGCCCTTGTCCTTCTAGATGGTAGTGGTTGTGGGTTTGGAAGGTGCTGTCTAACGAGGCTTGGTGAATTCCTGCAGTACATCTTGTAGAATGTACACATTGATGCCACTGTGCGTCAGTGGTGGAGGGAGTGAATGTTTGTGGATGGGGTGTCAATGAAGCGGGCTGCTTTGTTCTGGATAGTGTCAAGGCTCTTGAGTATTGTTGGAGCTGGATTCACCCAGGCAGTTGAGAGTATTCCATCACATTCCTGACTTGTGCTTTGTTGATGGTGGACAGGCTTTAGGGAGTCAGAAGCTGAGTTACTCGCCACAGGATTCCTAGCCTATGACTTGTAACCACAGTATTTATATGGCTAGTCCAGTTCTATTTTTAAATAGGATTTTTGATGCAAAATTATCTCTACAAAAGGTGATACTCATTATTAAACATAATGTTTAAGTAAAATGTCACTCTCATATTGAATGTAATTTGTTGTTTTAAGCTTTCAGTTTACAATGAACCTTCTACAAACTCCAAGTACATAACTGAACAGCCTGGTTGGCTCCTTCAACGGATTTCTATTGTGAGACAAAAGGTTCAACCGTTTGCTACTCAATGCAAGGTATTGTATAATCACCCTTTTGTGTTTACTTGCGCTATGTCCTATGGAATTATTTGAGACAAGATATTTTTGTAAGTATTTGTTACAGCAAGATTCAAAATGACGACGCATTTCTTTTGAAATACCAAAAGTCAGGAAAGAGCCTCAAAAGTTGTTCTGTCTTCTGTTTTCTGATTTAATATCAGTGATTATTTTGTTGGAAAAACTGTAGAAATTGTTTCAACAAAATAAATTTTAAAACCTATGGTGCACACAGTTTGTTATTGACAACTTGAAATTTCACAGTTCACAGAATGCTACTACAATAGCACCGGTGCTCTGCTGAGCCAGGAAATGACCTTGGGAATGGGTAGCTGGTAAAAAACACCATTTGTTTGTTTAAGGAATATGCTGCTCCCATGAGAAGGATTAACTTACCATTAAAAAAGAATATTTAACTGTTAGGTCGCTGCAGCAGAAATAAACCTATTTAAATGGGCATATTCTGGCCACAATCTATTTGTGTAGTTACATGGCTTTACAAGGATACAATATGGTTATGAAACATTCTTGTATTTTCTGAAATAGAAGTGTCTAGGCACTGTTATGTTACGAATGAATACGGTTTTAGATTCTTACGAACACTGCATTGGTGGCACTCTATCTATTACTCAGTATCTGATCTTAAAGGGCGGGATGATCTGATAAAAGTGTGTTGCTTTCACCTAATTTTGGCTTGGTGCTTATGCATTTACTTCCAATCACAAACAATCAGATTTTTAAAAAATGACTGGAGTTTGGGCTCCTGCTTTAAGCTTATTTCATACAGTATTATCAATTTTATTGATTAATAGCTGGAGAGAGGAATAATTCGAACATGAACAATCACTGTGTGAATTGATTCAGTTTGTATATGACTTCATAATTGTAAGTGGTTGGAAAATGCAATACTGCAAAGTGTGGTAATTATTTTCTGGGATTATGAACTATAAAAAACTGAAAAGGAACCAATAAGTTGGAAATACATGGAATATAATGCGAATTTTCCAGAAATAATTTACATAAATATGACCTACAATGGCAAGAAATGAAAAAGTCCTATTTAAAGGCTAGCTAGTTGAGTAGGATCTTTTATCTAATCAAGCAATTAGATAATTCACTTTCTAGTCCATATAAACTACTGTTAGATTAATTAAATATTCATTAGCTTCAATATATGAAGCAAATATGAACTTCCTGACTACGACAAGTCCTCGCTTAAAGTTGTGTTTGCATTCCTGAAAATCTCAACTTTAAGTGAAACAACTTTGTGAATCATGGGTTCCCTTAGGAATCGATGCTAAAGCTACAGTTGGGTTCCTTCAGACAATTCTTGCCCGCAAAAACCAATGTACAAATTGAAATACTGCATTCCTTGTTGGAATACATTGCAAAATAAAATAAATCACTGAATATAACAGAAATACTATATACATTGAAATTACATAACAATAAATCACCCAAGCACCCCGGAGTAGCACAGCTTCTATCCCACCAACAGCAGTCCCGAAACTCAGCTCGAATTTTTTCTTGCTTCCCTTTTTGACTCTATCTTTCTCTTTCCACTCTCAAGCTGTCCATGTCTCACTCACCTTTCCCACTCTGTCTGTCTGCCTGTGTCTCTCGCCTTTCCCACTCTCCTCCTTTTCCTACTCTCTCTCTTTCCCATTTTCTCCCTCCTTTCCCACTCTCACTCCATCTCCTTACCCACTCACTCTCCCCCTTCCCATTCTCTCTCTCTCTCCTTTCCCACTCTCTCTCTCTCTCTCCTTTCCCACTCTCACTCGTGCTCTCTCTGTTTCCTTTCGCACTCTCTCCTTTCCCAATCTCTCTCACATGCTCTCTCTTTCTCTCTCCTTTCCCACTCGCTCTCGCACTCTCTCTCTTTCTCCTTTCACACTCTCTCCTTTCCTGCGCGTTTCCTCTCTCCTTTCCCACGCTGTCTCTCTCTCTCTCTTTCCTTTCCCATGCGCGCTCTCTAATTCCTTTCCGGCGCGCGCTCTCTCTTTCCTTTCCCATGCGCGTCCTCTCTTCCCTTGCCTGGTTGCATGCACGCGTTGCCCGCCCGCCCATGCATTGCCCGCCGGCCATCACCACGCCTGCTCGCCCGCCTTCACCACGCTCGCCCACCCTCGATGCGACCGCCCTCGATGCGCCCGCTCACCCGCCCTCGACTCGCCCGCCCTCGACTCGCCCGCCCTCGACGCGCCCGCCCTCGATGCACCCACTTGCCCGCCCTCGACGCGCCCGCTTGCCCGCCCTCGACGCGCCCGCTCGCCCGCCCTTGCCTACTTTGCCCGCTCGCCTCGCCTACTTTGCCCGTTCGCCCGCCCTCGACGCGCCCGCCCTCGACGCGCCCGCCCTCGACGCGCCCGCTCGCCTGCCCTCGACACGCTCGCTCGCCCGCCCTCGACTCGCCCGCCCTCGACTCGCCCGCCCTTGACGCGCCCGCTCGACGCGCCCGCTCGATGCGCCCGCTCGCCCGCCCTCGACGCGCCCGCTCGCCCGCCCTCGACGCGCCCGCTCGCCCGCTCGCCCGCCCTCGACGCGCCCGCTCGCCTCGCCTACTTTGCCCGTTTGCCTCGCCTACTTTGCCCGTTCGCCTCGCCTACTTTGCCCGTTCGCCTCTCCTGCGCGCCCCCTCGCCACACCCGCTTGCCATCTCTATCTCTCTCCTTTCCCATTCGCGCTCTCGCTCTCTCGCTCCTTTCCCACTCGCGCTCTCGCTCTCTCTCTCCCCTTTCCCACTCGCGCTCTCACTCTCTCTCTCCCCTTTCCCACTCGCGCTCTCGCTCTCTCTCTCCTTTCCCACTCGCGCACTCGCTCTCTCTCCCTCTCCCCCATTTCCCGCTCTCTCTCTCTCTCTGCCCCCCCCCTTTTCTGCTCTCGCTCTCTCTCTCCCTCTCCCATTTCCCGCTCACGCTCTCTCACTCTCTCTCTCTCTCCTTTCCCGCTCGCGCCCTCACTCTCCTTTCCAGATCGCACTCTCGCTCTCTCTCTCTCTCTCCTTTCCTGCTCGTGCTCTCGCTCTCTCTCTCCTTTCTCACTCGTGCTCTCGCTCTCTTCTTTCCCACTCGCACTCTCGCTCTCTCTCTCCCCCCCTTTCCCGCTCGTGCTCTCGCTCTCTCTCTCCCCCCTTTCCCGCTCGCGCTCTCGCTCTCTCTCTCTCTCCCCTTTTCCACTCTCGCTGTCTCTCTCTTTCTCCCATTTCCCGCTCACGCTCTCTCTCTCACTCTCTCTCTCCTTTCCCGCTTGCGCTCTCGCTCTCTCTCTCTCTCTCCATTCCCTCTCGCGCTCTCTCTCTCCTTTCCTGCTTGTGCTCTCGCTCTCTCCTTTCCCACTCGCACTCTCACTCTCTCTCTCCCCTTTCCTGCTCTCGCTCTCTCTCACTCTCTCTCCCCTTTCCCACTCATGCTTTCGCTCTCTCTCTCTCCACTTTCCTGCTCGCGCTCTAGCTTTCTCTCTCTCTTCCGCCCTTTCCCGCTCACGCTCTCACTCTCTCTCTCTCACTCTCTCTCTCCTTTCCCGCTTGCGCTCTCGCTCTCTCTCTCTCCATTCCCTCTCAGGCTCTCTCTCTCCTTTCCCGCTCATGCTCTCGCTCTCTCTCCCCTTTCCCGTTCGCGCTCTCGCTCTCCTTTCCCTCTTGCTCTCTCTCTCTCTCTCCTTTCCCGCTCTCTCTCCTTTCCCGCTCTCTCTCCTTTCCCGCTCTCTCTCCTTTCCCGCTCTCTCTCCTTTCCCGCTCTCTCTCCTTTCCCGCTCTCTCTCCTTTCCCGCTCTCTCTCCTTTCCCGCTCTCTCTCTCCTTTCCCGCTCTCTCTCTCTCCTTTCCCGCTCTCTCTCTCTCCTTTCCCGCTCTCTCTCTCCTTTCCCGCTCTCTCTCTCTCCTTTCCCCCACTCTCTCTCTCCTTTCCTGCTCTCTCTCTCTCTCCTTTCCCTCTCCTCTCTCTCTCCTTTCCCTCTCCTCTCTCTCTCCTTTCCCACTCTCTCTCTCTCTCTCTCTCCTTTCCCGCTCTCTCTCTCTCTCCTTTCCCGCTCTCTCTCTCTCTCCTTTCCCGCTCTCTCTCTCCTTTCCTGCTCTCTCTCGCTCTCCTTTCCCGCTCTCTCGCTCTCCTTTCCTGCTCTCTCGCTCTCCTTTCCTGCTCTCTCTCTCTCCTTTCCCCCCTCTCTCTCTCTCCTTTTCCCCTCTCTCTCCTTTCCCTCTCTCTCTCTCCTTTCCCGCTCTCTCTCTCTCCTTTCCCGCTCTCTCTCTCTCCTTTCCCGCTCGCTCTCTCTCTCTCCTTTCCTGCTCTCTCTCTCGCTCTCCTTTCCCGCTCTCTCGCTCTCCTTTCCTGCTCTCTCTCTCTCCTTTCCCCCCCTCTCTCTCTCTCCTTTTCCCCTCTCTCTCCTTTCCCTCTCTCTCTGTCTCTCCTTTCCCTCTCTCTGTCTCTCCTTTCCCTCTCTCTCTCTCTCTCTCCTTTCCCTCTCTCGCTCTCTCTCTCTCCTTTCCCTCTCTCTCTCTCTCCTTTCCCTCTCTCTCTCTCTTTCTCTCCTTTCCCGCTCTCTCTCTCTTTCTCTCCTTTCCCGCTCTCTCTCTCTTTCTCTCCTTTCCCGCTCTCTCTCTCTCCTTTCCCGCTCTCTCTCTCTCCTTTCCCGCTCTCTCTCTCCTTTCCCGCTCTCTCTCTCTCTCTCCTTTCCCTCTCTCTCTCTCTCTCTCCTTTCCCTCTCTCTCTCTCTCTCCTTTCCCTCTCTCTCTCTGTCTCTCCTTTCCCTCTCTCTCTCTCTCTCTCCTTTCCCGCTCTCTCTCTCTCTCCTTTCCCTCTCTCTCTCTCTCTCCTTTCCCGCTCTCTCTCTCTCTCTCCTTTCCTTCTCCTTCTCTCTCTCTCCTTTCCCTCTCCTCTCTCTCTCCTTTCCCTTTCCTCTCTCTCTCCTTTCCCGCTCTCTCTCTCTCTCCTTTCCCGCTCTCTCTCTCTCTCTCCTTTCCCGCTCTCTCTCTCTCTCCTTTCCCGCTCTCTCTCTCTCCTTTCCTGCTCTCTCTCTCACTCTCCTTTCCCGCTCTCTCGCTCTCCTTTTCTGCTCTCTCTCTCTCCTTTCCCCCTCTCTCTCTCTCTCCTTTCCCCCTCTCTCTCTCTCTCCTTTTCCCCTCTCTCTCCTTTCCCTCTCTCTCTCTCTCTCTCTCTCCTTTCCCGCTCTCTCTCTCTCCTTTCCCGCTCTCTCTCTCTCTCTCCTTTCCCGCTCTCTCTCTCTCTCTCTCTCTCCTTTCCCGCTCTCTCTCTCTCTCTCTCTCCTTTCCCGCTCTCTCTCTCCTTTCCCACTCTCTCTCTCTCTCCTTTCCCACTCTCTCTCTCTCTCCTTTCCCGCTCTCTCTCTCTCTCCTTTCCCGCTCTCTCTCTCTCCTTTCCCACTCTCTCTCTCTCTCCTTTCCCGCTCTCTCTCTCTCTCTCTCTCTCCTTTCCCTCTCGCTCTCTCTCTCACTCTACTTTCCCGCTTTCTCTCTCTTGTGGTGTGGGCGGGGAGGGGTGCTCCCTCCCAACCCCAGCCCCAGGGATACTCTCAGTTCATCACCTGATCAGCGGCCAGCAGCTTCTTGTCCCTGCCCTGCGCTCCTGCTCCAGGATCACAGGCCTTGCTGTCTCCCTGCAGACTGGGCTTCTAGTGACAGTGGCTGCAGCATCAGAATATGGCAGTGGATGGCCCAGACTTCAGTGCGGGTGGCAGGGCCAGATTGCAAATAACAAAGTAAATCAAAAAGGTCCTCAAAAGTAAACGACGTTGAAGCAAAATGACTTTAAGCAGGGCAACTTATAATGGGAACTTACTGTACTCTTGAAGACTGGAATGGAACTTATGGAGGCATAAGAGAGTAATATAGACCAGACCAATAGATATACTGTTCCCACTCCTGGCGTGTTATTCAAAGCCACATTTAGCACTCATCCTTGAGAGAAATCTGAAATATGAGATTCAAACTATTTCAGAACAAGAAATGTGTAAAGCCTCATGTGGAACAGTGCTATGCTACAGACAGTATCTGTTGCCAGTACATGCACAAAGATAAACTAAATACTAAAGGGTAACAGATGTGATGGTGATGATTTTGAGCATCAAAGCCTTGAGTTTCCTGGGTGTGTGCATTTTGGAAGTTGGACCCAAAAATATGTCCATTCCTGCACCTATTCTCCCAATCCCAATATGGAGCAATATCCTGCCAATCTAAATATAATTTAAAATTGGGTGTCCATAGAGAATGCTAGAAAAAGTGTCTTATTCACGCCATTTGAACAGTTCGAATGCTATGATACAAATGTTTAAAATCTAAGAACTCAGAAGTAGGTGAGTCAGGTAGAATTTTCCTACCTGAAAAATAAGTTTAGATAAATTGCTAAAGGAGACCATTAAAGTGGACAATATAAATTAATTCATAAGGTAGTTTAGGGACATGATGTGAAGATGAATAGATTGGGTTGGTGTCTGAATAAGGATAACGCACGTTGACCTAATAGTGTTTTCCTGTTCCTAAAACTTATTGAATTCGTTCCTTACTGTAAAAATAGTTTGTATCAGTAAACCATCCTTTCTTATTGTTCCTTGTGTCATGAGATTTTTCAGTATTTAATTCTGGCTTTTTAAAAGATGCATGCCATTTGAGCTGATGATTGGTCCATCTTCAAATACAACCGAATATTAATTCAAAATTGTATAATTAAATTATATTTTTTTTAGCATTAAGCTCTCGCTTCATGTTGCTGGATTTGAATTGCTAGATACTTCAGTTTTCTTGTTTAGCATAACATGAATTTGAATTGGCAACACTCATCTGTACTTATAAATGGTCCAACGTGGCATTCATTTTCTTTTAAGGCAGTGTTGCTACTGAGCATCATTTCTTTGGAAGGGGTCTATTATTCCCATTGTGGAGTATTGGCCACTTATTAAAATTGAAGCTTTTCTTCTCCTTTTACATTGTTTCACTATCTTGCCTGCATGGCCTTTCTTGTTTCTTTGGGTTTAAGCTCCTTGTTTACATGAACTGCTGGAACTGTTGCTGTAGAAAATGGTAGCAATTGTTTAATATTCCTCAGAGGCCTAACTGTTACTGCCACAAGATAAATTAAGCCTCCGTGTCAACCTAAGGTATGTTTCACTATCTCTCCACAAATTGCTTCAACCATGTCCAGCCCCTGCGTCATTGTTGTCATAAAACATTTTATGACTGCCAGCCACCATAAAGTTGGATTCATTTGGAAGCAGTTAACACTCTAATAACTATAGATTAACATCAGTGAATGTTAATTAAGAAACATTCTTCCATTTTAATTTTTCTTCTTTTTATCGCTTTCCCGTGCAGCCATTTTCTTCCTTGATTTATTTTCATACTCTATCTCACTTTTTATATTTAAAATTTCAGGCAGCTCCTATATCTGTCTTTTTTTTACTTCTCCCCGTTTCTATTAAACAGTTAATGGTTTTCTCCCTTTTTATCTATCAAGCAATGCCAGTATCTGCTGACTTGGTATGATTGATGTCTTCCTGGCCACCATGTTCCCAAGAAATGAACAAAAGCTGCACAATTTACATATTGATATGGATAACAATGTCAAATGGGTTAGCAACTTTTGCCTTTTTTTCTTTCATCAATAAAGCCCCAGCAAGCTATTACCGGACTATTTTCTCCCCTTTTCAACTCACCAGCTCATCCAGTAACTGCTAGTATCTATTTTTGATGAATGCAAAACGTAAATTTTGGAGCCACAGAGAAACAGATTATTTAAAATTGGGTGCGGACCACAGATAGACCAGTGAAATATATGAAGAGCAATGTATACTTGCGTATACATGAACAGGAAACAGAATAATTGCATCTGCACTAATGTCTTCACCTCAGAACATTCAAACAGCAGATTATTGAACTTTTTACTACGGAAACACTTTGATGCTGTACATGGTACATGAGCTAGGGGAAAGCTGTATTCTAGTGTGTAGGTAAGCCCGAATAGGAAAATGAAGGAAAGGGCTGGAAGAGGTTGACAGCAGAAGAATGGACCATGGGTCTGTGCAGCATGGTACTATCTGGGGTGCCAATAAACATAGTAAAAGCCTGTCGTTAGTTTTAGGAAACTGTTAAAATAACAAGAACAACTTGCATTTATATAGCTCCTTCACTTAGCAAATTGTCCCAAGATCCTTCGTGGGCAATGTTTATCAACCTTTTCACTCCAATCCACAGAGAGAGAGATATCAGGACAGGTGACCAAAAGCTTGGTCAAAGAAGCCATTTTTTGGGAGCAACTTAAAGGAGGAGTGAAAAGTTGAGAGGTTTAGGAAGGGAAATCCAAAGTTTAGAACCTTGGCAGCTGAAAGTATGGCCATCAATAGTGGAGCATTTAAAATCGGGGAAATGTAAGATGCCACAATAGTCGGAGTGTAGAGATCTGAGGTTGGGCTGGAGGAGGTTATGGGCAGAGGGAGAGCTGAGCCATAGAGGAATTTGATAAAAAAGGATGAAAATTTCAAAATTATACCAGGAGCCAGTGCAGGTTGTGAGTACAGGGGTGATGGGTGAATGAAATTTTGTATGAGTTAGGAGACACGCAGCAAGTGTTTTAGATGAGTACAACTTTTTAGGATTGGGAGGCTACCCAGGAGAGCTTTGCAAATGTCAAGTCTAGAGGTAACAAAGGCGCACAGATGTGGATTTCAGTTGCAGATGAGTTGAGGGCCAGAGTTGTGCAGTGTTATGGTGGTGTAATTATATAGTCTTGGTCTTGGGTAGGTATCAGGCCAGAAGCTGAAATGTAGTGCCAAAGTTACTAGTGGTTTGGTTCAGCTTCACACAGTTGCCAGGAAGATGAATGGAATCAGTAGCTAGGGAGCTGAGTTTGTGGCAAACTGAAATGAATAGCTTTGGTCTTCCCAGTGTTTAGTTGGAGAAAATTTCTGTTCATCCAGCAGTCTGACAACTTGGAGACAGTGAGGGATCAAAGGAAATGATGATGAGGTAAAGCTAAGTGTCCTTAACTTGCATGTGAAACCAGACCACATGTTTTCGGATGATATCTCCAAGGGGTGGTGTGTCAATGAGAAATAGAAGGGGACCAAAGATAGAATCTTGAATGACTCTAGGATAATAACGGAACGGAAAGAGAAGCCATTGCAGGCAATTCTCCGGTTGCAAGTGGATAGATAAGAATGGAACTGGGAGAGGACAGTCATATCCGGCTGGACAATGGAGAAGAGGATGGTGTGGTCAACCATGTTGTAGACTGCAGACAGGTCAAGAAGGTTGAGGAGGGAAAATTTCCCACAGCCACATAGAATGTCATTTGCGACTTTGATCAGGACAATTTCAGCACTATGGCAGGAGTGGATAAAATTGCAGAAAAGATGGGCATGGATTTGGGAGATGACATGCTTGAGGATATTCGAAGAAGCTGGAATAGTAAGTTGCATCCCTGGTATCACAGTGAAGGGAAAATGACACAGGGACATGTTTTTGGAAGTGTTGCCAGTGACCGTGAGAACTAACAATGTTGCTGTAATTGAAAAAGAGGCCTTGTCTCACTTAAGGAATAGTTCCTATCATTCTATAATGGTACAGAATATATTACCCTATATTGGTAACAATTGTTTCTGACAGCTTAGATTTTTATAATCATGTTTCAAACGTCCCCAAAACCTGCGCCAACGTAATAAAGGCAGCAGACGACATTCAGGCTTGGGTGGGGGAGACAGCAGATAGCAAAGATTTTAAAGGCAAAGGCAGAAGATTGGAACAGGTCAAATGCTTGAAGGAAGCCAGAGAGAGAAAGTCGGGGGGAAAGATCAAGGGGTCGATGTAATGAATGCTACAACACTACCATAATTGATTAGGTTGGGTGATGAGAAGTGTAACACAGCACAGGAGTTTTGGGACCCACCTGTGAACTAAGTTTCAAAGTCAAAAATGACTTGTCCTGGGGATGTTGGTTAAGGAAAGAAATCCCTGCTGTATTTTTAAATTGTTTCGTGGATTCCTTGAAGTGCGGGTTGGTGGGTCTTGTTTTTGTGTCTGATCTAAGGTATTCTGGAGTGGAGTTTGAGCCTAGAGCCTTCTGACTCTGAGGTGACATTGATACCAATTGGGCTAACACTTTCTTACTGAGTTTTGGCTCTCAAGTACAGTGATCAAACTTTTCCCGGAATATTGTTTTGCATACAGGTACAGGTATTCCACCAGAAATTTGATAACCAGATCTGATTTTCCAATCTGCTAATGACAGTTTTAATAAATCTATTTCTGTGAAGAATGTAAAAATGTCTGAATCAGCATGGTCTGTTATGAAAATAAAGGGAACCAAATATTTCTCTGCACTGTACTGTTCACTTGTGAGTGGTTGTGTGCAGTCTTTCAATCAAGATGTTGGAACCGTGGTATGTATCTTGAAATGATGCTATTGTTCTGAAAGAATTTAAAATCGAAGGCTTTGTAACTATTTATGACAACTGTAATATGCAATGAATGACTTGCTACAAGATTTGAACCCAGTCTCTAAAAATAACTCAATTTTAATATTTTAACATTTAGACCATAGCTGTAACATTTTGAGGACATAGTAACTTACTGTGTGAGGATCACAATGCAGTGAGTCATGTCGTGTTTCCTTTATTTACATATTTTTAGTCTGTGCTTGCTTTGTATTATTTTTTCATTTTTAAAGATATTGGTTTGCAAAGCATTGTGGTAAATGGATTTGCCTAAGCAGAGACTGATGTGATTATGTTTCTGTGCTAAGAATTCATAAACAAACAAATTATTCCACTTGTGTTTCTATGAGCAGTAAGAGCCTTGTAATGTGAATTAAGAATTGATACTGCTTGTAGAATTTTCAGTCCTCAGAATCTCACAAATGATACGTTTGGGTGTATTACAATGGCAGGTCTCTGAATTTAAAAAATCTATGGTAAAACAAAACCTGAGTTTCCATTTTCAGTGTAGTTTTGATGGGATGGGATTATTAAGCTATCAGGTCAGTAGCATACTGGAGATACAGACTGGGGAGTCGTGCTAAACATGGGCAGAAAAATAGCTGCCTGAAAATTTTGTGTGCTTCTCTAAGCCTGTGCATGGTCACATCTGAGAATGATTGCATAGACCCTATCTCTTTTTAAAAAAAACACTTCAGAGATTCCCTCTGCTGAACTTTGAGGACAGGCTAGGCATCGAGGTCGAACAGTCCTCACATGCAACTTTCAAACCATGCAAATGGTGGGAAATACAACAGAGGGCATGTTTATCTCATTGAAGTATGTTGTGCATGTGAAATGGAGAGAGGCAGAAACACAGTGTAATACGTCTGTACATAATAAATACCCACAAACAGCAAATTAAATTAATGACCAGATTTTTTTATGTGAGGGAGGGAAGAATATTGGCTAAGGTGCCAGGAAAATTCTCTGCTCTTCTAAAGCAGCATTATTTGATCTTGCAATTTGGACCTCCATTTTAATGTCTGCCCTCTGACGATGGAGCACTCTTGTAGTTCTGCACTGAATTGTCAGGCTCAATTCTGTACTAAAGTTATTTATTGACTTCTTTTGATTCTTGTTCGTTTAATACTGAGCAACTTGACTTTATTTGATTTGGGTGACCTGCCTGATTAGGTTAATTATGTTGTCTGAGCAGAGTTCTTAGTTGAATTATGGAATATTTGGAGGGTGAGTCATGCAATGAGAATTCTGGAGCTGGGCCAGCAAGACTTCCCTTGCTAAACAAGAATTAAAATAAATTTTGTGTTTCTGCATACTCTATATCTTGGCGGGGTGGGGAAAGAATAAACTTGCATTTATGTAGCACCTTCCACCATTCTTGGTTGCATTTCACAGCTGATTAAGTTCTTCTGAAGTGTAATCGCTGTAATGTAAGGAAATACAACAGCCAATTGGCATGCATCAAAGTCCCTCAAATAGCCATGTTAAATTATCAGATAATCTCTCCTTTTTAATGATGTTGGTTCAAGGTTAAATGTTAGTTAGTGTATCAAGAGAATGCCCTGCTTTTTTTTTAACCAAATGGTGACATGGGATCTTTTACATCCACCTGAGATGGCAGATGGGGCCTTAGTTTAATGTGTCATCTGAAAGAGGGCAACTCTGAAAGTGCAGCAATCCCTCAGCACTACACTGAAGTGCCACCCAGATTGTGATATGAGTCCATTTGCTGTTTTGCATTGGCTTCATTTTAAAGATTTAAGTGTTATAGCCTATTAAGTCTCTCTGCTCTCAACTTCTTTTAAAGAGTTTTATTATTATTTATAATTCTTCTCTTTATTCTTCCTTGCACAATGCGTCAACTCGCTTAAATTTCATCTGGCATCAATCTACCCAATATACTAACCTGTCTATGGCCTCTGGATGTCACTTTTAGTCCTCCTCCTAATTAGAATCTTCCCTCTTTTTGTTTCATTCTGTTTAATTTTGGCCCACTAAGCCTAAATTGAGATTATTTTGTTTCTTTATTGTTTGGCGAAGAGCTGGTCCCAAAGCTGACATTCCAGTCAAAAGAAATCTCTTGAACACAACTTTTTCTTGTGTTTTTTACCTAACTTCCTGTACTGCCACATTCTCTTTAATATTGTGTACCTATATTTTATCAACAAGCCTCCTATATGGCACCCAATCTAATGCCTTTTGAAAAGGCACATGCACAAAATTCACTGCATTTCCTTTATCAGTTCATCTGTTACTTCCTCAATTTGTCAGGGGAACGTGCTGGCATAGTGATCTTGTCACTAGACTAGTAATCCAGAGACCCAGGGTAATGCTCTGGTGACCTGGGTTCATATCCCAGATGGTGGAATTTGAATTCAATAGGGAAGGAAATCTGACATCCTTACCTGGTCTGGCCTATATGTGACTCCAGACCCATACCAATGTGGTTGATTCTTAAATGCCCCCTGAAATGGCCTGAAATCCCCAGGGAGTCCTCAACATCGACTCCGGACCCCATGAAGTCTCATGGCATCAGGTCAAACATCGGCAAGGAAACCTCCTGCTGATCACCACATAACACCCTCCCTCAGCTGATGAATCAGTGCTGCTCCATGTTGAACACCACTTGGAAGAAGCACTGATGGTGGCAAGGGCACAGAACGTACTCTGGGTGGGGGACTTCAATGTCCATCAACCAAGAATGACTCAGTAGCACCACTACTGACCAAGCTGGCTAAATTACATAGCTTCTAGACTGGGTCTGCAGGTGGTGAGGGAACCAACAAAAGAGAAAAACATACTTGACCTCATCCTCAATCTGCCTGCCGCAGATGCGTCTATCCATAACAGTATAGGTAGGAGTGACCACCACACAATCGTTGTGGAGACAAAGTCCTGCCTTCACATTGAGGATACCCTCCATTGTGTTGTGTGGCACTACCACCGTGTTAAATGGATTTTGAACAGATGTAGCAACTCAATACTGGGCATCCGTGTGGCACTGTGGGCCATCAGCAGAAGCAGAATTGTACTCGAACACAATCTGTAACCTCATGGCCCAGCATTTTCCCCACTCTACCATTACCCTCAAGCCATTGGATGAACCCTGGTTCAGTGCAGGAAGGCATTCCAGGAACAGCACCAGGCATACCTAAAAATGAGGTGTCAACTTGGTGAAACTATAACACAGGACTATTTGCCTGCTAAAGAGCATAAACAGCAAATGATAGACAGAGCTAAGCGATCCCACAACCTACGGATCAGAACTAAGCTCTACATTCCTGCCACATCCAGTAGTGAATGGTGGTGGACAATTAAACAACTCAATGGAGGGGAAGGCTCCACAAATATCCCCATCCTCAATGATGGAGAAGCCCAGCACATCAGTGCAGAAGGTAAGGCTGAAGCATTTGCTACAATCTTCAGCCAGAAGTGCCGAGTGGATGATCCATCTCTACCTCCTCTGCAGGTCCCCAGCATCATAGATGCCAGTCTTCAGTCAATTCGATTCACTAGACGTGATATCAAGAAATGGCTGAAGGTGCTGGATAGTGCAAAGGCTGTGGGTCCTGACAATATTCTGGCAATAGCACTGAAGACTTGTGCTCCAGAACTAGCCATGCCCCTAGCCAAGCTATTCCAGTACAGCTACAATACTGGCATCTACCCTGCTATGTGGAAAGAGCCCAGGTGTGTCCTGTACACAAAAAGCAGGACAAATCCAACCTGGCCAATTACCACCCCATCAGTCTACTCTCTATCATCAGTAAAGTAATGGAAGGGGTCAACAGTGCCATCAAGCAGCACTTGCTTAACTGCTCACTGATGCCCAGTTTGGATTTCGCCAGGGCCACTCAGCTCCTGACCTCATTACAGCCTTGGTTCAAACATGGATAAAAGAGCTGAACTCCCGAGGTGAGAGTGACTGCCCTTGACATCAAGACTGCTTTTGACTGAGTGTGGCATCAAGGAGCCCTAGCAAAACTGGACTCAATGGGAATCAGGGGGAAAGCTCTCTGCTGGTTGGAGTCATACTGAGCACTGAGGAAGATGGTTGTGGTTGTTTTGTGGTTGTTGGAGGCCAGTCATCTCAGCTTCAGGACATCACTGCAGGAGTTCCTCTGGATAGTTTCTTCATCTTCAGCTGCTTCATCAATGATCTTCCTTTCATCATAAGGTCGGAAGTGGGGATGTTCGCTGATGATTGCACAATGTTCAGCATCATTTGTGACAACTCAGATACTGAAGCAGTCCAAGTCCAAATGCAGCAAAACCTGGACAATATCCAGACTTGGGCTGATAAGTGGCAAGTTGCATTTGTGCCACACAAGTAACAGGCAATGACTATTCCAACAAGAGAGAATCCAGCCATTGTTCCTTAAGTTCAATGGCATTGCCATCACTGAATCCCCCACCATCAACATCCTGGGGGTTACCATTGACCAGAAACTGAACTGGACAAGCTATAGAAATACTGTGGCCGCAAGAGCAGGTCAGAGGCTAGGAATCGTGCAACGAGTAACTCCCCTCCTGACTCCACAAAGCCTGTTCACCATCTGCAAGGCACAAGTCAGGAGTGTGATGGAATACTCCACATTTGCCTGGATGAGTGCAGCTCCCACAACACTCAAGAAGCTTGACACAGTCCAGGACAAAGCAGCCCGCTTGAATGGCACCACATCCACAAACATTCATTCCCTCCACCACTGACACACAGTAGCAGCAGTGTGTACCATCTACAAGATGCACTGCAGGAATTCACCAAGGCTCCTTCAACAGCACCTTCCAAAGACACAACCACTACCATCTAGAAGGACAAGGGCAGCAGACACATGGGAACACCACCACCTGCAAGTTCCGCTCCAAGTCACTCACCATCCTGACTTGGAAATATATCACCATTCGTTCAATGTCGTTGGATCAAAATCCTGGAATTCCCTCCCTAACAGCACTGTGGGTGTACCTACACCACATTGACTGCAGCGGTTCAAGAAGGCAGCTCACCACCACCTTCTCCAGGGCAACTAGGGATGGGCAATAAATGCTGGCCCACCAATCGAAGTCTACATCCTGTGAATGAATTAAAAAAAAAACACAACTTGTCTTTTACAAATCCATTATGGCTGTCCTTTATTATCCCATACCTTTCTAAGTGAATATTCATTTCATTCAGTTTTTTGACCTCCTAGAAACTTAACGGGTAGCCACTGCCAGTCTTAGATCTGTGGCCACCTGCTTTATCTGTTTTTCCCCTTTCGAGTGTGTTTTTAACAACTCTTCAATCCTCTGTCCAATTTCCATAACCCAAGATATTTGATACATTATGGTCAAAGCCTCAGCTGTTTCATCTTCCAGCTTCTTCTGAATTCTGAGATACAGATCATCAAGGCCCAGTACCTATCCCGTTTGAGTTTCACCAGTTGTTTTAAGCACTACTTCCTACTCAATAATTACCCTATTTAACTGCTCCAACTCTTTCTCATCTCCCTAACCATATTCCCACTACCACACTTCTCTGAAAAACAGAAAAAGGCAGAAGCTCTCATTGGTACCTCTGCCTTTCCTTCATCCTGAAAATTGATTTTCTTTTTCATCTCTAGCTCTACTCATTAGCTTTAATCTTTAATGATTTTATTCCTTGTGCATTTATAACATCTCTATGCTTCCTGGTCTATCATCCTCCTCTTAACATTTCTATTGTTTTTGCTTTCCTTCTATGGTTTATATACTTGGTGTTGGCCCTAAATCTTTTTGTAAATCGCATTTTATTTTCTCTGTTCATCCAAGGAACTCCAACTTCCATCACATCTCCTTTCACTCTCCAAGCATATTTCATTTTTATTTCACTTCCAGTATGTTCGATTTTATTTCTGTCTCTATAATTGTTTTTCCATTGCAGTTAATGTTAGCTTTAACAGAATTTCATCTGTTTTTTTTCTAGGGTGCATATAATGCTATTAAAAGTGGTGCAGAAAATACAATTACATTTGGGCAAGGTAAGTGTGTTTATGTTTATTTTAGTTTTTCTTCTTCTGGATCTTGGGACACTGAAGCCATTTGGAGCAGGCCCACTGTTGTCCTGATTGAGGCAGGTGGATTCAGCAGTGGTCATCCTTGGGACTTTCTGGTTCACCTGTCTCAGCTCCAACTTATACAGTACTTGCTAATCTATCTACAGTAGAAGGGAAATACGTGCCTTTGATAAATGATCATCAGTGGATTTTATTTGTTAATGGAATCCAAGTTGGTTGTTGAAGCTGAAACCAAGACACAGAGCTTTTCTATATTGAGGGAGTTTATTGACTTGTTCAGTCTCTCAGCTCTCCTCCCACACAACAGTGTCCCTATCCCTCATTTATATGCTCTTTTTTAACCAAATGAACAAGTATAAACAAATTAACTAATTGAAAGCTCCTTAAAGGGACACTGTAACAAAAAATTAAACTTTCAAAGGATATCCCTCATTTATATGTGCTCAAAGACAATTCCCATCAACTGTTTATTAACCTTAACCTTATAACCTCAACAATATAATTGACTTACTCGTATTTGCATGTCGTATGAACATTAGACCTTTTGATTAATGAGTTTACATCATGCCATTAGCTATTACATACTACAGTTAAATATAGGAAAGGAAAATTTCTAAAACAACTTAATTTCTAAAAATGGCATTGCTTTGGAGCTAAAACTTTGACCACATAATTAACAGACTGACCCAGAACTCTGTTGGGAAATGTATTAGCTACAATACTTTCTAAACTCCTGAAAGCCAAAAAAAAATGTTTTGTATCAAGTAAAAATAAACTTGTGTGAAGAGCCAGGGTCCATAGTGTAAGACACTTATGGTTGAAAAGAAGGCGTGTGAGTAAACCAAGGTGCAGTGGCCATGTGACATCAGGCTAGGGCTTCAAGTCTGAAGGTTGTAGGGTGATGGAGAGGTAAAGAATACCACAGCTTTTCTTTTAAGGAAGGAATGAACTGAGTGGAAGACAGTTCAATAAGTCTATCAACAAAATGAGGATGAAAAGAGGACAAAGAATGTGTAGAATTGCACATTTTGTGTTCGCCAAGTACAAGGATAGAAAGTATAGAGGAATAATGTCCGTAGTAACAATATCCTGAAAGACAAAAGCCAGCATGGATTTATTAAAGGCAAATCATGCTTAACTAACTTGAGTTTTTTTGATGAGGTAACAGAGAGTGTTGATGAGGATAGTGCTGCTGATATGGTGTATATGGACTTCCAGAAGACATGTGATATAGTGCTGCACAACAGACTTGTGAGCAAAGTTAGACTCATGGATTAAAAGAGACAGTAGCAACATGGATATGAAATGGGCTGGGTGATAGGGAACGGTTGTTTTTTGGACTGGTGGAAGGTTTATAGGGAGTTTCCAGGGGTTGGTGTTAGGACCCCTGAAGCTTCCTGATGTATATTAATGTTCTAGACTTTGATCACAATTAGTACGGGGCACAATTTCAAAATTTGTGGATGATAGGTAGCTTGGAACCATTGTGAACCATGAGGAGGATAGTGTAGAACTTTAGCAGGACATAAACAGGTTAGCGGAGTGGACAGATAAGTGGCAGGTGAAATTTAATGCAGAGAAGTGATAAGTGATTCATTTTGGCAGGAAGAATGAGGAGAGACAGCATAAAGGGTACAATTCTAAAGGGGGCATAGGAGCAGAGGGACCTGGGTGTATATATATGCATAAATCATTGAAGTTGGCAAGACAGGTTGAGAGACCAGGTAATAAAGCATACAGCATCCTGGGATTTATCAATAGGAACATAGAAAACAATAGCAAGGAATTTATGTTAAACCTGTATAAAACACTGGAATCTTGCATCCAGTTCTAGGCACCACACTTTAGGATGGATGTGAAGGCATTAGTGTGTTTACTGATGCCTGGATGAGTTGCTGAGAAATCCGTGGGATCTGTCTTGGTCACATTTGCTATTCATTCTACAGTGTGGGGTATTCGACCACAGTTTGCCTGTTAATTCATATGTACCTCATATTAATCCTGAATGTTAGAGAATAAGATAAATATTGTAAATTATTTTACCTTTTTGACCTTGTAGAGTAATTTTTTTCCAAAACCCATGGAATCTTGTGGCTTTATTCTTTTGGGAGCATCTTGAATCTCAAACTTTGTCTACTTCAAATAAAATGTCATTGGTCGCTAACTGGATCTTAACGAAAACTTGAGAGTCTGGTCTAGGATCTTAACAGTACTCAAAATCATGACGCGTTTGGACAGAGTAGATAGAGAGAAATTATTGCCATTGGTGGAAGGATCGAGAACCAGAGCACACAGATTTAAGGTAATTGGCAAAAGAAGCAATGCCAACACGAGGAAAAACATTTTCACACAGCATGTGGAAAAACGTTTTCACACAGTGAGTGGTTAAGATCTGGAATGCGCCTCCTGAGAGTGTGATGGAGGCAGGTTCAATTGAGGCTTTCAAAAGGGAGTTGGATCATTATCTGAAAAGAGAAAATTTGCAGGGCTATGGGGAAAAGGCAAGGGAGTGGGACTTGGTGGTTAGAGGGCCAGCACAGACACAGTGCACTGAATGGCCTCCTTTGTGCTGAAACCATTGTATGACTCTATAAAAAGGCCGCAGTAGAAGGTGAAAGACTATTGGCTACTGGATAACTAGTTTTTTGTTGCATTCAGTTAAGATTGATGCTGAAAGATCCTGCTGAGATATTGGAGGAATAGTTCATTTCGCTGAGTTGAGAACTGGATAATAAAGGAGAATTCTGCACAAAAAAAATCAAGTTTCTATAGGGTAGCTCAAGCACCGGAGGGGATTTGTCATCTCCATTTTGAGATCAGAGGGGATAATGAGGTTAATATATGAAGATGGAGTTAAGTGCAGCTATCAAAGGTAAGAAGTGTTAACTGTTGAGATATTTGAAGAAACTGTTTTGAAAAATTAAAAGAGCATGATTTTCATGTCTCTCAGAAGATTTAAGGCAAAGATTTCTTCTACGTTTATGATGGATGGATTTACATATTTACTATACCTAGTGATTTATTGTGAGCAGAATGATAGTTGTGTGTATTGAATTTGTGCAGTCTGAAAGAAAGATGTGAATGTAAAGTGGAATTGGTCAGCCAAACTCTGAATTGAGTGGAAGAGATTGTTCTGCTCCCTCATCAATAATGTGGGTGAGAGAGAGAGCGAAGTTAAGGCATGGGATGAAACATTGCAGGTAAAAGGAGGATACTTGATAGCCATGAGCATAGCTTTCTTGGAAAACCAGATATTGGTATTTTATTTAGAGGTACATGGGCAAGACCTTGTCAGACTTCAGAGATGTCCAGTCAATGGCAGACAAATCACAGGAAGGCTCCAGAGGTGTATAAGATGGGCAAGAACCTCATCAGTCATGTTCATGTCCAAAGTGTACAGGCTATCATGGAATTTAAGGTGATGTATAATTTGAGAGTTAACACTTTCTAAGGTCACAGAATTTAATAGATTTAAATAACATAATGATTGAAAGGTTAAGAAGGATTGTGTTTCTTAGGGGATTGAAAATGTCTAAGAAGAATCCAAATGACCTGCGCAATCAAAAATGGAGTAGTTCTTCCAGCTCTGTGCACTTAGTGTGTACTTGATCAGGGCAGCATTTGAGGAACCTTGCAAACAGATTTTCTGCAGCTAATGTGTTCCACAGACAAAAAAAAAAGTTTGTTTTTAAAAATACAATGATCTTTAATACCAGAACACAGTGAGCATCAGTAATGGTCATTCACCCCATCACCCTTGCTTAGGTATCTGTGAACTGAAATTTGGGAAACTAGAAAATTAAGTTTATGAAGAGTATTAGGAAGGAATTTATGAAGATAAATAAAAGAGGATATCATTGTGAAAGTGAAACCGATTCATGTAACGCAAGAGCAAATTGGAAATATACTAAAGTCATTGGGGGGTGGGAGGGGGGTGGCGCACTAATCTCCATGATTGAGAAGGATATGATGAGGAAAATGTTCATCTTTTTCTTTTTCTAAGGTGCCTACGTTTTTCTCAAGGATCCACCTGAAGGATTCTTCCCAAGAATGGGTGTGATAACTGTGTCTGGATTGGCTGGATTAATTCTGGCATCAAGAGGTAGGCAGTTTTCATGAAACAGTTGTTGCTTTGGAAGGCAGGATGAACTCCTTGGATACTTGTATATGTTGATCCACATTTCTTCAGATTTGTTACCTGCATTTGTGGCTGTAGATCTATTTCCATAGAATCGTTACACCACTGAAGGAGGCCATTTGACCCATCGATTCAGTGCTGGGACACTGCAAGATCAGTATAGCTAGTCCTACTCCCCTGTCCTTTCCCCATAGCTCTGCAAGTTCTTTCTCTTCAAGTGCTTATCCAATTCCTTTTTGAAAGCCAAAATTTTTAATCTACCTCGACCAGCATGTCAGATGGTGCAGCATTCTAGATCCTAACTACTCAAGGAGTTTTTCCCCATGTTGCCTTTGGTTTTTTTGCCAGTCATCTTAAATCTGTGTCCTCAGGCTCTCGACCCTTCCACCAATGGAAACAAATTCTCCCTACCTACTCTGTTTAGACCCTCATGATTTTGAACACCTCTCTCAAATCTCCTCTCAACCTTTTCTGAGGAGAAGAGCCCCAGCTTCTCTAATCTATCTACATAACTGAAGTCCCACATCCCTGAAACCATTCTTGTCAATCATTTCTGCACCCTCTGTAAAGCCTTCATATCCTTCCTAAAGTGCCAAGCCCTGAATTGTACTCAACTTGAGGTCGAACTAGAGTTTAATAAAGGTTCATCATAATGTAGGAACATAATAGCACAGAAGCAGCCCATTCAGCCCATCGATTCTATGCTGGATATCTGTAGGGCAATCCAGTCAATTCCATTCCCCTGCTCAGCCCTTGTAGCCCTGAAAATTTATTTCCCTCACATGTCCACCCAATTTTCTTTCAAAATCATCGATCAACACCGTTTCCACCATCCTCATAGGCAGCAAGTTCTAACTCATTACCACTTTCTACAGAAGTAAGTTTATATCAGCACTTAAAGCTTCATTGATTATTCCACATGAATAATTAAGATGCAATGGCTTAGAAATTTCTACTAATAACCATGTGAAATAGTGTTTGGATAGTGATTGATAATTGTGGTTATCAGCCATTTTCTCCAGATGGCTGCCTCACCTAGAAACAAAGAAATTGATAGAGCCGCTTTCACAACCTCAGCTTCCTGAAGTGCCATACAGCCAACAACTTTGGAAGCATAGTCACAGTTGTAATGTAGGAGCTACAACAGTTTATTGGTCTGAAGCAATATTCCCTCCAACAGCATTGAAATAAATGACCAGGCCATCTGCTTTAGTGATATTGGATGAAGGATGAATATTGGCCAGGACACTGGGGAAACTCTGTTGCTCTTCTATTAGTGCCGTGGATCATTTTGCATTCATCTAAGGGCAGTTGGGGCTAGGTTAAATGTTATATCTGAAAGTCAACAGGCAGAATCCTACCCTTGTCGGGCGGGGGCGGTCGGGAAGCTGACTGCTGCCCACGATTGAGGCCGGAAGGTGACTTCACACTGGCGGATCAATTAAGGCCCATTCAGTGTGAAACGTGAGCGACAGCGCTCAGCGCTGCCTGGGCAGATGGTGGGGGGGAGGGCTAGTGGGGCGACTGCAAACTTCGAGCATGAGTGCAAGTGCACACTTCATAATCTCCCTGAGGCACAGAGCTGCCTCAGGGATTTGAAGAGTTTTTTTTAAAAGTAATAAAGAAATTAAAAATGTTATAAAACATGTCCCTTCAATTAAATTAAAACATTTTTATTTTATTTTTATTTGCTTTAGGAAACCTCATCCAGTCCATGAATGAGGTTTCCTATAAAGCGCAAAGGCCACTTGGACTTTTTGCCTGCCCATCAACCGTAAGGTTGGATGGGCAGTGAAAAATTTATTTTAAATACACTGTTAATGGCCTTAATAGGCCTTTTAATTGTTGGTGGGTGCGCTGCTGACTCTGGCACGCGCCCCCCAACCAAAATATTGCACGACTGCTCATTGACGTCGGGACAGTCGCCTGATGTCAGCAGGCGTCATTTTATGCTCGAGTGGTTGGGCATGTGCCCGCCCAGATTATATGCTGAATTTTCTGAAGTGGGGCTTGAATCCACAGCCCTGTTATTACATAAGTGTTTACTGTTTAAACCCAGTTCTTTCTGACTCTGGCAAGAATCACAAATTGAACCTATGTCAACTGATCAATGGTACAGGCTGTATTAAATCCATTGAAATATGATGCCCAGTCAAATTTTACCATCAGTTTGCTCCTCTTCTTTGACCACAAGAATTGGATGGATCAGAGGCAGCATCAGGAAAGAATCTGGCTACTTCATAGCTGGACTTACTGCAAGGTTAGGATACCAGTTAGTAAGGAATAGATTAACTAATCAGTGCTGTTCACACACTGAAAATCATTTTATTTAAGTGTCCTGATTTCAACAATGGCTTCAAAGGAAGGAATTATTAAAAGATCAACCCAACGCCACTCAGGTGCTCCAATTAACATAAAGGGCTGGTTAGCAGCAACATTGTTAAAAGTCTGAGAGCAGGTAGCCTACCTGTTGTAATGTTGTACAGCTCAAAAAGACCTCTAGAATTTTGTACTAAGAAAAAGAAACCACAGTATTAATTAAGGAGGAGGAAGATGCCAGAATCAATGTGAAAATACTGGAGAAGAGAAAAACAAAAGAAAACAGGAAGTGTTTTTAACTGAGAAAAATGGCTTGGAATGATGAGACGTTGGGAATGATTTGATGAAACTGGGGAAATGGGGGGAACAGAATGAGGATCTTTATGAGAAACTCAGAAGGCTTACATCGTAAGAGAGGAACCTAGCTTCCATCATACAGGTGGGGAAAGGTTAGACCTAGATAAGAGAAACAAAGTTAGTTTTTGAAGTTGACATATCCCTGTCACCCCACCATCACCCCAACTACTAAATAAATGCTATTCTTCTGTGTTTGAATTATTAATGTCTATAGTATGGTTGTTATTTTAAGTTCATTCAGTTACAGTATGGCTTAGCTGAAACTTGGCTTCAAAAATCTTGTAGTCACCTTCCTGTGATGTGTTATTTGCACTAACTGATTTGAATTTACGTAGGTCCACAGTTTAAGAAGATGGTATATCCTGTGGGACTTGCAACTGTAGGAATGGCCATTTGTTACCCTCAAGAAGCTATTTCAGTAGCAAAGGTAATATTTCCCTCCATTTTAATTAGTGTTATATTTTTCTTCTGATACGTGAATGACTAAAGGGTTATGCAGTGTTTAAACTGTGATGAGGTTTGGAAAAAGGAGCTTTACAAAGTAGTTGCGCATACTGGACAATCCGAATGAATCCTGAGTTTTGGTGTAGTAATGCTTATGAAAAATATTATTGCGTGGACTCTAGATGTTTTCTTTTAGAAAAGGAAAAATTTGCATTATACCATGTTAAGAGCAATGAATTAATCTGCTGCTGAGGTGGAGCTTTGGGGGTCCATTTAGAGCACACATTCCAATTGCTTGTAAGTGATGTTGGAAGAATTAGGAGTGAAATCAATAGGATGAATTGAAACCATTTTTCCATTTAGGGCTTACAAATGAAAGTGGTTACATTTTTTGAATAAAAAACTTTTGATCTGTTGATATTAGAAACATTTCTTGGTAGTTAAACGACAACAATTTACATGGATATAGCGTGTTTAAGGTAGTAAAATGTCCCAAGGTGCTTAACGAGTGATATTAATAAAAAGCATCTTTTGACACAGAACCGCAGCAGGAGAAATCAGAAATCAGAAAGATGCCCAACAGCTTGAACAAGAGACAGCTTTATAGGAGCATCTTAAAAGAGAACAGAGAGTTGGAGAGGTTTACCGGGGGGAATTCCAAAGCTTTGGGGAAAGGCAGCTGAAAACATGGCCACTAATGGTGGAACAATTAAAATTAGGGATGCAAAAGAGGCCAGAGTTTGAGGAGCACAGTGATCTGGGTGAGCAGAGGGGTTGGGGTGGGGGTGTTAAGGTTGGTTGTAGCAATTTAAGAGATGGGTAGCTGAGTTTTGGATAAGCACAAGCTTATATAGGCCTAGAATGACAGCTATGTAAGCATCTATTTAGCGTAATGTTCTGCAGTTGCTCTTGGAACTGGGAATGTTTTATTTGTTGTTTCCTGGACAAGTGGGAGTTTCATTTTATTTCATCTGCATTTTTATTTTGCATGTAACTGGTAATTTTAAAATTCCAAATGATCATTTTTTTTTGTGTTTTGGTGTTAATTCTTGGCAGAGGTTGCATCAATTTACCAAACATATATGAGAGCAGAATAATGTATTTGCTAGGATACAACTTTGAACAGTGATATTGTTAGTGTTATGTTTTTTGTTTAGTTTTCTGGCCAGAAGATGTATGCTGTCAGCCAGGGCAGTTATGAGGCTGTTCGATCTCTCTGGAAAAGAAATACTGCAAAGAAAGAGGGAGACCAGGAGGTAATTTCGATTTCTGTGGAAAATAATCATTGAACCAGAAATCTTAACATAACATTAAAATTGGATGAAATACATAAATTGTTTGGATCATATAAATATAGTGCGCTGTTTTCAGAAATGACAAATGTAGCTTGCAACTACTTATAAATACCTTTTTCTGCATTTGCATTTTTTGAGTTAAGCTGTGTTTTGTGCTGTTTCACTTGACATTCTTAATAAAGTTGTTTTTGATGCTCTTTGTCTTAATTCAAAGTTAGCATGGTGTGGGAGAAAACTATTCCTTTCAATTGTAAATGCAAAGCATAAAATGATCCTCAGCTTCAACATTGACTTTGCTGCCTTGTTTAGTATTAAAAGAGACATTGGATTCAATCCTGAACTTGACCTCTGTGTATTTGGTTGCTCTCTTTTTATCTCCTAGTTTTTTTCTCTCTCTTCTTCTGTTCTTTTGAATGTGCTCACTGAGTTCTATACAGGCAAGAATCTCTCCATCACCATTCTTAATGAGATCAGTTATCTCAGCACTGATGAGGAGCTCTCTCTTCAGTACTTCCCTGCTCTAAACCAGCTGGTGGATTTTGCAACCAGCAGATGTATAAACATGGCCTCCATATCTCTGATCCAATCCACAACCTCTATATCCCAATCTCCAAAGTGCATTTTCTGATTGACTTTGTTCACAGTATGGATTAGCTGAAGAAAATTAAAGATTATATGAAAATAATTGTTAATCAATATTGTACATTTTTATAACCAAATTTTCTCCAGCTAGTTCCATTCATTCCAACAAGGAAGTCGAAAGAAGAGGAAAAATGCACATGTTCTGGAATGGCATGTGGAATTCGGGAATGAAGATCACTTGCCATTTTAGTAGCTAGCATACTTCTAAACTCAATTGCTTCACAGACAAATATTAAGATGGGTCCTGAGCAAGACTGAAATGAGCATACTTGTTTCCAAAGGTCATTGGATTCAAAGGGACAGCACACATCCTGGAAGTCCAGATACATTGAACATTAAAATGTTATGAACAGATACAGAAAATAATCAAAAAGACTACTGGAATGTTGGCCTTTATATATAGAGGACTAGAATACAAGGGAGTAGCAGTAATGCTTCAGCGATACAAAGCCCTGATTAGACCACAGTTGGAATACTGTATGGTACAGAGGGACATAGGTGTCCTGGTACAGGAATCACATAGGTATGCAGGTGCAACAAGTGATAAGGAAGGCAAATGGAATGTTGGCATTTATTGCAATGGGAATTGGGTATAAAAGTATTGAAGTTATATTACAGTTGTATAGGGTGTTGGTGAGACCACATCTGGAGTACTGTGTACGGTTTTTGTCTCCTTAAAGGATAACATTGCATTCAGAACAGTTCAGGGAAGATTCACTCGACTGATTCCTGGGATGAATTGGTTATCTTATGAGGAAAGGTTGAGCAGGTTGGGTCTATATCCATTGGAGTTTAGAAAATGAAAGGTGATCTGACCAAAACACACACAATCCTGACGGGACTTGATAGGGTGGATGCTGAATATTTCCCCTTTGTGGGGGAGTCTAGAGCCAGGGGACACAGTTTAAAAATTGAAGACTGAGGTAGGATTTTTTTTTCTCTTAGGGGTCATTAGTCTGTGGAATTCTCTTCCCCAGAGAGCAGTGGAGGCTGAGTCATTGAATATGTTCAAGGTTGAGTTGAATAGATTTTTGATCAGCAAAGGAGTCAAGAATTATTGGATTATGGGACAAAGGCGAGCAAATGGAGTTAAGATGCAGATCAGATAAGGTTTCATGAATGGTAGAACACGTTTGAGGGCTTAAATCCTGTTCCTATGTTCCTTTTTGACGTCCTGGGGAGCATCAAACATGGGATAATTCAACATGTTTCACTTGGGGAGAACACAATTTCAGAAGGGATGAGATATGGGGATGTTCATCGGTGCAGTAGCTCTTGTTGTTTTGAGTGTAGAATTAGGTGACACTGTAACATGTAGATTGTCTATGAATCCAAAGGACAAGATGGGCCTTTGACTTGGCATTAGTTGCTACTTTTGCCTCATATAGTACTGAAAAGGGTGTCAGACATTTGTGAATCTGACGTGGTCACTCTTGAATCTGATGTCCTTGTGCCTGCTCTTTGTTTTCTTCCCTCCCCCAGCATTCCTGGAGCTGACTAAATTGCATTGGTATCTTTGACCTCTGTGTTAGTCTGGCCCTATTTTATTCGTAAGTCTGCCAAAAGAGGTGAATAATGGCATTGAGAAATGAAAGAAAGATTTTTTTTTTATTTTGCTACTAATGACGACAGTATTTACACAGCTGTTATTGATGCAAATCTGAGATTTAGTGCAAAGTTTTCCACATCTTTCACTGTGCATTGTCCTTTAAATTCTCCCAAGCCTATATAACTTGCCATTTCTGTCACTCGTTTATTTTGCTGAGCAAACTTGGCAAATTTACATTAATTAATGTGAATTTCTAAAATTATTCAATTGAGGCCAAGATTTAAAATCTGAAATGAAGTTGGGAGTGCAGTCACCCAACCCCTTTTTACAAATGTAGTCAACAACAACTTACATTTATGTACAACTTGTATTTAAATAGCTCCTTTAATGTATTTAAATGTCCCACTATGCTTAACAAGCACATTATATAAAAAAATATAATTTTGACACCGAGGCACAGAGAAGATATCAGAACAGATAACCAAAAGCCTGGCCAAAAAGGTAGATTCTTATGAGCATCTTAGAGGAAGAGAGGGAGGCAGAGAAGTTTGGGGAGGGAATTCCAGAGCATCAGGCCTCGGCATTTGAAAGTGGCTGCCAATGATGGAGCAATCAAAATTGAGGATGTACATTAGTCACTAAAAGTAAACATTTCCAAAAAAAGAGCATAAATTTAAACAAGCACAATATTCTTTCACTCATGCTAATTAGTAGGAATTAAATTGTAAATGCAGACAAGTTAGGGAAAAGATAATATTAAGTTCATTTATTTGGAATTGATATTTTTTTACATAGAAACAAGATCATATCAGGTAATCTCATGAATCTGAAGCAAAAATTGAAAATGCTAGAGTCTCACAGCAAACTCTAAGGATCACACCTGAAACTTTAAAGTTAACCTGTCTTTTATCTTCACAGGTACTGAGGGACCTGCCCTGTGGGTCCACCCTTTCACATTTTTGATTTCCAGCATTTGCACTGTACTAACTTTTTATCTATCCTGTTTCCTTATTCCTTAATACAAGTTGAGCTCGTCAGCAGTCGGTATAATTTGAGCAATTCAGTGGTCGAACTGAAAGTTTCTGGCCATTCAAGAGTTGATTTTCATAGCAGCAAATGATTGAAAATGATCCATCGCTGAACGTTTTTGATCAGACTTTGTGAATCTAGATTGACAGCCCTTCCAGCTGAGATTGAGCATTCTACTGCTGTAAACCTATGTGGAAGTAGGTTTCAATAACAATCAAAAATTAATATTTACATTGTTGTGCTTACCTAAAATTCAGCTCCTTTGTTGTTTTGCTTCTTGTATATAAGGAGTAATTCTATGATCCCAGTGTGACACACTCACAGGGTACGTGAGTCGAGGAATCGCATTATTGTATACTTGCTCCTGGCTTGTGCTGTCTGTGAGTACAACTTCCTGCAGGGAGTGTGGAATTGCCCTGCCCCATAGGTTAAAATAGAAATGATTACATTTTTTAAAAGTGTGATAGCTATAGTTTACATATTTGTTAGTGAAATCATGCAAGTACTCTGGTCAATTGGGAGCAATTGGAGGTTAGCAAAAATCAGGGTGATAGTGTCAGTTTGTACAGAATGGGATGAAGGAGCCAGATTTCTGGGTGAGTTTGTGTATGGTGAATCTCAAAAGTCACAATCACAGAATCTTTACAGTGCAGAAGGAGGCACCCATCAAGTCCATGGGAAATAGGCTGCAGCTGATAAGAACATGGGTGAAGGTTTTGATGGCAGTGGGGATGAGCTAGGGGTGGAGATGGGTGATGTTTTGGAGGTGCAGACTGGCAGTTCTAGTAGTGGATTGGATATGGGGAAGGGTTGTTGAAGCTCAACTCTGGCAGGGAAGGACACTGCACTGTCAAGATCTGCTTGAGCGGGGTTGGTGGAGCTGAGTGGGGCAAATAAAGCAGAGATTCGGCAAAAAACTAAACAAGGCAGCTTCAATCTCAGGAGCCCACTCGCAAAAGAAATTCCAACTTGTGTACAAATGGGCAAAAATTACCAATCTCTGTTAACTAAAAAAAAAATTAAACTGATATTTGAATATTCTGCTTGCTTGAAATGAGCACTAAAGTAAGTTCTGCATTTTTATTGTTGGTGTGTTAATTGTTTACTTTAGACCACTAAAGTACAGGAGGACCAGCTAAAGCAAGAGTTAATTGGTAAAGCAGAAAGCACTGATACTCCACTTGCAGAGGAATTGCCTCAAAAACTACTAGAGTCAGAAATTACCTTTGTGCCAACAGAAGGTACTAAACAGCATTTCTACTGTCATCAACTAGTTTGGATATTAACATGTATCATGTTATAAACTTAATGTGCCGTGGGTGGTGAAGTTTTTATTATTTTACATAGGATTACATAGAACATATGGCATAGAAACATACCATTCAGCTCAATCAGGCCATTCTGAAGTTTATGTTCCACTCAAGCCTCCTTATCTAAACCTATCATTGTAACTTTTTATTTCCTTCTCCCATTTTCAAGCTTCCCCTTAAATGCATCCTTACTATTCGCTTCAGCCACTCCCTGTGGTAGTGAGTTTCACATTCTCAGCCCGCTTTGGGTCACCCAGCTACAGCAGTTCCCGCAAGCATCAATGACAACATGAACTGCCAGTTCTGCAGATATTCATGCGATCTTCTATTGGACTCTTCAGTCATGAGAGGACTGTCAGAAGATGGTGAAGTCACTTACAGCTTGAATAACAAGAAGTCTACTCCCACTCTTAGGGTAAAGAAGTTTCTTCTGAATTCCCTATTTTATTTCTTGGTGACTATCTTACATTGATGGCCTCTAAGTTATGATCTTCCCCACAATAGAAAACATTCTCCCTGTATCTGCTCTGTCAAAACCTTTCATAATTTAAAAAATCTCTATTACATCAGCCATCAGCTTTTTTAAGGAGAAAAAAGACCCAGCCTGTCAATTCTTTCCTGATATATATACCCACACATTTCTGGTATAGATCCTTTTTATAATATGGCACCCAGCCTGGGCCTCTGGATTACTAGTCCAGTGACATTACCATTGTGCCATCCCCTCCCCCTCATCATTTAATGTAATGTCTACCATTTCTATTCCCCGGTAAATCACAAAGCAAAATAATTATTTAATATTCTTGCCATCTCTGTCATTACCTGTGTTATTATCCTGACTATCCCTTAATGTCCTATTTCCATCACAGCCTTCCTTTTTTATTGATATGCCTGTAAAATATTTTACTGTTTTGTTTTATGTTCCTTAATAATTTCATTTCATTGTTTATTTTTGCTTCTTCATTGTTTTTTGACTTCTCTCCTAATCTCTCCATATTCTCTCCTTTAATGTACTCCTCTGCTGTCTATGCACTTAATGTATGTCTTTTTCCTAACCCCCAATTGTGCCCACGTGTCTCTATTCATCCAAAGAGTTTGTACTTTTAGCCCAATATATTCCCTGCACTATGGACACTATTTTAAATATTTTCCATTGTTGTTCTACATCATTGTTTGTCAGTATTGCCCCCATTTTATTTTCCAAAGTTCTATTCTCAGCCCATCAAAATCAGCTTTTCTCCAATTTTAGAGAAAAGAAGAAACTTCAAAGCTCACCAACGAATTCTACCTGCTTACCTAATTAATGCCTTTGGACTTTAGCTTTCAGGTCTTGCTGTCTCCCACTCCCTCTCTTGGACTACTACTTGTTTTATAAAATAACCAGAAAAGCATTTTTACTCAATCTGCTGAATTCCTCACTCACTCAATTCTGAGTTAATTGCTCTGCCAAAGCAGTACTCCGTCAAGCTGGATTTTGTGTGTAAGCAAAACCTCTTCTATTTATACGAACAGAAATTCCAGACCCCTGAGTCAACCCTGCTGACCAAGTAACCTGTCTTAACTAGCCACCTAATTTACTAACAGTGCAGCTGCCACTAACAGGCGGCTTATTTATCACTGGCTATGATTGGAAAAAATACAAATTAAGGCTAAAGTTAAATGCCAAATGTGAAACTTGACTAGATTATACTACGAGATCAACTCTTAAAATTCCCTCACTTACCCAATTCCCCACGTTAAGTACTGTTGAAGCAGTGCTCTGTCAAGCTGGATTTCATGCTATTACTTCAAAGGTAAGCAAAAACCTCTGGTACATAAACTAACAGAAATTCCAAAGACTTGAGTTATGTTATATTAATTAAATGCAAATATATTTCTATATCGTTCGATTGATGGATCTCTCTTACTATCTCTAGATCGATTGACTTCTCTTGATTCTCTTTCCTTCTTTATCTCTCGGTTTCCCTTCCACCCAGCCCCAACCACCATCCTTTCCCTCTAGCTCGTAGTAGGTCAAATGATCTATTCTGTTATTCGAACAGAAAGGTTATAACATGCAATAGGCAATCGATTGCCCTGCTTCTAAAGTACAACCTGGTGTAAAGCCACAGGTATAGTTATACTATCCTAGGGCAGTAAGAGGCTAATTGTTCTTTGATAAGTCAATTAGATATCAGACTGGCCTTCTGTTTCTGTACATTTTACAAAGAGTATCAATTTAAAAATATGTCCTGTTAATGGATTTTTTTCTGTACACTGGCTTTTTTTTATTAAGCGTGATAGAAATTTAACCCTGTGACACCTCAAGTACAACAGTCATGAACGAGTGTTTTTCTGCTGTTATTGTGAAGCATATTTCAAAAGTCTAGTTTAAAATGACATCCACCTTTTTAATTTTTCGCTCATACAACAGAAAAGCAAACGGCTGCATTTGATCCTAACTTGATGGACCATGGTCAGTCAAATCCTGAAGATACAGACTTGTACAGCACTCGAAGCTAAGGACCCAGAAGACTGCAGACATTTTCAATATGCTTTCTGGTATTTCAAAGAGTCTTTGTTGGCAGTGGAACAAATTTATATATCTGGAACTGTTAATAACCACCATTTATGCTAGTGTATGAATTTATTTCATTATACAGTGTTTATTTATTTATATCTCAAAATGTGTCGATTATAAACCCGTCATCTCCTGCTAAGATTTTACACATTCAACTGCCACATTTAATAAAAAAATGAGATTGCTGTTTGTTTATATCACATTGTTTAATGGTGTACACAACACCCAGAAAATAAATATTGTGTAACTTCAGGAAAACCATGTAGATCTTTGTTCCTGGGAATGTATGAGGAGATCAGTTTCTAGGGAGAGCTATATGTGATTTTGTTTACTTAGCACCTTTTCTTCTTTTCCATCCAACTGGAACAAGAAGCTAAATTTCATACAGCATGTTGAATTCTAATATTTTCTATCAGTAAGCTGAGGATACGCTGGGGCTCAGGAGGGGATGGGGGTGGGGGGAAGGGAAGTGCATTCTGTTCTGGATTCAGGAAGACTTGACCCAAACAATGAGGTACAATGCCACCCAAGTGTGCAATACCCAGATCCTGTTCACACCTTGGGGAGCACAAAAGATCCATTTAATTGAAATCATTTTTTGTTGTTCCACAGCACCACGCATTTGTTCTAATTTTTAGATCACATACTATTTACTTTCTAGATCCTGCTCCCAAGTCGCCAGCTACTGAGAGCTGTGGTGAGTGACTTGGCTGAGCTTACCTCCTCCCCTTTGCAGAAAATACTTTTGTGTTTAACCAAAAAGAGGACCTTGCTTTGTGAGGAATTTTAGTGCTACTCAATTAGCTGCAATTCCCCTATTCTTTACCCAAAGCCTTAGTAGTGCTCATTCTTACTGGGATTTGCATATGTTGGAAGGTATATTTAAAATATTATTCTTCCTCTTCTCCCTCCTCGAAGGTAGGTCTGACCCACAGCCCATGACCTCCACTATGGGTGGGAACAAAGAGGCAGGTCCTGAATCCACCCTAGCTGGAACAGGGATCGAACCCCACGCTGTTGGCATCACTCTGATCCATACTGGCTATTCAGCCTACTGAGCCAAACCCAACCCAACCCACTTCCACTATGCCACAAGACCTCCATTTAAAATATTACTGAACTCCAAATTTATTGAATTAAATATTAGTGCAGCATATATGAAAAAAACTTCTCAAGATTCTATTCACATTTCATATGAGAAGTGCATGTCAAGGAATCTCTTGCATCTGGTAAAAAGATGGATATTCCACTGGATTCAAGACCAATGTATAGTGTTGTACATAAATAAAGCATTAGGTGGAGTTGGAAATTAAAAGTCCTAAGCATGTGGCCTGCAGATCTTGCCTCTTGTTCTGTATGTTCAGAAACCACGGCCTTAATTTCTCTAGCAGCTCTTAATTAAGTAATGAAGCCAATATTGATCTCGGCCAAAGTAAAGCTAAGCTCTAAAAACATTATTAAAGCAAAGCTGCTTAGCTTAGAGAAACACATGGGATATCATTATCATCATATATCATCGCTCATTTTGGATGAGGCAGATGTTTTGGTTAGAAAATCTATACTATAGTGGATGGTGACAGACTTCCTAACTTGTGATGCCACAAGACAAGACTGGTGCAGACACTTACATTGAACCAGTTTGCAAAACCTGAAATAAGTTGAAATGATTGTGAGATGCTTATAGTATACAGATGTCTCTTTATTCCTTCATTAAGGATTGAGACAATTCAGTGGAAAGCATTGTTCTTTCAACAGTAACAGTTGTGTTGATTTGTAGAAACTGAACATAACTTGCGCCCCTTCAGGAAAATTGAGCAGACACTCTAATGGGCCATGATGTGTTATATGATGGAAGCGAGGTGCTTTAAAATTCCCAAAAGAGAATCTCTTGGGAGCAAATGTAGTCTTTCAAGCATTAGAGACACAAACATCATTGATATCTGTATATAGACAATAGTTTTCCTGGTCAATATGTCCCAGCATTGCTTGCAATTCATCTGGAGTCTGTTAAGTAGAGTTTTGATGTTTGTGCCAAGGATGTTTCACTGTGACCTGATCTTTTAAGCCTCACTCTTGCATACTGTGCGGATGTCCTAAAAAGGCAATTGCTAATGGAAGTTTGTGTAGACTGGTAGCTGCTTGTGAATCTCCAACTCTTGACCTTGGTGAGTGAACAGGTTAACAAGATCTCAGAAAAACAGCCAGAAATTACTGGCTTTCATTTTTTTTAAACAATATGATTTATCAAAAACCTGCCATTTGTACTTTGACAGATTTGTGCTTCTGTGCAAGACTATGAAACTTTAATCCATTTTTAAAAACAGCCAGTTTATGAATGTTTGCAACAGATACTATTTATTTCTTCAATGATTCAACCACAACAGGAACATTTGACAAAATGATATTTATATTGAAGTAATTAGGCAGTTAAGAAATGTTACTGTCTCTAGGTTTGACTTGGAAGGGAGCTGGCTAGGATTAGCATTCCATTTATTCAAAATTGGATAATGGATGGTTCTAATATTTGGATAAGAAACTGTAGAAGAAATATAAATAGGTGATTTTGTACATGTGATTGTTTTGCATTCCAATATAGAGCAGTCTGTATTAGTCCAATTGCTGCATTGATCTATTAGATTGAAGCCATTGAATTGCTGTCAAAAGCAGAATGGTTTAAAATTGAAAAATCACTCAGTTTACATGAACTCAAAGAAATGTTGAATGAAAGCTGTTGTGTCAAAAAAAATTGAGTAACTTACTAACTTTTCTGTGGCTGTATTTAGCTTCACTGCTTGGGCATTCCAGAGGAAATGAACTTGACACTAGCAATAGATGCCGACACAGGCTTTCTATGATTCTATATGCAACAAATGGTGCAGTCAGACAGCAAAACATTCTGCTCATCAATGGTAGAGATTCATAGAAATTAGTGTCAAAGTACGTTGAAAAAATGACCGCTGTTTACTTTTCCTTTTAGTGGTTCATTCCCCCCAGCCACCTCAAACCCCACGACAGCAACACAAGCTTTGTTAAATCACTTTATATGTTCAAGTCCTGGCAATATGGCTTGACCACATTGTGCCAATTATGTGATAGCTTTTCCACAGTAAAGCTGGGTAATAAATGGCAGACATGACCACCAATCATCACTTAAACTTCCATGTCACCTCAGTTTTGTTGAACAATACGCTGACAGTTATACAGTTGGCTAGTGATGCTAAATGATAAAGTCATCATAGCAAATTTCATTTTGTAATTCTCAGATACTTCGCCAAAATAGTTCCCATATAAAAAAACTTTATTCATATTCACAGTGCAAATCTGTATTAAGTGCTGCACATGACAAAAGAGAAAGGCACTTTAGTTCACACATCAGCTTGGAATAATATACATCAGTAGCAAATGTACTTATGTTGAATGAACCGTCTGCTTCAATTCCAATGGCAGGTTCATTACGGTATGGTATCACTCTTAGAAAACGCAGTAATTGAATTGAAGGAGATTTCGGTAGTTTTTAATGTAAAGGAGATGCTCAGATATCCTCCTGCAGGAAGAATGCCTGTACCAAAAAAAAATGTTCATTCCCTCAAATAAGGAAAAGAAACACGTATCATCCTTCTGCCTTGGCTGTCCTGTGGTGCTGCTTTCATTCCTCAGATGCCAGTTTGATCATGTTCTCTTTACTGAATTTAAATAGAAGCCACTCTTCCTGTTTTGACAGATCCAGAGCACCTCGTCTTGTGTAGTATTCTATAGAGGCCGTGTTCCACCTCACAACAACAAAATGCATACTGCAACACCTGTTCTGGATTGCTATCTAAACACAGTGCAACAGAAATCCAATTTTAATCTCAGTGTCAAAAGGAAGGGCTTTAAAATCCTAAAATACAAATACGTTTGATAGTTATTCAGAAATATTGTATACGCTTACCTGACTAATCCACTTCAGGATTTCAGATCCTATGCCCAAACCTGCAAGCAAAAATCACAAAGCTTTCTTTCAAAACATCTTTTCACTTCTCTATAGAAATTACATTTAGAAATTGGTTGGACCCCCATGTCAAAAGGACTCAAATGATGAGGAAATGTTAGGAAAAAGCTGACCTCTCAGGTCTTCAAAGGAGACAATTGAGGACTTTGTAAAATGCATTCAGGATACCAAGCGGAATAGAAATGGTGAGTCAGAGAACACTTTTGAGCTACCCACAACTCCAGTGCAGACAGAGGGAGAAAAGGTAGATACAGACTAGTAAGGGGCAAGCTGAGGACTGATTCAGAAAGCAAGCTATTCGAAAGCTGGAATGTGGTAGTGAATATGGTAGTGGAGTTAAGATAATATTAAAGAACTAGATTGTGCTTATCCTTTCATCCATCACAAGATCTAATCATTTATACAAAATTATTTAAAAAAAGACCTTTACATGTGGTCATCCATATGTACACCAGCAGCATTAAGGGTCGTTAATAAAATGTTTAGTGGATAATTGGAAGTGGCAAAATAGATCTTGCCAAGAAGATTGTTGAGAGTGAAAATCTAAGTGGGCAGAAGTGGTACATTGTGGTGGGTCACCTTTAGCAAGTATGTTACGGAGGTAAACAAAAACGGCCATGCAGCATACTAAACACTTGCTAGGTTTCACCTTCAAGACCCAAAAGAATGTTGAAAGGAATGTAATCCTGACACATGGGTCCTGGGATACCTGGGGGTTCCTGTTTACTATAAGACAATTTCACAAACTGACAGTCACAATGTAAACGATATGTGTGTGCGAATCCCAACTAATGCTTGTTAGAGCTTAATGGATCTCTCCTTATTAGAAGACTGCTCAAGGATCCTCCTTTCCACTGTGGACAGGCCAGGAAACAGGTGAAACTGCCTGTTTTAGAGGCAAACTAAGTCACTGGAGGCCAGCTCAGTCAGAGATGGTTATCAAGTGCCTCAAACTGGAAAATAAAATACATCCATGTGTTTGGAGTAGTATTTTAATAAGTGCACAGAGTGATGTCAGTTGAAATACTGGTCATGCCCCTATTTGTAGCATTGGACCTTTATCTAAGAGGCTGCATAGAGATATAGATAGGTTAAGTGAGTGGGCAAAGATCTGGCACAAGGAATATAATGAAGGAAAATGTGAAATTGTCAATTTTGGCAGGAAAAATAAAAGCATATTATCTAAATGGCGAGAGGTTGCTGAGTTCTGAGATATAGAGGGATTTGGGTGTCTTCATGAATCGCAAAAGGCTATTATGCAGGTACAGCAAGTAATTAGGAAAGTAATAGAATTATTACTTATTGCAAGGGGAATTGAATACAAAGGTAGGGAGGTAATGCTTCAGTTATACAGAGCACTAGTGAGACCACATCTGCATACAGTGTACAGTATTGGTTTCATTTTAAGAATGTACATGTGTTGGAAGCAGTTCAGAGAGAGTTTACCAGATTAATACCTGGAATGGGCAGGTTGTCTTATGTGGAAAGGTCAGACAGACTAGGCCTGTATCGGCTGGAGTTTAGAAGAGTAAGAGGCAACTTGATTGAAACGTAAGATTCTGAGGTGTCTTGATACGGTGGATGTGGAGAGGATGTTTCCTCTTGTGAGAGAATCTAGAATTAGGGTCACTGTTTAAAAATAAGGGTCGCCATTTAAAACAGCTGAGGAGAAATTTTCTCAGTTGGTTGAGTATCTTTGGAATCTTCCTCAAAAGTGGTGGAAGCAGAGTCTGTGAATATTTTTAAGGCAGTGGTGGATTGATTCTTGGTAAGCAAGGGGGTGATAGGTTATCGGGGTAGGCAGGATGCAGATTTGAGGTTACTATCAGATCAGCCATGATCTTATAGAATGGTGGAGCAGACTCGAGGGGCTGAATTACCTACCCCTGCTCCTGTTTGTATGTTAAACTTATGTGTGGAAAATTAACAGGTTTTCTAAAAATGCAGTCAGTAGCACTGCTTACCTCTGTACAGTTCCATCACATAGAAGTCTTCAAGATAAATCATCTTTCCAGTCCATGGATCGTATGTAAAGTAATACATGGCAAATCCCACAACTGTATGCCCTGAGAATAAAGGTATATTTATTATAGAACACATGGTCAACGAAGAGTGATAAAGACACTTTTGTAGGCAAGAGAAACAATGCTTGAGGAAAGGGAACACTGGCCAGGTCAATGAACGTTCAACCAATATAAATTAATTGATAACTTGTTCGGAGACACACACCATAAGTATGTAAATGTGAAAACATACAAATTAAGACTCAAGGAAAGAAATCTGCCTTTTAAATATTAAACCATTTTTCATAATTTTAACTATTTCTAATATAAGGAAAGAACTTGCATTTATATATGACTTTTCACAATATCAGGACATCCCAAAGCACTTTATAACCAAATAAGTACACTTTTAAACAACGTACTCCCTATTACATACTTCCTTGCTTTTTTTCAAATTGTCCACCTGAAGGGACAGTCAGGGCCTTGGTTTTATGTCTCATAAAACCAATGGCACCTCTGACAGTGCAGCACTCCCTCACTATTCTACTGAATGTCAACCTGGATTGTGCGCTGAAATCTCAGGAATGAGACTTAAACCCACAACCTTCTGGTTCAGAGGCTAGAGTGCAACCAGACACTCAAAAGGTTAAATTTTACCAGCCCTTTGGAAATGGGCTGGGAGGTGAGAGGGGCTGGTAACATGACAAGATGAGGCATCAGGAGGGGAGCCCAATGTCTTCCCCTTGCCATGGCACAGTACCAGCGGTAGGAACCTCAAAGATACAGCTGCCCGCTGGTGGCCTACTGAGCCAACTAAGGGCCATTTCCCACTCGTACTACCATTTTACCATTGCAAGGTAAAGCCTGGTGGCCTTCCAGTGGGTTCCTTGGAATGGGGCTTCTCCTTTATAGCTGCTCCATGGTCAGCAGAGGAGCCCCTTGGTGGCCATGGCCACACATGTTTAAGGCACCACCTTCCCCCTGCCCAATTCCAATCTCTGGGACTTGTCTGCCAGGTTATGGCTAACTGAGCAAAATGTACCTCATCTTTGAGGGTGGCTCACCATTGATGCACCTTCAGGTTGCAGCCCCAGCGGTGGTCACCACTATTGGTGAGGCTGCCTAGCTGTTGACCCTCTCATTGGGCCAACAGCTCTGGGAGATGGGCCACCATCCCCAATTAGGCATCCATCTCAACAGCAGATGCTTAATTAGCTGTTGCTAGTATAAAGTTGCCCCTGTAGCCCAGCACCCGCCAGCATAGGGTCTGCTCCTGCTTTCCATCTGGTAACAGTACTTCTCAATATTTGAGAAAATTTAGGCCAAAGGCAGAACAGCCCAGAAATTATGAAGAACAACATTGGTCCATTGTATGACCTAACTAGAATTATAGTTACTGAATTGAAAGACCAGTCAGCTAAGATAAAAGCAAAATACTGTGGATGTTGGAAATCAGAAATGAAAATAGAAAATACTGGAAAAACTACGCAGGTGTGGAGAGAAAAACAGTTAACTTTTCGAGTCCGAATGGCTCTTCTTCAGACCTGCCAGCTGTACTGGTGAAAAGAACCACAATTATTTTTGCCACAATATACAACATTTCCAGTCAAGGTTTGATGCCAGATATGTGTTTCCTACTGGATAAAATCTAAAATGGTCACAGTGGTGATGTTTCAAATTAAATAAAAGTACAATTGTAGGAGTAAGATTTATCTGTCATCAGTGTCTGCTTAAAAATATGGATGAGGCCTAGTAAAATATTCAAGTTTCACATGAGCATTGTGGCAAATTTGACTTTACCTTTTATTCTCTCCCCACTCCATAAACCATCTTTATGTATCTGAGGCATGGAAAAAGGCATCATGTGCCTTTGAGCTCTGACAAAGGGTCAAGACCTGAAAATGCATCTGTTTTCCAAATGCTGATGGATTGAATGTGCACTTCAAGTACATTTTATACAATTAAATTTAAATATATTGGCTTCAGATTTTATAGCAGTGTTATGTAATTACTGGAATGAAGACATTTTAAAGGACTTATCATGTTGCTGATTGGAAATTCTAGACAATAGTAGTTTCATCTTGGAAATCAATTCAATTCCCTGAAAATGTGGCCTGCTAGAAGCTGATGATTTAAAGTAATGTGTGTTCCCATGGCATGAATGGCAAGGGCAGTTTGTTCCATGAACTCCCTACTTACACTTCTAAATCTATACTTTGATATATACTAACTCAGATGGATCACTAAAGTCCTGCAGGGAAGGAAATCCACTGTTCTTACTTGGTGTGGCCTATATATGACTCCAATGCTGTCACAGATGCACCTTTCATGACAGCATTGGTTAAGACCAACCACCGCATAGTCCTTGTGGAGACAATGTCCCATTTTCAAACTGCATCATGTTGTGCGGCACTACCACCAAGCTAAGTAGGAAAGATTTCAAACAGATCTAGTAGCTCAAAACTGGTCATCCATGAGGTGCTATGGGCCATCAGTAGCAGCAGAATTGAATTCAACTACAATCTGTAACTTCATGGCCTGGCATATCTCTCACTCCACCATTATATCAAATCAGGGAACCATTGCTGGTTCAATGAGGAGTGCAGGAGCGCATGCCAGGACTATCACTGGACATCAAAAATGAGATGTCAACCTGGTGAAGCTATAACACAGGAGTACATACATGCTAAACAGAGGAGGCAGTATGCTATAGATGGAGCAAAGTGATCCCACAACTAACGGAACAGATCAAAGCTCTGCAATCTTGTCACATCCAGTCATGGATGGTGGTGGATAATTAAACAATTAAATGGAAGAGGAGGCTGCACAAATATCCCCATCCTCAACAATGGAGGACTGCAACACATCAGTTGACAAGGTTGGAGTGTTTGCAACCATCTGCAGCCATAAGTGCCGAGTGGATGATCCATCTTGGCATCCTCCTGAAGTCCCCAACATCACAGTTACCAGTAATCAGCCAACTGGATTCACTCCATGAGTTACCAAGAAATAGAATCTAGGAGCCTTAGCAAAATTGATGTTAATGGGAATCAGGTGGAAAACTCTCCACTGGTTGGAGTCATACCTAGCACAAAGGAAGATGGTTGTGATTGCTGGGGATCAATCATCTCAGTCCCTGGACATTGCTATATGAGTTTCTCAGGGTAGTGTCCTAGGCCCAACTATTTCAGCTTCATCAGTGATGTTCCCTCCGTCATAACGTCAGAGATGGGGACTTTTTACTGACAATTGCGGATATTCAATTCCGTTCACAACTCCTCAGTTACAGAAGCAGTCCAGGCCCATATGCAGAAAGGGTTGGACAACATTCAGGCTTGGGCTAAAAAGTGGCAAGTAACATTCATGCCACACAAGTGCCAGGCAATGACCACCTCCAACAAGAGAGATCTGACCATCTCCCCTTGATATTACCATTGCTGTATTCCCCACTATCAACATCCTGGGGTTTACAATTGACCAGGAAATTAACTGGACCAGCCATTTAAATACTGTGGTTATAAGAGGAGGTCAGAAGGTGGGAACTCTGCAGCAAATAACTCACCTTCTGACTCCCCAAAGCATTCTACAAGGCAAAGTCAGGAGTGTGATGGAATACTCTCCACCTGCCTACAAGAGTACATTTCCTACTACATTCAAGCAACTCGATACCATCCAGGACAAAGCAAAATACTGCAGATGCTGGAAATCTGAAAACAGACAATGCAGGATAATGCATTACGATAATGATGGTATAATAATTATGATAATGCTTGACCTGTTGAGTATTTTCTGTTTTTATTTCAGGACAAAGCAGCCTGCTCCACCTGCACTTCATCCACCTTAAACATTCACCCCCTCCACCACCAATGCACATTGACAGCAGTATGTACCATTTGCAAGAGGCACTGTAGAAACTTGCCTTCTAAACCCGTGACCTCTACCACCTGGAAGTTTAAGGCAGCAGACACAATGGAATGCCACCACCTGCAAGTTTCCCTCCAAACCACACACCATCTTGACTTGGAACTATATGCTGGTTTCTTCAGTGTCACTGGGTTAGAATCCTGGAATTCCCTCTATAACACTGTGCACCAACCCCACTTGGACTGCAGGAGTTCAAGATGGCAGCTCAACATTTCGTTTTCAAAAGCAATCAGGCGTGAGCAATAAATGCTGGCCTTGTCAGTGCTGCAAACGTCCCATGAACAAATAAAAAAAAAGTGTTGTAGACAAACATAACGACCAATATGTGCTGATCAAATCCAAAACTGCAACACAGTAGTTGACCAGTTAATCTGTTTTGGTGATGCTTGTTGACAAATAAATCTTGGCCACGATATTGGGGAAATGATTCTGTTCTTCAAATGGTGCTGTGGAATCTTTCATGTCCACCAGAACAGGTGGGGCCTCTGTTTAAAAGTTCTTCCAACTCTGATAGACACATGCTCTCTGTATTGTACTGAAGGATCAATCTAATCTATGTACTCAGATCCTGCAATGGGGCTTGAACCCATGATTTTTTAACTCAAAGGTAACATTGCCATCACCAAGCTGAAGCTGACACAGTGCAGGTTATGTGGCCACACAAACAACTAAAATGACACATTAAATCTCAAGTCTTTCAGCCAGGGTGGTATTGGCGACGTAGAATCGGCCTCAGTGCTCCCCGGACTATCAAAGCAAAATAAAAATGTTGCTCAGGGTTTCCCAGTTTGCTGAATAATCAGCTCCCAGCTCCACCATGTTAGAATGCCATGATTACCAAGCAAGGACAGGCTGAGGTCCAGCTTTCCAGACTCAGTTAAATTGCCCTCCAAGACTCATTGTCCACTACATGAGGGAATGACCTTTAGTCAAAGCATTGAGTGTCCCCCAGGACTGTACCCATTAACAAGGCACTGTCAGCAACAAAGAAAGGAAAGAAAAAAAAATGAACTGAAATATTCCAAAACAAAGCGTTCTTTACAAAACCTGGGTCATGGTAAAGACAAAATAATCTTACCACTCTTTCGCTACTTCTGCAACAAGACAATGATAGCAAGGGTGTTCATCAAAACTATCTTCTAACCAGTCTGGAACAAAGAATATCAAGGTGAAGAATCAATTTCCTGAAGGGGAAAATACCCATTATATCATCAACAACAACAACAAAACATCTGATCCAGAAGTAATTTCATCAATAGCAAGGACTGATCTAGACTGTGAGAGGGGTATGAAGTATCACCACAGGGACTGGGGGATTGGAGCAGGGAGGAGCAGACACAAGCACAGTCAGAGGCAGGTTTGGAGATGAGAGTGCCAGCACTTTCATGCTACCAGCTGCTGTGCCAGTCTGCTGGCATGTTCCGGTTCCAGCCTTTATCCAGGGAGGTGGCTTTGAAGGGTGGCAGCTATTGCTATTCAAGTGCCAACTTAGGGCATTCTTCGCACACTATCTGGAAGGCGGTCATCTACCTATAGCGGAAGCTCTCACCTCTCCTAATGGGGTTACCTGCCACCAGATATGGGCGCTCTCATTGATGCTCCTGACTGTGGAGTCTGCCCACTATTTTCAATTGGATAGCGCTCCTGGAGATAGCCTCTTGATTTGCTTTCTCCTCTAGGGTCTTTCCACGGCCACTTCCAGGTTCTCAATGCAAAATTCAGCCCAGCATCAGAATCTGGACTCTAGACCCTGGAACTAAAATTCAGTCTACTGTGTTCAATTCTGCACACCACATTTTAGGAAGGATGTGGAGATAAGGTTTACTCGAATGGTACCAGGGATGAGAAAGTTCATTTATGTGGGAGAGATGAGAGTATCTGAGATTGTTCCCTTATGAGCAAAAGTTAAAGGGACATTTAGAAGAAGCTCAAAATTGTCAAGGGTTTTGACAGTCATTGAGGAGAATCAGTTTTCACTGGCAGGAGGGTCAGTAACCAGAGGACACATTTAAAGATATATATATTTTTTATTCATTCATAGGATGTGGGCTTTGCTGGCAGGGCCAGCATTTATTGCCAATCATAGTTGCCCTCGAAAAGGTGGTGGTGAGCTGCCTTCTTGAACTGCTGCGGTCCATGTGGTATCCGTACACCCACTCTGCTATTAGGGAGGGAGTTCCAGGAATTTGACCCAATGACAGTGAAGGAGCAGCAATATATTTCCAAGTCAGGATGGTAAATGACTTGGAGGGGAACCTCCAAGTGGTGGTGTTCCCATGTGTCTGCAGCCCTTGTCCTTCTAGATGGTAGTCGTCGTGGGTTTCGAAGGTGCTGTCAAAGGAGCCTTGGTGAATTCCTACCGTGCATCTTGTAGATGGTACACACAACTGTTACTGTGTGTCAGTGGCAGAAGGAGTGAATGTTTGTGGATGTGGTGCCAATCAAGCGGGCTGCTTTGTCCTAGACGGTGTTAAGCTTCTTGATTAGCTGCACTCATCCAGGCAAGTGGGGAGTATTCCATCACACTCCTGACTTGTGCCTTGTAAATGGTGAACAGGCTTTGGGGAGTCAAGAGGTAAGTTACTCATCACAGGATTCCTAGCCTGTGACCCGCTCTTGTAGCCACAGTATTTATGTGGCTAATCCAGTTCAGTTTCTGGTCAATGGTAACTCCCAGGATGTTGATAGTGGGCATTCAGTGGTGATAATGCCATTGAACATCAAAGGGCAATGGTTAGATTCTCTCTTGTTGGAGAAGGTCATTGCCTGGCACTTGTGTGGCGCAAATGTTATTTGCCACTTGATGCCACACTCGGTCATATATGGCCTTGATGTCAAGGGCAGTCACTCTCACCTCACTTCAGGAGTTCAGCTCTTTTGTCCATGTTTGAACCAAGGTTGTAATAAGGTCAGGAGCTGAGTGACCCTGGCAGAACCGAACTGGGAGTCACTGAGCAGGTTATTGCTAAGCAAGTGCAGCTTGATAGCACTGTTGATGACCCCTTCCATTACTTTACTGATGGTAGAGAGTAGACTGATAAGGCGGTAATTGGCCTGGTTGGATTTGTCCTGCTTTTTGTGTACAGGGCACACCTGGGCAATTTTCCACATAGCCGGATAGATGCCAGCATTGTAGCTGTACTGAAACAGCCTGGCTCAAGGTACGGCAAGTTCTGGAACACAAGTCTTCAGTACTATTGCCAGAATATTGTCAGGGCCTGTAGCCTTTGCACAATCCAGTGCCTTCAGCCGTTTCTTGATATCACGTGGAGTGAATCAAATTGGCTGAAGACTGGCATCTGTGATGCTGGGGACCTCTGGATCATCCACTCAGCATTTCTGACTGAAGACTGTAGCAAATGTTTTGCACTGATGTGTTGGGTACTCCTATCATTGAGGACGGGGATATTTGTGGAGCCTCCTCCTCCAGTGAGTTGTTTAATTGTCCACCACCATTCACAACCGTATGTGACAGGACTGCAGAGCTTTGATCTGATCTGTTGGTTGGGATCTAAGCTTTGCAGTCCTGCCATATTTGGAAATATAACAGGAAGAAGGAGGAGGAGAATTGTTTTTAAGCAGAGTTAAGATGATCTGGAATGCACTACCTGCAAGGATGTGAAAGCAGACTCAAAGGTAACTTTCAAAAGGGAATTGAGTTAATGCATAGAACGAAACAATTCACAGGGCTATAGGAAGTGAGAGGGATTAATTGGGTAACTCTTTAAAAGAACAAGGTTAGGCACAATGGGTTAAGTGGCATCCTCCAATGCTACATGATTCTCTGAACCACCTCCTTCTTTGTAATGAGCACAACAGAAATGTAATATGAATCTTGGTGAAACGAGAGACATGTTGCCAAAGCTTTTCATCTTGCACTCATCAGGACAAGTGCAAGAATGCCAAATCTCAAACAATCACAACAGTTTATTCTACAGGAGAAAAGGGTGCTGATTGGTTGAGACATTGCCGTGGAGAAAGCAACAAGGGGACTATAAATGCCCCAAGCTCCTGGGTAATTTTAAAACCCGCAAGGTTTGAACAAATTCCTGTTAGTTGCAGAGTCCCTGTGTATGAATGCATGTCACTTCTGGCAAGGGTAAACAAGCCATGTTACAAAAAACAAAAAACTGCGGATGCTGGAAATAGAAAACAAAAACAGAATTATCTGGAAAAACTCCGCAGGTCTGGCAGCATCGGCAGAGAAGAAAAGAGTTGACATTTCGAGTCCTCATGACCCTTCGACAGAACTAGGCGAATCCCAGGAAGGGGTGAAATATAAGCTGGTTTAAGGTGATTGGGGGATGGGGTTGGATGGGGGGAGAGAAGTGGAGGGGGGTGGTGTGGTTGTAGGCAAAAGCAGTGATAGAAGCAGATCATCAAAAGGTGTCACAGACAGCAGAACAAAAGAACACATAGGTGTCGAAGTTGGTGATATTATCTAAACGAATGTGCTAATTAAGAATGGATGGTAGGGCACTCAAGGTATAGCTCTAGTGGGAGTGGGGGGAGCATAAAAGATTTAAAAATATTTTAAAATAATGGAAATAGGTGGGAAAAAGGAAAATCTATATAATTTATTGGAAAAAAACAAAAGGAAGGGGGAAGAAACAGAAAGGGGATGGGGATGGAGGGGGGAGGTCAAGACCTAAAGTTGTTGAATTCAATATTCAGTCCGGAAGGCTGTAAAGTGCCTAGTTGGAAGATGAGGTGTTGTTCTTCCAGTTTGCGTTGGGCTTCACTGGAACAATGCAGCAAGCCAAGGACAGACATGTGGGCAAGAGAGCAGGGTGGAGTGTTGAAATGGCAAGCGACAGGGAGGTTTGGGTCATTCTTGTGGACAGACCACAGGTGTTCTGCAAAGCGGTCGCCCAGTTTACGTTTGGTCTCTCCAATGTAGAGGAGACCACATTGGGAGCAACGAATGCAGTAGACTAAGTTGGGGGAAATGCAAGTGAAATGTTGCTTCACTTTAAAGGAGTGTTTGGGCCCATGGACTGCGAGGAGAGTGGAAGTGAAGGGGCAAGTGTTACATCTTTTGCGTGGGCATGGGGTGGTGCCATAGGTGGGGGTTGGGGAGTAGGGGCTGATGGAGGAGTGGACCAGGGTGTCCCGGAGGGAACGATCCCTACGGAATGCCGACAGTGGGGGTGAAGGGAAGATGTGTTTGGTAGTGGCATCATGCTGGAGTTGGCGGAAACGGCGGAGGATGATCCTTTGAATGCGGAGGCTGGTGGGGTGATAAGTGAGGACAAGGGGGACCCTATCATGTTTCTGGGAGGGTGGAGAAGGCATGAGGGTGGATGCGCGGGAGATGGGCCGGACACGGTTGAGGGCCCTGTCAACGACCGTGGGTGGAAAACCTCGGTTAAGGAAGAAGGAGGACATGTCAGAGGAACTGTTTTTGAAAGTAGCATCATCGGAACAGATGCGATGGAGGAGAAGGAACTGAGAGAATGGGATGGAGTCCTTACAGGAAGCGGGGTGTGAGGAGCTGTAGTCAAGGTAGCTGTGGGAGTCGGTAGGCTTGTAATGGATATTGGTGGACAGTCTATCACCAGAGATTGAGACAGAGAGGTCAAGGAAGGGAAGGGAAGTGTCAGAGATGGACCACGTGAAAATGATGGAGGGGTGGAGATTGGAAGCAAAATTAATAAATTTTTCCAAGTCCTGATGAGAGCACGAAGCAGCACTGAAGTAATCATCGATGTACCGGAGAAAGAGTTGTGGAAGGGGGCCAGAGTAGGACTGCAACAAGGAATGTTCCACATACCCCATAAAGAGACAGGCATAGCTGGGGCCCATGCGGGTACCCATAGCCACACCTTTTATTTGGAGGAAGTGAGAGGAGTTGAAGGAGAAATTGTTCAGCGTGAGAACAAGTTCAGCCAGACGGAGGAGAGTAGTGGTGGATGGGGATTGTTCGGGCCTCTGTTCGAGGAAGAAGCTAAGGGCCCTCAGACCATCCTGGTGGGGGATGGAGGTGTAGAGGGATTGGACGTCCATGGTGAAGAGGAAGCGGTTGGGGCCAGGGAACTGGAAATTGTTGATGTGACGTAAGGTGTCAGAGGACTCACGGATGTAGGTGGGGAGGGACTGGACAAGGGGAGAGAGAAGGGAGTCAAGATGACGAGAAATGAGTTCTGTGGGGCAGGAGCAAGCAGACAAGATCGGTCTACCGGGACAGTTCTGTTTGTGGATTTTGGGTAGGAGGTAGAAGCGGGCCGTCCGATGTAACACCTGCCCCTTCACTTCCACTCTCCTCACCGTCCAAGGGCCCAAACACTCCTTTAAAGTGAAGCAACATTTCACTTGCATTTCACTTCCAACTTAGTCTACTGCATTCGTTGCTCCCAGTGCGGTCTCCTCTACATTGGAGAGACCAAATGTAAACTGGGCGACCGCTTTGCAGAACACCTGCGGTCTGTCCGCAAGAATGACCCAAACCTCCCTGTCGCTTGCCATTTCAACACTCCACCCTGCTCTCTTGCCCACATGTCTGTCCTTGGCTTGCTGCATTGTTCCAGTGAAGCCCAACGCAAACTGGAGGAACAACACCTCATCTTCCGACTAGGCACTTTACAGCCTTCCGGACTGAATATTAAATTCAACAACTTTAGGTCTTGACCTCCCCCCTCCATCCCCATCCCCTTTCTGTTTCTTCCCCCTTCCTTTTGTTTTTTTCCAATAAATTATATAGATTTTTCTTTTTCCCACCTATTTCCATTATTTTAAAATATTTTTAAATCTTTTATGCTCCCCCCACTCCCACTAGAGCTATACCTTGAGTGCCCTACCATCCATTCTTAATTAGCACGTTCGTTTAGATAATATCACCAACTTCGACACCGATTTGTTCTTTTGTTCTGCTGTCTGTGACATCTTTTGATGATCTGCTTCTATCACTGCTTTTGCCTACAACCACACCACCCCCCTCCACTTCTCTCCCCCCACCCAACCACACCCCCCCCCCACCACCTTAAACTAGCTTATATTTCCCTTCCTGGGATTCGTCTAGTTCTGTCGAAGGGTCATGAGGACTTGAAACGTCAACTCTTTTCTTCTCCGCTGATGCTGCCGGACCTGCTGAGTTTTTCCAGGTAATTCTGTTTTTGTTAAGCCATGTTACAATCTCTACTGACTGTATTGGATTGGTTGTTATTGTAGCTACTAGCACATTCAGGATTGTTCAGCAAGTGCTGTCCAATCATGGAATCACCTCTATCAGTAGGTATTTTGTTTTGGGTTTTGAAAGTATGGTCTATACTCTACCCATTACGAACAACCGAAGGAACATGCTGTTTGATTTGATCAGCCTCGACGGCCTAGGTACCTGGCTTCATACCAGCAATGAAATTAAGTCTAGGGGGAAGGTGGTGGTGTAGTGATAATGTCACTGGACTAGTAATTCAGAGGCTCAGGCTAATACTCTGGGGACATAGGTTCAAATTTCACCACGGCAGCTGGTGGAATTTCAATTCAATTAATAAATCTGGAATTATAAAGCTAGTAATAGTAATGGCGACCATGACAGCTATCATCGATTATTGTAAAAACCCATCAGGTTCACTAATGTCCTTTAGGGAAGGAAATATACCATCCTTACCCAGTCTGGCTACATGTGACCCAACACCTACTGTAGTGTGGCTGACTCTTAATTCTCCCTTTAATTTGACCTAGCAAGTCACTCAACTTACAGGCAATTAGAAATGGACAACAAATGCTGCCCTGCCAGTGTCACCCACATTCCATGAACGAATAAAGAAACCAAATTACCTGGGAGCTTGGTGAGCCTATAGTTTCCCCATTGCTGTATGTATGGCAACATCTCAGGCAATCAGAGTTGACTTGCCAACCACTCAGAACCCTTTTCTTCAGTAGCATAAATTGCTGATCATTTGAAATTTGGCATTCTTGTATTTGTCCTGATGGGAGAAAGACGAAAAGCTTTGACAATATGTCTCTCTTTTCAGCAAGATTCAAGAAAAATAATTATATTTACACCAAACTTTCATAGGGGTGGGGGGAGGGGTAGTGGTCTATGACATGTATGATCTACCCTATGACAGCAGTGACCAAAGAACTTCCTTCAATGCTTTCTATTGTACAAGGGTAATGGCTTACCTTTTTCTGTCAGTTTGACTGCATTAGCCATGTCTTCAAATGAAGCAAGCTGCTTTTTAAAAATAAATTGTATCTATTATCTATCAACCAACTTTTATAACTAAAATTACAAACTGGTACATTGAAGCACAGTTAATCAAAATGTATTCTTTTTCTATTTGTTATAAATCCATTAGATAATAAACTGAACTGAGGGGTAGGGGTAATTAATTCCTCCACCTCTCAGCTATCCATTTAGTAATTCCCATCCTCTGTCACATTTCCATTTATTAATTTCCTCCTTCCCCTTCCCTGAGCACATTTCTATGCAAACTCAGAGATGCAACACCTATCTCCTTTCACCTTCTCCCTTCCCACCATCCAGATCCTCAAAACTCTCCATCCAAGTAAACAGCAACTTACTTGTGCTTCTTTCGATATAGTATCCTCTATTTACTACTCACAAATATGGCTTCCTCAATATTGGGAAGACTAAATGCAAATTGGATGACTGCTTTACAGAACACTTCTGTTTAGTATGCATAGTGTCACGAATTAGCAATAGGGTGAAACGGAATCAAAATACTGAGAATGTTGGAAATCTGAAATTTAAAAAAAAAAAGCTGAAAATGCTGGAAACACTCTCAATAAAGTTCAGCACAAGCTCAAGGAACAACACTGCATCTTTCTACTGATGCCTTTTGGCCTTCTGGCCTTCATATTGTGCTTAACTACTTTAGATCTTAACCACTGCTCCCATTGTCTTGGGTTGTCGGTGCTGGTGATGGAGGATGGCTGCACCAGAGGCACTGGGACTGGAGGAAGTGTGGCCTGGTGCTTGGGAGCATACACAGCCGTGGGCTGGTCCACATCCCTGGGGTCTCCCACCTTTCTGTGCTACATTTCGGGCCATGGGAGCCTTCAGCCCATGACAGAATTTCCATGCTTCAGTCCTTCTCTGTCATTCTGCTGTAACCACTTACAACTACACTGGATCCATCTTTAGTTTCATGTCTCATTATTGCCTGCTTTTTTACCTTGCATGATTATCCCTTTTCTCATCAAATCCTTCCTACCCTTCACCCTATTGCAGGCCTCTCTTTCCCTTTTGTTCTTTCCCTGCCGCCTTTTCCAGACTCTGTACTTGCTTAAAAGCTGTTCATCCATAAAAACTCCCTGTTCTGATCAAACTACATTGGCCTGTTTCAATAACTTTGTTTCTTTCTCCACAGATGTTGCCTGACTTGCTGAGTGTCCAGTTTTCTGTGTTTATTTCAGATTTCCAGCATCTGCAGTATTTTGATTCTGCCTTATGAACATCACACATTCACTATCAAGGTGTCTGTTTGACCCAGAACTAGTAACAAGTTGCAATATGGTACCAGATACACAATAGCTTGTCAAATCCAATGACACAACTGCAATCCAAAGAGTATAACTCATCTGCTTATCCTTTTGTTGGATTGGAATATGGAGGGTGCTCTCTCAGTCCACAGGTTAAAATGCATGGTATGTTTGTTACCTTAATCAATCGCAGGATATCGGCACAGTTGGCAGATGTGGCATTACGGATTGTGAATTTTGTCATTCTGGAACCTCTACTTCCTCTCTCGGTCCAAAGATGATCCTGCGATTTAAGAAAGCAGCAAAAGGGTTCTTCATTCACAGTTTGTCCCCGGGGTTGGTATGGGTGAAGATGTTTGGGATGGTTAGATAGGATGGTTGGCAGGTGATGGATGTGTTGGAAAGTTCTGAGAGGTTGAACAGGGGAAGGGGTGTTTAGGAGGGGACAGGAGGGGGAGGTAGTGAGGTGTTTGGCAGAGGGAGGGTGTGGAGAGAGAGGGTGTGGAGAGAGAGGGTGTGGAGGGACGGAGAGATGTTTGAGAGGGGGTAGATGTGAGGGAGGGGGTGGATGTGGGGGGTGTTTGGGAGGACATGTGATGCGCATATCTGGAACCTACAGCTTCATTGAAGACCTCAGAGTGATGCTACTTCCCTTGGCGAAGGAGCAGCCAAGGTGGGGGGTGAAAGCCCTACGTCTGATCCCTTCCCCATCCCTCTCCCTCCCTTCTTTTCTTACTCTCTCTATCCCCCTCCCTTCTTCCTACTTCCTCTATCCCCCTCCCCTCTATCTTGCTCTCTCCCGTCTGCCCCATTCTCTCCTCTCCTCTTTCCCTCCTCCCCTTTCTCCTTCACCCCCACCACTGAAGCTGTCTAGTTACTGGGAGGGATTCGCCGCTTAGGCGAGCAAGTGAATTGAGCGGAATTCCGCAACAGAGTTGCTAAATCTGGGCGGCAGGAAAGGATTTGCAGTCGGACTTGCTCACCTGAATGAAGCACGGCTAGAGTGAGTCCGGCTTCACTGAATGCCCCCACAGGCAGTGAGAGAAAGGGCAGGAGGGCAAAGTTCAGTGAAATATTTGAAACTTTCGACATGTTAAATAATTTAAAGGTATTCAGTCATATTAACTAAAAACGACTTTCACACTTTCAAAAATGTCCCTTATTTCCTTTATGTGATTTAAGTTTTTGGAATAGTTTGATTGGTTTGAAGTCTCATTAATTAATGGATTTTGGGGTGGGTTAAGCTCCGGGGTAGAGCTAACAGTCTTGTAATGAATGGACAGCCTGTTATACACTGTCCCTGTTTAAATTTTTCTGGTCCTGGAAAATATTGCCAAGATTTTTTATTTCATACACATTTCGCACAGCGGCATTGATGAACTTCACCCCCAGGCAACGGGAAGAGGCCATTCAGCCCCTCCAACTCATTCTGCCATTCGATCAGATCATGACTGATCTGTATCTCAACTCCATTGGCTTGTTTTTGATCACTATCTCTGAGAAGGTGAGAAGATGTCAGTAAATTCATCAACTCAGATTAATTTTATTTGTCTAAATATCTAGTGGGAATTTCCATATTGGTTGTTCGTACTAATCATTTATAGGACTCAAATATGCACAATAGGAAGTGAAATATTGTGAATTATGTCTCTCTCAATCAAGACATCCAGTTCCTGGACAATCAGAATTTTAACCGCTGACCGAGTCGCCTCTGCCAGCATGCCCTTCACCATTCCGCATCCTACCCTCTGAGGGTACAGATCCTGGCAAGAAAACCTGACCTCCTCTGCCACCACACACACATGCACAGTCTCAATTGAAAGGAAGGAATAAAACAGGAATTCAATATGATTTCTGCTGGAACTATATCATGTTACTTTCATCTTCGACTGCTAACCCTAAGGTGTAGTATACATGAGGTAGCATTGTGGTGACACGTCATTCGATATAAACCTGCCAGTCCAGGTTATTAAAGTTCATATATGTGCGGTGTTAACTGCCTGCAGAACTATCAAAGTCCAGCACTAACTACAGGCATGCCACTTGATTAATGGGCTCCTAGCATTAACCACGTTACAATATTGAAAGCACTCATTGACCTAATTCAGTAATGTCACTGTCAGTGACATAATCTTAAGGAAGCTTCCAGAGTTGTCAGCTTGCATACTGAGGAATCAAGATTTACCCCTCCATGCATAGAACCTCTTTGGCTTGCAGAACAGAGGAGGTTCAGGGGATGCACAAGTATAGATCTTGCCTTTGAACAATTGCGTAATACAAGTGATAGCTAGTTGGCGACTGCTTTGTGTCTCTCCCCACTGACCTCAATGGAAATAAAAATTCACAATCACCTGTTTCACACAACTGTGCAAAGTCAAATGACTTCCTTGTGTCTGTTTCGATTCTCTGCTGGACTAATCCAAAACTAATCCCACTACCTGTCCCCGCTCTCCCCATAAACCTTTTTTCTTCCTTTGTTTGTGCCATTCCCTTGAAAACATTGGTGGTCTTATTGGCCAGGAGAAGCAAATACCTACACCTGTCATAATAAATGTGGGTGAACATCAACCTGTATTACCAGCATTGCAGTTGAACTAATTGAGAAAATTTGAAGCATGTTCAGTTGGGAATCCCGTACCTGTGGTAAGTATTATGTCAATAAAATGTCATTTGGCTGTAATTGCCAAACACTTCATTCGTGAGACACAGATTATGGGCCAGTGATGTTAATATATCGACCTTCAGCTCACATCCTTCTCTCCACACATTCTTCTACTTTTTCTATCTTTCCACTTGCCCGTTCTTCTGGGTGTTTTTTTTCTGTTTGTTGGATATCAGCAATTTTGGGTCTGAGTCAGAAGGTTGTGGGTTCATGGATGTTGGACAGTCTAGCTTCAGAATGACTTCTGAGATGTTGGTATGTTTAAACAACAGCTGGTTTATTTAATACAACTGAACTATGTACAGATATCCATGAGTAAGTGTTACACTGATAAAGCTATCAACATTCTCCCTCATCATCTCCTAGTCATGCATAGTAGAGCATGCGTGCATGCGTGAGGGAGAGAGAGGGAGAGTGTGTGTGCATGGGAGAGAGGGGGAGAGTGTGGGAGAGAGGGGGAGAGTAGATGTGCATGGGAGATAGAGGAAGAGTGTGTGTGCATGCGTGGGAGAGAGAGGGAGAGCATGCGTGCATGGGAGAGAGAGGGAGAGTGTGGGAGAGAGAAGGAAAGTGGATGTGCATGGGAGAGAGGAAGAGTGTGTGTGCATGCGTGGGAGAGAGAGGGAGAGTGTGCATGCATGTATGGGAGAGAGAGGGAGAGCGTGTGTGCATGGGAGAGTGGGAGATCATGCATGCATGTAAGAGAGAGGGAGAGTGGAGAGTGTGGGAGAGAGATGGAGGGAATGTGTGGGAGAAAGAAGGAAAACGTAGGAGAGGGAGAGCATGCATGTGAGATACCTCATCAGTTTGGGAGGTGCTATTTACACAGTCCCAAACATTAACCCTTACAAATCCTAATACTACAGGTTCAAGCCCCAGACCTGAGCATATAATTTAGGCTGACACACCTGTGCAGTACTGAGGGTGGTTCTGTCTTTTGGATGGTCTATGAAACTACCCTCTTGGGTGGGTGTAATTTGCCTCTAAAACTGGAAATGTATTCTTGTTTCAGAAGTTCCCTTTTAAGGATCTGCAGTGATTTGAATCACAAAGTTCATCTGTTAATTTAATTAGAATCTTTTAATGAGATAAAACAATTACAATACGGAGATAATTAGTGAAAAATTAGGTGCAAATTAGTTTCATCTTAAGTTTTATCACTTTTGGCCCTCACAATAAAAATTGCACCTGTTAGTGGAGGAACTGCTCACTTAGTCAATGGTATAGTTTCGGATTGCTGTATTTAATCTCTGTATTAAATTTGGAAAGTAATCCACAGTTATACTATTTCCTTTCCTCAGTAGTAGCACTCCTCCCCCATTGGAACTGCCCATTGGAAGTTGAATCTTCCTGGGAATTCCTGTGTAGTCCTTGCGCAGGGACTTCCGAGGGATCCCCAAATGCATCTTCCGGGCTACTTCCCAATACTCCAGAGAATGTGAGATCTGTACCAATATCCCTCTCCCTGCCTCTATATCTCTTAAACTCTATGGGCAGGATTTTCTGCACCTGTCTGCCGCCGCAATCTTCCAGTCCCGCCGCAAGTCAATGGATTTCTGGCTGGGGGGGATGGGTGCCGCCTTGCCCGCGGTGGGTCCCACCCATGATGGGGCCGGAAAATCCAGGCCTATATGTCTGTCTGTCTTTCTACTTTTCAATCTGTCTCTAGATTTCTTTCTATCTGTGATTCCCTCACCCTTCCTCACTCTGCCTGCCGTTCTGTCTCTGTCTTGTGGAAAAGCAGTTAAAAAATGTATAAAATGTATACAGAATAGAAAACAGACTGTCATTAAACCAATAGTTCTTGCTTCAATGAGGTTGATCCTTTGGCAAAGTTTGAGGGACATTATTTCCTCTGTGCTGTTTGCTCCCTCTTGATCTACCTCCTGCTTGTCCAGAATCTGCAACTTCAGAAAGATGTGCTGAATTTGAGTTGTTCAACACTGGCCTCCTCTGGATCAATGGTGGTGCTACAATTCTGACTATACAGCACCTCATTGTGACAATCTTTGAAGCACACTTCCCTCAGAGAGGAATATTCGTGTTTTTCCAGTTTGTAATCTAAAACCCTGGATGTTTATCAATCAGAATTGAAAGACCTGATCAACTTCCTCAACTCAAACCCAATCTTACTGGTCAAACTGGTTGTTTCCCTTGCCTCTCATTGGCTGTATTCCTGGAGGCTGCACCACATCATCTCCTGCCTCCTGTGGGTGTGCGGCCATGGAACATTCTGGAATGCACCGCACAATGCAGCAAACCAAGCAGTGCACAATCCACATTCCCTTCAAGCTGTTCAAATAACATTTTAAAAATTTATTTTTTTATTGCCCTGATAATTTTTCTCCATGTTGCTCATAGAGTTATCCTGGAGATTATTATTTTTTTCAATCCTGGAGGCCCTATGCAAACCTATTCTGGTAAAGGCCACAAATCATCATCTTATCCTGTACCACTGTCCCATCAGGGAAAATGATTCATCTATATACAGACTGCGCGGTAATGCTCTTTGGATTCTGGATCAATTAATCCCACCAACAAATACTTCAACTGGTAAGTATATGCTCCCAAAAGGGATATCAATTGAGGCCCAATATTGATAAGGCCCCAATAAATGTTACTTTATGATTGTTATATTTTTTAGGCAACATTTGAAAGTTTTTTTTGTTCATGGGATGTGGACATTGCTGGCTAGGCCAGCATTTATTGCCCATCCCTCATTGACCTTGTTCAGAGGGCATTTAAGAGTCAACTGCATTGATGTGGGTCTGGAGTCACATGTAGGCCAGACCAGGCAAGGGTGATAGATTTCCTTCCCTAAAGGACATTAGTGAACCAGATGGATTTTTATGATAATTGACAATGGTTTCATGATCATCATCGGACAGATTTTTTAATTGAATTCAAATTCCACCATCTGCCATGGTGGGATTCAAACTCAGGTCCCCAGAGAATTACCATGGCTTTCTGATTACTAGGCTAGTGACAAAACCACTATGCCACTGCCTCCCTCTGAGCAACAGCAGAAATTGATGCCATTTATTTTAGTCAACTTTTCCTGCTATGTCTATAAATTTAACTTTATGTTAACATGGCAGGTTTAAAATGAAAGTCTTGCCTCCATTTAAAGACCAGTAGATTAGAGTCCAGACTTTGAAAGATTTGGTTGGTGTGGAGGGGAGAGTGATACTGAGCGTGCAGGTCAGCACACCTCATTCACAGGAAGGTGTCATTATGTGGTCTCATTATTATATGCTAATCATGAGACAATCCAGTATCATCTCAAAATAGCATACTTCAGAAGTGCTTTCCACTGAAAGTTTGTGCTTCAGAGCGTTGCTTTTTTAAATTCTTTCTTGGGATGTGAGTGTCACTGTCAAGACCAACATTTATTGCCCATCCCTAATTGCCCTTGAGTAGGTGTTGGTCAGCTGCCTTCTCGAATCATTGCAGTCCATGAGGTGGAGGTAAACCCACAGTGCTGTTCCAGGATATTGACTCAGTGACAGTGAAGGAACAGCCATATATTTCTAAGTCAGGATGGTGTGTAACTTGGAGAGGAACTTGCACTTAGTAGTGTGTTCCCATGCATCTACTGCCCTTGTCCTTCTAGGTGGTACAGGTTGCGGCTTCGAAAGGTGCTTTTGAAGGAGGCTTGACAAGTTTCCGCAGTGCATCTTGTAAATGGTACACACTGCTGCTGCTGCGTACCAGTGCTGGAGGACTGAATGAAACCAGAGTATTTATATGACTATATGACTCTTCATCTGATGAAGAGTCATACGGAATCAAAATGTTAACTGTATTCCTCTCCGCATGTGCTGTCCGACCTGCTGAGGTTTCCAGATATTTTTGTTTTGTTTCAGATTTCCAGCATCTGCAGTATTTTGCTTTTATATTTATATGACTGGCTCAGTTCAGTTTCTGATCAATGGTAACCCCCAGGATGTTGATAGTGGGGGGGATTCAGCGATGGTAATGCCATTGAATGTCAAGGGGCGATGGTTAGATTCTCTCTTCTTGGAGATGGTCATTGCCTGGCACCTGGGTGACGTGAATGTTACTTGCCATTTGTCAGCCCAAACCTGATTTTGTCCAGGTCTTGCTGCATTTGGGTAGGGACTGCTTCAGAATCTGAGGAGTTGTGAATGGTGCTGAACATTATGCAATCATCAGCAAAGATCCCCACTTTTGACCTTATGATGGAAGGAAGGTCAATGATGAAGCAGCTGAAGATGGTTGGACCGAGGATACTACCATGAGGAACTCCTGCAGTGATGCCCTGGAGCTGAGATGATTAAACTCCAACAACCACACAATCTTCCTTTGTGCTAGGTATGACCAGTGGAGTGTTTTCACCCTGATTCTTTTTTGTTATTCCCTCAGTGCTAGGCCAGCATTTATTGCCCATCCCAAGTTACCCTTGAGAAAGTGGTGGTAAGCTGCCTTCTTGAACTGCTTGCAGTCCCTGTGGTGTAGGTACACCCACAGTGCTGTTAGGGAGGTAGTTCCAGGATTTTGACCGAGCGACAGTGAAGGAACGGCGATACATTTCAAAGTCAGGATGGCGAGTGGCTTGGATGGGAACTTCCAGGTGGTGGTGTTCCCATCTATCCGCTACCCTTGTCCTTCCAGATGTTAGTGGTCGTGGTTTGGGAGGTGATGTTTAAAGAGCCTTGGTGAGTTTCTGCAGTGCACCTAGTAGATGGTACACACTGCTGCTACTGTGCGGCAGCGGTGATGGGAGTGAATGTCTGTAGATGTGGTGCCAATCAAGTGGGCTGCTTTGTCCTGGACCGTGTCAAGCTTCTTGAGTGTTGTTGCAGCTGCATTCATCCAGGCAAGTGAAGAGTATTGCATCACACACCTTGTAGATGATGGACAGGCTTTGGGGAGTCAGGAGATGAGTTACTTGCCGCAGGATTCCCAGCCTCTGACCTGCTCTTGTAGCCACAGTATTTATATGGCTAGTCCAGTTCAGTTTCTGGTCAATGGTAACCCCCAGGATGTTGTCAGTGGGGAATTCAGTGATGGTAATGCCATTGAATGTCAAGGGATGATGGTTAGATCCTCTCTTATTGGAGATGGTCATTGCCTGACACTTGTGTGTTGTGGATGTTATTTGCCACTTATCAGTCCAAGTCTGGATATTGTCCAGGTCTTGCTGCTTTTGGACATGGACTGCTTCAGTGATTGGTGCTGAACATTGAGCAATCATCAGCAAACGGCCCCACTTCTGACCTTATAATGGAGGGAAGGTCATTGATGAAGCAGCTGAAGATGGTTGGGCCTAGGACACTACCCTGATTAACTTCTGCAGCAATGTCCTGGAGCTGAGATGACTGATATCTAACAACCACAACCATCTTCTTCTGTGCTAGCTATGGCTCCAACCAGTTGAGAGATATACCCAATTCCCATTGACTCCATTTTTGCTATGGGCTCCTTGTTGCCAGACTCAGTCAAATGCAGCCTTGATGTGAGGGGCAGTCACTCTCACCTCACCTCTGGAGTTCATCTCTTCTTTGAACCAAGGCTTTAATGAGGTCAGGAGCTGAGTGGCCCCGCGGAACCCAAACTGGGCATCAGTGAGCAGGTTATTGCTAAGCAAGTGCTGCTTGATAGCACAGTTGATGGCCCTTTCCATCACTTTTCTAATGATTGCGAATAGACTGATGGGACGGTAATTGTTCGGGTTGGATTTGTCCTGCTTTTTGTGTACAGGAAATACCTGGGAAACTTTCCACATAGCCAGGTAGATGCCAGTGTTATAGCTGTACTGGAACAACTCAGCTAGGGGTGTGGCAAGTTCTGGAGCACAAGTCTTCAGTACTATTGCTGGAATATTGTCAGGTCCCATAACCTTTACAGTATCCAGTGCCTTCAGCCATTTCTTGATGTCACGTGGAGTAAATCGAATTGGCTGAAAACTGGCATCTTGATGCTGGGGACCTCTGGAGGAGGCTTAGATGGATCATCCACTCGGCACTTCTAACTGAAGATTGTTGCGAAAGCTTGAGCCTTATCTTTTGCACTGATGTGCTGGGCTCCTCCACCATTGAGGATGGGGATATTTATGGAGCGTCCTCCCCCAGTCAGTTGTTTAATTGTCCACCACCATTCACGGCTGCATGTGATAGGACTGCAAAGCATAGTTCTGATACGTTGGTTGTGGTGTTGCTTAGCTCTGTCTATTACTTGCTGCTAATGCTGTTTGGCACACAAGTAGTCCTGTGGTGTAGCTGAACCAGGTTGTCACCTTGGCCCTTAATTCCTCATTACTTACCGCTGCTCTGGTAGCATAGCCTGGAAGTTATGCTCCGGGACCCCAAGGAAGCCCTGGTGCACGTGTGCTAACACACTGCATTCAAACTCCCAACTCAGGATTTTTAACTGCACAACTGAGTATGTTACACTGAAGGGCATAAATTTATGCCACAGTGCCCACTTTGCCTAGCTGCCCCAATGATAGGTAAGTATTTACCTGGATTTCTTTACATACTTTCATTCTTGGCCTAACTGCAATGAAGAGAGGCAGCAGACATTTCAGTGGTGGCTGATTTTTCTTTACTTCTAGTTTCAACATCTTTTGAACAGATATAATGTGCAGAAAGTGTAAGAAAGATAGAAATTTTATTCTTTTCACAAATTTTTTCATGCAATTCTGCTGTTTATTCCATTTAGAAGCCCTTTAACAATGTAGGTTTGACTCAATGAAGTGTCGGTAATAAACTACAGCTAAAGTTATTTTGTAAAATATATGTTTACGATGCATTTTAATGCAATGTGGCGTATTCCAGTTTTAAAAGCCCCTTTAGTGCAATGCTAATCCTTAGAAATCTCTTATCTAGTTGATACAGTTTGAAAAGGAGTTCTGCGTTCACTGTTAAAAGTATGTAATTTGGCTTTTTCAAGTGCTTTAGAAAAGTGTAATTCTTAAAAGGACATACGCAAGCCTTCTATATGCTGATGTGAACCATATCTCTGACAGGTATTCCAGTATTCAGTGCAGATTTCAAACTTGATCTGGAGTCATGTTCAACACCTGGCACATCACAATTGCTGCTCTGCTTATGTCCCTCCCTCCCTTCCTCCTTCCCTCCCTCCCTCCCAAAATAAGACCAGAGACCTGTTGTGGTAAAGTTTTAAAAAAGTTTCATTTTATTTGTAAAAATGTAAACATATTGAGGTAGTTATTACTCTAAAGGTCATGGTGCAGCTGCTTAAGGTAAAGGGTACAGTGTTTGTCAAAAATTTAAGATTTTGTATCTCTTACATTATTTTTATGAATAAATGTTTTCCCGACTGCTACAAATGTGTAATTACATCAAAAATACTGAACTTTTAAATAGAAGAAAACTATAGCTGAATAACATGACTCAAACAAACAACAAATCTGAACTGGAACATTTTTAAATGAAGGCATAACTATACTAATAAACAACACAAACCAAAAAATAAGTCAAATGTAACAAAACACAGTTTACAGTCAAGTCAGTGGCCAAAGGCACAATAAGTAAGGAACGCAAAGCACTGAAAAAAACAAAGAAAATATCCATTATGAAAAAAATGGGCAGGAGGTAGAGGAGGCAGTGTTGGAGGGAGAGGGGATGAGCTCTAATGTCTTCCGCGTTGTCCCCATCCCTGTGACTCCTGTGTCCCAGATGCATTCCCAGCAGCAGGTTTCTCTAAACTGGGCAGCTGCTGGACAGAAAGTGCAGGCGCTGCAACATTACCAGCAGCAACTGTCTCTCAGCTGGGCTCCTGGCCACAGTGTGCAGCTGCAGGTGTTATCATTTTAGTTAGAATCTGACAGAGACTTATTGTGCTGTATTGCCTTATCGAGATTGGATGGAACTAGTTCATAGCATATCTAAGGCGCCTGCATTTTTGACACCCCTCAAAGTTAGCAGAGAAACTGTATTATCTTATCAAGTTCGGATGGAACTCGTTCACTGCGTCTCCAAGGCACCTGCATTCTTTACACCTCTGTATTGTCTTATCAAGATTGGATATAACTGGTTCAAACTATTTCCATGGCAACTACATTTCTGACACTTCAAACTGAATAGACAGAGTAAAAATTTCTGACCTTTCTTAATTTTTATAGTCACAAACTAGGATTTTAAGAAGTTTCAGAAATTACTTTATGTACTCAGCTATATACAAACCCTGGCTGAACGCATTAAATCATTCAGTTTCTTACAGCAGGTACTGTAGGCACAATTCTGTTGGCATTCAGAACTGCTGCAACCTGTTTCCAAGCCATGGCCTTAAGATTCCCCGGAGGCTCAGATTTCCCACGGCCTAGGATGTACATGTGCTTTTCTTCCACCCTTGTTTAGAAGGATTCTCAATTCCTCATCTGTGAAGGTTAGACTCCACGTCTTCACCACATTATCATAAACTGCCATCTTCAAAATGCAAAAAAGATTATCAATACTTTTAAGCACCTTACACTTAAAGTTGTTTAATGAAATTACAGATTTAAAATAAGTAAGAAAAACTAAGTTAACTTATATATCCTGACTAAAAATGATATTCAATCATTAAAAGAAATTAAATTATTACAGTAAGCTTAGAACGAGCCAGTAATGACAGCATTAACAGCTTAAAATAAATAACAAAAACAAAAGCTGGGAAATACTGAGGGGGAAGTGCAGGAGTGGGTGAGGGCAGGAGCACCTCCGATCGGGGCGCGCTGCCATTTTATGTGGGTGGGCCAATTAAGGCCCGCCCAGCGTGACGTCCGCCCAGAAGCGCTATGCACTCCCTGTGCGGGCGAGGGGGATGTGTGCATGCAAAAGAGCGCACTGATCTCCCTGAGGCTAAGTGTTGTCTCAGGGAGATCAACTCCACATTTAAAAATGGTAAAGGAACTAAAACAAAATTTCCCTGACATGTCCCCTCATGTGACATCATCATATGAGTTGGGACATGTCCATCACTTTAATTCTAACCTTAATTAAATTTTTAAAACCTTTATGAAACCTCATCCTGCCCGTGGATGAGGATTCATGTTTTTACTTAATCCCACCAGGGCTCCCAGCCTGCTCGCCAACCTTAAAGTTGGATGGGCAAGTCCATTAATGAAATCAATTACTTTTTCAATGGCCTCAATATGCCGTTGACAGGTCGGTGGGCACACAGCTGATTCGGCTGCGCCCCTGCTGACCTGAAAATTGAAATGAGGCGGGGTGACGTCGGGAGTTTTGCCCAACGTCATCCTGCATCATTTTACGCGTTGGCAAGTGCCTCCCCTCCCCCCCCACCCCCACTCTGCTCACTGGTCTAAAGACCCTGACCTTAAAATTATGGGGAATCCTTGGGTCTTCAACTTGTCTCTTTAAAACTCTTCTGTCAAATGCTGACTTCACGGGACATTCCCTGCTCTTCTTGTGTCATTTGGTGGGCATGGCTTTGCCAGAGTTGGACTTCACTGGGGCCCTCAAGAAGGCCTTCGATGCAGGCCCTAAGCACCTCCCAGAGTAAATTTGCAGGGCAGGCAAGTATGTATTTCTTTTGTTGGTTTTGCAGCAGGCAATCACTTTCCGGCAGAAGTAGGAAGTTGCGGTCCCTCATTTTTAGGTATGCCTGGTGCTGCTCCTGGCATGCCCTCCTGCACTCTTCATTGAACCAGGATTGATCCCCGGCTTGATGGTAATGGTAGAGTGGGGGATATGCCTGGCCATGAGGTTACAGATTGTACAATTCTGCTGCTGCTGATGGCCCACACTGCCTCAAGGATGCCCAGTGTTGAGCTGCTATATCTGTTCAAAATCTATCCCATTTAGCACACTGGTGGTGCCACACAACACCATGGAGGATATCCTCAATGTGAAGGTGGGCCTTAATCTCCACAAGGACTGTGCAATGGTCACTCCTACCAATACTATGTATCTGCAGCAGGCCGTTTGGTGAGAATGAAGTCAAGTATGGTTTTCCCTCTTGTTGGTTCCTTCACCAGCTGCCGCAGACCCAGTCTTGCAGCTTTGTCCGTTAGGGCTCGGCCAGCTCGGTCAGTGGTGGTGCTACCGAGGCACCCTTGGCGATGGACATCGAAGTCTCCCACCCTGAGTACATTCTGCACCCTTACCACCCTCAGTGCTTCCTCCAAGCTGTGTTCAACATGGAGGAGCGCTGATTCACCAGCTGAGGAAGGCAGTTCATGGTTATCAGCAGGAGGTTTCCTTGTCCGTGTTGAATTGATGCCATGAGACTTCATGGGGTCCGGTGCCGATGTTGAGGACTCCCAGGGCAACTGGCGCCTGACTGTATATCACTGTGCCACCACCTCTGCTGTGATGGTGATTGTGGTGTCTGGGACAATATCTGTAAGATATGATTCTGTGAGGAGATTATGTCAGGCTGTTGCTTGAACAGCCTGTGAGACAGCTCTCCCAATTTTTGCACAAACCCCAGATGTTAGTAAGGAGGACTTTGCAGGGTTGACAGGGGTGAGTTTGCTGTTGCTCAGTGTCTAGGTCAATGCCAGTTTGTCAGTCCGATTTCTTTCCTTTGAGGCATTTTAGTGGTTCGATACAACTGACTGGCTTACGCATATTTTCAGAAGGCGTTTAAGAGTCAACAGCAAGGACAGCAGATTTCCCTTCTAAAGGCTAAAAAACAGTGAACCAGATGAGTTCTTCATTAGACTTTTAATTCTAGATTTTAATTGAATTCAAATTCCACACATCTGCCGTGGTGGGATTTGAACCTGGGTCCCCAGCTCTGAAGAAGGGTCATATGGACTCAAAAAGTTAACTCTGTTTCTCTCCACAGATGCTGCTAGGCCTGCTGAGTTTTTCCAGCAATTTCTATTTTGTATCTCCAGAAAATTACCATGGGTCTCTGGATTACTAGTCCAGCGACAATACCACTATGCCACCGTCTCCCCTCAATGCTCATTGACTTGACTTTAGCTAGGCTCCTTGACCCCACACTCAGTCAAATGCTGCCTTGATGTCAAGGGCAGTCACTCTCACCTCACCTCTTGAGTTCAGCTCTTTTGTCCATGTTTGGACCAATGCTATAATGAGGTCAGGAGCTGAATGGCCCTGGCTGGACCACTGTGAACAAATTTCTGAGAAACTTCACCGACTCCCAGGCTGTTTATAAGTTTTGTGGCCTGGATGAGTTGATGTGCACATGGAGACGGAGAGGTTGCAGCCTTTTGTTATTTGAAAGGGCTGCTCCTCAGTTCCTGGCTGGACTTCAGACCCATGCTCCTGATGTTTGGCCACTAGAAGAGGGCCTGGCCATGGTGACCATTAATAGGTCCAGGTTCGATGCGGTTGGTGGTGTGGTTGCTTTGGCTACCTGCTTCTCCGCAGGGGTCATGTCTACACCTGAGTGGTCCAGGAAAGGGAGCACATGGTGTCCACTGTATACATGGGACTTTACATGATCAATGCACCCAGTAGAGACTGGAATTCATGATCAACTGTGTAAATAATATATTTGATATATTTTCTTTCCTTTTATATATGATTGGGTGTTTATTGTTTGTGCCCTTTTAAAAAGGGACATTTTTACTAGATTATTTGGTAATTGGGTTTATGACACCGGCAATGTCATCCTGATTGGTCCAATTCTGATCTGGAGGGTTTGAGACTTTGAGGGGTGAAAGTTTGCAGGATTCTGAGGAAAACGTAAGGGAATGGGACTAACTGGATGACTGCTTCAACAAGCTGGCAAAGGCAGGATGGGCTGAATGGCTTCTTTCCATGCTGCATCATTCAGGCCCAAATCCTGCCTGGGCAACGTTTGTGTCCGAGAGGTGACAATGAAATGTTGAAGAGTCATACGGACTCGAAACGTTGACTGTGTTCCTCTCCACAGATACTGCCAGACCTGCTGAGCTTTTCCAGGTATTTTTGTTTTTGTAATGAATTGCAGTTTGACAGATTACCCAGAAGAGGGCAGTGTTCACCTGCCACCCCCACAGTGGCAGTTCTTTAGGACTGAGCCAGGAAGCGCAAGGTACAGATCTCTCTTGCTTCCTGAATCTGACCAAAAAATAGCTAATAATACACTAAAACAAGAAAATCTGTTGTAGTATTCAAACAGCATTTAGTGATCCAAATGAACAGCATTTTGCTTTGTTTTTTGATATAACTTCAGACTTTGTACATGTTTGTTATGTGTGTAATGATGGCTGAAGAGTCTGATGTTCTAAAAGGAGACGTTCTAAAAGTGTAAATGTGCTTCCAGTAGCGGAAATAGCTAGGACCTCAGACAGGCTAATGCCAAGTGCCAACACCCAATTGGAATAAATGTTTCCAAAACAAAGTGTCATCAGTAAAAATAACAATGATGTCAGCTGTGGCTTTTGGCTTATTCATCCCTTTCAGAAAAATTAGTGAGTATTACAAACTCAAATATTTAACCAAATAATTAATACAAGAGAGTGATGAACCAAAAAGGTTCTGTTAGTCCATGGAGTCTATTCCTTGCACCATCAGCCTATCTCCTCAAGTATTCAACCCCGCTCATACCAACTTTTCAAAGGAAATTCTGATCCTTAGTGTACTCCAGAAAATCAAATGTTTCTACTTTCTCCTTTACCCTTTCACCATCTCCACAATAAACCTTCCTTCACATTCCCATCACCTCCCCCCGCCTCATTCTGATCACGCAAGAAGTGTCATACCCAAGGAGCATCTGACCATCTGTGATCACACACGTCCATCTCTTAAGACCCAACTTTCCTAAGTCGACATGTTGTCCTGTTTGTTCATTACAACTGCTTCCACTGGGAAGCAGCTCCTATAACTTCACTAGTCTTGGTGAAGGGACAGGGAGATGAAGGAGGGTGGGAAAGGAAAGAACTTTATGAGGACTTGGTGGTGACTTTGACTCCATGGTGGTAGCAATCCCACATATGAGTTAGAAAGTTGTGGCTTCAAGCCTTACTTCAGTAACTTGATCACACAATCTAAGCTGACACTAAGTGTTCACTAAGGGAGGTGCTGTCCTTCGCATGAGACATTCAAACTGACCCTTCATAAAGGAGATCCCTAGCACAATTGGAAGAAGAGCAGGGGGATTCTTCCAGTCTTCTGGCCAATGTTTATCCCTCAGCTAACACCAATACAAACAGATCGACTGCTCTTTCATCATATTGCTGTTTGTAGCACTTTGCTGTGTACAATTCAGGCAGAAAGCACTGCGATAATTTTCCATTTCTGTGTTCTACACATGAGCTGTTGGCACGTAATTGAAAATTGCACCCACCACTCCAAACACTGACTTCCAAACACCCGACTCTGCCCATTCATGGTAGTTTTAGTTTATTAAAAGTTGCTTTATGGTAGTCAACTTCATTAGCATTGCCCATTGAAGAGTGACATTTGCATTGATCCCAGGGTGATTGCAGTTTCCTGCTTCCACAATTCCATTGACTTCCTAACTGTGCACATTTGAAGTTCTAATGCACTTTATTTTACGGTTTAACTACATTAATGTACCTGGGCCAGTTTTGAGCCCAAATAATTGTTGTAATATGCTTTTAAGGGTTAGCAGCATGTCATCACTTTAAGGTTCATTACAAAAGCAATGAAGTTAGACCAGATTTCTATGAATGTATATATCTTCATTGCTTTTTATCTCACCTAATGGGTTTATATCACTAGCAAAAGTAATAATATTATAGGAATGCTTTCCTCAAGTGATTTATGACTGAAGATAGGAGTTGGCATTTGTATTGTCTCTTTAACATAGACAATGTCTTATGAAGCTTTAAAGGGGATGGGGGAGAGGGTGGTGGGGGGGGTGGAATGTTAAATAGAAATGGATAAGTGAATGAGTGCCAATCCATGGAGGAAAAATTAGGAGCGGTAACTGAATTGGCAGAAGACTTTTTATATTGCTCTTCTCCCTCTCACTCTTTGTCTTACTCTTCCATCACCCACGGTCCTACTCTTCTCTCACTCTTTGTCCTATTTTTCTCTCTCACTCTATCCTACCCTTCCATCTCTATCCCGCTTGTTCCTCTCACTTTTTGTCTAATCTTCTCCCTCACACACTGTTCTGCACAATCTTCTCTAAAATATTGTAAATTTTCACCTGAATAACCATAATTTGCCTAAAGCCCCCTGCATATTGTTTGCTAATGTACTGATTAATTTTCCTCTTGATAATACACACACCAGCTCCTCACCGCTCCACTACCATCGCCCCCCCCCCCCGACACACACACACACACACACACACACACCAACCGACCCCACTGGAACATACAGATTTGCTCTTGTGTTTTTCTCCTTTGTTTGAAAGTGACTATTTTTGTTTTCCTTCTAAAGTAAAACCTGCCAGTAATGCTAAGGTAGATAATTATGCTCACGGGTTTATTTTGCATACTGACTGTAGGAAATAATCAAAATGCCAGAGAACATCCTAAATGAAATAAATTAAGCTATGATTTCAATGGATATTTGATTTCTTTGTAATTGCTTCTTGTTCAAAATAATGCCACAACTTCAATAGTTATTGATTTGACTGATCTGAGCAAACCTTTCAGCTTTTTCGGAATGGATCATATTCACAGAAAAGGTCCTAGACTGTAAGCCCTGTCATTCGAGGTCTCCCAAATCCATCCAGAGTTATTCAGCATTACGGCCGTTGACAAATACAGTCACACAATGCATCATGTGGCTTCTTCAATATTATTTATAGCATCAAAATATTCCAAAAAATTCACTGTTTCATTTGCTCATGGATCATTGAGACACATTTTGAATATTTGCGAGACGGCGCCTGATGCTGACCAGCTCTTGATGCCATTTAACATTCCAAACTATTCCCACTTTCTGTTATCAAAGATATTCATTCAATAGCAGATCTCCCTTGGTGTTGCTGAGATGTTATTGAGTCTGATGTCGAGCTGCTTATCTGTCCCTTTAAGGCCATGGCCCCTTTGAGGTACGACTTATAAGCCAATGTTTAGGGATGCTTCAGATAACTTTTTTTGAGGGGGTGTTGATTGGTGTGGGGCGGAGAATGCACCACAATGCTGCTATGATATTTTGCCCTTTGTAGGGCATTGTGAGCATTGAGGGTGGGATGACACTTGTGGTGGCCCTTCTGGAATTCCACGGCCTGTCCGAGCCATTACATGAAAAATAAATCCCCTAATGTTAATTGTTGGGAAAAGTGTGCAGACTTACGGGAGGAACACTTATCACTCCCAGCCATGGTTTGGCACTGAGGAGAAACACATGAGGAAAAAAATAAGTGAAACTTTGCTTAAAATCAGCACTGTTGTAGTGTAAAAATTTCAATGCAGAGTGTATGTGAGCAGTGCCAAATCAATGATAAAATATTGTGGTGAGGAATTCTGTGAAACTACTTGGCGAGTTTGATCCTTATCAGACTGAAACAGAACTACTTTAACAGACCTCAAAAGTATGTTAAACCAATGCTTCCCTTCTCTTGATAATGTACATAGAATGTGTGTTTTTGTGAGATGTATTATACCTCAAAGCATTGCAAAAGATATGTCAACGTTCCTGTTCCAAAAATTAACATACATTAATGATTCTTTAGCAATCCATCCATCTATTAAAGTTACGTGATTTGTGCCAGCTGTCTTTATCGACAGCCTCGTGCTTCAACACCTGTTGGTTAGGGTCATCCAGAGAGAGCTGTCTTTTCAGCTGATCTTTGAAGTGTGATTTCACTTACCAGGGCATAGTTCACCATAAAGCACTGCTTGTGTCATTTTGGAATCCTTCCTGCATTTCACATGTTCAGCCCAGCACAGCTGACATTGCAAGAGAATGCTTTCAATGCTGGGCAGATTGGCTCTGTTGAGGTCTTTGTTGTTTGTGATGTAGTCCTGTCATCTGATAACCAATTAGATGATTAACTAAAAACTCAAGTACACCAAGAGGGAACTCTGCATGTTAAGATAACCAGGTGAAAAAAGATGTTTAAAAGTAAAAGCACTTTTTCTGATCACCCATAAATTCCCAGCACCACAATCTGCATGATGATCTGCTATAGGCAATGTACATTTATCTAAGATAAACACTCCACTTCTTTAAAGAAATACTTTTAAATTATTTATTAACAGGTAAATAATTGCCATTAGTTATGGCATCCTGCTTAGCCTCCAGTTGAGTTTCCAGCTCTGTATTCTCTCAACCATGAAGCCTTTCATCTCTATAACTTCATCCACGTCTGCTCCTCCCATCAGCCACTGAAACTCTGAAACTACCTCCTCCATGTCTAGGCTTAGTTTTTCCAATGCTCTGATTAACATCTTCCCCTCCTCTACCCTCCACAAACTCCAACACACCCACCTTGTATCCTGTCCCACACCAATTCCCGCTCACCTATCAAGCCCCCTGTTGTCACTGGCCTACTTTGGTTCCCATTCCCCCAACACAGTCTCTCTCTCTCTTCAGGTACCATGCCCTAAGAGGGTGTTGGGGACCATGGATTTCCATGACAAAAACAGAATTACCTGGAAAAACTCAGCAGGTCTGGCAGCATCAGCGGAGAAGAAAAGAGTTGATGTTTCGAGTCCTCATGACCCTCCATGTGTTAGTCATGTTTATGCTTGGCAAGGTACTGCAGTGGTTAGCTGTTGCCTTATGCAAATTCTACCTGAATGTTCTAATCAGGGGCAGGAGTAGTCCATTCGGCCCTTCAAGCCTGCTCCGCTGGACTAGGAGACCCTCTTGCTCTTACCATCAGCCATAGGCATATTGGAAGGATTGATAATCAACCTGTTTGGCCACATTAAAAACACACCTTCCATGGCGATTAAGTTCTGGAGTGGGACTTGAACCTGGAGCTACTGGCTCAGAGGTAGGGAACTACCATTGCACCACAACTCCACCTTCCCTCCCCTCCTAGCACTTCAAATTGGAAATTATTGTTCTTGCCTTTAAGTCCATTTGTGGCCTTAACTCCTCCCTGACACCATGCCCCTTGCTCCTCCCAAACCCCCTCCCCCTGCCTTCACCTCCATAACATCTATAGCACCACCTGAAATTTTTTGTCCTCCTGACCCTAGGCTCTTTTGCCCATTTCCTTTGTCCCTCAGCTGCCTAGGTCCCATTCTGAGGAATTTGCTCCCTTACTTAGCTCACATGCTCATCTCCCCCACCTCCCCCTACTTTGAAACTTTCTAAATCTAGCTCTTGAACCTAGATTTTGGTTACCCCGTTCTCAGCTCTTGCTTAAGCATCTGTTTTCTTTATGCTGCTTTGAAGTAACTTAAGATGTTTTCCTGTATTAAAAGTGTAAATAAATGGAAGTGGCAGTATAACCAGAAAAAACCTGTAACCACATTTAACTAAATCATGGATCAGATTTCATTAGTGTTTAGTATCACACAAGGGTCTATATGGTGCCCTACCCGATTTGAAAATGGTTACAGTGCCGCCGCTCCTTTACATACTAACCAGCCTTGAGAAACTGCTGCTGGGTTCCAACGGAGGGAAACTTGCACCCAGTGACAAAGTAAGGAGCTATTAAAGGCAGAGAATTTATCCAGGTGCAGCCCAATGACATCACTAAAATTTATAACATAGCAGGCCCTGAGCAACTTCCACCTCACACATCTGACTACCAGGGGAAGATGATAACTCAGCTCTTAGCAGTTCATCCATCCAGAAAATTTGTGAAGCCCTCCTCCTACACTTCCTATTTCAGTGACCAGTGGTATGTTAAAAGATTAAAGTTTTCTACTCCACTAATCTTCCTGGCAATCTATTCCATGTACCGACATACTTCAGGCAAGTAAAGATTTCCTGAGATTCGTTCTAAATTTACCTTTTATCAATTTAAAAAGCTCTGCTGATGCTATGCCTAATGATGCTTACATGAGCTGAAACTTTAATTTTCATATTTTCTGTCAAAATTTGGTGTGTGAATTTGGTGCTTTCACTTGGCCACGATTTGTTTAGACTGATTTGTCTACATGTTCTATTCTAATGGGATTTACAGGAAATTTGGGCATAACCTGGGTCTGGGAATGAGTGCAATTTTGGGTCCAGCTTCCAAGTTGTAAGTAGGGAGGAAATTCCAAGTGCTTGTAGGACTCACAGGGGTGAGCAACTCTAACTGAGGATGTATTGAGGACAAAACCTGAATTTGTAACAACTGCTTACTGGGATACAGATAAAGACTGTCTATGGAGGAACATCAATGTTATTGAAAACAAGAAACCAAAGAAATTTGCCATAATTAAGTCGCTCACAAAAACACAATTCCACAGTTAACAAGCTTTAAAAGAAATAATTCTGGAAATGTATCACTAGAATGTCTCTGATCTAGGAACATAGGAACATAGGGCCAGGAGTTGGCCATTCAGCCCATCGTGCCTGTTCTGCCATTCAGTTAGATCATGGCTGGTCTGTTTCTTAGCCCCATTTTCTCATCTTGGTTCCATATCCCTTAATACTCTTACCTATTCTAACAAAAAGCTATCAATCAGTTTTCAATTGACCCAATCTTAATAGCATTTTGGGAGAGGGTTCAGGTTAAGGTGACCCTTTGTGTTGAAGAAGTTTGTGCTGGCATCACCCATGAATGGCCAAGTTCTAATTTAAAATTTATACCCCCTCATTCTGTACTCCCAGCAGAGGAACTGGTTTCTCTCTATCCACCTTATCAAATTATTTAACCATCAATTAGATAACTCCATAATCTTCTATACTCAAGCGAATGCAAGCCAAGTCCATGCAACTGTGCTGGGATTGAGAGAATAAGGAGAGTCCTGCCAGAGCTTGGTCAAAACCCACTTTGAAGTAACCCAAACATAAACATGAGATTTTCTGTTGCCACAGGTTAACCCTCCACAACCCTAGGTTTCCAGGGCCAGTTGTAGGGACAATTGTCCTGGCTAAGACCAACAAACTCTCATGGACTGTGGATTAAACCTGAGACCTCCTTGGTACTGTTTGGAGTGCTACTGGTCCTTTTTAGTTGGACCTAACTGTAAGATTCAGGTAGAGGCTTCTGGATGAAGACTGTGCCCTTTAAGTTCTGAAAACTCAGGTGATTGTGGCAGACAAGTAGTCTGTAGCAGTGCAAGTGTGTGGGCTGTTTAAACATGAATAACAGAGTCCATGACGGCATTGCCCTTTAATTTTGGGATTCATGGAATCCATGTAATTTTATTTCAAAGGATTTTAGCCTACAATTGAATACATTGTGAAGGTACGCCAGTTTGATTTAGAGACAGGGTAGGTTAAACAAAAGTGAAATATGGAGTTTTGATTCATATCAGTTTTGGAAAACAATATCATGCATGATGATAAGCTTGGGATCAGTCACATTGCAGCTGAATACATCAGTCTGTATTGTTCAAGGGCATGTTTGTAACATCCACTAGGGAATTGCTGGGAATATCTTATTTAAAGCCACACATGTACACATCCAAGCAATATTAAATCAAGCAGCTGCAGTGCTGAAGAAAGACCAACTGGAAGGGTCAAACTTGGCCTTGTTGGGCTTAGAGCTGGCAGCTGCTACCGATGAGCTCCGTCATATAACTTACCCGTGGATGGCTGCTGATCCAAGTAATCATTTACTAGGTGAATTGCTCATTCGGAGAGCTGGTGCCGACCCGACAGGCTGAATGGTCTCCTTCTGTGCTGTAACAATGCTGTGATTCTGTTTAGTCTTCAATGATGGAAAGTCTGGCAGAAATGCAACCACGGGTTGTTCGATGTTTTGCTTGGATTCGTTCCTAATGGGCAGAATCACCAGCATTTTCCGATCAGTTACAAATGATTGGTGGGCATCATTGATTGGAAAATATTGGACATCCATGACACCAAATTTCCACACTCATAACGCATCATTCCAGTATTCTTGTTGGGTTTTATGTTTTTGCCTGCAATCTGCAGCTAGTTAAAATTAACCTCCAACGATGTTCTTTAGATGTCTGTGCAATATCCCGATGTAGATGTAAGTAACAAACTCAGTCGCCAAAGTAAAGTGGGCATCTGGAGTACCTTGGGTGTGTTAGTACAGAGGCAGATTTGAAGAACCCAATTGGAAGATTTGGGCCAGCATTTTAGGACCATTTCTGCTTTTCTTTCCCTCCTCTTTCTCTTATGTAGTATAGTTGGTCAGAGGGTTTTGTGCCAGCTGTTCTAACACTGCCACTTTCTTTTTATTCTTTGATGGCATGTAAGAGTCGCTGGCAAGATCATCATTTGTTACCCATCCCTAACTGCCCTTGAACTGAGTCGTTTGCTAGGCTATTTCAAGGACAATTAAAAATCAACCACATTGCTGTAGGTCTGGAGTTGTGTGTAGGCCAGACCAGGTAAGGATGGCAGATTTCCTTCCCTAAAGGACATGAATGAACCAGATGGGTTTTTATGGCAATCAATGATGGCTTCATGGTCACCATTACTGAGACTAGCTTTTATTTTATTTTATTAATTGAGTTTAAATTCCACCATATGCCCTGGTGGGATTTGAACCTGTATCCCCAGCAAATTAACTTGGGTCTGTGGAATAAAAAATCCAGTGACATTACCACTACACTACCCTTTGCCCTAAACATGCTCATGATATTGCGATACTGGCAATCTCTTTGTTTACACTATCTGGAGGAAGAACAGGAGGTATGCCATTAGAGTTAGACTGCATCCTGCTGCTACCCTGCCACTTACGGGCAGAGGCACACCTATCAGGAAACAGCAAAGTGGGAAGAGATAGATAGATGTGGTTCAGGGCTGTACATGTCCTGATGCAGAGCTGTGCCATTTGCTGCAAGGATAACTACACGAATCATCATCCATGTGTTATAGAGTGGTAAAAACAAAAAAACTGCGGATGCTGGAAATCCAAAACAAAAACAGAATTACCTGGAAAAACTCAGCAGGTCTGGCAGCATCGGCGGAGAAGAAAAGAGTTGACGTTTCGAGTTCTGTCGAAGGGTCATGAGGACTCGAAACGTCAACTCTTTTCTTCTCCGCCGATGCTGCCAGACCTGCTGAGTTTTTCCAGGTAATTCTGTTTTTGTTATAGAGTGGTGTTGGATCTATTTCATTCTGGTTATTGTATATCTAGTGTTGGGCATATCCCAATGCTAGTATTGTGCACTGGGTTTGGACCCACCAAATCCCACAATTGTGCACCTAGGTTGGAACCTACAAGCAAGAAGCAATTCCTCAGCCTATAAAAAGGAGATTTAAAAAAGGGACATGTGGAAATGGGCAGATAGGCCAACGAAAAGCCAAGAGAACTGTCACTGAAGCAAGGAGGTTAAAAGTGCTACAGGGTAGTTGGACACCATCTTCAAGTAAGTCGACCCACTGATGTGGAGAAGAGTGAAAGGCTCTTTGTTATTGTTTCACACAGGTAAATAGTGGCTGTTATAAATGTTCACTTCAGCATGAAATTTGTAGCTTATTGGTTTGTTATCAGGACTCACCTCTCCAATTATTTATTTAATCCACCTCAGTAGATGTTGAAAAAGTATTCATGTGAAAAACATGCGTATCCAGTCTAAAGCACAAAGGGGTACTATTGTTACAAAACTGGATTAAGAACTATCTGCAAGTTACCAAAGTAATTAACAGCAATACCTTGAAAGTGGGAGATCCCAACAAAGAGAAGGACTCATTCTCCCTACCTGTTCCAGTTTGAAGTTCACCTCAGAAACAAACACCATTTATTTGACTACAAGAACTCTCACAAACTGCTGTGAACCTTTGCTTTACAAGACCCCTTTAAATTTAAAGCAACAAAACCGTCAAAGAAACAATAGGCTTGCCAGGTGGGATACCAGAGATCGTAAACCAGAGACTGAGTTACCTGTAATCTGTAAAAGTGCATGACCTTTATCTATACCCAATCTATGTCAGTATGTGTGTGAGAATAAGTGGGCCTGACATTGTGTTTAATTAGGGGTGAATGTGTGAGAATAAATACACTTTATTTTTAAACTCACAGAAACTTGCTGCTGAATTCTTTGATTGGAATATACACTCTCCAAAGGTAAGACAAAACACAACTCTTTCTGTATAAAACACACTGATCATGTGAAGTAGGACACCACATACATTCTGTCCGTGACACTTAAAAACAGGGATTTTGCCAGAGGACTGGAGAATTGCAAATGTTATGCCCTTATTAAAAAAGTGTAAGGAAAACCCATTAACTACAGGTCAGTCAGTTTAATCTTGGAATTGAGAAAGCTTTGAGAAAGGATAAACCAGGTCACAATTAACAATCACTTGCACAAATGCGGATTAGTTATGAAGAGCCAGCAAATATTTTTTAAAAGGTAAATTGTGTTTAACTAATGTGATGGATGAGGAAACAGGCCTGGGCACCACAGTTTAGGAAGGATGTGAAGGCTTTAGAGGAGGTGTAGAAAAGATTCACCAGAATGGTTCCTGACTTGAGGGACTTCAGTTACTTGGATGGATTGGAAAAGTTGAGGTTGTTCTCCTTGGAGAAGAGGAGGTTGAGAGGAGATTTGATAAATGTGTTCAAAATCCGGAGGGATCTGGACAGGGTAGATAGAGCGAAACTGTTTCTGTTGTAGAAGGGTCAAGAAACAGAGGACACTGATTTAAGGCAATTGGCAAAAGAAGCAATGGCGACAAGAGGAAAAACATTTATATATGCAGTGAGTGATTAGGATCTGGAACGCACTGTCTGAGAGTGAGGTGCAGGAAGATGAAATTGTGGCTTTCAAAAGGGAATTGGATAAACAGTTGAAGATTTAAAATATACTGGACCATGGGGAAAGGGCGGTGGAACTAGCTGGGCTGCTCTTGCAGAGAGCTGGCATGGACACAACAGCCGAATGGCCTCTTTCTGCACTGTAACCATTTTATGATTCCCGTGTCCAAGTAGGTGATAGGCAGTGAGAGTCACCTCCCATAAAAGAGAATCAGTCAACTTACAGGCAGTTCTGACACTAATTGACCTGGAAAGGTACCTACAGCTCCCTCAAATTTGTGAACACAAGATAAATGTATTAGCAAGAAAACCATTACATAATGTGCACAAAGAAATGCTTTCCCTTGTTGCATTTTTGATTCATTTTGCAATAATTCTCTCTGCTTTTCACATGACTGTAACTATTAAATCAGCGTGCAGCTACTGAGGCCAACTCTCCCAGGTCTCCCCGCACTATAAAGTTATTTTTAAGTCCCCATTTACTTTGAATGTATTCATTCATACAGCTCTAACTATGTGAAGTCTCTGATCTTTCGGTGCCACTGGGGTTAGTCAGCTGCCTTGGGCAGTCACATTTGGGCCGCCCTTTGCCTTGCATTTTGCAAACAGAACTGAGACAGTCTGTTGTGGAATCTCTTCTCGCATTCCACTTGACATCAGTCAGTCTGCAGGCCCACAGCCCTGGGTCATAATACTGTTCCACTGTGTTCAGAACAGTTGTTTGTGAAGCAACTGAGAGACAGCTGTTGGCACAAGCCTTGGATATCTAAAAAAGATCCAATAAGTAATTTTACTTTTACACCAAATTAAGATATTAAGCACTTAATAATTTCTGAAGAGCGTACTCCTTGTTGTGCAGTCACATGAATTTGAGGTTTTTTTCGAAAGTTTTGGATAGTTCAAGAGAACTTGAATAAGCCTTTCCTTAGAAATCCTCTGGTAGTTATCATTGGTAATTTTACACACTTGGTTTAGAAATACAATAGAAGTTAAATTGTTTTTCTGTGGATAACGATGGCGTGAATTTTTGTAAAGATGGAGAGCCTCTCCATTCTCATGAAAGTGGCTGTGGATGTCTGAATCCGGATGTCCCACTCCTGAATATGCGCCTACCATTTTTGTGGGAAATGGAGGCAGATTCCAAACTGCACATCCCTGGTTCACAGGTGCAGCTGCCCATATAAAGCAGCAGCTGCCTCCAGTCAGGGCCAGGGAGAAGATGGTGCAGATGGTGCCAAACACCTTGGGCCGGGGGCCCTGGGATCGGTGTTTTCAACAGAGTTTCTTGTCATCCACACTGAGCAACCAGAGGTACAGAGCGAAAAGACTGACTTTTAAAAAATGGATGGGTCAGGCTGAGAGTTCCGATTTTTTTAAAGCCAGTCTGTCAGCGTCAGGTCGGTTTCACTGAGTTGCTGCTGCTTCCGGCCTTCAAGCAGCCTTGTGGTTCCGAATCTTTTTTTGAAAAGCCCGCCAGAAAACCACAAAGCTACCTGAAGATCAACAGCAGCGTAACAACTGGACATGTTCTTGTTTGAAAAATGGTCATTCAAATCTCTATTTTATTATGAGTGGGCTTTGTGGAGTAAGATTGCCAGGACAGGAGTATATAATGGGCTCATAGTGAATCAATAACCTGTTTTGCACTACACTCTCAATTTCTTTTCCATTGACTTCAATCTTGTCCTTTTAGCTACTTATTTACTGAGCTAGGGGAGTTGGAAACACAACATGTGCAGATGAGAGCTGATAGGAACAGGTCTTAACTTTGCACCATTGCTTGGGTGGGTGAGGTACCCTCTTGGAGAGGCAAGGGACTCATTTGGATATGGTCCCACAATACCTCTGGGAGAGGTAAGGTACCCTTTGGGATTGTTAAATACATTAAATTAGACAATTAGATGCTGTGTGTGCATGTGTGTGTGTGTATGTGTGTATGTTTGGCAGGGGGGCGGCATTGGAGGTGGTGGTTGGAGGGGGGAGATTGGTTGGGGTGGTTGGAAGGGGGAGTTGGGGGAGATTGGAGCATGGGTTGGAGGGGAAATTGTGGGGGGAGTTGGAGGGGGCTTGGGGGGAGTTTGGAGGAGGGGTTGGGGTGTTGATGGGAGGTTGGAGGGGGAGATTGGAGGAGTGTTGGGGAGGAGATTGAAGATGGTTAGGGGGAGATTCGAGAGAGGGTTGTGTGGAAGGTTGGTGGGATGATGGAGGGAGGTTGGAGGAGGAGATTGGAGGCAGTTTGGAAAGGAGGTTGGGGGGAGGTTGGAGGGGGAGATTTGAGAGGTTTGGGGGAGTTGGGGGGAGGATGGAAGGTCGGAAGGATGGTTGTGGGGTGGGAGGTTATCTACAGAATTGAATTGTTTTGTAAATGTAGGGATTTCTTTGTAATGTCATTAATTGCTCGGTGCTTAATTATCCTGAGCGAATCAGCATTGGGCCTCCAACTTCACTATTGCTACATTCACTCTGCCTACTGCATGCAGATGTAATGAAGGAAAGACAAAACCTACATTTGTACAACACCTTTTATGATGTCCCAAATTGCTTTACAGCCAATTAAAGACTTTTGAGTTGTAGTCACTGGTATAATGTTGGCAAAGTTATCAAATGGCAGAGCAGGCTTGAGGGTCAAAATGGTTTACTCTTGCTCCTAATACAAATGTCCGTATATCATTCTGGGATGGATACGATAAGCTGGGTTAGATGGCCTTCGTCATCCATTACTTTCTTGCTAACAGAGGGAAGAATCATGGCTGGAGTTCTGTTTATTTTGTTGCTAGTGAAAGTTTACTATGAGTGGGCTTTGTGGAGTAAGATTGCCAGGACAGGAGTATATAATGGGCTCATAGTGAATCAATAACCTGTTTTGCACTACACTCTCAATTTCTTTTCCGTTGACTTCAATCTTGTCCTTTTAGCTACTTATTTACTGAGCTAGGGGAGTTGGAAACACAACATGTGCAGATGAGAGCTGATAGGAGCAGGTCTTAACTTTGCACCATTGCTTGGGTGGGTGAGGTACCCTCTTGGAGAGGCAAGGGACTCATTTGGATATGGTCCCACAATACCTCTGGGAGAGGTAAGGTACCCTTTGGGATTGTTAAATACATTAAAAAGTGTATAAACTCATTGGAATTGTCAAAAGGAACTGTCAAATTGTCAAAGGGTTTAAAACTCCTGCCCTTTGAAATAAAAATGCAGCGTTTAAAAAAACAGTGCTTGCTATTTCACCCTGTCAATTGGCATAAACCTGAGGGTTATCATTACTGGATTAATGCTGCATGAATGATTTCACAACCTTACAGTGTCACAGTGGGGTGTCTCTCAGTTCACAGTTTGATTGATAGCTCCAACCCGTAATAGACCCTTTGAAGTAGGACTATGAATTCCAATGTTTGTTTCTATAAGGGATTAAAGGAAATTTTAAAGGCATTTTTATCAATGAGAGTTTTTTTTTAAATAATGAATTTTTCAATGGATGCTTAATAACTTTATTTTATCTCATGTTAGCGTGGGTCCTGAGGTCTGCCCATGGTGGATACTGGGTGAGTTGGCATGGTGGTTGTAAAGGCAAAGGGTAATGGTTGGGGAGCATGGGTTGGTAATATGTTGGCATAGGGGCAATAAAGGATGATGGGAATGGATAGAGGGGCATAGATTGGCATGGGGGTATGAGGGGCCATGGGGTGGGTGGAGGGATGTAGATTGGCATGGGGAATGGGTAGAGGGGCATTAGGTGGCATGGGTTCACATGGGTGGGGCATGGGGAGTGTGTGTGGGGCAGTGAGGGGGGTGTGAGGGATAAGAGGCTGTTTTATGTATTCTTGTTGTTAAAAAAAATACTTTGACATGGTGCCAGAGCACCTAGGCAGCCTCCGAACTTGTTCTGGGGTCACCCACCATGACTGCCATTTTGAACCTTCCCACCCGGACCGAAAATCCAACCTTCTGGGGCACATTTCCTTTGGGCAGGTTTGTGGAGCCGGGAATTGTCCCAACTATGTGCTCCCAATGCAGGGGCAAAACTTCAGTTCTCAGTTTACATAGTTTTGAAAGTACTAGAAATGCAAACTGGATTGTGAGCCTCAGCAGCTTTATAACTAAACTCTTAAAAAATACTGTTCATTTTCCACCTCACAAAACATGTCAATCTGAGATAGAAACTATCTTCAGATATCCCAATTTTAGTTATTTTCCCTCAATAAAAATAATGAATTGATTTAGAACATGTACACATCTATGGGATGAACATGTGTCCCAAATCCAACAACAAAAAACTGGATTAAATGTTTGCAGCAATTGCTTAGACGCTTTAAAACTCAGACCCAGAAATGGCCACTGCTTGTATGATATTTAATGCAATATATAGATGCCAGCATATTAGAGAGCCTGACAAGGGTAGGACTCAAAGACATGGAGCCATAGTTGTAATAGTAACATCTAAGTTGCTGCTCGAGTCTGAATGGTGAATTGTTTCTCTTCAAACATGACAAATTATTTTTAATAAGTTGCTCCATCATTTTCTGTTTATTGTCCACCAGTCAGGAGCATGGACCACATGTGTCCTCCATTGACCGCTATCAATACAACAACAATCTCCCATCTATAAAACATATTTAACAAGTGCAAATATCTCTAGGTGTCCAGTGTGATTCCTGGGTGGGGGGGGGGGGGGGGGCGGGGGGGTGGTTGCTGTGAGGGAGCATGGGTGCAAAAACATTTCCACCGCCTTTGTTGTGTGCATTGCGGGGCTCCTTGTGGACTTCCATCACACTACTATTATCAGAAATGAGAAACCCAACCAAGTGCTGAACTGACTGGTCACTACGGGACCTCCTAACCACCTTGTTCAGCCAACCATTCAACCAAAACATTAGTAGCCCCAATCTGCATTCACAACCTCACACTCTTCACACTGTCCCTGAAGCTTTATTGTAAAGATTAAAGCTTTCAGGGATGTTTCCACTTCCATGAAGCTTAGTGCTGTGAAGAACATATTTACTCAAATTACAATTCTTACCAGATGTGTGGCACCAGGGTCCAAACCAAAATTTAACAGCATGGAAACCTTCAGTTCATCTGGCAAAGGTATTTTCCAAGCATTCTTCCCATCTGATTCAGGATTTCCTCAGACTTCTGTAAGACTGTCTTAACAATGAAAAAAAATAAGCATCGGGCTTTTATGCTTTCATTCTACTTATAAATAGATCCATTACCGGCATGGGTTGGGTGGAGTGCAGCCTCACTGTACCACGATTGAATTTTCAGCTGTAACCCATTTGCATAGCCTGGTCTTCACCCTGCGACAGAAACAAGATACAAGTTAAAGGATTATTTCCCAAAGCTAAAAGCAATGCCAAGATAGACTCCAGCTTCTATTGATCTCCCTTTACAACATCCTACCTACCCACCTGCTTTTCTGGAGGCTCTAGGGGTTTGCAGAAAACCCTGAAGGGGCAATCTGATAACAAGGGACTCCCCCAAAGTTCTTGAGGGAAGATTTCCTCAGCTTTTGCCAGGTGGAAACCCAGGACAATGGTGTGCGAGGCGCTCTGATCTGACACCCACTTCCATCTCACTAATATACAATTGAGATACATTCACCTCTCTCAGGAGGAAGCTTCCCACCTACTCTGGGGAAGGAGAAGGCATTTCCCAGAAAACCTGCACCAGGCCCAAAGGAGGAGTGGAGACCAGACAGTTTCCTCTGCCTAACAGCCCTGAATCAAGTGCTCAAGGACCAACAATCAGAGGACAATCAGCTCCATCATATCTCCCTTGGCTCTCCATCAATGCATCCAGTCATGCCAGTAAAATTACTCATCTGTGAGTTGTCTGGAACAGGGAGCCTACTTTAACTTGGCTTAAGAATAATCTTTTGTTGTATATCTATTTTATAAGAGCTCCCAATTTCTTTTCTGTTCTCTTCATGGAAATGGAACAGTATCTGATAACAAGGGACTCTCCCAATTGATTACCTTGTGTTATATTTTAACATTTTCATCCTTGTTTTCAAATCTTCCAATGCCTCATCCCTTCCCATCTCTATAACCTCCTCTAATCTTTCATCATCTCTGCATCCCTCCAATTCTGTTATACACTTCCCTGATTTTAATTGCTCCACCAATGGAGGTCATGCTTTCAGCTGCCTAGATCCTCGCTCTCCTTTAAGAGGCTCCTTAAAACTTACCTCACCTATCCTTACATCTCCTTATGGGTGTCAAATTTTGTTTGATAAGGCTCCTGTGAAATGCCTTGGGACATTTGAGCACATGAAAGGTGCTATATAAGTGAAAGTTGCTTATGGGAGGAAAATGATGGCACCCACAACTGGAAAGTTGTTAGGAAGAAGGTGTCAATTTAGAAGAACGCTAAACTAAATTAATAAGGATCATTGTCAATTCTGCTGTATTTTATTACGATCACAATAGTTATCTTATGCTGTATAATGGATATGATTATAAATTTATTGATAATTAGTTATCCAAAGAGGAGGGTTTCTGTCATTTTTGCCTGAATTGTTCACACAGTGATATCACTAAATAAATTTATCTATTAATTTCACCAGGTCAAGAAGGTTTTTCCTATTCCCAGGTCTACTGGACATTCAACTGCCCTTGCACAGCGAGCATTTCAATGGTCATCTCATAATCAATGACCTACAGAGCCTTCTCATTGAAGCTGGTTTTCCAGGGTCTTATTGTCCTTTCCAGTAATGATCAAATCGATGTCAAACTGATGTATCCCTAGTGGCCCTCTCGCAAATTCTGGAAGACAATGTCATTTACTAAATCTATTGTTACAGAACATATACTCCATTAGTGCATTTACTGCTTTACATACTGGATCAACAAATACAGGAAAACACAAATGTGTTGCAATGAACTGGAATATGATAACCTGGCAGATCCGATCATCCCTTATCATTCAGGGAGCCCTGTTTTATAGTGATTGCTTGACGATTAAGATTAGTAGATTAAGTTATAGGTGCAGATTGCCATGTGGAAATATGATGTTGTGGCTATAACAGAGACCTGGATCAAAGGAGTGCTGGACTTGGTATTAAATATTCTTGAATACAAGGTGTTCAGGAAAGCTAGGAAGGGAAGTAAATGGGGAGGGCTGGGGATATTGATTAAGGCAAACAATGCTATGCTGAAGAGAGAGGAGGTCCCACCAGAGGGGTCAAGGACAGAATCTATTTGGCTAGAGCTAAGGAACAAAAAGGGGCATTTACATTGCTCAGTGTAGTCTATAGGCCATTAACTGGTGCTGAAAGATGTGGGGAAACAAACTTGTAAGGGAATTACAGAGACATACAAGAATTATAGAGTAGTTATAATAGGAGACTTCAATTATCTGCAAACAGACTGGGATGGTAGTAGTGTAAAGGGCTGAGAGGGGCAAGAGTTCCTAGAGTGTGTTCAGGAAGATTTTCTACAGTGGTACATTTCTAGTCCGACAAAAAAGAAGGCACTGCTAGACCTGGTTCTTGGGAATGAGATGGACCAAGTACATTAAGTGTCAGTAGGAGAACATTTAGGGGACAGTGATCATTGTATCATAAGGTTTTGGTTGGCTATGAAAAGGACAAAGAAAAATCCAGAGTAAGTATAAGTAACTGGGGTAAAGCTAACTTCAATGGTGTAAGAGCAGATCTGGGTCGAATAAATTGGAATCAAAGGTTGGCAGAAAAAACAGTAACTGAACAATGGGAATTAAAGAGGAGATAGCTCAGGCACAGTCAAGGTATATTTCCTTGAAGGGGAAAGGTAGGGCAAACAAATCCAGAGCTTCCTGAAAGACGAAAGAGATAGAGAGTAAGATGAAGAAGAAAAAGTGTGCTTTTGACAGATGTCAGGTAGGTAATACAAGAAGAACCAGCCTGAATATGGAAGGTTCAGAGAGGAAGCAAAAAAAACAAATAAGAAGAGCAAAGAGAGAATATGATAAGAAACTAACAGCCAACATAAAAGGGAATCCAAAAGTCTTCTATAGACATGTAGATAATAAAAGAATGGTAAAAAGAGGAGTGGGGCCAATTAGGGACTGGGAAGGAGATTTTGGCATGGAGGCAGTGGACGTAACTAAGGTATTTAATGAATATTTTGTATCTGTCTTTACCGAGGAAGAAGATACTACCCAGGCCATGGTAAAAAATGAGGTAATTCAGACACTTGAAGGGTTTTAAATTGATAAGGCTGAGGTATTGGATATGCTGTCTGTACGTAAAGCTGATGAGGAACCAGGGCCAGGTGAGATGCATCTAAGGATACTGAGGGAAGAGAAAGTTGAAATTGCAGAGGCACTGGCCATAATTTTCCTGTCTTCCTTAGACTTAGAGGTGGTGCCAGAGGAATGGAGAATTGTAAACATTGCACACTGTTCAAAAAGGGTGTAAAGTTAAATCACAGGCCAGTCATTTTAACCTCAGTGTGGGGAAACTTCTAGAAACAATAATTTGGGAAAAAGTTAATAGTCACGTGGGCAAGTATGGGTTAATTAAGGAAAGCCAGCATGGATTTGTTAAAGGTAAATTGTGTTTAATTAACTTGCTAGAGTTTTTTGATGAGGAAACAGAGGGGGTTGATTGGGGTAATTCTGTTGAAGTGGTGTACATGGGCTTCCAAAAGGCATTTGATAATGTGCCGCACAGCAGACTTGAGAGCAAAGTTATAGCTCATGGAATGCTAAGGACAGTAAAGACATGGATATGGAATTGGCTGAATGGCAGAAACAGGGACTAGTCATTAATGGATATTTTTCGGACTGGAGGAAAGTTTATAGTGGAGTTCCCCAGGGGTTGGCCCTAGGATCCTTGCTCTTCCTGATATATATATTAATGACCTAGGGCTTGGTGCACAGGGCACAATTTAAAAATTTGCGGATGATACCAAACTTGGAATGTCACTAGGTTAATTGCTCCTTTGGAGAGCTAGCACACACGATGGGCTGAATAGCCTCCTTCTGTGCTGTAACCATTCTGCGATTCTATGATTATAGGACCCAGCAACATTATTGCAGGTGCAATCCAACTGCTTGGTCAGTAGTACATTGATCAAATTAGTAAAGCTTTCATTGTTGCACACAATGTTCAGGACAGTGGGTACTCGAATGGATGCATTTAACAAAGCCTTAACTAATTCAGCACATATAGATTAGGCTAAAACAGTGTAATCTAATAGAAATTACTAATTAATCATAAACCTGGCTAGGTTTTAGGCAAATGTACATATATCAATAGAAAATGCCTTAAATGCAGTCACACAAGGCAGGGAAATGCTCTTCACCTGTGCATAATTACTTACCATCTGCCCACTTGCAGTAATAAAGGGAGTAATGATTTCAACAATCAGAAAACACTCACATTCTGCTTTTAATTTTAACAGCAATCACACAGAAAGTTCAAAGAACACATGCTTGTACAGTGAGAATATAAATATTGAGATCACATGAGGGAGCACGTTTCAGAACCTCAGAACATCTCAAAGTGCTTTACAACATTTTAGTATTTTAAAAGTATTTTAGAAGTGTAGTCACTGTTGAAATGTAGAAAATGTAGCAGCTAATTTACACAGAGTAAAGGACCACAAACAGCAGTGTGATAATAATTAGATCATTCGTCTTAATAATGTTAGTCGAGGGATACATTTTGGCCAGGAAACTTGGAAAAACCTCCCTGCTCTTCCTCACATAATTCCAAGGGATCATTTACAGTCACCTGTGAAGGAAGAATGTGCCTAGTTTTAAAATTTTATCTGAAATATGGCAATTCTGTCAGTGCAACACTTCCTCAATTCTACACTAAATTGTTAGCTTGGGTAATGTGCTCAATCTCTGGAGTGGGCCTTGAACCCATAGTCTTCTGGCTAAGAGGTGAGAATTCTATCACTGAACCATGGAAAATTAATCACCTGTTCATCACTTCACTAACACTGCTGGATTAATTGAGCCTTGACAATGGCTTTCCTGGAATATTTCAGAGGGCTTTGGGAGTTGCCCATATCATATGGGACTGGAGTTATGTGTGGGCCAGACTGGGTAGGGCTGGTAAGTTCCTTTCTGTGAAGTACATTAGTGAACTGATTGGGTTTTGGTGACAATATGGTAGCTTTCATGGTTGTTTTATTTCTTGTGTCATCCCACAAATTACTGGATTCATTAAATTCAATCTTCAACTTGCCATGACAATTTGAACTCATAATCACTGCACTGCCATCCAGACAAACAGATGAGGGAGTCCATTTGAACCTACCCATCTTGAATGAAGGAAAAACTTATTCAATCCCATAAAGTTATCAGTTAATTAGCTTAAGTTTTTTTTTGCTTCCACAACTCTACACTACCCATGGACTGTTTCAAGTGTTAAAAGGAAGAAAAAAGGAAGACTTACATTTATTTAGTACTTTTCACAACCACTGGACGCTTCAAAGCACTTTACAACCAATTAAATACTTTTGAAGTGTTATCACTGTTGTAATGTAGGAAATGCAGCAGTCAAATTGCACATAGTAGACTCTCACAAACAACAATGTGATAATGACCAGATCATGTTTTTTGTGACTTTTTTGAGGGATAAATATTGGTTGGGACACCAGAGATATCTCTGCTGGTTTTCTTCAAAATATTGACATGGAATCTCTTACATTTACCTGAGAGGGCAGACAGGCTTCAATTAATTTCTCATTCAAAGGATGGTACCTCCATCGGTACACCAATCCCTCAGTACTATACTGGTATGTCAGCCTTCATATTTGTGCTCAAGTCCTAGAATGGGGCTTGATCCAGAACCTTATAATGCAGAGGTGTAACTTTTGAAACTCAGCTAGGCATTCATAATGACAGAATGCTCACCTACGGGAAATGTCAATAAAGAACTCTATTGAAACTGCATGACCAGATGCAATGTTTCTTCTAACCTACACCAGATGGCTTGTTAATCAAGGCAGTCCAGCAGAGGGTTTTTTTTCACTCTCACTGACAGCTTCACTCTTATTTTTTTTGTTTAAAGAGCAGGTGTTTAAAAAATTTCAGATCATGACTCTTAAACAAACTTTATCTATCCTTCAAGAGCATTTACATATATTACATATATTTGTGATTCCTACATTGTGGATTAAGGCCCTTGGACTAGCCAAATGGAGTCTATCTGAACTCAGTACTAGGTTCAAATGGCCCTGCCATTTCCCTCCTGTGCATCTTGTCTCACCTCTTCCCACTGCCGACAAAAGTTGGACCCGCCAGAAACGAAGTTGAGACTTCTGCATCTGGGTCCTGCCCATCAGTTTTAAAGGTCTGAGGAGTCTTTTCAACTCTGCAAAAATTATGCCCAAGGTCCATGGGAAGTTTATTAGATCCATTAGATGGAGTAAAAGGCTAAGTCATAAATAGAACTAGAGTTTATGCATATCAGATTAATTTGAGGCAATGGGGTCCATCTTCTAGGTATTTGCACCTATAAGGTTGAATTGATTTACATTCAGTAGGGCTGGCAGGGTGGTGAGGTGGGGTGGGGTTGTGCAGGGGGGTGTATTGATTAGTGACTTAGGCAATGGGGACATCTATAACACCCTCAGCAAGGTGTATGAGGGTTCTTTACTTATAGACAAACTGCCTGCATGTTAAACCCACCTCAGCATTGTTCTCTCAACTTCTCTTCACTGCCCATGCAGCGATGGGATATTTTCCTGGCTCTTTGATGAAAGTGAACAACAGAGTCCAGTACAGTAGGGGCTCCTCTTCCTGAATTAAATTGTATTAACAAGTTCCTGAGCGTGTCATGGCAATATGTGAATGCCTGACTAACCATGTGGTTGATGTGATCTAGAAACAGAGATTAAAGGCAAATGGTTGGTCTTCAGACTAGAGGAAGGAATACAGTAGGTTTCCCCAAGGGTCAGTCCTGGAACCACTGCTATTATAATCTTGTCTAAGTTAACGATCTAGACTTGGCTGTGCAGGGCACAATTTCCAAATTTGCTGGTGATGCAAAACTTGGAAGTATTTTGAACTGTGAGGAGTTGGCAGGTGGCGGAATGTATGGACATGTGGCAGATGTAACCTAATGCAGAGAAATGCTACATTTTGGTAAGAAGAAAGGAAAGGAAATAGAGAATAAAAGGTACAATTCTAAAGGGGGTGCTGGAGCAGAGGGAACTGGGGGTATATGTCGACAAATCATTGAAAGTAACAGATTGAGAAATGGACTCTGGGCTTTATAAATATAGTCCTGGAGTACAAAAGCAGGAAAGTTATGGTGAATCTTTACAAAACTCTGGCTCAGCCTCAGCTGGAGTGTTGGCCAATTCTGGGTAGCTCACTTTATGAAGGATGTGAAAGCTTTAGAGAGGGTGCAGAAAAGATTTACCAGGATAGTTCCTGGGATGAGCGACTTCAGTTACATGGATAGATTGGAGAAGTTGAGGTTGTTCTTCTTAGAGGTTGAAAGAAGATTTGCTTGAGGCATTCAAAGCCCTGAGGGGTCTAGAGAGCAGATAGAGAGAAACTGTTCCCACTGGCAAAGGGTCGAGAACCAGAGGACACTGATTTAAGGTTATTGCAAAAGAAACAATGGTGACACGAGGAAAAGCATTTTTATACACAAGGAATTAGAATCTAGAATGCACTTCTTGATAGATTGGTGGAGGCAGTCAGTTATGGTTTTCTGAAGGGAATTGGATAAGCACCTGAAGAGAAGATAATTGAGGTGCAACGGTGAAAGGGCGGGGGAGTGGGACTAACTGATTTACTCTTGCAGTGAACTAGCATGGACACAACTGTGTTGTGCTGTGCCTGTGCTGTGCTACACCATGCCATGCTATGCCATGCTCTACCATGTTGTGTCTTGTGACACTATGTTGTGCCATGCCATGCATATGATGCTGTCCCACCAACACTGAGATATGAGAAACATCATTTTTTTGCCAAATATTTTAAGGGAACTATTACCTCAAACAGATCTTCTGGATCAGGCCATTATGCAGAGTTGTTCTCCATCTGTTATTCCTGTGCTGTTACCATTCTATGATTCATAAGGTTGAATGGTTTTCTGGAAGCATTGCTTTGTGATATTGCAAGAAAGAAAGCACACCATTGTGATTAAGAGGCAGCATTGTCTGATTGGTTGTACCTACCAAGGTACACCAATCGTTTCTATAGGCCCTGAAGCACTAACCAAGTGTAGCACACCCCGTTTCTGCAAGAAGTGTCCGTCTAAATTATTTGCTTGCATCCAGACTGGGGCTTGAGCCCAGGATCTTCTGACTCAGAGGCAAGGGAAGACCCTCTGCTCCTCTCAAAATTTGGAGTTCAAGTTACAAGCTGGTGTGAATGATATGCCTAATCTACACCCACTCTAACCCCAGAATTTTGACCCCCGTTATGTTGAGTTGTAGAGCCTCCTATAATGGCTGCCATATTACTACTACTTTATACAGGAAGTAATCATTTACTATGTTAATTAACTTTTACGCATTTTCAGATTCTGTACAGTTTCTGTTTTTCTGCTTACCCAGGAATTCTGCTTCATGTCTCTACATTGACTTCACATTCTTGTCCTTATTGCCTTGTTCTTGTCCCCAGTACATGTTATTGGAAAGAAGAAATACTCAAAAGCTATTTGGAACATTGCTGAAGGGCTACAAGTATTTTTGACCCCCTAATTGAACACTTTATCTTTAAGGGTTGATAAATGCTGCCCACACATCAACTGCATTCCCTGTTTGTGGCTCAGTGACTGTGAAGAGTTTATATGATTTAGTTAAATGTATTGACTGCACACTCTCAGATATGATGAGTTCTCCTCATTGCGTGTCATTCTATTCTATGTCATGATGTGACATGCCATTCCATGCTGTTCTGTGCCATGCTATGCCATGCTCTACCATGTTGTGTCTTGCGACACTATGTTGTGCCATGCCATATATACGATGCTGTCCCACCAACACTGAGATATGAAAAACATTATTTTTTTGCCAAATATTTTAAGGGAGCTATTACCTCAAACAGATCTTCTGGATCAGGCCATTATGCAGAGTTGTTCTCCATCTGTTATTCCTTTAAAGGAGATGACAGCTTCTCCTTGGTCCCTTGTCCCTCCATACCAGTTCAGGTCCTTTGAGGAAGCATAAGAACTTTAACCTGAGGGAATGAATGACTTAATCTTCTGCAGATAAGCTGATCAGTATTGTAGATTCTTGGCATCAATCTAGCCTGTACTAGATTAATTGCATTAGACTGTGCTTGCTATAATTCTATAATTCTATCACCCTCTGTGCTTAAGATAGATGAGCCTAGTGCTACCTTGCAATCACAAATCAGTTGTAATCATAAAATACATTGCACTAAAATGGAATGTTCATTGGCACAAACAGATTCACTGGCACCATCAGATTCACTGGCACAAATGGATTCACTGGTACGTGGCCCAAAAGTGTGCATTCCTTCTCCCCTTGGGCAACCAATCAACTTGTGGCAAACAGCTGACTGCCAATCCCAAAGAACGTTTTCCTTTGAAACAGAAGTCTTTTCAAAATCACACTAGCACAATTATTTTCTTCAATGTTGGATTTGATTTAATTCCCAAAGAATAGCTCTTTCCCGTTTTGGAATCTTTATTTTAAAATACAACTTAGGGAAGATTTCTCACCTCAGGTTTTCCCGGAATAGCTTTAAATTTGGCACGTAAGCTTCCTGCTCATTACCGTTTCTGTAATGTTCCACTGGACTGTGCTAGGCAGACACGTTCCAATGATGCACTATTGACAAGACAATATTATTTGTCAAAGGAAAAATACTGCGGATGCTGGGAATCTGAAACAAAACAGAAAATGCTGGAAAAACTCAGCAGGTCTGACAGCATCTGTGGAGAGAAAGACAGAGTTAACATTTCAAGTCCATATGACTCTTCTTCAGAGCTCTGAGGAAGTGTCATATGGACTCAAAATGTTAACTAATATTATTTGTCAGATGTCTTGTCAATGCCACCATGGCAGTGCTAGATGATAGGATTTGTCATTCAACACCAACTACCCTCCCTCGCCCTCTCTATGATGTTACGATGCAGCTACAATGCAGAGGGAATATTGAAAACTTCACTCGTTCACCCTATGAGGAGTGTTGTTACTGTCTGGGGATCAATCACAAGACTTTACATATGAGATGGAGTCCATGTAACAGCAGACAGGGTAAGGTTGGCAGCTTTCTTTCCCTAACAGGATAGATGAGTTGACGGCACAAATAGAAAAAAATGGATATGACTTGATAACTATTACAAAGATGTGGTGACCAAGACTGGGAATTCAATATTCGAGGGTATTCGATGTTCCAGAAAATTAGGCATAAAGGAAAGGGAGGTGAGGTAGCTTTGTGAATAAAGGAAGGTATCAGTGCAGTGGTGAGTGGTGATATAGGTGCAATAATTCGTGATGTGGAATCAGTTTGGGTGGAAATAAGGAATAGTAAGAGGAAAATGTCATGGGTGGGAGTCGTCTATAGGGCCCCGAAGATTTGCCTCACTGTAGGTCAAAGTATAAACGGGAAATAATTGAGGCATGTAAGAAGGGCGCTATAAGTGACATGGGTGAGTTTAATCAGTATATTGACTGGACAAACCAGTTTGGCAGGGGTAACATGGAAGGTGAATTTGTAGAATGCATCAGGGATTGTTTCTTAGAGCAATATATTACGGAACCGACCCAGGAACAGTCTATTTTAGATCTAGGAATATGTATGAGGTAGGATTAATAAGAGATCTCATAGTTAAGGATCCTCTAGGGGGTAGCGATCACAGCATGGTAGAATTTTGAATTCAATTTGAGGGTGAGCAACTCCGGTCTCAAACCTGTATCCTCAACTTAAGTAAGGGCAATTACAGAGCTCTGAAGAAAGAGTTGTCTAAAGCAGGCTGGGAAAATAGACTAAGGGGAAGGTCAGTGGATGAGCACTCCCTGTTATTTCTTCCTTAATAATGGAATCTAGCATTTTCCCAATGACAGATGTTAGGCTGACTGGCTTATAGTTTTCTTCTTTTTGTCTCCCTCCCTTCTTGAACAGAGGCGTCACATTAGCGGTTTTCCAATCTGCTGGGACCCTCCCGGAATCCAGTGAGTTCTGAAATATTTCAACCAATGCCTCCACTATCACTGCAGCCATTCACTTTAAAACCCTTAAATGCAAGCCATCAGGTCCTGGTGACTTGTCTGCCTTTAGTTCCATTAGTTTGTCAAATACTTTGTCCCTCGTGATAGAGACTGTTATAAGATCTTTCCTCCCATTAGCTCCTTGCTTATTTGATATCTTTGGAACGTTTATAGTGTCCTCCACTGTGAAGACCGAAGCAAAATGTTGGTTTAAATTATCTGCCATTTCCCTGTTCCCTTGTTATCAATTCTCCAGAAGCATTCCTCCAAGGGTCCCACGCTCACTTTAGCCACTCATAGAGGCTCATGTTGTTTGTTTTTATAATTCTTGCCAATTTACTTTCATAATCAATTTCTCCCTCTTTATTCGTTTTTAGTCATCCGCTGTTCCCGGGTCAGTTCTGCAGCGTATTGCTCTAAGAAACAATCCCTGATTTAGAAAAGATTAATCCAGTCAAACAGAGTCAACATGGTTTTGTGAAAGGGAAATCACATTTGGCAAATTTGCTGAAGTTCTTTGAGGATAGAACAAGCAGAGTTGATGAAGGGGAAATCGTAGATGTAGTGTATTTAGATTTCCAGAAGGCATTTGATAAGGTGCCACATAAAAGGTTATTGCACAAGATAGGACTCATGGTATTGGGGGTAATGTATTAGCATGGATTGAGGATTTGTTAACACACAGAAGACAGAGAGCCGGGATTAATGGGTCTTTTTCAGGTTGGAAAATGCAACTAGTGGAGTGCAACAAGGATCAGTCCTAGGGCCTCAATAATTTACTATCTATATTAATGACTTAGAGGAGTAGGCAGAGTGTAATGTATCCAAATTTGCTGACAATACAAAAATAGGTGGGAGGGCAAGTTGTGATGAGGACATAAGGAATCTGCAAGGGGATATAGACAGGTTGAGTGAGTGGACAGAATCTTGGCAGATGGAGTTTAATGTGGGAAAGTATGAGGTCATGCACTTTGGTAGGAAAAATCAAAGGGCAGACTATTATTTAAATGGAGAAAGACTCCAAAAAAGTGCAGCACAGAGGGATCTGGGTGTTCTTGTGCATGAAGTACAAAAAGTTAGTATGCAGGTGCAGCAAGTAATTAAGCAGGCAAAAGGAATTTTGGCCTGTACTGCTAGGGGACTGGAGTTTAAAAATAGGGAAGTCTTGTTACAACTGTACAGGGTGTTGGTGAGGCTGCACCTGGGGCACTGTGTACAGTTTTGGTCCCCGTATTTAAGAAAGGCTATACTGGCATTGGAGAAAGTTCAAAAGAGATTCACTAGATTGATTCCTGGGATAAAGGGGTTGACTTAACAAGAACAGCTAAACGGGTTAGGCCTTTATTCATTGGAGTTTGAAAGAATGAGGGGTGATCTTATTGAAACGTACAAGATTCTGAGGGGGCTTGACAGGGTAGATGTTGAGAAAATGTTTCCACTAGTTGGGGAATCTTGAACTAGTTACAGAATAAGGGGACACCCATTTAAAACTGAAATGCGAAGGAATTTCTTCTCTCAGAGGGTAGTGAATGTCTGGAATTCTCTACCCCAGAGAGCTGTGGAGGCTAGATCATTGAAAATATTTAAAGAGGAGGTAGATAGATTTTTGAAATATCGGGGAGTTGAGGGATATGAGGAGCTGGCACGAAAGATGAGTTGAGGTCTGGGGCAGATCAGCCATGATCTTATTGAATGGCGGGGCAGGCTTGAGGGGCTAAATGGCCTACTCCTGCTCCTAATTCTTATGTTCTTAAAGGACATAGAGCCATAGAACCATCGAAGAGTTATGGTGCAAATAGAGGCCATTCAGCCCATCATCTCTGCGCTGGCCAAAAAAAAGAGAAAAAAAGAAACTTGCTGCTCATTTTTACTCCCGCTTTCCAGCACCTGGTTCGTAGCCTTGCAGGTTACAGCACTTCACTCTAAGGTCTCTCACTTCTCCAACCCTTCTCAATAGCCTCCCATTTATTGAGTATTCCTTTGCTTTGTTTGCCCTCCCCAAATGCACTACCTCACAACTTTTTGGGATTGAATTCTATTTGCCACTCAACCAAATCATTGATATCTTTCTGGAGACAACAGCTACCCTCTTCACTTTCAAGTACACGGCCAATTTTTGTGTCATCTGCAAATTTCCAAATCATGCCTCCCCCATTTAAGTTCAAATCATTAATATATACAACAAGCAGCAAGGGACCTAACACTGAGCCCTGTGGAACGCCACTTCCCCTAACAATATAATGCTGACTATCCCTGATCAATCCATTCCTTTCTAAGTGACAGTTTATCCTGTCTCTCAGAATCGATACAAATAATTTTCCCACTACCAAAGACAGACGGACTGGCCTACAATTTTCTGGTCCATTCCTCGCATCCTTTTAAAATATTGGTACAACTTTTGCAGACCTCCAATCCTCTGGTACCTTACCTGTATCTAGTGAGGATTGGAAAATGATCCTCAGAGCATCCGTTATTTCCTCCCTGGCTTTCATTAACAACCTGGGGTACAATCCATCCAGCCCTGGTGATTTATCTACCTTCAAAGATGCCAGTCCCTCCAGTACTTCCTCTCTCACTATGCATATTGTATCTAATATTTTGCACGTCTCACTCCTCCTCAACTAGAATGTCTGCATCACCTCTCTCCTTAAGACAGAGACAAAATACTCATTGAAAACCCTGCCCACATCTTCAGCATCAATGCACAAGTTGCTATGTACATCTCTGATGTGCCCTACCCTTTCCTTAGTTATTCTCTTGCTCTTAATGTACTGGTAAAACATCTTTGGATTTTCTTTGATTTTACTTTCCAATTTTTTTTGTATCCTCTCTGCTTTCCTAATTTCCTTTTTTACTTCATCCCTGTATTTTTTATACTCCTCTAGGCTTTCTACATTATTAAGCTTTTTGTGACTGTCATAAGCTTTCTTTTTCTGCTTTATCTTACCCCATTTGCTTCTGGATAACCACGGAGCTCTAGATTTGGCAGTAACATCCTTTTACTTTGTGGAGACATGTCTACACTGTACCAGTAGAACCTTGCTTTTGAACACCTCCAATTGATTTGATACCCTTTCCCTTCTAGTAGCTGTAACCAGTCCATTTTCGCCAGCTCACCTCTTAGCTTTGTAAAATTTGTCTTTCCCCAATTTAAAACTTTTACTCATGTTGTATCTTTGTCCTTTTCCATAATTATGCTAAATCTGACTGTATTATGGTCACTATCTCCAAAATGGAGACTACTTCATCCACTCGTTCAGATTTATTTCCTAAGAGTCCTCTCTCATTGAGCTTGTTATGTGCTGGCTGAAAAAGTTCTCTTTCAAGAATTTTGTGGGCCCTGTGCCCTTCACACTGTTTGTATCCCAACAGTATTTCAAAGGGAACAACAAATTATACTCCATGAGAAAAGGGTACTGATTGGTTGGTAAGTGTACTCTGATTGGTCAAGGTGTTGCCATGGAGAATGCACTAGGGAACAGTTACATTCCCCCCCCCCCAACAAAACCGGGAAACTGGGTCTACTTGCCAACCAATCAGCACCTTTTTCTCATGCAGTATAAATTGTTGTTCCCTTTGAAATGTGGTATTCTTGCATCTGTCCTGATGAGTGCAAGATGAAAAGCTTCAACAGCATGTCTCTTTCTCAGCAATAAAGTTACCAGTTGGATTTTTTTTACAACACTCCAATTGCTTTATAGACACTTTTACTGATACCAGGATTTTATTTCTAATTCTTTTTAAAACAGAGTTTAAATTCTCAAACTACTGTGGCAGCATGTGTATTTCTATACTGTTGGATTACTTGTCTAAGTAGCATAAGCACAACACCACTGTACTTGTGGGCAAACAAGACATTCAAATCATCTTGCACCAATTTTTGCACACCTCAAGAGCACTGGGTGAAACAAAAGTAAAAGCTTTGATTTTCTGATGGGTAGCAAGTTTGGGAGGAATAAGTGACTTTGAACCTACAGTTCCTAAATCTCTCCACCTCTGTGGAGCCTGTTGGAGACTTATTGATGGAGTTGATTCCTTATTATTAGTCAACAACTCCAATATCATTGTATCATGCAAGACCTTGGATGGTTGAAGGCAAACTAGATTGTCTTTGGTCTTTTTAAGTCCAGCACTCTATTGTTAATCTAATTAATGCTGCAGGGTGCAACATTCAACCATCAATAACATACTGGATAAATCAAGGCCTTAAGGTTCTGAAATGAGCTGATACATGTGAGATATTGCATGTCTTTGCAAAATTGAGTAGGATGATTAGCAGAGATACTTCCCAGTGCTAATCTACGACATGGTATGTATTTGGGAACAGTGTCAAGCCAAATAATTGCTGGTGTCAGCATCCTGCTTTGCCTCAGCTGGAGTGTGACAGCAGCTGTGTTTTATATAAACAAGCAGAATGAGTTTTCTGTTTACTACACAACACTCTACTGGTAATACCCACAAATGATTTTACTTTGCCCCAATGATTTAAGCTATGGAGTTAATTGTAGGAGAGAATTAGTTTATTTTGTTACCACCTGCAATTGTAATTAAAACTTTATGAAGAAGTATTCACCAGTATTTGCACAATAGTCAAATGTAAAAGTTGAAGGAAAGATCTCGATGTCTATTGTTAGGCTAAAAAAAAATACATTGTTTGCAGTTCCTTTTGCTGTCAGTCATCTCTGGCAATCGAGTCTTGTTCCTGTAAATCACAAAATTAGCCCAATCCTTTAGTCAGACAACTTCATGCTGAGAGCTGATGTGTTGAAAAGGGTGGTTTCACATTCGGCATGATTCTATTCAGTGCTGTGTGCTTAACTTTCTGGCCCTTTCTGGCACCAGTACAAGGAGTTATTCTTCAGGGCTCCTGTTTGACAGTGGAACAGTCAGCTCACTGATCCCCAGCACAAGCAGCGCGTGGTTCACAAGCTGCAGGGGAGGGAACGAAAGCTGGATTATGCCTGGTTCTCCTTTGAATTTACTAACCCATCTCAGTGGCACCAAAACCATTTTAAAATGCAGTGGGGAATCGCAGCAGCTGATGGCGTGGTACATCCCAGCCTAACACACGCTCAGAATGAGCCAACTAGGCACTAGCTCTCAGCCCTGGCTGAACAGTAGCACAACATCTTGCAGTCAGAAGGTTGTGGGTTCATTATATCACTCCAGGGATTGCAGCACAAAATCCAGGCAGACATTCCAGTGCAATACTGAGGCTGTCTTTTGGATATGACATTAAACTGAGGCCCCGCCTGCTCTCAAGTGGATGTAAATGATCCCATGCCTACTATTTCGAAGAAGAGCAGGGGAATTCTTCCTTGGTGTCCTGGTCAATATTTATCCCTCAACCAATATTACTAAAACAGATTAACAGGTCATTATATTATTGCTGTTTGCGTGACCTTGCTATGTACAAATTACCTGCCATGTTTCTCATCAGCAAAAGTACTTTATTGAGTGAAAAGTGCTGTGGGACATCCTGAGTTTGGGAAAGGCACCATATAAATGCATGACTTTCTTAAACTGCTCATTACTAAAGGAATACAAATATTTATTAGTGGTGGGAAGCGATCAAGGGAAACATCAAGAGGTTTTTCATCCTCAAAGGCACCCAGAATGCTAGAAAGGAACAGAGGGTAATGTCCTGACTCCAGAAAAACATGCAGAATCTGCTCCGGCTGCAGTCGATGGGGGTCGATGTCAAGGAGGAACTCCAAGGGGTGAAGAGCCAGCAAGCCTCGTTCTTTGCCTCGGAGGCCTCCAAGATCATCTTCCGTTCCAGAGTCCGCTTCGTGGAGCAGGATGAGACGTGCTCACGTTTCTTCTTCCAAAAGGTACACAGAGAGAGCTCTGTGATCAGCAGCCTGAAGGAAGAAGACGGCTCAGTAAAGTCATCACAGTCCGACATTTTGAGGATCAGCAAATCCTTTTATGCCGGATTGTATGACGTGAAGCCCACAGACAGCACGGCCTCCCAGTCCTTCCTGTCCTCTATCACGGAGGTCTTAGACGACAGTATACGGGAGAATCTGGTCAAACCGCTAACTCCTGACGAACTGATTAAAGCCCTTGAGACCTTCGAGAAGAGTAAAACTCCCGGAAGCGACGGCTTGCCGGCGGAGTTGTTTTTGGCTCTATGGGACTGGATCGGTCCGTACCTGCTAGAAGTGTACGAGAATATGTTCCTGGCCGGCAATATGTCAGAATCCATGTGGAAAGGCATTATCACCCTCATCTACAAGCACAAGGGGGAAAGGGAGGAAACTAGAAATTGGTGACCCATTTCACTGTTGAATGTGGACTTTAAGATTCTGCCCAAGGTCATCGCCAATCGGGTCAAATCTGCTCTGGAATTGGTGATCCACCCTGACCAGACCTGCACTGTGCCAGGCAGGAAGATCTCTGACCGCCTCACGCTGCTCAGGGATACGATTGCCTACGTATAGGACAGGGGTGTGGTTACCTGCCTCATCAGCCTGGATCAGGAGAAGGCCTTTGACAGAATATCGCACACCTACATGGTGGATGTGCTCTCCAAAATGGGGTTTGGGGAGGGAATTCGCAATTGGATCCAACTGCTCTACACTAACATCAGTAGCGCAGTCTCAATCAATGGGTAGGAATCAGATAATTTTCTGATTAAATCTGGAGTCAGGCAGGGCTGTCCTCTCTCGCCTGTTCTTTTCATGTGTTGCATAGAACCTTTTGCTGAGTCCATCAGGAAGGATGGGCATAAGAGGAATGACGATCCCAGGCAGTGGAGGCACTCAGATCAAAACCTCCCTGTACATGGACGATGTCGCTGTCTTCTGCTCGGATCCCCTGTCGGTGCACAGACTGATCCACATCTGCGACCAGTTTGAACTGGCCTCGGGAGCCAAGGTAAATCGTGGGAAGAGCGAGGCCATGTTCTTCAGGAACTGGGCTGACCGATCCTTTGTCCCCTTCACTGTCAGGGCTGACGGCCTGAAGGTGCTGGGGATATGGTTCGGAGGGACCAGGGCATGCGTTAGAAACTGGAAGGAGCAAGTGTCTATGGTGAAAAGGAAACTGGGCATGTGGGAGCGACGCTTCTTCTCCATTGCGGGTAAGAACCTGGTCATCAGGTGTGAGGCACTCTCGCTGTTGCTGTATGTGGCGCAGGTTTGGCCCATTCCACACTCCTGCACAATAGCGATCACCTGAGCCATCTTCCGCTTTATCTGGAGGTTGAAAATGGATCGTGTCCGCAGGTGTACAAGCCTCTAGATAAAGGGGGAAAAAACGTGCCCAACATTGCCCTCATACTGATGGCCACCTTTGTGTGTGGCTGCATCAAGTGGTGTGTAGACCCTCAGTATGCAAACACCAAGTGTCACTACGTGCTGAGGTTCTACCTGTCCCCGGTGTTGCAAAAGATAGGTCTGGCCACGCTGCCGTGGAACGCTCCAAGTAGTTGGACCGTGCCTTACCACCTGTCCCTCGTGGAAAAATTTATGCAGAGAAACACCTTTGACCACAAGTCCATCAGGTAGTGGTCGGCACGTAATGTCTTAGAGGTCCTGCGGGAAAAGGAGAGGCTGGATCCTGTGGGATGGTTCCCTGAGCAGACTGTCAAAGTCATTTGACAGAATGCCTCATCGCCAGAACTTTCCAACAAGCACCAAGATGTAGCTTGGCTGGTGGTGAGAAAAGCCCTCCCTGTCAGATCCTTCCTACACTCCAGGAGTCTCACCCCCTCGGCACGTTACCCTTGAGGTGGCTGTGGTGGGGAAGAGACCGTTGTTCACCTCCTTGTGAATTGTGCCTTTGCAAAGAAGGTCTGGGGAGAGATGCAGTGGTTTCTGTCGAGGTCCATCCTGAGCAGTTCTGTGACACAGGACTCTGTGTTCTACGGGCTGTTCCCAGGGACACACACCAAGACAAACATCAGTTGCAGCTGGAGGATCATCAACTCGGTGAAAGACGCTCTTTGGTCTGCCCGTAACTTGGTCTTCCAGCGCAAAGAGTTGTCCCTGACCGAGTGTTGCAGACTGGAACATTCCAAACTCCAGGATTACGTGCTGAGGGGCGCACTAAAGCTTGGGGCAGCCCCACAAAGGCACAATGGGGAAGGGTTGCTGCCCAAGACCTTTCTGCCACAGTGCACAGAGGGACTGGGAACTGTAAAGAGCCCCTCGGACTGTACAGCTCAAAATGAATGTCTGCAAATGATTGTAATATTCATTGTTTGTACTGATGCACCTCGTGATTCATGTCATAAAAGTTGAATCTGATTGTATTTTTGTGATGGTGATTTTGAAATGGTTTGAAATGTTGTTGAAGATTTTTTATGAATAAAGTATATTTTTGCAAAAAAAAATATTTATTAGTGTAACCAGTCTGCTTCAAGGAAGGAGCTAATGCCACAGAGAGGCAGGGGTTCTGATCATGTGGGGGATTCTGTGCTCTCAGCAGGGATGGAGATTTAGGGGATACAATGTTGTAGGTTTAGTTCTGAACCAGCCTCTCATGGGATATGGCTCCCCACAGAGAACCCTCAATGACTGAAATACCTTTTATGTTCCAACTTTGTTTTACTCCCCACCAATAAAGGTTACTGTGAATTATAAGGTATAAAGAATCAGCTCCTAAAATGGATAAGTTTTGAGGTGTGAGCTTGTGGGCCACAATTTGTACTGTTTTGAGAACTGCATTGTGTACTTTGTCCACTTAAGGCTACTATACACATATACTAGTAGAGGGAGTCTGGAAAGAGAATAAAGGAATCTATTCTTTTGACATCATGTGCAGTTCTGGTTCTGAAAGCTTCTTTACTGTTAACTTTACTTCTTTACTCCCAAAAACTTCACAATGATGATGAAGATGGTGAAAGTATAAACGTTGCTTTCAGGTATGCAACTTTTGGAAGGTCTTTGTCTACTTTCTGGAGATATGGTTTTAGGCTGGGGATTTCGGGAACACATTGCAGCTGTAGCCGATTATTAGACACGCACATGATGCATTCCAGCTTGGGATTAGCAACAGGGAGGCCTGCATTTATACACAATGATATCACCAAAATAGCGATCCAAACAGAAAAAAAAATCTTGGATTATTTTCTTGTCTTTCATCTCCCTCATTCCAAGGTTTAGCTGCACTATGATCAACCTTTCTCCACTGATTTCTATTTTCCACTGGCCTCACTGCCTGTCCCATAGAGAGACCAGTCCATGTTCTGATATTATCCATCCATGCCACCTTGGGTTTTCCTTGTGCACATTTTCCAAATGTTTTACCTTGCATTACCTCTTTTTCCAAACACTCCCCTCTTGTTTGCAAGACATGTCCAAAATCTGTGAACTCCCTTGATATCGCTGCCTCAGGCAAGTTCCTCTTAACACCAGCTTTCCTGAGCGTTTTCCTGTTTGGCCATCCATCACACATGTAATATCCGTCTGAGTCCTGTCATCTCAAATGCTCTTATTCGAGCCTCGTCACTCTTTTTGATGATCCAGCTTTCACAGCCATATATTGTCACCAGCCACACAAGGGCTTTCAGAAGTTGAATTTTCATTTTAATTGAGATGCTGTGACTGCATCATATTCCTAAGTGAGTTCACAGTGCTATGACCCTTGTTAAATCTAGCCCGAATTTCTTTGGTAGACTCTGTATCTTCTGTGATGAGCGACCTAAAATAGCAAAAGGTATCGATCTGTTCAAGCTGAACTCCGTTAATCACCCATCCCCATCACCTTTGTCTTGTTGACGTTGATCAGCAGACTGTATTTCTGGTTAACTTGATCGATCAAACAACTCCTGTATGTCCTCCACTGAGTTACTAAGCAGAATGCCATCTGCATTTTGAAGGTTCAAAATTCACCACTGCACCTGCACCCACTCCACTCCCAAAACTGATATGCAACTCTGTGTCCATTAAGTGTCTCTCCCACTTGATCATTACAGTGGAGTTTCTATGAAAGGAATGTGACCTGAGATCATTGATCACGCACTATTGCTGCACGACTGATCAAGATGGTGTTGTCTATGCCCAATCTATCATGTTTTGATGTGCATTCAGAGGCATCATCTGTATTTTCACATGGGTAAAAATGGCTGTGACAATTCAAAAGCATGATGGCAGGTTTTGCAATCACAGATGACAAAAGAAAAAGGCCTTACTTCTCCAATCTGGAGTTAAATAAATCTTTGAGAACTTACACTTGCGCAAAGTGAAAATGACTACAACTCAGCAACAATGCACTAACAAACTATTTCAAACCCAAGAAAAATACAATATATGAAAAATTTGTCTTCCGATGCACTAAGTAATAAGAAGCAAATGAGAGAATTGATCTGCAATTTGCAGAACTAATTACTGTTAAATCAGTGTCCATTGCCATTTCTCCCCATGTGAGGGAGTCCAAATTGTTAATATTGGAATCATACTGCAATAGTGTTCATTCTTTAAGTTGGTAATTAAAAGCAGCTGCCCCCAATAGGGGAAAGATTAAGGAATCATTGCAAGAGTAGAAAAACAGTTCACACTGAGTGTTGAGAGGAACAAAAGGAATCTGTGCCATTACTCTGTAGTCTTGGAAATAAACCTGGCTTAAGGAAAAGACTGGCTTCAGATTCATTCTTTCCTCAATATATGATTAATAAAATTAACACAAACAAAGCAAAAATCTGGTTGAGCTTTGGGGTGACTGCCTTTGTTGAGGCTGACGTAGCTATTTCTATGTCTGGGAAGCTGCTGTAGTCATCAGTAACAACAAGCAGGTCAGCAAGTCCCTCGCTGCCTGCCTGGCTTCAGCTGTAGCTACATGCTGCCTCATGGGCCACAAAGCCTAGCTAGAGCACTGCCCCCCTGGTCTGCCGCCAGGAGGCTGCCTCCCAGCAGCTACTCTGCTCTCCGGGTGCCTGGAGGCCAAGTGCAAAATTCAAGTCAGCCTCTGATAATTAGTTTAATAGGCCTTTCAACAGCCTTAATTGGCTATCTTGCTGCTTTCATTCATCCAATCTGCCTCCACAGGCTCTGGGTTAGAGAATTCCAAAGATTAGCGACCCTCAGAGTAGAAATTCCTCCTCATCATTTTAAATGGGCGACCCCTTATTCTGAAAATTATCCCCCTGAATTCTAGATCCCCCAATGTGGGGTAGCATCCTCTCAGCATCTACCCCTGTTAAGCCCCCTCAAAACCTTACATGTTTCGATAAAATGACCTCTCATTTTTCCAAACTCCAATAAGTATAGGCCCAACCTGTTCAACCTTTCCTCAAATGCCTCCAATACAGGTATATTCCAATTAAATAGAGACCAAAAACTGTACACAGTACTTTAGATGTGGTCTTACCAATGCCTGTATAGTTGTAACAAGACACCCCTACTTTTATATTCCATTCCCCTTGCAATAAAGACAACATTTCATTTATCTTCCAAATTACTTGCTGTACCTGCATGCTAACTTTTGTTTTTCTGCAATCTCACTCCATGTAATTAATACTTTGCATAGCTGTTCTTCCAACCAAAGTGGGTAGACTCACATTTTCCAATATTATACTCCATCTGCCAAATTTTTGCACACTCATTTAACCACTCTTCGTGTCCTCACATGCTTTCTGACTTATCTTTATACTGTTGGCAAATTTACTCGGTTCTTTCATCCAAGTCATTGATATAGATTGAAAGTGGTTGAAGCCCTGCACTGATCCCTGTGGCACCCCACTAGTTACATTTTGCCAACCTGAAAACAACCCATTTATCCTGATTGTTTTCTGTTAGTTAGAAAATCCTCCCCCCCCTCATCGCCCCCTACATCATAATCAGTACCTTTTATGTGGCGGCTTATTGATTGCCCTTTGGAAATCCAAATACACTACATCTACTGGTTGCCCTTTATCCTCCCTGCTTGTTACATCCTCAAAGAACTCTAATAGCCCTGTCAAACGTGATTTTCCTTTTATAAAACTATGTTGACATTGCTGGATTGTATTGTAACTTTCTATATCTTGCTACTGCTTCCTACCACTACTGCTTCGTGCTAAATCACATGATTCAATCTTTATGTAAAATATATGAAGATAAAGAAAGATCTTGTATTGTTACCATATCTTGTGTCTCTCAAGATGTCTCAAAGCTCTTCATATCCAATTTTTCTTTTGTTAGTAAATGTAATCACCATCATCATGTGGGTATAATGCATCCACTGGCTTGTATACAGCAAGATTCCACAAAGGAGTTAAATGACCAGAGCATTTCTTTGTTTTTATTGAGGTAATAATTGATGGATGAATCCCTCAAAAGAGAATTGTACATGTAATTGAACAGGACCAATTTGGAAGATTATGGAGAAAGAGCTCGGGAGCGGGACCAATTGGGTAGCTCTTTCAAAGAGCCAGCATTGACAAGATGGGTTGAAGTAGTTTGTTCTGTCAAGTAGGATTTTATGATTGCATGAAATGTCGGCCAGGTTACTAGGAGAACGCCGCTGTTGTTCTTTGAATAGTGTTGTGGCATCTTTTATGTCCAGCTGAAAGAGTTGATGGAGCCTTGATGTAATATGACCTCTGAAGGACAGCACCTATGCGGGGCATGTTTGGCTTATAAATATTAACTTAAATAACACTAAACAGTCTGGAATGACATCACCATTACTGAGCATTATTATTTCAATGGGGGACTTTTGAATCTGCCCAATGATGCAGCCATGGTTTGATGATATCATTTTGAATGGTTTGCTGTTTGTTGTGTAAATGATTCTCGCTGTTCAGTGTCAATCCAGGTTCAGACACCTGCTGCAAAATCAGCTGACAAAGCAACGTGAGACCTCGAAAGCTGCAGTTTCTGAGAAAGAACCAGCTTGTTTTGTAGTCTCGAGATTTCCCAAAGCACCACCAGCCTATTTGCACAGAGCCAGGAGCTACAAGCAGAAAATAAGCAAAATGACCATGAAATAATGTTAGCCAGTACACTAGGAGAAACCTCACTGTTCTTCAGGTATTGGCATGACTTTGTTCACATTTACCTCAGGACCTCAGGTTAGCATCTTATGTCCCTGCATCAGAAGGTCACAAGTTCAAGTCCCACTCCAGTGAATTGAGCACATAACCCAGGCTGACACCCCAGTGCAATACTTAGGAAGTGCTGCACTGTTGGAGGTGCTGTCTTTTGGAGGAGATATTAAACCAAACCACCGTCTGCCCTCTTAGGTGGATGTCAAATATCTCATAGCATTTTTGAAGAAGAGCAGGAGAGCTCTCCCCAGTGTCATGGTCAATATTTATATCTCAAAAAACATCACTAAAACAGATTATTTCATATCTCATTAAAGTTTGCAAATTGCTGCTGTCATGGAGCTATTAATGTATATAATATCATTGGAAAATATTTTTCTTTTAACATAGAGGTTTAGTCTGTGGGTGTGTCTTAATTGGATTAAAGCAAGCTAGTCTGGGTGCTTTGACATGTACTAGTTTTGAGATGTAAACAGAGAGGTAGAATGCATTTGCATTTTTTGAATAGACATTCAAGAAGTGGGGTGAAACTGATGCCTATCTAGCAGCTACCAAGCAATGTGTTTATATTACTAATAAAATTGGTACTATGAAAGGGTTTTATTGTTAAAAGGTGGAGTTCAAAGAGGCTGGTGATACAATGAGAATTTGCATTCAATCAGTAGGTATAACTTTAGCAGTTTTGTGTGTGCGGAGCAGAGACGATGTGAAAGGAAAAGGCAGCTGCAAACCTCCAACTGTCTGCACAGGAACCAAAGTGAAAATAACTTCATTTTGAATTCATAAGGTGAAAATGCTTTGCCTGGTGTTTGGGTAAGTCTATGGGTTGCTGTTGCCTTAATGGAGATTAGTTTGGGAATTTGTTAAAAGTTATGATAGCAGTAATTTGTAGCCATGTGTATATATATTTAACCTGTGTAAATTAATAAAATGTTTCATTTAGTCTAATGTAAAGCCTTGAGAACTGGTGGTCTGATTCCTGAATTTAGAGTCGCATCTCAGACATAACACTTTAAATTATAGGTTCTGACAGTTGTTTAAAGTTTCCCTCTGGGAATTTTAAATAACTCCACTTTACAAACTGCATCATTCATAACACTGCTGTATTCCCACATTAAAGCACTCTCTACACTTTATTAGTTGAGAAGTACTTTCATGAAATCATGAAAGGTGCAATACAAACGCAAGTCTCTTTCTTTCCTTGGAAACAAGGAGATTTCTGACGTTGCAGCACTCCTTTGATTCTGCACTGGAGTGTCAGCCCAGCATTTAATCTCTGGAATGGAAGCTGAACCCAGCAAACCTTTAGCTTAGAAGTGAGAATTGCTACCAATCTGACATTTATTTTCTATTTCTCATTATCTTGTGGCCCCTCAGCAACATCTGAAAGCACAACAGTTTTAGCAAGTACACTGACATTGTGCTGTAACTCACCACCATCTGTCTTAATCTCTCCACTGTCTCTAAATTATCAAACAGCTTATCTGACATCCAGTAGAAATTTCCTCCAAATCCTGGTCACAAGCTCCATTACTGGCTCCATCCCTCAACCTGGCCACTGGCTGAGGCTGAACCAGACTTGGTTCAGTATTGGTGTCATATTTCACCTCGAAATGAGCTTCCAACCACATATTCACACCATCACCAAGATCACCTATTATTTGTTCTTGGGATGTGGGTGTCACTGGCTAGACCAGCATTTATTGCTCATCCCTAACCGCCCTCGAGATGGTGGCAGTGAGCCACCTTCATGAACTATTGCAGTCCCTGTTTTGTAGGTACACCCACAGTGCTGTTAGGAAGGGAGTTCCAGGATTTTGACCCAGCGACAGTAAAGGAATGGTGATATATTTCCAAGTCAGGATGGTGAGTGGCTTGGAGGGGAACTTTCAGGGGGTGATGTTTCCATGTGTCTACTGCCCTTGTCTTTCTAGAAAATAGAGGTTGCAGGTTTGGAAGGTGCTGCCAAAGCAACCTTGATGAGTTACTGCAGCGCATCTTGTAGATTGTGCGCAATGCTATCACGGTGTGTTGGTGGTGGAGAGCGTGAATCTGGTGAATGGGGTGGTAATCAAGTAAGTGCTTTGTTGTGGATTGTGTTGAGCTTCATGAGTGTTGTTGGAGTTGCGCTCATATAGGTAAGTGGAAGGTATTCCATCTCACTCCTGAATAGTGCTTTGTAGATGGTGGACAGGGTTTGGAAAGTCAGGAGGTGCGTTCCACAGCATTCCCAGATTCTGAACTGGTCTTGTAGGTACAGTATTTATATGGCTGGTCCAGTTAAATTCCTGATCAATGGTGACTCATAGGATATTGATGGTGGGGTATTCAGCAATTGTGATATTATTGAATGACCAGGAGAGATGGTCACTGCTTGGCACTTGTGAGGTGCAAATATTTCTTGCTGCATGAGGGCTTGGACTGCTCTAGCACCTGAGCAGTTGTGAATGGAACGGAACACTGCAATCTTCAGTGAATATCCCCACTTCTCACCTTATAATGGAGCGGAGATCATTGATGAGGCAGCTGAAGATGGTTTGTTACTTCTAGAGTTAACTATTTCTCCCACATTTTACCTCAGTAAACTTGGAGTTATCTAAAACTCTGCTGCCCATGTCCTTACTCACACCAGATCCCATACACCCATTACCTCTGTGCTCACGGTAAAGTAATGCCACGATCTTAAAATTCTTATCCTCATTTTCAAATCCTTGCTTCAAATGAAAATAAAAGGTAAAAGTGCAGAGTAATAGTCAGGAATTGTGCTTCAGGTATCACAAATAAAAGGAAAACAAACCAGGAAGGAGAAGTAAGAAATGTGCGAATAAAACATTAGGGCAGTTGGGCAAGTCAGGGTGTGTGACTCAGATAAGCTTTCTTCATATATAAATGCATAGTCTATAAAGGAACAAGTTGAATGAATTGCAGGTGCAAAATTCATTTTGAAGAGTATGACATATGTCACAAATTTGTAAAAGGTGTTTCTTTACAGTGGTCCATGAGCCAAGAAATTGTGTGTGTGTGTTTGTAGCCCCCTTCTAATTTATGAATAGTTCAATTTGAAAATACCCCAGCAGACAAGCTATATCTTAAACAAGATCAAGGTTAGTTTATTACAAAACTCCTGCTGAAAGTTACTTAAGTAAAAGTAATAAAGGTATTAACTAAAACAGAGATACAAAGATTAACAGCAGATAAAGACAAAAAAGATACTTAAAGATAAGAGTTCAAATTAGTTTCAGAGACATCAGCTGGGATTTTCCGTACCCACCAGCACCAGGCGTGTTTGGTGGCGTAAGCGGACAATATGGCGCAATCGGTTTCATGACAGCATGAAACCAGTTTGTGATTGTCCACTTAGCCCACTGATGGCATGCCGTGTTTCCCGTAATCGGACATCGGGAACCTCATTGTAATATACCTGCATATCATTATAAGGCCAGTCCGCCGGAATCGTCTGCCCCCCCACCACCCCCGCCCCCCCACCATTGGAACGTCCATCCCACCGACTTGTTTCACAACAGCACATAAGCGACATACATCTTCAAGTGCACTTCGCTCGGGACCTCAAGGTTTGTTAGCCTACCTTGCTTCGATCGGCACTTGAAGTCATCAGCGCCAGGCTTCACAGACAGCACTACATCATTTTTAGGGGGGCTCATGGGTAGGTCTCTACCTACCAGATCAGCCATATGTAGGCGGCTCTTCAATGGCTACATGGCTAAGGCTTGCTTGGTGAAGGGGGAGACGTTGCCTCAGGCAAGGGAAGAGGCTGCAGGATGAGAGCTATGCCGGAGAAGGAGGGTAACCCAGGGTGTGTGTGGGGGCACATGTTGATCTGTGCAAATGGCCTCAAGATGTTGAGGGCTGAGAAGTCAGTCTTCATAGGAAATGAGGCCAGATGGACATGTGAGGGTGTGTGTGTGTGAGAACATCCCTTGAGCTGGCAGTGAGTGAGATGCCAGTGAATGGGCTTAAGTGTGTGAGTTTGGAGTGATGAAATTGTTGCCTTACCCTGGCTGCACAGATGAGATCATTCATCCTCTATCTGCATTGGATGGCCAACCTCTTCTGTGCAGCATTGACACTGATCACCACTGTCACCGCCTCCCAAGCCTGGTTGGTTACACTGCTGCCCATCCTGTGGCCAGAGAGGGGGGTAGAGGACATCATGGCAGGCCTCCACAGTGTCCAAAAGGCACTCCAGTGATGTGTCACTAAACCTGGGGGCTGCAGTCTTTTTGCCTTTTGTGAACATCTTCTCTGCAGTAGCCATGGGCTGGAAGCACTGAGAAGTGTGCGCGCATCTGGACTTTTAATATGGCGCCTGGCATGATGAAGCAGCGAGGTGGTGGTGCGGCGGGCGAATGAGAGCCCACCCGCCATGGAAATGGCATATTTCCTGAGAATGCATAACTAATGCAGTGGGTTTGGGACGCAACATTGTGAAAAGCCGCCATTGTGGCTGAGGGGTAAAACGTTGTTTTACCTGCCTGCTACCGCACTTAGTGTGAATTTGAGATGATGCCACCCATCGTTGTATTCCATTGCTTGAATTCCTTCTTTCCAAAGTGAAGGGGTTGAAACTTGAGGTTCTGTTTAGCAGCTGTGATGGCTTCTGCAGTTGACAATTTGGGGGTTTGCCTTTTTAGGTGAACTTAGCAGGATTTTGGGAGAGAGAGAAGGTTTCCTATTCCTCACTAATTCTGTGGTTCCGGCACTTGCAGATTGCCTGGATTCTTTCGGCAGAAGAGCAGTTGATTTCTTAATACCTTTCTCTTTGTCCTCTCTGACCCCTGACCTCTTTGACCGAGATCCTCTCTGATGTTGTTTCTCAGAGTTTTCCTGGGGTTCTGTACACAAAATGGCTGTTCTCAAACAGACTTTATACAGTTCCAAAACTTAAAATGGCTGTTGTCCCAAATTGTCAAATCATGCTTCCATATTAGGTATTAGGAATATCTCCATCCATTGTCTTCTTTAGTGTAGGTAATTAACCTTTTAAATGTCTCAGCCATTAACTTGAATGGTTCATTCTCCCAGGTTTGAGGAAATAGAAGAGAACTATTCACACTTCCAGGGATACCAAAATCCGTTTCTATGTACACTTGTGGAAATGAGAGTTGAATTTCAAATGCCTTCACATGTCTGTGTATGCCTACCCACAATCCACTTGGAGCCTTCTACAGCTTGACCACATTGCAGTTGAAAAAGGTCTGCTGATTTTTCACAGCCATATTTAAGGTTCCTTGTGTCCATTTAAAAGGAAAATTAGCTTTTTTTAAAAATCTATAATATTACAACTAGACGTTCATGACTCATGGTAGCCATTACTGAGATATGACTGTAAGATGGTTAGGATTGGAAACTAAATACACCAGTTATCTCTCTCTCTCTGCAGCAGCCCCTCATGGAGACGAAGACAAGAGCTTATGCATGTAGCCTTTTAATGTGGGAGGCTGTTGCACTGGAGCTACCACACAGTTCTGGCTCTTACCAGCTACCATAGGCATATCAGAAGGATTTACAGGTTGACAATCAACTTGCTTTGCCATGCCACAACACACCTTCAGTGGCCATCAAGTCCTGGAGCGGGCCTGAAACCCAGAGCTTCATGGTTCAGAGGTAGGGACCCACCCACTGCACCACAAGACCTCATACCAGTTTATAAGTTCTACAGGAAGGATCAGGAAAATGATAGCGGTGGAAGAATAGCCTTAGTGATTAACAATGAAATCACTTCAATGTTAAGAGAGGATATAAAGAGAAGTAAGCAGGCATTGGGGCTTTACGTGTGGAGTTATAAAAATAGAAAATTGGAAAGTGCTCAAAGAAGAATTTAACATGATTCAGGCCAGTTTAAGGGGCAAGAGCTCTCCTTGCCCAAAAAGACAGCCAGGGGCAACTAAGGAGGCAGGAGACAACATAAAACTTTAAAAATAGATAAAATTGTAAAAATATTGCACAGATCATAGCAAATATGAAATATACATATTGGTATAATGGTAATGTTCTTCTGTTCTCTGTCCAAGGGCAGGTCTGACCCACAGAACTGCAATTTTCAGCACAGATAGGACAACAAGGAAGGTCCCAAATCTACCTCAGCCAGAACAGGAATTGAACCCCCTGCTGTTGACACTAATTTGGTCCAAATCAGCCATCTGGATCAACCAGCTCCCCACAAGGATTCTGAGTTGCTGTGGCAACATGCACTTTTACATGCATGTTCCAGTCCAGAGTCATGGGCAGTGATGGTAAAAGCTCCAATTTTCTCTCTATCACACAGCTGACCAGGAATCTCTCCCACTCTTACTGCTTGCCATTGGCAGAACAATTTGCCAGTTGATACTCAATCTGTCTGGCCACATTATAAATGCACCTTCCTAGGCCATCAAGTTCTGGAGTGGGACTTGAACCTAGAGCTTCTAGTTTAGAGGCACCCACTGTGCCACAAGATCTCCAGCGTGGTGATGTTACTGGGCCAGTAATCCAGAAGCCTGGACTAAAGTTTGGAGGCATGCGTTCAAGTCCCACCACAACAGTTGGGATTTAAATTCAATTAATTTAAAAATCTGCAATAAAATGTATCATAAAAAAGCCTACCTGGTTCATTAATGTCCTTCAGGGAAGCAAATCTACCATCCTTACCTGGCCTGGCTTACATGTAACTCCAGACCCACAACAAAGTAATTGACCCTCAAATGCCCTCTGAAATGAATTTGCAAGGGAAGTCCAAAACATGCTGGAGAGGATTTTTTGCAATGTTATATTAGGAAAAGGAGGGTGTCCAGAGGTGACACTTCATTGAAGTGCATTGGGACATTCTATATAAATAGAAGTTGTAATTGTTATTTGGAATAGTTGTAGTTGGACTCAGAAACACAATAAAATGTCTCTGAATTCGATGAAAGACCTGAGCAAACATTTGCATTTCTTTACTAATGGAAATTGAACGGAAATGAAAGCCATTGTGATGCAAGCTCTTCACCTTCAGGAAGGTCGGATGTGTGATTGGAAAGGTGATGTTTCTTTTGATATTCTTAAAATTGACACCTACTGAGTATTGTTGCTGGACATTCAGCATTTATAGCCACGGTCCCCTGGGTATCTGCCCCTCCTCATACATTACTCTCTGTCCCCTGGGTATCTGCCCCCCCCCTCACAAACTACTCTCTGTCCCCTGGGTATCTGCCCCCTCCTCACACACTTCTCTCTGCCCCCTGGGTATCTGCCTCCCCCCTTCACACACCACTCTCTGTCCCCTGGGTATCTGTCCCTTCCTCACACACTTCTCTCTGTCCCCTGGGTATCTGCCCCCTCCTCACGCACTACTCTGTCTCCTGGGTATCTGCCCCCTTCTCACGTACTACTCTCTGTCCCCTGGGTATCTGCCACCCCTCTCCCCCTCGCCCTTCACACACTACTCTCTGTCCCCTGGATCTCTCCCCCTCTTTATATTCTTCTGTTTCGTGACCTCCTTCTCTAGTTTCTTGTCTCTTCAAAGCCTCTCTCTTTGGCTATGATTTCAAGCTCCTCCCACTTATTCTAATCCCTTTCCTCCTGTTTTATTAAACTATCACTACTTAGCAATGGAACAGTCCAATTATTCAATATTGTATTTAAAAGTATTAAATCTCACCATGAAACTTTGAAGAAAATCATAATTTGTATTATTTTTATTCAGAAGCCATATCTCAGTCATAGAACCCCCCATTCCCTTTCTCCCCATCCCTGACACACTGCCCACCAACAGGAGTTCAAATCTACTTGACAATTGTAAGGGCACTTAAATCTTGCTTGACCCCAAAAGCTAGATGAGGGAGTTAAAGACACTCAATGTATGTATCTGAGAGGGCAGACAAGGCCACAGTTTAATATCTCAGCTTAAAGATGACACCTCTGACCCTGCAACACTCTCTCAGTACTCTTGCTCACAGCTTCCTGGGAGAGCATCTGGACTTTCTCTTCATTTTCTCGGCAATACCTCACCTACTGCTGCCACTGGGGTTGCACTTTGTGCATGAGCACTTATAGACCATCTCTAAGGCAAGCTGCAGGGTGAACAGTTTCAAATTTGTATGCGCTGTTGGTTGTGTCATGTTTCAGTTGCTTGTCTTTGAAGTAGATAAATAGTGAAGATAGTAATTGGGTAGTGATCAAATCTTTATTCCCCCAACTTTCATGGGAAAGGGTTCGAAGGATTGAGTGTAGATGATGGACTGGCTGATGCCTCATAAGTTATGGAAAGTACGTCATGTGACAACAGAGCATCCGAGTCTGATGGTGGAGGACATCTCACAAAAAACAATTTCAACTAGATGATGGTGAGTGACCCCTGGTAGTGAGTGTGCACCCTGGCTGGCCCATAAATCACTGGTACTCCCCCAACCCAATCCTTGTGCCCCACCTCTTCCACTTTCTCCTTCTCCACTTTCTTCTCCTTTTCCTCCTTCCTCTATTTCTCTTCCTCCCCCTGTCGTGGCTCCTGAGCTTGACCCTCTGGAACAATTCCTGCTGTTAATGACTGATCTCTTGTGATCCTCAGATTGCAGAGCATGCAGCAAATCACCAGGAATCTCTAGACCTTCTTAGTCGAGTACTGCAGTGTACCTCCTGACAAGACTAAGCTCTGTTTCAGGATCCCAGTGGTATTCCTGGTGAATGAATGGCTCTCATTGTGTGATTGCTCAGCTGGTGCTTTTTCTGAGGGAGTCATGATGTGTGGTATCAGAACAACATTCCCTCTAAGCAGCACAAGTACATAACAGTGCAGAATGTGCCACACAGGAGACAAACAGGCCACGCACAATCGGCAGCCCCTTTAGGGTGCAGAAATATGTGGTGGTGTGGCAATCTTAAAGGGACTGCACAGTGCAAGAAACAGGAAATTAGAGGGCATATGGCTTCAGAGAGCATCTCTTGTCACCTTGGAGCCAGCTGTGCACATTGCGTTGGTGGTGGGACAAAGGATCCGTAGGATGGATGGTTATCGCATTATAAACACATGGTGGCAGCTCTCTGGATAGCAGGCATTCTCCTGTTTGATGCACTGATGATGGGAGATGGGAAAAGACAAATTGCCCATTGAGGGAACCTCTGCCTTCTGAGCACTTGCGGGTTTAAACCAGGGGCTCATATAGCCACATGTGTGCAGTCAATGGCTCCCTGGATAATAAGGAATCCTGAAATCCTGTTGAATTCTAGAGCTCTCTGCCTCTAGACTTCTCTGGCAATAGGGAATGATAGTCATTCCTAAGAGTGTATGTAGCCGCAGGGAACTCCCTTATGTGGAAGTGCACAGAGGATTGTGAGATGTAAATGGCACCACCTGTAGCAGCCTGGATGGTTCCAGTGGCATAAAATTAAGTGTGACGATGGCCTTGACTGCCACAGGCAATGCTGTACTGCGATGTCTGAACCTTCAATCCACAAGGCCACAGTTCTTTTTTTTTGTTTATTCTTTCCCGGATTGTGGGCGTCGCTGGCAAGCCCAGCATTTGTCGCCCATCCCTAATTGCCCTTGAACAGAGTGCCTTGTTAGGCAGTTTCAGAGGGCAGCTAAGAGCCAACCACATTGCTATGGGTCTGGAGTCACATGTAGGCCAGACCAGATAAGGACGGCAAATTACCTTCCCAAGGACATTAGTGAACCCAATGGGTTTTTAACGACAATCAATGATAGTTTCATGGCCACCATCACTGAGGCCAGCTTTCAATTCCAAATAAATGGATTTAAATTCTACCAGCTGTCCTGTCCCCAAAGCATTAGTCTAGCCTCTGGAGTACTAGTTCAGTGAAATTACCCTCCTCCATATTGTACATTATTATGCTCCATACTGTTCTATAACTTGCTCCATACTGTACTGCACTCTGCTCCATACTCTGCAATGTACTGTAGGATCTAATCTTTATCACCTCCAAAAATAATTTACACCTGTACTTAATATGATAGCAACTCCACCATCTAATATGATGACACCACCATCTCTGTAATGACTGCCATGTTGAAGCGCAGGCTCCTCATGCGATGGTTTTGGGTGATTATAGGAGTAGTACCCTCTGAAGACTCTGAGTGGATAGGGATTCCTGCTGAGATCTATCCTCACTCTCTTGTCCCTCTCTCCTCTTGCAGTTTGAGCTGCTCTACCTGATCTGATCTTCTCCTCTAATTCCTCAGACAGAGCATGAGAATGAGAATCTGCTAGCAAAATGGCCATGACTAAGTACTCTCTTTCTCCTGGTGACATCTATAAGGTATCTATAAGGTAGCACAACACTCGCTTTTCTGCATAAAATGCAGAAGAGAATTTTTGGAAAAAATATTGATGAAGCCTTAGTGAAAATTTGACAAAGTGGCCCAGAAAGTCTCCCTATGTGTCTCAAAAGTCCTTTCTAAACACAATACAGCCCGTGGATCTCAATCAGCAAGCGAAAGTGGAAAACGAAGCATAGCTTAAAGGAGCACTCAAAATTCTTAGCAATAACTTCTTATTCCTGTTCAGCTGGTTGCTGTTAGAAGTCATCATCTGAAACAGTCCCTGCCAAAATGGCATGCAACCTCTTTAATGAGCGCTAGCAGATAATTTAGTTAACCAGCTCCTTAACAATCATCCAGGGAAGCCAACCCTAGTGCATTTATCAGCTCCTTGCGTTAAACATGTTAAGATCCCAAGATAATATACAGAAGAAAAGTCATATTGGACTCGAAATGTTAATTCTGTTTCTCTCTCCACAGATGCTGCCAGACCTACAAGATTTTCCAGCAGTTTCTGTTTTTATTTCAGATTTCCAGCAACCACAGTATTTTACTTTTATGTTAAACCCTATCTTGGCCAACTCATAGTTCTTTAGCAGAAGTGTTTGGAGAAAGTTGCCCATCTCTTTTAAAAACATAACATGGTGAATGGATTTGATTTTAATCTCTTGTACTTACCAGTCATACAGAGCCTGCTTAGAAAGTCAAATTGGTCTTGTTTCTGAGTCGCTATCATATTAGGTATGGGTGTAAATTATTTTTGGAGGTGATAAAGATTAGATCCTATAGTACATTGTAGAGTATGGAGCGGAGTATAGTACAGTATGGAGCAAGGTATAGAACAGTATGGAGCACAATGGTGTACAGTATGGAGAATGGTATGATACTGTTTTGAACAAGTTAAAGTACAGAATGGAGGAGTAGCAGCTGCCATGGTGGGATTTGAATTCATGTCCCCGAAGCATTAGCCAGAGGTGATAGCCATCAGGAGGGAGTTGCTCTGGGAATCCTCTACATTGAATCTGAACCCCATGAAATCTCAAGGCACCAGGTCAAACCTGCTGATTACTACCTACTGCAGTTCCCCCCCCTGTCTCCCCAATCCCCAGCTGCTGTATCAGTGCTCCTCCATATTGAACACCACTTGGAAGAAGCACTGAGGGTAGCAAGGGCACAGAATGGACTACAGTTGGGGTTCAGCATCTGTTGTCAAAAGTGACTCAATAGCACCAGCAGAATTGTATTCAACCACAATCTGTAACCTCATGGCCCAGCATATCCCTCTCTTTCATTACCGTCAAGCTGGGGATCAATTCTGATTTAATAAAGGTGCAGGAGATTATGCCAGGAGCAGCACTAGGCACACCTAAAAATGTGCTACAATACAGGACTACATGGGTGCTGAACAGTGAAAGCAGCATGCTATAGATAGAGCTAAGTAATCCCACAAACAATGGGTGAGATCAAAGCTCTGCAGTACTGCCACATACAGTCATGAATGGCGGTGGACAATTAAACAACTAAGCAGTGGAGGAGGCTTCACAAACATCCCCATTCTCAACAATGAGGGAACCCAGAGCGTTAGTGCAAATGGCAAGGCTGAAGTGTTTTCAGCCATCTTCACCAGAAGTGCTGAATGGATGATCCATCTGGGCATTTTCCTGAGGTCACCACCAACATAGATGCCAGCCTTCATTAATTTGACTCACTCCACATGATATAAAGAAATGACTGAAGGCATTGGACACTGCAAAGGCTGTGGGCCCTGACAACATTCCAGCAATGGTATCAAAGGCTTGTGCTCCAGAACTTGCCACGTTGCTAGCCAAGCTGTTTCACTACAGCTACAATATTGGCATCTACCTGCTAGTGGTAGACATGTCCAAAAAAAGCAGGACAAATCCAATCCAACCAATCACTGCCTCATCAGTCTATTCTCAATTATCAGCAAAGTGATGGATAGTATTGGCAACAGTGCCATAAAGTGGCACCTGCTAACTTGCTCACCAATGTCTGGGCCACTTGGCTCCAGGCCTCACTACAGCCTTGGTACATGAATAAAAGAGCTAAAATCTAGACGTGAGGAGAGAGTGACCATCTTTATGATCAAGGAAACATTTGTCTGAGTGTGGTGTCAAGGAGACCTGGCAAAACTGGAGTGAAAGGGTATCGGGGGATGGGGGCTCTCCACTGGTAGAAGTCATACCTAGCACAAAGGAAGATGGTTGTGGTTGTTGCAGGTCACTCTTCTCAGCCCCAGGGCATCACTGAAGGGGTTCCTCAGGGTAGTGTTCTTCAGCTACTTCATCAATACCTTTTTTTCCAACATAAAGTCAGAAGAGGGGGTGTTCACTGATGATTGCATAATGTTCAGTAGTATTTGCAACTCCTCAGAAACTGAAGCAGTCTGTGTTTATATGCTGCTAGACTTGGGCCGCTAAGTGGTAGTACCATTCACAACACACAAATGCCAGGCAAGATCCACTCCAACAAAAGAGAATCTAATCATCTTCCCTTGACATTCAAGAACATTGGGGTTACCATTGACCCAAAACTTAACTGGATATAAATACGATATATAAAGTCTGACCACAGGAACAGGTAAAAGGCTCAGAATTCTGTAGCAGGTATCTCACCTCCTGAATCCCTAAAGCCTGTTCTGAAGTGAGGATGGTCCCACTGAGTGGAGGCTGATGCTTATCCACAATTAATGAACACTCTGGAGTAACCTGTGAAAGGGAATTTTAAAATCACTATTTTACCTCTTTACTTTTGGAAACTTTACAGTAGTGCAGGGAAAGATGAAAGGATTCTAACCTCACTCTGTGCTATTTTCATCTCTTTCTCAATCATATTGACTACTGTTCAAATCTAAATACAAATAGCTGTTCACTTGACAATAGTGGAAAATAAACCAAACAGTTTCAAAGTAGATTTACTGCCAGAAATAAGCTTGGGGGGAGCTGAGAGCTCAATCGCAGACCCAGTTATTAGACAGTATCTTCAGACGAATTGAACAGTAACAACAGGCCGATTCTGAGTTTGGCCCATGTTCTTTTAGACAAGAGGGAGAAACAGGTGCTTGTGACAGTGTAGCTCCCAATATTTCTCCCCACACAATACAAACAGCAGCACATCCAAAACTCCCCAGTCACATTCTTTCCCGCACCCAGTACTGTTCTCCCATTACCCCTTACTCATCCCATACTCATTGACCTCTACTGTGCTCACGTTGAAAGTGCCTACACACAACAAATGCAGACTGCCCCATCTCCATTGATTGCCTGACACTCTGGAGGAGGTAACACCCATATCGCTGTTAGAAAAGCAGCTGGAACAGACGTTCCCCTTAGGGACATGGGACTGGGTCATGGTTAAGATCCTGCTGGCTGGCACAATAAACAAGATAAACTTGTATCCCTAGAAAGCTTTTCATGATATCAAAGCATCCTAAAGCGCTTTACAGCCAATGAACTGTTTCTGACTGTTGTAGGAAAACTCGGCAGCCACTTTCCGCACAGCAGGATCTCATAAACAGCAACTGTAAAAGTGATCAGATAAACTGTTTCAGCCATGTTGTTTGAGGGATAATATTGGTTAGGCTACTAGGGAGAACTCCCATGCTCTTCATTGAAACAGTGCCATGCAATCTTTTATGCCTATCTGAGAGGGCAGACAGCGGCCTCAGTTTAGTGGTTCATCCAACAGACTGCACCTCCAAAGGTGCAGCACTCCCTCAGTACTGCACTGTTGTAATGTGATATTTAACCTCACAGACTGCATGAAGGTTAAAAAGAAAAGGTTCCTCTACTCCGCCAGCATCAAAACTGTATAAGCTCTTAAAAGAAGACACAATTCCAAGAAACAAACTACTGACAGAGAATATTCACCGCCAATGCTCCAGATCTCTGCCCTATTTGGGGCCTTGGCTCTTCAATGCAGTGATTCGTCAGGCTTGTTCTGCTGCCCAGCTCCTGGCTGCAGTCCTCTCTCTCCATGAGTCTTCTCAGACTCAGGGGTACTGCCAGTATACTGACTATGCCTCCAAATTCCCCTCCTGGCTCCTTAGCCACCCTCAGGGGCTTCAAGCTGCCCTAAGCTCCTGCCATTCACAAGTCCTAGACTTGCCCTTGCTACTTTCCCCCTCACCTCATGGCATCTGGCTCTGCCTCTCAGCTTGTTAAAGATCCTACTCCCTACAGGGATGGACCCTGAGCAGCTGACCAGTTCCTCTGTTTGGTGTTCTGCCCCATCATCACCACCTGCTGCCAGAAGCCCTGCTACACTGTACTGTCTAGATTTTGTGCCAAAGTTTCTGGAGTGAGACTTGAACCCACACCTCTGACTCCTAACACTGAGCCCTGACTGACACCATGGTTCAGTTGTAGTGCTTACTAGAAGATCCCTGGTCTGTGGTGGGTTAATGCATCTCACTCAGGGTAGTATTTGAGGGGATGCTATTGGCCTCTGCCCCAGCCAAAAAAGAAATTACCTGGCATTCCTGCTTCTGACATTTCTTCAGTTACTTCCTGCTAGAAGCTCCGCACTAGATGTTTGGTGGGAACCAGATCAGGCTTGAGGTTAATGCACTCCCTGGGCAGAATAGCTCATTGACATTTACCTTCCAAGTTCACAGATGATGAATAATGATTACAGAGCACCAATAGCCTTTTATTAGCTTGGATGAGGTGTTAGAGATGCCTCTCAAATTGTAACCCAGCAAGTGTTACTGAAGTCTAGTGCCGAAGGAACAGCTAAATGAAGCTACTAATAGTTATGTTAAACTAAAATACCATAGTGAAATCACTTCATCAATCCATCCAGCCTGGACCAACAACTCATGCTCAGCACTCACCAGTCCCTTTTCTATCATTGCTGTTTGAGAAATTAGGCAATACTCGTAACCTGACACACAGTAGCAGCGCTATGTACCAAGTATAAGATGGACTGCGGGAACTCAGGAGCTCAAGTCTCCTTAGGCAGCACCTTTCAAACCCACGACCGTTACCATCCAGAAGGACAAGGGCAGCAGTTGCATGGAAACACCACCAACCGGAAGTTCCCCTCCAAGCCACTCACCATCCTAACATTCCTTCACTGTCATTGGGTCAAAATCCTGGAATTCCCTCCCAAACAGCACTGTGGGTGTCCCTACACCACATGGACTGCAGCAGTTCGAGAAGGCAGCTCACCACCACCTTCTCAAGGGCAATTAGGGATGAGCAATAAATGCTGGCCCAACCAGCGAAGCCCACATCCCATGAATGAACATAAAAAAAAACTCACTTTCCATAGTGCATCTGCCTGATAGACTCGGTAATAAAGGATAGCTACCACATGTTGATTGGGTGTAACTTTGACTTTTAAGACAGGACTTGCTTGCTTTCTCCTGATAGCTTTTCCATGTAGCCCTGCTTCCAACTTCTGTTTCCTTCCTCCATTACGGAAAAAAATTATCACCAGACAGAGCATCTGTTTTTGTTTAATTTGCACTCCCTTTGCACTCACATCAGTGGCTAATACTGAAATCCAGTTGAAGATTTTAGATTAAGGGTCTGCAGTACAAAGCAACAATATAAATAGAAGTGTTTTTTGATAATTTGGTCGTAATTTCACCATATCATCTTGTTAAAGCTACTGAGGGAAGGGCATTCGAAGCAAGCAATGTAATGTATTACTGGGTACGGCTGTGTAGTGCTTACGTTACTAGACTAATAATCAAGACTTGGATCATTAATTCAGAGCTTGTTGCCCTGATACTTACGGGGAGATGGGGAGATTGTGGGTTGAGGACAGTCATGGGGGATGGGGGCTCCCGGGGTTTGGGAAGCTGAGGTTCTGTCAAATTTAACATCAAAATCACATGATAATCTTCTTCTTCCAGATTCCACATCCGAGGACTCTTAGGGGATTATGAGCAGGCCAGTATATGGAGGCCAGGGTTTGTGGGGTGAGTTCAATCAGGGGACAAATTATAATTTTTGGATTATTACCTGAATCATGTTCAAACTGACACAGGAATAAGCAGGTTAGGGAAAAGAACAAGAGGCTGAAGAAGTCATGTGGGAAAAAGGGGTTCATTGGCAACAAGATAGGGACAGGAAGGAACTGTACCCTTGGGTGGGACAGGCTCCACCTGAACTGGGCTGGGACCAGAGTCCTAGTGGAAAGGATAGATTGGGCAGCCACTAAGACATTAAGCTAATGAATGGAGGGTGGGCTGAGGTGAAATGGGTGGTATGAATAATAGTTCAAAAAGGAAGGTGTTACAGTTCACTCAGGGAATCCGAGTTGCTCTGGCAACATGCACTTTTAAAGCATGTTGTAAATTGGAGCTATGGATAGTGATGGTAGAGACTCCAACATTCTTTCCATCACATGGCTGACCAGGAATCTTTCCCACTCTTTCAGCCTCCCACTGGCATGTGTTCGAAGGGTGTGCAGGTCGATACTCAATCAGTTTGGCCATGTTATGAACACAACTTCCTTGGCTATCAAGTTCCAGGGTGGGATTCACACTCAGAGCTTCTGGCTCAAAGGCAGGGACCCATTGCACCACAAGACCTCCTAAACAGTCCAAAAGTGTGGTTTGGGAACCACAGATAAAGGGAACACTAAAAGATATGAAGTAATTAAGCCACAAGAGTGAAATAGGAAATGTATGAGTAAAACATTAGAGCAGAAGTAGAAGTTAGGGTCCAAATAAGCATTCGATATACAAATACCCAGGCTATCAGAAACAAATTGAATGAAATGCAGACACAAATCCAATTTGGATGGTATAACATGGCCCTGTAACTGAAATATGGCTGCAAAATGGTCAGGACTGGAAACTAGATACATCAGGTTCCAGGTAGAATTGGTGTAATGGCTGCAGGATCTTCCAACAGATCTCAAAAGTCCACAAAAAAGTTAGGAAAAAGTATTGAGAAGGAAAAGGAAAGGGAAAAAGATAGCAAAACTTGGAAGCATTGTAAAATGTGAGGGAGAAATTGTAGAACTTCAGTAGGACAAAGACAAGTTAGTGGAATGGACGGACAGGTGGCGGATGAAGTTCAATGTGGAGAAATGTGAAGTAAGTCATATCGGTAGGAAGAACATGGAGAGGCAATATTAAATAAAGGGCCCAATTCTAAAGATGGTGCAGGAGCAGAGGGACCTGGGTGTCTATGTGCATAAGTCATTGAAGGTATCAGGACAGTTTGAGGGAGCTGTTAAAAAAAACATAGTCTCCAAGGCATTATTAATCGGGGCATTGAGTACAAGAGCAAGGAAGTTGTGTTGTATTTGTATAAGACACAAGTTCGGACTCAGCTGGAATTTTGTGTCCAGTTCTGGGTGCTGCACTTTAGGAACAATGTGAAGGCATTGGAGACAGTGTAGAAAATATACATGAGAATGGTTCTGGGGTGAGGAACTTCAGTTATGAAGATAGATTGGAGAAGTTGGGACTGTTTTCCTTGGAGAAAAGAAAGCTGAGAGGAGATTTGATAGAGGTATTCAAAATTGAGGAGCCTGGTCAGAGTAAAAAGGGAGAATCTGTTCCCACTTGACCAAGCACAGATTTAAAGTAATTTGCAAAAGAAGTAAAAGCGATATGAGAAAAAACATTTTCACGCAGCAAGTCGTTAAGGTCTGGAATGCACTGCCTGAGAATGTGGTGGAGGTAGGTTCAATCATGGCATTAATAAGGAAATTAGACTTATATTTGAAAAGGAAGAATGTGCAGGGGTATGAGGAGAAGTGGGGGAGAATGGCATTAAATAAATTGTTCATTTGGAAAGCCAGTGCAGGTACAATGGACCCAGTGGCCTCCTTCTGTGCTGTAAAAATTCTGAGATTCTGTGATGATAGAGGGAGAAGACTAGCCTTAATGATTATGGATGAAATCGCTTCAATGATAAGGAAAGATAAAATGAGGGGTAAGCAGGCAGTGCTGTCTTTCTGGGTAGAATTAAGAAATAGAAAAGTAATACAGAACTTGAGTATTGCTGAAAAAGGAGACATGCTGTCAAAGCTTTTTGTCATGCACTCATCAGGACTGAAATGCAAGAATGCTAAATCTCAAAGGAAACAGCAATATATACTGCATGAGAAAAGGTGCTGATTGGTTGGCAAGTGAACATTGATTGTAGGGGTGTTGCCATGGAGAATGCACCAGGGGGGACAATTGCTCCCTAGTGAATTCCCCATGACAACGCCTCGACCAATCAGAGTCAATTTGGTTGGTCTGAATTTAAACAAAAGCTTGTTCCCTGGTGCATTATCCATGGTAACACCACTATCAATATGTCACTGTGATCCCATACCAATGTGGCTGACTCTTAACTGCTCTCAGTTCTACAGGTAATGAGGGATAGGCAATGAATGCGAAGCCCACATCCCAAGAATTAGAAACAAAAATAGTTCTAGTTAGAGGGAAGGCTTTAATCAACATGTGAAGTTGTAGTCAGAGTTTTATTGTGGGGTGCTACTTCATCTAATAATGAATAAAAAAGTTGGAAATGTTATCAGCAAGCTTTATCTTCAACAACATTGAGCAGTGAATGAAATAAACATCCTTTATAACAACACCATAGAGTGATGTAGGGCTTTTAATCTAATAAAATACCCCAAGTGTGTGGTGTAATTTGGTAATGGACATTGAGCAGAAATTGGGAAAGTATAAGTTATTGGAGTAAACAAAATGTGCAGCCCAAGAGGTCAGTTTTGAATAGGACTCTGATGGTGTGGAGAGAAGGAGCAATGCAGATTAATTTGAGGAGATAGTTCCAGATGGAAGGGTGGTGATTGCTGAAGGATCTTCCACCAGCAATAGAGATATTGGCACATAAAATTCCTCTCCCCCACCCCCCAACCACCCCCAACCCCCATTCAACCATTGGTTGCAGACATAGGGGAGTGGAGCATGGGTCTTAGGGCATACAGGGAGGACATTAATGAGGTTTGTTGAAGCTATGGTGGAACTTGTAAACAAGGACAATGAAAAAATTGTAGTCGGTACAAAGAGAAAAAACACAACGGAGGTATCAGACCTCCTTAATAAAATCATTTTAGCTCAATCAACACCAGAACATTTCAGGCTAGTTGTTTTTCAAAAAACGAGGTGGATCCTGCAGAATTCAGGCCTGAGTTCTGGGGAAATAGATTCATTTATGGCATAGAAGGAAGCTATTTGCCCCATTGAGTCCATGCTGGCTCCCTGTGGACCAGCCCAGTCAATTCCATTCCCCCATTCGGTCCCCATAGCCCTTCAAGTTTATTACCTTCAAGTGCCCATCCCTTTTCAAACCGTTGATTGTTTCTGCATCCACCAGACTTGTGGGCATCGGATCACAGTCATTAACACTCGCTCTATAAAGAAGTTCTTCCTCTCATTCCCCCACATCTCCAGCCCAAAATCTTACATTTGTGTCCCCTAGCCCGTGTACCATTAGATAATGGAAACAGTTTTTCCATGTCTACCTGTCATAAGCCTGTCACAACCTTATACACCCCTATCTGTTCTGATGAAGTTTCATTCGGATTCAAAACATTAACTGTATCCCTCTCCGCAGATGCTGTCAGACCTGCTGAGTTTGCCCAGGTGTTTTTGCTTTTGTTCTAGAATTCCAGCATCTGCAGTATTTTGCTTACACCTCTATCAAATCTCCCCTCGAAGTCCTTTTCTCCAAGAAGAATAGCCCCAGCCTTTCTAACCTGATCTTGTAATTAAAGCCTCCATCCCTGGAACCATTCTGGTAAATCTCCTCTGCACCCTCTCTTATCCTAAGTAAAGTATGCTGAGCAGATGCAATACTCTAGTTGGGGCATAACTAGAGCTTTATAAAGGCTCAGCATAACTTCCCTGATTTTGTATTCAATACCTCTATTTATGAAGCCCAGGATCCCATATGCTTTGCTAGCTGCTCTCTTAATTTGTCCTGTCACCTTCCAAAGCACATGCACCGCCAGGTCCCTATTGGACAAATCCTAAAATAATGACTTCCAATATGTCTATAAGTGAGAAGAAACTTGAAGTTGAACAATGAGCTCCATAGTGAGAGACCTTGAGACAATTCAGACCATTTTGACCTGTACAGTTTGCCTTTAATTGGCAATTCTATGGCATCCACCCAACAATGTAAACAGTATAGACTCCACAGGTCCAGGAGAAGAAAGTTAAGAACCCGAAAACTACCTTTCATGTTTTTCGATGTCCCAGATTACATTAAAGCCAATGAATTAAGGCAGTTTGCGCAGGGCACTTGGAAGGGTTTAACTAGGTGGGAAAGTGTCAGTAAAGGGCAAAGTGTCATCAATCACGCACCAAGATTTTGTGGGCCAAGGCAGGATTCTTGAACAACAACAGAATACTGTGAATGCTGGAAATCTGAAATAAAAACAGAAAATGTTGGAAATAGCAGGCCTAGCTGCATCTATGGGCAGAATTTTCTGTGCCTGTTGGCAGCGGGCGTGTTTGGTGGCATGAGCAGACAAGGCCAAAAATCGGTTTCACGATGGTGTGAAACCAGTTTCCAATCTTCTGCTCTGCCCATCAATGGCGGGCTGTGTTTCCTGCCATCAGACGTTGGGAACTTCATTGTAATACAGCTGCACATCATTGTAAGCCCAGCATGCCGGTTTCATCTCCTCACGCTGGATTGTCGAGCACATCGGTGTGATTACACACCAATGTTTTTCACCACAGCATATAAAAGGCATGCACATGGTAAGCTTCACTTCAAGGGGAACTCGGAGGTGAATGCACAGTAACGTTGCTCAGCGCTTGCGAGGGCTACCTGCTGAGCTTCAAGGTTGAGGCGTTGCACATTTTTTTCCCCCGGCTGACTGACAGTGCAATGCCTGGGCAAGGGCTGCCCTCCGGTTGAGGCGAGTTGCATGGGGGTGGGGACAAGGGACAAAGATTGAAGCGACTTGGGCGAGGGCAAGGGCTGCCCTGCAGTTAGTGCTAGTTGAGAGGGGGCAAGGGCTGCACTGTGGTTGAGGCGACTTGGTGGGGGGGAAGGGCTATCCTGCAGTTGATGGTAGTGCACAAGCACATGCGGGGTGGGGTCAGTTGGGCGAGGGATGTGACCACACATTAGGGAAACCTTGTATAAAGTGACCATTCCTCCGCAGCTGAGACAGTTCAGGGGCAGCCACATTGACGTGCTTGGATACGGGCCTCTAGCTTACCTATCCACTCAAGCACGCAGAGGCATGAAAGTGCCACCAAGCGCTCCTGAACATTTCACCCCTCGAGCACAGACTGCAAACTAATGTGTGTTTTAGTGGAATATTTGGACGCCTGCACATGTTGTACAATCTCCTTGCTAAAGCTGGCCATGGAGCAGTCACTGCTGGAGGCGCTCACAGCCCCTTCCAATGTTAGCATCCTGGTTTGGACCAGTTTCCCCCATGGTTCAAGTTAATAGTGCAGCCTTGCAGTGTGGGTTAGGAGAATGTCTGTGCCTGAGCTGAGAGCACAGCATGCAGTCCAGTGGGCAAAGCTGCTGCCAATTGGTCAGGTGGAGTGGGGCGGAGGTGGGTGAGGTTTTGGGTAGCCATGCAGCTTACTAAACTCTGGCCATCCAGGTGGTGACCAGCACTCTCTGGGATGTGTTAAGGGGCCTTTAGACTTAACCAAGAGAGGTTCTTAGTACAAAAACAGAATTACCTGGAAAAACTCAGCAGGTCTGGCAACATCGGCGGAGAAGAAAAGAGTTGACGTTTCGAGTCCTCATGACCCTTCAACAGAACTAGGTGAATCCAAGGAAGGGGTGAAATATAAGCTGGTTTAAGGTGTGTGGAGGGGGGGGTGGGGGGTGCAGTTTGGGTGGGGGGAGAGAAGTGGAGGGGGGTGGTGTGGTTGTAGGGACAAACAAGCAGTGATAGAAGCAGATCATCAAAATATGTCACAGACAACAGAACAAAAGAACACATAGGTGTTGAAGTTGGTGATATTATCTAAACGAATGTGCTAATTAAGAATGGATGGTAGGGCACTCAAGGTATAGCTCCAGTGGGGGTGGGGGGAGCATAAAAGATTTAAAAATATTTAAAAATGATGGAAATAGGTGGGAAAAGAAAAATCTATATAATTTATTGGAAAAAACAAAAGGAAGGGGGAAGAAACAGAAAGGGGGTGGGGATGGAGGAGGGAGTTCAACACCTAAAGTTGTTGAATTCAATATTCAGTCCGGAAGGCTGTAAAGTGCCTAGTCGGAAGATGAGGTGTTGTTCCTCCAGATTGCGTTGGGCTTCACTGGAACAATGCAGCAAGCCAAGGACAGACAGGTTCTTAGTACACCCAAGCTATCCCAGCCATCTTTCTCTCTTTCATCCTGCAGGAGGAGTACATCAGGAGCATGGAGCCTGGTGAACTAGCTGTATGACTCATTGCTTACAGAGAGTGGAGATAAAAGAGAAAAAAAGTGACAGAGGCGCTTGGCTGAGCAGAAGTAGGAACAGCAGCCTCATGAAGAAGGGGCAGCTGGGCCTGCCACACACGCTGCTGAGCAGCCACAATGAGCTGTTGCTGGTCAGCACCTAGCTAGACCCAGGGTCTATAGATGGTGCTTGTCATTCCTGCAGATGACTGAGAACTTGTGTTGCCAAAGACTAAGCATGTCTAGGGAACTGATCGGTCACATATGCCACCTGCTGCAGGGTTTGGCGCCATAGGAACAGGGAGGACATCCACTGCCCATGGCCATGCAAGTGATAGGGTGCTCAATTTCTACAATTTAGCTCCTTTCAGGGCTCCACAGGTGACCTCTGTGGAATATTGCACTCACATGAGGCTCAGATCTCCATGGCAAGAAGCAGTCAACTCTGTCAACCGCAAGGGCATCCACTTGCTGAATGTGCAGCTGGTGGGCAACCACCACAAATGCATCCTGCAGGTCTGCACTTAGTTCCCAGGCAATGTCCACAACTCCTGCATTCTCAGTGGGTCTCTGATCCCTGACATCTTCCAGGGTTACACGGCAGCTGCTGGGATGGTTTCTTGGGGACAAGGCTACCACAGGGGACATGGCTAATGACACCCATGTGGCGGCCTCAGACTGCAGCAGAGCGAAGGTACAACAAGGCTCATGTTGCAACTCACACCTTGATGGAGCAGACCATCGGGATTCTGAAGATGATGTTCTGGTGCCTGGACTGGTCTGGTGGAGCCCTGCAATATAGTCCACAGACATTGTCATGCATCATCATTGCCTGCTGTGCACTTTACAGCCTGGTGCTGCAACGGGGAGAGGAGCTGGCTGAGGAGGGGATGGAGGAGCTGGAGGTCTCCAATGAGGAGAACATCGATGAGGATGAGGGTGAAGAGGCCCTCGAAGGCGAGGATGATGGCGATGAGGACATCACACTGGCCAGACAAGGCAGGCGCACTCGGGAGACCCTCATAGCTGCTAGATTTGTGGAGAATGATGATGACATGCAATGAGGAGACACCATGGATCCTCACATTGCATCTGTGAACATTTGACTCCAGCCTAGCTGATGGCAACGTGCATAGTCTCTGTGATAATGCTCCTGTCATGGAGAACACTCCAAAGGTCTTCTCCTCTGAGAATGTCTGACTCCTGTCTCACAAAGGGTACCTCGCTTACGCTCTGTGATCAGGGTCATATCATGGAGATGCAGCATGAAACTTTAAATGCACCTTATCTTTTGTCTGCCTTCAGCACCTGTTCACTTCAGGAGCACAGCGTCATCAGTCACAGATGCTGATGAGATGGGGGCCAGCCCCACCTCAAAGGTACTGAGAGCACAGAGAGAATGACGGAACTCTGTGACGCCCGCCCATGGCATTCTGGCAGCAATGACAAGCACTGCCGAGGTGCAGGTGTATCCAGTGAGTGTGAGGCCAGGCCATCACTTTGGTCTAAAAGCTGCATAAAGCACAGGGAAGAGGCCCTGGACTAAGACACCTGCCTTTATCTTGTGCAGAAAGGTTTCATATCTGAGTGACATTAACACTGCTCATCAGAAAAAGGAGCCATAGGCAGGGAGACATTGGGGGGAGGGGGGGCGGGCGTGATGGTGCAGTGGTATTGTCACTGGACCAGTAATCCAGAGACCTAAGGTAATGCTCTGGGGGACCTGGGTTTGAATCCCACCATGTCAGGAATTTTAATTCAATAAAAATCTGGAATTACCATGATTACCATGGAACCTTTGTCGATTATTGTAAAAACCAATCTGGTTTACTCATGTCCTTTAGGGAAGGAAATCTGTCACCCTTACCTGGTTGGCCTACACGTGACTCCAGACCCACAGCAACGTGGTTGACTCTTGAATGCCCTCTGAAATGGCCTAGTAAGCCACTCAGTTGTAAAAACAACCAAAAAGATACCACCATCACCATCCTTGGGTATATCATATCGCACTGGCAGGACAGGGCCAGCACAACACTGCCACAGTAATACACAGTCGGGAGGGAGTTGCGCTGGGAGTCCTCAACATCAACTCCGGACCCCATGAAGTCTCATGGCATTAGGTCAAACATGGGCAAGGAAACCTCCTGCTGATTACCATGTACAGCCCTCCCTCAGCTCTTGCTCCTCCATCTCGAACACCACATGGAGGAAACACTGAAGGTGGCAAGGGCACAGAATGTATCTGCGTGGGGGACTTCAACGTCCATCACCAAGAGTGGCTCGGTAGCACCACTACTGACCGAGCTGGCCGAGTCCTAAATGACATAACTGCTAGACTGGGTCTACGGCAGGTGGTGAGGGAACCCAACAAGAGGAAAAAACATACTTGACCTCACCCTCACCAACCTGTCTGCTGCAGATGTATCTGTCCATGACAGTATTGGTAGGAGTGACCACTACACAGTCATTACGGAGATGAAGTGCCACCTTCACATTGAGGATACCCTCCATCGTGGTGTGTGGCACTACCACCTTGCTAAATGGGAGAATTTTGAACAGATCGAGCAACTCAAGACTGGGCATCTATGAGGCAATGTGGGCCATCAGCAGCAGCAGAATTATACTTGAACCCGATCTGTAACCTCATGGCCCAACATATCCCCCACTCTACCATTACAATCAAGGCAGGGGATCAACCCTGATTCAATGAAGAGTGCAGGAGAGCAAGCCAGGAGCAGCACCAGGCATACCTAAAAATGAAGTGTCAACCTGGTGAAGCCATAACACAGGACTACTTGTGTGCCGAACAGCATAAGCAGCAAATGATATATAGGGCTAAGTGACCAACGGATCAGATCTAAACGCTCCAGTCCTGCCACATTCAGTCGTGAATGGTGGTGGACAATTAAACAACTCACTTGAGGAGGAGGTTTCACAATTATCCCCATCCTCAATGATGGAGGAGCCCAGCACATCAGTCCAAAAGATAAGGCATTAATTGCATTTGCTGCAATCTTGAGACAGGAGTATCAAGTGAATTATCCATCTCAGCCTCCTCTGAAGATCCTCAGCATTATAGATGCCAGTCCTCAGCCAATTCCATTCACTCCACGTGACATCAAGAAACGGCTGAAGGCACTGGATACTACAAAGGCTAAGGGCCCTGACAATATTCTGGCAATTGTACTGAAGACTTGAGCTCCAGAACTTGCCAGGCCCCTAGCCAAGCTGTTTTAGTACAGTGTCTCTCTAGTATCTTTGTGGAAAGTCTCTCTCTGGTCTCTCTGTGGAAAGTCTCTCCCTAGTATCTTTGTGGAAAGTCTCTTGATCGAGAGAAACTTACCACAGAGAGACTGGGGAGAGATTTTTCCACAGAGGGACTGGGAAAAGATTTTCCACAGAGAGACAAGGAGAGATTTTCTACAGAAAGAATAGAGACTTTCTACAGAGGGACTAGAGAGAGACCTTCTACAGAGAGATGAGAGAGACTTTCCGCAGAAAGACTAGGGAGAGATTTTTCCTTGTCCTCATTATCTCGAAACTCAATTTTCTGAAGTCCTCCTTGATGACCGTTTGAGTTCCACCTTACAAAAACTCCAACTTGTCCAAACCCCCACAGTCCTCACCCTGACCTACACAGGCTTCATTCTCATTCAGTCATCACCACTGAGCTTACTGACCTCTGCCCCATCGCACATATTTACAAGTGCCTCTGAGAGTTGGGAATCTCTGACGGATAAAATTTTGTTTTTATTCTTAGGATGTGAGCATCACTGGCAAGCCCAATCCCAATTGCCCTTGAGAAGTTGTTGGCAAGTTGCCTTCTTGAACCTCTGCAGTCCACGTGGTGAAGAATTTGATACAACTGAATGGTTTGTTAGGCCATTTCAGTGGGTAGTTAAAAATCAACCACATCGCTGTGGGCCTTGAGGCACTCATGACTCGTGGCCAGACCAGGTAAGGATGGCAGGTTTCCTTCCCTGATGGCTTTTAATGAACTGATTGAGTTTCCAGGACAATGTGGTAGTTTCGTGGTGTAATGTGCAATTCAAGCACAAAGACTGCACAAAAGTTATAAAAAGGGATTCTTCATTCCATTGGCATCAAATCTTTATAAAAATTAATGGAAAAGTTTTTAGAAGATCAGACTATTTACAACAGACATTTGCGGCTGATTTTCGAGATCCACCAGGACACCATCAAGAGCTTAGCTCCTGATCTCTAATCAGCCGGGGAGCAGAGTTCAATTGGTGGAGCTCTTTTTGCTAACTCCCTGTGACCATGTGACCCAGATTATCTTGACTCCCAGATACAAAGGGGATCTTCCTCGCCTCGTGGCCTCTCGATCTCGGAGCTTCTATCCAGCTGGCCTGCCTAGGTCTCCAGTAGCAGTTTTCCCACCCTGCTGCCACTTCCTGGTGCTTAAGCCACCATCAAAAGCTTTGGTCTGCCCTATTCATAGCCTTTGTTCCTGAATGCTGCAACTCACCTGTCTCGGATTTCTGCACCTGCTCCTGGTTGCTGCCCTGCTCTCTCTCTCTCCGAGGCTTCTGGCTTCTCCTCCTTCTCCAGCCCACACCCTGGGCTCCAGATTTTGCCCCTTCCACTTCAGCCCATGCTCCAGTCTTCAGGCTTTGCCCCCAGCCTTCTGATGCATCACTTCTCATCCTCAGGGGGCCCCATAGGTCTGACTGAGTTCTCTGTCGACTCCTCCCAGGCTGAAGACCTCTGCTGGCGGCAACCCAATGCCTCAAAGTGGGCAGGCCCTGGAATCCAGCCCTGCGCCGTCATCGGAAGTCAGGAGGCCGACATCCCGCTTGGTTCCCCTACTACATACTTGCCTGCTTGAGAGTTGCAATCCCGGCAACTACGCATATCACACAGTGACTTAGCAATCGCGTGATCAATAAGTTCGTTTGAGTTACTAGTGACAGCATTTCCTTCGTTCATCACCGATCTGCACAAATATTAAAGATTGGGATGATATTTAGCAATTGTTTGAGATGACCTTCTCGGCCCCTCCTCCGAACTGGTACTTTCAATAGGACCCAGGCTTTGTGAGGGGTCAGCCACATAGGGGACTAGATCGGTCTTGTTCCTAGGGACCATCAGATCTGCAGTGCTGGTTGTTCCAGTTGCAGCCTCCCTGTCAGACACCTCAGCATCTCTTTCCAACACTGGAGTTGGCCTCCTCACACTGGATCTCAGACAGACATATTTCAGGATTCCCCATTGCTTTCCAACTCCTCTTCACTCAAACTACTGCCTGCTGACCTTTCAGGTTGAGCGATGCCATTGAGAAAACTGCTTGCTTCCACATCATTCACCAGGCTTTGTCCTCAAGCAACCCCTCCTCCTCCCCCATCGTGAACCATTTGCTGAGGCTGATTCCAGCTACTGGTTCAACAACATGGGTGTGGCCACCAGTGTCAAACCGCTTGGTGACTTTGTAATGTTTCGAATGCCAGACATCCTGTATCTGATTTTGACTCCTGATATTTCTGTTCTGGAAGAATACTCTTATGCCAGCTGGAAGGCCCACCTTGTCAGCTTTATGATCGTGTAGCGGTTTTCTTCGCAACGCTTCTTTCGAGGTCCTATTGGACACCATTTTAAATGCCTGGTTTAAACTTGCTTGATGCTCAGCTATCCACTCATTGAGTTGGTCATCTCCATAAGAGTGTCCAGTGAATCCAAGGAGATGATCCACAGCAAGGACTGGATCTCTTCCAAAGAAGAGATAGTACGGAGGATAGCCCATGTTGGAATGTGGGGTGCTTTTAGAAGCATAGACCAGTTCCGGAAGCTACTCAGGCCACTTTTATTTGCTCTCAGGAGTCAAAGTGTGAAATCAGCCATGCAGAATATGGTTGAATCCTTCACAGTGTCCATTACCTTCCAGGGGTAGAGGGTAGTGCGGCTTTTGACATTGCTGTACATCTTGCCAAGCTTCTATAGGGTCTTGGACACTGTGGGTCTGACATGGGATAGATGAACCAATTGCACATTAACACTCTAGCTATAATTGAGGCCTTTAGGTCATGGGTGGGAATGGCCTGTGTAAATTTGGTGAAGACATCCATGAGTATGAGAACATGCTCAGTCCCATTGCTGCGGTCGAGGACTGTGAAACCCATTGCGAGTACATCCAACGATCTAGAGGCAACTAGGGATCCTATGCTGGGGTGAAGCTGCTTCTCTGCTTTGACGAAAGTACATTTCTCACAGTTCTGGCAGTAATCCACTATCAGTAGCCACCCTAGGCCAGTAACATCTCTCCCTGGTCAGCAGAGTTGTCTTTTCCAATGCATGGTGCCTCCCCCCTGGCACATGAACCGCTGTCAACACTTGATGCTTGAGACTGCCAGGCAGGATGAGTTGCTTCACCTCTCTCCCGTTGTCATGAACCAGCCAATAGAGAACACCTTCCTCCTCCCTGAACCCCTTCCAGCAACTCAATAGTTTACATGCATGTTTGGACTTCTTCATCAGAAGGCACCACCAGAGTTGATGGATGTTGGGCTTTCCAGTAGTGGTGAACTCTACAGATGTCTTCATCGACCAGCTGAAGCTGCCTGAAATCCTCTTTTGAGATGGAAGGAAAAGGTTCTACTTCTCTGGATCAGATTTGGATCTCCCTCATAACACATTGGTGACACTTGGATGAATCTCTGCCTGAATTTTCTGGGGGAACTGGGGTGTGAATGCTGCCATCTGCTTGAGGCATGGGTTTGGCATCAACTATAATCTCCTCTAACTTGGCAAAGGTGGGTTCCCTTTCATGGTCAGTCTTCTGGCTGAGGGCCACAGCATTTCCAATATCTTTGCTGAGCCTGTATCATCTCTGGTGAGGAAGGTAGAATGGAATTGCACAGGATGGGTTTGCTGTACCTAATGTCTGTTGTGTCTCTGATTTTTGAGGATAGTTTCATTTGAAGTGCCCAACACCATTATAATCCCAGCACCACTATGGAGTATCCTCAGGCATAATGGCCATGAGACTTGCTGTGGAGATAGGCAGCAAGAATTGGATTTGCATTTGCTGTGCAGCAATCTGTTCTGCCTACCTCTTCACCCTGAGGTTTACATTCCCATCAGTGCTGACAGTCACCTCCCTGACAGCAGCTTCTTTCCTGGCCTTAGGAATCTAGTCTTTTCCCATGATCCAGATGATATGATCCCATGTGTCCAAGAAGGACAGTTGGGGTTTGTCACTATTCAGTCTCCTCAATTCCATCCGGACACTTCCATGTATCACTTCAGCTCTGTGTCCGTGGTCAATTGAAGGAGAGATCCAGGAGAATGATGCAGTCGAACAATTTCACCAGCTCCAGGGATGTTGAAACCAGTTGAGACTAGGTCCTCTCCTTCGGCTTGCTTGTACTCAGAAAACTTCTGCTGCAGCTGTGGCAGGCTACTGCTGTCCCAAAAGACTTGTGCCAGGACATCAAAGATTCGCTGCGGACTTCATTGATCATCCGCACCTCTCGGCAGTAGTTCCCTGTGAGCTTTCCGGTACAGATGTCCCATCATGAACGCTGCCTGCTCCCTCTCATTGAGGCTCCTGAGTACCATAACCAGCTGCAGGCCCATCTTCCAATTCTCAGCTGCTGGATTATTGGCCTTCTCTGGCCTTCTCCCACATCCGTTCAGCTTCCTACCTGTCGGCAAGTAGAATATCCGTGACAGGGTATTCTGTCCTTCCCCGGCTATGCTAAAGGAGGGCACACTGGAAGCTGCTCCTTGGTCACTACGTTGACTCTCAACTTCATCCTGTGAAGCCTGAGCCTCCACTACAGCAGCAGCTGCTTTGGCCTCCTTTGCTGACATGGCCAGTTCCAGTCCTTTCAGCACCCACTGCATCTTGGCCAGGTGCCTGAATTCATTTAAAATGCTCAAAAATGCTCGAAAGCCAACGCGGCTTGTCAAGGTTGTGGAAGTGTTCTTCTGCATTCAGAGGCGATCATTAGTAATTGGAAGCACTTGGGAGTTCAAGGAAATAATGCCCCCACCAACTCTGGGGCAAAACAAGGGATAATTCACCGGGTGGGGGAGGCGGCACGGTAAAGAAATAGTCAACAATGTAAGTAACGAAGTAGTTGCTGCACCATTAGAAGTAACAGTGTAGTGGAATTAAATTTAAAAGTATATAATGAAACAAGAAAGCTAGGAACTCACCAAGGCTCTGCGACAGCACCTTCCAAACCCGCGAACTCTGCCACCGAGAAGGACAAGGGCAGCAGATGCATGGAAGCACCACTGCATGCAAGCTTTTCTCCAAGCCACACACCACCCTAACTCACCATTCCTTCACTATTGCTGAGTCAAAACCCTGGAACTCCCTTTCTAAAGCCCCTGCCTACTTGGCTGCTGTTCTTGAGTACCTGATTGCTGAGATCCAGGAGCTGGTTGACAATGTGACCCAGGACAACAAGATGACCCACATCAGCCTCCACCACCTGCAGCTCACCATCAGCAATGACTAGGAGCTCAGCAAGCAGCCAGGAGGAGTCACCATAGCCCAGGGGGGTGTCCTCACCAACATCCAGGCTGTGCCTGCCCCAAGAAAACCGGACATCCCAGCAAGGTTTATGCCTGAAGGTGAAAGTTCAGAAAAAGGTAAAAAGAAATGTGAATAAGATTTTTTTAAGGAAAGCAACTTATCGCCCAATGCATGGCTAAAAATCACAATCTTGCGGTACACCCCACCCCCTACCCCCACTACCCCCAATTCTTCCGATATCCTCTGCCGTAAGATAGCAACACCCAACACCCAGCTCTGATGGCCTGGACCCTCCCTCTTCCCCTTGGGCCTGCCGGAAATGTACCTACATGGGACTTTGTGAAAGCCCTCACTCAGGTCTCGGGGCTTGACACTGACAACCTCTCAAACCTCAGGCCTACATGCCCCACCCTCAAGCCTCAGCTCTCTTTCTGACCCCTCCTCAAGACCCTTCCAATACCAGAGCTCTTCCCGCTATTTTGGTTCTTCCCCATCCCCTGCCCTCTCTCTCTCTCCTGCACTATTGCCCAGCCACCCCACTCCCTCTCCCCCCACCCTATCTCCCCTTCTCCCGCTTCCTCCCTGTCTCCCTGTCACCCATTCCCGCAGTCTCTCCCTCCACCCTCCCTCCATCTGTCCATCCATCTCACCTCCCCATTCTTCGATCCATCTCTCTGCTATCTTCCCTCTGTTTCTCTCTCCCTCTCTCTACTCCCTCCCTCTCTCTCTCCCCTCCCTCCCTGGGATCTGGGGATGTGCAGAGGGGAGGGGTGGCTGGGAAGGCATAGAGGGATGGGGGTGCTGTGGGGGGTATAGAGAGGGTACAGTCTGGGGATGTTGTAAAGGGCCTAGGAGTTTCAGGCGTTATGGGTGTTGAGGGGCTGGGGGCTGAAGACACGGTTATTGGGTGGAGGTCATAGAGAGATTGAGGGTTGGGGGCTGGGGGTGTAGAGAGGCTAGGGCATGTAAAGGGGGTTGGAAGGCTGGGGGAGTATAGAGGGTTGGGGGTGTGGGAGTGTTGAGGGGCTGGGGGTGGAGAGGGGTTGGAAGGTTGTAGAGAGTATAGGGGAGGTGGGGGCTGGGGGTATGTAGAAGATGTGGGGTGTAGAGGGGGGTGGGGGGGGTGTTGAGGTGTGGGTAGAGTGTAGAGGGTTGGGGGGTGGGGATTGTAGATGGGAGGGGGTACTCAGGGAGTGGGAGGCAGGGGGTGTTAAGGTTGTGAGGGGTTGCAGTGGTGTAGAGGGAGTTGGGGTTGTAGAGGGGATAAGGGGGTGAAGGGTTTGGAGGGGTTGGGCGGCTGTGGGGGTTGTAGTGGGGCTGGGGGCATAGACGGTCTGGAGGGCTGGGGAGTATAGACGGGCTGGGGTGTTGTAGGTGTGTAGAGGGGGTGGGGTGTAAAGGGGCTGTAGAGTGTAGAGGGGGTGCAGGTATAGAGGGGTGGGGGGGCTGGGAGTTGTAGAGGGGCTTGGGGGTCCAGAGGGAGTGGGGCCTTGGGAGTGTATAGGGGGCTGGAGTGGCTGTAGAGGGATGGAGGCTGGGGGAGTGTAGAGGGGTTGGGGGCTAGTGGCGTTTGAGGGGGCAGGGGCTGTGGATGTAGAGGACTGGGGGTGGGGGGTAGAGGGGGTGGATGTAGGGATGGTGGGTAGGGGGTTGTCACTAAGACAGGGGTGGTGGTGTAAGAGGGGATAGGGGGTTTGGTGGGGTTGGGTGTAGGAGAATTGGGGGGATTGTGTGTAGGCGGGGTGAGGTGTCCCACTAGTCTTGATAGTAGTCCATATCTGGTACCTCTGTCTGAAAAAGATTTTTAAAATTTTGTTTTAATTTTAAACACAGAAGTACTTCAGCTGCCTTTAAATTCAGAGCTGTCCCTGTGTGTGTGTGCAAATGAATAAAAGGTTTTTAGCCCCGTTTTGCCTGTTAACAAATTGTAACCATTTATTCAATTCTACAGTACAAGCTTCTAATCGTATATGAATTCTACCTAATATCTATATTCCGCCTAACTATATCTCAATACTCCATGATACTGGAAATTGGGAGGCAGATTACCAGGCTGGCCAATATTAAGTGCTGGTGTGTGCACTTAACAGGGACAAATTTCCAAGTACAGGCTGCATGAGGGTCTTAGTTAATTTCCAACAACAGTCTCTCTGCGAGCACTTAAACAGGCCAGCACTCGCTGTGAGCACACTTTGGAGCTAGCCAATTGCTGATCCATAAGGGTTTAATAGCAATGATGTCAGGTGAACAATTACAGTTTGCAATTGATGTGTTTTCTATGGTTGCAAGCACATAAATGTTCGCAACTGATGTGCTTTTGGGTCAGTTCCTTCATTTGAATACTTTCAGATATCTAACGATGATTTAAAAATCACCTTCAAACATAAAGTTTCACTATCGAGTGCAAGTTAACATTGCTGTGTTTAGAATTCTGACAAACTTTTCAGGTAAGGTTTCCATATCATCTGCCATGATTTGATGCATGTGTTGAATCCCACTTCTGACACCAAATCATAATGTGCGACTCAAGCTCATGGACACCACAAAGATTATAAAACAGGGACTCTTCATTCCACTGGCGTCAAATCTTTATACATATTAATGGAACAGCTTAAGTTAGAGGAACAAAATATATACAATGGATATTCATGGCTGATGCTCCAGATCCACCAGGAGACCATTGAGATCTGAACTCCTGATCTCAATCAGCTGGGTAGCAGAGTTCAATTGGTGGAGCTCCTACTGCAAATTCCCATGGTCACATTGACCAGATTATCTTATCTCCCAGACATGAAGGGGATCTTCCTCTCCTTGTGGCCTCTCAAACTCAGGGGTGTTGTCCAGGTGGTCCACCTAGGTCTCCAGCAGCTGTTTGCCTACTCTGTTGTCACTTCTCAGTGCTTGAGCCACCAGCAGAGGCTTCAGTCTGCTCTATTCAAGTCCTAGGCACCTTGATGCTGAGACTCACTGGTCACGGACTTCTGCTCCTGCTCCTTGCTGCTGCCCTGCTCTTCTCTCTCCCTCTCAGGCTTCCAGCCTCCCCAGCTTCTCCAGCCCACGCTCTAGGCTCCTGACTCTGCCCCTTCTGCTTCAGCCCATGCTCCAGGTTTCAGGCTCCACCTCCAGGCTGCCGAGGGCATCACTTTTGTCCCAAGGGGCGCCTACAGAGCTGACCAAGTTCTCTGGATCCTTCCAGGCCGACAACCTTTGCTGGTGGCAACCTAGTGCCCAGCATCCAGCCCTACACTGATGTTGGATGTCCAGACACCGAGGTCCAGTTCACTTCCCCAACTATAATAGTTACCAGCTTCTTATTTCCAGATTTATTTAATCATCTGAATTTAAGTTTCTCAATTGCCATGATAGGATTTGAGCTCATGTCTTTGGATTATTAGCCAAGGTCTTCTGGATTGCTAGCCCAGTATTGTAACCAGTCTGCTACCAAAGCCAACACAATTAGGGAGGAGTGACAAAATGGTGAGCAGTGATAGTGCAGTTTAGGAAAGACAAAATAGTGAGTTTGCACAAATGCGGTTTGTGGATTTTTTAATCCTTCTGTATATAACATATTCTGTAATTTTTAAGATTTTTCCCATTTGAAATTCTTTTCGATCGTTTTTCCATGGTAAACATTTTTGGAAAAGGTTATTTTTCAAGTGTAAGGATCTGAGAATGGAACGGTTTACATAGGTTTAAAAAGGGCTGCAGGCCAATTGTTGAATAAAGCCAGAAATTCACAGTTACTTTAGGGTGATTGGAGGCAAACAAGGAGCAATTACTAGGCCCCAAAGATAGCTCCCAGTGAAAGCACTAATGCACATAAAATAATCAGCTTAAATATTGATTTGCATGACCCAAAGGCATAACCTACAGCACAAAGTTCCCCATTTAGGAATACTGCTTTTAAAGACAACATATCCTTTGAAACGATGGTGATCATCAAGTGTGCTTGCACTCATTGTTTGATGGGCTTCAAAGCGGTGCAGCTGTTTTCTGTGTAATATTATGATCAAATTTTACGAAGCTATCCTGTTTTATCAGTGATATTAGTAATTTTATTTGCAGACAGTTAAAGAAGCTTTAAGCAAAATTGCAAAAGCAGCTTGCCTGTTTATCGTGCTTTTAATGGACATAAATATCCCTAGGGCAGGAGCGATAGATATCAAGCAGGAACTGGGTTAAGGGACTTATGATTAAACAGGTCAGTTTTCATGAGGTTTTTGTTTTAACCTGAGGAGAGATGCTGCAAGACAGAGAGGTTTGGGAAGAGAATTCCAGAATGTCAAAGGGATCTCAAAAAAGCCTGGGGTACAATATTACTGCATGTTGATTTTGGTACAGCCTCAAATCCGGCTGTCCAAAAAGCAGATTTGTCCAGAAACTGGACATTTTTAGAATATGCCATTCAACAATTTTAATTGCGTGAAATAAAAAACCTTACCTGAACAATTCGGCTAGGCGCTGAATTGGTGCAGTGTGCCTCTTGACTAGTTAGCCCCTTCAGCACTTGCTATTCCCACACTTTGACCCTTGACCTCACTCAACCCAAACCACCCAAGGCCGAACTACCCTGCATCTATTCTGCCCCCACCATTCTCAGAGTAACAGAGTCCAGCTATGGCTGTGATCAGAGAGTTTTCAAGATTTAAGTGTTCAGAATATAGAGACAGCAGTGTGTAAACGTTTGAACTCACTAAAAGACTTCCTGGGTGCATTTTAAACCAGGTTTGACATTTCTGTCAGTCCCAAGTTAAGTGTCAACCATTCTAACCAAGGAGCCCCATTGCTGTTCTCTCCAGCGTCAGATTGGTCTCTGAGTCCAGATGTCTGCTCGAGCTCTGTGTCATGACTCGAAAGCTTCAGTTTAAAAATACTTTACATCCAGTCCTCGTGTCAGTTTCTCGCACAACAAATCTCTCCTATAGCTCCCCAAAGCTTAATGCAAAATATCAGGAGTCCTTGACCTCCACGATAAATTACTCCAAGTTCTTGGTCCACACTTATCTCTGTAATCTCCTTCAGTCCTATACTCCCCCGAAACGTTCATTTCCCTGACTCTATGGACAGAATTTTCTGGATGAGGAGGGGGGGTGGGGTGGGTGGAGCAGGAGTGGGTGCAGGTGGGCGCAGACCCAATCGCTGCTCGCGATCAGGTCCACGCCACCATTTTAAGTGGGTGGGCCCAGTGTACTTCACGACTCCCGTGCACAGTGGGAGTGGGTGGGCGGTGGTGGGCGCGCTCAGCCCACCAGGTCCGATGGCGACCTGTATAAAGGAAGGCCTGGCAGCCTTGTAAAAGCTGCTCGCAATAGTTGGGCGAAGGGCTCTACAGAAGGGCAATGGAAGTTATTCAAGTCTGGAAGATAGGCTAACGGGGCAGGCCAGGCCTCAGGGTAGGGCGGGGGTCCAGTGTGCCCCTCGTTTTTCCGTTGCCTGCTTTGCTGCCCTCCTCCAGGAGGTGACAGCATGGCAGGAGGTGCTGGTTCCCCAGGACGGGAGGAGGAAACCCCCCCCACATGATAAAATGTGCCTGGGAGGAGTTGGCGGAGGTGGTGAGCTCCCGCAATGTGGTGTGGCGCACCTGGATCCAGTGTCGCAAGCGCTTCAACGACTTGTTGCACCCTGGAAGGGTGAGGACATTGTTTGCATTGGTCACTTAGCCCGGCAGGTCGGCTTTCCCCCCTGCTGCCACCACCTCCCTGCCAAGTCTGAATATAGTGACTGCATTGAATCATTGACGGCATATTCCTTTGCTGGGTGGGCCAGTAGATATTGCCCATGCCTAGGTCACCCTGGTGAAGAACCTAGTGGATTCTGCACCCGCAGCTTGTGGTACACAGAGACACACATGACTGTTTTGGGGGCAAGCTGGAGGAGCTGCACCTGGGCGCAGTGCTGGAACTCCAGGACACGTCCAAGTCAGGGTGATGACATGCTGGGAGGGGAGCTTCAAGGTGGCGTGGCAATGAACCATCTGCTGCCCTCTACGCTCCACGTGCTTGCACCTCCTTGCTATGGAAGGATATACCGTGTGGTGCCTAATGTGATGCAGGCAGCATGTGGCCAAGGGGGAGGGGGGGTGGGGGTGTGGGGAACAGGCCGAGCACCTTTGTGTGAGTGTTCAGCAGCAACGGGGTAAGGAGGCTCGGGACCCCTGATACGTCCCACTCTGATTGGGGTGGGCCGTCCGTGAAGAGAATCTATGTACAATTTGCACAAATCGATGCTTGTCTCTCCTTTTCAGGAGAAGAATGCTCACAATGCTGCAGAGCGTGTGAGGGCTGTCGGCAGCCAGGTAGGTTTAGCCATTCTCAGCCAGTTTGAGCAGGAGGCCCTGGATCTGGAGAGGCGCCATGCGCCCAGGTCCACTGGTGTCGGTGAGGCTGGGGTGCCATGGCCAGGTATGTGTGCCCAGCAATGAGGTCAGCATTGTTCTCCCAACAGCCATAACAGTGCTGGATGTTAAGTGATTTAATTTTGCAACATGGTTTGACCATTGCTTATGGAAGGATAAGCGCATAATGATCCGGGGGACAGGGATGCACTTTGTCATTGTCTCCACGTTAACTGTTCCAATGTCCTTGTTCTTCCTTTCAGCATCAGAAGACCAGGGCCAGGAGGTGGAGCAGCAGAGGCCCTGAAGTCTCACCAGCGTCACACCATCTCTGCCAGATGCTAGTGCCTTGGCGGGAGTTAGAACATTGGCTAGTGTCCCGGGGCACAATGGTGAAGGCACTTAATAGTCGCTGGAGGCACTGGCAAAGACAGAGTGTCCATCGCGCCAGTGGTTGGAAGACTGCGGGGGACCAGGCACATGCTCAGTCGATGCCTGATGATGTGCCTCTGGAGTCATCTGCGACGCAGCAGGTGCAGGAAATGTGGCTGGGTGTGCGGGAGCATCAGTGGAGATACATGGGGCTATGCTTGGCTTGGTCTCTGTGGTGGAGGAGTCTACACGGATGATCGCAGAAGCAATGAGCCACATGTCTGAGCACCATGCGTCCTCAATGAAGAGAGTGGCGACTCACGTGGAGAGGCTCCTCCAGGAGACCCATCAGGGCTTCCTGGGGATGTGCTCTGACCATCAAGCTCTCACATCAGCATTGACCTCAGCTGGTCAGTGCCAGTGTGGGCACCAAGATTCCCAGATTGGTGCCCATCCATCTACGGTGAGCAAAAGGCCCATGGTGACCTCAGGTCGACGCAGCAACTGCCTGTTGTCTCTGCAAGCACCTCTCAGGGCGCTCTGGTTGAGGGTGGCAGCTCCTCTGCCCGTCTCTCAGTGATTGTAACATCCGGTGAGGCTGCGATGACTGGGGAGATGCCAGCTGTGGAACTGGCAGATTCCTCCCAGGTGGGGCCAGCACAGGTTCCATGGGCCAGAGGACGACTGCCAATGTCATCGAGGCCAACAGGACAGCAGAGTCAGCAGGCTGTCTCAGATGCCATTCCCAGAGATGGGGCAGCATGAAGACGTAGCACCCAGAAACATAAACATAAGGCACCTTAGGCACAGCATGGGTTTATCACTGGTGCTTTTAACTTAGCCTGAGATGAGATCTTTATGATTTGCTTTGAACTGGAACAACCACATCATTTTGTTTTGTTAAGTTTCTTTGCCTGTGATATTAAATTAAGACACATGACCAAAGCTGAGGGTGCCTCTTTTCTTCTGCCTGTGTGTCATTTCCAAAAATGTTGGGAATGCTTGCGGGACATTCAGCTTTATAAAGAAGGTCCTTAGTTACTGTTCCTAACCTGGAAGATTTGGCACATGGGTATCGAGTATGGAGCCGATAGCTGAGGCTTGTCTTGCAGGTCCATATGTGATGCACTAGCTGAAGGTTCATTGGATTAAAGCCTCCTGGGTACCCCTGTCTCCCTGGAGCATGCCCAGGTCAGCGTCTACCCCCTCATCATTTCCCTGTGCGTGCTGATCCTCGGATCACTGCTGGACTCATCATGAGCAGCCGCAGCCACTGCGTCGATGTCTTCATCATCCACTGCATCACCCCTTTCCAACGCAAGATTGCGGAGAGCGCAACATGCAACTACTATCACCGACACATGATCTGGGGGGACTGGAGTGCGGTTCAGGCATTGGAAGCACATCTTGAGAAGACTGATGGTTCTCTCCACCACAGCCCTGTGGAGGCGTGGCTCCTATTGTAGCGCTGCTCAGCTTCTGTTCTTGGATGGAGGAGAGGTGTCATGAGCTGCCTTCTGAGGGGATAGCTCTTGTCACCCAGCAGCCATCCATCAAGCCGAGCCGGAGCACTGAAGAGCCTCAGCACCTGGGAGTGTCTGAGGATGTAGGCATCATGGGAGCTGTCTGGGTACCTTGCACAGACTGGTAGAATCTGCATCCTGTGATCACACACTATCTGCACGTTCATGGAGTGGAAGCCCTTCCTGTTGACGAAGGCACTCGGCTCACCTGCTTGATGGCCACATGTGTGCAGCCTATTGCACCCTGGTTGCGGGGAAGCCAGCAATGGCCGCAAAGCCTCTGGCTCACTGTGTCTGGCTTGCCTGTTACCAACGGAAGTGGATGAAGGTCAATGCACACCTAAACAGAGCATCTGTAACCTGCTTGATACAAGTGTGGACAGCAGATTGGGAGGCACAACAAAGATCACCCACCGACCCCTGGAAGGAGCCAGAGGCATAGACGTTGAGGGTAGCTGTGACCTTCAGAGCCACTGGCATGGGGTGTCCACCCACATGGTTAGCGGAGATCTTAGGGCCTATTACCTGACAATATAGTTGACTGTTTCCCTTGAGAGATGGAGCCTCCTTCGGTACTGCACCTCAGATATATTGAGGTAGCTGCTTCCCCTGCGTGTAAACTCTGGCAGCAGGATAGTGGCGTCTTCTGCGGCCCCTTCCACCTTGGTCTACCTCTTGGCCCTGCGCCCGTTGTGACTGCACCTCACCCCCCAAAAGTGGCTCCGCTGGAGGCTGAATGTGCACTCCTGGCCTCCTCCCCCTTCTAGCCCTCCCTTCCTCCTCAGAGGAGCTGCCTCCAGTGGAGAGTTCAGTTCCCATTCCCAGGCTATGGGAAGGCTTCCATAAACCTGCAAGCCCAAAAACGATTCTTCACTGCAGGGTGCTGACCTGAAGGTTAAGAGTCCAGCCAAAGCAGCTGGTATGCGTTTTGAAGTACTGCAAATCACACAGGCAAGTTTCAATAACTTTGAAAAATCAATACTTGAGAGAGGACACTCGCAACCCCAGTGAACCCTCTTATTCCGCCTGTGGATGAGGTTAATACAAATATGTCCTACCCGCCTGCCCATTGGTCTGTGCGCCGACCCGAAGATTGCACAAGTGCCAAAAAATCGGTGTCGATTGGTGAGTCAAGGGCCTTAAGTTGCCCATTAATTAACAGCAGGTGCGCAGCAGATATCATCTCACACCCAACGAAATATCGCGATGGCAATGATGCTCACCCGACGTCACAGTGCATCACTTTACGCACGGATCTGCGAGGCCTGCCCCTGCATGCCAACGGGAAAATGCTGCCCTATGATTTTGTGCCTTTCCCCATCTACTCTACCTATTGTTAATAATAGCAATGAAGAAAATAATGACATTAAAGAGTGACAGATCTCCAGGACCAGATAATTCCACCCCAGGGTCTTAAATAGGTGAGAAAGAACATTGTGGGGGTCCTAACTATGATCTTCCAAAGTTCCCCTGATTCAGCAACGGTTTAGATTGGAAAGGTGTGCATGTCACTTGCCACATAAGAAAAGACGACAGAGGGAAAACAGGAAAATATAGACAGCTAGATGATGGCAGGATATTCCAGTGCCGCCTGAAGTCAACAGACCTTCAGCTGTTCCATCAAATTTTCTGTCTGGCCTGCAACGATTCCCATCACGTCAGGACTGGAAAATCCTTGCCTATAATTAAGGATATAATATCTTGAAAATTTTCAATTGATCGGAGGGAGTCAGAATGGATTTGTGAAAGGTCACGCCTGATGAATCTGATTGAATTTCTTTGAAGATGTGACTTAAGTTGTGGGTCAGGGAATGTTTAGGTGTGTTATTTATATGGACTTTCAGTGGGCATTTGATAAAATCCCTCATAAGAAACTGTTAGCTAAAGTTATATGTTCCATGGTTGTCTGGATGACCACAGTCGCATGTTGGAGAGATTTTAGTTTGCCATTGGTGCATCGAGTAACCGAGAAGTCATGGTTCATATGGATGTGGTTTATGATTGCCCAAGAGCTTTGTGGAAGAGGTGGAAGAGCAAAGGCAGGGATCCTCCACATTCTGATGTTTCACGTGGTGTATGTCTGTGACATTGTGAGCTCCATTCAACTTTCCAAGCTTCATCAGTGTTGAAGTTGCATGTTGAAGATTAAGTGTGTGGGACCTAAAGGACATTGTTGAGGTCCTGGTGGGTGGTGAGACCTTCGTTTTCCTTGATTCACTGGACTTACCGCAGCACTGCACCTTTACAGTGAACGAATGGGGTAGTGATGTGGGATAGTACCGGGAGCCAGGGTATTGGGATTGACTTGATGGTTCCAGTGACAAACACATTGCGGTTTCCAGTTAGACATTAACAAGCCAAGTATGGTTATTTCTGGTTAGAGTAAAGTGATTGTGATCTTGCTTGTGCTGTGGAAATATTTCAGCAACTGATGAAACCAAATCAGCCGTCTCTAGTGTAGTACTGTTCCCTTAAGGGTGGAGGTCTAGTGAGACTCTAATAGCAGGAGAAAAGGCCCCAAACAAACCAATTTTGGCTCTGTGCCAGTGGATGGGTTTTGAGTGAGTTAAAACCTTGTCTATAATGTTTCTGGATCTCAGCGGAGCTTTTAACCTGGCTTCTCTTCAATTGATAGTAACCAAGGGTTGCAGTTTTCACAGAATTTTGATGCAAATCGGAGAATGTGATGCTAAAGATACACTGAAATTGCTGGAAAATTCCAGAATCCTACGCCATGAAAGGAAATCTGATTTACTGAGTCACCATAAACCAATGATTTTAATTGTAAGCAGATTTAATCCTCTAAACGCTGCTGAAATCCAGAAATCCCACATGCAAACTCCCTAAAAGCAGAATCTGCCTTACTCGTTGCAAATGGTGGACAGAAATCCACAGGCAATGTGTCTGCATATCTCTTGTAGGTGCTGGAATTGGAAATTCAGACCATGGGCTCGGACTTTTCCAAAGTGTCCAATCGGCAAACTGAGCCAAAATTTCTGTCGGTTCCTTCTCCACTGTTCCACATGATTGCACCAATCGTATTAGCACACAGCCAGAAAGTAAAAACCAGCAGAAGCCTGTGGGCCCAAAGAAACTGCGCAGCACTTAATGTTGAACAAAAAAAATCAAAGTTCCACTGCAAAGCTTTGGCACAATATGTAAAGATCATTCAAAGCTATTTTTCCCATTGCATGTTGAAATTGAGGTTTTAAAATGTTAGAAGGATTCAATTGGGTAAATTGGATCAATTTAAATTTTTAAAATTTATTCATGGGATGTGGGTATTACTGGCTAGGCTAACATTTATTGCTCATCCCTCTTTGCCCTTGAGAAGGTGACGGTGAACTGCCTTCTTGAATTGCTGCAGTCCCTATGGTGTAGGTACACCCACAGTGCTGTTAGGGAGGGTGTTCCAGAATTTTGATCCAGCGACAGTGAAGGAATGTGAAATGATATATTTCCAAGTCAGGGTGGTGAGTGGTTTGGAAGGGAGCTTCCAGTTGGCGGTGTTCTCATCTATCTGCTGCCCTTGTCCTTCTAGATGGTAGTGGTCATGGGTTTGGAAGGTGCTGTTTGGTGAATTCCTGCAGTGCATCTTTTAGAAGGTACATACTGCTGCCACTGTGCGCCAGTGGTGGAAGAAGTGAATGTTTGTGGATGGGGTGCCAATCAAGCAGGCTACTTTATTTTGGATGTTGTCAAGCTTCTTGATGAGCTGCACTCATCTAGGCAAGTGGGGAGTATTCCTTCACACTCCTGACTTGTGCTTTGTAGAAGGTGGGCAGGCTTTGGGGAGTTGGGAGGTGAGTTACTTGCCGCAGGATTCTTAGCCTATGACTTGCTCTTGTAGCCATAGTATTTATATGGCTTGTGCAGTTTAGTTTCTGGTCAATGGTAAACCCCCAGGATGTTGATAGTGGGAGATTCAGTGATGGTAATGCCATTGAAAGTCAAGGAGCAAGATTGAGAGTGATTCTTCGGTGGGTATCGAGGAACATGGAGAAGGGACTGGAAAATTAAGTTGAGTTATAGATCAGCTATGATTTAGCTGAATGAAGGAACAGGTTTTAGTTTTATTTTTTCATGGGATTTGGGCGTCACTGGCAAGGCCAACATTTGTTGCCCATCTCTAATTGCCCTTGGAGTGAGTGGCTTGCTAGGCCATTTCAGAAGGCAGTTAAGAGTCAACCACATTATTGTGGATTTTGAGTTACATGTAGGGCAGACCAGGTAAGGGTGGCAGATTTCCTTCCCTAAAGGATTCAGATGGGTTTTTATAACAATTGCAGCCAGTCTTTCTGGTCCCATAGGACAGTACCAGCGAGCATTGGGTGCCAGCCAGAGACCCGGTGCAGCTGGCTGATTGCAGAGTGTTGGGGACAGGGGTGGCAAGAAAACAAAATGGCCCATCTCTGATCTCAGTCAAGGGCCTCAGGAGAATCCAGTGGGAGGAGAGGGGTTTAAAAATTGGGAAGGGGGTGTGCTGAGTGATGATTAACAGTGGTCTGCTGTTTTGATGTGGAGGATACAGGGCAGGTTTATGCAACCTGTCCTAGTTTAGAATTCAATCCTTTAAGCTCCATTGTCATTCAAGTGAATCTGTGCTGTACCCATCAATGGCCAATATAGCCTATTGGTGTCCAAATCTGCAGTATAGTATATGGGGTCTGATTAAAGCTCTGTACATCTGAAGCAGCACCCCTAACCCCTCCTATCCACTTTGTATTCTAGTCCCTTTGAGATAAAGGCCAACATTCTACCAGCCATTTTGATGACTTTGCCCCAAAGTGCTTTACAGCCTGGGAGCCTAGATTGACTCTTGACTTAAGGTCAGGTCTTTTGGGTTTGTTTGTATATATACATTTATAATCAGGTTTTACAACCCCTGAAGTTAAAGAGATGGATTAAAAGCTTAATGATTGTTGGGAGGAAAACACAAAGTAGAAAAAAACTTTCCTGTTTCTTAGTGACAGTGGTCCAGAGACACAGACACATAAAGCAAGACAGGAGTTAAGAGGGAGCAAGTTCAGTGTGTGTCAGAGAGGGAGGACAAGAATTCTAAGCTCTCTGATAAGAAAGACTACAAGGCTATTGGGGACAATAGTTGATTAAATAGTAAGTTATAGAACTCAGTAAAGTGATCAGTTTAGCAGAGGTGTTATTGGATAAGTTAGTTTAAGGAACTCATTTTGTTTGCTCTGCAATTGAAGAAACAGTGGGCAGAATTTAACCCTTGTCGGGCGGGCTTGGCGAGTGTGGGCGGGGGCAGTCAGGAAGCCAACTGCTCCCTGCCTCAGGGAGATGAAGATATTTTTTCAAAATGAAGATATGAAAAACGTAATAAAACATGTCCCCTCATGTGACTCTTGGACAGGCAGCGAAAAATGTCAGTCAATTAATACTTTAATGGTCTTAACAGGCCTTTGAATTGTCAGCAGGCTCGTTACTGATTCCCGCGCATGCCTGCCGACTGAAATATTGCGCAACTGTGCATTAGCATCAGGACACTTGCCCAACGTCAATGTGTGTCATTTTACACTCGAGTGGGTCGGCTAGTGCCCGTCCGCCAAGCTGAAAATTTTGCCCATCATTTTTAATATGTCCCTGTTCATGTGTCTGAGTCACATGTGGGGACAAATTTCCTTTATTTTTAAAATCTTTATTTTTGATTGTAAAATTCTTCAGCTCCATGAGGCAGCTCCCTGCCTTCAACGAGCTTTAGTGCACACACCCCCACATGTATACAGACTTTAGCACTCGCGCTTCTCCCACCCCCACACCAGCAGCACTGAGGTTCTCAGCGCATGTTTCATGCTGGCTGGCCGTTAATTGGCCAGCTAGCCTGAAATTGAGTTGGGGCCTGATTACGGGCTGCGGTTCTGAGCCCGCTCCTGGGTCCACCTGCTGCGTCCGCCTGACGAAGGGAAAATCTTGCCTGATGTTGAAAAATTTTTCATTTTTTTTAATTACTGTTGGAAACCTCAACCCGCCTGTGGATGAGGTTTCATAAAAAATGCAAAGGATGCCTGGCCTATTTGCCCAATCTCCAACCATAAGGCAGTGAAAAATACAAATTAATTACTTGCTTAAGGGCCTTAATAGGCCTCTTAATTGTCAGCGGGCACGCTGCCAGCTCTCATGTGCACCTGCCGACTGAAATATCGCATGAATGTGCAATGCCATTGGATGTCATCACGCACTATTTTACTCCTGATTGGGTCGGGCATGTGCCCACTCACGGGACATAAAATTCTGCCCCTTGTGTTTGTATTGAGATCTTTCCAATTTTTTTTGACTGGTGTGATACCGTTCATTTTTCTTGTTGAATAAATATTTTATTCTTTGTGTTAAAAATAATGTGTTAAAAATTCATCAGCAGACTCCTGTGAATTTGTTCAGTAACTTTCCTCCATGGTTTCTAAAAAAGTTAGTTTCTATCAAGTCAGGTATCAACTCTGGGATCTGATTTTTCCAGTATTAACATCAGCACAGATCGTAGCACAGTAATGAAATAATGACCAGGTCATCTATTTTTAGGCGTTGGTTGAGTGATAAATATTAGTCAGGATGTGCAGGAAAAGCTCCCCTGTTCCCACGCATAGAGTCCACCCAATAGGATAGACAGGGCCATCCCACCCATCTAATTCCCATTTAACTCTTCCTTTCATGCCACACGATAATGTTCACCTGAGGTTCCATTAGACTTGATTATTTGTTCTTGTTATGACTGCCTAAACCCTTAATCACTCAGGTGAGGAGTTGATATTTTGTCTGAAACACAAGCCTTTCAGACAGCATCATCTCACACTCAGTGGAATGCTGGCTTTTCAATCATTCTCTCATTCCAAAGGCTATTTTTGCCTCTTTGTCACTGCTTCCCCAGCCTATTTAACTAGAACCTTCTGTGTTTATCTGAATGGCTTAGTATACAGCAAATGCTGTCAACAACACTTTAATCTGATTGTGCAGTGGAGTTATTGCCAGCGCTATTCCCACAAGGTCTGTGTTTGCATTCCAACAACTCATCCTTCAGTCATAATTAATATTTGAAATTAAGCAAAATTAGTTCAAATCAGCAACATTCAGACTAGGGATTCCTTTAAGGCCAAAATCACACTATAGCTTCGAGTGTACACATTTATGGCATCACCTCAAAATTGCTAATGCAACCGCATGAGCTAAAAGAACTTAATTTATTGCCCATTAGAAGAACAATTTTCAGTCAATTTAAGTTTGGTTTAGATTTGGTCAGCTGAAGACCACATCCATCATTCAACTATTATTTCAATCGGACACATGCCCACCAGATTTCAGTTCTCACAGCAGACGTGTATGTCAGGAAGGAAAAGCTGTCCATATTTGGGCACTTTATCCCCTGCACTTGGTTATAACTTTCAGTTTTCTTATTCACAGAGAATGCAACCTGTATTCTTGCCACTAGCCAAAATGGGATAATGTTTCTCTGCCCGTTGCATTGACTGGCTGTTGGATTAATTTGGGCCATGGTTTCCAGGATCACACTAATGGTAAAACTGCAATTTTTACAGACACCAACTTACACTAAAATTTCCTGTGAAATATAAAGTAATAAAAAGCGACATAAACTATCAGCGCTCGAGGAAAGCATGGAATGTACTCCACCTTCCCTCACTCTGAACACAACAGCCATACCTAAAAATGAGGTGTTCAACCTGGTGAAGCTACACCACAGGACACTCCCAGTCGTGTATGGTGGTGGACAATTAAACAACTCACTGGAGGAGGAGACTCCACAAATATCCCCATCCTCAGTGATGGAGGAGCCCAGCATATTAGTGCAAAAGATAAGGCTGAAGCATTTGCAACAAACTTCAACCAGAATTGTTGAGTGGATGATCCATCTCTGCCTCCTCCGGAGGTCCCCAGCATCACAGATGCCAGTCTTCAGCCAGTTCGATTCACTCCACATGATATCAAGAAACGGCTGAAGGCACTAGATACTGCAAAGGCTATAGACCCTGACAATATTCTGGCAAGAGCTTGCTGCACCCCTAGCCAAGCTGTTCCAGTACAGCTACAACATTGACATCTACCCGGCTATATGGAAAATTGCCCAGGTATGTCCTGTACACAACAAGCAGGACAAATCCAACCCACCCAATTACAGTACCATGAGTCTACTGCTCATCATCAGGAAAGTGATGGAAGGGGTCATCAACAGTGCTATCGAGCGATGCTTGCAATAACCTGCTCGCTGACACTCAGTTTGGGTTCTACCAGGGTTACTCAGCTTCTGGCCTCATTACAGCCTTAGTTCAAACATGAGCAAGAGCTGAACTCCAGAAGTGAGGTCAGAGTGACTCCCTTGACATCAAGGCTGCATTTGACTGTGTGTGGCATCAAGCAGCCCTAGCAAAACTGTAATCAATGGGAATCAGGGGTCAAATCTCCACTGGTTGGAGTGATACCTAGTACAAAGGAAGATGGTTGTGGTTGTTGGAGGTCAATCTTCTCAGCTCCAGGACATCACTGCAGGAGTTCCTCAGGGTAGTGTCCTCAGCCCAACCATCTTCAGCTGCTTCATCAATGACCTTCCTTCCGTCATAAGGTGAGAAGTGGGGATGTTTGCTGATGATTGCACAATGTTCAGCACCATTTGCGACTCCTCAGATACTGAAGCAGTCCATGTGCAAATGCAGCAGGACCTGGACGATATCCAGGCTTGGGCTGACAAGTGGCAAGTAACATTTGCGCCACACAAATGTCAGGCAATGACCATCTCCAACAAGAGAGAATCTAACCATCGCCCCTTGACATTCAATGGCATTATCATCGCTGAATCCCACAATATCAACATCCTGGGGGTTACCATTGACCAGAAACTGAACTGGACTAGCCATTAAATATTGTGGCTACAAGAGCAAATCAGAGGCTAGGAATCCTGCAGTGCGTAACTCACCTCCTGACTCCCCAAAACCTGTCCACGATCTACAAGGCACAAGTCAGGAGTGTAATGGAATACTCTCCGCTTGCCTGGATGAGTGCAGTTGCAACAATACTCAAGAAGCTTGACACCATCCAGGACAAAGCGGTTCGCTTGATTGTCACCCCTTCCACAAACCTTCACTCCCTCCACCACTGACGAACGGTGGCGGCAGTGTGCACCATTTACAAGATGCACTGCAGAAACTCACTGAGGCTCCTCAGACACCACCTGGAAGTTCCCCTCCAAGTTACTCACCATCCTGACTTGGGACAGTTCCTTCACTGCCACCCGGTCAAAATCCTGGAACTCCCTTCCTTTCAGCACTGGATGTACCTACACCACAGGGACTGCAGCGGTTCAAGAAGGCAGCTCGCCACCACCTTCTCAAGGGCAATGAGGGATGGGCAATAAATGCTGGTCTGGCCAGTGAAGCCAATGTCCCGCAAATGAATGAAAAAAGCAAGAAAAGCAAGCTTAATAAAAATATAGTGAGCATTTCTCATTTTAATGCAATGGATTCTGATGCCATAAAAACATTTGAAGATATTAAAAAATACAGTGTAGGCCTCACTAAAGAGAAATACAAAAAATGTTTTTATAAAAAAGCATTGTAATTTTGTGATTTCAAATTCTGTTGCACTTCAAATTTTGGTTGTAAACTTGTGCCCATTTAGAACTGGTGTAAATGGAGCTGGAGCTATGTTCATAAACTGACTGGGAATTTGAAATGATTCAGGAAATTTGGGCATACCCTTTGTTTTGGCATTAATTTCTGTATGTGAATTCCCTTGGGGAGGTCAGAGGCGAAACTCTTATGTTGAAACTTTCCAGGAAGCTTTTGGGCCATTGCTTAGATTATCTAGTTCCATCTCCATAACATCGCCCGACCTGACTTCCGTCTCACCTCATCGGATGCTAAAACCCTCGTTCATGCCTTTGTTACCACTAGGTTTGACTATTCCAACACACCCCTAGCTAGTCTCCCACAGTCTATCCTCTGAAAATTTGAGATAATTGAAAACTCTGCTGCCTATACCTTAACTCGCACCAAATCTGGTTCATCTATCACCCCGTGCTTGCTGACCTACATTGGCTCCCGTTCAAACCTTTGTTTTAACATTCTCATCCTTGTTTTCAAATCCATGGCCTTTCCCCTCCCTATCCCTGTAATCTCCTCCAACCCCACAACCATCTAAGATATTTGCACTCTTCCAATTCTGGCTTCTAGTACATTCCCAATTAATAATTGCTCCACGATTGGTGGCTGTGCCTTCAGTTGCCCAGCCCCCAAGTTCTAATTCCGGCCTCTTGACCATTCCCCCATTTTAATTGATCTACCATCAGTGACTGTGCCTTCAGCCTCTGCCTCTCTACCTCCATTTCCCCCTTTAAAGCACCTATTAAAACATCCCTCTTTGACCAAACTTTTGGCCATCTTGATTTTAACATTCTCATTCCTGTTTTCAAATCCCTCCAAGGCTTTGCCCTTCCAAATCTCTGTAACCTCCTCTAACCCTACAACCTTCCGAGATATCCGCTAATTCTGCCATCCTATGTATTCTCAATCATAATTGCTCCACCATTGGTGGCCGTGCCTTCAGTTGCCTAAGCCCAAGCCCTGGAATGCCCTCCCTCCACCTCTCCATCTCTCTACCTCACTTTACTTCTTTAAGACACCTCTTACAACCTACCTCTTTGACCAAACTTTTGGTCATCTGACCTAATACCATCTATGTTGGCTTGGTGTTGCATTTTGTTTTGTAATGCTTCTGTGAAGTACCATGGGACATTTTATTACATTTAAACTGCTATGTAAATACAAGTCTTTGTTGTTGTTGAAATAGCAATCCAGTAACTCTAATCAAATAACAGACCATCGCATGATGTAGGAATTTGTAAATATTCATCTCCTCCCATCACTAGCAGTTGTTTCCAGATGTAATTTTCATATTGGGAAAATGACGGTACTCAGAATAATCCGGAACACTCAGTCATTGAACACTGAGGCGATGAATCCTGCTGCAATAACATCTCTCGGAGGAGGAGGGGAGTTTTAACCCCACCCTCACGATGGAATGGCGAGGATCAGGGAGTTCACTTAATATTAAGTAACACGACCCCAACCCACTGCATTTGAGCCTGCCGCCATTTTCATGGTAAAACAAAAACAGAAATACCTGGAATAACTCAGCAGGTCTGGCAGCATTGGCAGAGAAGAGCAAAGTTGACATTTGAAGGGTCATGAGGACTCGAAACGTCAATTTTGCTCTTTTCCGCCGATGCTGCCAGACCTGCTGAGTTATTCCAGGTATTTCTGTTTTTGTTTTGGATTTCCAGCATCCGCAGTTTTTTGTTTTTATAGCCATTTTCATGGGTGATGTGTTGTGTGGAGTGTTTGTGTTCTGCTTATGAGAGGCACAACACTGCACTATAGTATTTAAGTCAGACTCCAACAGTGCAATCAGCATTGGCCAGCCAGCTTCCCAGGACTTGGAGGCGGAGATGAAGCAGGTCAGAGCTTCTGTGAGTCCACTCCACGGCCCCCTCAATCAAATTAGCTGCTGAAATCAGCTGACCCCTTCTCTCCAATCCAATGATGCCAAGCCTTCTGCACTCTGATCTCTCTCCCCCCACCTTTCTCCTCGTGACTGCTGGTCTGAAACCCCCTCTTCTGCTCTTTACCTGTTGCTGGGGGGACACCCCAATTATCCCAGTGGCTTCCGGCTGCAGGCTGTCCTGTCTGGAAGCCAACTTGTGTGTCAGTGTGGCTGGCAGTTGGGTGGGAAACGAAATAATAAAAATTATAATGAGGCCCTGCCATTCAACTCGGCAAGCCCTCTGCATTCCTGGATATCAGAGGTCCCCCCTGTTTCCTCGCCACCTTTGTGTAAATGCAAGTATCTTCAGAGCCACAGTCTATAGTTTTGTAATGATGCAAGATGCCCAGGGTCCCATCAGAGAGTTTGGTCTACAATGCAATGGGGAGACGGTGGCATAGTGGCGATGTCATTGGACTAGTAATCCAGAGGCCCAGGTGAATTTTCTGGGGACACAGGTTTAAATCTCGCCACAGCAGCTAGTGGAATTGAAATCTGGAATTGAAAAGCTCGACCCTGAAGCTATCATTGATTGCTGCGAAAACCCATCTGGTTCACGAATGTCCTTTGGGGAAGGAAATCTGCCATCTTTACCTGGTCAGATCTACATGTGACTCCAGACCCACAGCAATGTGGTTGATTCTTAACTGAAATAGCCACATAGTTCAAGGACAATTAGGGATGGGCAACAAATGCTGGTCTTGCCAGTGACTGCCACACCCCATGAAAGAATCAAGAAAAAAAATCCACAACCTTTGAACTCGCTGAAGCATAGCTAATATCTTATAAACAGCTCATTTAAAACACCTTAGAGGCGACTAGTTACTGTGCTTGTAACCTGCCTGGCTGGGGTAAAACTAGATAGAGGAACGTGAAACAAACACACTAAAAATTAACCCACGTTAATTTAAACGTTTAAAGAGCTAGTGCTGTTAGCAGATAGGACACCCAGGAAAACAAACGACCTGCTGCATTTAATGGCAGAACCTCAATTGAGTTCTTTTCACTTTGTTTCCAACCTAGCAGTCAGTCAGCTTGAAGCTGGCTGGCAGTCAGCTGGGGAAGTCCATGCGACATTGCTGCAACTGGAGAACACTGGGTACAGCTCAGGTCACAGCGGCATTGAGGGTATGGCTCAGGTCACAGGGGTTGTGACTACAGCTCGGATCACAGAGACAGTGATCATGAGGAGGCAGAGGTTACAGGGGAGATAGCTTGGAGAAATCATGGGTTTGAGATTACAGGGTGCAAGATTAGGGGGATAAATCACAGGGGAAAAATTGTGGAGAGTGATTGCGGGCAGCTAATTTATGCACAACATAAATACAAGCTGATAATGCCCAGTTAATCTATATTTGGGATGTTGATTGAGCAATAAATATTGAAAAGCTGCACCGTCAGAAGTGTTATCTTCAGTTAAATCGAGGTTCCTCTCATGTGGACATAAAAGATCCCAAAACATTACTTTGAAGATGAACACGGGACTTGTGCCTGGAGCTTGCTCTGCATAAATTGGCTGCCTGAAATCACTCTGAGCCATATCCACAATGCCCGTGTGACCAGAGCCAAACTCACAATGCCGCTATGACCTGAGCTGTAAACCTCAATGCCACTGTGACCTGAGCTGTAAATCACAATTCCCTGTGACCTGAGTCGTAACATCAATGCCCCTGTGACCTGAGCCATATCCAGTGTTCTCCAGTTGCAGCACTGTCATATGGACTTCCCCAGTTCTACACTGGACTGCAACCATGGTTTTGATGTTCAAGTGTTGGCATGGGACTTAAACCCACAACCTTATGTTTCAGAGGCTGCAGTGCAACTGAACCACCGCTGACACACAGAGGGAAGAGATCGCGGGGGCGGAATCTCTGGAGTGGACATAGCTGTGAGAGATCACGGCGAAAGATTGTGGGGGTAAAGGTCATAGGAATATACTTTGAGCGGGTAAGAGAGATCAAGTGGAGTAGGTGCGGGTTGGCCAATTGCATGATAGGGAGATATCACGGCACATTTGTTTGTTGGTTTGGGAAAGCACTTCTGCACTTCCTAGCCAATAAGCCGTGCTGGAAAACTACTGCATTCCTTTAGCTGCCTGTTTCCTGGACTCAGGAAAACCTGCCCATAGCTATTAAATTCAAATTATGGACAAACCTGAGGTGGAGGGAGTGAATATTTAAGGTGGTACGTGGGGTACCAATCAAGTGGGCTGCTTTGTCCTGGATAGTACCAAGCTTCTTGAGTCTTGTTGGAGCTGCACTCACCCAGGCAAGTGAAGAATATTCCATCACACTCCTGACTTGTGCTTTGTAGATGGTGGACAGGCTTTGAGAAGTCAGGAGGTGAGATACTCACTGCAGAATTTTAACCTCTAACCTGCTCTTATAGCCATATTATTTATGTCTAGTCCAATTAAGTTTCTGGCCAATAGTGACCCCCAGGACGCTGATGGTGGAGGATACAGTGATAGTATTGCTGTTAAATGTCAAGGTGAGATGGTTGGAATCTCTCTTAGCAGAGATGTTCATTGCTGGCACAGCTTTGGTGTAAATGTTCCCATGGGAGAACCTGTGCCAAACTTATTCAGTCTTGCAAATCAACCACAGAATGAAAGGAGTGGAAATCAGCAGTGAGCAAATATTTAATCACATGCAGCAGAAGACACAAAAGCTGCAAAAATAAAAGGCACTAGTCAAGCTTCATGTTGATCTCAGACAGTTTACCAAATGTCAAAACGAATGGTGATCCTAATATTTGTACAATCAACACCTAACAGTCAAGCTTTATTTACTGCCATCTATGTTTCACTACTGTATGCAGAGTGTGGCACTCTGGTGAGGAGTTGTGTGGTTCTCAAATGTCAATGGATTAATAATAACATCAAACAATACCAATAACATGCCAACAAAGAAATTCGGTAACTTTGCAGGAAGTGCCAGATCTTGAAACAATGGCCACATGTAAAATTAATGGTGCTTTATGAACTGAAGGCCAATGCTTTCAATCTAAAGGTAATTATTAAAAAAGGATATGATTCTATATTGTTATTTAGATAAAAGGACACACCACCTGTTCATAGAAAAGTGTCTGAGATAAATAGTTTGACAATGAATTAGGCTGTGAAATGAGATACTCCAGCCATGTAAAAGGACAAAATTAATTGTTTCTCATGTAACTACAAATAATTGCATCTTAATAAGGAGTATTGTTAACTTTGTAAATCAAACCACAGACTGTGTCTTTCGTGTCAAGTCCCCCTCATTCAATAGGAATGTCAGAGGTCAGAGTTCAAGAAGGTCAGGTTTATGGTTCACCTTCTGCATTGCATCTTAAGCACTACAGCAAGCTACCAAAAAATGCATTTTCACAATCTGTGCCAGCGAGACATGAAAGAGAATGACAAAGGTTTCACGTGAGTAGGGAGTGTTTCACCAGCACTGCCTATGTAAGATCCCAGGCATCACACAGAAAGATAACATCACCAAGGGAGAAATGCCACAAAGGACTTATCAGAGTTGCCCATGGGACATCATAACAGAGAAGTGATTGATGCTGGCAGGACAAGTCCTTCATCTCCAGGATGTATGCCCCACCAGAGTGGCAATAGAGCCGACACCAACAGGCAAAAGAAGAGGGGGTTGGCCAAAGAAGACCATTTAAGCAGGTCCTCCAAGAGCGGGCACACTTTAATTGGAGCAAAAGAGATTGTGATGGACTGGGGTCAGTGGAAGACTCTTGCTGCCCATTGTCCCACATGGTACCGGAAGAACTAAGTTGACTTAAGTAAGTAAATAAAGTACTCCTGGAAAAATAAAGGAAAGGCAGTTGGTGCTTACTGTGTTTTTATAATGATATAAAGGCCCTAATCACTCTGAAGGGATTAGGTAAACATGTGTGTTCATTTATTACGACTAGGCACATGAGAACAAATATGCATGAGTACAAAGCCTAAAGACATCAGAGCTGTGCTATGTTCTGCTCACATGCGAAAATGAAATTAAAACTGGATTGCATGATACACGTCCATTCTAGTGATGTCATGTTTCTATTCCTCAAAGGCAAAATTACAGCATCCTCTTTTCATTTAAAAGATACTTAACACCCCTTTCAAATAAGTATAACTATTTACAATACATGTTAAAGTTTAGTTACCATTACATAAGTGTACATGACTGGTGACTCTATGAGACTCTAAAGCGTAGAGATAATCTGCTGGTATACCCAGTTCTTATAATGGTAAACTTGCCTGGAGGTGTCTTTAATTGCTCACAGTGATCTGTGGGATTGTCATTCTTGAATGTTGTTCCTGGTTGCATTTGGGATCTTGTGCCCGATGCAATCAGACTGTATGGTGATTGAGGAGCTGGGATGCATCTGATTTGTCCTTGGTTATGCTTCACCATCCTGCCTTTGTGTGGAATGACTTCAAAGGACATTGGTTCTGAACAAATCCCGGCCACTTTCGTTGGCTGCCACTTAGCTTCTATGGGAAACAAAAACAAAAAGTGCTGGAAAAACTCAGCAGGCCTGACAGCATCTGTGGAGAGAAAGACAGGGTTAATGTTTCGAGTCCATATGACTCTTCTTCTTCAGAAGAGTCATATGGACTTGAAACTGTTAACTCTTTCTCTCCACAGATTCTGTAACTGTGCCTTTCTCTCCACAGATGTTGTCAGACCTGCTGAGTTTTTCTAGCACTTTTTATTTTTGTTTCAGATTTCCAGCATCTGCAGTATTTTGCCTCTAGCTTCTGTGGGATCCTGGATGTAAACTTATTGTCCCAACTGTAAACTTGGAAATTCTGTACCTGCATTTTTGTCTCTTGCAGTTTTAAAAGTTGCTCTCTAGTTTCTGTTGTGTTTTTTATAATGATTTAAAGGCACCAATCACTCATAAAGGACTGGGTAAACACATAGTGGGTTCATTTATCAAGACTGGGCACATGAGAACAGACATATAAAGCTTTAAAGCTTGAAGACATCAGAGCTTGTACTGTGCTCTGCTCACAGTCAAATGTGAAACAAAAACTGGATCGCGTAGCTCTTCCCTTCTAGTGATGTCATGCTGCTGTACCTTAACGGCATATTACAACTCTGCTCACTTATTTACAAGTAAATAGTACAGCAAGGAGCAGATACAGATAAATGTGGATATCCAAATGTTGCTGCTTGAGTTGCATAACTCTATCATTGGCTTCAAGACAGCCCAATTTTTAAGAAGTTGCAAAATTTGCCCATTAATTTCCTCTTAAATTCATCACAGAAAATTAACCCCTGTCATTACAAGTGTAGACACCCTTTCAATGACATGGTAAGGTTTTATGGAGTGTTAATCATCCCCTGTGGCACTGAAAACTAATTACTCAAAGTGTTTAATCTCATTCCTTCTGGTATTGCATTTTTTGAGGAGATTTTGAAATTTCAGATTTTAAACTAAAATGCTTTTTTTCTTTTCCCTTCTGTCTCTCTTAATCCAATCCTTCTCTTTCTCTCTCAGTCTCTCTTCCTGTATCTGACACTCCTCCAACTGATGCTTCCTTCTCAGTCCTTGCACTGTTTATTTATCAATCTTTAATTTTGATTGGTTAAGGGATACCCTGTTGTGTGTCTTTTTCACACAGGTCCCAGCGACTCGGTTTCCATTCGCTGCAACAACTTCACCTCACATCTTCAGCAACTTTGTGGGCAAATATTTTTTGTGCAAAATAGTGCAGGTGCAAGTTTACCTTACGGCAGAAGCTGTTAGATGCCCTGCTGCAGCAAAATTTGGACAAATTATCCTTTTCCAGTTTAGGATCAATTTCAAAATGAAACACTGGGATTCCAGTTCACTGTTAAGTTTAATTTAACATTACAGCTGAGGTACCATTTACTTTGTCTGATAACTCCCTAGTGAAGTACTTTGGGGCATCAGGCTGTGTTAAAGGTGCCATATAAATGTAAGCTGTTGTCCATTCTACTGCATTTAGACTTGGCTGAAAGGTTTTGCCCAGATTGCTTAGACAGGTTGCGATTATAACTCACCTTTATCCTTATTTTTTTTTTGACACAATGCAACAATGCAAAAGCTGATAGATTTACTGAGGTCAGTGGTAGGTCTTCCTGTACTGAACCTGAAAAGCTCTTCTTCAGGCTACTGCTAATTGCATGCTTTAGGAACCCAGCTGGCACCACGAACATAAATTAAAAGAAAGGTGTATTAAATTAAATCTTGTGTCTGTTAGGCGGTATTCCATGATTTTGCAGGAAAATTTTTAGGGATTGGATTCTCCAATTCCATCTGTTTTCTGTGGCCGTGGGAACAAGTGGCCAATGTTTCCCATTCTGTTGGAGGTGGCTGGTTGATCAAACATGACGTATGGTCAGCATTCAGCTGAAAAATGCCTTTAGGTGAGTGATTTGTAGGTGAAGGTGCTTTGCAATGCAATTTTGTTCTTATGGTTTTCCATACCTGTAAGTATTAGAATCAGCATCCATTGGTGCCAGCTTCAATTAAAACCTCCCAACCTCTGACATTAAAGAAAAAAATACTTTCATGTGTATCACGCCTTTCATGACCTCAGAATGTTCCAGAACGCTTTACAATCAATGAAGTGTTTTTGAACTGTAGTCACTTTTGTAAGGTAGGAAATGCAGCAGCCAAAGTTCCAGAAACAATGCAGAGATAATGAGCAGATATCTGTTCTTTAGTGACAGAAAGAACAGGATTCTGCACTTTTTCAAAATACCGCCATGTGATCTTATACGTCCATTTGAGAGGGCAGCTGGGGCTTTAGTTTAAGACTCATCCAAAAGACAGCACCTCCTCCTGTACTGCTCCAGAGTGTCAACCAAGATTTTATTCTCAGCCCTCTGGTGTGGAAATTGATCTTACAGCCACCTGACTGTCATTGCATTTTCTGAAGCAGTCAACAAGGGGCATTATAATCAGAAACATTGTACATTAAATTTAAATCAGAAAATTCTAATCATATTTGCTGCATCTGTGCAGCTAAGGTGACCACTGATTTCACATTCTTCTCCCAGATATCTTAAAACTCCATTCAAAACTGCTCTGATAATGAAGGCGTCCAATAGCAGGAACTGAACATGCAAGCTTGAGCTGACAAGTGACTGGCAGCAATTACGCTTCAAGAGTGCCAGGTAATAACCATCTCAAACAAGAACAAGCTCAGCCATCACCCTCTGACCTTCAAATACACCACCATCAGTGAGTCCCTCATCATTAATAGATTGCAGGTCGCCATTGACTGGCAGCTTAACTGCAACAACCACGTTAACAGGAGCAAAGTAGAAGCTGTGATGGATGGCTCATCCCTTGACCCCCTCAAAGCCTTTTCATCACCTACAACATTCCAGTCAGGAATATTCTCTACTGGGCTGATGGGTGCAGCCATAGCAACACTCAAGAACTTGCGTATTGTTGAAAAAAGAGACTTACTGTCTAAGCTCTTTGTCTTGCACTCATCAGGGCAGATTGCAAGATTACCAACAGGAAAGGGAACAACAATTTACAATGCATGAGAGAAGTGTGCTGATTGGTTGGCATGTTGTTTTTGATTGGCTGAAGTGTTGCCATGGAGAATGGAGCAGGGAACAGTTAACTGCCAAGCTTTTGTTCAAATTCAAATCAGGCAGGTCAACTCTGGTCAAGGCATTGCCATTCCCTGGTTCATACCCAATGGCAATGCCTTCACCAATCAGCATCAAGCTGTCTGGACCAATCAAAGTCTTACTTCAGTTCCAGCTAAAATGATGAAATTGATTAACAGGGATAATTTTGAGAATTATTTGAATAACAGGTGTCAGTAAACAGTATCAACTTGGTTCTAGGAAGTGAAAGCTTTTGTCCTTTGCACAGAGGATGATCAACATTTGGAATTGATTTCCAATTTGAATGTTGGGGGCAAAAAATGCCTGGCATCAATTAAGAAACAATTAAGTGAAGCAATGGGAAACAGAGAATTGTTTTGGATGGATGAATTAAAATACCCTTCCTTATATATATCTTCTGGTGCTGTTATGTGCACAGGGCAGGTTAGCTAGAAACAGCATGGGTTGGCTTTCAGTTTTGCTGCTTGATCCAATTTTTCACAGAAGTTCTAGAGCAACTCAAAATCTGAGATGTTTTCTTTAGTTGCAAGGAGATTACAGGGTACTTTGATAAAAATGTTTAAGATGATGAAGAGGTGGGACAGAATAAATATAAACTCTGTGATGTAAGCAATCTTAGAAAAGCAGAAACTGATAGAAAGAGATTTAGGCCAAGAGCAGGAGAAACCTTTTTACAGGGAGGATTGTGTGGCTGTGGAATGTTTGTGATTGCAGTAGAGACAGGTCAATTTTTATAAATAGTTTGGCTAAGTGGTTGAAGGAATGGGGAATAAAGGGCACAGGGAAAGGAACCCGGGTTTGGAACCGCTACTCCCACGGAGGATAAACACCAACATAGTTTGAGCAGAATGACCTGTTTCCATGTTATCATTTCTATATAATTATTTGTAAAAAAAAACACTTAAATCACCAAATGAATAATAAGATCTAAGAGTAAATCAATTGAGTTAGCAAGTATATTCTAGAAGCATTTGGAAAATTCAAAGAAAATTTTAATCTTACCTTCCAATATTTTTTTCCTGCAATAATGCAAACGGATGGAAGCTAAAATGGAGCAACATCACAACTTTAGTGCTGTCATTTCATGTAAGCATCTAGATATTGAGTGGTACAGTAACTAGCTTGCTGTAAACTAACATCAAATCCGGGCTAGATTGATGAATAAGATTCCTTAGTCTGAAACAAAATCAGAAGATGCTGGAAAAACTCAACACTCTGAAGAAGAGTCATATGGCCTAGAAACGTTAACTCTGTTTTTTTTTCTTCACAGATGCTGTTAGATCTGCTGCCTTTTTCCAGCATTTTCTGTTTTTGTTTCAGATTTCCAGCATCCGCAGTATTTTGCTTTTATCTAAGAGTTTTTAGTCTGTTCATTTAGAGTACATGTAAATTAAAAACCCAGCTCCTACTGATTAGATGTTTATTGCACAAAACTCTTCATAATTTGGCATTAAGCTTGATTGGAATAGATGGTTTTAGTACAGATGAAATTAAGAGTATATAAAGCAGGTAAAGTTAGAGTAGATAGAATAGGTGGGGTTACAGAAAGTCAACGGTTCTCAGGGCAGCCTGGAGCCATAGTTTATTGCCTCTTGGATTCCTGGACTAGCACAGCATGCAGGAAGAGTCTCTGTTTAATAACTGTTTACAATAGTGTAGATGGATATGGTAATGTAATGATTCAAAGAATGAGAAGTCAAATCGAAATCTAGGGCAATTTGAGAATTTGAATTCAGATTTTCGAAATCTGGAAATAAAAAGAGCTGGTGTCAGTAAATGTGACCATGAAGCTGTTGGATTGTTGTAAAAACCCAACTGGTTCATTAATGGTCTTCAAGAAAGGAAACCCGTCGTCCTTACCCAAACCATGCTTCAAAGTGGCAAAGGTAAACAGAACACTACCAACCCTGATATACAGGAAATACCAATAATCATTGCCATGATGGTCATACTCCGCCACCAAGCATTTAAACCTGCATACCCTGGGACTTTAATAACTGGCCTACACCGTCTGACTTAGGTAGCCGTCAAGCCAGAATTGGATAAGTATATTATGTCAATATAGTTGGTGCCTGAACGTCACTATAAAAATGGAGGAATGGTTTGGACAAAAGGTTTCTCTTCCTTGTTAAGGTGCACTGCTTGGGACAGAGCTGTAATTTGTGTCTGCTCAATGCAGTTGACCTAGAGTTTCTTCATGCTGATACCAAGGCTGGGGTTTATCTGACAGAGTGTGAGTCTTGATGTCAGGACCAATTGCGGATGGCCAGTGGGACCACAATGGCAATCCTTCCAGTGGCAGCCATACAATTAAGGATGGCAGGCTGGCTCTCCAAACTGCCAGACCAATCAGAGCTCTGCTATTGAGAGAGGTAGCTGCTGCTGAAGCTGCGCAAAGGAGGTGAAAAATCCAGGCAGGCCCTGGTGATTGGAAGAGAAAACCCTCCAGCTAGGTTCATGCGGGAAGCCTGTGTGACCAGAAGCCCCCTCCATGAACCAAGGAGCCTCCAAAGGGGTGAAGACCCCTCCATCTTTGAAAGTTGCTCTCTCCATGCAGTTGCAGGGGTGGGTCACTCTGTCACTGGCAAAATGGACCTATAATTGCTAAATTGGCTGTCTGCCTCTCGTCAGCATGCGACTGAGAAACTGCCCTTCCCGGTGCTTGTAAGATGGCCTGTCAGTGGGAATGCATTCAAGGGGACCAGCCTAACATGGGTCCCTGGCATTTTACCAGCACCCCCCACCCCCCCGCCCCACCCCTCAACACCCCCAAATGCTAGCCTGCCACCCAGGGACTGGTAAAATGACAAAAGAGTGGAAAACTGCTTAATTCCCCAGTCCAAAGTGGTATCCAAAATAGCAACACTTGATATAAGAACCACTTTCTCCCTAGCACATGCCATCACATTTGTTGTATGAGTAACATTGAGTACAAATTGAAGTCTTGCGTATTCTTTTTCCCCCCCATCTACGAATGCACGAAGAAAACCAGACACAACTCCCCAGTGATTAGTATTGTCTATATATAGCTTGCCATCTCATTCCATGCAACCAGCACATGATATAGCATCTTCCTGTAAAAATATTGTTCAATACACTCATATTACAGGATATGATAGAATATCTGGGCAGGAATCCAGTCCTTCCTATGATGACCTCATTCTACTACCAGAACAATAATCACAGGATGTGGGATTTTGAACTTTTTATATTTTTACTCCCCATTTTGTTTCTGGGATTGGAATGTTCACTCACTATCTACTCACCAATAACATGCATTTTTTCTTGGAATGTTCTAAGCAAATACATTAAATTGAGATCCCTGATGAAGGATATCTTTTCATCTTTTAAGTATTGTGGGCCTAGTAATTCACTTAGAACACAGAAGAAAAAGAAAACATTTTTGACATTTAACTGAACTGTAGGTCAGACCATCTCTCAGGTTGCGATATTTACACTAAAGCAAATTCACACATAAACCAGGTGGTGACAACATTTGATCATCATAAAAATTGATTACTGGGCATTTCCTTTAAATTCCTCATGAAATGGGGTTTGCTGTATTTATGTTTGCACTTTGAAGCACCATTAACTTTCCAGTCTTCAGAAAAGTGCAGTCTTTCCGCTTTCAAAGTTTTGCGTGCCATTTTGCTCCAATCATTCTATTGTGTAAACAATTAGGTTCTCAGTTTTCGAGTTTCATGTTTATCTATGTGCAAAATCTAATTCTGTTCCTGGGAGCGGCAAACGAAGTGGGCTGGGCCACTTAATTGTGTGGGAGGTGAAATGTCAGCTTCCTAACAGCAGAATGAAAGTTGGGAATAAAGTTGGGGGTGAATTAAAGGTAGATCGTGGTTCCTGATTGTGTGTGGCAGGAGCCGATTTTTAATGCATTTGCATGTCTTGTATACGCATGAAGTACATGCTTGCCAGATTAAATTGTACCTTTGCGGTTAAGTCAGCAGTGAATGAGAAACAGGTGCCTTCAGATTCATGACTTGTTAAAGTGACGTGCAGCTGGCAAGGTAGTCTTCCTGGTGCATTTGCAGTGACTAGAAGCTGTTTTCCTTGGATAGGGAACTCTGTTGGACCAGGGAGAGGAGGCTAAGCTTGTTGCATTGAGTTCGGTGTGGCATGGCTGTCCAAGGGAGGGATGCTGGCTCCTCCTTGGTTCAAAATGGTGGCCCTAAAAAGGTTCCTGGGGACAGAGGCGGGGAGCTGGTTGACCCAGCGAAAGTCAATCTCTACCGAAGACAAATCAAGCACAATAGAAAGGAGATCAAGGGTAACTGGGGACAGGTCATTGGTCCATGGATCCACTCAGCACACAAGCCAGCTTGGCATCCTTCTCATTTGGTCTGGTATGTGCCTTGCTCACACTCTCTCCATCTGTCTTTATGCAGGACAAGATCACGCACTATCAGTGGATGAGGTGCCAATCCGGGGGTGGAGTGCCAGATATCAAGGTCCTCACTCTGTTCAAGAGTCACGCCTTGGAGCTAGCCATAGTGGATGTGGACCGTTCCTGTGTCGATGGTGAGGTCAGCGGCAAGCATCCATGTGGGAATTCAACACCAGATCATCTCTCTCTCAACACTACTCTGAGTCCACCGTCCTGTGTGTAACGCGACTGCCAAGCACTGATAATCTCCACTTTCTCTCCTAGGCACATCTGCCACATTGCCCTCAGCCAACCATGACCCCACCCCAGCACCCAGAGCACCTCAGATGAGGACCCTCACCTCGTTTGAAGACCCATCATGGTGCTCACCCACACCCTTCACCAGTGCAGCGACACACACCTTGGTGGGTCCTAGATGTAGAGTGGCCTCAGGATCACAATCTTGTGAGCACAGCACACAATCTGTTCCATAGCAGTTGGAGGCAGGGACATCCGAGGTCACCAGCACTCAGGGGAATGCTGGAGGCAAGGAATCTGCTGAGTCCAAGTCAGATGATGAGCCTCTGGACTCGGTCCTCAATCAGTTGGTGGAACTGCAAAGACTATCATGGGAACATGAGGAAGGGATGTCCACTGCACTCCTCAGATTGCAAGGGATGATGGAGGAGTCCTTCTGCCTTCAGCCTGAGGTGATAGCGTTATCATGCCAATGCACCAAGGTCTACGCTGGCAGGATGGCGGCCACCATGGAGATCTTGGTCCAAGACACCGGTCCTGCATTGCTGCGTGGGCTGAACTCCATCGTTGATGCCATAGCTGACCTTCAACAGCGTCAACGCGAGAGGGGTGCGGGGCAACCCGATTTCACTGCAGCTTCCCCTTCTCTTCAAGGAATCAGCCAGGGGCCATCAGACACTCATAGGGAAGAGGACCAACAGTTGCACACCAGGGGTCATAACATCCAGGTGACTCCAGGAGTCTCCAGCCAATCCAAATCGCCTCTTTCTGTGACCCCACAGGCCGAGGAGGGTGCATCTGGCCCACAGCAGGACACCTAAAGCAGGCAGGGGCCCTCCAGATCTGGGCCATCCAAAGGGCACCCACCAAAGTCATCACAAACAACAGGACGTAGCAGCGAGCACACTGCCTCCACCTCCACTGTGGATGTTGGGGGAGCACCAAGACATAGTGGCAGGGTTAAGAAGGTTAAGAAGATGTAATTGCACAGCCTGGGCATGGGTGTTAAGCACTTGTATTTAATGTTTACTATTGTAAATAAATTCCTAAGAATGTCTCCTTGCCTATGGCTCCTGGTTATGATGAACTGTATTCGTGTCATTCAGATCTGAAACCTTGGTTCTTGCACAAGATAAAGGCAGGTGTCTCAGTCCAGGGCCTCTTCCCTGTGCAGTGTGTAACCTTCAGACCAAAATGCTGGTCTGGCTGCACACTCAGTGGACACATTGGTGATCTCTGCACCTCAACGGTGCTTGTCATTGATGCCAGAATGTCATGGGCAGGCATCATAGAGTTCCATCATTCTCTCTGTGTTCTCTCAGCACCTTTAAGGAAGGGCTGGCTCCCATCTCTTCAGCATCTGTGACCAGTGACAGTGCGTTCCTGAAAGGAACAGGTACGGAAGGCTGCCAAAGGATCAGGTGCACTTCAAGTTTCACGGCTGCGTCTCCATGATATGACCCTGATCACAAAGCGCAAAAGAGCTACTCTCAGCCAGACAGGAGTCCAACGTTCACAGAGGCAGTGTGAAGATCTATGGAGTGTCCTCACTGCATATCATCATCATCCTCCTGGAATCTTGCAAATATTAGGGCCTCTGTTGTGTCGCCACTACTTAAGCCTGTGTATTAAGGGTGTGTGCGCTGCCTTCAGCCACACAGGAGTCAACTGTTCACAGATGCAATGTGAAGATGTCAGGACTGTCCTTACCATCATCCTCTACAAATCTTGCAGCTCTTAGGGCCTCCCAAGCACATATGCCTCGTCTGGCCAGTGCAATGGCCTCATAGCCAGCGTCCTTGCCTGTGAGGACCTCATCACCCTCGCCTCACCTTCAACATCCTCCTTATCGGAGGAGACATGCAGCTCCTCCATCTCTTCCTCAGCCAGGTCCTCCCTCCCAAGCCATTGCAACACCAGGTTGTGTAGCGCGCAGCGTAATACGATGATCCATGACACCTTCTGGGGCCTGTGTTGCACCAGACCTGTCAAGGCACCAGAACCTCATTTTCAATATGTCTATTGATTGCTCCCACAAAGAACGGGCTGCAGCATGTGCCTTCTTTTACCGTTTCTCAGCTGCAATCTGAGGCCGCTGCACAGGCGTCATCAGCTACATCTTCTATGGGTAGCCCTTGTCCCTGAGGAGCCGATGCTGCAGCCTGTGTGGACCCTGGAAGATGTCAGGGATCTGAGACCTGCTAAGGATGTAGAGTCGTTATGCTCCCTGAGAATCATGCAAAGAGCTATAGTATGCATTTGTGGTGGTTGCAGAGCAGCTAAACATTCAGCGAGTGGAAGCCCTTGTGGTTGATGTAGTTGACTACTTGTTGCCATGGAGATCTGAGTGCCACATGAGTGCAGTCAATGGCACCTTGCACCCGTGGAAAACCACAGCTCGCCACAAGTCCCAGTGGTTGCTTCCTGGCATGCTTGATCCTGGTTGAAATTCCTGAAGTTATGTGCCTTCACAAATATGCTGTCCATGATCTCCTAGATGCACTTGTGCTTGGAGGCTTGCTAGATCCCACATAGGTCACCTGCAGAGCCCTTGAAGGAGCCACTGGCATAAAAATTGAGTGCTGCAGTCACTTGCACAGCTACTGGCAGTGGATGCCCTCGATGCCCCCATGGCACCAAATCCTGCCGCAGTTGGCATATGTGACCAACCAGTTCCCTAGACATGTGCAGTCTTTGATAACACTGGTTCCCAGTGATCTGCAGGAATGATGAGCTGTTTCTATAGACCCTGGGTTCAGCGAGGTGCCTATGAGCAATGGCTTGCTGTGGATTTCAGCTGCGTGTGCAGGAGGCCCTGCCACCCCTTCATATTTAGGTTAGTGTTCCTCGCGTTGGCGAACCAGGCACCCCTTTTGCACTCTTCTCCTTCTCTGCTCCCTGTAAGACATGAGCAATGCTGCTAAATCACCAGGCTCCATGATCCTGATATTCTCCTCTTGCAAGATCAAAGAGAGAGGCGCATGGGTTATATATGTCCTAAGGACCTCTCTTTGTTAATTCTCAAGACACCTTCACACATACTGGAGAGTGCTGGTCACCACTTGGATGGCCAGTGTGTAGTGCACTCATTGACTGTCTGAAATCCCACCCACCTCCTCCCACTCCACTTGACCGATTGGTGGCAGCTTCAGCCACTGGACTGCACGCTGCACTCTCAGCTCACATGCAGGCATTCTCCTAACCCACAATGTTAGCTTGAACCATGAGGCACACTGGTCCAAACCTTAATAAAGACATTAAAAGGGGCTCTGAGTGCCCCCACCAGTGACTGCACTATGGCCACCTTTCGCAAGGGGATTCTACAACTTGGCCATTCGGCCAATTGTTTTGCTGCCCCCTAAAACGCACATTAACTTGCAGTTTGTGCCCAGGGGAGTGAAAATTTCTGCAGCATTTGGTGACGCATTCATGATTTTGCATTGCTTGAGTGGGCAGAAATGCTTCAGAGGCCCAACTCCAAGCATGGCAATGGAGCTGCTGCTGAACTGTCTCAGCTGTGGAAAAATGCTCACTTTTAACAAGGTTTTCCAAACCCATGACTGCATTCCTCACCCTGCAATCCACATCCCCCCACCCCAGCATATGCTTGTGTACTTCCTTCTGTCTGTGCAGCCTTGCCCCCCACCCCGGCCTCACCTGCACTGGAGACCTTGTCCCGGCACCGCACTGAAAATCAACCGGGAGAAAGCGACTTGCCTGTGCCCCCTCTGAATGCATGGTGCCTCTTCCTTGATATCCTATGGATAATTCCCGCAAGTGCTGTGCAACGTTTTGTGCACTCGCTTCCAAATTATCCTCAAACTTCAGCTCGCCAGGTACACACCTTTTAAAGGCAGTCGCGAAGCACACTATTCTGAATTCATGCCGACATGGGAGTTGATTCTATTCTGGTGTGTGGGCACAATGATGAGATGTAAATGCATTAAAATTAAATTCCTGACGGGCAGAATGGACGATTGCAAACTGATTTCACGATGGCATAATTTTTGGCTTCTCGCAAATTGTGCACTCACGCCCGCCATGATTCCAGCTGCTGATAGGAGGGGACAATTCCGGCCTTTTTAAGACAAGTGAGGATGGCACACCAGGTCACTGACATCCGTCAGCTCATGCAGAAAGACAAATGGTCCTGTGGCATGGGAGGTAGCTATGCCAGTATCTTAAAAGTCACTGTGACATAGAATTTCTATGCCACCAGAGCTCCGCAGAGGTCATGTGTGGCATCTCCCAGACATCTAGGTGCATAAGGGAGTCCACCTATATCATGGTCAGAAGGACCGACAGTTTTGTGAGACTCACCACAGGCCCTGAGAGCCAGTCAGCCAGAGCTGTTGGATTCGGCTCCATAGCTGGATTTCCTCAAGTGCAAGGGGGAATTGATTGCACAAGTGGCACCCAAGAGCTCCCTGGGAACAGCCAGCAGCATTCATAAACCGAATTGAGTTTCATTTCATCAATGTTCATCTGGTTCATGTCAACTGAAAACGAATCCTGCATGTGTGTGCTGGCTTCCCAAGGTGACTTGTACATTCTCACTCAATCTCAGGTGCCACAGCTGTTTTCTCCTCCAGCATAACTGCAGGGGTGGCTCCTGGGTGACAGGGGTTATCCACAGAAGACCTGGCTCATGATATCTGTGCAGAACCCACAAAGCCCAGCAGAGGAGAGATACAATATTGCCCATGCCTCAACAAGGGCATCAATAGGACAGACCATCAGAATGCTGAAGATGAGGTTCTGCTGCCTGGGCTGCTCTAGTGGAGCACTACAGTATGTGTCAGAGACAGTCTCCAGGATCATTGTGGTATGCTGCTCCCTACACAACCCCATGCAGCAAAATGGTGAGGAATTGTCAACCAGGGAGATGGAGGAGCCGGATTCATCCTCGGACGAGGGTGAAGGGGAAGAGTCAAAAGAACCTGAGGTGCTGCTTCAACTGCAGGGCAATGGAATCCCAACTTCAGGGGCCCTTGCAAGGTCTCTTGATTTCTGCCTCAAGAAATGTCACAATGGAAGTGCTACCAGATCTGGCACACTCCCTCCAGACTAACCTAGAGGCCTACGACCTCTGGCACCTAGGAGGGAAAAAGATGTAGGCCCTTGGCATGAACAAGCCCATAAGCATCGCCCTGTAAAAGGCAAACACACTTCTGAACTGGAAAGAGGTCGCACATGACTCAGTCACACGCACTCCACACACTCCAATCCTGGCAATGTCTTGCTAAGAATGCCATGCGTTCATCTTCCAAGTGTAGACTGCCTCAGCTGTCCTCTGGTGGTCCGAGGCTTGGAGGGCTCTGGCCTACTAAGGGTCTCCAACTCAGATGCAGATGAACCTCTTTGGCCTCACCTGATGGAGGCACTGGGGTCACTGCCAGAGAGGAGGAGGGGTGGCAACTCACCCTGGGACCACCCTGAGATGAGGCGCCCAGGGCAGCTTTTTGGTGCTCCTCCTACCTGTTGGTGTCACATCCTCCATCAGCTGCTGTGATGTGCTCAGCAGATTGTCACCCCGAGTCTAATAGCAAACCCATTCCCACTGAGGTGAATGTCTTCACTGGTGGACGGTGTGGGAAATGATAGTCCAGTGCACCCTCTGAGTGCTCTGTGTCATCATCCTCAGTGTTGGAATTTGCTTGCTGCAGAAGCTGTGCTCGATGTCTCTCCTGACCGCAAGGACCTGCAGCGGAGAGCACAAAGAATTAGCTTGCGGTCATGCACAATCCCTTTTCCCATGGCATTATCATGCATGTCTCCTATATGCTCAGTTCTCAACACCAAGTTGGAGACATTCACACACTGTTGCCCTGACACATTGGCCTCACCGTCTTCAACTGATTCTCCACCCAGCTACCTGGCCAGTTCAACTCCCTCCTCCTCCTCTGACAGGGGTCAACATGTGGACCTCAGAGACACCAGCACAAATCTTTGACCCTTTACTCATATTATGTGCTTTTTTGTCCTGCAGACAGGCAGAAGGATTGAGTATGATCTCAGTGGACAGCAAACCCCTTTAAGAGCTTGCAGGCCTGTGACAGCTAAGTAGAGCTAAGTGTGACAGCTCCTTAGTAAGCATTCCACACACATGCACTGGTACAATTTTCACAGCATGAACTGAATCCCACATGTTCTGTCCACATGTTCCATCTGGTGCTGAGGCCTAGAACCCAAACTCCTGCCTGACATACTTCTCCACTCATGCATTCACATCACTTAATGTGATCATGAGTGCAATTTTGCAGTGACAACACTGTACCACTTACCCGTGCGGAGTGCAGGAGCTCATTGACCCTTTTGTGGCACTGGACCCAGTTTTGCTTGTGGACCCCCACGGCTGCTCACCTCTGCTGCAATCTCTGCCCAGGCAGCCGTGGTCAGGCGGGAGGGCCTCCTGCTGCCAGACCTGGGGGTGAGCAACTCCTGCTGTTCCTGGGCAGCCTGGAGGAGACCCTGCATGACTAAACCATGGGGCCACTTGTCTGCGCTGAGAAATGTGTCTGCTTTTGAATGGGGTGATCGGAATCAACAGGTGGAAGGGGGTGGCAACAGCTGCAGGAAATCTGAAAGTCGCAGGAGTGGAGGGGGTAGTTGTAGCTCCCGCCGATCCAGTTCAAAATCCTCTTCTCAGACAGCGAGACTGATGCTGCTGGCTTGCAGGGAGCGGATGCCTGCCCAGGTGCTGTTCATAATGCGACACCTTGAGGCAATGGCAGGGTTGGTGACTTCCTGCCCACTGCTGCCTCACAATTGGCCGGGCCTCTTGACACTGAATGTACTGACTGTGTGACTGCATTTGGCCAATCGTCCCACCTCCAAATGGAGGTGTGCTTCCAGCCCTGCTGATAGGACACTTGCCGCTACAACAAGATTTCGTCCAATGTCCCAGATCAGAAGATTGAAGTGAAGTATATACCTTTGGTAAAACAAATCCTAAACATTTTGCTCACAGTATGTCTTTTTGAACCATTAGCTGATTTCCCATGATTTGTTCATGGGCGGCCTGTGATCTGCAGCAGTGATATGATGATTAACCTTAGCTGTCTCTTTATGACTAATACTCAGGTACTTCCTACTTCCTATTCCAAATAGGAACACCTTTGAGGCCGATTACTGAGGGAAGTTTCTGTAGACTGGCAGCTGCTTGTAAATTTATGACTCCTTCTCTGGCGAGAGGCCAGGTTATCAAGCTCAGGATAAACTAGCGAACTGACTGACCTTTCAGCACTCAAACGGGTAATATATTTATATCTTAATATAGATACATTCGTTAGATAGACATTTCTATAATATAGCATTTAAACATTTTGCTTTTAACAGTTTTGTATTTGATGAATCATTTGCAGCACCAGAAATAAAACGTCTTTTTACTCTGGACACCTAGATTTAGTATTCAGGTGTGACAGAGCAAAGCTTGCTGCACCCCAACAAGAAGTTCAACTCCACAAGAACATTTCTGTTATAGTTCTCCATTTCCTGCTGCTCTTTTTGTAGACAAAATGCCAATCCTTGGGCAGTTTTGACATTGGTTAGATTTGGTCTGAGTCCCTTACAGCCAGCAGAGAGGAGAGAGTTTCTCCCATTACCATTTTAGATTGGGATTGGAACCCAAGTCCTAAGGGTTAAAGGTTAATGTGCAACCTCAACGCATATACCAAGTTCTTCCATTTCATTATTTGAAAAGCAATTGGTTTGTTTTCTATGACAGATGATCACTGTGCTGGGTAAATTGTTTAAAAGGTCCTTATTAAGGTGAGCAGCGGCCAGTTCCAGATGGCTTTGGCCTCTGAATTTGCAGGCCATGTCGAGCATCAAGGGGAGCTCCTCATGTCACTGACTGAAGCAACACAGCTGGCAATGTCAAGGGGTCACACTCTTAAGGTTAGCACTTCAACAAGGAATGTGAGGTGTCTCTCCATAAATCTCTCCCTTTCAAGTTTTAGTGTGCAAAAGACGCTCGTCTTTCTTCCTCCCTCTGCAAATATGTACATGTTCCCAGGGAATACCCCGCTCCCCATTCTAACTTCTGACAGGCCGAATTGTTATTAAGACAGGGAAAGCAATAATATTGTGCAAAGCTTGCAAGTAGTAAATCGAGAAATCTGATGACCTCAGGGACTCCCTCATGGATTCCACAGTCCCAGTTTGTTAATCTTTGCAGTCCAGAAGGGGCAGGAGTAGCACCTGTTGCCTGACCATTCCTCATCCTGTAGCTTCATTGCCAGATGAATAGCTAAACTACTTCAAATTAAATGCCAGGCCCTCCAGTGGGTTTTTGAAGGTCTCTAAGTTTGCCAAGGATTTGCCAAGGGTTTGCTGCAGTCTGCCTTGGTATCCCACTATAGAAAAGCAGCTCTAAAGCCTGTGGAGATCTGGGTTTTGCTCTGCTCAGATATGACAGGAAGGGATTACAAAGCACTACAACAGATCTGTGCACCAGATGAGCCTCTTGCCACTCCTCCTAATCCAACCCCATATCCTCATCTATTCTCATTACGATATTCATCTGTTCCTTTCTCCCTCATATATTTATCCAAATTCTCCTTAAATACATCAATGCCAGTTGTAACCACTTCCTGTGGTACCAGGTTCCACATTCTAACCACTCTCTGCATGAAAAGGTTTTTCCTGAATTCCCTGTTGGATTTATTAATGACTGTCTCATATTAATGGTCCTATGGTTCTGGCTTTCAGCATATGGGAACATCTTTTCCACCTCTGCCCTATTAAACCCTTTCATAATCTTAAAGATTTCTATCCAGTCACCCATCAGTCTTCTTTTGTCTTGAGAAAAGAGCCCCAGCTGGTTCAATCTTTCCTGATAGGTACAGCCTGTCAGTTAGGTATCATCTCAGTAAATCTTGTGCACCTTCTCCAGTGCCTCTATACACTTTTATAATATGGAGATCAGAACTATTCACAGATTTACAAGTTTTTTAATTCTATTCCTCCAAAATGAACCATTGTGCTTTGTTGGCTTTTTTTTATGGCCTAATTAACCTGTTACTACTTTAATGATCCATGTATCTGTATCCCAGGTCCCTCTGTTGCTTTACCCCATTGAGATACTTAGTTTCCAAGGAATATGGGGCCTCCATGACTTCGTACTGAAAAGCACCACCTCACTCTTATTTATGTTGAAGTTCATCTGTCAATTACACGCCTATCCTGGAAGTTTACTAATGTCTTCCTGCATTGTGTCACAGTTTGTCTTTGTATTAGTTACACACTCCAATTTGGCATCATTTGCAAATTTTGAAATTCGTGAGTCCAAATCAGTAATGTGAAAACTGAGCATCTGTGGACCCAGTGCTGATCCTTGTGGAACACCATTTCCTACCTTTTGTCAATCTGAATATTTTACCTCTAATCTACTTTGTTTCATAGTCTGCTGGCTACCCATTCTGCTACTCCTCCCTTAACTCCACATGTTGTGACCTTATACATGAGTCTGCTATGTTGTAATTTATTTAAGGCTTTTTGGAAATCCAAATATTGTGTTTATTGAATTACCCTTCTTGTTCCTTCTTCAAAGAATTCTATAAGACAATTTGGCCCTAAAACTTTTACTTTTACCTAAAAGCAAATTATATAATCCTGAAAACACTGCATCAGAGATTTATTGACAAATTATTTTTTGTCAATTTCTGTTGGCATGTTCGTGCATGTTTAGTGAGAGTTCAGCAAAGCCCAACTAAACGGGTGCAGGCAGATATTTTGTTTTGGCATCAGGACCCCGACATCCAATAAAATTCTGGGCTCTGTTTTTACGCTGCCCCAACAATAAGCTACAAACCAACAAGCACATTCCCTATTACACCAGGGTGGAACTTTACACTTCCCATTGCCTTCTGGTTTCTTTCAGCAAAACTGCCAGTTTTGACACAGTTCAGATTTATTTTGTCTAAGTCCCTGTTAGTCAGCAGAAAGAGAAGACTTTCACCTTGCCACTTTGGAAGCCTTTTACCCATACACCTCCCTAAGTCCAAGGATGCAGACTTGAAAGGCTAGGGTGGACAAGTGGCTTAGCCATTGTTATCACCAGGTGAGAAGGGGTGAACTGGCTCTCCTCTAGTCACTATTCCCTGATTGGCCACTACGAAGGTTTAAGTGTCTTTTTCACAAAGATATACCTTTTCCAAATCAAAATGTATTTAACTATTTAAGCTGTAAGCAAAAGGAGCCAACCAAATAAGGTTTTTTTGAGTCAAAGAAACAGCAAATTTATTAAACACTAAACCCAAGAAAAGTAATAAAAACACAATATCAAGCATTCCGCCCTCATGCAGTCATTTGGACCCACACACACACACACACAGACACAGACACGTACACACGTGCATGCATACACGCATACACACACACACACACACACAGACACACGTATCAGAAACAAAGGGAGTTAGAGTCCAATAAAAAAAGGTAAAAGAATATACCATTTTGCCCTTTGATTGTCCTTGAGGCCATGGATTTTAAATGCTGTGGCCGATTTGGGTTAACTGGTTTCTTGGATGTGGTCAGATGTAGAAGATGTTGCAGTTATTATGAGACATCAGTTCACTGGTAGGTTTCTGGTAGAGTTGGCTTCTCGAACTGGGCGACACATGTATTACAAAAGACACAGAGAGAGAGAGAGAGCAGCCTTCAGTCTGTTTCCCCTGTTGAAGATTTTCTTGACACCGAGTGTATCACTTACAATCTCTCTCGAGTGGCTGGCAGCCTTTCCTTTAAATACATCACCCATTGTGTATTTCCAAGAGGTATTAGGTGTGTATATTTGTGGCAGCCGTTGGGCAGAATTTTATGCTGATGGGATTTTACGGTCCCGCCAAAGTCAATGGACTTTTGAATGGCCCGCTGCAATTCACAGCCCTGACCCTGCCAAGACGGGGTCGTAGAATTCTGCCCATTGTTTCAATATCCAGTACTTTGCATTTTTAATATCTATTCCTTAGACAGTTAAGAGCTTTGATGGTGTCTGGATTCTAGGAAATGTATCTCTCTTCACACTCGCCTGAAGGTGATTTGTTGGTTTCTAACCTTCATCTTGTAATCTGGCCTTTCATTTTTAAGCAGTTTGCTCTGACTCAGTTCAACTTGCACAATTTCCAGTCAGTTGAAAGTTGAAAAATCATATTTTCAAAAATAAAGGGGCACAGCCTTGAGACACACTCCATTACCAAATCTGGCTGGACCAGGATAAGCCTGAATGCAAAGTTAAACCCCGGCTTCTTTTCTCAACTGCAGACCACCTTCTTAAACCCCTTCCCTCTGTCTCCCCTACCGTCACCTCCAACAATAAGTGCAAGGAGCTCATGGACTTCTTGGTCACAAAGATCAAGTCCATCCGATCAGATATCTCTACCACATCCCTCCCTTTTACTAGCCCACCAGGCCAAACTTTGTCTACCCTAGCCCTGAACTTGTATCTTTCTCTAATTTCTCTCTCCAAGCTCATCTTGTCCATGGGACCCACTTCCTGTTCCCTCAATCCTATTCCTACTAAACTGCTGACTACCCAACTTCCTCTCCTGATCTCCATGTTAAGCAATATAGTTAATGGTTCTCTCTCTTCAGGTGTTGTTCATCTCTCCTTTAAATCTGCTATCACCACCTCTCTCCTCAAAAAAAAACACTTGACACCTCTGTCCTTGCAAGCTACCACCCCATCTCAAATCTCCTTCGCCTTTCCAAAGTCCTTGAATATGTTGTCGCCTCCCAAATCTGTTCCTATCTTTCCTGGAACTCTATGTTTGAATCCTTCTAATCAGGTTTCCACCACTACCAAATTACCAAAACAGGTCTTATCAGAGTCACAGATTACATCCTATGTGACTGTTACAAAGGTAAAATTTCCCTCCTCATCCTTCTCTACCTGTCTTCAGGCTTTGACAAGATTGACCACACCATCTTCCTCCAAGGCCTCATCATTGTCGTCTAGCTGTGTGGAACTAGTCTTACCTGATTCCATAAAAACAAAAAACTGCGGATGCTGGAAATCCAAAACAAAAACAGAATTACCTGGAAAAACTCAACAGGTCTGGTAGCATCAGCGGAGAAGAAAAGAGTTGACGTTTCGAGTCCTCATGACCCTTCAACAGAACTGAGTGAATCTTAGGAAAGGGGTGAAATATAAGCTGGTTTAAGGTAGACAGGGTGGAGGGGGGTGGGGGTAGAGAAGTCAGGGGGTGGTGTGGTTGTAGGGACAAGCAAGCAGTGATAGGAACAGATTATCACAAGATGTCACAGACAAAAGAACAAAAGAACACAGAGGTGTTGAAGGTGGTGATATTATCTAAATGAATGTTCTAATTAAGAATGGATGGTAGGGCACTCAAGGTACAGCTCTAGTGGGGGTGTGGTGGAAAGGCTAGCAGGGCATAAAAGATTTAAAAATAATGGAAATAGGTGGGAAAAGAAAAATCCATATAAATTATTGGAAAAAACAAAAGGAAGGGGGAAGAAACAGAAAGGAGGTGGGGATGGAGGAGGGAGTTCAAGATCTAAAGTTGTTGAATTCAATATTCAGTCCAGAAGGCTGTAAAGTGCCTAGTCGGAAGATGAGGTGCTGTTCCTCTAGTTTGCGTTGGGCTTCACTGGAACAATGCTGCAAGTCTAGCCAATGGTAGCCAGAGAATCACTTGCAATGGTTTCTCTTCCTGCAGCCAGATCGTTACCTTTGGTGTGCCTCAAGGATCTATCCTTGGCTGCCTTCTATTTCTCATTTACATCCTGCCCCTTGGCCCCCATCATCCAAAAGCACAGTGCTGGTTTTCACATATACGCGGATGACACCCAGCTCTACCTCATCAACTCCTCCACTGTTGCTAAATTATCAGACTGCATACCTGAGCAGAAATCCCTCCCAATTAAATATTGGAAATACTGAAGTCATTGTTTTCAGTCCCCGCTCCAAACTCCGTTCCCTAGCCACCAACTCTACTTTCCCTGGTGAAAGTAAAATACTATGGATGCTGGAAATCTGGAACAAAACACAAAATGCTGGAAAAACTCAGCTGGTCTAACAGCATCCTTGGAGAGAAGAACAGAGTTAACGTTTCAGGTCCATATGACTCTCCTTCAGAGATCTGAAGAAGAGTCATGCGGACTTGAAACGTTAACTCTGTTTTTCTCGCCACAGATGCTGTTAGACCTGCTGAGTTTTTCCAACATTTTCCGTTTTTGTTCCACTCTCCCTGGTAACAGTCTTACTAAACCAGTCAGTTCACAATCATTAAGTCATATTTGACCCCAAGGTGACATTCCCATCACATATCCCACACCATCATAAAAGCTGCCTTTTTCACCTCCCTAACATCACACAGTTTCACTGCTGTCTCAGCTCAACTGATGCTGAACTTCCCTATCTCTGTAACCTCATCCAGCCTCACAACCCTCCGGTTTTCTAATTCTGGCTTCTTGAGCATCCCCAATTTTAATCACTCCACTGTTGGCTGTGCCTTTAGCTGCCAAGGCCCTAAGATCTGGAATTCCTTCCCTATGCCTCTCTGCCTCTCGACCTTGCTTTCCTCCTTTAAGAAAATCCTTAATACCTACCTCTTTGAATAAACTTTTGGTCATCTGGTCTAATATCTCCTTCTATGGCTCAGTGTCATATTTTGTTTTATAATGCTCCTCTGAAGCACCTTGGGATGCTTATCATGGTATAGGCACCATATAAATACAAGCTATTAGTGCTTCTCCCCTGTCAATCCTGGATGGCTGACATCTTAGCTTGTCAACCTTTCCCCTTCTCAGAATTGTCAAATTGAATGTGATTAATTATTTGAACCCATCCAAAAGACAGCCCCCCTGCCAGTTCCTCTATACTGTTGGAATGCATTTTTCCTTCAGTACCTGAGGGGTGCTTGAACACACACCTTTCTGATTCAGAGGCACTGAGGCACAGCTTACTCAGCTAGGCTTCCCACTGCTGATGAAATCCTATGATGCACACAGGCAGAATGGCATCCGTTGGAGAGGACAAGATAGGACTGGACAGAGCCATGGCGCTCCCAACCTTCATAGAGTAACTTGCTGATACTCATCGTCAAGTCTCACATATGACATGAGTTCAATACCAGAGTGAAGCTGAAACCTGCGAGTTAATATTCCAGGCAAGTGTCAGCGCATCCAGGAGAGGAGAGGCAGGGGAAAGAACATTGATGGGTGGAGCAAAGTATTCAGAAGGGAGAAAAAATAGCTTCTGTTGGTCAGTCTTTTATATTATTATTTTCTTCTAAATGCAGAGATAGAAAAATCAAAACCTGTATAATGAAAATATTCGGAAAAATAATAGCAACAGGAGCAGGCCATTCAGCCCCTTGAGCCTGTTCATCCATTCAGTTCAATCATGATTGATTTCTACTTCAACTCCATTTACCCAGATTAGCTCCATATCCCTTGATACCTTTATTTAACAAATATCAATCGATCTCAGTCTTGAAAGCATGTATCATCCCAGCATCCAAGACCTTTTGAGACAGAGAACTTCAGTATCTGTGTGGAAAAAACACTTCCCTTTTTACTGTCCTAAATGACCTAGCTTTTAAATTTAAAAATCATGTTCCTCTTGCTTCCCTCATCAGAGGAAATAGTCAGCTTGATTCAGGTTGAAGATTTAAGACTCAAGATTTGAACACAAACACAAGCCAGTGCAGTTCTGAGGGAGTACTGCATTGTCAGAAATGACAACTAGTGACCAGGATGTTAAACTGAGTCCCCATCAGCCTGCTCTGGTGAGAGTAAGGAATCCCATTGTAACTCTTTGAAGAATAGCATGGATTTTGCCAGGTGTCCTGCCCAGTATTGTTCCCCAAACCAACAGAAAAGCAGATCAGTTGGTCATTCAACTGGGATCTTGCTGTGCACAAGTTATCTGCTGCACTTCAAAAGTGGCTCATTGGATTTCATAAAGCACTACATTAAATACAACTTCTTTCTTTCTGTATTGTATCACTTGAAGCAACATCAAAGGTGAAGATGCAGTATAAATTAGCCAAGATGACTGATTCTAGCGGGTCATTGGTAATGGGCTGATGGTCAGAGCTGACAGCCTCCCTTGTCTTCCTCTGTAAATCAGAAAATGTCTTAACTTAAACTGTGTAAAATGTGTGAAGATCATGATAACGTGGGGGCACTAAATCATTAATAAAACCTATCTATGATGAAAAGGGCATCTTTGTGGAATGGTGCTTACATCATTTCATTGGCTCTGCCAGATGTCATCAATCTCTGAGGGAGGCCTTCCTAACAGGTTGTTGTTGTCAAAAACTTGAGGACAGCACACAAACAAGCTAATTGTCCATTATCTCCATTCAGTGAACTATTACATTCACCTCATCTGTTTATCTGCAAAAGATATTGAAATCCTCCTATCCTTAGCTGCTGTAGCAAAACAAACACTGCCCCATACATATCACATGAACTAACTACAACAAACAGCTTTTGTTGGACATCTTCCAGTAGCAACTTAACCTTCATAAGATGAGGTAATAACCATTTTGTTTGCTGTGTAAGTTAATAGCCTTACATTGTCTTGTAATTAAACCTTCTTTCACCGCTCACAGACTTCGCCTGTGCACCATTAGATGAACATATCCCTCCTTTGTCTGAATATTGTCCCCTGTCGAAGCATTGATGTTGTGAGCCTCATTAACTGAAATTTAAAATAAAGGCAGGTAATTCCACTGCACTGCACCCATCCACCACCCCTCCCCCAACCAACTTCCCCTGAGAATGCCCAGGTACAGTTCTAGGCGTGCTGGCAGACCTTTTATTCCACAGTCTAGTGGCTTGTCTGCATAGTGAATTTGCAGGGTGAGTGTCATGGAATATTTAACTGTGGGGCCATCACAACCACAACAATGTGGGCTACCTGCCAGAATTCTAGAGAATCTACCAAGCAGAAGCAATCCATTCAGCCCAGCTGGTCAATGTCCTTGTATATTGTCCAAACAAGCTTCTAGCCCTGATCTCTCACACCCCTTAACCCCCACCCACCACTCCTGCCCTCTCCATGCCTTCTCACATTTCACATGCCCCCTTAATGCTCCTTCATTATCCCCATGACCCCATGCACCCATGTACCTAATGCCCCTTTCATGCCTCCATGTATCCTCCATAGTCACTAACCCAGTTTCCACTATGTGCAGACCTCAGGAGCCATGTGAAGTGAAAAAATTGAAACTTCTTACATTCTAATAAGAGGTCTCATTCAAATACACTTAATACTGAAGAAAACCTCATTCATGAAATTCATTCAAAAATGTAAATTCCCACAACTGTTGTAAAAAGAAAACAAACCATTATTCACTTACCACAACATATACAGATAATCATTTAATAGTCTCTTAAAACTGTAAATCAAACTGTCAACAAAGCCCTTCAGGATACAGAGTAAATGGTTCTGAACATTATCAAACTCAGACATGCATTCATAATGGGCTCAGCTATAATGACAAATCTTGAGAAATGTAAACAATGAAGTCTCTTGAAATTGTAAAAACAAATGGCTATTTTTTCTAAGCTACACCAGGTGGCCTGTCAATCAATGCAGCAGTTGTCCTTTTTTACTCTAAGTGAAAGCTGCAGTTTTTTTTCGATTCTAAAGACTGAGGATTTAAATCATGATCAGATCATGACAATAAAACTGGCCTTAAAACCAACCTTCACAAGTATTTACACCTATTACATAAAATTGTGGTTTCCACACGGTGAGTTAAGACCCTTAGAACAGCAAAAAGGGGTCTGTTTGAACTCAGCACTAATTTCAAATGGCCCAGGGGATTCCTGTTTCTTGCCAGTGCAATTCAGTTCCTGCTCCTTTCCCCCTGCCAACAAAAGTGGGATCTGCCAGAAATAGGGGTCTGGCATCTGGGTCATCCTAACTAGTGGGGGTATCCAGAACAAGAGGGCATATTCAGGCAGTCCTAATGCACTTTAGAGCCAATTGAGGACTTCACTGAAGTGTAGTCAGGAACACAGTGGGTGCAATTTTATCAGTAGCACACAATTCCCGATGGTGGAATTTTAAATATGTGCCACTCTCGCTCTCTTGCTTTTTCCTACTTACCATGTGATTACAATTAAATTTTAAAACACTGGCTATGTGCACAGGAGACACGTGTGATTCTATGGTGGGGAGAGCTTTTCAGTGGTGAAACATCAGCTGACAATGCAGCAGGTATGGACTATAAAAGAGCTCCCTGGTCAAACAGGGAAGCTCTAAATCACGGCCATAACTTTCTTGCCCAACTCCATTGGCATTAATGTAAGACCTGAGAGCACAAAGGTGGCACGAATGCTTTTTCACATTGAAATTTCACTAGTAAATATTTCACATTTCATTGGTTTCATTTTATTCATGTGTGCATCATTGTTATTTGTTGAGACTAACTTAGTCAGAGATCTAATATACTGGCACACCTCATGTTGGCACAAATTGATGGCTGCATGGGAGTTAGGGACATTTCCTTTATTACGGAAGAAACAATGTTGGGCTGCATTTTATGGGGAGGTGGCCAGCTTGCTCCCCCTGAAGGAAAGTAGGCAGGGAATTGAGTCATTCCACAGCCATAATGCTCTGCAGGCAGGCTAAAATGCCTGACAAATGGGACTTCAGCCCCTCACTGGGGTGGAAGTCCCACCTACAGGAGCTGCCAGCAAACCTCTATTGGTCGGCAGCTCCCACAGTCCTGGCAGCACCAAGATTTTCATTAGTGGGCGCTGCCGAGACTGCAACCAGCTCCAAGAAGAAGGCCAAATGGATCCCAGAGTGAGGTAAGTATTGGACGGGGAGGGCTTGGACAGTTTAGGGAGGGGGACAGGGGTACGCTGGTGGTGGCGGGTTTTGGCGACGAGGCAAGTAGAGGGAAAAGGGGGTGTAATACCTTAGGTGGTCTGTTCCCCGTAGATAGTAGCCTCCATTGCCCACCCTTTTAAAAATGTATTTAAAAAATGGCCTGCCCACTCCTGCCAGACTGCCCACATCAGCCGTATTATGGTGTGGGCAGCATATTAAATTGGGGTCAATTGGCTTGTTAACAAGCTCAAAAGACCCTTGATTATTTACTTAAATATGGTGGGTGGGCTGCTGATTTCTGCACCCCCACCTACCGTGTCATGGGGGTGAGCTTGGAGGTGGGTGGGAGGCCGTGGGGTAGGCACCCACCCTACTTTTATGTATCCCTCCAGTAGGGCCCTATAAAATCCAGTCTGGTGTGCTTTTTTGTTCACTATTTTATGTTCATCTTTGTGTCCAGTGTTGTACCTGCCACTCTGTGGGACTTGGTTGAACTTGCAGGCTCAGCAGGCCCTCCTTTCTATACATTGTAAAGGAGATCACCCTCAGCAGGGATAATTGAAATGTTGGAGGTGAACACAAAGCTCTGTAAGGACACTGCCAGCCAGCACCCTGAGATGGGTCCACATTTGGGTAGTACAGACCTCACCCTTTAGGCCTCTCATTTTCTGACCTTGGCTGACTGTCCCCACCAACATCACATCACACCCAGGACACCGGCCCTTCCCACGTTACTTCTCCATACCTTGACCTCAACCTCTGTCCTCCCTTGGACCCTCTTCCGCTCATCCATGCGCCCAAACCCCAACCTTTCAACTCCCACCTTCACCACCCCCTCACCACTGACTCACCCTTGTTTCTCCCAAGCCTCCATGCAAGCTGACATTCTCCTGCTCCCTTCCTTCTGCCAAAGAGCTGAACAAGGAAAACCACTGACCTTGGGCACAACTGCGCAAAACCGACTGATGCATGCCATCTTTAAACGATCATGAACGGAGTGCCACAAAATTCTTGTGTGCCAAATCTTGAAGGTCAGATATAATTAGATAAAGATTTACCATAATGAGTATTCATGGCATGAAAATATACAAACTAGCCACAGGACAGTGCAAAGCCTTGATATGCCACAAACATACCACTGACTTAATCACTGCATCTCAATCCACCATTGGGAAATCAAAGTTTTGCATCTCGCTTAATGCTGTCACCCCACACACCATGTTTCCTGCTCTTGTGGGCTCCATTATATTCGCCCCAGTTGCTAATTTGTCCACAGGAAACTCCCAAAAACAGAAATGAGATCTTATTTTAGTGCTGTTGCTGAAGGATATATATTGTCCAGGGCACCAGGAAAAACACTGCTTCTCTCTTTGAACAGTGCCATAGGACTTGTTACGGACAGAAGGGGTTTAATTTAAACGGGCCTGATTTCTCCTCTTGCCACCCATCTATTAACGGAAAGGTGTTTTGATTTGCCTCCCTCTTTATAGGTGGTGGTGAATTTCCAACCCCTCGGTTTTGGTGTGATCCAATTTCTATTAGTAACCCCACAGCAAACTCCTTATAGGATGAACTCAGAGGGTTAGTTTATTTGCACACACCTAAAGCTTGGGAGGGGTTCACCACATAGCCTCCTGGGCACTCATACAGTAAGACAGGGATAGGGAAAGAAATAAAACCACAGGGGAAAGAATTATTATTTAACATGTGTCCTGAGTCTAGAATCAAAGTCTGATGAAGTATTCCTTCACAGAGGTCAGCAGGCTGAAGACTGATGTTGTTTTATTCACTTTTCCAATAGAGTTGACTTCCATGATAAGATAGGCACATGGAAATGAATCAATCTTGTAGGTGATGGCACAGAAGTTCCAGTAGAAACAGTGTAGATGAGGCCAGGTATTAAATCGGGGCAGAACCCCTTTTCTGTATTGTTGCTTGTAGATGTTAAAATGGCAGACTGACCTTTGCAGTACAGCAAGGCAATATTACTGGTTACACAAGCTAGAGGATTCCATGCCACATGATTCCCACTTCTAGACAGTGTCTTTAAAGGGTGTGTATCCCTTTTTCAGGGTTCTCGAGATGGTTAAAGTTCTAACCATTAACATTTGAAAGGAAGTTGCAGGGTCCTTTGTCCAACAGATGGATAGGCTCCAGTTGGGCCAGGACTGGCTTATGAAAAGCAGATGACCTTTGTATAGTTCTCTTTGAATTTGGTCTCTGCAGGGGTCATTAGTGCCTCTTCAGAGATAACGAGGGCAAGTTTCTGCAATGCTGCCATGATAGCGCCTTTTGTTTAGGTTCACAGCACAGATTCTGCTATTTTAAAAGAGTCTTATCTCAGTTTTTAAAATTTTAGAAATTAGCCATGATATAAAGATATATAGTGTGACGGCTTAATCCCCTTAATAGGGCCTTTCACATCCAGCCGAAAGGGCTGCTAAAACTCAGTTTAACACCTCATCCTCAAGACAGTGCTTCCAACATTTCAGCACTCCCTGAGCACTGCACTGTAGTGTCAACCTAGATTTTGTAGTCAATTTTCTAAAGTGGGACTTGAACCATTTGAATGCACTTAGAAAATCAGAGTATAATCAGACAAAGTCAATATGGTTTTATGAAAGAAAAATCATGTTTGACAAATTTATTGGTTTTTTGAGGATGACCATGATAGGGTCCCCCTTGTCCTCACTTATCACCCCACCAGCCTCCGCATTCAAAGGATCATCGTCCGCCATTGCCACCTACTCCAACATGATGCCGCCACCAAACACATCTTCCCTTCACCTCCCTGTTGGCATTCTGCAGGGATCGTTCCCTCCGGGATACCCTGGTCCAGTCCTACATCACCCCCTACACCTCAACCCCCTCCCACAGCACCTTCCCATGCAACCGCAGAAGGTGCAACACCTGCCCCTTTACTTCCCTCCTCCTCACCGTCCAAGGACCCAAACACTCCTTTCAAGTGAAGCAACATTTCACTTGCACTTCCCTCAATTTAGTCTACTGCATTCAATGCTCCCAATGTGGTCTCCTCTACATTGGAGAGACCAAACGCAGACTGGGTGACCGATTTGCGGAACACCTTCGGTCTGTCCGCAAGCATGACCCAGAACTTCCTGTTGCTTGTCATTTCAACACACCACCCTGCTTTCATAGCCACATGTCCATCCTTGGCGTGCTGCAATGTTCCAGTGAAACTCAAGGTAAACTGGAGGAACAGCACCTCGTTTTCCGATTAGGCACTTTACTTTTTTTTTTGAAAAATATACTTTATTCATAAAATATCTGGAAGAACATTCCAAAACATTTCAAAATCACCATCACATAAGTACAAACAGATTCAATTTTTACACATGTATCACAAGGTGCATCAATACAATCAATGAATATTACCATCATTTCAATCTGGTCAATGCAGACATTCATTTTGAGCTGTACAGCCCGAGGGGCTCTCAACAGTTCCCAGTCCTTCGGTGCACTGTGGCAGAAAGGTCTTAGACAGCGACCTTTACCTATTGCGCCTTTGCGGGGGCTTTAGTGCGTCCCTCAGCACGAAGTCCTGGACTTTGGAATGTGCCAGTCTGCAACACTCGGTTGGGGACAACTCTTTGCGCTGAAAGACCAACAAGTTTCAGGCAGACCAAAGAGCGTCTTTCACCGAGTTGATGATCCTTCAGCTGCAATTGATGTTTGTCTCGGTGTGTGTCCCTGGGAACAGCCCATAGAGCACAGAGTGCTGTGTCACAGAACTCCTCGACAGAAACCACTGCATTTCTCTCCAGACCTTCTTTGCAAAGGCACAATTCACAAGGAAGTGAACAACGGTCTCATCCCCACCACAGCCACCTCAAGGGCAACGTGCAGGGGAGTGACTCTCCTGGTGTGTTGGAAGGATCTGACGGGGAGGGCCTTTCTCACCACCAGCCAAGCTACATCTTGGTGCTTGTTGGAAAGTTCTGGCGATGAGGCATTCTGCCAAATGACTTTGATAGTCTGCTCGGGGAACCATCCCACCGGATCCACCCTCTCCTTTTCCCGCAGGACCTCTAAGACATTACGTGCCTACCACTGCCTGATGGACTTGTGGTCAAAGGTGTTTCTCTGCATAAATTTTTCCACGAGGGACAGGTGGAATCGCACGTTCCAACTACTTGGAGCGTTCCGCAGCAGCGTGGCCAGACCCATCCTTCGCAACACTGGGGCCAGATAGAACCTCAGCACGTTGTGACACTTGGTGTTTGCATACTGAGGGTCAACGCAGGGCTTGATGCAGCCGCACACAAAGGTGGCCATCAGTATGAGGGTGATGTTGGGCACGTTTTTTTCCCCTTGATCTAGAGGCTTGTACATCGTGTCCCTACGGACACGATCCATTTTCGATCTCCAGATAAAGCGAAAGATGGCTCGGGTGATCGCACTTTACAGCCTTCCAACTTAACATTGAGTTCAACAAGTTCTGTTGAAGGTCATTCGGACTCAAAACGTTAACTGTGCTCCTCTCCGCAGATGCTGCCAGACCTGCTGAGTTTTTCCAGGTATTTTTGTTTTTGTTTTTGACTTCAGATCACGAGCTCTCTCCTCCATCCTCACCCCTTTTTTGATCCCCTTTTTTCTAATGATTATTATTTATATATATATATATATATATATATTTCTCTTTTCCTACCTATTTCTATTATTTTTAAAAAAAATTTATGTCCATCCATTGTTTTATCTCCACCTTTTAGCCTATTTCGATCCCTTCCCCCCACCCCACCCCCATTAGGGCCATCTGTCACTTGCTCATCCTGCTTTCTACCGTTAATGTCACCATTAGCACATCCTTTAGCTAATATCACCACCTCCAACACCCATTTGACCTTTTGTTTATGACATCTTTGGCAATTTCTCCTTTGCCTCCACCTATCACTGGCCCTCTACCCAGCTCCACCTGTTACCCACCCCCAGCAGCCCCCCACTTAAACAGCTTATATTTCACTACATTTCTATCTCTCTTTAGTTCTGATGAAGAGTCATACGGACTTGAAACGTTAATTCTGTCTTCCTCTCCACAGATGCTGTCAGACCTGCTGAGTTTTTCCAGCAATTTTGTTTTTGTTTCAGATTTCCAGCATCCGCAGTGTTTGGTTTTCATCTTATTGTAGATGTTGCACACAGGTCGCCACGAATAAAGACACCTGAGTAATTAGAAGTACTGCAAATATATATTTAAATGATTATTTTGGAGCGCTTTGCTGGATCAACAACTGCAGTCTTCTTATCGTGTCCAGGGACTCTCTATACATGGCCCGGCCAGAACTGGACACATTTTTGTGCCTTGTTGTTGAACTCGGCAAGATCTGCAACATTACAGGGTTCCTCTAGCGATAGGCATTGCAGGAGATGTTGCATAGTCTGTGGCTCAGTTCCATATTCACAAGTTGTCGGGCTGATTGTATATCCCCATTTGCTTAGTGACATCTTTGACCTACACCAGTCCTAAGTCTGTTAAGACACAGAGATAAAAACAAAAAACATGCGGATGCTGGAAATCCAAAACAAAAACAAAAACAGAATTACCTGGAAAAACTCAGCAGGTCTGGCAGCATCGGCGGAGAAGAAAAGGATTGACGTTTCGAGTCCTCATGACCCTTTGACAGAACTTGAGTTCGAGTCCAAGAAAGAGTTGAAATATAAGCTGGTTTAAGGTGTGTGTGTGGGGGGCGGAGAGAGAGAGAGAGAGAGGTGGAGTGGGGGTGTGGTTGTAGGGACAAACAAGCAGTGATAGAAGCAGATCATCAAAAGATGTCAACAACAATAGTACAAAAGAACACATAGGTATTAAAGTTAAAGTTGGTGATATTATCTAAACGAATATGCTAATTAAGAATGGATGGTAGGGCACTCAAGGTATAGCTCTAGTGGGGGTGGGGAGAGCATAAAAGATGTTTTTTTTTATATAATGGAAATAGGTGGGAAAAGGAAAATCTATATAATTTATTGGAAAAAAAAGGAAAGGAAGGGGGAAACAGAAAGGGGGTGGGGATGGGGGAGGGAGCTCACGACCTAAAGTTGTTGAATTCAGTATTCAGTCCGGATGGCTGTAAAGTGCCTAGTCGGAAGATGAGGTGTTGTTCCTCCAGTTTGCGTTGGGCTTCACCGGAACAATGCAACAAGCCAAGGACAGACATGTGGGCAAGAGAGCAGGGTGGAGTGTTAAAATGGCAAGCGACAGGGAGGTTTGGGTCATTCTTGCGGACAGACCGCAGGTGTTCTGCAAAGCGGTCGCCCAGTTTACGTTTGGTCTCTCCAATGTAGAGGAGACCACATTGGGAGCAACGAATGCAGTAGACTAAGTTGGGGGAAATGCAAGTGAAATGCTGCTTCACTTGAAAGGAATGTTTGGGTCCTTGGACGGTGAGGAGAGAGGACGTGAAGGGGCAGGTGTTACATCTTTTGCGTGGGCATGGGGTGGTGCCATAGGAGGGGATTGAGGAGTAGGGGGTGATGGAGGAGTGGACCAGGGTGTCCTGGAGGGAGCAATCCCTACGGAATGCCGATAGGGGGGGTACCAAACGTAAACTGGGCGACCGCTTTGCAGAACACCTGCGGTCTGTCCGCAAGAATGACCCAAACCTCCCTGTCGCTTGCCATTTTAACACTCCACCCTGCTCTCTTGCCCACATGTCTGTCCTTGGCTTGTTGCATTGTTCCAGTGAAGCACAACGCAAACTGGAGGAACAACACCTCATCTTCCGACTAGGGACTTTACAGCCTTCCGGACTGAATATTGAATTCAACAACTTTAGGTCGTGAGCTCCCTCCCCCATCCCCACCCCCTTTCTGTTTCCCCCTACCTTTCCTTTTTTTTCCAATAAATTATATAGATTTTTCTTTTCCCACCTATTTCCATTATATATAAAAAAAAATCTTTTATGCTCTCCCCACCCCCACTAGAGCTATACCTTGAGTGCCCTACCATCCATTCTTAATTAGCACATTCGTTTAGATAATATCACCAACTTTAACTTTAATACCTATGTGTTCTTTTGTACTATTGTTGTTGACATCTTTTGATGATCTGCTTCTATCACTGCTTGTTTGTCCCTACAACCACACCCCCACTCCACCTCTCTCTCTCTCGCTCTCTCCGCCCCCCACACACACACCTTAAACCAGCTTATATTTCAACTCTTTCTTGGACTCGAACTCAAGTTCTGTCGAAGGGTCATGAGGACTCGAAACATCAACTCTTTTCTTCTCCGCCGATGCTGCCAGACCTGCTGAGTTTTTCCAGGTAATTCTGTTTTTGTTTTTGGTCTGTTAAGACACTTCCAGGTTGCCCAGTTGCAATTAGCTCCTGGGGGAAGGCTTTCATCCGGTAGAATTTCCATCGCTGGGGTTGTTCGAGACTGGCGAGCTGGTCTTTCCACAAGGCGATGCAGGCTTCAGGTGGGGTTGATTGTATTGGAACAACTCTGTTCATAAAGCTCTTCCTTGATTTTAGGCAGCTAGGTGTATGTGTATGACCATGTAGAGGGTGCCTCTCATCTGATGTTTGACAAAGTCGCTCTTTCTTGCTGGCTACTGTTCTTATATCAGGAGGAGCGATACCCGCCAGGATATATAGGCTGTTGGTGTTTGTTGGTTTGGGGTTTTTTGAAATAGTGTAGGAGGTGGCTTGAGTGGAAATATATCAACATGGGGTAATTGGGCTGCATGACCTTTTTCTATGCTGTAAATTCTAAGTAGCTAACTGCAGTGAAGAGTGGTTTTACAACTTTATTTACATTGTCTGAAAATTAACTGAGCCCATCACATTTCAGCCAGTTTCTCCTCAGATGTTTGTCTTCATGAATATGTCTTAGCTCTTTCTCTGATTTAAGCCAGTTAAGTTACCGTGACATTTCCCACCCCCCACCCCGCGCTAAAATAATGAAAGCAAAACATATCTCAGCAGGCTCCCCACTCTGCTGTAAAATCTGCAGCCTGAGATCCTAACTCTGCTGTAAATAATTAAACGCTTGCGAAACATGGGAGGGGCACTACTTTACACATTAATCATCCTTCAGTACCTCATTCACCACTCATCCTCTGTATAAAACAATACCATGGGAACCATGCATTTCAAATAAGTAAAGCAGATTCCTTGGACCAAAGGATAGGAGAACATTTAACAATTAAAAGAAAGGACGAATATTCAACAGAATAGAAAATCAAAGAACTTTAGAAGTTTTTACAAGAATAGCACATGCATTTGCATAATGCTTTGATGTATAGTAAAATGCCCCAAAGGTGCTTTACAGGAGCATTATCTGATAATCTGAAGCCCGCATCGCCTTGTGGAAAGACCGGCTCGCCAGTCTCGATCAACCCCAGCGATGGATATTCTACCGGATGAAAGTCTTCCTCCAGGAGCTAATTGCAACTGGGCAACCTGGAAGTGTTTTAACAGACTTAGGACTGGTGTAGGTCGTTCAAAGGTGTCACTAAGCAAATGGGGATATACAACCTGCCTGACAATTTGAGAATGTGGAACTGAGTCACAGACTATGCAACATCTCCTGCAATGCCTTTCGCTAGAGGAAACCTGCATTGTTGCAGATCTTGCCAAATTCAACAACAAGGCGCAAAAATGTGTCCAGTTCTGGCTGGGCCATGTATAGACTGTCCGTGGACACAATAAGAAGAAGATCTGATAACAATTAACACTGAGCTAAAGAAGACATAAGGAAAGATAACCAAAAGCTGGGTTAAAGCGACAGTTTTGAAGGTGAATGTTAAAGGAGGAGAGGTGAAAATAAGAATTCTAGAATTTAGGTGCTGAACAGCACAGTTTATTAAACGGTTTTAATTTTAGTGGTTTCAGCACCAGTAAGGGTTATTTAGAATTTACAGCATAGAAAAAGGCCATTCAGCCCAATTACCCCATGTTGATATATTTGTTCCACTCAAGCTCCTCCTACACTATTTCATCTAACCCTATCAGCATATCCTTCTATTCCTTTTCCCCACCATGTACTTTCCCAGCTTCACCCGAAAAACAGCTATGTCATTCACACCATCTACTCCTTGTGGTAACAAATCTCACATTCTCACCACTCTCTGAGTAAAGAAGTTTCTCCTGAATTTCTTATTGGATTTGCAGTTGCTGTCTTATATTTGTAGCCCCTAGTTTTGGACTCCCCCACAAATGGAAACGTAGTCACTGCTTCAACCCTATCAAACCCTATCGTAATGTTAAAGACTATAATGTTAAATATGTTAGATCATCCTCAGTCTTTGATTTTCTAGAGAAAAGAGGCCCAGCATTGGTTAATAATAGAGAGCAGATGATTGTCTAAAATTACTGCAGGTGCCATAGGTGCATCAGCACTTAATGACATTCCTCTATCCACTACTCAACAAGGCAATGCCTAAATTAAAACAGTACTGTAAATAGAGATAAAAACAAAAAAACTGCGGATGCTGGAAATCCAAAACAAAAACAGAATTACCTGGAAAAACTCAGCAGGTCTGGCAGCATCGGCGGAGAAGAAAATAGAGAACTGTCATATGAAACAGCAAAATGACCCATCTGGTTACAATGGTTGGAATCATCCCAGGTTTGCACTAAATATGGTAACAGGCATGAAAAAAGCTGTATTGTCCCCTTCCTGTCTCATAAATTATGCAGTCACAGGAAACATTCTGGATCACTGGCAGCCATCATCCAACTTGCCCGCCATGCCGTTACCTCATCACTTCCTCACTCCGGGTGCCATAATTAAACTGCAGCTGCATGCATACTTCTCAATGCTTGCCACTCAGGACTGCTCCAGTGAAGACATGGTCCCGAAAGCCAAGAAGAGTGCAGACCCCCTGATTCAGTGATGCATCCCTGGGACACCTTTTGAACACCTTGGAGGCCCACTACAATGCCATCTACCCCTGCTTCTGCCACAGGAGGCCCATCAACCTCAACATGCTAGCTTGGGAGGCAGTGGCAGAGGTGGTCAGTGCCAATGCAGCACACAAGAAGTTGGCCATCCAGTGCAGAAAGAAGATGAATGATCTCACCCATGCCACCCGGGTAAGTCAGCCATGTCATCACTTTCAACTCACCCACTCACAAGCCCATCACACATTCCCTGGCATTTCACTCACTGCCAGCTCAAGGGACATCACCACTCACTGTCTCACACACACCCTCACATCTCCATTTGGCCTCATCACCTCTGGAGATAATGTCCTCATCCTGAAAATATTTCCACTCAGCACACACGCATGCATGGCATCCTTCTCATTTGGCCTGGCATGCGCCTTGCTCACACTCTGTACATCTGACTTTATGCAGGACAAGGTCATGGACAATCAACAGGAGAGGTCCCAGACTAATGATGCTTTCACGAAGATGGCATCCATGACCTTCGGGATACACTTGTGAGTGGAAGCTTGTGCTTGAGCACCACAGTCGCTTTCATGGCCACTGGCAGTGGATGTCCTGTATGTCCCCGTGGCGCCAAATCCTGCAGCAGGTGACATATGTGACCGACCAGTTCCCTAGACACGCACAGTCTTTGGCGACACTGGTTCTCCGTTATCTGCAGGAAAGACATGCGGTGCAACTACATCGTCTTAATCTTCCTAACCTTGCCATCTATAGACCCTGGGTTTAGCGAGGCACCTACGAGTGACAGCTATCTGTGGAACTTCAGCTCCATGTGCAGGAGGCCCTGCTGGCCCTTCATCTTAAGGGTGGTACCCCTCCCATTGGCGAGCCAGAAGCCTTTGTCGCACTCTTCTCCTTCATCTCTGTTCCCTGTAAGCCATGAGGCATACCGCTAGATCACCAGGCTCCATGATCCTGATGTTCACCTCCTACAAGATCAAAGAAAGAGACACGTGGGTTAGTATATGTGCCCTAAGGATCTCTCTTGGTTAAGCCCGAAGGCCCCTTCACACATACAGGAAAGTGCTGGCCACCACTTGGATGGCTAGTGTGTAGTGCACTTCATGGGCTGTCCAAAACCCCAACCACCTCCCCACCAATCCACTTGATAGCAGCTTTTCATACTGGACTGCATGCTGTGCTCTCAGCTCAGACGCAGGCATTCTCCTAACCCAAACTGCAAGGCTGCGCTGTTAGCTTGAACCATGAGGGATACTGGTCCAAACCATAAGAAAGACATTGCGAGGGGCTCTGAGTGCTTCCACCAGTGACTGCGCCATGGTCACCTTTTGCAAGGGGATTCTACAACTTGCTTAGTCTTCCACTTGTTTTTCCGCCTCCTAAAACGTACGTTAATTTGCAGTCTGTGCCCAAGGGGTGAAAAGTTCTGGAGCATTTGGTGGCACTTTCATGCTTGTGCTTTGCTTGAGTCAGCAGAAATGCTTCAGCAGCCCGACTCCAAGCATGACAATGGAGCTGCTGCTGAATGGTCTCAGCTGCGGAAGAATGCTCATTTTTAACAAGGTTTTCCAGTAGTGTGGTCAATTCCCTCACCCTCCCACTCATCCCATAACCCGTCCCCACCATCCCAGCATGTGCTTGTGTACTTCTTTCAGTCGGTGCTGCCTTGCCCCCACCCCCCTGCCCAACCTGCACTGGAGCCCTTGGCTCAGTACCGCACTGAAAACCAGCTGGGAAAAGGTGACATGCCTGTGCCCCCCAACAAATGCACGGTGCCTCTTCCTCGATGTCCTACAGGTGATCTTCGTGTGCACTGTGCAAGGCTGTGTGTACTCATCTCCAAGTTCCCCTTGAAGTTCAGCTCACCAGGTGCAAGCCTTTTAAAGGTGGTTGTAAATCATGCCGTTCTGGAGTTACGCCAATGTGGGAGGTAAACTTGACGAGGGGGGGATGATTCCAGCATGAGGCCACAATGATGAGATGCAAATGCGTTAAAATTGAGTTCCTGACGTTGGATAGTGGGAAATGCAGCCGCCATTGATGGACGGAGCAGATGATCACAAACTGGTTTCACGATGGCATAACCCTGATGTTTGGTCTTCTCACCATATTGTCCACTCACACCTGCCATGACGCCCACCGCCAATGGGAGTGGACGAATCCAGCCTATGTTCCAGCTTTTTGGTGTTTGTACTATATTAAGTAAGGAACTTTGCAATTCTGTCCCCTCGAAGTAGCTTTAACATAAACAGTTTTTATTGGTAAAAGTCGTATAGTTTAAAACAGAACGGCACATTTTTGAATAACTTGTGTAGACATGCCATGGGAATGCTGGTCCTTCAAATGAAGAATTCACTGTGCTCAGCTCAATTGTCTTTACCTGTACTGTTAAGCTGTCCATCCACTTTCAAACTTTGACAGTGCTAAATAAATATTGAGGTGAATCATTGTGAAATAAATTTAGTAAAATTATGGTTCCAACTTATTGTAAAAATGCTTATACAATTTTATAAAATTTGCTTTATTAGAAGAAATTTTGCAAGTAAGATTAAATTCTCGTGTTACATGAACATTGTATTTTTGATAAACCTTTCTGAAGATTCTTTTTGTCTTAAAAGATTTACTCTGTGAACGAGGCTCTGAAGCTTTCCTTCAGTTATAAATATTCAGCTTATTGTCTTTTTGATCACATCCGAGATAACAGGGTCAAAAAAAATTTGCTCAGTGGAAATTCTCAGGTATCTTGACCTTTAGTTATTTTAGTTTCAGCAATTTCAGAAGCCTAAAAACATATCTGCCATTAATGAATCACAGCCTTGCTTGGGGAAAAAAATTATCTTTCTCTCGGACAAAACAATAATGACCACACTTAAAATAAAATCATTCATTGGTTGTTCCTTACTGAATCATAGAATCATAAAATTGGGGAGGATACCGTAACCATGAGCTTTCATCTCTCTCTAGTTTGTTCCCCATCTCACCTCATTCCCTTTCCAAGTTTATCTTGCCATGAACACTTCCTGCTCTTTTGACCCTATTCCTCAGAACCTGCTGACCACCTAACCTCCCTTCCTGGCTACCATGTTAACTAATATTGCTAATGGTTCCCACTCCTCTGGTACCATTCCCCTTGCATTCAAATCTGAATGTCATCATCCCCTCCTCAAAAAGCCTCTTGCTTGATCCCTTTATCCATGCACACTACCGCCTCATTTTCAATCCCCCCTTCCTCTCCAAAGTCCTTGAAAGTGTTGCCATCTCCCAAATCCATCTTTCATTCAATTGTGTGCTTGAACAATTGGTTCTATTCACCACAACACAAAAACAATGTTAACCAAAGACACGAATTACACTCTATGCAACTGTGACTGTGGGGAACTATTTCTCTTCTTTCTTCTCAACCTTTCTGGAGCTTTAGACATGGTTGATCTGTCCTCATCCGATGCCTCTCCTTTATTTAATCTTTAGATTGTGGGGAATTTGAAATTCGAGTTGTGATTGGCTCAAGGCTTGGAAGTTAGGGAAGCGATCCCAGGTGGAGCAAGCGCTGAGTGAAGTGGCCTTGGATCAATGATGGGGTCACGATTGTTCGATATTACACTAAACATTTGAATTATGAATGAAAACTGACAAAATTTGCTGACTATATCGAACGAGGAGAGTATTTGAATCTGAGGAGGTAGCCAGGAAACTACAAAATGATTGCAAGAAAGAACTTGCAGATAGGGAATCTCTTATATTTTCTCAGGATATCCTAAAGTGCTTCATTGGCTATTAATCCAATAAAATATGTCAGTGGCTAAGTTAATGGTAGAGAAAATTGAATATGGATTCAACAAGGAAAGAAAATCTAGGTAAAAAAGATATGGAAAAATGAAACATTTTGTCTATGATTTAGGTTGGTTTTTCTTTCCTTCTTGCTGATATGGCATAAAGCAGTTAAAAATCAGCTTATTTTGGTTTCATGTCAGACAATTGTTAATTTGCCCACGACTGAGGGAAGGATCAATTCACTTAAACCTGTAGCTCTTTTTGGGTTTTTGAAGGAAACACAGTTATTTGAATTTACTTGGTCTCAACCATTGTTTTCGAGGTTAAGGCCTGTCTTTCTCACATAAAAGAGTCTATAACTTTCTGAAAGCGATTGTAGGGTCAGATAGCTCCTGTAGATGTATTAACCTAGATATCTGAGCAAATGAAAACAAGATCCCTGGCACCTTGGGAGGAGTCTGATAAACAAAAGTCGAAAATATATACAGCAACAAAAATAGAGCCAAGAGATGTGAAAAACAGAATAAAATGTGCTTGAAAATTGGTACAGAAATAATTAAAGGTGGAGTTGCTCAAGCTTTAAGACTATTATCTGGTCTATTTGCTCAACAGGTCCAATTAGCAAAGCAAACATTGCTTAAACACATAGTCAAAATAGATTGTATATTGGAGGACTTTATGACTTAATTGCACATTTTCAATACTGTGTTACATTATAGACATTTAAACTCCAGATACCATCTCGAGAAGAACCAGAAGATTAATCAGTCAGATAACTGAGTTATGGGGTAAGACTGGAGGAAACTGGACATTTCAGGGTCTCAGACCTCGCAAATGGTATAGAAGAGTAAATCTGGAAAACAACTTCAGGTTTATCTTTTGGCAGTAGGGTTAGACGGTCAAACCAATGAAAGTCAAATGTGAGTATGATATCATGAAGGTTTTTCCCAAAAGGGTGCTGACCATAGCTGTGGGTCAGTGGTAATGGTCTTGCATCTGAGTCAGTAGGTTGTGGATTTAAATCTGACCCCATGCATCTTGAATTCAAAAACTAGGCTAACACTGAGGGGGTGAGGCACTGTGCTTCAGATGTAATGTTAACTGAGGCACTATCTGCCCTCTCAGGAGGATGTAGAAGTTCAAGGGAGTTCACCCTGATGTCCAGGCCAACATTTATGCCTTAGCCAACATCGCGAAAACAGATTTTCTCATGTAAGGTTTTGGGTTTGGGAGCCACAGATGCCTAAAATAGGCAGCCAAGTATTTGTAAGTAATTTTAAGTTAGTTTATTAAGAAGCAACAGTTTGGATATGATGCATTAGCTAAATAGGCAGGAAAATTATATAACCTGTGACAGTCGAGAGTGGTTTCCTGATCCCAGGGGCTGGTAGTTTATCCTATGTTAATCATTTGTTTGAACCTTTCTAACCAATGAATTCAGGACAGGTACCCAAGATGTGGTACAGCTGTGTCCATGCACTAAAACAAAGACACAAATTACATCTTATGTACCCTGTCCATTACTTAGCTTGAAGTCACTTTTTAGTTTACCTGATGCTGAGGGTAAGTTGCTTGCTCTTACCATATACTCATACAGATAAAAGGGTACACAAGGCACCAGAAGACTCCCTACTATCAGTTCTGGAATGTGTACATTTGCCTCAGTCCCTGGCCACTAAAAATGTTTTTTTCTGAAGAGAGACAGAAACAGAAAGCATACAACTTCTGCTAAGGGTTTACAACACAATACCTGCTAATTCTATAATATTCTTAAAGGCACCATTATTTACACTTGTCAATGTCTCATTGCTCTTTGTGGGACCTTGCTCTCTGTAAATTGGCTGCTGGTTTTCCTACACTATATTAGTGAATGTACTTTAAATGCATTTAGTTGGTTGTAAAGTATTTTGTGATATCCTGAGGTCAAGAAAAGAATGATAAAAATGCAAGTCTTTCTTTCAATCTCTCCCGTGTTAAGTGCCCTGGGCCATTTTTCCATAGCAAAGATGTTATGCTAGTTGCTCCCTGGACAGTAGCTACATAGTATGACAGAGTATACATAAAGAAATAATGGAGACTTGCAAGCAGGATGCTGCAGTAATCGTGGGTGACTATAATCTTCACATCGAATAGGCAAATCTAACTAAAGGTGGCCTGGAGGGTGAATTCACAAAGTGTATTCGGAACACTTTTAAAAAATGTATTCATGGGATGTGGGCTTCATTGGCTGGTATTCATGGGCTGTGGGCTTCATTGGCTGGGCCAGCATTTATTGCCCATTCCTAGTTGCCCTTGAGAAGGTGGTGGTGAGCTGCCTTTTTAAACTGCTGCAGTCTACGTGGTGTAGGTACACCCACAGTGCTGTTGGGAAGAGAGTTCCAGGATTTTGATCCAGCGACAGTGAAGGAACGGCAAGATATTTCCAAGTCAGGATGGTGCGTGGCTTGGAGGGGAACTTCCAGATGGTGGTGTTCCTATGCCTCTGCTGTCCTTCTCCTTCTAGAAGGTAATGGTCATGGGCTTGGAAGGTGCTGTCTAAGGAGGCTTGGTGAGTTCCTGCAGTGCACCTTATAGATGGTACACACTACTGCCATTGTGCGTCGGTGGTAGAGGGAGTGAATGTTTGTGGATGATGAACTAAAGTAGACTTGGTAAAAATGTTAAAAGGTAACATAATAGAGAAACAGTGGAGATTTTTCATAACTCTCAGCAAAGATATATTTCACTGGGAAAGAGCACCTCTACGAGAAGAGCAGATCATCTGTGACTAACTTCGGAAGTTAATGATGGCATCAAAATGAAAGAAAGCAAAGATGAATGGTAGAAAAATTTTAGAAACCAGCAAATGGTGTCTAAAAAATAAAGAGGGAGAAATTGGAGTTTGAGAAAAAAACTAGCACGAAATATAAAAACAAACAATAAAAATTTCTATAAGCATATAAAAAGGCAAACAGTAACTAAATTGAGCATTGGTCCCTTAAAGGGTGATACTATGGAATTAATAATGGGAAACAGGGAATGGCATTTTGTATCTGTCTTCATGTTGAAGACACAAAAGGCATCCCAAAAATAGTAGAAAATCAAGAAGCCAAATGGAGGGAGGGACTTAAAACAGTCACTATCACTAGAGAACAAGTATTGGGAATATTAATGGGACTTAAGGCTACCATGTCCTCTGGATACGATGGACTACATCCCAGGGTCTTACAAGAAGGATCTTACAAGAGAAAATAGATTCATTGGTTGTAATCTTCCAAAATTCCCTAGATTCTGGAAAGTTCCCAGTGGACTAGAAAATCGCAAATGTAACACCTCAGTTCAGGAAAGGAGGGAGACAGAAAGCAGGAAACTGTAGGCCAGTTAGCCTAATGCTGTCATTGGGAAAATGCTAGATTCCATGATTAAAGAAGAAGAAGCAGGACATTTAGAAAATCTTAATGCGATCAGGCAGAGTCAACATGGTTTTGTGAAACAGAAATCATGTTTAACAAATTTATTGAAGTTCTTTGAGGATGTATCAAGCAGGGTGGATAAAGGAGACCCAGCTGATGTAGTATATTTGGATTTTCAAAAGGCATTCAATAAGGTGTCACATAAAATGTTACTATATAAGATAAGAGCTTATGGTATTGGGGGTAGTGCATTAGCATTGATAGAGGGTTAGCTAACCAACAGGAAACAAATGATATTGGGGATGATATATTAACATGAATAGAACACTGGCTAACTAACAGGAAACTGAGGCTTGGGATAAGTGGTCATTTTCAGAATGGCAAATGCAACTAGTGGAGTGTCACAGGGACCAATGCTGGGGCCTCAACAATTTATGATCTATATTAATGACTTAGATGAAGATACCACGTGTATTATAGCAATCATATTGTTGATGATATGAAGATAGGTAGGAAAGCAAGTTGTGAGGAGGATACAAAGAGTCTGCAAATGGATATAGATAGGTTAAATAAATGGATAAAAATTTGCCATATGGAGTATAATGTGGGAATATGTCAGGTTATCCACTTTGGCAGGAAGAATAGAAAAGCAGAATATTATTTAAATAGAGAGAGACTGCAGAATGCTGCAGTATAGAGGGATCTGGGTGTCCTTGTACATGAATCACAAACAGTCAGCATGAAAGCAAAGCAAGTAATTAGGAAGGCAAACTGAATGTTGGCCTTTAATTTAACGGGGATAGAGTGCAGAATAAAAGTAGGGAAATCTGGCTACAACTGGTGAGACCAGATTATTGTTACAGTTTTGGTCACCTTACTTAAAGAGGGACCAGTTGGAAGCAGTTCAGAGAAGGTTCACTAGACTGATTCCTGTAATGAGTGGTTTATATTGTGAGGTTGAGCAGGTTGGACCTACACTCATTGGAGTTTAGAAGAATGAGAGGTGATTTATTGAAACACATAGGGCAGAATTTTCTGCTTGTTGGGCGGGCGGGCCCGATCCAATCTCTGATGGGCGGGGAGCTGATCCCTGCCGCCTGCCGGAGAAGCGGGCCACGCCGCCATTTTACGTGGGTGGGCCAATTAAGGCCCGCCCAGTGTGACGTCAGCCAGGAAGCGCTATGCGCTTCCTGTGCGGGTGGGGGGGGGTGGAATTCCCCAAAAGCGAGAGTGCACTCTTTCGTGCATGTGCAAGAAAGAGTGCGCATCTCCCTGAAGCTAAGTGCTGCCTCAGGGAGATCGCTTACTCTTTTAAAAAGATTAAAAATAGAAAGAAAAACTCCCTAACATGTCCCAGACGGGACATGTTCATAAATTACAATAAAACTTTATTAAACATTTTAGAACTCTGCATGAAACCTCATCCCGCCGGTGGATGAGGTTTCACGCTTTCTCTATTTGCCACCAAGGCTCCTGGCTTGCCCGCCAACCTTAAGGTTGGATGGGCAGGTCCTTTAATTGTTTAAATGATCCTGTCAATGGCCTCAATTGGCCATTGACAGGGCGGCGGGCGCACAGCTGATTTTGCTGTGCCCCTGCCTTCCTGAAAATTTAAATGGGGCGGGATGACCTCAGGGGTTCTGCCCGACATCATCTCGCATCATTTTACACATCGGCAAGTAAGACCCTCTCCCTGCTCGTCGATGGCAAAATTCTGTCCAAAAGATTCTGAAGGGGCTTGATGCTAAGAAGATGTTTCCCCTCATAAGGGAATCTAAAACCTAGGGGACACCATTTCAAAACAGGTGCTCTCCCATTTAAGAGGAAGATCTTACATTTGAGATGAGGATCTTCCCACAGAGGGCCATTAGTGTTTGGAATTCTCTTCCCAAGCAAGCACTGGATGCTAGGTCATTGAATATATTCAAGGCTGATTTAGACAGATTTTTGATTGCCAAAGGAGTCAAGGGTTATTGGGCCAGATAGGAAAGTTGAGCTAATCAAATCAGCCACGATCTAATTGAATGGTGAAGCAGGCTCGAGGGACCAAATGGCCTACTCCTGCTCCTTTTTCTTATGTTCTTATGTGAATTTTTTGGGTGATGTAATGGAGGAACAATTCCAGGAATCATTTAAATTCAATATTGTGGTGTGGAAACTGAATTCTTCTGGAAAGCTAAGTTTTCCTCATTCCCAGCCATCTTGTGAAAAAAGTGCATGATTGAACCATTGAGAAATTAAAAGAGAAAACTGATATTGTAACAAGTTAATGGTGGTAAAGGCATTTCATTTACAACTTACAGGGTTATGAAAGTCCTTATAGCATGGTTTGACAGATGTGTACCAACAAATTTGACGGAAGTGGCAATTCTGCCAGTGGAGGCTAGGCAAAACTCTGAAGATTTCCAAAATTTAGGAGAAAGCAAAAACAAACAGCTTTTTGTTTCTCTTCCATGACTTGTCTGTGCCTATGTGGCTCATGGAGAATGGGTGTAGGGATGTGTGCTAATATGCTTGAGGCCTCCACGTAGGGTTGTCAACCCACCAGGATTGGTCTGGAGTTTCCAGGAATTGAAGATCAATCTCCAGGACACTGCTATGTGCAACCCTGGAGAAAAATCATCAGGGCATTTAAAAAAATGTTTTTCTTTGTCATTTTCTTTGAACGTTTTTCTTTGCCAGATATAAAAAGTATTGAAAGTGGGGAAAAAGACTCTTTGGTGATAGTCAAGCATCATCCAACTTGGTAATAAGTCTTTTTGCTTTCTAATTGATGTAGGAGGGCAATGCATCACAAGGATGTATGTTTTAGGAACATAGGAACAGGAGTAGGCCATTCAGCCTGTCAAGCCTGCTCCACCATTCAATTAGATTATGCTGAACATCTACCTCAACACTGCTTTCCTGCGCTATCTCCATATCCCCGATGTCATTAGTCTCCAGAAATCTATCAATTTCTGTTTTGAATATGCTCAATGATTGAACTTCCACAGCCCTCTGGGGTAGAGAATTCCAAGAATTCACCACTTTCTGAGTGAAGAAGTTCCTCCTCATCTCAGTTTTAAATGGCCTACCCCTTATTCTGAGAGTATGTCTCTTGGTTTTAGACTCACCAGCCAGGGGGAACATCTTATCTACACCCATACTGTCACACGCTGTAAAAATTTTGTCAGCCTCAATGAGGTCACCCCTCATTCTTCGAAACTCTAGGGAATACAGACCCAGTCTCCTCAATTTCTTCTCATAAGACAATTCCACCATCCCAGGGATTAACCTAGTGAAACTCTGTTGCAGTCTCTCTATGACAAGTATATCCGTCCTTAGATAAGGGGACCAAAACGGTGCATAATCCTCCAGGTGAAGTCTCACCAAGGCTATCTATACAACTGGAGCAAGACGTCTTTAATCCTGTATTCACATTTCCTTGTGATGAAGGCCAACATACTATTTGCCTTCCTAATTGCTTGCTGCAGCTGCATGCTAGCTTTCAGTGACTTATGAACAAGGACACCCAGGTCCCTTTGAACATCACTACTTCCCAAAATCTCACCATTTAAGAAATATTCTGCCTTTTTTTTTCTATCAATGTGAATAACTTCACACTTATTCACATTATATTCCATCTGCCATGTTCTAGCCCATTCACTTAGCCTGTCCAAGTTCTCTTGAAGCCTCCTTGCATCCTCCTCACAACTTATGTTCCCATCCAGTTTGGTGTCATCAGCAAATTTGGAAATATTACAATTGGTCCCCACATCCAAATCATTTATATAGATTGTGAACAGCTGTTAACCTAGCACTGATCCCTGCAGTACCCACTAGTAACAGCCTGCCCTCCAGAGAATGATTAATTTATTCCTTTTCTTTTCACAAACCTAAAGAAGCTTTTACAGTTTGCCTTTATGTTCCTCACTTGTTTGCATTCATATTCTCTTTTCCCTTTCTTTATCAGTTTCTTAGGCCTCCTTTACTGGGTTCGAAATTGCTCCCAATCCTCAGGCTTACCAGTTTTTTCTGGCATTCTTATAAGCCACTTCCTTTGATCCAATGCAATCTTTAAATTATTTTATTAACTACAGTTGATTTACCTTTCCCTTTATGTGCCTTTACAGCTGTTATTAATTAGCCCTTTCTCAAAACAGAACACTAAATCTAAAATAGCCCAATCCCTTGCGGGCTCATCAACATACTGCTCCAGAAACCCATCTTGCACACACTCCAGGAATTCCTCCTCCAGAGCATTAGTGCTGATTTGGTTAACCCAGTCTATGTGTAAATTGAAGTCACCCTTTATTACTCTATTACCCACATTACATACATCTCTAATTTTCTGATTTATACCACGCCCAACATTAACACTACAGTTTGGTGGCCTATAAACAACTCCTACCAATGTTTGCTGCTTCTTACCTCCACACAAACTGATTCTACATCTTGATCCTTTGATCTAAGATCCTCTCTTACTAATATACTGATCTCTGATGTGTTGGCCAACTAATAGCTGGAGTGTGGGGGTAAGTCATGTGATGAAATCCCCATGAATACATTTAATCACAGTTGGCAACCCTATTTCTGCAATGGTGGGCATCACAGAAACTGGAATGTGTGGTTGATGCAGATGAAAACATTATTATTTAAATTGTTAGTTTTCTTATGGTGTAAGGTTTTATTAGTTGTGCACACTCTAAAACGGGATTTTTTAAACTGCTTTTTTACTGGTTAACTGCTCCATTCGCCATGGCAACACCTCAACCAACCAGAGTCCACTTGCCAACCAATCAGCACTCTCCTGAATTATAAATTGTTGCTCCCTTTACATTTGGTATTCTTGTCAATGTCCTGATGAGTACAAGGCAAAAAGCTTTTACACGTCTCTTTTTTCAGCAATAGTGCTTTTTTGTTTAATTACTTTGGGACAAGCTAGTGTCTTCTTATTGAAAGAAGCAAAAACAATATGAAGTTGAATCATATTGGACACGAAACTCTGTTTCTCTCTTCACAGATGCTGCCAGGCCTGCTGAGTTTTTCCAACACTTTGTTTTTATTAAAAACAAAGTGCTTATTTGGGAAGGGTTTGAGACACACACTGGACCCCCCCAGCTGCTCACTTTCCCCAACCTGGATTTACCCTCCGCAGGTAACTCCACTGTGATAGACAGCCCTATTGACCAATCACTCTGGGGTTCTCGCCAGGCGATTGGTGAATTCGGGGGTTCGCTCTCCAATGAGCGGCGTTGGGAGGCGGGACTCCCTGTCCCGGCTTGGCCCCCGGGGGTAGCGCACGGAGCAGCATCTGGATCTCGGCGGCTCCCGGTGCGGTGTCTTCCCTTTCCCCTGTGGACTGGCAGCGGGCTGCAGACAACGCCGAGCAAAGTTGTAAGTAGCCGGGCTCCCGCTGCCTCTTTTTAAACTCTCAGCCTGAGGGTGGGTGTCGGCAGCCTTGGAGTCTGTCACCTCTGCGGAGGGTCTCTGTGCTGAGTCGGAGTGAGGCAGGAAGGAAGGAGCTGGGGATGGAGGGACCCCCTAAAGGGACGTGATGAAGAGCGCGGGATCCAGCCAGGTTTGAAGAGAAGCTCCGTGTGTGTTTGTGTCTCTGTAACTCTTGCCTCAAACTGCTGGGAAAAAGGCCAGTCCCCAACTTCCAAAATACCCTGGAATACTTTTGAGTTTAGTTGCTCACAAAAGTCGAGGCTCCCCGCCCCCCTCGGCCCACCCCCATCCCCCAGTGTCAGAAATGAGTGCATAAGGCGCCTGTGATCAGTATCTTGTCTGCCACGTATTGCAGATGAAAGTGGATTTTTCTCACCCTGAACTAAAAACAAAACATTCTGACGTTAAACTTTTTAAAATGTAAATTGAAAAACAAAATCTGGATGTTGAGCAATAATCTGGAACAAAAATCTTCACTCAGATTTGGGTTCCATTCAATCTTTCTTCTTCTCACCCTTTTTTTTAAACAAGAATTCTTACAAATTTTAAATCAAGTGTTTTCATCAATAGTTTGTTTTTGCTACTTTGGGATCTGTGAAGCTACACCTTTTGTTTTCAGCCTCGTTTGCTTTTCTTGCAGCCACCAATGTAATTATTGGGTATTTAAATGTAGTGAGTTAAGCTTGTGATTAGAGAGGAAATGGTTGAGATTCCTCTGCGGCTGATTCTCAACTACCAGTTCAAAGCCATCAGTCACAGGACAAGGAGAACTGAGGGCTGGACCTGGCATTTGCCTGCCAATGGGGCATTAACTCTTAACTGTGTGTGGTGCTTTGTGTTGAATTTAAGCAGCCCTCTCTAGGGAAACGAATAGTTGTTGGTAGATTGTAGTATTTGAATTTGGGAAGACAAGTGAGGCAGGCCAGACCATTACTCAGCTTTTTAAGTAATGCTGTTTTTGAATGGTAGCCTCTCAGAATTCTTAAGAGTTACTGTGCTTAGAAAATTGTTTTAACATAAAGTGAGGTAGCACCTTATTGTGTCCAACAGTCTCATTTTCCTGTGTAAATTGCTACTGTGTAAACTGCTGTCGGATGTTTTGCAGAGGGATATTTTGTTTAATGGTACTAATGGGGAGAGTGTGGGTTGTGATATAACTCAGCATTGCCATTACTCAAAGAGAACCAGCCATTGTTTAATGGAGATAGTGAAATTTGTTTTGTGGGGAGGAGATATATTTTGTATTGCTGGAGAAGCAGTTATAGTTCGATGTCAGGGTTAACAATCCATTCAACGGCTTCAGCTGACATCATGTGAATGGTCGAGATGCTACTAGGAATGGATTTCAGGGCACGAGTTCAGTATGTGAGCAACGGTCTGACTTGGATGGCCACAGTCATGGTTTGAATTGTTCCTCATCTTCCGCTTGTGGAGCAAGTGGCCACATTTTCCTTGGGCCGTCTAGATGACAAGCTGGGATGAAAAGGGGATAAATAGGTAACAAATGGCATTAGTGGGTTGGACTCTTGTCTCGAAGGCAGGAGATCATGGGTTTGCATCCCACACTGAAGCTTAAGCACACAATTTGGCTTCAGCACCTGTGAGGGGCTGCTTTATTATCAGAGGTGATGTGTTTCAGATGAGTTGTTAAGTTGAAGTTCTGTCTGTTAAAGATCTTGTGCACTATCCAAACATTCTCATTTTTGATCAGAGAAGTGGAGTTCCCTGGCTAACTCAATTCCCTGAATCGCTGTTCCCAAATTAACCATTTGTTGAGCAATTAGTCTGGAGGGAACCTTGCATGGGGTTGCCAATTTGGTTGGACTTAACCTGTTAAGGTTCTACCACATGACCTGCCTCTAACTACCACCCCCCCAACCCCATGCCTGTATTAACAGTGCCAATCCCATACGAGTTTGCAAAGCGAGCAGGTTCTTCATTACCTGATTTGATGAATCAAGACTGCCAATCAAACTGTAGATTTACTATATGTCCAGTGTTTTTGTAACTAATAAACAAAAGCGTTCAAAGGAAATGGAAAAAGAAAACAAGCATTTCTATTAATGGTCCTGTCATTTACTTTTCCCCTGGGTTTCTTGCTGCGGCTCAGGCGATTGATGTTTAAATCCTGGAGACCTGCATGGAATTCTAGAGTGTTGGCAACCCTAATGATTAGCAACCTGGAGTTTGCTTCAAAATAAGCTTTAAATGTCAAGTATTTGGGGCTGCCTTAAAAGTTGTGGTAAAGAATTATGTAAATATGATTTTAAAAATGAATCAGAGAGGAGGTTTGATCATAATCTTGGTTAAAATGAAAGCAAAATACTGTGGATGCTGGAAATCTGAAAAACAAAAAATGCTGGAAAAAGTCAGCAGGTCTGGCAGCATCTGTGGAGAGAGAAACAGTTACTGTTTCGAGTCTGTATGACTCTTCAGAGCTAAAGAGAAGTAGAAATGTGATGATATTCTGTTTGAGGGGGTGGAGCAGAATAGAAGGTCAGGGATAGGTGGGAGCTAAGGAGAGATTGACAAAGATGTCATGGGCACAAGACAAAGGGAGTGTTAATGGCAGTGGTAAAGAATAAAGAAGATGCTGAGAGTTGCATAAAAGTAAGAGAGCAAAATGTGTTAATAGCTGAACAAGGGTCACTGCTTTGTGAAAGCACAACATAGAAACTAGTAACAGCTGGCTTTGGGGGTGCGAGGGGAGGTTGGGGAAAAAGGATAGTCTCCTTTACACTGGGGAGACTAAATGCAGGCTGGGTGACCACTGTGTGGAACACCTTCGCTCAGACCGCAAGCATGACCCAGACCTTCCTGTTGCTTGCCATTTCAGCACACCATCTTTCTCTCAATGCCCACATGTCTGTCCTTGGCCTGCTGCAATGTTCCAGTGAAGCCCAATGCAAACTGGAGGAACAGCACCTCAGCTTCTGATTAGACACTTTACAGCCTTCCGGACTTAACATTGAGTTCAACAACTTCAGACCATGAACTCTCTCCTCCACCCCCACCCCTTTTTTAATCCAATTGTTTTTTTAATTTTAATTTTAGTTATTTATTCATTTTTAAAATCCTTTTTTCTCAACCCCCCCCCCACCCCCTTACAGGGCCATCTGTCACTGGTTTCTATGTTGTGCTTTCACAGAGCGCTGATCCTTGTTCTGCTATTAGCACATTCTGCTCTTATTTTTATGTCACTCTCAGCACTATTACACTTCACCACTCTTGTTAACACTCCCTTTGTTCTGTGTCCATGACGTCTTTGTTACTCTCTCTTTAGCTCCCACCTATCTCTGACCTTATATCTTGCTCCATCTCCTCTTAAACAGTATAAAATCCATCATATTTCTGCTTCTCTTCATCCCTGAAGAGTTATATGGACTTGAAACGTTAACTCTGTTTCTCTCTCCACAGATGCTGCCAGACCTGCTGAGTTTTTCCAGCATTTTTAGTTTTTATTCTTGTTTAAGATCAATGATAGTGGTAACTACAGTTTTTCCATGTATCTAAAACATTCTTGCATAACTCAATTCTTGCATAGCTGCATTCTTGCAGTTGACAAGTGATCTCATATTCTGTTTGGCCTAACCTGGTGTTCAGCAACAACGTGCATTTATATCAGTAGCAGATGCTTTGACAAGTGGCACTCGAACCTAGGCAAGAGTGAGGGGACGGGAGATGATTAGGACTTAGTGCATTAAGGGATATGAAGAGCTGAGTTACAGACAAGTTGGTGTATGTGAAGGAGTGATGAGCTTTGGAGGAATATAGAGGTGCTGAAAGTATTTGACTGTGGAAGGGTGGGGAAGGTGTGGAGTAGGTGTTGTGTGGAAGGTGAGTTGAAGGGCAGCCTCTGCAATGATTTGGGGTTGGTTCAGCTCAACTGAGCAGCAAGGGAGGAGGATGGAGTCAGCAGCTAGTGTTTTGCAGGGGTCAAAACAATGACTCAATCTTGTCCTGGTATTCAGTTGGAGGATATTGTAGCTCATCCTGACTGAACATCATGTCGGCTTTCTGACAGCACAGCTCTGATTATGGGGGTGAAATAGGTTGCTAAGGCTGTGAACTGTTAGGTTTAGTCTGAGTGAACAATTTGTAAGCGGGATGAAATTGGGAAATTGGTGCAAAGTCTCCAGCAATAATCAGTGTTAAACTACAGGAAGTAATTGTCGCTTCACAAATTGATGGTGGACAGGTGCAGAATCTAAGATGGGGGAAGAGTTTGATCTGGGTATCACACACATATATGGATGCTGCCCCTGTACTTATGTATGTTGTTGAGTGACAGTGCAGAGTTTATGAAGTGAAGAAGGGTCAGGACTTTTGGGCACACCCTGGAGGTCATTCTATGGATTTGGCAAAAGGTATTTTTTTATGTTGGGGCATGTCAAGAGTAGCATATTGTGAGGCTGTGGCATGGAGACCACAGGTAAAGGCTGTGGAAGGGACTGATGTGGCCAAATGTTGCAGATGCTGTGTATTGCAGTTTTAATCACAGCATGTTTCTGAGTGAGAAAGTTGCTCCTTTTTATATATTTTTAAAAAAGTCACCCTTTGCACTATTGGTGGGGGGAGTTGTGGAGGAATTGAGATTGATCCACCTCAGTAATTAATCAACTACTTGCCCTAGTCGAATGCACATCATGAGGGTGTGGGTGCCTGTACGAGTTGGGAAACCTGTGGCCCTGACAGATTACACCCTTTTTTTTAAACTATGCATCATAAGATGATGCAAATTAGGCTCAGTAACAGGTTTCAACAATTTATTCTCATTTTAATGACATTGACAGACTGGTTTGGTTTGCAAAGTTTTTTAATTCTTTGCTGTCACATGCACCTACCCTTGTGAGGGTTTCTGATAGACCCTTTGGCTTTGTCCATTGAAACAAAGTACACATTTAAAAAAAAAACTGAAGAAGTTCTTTTGAAGTGTAGTCAGTGTTACAGGGAAATTCAGCAGCCAAATTGCACACAGTTAGATCCACATACAATAAAAAGATATATAGCCAATCTGTTCTAGTAGGACAAATATTCAGCAAGACGCCTTTGCTCCTCTTTGAATAGTGCAATGGACGTGAGAGGGTAAATCATTCCTTGGTTTATCATCTCATCTGAAAGGTGAGTGAGAGGGTAAATCATTCCTTGGTTTATCATCTCATCTGAAAGGTGACCCCTCTGACAGTGCAGCACTCCCTCAGCCTAAATTGTGTGTTCAACCTCTGGAGTGGGGTTTGAATCCTTAACCTCCTTGCTATGTTACTTTTGCTTGATATAAAAAAAGCTTAAAATACCAGAGTGATCTGACCTGTTTTCCACACAAGCTATTTCATATGTGCCTAGCATTGAAGACAAGGTCAATTTTTTTTTATTTGTTCGTGGGATGTAGGAGTCAGTGGATAGCGCAGCATTTATTACCCATCCCTAATTGCCCTTGTTAAAAGGGCATTTTTAAGAGTTAACTGCATTACTGTGGGTCTGGTGTTGTATGTAGGCCAGACCAGGTAAGGACAGCAGATTTCCTTCTCTAAAGGGCATTAGTGAACTAGATGGGTGTTTTTATGAAAACCAACAATGATTTCATGGTCATCATTAGACTTTTAATTCCAGATATTTTTTTGAATTCAAATTCCACCATCTGCTGTGGTGGGATTCGAACCCAGGTCCCCAGAGCATTACCCTGGGTTCCTGGATTACCAGTCCAGTGACAATGCCACTACGCCACTGCCTCCCCTGCTAATGTAAATTTGTTTCTAAATATTCATAGAACTCAGTTGTTGCTTGGTCCTCATGTGCTGCGTGCAAACTGAATTAATCATTTCTTTTAATCTTACACATTGTGGATGGCTCCAGTTTGTTTTTGAAAAGCCTTTCTTTCCTGTAACAATTTAGATTGCATTAAATGTGTACAGTTGGATCCGTGCATTGTTGTACAATAATGCTCCTTTGTTAATTAGATGCTTGGTGTCTGGTGTGGCTGCAATTCTATGTGCTACTTACTAATGTTCTGAATTGGAGGGCGGATCTGCATTGCATTCTGATGTACTCGGTGTATTCTAATTTTCTGAAATATCAGTTTGGCCTGTTACAAGGAATGATTTACGCCACTGTCCCAGGTCTGTGGAAATAACAAGAACAAATACCTGGAAAAACTCAGCAGGTCTGGCAGATCGGCAGAGAAGAGTACAGTTGACGTTTCAAGTCCTCATGACCCTTCAACAGAACAAGAAGTTCAGTCCCGTTGTCCTTTGATGTTTTACCTAATGATGGTGCTGTTAATTGAATGTTTTCAACTTGACTATTCGCATTGGGCTGTATTAAAGTATTTCAAGTCATGCTTAATTTACTTATTTATAGCTGTTGTTTGTGCGTTTCACAGTTTTGATAAATGAGAAGTTTGAATTATGTCCACTCTGCCTGATACGAAATAAGTACTTTATGAAACAGTTGTTACTCTGAATTTGTTGTGCGCTGTACATTTCCAGTTGACTAGTTTAGCTACTGTGTTAGACAGAGGGATGAAAGGGGACCTTTGTTTAAATATACGTAGCAGTTAATCTGTAACTCTATACATTTACTTCAATTTGCTGCACTTCAAGCAGGACTGTTTCTAAGGAGCAGCTACCTCTTTATCATCCTCCAATTAGACTGCAAATTATACATGTTCTATTGGACATACATTTTGTAAAATGTATAAATTATGCACGTTCGATCTTCTGTGTCCTAACTGTGGTTTAAATTTTAAACTTGCAATTTTGAGCAGTGACTAATATTGTGTTCAGGCTACACCCTCCTCACTTTTCTAGGATGTCTTTTGGGTTGGTGTGGCAAATATTCAGACTGCTAGCAAACAACTGTGTGTGTTTTTTCATCTCGCACTGCTCTGGTAGAAAAACTTCGCAAGGTATTTGACAGGCAGGTAATCGAAAGAAAATGGGCACAGGGCCAAAAGTGGAGATTTACAGAGGAGCGGCCAATAATTTGGCAAAAGAGAGAGGTTTTATGCAGGGCTTTAAGGGAGGAGAAGTTGAAGGAGAGAGAGAGGGAATTCCAGCGTGTGGTGCCTTGGGGGCTGATAGCATGGCCACTGATGGTGAATGAAGTGAGGAGAGATGCACGAGGCCAGAGTCAGAGGAATGGAGAGTTCTAGAGATTTCTGTGAGAGGAAGCAACTAAGATAGGAAGGGATTGAGGTCATGAAGAGCAGGAATGGGAATTCAAGTTTTTAGGTGTTGAGGGACTGGGTGACGTTTTAGATCAATGGGAATGAATGATGAAGAAGTGGACTTGGTTTGGGGGAAGGTACAGACTGTAAACATATTTTCATACATACGAGCATGCAAATTAGGAGCAGAAGTAGGTCATTCAGCCCCTGCAGCCTGCTCCACCATTCAATAAGTAACCTGACTTTGGCCTCAACTCCACATTGACTCCTTGTTAGTCAAGAATCATTCTACCTCTGCCTTAAAAAGTATTCATTGACCCTGCCTCCATGGCTTTCTGGGGAAGAGAGTTCCAAAGATTCATGACCGTCAGAGAGAAAATTTCTCCTCATCTCTGTCTTAAATGGGAGACCCCTTATTTTTAAGCTGCAGAACACTGGATGCATTGAAGTTTAGAGGGTGGAGGATGGGAGACTGGCCAGGAAAGTATAGGAACTGTCGAATTACGAGGTGACAAATGTATGAATGAGGGTTGCAGCTAATATTATACTGGTGAAAGTAGGCAGTCTTTGTGATGAAGAAATGAGATGAGCCGCTCAACTTAAGGTCAAGTTCAACACTGAGGTTGTGAACCACCTTTTACCAAATTATAAGCAATTTGGGTTGTCCAGTGAACTCCAGGTGGCATGGTTGAAATTTCTGCAGTTGATGTCTGACCAAATGATGATGTCCTCCCAATTCTTTTTAAAAATGTTGCCCTGTGCTTGTGTTGTGCAGATGAGAAGGTTCCAGATCCAAACTCCCCATTGACCTGACTCTAGCTCTGATGGCTGTGATTGGCCTCAACCTGCATGATTGTTGCGGAAGGGAAAGGCATCAGCTGTCTTCTTCCTGGACAGTACACGTTTTGTTATCACCAGAGGACAGGTTCAACTGGGAGAGCTGTGTGGTCAAATAAAAGAAAGACTTCCAACTGAGGATGCCCAACAGCACTTTACAACGAATGAAGTAGTTTTGAAGTGTCGTCACGGTTCTAATATAGGAAACGTGGCAGCCAATTTGTGCACAGTAGGATCCTACAAACAAATGAAATAAATGATCAGATAATTAGTTTTAGTAATGTTGGTTGTGGGATAAACATTGGCTAGGACTGGAGAAGCCACACCCCTGGTCTTCTTACAGGAGCATGAGATCTTCTAAGGTCCGCCTGAGGAGGCAGACAGAACCTTAGTTTAATGTCTCATCCAAAAGACTCTACTGCAGTACTTAGGGAGTGCTGCAGTAATCTAGTGTTAAGCTAGGTTTTGTGCTTCAGACTCTGATTTGGGACTCGACTCACATCCTGCTGACTTGGAGGTGTGAATGCTACCATTGGATCACAGCTAACACCTAAATGTCCCTAAAATGGGTTACTGGGAGTTTCTGGATTTGAGGAACTGTTGGCCACATTTTGAAAATAACTGTACAAATACTTGAACAAAACAGATGCTCTTCTTCAAAAATTGGCTGGCAACTTCCTCTGGTTTAACATACTACAGATGAATTTTGGAATGTTTGTATTAAGTTAAGCTTGGAATAAGATTCTGACTGCAGCTATTTTTTTAACTTCTAATGACTGAGTTAAAGAATCTTCCACAATCTCTTAACATGGCAAATCTCCTTCACTGTTTTTGTCACCACCTGTCTGAGTTGAGAGTAACATGTGTCTGTGTTGGTTGGTACCTCTTCGCTCCTACAGTTTCCCTACACTGTGAATGTCCAGCCAAAGTACTTGGGAGAATAACAAAGAGCTAAAGAAAGATTTGTATCTATGTGATGCCTCTTGCAACCTCAAGATGTTCCTCATCCTCTTAGTCGATGCATAATCTCCACAGTCAGTGTGAAGAGAACCACAGCTAGAAACTAGATGTAAAATGCTTTTTAATAACTCCACATATAAAGAAAAAGAAAAGCTTGTTTTTATATTGTGCCTTTTGCAATCTTGGGACATCTCAAAGCACTTGACAGCCAAATATGTGCTTTCGTTGTTTGATCACTGTACTAATGTAGGGACCGTGGCACCTAATTGGTGCATAGAATGCTCCAACAAACTGCAAGTTAAAGTGCACAGATATCTATTTTAGGTGGTGTTTGGAGAAAGCTCCTTAGGACATTTAGCCTCCAGTAAATTGATTCTGAGACTAAAGGAGGTTGCTGTGGGGGAATGAAGAAAATAGTTGGGTTCGTTGTGATGTTTTGCTGAAACAAATTCTCTCCACCACCTGTTTCTTTTTAAAAAAAAGACTTGGATTCACATTGTGCTTTTCAGGACCACCAGCCATCTCAAAGTTTTTCAGCCCGTGATGCACTTTTGAAGTGTAGTCACTGTTGTAATGTTTGCATATGAAAAGCTCCCACAAACAGTGCTGTGATGATGACCAAATTATTTGTTTTTGTGAGGTCGATTGAGGGATAAATATTGGCCAGGACACTGGGGATAACTCCTCTGCTCTTCATCCAAAGAGTCCCATGGGATCGTTTACATCCACCCGAGCAGGCCAATGGGGACTTGGTTTAACGTCTCATCTGAAAGATGGCACCTCCAATGGTGCAATAATCCCTCAACACTGCACTGGAGTATCTGTCTTGATTTTCTGTGCTTAAGCCCAAGTTGAGCAAAAGGCTTGAACATTGTTTCTTCTCCCTCCAGTTACACCCTCTCATTCCAGTTTGTGAAAAGTCCATAGTATCCACAAATCGATCTTAAGTGGGAATGTAATATGTCATAAAACAGAGCACACTTTATTCCTTGTGACACAACTGCAAGTACAATTAAAGGAACGGCCTTGAAATTTGACTCTGGGATATGTGAAAGGAAGCCTTGTGTAAATAGCTCAGATTTCCCTCTGAACTCCTCCACTGTATGTCGGGCAATGCATGAGCTGGTGTGGATTTCAACCAGAGCGAAGATCTGACACAAAAAATTCCAACCAAAGAGCTATTCACACCTAGAGCAGCTTCTGTCTTTGGATGTCCTTGTCTCGTCACAGAATCACACAGTGCAGAAGAGTCTGCAACCGCAGATGAGAAACACCTGACCTATCTACCTAATCCTATTTACCAGCTTTTGTTCCATAGCCTTGAATGTTATGACGTGCCAAGTGCTCATCCAGGTACTTTTTAAAGGATGTGAAGCAACCCGCCTCCACCATCCTCCCAGGCAGTGCATTCCAGACCGTCACCGCCCTCTGGGTAAAAAGGCTTTTCCTCACATCCCTCCCTAAACCTCCTGCCCCTCACCTTGAACTTCTGTTCCATCGTGATTGACCCTTCAACTAAGGGGAACAGCTGCTCCCTATCCACCCTGTCCATGCCCCTCATAATCTTGTACACCTCGATCAGTGCAATAGAATTGTTGTAATAGAATTCTCAAACATATGCTTCAAGCAGTATGATTTTGTTCTTTGTCTTCTCCAGAATGATCTGGATGCAGCCCAGAAATTGCAGAGCTCAGTTGGTGGCTGGGGGATATGGATTGGAAAATTCAAATGTAATTTTTGCTCATGCATTCAAACATACATTTCCTTAACATGGGAGGTGACTTAAGTTGGAATCTCATTTGCATGTGTTTTGATTCAAAGTGTTACTTTTAAGATTCAATATTGGCTTGAAGTAAGGTTGTCACTGATTTGCCAGTGGTGTAACAACAAAATCAGTGCTTGTTATCACATATGTGACGACCTTTGACCTGGAAGCAGTACAGTAAGCAAAATTTGTAAATCTTTAAAATGTCCAAGGAATCTATAATTGTTTAAAAAATGTTTAGAAAGGACTTCTAAAGAGATTTTTTATTCATTCATGGGATGTGGGCATCGCAGGCTAGGCCAGCATTTATTGCCCATCCCTAATTGCCCTTGAGAACTGAGTTGCTTGCTAGGCTATTTCAGAGGGCATTTAAGGGTCAACCACATTCCTGTGGATCTGGAGTCACATGTAGGCCAGGTAAGGACGGCAGATTTCCTTCCCTAAAGGACTTGAATGAACCATTGGGTTTTTACAACTATCGGTTGGAAAGGGATCAATTATAATCTTCTTGACTAATAAGAAATATTGGTCCATGTGACTTGATGACCCTTGACCTGGAAGCAGTACTACTAGGAAGGAAGTTAAGGAAGAAGCTTTATGGCTGGCAGACACAAAGGAGCGCTGCAGACACAAAAGAGAGCTGCAAGCAGAGGAGCTGGATGGTAAAAGTGATCAGTGCACAGATGCGGACTCAAAGAAAGCAGACAGAAACAGAAAGAGGAACACAGAATTCTTATAAGGAGAAGGAGCAAATCACTCTTGTGGAAGAGGTCAGTCTTTCTGTTTGGCAGAAAATGAGACAGGAGCTCTTGGACACCCTGCGTGAGCTGGCTAAAAATGTCTGAACCTGGAAAGCTGTGTGAATAACTCGAAGACACTAAAGAGCTGGGTGTTTTCCCTGAAGTGGCCGAACCGTGAACTGGAGTGTAATTGGTTGGACCTGAGGGAGAGAGGTTCCATAGAAGTGTGCCTTTCTAATGATAATCATTCCCCTGAAACTTGAAGGTGAAAGCCGTTGTCGGATAGGACTCCTGACCTACTGTGTAAAAGTTGACTTTTGTCAACGTGTGTCGCCAAGACCACTGCCTCACTAGTGTGTGCTGTGTTCCTGCCAAACCTGTCTTTTAACATGGTATCACGAAGGAATTGCAGGTACACAGCCCAGTTCAAAGTTAAAAATCAGAGCAGACTAATAATTGTGAAGCAGCTAGAGAGTGCAAGATATCGGGGAAGAACGCTAGAGACTGGAGAAAGCTCTCTACACAGCTTAGGCAAATGCTGAAGAATAAATGTGCAAACAGTGGAAACCTAGCATGTGGCTGCAGTTGGAAAATGAAGTTGCAAAATAGGTCAATGAAAATCCCCAGATTGGACTCTCAGTTCCTAGACAATCTATCTAAATTTTCACCCTGAAACAAGAAAATTAAGCATTGCAGATTTCAAAGTCAGCTGTCATGATGTACCTGGTTAATGATGAGAAAGGATTTTGTACTGCGACGGATGACTAAGATTTCACAGCATCTCCCAGCAGAACATGATGACAGGCTTAACATATTTCAGCAGTTTATAATCAAACATCGACAAAAGAACAGGTACAGTTTGGCCTGTATTGGGAACATGAAGGAGACTCCCGTGAATTTTGACATGGCAGCTGGTCAAACAGTAAGCCAAGTTGGAGGGAAAACAGTGTTAATGAAGACAACTGGTGATGAGAAAAACGGAATGAAATTGTATACATTATATATGTTTTTTATGAATTTGATGAATTTAATGTACACAAATTCATGTCTATCCCCATGGAGGTTATTTATTTATAAATAATTCAGTAATAAAAATACTTTTTAGCTCCTCGTGTTACATTTGGGGGTCGGGTTGGCAGTTTCTGACTCGTACCCTCAAATCATACAAATCATACCTTTCAACCAATGCCCCAGACTCTGCCATCACCATCTCTCTTGGTATGCCCTGTCCCACCAGCAGCATAGACACCTTAGCGGTGGTGGCGCAGTGATATACAGTCAGGAGGGAGTGGTCCTGGGAATACTCAACATTGACTCCAGATTCCATGAAATCTCATGGCTTGAGATCAAACATGGGTAAGGAAACCTTCTGCTGATTACCACCTACTGCCATCCCTCAGTTGACATATCAGTACCCCTCCACAATGAAAAAGCATTGTGAATAGCAAGGGTGCAGAATATACTCTGGGTGGGAGACTTCAATGTCCATCACCATGAGTGGCTTGGTAGCACCACTTTTGACTAGAAGTCCTGAAGGATATGAAGGAAATTTATCTGTAGTGCTGTTGACTTGCATTGCAGAGCTAGCCTTGCTGTTCCAGCACAGCTGCAATACTGGCAGCGACCCAACAATGTGGAAAATTGTGAGGTATGTCCTGTCCAAAAAAAGAAGGATGACAGATCCATTGAGGCCAATTACTGCCCCATCAGTTTATTCTCAATTGTCAGCAGTGTGATGGATGTGATGGCATCAACAGTGCCCTCAAACAGCACTTCTCACCAATAACCTAGCCATTGTTCCAGTTGTCCCAGACCTCATTGCAGATCAAAGGCTGGGAGTTCTGTGGTGTGTAACTTGCCTCCCAACTCTCCAAAGCCTTTACACCATCTACAAGGCACAAGTCAGGAACGTGATGGAATGCTCTCTCCTTGCCTGGATGAGTGCAGCTCCAACGACACTCAAGAAGCTTGATACCATCCAGGACAAAGCAACCCACTTGCTTGAAGCCCCATCCACCACCTTGAACAGTTACTCTGCACCACTGGTGCAGAATGGCTGTAGTTTGCACCATTTAAAAGATGTATTGTGGCAAGTTGCCAAGCCTCCTTTGACAACAACTTCCAACCCGTCACCTCTACCACTGTGAAGGGCAGGAACAGTGGGTGCTCAGGAACACCATCTGCAGATTGCCCTCCAAATCACTCACCGTCTTTTCTTGGAAGTCTATCGCTGTTCCTTCATTATCACTATCACTGGGTCAAAATCTTGGAATTCCCTCCCTAACAACACTCTGGTGGTCACCATGTGGACTGCAGCGGTTCAAGAATGTGGCTCAGTATCACCTTCTCAAGCACAGCTGGGATGTGCAGTAAATGCCAGCAATGCCCACATCCCATGAATAAAAAAAAACTTGTTTCACCTTGAAGCAGTCTGAAATTTGAAATGTGAATTTATGTAACATGATGTGGGGAAGGAAGAGCACAGTACACTTGGGTTTGTTTTCCCTAGAGTGAAAAGTTACTGCCTACTAGCAAGAGAAGTCTCCACAACCTTGCAATGGTCTGACATCACAAGAAGCTGATGGGATATTCAATAAAAATAATCTAAAGCTTGTCAATTTAGTAAAATGCTGTATGGAGATGGGAAGAAATAACCATGGGAAATGTATTTGTTGCTATCAATTGCATTCCATGTGCACTTGTGATGTCAGTGTCTCTGAATTATCTTTTCGGCCCCTTGCAGGCCACACCATCAAACTTGAGATGATTGGAAGCTGCTTGGCATGTTTGTATCCAACTGTGTTAGCTTGGTTCCTTTAAGTAGAATGCTTACCTTTTTGAGTTAAAAGGCATTGTGCTTAAACTCCACTTCAAGACTTGAGCAGGTAATCTCGGCTGACACAGTACAGCACTGGAGCAATATTGCATAGTTGGAGGTGCACTCATTTGGATGAGACATGTTCAGATAGACGTGTAAAATGTCACAACACTGTTTGCAGAAGAGCAGGAGGGCTGGTGTTTTGCCATATATTCTTCCAAACAACAGCAAAACCGTGTGATCTGCTCACTGGCACTTTGCTAAATGCAAACTGACTGCCATGCTTGTCTCCATCAATCATTGCACTATGCATAGGAGCAGGAGTAACCCCCATGACATTTCAAGACTGCTCCACCATTCGGTAAGATCGTGACAGAACTTCCATCTCAATTCCACTTTCCTGCCCTATCTCCATATCCTTCAATTTCCTTAGTGCCAGAATAACCAATGATTTCAATCTTGAATATACTGATTGACCACAGTACTCTGGGGTAGAGAATTCCAAAGATTCACAACCCTCTGAATGAAGAAGTTTCTCATCAATCCAAAATGGCCAGCCTCTTATCCTGAAACTATGACCATTTATTTCTAGACACTCCAGGTGGGGAAAACAGCCTTGGCATCTAAACCGTCAAGCCCCTCAGGCTTCCATGCATTTCAAAGGGTTCACTCGTTCTTCTAAACTACAGTGAATGTAGATACAATCTACTCAATCTCTCCTCATAGGGAAGCCCCCTTATTCCAGGAATCAATCTTGTGAAGCTTTGTTGCATCCTTCCTAAGGCAGGTATGTACTTCTTTAGGTAAGGTGACCAAAACTGTCCACAGTGCTTCCGGTGTGGTCTCCAAAATTCTGTAATTGCAGCAAGATTTCCTTACTCTTGTATTCCAATCCCCTTGCAATAAAGGCTAACTATCTTTGTAGTTGCGTATTGTAGCTATTTGTTAACTTTGTTTTGTGTACAAGGACAGCCAAATCTCCCTGAACACCAATATTTAATAGTTCTCACCGTTTAAAAAAAAAGTTGGTATTTTTCCTATTAATAGCTACATAAATGAATAACTTCCCATTTCCCCACAATATACTCCATCTGCTCCCACCTTGCCCAGTCATTTAATTAGTCTACAATCCCTCTACAGCCTTTTTCCGTCGTCCTCACTTTGCTACCTACATCTGTGTTATCAGCAAACTCAGTCCCCTCACCTAAGTCATTGATACATACTGAATATAGCTGAGGCCCAAGCATACGAACAAGGAGCAGAAGTAGGCCATTCGGCCCCTCGAACCTGCTCCTCCATTCAGTAAGATCATGGCTGATCTGTTTGTGTTTTGAATTCCACATTCCCATCTACCCCATTAACCTTTGATTCCTTTGCCTAACAAGAATCTATCTATCTTTACCTTAAAAATATTCGATGACCCCACCTTTGGAGGCAGTGAGTTCCAAAGTTGTGCAACCCTCTGAGAGCAAAAAACCTACTTGTTTCTGTCCTAAAAGGGAAACACTTAATAATTTTAAAACAGTGCCCCCGAGTTCTGGACTCACCCATAAGAGGAAACATCCTTTCCATGTCCGCCTTGTCAATACTGTTCAGGATACTTCAATCAAGTCACCCACACTTACCTCCAATGAAAACAAGCCCAGTCTGTCTAATCTTTCCTCGTAAGTCAACCCACTCATTCCAGGTATCAATCTAGTAAACCTCCTCTGTACCGCCTCCAACTCATTTACAAGCTTCCTTAAATAAGGAGACCAACACTGCACACACTATTCGAGATGTGGTCTCACCAATACCCTGTATAACTGAAGCATCCCTTACTTTTATGTTCAATTTCTCTTGTAATAAAGGATAGTATTCCATTAGCCTTCTTAATTACTTGCTGTACCTGCATACTAACTTTTTGTGACTCATGCACTATAACACCTAGGTCCCTCTGCACCTCGGAATTCTGCAGCCGTTCTCTATTTAAATAATACTCTTTTTTTTATCCTTCCTGCAAAGTGAACAACTTCACATTTTCCTACATTGTACTCCATCTGCCAGATCTTTGCCCACTCACTCAACCTATCTATATCCATCCACAACTTCCTTATGTCCTCTTCACAACATACTTTCCGACTAACTTTGTGTCATCTGCAAATTTAGCTATCATGCCTTTATTCCCCTGATCTAAGTCATTGATATAAATTGTAAAAAATTGAGGTCCCGGCACATTCCCCTGCAGGACTCCACTCATCACATCCTGCCAATCAGAAAAAGACCTATTTATGCATTCTCTCTGTTTTCTGCCAGCCAGCCAATCTTCTGTCCATGCTATTATGTTACCCACTACACTGAGCTTTTATTTTCCACAATAACCTTTGATGTGACACCTTATCAAATGCCTTCTGGAAAACCAAGTACAGTACTCCCCATTATCCACAGCACATGTTACTTCTTCAATGAACTCCAATAAATTGCTTAAACATGATTTCCCTTTCACAAAACCATGTTGACTCTTCCTGTTTACTTTGAGTTTCTCTCAGTGACCAGCTATAACCTCCTTAATGACTGATTCTAACATCTTCCCCATGACAGACGTCAAGCTAACTGACCTATAGTTTCCTGTTTTCTGCCTCCCTCCCTTCTTGAATAGAGGGGCTATATTTGTTCCTTTCCAGTCTGATGGAACCTTTCCAGAATCTAGCAAATTTTGGAAAATTAACACCAATACGTCGACTACATCATTAGCCACCTCTTAAGACCCTAGGGTAAAGTCTATCAGGACCCAGAGACCATAAGACATAGGAGCAGAAATTAGGTCATTCGGCCCATCAAGTCTGCTCTTCAGTCATGGCTGATAAGTTTCTCAACCCCATTCTCCTGCCTTCTCCCCGATAAGACCATAAGACATAGGAGCAGAAATTAAATTAGAGACTTGTTAGCCTACAGCTCCATCAGTTTGCTCAGTACCATTTCCCTAGTGATTATAATTTTACCAAGTTGCCCCCACCCTTCCACCTCCTGACTTACAGCTATTACTGGAATGTTTTTTGTATCCTCTATAGTGAAGACAGAAGCAAAATATTTGTTCAGTTTATCCACCATTTCCTTATTATCTACTGTTAGCTCCCCATTCTCACTCTCAGTTTCTCCTGATTAACCTTTTCGTCATTGCAGTTCTTTATATTCTGTCCTGCCACTCATCTTTGCGCAGTAAATGCTGGCCCAGCCAGCGAAGCCCACATCCCATGAATGAATAAAAAAGTTATGTGCTTTTTCCTTGAGTTTGATCCTTATGGCACTCCTTTATAGTTACACCCTGTCATTTCCTATTCTCCGCTTTCTGTCCATTACCAAATCTTCAATCCTTTCTAATATATTATGCCCAACCCCATAAACCCTAACGTTGTTTGACCATTTCTTGTGTGGCATGTTATCGAATGCCTCCAGACAATCAAATACACTACATTTACTGTTTTATCTACCCTGCTGGTTTCACCCTCAAAAAAAACTTCGAACAGGTTTGGCAAACAGGATTTCTCTTTCATAAAACCATTTTGACTCCGCTCTAATCAGATTACAAAATCAATTGGTTATGAGCACAGCCTGAAGTCATGATAAGGTAACATGTAGATGCAAGCTCTTTGCCTTTTCACTTTCAAAATAAGAAAAAAAAAGTTCAATTTTGTGCATAGCTCAGTCTCTGCTACTATTAGTTCATAAGTTGGATGTTAACAACATGGACCAGTACTTCCCAAGCTGTTTCCCAGTGTGACCCCATTTTAATGCCTCAAACTTCATGTGACCCCAGAGTGAAAATTTGGCGGGAGTAAGAGAGCTGTTCAGCTGGGGGCACTGGATGGAGGGGGACGTGTCGGAGGGAAGGGGTGGTGGTGGTGGGAGGTTTCAGACAGACAGCTTGTGCAATCATTATCGTGCAAACATTTGAAGCAGCTTAAATATTTGCAATAACCAGAACTAAAATTTGATATCGTAAAATCTATACTATAACTTGGACTCATGCGTAAGAAGTTCTTTATAATCTCTTTATAATTCACTACTTCACTACAATGCTCAGCTACATGGAATCTTGAAGTTCCATTTCAGCATGTGTAGGACATTTGATATACATGATTGCCGATTACACACACAACCAGATTTTATGATAGTCACCATGTTAGGGTTTTAGTTTTACACAAAAGAAAATATCTGTGATATACAGTCATAAACGTTTTTCTCCCTCTACAAAACTATTATGGCTCATAAAACTTTTAGGAAGCATGAATAGATACTGTTTAAAACTGCGTATGTGTATATCTCAAATTTAGATTGATTTGCAGAAGCTTTGGCCTTTACAATGACAGAAAAGGTAGCAAGCTGGTTGCAGCTATCTTAATGTCCAGCATATGGGTTAGTGTTGGTTTGGAATTAACTAATGAGTTGGGGGGAGTTGATGAAAAGGCAGGGTTTCTACAAAACAACACCTTTTCATCGGCTTTTGCTTTTGCAGCAGCAATCAGACCTCTCAGAGCAGGCCATGCCCACCAATAGAAAAAAAAGCAAGGAGTTAAAGGACATAGGACACTGGAAAGTTGACTATGATACTGTTGGCCTCTGTCTGATCTACAGCAGTATATCAATTTGTGCAGTGTTAGCTCTTTGCAGGTGAAGTGATTTATTTTAGATTGATGCAGATTTGCTAGCTGCCCGTCCCTCCACTTATTTATATAACCGTTGCTTTGGAATGCGAGTATTGAGTAAATCTGTACTCATTTGTATGAGTTTGTCCGCTGGATAAGGTGTGTGGTTTGTGTTCATGCAGTGCAAGTAAATCATTTGGAGAATTATGATTTCCCACAAAAAACCAAACCTGATTGGCAAAGAAAACTTTCTCATTTGAAAATTCAGTACGTTAGGCCCTTTTTAAATCATGACTGTATTTTGCCCATTGTTTTTTCATGAATTGTAGCAATTTTCAAAAGTGTTTTGTGCCGGGTAATTAAATACCACTGATCGAGTTTGAAGAGTGATGGAGCCAGTGTAAGTGCTGTAAGTTCTCCCTTAGGACTGAATAGTTTCAGCATTAGACAGTCTCGGATGCAAGCCTTCAGTTACGTGATAACACATTGTTCCCACAAACAGAATTCCTGATATTCAGCACTGTGTAGGTAATTGGTTGAGTAATGAAGCTATTTATTGGTGGGCTATGCAACCCAGGGCCAGTAGCGTCACTGCCAATTGTATTCCATTATAGCCCCTGAGTTTCATTAAAGTAATTTTTTTGAGCACTTGTTGGATATGTGCTGGCGATTTGTGATTTTAGCATTAGATTGTGATCTACCATCATGTTGCATTTTGGAAACTTTATCCAGCATGATTGTTGAAGCCTGTGTGTAGAAGGTAAACATATGAAATCAGCTCATACTGAAGTGCTGTTTATTTTGGCGATAACTCTCCACTCCCCCTCTGTGTGTTTCAGTCTCAGTTGCTGCAACCTGCCACAGCCATGATTTAGTTTCAAAGGGCTAATGGATTTAACTGTTCTGGCATTAAAATAGCAACAGCAGGAGGCAATTCAGTTCCTTACTGCATTTTTCAAAAATGTATGTTGCTTCAGTGGCAACAGTTTGCATCTCCATTTCAATCTCTCAGCAAGTTATTCTCACATGGTGTAGAGAGTTAGTGAGGCAACATAAGAAATATTGGTGCAATTTTGCCTTCAAGAGAGCACTGTTTAGCAGGGGCTGGCTTGAAGAGTAAGTTTTGAGACTGAGAGGTTCACAGTTGTACTTTTCAATGCAGAGTAAATGCTAAGTGTGGCCATGCACAACCCATGAACAAATGTAAAAACATGCAGTGTGAATTGGGATTTGAGTTACTGTGCCAACTAACAGTCTATAAAAACAGCTGATATTTAAAAGAAAATGTTTTTGGGATATGGGCATGGCTGGAAATGTTAGCATTTATTGCTGATCCCTAGATGCCTGAGAAACAAGAAGAAGAAATAGAACTAAGGAGTTTAGGTGTAAGTGCAGAGAGATGTTTCAGAGATTGGGATCATATTGTCATGAATTAATAGTGACCAATTGGGTGATGAATTTGTGCAAGAGAAATTGAATGCTGGAAATTTCCATTAAATGTAGAAAAGGCGCTCTGTATCTGACAGAAAAAATTGCTTTGAGTGCAGTCATTCTTGAGAGTTGGCAGATACCCTGGGCTTTCATTGGATTTTCTCCTTGGGAAAGGTGAAGAGACTGCACAGGATATTAAGAGGGTTTGATAGAGTCCATTGCTAAGATACAGGCTTCTCCAGATAAAGTTACTTGTGCCGAATACAGAAGCCAGCTCCAAAGGCAGAGTCACATGCCCTGTGAATTAAATCGAGGCATTGTATTTCAAGTAACGATCGGAAAGTGTGCAGTGGAAAAAGATGAGAAATATTTATTGTCTTTTGATTACACATAAGATTTGCAGTACATACCCATGACACTTGGAGGACAAGCATGAAAATTCATTTCAGGTCCTTTCAGAACAGACTAATCTGGTTCACAAGTGTCTAAAAGAAATACTTGCATTTATATAGCACCTTTCATGACCTCTGAGTGTACCAATGCAATTTATAACCACTTTTGAAGCGTAGTCACTGTTGTAACGCAGGGAATGAGGAAGTCAATTTGTGCACAGCAAGGACCCATAAACAACAATAATGACCAGATAATCTGTCTTTTAGTGATGCTGAGTAAAGGATAAATATTGGCCAGCAGACTGGAGAGGATTCCCCTGCTCTTAGGAATAGTATCATGGGATCTGTTAGGCCCACCTGAGAGGAAGATGGTGATTGTCTCTTCATGGAGTCATTTGTACATACAGGTAGTAAAAGTGAGTTGATGAAGCCAGTTCAAATATCCCAGAAGGTTTAAATCCATTCATGAAAAGGCTAAACTCAAGCCCGCCAATGAAGTTCTTTGAAGTTCTATATTTCAACTCTTTCTTGGACTCGAACGCAAGTTCTGTCGAAGGGTCATGAGGACTCGAAACGTCAACTCTTTTCTTCTCCGCCGATGCTGCCAGACCTGCTGAGTTTTTCCAGGTAATTCTATTTTTGTTTTGGATTTCCAGCATCCGCAGTTTTTTTGTTTTTATCTCTGTGTTTAATTGACTGCCACTGCTCTTCAAGAAATGCCTACCTCCTTGAAGAAGTTCTGTTCCTCTCTGCGACAAGATTTCCGTATCTCTCTGTTGTCTTGCTCACCTTCTTTGCTTTCCATTTCCCTCCTAGTGTTTGACAAGGTGTTTACTAAAACCCGCTTTCACAGCCATATCTCCTTTCTCAGTGACTGTCTCCGTCTCCGACTTACCCCACGTGGATTTCAACTGAAATTCCACCCCTCATGTTTCGAACCCACCCAGGATTACAGGTATCTCCGGGACATAAAATGTTTCTCGGACTGCTGTTCCCGTCACATTCTGAAATCCACACTCAGTGCCATGCGCCGCCATATGAACACACTCGACCTCTCCCTCCAGCAGCACCGCCGTACCCTTTTTCAAAGCTGCGCGTGCCCCCAGTTTCATTTTATCCTTCGGCTCATCCGACGCCTCAACAAGAAACTTTTTCTTTCTCTCAAGTGCTAAGGAATGCAAGCTACAACAACTCATCGACACCAACACCCATCTAGGACACCCCACCCCTGCCTGTCCCCACCCTTTCTTCCAATCCCAACCCCAGCCGTGTATTCACTATACCCCCTGACCTTCCCCTCTCCGATGCTGAACGTTCAGTGCTCAGCAAAGGACTTAGTTTCATACCCTTACGCCCTCACCTCAATGAATTTCGGGCTCGGCATGATACTGAACTCTTCTTCCGCCGTCTTCGTCTCCGGGCTCACTTCTTTGGGCAGGAGTCCTCTCCCAGTTCAACGGATCCTTTTACCCATCTCCAATATTCTCCCTCCACCTGGACCCCTCCCTCTGGATTCTTACCTTCTCTCGATCTTTTCATTGAGAACTGTCGGCACGACATTAGTTGTCTCAATTTCTCTGCTCCTCTCACCCATTCTAACCTGTCTCTCTCTGATCTTACTGCACTCCATTCTCTCAGGTCCAACCCTGACATTGTCATCAAACCCGCTGACAAGGGTGGTGCTGTTGTTGTCTGGCGCACTGACCTCTACCTCGCGGAGGCTGAGCGTCAACTCGCAGACACTTCCTCCTACCTCTCCCTGGACCATGACCCCACCACTGAACATCAAGCCATTGTTTCCAGGACTGTCACTGACCTCATCTCCTCTGGGGATCTCCCTCCCACAGCTTCCAACCTGATAGTTGCCCAACCTCGGACGGCCCGCTTCTATCTCCTACCCAAAATCCACAAACAGAACTGCCCCGGTAGACCGATCGTCTCAGCTTGCTCCTGCCCCACAGAAATCATTTCTCGTTATCTTGACTCCCTTCTCTCTCCCCTTGTCCAGTCCCTTCCCACCTACATCCACGATTCCTCTGACACCTTACGTCACATCAACAATTTCCAGTTCCCTGGCCCCAACCGCTTACTCTTCACCATGGACGTCCAATCCCTCTACACCTCCATCCCCCACCAGGATGGTCTGAGGGCCCTTAGCTTCTTCCTCGAACAGAGGCCCGAACAATCCCCATCCACCAGTACTCTCCTCCGTCTGGCTGAACTTGTTCTCACACTGAACAATTTCTCCTTCAACTCCTCTCACTTCCTCCAAATAAAAGGTGTGGCTGTGGGTACCCGCATGGGCCCCAGCTATGCCTGTCTCTTTATGGGATATGTGGAACATTCCTTGTTGCAGTCCTACTCCGGCCCCCTTCCACAACTCTTTCTCCGGTACATCGATGATTACTTCGGTGCCGCTTCATGCTCTCGTCAGGACTTGGAAAAATTTATTAATTTTGCTTCCAATCTCCACCCCTCCATCATTTTCACGTGGTCCATCTCTGACACTTCCCTTCCCTTCCTTGACCTCTCTGTCTCAATCTCTGGTGATAGACTGTCCACCAATATCCATTACAAACCCACCGACTCCCACAGCTATCTCGACTACAGCTCCTCACACCCTGCTTCCTGTAAGGACTCCATCCCATTCTCTCAATTCCTTCGCCTCCGTCGCATCTGTTCCGATGATGCTACATTCAACAACAGTTCCTCTGACATGTCCTCCTTCTTCCTTAACCAAGGTTTTCCACCCACGGTCGTTGACAGGGCCCTCAACCGTGTCCGGCCCATCTCCCGCGCATCCGCCCTCACGCCTTCTCCTCCCTCCCAGAAACATGATAGGGTCCCCCTTGTCCTCACTTATCACCCCACCAGCCTCCGCATTCAAAGGATCATCCTCCGCCATTTCCGCCAACTCCAGCATGATGCCACCACCAAACACATCTTCCCTTCACCCCCCTTATCGGCATTCCGTAGGGATCGCTCCCTCCGGGACACCCTGGTCCACTCCTCCATCACCCCCTACTCCTCAACCCCCTCCTATGGCACCACCCTATGCCCACGCAAAAAATGCAACACCTGCCCCTTCACTTCCTCTCTCCTCACCGTCCAAGGACCCAAACACTCCTTTCAAGTGAAGCAGCATTTCACTTGCATTTCCCCCAACTTAGTCTACTGCATCCGTTGCTCCCAATGTGGTCTCCTCTACATTGGAGAGACCAAACGTAAACTGGGCGACCGCTTTGCAGAACACCTGCGGTCTGTCCGCAAGAATGACCCAAACCTCCCTGTCGCTTGCCATTTCAACACTCCACCCTGCTCTCTTGCCCACATGTCTGCCCTTGGCTTGCTGCATTGTTCCAGTGAAGCCCAACGCAAACTGGAGGAACAACACCTCATCTTCCGACTAGGGACTTTACAGCCTTCTGGACTGAATATTGAATTCAACAACTTTAAGTCGTAAGCTCCCTCCCCCATCTCCACCCCCTTTCTGTTTCCCCCTTCCCTTTTTTTTTCCAATAAATTATAAAGATTTTCCTTTTCCCGCCTATTTCCATTATATATAAAAAAAACCCACTAGAGCTATACCTTGAGTGCCCTACCATCCATTCTTAATTAGCACATTCGTTTAGATAATATCACCAACTTTAATTTTAACACCTATGTGTTCTATTGTACTATTGTCGTTGACATCTTTTGATGATCTGCTTCTATCACTGCTTGTTTGTCCCTACAACCACACACCCCCACCCCCCCCCCTCCACCTCTTTGTCTCTCTATCTCTCCGCCCCCAACACACACACCTTAAACCAGCTTATATTTCAACTCTTTCTTGGACTCGAACGCAAGTTCTGTCGAAGGGTCATGAGGACTCGAAACGTCAACTCTTTTCTTCTCCGCCGATGCTGCCAGACCTGCTGAGTTTTTCCAGGTAATTCTGTTTTTGTTTTAAGTTCTTTTGATTGCTGTTTCTTGCAGATTTTTCTGAAGAGAAATGTACAAATTCTTCACGAGAGGATCCCAAACAAATATCGTCTGTCTTGGAATTGTGTAGCCTGTCCTAACTAGGGAGATGTGTGTGCTTACACATCTATTATGACTAAGTAAAAACTAACTATCTGGTACATCAGAATTGTTGGATTATTGTGTCTGTAAAGCTCTTTGGAGTTAGTCTGAAATGCTTAACTCAAACAATGGATATTAAGAAGATAAAAACAAAAAAACTGCGGATGCTGGAAATCCAAAACAAAAACAGAATTACCTGGAAAAACTCAGCAGGTCTGGCAGCATCGGCGGAGAAGAAAAGAGTTGACGTTTCGAGTCCTCATGACCCTTCGACAGAACTTGCGTTCGAGTCCAAGAAAGAGTTGAAATATAAGCTGGTTTAAGGTGTGTGTGTATTTAGAAGATACTGATGAATGCTTGTGGTGTTTGAAAAATGCTGCTTTTGAGTTTATCCTGATTTAGATTTTGTTTTCAGTGAAAAGCCTGGTGATGCATGTTTTTCATTTCCAACAATGGATATTTTTTGGTGATAGTTAACCAGATGTGTACGTGTTTGTGATCCATTGTCATAACTTGACTGGCTTTTTATTTATATACTTCATGCCCAAGAAGTAGAGGCAATATCTCCCGTATGCAGTTTTAAGAAGTCATTCTCAAAAAGATCCTAAAAAATAGGAATAAGAGCAGGCCATTCAGCCCCTCAAGGCTGCTCCATCATTCCGTAAGATCATGGCTGATCTGGTTTGTGACCTTAACTCCACTTTCCTGCCTGGCCCACATAACCCTTGACTTTCTTGTAGACCAAAAACCTGTCCAACTCAGTCTTGAGTACATTCAATCACCCTGCTTCCACCGTCCTTGGGCGAAGATAATTCCAAGGATTAACAACCCTCTGAGAGAAGACATTTCTTCTCATCTCTGACATTATTGGGAGATCCCTTATTTTTAAACTTCTAATAGCACCCTCTTTTGGCCATTTGTGTATGTATGTCTATATAGTCAAACCGGAATAAACTAGTTTTCATTTGGGTATTTTGAACTCCATGTGCTACACACAGTCTCCTTTCTGTCCTGTAAAGTTACCACAAAACTATGTCCAAGAGTTCTAGATTCCCCAACGACGGGAAACATCTGCAGAGCTTCTACCCTGTCAAAACTCCTCAGATTCTTAGAAGTTTCAATAAGATCACCTCTCATTCTTTCAAATTCCAATGTGTCGGCCTACCCTGCTCAACCTTTCCTCATAAGGTAATCCCTTCATCAGAGTAATTAGCCTAGTGAACCTTCTCTGAACTTCTTTCAATGCATGTGCATCCCTTCTTGGGTAAGGAGACCAAGCTGTGCACAGTACTTTAGGTGTGGTCTCATCAATGCCCTGTACAGTTTCAGCAAGACTTACCTACTTCGTTACTCCATGCCTCCTACAATAAAGGCCAATATTCCACTTGTCTTCCTAATTACTTGCCGCACCTACGTGCTAACTTTATAAGTTTCCTGTGCAAGTACACCCAAATCCCACTGTACTGCAGCATTCTCTTTCCATTTACATAATCTGTTTTCCTATTCTTCCTGGTAAAGTGGACAATCTCATGTTTTCCTACATTACACTGCATCTGCCAAACTTTTCCCCCTCACTTAACCAGTCTATATCCTTTTGCAGACTCTTTGTATCCTCCTTGCAACTTGTTTTCCTTCCAATCTTTGTATCGTCAGCAAATTTGGCTGCTGTACAGTTGGCCCCTTCAAATCATTTGTACGGTTTATAAGTAGTTGAGGCCCCGATACTGACCCCTACGGCACTCCACTAGTTATAGTTTGCTAACCTGAAATGAGCTGTTTACCCTGACCAATTGTTTCCTGTTAGTTAGCTAACCCTCTGTCCGTGCTAATATATCACCCCCAACACCATGAGCTCTTTTATGTGGCACCTTATTCAATGCAATTTGGCAATCTAAATACAATACACCTACTGGTTCCCCTTTATCTACCCTGGTTGTTACAACCTCAAAGAACTCTAATAAATTTATCAAACATGATTTCCCTTTCACAAAGCATGTTGAGTCTGCCTGATTGCATTGTGATTTTGTTAATATAAAAGCAAAAAACTGCAGATGCTGGAAATCCAAAACAAAAACAAAAACCAAAATACCTGGAAAAACTCAGCAGGTCTGGCAGCATCTGCGGAGAGGCTCACAGTTAACATTTCGAGTCCGAATGACCATTCAACAGAACTGAGTAAAAATAGAAGAAAAAAACTCAGCAGGTCTGACAGCATCTGCGGAGAGGAATACAGTTAATGTTTCGAGTCCGAATGATCCTTCAACAGAACTAAGTAAAAATAGAGCACTTTCCCAATGACAGATGTTAGGCTAACAGGCTTATAGTTTCTTGCTTTCTGTCTCCCCCTCCTTCCTTGAATCATGATATGACATATGCAGTTTTCTGATCTGCTGGGACCTTTCCAGAATCTAGGGAATTTTGGAAGTTTACAACCAACTATCTCTGTAGTCAGATCCTAGGAAGCAGGCCATCAGGTCCAGGGGATTTAACAGCCTTTGGTTCCATTTGTTTTCCCGGTACTTTTTCTCCAGTGATTGTATTAAGCTCCTCCCTCCCCTTTGCTCTTGATTTTCTGCTTGTCCTGGCATGTTTTTTGTGTCGTCTTCTACTATGAAGGCAGATATAAAATACTTGTTCAAAGTCTTTGCCACTTCCTTGTGTCCCACTATTAATTCCCCTGTTCGCCCTCGAAAGGACCAGTGCTCCCTATAGCTACTCTTTTCCCTTTTTTTAATACATGTAGAGGCTTTTGTTGTCTTGTTTTTATATTTCTTGCTAGTTTTCTCTCATATTCTGATTTCTCCCTTTTTTTTAGTCATCAATTGCTAGTTTATAAAATTTACCCAATCTTCTGGCCTCCCATTAATTTTCATACCTTTTGTTTCAATTTGATACCATCCTCCACTCATTAGCCAGAGATGGTGCAGCCTTCTCACGAGCCTTTCTTTCTCAATGGAATGTATCTTTGAGACTCATGAAACGTCTCCTTAAATGCCTGCCACTGCTCTGCCTTTTTTTAACCTGTTCACCAAGTTCACTTTAGCCACCTCGAGGGTGGCAGATAGGTGGTGGGCATGGTGCCAAAGCCATGGGGCCCAATTTTGCCCCCTTCTGCCTGCCAACCTGTCCCCAGGGGACGGCGTAAAATTCCAACCATGGTGCTTAACTGCTCTGCTAGGTGGTGTTCTTGAATGACCCAATAACTGGTTCATCAGGGAAAATGAGATAAGATAGGAGCCATTTTCCAGGACACATTTGCAAAAGCCATCTTTTATTAGTATCTAGTTTAAAAGAACCTACTCTTCATTTGAGAAATATGTTGCTGAGAGAATCCTTGAGCTACAGATAGAAATACTTAGTTTTACCACATTCATCAATGGAATAGATTGTTCGTGACTTGCAGCCAGAGTGGGATTTTAATAGCTCACTTTCAAATGACCTGCTTGGTGTACTTTGTAAAGTCACAAGAGTTATGACTGGAATGTTTTAAAATTCATGTAACTGAGCAAGATAAAAAAATTAACTCTAGTCAATAAAGTTTACAGCAGAACATGAAGTAGGGTAGACTTCTCCACTCGAAGTCTGAGCACTGGCCCAGATAGCAAATGACATCACCAGTGCTGTAAAGTTGTTAACTCTCTGTCACAAATTCTGTGGCTTCTGTAAGTTCTCTAGTAACCTGGCCTAAGAGGAATTGGCCATTCGGCCTCTGGAATTTGTTCTATCATTTGATTAGATTTACCCACTTTTGTTCCAAATACCTTGATGCCCTTGATGAATAAAAACCTCTGTCTTGAACATTCCAATTGACCTAGCATCCACAGCCTTTTGGGAAGAGGATTCCTGACTTTCACTATCCTTTTGTGAAGAAGTGCCTCTTGATTTCTCTCTTAAATGGTCCAGGTCCAAGTTTAAGACTATGTCCCCTTGTGGTAGATTTCCAAACCAGCAGAAATACTTTCTCTGTATCTACCCTTCTGACATTTAACATTTTAAACACCCCGGTCAGATCGCCCTGTCTTCAATCTTTTACACTTAATAGAATATGTGCTATGTTCATGCATTTGTCCATCTAACTTAAGCTTCTAATCTCCAGTGTCTTTCTGGTGAATCTGCGCTGCACCCCTCCAAATGGCAAAGAGAGTCAAAGACTGTGTTCCCCCTCAAGGAAATCAACTTGACATAAACAAGGCTCGTTGTACTGCTGACTGGGAATCCTGGGTGAAGTTATTGCCTTGCTAGAGAATTGGGATAATATAATGATTTGTAGTGATCCCAGCTACTACCTTTAGTGATGGTGACTCAGCCAAGACAAGGGATGGAATCTGAGACTTTCCTGCTCTGTACTGATCTGTGCTGAACTTTGTGAAAAGCTCTAAGTAAAAATTTATAATTGTGTACACTTCAGTGATTGCTCCACCTTTGGTGGCCGCACCTTCAGTTGAAAAGGTCCCCACCGTTTGAAATTTCTTTCCTACACCTCTCTACCTTGCTTCCCTCCTTTAAGACACTTTTTAAGACCTCTTTGACCAAGCTTTTGGTCATCTGACTTAATATGTCCTTTTATGCTCGGTGTCATACTTTTTTATAATGCTCCTGTGAAGCACCTTGGGACATTAGATTATGTTATAGATGTTAAATAAATATAATTTGTTCTTGTAATCTTTTACACTTCATTTTCAGTATATCAGTAAGGTAGGAATGAATAAACCTTCAAAATAAATGGGTGATGATGTCCCTATATGCTGAAGACAAGGTAGTATTAGAACTACTACTAGGCAACAGTGGTGTCAGAAATGTCTGGTGTAAGATTGGGAGAATATTCATCTGTTATGGAGATATCATAAGCCAACTTATTAGCAAATCATGGTTCGAAGCGTATAAGTTATCAAGTAAATTTGAAAGTTCAGACTTTGCTAATGCTTCACATTCCACAGCTATAGTTAACTAGTTGGTTTCTTCAATTCCAGAAGGTGCACTACAGTACACCATTTACATCTGTTTCATACCAACGCAATGTCATGGTGTAAATCTGACCTGAAGGAGTGAGTAGTCTTGCATTGCTGTTTTGATGCAGTGAAGAATTTTGATTTTAGTGCTGATTGGGTGAAAGTCTTCAGCACTTTTTAAACAATGTAGCAAGATGCAGCCTGGCTAATGCCTGAATTGCAGCTACTGTTCTCTGACCATACAAATGATCATTCCAGCCTTTACAAAGTGCAGGTTATGAAGTGAAGTGGAGCAGTGCCACTGCTACATGTTGGTTATATTTTCAAATCAATGGTGTTCTAATGCATGCAAGCAATTGCCCCAGACTCGGCTTTGACAGAAGTTCAAAAAACACTTGATATTCTGTGTAATTTTTGTGCACAAGCCGAATGAATTTTGGTAATTTTGTTCTGACAGAAACCACCTAAGTTTGAACCCTCATCAGTCACAACTTGGTGACTGATTAGAAACAGCAGGGAACCCCTGTTATAAGATCCAGACAATGTTTGTGTCATCAAAGAGCACTTAAAATATAGAAAGTCTTTTCCATGCACTATAGTTGAATTACTCATATACAAACTGAGCAGAGAAGGGACAGAGGTGGCCCTGTTATATGGACCCTTAATTTAGTGGTAAGCAAAATATATGTGTATTTGTTATTGTGCCAGTTCTGTTTTGATAATTTTTTATTTTCTTTTGACGTTGGATACTGTAAGCTCTTAAGTGCTCTTGCATGTATTTCTCTCCCTTTTCCAAAGGCAGATTGAAGAACACTCCTGTGAGATGAGGCCAGTTGTAAACCAACAGGCTGATTTTACTTTGTAAAGAATGAACTGGGTAACGTTAATTTTAACTCATTTTGTAATGTTCCTCATAATATAGTGTGTTTTGTTATCTTCCATATTATCTCTATAAATGGGCTAACTACATTTTGCTGACAGGTAATTTCTCCAAAAGTGGTTGTCGCTACACTTAAGCAAGGAATCCTCACTTTCCTGTTATAAAAACAAAAAACTGCGGATGCTGGAAATCCAAAACAAAAACAGGATTACCTGGAAAAACTCAGCAGGTCTGGCAGCATCTGTGGAGAAGAAAAGAGTTGACGTTTTGAGTCCTCATGACCCTTCAACAGAACTGAAGTTCTGCTGAAGGGTCTTGAGGACTTGAAACGTCAACTCTTTTCTTCTCCGCAGATGCTGCCAGACCTGCTGAGTTTTTCCAGGTAATTCTGTTTTTGCTTTCTCACTTTCCTATGACTGATCCCATTACTCAGCCTCCCTTGATTTTCTGTGTTCATCCTTAGCTGAAGAGGAAGCCAAAGCTTTGACCCCTGACCTGCTTCCAGTTGGCCTGGGTATAGATTGGGTTGGGCTGCCAATTAAATCTACCACCTTGAATCAAGAATCTCACCCATGCAAAACACCCATATAGCCCTTTCTACTAAGTTTCTGATGTGCTGACTGAAAAGGAGGCATTCTAACATCACAAATGAAGTTTACTGGAAAGATTTTATTCTTTCATAGGATGTGGGCCAACATTTATTGCCCATCCCTAATTGCCCTTGAGAATGTGGTGGTTACCCATTCCTAATTGCCCTTGAGAATGTGGTGGTGAACTGCCATCTTGAATCACTGCAGCCCATGTGGTGTAGGTAGGAAGGGAGTTACAAAGCTGGTCTGCCATTGTCATTTCCTGGTGGTTTCATTCCTTATCGACTTTTCTGTGGTGGATTGATACAACTGAATGGTTTGCTAGGCCATTTCAGAGGGAATTTAAGGGTCAACCACATCGCTGTGGGTCTGGAGTCACTTGTTGGTCAGACCAGGTAAGGATGGCAAATTTCCTTCCCTAAAGGACATGAGTGAACCAGATGGGTTTTTATGACAGTTAGCAATGGTTTCATGGTCACTATTACTGAGACTAGCTATTTAATTCCAAATTTAATGATTTTAATTGTCTCAGGCTGATGTATGTAGGAAATGTCATTTGTTAATCGACATCAAATCCCTTGTATTCTAAATTCCATATCTACTTCTGCAAAAGCTGTAGATTGTGGATTTAACGTTTCTTGAATTTACTTGAATAGAATATCAATACCTTACTGCTGTTAGCTGTGGTTCAGTTGAGGTGGTAGAATTTTTTCCTGAGTCCGAAAGTTTGAGTTCAAGTCTCACTGCAGAGTTTTGAGCACAAAATGCAGGTAGTCACTTCAGTGCAGTACAGAGGAATGCTGCTCTAGTCAGAGGTGCCTGCTTTCAGAAAGACTAGATCGGGGGATGTAAAAGATCTTATGCACTATTGTGAAGAAGAGCTTGGTTGTTCTCCCAGGGTCCTGGCCAATATTTATCCCATAACCACTACTACTTTGCTGTTTGAGGGATTTTGCCGTGCACAAATTGGCTGCTGGGTTTGCCATATTCCAACAGTGGCTGTACTTTAAATCTGCTTCATTGTCTGTCCTGAAGGAAATGTCCTGAAGTTGTGAAAGTAACTGGACAGTGCAAGTCTTTCTTTATAAATTGCTTGAAATTCCTCCTTGTCAAATAATTAAAATGTCTAAAAGGGAGCATGTTTCAGACCGTCAATTTATGAAATTATCTCCCAAACAGTTCAAATTATGAGTTGCGCAGATTATTCAGGTTTTGCTAAGAGTAAATATGGAGGGAATAGCCTCCAGCCTGCCAATGGCTGTTGTATATTTCACTCGATGGTGAAACCCAAAGTGAAACGTGAGTAATTTTGGCTAAATTAAATTCCTTTCTGGCCTGGTGATAACGCAACAAAAATTTTCAGGTTATTGCTGACCAAACCTGTTATTCAGTCCTGCGTAGCTGCATTCCATGCAAAATGTTCTCATGATCCCAGGAGAATCAAAACAGTTTTTTAAAATTTTATTTTTATTCATTCATGGAATGTGAGCATCTCCAGAAAGACCAGATTTATTACCCTAGAGAAAGCTTTGGTGGGCTGCCTTCTTGAACAGTTGCACTCCATGTGATGCAGGTGCTATTAGAGAGGGAGTTCCAGGATTTTGACCTATTGACAGTGAAGCAGTGCCGAAATAGTTTCAAATCGAGATAGTTGTGACATGGAAGGGTATTTGCAGGTAGTGGTGTTGCCATGTACCTGTTGCCTTTGTCCTTTTAGTTAGTAGAGGTCATGGGTTTGGAAGGTGCTGTCAAAGAGTCTTGGTATGTTGCTGCAGTGCATCTCAAAAATATTACACACTGCTACCACTTGTGCGTTAGTGGTGGAGGAAGTGAATGTTTTAAGGTAGTGGATGGGGTGTCAGTCAAGTGGGCTGCTTTGTCCTGGATAACATTGAGCTCCTTGAGTGTTGTTGGAGCTGCACTCATCCAGGCAAGTGGAGATTATTCCATCACAGCCCTGACTTGTGCCTTTTAGATGGTGGACAAGCTTTGGGGAGTCAGGAGGTGAGTTACTCACCCCAAAATCCCTAGCCTTTGACCTGCTCTTGTAGCCACAGTACTTATATGGCTAGCCCAGTTTAGTTTCTGGTCAATGGTAACCCCAGGATATTAATTTTGGGGGATTCAGCGATGGTAATACCGTTTAATTTCAAGGGAAGATGATTAGACCCCCCTTAAAGGAGATGTTTGTTGCCTGGCCCTTTTGTGGCGCAAATGTTATTTGCCACTTATTAGTCCTTTCACCCTGAAGGTTGTCCAGGTCTTGCTGTATACAGGCACAGTCTGCTTCATTATCTGAGGAGTTGAGTGGTACTGAACACTGCAGTCATCAATGAACATCCCCACTGCTGACCTTATGTTGAAGGGAAGGACATTGATGAAGCAGCTGAAGATAGTTGGGCCGAAGACACTACCCTGTGAAACTCCTGCAGTGATGTCCTGGGACTGAGATGACTGTCTTCCAACAACCACAACTATCTTCCTTTGTGTTAGAAATGACTCCAACCAGTGGAGAGTTTTCCACCTGATTCCCATTGATTCCAATTCCTTTATGCTACATTTGATCAAATGCTGCCTTGATGTCAAGGGCAGGTACTCTCACCTCACCTCTGAATTCAGTTCTTTTGTCCATGCTTGTACCAAGGGAGTAATGAGATCTGGAGTTGATTGGTCCTGGCAGAACTCAAATTGAGCATTGGTGAGTAGGTTACAGTATTGCTGAGAAAGTGCTACTTGATAATATTGCACTATCCATTACTTTCCACTACTTTGCTGATAACCGAGAGTAGACTGATGGGGCGGCAATTGGACATGACATACCATGGCAGTTTTCCACATTGATGCCAGTGTTGCAGCTGTACTGGAACAGCTTGGCTAGGTGTGCAGATAGTTCTGGAGCACGTCTTTAGTACTATAGCTGGGATGTTGTCAAGGCCTTACCCATTGCTGTATCCAGTGCCTTCATGTGGAGTAAATCGAATTAGCTGAAGACTGACACCCGTGATGCTGGGAACCTGAGGAGGAGACTGAGTTGGATCATCTAATTGGCACTTCTGGCTAATGACTACAAATGCTTCAGTCTTGTATTTTGTACTGACATGCTGGATCCCTCATCCTTGAGGCTGGGAGAGGCTGGGGATGTTTGTAGAGCCTCCTCCTCTGGCTAGTTTTTTAATTGTCACCACTGTACTGTACATTACTGGATGTTGCAGGACTGCAGAGCGTAGACCCGTTGGTTGTGGGAATCGCTTAGCTCTGTCTACAGCATGCTACTTCCACTTTTGAACATCTGTGTAGTCCTGTGTTCTAGCTTCAGTAGTTTGGTACCTCATTTTTAGGTTTGCTTCTTATTGCTCCAAGCATCATTGTGCCAGGGCTGGCTTGAGGATAATGGTAGAGTGAGGGATATGTCAGGCCATGAGATTACATATTATGATTGAATATAATTCCGCTGTTGCAGATGACCCACAGAACCTCATGGCTGCCCAGTTTTGAGCTTCTAGATCTTGTTATGATCTTTGGCCAGACACTGGGACGTGGTGGGGGAGGTCCGGTTAGGGACCGATAATATCTTGTTTAAAGTAGATTAAGGTTGAGATTCCAGCAAAAACAAAATTTACAAAGAAGCTTAGAAAGATTAAACAATTTACATGATGTATCCTATACTCTAACATTCAGGATAAATATATGGTAGATGTGAATTTACAAACAAACTGTGGTTTGAGTCAACGTACAAAGCAGGTTCTTTTAGGTGGTTTTGTCTGGCGGAATTCTTGGTCTTGGTCCCAGGAACTCGGTTGCCGGTTGAGTCTGTTGAAGATGCAGCAAAGTATTCTTTTATCCTGGGTATTGGTTCACGTTGTAGATGAAAAACAGGGTTCTTTCTGGGGATCAGTCTCGGAGAGATGGGGGTCAGAGACGGGCTGCTAGCCTGGAGTCCTGCTGGTTTTCTCTTCTGAGGTTAAACCACAACTGAAGATAAAACTCAAAAGCTGTATAGTTAAAGGAATTCTAACAGTGCAAGCCTTGGTCATGTGACAGGGTCGAGCTCGTCAGCTAACAAGGCCCCTTGTTGCAACCCATTGTGTTTTGAGCAGGTAACTGTAGAACCATTATCACAATGTGGGACAGGATGATCCCAATAGCTTTGCCTTTGTTCAGCATTGGCTAGTGCAGACTCCTCATCTACTAACCCTTTGTGTTGGCTTGGCTGGAGCGATTATACAATGCAAGAACTGTTACATTCCAGGAGTTTGATTAGTTAGCCTTTGACAATGTTTAAACTGCTCAGAAGCTTCCAGAACTGCCACCATGTGGTTACTGTGGCTATTTTGTCAATCTAACCATTTGTCCATTTTTAAAAAAGTAATAAGTTTATAAAGTAACCAGAATGATATAGATATATATTTTCCTGTGTCTGATCATGAGAGAAAGTTAAAAGAAGGGATCAAAGAAATAGGCTCCAAATTAAAGAAAGAGCTGCAATTTGCAGACTGACTCTGTACTGTGAGCCACTGGGGCAAAGATACTCCTTTGGAGCAGTGGTGTGCTGCTTGGCACAGCCATGGGTCTGAAAGTGTGCTTGTGAGCTAGTGTTGAGTCACTCCAGAATCCAGGGAGAAAAAATAACGGAAGGTGAGATGGAATCCCTGCGAGGTGGACCGTTGTTAAAACCGTTCGAGCGGGAGAGGTGTATGGAGCGAATTCCAAGGCAGGATCTTAGAAGATAGAGATTGGAAAGTTTTGTGAGGAAGACAGTTTCAGTGAAATTGGATGACTCACAGAGGGGCTTAATTTCTGGGTGATTTCTTGAAATCCATTGGTTGCATCTGTCATTTACTCTCTAGTGTGCATAACACTTACATAACAGGGCCTATTCCTGTCTCTGTGCCTGTGACACTTCCTGGCTAGCAGACTGCCTCAAATTGACTCCCTGCGAAGAGTTGTCCACTGACCTTTGAACTGATCTGGGTAACCTATTGGAGGGCGGGGGGATGGGGCGGGGGTGTGGGCAGGCGGTGGGAGGTGGATGGGGGGGTGGTTGGTGGGTAGTGGAGGGAGGAACTAATTTAAGCAGCCCTGATTTCTCCTCTGACCACCGTCAGTAAGTAGGTATTTTTGATATCTGATTTCCCACTTCATAACTTGTGGCGTAGTTTCCCTAGCCCTTCAGTTTGGAGTGATCCAATCCTCTATTAATAACCCCACAGCAAACTTGAGATAAGGTAAAATAAGAGGGTTGGTTTATTTTACACAAACACTAAACAGGGGAAGGGGTTTTGCAACGCCTGCTCCTTTTTTGCACTCCTACACTAAAAGAGGGATGAGGGAAAGAAATAGGTACAGGGCAAGATCAAAAAAATAAGAGTTATGGTTTCATGGTCCAGAATCAAAAGTCCAATGGGGTATTCCCTCAGAGATTAGGCTGATACTGTTGCAGGGTGATCTGTCTTCCCGGAATCGATGACCTTCCCCTGTGAAAGAATGCATGTAGAGATGAATGAATCTTATAGGTACAGATACAGGAGTTCTGATGTTCCAGTAATACACAGTGTAGATGAAAGCCAGGCAACGTACCTGAACAGAGCTCTTTCTCCTGCTACCTGTTGGGTGGTAAAATGGTAGATTGCCTGGGTTCAGTTCCACACGGCAATATTACAGGTTCTAGCAGCTTGGGGAAGGTCATGTGACATACCTCACACATCATTTCCTGGGTGTTGGACAAAGGATGTATTTTTCCAGGTCTGGAATCTTGAGAGGTTTAAGAGAGGAGTCAGGGTCCCTTTTGTCCTTGCAGACATACGGCCTCCATTGGCCACAGCTTTGCCTTAGAATATAAAGGGTGTTGGTGCATTTCTATGAAATTTGATTTTCTGCAGTCATGGGACATTAGCACCTCTTTAAAGGTAACAAGGTCCCTGCTGGTTTCTGAAGGGTAGAAGTTCTTCTGGTATGAACCATGGCTAGTCAGGCATGTCAGGACAAAGTTTTTGTTCATTTTTAAAAATAAAATAATTTTATAAAATAGCCAGCTTGACGTAGATATGTTCCTTTCTGTCTTCTGGATGGGACACTATCAAAGTACTTCCAGAAGGTTCTACACGTGTTACTTGGCAGGAACACTGTTGACAGCATTGGAACACCCTGTACCTTTAAATGTTACAATGTCCATGTACTGCAAATTTAACGCATGCAGACGTAATGAATTGAATTCATAACACCTTAACTTTTGGAAGAAAGAAAGCTTCACTACAGTGAAGATTTCTCTACAATGGCTTAAGTTTCTTTACAAGAAGTATTTAACACCATAACTTTTAACAAATACTTTATTACATAACTATACTGATACATTTTGTTTTGCAGCTACACATGTCATATTATACAATCCACAAAGGTTTAACCAGAATAAAATTCAATATATGTAACAAGTAGGATTAGCAAGAGTTAAATGTCACAGAATTGTCATAGCTCAATACTTGTGTTTCTTCCTCTTATTCTTAGTCTTTAACTCAGCAAAGAATGTTTCGCTTAAGTCCACAGCCCAATTGTCATTCCTTCACCAACTGCAGGTGTAATTCTATCTCTAAGCTCATTTCACAATGAATTTTTAACAGTTCATCAGTCTTTGCTCTTAACTCTGCATTCAACCAACTGTTCTCATTCATCAGCAATTTATTTTCCTGTTCAAGGCGATACTTCATGGAGGCTTCTGATGTTTGAGGTTCATCAAGTTTCAACTGAAGATCTACCTTTATTGAATACGCTTCAATCATTTAGGCATTTCAAGCTTCTTTCAAGCATTTACTTCCCGTGACTGACACTCCAGTGTTCTTATGTTTTCATTTTTCACTTGCAAACTCATCTTTTGCGTGTGAAAGTTGGTTCTCTATACTGATCAGCTTTTCTTTCAATTGCTCGTTATCAGCACTAAGCTTCTCATGGTTGACTGCAGTAATTTTTAGGAGTTTAGTAAGATCAGCATGATCAAGTGCCTGTTGCAATACTGTCATTCCCATGTTCCTGTCTCCATTAGCCAAATCATTACCCAATAAAACATCCACTCCTTCAACAGGTAAACTTGGAACAATTCCCACTGTAACAATTCTGTTTACTAAGTCACTTTGTAAATTAACTTTACACAAAGGAATGGGTTTATAAACTCCATGAATATCTTTTATTAATACACTTTCTTTCATCAAACTGTCTGGAACACAAATTGTATCATCAGCCATCACCAATGACTGATCTGCTCCAGTACCTCTCAAAATTTTGATTGGTTTACTTATTTTGTTGGAGGAGTAAGGGAACACTTCTTCCTTCAAGATAAAACATTTAGAAACTCCAATAGCCTGACTCACTTTAACAGTAGTCAAGGAAGAATTCTCTTGACTGTCCTGAGCCATCTCCCGCTTTCTAGTGTATTCTGAGGGAATACATTTCACCTCTACCACTGCTTTGGCTTTAGTATCCATTACCACTTCTGGTACAGCCCTTTCTGAGGATTCTTTAAGCGTTCTTATAACTTCCACTGTTTTACCTTTCAGCTTCCAACAATGGGCTTTGACAAGCAATAAAAGCATATAAGTTTATTTTCACCCCCTCAATTCTTTTACACCGTCATTTTTCTTATCTGTAGCCTCTTCTGCTTTCTCCATAAAGCTGGACTTTTTTCTGTTCCTCCAGTTTCCCTGTTGGTTTACAGATGGAGATCCACTACCCTCTAGCTGTCTATGTGATATGCCATGCCCATCTACCAGTAATGCTGCTTCTCGTAACTTAGAAACCTTATGGTGTTCCAGGTATTACCTAATAGCTATTGGGATGCTGGTTTGAAATTTTTGCATTACCATTAGCTCCCTTGTTTTCTCAAAATTTTGTTCTAACTTCAGGGATCAAAACCACCGGTCCCATGGTATTTCTTTTTCCCTAGCAAATTCTGCAAATGTCTCATCTGGTCTTTTCTTTAAAGTCTGAAATTTCAACTGATATGCTTCAGGGTTAAGTTTGTAAGCATTGAGTACTGCAGCCTTAACTATCTCAATCTGAACGTTGTTCTTCTGAAAGACTAGAATACACATAGATAGCCTTCCCAACCAAAACACTTTGCAAAATGAGAATTCACGTGTCCGTTGGTCACTTTAGTTGTTTAGATAACCTTTCCAAATTAGATAAAATATCTCTCAACTCCCTCTTCAGTGAATTTAGGCAATAGACAAAGATTCTTTGTTATATCTAAGTTCGGAATGGACTTCATCCCTCATCAGAACTACTAGAGTCTCTTTCACTCTGTACTCTTAGCTTTTCTCTAGCTAGTTCATGCTGCCTGATCTATTTCTTGCTTTGAAACTTGAAGCTCAAGCTTTCGCATTTCCATTTCTTTTTCATCTCGGGTTGCTTCATCTGCAACTGTATTCCAGCTAATTCAACTGAATTGTCATTTGGATTCACTTTTGCTTCTTTCAATTCCAGATGCTGTGCTATTATCTCAATTATTTCTGCTTTCTTAGCCCTTGCTTTTAATTCTAATTCTAACTTTTCTGCTAATGAAATTAGCCTATCCTTGGTTAATTGTTGCATATCACTCTGGAATAAATCTTCCCTCTCCAGAAAAGTTGTAACAATTGACAAAGTCATTCTGCTTTTCAAACAGTATAGTAAAATTCACCGTGGAAATCTTATTAACGTTAATCTCAGCAGGTATTGGCCCTCGTATTTGTCTGTGAATCTGAGACCCTGCAAGAGCCCCCAATTTAAGTTACGATCCTTGGCCAGATGCCGAGACGCTGGGGGAGATGCAGTTAGGGAGTAATAACGTTTTATTTAAAGCAGTTAAAGGTTGAGATTCAAGACACCTGCTTTTGGAATAAAGCCACAAGATTCCACGGGTTTTGATCAAAGAAAAACAAAATTTAATGTGCAAGTTCAGAAAGATTAAATAATTTACACTATGTATCTTGTACCTCATACTTACCCTGAATGTTAGAGTATATGTGAAATTAACAAACTGTGGTCAAACACACCACGCTACAGAGTAAATGACAGATGCAACCAATGCATTTCTCAAGAAATCACCCAGGTATTAGTCCCTCTGAGAGTCATCCAATTTCACTGAAACCACTCCCCACCGAACAACAACACACACCCATGTACAGACCGTACATTCTGTGATCTGGCTACTCGTGAGTGTTAGTGTAAGTCATCTCTTAATTCATTTTAATAACTTCAAGTCTGTTTCTAATCAGATATTCTATTATGTGTTCCTTCTTATGAAGGTAAACTATTTTTGGCTAGGTTGTATGAATTGTTAGACACGGCTCAGATCAATTTTGTTGATCAATGTAGCTCCAAGCAGCCCAGTGTGATTGATTGTTACTTAAGCTGCTTTAAAAGATCACTGCTTCGACCTTAGCTGTTCAGGACTAATTTGGCAAGTGAACCATCTGTGTATTTATGGTTTGAATAATTTTTTTTTGTCCAAGCCAAAAGTTTAAGGATTCTTTGGTAGCAACTTTACTTCTGTATTTAACTAAACTCAAAATGGTCACAATCAATTATCTTTTACTATATCACTGCATAACATCACTTCTTAGAGAGTAGCATGTTGTACTTGGTGTGAGCCATATTAATAGGACATGTTTATAAGCAGCAGGAAGAGGCTGGTGGTAATGTTAGAACACAGTAGTAAATTCAGTTTTACTCAAATTCCAAATTGGTTTTTGCGGGGAGTAATTATGGGTAATGTGAATAGAACCGTTGTTAAAACCTTTAATAGGTTCCTGGCAGTGAGGAAGGAGTCTTCAATTTAAATGGGAGTGAGCAACAATCGCAACGATTTCAAAGGTCAGTTTGGTTACGAGAGCAGCGATAGCTGCGTCACATTCTGCACTGCCTGTAACCCAAGACTCTCTGCAGCTGGGGGCAAGATGAAGTCAAAAGTGCTGAATTTAATTAAACTGGCAGCCAAAAAAACCCAATCTCTATCTCTGCCTGATGTGTCTTATCGTAAAGCTATTGCTTTCAAGAGTCAATCAACACTGGACTACTACCATCGCCTTGGACCGAGCCAGATGGCAGCAGGGACTGTGGGAAGGATCCCAGCACTTTACGGCCCAGCAACGACAAAAGTAAGGAGAAAAGCGAGTGTGGTGAAAAGAACGCGCCTTGACCTGAAATCATAATACCTGACCAAACAACCCACATGACAACAAATGTCCTACATGCCATAAAGTCTGCAGATCCAGAATCGGCCTCATCAGCCATCTTTAGACTTATGGAAGACAATCATCCTTGCTGTTGAGGGAAAGCCAATAATAACTTACCAGACCATTGGTGACAAGCTAATATCAGTGGCATATTCAAAAACGAGACAAAAATCAGCCAGAAAATTACTGACCGGTATCTCTCATCAGTTTAATTTGTAAATTGCTTGTATATATTGCTCATTTTCATGTCATGAAGCAATTTGAAACTCACAATATCCTGGTAGATACTAAGCATGGTTTTTGGGTGAAAAGATTGACCAAAATACAGACTGTTGATGACTTAGCTTCAAGTCGCAAAAGAGATGAAACTACTTATGTGGCTGTACTAGATTTCTCAAAAGCCTTTGACAAAGTTCTTCAAGAAAAGCCCTTGTCTAAACTTCACTACTGTGGAATCATTAAATTGGCTCTGGCACTTCCTTACCACAGAAGACAAAGGGGTAAGATGGGGAATCATCCTCTCCTCCAGAGTAACCCAGAGAACTGTATTGGGACCTTTATTCTTCTTGACATACACAAACAACCTTCCCAACAAGGTAAAAAGCAGGATTTGACTATTTGCAGATGACTACATGGTTTACATATCGGGGAAAACTCAAGATCACATCAATTCACTGCTAGATGATCTTCTGGAATTGCAAAAATAGTAGGACAATTGGGAGATGGCATTCATTCAATACCAAAAATTGCTATGTAGTGTACATCACCAACAAAAAGGATCCACCAACAGATAGCTTTAAGTTCTGTAATCATATTCTCCAACAACGATAACAAAAACAAAAATGCTGGAAAAACTTGGGTCTGACAGCATCTATGGAGAGAAAGACAGAGTTAACGTTTTGAGTCCGTATGACTCCTCTTCTCCAACAACGATATCTAGGGGCTCATTAAAAACAACCTTCAGTGGGGATTCCACATTCAGCAGATAATATCCTCACAAAACAGGTTCTTGGATTCCTGAGGAGGAATCTTTGGTATTGCAACAAAAATGTCATTTATCGCTTACCAAACATTTGTCTATCCAATCCTGGATATGCAAATATATGTGTGGGATCTTTATACAGTGTGAGAGATAATAAATAAGATTGAAGCAATCCAAAGATGTGCTACATGAATCGGTATGGAAAATGCAGCACTGTCACATCCTGGATCAAAGATTTGGAATGGGAATCACTACAGCAAAGGAGGGAGAACAGTAGACCGACCATGTTCTATAAAATATGGAATGGACTGGCGGGAATTGACAGAAACAAGTATCTGGTACCCTATGGCAATGACAAAACATGAGCTAGTCATCCACACAAACTAAAAAGACCATTTGTTTCCAAGACAGTGTATCTCAATGATCTTTCTCCCCAAGGACAATCTCACAATGGAACAAAATGTCAAAGGAAATAGTTACAGCGCCATCACTTGAAATCTTCAAGACCCATCTTTAGATTATTTCCATTTACAAGTTTTCATTGTCAGGACTATCATCTCAGCAGGCCATGCCTGATTTAGCTAGCTCTACCCATATAAATGTTGGTGGAATATGGATATTAGTCTGTGGTGCCAATACAACTAAAACAATTTACCGCCTTCCCATATATGTTTTGCATACCCTGATGCGACTGGTTATTGGTGTCATGAGGCAGTTGGCCTGTGAATAGTTTGTCATAGCCGGTCAGTGTATGTGCTCCCTCTCAGCCACTTTATTAAGTGCTTGTGTACCAGGAGAATGATTCCAACCATTATTGGAATGTAGCCATTACCAATATTCCAAGTGCACTGACCACCAGATCACTAAGTTAATGGACATGGTTCATCACAGTTTGTATTTGCAAGGGCAGTTGCAGTTGTCATGGGTAAAGATTGGAGGTGCACTGTCCCTGTCCAGTTCAAAAGTGGTTTGAGAAGCCTCTCCCATAAGCAGGGACCTCACGTCTCCTGCTGTGTACACACCTTTACTGCCCAGTGACCAGTTAGACAACAGTATCTGCCTGCCGTCATGACCTTTTGCTGTGTGTATTGGAAAACATAGGGCAGGACATTGAGTTTGGCAAGCGGGTCCCACCCCCTGCTCGCCGACGCATAAAATGACACGAGATGACATCGGACAGAATTCCTGACATCACCCTGCCTCATTTCAGTTTTCAGGTCGGCCGGGGTGCAGCTGAATCAGCTGTGCGCCAACCAACTTGTCAACAGCCAATTGAGGCCATTTAAAAACTAATTGAAGTAGTTAAAGAACCTGCCTGTCCAACCTTAAGGTTGGCGGGCTTCAGAAAAATCATGAAACCTCATCCACGGGCTTGAGGTTTCATGTAGGTTTTAAAAAATTTAATAAAAGTTTAATTAAAGGTCATGGACCTGTCCCAACCCATGTGAAAGTGTCACAGGAGGGGACTTGTCAGGGAAATGTTATTTTTCTATATTTCACATTTTTGAATTTGGCGCCAATCTCCTTGAGGCAGCACTAGACTCGGAGATCAGTGCACTCTTTCGCACACACGCCCGGCTGAGGGAATCCACCCCCCGGCCGCCAGAGCGGACGTCACGCTGGCCGGGCCTTAATTGGCCAACCCACATAAAATGGCGGTGTGCCCCCGATTGGAGGCGCGCCCACTCCTGAACTCCCCACCCCACCAGGGGGAAAAATTCTTCCCATAATCTTGCACCTTCACTTTCTGAGCCTTGTTTGAAGGCAGATTGAAAGGCACATCGTGGCTCATTCTAAGCCAACAAATTTGTTTGTTTTTCTTGAAATATGTGAATGAACGGAATGCTGTTTTCTGGTAATGTTTATTTCTTACTGTCAGTAAAGCATTAAAAGAGTTAGCTTTGCCACAATTCTAGGCAGACAAATTACATCTCCTGAGTGAACTGGTGCTCTGATATCATTGTTATGTCTGTTCACACCTAGGCCTAGAGTGCCATTGTTTACCTGCCACACAGGCTAGTTGGACCGAATGGCCTGTTTCTGTGTTAAAACTTCCATTGAATAAACTTGTGTTGTTGCTACACCTCAGTGCCAGCCAGGCTGAGACCATTGTGTATAATCATGAGGTCTGGTGATTTAAAAAAAAATTAAAACCAAAACTATTACAGTTTTTATTCTCTGTATTAATAGTTAAAAGTTTTCAGCATTGACTTTGTGTGTCATGTTTGTATTCCTGTAGATAGTCTGATTACAGAACAGATATCAAGCAGGGGGTGCAGGACCTTACTCTTCAGAGTCCCAACTGCTGCTCTAAACTGATCTGCAGCTGCCTGACCTCATTTTCCTCGCAGCACACAACAAATGGATCATGTCCAACAGAATTGCTGCTGCATTAGCCTCTCCACCTTTTCAAGTGGTATTTTTAAAAGCCATTGAAGGGACCCTGATAAATGAGCAAGACCTTTCAAAAGAAACTGAAAGAGCAGGAAAAGACAACCAAGTTTCAGATGAGTGAAGGTTAAATTTAGGATTGATATTTGTTTTACAGTGTTTGTTTAAAATTATCACATTACTGAATATTTGCCAGATGTTTCTGTTATTAAATCATGTAGATTTTGGATTGATTCAGTAATTTTTTTTAGAACAGTTTCCATTACAAAATAGTATCTGCTTTCACAAATCTTCATGTGTCAGCAATGATGACAGTAGTGTCAGTTGGCATCTGTAAGGCACAAGTCAAGAGTGTGATGGAATACTCCCCACTTGTCTGTTTGAGTACAGCTCCAACAACACTTAAGAAGCTTGACACCATCCAGGACGCAGCAGCCCGCTTGGTTGGCACCCCACCCACAAACATTCACTCCCTTCACCACCGATGCACAGTGGCAATAGTGTGTACCATCTACAAGATGCAGCAACTCACCAAAGCTTTTTTGACAGCACCTTCCAAATATGTGACTGCTACTATCTAGAAGCATAAGGGCAGCGGACACATGGGAACACCACCACCTGGAAGTTCCCCTCTAAGCAATACACCATCGTGACTTGGAAATATAGCACCCTTCCTTCACTGTCGCTGGATCAAAATCCTGGAACTCCTTTCCTAACAGCACTGGGTGTTCCTGCACCACATGGACTGCAGCGATTCAAGGCAGTGGCTCACCACCACCTTCTCAAGGGCAATTAGGGATGGGCAATAAACGTTGGCCTAGCCAGCGACGCCCATATCCCCTGAATGATTAACAAAAAAAAAATCACTTTTACCTATGAATCATGAGGTTGTGGATTTAAGCCCCACTTGAGACTTGAGCACACAATCCAAGCTGGCACTTCAGTGTGGCACTGATGGAATGTGACACTGTTGGAGTTGCCATCATCAAAAGCCCCGCCTGCTCTCTTAGCTGGACGTAAAAGATCTCGTATCATTCAAAGGAGGGCAGGCGGTTTCTCCCTGGCATCTGGACAAAATGTATCACTCAACCATCACTTTAAAAATAATTCAAATTGCAGTTATTCATGGCACTGTGCAGTGCAAAAATTGGCTACCCCATTTCCCAACATTAAAGAAGTGACTAAACTTCAAGTATTTTAGTGGCTGTAAAGTGCTTTGGAATTTCCTGAGGACCCGTGTGTGTATGTATATATAATGTACAATTTCCTTCTTTCCTTCTATTTTATCAGTGAATTCTTCTTCACGTAAGGATTTATCAAGGTGTTTCACGTAGAGCAGTGAACCCCAGAGTTCTTTAAGAAACAGTTAGATGCTGCACTCAGACACACTTGGATCCCTTGAGATGGGTCAGATTGTGATCTTGAAAATGAACAAATGGGCAGTTTTATTTTAATATTCAGCCAAATTGTTTTAGATAAACATGGTGACACACATTAACTAGACTATCCAGTATTTGTGTTTGCCGGCAGCTTTTCTTTAATTCTGTTCAATATCATTCCATCATGGAAGAATAAATGCACTGTTGACAGTTTTTGTCATTAGAACACATTTGTTCAAACATTTGTTGCCCCTGAGCTGGCGTCACTAGAATTGCTATTGTGCTGTAGATGTCCAGAACTTTCCATTTGTTTGCCTTTAATCCTTTTGCTCTTTGGATTCACAAAATCAGACTGACAAAGGGATGGAACAAATTAGTTCCTTATGTTGAAATAGATGAGTTTTTAGTTCAGCTATTGCACTGCAAAATTTGTTATGCAGTATATCATGGAGTACCCTCCTACAGATTCCAGTGCCACCTGGAACCCCTCAGAAGTAGTTGTTCATATGCAAGCTTCGATGGTGACTTGTCCTCGGCTTTTTCAACCGCAAGGCTTGTTGCAAGAATTCCTGATTCACTTCTCACCTACCCAATGTGCATATTTTTCATAGGAGTTAGAATTGTGCCTGTTTCTTGATTCATTCCTAAACCAGGGACTGCTGTATCATGCCACTTCCAGCACCTGCTGACAGCCAACTCAGTACAAACTGAGCATGTGTCACTGAGTTTTATTGCAAGTGCTACTTGGAAGTGGCACTTGGAGGGGTCTCCACATATCAAAAAGACTTGAAGGTTGTTTTGGACTTTTCCAGAGAAAGGAAGTATTCATATACCTTTCATGACCTCTGTACTTTTGAAGTGTAGCTCCTGTTGTGCTATAGGAAATGTTAACGCCAATTTTCATACAGCAAACTCCAACAGCCAGCAGTGAGATAATGACCATATAATCAGTTTTTTAGGTGGTGTTGATTGAGGGTTGAATATGGGCCAGGATACCAGGGATAATGCCTCTGCTCTTCTACATAAAAGTGCCATGGGCCTGTTACATCCAGATGAAGTCTCGGTTTAGCTTCTCATCTGAAAGACTGCATCTCAGACGGTGTGGCACTCCCTCAGCACTGCACTGAAGAGCCAGCTTGGATTACAAGGTCAAGTCTCAAGTGGGACCTGACCCCACAACCTCCTGACGTAGAGTTGTGAGTGCTACATTCAATCAAAGCTGACACAAGTTGGATGAAGTTTATGTTAGAACGTTTGTGCAAGGTTTATGTACACACTTTCTGCCATTTGGGGACAATTCGGTTGAGGATTTAACGCAAATTTAATGTTGCTGCCTGCTCAGTGGTTGTGTGTGGTTGTGAGCGAGTAATTGTAGCTCAGGCACTCGTTAGGGTGGGGATGTTAGTGATGGACATGTAGAGAAATTTATTTCCGAAAATATACTTTATTTGTAAAAATTATGAAAGTACATTACAAAACATTTTGACTTGGAACTTACAGAAAGTGCAATAAAATTCAACTTATTTTCCATACAGCATGTTCCATTCTGAGGTGCCTCAAAATTTTAATACTCTTGATATTTACAATATACATTCCGTGTCAGGCATGCAAACTGAGGACAAAACATTTCAAGATGACAGAAATTGTAATACAATTCAATTTTCTCTATACAGCATGCTCTACACTGAGGCCCTTTCTACATGCCTGGAGTTTCAATGCCTCCATGTATTGCCTTTAAGGTATCTGTGGTGGGGAAGAGACTGTTTCCACCTTCTTGTGGAATGTGCCTTTGCAAAGAAAGTCTGGAGAGAGATGCAGTGGTTTTTGTGGAGGTTCATTCCAAACAGTTCGTGACTCAGGACTCTGTCAGGACTCTGTGCTCTACAGGGTGTTTCTAGCGGGGGGACACCAAGATAAACACCAATTATGGCTAGAGGACCATCAGTTTGGTGAATGACGCTCTTTGGCTCGCTCAAAACTTGTTGCTCTTCCAGTGCAAAGAGTTATCCTTGACCAAGTGCTGGAGACTACTACATTCCAAGGTCCTGGACCAAGTGCTGAGCGATGCGCTAAAGCATAAGGCAGCTACCACAGAGGCGCGATGGGGAAAGATCGCTGTCTAAGGCCTTTTCAGCCATAGCAGACAAAGGGGATGGAAACTGTTTAGAACCTCTTGGACACATGGAGAATTTTTTCATTTCGGGCACCTAGGCCCAAGCGCTCCCAGGTCAGCCCTTATTAAAAACTCCCTTTATTTTGCCCCCAACCCCAGAACAGTGCTCCTTACTACACCAGTGTGACATTTTGTTCCCTTTCCCATACTGCCATTCAGTGGCAGTGGCTTTCTTTATTTCTGGCAGGGTGCCTGCCAAAGCACATCTCCTTCTCACATTCAGTGAGGCAAGCTCTTATTTCCTCCAGTTTGCCCCCCCTTTGAAGACCTCCTATTGGAGTTTGACACTATGAATAGCAATCGTCCTCTGGAACCTTACTTAAAAATGGCCATTCGTCATCTGACACCAAATGGTACTGGAAGGAATCACAGCCATCCTACATTGCAACAGTTTGCTCTACAAGAAGTAATTATGTAGCTGTAAAGCGCATTGGCACAACCTGATGAAAAGATAAGGATCGACACCAGTTGGTATAACAGGGTAAGGATTGCTGTTAGTCTGTATGCTAGGGTAAGAATTGATGCTGGTCTGTATGCCAGGGTAAGGATTGATGCTGGTCTGTACATCAGGGTAAGGATTGATGTCAATCTGTATTATACGCAGTGTTAAAATACCTCCTATATCCAGGATTTGGCCCAAAACGATTGAAAGCTGACCCACCTTCATGAGCCATTATTGCGGCCTGTACTGAAAGCTTTAATGCAAAATGAAATGTGATTTGAAACACATAAGAAAAACTAGATGTATAATGACTTTCTTTGAGTCCTTTAAAGTTTAAGTGGTTTGAGTTAACCACAGGATGAGCTTGCTTGAGGAAGTCTGGCTCTGTAAATATTTTTTCCCTCCATCACAGGAAACAACTTGTGCCAATTAATGTATTTAGAGACTTTCGCCCTTGTGTTGCTTTCTGGCTGCTCTTGTTAAGGTTAGTTTTAAAGTCATTATTATTGAGGGTTGCAGGTTCAATGTGAAGCAATTCATATTCTATATTTGTGTTATTTTCACTGAACACAGTAGCAGCATGTCTCACTTTAGAGGGTGTGGAAGGCAAAAGCTCCAGATTCAGCTCAAAACGTTCAATGCTGTGATTTGGGAGGGGTGGAGTGTAGGCTTTTTCTGCATGGATGGCTTAATGGCTTTCCTCATCTGCATCTATATCACGTTAAGAAGATAGAAGGACCTAATACATGTGACTTCCCTATTGTAGATACATCATCCAAGCAGGTGAAGTCACAACTTGTATTTATATTTTGTGCCTTTAATGTAGTAAAGTGTCCCAGGGCACTTCACAGGAGAATTATTAAACAAAATTTGACACCATAAGGAGGTGTCAGGGCACTTGACCAAAAGCTTGTCCAAAGAGGTGGATTTTAAGAAGCCTTTGAAGGAGGAGAGAGAGAGATGGAGAGGTTTAGGGAGGGAATTCCAGAGCTTAGAATGTGGGCAGCTGAAGGCACAGCCACCAAGAAGAATACACAAGAGATCAGAATTGAAAGAGCACAGATATCTCTGGGTTGAATGGCTGGAGGAGGTTAGAGATGGGAGCTGGAGGGAGCCAAGCCATGCAGGGATTTGAAGATGAGGTTGAGAATTTTAGCATCGAGGCACTGCTTCACCGGGAGCCATTGTAGGTCAGCGAGCACAGGGGTGATGGTGAATTGAACTGGTGAGAGTTCGGATATGGGCTGTAGGGTTTTGGATGATGTCAAGTTTACGAAGAATGGGAGATAGGAGGTTAGTCAGGAGTGCATTAAATAGTCAAATCTAGAGGGAACAAAGACATGGGTGAGGGTTTCAGCAGCAGTGAGGTGAGATGGGGTGGAGCCAAGCAGTGTCATGGAGGTGGAAATAAGTGGCCTAAGTGATGGAGTAGATGTGTAGTCAGAAGCTCACCTCGGTCAGTTGCAACACCAAGGTTGCAAGCAGTCTGTCTCAGGCTCAAAAGTTGCCAAGGAGAGGGATGAAGCCGGTGGCTAGGGAAAGGTAATTTTGATGAGGACCAAAGCCAAGTGTTTGTAACCTTGAAGGAGAGAGATCTCATCACTGTGACTATTTTTGTGTGCAGCCTAATATCGAACTAGTTTCCACTTCTATACTTCAGAAAGCAGAGACCTATCTTTCGACGGGGTGAGGACATCCCTGATACTTCGCTCAAATTACCATTCTTCAGATGAGCCTACATATAGTGCCAGTATACTGTTTACTTGGGATGGGTTTTGGTGCAAATGTTGCAATGAAGGGTGGGCACCTGAAGCACATGCTACCCTCTCTACAGATGCTGATTGACCCATCTCCTCTGATTTTGAACCCATTTTTTATTCCCTGCAGCAATTTGTTTGTTACTTGTACTGAGAAATAGCAACATTTTATTTAATATGTTGTAAAGCCCAACAGCAGCAATGTGTTCAAAATCTCCAAGTCAAACAGACCAGAATGACCCAAGTTCAATTTCCGGTCTTTATTTAAGTTAGCTAATCTCAGGTGGGTTGTGGTAGATATGCTACTATTGAACTCAGGAGTCCTGGAATAGGATGGGGTGGGTATTTTTTTTTTATTGATTCACGGGATGTGGGATTCGCTGGCTGGGCCAGCATTTATTGCCCAATCCTAGTTGCCCTTGAGAAGGTGGTGGTGAGCTGTCTTCTTGAACAGCTGCAGTCCGTGGTGTAGATACACCCACAGTGCTGTTAGGGAGTTCCAGGATTTTGACCAAATGACAGTGAAGGAATGGCAATATATTTCTAAGTCAGGATGGTGAATGATTTGGAGGGGAACTTCTAGGTAGTGGTATTCCCATCTGTCTGCTGCCCTTGTCCTTCTAGATGGTAGTGGTCGTGGGTTTGGAAGGTGCTGTTGAAGGAGCCTTGGTAAATTCCTGCAGTGCGTCTTGTAGATGGTTCACACTGCTGCTACTGTGCGTCAGTGGTGGAGGGAGTGAATGTTTGTGGATGTGGTGCCAATCAAGCGGGCTGCTTTGTCCTGGATAAGGTCAAGCTTCCTGAGTTTTGTGGGAGCTGCACTCATCCAGGCAGGTGGGCAGTATTCCATCACACTCCTGACTTGTGCCTTGTAGATGGTGGACAGGCTTTGGGGAGTCAGGGGGTGAGTTACTCGTCACACGATTCCTAGCCTCTGACCTGCTTTTGTAGCCACAGTATTTATATGACTATTCCAGTTCAGTTTCTGGTCAATGGTACCCCCTAGGATGTTGATAGTGGGGGATTCAGTGATGGTAATGCCATTGAATGTAAAGGGGTGATGGTTGGATTCCCTCTTGTTGGAGATAACCATTGCCTGACACTTGTGTGGCACGAATGTTACTTGACACTTGTCAGCCTGGATATTGTCCAGGTCTTGCTTCATTTAGATATGGACTGCTTCAGTATCTGAGGAGTCACGAATAGTGCTGAACATTGTGCAATCATCAGCAAACATCCCCACTTGTGACCTTTTGATGGAAGGAAGGTCATTGATGAAGCAGCTGAAGATGGTTGGGCCGAGGACAGAATCTTGAGGAACTCCTGCAGTGATGTCCTGGAACTGAGATAACTGACCTCCAACAACCACAACCATCTTCCTTTGTGCTAGGTATGACACCAACCATCGGAGAGTTTTCCCCCGATACCCGTTAGCTCCAGTTTTGCTAGGGCTCCTTGATGCCATACTCGGTCAAATGCTGCCTTGGTAGTCAAGGGCAGTCACTCTCACCTCACCTCGGGAGTTAAGCTCTTTTGTCCATGTTTGAAACAAGGCAGTGTAATAAGGTCAGGAGCTGAGTGGCCCTGGCAGAACCCAAACTGGGCGTCAGTGCACAGGTTGTTGCTAAGCAAGTGCCACATGATAGCAATGTTAATAACCCCTTCTATTACTTTACAATGATCGAGAATAAAGTGTTGGTGTGGTAATTGGCCAGGTTGGATTTGTCCTGTTTTTTTGTGTACAGGACATACCTGGACAATTTTCCACATAGCCGGGTAGAAGTCAGTGTTATAGCCACGCTGGAATAGCTTGGCTAGGGACGTGGCAAGTTCTGGAGCACAAGTCTTCAGTACAGTTGCCAGATTTTTGTCAAAGCCCATAGCCTTTGCAGTATCCAGTGCCTTCAGCTGTTTCTTGATTTCACATGGAGTGAACAGAATGGGCTGAAGACTGGCACCTCTGATGCTGGGGACCTCTGGAGGAGGCCGAGGTGGATCATCCACTCGGCACTTCTGGCTGAAGATTATTGCGAATGCTTCAGCCTTATCTTTTGCACTGATGTGCTGGGCTCCTTCATCATTGAGGATGGGGATATTTGTGGAGCCGCCTCCTCCAATGAGTTGTTTAATTATCCAGCAGCATTCATGACTGGATGTGGCAGGACTGCAGAGCTTAGATCTGATCTGTTGGCTGTGGAATCGCTTAGTCTTTCCATCATTCGCTGCTTATGTTGTTTGGCAAACAAGCAGTCCTGTGTTAAAACTTCTCCAGGTTGACACCTCATTTTTAAGTACGCCTGATGCTGCTCCTGGCATGCCCCCCCTGCACTCTTCATTGAACCAGGGTTGATCCCCTGGCTTGATGGTAATGGTAGAGTGGGGGATATGCTGGGCCATGAGGTTACAGATTGTGTTTGAGTACAATTCTGCTGCTGATGGCCCACAGTGTCTCGTGGATGTCCAGTCTTGAGTTGCTGGATCTGTTCGAAATCTATCCCATTTAGCACAATGGTAGTGCCACACAACACGATGGAGGCTTTTCTCAATTTGAAGGAAGGACTTTGTTCCACAACGACTTTGTGGTGGTCATTCCTACCGATGCTGTCATGGACTGATGCATCTGTGGCAGTCAGATTGGCAAGGATGAGGTCAAATATGTTGTTCCCTCCTGTTGGTTCCCTCACCACCTGTTACAGACCCAGTCTAGCCACTATGTCATTGGCCAGCTCGGTCAGTAGTGGTGCTACCGAGCCACTCTAGGCTATGGTCATTGAAGTCCCCCACCTAGAGTACATTCTGCATCCTTGCCACCCTCAGTGCTTCCTCCAACTGGTGTTCAACATGGAGGAGCACTGACTTATCAGCTGAAGGAGGGCAGTATGTGGTAATCAGCAGGAGCTTTTCTTGCCCATGTTTGACCTGATGCCATGAGACTTCATAGGGTCTGGAGTCGAAGTTGAGGACTCCCAGGGCAACTCCCTCCTGACTGTATACCACTGTGCTGCCACTTCTGCTGGGTCTGTCCTGCCGGTGGGACAGGATGTAGCCAGGGATGGTGATAGTGGTGTGTAGGACATTATCTGTAAGATATGATTCCATGAGGATGGCGATGGTAGGCTGTTACTTGACTAGTCTGTGAGAAGCTCTCTGGATTTTGACACTAGCTCCCAGATGTTCGTAAGGAGGACTTTGCAGGGTCAACAGGTCTGAGATTGCCGTCGTTGTTTCCGGAGCCGAGGTCGATGCTGGGTGGTCTGTCCGGTTTCACTCCTTTTTTGTGACTTTGTAGTGATTTATTACAATTGATTGGCTTGCTAGGCCATTTCAGAGGGCGTTCAAGAGTCAACCACAATGCTATGGGTCTGGAGTCATATGTAGGCTAGACCAGGTAAGGATGACAGATTTCCTTCCCTGAAGGACATTAGTGAACCAGATGGGTTTTTACAACCATCAACAATGGTTCCATGGTCATTATTAGACTTTTAATTCCAGATTTTTATTGAATATGGATTTGAATCCAGGTCCCCAGAGCATTACCCTGGGTCTCTGGATTACTAGTCCAGCGACAATCCCACTACGCCATCGTAATTGGAAGCAGGAACCCTGACAAATTGCAATCAACCCTGAAGCAACATCTCACAGGGGACTTGACAGAGATGTATAATGTTTAATGGGATAGAGAAAGCAAACCCAAAACAGCACTTTCAGACACACTGGACCGAGAAGGCAAAGGAAGATTCAAGGTGACATCAGGGAATACTTCTGCACTCTTCTTCACAGTGAAAAGAAGAGGGTTGGAATGGGTTTCCAGAAAGAATGATTGGGGCCTGAAAACCAGGCTCACTTAGCAAACAATTAGTCTGTAATGGAATGATACTGGAGTAGGTATCCTAGGAAGATGGGCTGAAGGGAACCAAAACTACCTGGTGAAACAAAAAAAGCAGGGCTAATGGGCTTGCTGTGATGCCGTCCAGAGTTGAATAGTCAGCTAACACTCATGGACTGGATAATGACCACCTCAACAAAGTATATGGCAACTATGGAGCTATATCCTAGCCAGGGATCTTCGTCTCTGAGAAGAGATTTGGGGCACTGTTGGGGGTGGGGGGGGGGGCAGGGAGTGGAATTGGATTTAATGCCCATTCATTATATAAAGTTGGCCCAAAGCACTAGATGGAAGAGATCTCTTTGAAATGATTGTGCAACAAAAAGTGCTTGTTCCTAACATCCTAGGTATGTTGTGGCATGTTATTTAATGTTCTGTGCGCAGCAGTTTGGAATGTTGTACAATGAGCCAGTTGGGTGTGGAAGAGTATTCTACCAGCTGTTACTTTAAACTGGAGGCTGTTTTTAACAAAGATATTCTGCTGTTTTTAACAAAGATATTCTGCTGTTTTTAACAAAGATATTCTGCTGTTTTTAACAAAGATATTCTGCTGTTTTTAACAAAGATATTCTGCTGTTTTTAACAAAGATATTCTGCTGTTTTTAACAAAGATATTCTGCTGTTTGTTAGAAAGAATAGTCCTGGTAAGTTAACAATCAGTGATTAAATACTTTTGTTTATCAGGTTGCCTGGGTCAGTGGAATGTTGACTAGTTTTCTAAGCATTGGAGAACTTGACCCTTTTAAAGATTTTGTCTGTACTTCTTTCCAAGCCTGATGCTCATTGTCTCACAGAGCAATTTAACTTCATGTATTTTGCCAAGTTTGAGATGATGCCTCACTTAAGCAATACTTTATGATGTCTAAGATAAAAGCAAAAAACTGCGGATGCTGGAAATTCAAAACACAAACAAAAATACCTGGAAAAACCCAGTAGGTCTGACAGCATCTGTGGAGAGGAACACAGTTAACGTTTCGAATCTGTATGACTCTTCAACAGAACTAAAAAAAAATAGAAAAGAGGTGAAATATAAGCTGGTTTAAGTGGGGGGTGGGACAAGTAGAGCTGGATAGAGGTCCAATGATGTCTATTGTTTTATTAAACTAGTTCGAAAGGAAAAACTCTTTAGGCAGGATTCTTGCTTATAAATTTCAAAGCTCTAAGTTATTCCGCACACAACTGTGGAGTCTTAAAACTGAAACCCTGTATGAAGTAGATTGCTGGGGACACAGTAGGAAGGCTGGATACTATTGGATCACGTAGAGTTTCCGTATGTAAACTGAAAGCCCCAGCAAGCACCAATCTTTCAGTATTTTCTTACCTTACCCTCTCAGATTTAAAAAAACAGTCATTTGCTGTATCTGTGCTGCCGTCTTTTTGTAGCTGGGAGTTGTTTGGAATTTAAGATGGGGTGGGGGGTGTGTAGGGGTGGAGCGGTGGGTGGGGGCAGTGGGTTCCTTTGCAGACTCTATATAATCTTGGGGAAAAATCTAGCCAACGATGAAGGATTTTGATGGGGTGAAAAGGGATAAGTTATTTGACTTGCTTGTGGAGTCGGTGATGACGGGTCACTAAGAGACTAGGTGCAGTGGTACAGTGAATCCTCTGATGCGCCTGCTCATTCAGATCTATGTGCAATATTGTCGACAGCAACAAAATAAAATAAAATGAAGGGGCTTTAGGCACATATATGGGTGGCACCTTTGGTTCAAACTCCCAACAGGCGGAGTGGTTGGGGGAAGGGAATATGCAAGACTTGCACTGTCTACAAGGGAATGAGTTGGATTGAAGTTTTTTAACCAAATGGAAATAAAAGGGAACATCTTTCTGTTAAACATCACATCCAATTGCTCAATCATAGGATTCACTTCAGTGACTGAGGTTCCTCATTGGTCAGTCTCTTATTTTTCTTAGCTTTTTTGAAAGAGTGTAACTTTATTTTTAACTTTCTGCCATTTCACTTTGAAATTAGGTGTGTTGATGACTTCATTTGGGAAAAATTGAATGACACATGTTTTGAATGATTCTTGTTTGAATTTAGCCTGAGATTGTAAATGAGATAAATTGCCAAGCAGGGCCGGAGTGAGGCAGTGCATCTTGGATCTGGTCAGATTGCTGGTGATAATCGCCTTTTACCGGTGAGCTGAATTCATTCTCCACGCCCCATTTCCTCATGTCATTAGTGCATTTGGATTGTGAAAATGAAAAGTCTCACATCTATCATGTCAAAAAGCCAGCGATTATGGCCACAGATGTGTCACACCTGAAAGGGCAGCATGTCCCCTCAGGCAAGAGGCCACTTAACTGTTAAGGTGCCAATACCTGGCTGACTAAATGCAATTGAATCAAAAGATAGGAACAGCTACCAAATGAGGAGCAAGCCCTTAGCAGAAAAGTCGAACAATCAATTTCCTCTTTTTTTTAGGTGCTGTAGTTGAAGATTCAGTCTGTTATTTTATATATAAAAGCTCTCCCAAGAATAGCATACCTTGTCTCTTAATGACTATTTGAGATTGATCATCTTCATCACCAACTTGGAAGAAGCCTTTTCCTAATCACCTTTTCAAGCCATGCACAATTGTAAAAGGCTCCAAGTTTCCTTTTAGGCTTCTCTGCTCCAATGGAATTATATTATTATATTCAGGTGGAAGAACTATCTCCCTATATTAAGCTACCTTGTATGCTGCCTAGGGTTTCTCGTGCTTTAGAGCACCGGGTATTCTCATTTCTACCATCAATTGTAAAAAGTGATGCAAAATAGTTTAATATCTCTGCTATATGTTGTACCTGAAACAGATTGTTGGAATCTATCCTGAAAGAGGGCAAAATAATATTTTAGATATTAACTGGGAGTCAGAAACTTGAGAAACGAGGAACGAGCAAAAGTGATTGGTTGATGAAAGATCATGACCTGAAACATTAAAGCTGTTTTTCTTGCCACAGATGCTGCCAGACCTGCTGAGTATTTACAATATTTTCTGTTCTTATTATTTTAAGATGATTTGATATTCTGAGCAAATTTTGTAACGTGTTAGGTAAATAGTATTGCAAATAATGTACTGGTAAGGCCTATAATTTGTTTTCCTTCAGATGAGCTGTGAGACATTTTAACTTGTATTTGTTAGTGATCTATTACTTCGTTAAATGTAATTTTTATTACAGTAATTGTAGACTGCTGTCAGACTTTAGGCCGCAGTTAGTCCACAGCAAAAGTCAAAAACCTGAACTCCAGGCTTGGTCTACTTCTCGGATAGCATTCTCGCCTCTAAGACAGATGTCCCACTCTAGAAACTTGAGCACACAATCCAGGTTGTCACTGCAGTGCATTACTGAGAGAGTGCTGCACTGTCAGAGGTGCTGTTTTCTCAATGAGACGAAACCAAGGTTTTATCTGCCCACAGCTGGATGCAAAAGATTCTAAGACTCTGTGTGAAGTGGAGTTGGGTGGCTTGTTGGGGATTCTCATCAGTGCCCTCAACCAACACTATAAATATATTGTCAGGTCATTATTTCACCATTTTTTGGAGTATGTTGTGAACAAAATGGCTGCTGTATTTCACTACATCACAACAATAATTACTGTCTTTGTTACACAGATCTTGACTGTCAGTTGCAAAGGCTTTAGGGCTGTGTTGTGAACTTAAGATGGCTGCAGTAATGTTTAGAAACATAAAAGAGAACATCTGTGATGGGATGGAAGGCAGGAGAGATTAAATGGCACAAGGTTTCATGGAGCAATGCCAAGGGACTGGTAATGGGATGAGTAAAGAAGCGAAAGATATGTCTGAGGAGGTGTGGACAAGCTTCTTTAAGCAAGGTGAGCAGTTAAGAAAAATTGAAGCGTTACCATGGCACCATTGATGGGATAGGTTTGCACAGGCAGTTTTCAGTATAAATGTGAGCATAGAAATTTATATTGGAAGAGGAGAAAGGCTGATTGAAAAGTTTGACCGAAATGTAGTGACAGGAAGTAAAATTGAAATTGCCTGTTGTGTAAGATTTTTTAATACATCATATATAACACAAGCAAAATTGAAATCACTGGGAATAAACGGGGTTGCAGGGGTGATGGGGGAAACTCTCCACTGTTTTTAAAAATTCATTCACAGGATTTGGGCTTCACTGGCTAAGCAAGCATTTATTGCCTATCTCTAGTTGCCCTGGAGAAGGTAGTGGTGAGCTGCCTTCTTGAACCGCTGCCGTCCATGTGGTATAGGTACATCCACAGTGCTGTTAGGGAGGGAGTTCCAGGATATTGACTCGATGAGGGAACGGCAAGGTATTTCCAGGTCAGGATGGTGAGTGGCTTGGAGGGGTCCTCCCAAGTGGTGGTGTTCCCATGTGCCTGCTGCCCTTGTCCTTCTAGATGGTGGTGGTCGTGGGTTTGGCAGGTGCTGCCTAAAGAGGCTTGGTGAGTTCCTGCACTGCATCTTGCAGATGGTGCACACTGCTGACACTATGCTTCGGTGGTGGAGGAAGTGAATGTTTGTGGATGTGGTGTCAATCAAGCGGGCTGCTTTGTCCTGGGTGGTTTCAAGCTTCTTGAGTGTTGTTGGAGCTGTACTTATCCAGGCAAGTGGAGAATATTCTATCACACTCCTGACTTAGCTTTACTGGAACAGCTTGGCTAGGGGCGCAGCAAGCTCTGGAGTACAAGTCTTCAGTACTGTTGCCGGATTATTGTCAGGTCCCATAGCCTTTGCAGTATCCAGTGCCTTCAGCCATTTCTTGATATCATGTGGAGTGAATCAAATTGGCTGAAGATTGGCATGTGTGATGCTAGGGACCTCTGGAGGAGGCTGCGATGGACCATCCACTCGGCACATCTGGCTGAAGATTGTTTCAAATGCTTCAGCCTTGTCTTTTGCACTGATGTGCTGGGCTCCTCCACCATTGAGGATGGAGATATTTGTGGAGCGTCCTCCTCCAATGAGTTGCTTAATTGCCCTCCACCATTCATGACTGGATGTGGCAGGACTGCAGAGCTTAGATCTGATCTCTTGCTTGTGGAATCACTTAGCTCTGTCTGTCACTTGCTGCTTGTGTTATTTGACACCAAGTAGTTTTGAGTTATATCTTCACCAGGTTGACACCTCATTTTTAGGTATGCCTGGTGCTGCTCCTGGCATGCCCTCCTGCATTCTTCATTGAACAAGCATTGATCCCCTGGCTTGATGGTAATGATAAAATGGGGGATATGCTGGACCATGAGGTTACAGGTTGTGGTTGAGTACAATTCTGCTGCTGCTGCTAATGGCCAACAGCACCTCATGGATGCCCTGTTTTGAGTTGCTAGATCTGTTTGAAATCTATCCCACTTAGCACAGTGGTAGTGCCACAAAACACGATGGAGGGTATCAGAAATGTGAAGGTGAGACTTCATCTCCACAAAGACTGTGCGGTGGTCACTGCTACCGATACTGCCATGGACAGGTGCATCTGCGAGGGGCAGGTTGGTGAGGATGAGGTCAAGGATGTTTTTCTCTCTTGTTGGTTCCCTCACCAACTGCTGCAGACCTAGTCTAGCAGCTATGTCATTTACGATTCAGCCAGTTTGGTCTGTAGTGGTGTTACTGAGCCACTTTTGGTGATGGACATTGAAATCCTCTCAGTGTGCATTCTGTGCCCTTGCCAGCCTCAGTGCTTCCTCCAAGCGGTATTTAACATAGAGGAGTACTGATTCTTCAGCAGGAAGTTTCTTTGCTCATGTTTGAGCTGATGCCATGAGACGTCCTGGGGTCTGGAGTCGATGTTGAGGACTTCCGAAGCAATCCCTCCCAAATGTGCCGCCACCTCTGCTGGCTCTGTCCTGCCAGTGGGACAGGACAGGAATGATGATGTTGGTGCCTGGGACATTATCGCTAATGTATGATTCCATGATATGACTGTTAGGCTGTTGCTTGACTGGTCTGTGAGGCAGCTCTTCCAAATGTTAGTCAGGAGGACTTTGCAGGGTTGAAAGGATTGAGTTTGCTGTTGTCCTTTCCATTGCCTAGGTATGTTCAGTTTCATGCCCTTTAGGCCTTTTATCAGCCTGATATGACCTGCCACCTTGAAGGACAAGGGCAGCAGGTGCATGGGAACACCATGACCTGCACGTTCTCATCCAAGCCACTCATCATCCTGTCTTGAAACTATTGCCATTGTCACTGAATCAGAATCCCGGAACTCCCTTCATAACAGCACTGTGGGTGTACCTGCACTACATGGACTGTTGCAGTTCAAGATGGCTCACTACCACCGCCTCGAGAACACTTGCAATGGGCAGCAAATACCAGTAATTGTGCACATCCCATGGAAGAATTTTTAAAAATGACTGATGGATTGTTTGACACTAAAATCTTGCATATAGCATGCACTTCCTATAGGTATAAATATCTGTAACAATTTTCTATCACTACTTTTTCATCTGTCATTTCGTTTTCAATGACTGAAGGGCATAGTGCTTTAAGTGAAGCTTGCAAAAACCGATGTAAAACTGAATCTAATGCACACCATATTTTGGAAGGGGGAAGAGAGTGAGGAGAAACTCTAAGGGACTTAACTCCGTTTTGAATGTTCATCTGGCAAGGTATTAGATGTTGTAATTTATACATTTTTTGTGTTTGCAAATCATCAGTGGGAGGTAGAGAAAAAGAACATTCAAAGTTGCTTGCACTTTTAATCAATTTTGTAAATTGGCAGCAGGTCTAGAGGTTTGCTAATAGTAAGTGGTGATGGGTGAATTTTTGGCCATCGTACGGATATAGTTAGACAGTGATGAACATTGAAATCTGCACTCCTGACCCAGATAACCTGCAAGCAGCACCAGAGGATGTTGACTAGTTATTTCTTGCATGTTGCTAACAGCTGAAGGATTATGAGTTTAAAACCTTTCCAAAAAGAATTTGCTTTTTGTACAATGGAATAGCACTTCGTGTACGTACATGCTGACCTCGAGACCCTTTGCTTTGACCTCTGCCTCAGCAGAAAATCCCAGATGCAGAGAGCAGCAGTGTGTGTACATAAACTGCACTCCTGAAGTTGACCTCTGACGTATCAACATTAATAATGGATTATGATCACCAGCAGCAATCTTCAGCTCAGACTTTGTATGCCACGATATCATGCACACAGGAGTAATGCATTAGGGCAGTTACACTTCACTAAATATGAATGTTATTAGCTCTCAGCTTGACTTCCCCGTTTCTCTGCCTTCGTTCTCTTACAGGCAGTGCCTTAGGATATTGGCTAGTTCCATTGTTACCAATAGTTGCCCTTTCCTGAGTGGTCATTCTTTTTGTTTGACAATTAGGCAAGTGGGTGCTAAAGCCAACCACCAAGAAAGGGAGGGTAAGATTGGGTGAAGTCGATGTAACATGATCTGACACAGGACTGCAGACTTAAATCTCTCTCTTCCCATCCTGCCATTTTCAATTTTTGTGCACCATTGAGATCACTGGCGATCAAACCATGACATTCTCCTCAACCATGTGGCTTGGTAGGAGCATCAGGCATGGGGGACTGTGGAGAAGGGGAAAAGAACCCTGTTCTCAAATTCTACCCATTTAAAAAAAAAATTACACTCGGTACATCAGTCCCTCTCTCTGTAACTTCCTCCAGCCCTACAACCCTCTGACAGCTTGATATTCCCAACTTTGGAAATTTCCTGCTTCTGGAGTGAAAATCCAGGCCTAAGTGTCAACTGCAATGTTTCTGCTCCTTTAGTAGCTACTCCTTCCTACTCTTGTATAACTCTTGTGAATCTTCCTTTCAACCTCAAAGATAAAAGCAAAAAACTGCAGATGCTGGAAATCCAAACCAAAAACAAAAATACCTGGAAAAACTCAGCAGGTCTGACAGCATCTGCGGAGAGGAACACAGTTAACGTTTCGAGTCCGAATGACCCTTCACAGAACTAAGTAAAAATAGAAGAGAGGTGAAATATAAGCTGATTTAAGGCGGGTTGGGACAAGTAGAGCTGGATAAAGGGCCAGTGATAGGTGGAGATAACCAAAATATGTCACAGACAAAAGGACAAAGAGGTGTTGAAGGTGGTGATATTATCTAAGGAATGTGCTAATTAAGGGTAAAAAGCAGGACAAGCAAGGTACAGATAGCCCTAGTGGGGGTGGGGTGGGGTGAAGGAATCAAAAAAGGCTAAAAGGTAGAGATAAAACAATGGATTTAAAAATAATGGAAATAGGTGGGAAAAGAAAAATCTGTATAAATTATTGGGGAAAAAAGGGGGGGAATCGGAAAGGGGTGGGGATGGAGGAGAGAGTTCATGATCTAAAATTGTTGAACTCAATATTCAGACCAGAAGGCTGTAAAGTGCCTAGTTGGAAGATGAGGTGCTGTTCTTCCAGTTTGTGTTGAGCTTCACTGGAACGATGCTGCAGGCCAAGGACGGACATGTGGACATGAGAGCAGGGTAGAGTGTTGAAATGGCAAGCGACAAGGAGGTCTGGGTAATGCTTGCAGACAGACCGAAGGTGTTCTGCAAAGCGGTCACCTATTCTGCGTTTGGTCTTTCCAATGTAGAGGAAACCGCATTGGGAGCAACGAATGCAGTAGACTAAATTGAGGGAAGTGCAAGTGAAATACTGCTTCACTTGAAAGGAGTGTTTGGGCCCTTGGACGGTGAGGAGAGGGGAAGTGTAGATGCAGGTGTTACACCTTCTGTGGTTGCATGGGAAGGTGCCGTGGGAGGGGGTTGAGGTATAGCAGGTGATGGAGGAGTGGACCAGGATGTCCCGGAGGGCACGATCTCTGCGGAATGCCGCCGGGGGGGGTGAAGGGAAGATGTGTTTGGTGGTGGTATCATCCTGGAGTTGGCGGAGGATGGTCCTTTGAATGAAGAGGCTGGTGGGGTGATAAGTGAGGACAAGGGGGACCCTATCATGTTTCTGGGAGGGAGAGGAAAGTGTGAGGGCAGATGCCTCTCCTTTCAAGCTCCCTTGCAGCTTGTGCTGGAGTAGGCTTAGATGTGTACAACACAAACAATACCAGTCATGTTGTTCTGCAGGTAAGTAACTCATTGTTCTCTGACTGTTTCTACTTCTCTTGCCAGCTTGATGTGCTTTTCCATCAAACAGTCCACACCTGGAGGCAATGACCTACTCTCCTGGTGTTCACCTTGCATAGCTGGCGTATAACCTTTCTTTGCCAATAAGCAGATAACCTGACAAACATTTGCTCTTCTAGAGAGAGCTGACCTTTTTGTACTCCTCCTTCAACTTTAATTGATCATTGTAAAGACTTTCCTTTCATTGATCTATTCTGTTGTATCATTAACCAGCCAGGTTTTATCCCCACTGGGTCTGTCTGATCTTCCCCACTCTTGACTTCATTGAGATCCCAAGTTCCAATATCCCTCTCACCATTCTTAAAATGTGTCCCTCCAGAATTACCTGACCACGTCAGCTCTCTGAACTCTTCCTCACCACCAGCGTGAGTGTTTAGAGATAGGGTGAACACTAACTAATGAAGGGGAGACCTCTTGCCCTCTAGCCACACCCTATTATCCTTGCCTCATTAAGGGGCAGAGTTGTAGAAGCTGCTATTAACTCTTAAATTTGCCTTTATCTCAAAAGTGCTGACTTAATCCATCATTACCATATGGTTTTTAGTGTTGCCTTCTGAAGTCTTCTACTTGAGCAATTTTGATCATTTGTTGGTAGAATTAGTTCTACTACTTTAAGGAGATCATAGATATGTGTGACTGAAAGACTGGTACATGGTGCCTGTGGATTCTTTGAAAACTTCTTATGATTGGTGGCAGCATAATTAGATATATATTTTGTGGTACGATCCTTTGTCACACAAATTATTTTGGAACTTCAGAATTGGCAGTATAGGTTAAATCTCCCCATCCCCTCAGCCCAGTCAAAGCTTGTCAACTATTGCCTTTTTGGTGAACACTTAGATTAATGGCAGGCTTGGTTTTTGCTAAGAATTTGGGTAAGTGGTCGCAACCTGAGGAAGTTCAGTGATTGCTAGCTTTTGCAAGATATGTACACATCCCAAATTTACTTTCTCATGCCATTGGATTTTGAAAGCTTTTGTTAGAGTTTGGCAAGAATCTTGATCACACAAGAGTCAAAGGAAACAATATGGTTACTTAGAGTAGCAATGCAACTTCCATCTCCTCACTGCAGTGAAACCAAATAATTGGAAATTGCCCAAGTATCAGCACATTTTGGATGGGGATTGTTGTGGTCTCATTGAGCTATTTGCATGAGATTTAAAATGGAACAAGTGGAAGATGACTTGGCATGACCCTCAAACCCAGTAGTTGACCTATTCACTTTGTTGTTGTTGAATTGGTTTTATTCTAACCTATGAAGGGTTTTGGTGAGGAAACATTTTTGTATGTTTGAATTTTCCATATAGCTGTCTGAGGAATGGAATCGGTTTTGTCCCAGGTGTCTGCCTGCAATCCTGCCTCAGTTGGTGTGGCAAGGGACAGGGGTAGAGATTACTTGAAAGCATTGTGCCATTGATGGGGTAGATGTGGCATCAGGAAGGATGCAGTGTGAATGGGTTTACATATATCAGTAGAACCTCTGTGGCGCTGTTCATGAAAAAAGGAGGATACGCTATTCCAATATGAGGAGGTGAAGCTGTGTGTAACTTCACCCGTAGTGGCTATACTTTCCTAAGACAATTGGAGGCCAGTTGTTCTTAGGCACATCTTTGGATTAATTAGAAGTCAGATTGATTTTACTTATTAAATGCAAGTCCTGATGTTGATTAAATATTTTCTATTGCTCTGACTTTTTTCTGGAGATTGGAAGTAATTGTGTGTTTTTAATATTTTAAGAATTGTGACACCAAAATTTTCACATGTGGCAATTGAATTAAGTTCTAACAGATCACTGTCTTTTTTTTTTCATTTTGTAGGATCCTTTTTCTAATGCAGTCCCGAGCCTCAGTTCAGAGCGTCTGTTCCGGGGGTAGTTAACCCTTGACTTCCCCATAGGACAGTTGTGTCACACAGCAGTTGTGGTTTCCAGAGCAGAGCAATGTTGGGAGATGACATCTTAGACATAATAAGAGATTTTTAGCAAATTCCCACACCCCACACTGCTTCATAAGGCATAACAATGCAAGGATAAGAAATGGTTTGATGTTTATGGTCTGACATTTAATTATTTTTCTTCTTTCTTTTTCCCTTCAGCTTTGAATCAGTAACCTGAAGTTGGATTATATCCGTGTTAAGGAAATGGACACTGTAACACACATTGCCAAGGATGAGTTAGAAGAGCTCCATGAGGCTTTTAAAAAAGTTGGTGAGTAGTCCTTGGACAGTTGTTGCCTCCTGATCAACTGTACAAAGCAAACTGTGGTCTTGTAACCTACATAAACATAGCCATTCATTGTGGAAAATTTAGCTATGGTGCTATGAGGTTCTATATCTTCTAATCATTTGGTGATGCCTCTTAAGATTTTAGTGAAGAATAATGGTAGACCTATGAAATTTCCATGCTCTAGCTGCTTGAGCTGTGAAGATGAACCAGTTGTTTGGCTCACTCACTTCCAAATCAATATCCCTGTTTTTTTTTTCTTGACACTGTCAATTGATAGAATTGTTCACCTCCCTTTATCTTTGGACACCACAGCTAGGGTGGCATATCCACTGCATAATATCAACAGTCCCCACTACCGCCTCCTCCCCCAAAAGGACAAAATTGACAAAATCAAACCTGTCTGTGTTTCTTTTAATATCAGTGTGGCTTACTGGTATATAAATACAAGTTGTTGTAAACTTACTTTTCAGTGTGGCCATTTGCTATTTTGGCTGGTATATTTTAGTGATATTGTTGCACTAGGTGAGTCGACTGAGAGTACGGGTTAGTATGCATTGGTAATTCCTTTCCTTCTGTTTGGCAGAGTTATGGGGGAGGACATTGTTCTCGCTTTTGCCATCAGTCAATGGGAGCTCTGTCATGCTCATTCATGCTCACATACACATGTATGCTATCTTGTGCACACTCATGCTAATGTGTGTGTGCATGCATGCAGCTGCGTGGCACGCATAGAACATAAGAATTAGGAGCAGCAGTAGGCCAGTCGATCCCTCAAGCCCGCTCCTCCATTCAATAAGATGGCTGACCTGATTTTAACCTCAACTTCACATCCTTGCCTACCCCCAAATAACCTTTCACCCCCTTTTTACATTTTCTACATTTTCTGGGGAAATTCTTCTGGTTTTGAAAATCTTGTGGTTCTTCAGTTTATTTCTCCATTACAAATGCAACTTGCGCTTTTGAGTGATACGTCAAACCCAGCCTGTCTATCACACTGATACATTTTTCTTCCCATTTATACAAGTCAGGGGCTTTTTACTGAAAAGAACATGGTCTTATGATGTAATTTATCTGATTTTTATATTTACTTTCATTCGTGTGGAAATTTTGGAATGAGGAGAGATAGAACTTCATTTGATAATTACGTATATCCGTTTGCATTTGCATTCGTAACCTGAGACCATCTCCAAGTTATCCACTTTGATACTGATATGTCAGTTTCTAGTTTAACAGTGTGAGCAAATTTACGGTGATTCCTTACAGATAGTCAGACAGAAGTTGAACTTGCACAACTTGAGGTTAGTGACTTATTTTGTTCATATTGGCCTTAATGTTTAAACCTTAAGTTACAGGCAGAGGCCCTAATTTGTTAGATGCATTCAAAGATTGAAATTGAGTAGATAAATTTTTTTCCAAATTGGCAGACATTAGTTGTCATTGCTCTGATTTACTTTAAATAAAAAAAAACTTCTGTTTATCTGGCTAGATCTCAACAGCAATGGCTACATTAATGACTCCGAACTCCATGATCTTTTCCGTGAAGCCAATGTTTCATTACCTGGCTACAAAATAAGAGAAATCGTTGAGAACCTCATGACCGAAGGGGACAAAGACAAAGATTGCAGGATCAGCTTTGACGAGTTTGTTTCCGTAAGTGCCCTTGTGTATGTAAGCTGTTGTAGCCCAGAACTTAGCATCATTGTTGGCCCCATGTTCCTGATGTACTGTGTCCTACCTATTGGACAGTAATGAATCCCCACAGCACCCATAAAACAAGTCAAGAGCTAAGATTCTTTCCTTAGCAACTTACCCACCATTAATTGTCCTTGCTTTGATTTTTTTTTAGAATGCTTGTGTTCAGCTGCAGAGCATGTGATTTATCAAGTTATCTGAGAGTCCTGGAGTAAAAGTGTGGGACGTCTGTTGATAAAGATTTACTTAATCAGCATCATGTGCTGTAAATATGCTAGCAAGCTTGATGAAGACAATTTATATATTTTCATGGACCCAACAACAAAATTTGAACTTTAAGTGAATAGTAATTGAAGTTGAAAATTGAAGTGAGAAAAGCTTGAAAAATTGTGGAATATTAAACTGCTGATGCATGTTCGTTAAAATTTATTCCTTAAATGTATGCATGAAGGCCTGTTGCCATGAATGAATATTGTTGATCAAAAGGCATTCTTACTTTATCTTTTTTTCAGCAGATTCTATATTTGTACATGACCTCTTCACATTTTCATTTTCACTTAGTCTTTTTTTAAGCCCCTTTTGATTTTGTTTGGTTGTGTAGTAGGTCTTATTTTCTTCTTCTTCAGCAGCTCTTGCATGTTAGTGGTTTGTGATTGCCTTACTTTAAGCAGTACTTGCATGTTTTACAACATGTTCCAATATGTTTATGGAATGCTTGGATTGTGTTCTGTTACAGAGCAATGTGAATATCAAATCTTTTATGCTGGTGATGAGTGGGGTGAGGAATTTTCTTCTTTCCTTTTGTTTTACTTCACTAAAATTGTTGTACCTTTAGTTCCTGTCTTATTAAGATAGCTAAAGGTTACTGAACTCACTGCTGCATGTTTCACTCAAACTAGCAGTTGTCTGTAGTTATTTAATAAATATCATTAGGAAGAGAGACAACAGAAACTCTGAATTGCTGCCACCTCTAGACAAGAGCCTGAAACTGTACTGTTATAGGCAACTGTTCACATACCTTGGATTCCCACCCTAAGCCCTAAACATTGGATCGGGTCCAAATTCTGGCAGAAACTGAGCAACAATCAGAACAGTGAAATTACAGAACATAGACCATGCAGAATTGGTCCTTTTCCATCATTAGAACAAGATCGGAGTGCTGAGGCGGTGCACTATACCCCAAGAAAAGGAAGGATGTTGGTACTGGGTCTGTGGTAAGTATGGGGAGAGGGGGGGCATTTGGTGGTGTGCAGAGGAGGGGAAGGGATGGTCAGCTGTGGAGCTGTGGCCAGCAAGGGCTTGCAGTTTCAATATCAAGTACTATGGTTTTTCCTAGTTCCCCATTCAAATTATGTATCTTATTGATGGCAGTCTCCAGTGGTCCATATAATCATGACACAGCCTTCGCAGAACCACTTGTTTGTTTGCTTTACGCCCACAAAAACTGGCCAATTTCCCAAAGGGGACTGAATTGTACACTAGCTGACAACTCCCAGGGTGCCTTAACCATTTCGGTATAGTGAACCCTTCAGTGCTCATCTTTCTACCCAAAAATCAGGTGCTGTGCAATCTGATTTCTAGGCCTAGATGTTTACATAGACAGTTTCGATGTTAAATGCCGCATAAAAGCATGACCAAAAACTGATGCAAGAAAATTGTAATCGTGGAATGGCCACAGCACAAAAGGAGCCATGCAGCCCATTATGTTTGTGTCACTGTCTGTAAGAGGAACTCAGCTAGTCCCAGTCCTTCACCTTTTTCCTGTAGCCTTGCAATTTTTTTTCTTTCTAGATACTTATCCAAATCTCTTTTGTAGGTCTTGATTGAATTTGCCTCCCTCACACTCTCGGGCAGTGCATTCCAGATCCTAACCACTGGCTGCGTAAAATTTTTTTTCCTCACATATTGCCATTGCCTCTTTTGCGAATCACCTTAAATCTGTGTCCCCTGATTCTCGATCCCTCCGCCAAAGGGAACGGTTTCATCCCATCTACTCTTTTGGATAAAAAGTGCATACATACGCAAAAATTTTTATTTATATTTAGGTTTTGTAGATACTTAAAGGAATTGTAGAAGTATTACTTGTGACATTGCTAGGATTTCTATTGAGATGGTTTAATTTGTTTGCCAACACAACAAGTAGTCCCAGCATTTTCAAGGCAGTTGCTTCAGGCCATTTGAGATCCAGGGCTCAGAACCTGTCTACCTTCTTAATGAGAAATCAGAATGGTCAAGCAGTTCAATATATTAATTCAGTGTGTAAAGGAATTCTGTTAATTAGGAATTAATAAAAATCATTTACCCAATTTTATTTTATATACCCTTTCTTTTATTATGCAAAAAGTAACCTGAATTGTCTTGTTTATTTGACCATCTCTATTATAATGTTCCTTAAAAGATGGTTAGACCCTGCAAATGTTCTTCTCCATGACCAAGATTTCGAGATTCACATTCAGGAATTCTTCTACATGGCAAAACCCTTAATTGTGGTCTGCGGGTATCATGTGATTTCCATAGTGTACAGTCCTTAGTAAACTAGGTACCAAGGTTCAGATTAATTCATTACAAGCGATCATTCAGATCAGTTAAATGCTCTGGCTTAGTACTCATTGGAGAGAAACCTTAGGTTCCAGTTCATTGGAGGAGCACTTCCAAGTCTGAATGAAAATGGAATTTCAGCAGCAGCTGTTTCTTGGGTCAGTCTAAGACAAGTTGGACACTAATCTGTCTTCACTCAAGGCTAGAGAGGAGACTTCTGATATGTTAGGATTTCCACAGTACCTTGCTTTGTACCAGTACTGTACCAGGCCTTGCAGCTTTAGCCCATTAATTTAAAGTCCTGGGCAGCCATTTTATTTTGTTTGTGAAGATAAATGTAAAGCTCCATGTTCAGATATTGTCAGCAAAGCACCTATCTAAAAGGTATGAGGGACTGAAGCAGCCATACTGTGCAGAAAAGTTCAATTGAACATTTAGATAAAGCAAAATACTGCAGATGCTGGAAATCTAAAATAAAAGTAGAAATGCTGGAAAAACGCAGGTCTGACATTTGTGGAGAGTGAAACAGAGTTAATGTTTAGAGTCTGTAAGACCCTTCTTCAGAGCTCTCAAGAATTTTCTGTTTTTATTTCAATTGAACATCATTGTTACCTTGGTTACTGAAAGATACCGGGAAAATTCACCAAAGAACCAAAATATCAGGTCTGCATCATTATCCAATGTCGAATCAGGTTGATTTGAATCCATGGTCTCTTGTTTAGTTTAAATGTGCCAAATGGTTTTTTAAAAATTTAAATTTCCCTATGCTGGGTTTGCAAGCTCTGTATTTGGTTAGGAGATTTCCCTGTGCAATAATGTTGTGCCCTAACAGGAAACTCAAGGTTAAAAGAGTTTTCAAAGCAACTGCAACTTTTGTTTAACTGACTCTGCCCTTAAGCTTTCTAAGTTATTTAAGCCCAGGAAGCCCAGTTTTCAAGGTAATTAAAAAGCTGGAGCGGGGAACCATCTGATTTGATTGTGTCCAGTCAGTTGAAGCCTTCATAGAAAGATGCGTATGATAAGTTTAGACCTCAGTTACATATTCACTGCAACTTTTGCACAGTACTTTCACTTGCTATTCAAGTCTAAAATAAAGTCAGATGGCACAATGCTTTACCATTTTTCAAATATGTAGCCAAAGTCTTCTGGAGGCTTACGTTAGGCCATGTAACCGAAGTAACATATGGATAGGATTTCTCTTTAGTGTTCTTGGCTTACAGTTAGAAACTTGCTTCTATCTTAAAAGCACAAGGATCTAATACCGACTTAAAACAATTTAAAATACAGAATTTCTAGTGCTGGCTGTGAAGAAGGGCACTAAGTCCCAAAAGCAAATTGTTACAATGAACTTCAAGCCACTAGCACATAATTTTCCATCTCTCTGCAAGTTATATTGTTTCTAAATGCAGTTTAATAATCCTGTAGCACAAAAACATTTATCATTCACTCCCCACATATATCCTGCCAACATCAGTAAGTTACAAATAGAGGAAATTTGGCAATTTCCTTTTCATACTGACTGGTAGGAAACTGGGTGGCACTGCAAGCTGGCATCATGTCAATTCACATCTTAAAGTCAAGTTTCTTTCTAGTCCATACTGAAGCAATGATGAGTCTCCTCTGTTGGCCGGAGAGGAAATGAGTTTGAGCAGTTTCAAACCTGTCTCTTGTGAGTCTGGGCTTGCGGAATAAAATTTGTTAGCAAAAGAGACACAAAAGTGTTTGCAGTGGAAATCTGTGCAGTAAAGCATGAGGTTGGGTTAAGATGCATTATTAGAACAAAGAGTCAGTCCTTCATCTGTTTGCACTTGGCACTAACACTGGCTGATAGACGTGGGAAAGATGTTCCATCTCACAACATTACTATGAAATCCTTTTGGACACTATTTGGAAAGCAATATTCATGGAATCCCATGCTTCCACACAGATGGTTTTCCTTTTCTATGAAAGAAGTGTCTCCAGATTGCCAGATCTCAAGCTTGCCCATCAGTGAATGCCATTCTGTTTGCACGACTCCAATGAACTTGCAGAGAAAGCTTCGATATCTACGTTTCATCAAAACTTTAGGCAACCGTTATTGGTAATTTCCCTCCCTCCCTGGCTTTACTGTACGTTGGACAAAACTTGTGGAACAGATAAAGAAAATATGCTCAAAAGTATTTAGAAAACCCGTCATAAAAAGCTGAGATGGTAATTGTTCATGTTAATTCCCAATGATTTACTTAGTGAGGTAATAAATAGAAAACATTGCCGCAAACTTAATTAGAGTGGACTTGTTCGTTGAGGTTGACATTGGACAAGCACAAAACTGCAAAGTACAAATGACCCCTTTTGCTATCCAGACTGAAACTCCTTGTGCCAGTAGCACTCAAATCTATGTCAATTAAAGCGGATTTATTCCATTTAGCATTTAGTCAGGGGTGAGTTACTTCTAGCTTTGAGCTGACAAAAGTTGATGGCTTCCATCAGTGGATGACCTCTCAATTTCTCAGTGAACAAGTCTGCCACAGTTTTTGCCCAAACACTTAATCCATCAATGTCCCTTTGCAAATTTCTGTTCCCATCTACATAAATTACACTAAACGACACCATCTAATGTGCCATTTAGCTTAGTGTCATCAGCAAACTTGGATATATGCCTCCCTATTCTTCATTTAAGTGCTTGGTAAATATGATTGAAAGCTGAACCTCCTTACAGATCCCAGGGCGCACCATTTGTCACATCTGCCAATCGGTCTAAGTCGCAATTATCCAACTTTTTTTTCCTACCTGCTAACAATTCCTTGCCCATGTCAATAGGTTGCCTCCAATTTGAAGTGCTTTCATTTTTGCTGACAAGTTTATTAAATGCTTCCTGGAAGTCCATGTAAATAACATACATATGAACTTACAGAATTAGGAACAGGAGTAGGTCATTTGGGCCCCCGAGCCTGCTCCACCATTCAATAAGTTGATCTGATTTTGGCCTAAACACCACTTTCCTGCCTACCCCTGATACTCTATCTCCTCTGCCTTAAAAATATTCAGTGACCCTGCCTCAACCACTCTCTGGAGAAGAGTGTTCCACAGGCTCTCAATCCTCAGAGAAAAGAAATTCTCCTCATCTCCGTCTTAAATGGGAGCCCTTGTTTTTAAACTGTGTCCCCTAGTTCTGGTCTCTCCCACAAGGGGAATCATCCTTTCACCATCACCCTGCCTGTCAAGTGCCATCAGGATCTTCTGTTTCAATCAGATCACCCCTCATTCTTCTAAACTCCACACAGGCACAACCTATCCAATCTTTCCTCATAAGATAATCCCTCATCCCAGGAACCAGTCGAGTGAACCTTCCCTGAACTGCTTCTAATGCAATTATGTTTGTTCTTAAATAAGGAGACCAAAACTGTACACCGTACTCCAGATAAAAGCAAAATACTACGAAAGTTGTAAATCTGAAAAAAAAACAAAATGCTTGAAAAACTCAGCAGGTCTGGCAGCATCTGTGGAGAGAGAAAAAGAGTTAATGTTTTGAAGCCAATATGGCTCTTCAGAGCTCTGAAGAAGAGTCACACAGGCTGGAAACGTTAACTCTGCTTTTCTTTCCACAGATGCTGCCAGACCTGCTGGGTTTTTCCACTGTACTCCAGATGTGGTCTCACCAATGCCTTGTATAACTATAGCAAAGTATCCCTACTTTTATATTCCATTCCCCTTGCAAACAACAACATTCCATTTGCCTTCCTGATTACTTGATGTATCTGCATACTAACTTGTGATTCATGTATCAAGACACCCAGAACCCCATGTACCTCAGAGTTCTGCAATTAGATAATATGTTGCTTTTCTATTCTACCTGCCAAAATGGACGCGTTCACATTTTTCCACCTTATGCTCCAACTGCCAAATTTTTGCCCACTCACTTAACCTACCTCAACTCCTTTGCAGATTCCCTATGTCCTCTTCACAATTCACTTTCCTACCTATCTTCGTGTCATCATCAAATTTAGCAGCCATACATTCAGCCCCTTCATCCAAGTCATTGATATAGATTGTAAATAGTTGAGGTCCCAGCACTGATCCCTGTGGCACTCTACTTGTTACATCTTGCCAAACAGAAAGTGGCCCATTTACGCATGCTTTCAGTTTCCTATTAGCTAACTAATAACAAAATAACATTCTTAGACACTCCCTTTTCTATTATGTTAGTAATTTGTAAGGGTTCCCAGGTTTCATAAAACTTGCCACTTAAAGAATGGTGCGAAAACAGCAAGATAAGTCGTGGGGCTCTTTAAAAGTCAGTCTTATGACAACCAGCCTATAGTGAACACTGTTCATTATGCTTACAGCTCCCCACAGGATTTTCTTGGGCTTTTGAGTAAAAGGCTAAATGCTGAGAGGATGTTTCCCCTCGTGGAGGAATCTAGAACTAGGGGGGCACAGTTTCAAAATATTGGGTCTCCCATTTAAAATGGAGATGAGGAGGCATTTTTTAAAAACGGGCTACCGCTCTATTCAGTTCATTTTTGTCCAAGTGCTATCGCTGTGTTCTTAACAACAAATTCAAGTAACTACCCACACCTGACTTTTAGACTAACAGATCTGTTATTTCCTGTGTTTATTTTCCTCTCCCATCATTCTTAACTAATGGTGATTTTCTAATCCAAGAGGACAATTCTAAATCAGGAGAGTTTAGATGTGTGAAATGCTCTGTTTATGCACTGAACCTATTTTTATATCTTTTCCATAGTAGCATTGATATGCTATTTTAAATCCCTTGGATTTTCTGTTTTTGGGTTCATCACCTCTGTATTTCATTTATTTGATCTGCTGGACTTACATTACACCTGCCTTTTGTCCTTCTAATGCAATGCTGTAGATATCCACCCAGTGAACTGATTGTGACCAGTGGTCTTCAGATACTGCATCTGCTCTACATTGGTCTTCCTGTACAAGACGCTTGGGCCGGAAAATAATGTGCCAAGGCAGGACTATGAGATGAAACTGCACATATTAAGTGCAGAGATGCACTGGTTTAATTTTTAAGAAAATCTGAATGGAAGAGTGATAACAGCAGATGGCTGTAGGAGATGGGACAGCTTGTAATAAACATTGTGCAAAACCGTGGGATCTGTGGCGACTTAGTGGATAGCCAGGCTCCCCCACCCCCACCACCACCACCACCAAAAGCAATCCAGTAGCTGGCAGATGAGAACGTTATACAGACCCAAGTGTGCATTAAACCTGATCTGATCCACAACATAATGTTTGCCTTTGTAGAACAAAAGGCTAATTTGGTCAGTAAGTATCTTGTTTCAATTTGCATTTTATTAGAAGGAAGGTGCAGACATCCAGCATTATCCTATCGCAAATCTGAGTGGTTGGTATCCAGTGATTTTTTTTTTTCCTTTTTGGCATGAGTGATATATATATATAGAATACTCCTTGCAAAACTTCCCAGTGGAGATTAATGGGCAAAGCTGGACACCACAATGCTCGAAAATAGCAGGATAAATCACTTAACTGATTGGATCATGTCAAGATTAGTTTTTGAGGGAGCCACAATTTTAAAGTATTGTAAGAGAATGCCAGGTGGATGACTGTCTACTGAGTCTTCATTTTCATGGGATGAGCTCAAAGGTAAAACTGTGTTTAGAGTGGTTGAGAGCATGCATTCATGTTTGTTTCCTGATCCACAAAGATATGCTATAGGATGGACAGGTCCAATAAACTAGAGGATGTTAGCTTCCACTGGTGGTTCCTAAAGATATTAAATGGAAAACTATGATCCAAGCAAGACCATTGGGATTACTGAACAAGTAAAGCACAGAGAAACACAACAACTGTCTGTCAATTTCATTGGAATTTCCTGTAATAAGACTGGATTTTGGGAAATATGCACTCACTATTACACTTACGTCTAAATTTTATATATCTGTGTCATGTGAGTTATCATTCTCTGCTTGTAACAGATTTAGTAAGGACGTGGATCCCATTACAGGTACTGAAATTACATTGATGTGGTGGTGTTGCTTGCCTTTTAATTTTGACACAAAGCTTTCTTTGCCAAGTCTTTGTATAAACACAGGCTGTTTAATGTGCACAAATGCTTCTGTTAATGCACCAGAACAGGAACAAGTCACACACAATGCATTAGAATTGGAAGGGTGTAAATGTCGGTCCACTTCATGTTTATTTTATTGAAGTTAAGATGTTATTAACTGTGCATCCATTTCAGTGTAATATTTGTGTAAAATATTTGCAACCTGGTCTTTTCATGCTCTTTGATTCGCACGCATCTGCTAAAGGTTTAGGTGCACAATTGAATGGTTGTCTGAGCCAAAAAAAATCTTTGGGAGGATTCTGTTTCTTGAGACGTGCATTCCTTGCTGGCCATTGAGATATGTCTGTAAAACAGCTCACTCACAGACTGTTGTTTAATGGTTGGGTGAATGTAGAAAAACTCAGCATTCAGATTGGAAATTTGATGCTGATGGGCATGAATTAAAATAATTGGCATAAAATCTGTTTGGCTATTGCTTTAACTTCAACATAAGTCAGCTGAGTGTGGTGAAATTATCCTGACACGGAGGTACGCTGATTATTATATAGTATATTAAATGGCATGTCACAGCACGATTGTACTTATGCTACAACTGAAACATTTTAATGGATGCTAAGCCAGTGAAGTTCAAAAACATGAATCATAGTGTTAATTTAAACTGAAATGATTCCATGTAACTGCTCAATTCACAGATTGTTCAAGATTTGAAAAGTAGCCATGTTGCTAAAACGTTCAGAATGGCCATCAACAGGAGAGAGGGCATCTGTGCCATTGGTGGAACATCTCTTCAGTCCAGTGAAGGAACCCAGCATTCTTATTCAGGTAGTCTCTACTCAGATACATAGCCCAGTTCCTTTTTGTATGAATGACAATTTTTTTTCCAAGAAATTCATATCCTGAGAATGAATTAAAGTATTTTTTGATAACTTCTTGCACATGTGAGTGACTTTATCTGGACCCCAAATCCCTTTTCTCCCCCTATTGTCAATGCTGCTCTACTCATACATGTGTTTTCATCTTGTATTATCTCACAGCAGGCACAGTTGAATGTAATAAAGGGTAACTCTTTCGAGTACAAACACGTTTCCATCTGTTCCTATTCAGATGAAGTTACATTGTTTCATAGTTTGCCATTGTGAGATTTGAACTCTTGATACTCTTTTGAGTAAACCTGTTTCCATCTGTTTCAGATGAAGTTACATTGTTTCATAGTTTGCCATTGTGAGATTTGAACTCTTGATCTCTTAATCTTAGGGTTACAAACCCAGTACCATAACCACTTGGCTATTTAGGCCAAGCTAAAACATGTTTCCATCTGTTCCTATTCAGATGAAGTTACATTGTTTACCATTGTGAGATTTGAACTCTTGATCTTGGGGTTACAAACCCAGTACCATAACCACTTGGCTATTTAGGCCAAGCTCGTGCCTGCTGTAACTCTTTCGAGTACAAACCCGTTTCCATCTGTTTCAGATGAAGTTACATTGTTTCATAGTTTGCCATTGTGAGATTTGAACTCTTAATGTCTCTTCCATTTCATAGTTTTGCTATTGGGAGATTTGAACTCTTGATACTCTTTTTTTTGAGTAAACCTGTTTCCATCTGTTTCAGATGAAGTTACATTGTTTCATAGTTTGCCATTGTGAGATTTGAACTCTTGATCTTGGGGTTACAAGCCCAGTACCATAATCACTTGGCTAGGGTTCCCAGCCTGATAAAGGGTAACTCTTTCGAGTACAAACACGTTTCCATCTGTTCCTATTCAGATGAAGTTACATTGTTTCATAGTTTGCCATTGTGAGATTTGAACTCTTGATCTTGGGGTACAAACCCAGTACCATAACCACTTGGCTGTTTAGGCCAAGCTCTTGTGCCTGCTGTAATCCCACCAATTTGTTAGTTGTTTATCAATTGTGTTTAATTATATGCAGGTGCAGGACATTGACTGGAGTTCACTTGAGCAGATATAAAGAGACACTCACTGAAACTGGGGTGTCGTTGAGTTAGGAGGTGTATGCTTGTAATGCTTAACTCCATAAATGTTAGACTGAGTAAAGAATGGTTCCAGTTCTATCCTCCGTCAGCTGACTTTCTGGAATATAAACCATTACTTAATCAATCTTAATCTAAAGAATGTTAGTTATTATTCCTCATTCTTTATACTAAATTTAGCCATCGGTAAACCTACTTGCTTTTTTGGTAATCCCTGTTACAACCATACTTAAGAATTGAGGCATGATTCCAAAACAAGACTCATCTTTTCGGGAGTAGGGTGTGCCAAGACGAAATACTCGATGTACAACACCAGGCTTTGCAAAGCGCGGTGTCTCAGTGGTGTTCTTTGATTGACTGTTTGCCTGTTCACGTATGTGATGGTTGAATTGTCCAGAAATTTTTAAAAAACATTCCAAAGGTATATAAGTCATATATAAGTTCTTTAGCCTATTTATTCATTTTGTACTGACTCTTTGAAAGAGCTGTCCAATTAATCTCACTCCCTATCTCTTTCCCCATTCAAGTTTTCCTCTTCAAGTATTTATCCAAATTTGAAAGTTATTATTGAACCTGCTTCCTTTTCAGGCTGTATGTTCCAGATCATAACTCACTGTGTTTATAAAAATTTACTCCTCATCTTCCTCTTTTTTTGCCAATTATCTTAAAAATCTGGTTACCAACTTTTCAGCCATTGCAAACAGTTCCTCATTTATTCTATCAAATTCCTTCACAATTTTGAACAACTCTATTAAATCGTTTCTTAGCCTTCTCTACGATAAAGAGAACACCAGCATATCTTTGCAAGTAACATAAGTCCATCATCCCTAAAACCATTCTAGTATATCTCTGCTGATTGAAAGAAAGTCTAGGCATTAATAATTGCAAATCAATGAACTGATTTCTGATGGAACAGGAGAATATTGAGCTATTTCAAAATGTTCTCTCTGCCTCCTGCATTCATTAGCCCTTTTCAATGTTCCAAAATGATAGTGCTTAAAGAAAATGAAAATGTAATATTTCTAAAAGGTTAATCTGTCTGGCTCAGTTTTGTTTGAAGTGCTACAAAGTGATGGAATGTACTAAAAGTACTTATCCTTTCCTAAATCTAATAGACATAAACTGCAGCTCCCCTTATAATTAATCCCTTACTACTATTTATTTGGGTAAGGTTAGGTGTTGGAATGCATCTCGACACTAGTATAAGAGTGATACAACAGAATGTGCCAAAACGTACTCAATTTAATACATATTTATAACTTGTCCAGTAGGGCGTAAGTGCTTTTAAATCATTCATTCGTGGGATGTGGGTGTTGCTGGAAAGCCCAGCATTTAATGCCTATCCCTAATTTCCTTTCTGAGATGGTGATGAGCCACTTTCCTGAACTGCTGCAGTCTGTATGTGAGGGTTCACTCACACTGCTGCTAAGTAGGGAATCTCAGGATGTTTGCCCATGCCAGGGTGGTCTGTGACGTGGAGGGAAATTGGTAGTTTGTGGTGTTCGCATGTCCCTGCTCTCCTTGTTTTTCTAGATGGTAGGGGTGGCACGTTTGCCAAAGAAGCCTTGGTGAATTGCTGCAGTGTATCTTGCAGATAGCACACACAGTAGCTATGGTCTGCCGGTGTGGCAGAAGTGAATATTTAAGATGGTAGATGAGGTGCCAATCAACCAGGCATCTTTAATCCAGGTTCTGCCTTTGAGTGTTGTTGGAGCAGCACTCATTCAGGCAAGCGGAGAGTATTCCATCACATTCCTGACTTGTGGACAGCTTGGGAGTTGGGAGGTGGGTCACTCACCACACAATACCCAGTGTTTGAAATGCACTAATAGTCATAATATTTATATGGCTAGTAGAGTTATGTTTCTGACCAATGATGTCCCCTAGGAGATTGATTGAGTGATTCAGTGGGGAATGTCATTAAATGCCAAAGGGAAGTGATTGGACTTGGTTAAGAAGGCATTCAATCCATTCTTAATTCATCCATCCAAAAAAATTCTATTCTTACCATTGCTTCATTTAATTGATTCCAGGCATTATTGTCTGATTGAAAATTAATTCCAAATGTTGATCACTCTGTGTGCAAGGGAGAAGCTCCTGATGTCAGCCCTTGGAGGAGTTTGGTCAGGCTGACCTTACTTTCAATGTTGACACTGATTACTGGCTGCTGATATTCGGATAATCCTCAACTTTATTCCTGATAATTGATTCATTGAGCTGAATTAAGACCAGTAGGCCTGTACTTGCCAGTGTCTGTTTATTGAACATGGGCAACACGTCAGCCTGTTTCCATTTGACTGTGCATACATCCCCAGTGCCCAGTGATTTGCTCATTATGGTTGTCAGTGTCTCAAAAGTCTCCTCGCAACACTTGAATAAACATCACCTTACCCCTAGGGGTTTGTTTATTTTAAAACTGTTCAGTTTGTTTAGGGCTTCCAGTCAATTTATATTGAAATCATGATTTGTTCCTATATTTTGGAGGAGGGAAGATATGTTCGCAGAATGACAGAATTGTTAGAATCATTACATCACAGAAGAAGACCATTCAGCCCATCGTGTCCGTGCTGGAGCAATTCTTATACTGCCGCTCCACACCACCCCCCCCCCCCCACCAACAACATCCCTGCACATTCTTCATTTCACACATTTAGAAAATGTAGTAAAAACTACAGCACAGAAGAAGGCCACTCTGCCCATCTTGTCTGAGCAAGCCGAGAAGTGAGCCACACAGCCTGGTCTCATTTTCCAGCACTTGGTCCATAGCTCTGCAGGTTACGGGACTTTAGATGCACATCCAGACACCTTTTTAAATGAGTTGAGGGTTTCTGCCGTTATTACCCTTTCAGGCAGTGAAATCCAGACCACTACCATCTGGTGAAAAAAAATTTCCTCATCTCCATTCTAACCCTTCTATTACTTTAAATCTTTGCCTCCTAGTTCACTGACCTCTCTGCAGAGGGAAATAGTTACCTTCCATCCACTCTATCCAAGCCCCTCATAAACTTGTATACCTCAATCAAATCTCCCCTTAACCTGTTAGGTTCCAAGGAGAACAGCCCCAGCCTATCTAGTCTTTCCTCATAGCTACAATTTTCCAGTCCTGGCAACAGGCTTGTCAATCTCCTCTGTACCCTCTTTAGTGCAATTACATCCTTTCTGTAATGAAGTGACCAGACCTGCGCATAGTACTCAAGTTGTGGCCTAACTAGTGTTTATATAGTTCCAGCATAACCTCCCTGCCCTTATGTTCTGTGCCTCAGCTAATAAAGGAAAGGATTCCATTTGCCTCTTAGCCACTTTATTGACCTGTCCTGCTGGGGACTTGTGCTCCAAGGTCTTTCACTTCCTCTACTCCTCTCAGTATCCTCCCATTTATTATCTATTCCTTTGCCTTGTTTGACCTTCTCAAATTGTTACGACACAGCAGTTGATAAAGCTGAGTTATTTAAAAATTCCAGGGGAAACTTTAAACAACTGTCATCACCTATATTTTTAAGTGGTATGTTTGAGAGGCAACTCTGAATTCAGGAATCAGACCAACAGTTCTTGAGAGGTTTTATATTAAACTAAATGAAACATTTCATTTATTTACACAAGTTAAATATATACACATGGCTACAAATTACTACTATCATAACTTTTAACAAATCCCCGAACTAATCTCCATTAAGGCAACAACACCTATAGACTTAACCAGACACCAAGCAAAGCATTTTCACCTTACACATTCAAAATAAGGCTCCTCTCACTTTGGTTCCTATGGAGACAGTTGTAGGCTTACAGCTACTTTGATTTTACATTGCCTCTGCACTGCACACACAAAGCTGCTGCCTGTTATACCTAGCACAGCTCATTGAATATAAATTCTCATTGTATCATCAGCCTCTTTGAACTCCACCTCTTCTAACAATAAAACCCCTTTCATAGTACCAATTTAATTAGTAATATAAACATTGCTTGGTCTCTGCTAGCTAGGTGCCAGATTTCATCCCACTACTTGAATGCACTATTCAACAAATGCAAATGCACCTTTACTTCTCTGTTTACATCTCAAAACGAGTACACATCAAAGCACAAGGACTAGCTGGCTTTAATCCAATTAAGACACACCCACAGACTAAACCTCTATTTTAAAAGAAAAATATTTTTCAATAATATTATGTACATTAATAGCTCCATGACAAAATTCATCACCTCATACTTCTCTGGGTTGAATTCCATTTGCCAATTTTCCATCCACGTGACCTGTACACTGATATTTTCCTGCAATCTGCAGCAACTCCCTCAGTGAGGACCACAGAGCCAATTTTTGTATCGTCTGCAAACTTCTTGATCATTCCCCCTACATTTACGTCTAAATCATTAATATATGCCACAAGAAGTAGAGGAACTGGAACTGAGCCCTGCGGAACCCCAATGGAAACAGCCTTCGAGTCACAAAAAGAGCTGTTCACCATTACCCTCTGTTTCCAGCCACTGAGCCAATTTTGTATCCAGCTTGCTACATTCCCCTGATCTCATGAATTTTTATTTTTTACTATAACTAATCTGCTATGTGGGGCCTTATCAAAAGCTGTGCTAAAATTTATGTAGACCACATCAACTGCACTACCTTCATCAACCCTCCTTGTTACCTCCTCAAAAAATTCAATCAAGTTACTCAGGCACAATCTTCCCTAAACAAATCCATGCTGATGGCCCCTGAATACTCTGTGCCTTTCTAAGTGACAGTTTACCCTGTCTCTCAGAATTGATTCCAGTAATTTGCTTACTACCAAGATTAGACTGACTGGCTCTGTAATTATTTGGTCTATCCCTTGTTCCTTTTTAAACAAAGGTAGAACATTAGCAGCCCTCCAATCCTCCAGCACCACACCTGCATCCATTGAGGATTGGAAAATGACGGTCAGACCTTCCGCTATTTCGTCCGTGGCTTCTTTTAAAAGCCTGGGGCACATTTCATCCGGCCCTGGTGACTAACCCACTTTCAAGAATGCTAATCCTTTAATTCATCCTCTCTTCCTGTGTTTATCACATCCAATATTTCATACTTCTTGGCCTGCACTGTCCCATCTTTTGTGAAGACAGATGCAAAGTACTCATTAAGAAACATACCCATGTTTTCCACCTCTACACACAGGTTACCTTTTTGGCCTTTTATGGGCCCTACTCTTTCTTTAGTTATCCTTGTACTCTTAATATATTGATAAAACATTTTTGGGTTCTCCTTGATTTTACTTGCCAATATCTTTTCATGCCCTCTCTTTGCTTTCCTAATTTATTTTTTGATTTCAATATCTCCCCTCCACTATCCTCTCGGCTTTCTGTAGCATTGAGTTCTTGGTGTCTGACATAAGCTTTCTTTTTCTGCCTTATCCTATCCTATATGCTTCTCGACATCCAGGGGGCTCTAGATTTGGCTGCCCTACCCTTTTTCTTTGTGGGAACATGTTTACTCTGAACCCCTTGAATTTCCTCTTTGCCTCCCACTGCTCTAACACTGATTTACCTTGAAGTCCACTTTTGCTAAATCATTCCTTAGCTTAGTAAAATTGACCTTACCCCAATTTAGAACTTTGACTCCTGTTCTACCTTTGTCCTTTTCCATGATTATGTTAAAACTAACTGAATTATGATCACTACCATCAAAATGCTCTTGCACTGTCACTCCTTCAACGTGCCACGCTTCCTTTCCTAAAATAAGTCCAGAACCGCACCCTCTCTTGTTGGACTTGCTACATACTGGCCAAAAAAGTTCTCCTAAAAGGATTCTGTTCCCTCCATTCGTTTCACACTAAAATTATTCCAGTTAATATTGGGGTAGTTAAAATCCCCAATGATTACTGCCCCATTGTTTTTGCACTACTCAAAGATTTGCGTACACATTTGCTCTTCCATCTCCCTTTGACTGTTTGGGGGTCAATAGCTTGTTTTTATTCATTCATGGGATGTGGGCATCGCTAGTGAGGTCAGCGTTTATTGCCTATCCCTAATTGCCCTTGAGAAGGTGGTGATAAACTGCCTTCTTGAACCACTGCAGTCCATGTGGTGTAGGTACAACCACAGTGTTGTTAGGGAGGGAGTCCCAGCGACAGTGAAGAAATGGCAATACATTTCCAATTCAGGATGGTATGTGGCTTGGAAGGTAACTTCTAGGTGGTGGTGTTCCTGTATGTCGACTGGTGGTGGAGGGAGTGAATGTTTCTGACTGGGGTGCCAGTCAAGTGGGCTGCTTTGTCATGGATGATGTCGAGTTACTTGAGTGTTGTTAGAGCTGCATTCATCCAGGAAAGGGGAGAATATCCTATCACACTCCTGACTTGTGCCTTGTAGATGGTGGATAGGTTCTGGGGAGTCAGGAGGTGAATTACTTGCCAATGGATTCCTAGCCTCTGATCTGGCCTTGTAGCCACAGTATTTATATGGCTATGCCAGCTCAGTTTCTTGTCAACGGTACACCAGTGATGTTGTTAGTGTGGGACTCGGTGATGACAATACCATTGAACATCAAGGGGCGATGGTTAGGTTCTCTCTTGTTGGTGGTGGTCATTGCCTGACACCTGTGAGGCATGGATGTTACTTGGCACTTGTCAGCCCAAGCCTGGATATTGTCCAGGTCTTGCTGCATTTGGACATGGACTTCAGTACCTGAGGTGTTGCGAATGGTGCTGAACATTGTGCAATCATCAGGGAACATCCCCAATTCTGACCATATGATGGAAGGAAGGACATTGATGAAGCAACTGAAGTTGGGCTGAGGGCACTATCCTGAGGAACAGCTGCAGTGATGTCCCAGAACACATGGTACGCTCCCAGTACCTCCTTTTTGTTCCTTAGCTCAATCCATGTGGCCTCATTTGATGACCCTTCCAGCATACCATCCCTCCTCACAACTGTAATCGCATTTTGACCAAAATTGCCACCCCCCCCCCTCCTTTTTTTATCCCCCTCGCTATCTCGGCCTGAAAACCCTGTAACTAATCCTATCCCTCTTTAAGCCATGTTCCTGTAATAGCTATGATATCATAATGCAATGTTTCTATCTGTGCCCTTGGCTTTATTTGTTATACTGCTTGCATTGCAGCACTGGCAAACTCTTTTTCTACTTTCTAACTTTTGTTTCCTCTGCTTCCAGACTCATTCACTAACCTTTTGCCTTCCATTTCCATTTATGATTTTCGTCCCATCTGAATTCACCCTCTGGTTCCCATCCAGCACAGAAGGAGGCCATTTGGCCCAGTGTGTCTGCATCTGCTCTCCGAATGAGCAATTCACTTAGTGCCACTTACCCTGCCTTCTCCTCGTAACACTGCAAGTTCTTCCTTTTGGGTTCCCATGTGTCTGAAGCCCTTGTCCTTCTAGGTGGTAGAATTCACATGTTTGGAAGATGTTGACGATGAAGTTGCTGCTATGCTTTTTGTATATGGTGCACACTGGTGCCAGTGGAGGAGGGAGTGAATGTTTAAGGTGGTGGATGGGAAGCCAGTCAAGTGGGCTACTTTTTCCTGGATGGTGTTGAGATTTTTTAGTATTGTTGTAGCTGCACTTGTGCAGGAAACTGGGGAATATTCCATCATGCGCCTGACTGGTACTTGGGACCTTGGGGTTGGGGAAGAGTGGTGGGTGGTTAGGAAGTGAGTTACTTGTGGCAGATTTTCTAGCCTCAGACCTGCTCTTATAGCTACACTATTTTATATGGCTGGTCCAGTGAAGTTTCTGGTCAGTGGTGATCCTGCAGGATGTTGATTATGGGAATTCAGTATCGTAATGCTATTGAATGGTGAGGGAAGTGGGTAGATTCTCTCTTGTTGGAGATGGTCATTAACTGGCACTTGTATGGCACAAATGTTACTTGCCAAGCTGGAATGTTGTCCTGGTCTTGCTGCAAGTGGGCACAGACTTCTTCAGTATCTGAGGAGTTTCGAATGGTACTGAACACTATGCAATCATCAGCGAACTCCCGTACTTCTGACCTTTATGTTGAGAGTGATGCCATTGATGAAGCACCTGAAGATGGTTGGGCTCGGGACAGTACCCTGAGGAACTTGTGCATAATATCTTGGGGCCGAAATGATTGGGCTTCAACAACCACAACCATCTTCCCTGTGCTTGGTCCTGCAGAGGTGAGTTAGGAGTGGGGACTGGGACCAAAGTGATATGAAAGCGCCTTGCATATCTGATGCAATCCCACCACCCAAGCTACCTCACTGAAGGTGGGTCAACGCGGTAAAGGCTATTTGCCTAGTAACTGGATAGCCAATTAGGCTCACTAATTGGCAAATTGAAGGAAGGGTGATAGTGCTGCCAGGATGATCCCAACGGTGGGTGGGCACCCCAATGAGGGTGAAGGCCGGCATTTAAGTTGAGACACACTCCTGGTGGCAAACCTGAGGACCATTGACACCCCTCTCTCTCACCCCAGCACAAACTGGAATCTCAGCTGTGGTTGCAGGCTACCCCATGCAGGGTCACCCGTCCACACTGATGGATTGACAGCTGTGGCCATACATGATTTTCAATTTTTCTAATTGCTGGAATAGAGAACAACTTTGTTTTGAGGTGCCCTCACGGTGACCTGCCTGTCTCAGCAGCACCCACCTCTCCTGGTGGGGCTGCCAGCCAGACATCACTGTGGGCCCTCTTATTGGTATGGCTGCAATCCTTAATTGGACGAGGCTCCCCAATGCAGCTTCTTCATTGTCTGCCTCTGAGAAGATCATGACCAACTTCCCGCCATGCCCACTTCCAGGTTCCCAACCCAGAATTGAGATTGATCTCGAGTATGTGAGTCAACCGGGAAGATTCCACCACATGAGCTTATATCCAGGTCAGGCTGAACAAACAGTCACTCGTTTTCTAATGCTGCGGCCCATAGGACCAACTTTCCCAACTTGCAGCCTTGCTCAGGTCATGGGGATAGCTGTTGGCAGTGGGGAAATGTGCATGAGCAGGGCTTACCATTCAGCTGCTGTGCATCAGGTTGGATAATTGCCACTTTGTGCATTTGGCTCAGCTGTAAAGTGGGGAATAATTGATGCCTTCACTGGATGTCGAATATTTCCAAGTCCATGCCTGACATCTTTCACCTTAGTGAATACAAGCTATCTTTCTCAACCTTGCCTTGTGAAAGTAAAAAAGACAGCATTTCCAAGTTAAACGTATTAACAGATCCATTTTTTTGTTAAGCCCAAAATGTTTTCATATACTTGTGATGTGTAGCTTCCTGATTAGATACATGAATGTTAATATCTAATTGCTAGCTAGGCTGATTTACTTTGAATAATTTGAGTTTAGCATCATATATGGAATTGTGAAATACGATCATCTCATTTATCTATGAACTGATTTTTTTGATAGAGGAAGAAAAATATGCATTTGTTAACTGGATAAATAAAGCCTTGGAGAGTGATCCTGATTGTAACAGTATGCTGCCTATGGATCCCAATACAGATGCTTTGTTTACAGCTGTTGATAATGGCATTGTACTCTGGTGAGTGTCATTATTTCTACTAGTAATGCAATTAGTACGGTAGACTTTATTTCCTCCAGAGTTACCCAGCGTGCCTCTGACAACTATTGATCTTTTTATGTTCTGCTTAATAACACAAAAGTGTGGAATAACTCTAGGCTATTTTGCAGTGCACAATAATAATATTCCTCCCACCTTATTTTTGTCACCTTTTTTGTTTGAACTCATAATTGTTCCCATTTTAAAAATGTACGTTGAGGAGGCTTTGGAATTGTAGTTAGATACATGACCAAGATGGGATGTTTTTCCGCATCAGCCATGCAGTCTATCCCACTCTCCTGGTTGCTCATCAAACCTTTAATATTAAACTCAATTGATATTGGGAAGGGTTATGATTCATACTCAAATGTATATATTTTTTAAAGTAATAGCTTTCGCTATGCACAGCTGCTTAAAACAGCCTAACTCCTTGATTAAAAATCAAATTTATCAATAAATTATGATGTAAGCACAAAGCTTTGGGCAATTGAATGGATAGAATTTCTTTCATTGAATCTCCACTCCTATAATTACTGTCAGAAGATTAATGGAATTGATGAGCGTAAATGTTTAATCTATTATTGGCATTTGGTTTCCTGGGATGTTTTGTTCATTCTAACATATAGAACAGAAATTAATCCCATGGGAAACAACACTGCAAGCAAACTGTCACCTAGGCTGTCAGGTAATCTATCTCCCAACTCTGCTTTTGGCAGCACCCTTTAGTTTTTCATCAGCCATTGCTAGCAGCAGGCTTTTTTGTCTCCCACAGCAGTAAAGCTTTGAACTTCTTTTTGTAGCTTCGGGTTACTGGAAAGGAAGTTTTACGTTATAGGCTGAGTTTACTTTGTAGTTTAATGTGTGATTTGGTGCAGTAGTGGCCCAACCCTGTTGAATCTCCGCTGCAGCTTGCTGGTTGTTTTAAAAAAAAATGCCAATGAGCCTCAAATCCTTCCCAACAAATTTCCTTAATGTCTGTTTTTAGAATCAGACAGCACAGACGATCATTTGGCCATTGTGCCTGTGACAGCTCTTTGAAAGAATTGTCCAATGAGTCCCACACTCCTGCTCATTCCTCAAAGTTATGAAAATTTTTCACTTAGACACCTAATTCCCTTTCAAAAATTACTATTGAATCTGAAGTCATCAACTGATCAAACAGTGCATTCCAGAAGATGATAACTCCCTGCATAAAAAATATTTACTAATTATCCCTTTTGGCTCTTTTGCTAGTTATCTTAAATTTATCAGTTATCTTAAAATTGTTGGCACTAATTTTTTTCATTGGCATAATCCTGTTTCTACATTCTTATCCCATTCAACTTGTTCCAACAGTTTTCATAGATCATGGTTGATCTGCATTTCAACTTCGATTACCTCCTTTGCTCTATATTCCTTCAATCCCTTACCTAATAAAAAATCTTAAACTTCAGTTGACCTCCAGCATCCATAATCTTTTGTTTTTGGGGTGGGGAAGGGTGGTAGTTCCAGATTTCCAATAATCCTTTTGTGAGAAAGTGCTTCTGGTTTCACTTCAAAAGATGACTGGTTCTGATTTTGATTGTTTCCTCTTGTTCAGGTTCCCCTATCAGAAGAAATAGGGTAGAAAGAGTATCTATCAAATTCCTTTTATCATTTTAAACCCCTCAATTAGATTATTCTTCAACCTTCTAAATTCAAGGTAACATAGGCCTAGTTTAAGTAACCTATCCTCAGAATTTAAGCCTCAAAGTTCTGGTGTCATTCTGTGGCTTGAGTTTTCCATACGGGAGGAAACCTGTTTGAGGTTGACTCGGCACTGTTAAACTCTTTATTCCCCACCTGTTACAACTTTGAGAGGAAGTTTCACTAAGTTATGTCAGGCCCTCTGTAGAGACCAAAGAAATATGCATTTCCCAGCAATTGACAGAAATAATGGCACAACACAATTTCACGTTTTAAGACATTGTAACCAACAAACTAAAATCAACATCCACGAAACATTACTTAGTCAGCAACTAATACACTAGACTACAAAAAAGATACCAGTTAACTAATACAACCAAAAATCCCACGGCACATTTATACATTATGCCACACTCTCAGCAGATATGCAGCCTTGTAGATGAAGTTTCAGATTCCTCCTTCTTTCTTCCCTTCTCCCTGCCACAGCAGTGCAAGTCTTCCAATGCACTTTTATCAATCCCTGTACTCAATTGCCTGAGCACCATTGAACACACTTCCATTGGCAAGGCACCCTCTGGTGTCTCCATGGTTTTTAAATCTCTTCAAATAGGGAACCTGTTCTCACCAGCATTCTACTTGGTGGTTAACGCAAAAACGTTGGGCAGGACTTTTACCTCATGAGGCGGGTGTGGTGGGCGGGCCCGGGCCCCGACCGCGATTTCACACTGGCTGGCCAATTAACAGCCAGCCAGCCTAAATCGCACACTGCAATGCTGAACGCTGCCTGGGTGGGGCAGTGGGAGGAGGGCGAGTGCGTAATTCAGCGCATGCTGACTTGTTAAAAATGAGTTTTTGAATTTTTTAATTTAATCACTGGTCAAAGATTCATCCCGCCTGTGGATGTGGCTTCGCAAAAAATGCAAAGGCTGCTTGGCCTATTCGCCCACCCACCAACCAAAGAGTTGGACAGGCAGCAAAAAATTCCATTTAATTAATTGATTAAGGGCCTTAATAGGCCTCTTAATTGTTGGCAGGCACGCTGCTGCCTGTTGCGTGCACTTTCCGAGTGAAATATTGCGAGTGCGCGCAATGATGTTGGACACTTGCTCGATGTTATTGTGCACTGTTTTTCTTCCATTTGGGTTGGGCACACGCCCACCTGAGGGGGAAAAATCCCACCCATTCTTTCCCTCTGGCACAGCAGCAGCTTTTTTTCCGCTCCAGGCTTCTCTGTTTGTTGGAGTCTGAGTCTATGTTTAGCAAGACCAGACTCTCTTGTGTCAAGTTGTAAAAGCTGGCACTTGAGTTTCGACCTGGGCTTCTGTCCCTATGGCAACCAAACCACATGGGCCTCTCTCCAGGTAGATTTCAATATGATCACTATTCCCCATTCCAGGAAATTCTGTTTTGCCTCAAATTAAGAGGCAATTTAAAGCACAAATGTCTTATAAAGTTTTACGTTCATAACAGTTAACATAACCAAGGTGCTAGACCATTGTGTAGTTGTGGAGAAGGGTCCTTTTCGATTTCAGTTGCTCCTTTGTTTCTCAGCATGCTGCTATGTGAGAGTAAAATAAGAGCGGTTAGCGTCAATATCTGCCTTTTTATTGTGGTGTGAGAGAGATTTCGAACACATCCCTATGTGCCTGTTCACTCGCTACAATTTTGTGAATATAAGAACAATGATGGACAGGAAATCCAGGTGACCACTCTGACCCTGATTTTAATGCCCTGCAATACTTATCATTTGCACAAGATGATCTCTGCCCACCACACCACCGCCCAACCCCCAACCAAGAAACATGTTCAGTTCTCACTTGAAGGAATTCTGGGAATCGGTGCCTACTGTACCAGCTGTCCTCGAGTCCATTATTCTCTAGGAAAAGAGCCATCTCCTGACATTTAACTATCTCTGGTATTTACATAACTTGAAATTCTGACCCTGATCCTCACCAACCTGTTTAATTCTCTGAATAATTGTTCAGTTTTGGAATTGATCTGGGTTATGGATCAACTAAGGTCAATTTAGAATGCTATTTGAAAGTTAAGCATTTAGTATCCCAAGTCGTACATAAGATTTGGTAAAATTACGGTACAAAAGTCAATATTCATGTACCTCAGATGAAAATTTGTAAAGCTGGCAATTAATGGAGTAATTTGCTGAAAATACCTAGAGAAAGTGAAAGTGTGCCACATTATATTATGATTTTTTGATTCATGCTCACTGTGAAAATTGCAGCAAATTTCATTCTGGTTCAAACAGACGCAAAACCTGACCAAAGTAGTCATCAATGAAATATTGCAACATTGGGACCTGTTGCAGCATGTTTATCTAGTTTGTTGACAAACTTTCAAAGTAAATTGTACTTTGTAGCCTAGTGAACTGGTTGATAAAGGTAGAGTAGCAGCTCAGATTTATTCAAATACTATAATTGGCATCGACAATTGTAATTTGAGTGCCTTGGTTCTAATTGTCGGTCAGTCTCGTATTAAGATAATTGTGTAAGTTGCTGCAGAATTGTGATCATAGCCTTCGAAAATTCAAGCTTCTTGCCTCTTGTACCAATTAAATTTGGAAAACAGACATTCAATCTGACCTAAGATGAGCTTTCATTAAAAAATTATTTACTTGTCCTCAAGATGTGCACATTGCTGTCAATTGCCCCGTCCGTGCAAGTGTTAGTGAGCCTTTTCAGTAGCGACTGGCTTTCAGAAGTGAGTGAATTGCTTCAGAGGGCATTAAGAGCAGCACTATATGGGACTGCAATCACATATAGGCTAGACTGACAGGTTGCCTTCCCTGGAAGACATAAGGCAGTTTTTATGGTCAATTTTTTTCTAGTTTTAGCCCACAAGTGACAAAATTTATTGACTTTAGCATCAGAACTTCTCACCAACCACAGAGGTTCTAAGTGAATACTTCATATGAACTGAGGGAACTGAGATGGTGTGGGCCCTAATATGTGGGTGGTTTTGAAAGTTTGAATTGGTAGGCATAATAGACATGTGGATTAAGACGATATGTGGTTGCCTCTGTCAGCTACTATAAGTTGCAGTGTTGTTTAAAGATCAGATGTTGGGCAGTTTGGTCTATCATTAATAATGTTCCCTTGCTTCACTTCCAGCAAAATGATCAACCTCTCTGTGCCGGATACAATTGATGAAAGGACTATTAACAAGAAAAAGCTCACAGCATTTACTATTCAGGTAACAGATTAATGATTGCCAATGTTAAATAATCTCAGCGACAATTGAATGCTGTGTTTGTAGTACTTAGAGTAGTATTCTGGAAACAACTTACTTCTTTACTAGAAAAGTTGATTTTTCTCAGTTTGTTCAGCTTCCATTTCCAAATAGAAATTGGCTTACTCATTTTTGGAAGGTAGGTAGAGAACAGATTCACCTGGGACATGGCCACATCAAGGAATTCTCTCACTGATCAAAAAGATCTTTGGGGTCCACTTTGTGCAGTCACTTTGCTTGCCTAGTTGGGGGGGGGCACTCTTAGTTCTTTTTCTCAGTAACAGTAAATTCAAAACAAAGGTTTTCGGGACTGTGGGGAAAAATGGGTCTAATTGGATAGTTCTTTCAAAGAGTTGACACAGGCGTGGTGGGATGAATGGCTTCCTTCTGTGCTGTAAGTTTCTATGAATACTCTTATCACACAAGGTAAAGTTCAAATCAACTTGTTTCATAGGTCTTCAGAGCCTGATTTGCAAATACTTTTGATAATCAATTTCCACTTTCAGCAGCAGCTTGCTGTGACCTAGCTCGACCATGGAGAAACCCATCCAAGGTATACATCAAGATCCACAGCCACATGTTCAGTTATATGAGGCCCCATCTCTTTCCATGTTCTTATTACCTACCCCACCTCCCAATCTTCTGGCCCCCCTTCCTCAGATGGAGGGAAGATGTTTTTACAGGCATGTCAATGCTGGATGCTCAACTAAGGAGTCTATCCCCAAATTCTACACATCAGATGAGGTATGCATTCTGCCCAGACCGGAGTCCTGGGGCTGGAATGAGTTTCTGTTTTGAGAACCTTTCCATTGTTCACTTCTCCTTTTTCCCCTTTAAAGATGAAAAAAGTCTCATTTTTTCAGAAAGACAGTTTCCCTCAGATTGTGGGAACGGATGGGCTTCTTTGTTTTGGATAGTGCTGAAATTGTCCTTGGATCAACCATTGCCTGTACCAATACTGTAGTGTCAAAGCTCTGGAAGACCAGCCTGTTTGGGATTGATGCCTGCCAGGAACAAAGAGGCAACTTTTTTAAACAAAGTTTTCCATGCTAAGACAGCAATTGTGCAGCAACCTTGAAGTTTCATTCTTGAAGGCGTTGAGCCACTGAAACCATGGTTAATCCCACCTTATTTTTGTAACCACCCCACCAATGCTACTACCCTCCGTAAACTTTGTCCCCTGAATTCTGGCCACCTGTGCATTCTCCTCTTCCTTTGTCCTGCATTTGGTGGCTATGCCTTCAGTTGTCTAGACCCTATGCTCTGGAATTCCTTCCTTAAACCTCCTCACCTTTTGTCTTCAGGAAGCTAAAAACCTGTGTCTTAGAATCATAGTATTGGCGAATGATATGGCACAGAAGGAGGCTGCTCAATCCATTGTGCCTGCACCCACTCTGTGGTAGAGCTATCCAATTAATCCCACTCCCCTGCTCCTAATCAATAGCTTTGTATATCTTTTCCTTAAGTATTTGTGCAATTCCCTTTCGAATGTTATTAATGAAGATGTATCCGTCACCCATTTCAGGCAATGCAGGTCTGGATTGCAATGTCTCGCGGTGTAACAAAAAAAAGGTTTCCTCATGTTGTCTGTGGTCCTTCTGACAGTCACCTTAAATCCATGTCATCTGCTTATCGACCCTTCTGCCACTGGAAATGGTTTCTCCTTATTTATTCTATCAAAACAATTATTGACTGAACACCTCTATAAAATCGCCTCTTAACCATCTCTGCTTAATGAGAACAGCCCCAGACTTTCCAGTATCTCCATAGATTTGACATCCCCCTTCACTGGTATTAATCTAGTAAATCTGATTTACATCCTTGCCAAGAACTTGACACCCATCCTAAAATGAAGTGTCCAGATGGAACACAATAGTCTCATGAGTGGGGCCTAACCAACGTTGTATAGAGGATTAACCTAAATTCCTTGCTTCTGTATTCCATTCCTCTATTAATAAAACAAAAGATCCCATATGCTTGTGGAGCAAATTTTTAGCCAACCCTCCTAATAGCACCTGTTTTGGCTTGGTTTCGAGTTTTATCTGGTTACATTCCTGTGAAGCACTTTGAGACATTTTACTATGTTAAAGATGCTATATAAATGCAAGTTGTTATTGCTGTTCAATATACCAGAGTGTGATGTACGTAAAATTTTATTACAATCCTGCTTCAGGAGTGCACTGGTGTAGAGAACACGGCTCCCAAGAAACATCCTTTCAATGCCTTGAGATCTTGGCTGGGTTTTAATTTTGTAAGGAATGTGTGGGGCAGAATGTGGCTTCAAACAAGATTTTGGAATAGCATATTCCGAATATGCTATTTCCCCAAGCTATTTTGTGGGAAACCAATTTATGTTGCTTTCATCAAATTTCTTAAGGCTTTCTACTGAGTACCCCATGCAGCCTTCTTGAAGCTGGAAGATATGGGAGACCAAGGCTAAATCCTGGATTTTATCCAAGGTGTGCCCTCTGGTGACTCGATTCATGGAAGGAAAACATGTGAAGAAAGTTAACACTCACCAATTCTGTTTGGTGTTTTCAATGATGTGTGTGAGATGGTCTAAGAGCTTGAATTCTATGCCCCTTATGTTCAAATAGTTAGGGAAAGTTACTGGAGGACTGGCAAAGTCCCTGGAACCATTTCTTACTGTGATCCACCACTGCAAGGGTAAAACATTGAGTAACAATTTGAGGAAGGCTGTACTCTTGTGCTATGTAATAACATTTTGGGCCATTTTGTTTGTGGGCAATCTCAAGCATGTGAATTATTGTCAGCAAGAGGTATTGACTGGAAGATAAAAATGACCTAAGTGCAGTCCACCCAGATCATTCACCAACTATGACATTGAGGATAGTTCCACCCTTCACCCAGCCCTGTAGTTCTGTTCAGGCTCTTTGAGGTTTCTAAAACCAGGAACTGTCCTCCACTTGGCTCCTATCCATAGCAATGAAACTGGAATTGACCCAGTATGGTCTTGCAGATTGTGAGCACAAACTGTGTCCCACCATCACGCTATACTGCACAGGTGTGCATCTCTGTGACGTGTCTAACTTCAGAACAGTTAAAGACTGAACTGTGTTCTGGATTTAACGTTCACCCTAGTAAAGATATATGAACATTTTCTTTTACATAGGAAAACCTGAATCTTGCTCTGAACTCTGCCTCTGCCATTGGCTGTCATGTTGTCAACATTGGTGCACAAGACCTGAGAGAAGGAAAGCCCCATTTGGTCCTCGGACTTCTGTGGCAGATTATCAAGATTGGGCTGTTTGCTGACATCGAACTCAGTAAAAATGAAGGTAAGAACCAATTAGTAAATTAAAGGGGCAGTTGACTTTAGTTCACAATCCAACCTAAGATGTCAGCCTAAGCTTCAACATGATTTTACAATGCATCTTGTTTTCTATGTAAATAATCTCCAAATACGAAGTTGAGATATTTTAACTGAGCAGTCTCCAGTATGAAGGCGATGTTTGTATTTTTAATAATCGTTATCTCCAATGCTACCCAGTTCTGGGGAGGTGAGAAGCAAATGATGGGGGTCAGTCATGATATATGGTATAAATTGACAATTGCAAGACTTGAGAGTGAAACAAAACAGATAAACGAGTTGGAATGAGCAACAACATGCCATTTGAGAACTTTGGGCAGAATCTTTGGCTTGGCGAGCGGGGTTATGGCCCGCTTGCCAAGCCGTAAAATGACGCTGGGCATGGTTCCCGGTGCGTCATTCAGACTTTCAGTTCGGCGGGCGTATACCCGAGTTGGCTGCACGCCCGCTGAACTGTCAAAGGGCTATTAAGGCCATTTAACTGTCAATTAAAGTAATTAATGGAGCTGTCCGTCCAACCTTAAGGTTGGTGGGCAGGTGAAGAGCCCAGCCAGCCTTCGCATTTTTCATGGAACCTCATCCACTGGCAGAATGAGGTTTCATGAATGATTTTAAATTTTGAGAAAAATTTTTATTGAAATTAATGCACATGTCCCAGCCTGTGTGATAGTTTCACTTGAGGGATGTGTCCGAATATTTTTTAAAAATCTTTCTTTCAGTTTTTGACACTCAAATTAATCTCCCTGAGGCAGCTCTGTGTCTCAGGGAGATTTCTGCGCTCTTTCGCACGCATACACGAAAGAGTGCACTCCCGACTCAGGCAACTCACCCCGCCCCTGCCTGCACAGGGAGCGCTGAGCACTTCCAGGTGTGTGTCACGCTGGGCGGGCCTTAACTGGCCCGCCCACATAAAATGGCAGCGTTGTACCCAACCGGGGGCGCACCTGCTCCCTTCCTGCCCACCCGACAGGCAGAAAATTCTGCCCTTTGTATTTCAATCCATCATAGCTAGGATTCTATTGGAATTATGCTTGGTATGAGAGCGGGGACTCTGATGCTGACTCCATTTGGGCTCCCATGTTCAAGTGTAAGCGTAGAAGAAGCATATGCAATAGTCACTTAGCTTAAGAGGCCTGTAGCATGTGTTGGAAATGAGAGAAGATATAGTGCTGTGAGAACAAAATAACTGCACCATTAGTTTTCATTTCAGTGCTGAAAGGCTGCCTGGTTTGAACAGTTCTGTTTCTATATTGTTCAACCAGACACTTGGACGCATGGCTGGATCTGGTGCTTCTTACATTGCATTATGGCCAATTAAGTGTCATCATGGGGCAAATGCAACAGTTATTGATTGCTCTTCAGCTAGTGATTCACTAGCCGTGGCATTCATTGTTTTCAGTAGAGAATCTCGACTTTGAATAATTTGTGCCACAGCATTGAATGTAATAAGATCCTGGGGTTTGTAATGGTAGCTGCAACTTCAGATATTCAGCTTTATGAAACTTGACTCACATGTTTTTGGGGTGCGTGATCCTTTGTTTTGATTTTAAAATATTAGTTTTTTCATAAAGGCAAATGAGAATCACTGCAGCAAACGCCTGGAACATGAGCTGCTATCTCAGACTTGTTTGCAACAATAGCATGCATTTATATCAAAGCTTCTATGTAGCCCCAAGTCATTATCAAACAAAATTAGTCACTGAACCACTTTAGGAAGTATTAGCACAGTTAACCAAAGCTTGGTGAAGGAAATAGATTTTAAGGAGTATCTTAAAGGAGGAAATAAAGGTAGGGAGGGAATTCTAGAGCTTAGGGCTAAGGCAGCTAAAAACATGGGTGCTGCTGGCGGAGATATTAAAATCGGGATGCACAAGAGGCCATAATTGAAGGAGTGCAGATATCTAGGAGGATTATGGGGCTGGAGGAGATGAGAGAGAGGATGAGGCCATGCTATTGCTGTAAAATAGTTCAGTTTTGCACAAATTTGAGCCTTGAAGTGCATCTGAAATGATTATTAAATATGATTGATGCAGCTCATCCATTTTATTAACAAGCCAGAACTGCAGCACTGTTGAACGATTAATTAGACTATTTTTGCTGCCAGTGTATTTTTGTCACTGCCACCTTATTATTTTGGTATGTGGAGTTTGGACAAGGGCTTAGGTTAAATCGTAAGTGATATCCTCATTTGAAAATTAAGAATGCCAAAAAATTGACTAACAGTGCGTTGCTCAGATTACAGTGGCAATTTTACCCATGTGAAGCAATCCCTGGAAATATTGACATCTTCCTGGGGCTTCTCTGACTCAATCACAAAAGACAGTGCCAGTACCCCACAGGATAGCAGTGGTAGCATCACAGAGAACATTTCTGATTAGAATTACCTGGAAAAACTCAGCAGGTCTGGCAGCATCGGCGGGGAAGAAGAGTTGATGTTTCGAGTCCTCATGACCCTTCGACAGAACTTGAGTTCGTGTTCAAGAAAGAGTTGAAATATAAGCTGGTTTAAGGTGTGTGGGGGGGGGCGGAGAGAGAGAGAGAGAGAGAGAAGTGGAGGGGGTGTGTGGTTGTTGGGACAAACAAGCAGTGATAGAAGCAGATCATCAAAAGATGTCAACAACAATAGAACACATAGGTGTTAAAGTTGGTGATATTATCTAAATGAATGTGCTAATTAAGAATGGATGGTAGGGCACTCAAGATATAGCTCTAGTGGGGGTGGGGAGAGCATAAAAGATTTTAAGATATTTAAAAATAATGGAAATAGGTGGGAAAAGAAAAATCTATATAATTTATTGGAAAAAAAAGGAAGGGGGAAACAGAAAGGGGGTGGGGATGGGGGAGGGAGCTCACGACCTAAAGTTGTTGAATTCAATATTCAGTCCGGAAGGCTGTAAAGTGCCTAGTCGGAAGATGAGGTGTTGTTCCTCCAGTTTGCGTTGGGCTTCACTGGAACAATGCAGCAAGCCAAGGACAGACATGTGGGCAAGAGAGCAGGGTGGAGTGTTAAAATGGCAAGCGACAGGGAGGTTTGGGTCATTCTTGCGGACAGACCGCAGGTGTTCTGCAAAGCGGTCGCCCAGTTTACGTTTGGTCTCTCCAAGAGGAGAAGCCCAACGTGAGGACTCGAAACGTCAACTCTTTTCTTCTCCGCCGATGCTGCCAGATCTGCTGAGTTTTTCCAGGTAATTCTGTTTTTGTTTTGGATTTCCAGCATCCGCAGTTTTTTTGTTTTTATTTCTGATTAGTGTTCAGCAAGAGAAATATGTGCTAGTAAATAAACAAAGGACAAAAATCCACTCTCTAGTTTCTCCAGCATAAGCTCAAAAGGCCCAGATTTGAAACCTTTCAAATGGAAGAGGTGCTGAGACGCGGCATTTACTGTTCAGAAAAAGTTAATTGTTCTTAGTGTAGGTGACAAAAGCCTAGAGGTGCGGTAGTGTATGATATGGAACAATAGGATATTAATTGTAGTGTGAAGTCATATTGGGGGTAATTTTTAATATGGTCATCTGGGCAGTGACCTAGCGAATTACACGCAGCCCCTTCAAAATGAATGGCATTGAAATTGGGCAGGTTCGTTAAAGGACATATGATCCACTCTGCCAAGCTACTGCCCAGGTCTCCACAAACATTCCACCACTGGAAATTTCCTTGCCTCGTGCTGGGTCTGTTGTGGGCTAATTGGTAGAACTAGATTGACATGATTAGTTAACAACTCCATTACTGTTGTCATGTGATACTGATTGGTTAGGTTAAAAATGAAGGAGATGGACCTTGGTCTTTTTTTTGTCCAGCAATCAAAGTTTCCTTTAAGCTGCATGGGTGTGCCACTGTGCAGCAATCCCAGCGTAGCGCACAGCCAATAAACAGGCTGTGCACAGCCTATGTTCCCTTTAAAATGTGTGTGTGTGTGTGGCCACACAGCAATTTTAAAGATACCTTACACTGCAATAAGTAGGTCATGCACAGAAAACAAAAATTAGGGGGAATATTGCTAGCAATCCTGACTTTCTCAGATGTTGAAGTAGAAAATTGCCTCCATTGTAACACTGAAGTTTATACGTTAATATTTGGAACCCATATGAAATCTATGGGGAATGAGTCTCTCGATTAATTGGAATCTGCTTTCTTAGCGCTGGTTGCTTTGCTTCGTGATGGGGAGAGTCTGGAGGATCTGATGAAGCTGTCCCCTGAAGAGCTGCTGTTACGATGGGCTAATTACCATTTGGAGAATGCAGGCTGCCAGAAAATCAACAACTTCCACTCGGATATCAAGGTACTGGCACCTGCGGATGATGTTAAAGCGGAAAATGATCCCACTTTGGGTTTAGTAATGTGCAGATTGGAATCAACCTCTTGTGTAAGAGGCAGGTGCTAATCTGAAGGTTAGCACTCCAAACTTAGCTGAAGTAATATTTGGGATGTAGATTTTACAACAGAATAATGTATTTTTTGCTGATGTATGTTATGAATATTGTTATGAATATCAGCAGGGACATCTTTGATTAAACGTCGAACCTTTTGCAGTTGTCGTGCTCGCAGAGTTATTTGATTAGATTTAAAATAGAAGTAGTGCTGTCTTGAGGTCAGTAAAACAATGCTGGTTGTGACTCATTTAATGATGTTTTGACAGTGGCTGGAGGATTGGGGTGGGGGGGTGCGTGCAGGAGTTGGGACCCTGAAATGAGGTGGGCTTTTTTTTATGAAATGGTTATTGGGGAACCATACAGGGAATAGTTCAAAAATTGCAGGTGCAAGGAAAAAGCAGTGGGAGGTGATAATCGTGAACAAAATGTCATAAACTCGTTCTCGTTAACAAGTTTGCAATTATATTACGCACAGAAAACCCTTCTACATGTAATGCTTAAACACTGGAGTGAAATGCAGACATTTTGCAGATTAGATGTCGTTCTAAATGTACATCATTAAGACAGTGCCAAATTATAATATTTAGGTCTACTTTTTCTCTCTTAGCGGTATTTCTTAAGAGCATCTGTGCGACCGCGTACACATAATCTAAACCGTTTCTCCACAGCCACTGATAATCAACAGTGAATGACTTTGATAGAGTAGATGGGAAGAAACTGTTTCCTTTGGTGGGAGGGCCAGTAACCAGAGGACACAGATTTAAGATAACGGGCAAATTACGCACTGTTAAAATAATTCATATTTTCCCCTCTGATTCTTTTGCCAATTATCTTAAATCTATATCCTCCAGTTAAAAACCCTCCCTGCAGAAACAGTTAAGCTCCATCAAAACCCTCTACAATTTCTTCCCCTCCATACCCCCATCACGGGGCCTGCGATCTACATCTCAAAATAATTGTTGCCTCTAGTATCTGACTGTGTCAACCATTATTAAATGTTTTTCTTGCTGATGTATCAGTGAATTAGTGACCATTATATCCAATTTCTATGATTATTATATAAGTATCAGCAGAGATATCTTTGATTAAAGGTTGAACCTTTTGCAGTTGTTATCGTGTTGCAGAGTTTTGGTTTAAAAGGAAAGCAACCCTGTCATCAGTAAAAGTGGTACTGGTTGCAATTCATTGCTTTAAATGTTTTCTCCGGATTTGTGATCATTTACTTCCCGTGATTATTTGGCCCTCAGTAACTAAGTTGCCACCAGTATATATTGTACATGATGGTCACCTCCCATTACTCTTCATTGCACCTGCAATTCTTGAACCATTCCCTCTGTATAGTTCCCTAACTAAAATAACTATTTCATTAAAAAAAAGCCCATCTCATTTCAGGGTGCTGATGCTTAAGGACAATACTGAGGGAGTATTTTGGATGAGACATTTAACTGAGGTCCTGATTGCCCCCTCAGGTAGACTTAAAATATCCCATAACATTAGCCTAATAAGTGCAAGGGAATCCTCTCAGGTATCCAGACAAATCCCATGACCGAACCAAAAAAAAATCCTTCAACCAGCATCCATAATACAAATTATCTGGTTGTTAAAACACATTGTTGTTTGTGGGAGCTAGCTGTGTGCAAATTGGCTGTTGTGTTGCTTACGTTAAACCAGTGAATACACTTTGATGTACTTCATTGGTTGCGAAGCCCTTTGGGATGCCCTGAGGACATGATTGGCGCTGAACATATGCAATTTCTTTGTAGCTTATTTCATAATTTAATAAATGGCATCATTTTAAATCTTATTGCTACCATTTTAGTACATTTGTTTTTGTTGAGCTTTGTATCTGATCTATTTTGTTTGTTTTCAGGATTCGAGGGCTTACTATCATCTTCTGAATCAGATTTCACCAAAAGGCAATAAAGAAGGAGAATCATGTATTGACATCAACATGTGGGGCTTGAATGTAAGTACCAGTGGATCTTTATTTTAATGTAAAGAACACATGAAAAATCATTTCCAAAGATCTGATGAAACTTCTAATATTTTTAATTGCAGCCCTTAAATAAATTGCGTTGTACTCAATTAAACAAATATACAGTTTAATAACTCATGTTTTGTTGATTGGACTTGGAATAAAGCTCCATAGAGTACAATACTTGTACAAAACTTTAAGGCATTCAGTCATCTTAGAAGGTTTGCTTATCTGATTAGGTAATTAAAACCTCTAGAGTTAAGATTGTAACATCCGAATGGAGAAAACGCCCTGATACCATGAACAAATTTACAAAATCTTTCCTATAAGAGCTGTTGGAATCATTTTGTTTTCTTATGAAGTGTAAGTGCAGAAGGAAACGTTTCTTCAATTCCAATTTATTTTTAGCAGTTTAGAATAATCTTGTAAGTAATGTTTTTGGTTCCTATTGTACTGCTGAGCGAGATTCCCCTCTGCAGAGAGCTGCAGTACTCAGCGGGTATGAGGAATGTCACCGGTGATCAGTATCCCAGAACCGGATAGGCCTCATCTTAAAACAGGATAGTTCTTCCCCATAGGAATGAGTTGAGCACACACAAGCTCATAAGTCAGCTGCCTCTGAATATTTGAAGCTGAGCTGCATCATCATTGGAAATTGGCCTAATGCTTATGGACTTGGCTTCCTACAAATGTAGCCAAGGCTGATGGTGGAATGGATCCCAGCAGAGCAAGCATTCCTGAAATGGGCCTCCTAGAAAGGCGAAATAACCATAAAAATGGATAGCTTTGTGCTTGAACATTTTAACATTACTTGTGTCAGAGCCATCAACTTGTCTTGCTAATGCACCCACACTGATTTAGAGCTTGGGAAACCACATTTAGCCATCTTTCACAAGCGAATTACATGTGCTGTATGGCCTCACTTTGAAACGAGGCAGAGAGAAAGTTTTAAAACTCATTTCTGTAGCTTCCTTTTAAGATTGAGAATGAACTTGGGAGATGTACAAAGACCAGGATATTTAAGTGATGATTGGCTGGGAAGTGTAATTTCGATGCACTGTAATCTTTGGTCTAAGAGTGAAGACACTACTTACTCCACTCTACTGAATGTCATACATAGACTTTGTGTAGAGTTTACCTTGTTACGTAGCTTACATGAGAAGATAAATGCTTTTTACAGTGCTTCTCGTAGGTTAGGCGAGTGTTCCTCCTGACTACTCGAGGAAGCCTTTGGTCTCCCATTTGCTAATCCTGCCCCCTTGATCAACAATCTCTTCGCTTGCCCTGATCAATTATTCCTTCCCTCCTCTTCCTGCCAATGCTACCCTCTTTCTTCTCACATCCCCACCAAGCCTGGCACCCCATTGCTCGCTCCCTTCCTCTTCCACTTGCCCCCTACTCCCCCACACCCACACCTCAATTGGTGGGGCTTATACTTGGTGTGAACTCCTGATGCTGGTTTTCCTGCCCAGCTGCAATGTTGCTGGCTGAGGTGAGAGATGGAAAGAAAAAATATAATGTGGCCCCTTTGTTAAATTTGGCAGTATTTCCACATCCCTGGCCTCATCGAGATTTTCCTGCACTCTCTCCATAACTATCGGGACCCAAGACTCTATAGCAGTATCCTAACAATCAATACAAGAGGCAGATGGTTGGAATTAGGTGCCACAGGTATACATGTGGAAGACGATCCCATGCTTTTTCATATAAATGTTTAGGATATAAATGAGCATTAGAGGACTAAGAATGGACCCCTGTGTCACAGGCAAACAACGAAGGAGAAGCAATTGGAAGTGACTGCATTGTGAGGGGAACCACGAGATGACAATATCACAGAGCTGGATAAGAGAGGAGAGCCAGCGGCTTGGTCATCCTTCATCACTGTGTTGGTACAGTGGTTCTTGACAGCTGGATAGACGATATCAGGAAAGAGTATAATGGCTCAGATTTTGTGGTCAGAGGTGAAGTGATGTCACTCTAAGGAAAACAGCTCACAAAGGTCTAGTGATCGCTATACATTTGAATCTGGCACCAGCTACACATGACCTCTGACATTGAGCAACAGTGATGTCATCAAGCAGCCAAGGCAGTGAATCACATTGAATAATTATCAGATAGCAAACCAGAAAGTAAAATGCATTAAGCGTCTTTCAGTTTTTAATCACTTAAAAAGAGTGAAATAAAGATTGGGGCATATACATGGGATTAATGCAGAAGCTGAAATATCATTAGCTTTTAAAATAAAAAATCTATGGAATCTTTATAAGAATGGAAACGTTCAGCATTCCACAATATAGAATTATTTTTCAGGGCCAGAGCGGTTGTTAGACATAATGATGACAGCAGAAAGTATGCTGTTTAAAAACCCAATTACACCTCATTCAACAAGGTGTAACTTTTTCGGGGGTTAACAGCGAGGTGAATATAAAAAGTGGAAGTTCACATCAATTCAATTGATTTCTAAAGATTTCCACAAGCAGCAACTTCAACAGTGCACCCGGTGGAGAAGCAGGAAATTACTGACAGAATTTCTGTGTTAAATATATTCAGTGACTTGGTTTCCACAGCCTTCCTTCCGCGGTAGAGAATTCTACATGTTCACCACCGTCTGAGTGAAGAAGTTTCTCCTCATCTCTGTCCTAAATGGCCTACCCTGTATCCTGAGACTGTGACCCCTTGTTCTAGACACCCCCCCCCCAGCCAGAGGAAACATCATCGCTGCATTCAGTCTGTCCAGCCCTGTCAGAATGTTATATGTTTCAATGAGATGCTTCTAAACTCTGGTGCGTACAGACCTAGTTGACCCAGTCTCTCCTCGTAAGACAATCCTACCATTCTAGAAATCAGTCTGGTGAACCTTCGCTGCACTCCCTCTAAGGCAAGTATATCCTTTGTTGGGTAAGGAGACCAAAACTGCATACAACACTCTAGGTATGGTCTCACCAAGACGCTGTACAGCTGCAGTAAGACATCCTTGCTCCTGTACTCAAGTCCTCTCACAATGGAGGCCAACATACTATTTGCCTTCTTAACTGCTTGCTGCACCAGCATGCTTGCTTTCAGTGATTGGTGTACAAGGACACCCAGGTCCCTTTGTCCATCAACATTTCCAAACTATCATCATTCAAATAATACTCTGCCTTTCTGTTTTTCCTACCGAAGTGGATAACTTCACACTTATCCACATTATACTGCATCTGCCATGTATTTGTCCACTCACTCAACCTGTCTAAATTGCTTTGAAGCCTCTAAACATCTTCCTCATCATTAACATTCCCACCAAGTTTTGTATCGTCAGCAAATTTAGAAATATTACATTTGGTTCCCTCACCCAAATCATTGATATATATTGTGAATAATTGGGGCCCAAGTGCTGATCATTGCAGTACACCACTAGTCACTACCTGCCACTCCTTAAAAAGAAAACGCATTTATTCCTACTCTGTTTCCTGACTGCTAATCAGTTCTCAATCCATGCCAATATATTATCCCCAATTCCATGTGCTTTAATTTTACATACTAACTTCTTATGTGGGACTTTATCAAAGGCTTTCTGAAAATCTAAATACAGCACATCCATTGGTTCTCCCTTATCAATGCTGCTGATTACATCCTCAAAAAACCTCAGTTCGTTCATAAAACATGATTTCCCTTTCATAAATTCATGTTGACTTTGTCTAATCCTGCTGATCTTTTCTAAGTGTCCTGTTATCACATACTTTACAATAGACTCTAGCATTTTCCCTCCTACTAATGTTAGGTTAACCGGTCTGTAATTCCCTGTTTTCTCCCTCCCTCTTTTTTTTAAATAGCAGGGATACAAGTGCCACCCTGCAGTGTGCCAGGACTGTTCCAGAATCTACAGAAATTTGGAAGATGACAAGCAACGCATCCATTATTTCCATGGCCACCTCCTTCAGTACAAGGATCCTCAGTACACTGAGATGTAGATTATCAGACCCTGGGGATTTATTGGCTTTCAGTCCCATTGATTTCTCCAGCACTATTGTTTTATTAATGCCAATTTCCTTCAATTCCTCCTCTCATGAGACCCTTGGCTGCCTACAATTTCTGGGAAGTTATTTATGTTTTCCCCCGTAAAGATGGAACTAAAGTAGTTGTTTAATTGCTCCGCCATTTCTTTGTTCTCTATTATAAGTTCTCCCGTTTTGGACTGTAAGGGACCTGCATTTGTCTTCACTAATCTTTTCATTTATATACTTACAGAAGCTTCTACAGTCTTTTATGTTCCTTGCAAGTTTACTCTCATACTCTATTTTCCCCTCTTAATCAATCTCTTGGTCAACCTTAGCTGAATTCTAAACTGCTCCCAACCCTCAGGCTTGCTATCTTTTCTAGCAACTTCATATGACTCCTTTTTGGATCTAATACTATCCTTAATTTCTCTTGTTAGCCATGGTTGGGCCGCTTTGCCTGTTGTGTTTTTGCACCAGAACGGAATGTGTAACTGTTGCAATGCATACATGTTTCTTAAATATTAGCCGTTATCTATCCACCATCATGCCTTTTAATGAGGTTCCCTAATCTAGCCAACTTGCACCTCATACCTTCATAGTTTCCTTTGTTTAGATTTAGGATCCTAGTTTCGGATTGGACTTCACTTTCTATCCTAATGAAAAATTCTATAATGTTATGGTCACTGTTCCCTAAAGGATCCCGCACAACATGGCTATTAATTAATCCCTTCTCATTGCATAATACCAAATCTAGGGTAGCCTGTTCCCTAGTCAGTTCCTCAACACACTGCTTTTAAAAACCATCCTGTACACACTCTAGGAGTTCATCCTCCACAGTATTATTGCTAATTTAGTTTGTAGATTAAAGTCACCCATGATTATTGTAGCACCCATGTTACATGCATCTCTAATTTCCTGTTTAATGCTATCCCCTACCTTTCCACTGCTGTTTGGAGACCTATAAACAACCCCCACTCATGTTTTCTGCCTCTTGTTGCTTCTTAGCTCCACCCTGGCTAATTCTACATCTAGATTTTCAGAGCCAATATCCTCTCTGTCTATTGCACTGATTTCATCATTAACTAACAATACCACCCTACCTCCTTTTCCTTTTTGCCTGTCCTTCCTAAATATCGAGTACCCTTGGGATATTCAGTTCCCAGCCTTGGTCACCCTGCAGTCATGACTCCGTAATTGCAATCATATTGTATCCGTTTACATCTATTTGTGCTGTTAATTTGTTTACCTTATTGCAAATGCTACGTGCATTCAGATACAGTGCCTTTAGACGTCTCTTTAACATTTTTTTGTACTATAGCCCGATTTGCTGCTAGCCCTTGTTTCCTCTGCCTTCCCTTTTGCTTTTTACGTTTCTGTCTTTTATTCCTACTTTGTTTCCCTCCCTTGTGTCTCCCCGCTCAGGTTCTCAACCCCACTGCCACTCTAGTTTAAACTCTCCGCACAGTTCTAGCAAATACGCCTGTGAGAATATTGGCTCTGGTCCTGCCAGGGTGCAACCTGTCCAGTTTTTGAAGGTCCTATCGTCCCCAGAATCGGTCCCAATGTATCAGGAATCTAAATCCTTCCTACACCATCTCTACAGCCACGCAGTCATCTGGTCTATTCTCCTATTCCTGATCTCGCTAGCACTTGGCACTGGGAGAATGCCTGAGATTACTATCTTTGAGGTCCTGCCTTTTAATTTATTTCCTAGCTCCCTATATCCTGTTTTCAGGACCTCATCCCTCTTTTTATTTATGTTGCTGGTACCAATATGGATCACGACCTCTGACTGTTCGCCCTCCCCCTTCAGAATGTCCTGCAGCCGCTCAGTGACATCCTTGACCCTGGCACCATGGAGGCAACATACCATCCTGGTGTCACGTCTGTGGCTGCAGAAAGGTCTATCTGAGACCCTTACCATAGAACTTCCTATCACTGTTGCTCTCCCACTCTTTTTTTCCCACACTCTGTGCAGCTGAGCCACTGGTGGTGCCATGGACTTGTCTCTTGCTGCAGTCCCCTGAGAAGCCGTCTCCCCCAGCAGTATCCAAAACACAAAATCTGTTAGAGAAGAAGATGGACTCGGCACTCCTGCACTACCTGCTCAGTGCTTTTATGCTGCCTGGCGTTCACCCATTCCCCTTTTGCCTGTGCACTCTTTGCTTGCGGTGTGACCACCTCACTGTACACACTATCCAAGAAGATCTCATCCTTGCGAATACTCCACAGTGACTCCAGCTGCATTCCAACTCCAAAATGTGGATTTTGAGTAGCTGCAGCTGGAGACATTTCCTGCATACGTGGTCACCCTGGACACTGGAAGTGTCCCTGACTTCCCAAATTGCACAGGTGGAGAGGTGGAGTATTCCACGTGGCTGAGCTGCCCTGCCATGACTTACCCTGAAATTACTCCCTTTATTTTTGATTCTTCTAGTTTAGAGAATATTAAGTACAGAAGAAATAGTCACCAGGTCCTACTTACCAAGGCCGCCACTCTTCTTGCTGAGGAAAAGTAGGAATTGAAAGGATCCCTTCTTCACTGAACTCCCTCTCTCACCAAATTCCAACTTAAGCACTCTAATGCAGCCCAAAGTAGCACTCCAGGGCAGACTCCTATCTTGTATTGGGAGAACTTATCAAAGTACTGCAGATACCCTATATTCTAATACTTCAAGTCTCTTTTTTCTTTGTAAAGTTGGAAACTGATGTTGGACAATTGGGAATTAATCCTTAGAACCCTGAATCTGGCTGAATTTGGAATTCTCAATCTCATTTTGAAATCCCTCTAGTATTTTGATCCTTTCTATCTCCGTAATCTCCTCCAGTTCTGCAACCCATCGAGGTCTCATGTATTCCTCTGATTCTGGCCTCTTGTGCATCCCTAGTTTCTTTTGCTGCACCATTGGTGGCCATGCCTTCAGCTGCCTAGGCCCTCAACTCTGGAATACCCTCTCTAAACCTCTCTGCCTCTATCTCTCTCTGTCCCTGTAAGAGATTCCTTAAAACCTACCCCTTTAATCAAAATTTTGGTCACCTGCCCTAATATCACCCTTTGAGGTTAGGTGTCAAATTTTGTATGACCGTCTGATTGACGGAAAGACACACCATTCTTAAATTGTGCCTGGACTTGCAGTTTGTAAGCTACAACCTTCCAGTGAAAGATAACCAAGGATTAAACCCATGTAGAAACCATTTTTAGAACTAGTGTAAGTCAGCAGATGTTTGTTTTTTATTTTTGCTTACAGAATGAACTTTTCCCATAGCTCTGAAAGTAAAAGCTATATATAGTGTGTACAAGCTGATCTCCCACAATGATGGTGGACAAGTGCATTAAAATAATGGGGAGGATTTTCTCCCTGTCAGGGGGGCTGAGTAGGAGCAGGCATGGGCAGACACTCAGCCATTTTACGTGGGTGGGCTAATTAAGGCCCGCCCAGCGTGTCACGCACCTGGAAGCACAGAGCTGCCTCAGGGAGATTAGTTTGATTGTCAAAAACTTTAATAAAGAAGAAAGTAAATTTAAGACATGTCCCCTCATGTGACAGTGTCACATAAGCTGGGACATGTCAATGAGCTGTAATAAAAAGTTTTATTCAATTTATAAATACTTCATGAAACCTCATCCCGCCAGTGGATGAGGTTCCATGAAAAATGCGAAGGCCTTCTGAGCTCTTCGCCTACCCGCCAATCTTAAGGTTGGTCAGGCAGCTCAGTTAATTACTTTAGTTTTTAAATGGCCTTAATAGGCCTTTGACAGTTTGGCGGGCACACAGTCGACTCCGGTGCGCGCCCACCGAACTGAAGATTTGAATGATGCATGGAGATGTCAGGACGCACGCCACATGTCACGTGTGTCATTTTACGCGTTGTCGAGCGGGGCCCGCCTCCGCACACTGACCCAAAGATTCTGGCCAATGTAACACGGATGCAGGTTGGGAAGAAATGGCAACTATTTGGGTCTCAAATAGGAATAACTCGAGAACACATACTCTATTGCCAATGGAATTTATATTGATGACTAGTCGATTTACTGTGCCGTTGCAGTTGCGATGAAATGCAGATTTGAGTCAAAGAAGGTTAAAGGGTGGAAAATAATTGGACAGGGGCTGATGTAGGATTGCAAAGATGGTGATAAAAATAGGGCAGAAGGAGAAGTATAGCTGGGTGGGTATTAACTTGAAGGTTGAATAGGGTAGAGGAGAGGTTGGCCATTTGGAGAAGAGGTAAGCAGAACAGGGTTCGAGGGTGAGTAAAGTCGGAGAGTTAGAACATCATGGGGGGAAAGAATCGCAAGGTCAGTGAGAGTAGGAGTTAAATGAAGGAGCTGCACGATTGGAACCAGTGACACATGCACTGTAAGATGGATGGAGTAGGAGAAAAGTGATGGATGAAGATGTGAGGGGGATTTCTGGGGCATTGGGACCATTTCTGGGGGCATTGGGACCTGTACAAGGTGGATGGGTTGCACTTGAACCGGAATGGGACCAACAACCTTGTGAGGAGGTTTGCGAGTACAGCTGGGGAGGGTTGAAACTAACTTGGCAGGGGGATGGGATCCTGAGAAGAGGTTCAGCAGGGGGAGATGCATAGCCAAAATTAGGAGAGAGAACAAGTGAGCCTGGAAGGCGCAGAAATTATAGGCCAGTTAAGGCACAAGGGAGTTTGGCAAGGTTGGATGGTATTTATTTTGACGCAAGAAATCTGACGAATAAGGCAGATGAGTTGAGGGCACACATTAACACATGGGAGTATGATGTCACAGAGACATGGTTGAGAGAGGGGCAGGAGTGGTAGCTCAATATTCCAGGATATAGGGTCCTCAGGTGAGACAGGGAAGGAGGTAAAAGAGGAGGGGGTATCGCAATATTGATGAAGGAATCAATTACAGCAGTAAGGAGCGATGACATCTTAGAAGGCTCCACAAATGAAGCCATATGGGTAGAGCTGAAAAACAATAAAGGAGCAGTCACATTGCTGGGAGTGTACTATAGGCCCCAAACAGTCGGAGAGAAATAGAAGAGCAGATATGTAGGCAAATTTCAGAGAAATGTAAAATAATAGTGGTGGGTTTCAACTTCCCCAACATTAACTGGGTAGTTATAATGTGATAGGTTTAGAGGGAGCGGAATTCTTAAAATGCATCCAGGTAAGCTTTTTAAGCCAGTACGTAGAAGGCCCTACAAGAGAGGGGGTCATCCTGGACTTAATTTTAGGGAATGAAGCCGGACAAGTGGTAGAGGTATCAGTGGGGAGCATTTTGCATTTAGTGATCTTAACTCTGTTAGATTCAAGGTTGTTATGGAAAAGGACAAGGATGGGCAAGAAATCAGAGTTCTCAATTGGGGGAAGGCCGATTTTAATAAGATCAGATATGATTTGGCCCGAGTGGACTGGGAGCAGCTACTTTTAGGTAAATCTGTGTCAGAGCAGTGGGACTCATTTAAGAAGGAAATAGGGAGAGTACAGGGCCAACATATTCCAGTAAAGATGAAGGATGGGACCAACAAATCCAGGGATATACAGGATTGGATAAAGAGAAAAAGGGAGGCTTATGACAGATACAGAGAGCTTAAAACAGTGGAAGCCCTATAGGAATATAGAATGTGTGGGCGGGGGAACTTAAAAAGAAAATTAGGAGAGCAAAAAGAGGGCATGAAAAAACATTGGCAGGTAAACTAAAGGAAAATCCAAAGTTATTTTACAAGTACATTAAGAATAAGAGGATAACTGGGGAAAGATTAGGGCCCATTAAGGACCATAGTTGTAATTTGGGTGTGGAACCAGAAGAAGTAGGTAGGATTCTAAATGAATACTTTGTCAGTGTTCACAAGTGAGAGACACGACGTGGTTATGGAACTCAGGTAGAAGGACTGTGATATAATTAAAGAAATTAGCATAGAAAGGGAGGAGGTTTTAAGTGGCCTGGCAGGCTTAAAAGTAGATAAATCTCCAGACCCGGATGAAATGTACCCCAGGCTGTTGAGTGAGGCAAGGGGAGAGATAGCAGGGGAACTTGCAATAATTTTCAATACCTCTCTGGCCACAGGAGAAGTGCCAGAGGACTGGAGGATAGCCAATGTGGTACCATTATTCAAGAAGGGAGGAAGGGATAAACCAGGGAACTACAGGCCAGTCAGACTAACCTCAGTGGTGGGGAAACTATTGGAAGCAATTCTGAGGGACAGAATTAATTAACACTTGGAGAGGCAGGGATGAATCAAGGACAGTCAGCATGGTTTTGTTAAGGGGAGGCCATGTCTGACCAGTTTGATTGAATTTTTCGAAGAGGTGATCAGGTGTGTAGATGAGGGCAATGCATTTGACGTAGCCTACTTGGATTTCAGCTTTTCATAAGGTCCCACGTGGGAGACTGATAATGAAGGTAAGAGCCCATGGGATCCAAGGCAATTTGGCAAATTGGATCCAGAATTGGCTGAGTGGCAAGAAGCAGTGATGGTCGAGGGGTGTTTTTGTGGCTGGATGCCTGTGTCCAGTGGGGTTCCACAGGGATCAGTGTTGGGTCCCTTGCTGTTTGTGGTATATATAAACGATTTAGACTTGAATGTAGGAGGGTTGATCAGTAAGTTTGCGAATGACACAAAAATTGGTGGGGTGGTAAATAGTGAGGAGGATAGCCTTAGATTACAGGAGAATACAGACTGGCTGGTCAGATGAGCTGATCAGTGGCAAATGGAATTTAATCCGGACAAGTGTGAGATGATGCACTTGGGCAGGGTAAACAAGGCACAGGAATACATGATGGATGGTAGGACCCTGGGAAATACTGAGGATCAGAGGGACCTTGGTGTGCATGTCCTCCAGCCCCTTAAGGTAGTGGGACAGGTAGTTAAGGTGGTTAAGAAGGCATATGGGATACTTGACAAAAACAGAATTACCTGGAAAAACTCAGCAGGTCTGGCAGCATCGGCGGAGAAGAAAAGAGTTGACGTTTCGAGTCCTCATGACCCTTTGACAGAACTTGAGTTCGAGTCCAAGAAAGAGTTGAAATATAAGCTGGTTTAAGGTGTGTGTGTGGGGGGCGGAGAGATAGAGAGAGAGAGAGGTGGAGGGGGGGGTGTGGTTGTAGGGACAAACAAGCAGTGATAGAAGCAGATCATCAAAAGATGTCAACGACAATAGTACAATAGAACACATAGGTGTTAAAGTTGGTGATATTATCTAAACGAATGTGCTAATTAAGAATGGATGGTAGGGCACTCAAGGTATAGCTCTAGTGGGGTTTTTTTTTTTAAATAATGGAAGTAGGTGGGAAAAGGAAAATCTTTATAATTTATTGGAAAAAAAAGGAAGGGGGAAACAGAAAGGGGGTGGGGATGGGGGAGGGAGCTCACGACCTAAAGTTGTTGAATTCAATATTCAGTCCGGAAGGCTGTAAAGTGCCTAGTCGGAAGATGAGGTGTTGTTCCTCCAGTTTGCGTTGGGCTTCACTGGAACAATGCAGCAAGCCAAGGACAGACATGTGGGCAAGAGAGCAGGGTGGAGTGTTAAAATGGCAAGCGACAGGGAGGTTTGGGTCATTCTTGCGGACAGACCGCAGGTGTTCTGCAAAGCGGTCGCCCAGTTTACGTTTGGTCTCTCCAACGTAGAGGAGACCACTTGGGATACTTGCCTTGTTAGCCGAGGCATAGAATACAAGAGCAGGGAGGTTATGCTGGAACTGTATAAAATGCTGGATAGGCCAGAGCTAGAGTATTGCATGCAGTTCTGGAATCCTCATTATAGGAAGGATGTGATTGCACTAGAGAGAGTGCAGAGGAGGTTTACCAGATGTTGCCTGTGTTGGAGAGTTTTAGTTATGAGGAGAGATTGGATAGACTGGAGCTATTTTCCTTGGAGCAGAGGAGATTGAGGGGAGACATGATTGAGGCGTATAAAATTGAGGGGGATAGATAGAGTAGACAGGAAGGAACTTCTCCCCAGGGGGCATAAATTTAAGGGGCAGGAGGTTTGGAGGGGATATGAGGAAGAATTTTTTCACCCAAAGGGTGGTGGGAATCTGGAACTCTGCTTGAAAAGGTGGTAGAGGCAGAAACCCTCATAACATTTAAGAAGTATCTGAATGTGCACTTGCGATGCCATGGCATACAGAGGTATGGGCCTAGAGCTGGAAAATGGGATTAGAATAGTTCGGTACTTGTTTGACCGGTGCAGACTCGATGGGCCAAAGGGCCTTTTTCTAGCCTGTAGAGCTCAATGACTTTATGGGAGGGGAGAATAGGAGAGGATAAGACTTGATGGCACTACAGCTGGGTCACTGTGTACAGTGTTGGTCTCCTTATCTAAGGAAGGATGTACGTGCCGTAAAAGGAGTGCAACAAAGGTTCACTAGATTCCTGGGGTGAGAGGATTGTAAGAAAAGAATGTGTAAACTTGATCTACAGTCCTTTGAATTTAGAAGAATGTGAGGTGATCTCATTTGAAACATATAAAATTCCTAACGGACTTGACAGGCTAGATACTAGGAGGATGTTTCCACTGGCTGGAGAGTCTTGAACACTGGGTTGTAGTCTCAGAATAAAGGGGTCAGCCATTTAGAAGTAAGATGAGGAATTTCTTCACTCAATGGGTCATGATCCTTGTGAGGGTTGTGGATGCTGAGTCATGAGCATATTCAAGACAAAGATTCATAGATTTTTGCTGACTAAGAGTCAAACCTCTACTTTGCTATTTTACCAACCCAATATGGGGGTGATGCAGCAAGGTGCAGCTGAAGTAGAAGATCAGCTGTGATCTTATTGAATGCTGAGTCAGGCTCAATCCAAGCCCACTCCTGCTCCTACTTATGGTTTTATGTTCTTTCGATGAGGGGAAAGGAAGGAACAAGGAGCAGCTGGAAATAAAAGCGAAACTGGAAAAAAAATAATAAAATAAAGGATTAATCATTCATAAATATACAGTGGCCTTAGAATGGGGAGAATTGGCACCAACTATATAGGTGACAGTGTCCTGTGTTAATTAATTCAGTGTACATTTATGTGGCCTGAAACAAGTTGGAGAAAAACACAAAATGAAATAAAGATATGGGGTTAATAAACAGGACGTTAGACATCAACATTTCATTAACTGAAGACCCAACTTGTGTCAGTAAAATTAATGAAAGGCAGCAGGTTCTCTGGGGAAAATGAATTAACTACAAGGCTTGCGCATCAGTTACAAAGGTGGGGACAGGGAAATGCAACAAGGATAGCTGACTTTAATCTGCAGTAAGCACATGGTTGTCATGGGGTGGTTGTAGTGAGCAACAAGGCCGGCTAATAAATCATCAACAAGGGCAGTTAAGCAGCAGGCAGAATGGTCAGTGGCCAGGATTGCTATTTTAATACACAAGCAATATACTGCGGATGCTGAAAATCTGAAACATAAACAGAAAATGCCGGAAATACTCAACAGGCCCAACAGCATCTGTGGAGAGAGAAACAGAGTTAATGTTTCAGGTCAGTGATTTGTTGTTAGAACGTTTCTAGTAAAAGGTCATTGACTTGAAATATTAACTATGTTTCTCTTCACAGATGTTGCCTGGCCTGCTGAGTATTTTCAGCATTTCGATTTTATTAGTTATTTTAACACACTTGTGGAAGAAGCAACAGCAACACTGCTGTTAAATGGAAGGGATTGACCAGTGGAACAGATCCAAGGAGCCGAACTCGTGGTACTTGGTTAAGACAGGAGCATGGAAACCTGGATTTCTGTGAACCACGAGAAGATGATGATGGATTTAACCTCAGTGGGCCAGACCTTGCTGGAATGGGGCACTACACAACATGTCTCTTCAGTTTGACTGTTTTTCTGTTCCCTTCAGCTCAAAAAAATTTTTATGTTGCAACTTGATTGAACTGCGAGGTGAAAACAGCACAACGAGGGCAACAGGGCATCTAGGACCTCAGTGAATGACAGGACCAACAGTGCATCACCCGAACTAGTGAGATGTTAAGGATTGGGAAATAAACAGAGGAACAACTGAGAAGGAAATATAGTGAATTACAGTCAAATCATGTGCAGAGAGAGAAAAATGAAAGACAAAATGGAAAAGTTTGGAAAAAGATGAACATTTCTTTAAAAATCTCCAAGAACAATTACTATCTTACCTAAGAAAGGATATACTTGCCATGGAGAGAGTGCTGCGAAGGTTCACCAGACTGATTCCTTGGATGGCAGGACTGTCATATGAGGAGAGATTTGGTTGACTAGGCCTGTTTTCACTGGAGTTTAGAAGAATGAGAGGGGATCTCATTTTGACAGGGCTGGACAGACAGGATGCAGGGATGATGTTTCTTCAGGCTGGATGGCCAAGAACAAGGGGTCACAGTCTCAGGATACAGGGTAGGCCATTTAGGACTGGGATGAGGAGAAACCTCTTCATTCAGTGGGTGGTCAACCTGCGGAATTCTCTACCACAGAAGGCGGTTGAGGCCAAGTCACTGAATACGTTTAAGAAGGAAATAGATTTCTAGACACTAAAGGAGTCAAGGGGTATGGGAAGAGAGCGGGAGAATTGAATTGAGATAGAGGATCAGCCATGATCATATTGAATGGTAGAGCAGGCTTGAATGACCTGCAGAATGAAATGACCTGTTCCTGTTCCTATTTTCTATGTTGAGCACCATCCGCTATGCCTCAGATACTGAAGCAGTCCATGTCCAAATGCAGCAAGACCAGGACAATATCCAGGCTTGGACTGACAAATGGCAAGTAACATTCGAGCCACACAAGTGTCAGGCAATAACCTTATCCCACAAGATAGAATCTAGCCACCTCCTTTGACATTCAGTGGCATTACCATCACTGAGTCCCCCACCATCAACATCCTGGTGGGTGGTCACCATTGGCCAGAAACTTAACTGGACCAACCAAATAAATACTATGGCCACAAGAACAAGGACAGAGGCTGGGAATTCTACAGAAGTAACTCACTTCTGATTCCCCAAATCCACCATCTGCCAAGGCTCAAATCAGGAGTCTGATGGAATATTCTCCACTTGCCTGATTGTGTGCAGCTCAAATAACACTCAAGAAGCTTGACAGTACCCAGGACAAAGCAGCCCACATGATCAGTATCCCATCCACCACCTTAATTATTCACTCCCTTCAACACCGATGCACAGCGGCAGCAGCAATGTGTACCATAAACATGATGCACTGCAGCAACTCACCAAGACTCCTTCAACCAGCACCTTCCAAACCCATGGTCTCCTATTTCCTGGAAGAGCCAGAGCAGCAGATGCATGGGAACACCACCACCCACAAGCTCCCCTCCAAACCACACACCCTCCTGATGTGAAACTCTATCATCATTACTTCACTGCTGCTGGGTCAAAACCTGGAACAACTCCTCTAACAGCTCTACGCCACATGGACTCCAGCATTTCAAGAAGGTGGCATACCATCACCACCTCAAGTGCAATTAGGGATGGGCAATAAATGCTGGCCTAGCCAGCAGCACTCACATGCCAAGGATGAAAACAAAAAGTTCATTTTGTCAAAAAGGTGCCAGCACAGTTAAACTCGCTGCAGAAAGTTATGTCTGGTAATTAATGGGCAATTAATTTACAAGTGCAGCAAGCTCTTGACAATAACAGGGAGGATGAGATGCTATTTGTAACCCAGCCATTGCACAGGCAAGCCAGCGTATATCGATGCTGGTCACCAGCCCAGATAAGTGGGAAAGGTTGGAGGTAGGAAGGGCATCTGGCTGTAAAACCACTTGCAAAATCCTAAAAACAAAGATTGATATGACGGGTGATCAACCAACATTGTGGTAATTCCATGTAATGTGGGAAAAGCTGAAAGACAAAGAGAAAAGAAGGATGAGTTGCCATTTGTGCAAAGCAAATGGTGTAGTGATATAAACTGACCAGCAATTTCTGGAGGTTGGACACTATCTCTTGATACCTTGAACTTGCTGGTTGATTACCACATCGCTGACACTGTGCGTCGCTAGCGCTTGTTATTTTTCCAGCAAGCTTCGGTACAATACCTTTAAGAATATGTCTGGTGTCCTCTTGGAAATGTCACAGTGCCATTGTGTGGTGAATATTAAATGCTACAATTAGAATTGATATTAAGAATGAGTTCAGTTGATTGATAGCCACATAACATTTGGCAGCACAATGTTGTGCCCATAGCACCACCTACAGGCACAAAGTCATTAGAATGTTGTGATCACGTAGCCTTTCTAATGTATAACTGATAGATTATACTTGGATCTCAGGAACAACATTGTTATTGCAAACAGTAACCAGTTCTGGGCTGGCTTTGTTTTTGGAAATATTCAGGGTTATTATTCAAGTTTGTGGAAAAGTTCTGAATGCAAACTTCTGACCATTAACATTTATTGATGTAGAGCTTTTTATAAAGAATCAAAGATGTAAAGTAGTTGAATCTTTTAATTTTTCCAATATTTCTTGACTTCAGTATTTTAAAACCACTGCCTAAACCAATGGACAGTAAAACTGAAGGACAGCTGCCTATTACTTCATCAGAAATGCCTTACTTTGCTTATGTAAATTGGACAAGCTTATTTATCTAACTTTTGTTTGTGATTAACAGAAAACTATTTACTTACTTCCTAGGGATCATTCTAAATCCACTTTACTCTTTCTGGAGAAATGTTTTATAAGTTTCTATCCAAGTCTGTACAGTGGTGATATGCAACACTCAGCCCTTTCAACAGCTTAAACCCTTAACTGATCAGCAATGCCACAGGAGATCTGACAACTTTAAAAAAAACAGTTGAAGGTGGTCCTAATATGTTATTTTTAAATTGCCAGATTGGCAAATGATGATAAATACTGTTAAGCAGTAGATTCACTCTATTATCACTTACATTGCTGTTTTAATTCTTGTAGGAGAAAGATGACCTGAAGCGGGCTGAGTACATGTTGCAGGAGGCAGACAAACTGGCCTGCAGACAGTTTGTCACGCCAGCAGATGTTGTCCAAGGGAACCCTAAACTGAACTTGGCTTTTGTAGCTAATCTGTTCAACAAATATCCAGCGCTTCAGAAGCCTGTAAATCAAGACATTGATTGGAGTCTGCTGGAAGGTAAAATTACAAAGATGAATCTTGTGCATTTCTGCAAAGTGACTGAACCTGATGTCGACACCTGAAACCTCTAGAGCTTGAGCAATTTTTAAAACAAAATATTTAAGGGAATTTTGATTATTCTGCAGGGTAATTTAAGGCTGCTGAGTCACAGCATGGATATATTTGTTATCTCAGCACCTCAAAAATGAGAACATTGGGAGGGAGAGGGGGGACATAATTTGAATCTAACTAGCTCAGTGGGAAATGGATGGATTTGGTTGGGTCATCTATTTTTCATCCCACCCAATTTTATTTTCCATTGAATTCAATGTGCAATTAAGTCAGGCAGGAGTAAATGGGTGGCCAGTTCCAAGCCTTTCAGTTTTCCACTGGGTGGCATAAGTTAACATTATTCCTCTGGATTCATGCAAGTTTCCAGTCTCATGCTGAATTGTCAGGAGATTCCTGGAGCTGTCGCAGCTGCTGCCTCAGAAGGGGGTCACATTCAGATATCTACAAGGCATAACATTGATCCAAAGCTAAACCCTAGAGTTGAAAGCCAGAGGCAAAAGTGAGATTGACTACCCTTGATATCAAGGCAACATTCCACTGATTATGACTTTAAACAGCCCTAGTATAACCAAGATTAATGGGAACAGTCTCCAATGGCTGGGGTCATAATTGAAACAAAGAAATGAGGCTGTTGGTTCACAATTTGACAACATTAACTTCTTTGTTGATGAGAAAGCTCATTCTGGCCAAAGCAGAACTTGAACAACACCTAGGCCAGAATTTTACGCCTCGGGGGCAGGTGCGTGAAATTGTGCGAGATGACATTGGATGAGTGTCCTGACGTCATCGTGCGCTTATGTGGTATTTCGCTCAGCGGGCACATGCGAAAGTCAGAAGAGCTCCAGCCAAAAATTATCGGGTGATTAAGCCCATTAACGGCCCAATTGTCAATGATTTTTTTTGTGGCACATCCAAGTAAACCATATCAGTCAGGCAGGCTTTACGTTTTTGTTGAAACCTCATCCAAGAGCGGGATGAAATCTCCACTAGCATTTAAAATAAAAAGAAATATCTGGAGACTTTTTTTTAATGAGGTCTGCTTTCAGATGCTTGATTTTGCTGCATTTTTTGCAGAATTTTTGTTGCTTTGTTTATTTTGTGGAGGTCTGCAGCTCCCTGAGGCATCTGTCTGCCTTCAGGGAGCTCTGTGGAAGCGCTCACCAGCACCTGGGATGACGTTGGCACCCTCCCTCTTCCCACCCCCAATGGCAGTGCCGAACCTTTTGTCCGGGCATGTTTCACGCTGACTGACCGTTAATTGACCAGCCAGCGTGAGATCACGGTTGGGGGCCAATCCCAGGCGGAAGTGCGCTTCGTGTCCGCTTCTGGGCGCGCCCGAAGAGAGAAAAATTCAGGTCCTAGGCTTGGTTTGAAAAATGGCAAGTAACATTTGTGCAATGCAAGTGCCAAGCATTGATCATCTACAGTTTAAAAAAAAGCCCAATAATGTCATCATTGACCTTTAGTGTCTCCACTATTAACAAGGCATCTTTGGGGTTCAACATTGACCAGAAGCTAATTGGACCAGTTACATCTACACTGGCCATAGTCTATTACAAGTGGCTGTATGGTTGACCTCCTTGATAGCTCCTCTAGGTTTTGTGATCTTTACCAGAGAGAGACAAGCGGCAACATCGTGGGTAAGATATCATCTTCACATCGTGCATGCTTTCATATTGCTGACTCCTTATTATTATTGACTGGAAAATACTTGAATAACGTAACCTAACATGATTATAAGAGTGCATTCTCTGCAAGGATTACAATGCTTCAAGTAGAAGGCTCACCACTCTTTACCAAGCACCTGGGGTGGAAATCAAAGGCCGTTGTCTTGACATCACAGAAACAAAAATAACATTTTATCACCTAGATTGGAGAATTATCTGAGCATCAAAAGTTGAGAAATTGGGTTGTAACATGGAGATGCCTAATTCATTGGGGGAAGGAAAATTGACCAGTGAACTTGTTGGTCAGCATTTGTCCTTAAGTTATCTATTTGTCTAAAAGCTTTACGTCTTGCGTGTACTCAATATTCTGCAACATGTTCAACCAAGTTCCAAATCCAAAACTCTTTTTCAAATTTTAAAATAAACAGGAAAAGCCAGGCATTTCTGGGTCATTCTGACCTGGAGCCAGAAATTTACCATTACCTTGTATCTGATCACAAGATTTTAAGAAGAAACTACCTTTACCTGTATTTGCTTATTGAGACAATATCCACACAGCGAGTGCATGAGGAGCAACTTTAAAGGGATAATTCCACTTTAGCAGAAGGACATTGTGACTTCCAGACTACCCCTGAACAATGCCACAGAATGTCTACTAGTACGAAACTTAAGGGTTTCATTGTAATTCTTCAAGCATAAATTTCATTAAATTTCCACTAATGGTGCTGGAGGTGGTAGTGGGGAATATTATCTTCATGTACCAAGTTTTTCTCAAATGGAAATCATGAATTCCTCTGCAACATTTTTCTCTTGGTAAAAAGCACACGTGCTTTTGCATTTTAGGTGAAACACGTGAAGAAAGAACCTTCCGCAATTGGATGAATTCGCAAGGTGTAAATCCAGCAGTGAATCATCTGTATAGGTAAGAAGGAATAGTTTCACCAAAAATGAATAGATGATTCATGTAATTTTGGTTTAATGGAGCGATAAAAACTATCAGTTACAAGTGTTAATATTGGAGTGAATGGGATCAATTTTAACTCATTGTCAGGCGGAAACATTTACCCTGAAATCGAAACGATGAACATACACGTCTTGCCCAAGGCCTTTTTGAGGCTGGGCCAGAGGCTCACCTGGGAATCTTGTTAAATTATGTAAATTGGAATCTCATGACGTACACAGGACAGTGTTTGCTATTTTGAGATGCAAGCAGACAAAGCAAGTGCCGCAAATGTTTTGCTGTTTTGTACTGGATGGCTGAAGCAGCGGTTTTGAAGGGACTGCTGGGAGGCCATTCAGAAAGAAGCCCAGGAAATAACCAACTTCTTTCAATGAGCCCAGAAGAAGCAAAAACAGTTATGTGCTGGTTAGTCAGAGTGTTATACTTCCAGCCTCTCTCCAGGAATTGCTTATAGACTAATTGCTTTTGGACCAATCTGAGGTCAATCAGAAAGTAATCACATGTATTGAAGAAGTACTTCTGTGGATAAACAGCTGTTCAGGTTATTGCCAAGGTCAGGAAAAAGATCAGCAGAGACTTTTAATTCTTTTTTTTAAAAAGTGAAAGATGTTGCCTTGTCTAACCGCAATGTTTAATGTGTGGCATCTGATATATGACACCTGAATTTTCAGTTAAAGGTACGTTTTTTGCATTACAATTGATGAGCTGAAATATATTTGGCTGTGAGCAAAAACTTTTGGAGTTGATTTTTGAAAAGTAAAGCGTTACATTTCCCCTCAACCCTTTACAGCCCTCAGTCCTTTCTGAAATGATGTTTCCTAACACAGTCACACCTGGATTAATCTGTGACTGGACTGCTTGAGACATGAGCATTCATTCAAAATGCATTTCAAAAACTAGCATTGGGACAGTCATTGCAATCTTGCCTAAGGTTCAATGTGATATTCTCTTTATCAAAGTTCAGTTCCGTTAGTAGACCAGTTATGCTGGCCAATTTTGTGCTGATACAAAGCAGGAATCTTTGTAATGATGTGTAATGTTAACTTATGCATGTCCTGAATGGGTAGCGCATGGATGTATGATGGTGATCTAATTTAGGCTTTGGGTCTCCTGAAAATAGCTTTTTAAAAAATTCTTTCAAGGAATGTAGGCGTCGTTAGCAAGGCCAGCATATGTTGCCCATTCCTAATTGCCCTCGAACTGAGTGGATTGCTAAGCCATTTCAGAGGGCAGTTAGGAGTCGACCGCATTTCTGTGGGTCAGGAGTCACATGTAAGCCAGACTGGGTAAGGACAGCAGATTTCCTTCCCTAAAGGATATTAGTGAACCAGATGGGTTTCATGGTCACTATTACCAAGACTAGCTTTTAATTCCAGATTTGTTAATTGAATTCAAATTCCACAGCTACCATGGTGGGATTTGAACCCATGTCCCCAGCCTTGGCCTCTGGATTGCTACCCCAGTGATGTTACCAGTATGTCACAGCCTCCCAATCAGAAATCAAGTCTCCCAATATGAACTGAGCCAAGCAAATATAACACTATTTCTGAATGACCTCTTGTAACTGCAACCTTGGATTAGCTGTAGTGTAACTGCAACTGTTACAAAGTAGCCCCTTTAAAGAAGATCCCAGCAGATCACCCTGGATCTTTTCCTTAAGCTTCATTCTCCTGCTTTATGATGTTCACAGAGCTGTGTCTGTCTCATTGATCTTTTGGCCAGACTTCAGATATAGCTAGGTTGAATTCCATCCATGCATGTGTGCCATGCTTGTGTTTGTGCACTGATCAAAGAGCAACATAAACCAGCAGTATAGTTCCAGTTCGCTGGCTTCATGGCTCACTGAACAGTTTTAAACTAGTACTTGTATAACAGTGCCTTTACAGTGAATATGCAACACATTTTATGGGAAGCTAAGATAGGGTAGAGTTTATAAAAAGAAAATGTGGTCTTTAATATCCAATCTATCTACAAATGCTGACTAGGTTAAAGGAGCTATGTAAATACAAATAGTTGAACCTTTCTGCAGGGCTGTGCGAATGGTATATCTGTTTCAACATACAAAACCTGGAATTTTTAGTATTAAGTTGTGATTCCTTAATGTGATTGGGTAAGAGATTTGGTTGAAATTGAATTTTTCTCAGATTCTGTAAAGCTTTTTTTGCCTTTTGGGCGTGTCTTGGCTTTTTTTGAAATATTGTGTGGATTTTGTCCCTGTTACAGTGACTTGGAAGATGCCCTCGTGATATTACAATTGTACGAAAAAATCAAGGTCCCAGTTGACTGGAACAAAGTGAACAAGCCACCATATCCCAAACTAGGTGCTAACATGAAAAAGGTAAGTCAGTTCTTGCCCTAAAGACATAGGAGAACGTTTGGCAAAGTTAATTGCATTATTACCTCTAAAAACATGTTCTTTTTATTTAGCTGGAAAACTGCAATTATGCAGTTGACTTGGGAAAGGATCGAGCAAAGTTTTCTCTTGTCGGTATTGATGGAAAGGATCTGAATGATGGAAATTCAACACTAACTTTAGCCTTGGTCTGGCAGTTGATGAGAAGGTACTAACACTGAGAGTCACAAAATGCTATTAAAAGGGTTTTCAATAACATGCTTATTAGTAAGTTCTCACTTAAAGTTGTGGTTGCATTCCTAAAACTCTTTAAGTGACACGTTGCTAAAACTGGGGTTTGGTTCCTTCGTACATTTCTTGCCTAGAAAAACTAATGTACAAGTTGAAACACTAACATACAAGTGCAGCACTGCATTCCTAGCTGGAATAACTTGGAATAAATCACTGACTATAACAGAAATACTATATAAATTCTAAATCACCCATACAAGTCCTGTGTAGCATAGCTTCTGTGCCCATACACAGCACTAGTGAAAACTCAATTCAATTTTGTGTTGCTGTCCTGCTGTGAGTGTCTCTCTCTCTCTCCCTCTACTTTCCCACACTCTCGCTCTCTTTCCATTCCTTCTCTCGCTCTCTCTTCCCCTCCCCTTCCCGCACACTCTCCCTTTTCTCTCTCTCGCTCTCTCTTGCCTTTCCCACTCTGTCTGTCTCTCTTTCCATTGCCAATTTCTCTCTCCATTCCCAGCCTGTCTCTCTCTTCTTTCTCACTCTGTCTCTCTTTCCTTTCTCACTGTGTCTCTCTCTCTGGTTAACCACTTTGTCAACCTGCCCTGCCCCCTTCCCTATCTCCTTTCTCACTCTGTTTCTCTCTCTCTCTTCCCACTCTGTCTGTCTCTCCCTTTCATTTCCCACTCTCTGTCTCTCTCACCATTCCCAGTCTTTCTTTTACTCTGTCTCTCCTTTCCCACGCTCTCTTTCTTCTTTCCCTCACCCCTATCTCTCCTTTCCCACTATCTCTCTCACTCCTTTCCCATTTCGTGTCTGCCTGTCTCCTTTGCGCTCCCTCTCACTATCTCTCTCTCTCTTCTTTCCCACTTTATCTCTCTCTCTTTTACTACTCTCCCAATCCATGTGTCTCTCTCCCCTTTCCCCCCGACACAGTCTCTCCTTTCCCCTCTCTGTCTCTCCTTTCCCCCACACCTCTCTCTCTCTCTCTTCTTTCTCTCTCTCTCTCTCTCCTTTCCCTTCCCCCTCTCTCCTTCCCCCCTCTCCTTCTCCCCCCTCTCTCTCTCGTTCTCCCCTCTCTCTCTCTCTCTCTCCTTCTCCCCCCTCTCTCTCTCCTTCTCCCCCTCTCTCTCTCTTTCTCCCCTTTCTTTCTCTCCTTCTCCCCTCTCTCTCTCCCTTTTCCCCTCTCTCTCCTTCTCTCTCTCCTTTCCCCCTCTCTCTTTCTCTTTCCATTTCCCTCACTCTCTCTCTCCTTTACCCCTCTCTTTCACCCTCTCTCTTTCTCTCCTTCCCCCTCCTCTCTCTCTTTCTCGCCCTCTTTCCTTTCTCTCTCTATTTCCTTTCTCTTTCTCTCTCTTTCCTTTCTCTCTCTCCCTTTCCTTTATCTCTCTCCCTCTCCCCTTCCCCCCTTCCTTCCCCCCCTCTCTCCTTCCCCCCCTCTCTCCTTCCCCCCCTCTCTCCTTCCCCCCCTCTCTCCTTCCCCCCCCTCTCTCTTCCCCCCCTCTATCTCCTTCCCCCTCTCTCTCCTTCCCCCCCTCTCTCTCTTCCCCCCCTCTCTCCTTCCCCCCCTCTCTCTCTTCCCCCCCCCTCTCTCCTTCCCCCCCTCTCTCTCCTTCCCCCCTCTCTCCGTCCCCCCGCCCTCCGTCCCCCCGCCCTCTCCCTCCGTCCCCCCGCCCTCTCCCTCCGTCCCCCCGCCCGCTCCCTCCGCCCCCCCGCCCGCTCCCTCCGCCCCCCCGCCCGCTCCCTCCGCCCCCCCGCCCTCTCCCTCCGCCCCCCCGCCCTCTCCCTCCGCCCCCCCGCCCTCTCCCTCCGCCCCCCCCGCCCTCTCCCTCCTTCCCCCCCGCCCTCTCCCTCCGCCCCCCCGCCCTCTCCCTCCGCCCCCCCCGCCCTCTCCCTCCGTTCCCCCGCCCTCTCCGTCCCCCCGCCCTCTCCCTCCGTCCCCCCCGCCCTCTCCCTCCGTCCCCCCCGCCCTCTCCCTCCGTTCCCCCCCGCCCTCTCCCTCCGTTCCCCCCCGCCCTCTCCCTCCGTTCCCCCCCGCCCTCTCCCTCCGTTCCCCCCCGCCCTCTCCCTCCGTTCCCCCCCGCCCTCTCCCTCCGTTCCCCCCCGCCCTCTCCCTCCGTTCCCTCCGCGCCCTCTCCCTCCGTTCCCCCCCGCCCTCTCCCTCCGTTCCCCCCCGCCCTCTCCCTCCGTTCCCCCCCGCCCTCTCCCTCCGTTCCCCCCCGCCCTCTCCCTCCGTTCCCCCCCGCCCTCTCCCTCCGTTCCCCCCCGCCCTCTCCCTCCGTTCCCCCCCGCCCTCTCCCTCCGTTCCCCCCCGCCCTCTCCCTCCGTTCCCCCCCGCCCTCTCCCTCCGTTCCCCCCCGCCCTCTCCCTCCGTTCCCCCCCGCCCTCTCCCTCCGTTCCCCCCCGCCCTCTCCCTTCCCCCCTCTCTCTCCCTTCCCCCCCCTCTCTCCTCCCCCCCTCTCTCTCCTCCCCCCCTCTCTCTCCTTCCCCCCCCTCTCTGTGCTTCCCCCCCCTCTCCTTCCCCCCCCTCTCTGTGCTTCCCCCCCCTCTCTGTGCTTCCCCCCCCTCTCTGTGCTTCCCCCCCCTCTCTGTGCTTCCCCCCCCTCTCTGTGCTTCCCCCCCCTCTCTGTGCTTCCCCCCCCAATCTCTGCTTCCCCCCATCTCTGCTTCCCCCCCCACTCTCTGCTTCCCCCCCCACTCTCTGCTTCCCCCCCCCACTCTCTGCTTCCCCCCCCACTCTCTGCTTCCCCCCCCCACTCTCTGCTTCCCCCCCCCACTCTCTGCTTCCCCCCCCCCACTCTCTGCTTCCCCCCCCCACTCTCTGCTTCCCCCCCCCACTCTCTGCTTCCCCCCCCCACTCTCTGCTTCCCCCCCCACTCTCTGCTTCCCCCCCACTCTCTGCTTCCCCCCCCACTCTCTGCTTCCCCCCCACTCTCTGCTTCCCCCCCCCACTCTCTGCTTCCCCCCCCACTCTCTGCTTCCCCCCCCACTCTCTGCTTCCCCCCCCACTCTCTGCTTCCCCCCCCACTCTCTGCTTCCCCCCCCACTCTCTGCTTCCCCCCCCACTCTCTGCTTCCCCCCCCACTCTCTGCTTCCCCCCCCACTCTCTGCTTCCCCCCCCACTCTCTGCTTCCCCCCCCACTCTCTGCTTCCCCCCCCACTCTCTGCTTCCCCCCCCACTCTCTGCTTCCCCCCCACTCTCTGCTTCCCCCCCACTCTCTGCTTCCCCCCCCCACTCTCTGCTTTCCCCCCCACTCTCTGCTTTCCCCCCCACTCTCTGCTTCCCCCCCCACTCTCTGCTTTCCCCCCCACTCTCTGCTTTCCCCCCCCACTCTCTGCTTTCCCCCCCACTCTCTGCTTTCCCCCCCCACTCTCTGCTTTCCCCCCCACTCTCTGCTTTCCCCCCCACTCTCTGCTTTCCCCCCCACTCTCTGCTTTCCCCCCCACTCTCTGCTTTCCCCCCCACTCTCTGCTTTCCCCCCCACTCTCTGCTTTCCCCCCCCACTCTCTGCTTCCCCCCCCACTCTCTGCTTCCCCCCCCACTCTCTGCTTTCCCCCCCACTCTCTGCTTTCCCCCCCCACTCTCTGCTTTCCCCCCACTCTCTGCTTCCCCCCCACTCTCTGCTTTCCCCCCCACTCTCTGCTTTCCCCCCCACTCTCTGCTTTCCCCCCCCACTCTCTGCTTTCCCCCCCACTCTCTGCTTTCCCCCCCACTCTCTGCTTTCCCCCCCACTCTCTGCTTTCCCCCCCACTCTCTGCTTTCCCCCCCACTCTCTGCTTTCCCCCCCCACTCTCTGCTTTCCCCCCCACTCTCTGCTTTCCCCCCCACTCTCTGCTTTCCCCCCACTCTCTGCTTTCCCCCCCACTCTCTGCTTTCCCCCCCACTCTCTGCTTTCCCCCCCACTCTCTGCTTTCCCCCCCCACTCTCTGCTTTCCCCCCCACTCTCTGCTTTCCCCCCCACTCTCTGCTTTCCCCCCACTCTCTGCTTTCCCCCCCACTCTCTGCTTTCCCCCCCACTCTCTGCTTTCCCCCCCACTCTCTGCTTTCCCCCCCCACTCTCTGCTTTCCCCCCCACTCTCTGCTTTCCCCCCCCACTCTCTGCTTTCCCCCCCACTCTCTGCTTTCCCCCCCACTCTCTGCTTTCCCCCCCACTCTCTGCTTTCCCCCCCACTCTCTGCTTTCCCCCCCACTCTCTGCTTCCCCCCCACTCTCTGCTTTCCCCCCCACTCTCTGCTTTCCCCCCACTCTCCTGCTTTCCCCCCCCACTCTCTGCTTTCCCCCCCACTCTCTGCTTTCCCCCCCACTCTCTGCTTTCCCCCCCACTCTCTGCTTTCTTCCCCCCCACTCTCTGCTTTCCCCCCCCACTCTCTGCTTTCCCCCCCCACTCTCTGCTTTCCCCCCCACTCTCTGCTTTCCCCCCCACTCTCTGCTTTCCCCCCCACTCTCTGCTTTCCCCCCCACTCTCTGCTTTCCCCCCACTCTCTGCTTTCCCCCCCCACTCTCTGCTTTCCCCCCCACTCTCTGCTTTCCCCCCCACTCTCTGCTTTCCCCCCCACTCTCTGCTTTCCCCCCCACTCTCTGCTTTCCCCCCCACTCTCTGCTTTCCCCCCCACTCTCTGCTTTCCCCCCCACTCTCTGCTTTCCCCCCCACTCTCTGCTTTCCCCCCCACTCTCTGCTTTCCCCCCCACTCTCTGCTTTCCCCCCCACTCTCTGCTTTCCCCCCCACTCTCTGCTTTCCCCCCCACTCTCTGCTTTCCCCCCCACTCTCTGCTTTCCCCCCCCACTCTCTGCTTTCCCCCCCACTCTCTGCTTTCCCCCCCCACTCTCTGCTTTCCCCCCCACTCTCTGCTTTCCCCCCACTCTCTGCTTTCCCCCCCACTCTCTGCTTTCCCCCCCACTCTCTGCTTTCCCCCCCACTCTCTGCTTTCCCCCCCACTCTCTGCTTTCCCCCCCACTCTCTGCTTTCCCCCCCACTCTCTGCTTTCCCCCCCACTCTCTGCTTTCCCCCCACTCTCTCTTTCCCCCCACTCTCTGCTTTCCCCCCCACTCTCTGCTTTCCCCCCACACTCTGCTTCCCCCCCACTCTCTGCTTTCCCCCCACTCTCTGCTTTCCCCCCCCACTCTCTGCTTTCCCCCCACTCTCTGCTTTCCCCCCCACTCTCTGCTTTCCCCCCCAATCTCTGCTTTCCCCCCCCACTCTCCTGCTTTCCCCCCACTCTCTGCTTTCCCCCCCACTCTCTGCTTTCCCCCCCACTCTCTGCTTCCCCCCCCACTCTCTGCTTTCCCCCCCACTCTCTGCTTCCCCCCACTCTCTGCTTTCCCCCCCCACTCTCTGCTTTCCCCCCCACTCTCTGCTTTCCCCCCCACTCTCTGCTTTCCCCCCCACTCTCTGCTTTCCCCCCCACTCTCTGCTTTCCCCCCCACTCTCTGCTTTCCCCCCCACTCTCTGCTTTCCCCCCACTCTCTGCTTTCTTCCCCCCCACGCTCTGCTTTCTCCCCCCACTCTCTGCTTTCCCCCCCACTCTCTGCTTTCCCCCCCACTCTCTGCTTTCCCCCCCACTCTCTGCTTTCCCCCCCACTCTCTGCTTTCCCCCCCACTCTCTGCTTTCCCCCCCACTCTCTGCTTCCCCCCACTCTCTGCTTTCCCCCCCCACTCTCTGCTTTCCCCCCCACTCTCTGCTTTCCCCCCCACTCTCTGCTTCCCCCCCACTCTCTGCTTTCCCCCCCACTCTCTGCTTCCCCCCCACTCTCTGCTTTCCCCCCCACTCTCTGCTTCCCCCCCACTCTCTGCTTTCCCCCCCCACTCTCTGCTTTCCCCCCCACTCTCTGCTTTCCCCCCCACTCTCTGCTTTCCCCCCCACTCTCTGCTTTCCCCCCCACTCTCTGCTTTCCCCCCCACTCTCTGCTTTCCCCCCCACTCTCTGCTTTCCCCCCCACTCTCTGCTTTCCCCCCCACTCTCTGCTTTCCCCCCCACTCTCTGCTTTCCCCCCCCACTCTCTGCTTTCCCCCCCACCTCCTGCTTTCCCCCCCAACTCTCTGCTTTCCCCCCCACTCTCTGCTTTCCCCCCACTCTCTGCTTTCCCCCCCACTCTCTGCTTTCCCCCCCACTCTCTGCTTTCCCCCCCACTCTCTGCTTTCCCCCCCACTCTCTGCTTTCCCCCCCACTCTCTGCTTTCTTCCCCCCCACTCTCTGCCTTTCCCCCCCACTCTCTGCTTTCCCCCCCCCCCTCTGCTTTCCCCCCCACTCTCTGCTTTCCCCCCACCCACTCTCTGCTTTCCCCCCCCACTCTCTGCTTTCCCCCCCACTCTCTGCTTTCCCCCCCCTCTCTGCTTTCCCCCCCCTTCTCTGCTTTCCCCCCACTCTCTGCTTTCCCCCCCACTCTCTGCTTTCCCCCCCACTCTCTGCTTTCCCCCCCCCTCTCTGCTTTTCCCCCCCACTCTCTGCTTTCCCCCCACTCTCTGCTTTCCCCCCCACTCTCTGCTTTCCCCCCCACTCTCTGCTTTCCCCCCCACTCTCTGCTTCCCCCCCACTCTCTGCTTTCCCCCCCACTCTCTGCTTTCCCCCCCCACTCTCTGCTTTCCCCCCCACTCTCTGCTTCCCCCCACTCTCTGCTTCCCCCCCACTCTCTGCTTCCCCCCCACTCTCCTGCTTTCCCCCCCACTCTCTGCTTTCCCCCCCACTCTCTGCTTTCCCCCCCACTCTCTGCTTTCCCCCCCACTCTCTGCTTTCCCCCCCACTCTCTGCTTCCCCCCACTCTCTGCTTTCCCCCCCACTCTCTGCTTTCCCCCCCCACTCTCTGCTTTCCCCCCCCACTCTCTGCTTTCCCCCCCACTCTCTGCTTCCCCCCACTCTCTGCTTTCCCCCCCACTCTCTGCTTTCCCCCCCACTCTCTGCTTTCCCCCCCTCTCTGCTTTCCCCCCCACTCTCTGCTTTCCCCCACTCTCTGCTTTCCCCCCCACTCTCTGCTTTCCCCCCCACTCTCTGCTTTCCCCCCCACTCTCTGCTTTCCCCCCCCACTCTCTGCTTTCCCCCCCACTCTCTGCTTTCCCCCCCACTCTCTGCTTTCCCCCCCACTCTCTGCTTTCCCCCCCACTCTCTGCTTTCCCCCCCCACTCTCTGCTTTCCCCCCCACTCTCTGCTTTCCCCCCCCACTCTCTGCTTTCCCCCCCACTCTCTGCTTTCCCCCCCACTCTCTGCTTTCCCCCCCCACTCTCTGCTTTCCCCCCCACTCTCTGCTTTCCCCCCCACTCTCTGCTTTCCCCCCCACTCTCTGCTTTCCCCCCCACTCTCTGCTTTCCCCCCCACTCTCTGCTTTCCCCCCCACTCTCTGCTTTCCCCCCCACTCTCTGCTTTCCCCCCCACTCTCTGCTTTCCCCCCCACTCTCTGCTTTCCCCCCCACTCTCTGCTTTCCCCCCCACTCTCTGCTTTCCCCCCCACTCTCTGCTTTCCCCCCCACTCTCTGCTTTCCCCCCCACTCTCTGCTTTCCCCCCCCACTCTCTGCTTTCCCCCCCACTCTCTGCTTTCCCCCCCACTCTCTGCTTTCCCCCCCACTCTCTGCTTTCCCCCCCACTCTCTGCTTTCCCCCCCACTCTCTGCTTTCCCCCCCCACTCTCTGCTTTCCTCCCCCCCACTCTCTGCTTTCCCCCCCACTCTCTGCTTTCCCCCCCACTCTCTGCTTTCCCCCCCACTCTCTCTTCTGCTCTTTCCTTTCTCTCTCTCTCCCTCGCTCTCTTTCCTTTCTCTCTCTCTCCCTCGCTCTCTTTCCTTTCTCTCTCTCTCCCTCGCTCTCTTCCTTTCTCTCTCTCTCCCTCGCTCTCTTTCCTTTCTCTCTCTCTCCCTCGCTCTCTTTCTTTCTCTCTCTCTCCCTCGCTCTCTTTCCTTTCTCTCTCTCTCCCTCGCTCTCTTTCCTTTCTCTCTCTCTCCCTCGCTCTCTTTCCTTTCTCTCTCTCTCCCTCGCTCTCTTTCCTTTCTCTCTCTCTCCCTCGCTCTCTTTCCTTTCTCTCTCTCTCCCTCGCTCTCTTTCCTTTCTCTCTCTCTCCCTCGCTCTCTTTCCTTTCTCTCTCTCTCCCTCGCTCTCTTTCCTTTCTCTCTCTCTCCCTCGCTCTCTTTCCTTTCTCTCTCTCTGGTTAACCACTTTGTCAATCTGCCCTGCCACCCTTCTCTATCTCCTTTCCCACTGTTTCTGTCTCTCTCTCTCGTTCACTACTTTCCCAATCCATGTTTGTCTCTCCCCTTTAACCCCCAACACAGTCTCTCCTTTCCCCCCAACTCTGTCTCTGCTTTTCCCCTCTCTCTCTCTCTCTCTCTCCCCTTCCCCATCCCTTCCCCCCTCGTTCATTTCTCTCTCTTTCTCGCTCTTTCCTTTCTCTTTCTCTCGCTGTCCCTCTCCTTTCCCCCCTCTCTCTCCTTTCCCCCCTCTCTCTCCTTTTCCCCCCTATCTCCTTTCCCCCCCTATCTCCTTTCCCCCCCCGCTCTCCTTCCCCCCCGCTCTCCTTTCCCCCCGCTCTCCTTTCCCCCGCTCTCCTTTCCCCCGCTCTCCTTTCCCCGCTCTCCTTTCCCCCGCTCTCCTTTCCCCCGCTCTCCTTTCCCCCCCTCTCCTTTCCCCCCTCTCCTTTCCCCCCTCTCCTTTCCCCCCCTCTCCTTTTCCCCCCTCTCCTTTCCCCCCCTCTCCTTTCCCCCCCTCTCCTTTCCCCCCCTCTCCTTTTCCCCCCCTCTCCTTTCCCCCCCTCTCCTTTCCCCCCCTCTCCTTTCCCCCCCTCTCCTTTCCCCCTCCTCTCTCCTTTCCCCCTCCTCTCTCCTTTCCCCCTCCTCCTCTGTTGCTGTCTCGTTAACCACTTTGTCAACCTGCTCTGCTACCCTTCTCTATCTCCTTTCCCAGTATGTTTCTATCTCTCTCTCCTTTCCCACTTTGTCTCTCTCTCATTCACTTCTTTCCCAATCCTGTCTCTCTCTCCTTTCCCCGTCTCTCTGTCTCTGCTTTTCCTCCCTCTTTCCCCCTCTCTCTCATTCCCTCCTCTCTCCTTTTCCCTCCTCTCTCACTTTCCTTCTCTCTCTGTCCTTTCCCCCGATCTTGCTTTCTCTCTCTTGCTTTCCTTTCTCTCTATCCTTTCTCTCTCTTTCCTTTCTCTCTCTCTATATCCCTCTCTCCTTTCCCCCCTCCCTCTCTCTCTTTCCCCCCCTCCCCTTCCCCCCTCCCCTTCTCCCCCTCCCCTTCCCCTCCTCCCCTTCCCCCCCTCCCCTTCCCCTCCTCCCCTCCCCCTCCCCTCCTCCCCTCCCCTTCCCCTCCTCCCCTCCCCTTCCCCTCCTCCCCTCCCCTTCCCCTCCTCCCCTCCCCTTCCCCCCCTCCCCTTCCCCCCTCCCCTTTCCCCTCCCCTTTCCCCCTCCCCTTCCCCCTCCTCTCTCCTTTCCCCCTCCTCTCTCCTTTCCCCCTCCTCTCTCCTTTCCCCCTCCTCTCTCCTGTCCCCCTCCTCTCTCCTTTCCCCGTCCTCTCTTTCTTTCTTGTTAACCACTTTGTCAACCTGCCCTGCTACCCTTCTCTATCTCGTTTCCCAGTATGTTTCTATCTCTCTCTCTCTCCTTTCCCACTTTGTTTCTCTCTCGTTCACTACTTTCCCAATCCTGTCTCTCTCTCCTTTCCCCATCTCTCTGTCTCTGCTTTTCCTCTCTCTCCCTCTTTCCCCCTCTCTCTCTTTCGCTCCTCTCTCTCTCCTTTCCCCTCTTCTCTCTCTGTCCTTTCCCCCTATCTTGCTCTCTTTCCTTTCTCTCTCTCTCTCTTTCCTTTCTCTACCCTTTCTCTCTTTCCTTTCTATCTCTCTTTCCTTTCTCTCTCTCTCTCTCTCTACGCCCCTCTCTACTTTCCCCCTTATCTCTCTATCCTTTCCCCCCTCCCTCTCCTTTCCCCCTCTCCTTCCCCCCCCCTCTCCTTCCCCCCCCTCTCCTTTCACCCCCCTTTCCTTTCACCCTCTCTCTCTCCTTTCACCCCCCCTCTCTCCTTTCACCCCCCTCTCTCCTTTCACCCACCTCTCTCCTTTCACCCCACCTCTCTCCTTTCACCCCTCCCTCCCTCTCTCCTTTCACCCCTCCCTCTCTCCTTTCACCCCCCCTCTCTCCTTTCACTCTCTCTCTCTCTCTCTTTCTTGCTTTCTCTTTCCTTTCTCTCTCTGGTTAACCACTTTGTCAACCTGCCCTGCCACCCTTCTCTATCTCTTTTCCCACACTGTTTCTGTCTCTCTCTCCTTTCCCACTTTGTCTCTCTCTTGTTCACTACTTTCCCAATCCATGTGTGTCTCTCCCATTTTACCCCCAACACAGTCTCTCCTTTCCCCCCCGCTCTGTCTCTACTTTCCCCCTCTCTCTCCTTTCCCCCTCCTCCCTCCTTTCACCCCTCCCTCCCTCCTTTCACCCCTCCCTCCCTCCTTTCACCCCCCCCTCTCCTTTCAACCGCCCCCCCATCCTTTCAACCCCCCTCGCTCTCTTTCATTTCTCTCTCGCTCTCTCTTTCCTTTTTCTCTCTCTCTCTCTCTTGCTTTCTCTTTCCTTTCTCTCTCTGGTTAACCACTTTGTCAACCTGCCCTGCCACCCTTCTCTATCTCCTTTCCCACACTGTTTCTATCTCTCTCTCCTTTCCCACTTTGTCTCTCTCTTGTTCACTACTTTCCCAATCCATGTGTGTCTCTCCCATTTTACCCCCAACACAGTCTCTCCTTTCCCCCCCGCTCTGTCTCTGCTTTACCCCTCTCTCTCTCACTCCTTCCTTCCTCTCTCCTCCCCCCCTTTCCTTCCTCTCTCTTTCTCACTCTCTCTCTCGCTCTCTTTCCTTTCTCTCTCTCGCTCTCTTTCCTTTCTCTCTCTCGCTCTCTTTCCTTTCTCTCTCTCGCTCTCTTTCCTTTCTCTCTCTCGCTCTCTTTCCTTTCTCTCTTCTTTTCCCCCGCTCTCTCTTCTTTTCCCCCGCTCTCTCTTCTTTTCCCCCGCTCTCTCTTCTTTTCCCCCGCTCTCTCTTCTTTTCCCCTGCTCTCTCTTCTTTTCCCCCGCTCTCTCTTCTTTCCCCACGCTCTCTCTCCTTTTCCCCCGTTCTCTCTCCTTTTCCACCTCTCTCTCTCCTTTTCCGCCTCTCTCTCTCCTTTTCTGCCTCTCTCTCTCCTTTTCCCCCTCTCTCTCTCCTTTTACCCTTCTCTCTCCTTTTCCCCCTCTCTCTCTCCTTTTCCCCTCTCTCTCTCCTTTTCTCCCTCTCTCTCTCCTTTTCCCCCTCTCTCTCTCCTTTTCCCCCTCTCTCTCTCCTTTTCCCGCTCTCTCTCTCCTTTTCCCCCTCTCTCTCTCCTTTTCCCCTCCTCTCTCTCCTTTTCCCCCGCTCTCTCTCCTTTTCCCCCGCTCTCTCTCCTTTTCCCCCGCTCTCTCTCCTTTTCCCCCGCTCTCTCTCTCTTTCTCTCTCTCCATCATTAACCACTTTGTCAACCTGCCCTGCTACCCTTCTCTATCTCCTTTCCCAGTATGTTTCTATCTCTCTCTCCTTCCCACTTTGTCTCTCTCTCGTTCACTACTTTCCCAATCCTGTGTCTCTCTCTCTCCTTTCCCCGTCTCTGTCTCTGCTTTCCCTCCTCTCTCTCTTTCCCTCCTCTCTCTCTTTCCCTCCTCTCTCTCTTTCCCTCCTCTCTCTCTTTCCCTCCTCTCTCTCTTTCCCTCCTCTCTCTCTTTCCCTCCTCTCTCTTTCCCTCCTCTCTCTTTCCCTCCTCTCTCTTTCCCTCCTCTCTCTTTCCCTCCTCTCTCTTTCCCTCCTCTCTCTCTTTCCCTCCTCTCTCTCTTTCCCTCCTCTCTCTTTCCCTCCTCTCTCTTTCCCTCCTCTCTCTTTCCCTCCTCTCTCTTTCCCTCCTCTCTCTTTCCCTCCTCTCTCTTTCCCTCTCTCCGTCTTTTCCCCCTCTCTCGCTCTCTCTCCTTTCCCCCTCTCTCCTTTCACCCCCTTTTTCCTTTCCCCCCTCTCTCTCCTTTCCTCCCTCTCTCTCCTTTCCTCCCTCTCTCTCCTTCTCCCACCCCTCTCTCCTTCTCCCCCCCCTCTCTCCTTCTCCCCCCCTCTCTCCTTCTCCCCCCATCTCTCCTTCTCCCCCCCTCTCTCCTTCTCCCCCCCTCTCTCCTTCTCCCCCCCTCTCTCCTTCTCCCCCCCTCTCTCCTTCTCCCCCCCCTCTCTCCTTCTTCCCCCCCTCTCTCCTTCTCCCCCCCCGCTCCTTCTCCCCCCCTCTCTCCTTCTCCCCCCCTCTCTCCTTCTCCCCCCCTCTCTCCTTCTCCCCCCCTCTCTCCTTCTCCCCCCCTCTCTCCTTCTCCCCCCCTCTCTCCTTCTCCCCCCTTCTCTCCTCCCCCCTCTCTCCTTCTCCCCCCCTCTCTCCTTCTCCCCCCCTCTCTCCTTCTCCCCCCCTCTCTCCTTCTCCCCCCTCTCTCCTTCTCCCCCCTCACTCCTTCTCACCCCCTCTCTCCTTTTCCCCCTCTCTCCTTTTCCCCCCTCTCTCTCTCCCTCATTAACCACTTTGTCAACCTGCCCTGCTACCCTTTTCTATCTCCTTTCCCAGTATGTTTCTATCTCTCTCTCTCCTTTCCCACTTTGTCTCTCGTTCACTACTTTCCCAATCCTGTGTCTCTCTCTCTCCTTTCTCCGTCTCTCTGGCTCTGCTTTTCCTCTCTCCCTCTTTGCCTCTCTCCCTTTCCCTCCTCTCTCTCCTTTCCCTCCTCTCTCTCCTCTCCCTCTCCTCTCTCCTTTCCCTCTCCTCTCTCCTTTCCCTCCTCTCTCTCCTTTCCCTCCCCTCTCTCCTTTCCCTCCTCTCTCTCCCCCTTTCCCTCCTCTCTCTCCCCTTTCCCTCCTCTCTCTCCCCTTTCCCTCCTCTCTCTCCCCTTTCCCTCCTCTCTCTCCCCTTTCCCTCCTCTCTCTCCCCTTTCCCTCCTCTCTCTCCCCCTTTCCCTCCTCTCTCTCCCCTTTCCCTCCTCTCTCTCTGTCCTTTCTCTCTCTCTGTCCTTTCTCTCTCTCTGTCCTTTCTCTCTCTCTGTCCTTTCTCTCTCTCTGTCCTTTCTCTCTCTCTGTCCTTTCTCTCTCTCTGTCCTTTCTCTCTCTCTTTCCTTTCTCTCTCTCTTTCCTTTCTCTCTCTCTTTCCTTTCTCTCTCTCTTTCCTTTCTCTCTCTCTTTCCTTTCTCTCTTTTTTGTTTCTCTCTCTCTCTACCCCCCTCTCTCCTTATCTCTCTATCCTTTCCCCCTCTTTCTCCTTCTCGCGCTCTCTTTACTTTCTCTTTCTCTCTTTCCTTTCTCTCTCCTTCCCTCCTCTCTCCTTTCGCACCCCCACTCTCTCCTTTCGCGCCCCCTCTCTCCTTTCGCGCCCCCCTCTCTCCTTTCGCGCCCCCTCTCTTTCGCGCCCCCTCTCTCCTTTCGCGCCCCCTCTCTCCTTTCGCGCCCCCTCTCTCCTTTCGCGCCTCCTCTCTCCTTTCGCGCCCCCCTCTCTCCTTCCGCGCCCCCCTCTCTCCTTCCGCGCCCCCCTCTCTCCTTCCGCGCCCCCCTCTCTCCTTCCGCGCCCCCCTCTCTCCTTCCGCGCCCCCCTCTCTCCTTCCGCGCCCCCCTCTCTCCTTCCGCGCCCCCCTCTCTCCTTTCGCGCCCCCCTCTCTCCTTTCGCGCCCCCCTCTCTCCTTTCGCGCCCCCCTCTCTCCTTTCGCGCCCCCCTCTCTCCTTTCGCGCCCCCCTCTCTCCTTTCGCGCCCCCCTCTCTCCTTTCGCGCCCCCCTCTCTCCTTTCGCGCCCCCCTCTCTCCTTTCGCGCCCCCCTCTCTCCTTTCGCGCCCCCCTCTCTCCTTTCGCGCCCCCCTCTCTCCTTTCGCGCCCCCCTCTCTCCTTTCGCGCCCCCCTCTCTCCTTTCGCGCCCCCCTCTCTCCTTTCGCGCCCCCTCTCTCCTTTCGCGCCCCCTCTCTCCTTTCGCGCCCCCTCTCTCCTTTCGCGCCCCCCTCTCTCCTTTCGCGCCCCCCTCTCTCCTTTCGCGCCCCCCTCTCTCCTTTCGCGCCCCCCTCTCTCCTTTCGCGCCCCCCTCTCTCCTTTCGCGCCCCCCTCTCTCCTTTCGCGCCCCCCTCTCTCCTTTCGCGCCCCCCTCTCTCCTTTCGCGCCCCCCTCTCTCCTTTCGCGCCCCCCTCTCTCCTTTCGCGCCCCCCTCTCTCCTTTCGCGCCCCCCTCTCTCCTTTCGCGCCCCCCTCTCTCCTTCCGCGCCCCCCTCTCTCCTTCCGCGCCCCCCTCTCTCCTTCCGCGCCCCCCTCTCTCCTTCCGCGCCCCCCTCTCTCCTTCCGCGCCCCCCTCTCTCCTTCCGCGCCCCCCTCTCTCCTTCCGCGCCCCCCTCTCTCCTTCCGCGCCCCCCTCTCTCCTTCCGCGCCCCCCTCTCTCCTTCCGCGCCCCCCTCTCTCCTTCCGCGCCCCCCTCTCTCCTTCCGCGCCCCCCTCTCTCCTTCCGCGCCCCCCTCTCTCCTTCCGCGCCCCCCCTCTCTCCTTCCGCGCCCCCCTCTCTCCTTCCGCGCCCCCCTCTCTCCTTCCGCGCCCCCCTCTCTCCTTCCGCGCCCCCCTCTCTCCTTCCGCGCCCCCCTCTCTCCTTCCGCGCCCCCCCTCTCTCCTTCCGCGCCCCCCTCTCTCCTTCCGCGCCCCCCTCTCTCCTTCCGCGCCCCCCTCTCTCCTTCCGCGCCCCCCTCTCTCCTTCCGCGCCCCCCTCTCTCCTTCCGCGCCCCCCTCTCTCCTTCCGCGCCCCCCCTCTCTCCTTCCGCGCCCCCCTCTCTCCTTCCGCGCCCCCCCTCTCTCCTTCCGCGCCCCCCTCTCTCCTTCCGCGCCCCCCTCTCTCCTTCCGCGCCCCCCTCTCTCCTTCCGCGCCCCCCTCTCTCCTTCCGCGCCCCCCCTCTCTCCTTCCGCGCCCCCCTCTCTCCTTCCGCGCCCCCCTCTCTCCTTCCGCGCCCCCCTCTCTCCTTCCGCGCCCCCCCTCTCTCCTTCCGCGCCCCCCTCTCTCCTTCCGCGCCCCCCTCTCTCCTTCCGCGCCCCCCTCTCTCCTTCCGCGCCCCCCTCTCTCCTTCCGCGCCCCCCTCTCTCCTTCCGCGCCCCCCTCTCTCCTTCCGCGCCCCCCTCTCTCCTTCCGCGCCCCCCCTCTCTCCTTCCGCGCCCCCCTCTCTCCTTCCGCGCCCCCCTCTCTCCTTCCGCGCCCCCCTCTCTCCTTCCGCGCCCCCCTCTCTCCTTCCGCGCCCCCCTCTCTCCTTCCGCGCCCCCCTCTCTCCTTCCGCGCCCCCCTCTCTCCTTCCGCGCCCCCCTCTCTCCTTCCGCGCCCCCCTCTCTCCTTCCGCGCCCCCCTCTCTCCTTCCGCGCCCCCCTCTCTCCTTCCGCGCCCCCCTCTCTCCTTCCGCGCCCCCCTCTCTCCTTTCGCGCCCCCCTCTCTCCTTTCGCGCCCCCCTCTCTCCTTTCGCGCCCCCCTCTCTCCTTTCGCGCCCCCCTCTCTCCTTTCGCGCCCCCCTCTCTCCTTTCGCGCCCCCCTCTCTCCTTTCGCGCCCCCCTCTCTCCTTTCGCGCCCCCCTCTCTCCTTTCGCGCCCCCCCTCTCTCCTTTCGCGCCCCCCTCTCTCCTTTCGCGCCCCCCCTCTCTCCTTTCGCGCCCCCCTCTCTCCTTTCGCGCCCCCCCTCTCTCCTTTCGCGCCCCCCTCTCTCCTTTCGCGCCCCCCTCTCTCCTTTCGCGCCCCCCTCTCTCCTTTCGCGCCCCCCTCTCTCCTTTCGCGCCCCCCCTCTCTCCTTTCGCGCCCCCCTCTCTCCTTTCGCGCCCCCCCTCTCTCCTTTCGCGCCCCCCTCTCTCCTTTCGCGCCCCCCCTCTCTCCTTTCGCGCCCCCCTCTCTCCTTTCGCGCCCCCCCTCTCTCCTTTCGCGCCCCCCTCTCTCCTTTCGCGCCCCCCTCTCTCCTTTCGCGCCCCCCTCTCTCCTTTCGCGCCCCCCTCTCTCCTTTCGCGCCCCCCTCTCTCCTTTCGCGCCCCCCTCTCTCCTTTCGCGCCCCCCTCTCTCCTTTCGCGCCCCCCTCTCTCCTTTCGCGCCCCCCTCTCTCCTTTCGCGCCCCCCTCTCTCCTTTCGCGCCCCCCTCTCTCCTTTCGCGCCCCCCTCTCTCCTTTCGCGCCCCCCTCTCTCCTTTCGCGCCCCCCTCTCTCCTTTCGCGCCCCCCTCTCTCCTTTCGCGCCCCCCCTCTCTCCTTTCGCGCCCCCCTCTCTCCTTTCGCGCCCCCCTCTCTCCTTTCGCGCCCCCTCTCTCCTTTCGCGCCCCCCTCTCTCCTTTCGCGCCCCCTCTCTCCTTTCGCGCCCCCCTCTCTCCTTTCGCGCCCCCCTCTCTCCTTTCGCGCCCCCCTCTCTCCTTTCGCGCCCCCCTCTCTCCTTCCGCGCCCCCCTCTCTCCTTTCGCGCCCCCCTCTCTCCTTCGCGCCCCCCTCTCTCCTTCCGCGCCCCCCTCTCTCCTTCCGCGCCCCCCTCTCTCCTTCCGCGCCCCCCTCTCTCCTTCCGCGCCCCCCTCTCTCCTTCCGCGCCCCCCTCTCTCCTTCCGCGCCCCCCCTCTCTCCTTCCGCGCCCCCCTCTCTCCTTTCCGCGCCCCCCTCTCTCCTTCCGCGCCCCCCTCTCTCCTTCCGCGCCCCCCTCTCTCCTTCCGCGCCCCCCCTCTCCTTCCGCGCCCCCCTCTCTCCTTCCGCGCCCCCCTCTCTCCTTCCGCGCCCCCCCTCTCTCCTTCCGCGCCCCCCTCTCTCCTTCCGCGCCCCCCTCTCTCCTTCCGCGCCCCCCCTCTCTCCTTCCGCGCCCCCCTCTCTCCTTTCGCGCCCCCCCTCTCTCCTTCGCGCCCCCCTCTCTCCTTCCGCGCCCCCCTCTCTCCTTTCGCGCCCCCCCTCTCTCCTTCCGCGCCCCCCTCTCTCCTTTCGCGCCCCCCTCTCTCCTTTCGCGCCCCCCTCTCTCCTTTCGCGCCCCCCTCTCTCCTTTCGCGCCCCCCTCTCTCCTTTCGCGCCCCCCTCTCTCCTTCCGCGCCCCCCTCTCTCCTTCCGCGCCCCCCTCTCTCCTTCCGCGCCCCCCTCTCTCCTTCCGCGCCCCCCTCTCTCCTTCCGCGCCCCCCTCTCTCCTTTCCGCGCCCCCCTCTCTCCTTCCGCGCCCCCCTCTCTCCTTCCGCGCCCCCCTCTCTCCTTCCGCGCCCCCCTCTCTCCTTCGCGCCCCCCTCTCTCCTTCTTCCGCGCCCCCTCTCTCCTTTCGCTCCCCCTCTCTCCTTTCGCGCCCCCCTCTCTCCTTTCGCGCCCCCCCCCTCTCCTTTCGCGCCCCCCCCTCTCCTTTCGCGCCCCCCTCTGTTTCCTTTCGCACCCCCCTCTGTTTCCTTTCGCGCTCCCCCCTCCCTCCTTTCTCTCTCTCTCTCCCTGTTTAACCATTTTGTAACCTGCCCTGCCACCCTTCTCTATTTCCTTTCCCACTCTGTTTCTATCTCTCTCTCCTTTCCCTCTTTGTCTCTCTCTTGTTCACTACTTTCCCAATCCGTGTGTGTCTCTCCCCTTTAACCCCCACCACAGTCTCTCCTTTCCCCCTCTCTGTCTCTGCTTTTCCCCCCCCTCTCTCTCTCTCTCTCCCCTTTCCCCCTCTCTTTTCCCCACCCCTCTCTCTCTCCTTTTCCCCTCTCTCTCTCCTTTCTCTCACGCTCTCTCTCCTTTCTCTGCCCCTCCCTCCCTCGCTCTCCTTTCCCACTCTGTCTCTGCCTTCCGCTCTTGCTCCCAGATCTTGGGGCCTCGCTCTCTCCCTGCAGCCTAGGCTTCTGGTGATGGTGGCGGCAGCTGGCCCAGAGTTCTGTGTTGGTGGAGCAGAGCCGGAGTGCATTTTCATAAAACTGAAAATGGCGATGCAAATTGAAAAACTGTGCCCTAAAGAATAAGCAACATTAAAGCGAAACATCTTTAAGAAGGGTGACTTAAAGTGAGCACTTACTGTATTTTATTGTTTCACTTTGATTTGATGATGTGTCAGTAAGATATGGGTGGCATCATTGTGATGTATTTGAATACATTGTTGCCTGGATTTTCAAGTTGGTATTACTTCCAACTTAAAACAAATGGGTTACTGTCTTTTGTTAAAACAATAACACAATGTCTGTAGGGAAGTCTAGACTTTTAAGTCAAGTGTTAATTATTTCTGTGGCTGTTCTGAAGTTATAGTTGTGTGTTAATAGGTATACGTTGAATGTTCTTGAAGAACTGGGTGATGGTCAAAAAGTCAATGATGATATCATTGTCAAGTGGGTAAATAAGACATTGAAAGAGGCAGGCAAGAAAACTACTATCCAGAGTTTTAAGGTAAGCAGTTTTTTAAAAAATCCACTGTAGTATCTTTCCATGTACCAGCCCAAAAGTTGCGCGTGTGAATGAATTATTTGCTAACAGTGGAGGTTTTCTCAGCGAGTGGCTGCAAGGTGCTATAATATACCTCTGGACAAATTATTAGTGAACCTCTGACCTGAGTTGGTGAACAGCTGGCCCATTGTTGTGGGCTTGCTCTGAAGACCCATGGGAACAACAGGTTAACAGTGTCAAAAACAGAATTACCTGGAAAAACTCAGCAGGTCTGGCAGCATCGGCGGAGAAGAAAAGAGTTTACGTTTCGAGTCCTCATGACCCTTCGACAGAACTTGAGTGAATCCAAGAAAGGGGTGAAATATAAGCTGGTTTAAGGTGTGTTGTGGGGGCGGGGTGGGGGGAGAGAAGTGGAGGGGGTTGGTGTGGTTGTAGTGTCTTCAGCTTCCTCCAAACAAACTCAAACACATTCATGTATTTGGAACAAGTACCTTTAGTAATAGTCAGTTTCTGTCTGTCCAGGCTGTCTTGATTGGCCAGTTTAAGGGGCATACCTGTTAATGGGTTTATTTGATGGAAGGTCAGAGGCAGGCGGGGCATGCAGAGGACTGGAGTATGTGATGCATGTGAGTGTCAACAGTTGGTTGTGGTGACAGAGTTGATGGAGAACAAAAACAGCAGAAGGTAAGGAAAGTCCAACAACAAAATTACTTTTGCTGGAGAGGCTGTTTGCCTGTGGGATGGAATGAGATTGGTGGGAGGGGTGGGGATGGCATTGGAGGGAGGGAATGGAACGGGAGGTGTGGTATTTTGATGAAGTTGGTTGTTAAGTGTGGAAAAATGGTAGGGTCATATATCTGATACAACTTATTATTCAAAATCTATTCTTTGTGCTAAGAAAGAGGATTCGCTGGATTTGAATGAAAATGTTTTTATAGAAAAATGGTCAAGTGATTTAAGAGAATACATCAGCTTTGATTCTAAAGATGAGGAAGATGATAACACCCCCCAGAGTTTCTTCTCCTCCTCCTCTTTAAGGTGCCATGCCCTAAGAGGATATTGGCAACCATGGCATTGGTCCATGATTATGCTTGGCAAAGTACTGCAGTGGTTTGCTATTGCCTTCTGCAGTATGGCTGACCAGGAAACTCATCAACTTTTTAACACCTGCCATCTGGCATCTTGGAAGGATTTACCCGCTGGTAATCAACCTGTTTGGCCATGTTATATGCGCACGCCTTCCGAGGCCATCAAATCCTGAAGTGGGACTTGAATCTGGAACTCCTGGCCCATGGGTAGGGATGCTACCACTGCGCCACTAAACCTCTTCAGAGTTTCTACAAAGTCTAATTCCGATGGGCACGCCACCACGCAAACTTGGATTCAAGGAAGGAGCAATTATAATGTTGCTATGAAACTTGAGTCCTAAACAAGAATTTTGTAATGGAACAAGATTAGTCACTTGGAAGCTGTTTTCTTTGACAGATGCTGAAATCATAACAGACAGATCTTGAGGAAATAGTGTTTATTTCTTAAGTAATATTGAACCCATCTGATGTAAACCTATTTTTCAACTTAAGAGACAACTGCTCTCAATTAGACTTTCATATTCTACGATTGGACTCTTTATATTTCTAAACTTGTCTTTATATGTGGACAGCTTTATTAAGCTTCTTGCAAAGTAAAATGTTTTGAATCTATTCAAGTCTTTGGTGAAAGAATAACTAGAAATCCTGTTTTTAAAGAGGTTGCAGTAAGGTGCTAACTTGACCACAAATGTTTTGCGGGTCCGTTAGTGTTTAATAGTAAACAGTACAATGTTGCAAGTCAGCAACTGCTACACTCTATGTGTGCCTCTCTCTCATTCTCATTTTCTTTCCATTTCTCTCTGCACTCCCTTCACTATCCCACATCTCTACTCTACAAAGAACCAGGTGTTCTAATGGTGTCCTGACAGGAGTTACCTCTTAACTAGCACAATCAGAACAGACTGTTTTAAGATTTAACTTATTTAGAGTTTGCCAGAGCTGCTTGCGTAGAAATTGGCTGCCATGTTTACCTATACAACAGTTGGTGCATGTCAGAAGATGGTTCCTTAGCTACAAAGTACTTTGGGATGTCCTGAAATGTGAAAGCTATTATATAAATGCAAACCTGTCTTTTTATGCTGTCTGTAACAAAACAAGCTTGCATTTATATAGCACCTTTTAAGATGCAAAAATGTCACAAAGGGTGTCAAAGAAGCACAAGGGAAACAGGAACGTTGCTGCAAATTCATAACCTCCTGTGAAAACTATTTTACATAGGACAAGAATTTAAGTTCAAGTTTACCCATACTGGATTTGATTGATGCGATTCAACCTAACTCTATTAACTATGAGCTGGTGAAGACTGGGGTCCTTTCTGATGAGGATAAGCAAGAAAATGCCAAGTATGTCGCCTGTACTTTATTCCTACTTTATGTGAGCATAAAGCATTTCTCTTGTAATCTTGTGTGGGAAGTGAATGTATTTGGTAGTAAATTAGATTTTAGTTGGAAATTATTAAATAAATGTCATGTTAATGGAAAAAGACTATATAAACAACTTTACAATCTAAATGCATACAGAGCATTTAAAAAAACAGCTGGCGCTGCACAATAGCAAATCTTGCATAGTTTCTGCATGCAATATCTACACTTGGAATTTGCATGATCTGTGAAAATTGGCTTAAACGCAAACCATTTATTGTTTTCTTTGCATTAGTTGACAAATGGATAAGAGCTATGTGTAAGTGCAGAGAGTGATGTAGATGAAAACTGAACAACGGAGTGACGCATTGCCTTTCTCAACAGATATGCTGTGTCAATGGCTAGAAAAATTGGAGCTCGTGTATACGCCCTTCCAGAGGACCTGGTTGAAGTGAAGTCTAAGATGGTTATGACTGTATTTGCCTGCTTGATGGGCAGAGGAATGAAGAGAGTGTAAAATAACATGCTGAATTATAAAGACAAATGTCACCACAAGCAAGTGATTGGCCTTTCAGATATTTCCAGGTTGAAATATGCTGTTGGCAGAACTAGTTTTGTTTTTCTGCTTTCCAAAACTAGAACAAGGTGCTTGGAGAGGAGAGAATTGCATATATTACTTTTCCCTGATGTGGTAATCCATTAATTTAGCAAGGTACACAATGAAATGCATTCATATATATTAACACAGAAGATGCCGACCTACTGCATTATATCATCACCAACAGGTTTTTTCCCCCCTCAGTTAAAGTACTGGTCATATATTGTCATTGGATATGGATTATGCTGGGCTTTCATTTTAAGTTACTTTTAGATTGGCTTTGAGGTGATCGCTGTTGCATTTGAGGTTTATCAGATGGAACTAAATTTTGAACGAAAGCTAAAGATCTCACTTTTACAGATATTAACAATCACTGTTCTTTGTTATATTCCACATAACTAACTTGTGATTTTTTTTTCCCAATGTTGTATGTGCACTGTTCATTGTGTATAATCTAACCCAACACTGCTACTTTTCAGTGTTTCAAGACAATTTGCAGTATAAAAGTTCCCTTTTTGTTTAAAATAAAAGTTTCAATGAAGGTTTTAGGCCAAAAACATTCACTTGTTATTTTTCCTCTCTTTAGTAATGACCGACATATGCATTTTCTGTATGTATTTTATTTTTGGTAAAGATTATGTAGCCCTTCTAACTCTCCATTCCAGATATAGTCTTCAGTACATTCCATAGTCCAAGTAATTATGAATCGTTTTACTATGTATCTTGATATCTTTTAAAATTTGCTTTTCTAAAAAACAATCGCATGAGAGATCATACATGTTATTTAAAAATATTATGCAATCATTATATGCAGGAAAGTGCCAAAGTTCTTGTGTTTAGAAAACTGCATCAGACTGAAATGTGTTGGGAAAGTAGGACCTTGAAGGTGCTTTGGCTCATCACCGGGTTCACAAAGCAGAAAATCCCGAGATCTTTGGGGTGTGTTTTAAATCCTGGGATTCAGAGTTTACTAATCTAAGATTTTAATTGCTCAGCAAAGCTTTCATTAATATAGTATGGAAATGGTGGCAAATGGTTGATGAAAATAAAAGTTTTGATACGTATGTGATGCTTTTTGTGTTTTTTTTCCCCCCGATGTGTACAATGTTGCAAATATTCCAGCTTAAGCAGAAAAGCAACAGACAATCCAGCAGATTTAATCTCCAGTGTCTATTCATTTTCAGATTGTCTGACCTGATGCCCATTTCACAAACTTGACAACCACTAGGGCCTTGGGCAATCCTAAAGTATCTCATCTAGCGAGTCATAGTTTTAGGATAAAGGGTCAGCCAATTATGATTGAGAAGAGAAATTTCTTCTTTCAGAGGGTTGTGTATCTTTGAAGTTCTTGACCCCAGAGCTGTGGATGCTCAGTTATTGTGTGTATTCAAGATTGAGATTGATAAATTCTTGGACAGTCAGGGAATCAAAGGGATATGGTGATGGGGTAGTAAAATGAAGATTATGTAGAAGTTCAGCCATGATCTTATTGCATGGTGGAGCTGGTTTGAGGAACCAAATGGCCTACTCATCTTATTTCTTATATTCTTTCTTTTAACCTAGCGCAGTGCTTCCCAAATTATTTTCCCATTTTAACACTTGAAAATTAACATGACCCTAGACACCAACAAAACAAAGCAGCAATAAAGGAACATAGTAACATCAAGTATATAATTATTAAAGTTTGTGCACTATAGATCAACAAATAATAATACATCATATAAATACAAAAACCTGTGTTTTTAAAGTACTTTATAAAATGTTATTGCTTTATGTACTCCTGTTGCTTTAAGTCAATTTCTCCATGTTCCCAGGTAACAGAAGACTCAGTGAAGCTCCTCTCTTCCCCTTCCCTCCCCATGCACATATAATCAGCATCTCTCCCAATCCTACTCCCCCAAACACACACACACAAACACTAGCCCATCTCCCCTCCCCGTCACATGGTAATTTTTGTATGTTGTACGTTTAGTAAGTCTCATGAAGAGGTTCTGAGTCTTGTATGGTTGAACATTAACTGCTTATCGATAACCCGTAACACAGGGTAAAGGCCAAGGTTTGGGCTAACTCCATACTTCTCTAGACAGGTCTGTCCACTTCACAACTGACTCTCATCTCAGGTCATGTGTCTCTTTACATCACAAAGTGGGCAGTACTGTTTCCCAGTCCCACATCAACCCTTGCTATGCCAATAACCCTTATACTACAGTAATCAGCCCCTCTTCCACCACCACACCTACCCACCAGTCCAGGGTACTAGCCCCAGAATCTTAAGCAACAAACACCAAAGCATATGCAAACTGTTTTAATGTCTAATGTCCCAAAATAGTCAAATGTACAGTTTATTGATATGAAAATATATAGACCGGGATTTTCCAACCCCGTCGCAGGTGGGACCAGCCATAAGTCCATTGACTTGCAGCAGGACCGGAAGATCACAGTGGTGGGCAGATGCAGAAAATCCCGCCCATAGGAACTGTACCCAGTTCTCATCAATACTTCTTTCTCAACTTATTTTTGTTTCTGACACGTTAGTTTGATTATCTCACAAATAGTTGAAAGTGTGATCACTGAGTTGCCTCAAGTTTATCAGTGCAAGTCGCCCCTTCACATTAGTTGTATGTATACTGATTTTACTTGATTTCCCACTCTGGTTTCAGCTTCACAAGAAGAAATGAAAAGAGTTAACCAATCATTGATATGCCTGAGGCAGAACAGCACCATGAATATCATAATCACAATGGTTATGTCTATTCAGTATATCCTGCCAGTGTTGATAATATATCTAATTACTCCAGTGTAATTCCAAGCCCCTCCGCACGCCCCCCCCCCCCAAAAAAAAAACCCTGGGAGCAGTCGACTGGGAAAGTTGAAGGGTGTGCTAGGGTAATGCAGTATTTGGATTTTATTCCTGACATTTTTAGAAGCAGCAATTGGAGTCTTTGATTTCTTAACCAAGCTATTTAAAATTATATAAATATATAATCTGGGTAAGAGAGGCTGCTGCTGGAGATGCTCTGGCTACGGTTGAGAGAGTAAATATTTGAAAATAAGCGAGGGTGGTCCAACTGAATTGGAAAGCGGAGAGGTATTGGAGGAGGATGGTGTGGTAGAGGCATTGGAGGAAGATGGTGTGGTCGACTGAGCCCAAGGAGGAATAATGCATCATGGTCATAGTGATAGAAGAAGTCATTTATGATGTTGATTTGGGCAGTTTCAGTGCTTCAGAAGGGCCAGAAACCTGAAGTTAAAAACATTCCCCTGTTCAAAAGTGAAGCCTCACACACCATTTTATGTGGGTGATCTGGGAAGGGGGATATACTTGCATATTCCCAATGGAGAATCGTCACCATTGAATGTTGTCATACCTGATCCATTATATTATTGTAGTGATGTCACATCCAATCCACTGTAACATTGAAGAAACGTGATGTCACATCTACCCACTATTATGAGGACATAGTGACAGTGACCCATTGTATAATATTGGTGACATCACAACTGAGTTGTTACAATAATGAAGTGATATCTTTTCCCATTCATTATAACATTAAATTAAAACTAGCCATCTTACAACTGAAATTACCAGTATTTGCCCATTTTTTTAAATGCACATCATGTGCATTATACTCCACCAATACTCGATACACTTCTACTGTGCTTCTGGAAATTCACTGCGGGTACAATTGCTTATGCATAACCAAAAGGAAAAAAAGCAAATTACATCAGCAATAACACAAACTTGTGTCACTACAGTACAGCACCAACATCCCAGCTGAAAAATGGAATAAACATCAAATGAACATAGAGAAATAGAGAAAGAATCTTGGGTCTTCATGCTCCTTCTGCGGTACAGATACAACTAATGGATACATAATGTGTTGATGTGCTCCAAAATGTTTCCTGTATCAGGTATTGGGAATGAAAACGAGGCAAAATGCAGAGTTTTGGGAAGTTCTCCAATACTGGATAGACACAGTCCATCAGCAGACACTTAGCCACCCTTAAAATCCTGTTATTCCTCTCCTCCAGAAAGATCCAGGCTGCGGAGACTGCCTGCTTTGTTGACTCGGCCTGCCTTTGTATTGAGGTATTCCGGTCCAAAAGTCCCCAAGAAGCAAAGATGCGGGGACAAATAATCTCTGTTCATATTTCTGGCTGGTTAAATCATGATTCTGCTCATTTCTGCCTCAAGTTTTGCTCTTTTCTGCAAGTGTAAACATACACTCTGTGTCTACTTTATCAGGACCTTTCATAATTCTGAAGACCTCCATTAGGTCACCTCTCAGCCTTCTCGTTTCAAGAGAGAAGAGACGCAGCCCATCCATCCTTTCCAATAGTGTAAACTTGCATTCTGGTTTCATCCTTGTAAATCTTGTTTTCAAGACCTTTATATGGTGCCCGGAATTGTACACATTACTCCAAATGTGGTTTAACCAAGGTTTCATAACAAGTTTAGCACACCTCTATTTTTCTATCCTTCTAGAAATAAACCCTAGTGAATAGTTTGCTGTGTTATGGCATTTTCAACATGCATTGCTACATTTAGCGATTCAAGTATTTAATTTATTAATATAAATTGTAACCCTCAGCTTCCCTTCCCCTGACAGACTTTCTAGGGTTCAAGAAACCCTGTACGAAAACCCATGGTTTAAAGCATTACCTAAACTGTGGATCAACTGCTGTCTGGAAAAATGTCATTACATGTAAAGATTCAAATGCATACTTGATTGGTCTTGTTTTGGAGCTGAATCTTTTAATAATAATTTGCAAAATGCTAATTTGAATTTGAATTGCAAATCTCAGGGGGAAGTCATTTGAGCAGATTTTGTTTTAATTCTTTCATGGAATTTGAGTGTTGCTGGCTAGGCCAGCATTTATTTATTTATTAAATTCATCCATGGGATGTGGGCTTTGTTGGCTGGGCCAGCATTTATTGCCCATCCCTAGTTGAGAAGGTGATGGTGAGCTGCCTTCTTGAACTGCTGCAATCCATGTGGTGTAGGTACACCCACAGTGCTGTTAGAGAGGAAGTTCCAGGTTTTGACCCAGCGGCAGTGAAGGAACGTGATATATTCCCAAGTTAGGTTGGTGAGTGACTTGGAGGGGAACTTCCAGGTGGTGGTGTTCCCATATATCTGCTGCTCTTGTCCTTCTAGATGGTAGTGGTCATGGGCCTGGAAGGTGCTGTTGAAGGAGCCTTGTTGAATTCCTGCAGTGCATCTTGTAGATGGTTCACACTGCTGCTTCTGTGCATTGGTGGTGGAGGGAGTGAATATTTGTGGATCTGGTGCCAATCAAGTGGGTTGCTTTTCTTGATGGTGTCAAGCTTCTTGAGCATTGTGGGAGCTGCACTCATCCAGGCAGGTGGGGAGTATTCCATCACACTCCTGACTTGTGCCTTGTAGATGGTGGATAGACTTTGTGGGGGGGGGGGGGGGGGGGGGGCGTCAGAAGGTTAGTTATTCGTTGCACGATTCCTAGCCTCTGACATGCTCTTGTAGCCACAGTATTTATCTGGCTATTCCAGTTCAGTTTCTGGTGGGGGATAATGGGGGATACAGCAATGGTAATGTTTTTGAACATCAAGGGGCGATGGTTGGATTCTATCTTGTTGGAGATGGTCATTGTCTGACACTTGTATGGCGCGACAGTTATTTGCCACTTCAGCCCAAGCCTGGATATTGTCCAGGTCTTGCTGCATTTGAACATGGACTGCTTCAGTATCTGAGGAGTCACGAATGGTGCTGAACATTGTGCAATCATCATCAAACACCCCCACTTCTGACCTTATGTTGGAAGGAAAGTCATTGATGAAGCAAAAGAACACTATCCTGAGGAACTCCTGCAGTGATGTCCTGGAACTGAGATGACTGACCTCCAACAACCACAACCATTTTCCTTTGCGCTAGGTATGACTCGAACCAGCGGAGAGCTTTCCCCACGATTCCCATTGACTCCAGGTTTGCTAGGGCTCCTTGATGTCCCACTCGGTTAAATGCTGCCTTGTTGTCAAGGGCTGTCACTCTCACCTCACCTAGGGAGTTCTGCTGTTTTGTACATGTTTGAACCAAGATTGTAATAAGGTCAGGAGCTGAGTGCCCCTGGCAGAACCCAAACTGGGCATTAGTGAACAGGTTATTGCTAAGCAAGAGCTGCTTGATAGCACTGTTGATGACCCCCTTTCATCACTTTACTGATGATCGAGAGTAGAATGATGGGGCGGTAATTGACTGGGTTGGATTTGTCCTGCTTTTTGTATACAGGACAAAGCTGGGCAATTTTCCACATAGCCGGGTAGATGCCAGTGTTGTAGCTCTACTGGAACACTTGGGTCAGGGCGCGGAAAGTTCTTGAGTACAAGTCTTCAGTACAATTGCCGGAATATTGTCAGGGCCCATAACCTTTGCAGTATCCAGTGCCTTCAGCCGTTTCTTGATTTCACGTGGAATGAACAGAATTGGCTGAACACTGGCATCTGTGATGCTGGGGACCTCCGGAGGAGGCTGAGGTGGATCATCCACTCGGCACTTCTGGCTGAAGATTGTAGCAATTGCCTTATCTTTTGCACTGATGTGCTGGGCTCCTCCATCATTAAGGATGGGGATATTTATGGAGCCTCCTCCTCCAGTGAGTTGTTCAATTGTTCACCATCATTCATGACTGGATGTGGCAGGACTGCAGAGCTCAGATCTGATCCATCGGTTGTGGGACCGCTTAGTACTGTCTATCTCCTGCTGTTTATGCTGTTTGGCATGCAAGTAGTCCTGTGTTATAGCTTCACCAGGTTGGCACCTCATTTTTGGGTATGCCTGGTGCTGCACCTGGCATGCCGTCCTGCACTCTTCATTGATCCCCTGGCTTGATGTTAATGGTAGAGTGGGGGATATGCCAGGCCATGAGGTTACTGATTGTGTTTGTGTACAATTCTGCTGCTGCTGATGGCCCACAGCGCCTCATGGATGCCCAGTCTTGAGTTGCTATATCTGTTCGAAATCTATCCCATTTAGCACGGTGGTAGTGCCACGCAACACGATGAAGGGTATCCTCAATGTGAAGGTGGGACTTCATCTCCTCAACGACTGTACTGTGATCGTTCCTACTGATGCTGTCAAGGACAGATGCATCTCTGGCAGGCAGTTTGGTGAGGATGAGGTCAAGTATGTTTTTCCCTCTTGTTGGTTCCTTCACCACCAGCCGCAGACCCAGTCTAGCAGCCTTGTCCTTTAGGACTTGGCCAGTTTGGTCAGTAGTGGTGCTAACAAGCCACTCTTGGTAATAAACGTTGAGTATGTTCTCACCCCCACCCAGAGTACATTCTGTGCCCTTGCCGCCCTCAGTGCTTCCTCCAAGTGGTGTTCAATGTGGAGGAGTACTGATTCATCAGCTGAGGGAGGACGGTATGCAATAATCAGCAGGAAGTTTCCTTGCCCATGTTTGACTTGGTGCCATGAGACTTCATGTGGTCCAGAGTCGATGTTGAGGACTCCCAGGGCACCTCCCTCCTGTTTGTATACCTCTGTGCCGCCACATCTGGTGGAACAGGGCATACCCAGGGATTGTGATGGTGGTACAAAAACAAAAATACCTGGAAAAACTCAGCAGGCCTGACAGCATCTGCGGAGAGGGATACAGTTGATGTTTCAAGTCTGTATGACCCTTCGTCAGTATGGGACATTATCTGTAAGGTATGTTGCCGTGAAGATAACCATATTAGACTGTTGCTTGACTAGTATGTGAGACAGCTCTCCCAATTTTGGCACTCGCCCCCAGATGTTAGTAGGAATTGACAGGGCTGAGATTGCCATTGTCATTTCGGGTGTCTAGGTCGATCCATCTGGTTTCATTCCTTTTTTGTGACTTTGTAGTGGTTTGACACAACTGAGTGGCTTACTAGGCCACTTCAGGGGGTATTAAAGAGTCAACCACATTACTGTGGGTTTGGAGTCATAGGTAGGTCAGACCAGGTAAGGACGACATATTTCCTTCCCTAAAGGGCATTAGTAAACCAGATGGGTTTCTACAACAATGGTTCCATGGTCATCATTAGACTTCTAATTCCAGATTCTTATTGAATTCTGCCATGGTGGGATTCAAACCCAGGGTCTCTGGATTACTAGTCCAGCAACAATATGACTCTGCCATCGCCACAACCATTGCACTATCCAAAGCTTGTTACACCTGGAGTCAGTTTTCTGGCAGACACCTCAGGCTGAATTTTCATTTTGGGGTTGGGGCCTTGATAGCAGGAGCATTTCCAGGTTCTGATGCCACACCACATCAGCATCAAACACATGATGCCATTTTGAAGGAGGGAGCCAATCAGTGGCGGTGTGTTCACTGTCGACTTAAGGACAGTGAGTGGGTCCCTGACATTGGAGGGCCTGTAGTGCTGAGAGAGCAGCAGTTCCCATTGTCAGAGCTAAGAGGTGCCAATGTGTGTAGGAGAGAAACAGCACACTTTTTTTCAAAACAAAAGTTAGTCACTGCTATTCTTTGTGGAAGGGGGTACCCTCCACAAGGGCAACTTGCAGGAACAACTGTGACCATCTCAGTTTGTCTGTTGTGTGGGTAGTCAGGGGATGGGGAGGGGGTGGGGTTTGGTAGGTTTAAAATGATGCTGGAGTGACCTCAAACGATTGGTCTTAATAGGCTTCCCACTGCTGTTGGCAGGTAGCCATCAGTCCCTCTGCTTCCTGAACCTGTTTCTTACAAAATAAGCTGAAGATGTGAAGGTGTTGCCAAACCGGCATGCCGCTTTCCGACAGCAGTTTTCTGGCTCTGTCACCTCTGGTCCTGCCTCTGACGTGATTTGAAAATTCTTCTCTCTTCTTGAGAGGATGGGAAATAGTTTGTTATGACAATCCAAGCTCTGTTCTGCATAAAAATGGATTTTAATCCAATAGGGAAAATGGCATTCCAGCTTCAACATCTTCAGAAAGGCCAGTCCTTGGCTCATTGTCTACTGCTGCTTCATCCTGAGCAATTATCTTGGCAGTTTTTGTACGTGGTGGCTTGCCATTGCCTTCCACTCTCAGGCAGGGTATGGAGGCAGGTTCCAAGTCTACCTCAGCTGGAATGGAAATTGAGCTCGAGCTTTCGGTGTTATTCTGAACCATTTGCTAGTCATCTAGCACCATGACACACTTTACAACACAAGTTCCTCCTATTGCAGTTGCGTCCACTCAGTCTTTGCCACCAATGGAATGCTTTGCAGTTGCAGTCGTTCTCTAATCTCTCTCTGGGCCGCACCTCTTTTTGGTTCTTGTTCCTCTTGTTCCTTGGCCTCGGAATGTGTCACAATAGACCTGGACTACCTTTGACCTCATAATGCCAAAGTCAGGAGCCTTCAGTATCAGATACAGGTCATGTTTTATTTGAGGCATTGGAGACATTATGGTTGGGATTTTCAAAGGACCACTGGTTGGGACTGGGTGCCATCACCCTATGAAAAGTCTCGTGATCCCAATGCATCTGGGACAGTTTCGAATTTTGAACGAGCCAGAGGGGGAAGGAAGCGGAGAACATGCTGGCTGCAATTAATGGCTCTTAAGCTCTTTAAGGAGTTTATTCCAAGGGGCTTGTCTATTCCCAAATGCTATTTTCAAGTCAGTGCACAGCTTTTGGGTTTGCTGTGGAATCCAAATAAATTGTTCTTAGAAACAAATCTGTTGGTCCATTCATCCAAGTCATTAATGTAGATCGTATATAGTTGAGGCCCCAGCATCTACCCCTGTCTTTCACCTTTTCCAATCTTGTGTTCAACCACTCATCTTTGCAGCATCTTTTCTTTCAACTTGACACCATCCTTCACTTCCTTAGTTAGCCACGGATGATGCACTCTTCTCGTAGAGTCTTCCTTTCTCAATGAAATATATCTTTGTTGAGACTAATCCTTATATACGAACCTACATATGAACACGAGTTAGGAGCAGAAGTAGGCCACTCGGCCCTTTGAGCCTGCTTCACCATTCAATGAGATCATGGCTGATCTGATTGTAACCTCAACTCCACATTCCCGCCTACTCCCGATAACCTTTCACCTCTTCTTATCAAGAATCTATCTACCTCTGCCTTAAAAATATTCAAAGAATCTTCTTCCACCGTCTTTTCAGGAAGAGAGTTCCAAAGATGCACTACCCTCTGAGAGAAAAATTTCTCCTCATCTCTGTCCTAAATGGGCAACCCTAATTTTTTTATCAGTGGCCCCTAGTTCTAGATTCTCTTACAAGAGGAAACATCCTCTCCACATTGACCCTTTCAAGAGCCCTCAGGATGTTGTATGCTTCAATCAAGTCGCCTCTTACTCTTCCAAACTCCAGCACATATAAGCCTAGCCTGTCCAACCTTCCTTCATAAGACAACCTGCTCAATCCAGGTATTAGTTTAGTAAACCTTCTCTGAACTGCTTCCTTAATTAAGGAGACCAATGCTGTACACCGTACTCCAGATGTGGTCTAACCAGTGCCCTGTAATTCTGAAGCATAACCTCCCTACTTTGTATTCAATCCCTCTCACAATAAATGATAACATTCTATTAGCTTTCCTAACTACTTGCTGTACCTGCATGCTAGTTTTTTGTGAGTCATGCACCAAGACCCTTGGATCCCTCTGCAAATCAGAGTTCTGCAATCTCTCACCATTTAGATAAGATGTTTTTTTTTAAATTTTCCTGCCAAAATTGACAATTTCATACTTTCCTACATTATAGTCCTTTGTAGTCTCCTTGCGTCCTCTTCACATCTTACTATCCTACCTATCTTTATGTCATCAGCAAATTTAGCAAACATACCTTCAGTCCTTTCAGCCAAGCTATTTATGCAAATTGTAAAAACTTGAGCCCCCAGTACTGATCCCTGTGACACTACTTGTTACATTTTGCCAACCGGAAAGAAGACCCATTTATGCCTACTCTCTCTTTCCTCTTAGCTAGCCAATCTACTATCCATGTCAATATGTTACCTCCTACATGGCAAACTTTAATTTTTCGCAATAACCTTTGATGCGCACCTTATAAAATTCTTTGTGGCAATCTAAATAGAGTACACCCACCGGTTCCTCTTTGTCCACAACATTTGTTTTTTTTTAATTCATTCATGGGATGTGGGCATTGCTGGCTAGGTCAACGATTATTGCCCATTCCCAATTGCTCTTGAGAAGGTAGTGGTGAGCTGCCTTCTTGAACTGCTGCAGTCAGTATGGTGTCGGTACACCCACAGTGCTATTACGGAGGGAGTTCGAGGATTTTGACCCTGCAACAGCGAAGGAATGGCAATATATTTCCAAGTCAGGATGGTGAGTGGATTGGAGGTGAACTTCCAGGTGGTGGTTTTCCTACCTGTCTGCTGCCCTTGTCCTTTTAGATGGTAGTGGTTGTGGGTTTTGAAGGTGCTGTCTAAGGAGCCTTGATGAGTTCCTACAGTGCATCTTGTAGATGGTACACAGTGCTGCCACGGTGCATTGGTGGTGGGCAGAGTGACTGCTTGTGAATGGGATGCCAATCAAGTGGGCTGCTTTGTTCTGGTTGGTGTTAAGCTTCTTGAGTGTTGTTAGAGCTACACTCATCCAAGGGCCTGGGACAAATAGCCAAGTGGTTATGGTACTGGGCTTATAACCCCAAGATCAAGAGTTCAAATCTCACAATAGCAAACTATGAAACAATGTAACTTCATCTGAATAGGAACAGATGGGAAAAAAAAATGTTTGTACTCGAAAGAGTTACACTCATCCAAGCAAGTGGAGAATATTCCACCACACTCCTGACTTGTACCTTGTAGATGATGGACAGGCTTTGGGGAATCAGGAGGTGAGTTACTTGCCGCTGTTACTCCAAGAACTCCAATAAATTGGTTGAACATAGGCCAGGATTTTACAGTCCTGTTGCAGTGTTTCTCCCCCTGGTGGATGTGGTGAGCTATTTAAATCTCCATTCAGTTCGGCAGGACTGTAATATCCGGCTGGGCGGGAAGGGCCGTAAAATCCTGGCCATGACCTCCCTTTCACAAAACTCTACCTGATTACCCGGAATTTTTCCAAGTGCCCCACTATAACATCTTTAATAATAGCTTCTAACACTTTTCCCTTCATAGATAGTAAGCTAACTGGTCTGTAATTTCCTGCTTTCTGTCTCCCTCCTTTTTTGAATAAAGGAGTTACATTTGCTATTTTGCAATCTGATGGAACTTTCCCTGAATCTGGGAAATTTTGGAAATTAAAACCCATGCATCAACTATCTCACTAGCCACTTATTTTAAGATCCTAGGATGAAGTCCATCAGTCCATTGTCAGCCTGCAGCTCCAACAATTTTCTTGGTACCACTTGTCTGGTGATTGTAATTTTCCCGAGTTCCTCCCTCTCTTCCATTTTCTTATTTACGGCTATTTCTGAGATGTTACTTGCATCCTCGATAGTGAAGCCTAATGAAAAATACCGGTTCAATGAATCTGCCATCTCATTATTTTCCATTATTAATTCTCCAGATTCACTTTCTATAGGGCCAACGCTCAATTGGTTAACTCTTTTTTAAATATCCACAGAAACTCTTCCGATCTGCTTTTATATTTCTAGCTAGCTTTCTCTTGTACTCTTAATTTTTCCTTCCCTATCAATCTTTTGGTCATTCTTTGCAGTTTTTCATATCCATATCCTTCTGATCTGCTACCCATCTTTGCACAATTATTTGTTTTTTTCTTTAAGTTGGAAACTATCTTTAACTTGTTTAGTTAACTACTGATGGTGGGTCCTCCCCTTGGAATTTTTCTTTCTCGTTGGAATGTATCCTGTGTGTTCTGAAATATCCCCTTAAATGTCTGCCACTGCATCTCTATTGATCTATCCCTTAACCTAATTTTTTAAAAATTCATTCACGGGAAGTCGGCTTCGCTGGCTGGGCCATTATTTATTGCCCCCCCTAGTTGCCCTTGAGAAGGTGGTGGTGAGCTGCCTTCTTGAACCACGGCAGTACATGTGGTGTAGGTACACTCACCATGCTGTTAGGGAGGGAATTCCAGGATTTTGACCCAACGACAGTGAAGGAACAGCGATGTATTTCCAAGTCAGGGTGGCGAATCATTTGGAGGGGAACTTCCAGGTGGTGGTGTTTCCATGTGTCCACTGCCCTTCTCCTTCTAGATGGCAGCGGCTGTGGGTTTAGTAAGTGATGTCTGAGGAGCCTTGGTGAATTCACTTTTGCCAGTTCACTTTAGCTAGCTGTCCTTTCATGCCCTCATAATTGTCCTTATTTAGGGTTAAAATACTAGTGTTGGACCCAATCTTCTCTCCCTCAAACTGAATGTAAAAAAGCATATTATGATCGCTGCTACCTAGGGGTACATTCACTATGAGGTCATTAATTAATCCTATCTCATTACACAATACCAAGTCTAATATAGCCTGCTCGCTGGTTGGTGCCAGAACGTGCTGTTCCAAGAAACTATCCCAAAAACATTCTATGAATTCCTCATCTGGGCTAACTGTGCTCATCTGATTTTCCTAGTCTATATGCAGATTAAAATCCTCCATGATTATTGCTGTACCTTCCTGAAAAGCTCCCATTCTTCCTTTATACCCCATCCTACTGTATGGTTATGGTGACTGTTCACCACTCCCACAACCTGCTTCTTGCTTTTACCATTTCTCATCTCTACTTAAACCGTTTCTACATCCTGGTTTCCTGAACTTAGATCATCCCTCTCTAACGTGCTAACACCATCATTAATTAATAGAGCCATGCCTCCATCTTTTCCCAGCCTCCTGTCCTTCCTAATGTCACAAACCACAAACCCTTAAACATTCAGGTACCAGTTTATGTCATCCTGCAGCCATGTCTCTGTAATGGCTAACAGATTGTACTTATTTATTTCTATTTGTACTCTTAGTTCATCTGTTTTGTTTTGAATGCTACGTGCATTCAGATTGTCCTTTTTTTTATTCTTGTAACCTCTAGCATTTGCTGATTTACTCTTAGATTTGTACTCTCTGTCCCTTCCTGTCACTTAACTGTTTTGATTTCCCACATTAATACCTTTCTCTGTTGTCTTTTCTCTACTCTCTTATTTACATCTTCCCAAATTTGATCCCTTGCCCTCACTATTTAGTTTAAAACTCTCTCTACTTTGCTCGCGATGCAGCTTGCGAGAGCACTGGTCCCAGCATGGTTCAGGTGGAAACCGTCCCAACAATACAGCCCCCACTTTCCCCAGTACTGGTGCTAGTGCCCCACAAACTGGCAGTTCTCCCACACCAGTCTTTGAGCCATGTATTCATCTCTCTAATTTAATGTACCCTATGCCAATTTGCACGTGACTCAGGTAATAATCCACAGATTATCATCTTAGAGGTTGTGCTTTTTAATTTACTGCCTAGCTCCTCGCACCCTCTATGCAGAACTTCTTTCCTAGTTCTGCCTATGTCATTGCTACGTACGTGGACCACAACAACTGGATCCTTCTCCCTTCCACTGCAAGATCCGCTCCAGCCCTGAGTAGATGTCCTGAACCCTGGCACTGGGCAGGCAACACAGCCATCTGGTCTCTCTTTGCTGCAGAGAATAGTGTCAATCCCCCTCACTATTCTGTCCCCTACTACCACTACATTTGTTTTTGCTCCCTCCCACTTGACTAGCTTCCTGTACCACAGTACCACGGTCAGTCAGCTCATTCACCCTGCAGCCCCCACTTTCATCCAAACAAGCTGAGAGAATCTCAGACCTACTGGACAATTCCAAAGGCCGAGGCTCCTGCAATCTGGGTCCCCTTACCTGCCTCACTCGGAGTGACACCCTCCTGTTCCTGACCACTGATCAAATCAGAAGACCCTATACTAAGTGGTGTGACTGCCTCCTGGTACAAAGCATCCAGGTAAATTTCCCCTTCCAATATGTGTTGCAATGTCTGCAGCTCAGCCTGCAGCTCAATGACTCTGTGCTGACGCTCCTCAAGCTGCAAACACTTACTGCAGACATATTTGCTCTGCATCACACTGGCTTCCAGGAGCTCCCACGTGCTGCAGCCTTGACACATTATCTGTCCTGCCGTTTCAATATGTTTTAATTAATTACTTAATTATATTATTCACTTATTTATTTTCCTTTTTCATACGTTTTATTTACTATAACCAGCAGTTTGTATACAATTTTAAACTTAGGGACTGGAAAAGACCTTAAATGCTTACCAGATACACTCAAACAGCTAGATCCTTTCCCTGTAGTAGAGTAAGAACCCATTCCACAGGGTGAAAAAAGTAGAAAAAACAAAAGGAATACTTCCTTCCCCTCCTCACCGAACTCTCCCATTTACCAAACTTCCAGGTATGCACTCAGTTCCAAAGCTGCACTTGTTTGCATTAGCTGCACTAAAGAACCCTAAATTTATTGTAAACTTAACTGAAGCTAGAGAAATCAGATTCAACCAGTTAGCTAATTAACTATTCAGCTCTCTCAGCAGAGTGTGTTTACCATGGCTAAGGCTGGAAGAAAGAAAGATACATTTTTCAAGAACAAAATTAATGCTTTAAACTCCCCTACTCACCATACTCCCAGGTATACACTGAGTTCCAAAACTGCACTAGTTTGCTTTGTGTTTGCAACTACTTCACTGTCTTACATTTTAACCTATTTTCACAGTCCACTTTAGCTAACGCTAGCTTCGTACCCTTGTAATTGCCCTGACATAGTCATTCTCACGGAATGATACCTTGCAGACACCACCATCACCATCCCTGGGTATGTCCTGTCCTATCGGCAGGCGGCACAGTGGTATACAGATGGGAGGGAGTTGCCCTGGGAGTCCTCAACATCAAGTCTGGACCCCATGAAATCTGGCCAAACATGAGCAAGGAAACCTCCTGCTGATTACAACATACTGCCCTCCCTCAGCTAATGAATCAGTGCTGCTCAATGTTGAACACCACTTAGTGGAAGCTCTGAGGGTGGCAAGGGTGCAGAATGTACTCTGGGTGGGGGAATTCAATATCCACCAGGAGCGGCTTGGTAGCACCACTACTGACCCAGCTGGCCGAGCCCTAAAGGACATAGCTGCTAGACTGGGTCTGCAGCAGGTGGTGAGGGAACCAACAAGAGGGAAAAACATACTTGACCTCATCCTCACCAACTTACCTGCCACAGACTGTCCATGGCAGTATTGGTAGGAGTGACCACCACACAGTCCTTGTGGAGATGAAGTCCTGGCCTCACATTGAGGATACCCTCCACCATGCTAAATGGGATAGATTTCGACCAGATCTAGCAACTCAAGACTGGGCATCCATGAGGCCCTGTGGCCCATCAGCTGCAGCACAATTATACTCAAACACAATCTGTAACCTCATAGCCCGGCGTATCCCCCATTCTTCAAACTGGTGAAGCTAAAACACAGGACTATTTGCATGCCAAACGGCATAAGCAGTAAGTGATAGACAGCGCTAAGCGATTCCACAACCAATGGATGAAATCTAAGTTCTGCAGTCCTGCCGCATCCATTTGTGAATGGTGGTGGACAATTAAACAACTCACTGGAGGAAGAGGCTCCACAAATATTCCCAACCTTAATGATGGAGGAGCCCAAAACATCAGTACAAAAGATAAGGCTGAAGCATTTGCTACAATCTTCTGCCAGAGTGCCAAGGACGATCCATCTCAGCCTACTCGAGAGGTCCCTAGAATCGCAGATGCCAGTCTTCAGCCAATTTGATTCACTCCACGTGATATCAAGAAATGGCTGAAGGCACTGGATACTGCAAAGGCTCTGGACCCTGACAATATTCCAGCAATTGTACTGAAGACTTGTGCTCCAGAACTTGCCATGCCCCTAGCCAAGCTGTTCCAGTACAGCTACAAAACTGGCATCTATCTGGCTATGTGGAAAATTGCCCAGGTATGTCCTGTACACAAAAAGCAGGATAAATCCACCCCAGCCAATTACCACCCCATCAGTCTACTCTCGATCATCAGTAAAGTAATGGAATGGGTCATCAACAGTGCTATCAAGTGGCACTTGCTTAGCAATAACCTGCTCATTGATGCCCAGGTTGTTTCCGCCAGGGCCACTCAGCTCCTGACCTCATTATAGCCTTGGTTCAAACATGGACAAAAGAGCTGAACTCCCAAGGTGTGATGAGAGTGACTGCCCTTGACACTAAGGCAGCATTTGACCGAGTGTGGCATCAAGGAGCCCTAGCAAAACTGGAGCCAATGGAAATCAGGTGAAAACTCTCCACTGGTTGGAGTCATACCTAGCACAAAGGAAGATGGATGTCGTTGTTGGAGGTCAGTAATCTCAGCTCCAGGACGTCACTGTAGGAGTTCCTCAGGGTTGTGTCTTCAGCCCAACCATCTTCAGCTGTTTCATCAATGCCCTTTCTTCCATAAGGTCAGAAGTGGGAATGTTTGCTGATGATTGCACAACGTTCAGCACCATTCTTGACTCCTCAGATACTGAAGCAGTCCATGTGCAAATGCAGCAAGACCTGGACAATATCCAGGCTTGGGCTGACAACTGGCAAGTAACATTTGAGCCACACAAGTGTCAGGCAATGACCATGTCCAACAAGAGAGAATCCAACCATTACCCTTTGATGTTCAACTGGCATTCTCATCACTGAATACCCCACTATCAACATCCTGGGGGTTGCCATTGACCAGGAACTGAACTGGAATAGCCATATAAATGCTGTGGCTACAAGAGCAGGTCGGAGGCTAAAATCGTGCAACGAATAGCTCACCACCTGACTCCCAAAAGCCTGTCCACCATCTACAAGGCATAAGTCAGGAGTATGATGGAATACTCCACACTTGCCTGGATGAGTGCATCTCCCACTACACTCAAGAAGCTTGACATCATCCAGGACAAAGCAGCCCGATTGATTGGCATCACATCCACAAATATTCACTACCACCACTGATGCACAGGAGCAGCAGTGTGTACCATTTACAAGGTGCAACACAGGAATTCACCAAGACTCCTTCAACAGCACCTTCCAAACCCACAACCATGACCATCTAGAAGGACAAGGGCAGCAGATAGATGGGAACACCACCACCTGGAAGTTCCCCTCCAAGTTACTCACCATCCTGACTTGGAAATATATCGCTGTTCCTTCATTGCCGTTGGGTCAAAATCCTGGAACTCCCTCCCTAACAGCACTGTGGGTGTACCTCCAGCAAATGGACTGCAGTGGCTCAAAACGGCAGCTCACCACCACCTTCTCAAGGGCAACTAGGGACCGGCAATAAATGCTGGCCCGGCCAGTGAAGCTCACATCCCGTGAATGAATAATAAAAAAAAAACTCACATTAATTCCAGCATCTCTGATTATGCAATGTGAGACTAAAAGCCTCAACTTTTCTGGATCACATGCCCGGAAGCGACATCTAAGTTGACACTAACTGAGAGCACTTTGGTTACATATAGTGCCAGTCTCAGTAAGTAATAGAAGTAAAATTGCAAAGAAAATCGCTACAGAAATCTGTTATGCTAATATCAGGAAATATGAGTGTAGGTCGAGGCATCCATCGCATTATTAACTAAATACAGGAAACTTGTAAGAACCAGTCTTTTACATAAAAATTAGAGCAATGCAAGCGAGGGTTCGGAGAGTTTCAGTGGTAGTGTTAGAAGCGGTGAAACCAATGGAGCAAGTTCGCACAATGTATCGGTGCAAAATTTGCATAAATCAATTGTGTACTTTCTTGTGAAAAATTATGCATTGCTACTCTTACACTATAGTTATTCCAAAACAAGACAGGAAATTCTAGGCTTTAATTGTCAGTCTGGATTACGGGTTCAGGACTCTGGAGCAAAGCTGGAATTTGCGATCTTTTGACTGAAAGACAAAAGTGCTACTACCAATGACTGACAAATGTTCAATATTTTTCCACTTTTCTTTAAATAAAAATAAGTTTTGAAACATATATGAATGATTCGCCAATCTGAAATTAGTGTACTTTCAATCCCACTTCAGAAGTTTGAGCACATAATGCAGGTTGATGACTCAGCGCAGTACTGAGTGCTACATTATTGATGATAGCATTTTCTGAGTTCCAGAATACCTTTTTGGATGATGTGGCATTATTCAAAGAATGAAAGAGTTTGACCACATTGAAGCCAACTCAGAACTGCTCATCCATGAAGACCTCCAGAACCTACTGAGTATATGACTCAAACCATGCAAACCTTTCCTCAACTGCGCCAATGCTTTGAGTGATGTGGATTTTGACAAAAAGGACAAATGCCACAACCTCTGGGCTGATAGTTATAGCATGTTTGGTGGGTCTTGCAGAGGTTTTGAGTTTTGTATGGTTGAACATTAAGTGTTTATTGATAACACATAACTATGTACATATATACAGGGTATAGCCCAAACTATGCGCTAACTCCATGCTTGCTTGTACAGAGGTCTCTGACCAGGCCACAACTGATCCTAATCTTAGATTATGTGTCTCTTTATATCACACTGTAGATGGTACTATTTCCCAATCCTATATTAACTTTTGCTATGTCAGATAACTTTATACTACACCCCCAAGTCTTTACCCAACATATTTACATTACAATTGTGCTACCCCTTCTCTCTCCTTCATGTCTCTGACTTTATAAATTCAGATGGTTTGGAGGCTTGATGATTCTTCCAGATCTCAATCTGGTTACATTCGGAGGAGTGGTAGGCTCGGTTGACTTGGGCAACATTTGTTGATTTGGAGTTTAAATTGTAGTCTGTGTTTCTAGCACTAGGTTGTATTCTTCTGACACGCTTCTTCTGCACTGTGGAATTGAACTTCTCTTTGTCAACTCCCTACCTGCACTGCTTGGGGACCAATACTTGTACTGTTCTTTCCACAGAGTGTTCACTCTGTTCATTCGTGGTACGAACACAGTTTTTCCATGTGGTCCGCTGTGATCTTTGAGGCAGTTGAAGGTGTCTTTCCCTCTTGTTTGAATGCCCCTCATCAGTGGGCTCACCTTGCAGTTTGGATTTTATCGCGACACTTTGTTCTTCCTCGTGTCTCTGTACCTCAATGAGATGTGCTCTGCCGAGTTGATGGTCACTAGCTCCTTGCTCCTGCATTGTTTTTTTAGCTTTGCATGTTGGCTGGAGGCTGCAGTGTCTGTGTCGTGGTGTTGACAAGTATTGTGACTGCAACCATTGGAACTTGGGGTTAGGGCTCATTCTTCCGTTGCTGGTCATTTTCCTGTCTGTCTTCCACTCAAGAAACAGTGGTAATTATCTGAAGGTTTGGTTGGTCTGACCAAAGAAGAGCTTCTGATGCCTGCAAAAATTGGACAAACTGGTTCTGTGAAAATTGGAGACATCTCAGAGCTGAAGTCCAGGTCAAGAGTCTCTTTACTGGTGGGCCTCTCGGGAACTTGCAGTTCCGTGTAGTTGTCTTGACATCTTCTGCCATTTTAAGAAGATTAAGGGCAACACAGGCATCTCTGCTCGAGAGAAAAAGATTGGTCTTGGTTGATGACTTCAAATATCTGCTTATCGCCATACCTTAGTGATCCAAGGATCATGCTTATGACCGAAAATCAGATTCCTCCAGGCCTGAAGAGTGGTGTGTGTGCCTGTTATTTGTAGCCAGAAGTCTCTTAGCTACGGTTCTTTTTCCAAGAGGACTGTAACTTCTGTGTCCAATTTGAAGTTGGTGAGGTAACTGTTTAGTGAGATGTCTGCATTCCAAAAAGAGAATCTGAGATCCCTTACCTTACCCAAAGAGCATGGTTGGGTCTCTTCCTGGCTGATCTGACTTTTATACAACTCTGAAGCATTTTAAATTAATCCTGGCTTAGACAGAAGTTTTTGCTCACTGCTGCTAGGTCCTTTGACTCTGCACTCTGTAGGCATTCACAATGGACCTTCACAAGATCTTGTGGCTTCCTCAGCTGCAGAGTGGAGTTTTTTTCTTCTGCCTTTCTGCTTTCAATTTTGCAATGGAGCTTCTCTGAGGTGATCCTCCTGTGGCTTTACTTCAGGTGCTTTCGGTCAGATCAGAGTGCTACTCCTTTAATGTTCCAGCTTCTGAATTTCTGCTCCAGCTTCGCTGAGGTTCTGGGTTTTTCCATTAGCTGCCACCATGTTGTGTGTTCAGTAGGTCACACAAAGAGGTTCTGAGTCTTGTATGATTGAACATTAAGTGTTTACTGATTACAAGTAACTATGTACATATATACAGGGTATAGCCCAAGCTATGAGCTAACTCCATGCTGGCTATCATGCAGGTCTCTATCTAGTTGATAACTGACCCTCCTCTCAGATCATGTGTCTCTTTACATCACACTGTGGGCAGCACTGTTTCCGAGTTACACATTAACCCTTGCTATGGCAGATACCTTCATACTGCAAGATAAAAGCAAAAAGTTCGGTTGAAGGGTCATTCAGACTCGAAACGTTAACTGTGCTCCTCTCCACAGATGCTGCCAGACCTGCTGAGTTTTTCCAGGTACTTTTGTTTTAGTTTTCCCTCATACTACAATACCAGTATTGCCCACAGCGATGATGTGAATGATCCAACAGTAGAGCCTCCAACTTTTGACTTCCCTCAAAAATAGTGGTCTACACTCAAAAGGATCAGTACTCTCCGTACAAATACATCACACCTCCTCCCCAGATGGATTTAGCCATTACGTGACTGCGGTCACCCGGATGAGAATGCTCACCAAATTTTTGCATCAATCCAACCAAAACGACACACAACGCCTGGACTTAGCTGTCCGACTTGTCAAGCTGCAAGATGGCGTAAGCAAAAGGTGGCTGCGCATGCGCGCTGGCGGCGGGGGAGGCGCAGGCGCAGTGAGGCGGCCCAGCGCGCGGCTGGGTAGTCGGATCCTGAGGCCCGAGCGGGAGCAGCACCGCCATCGGCATTTACCCAGAGACTTCTCAGCGGCTTCTTGGAGACCGAGGAACGGTGAGGCCCTGTGTGGTGCAGTGGGGGTGAGTGGCCCAGCCGGGCTAGGATCGGTTGCCGCTCAGGCCTGGAACCGTGCCTGAGCGTTTCCTGACGCAGGAAAAGTGAGCGGATACCATTCGGACTCCCCGGAGGCCTGTGTGCCGAGGCCGGGCCGCGCCGCCACTGCGAGCGCCTGGGCGGCAGGTGGGCGATCGGGAACCCTGGAGGAAACAGTCAAGAAAACTACTGACTCAATAACAACCCTTCTCCCCTCCACTCCCGGCGCACCCGCCCCCCCCCCCCCCACCACCCCCGGCGCACCCCCCCATTCGCTCTCTCCTCCTTCGCCCCCCTCCCACAGACCCCCCACTGACACCCCTCGCCCCCCCACCCACTGACCTCCCCCTCAACCATTGACCTCCCCCTCCCCCACGCCCCCCACCCACTGGCCCTCCCCCCTTCCCGCAGGACCCCCCTCCCTCCTGCAGGCTCCCCCTCACCCCCACCCTCCCGCTGACCACTCTCGGCCCTTCTGCTGACCCCCCTCCCACTAACCCCCCTCGTCCCCCTCCTGCTGATCGCCCCTCGCCCCCCCCTCCCGCTGATCGCCCCTCGCCCCCCCTCTTGCTGATCCCCCCTCGCCCCCCTCCCGCTGATCCCCTCCTGCTGATCCCCCCTCGCAACCCCTCCCACTGATCCCCCCTCGCTCCCCCCCTCCTGCTGATCCCCCCTCACCCCCTCTGACTCCCCCTGGCCCCCCTCTCCCTCTGACACTCCCCTTGCCCCCTCTCCCTCTGACCCCCCCCGTTGCCCCCGCTGATCCCCCGTCACCCCTGCTCCCACTGAGCCCCTATCGCCACCACTTGTGCTGACACACCATCGCAAGACAGATGTTAGGCTAACTGGCGTACAGTTGCCTGCTTTTTGTCTCCCTCCCTTCTTGAACTGGAGCATCACATTAGCGGTTTTCCAATTCTCTGGAGCTTCCCTCAATCCAGTGAGTTCTGGAATATTTCAACCAATGCCTCCACTATCTCTGCAGCTGCTTTAAATACCCTTGGATGTAAGGCCATCAGGTCCTGGCGACTTGTCTGCCTTTAGTCCCATTAGTTTGTCAAATACTTTGTCTCTCGTGACAGAGACTGTTACAAGATATTTCCTCCATTAGCTCTTTGCTTATCTGATAGCTGTGGGGTGTTTATAGTGTCCTTCACTGTAAAGACCGATGGAAAATATTGGTTTAAATTATCTACCATTTCCCTGTTCCCTGTTATCAATTCTCCATTCGCATCCTCCAAGGGTCCTGCTCACTTTAGCCACTCTCTTTTTATATACCCATAGAAGCTCTTGCTGTTTGTTTTTATATTTCTTGCCAATTTACTTTCATAAATTTTTCCCCCTTTTTTAGTTTTTTAGTAACCCACTGCTGGTTCCTAAAAAAAAATTCCCAATCCCCTGGCCTGCCTCTAGTTTTCATCGCTTTATATGCCTTAGTTTTTGATTAGATACTCTCCTTGAACATCTTTGTTGACCAGGGGTAGTTCATCCTTCTCATCAAGTCCTCCTTTTTGTCTGGGATAAATTTTTGCTGAACATTATGAAATATCTGCTTAAATGTCTGCCAGTGCTCATCCACTGACTTCCCCTTAATCTATTTTCCCAGCCTGTTTTAGACAGCTAAAGAATAGAAACAGAGAATAAGAATAAAAGGGTCATTTTCAAGTTGGTAGACTTTTACAAGTGCGGGTATCACAAGGAACAGCACTTAGGCTTCTGCTGTTTACAATCTCAGTTAATAACTGAGAGGAAGGGAACAAGTGTAATGCAATCAAGTTTTCTGATGATTCGGTAGGTGTACTATAAACATGCTAAGTCAGTGGGCAAGTAGGTGACAGAGTATAATGTGGGGAAAAATTAGGTTATTCACTTCATTAGGAAGAGTAGAAAGGCAGAGTTTTTTTTAAATGACGAAAAACTATTAAATGTTCAGAGATTTAGGTGTTCTTGTACACAAAACAGAATGTTAACATGCAGGTACAGCAAATAATTAGAAAGGTAAATGGAATGTTGGCCTTTATTGCAAAGGAGTTGGAGTTCAAGAGCCAGAACGTGGGAATGTAAGACTTAGAAGCAAGAGAAGGCCATTTGGCCCTTCAAAACTGCTCCATCATTCAATAAGATTGTGGCTGACCTGGTTGTGGTCTCAATTTCACCTTCCCGTTTGCCCACCATAATCTTGACTCCTTTGTCTATCAGAAATCTAGCTAACTCAGCCTTGAGTACGTTCAGTGACCCAGCCTCTACTGCTTTCTGGGGAAGAGAATTCCACAGACTAAAGACTCTGAAAGAAAAAGATTCTTCTCATCTGCATCTTAAAAGAGAGTCCCATTGTTCATACTCTTCCACCTGAGGAAACATCCTCCTGGTATCCACCCTATCAATTCCCCTCAGGATCTTCTATGTTTCAATAAGATCACCTCTCATTCTTGTAAACTCTACTGGGTATGCGCCGATCTGGTCAACCTTTCTTCATAAGATAAGCCCTTCATGCCAGGAATGAGTTGAGTGAAACCAGTTCACACTGATGTTTATATGCCACCCGAGCCTCCTCTCATCTTTCCTTATCTAAAACTTTCTGCGTAACTCTCTATTCCCTTCTCCCTCATACGCTTGTCTAGCTTCCCCTTAAATGCTTTGATACCATTCCCTTCAACCAGTCCCTGTGGTAGCGAGTTCCACATTCTCGCCACCTTTTAGGTCTGGACCTTTCTTCTGAATTCCCTATTTGATTTCTAGGTGACTGTCCTATATTGATGGTCTCTGTTTATGCTCTTTCCCCCTAGGGGCAACATTCTCTTTATCCCTTCTATCAAAACCTTGGAGGGGGTGAAACAAAGGTTCACTCAATGGGTGAGAAATCTGTTCTATGAGGAAACATTGAGTAGAATGGTTCTGTACTCTGAGATTTATAAGAAAGGGAGGTGACCTTAACAAACTATACAAGATTCTGAGAATTAGGGAGCATTGTCTTAGGTTGGGAGTTGGCCATTTAGGATTGAGAAGAGAAGAAATTTCTTTTCGAGTCGTGAACCTCTACACTGGAGGGTTGTGGAAGGTCAGTCATTGAGTATATTCAAGACTGCGATTGATAGGTTATTTTGGGGTTAGAGGTAATCGAGGGACATGGGGAGCAGGTGGGAAAGTGGAGTTTTTATTCAGTTAAGGGATGTGGGCTTCGCTGGCTAGGCCAGTATTTATTGCCCATCTCCAGTTGCCCTAGAGAAGGTGGTGGTGAGCTGCCTTCTTGAACCACTGCAGTCCATATGGCGTAGGTACACCCACAGTGCTGTTAGGGAGGGAGTGCCAGGATTTTGACCCAGTGACAGTGAAGGAACGGCGATATATTTCCAAGTCAGGATGGTGAGAGACTTGGAGGGGAACTCCCAGGTGGTGGTGTTCTCATGTATCTACTACCCTTGCCCTTCTAGATGGTGGTGGGAATGGGTTTGGGAGGTGCTGTCGAAGAAGTCTTGGAGAGTTTCTGCAGTGCATCTTGTAGATGGTACACACTGCTGCTACTGTGTGTTGTTGGTGGAGGGAGTGAATGTTTGTCAGGCGGGCTGCTTTGTCCTGGATGGTGTCAAGCTTCTTCAGTGTTATTGGAGCTGCACTCATCCAGGCTAGGGGAGAGTATTTCATCACCTATGCTTTGTAGATGGTGGACAGGCTTTGGGGAGTCAGGAGGTGAGTTACTCACTGCAGGATTCCTAGGCTCTGACCTGCTCTTGTAACCACAGTATTTATATGGTTGTCCAGTTCAGTTTCTGGTCAATGGTAACCTCCAGGCTATTGATAGTGGGGATTCAGTGATGGTAATGCCATTGAATGTCATGCGACGATGGTTAGATTCTCTCTTGTTGGAGAGTTGTCCAGGTCTTGCTGCATTTGGACATGGACTGTCTCATTTTCTGAGGAGTTGCGAATGTTGCTGAACATTGTGCGACCGTCTGACCTTATGATGGAAGGAAGGTCATTGGTGAAGCAGCTGAAGATGTTTGGACTTCGGATACTACCCTGAGGAACTCCTGCAAAGATGTCCTGGAGCTGAGATGACTGACTTCCAACAACCACAACCATCTTCCTTTGTGCTAGATATGATTGCAAACAGTGGAGAGTTTTCCTCCTGATTCCCATTGATTCCAATTTTGCTAGGGCTCCTTGATGCTACACTCAGTCAAATGCTGCCTTGGTGTCAAGGGCAGTCACTCTCACTTCATCTCTGGAGTTCAGCTCCTTTATCCATGTTTGAACCGAGGCTGTAATGAGGTCAGGAGTTGAGTGGTCCTGGCGTAACCCAAACTCGGCGTCAGTGAGCAGTTTGTTGATAAGCAAGTGCTGCTTGATAGCACTATTGATGACCCCTTCCATCACTTTATTGATGATGGAGAGTAGACTGATGGGGCTGTAATTGGCTGGATTGGAATTGTCTGGCTTTATTGTGTACGGAACAGAACTGGGCAAATTTCCACATTGCTGGGTAGATGCCAGTGTTGTTAGCTAGGGGCATGGCACTTCTTGGAGCACAAGTCTTCAGTACTATTGCTGGAATATTGTCAGTGCCTTCAGCCGTTTCTTGATATCACATAGAGTGAATTGAATTGGCTGAAGACCGGCATCTGTGATGCTGGGGATCTCTGGATGAGGCAGAGATGTGCTACCCTTAGCATTTCTGGCTGAAGATTGGAGCAAGTGCTTCAGCCTTGTCTTTTGCACTGATGTGCTGGGCTCCCCCATCATTGAGGATGGGGATATTTATGGAGCCTCCTCCAGTGAGTTGTTTAATTGTCCACCCACCATTCACAACTGGATGTGGCAGGACTGGAGAGTTCTGATCCGATCCGTTGGTTGTGGAATCACTTAGCTCTGCCTATCACTTGCTGCTTATGATGTTTGGCAGGCAAGTAGCCCTGTGTTGTAGCTTCACTACATTGACACCTCATTTTTAGGTATGCCTGGTGCTGCTCCTGGCATGCCTTCTTGCAATCTTCATTGAACTTGGGTTGGTGGTAATGGTCAAGTGGGGAACATGCCAGGCCACGAGATTACAGATTGTGGTCGAGTACAATTCTGCTGCCGCTGATGACCCACAGCACCTCGTGGATGCCTAGTCTTGAGTTGCTAGATCTGTTTAAAATCTATCCCATTTGGCACGGTGGTAGTGCCACACAACATGATGGAGGGTATCCTCAATGTGAAGACGGGACTTCATCTCCACAAGGACTGTGTGGTGGTCACTCCTACCGATACTGTCATAGACAGATGCATCTGCGGCAGGCAGATTGGTAAGGATGAGGTCAAGTATGTTTTTCCCTCTTGTTGGTTCCCTCACCACCTGCCACAGACCCAGTCCTTTAGGACTACACCAGCTTGGTCTGTAGCGGTGCTACCAAGCCACTCTTGGTGATGGACAGTGAAGCTCCCACACAGAATATATTCTGCGCCCTAGCCACCCTCAGTGCTTCCTCCAAGTGTGTTCGATATGAAGGAGTACTGACTCATCAGCTGAGGGAAGGTATTGTGTGGTAATCAGCAGGAAGTTTCCTTGCCCATGTTTGACCTGATGTCGTGGGACTTCATGGGGTCTGGAGTTGATGTTGAGGACTCCCAGGGCAACTCCCAAATGTATACCACTGTGCTACCACCTCTGCTGGTGGGACAGGACATACCCAGGAATGGTGGTGTCTGGTACGTTGTCTGTACATTATGATTCCGTGAGTATGACTATGTCAGGGTGTTACTTGACTAGTCTGTGCGACAGCTTTCCCAATTTTGGCACAAAGCCCCATATGTTCGTAAGGAGGGCTGTCGTTACCGGTGCTCATGTCGATGCCGGGTGGTCCCTCTGGTTTCATTCCTTCGTGACTTTTTAGCGTTTTGATTCAACTGAGTGGCTTGAGGGCATTTGAGTCAACCACATTGGGTCTTGAGTCAAACGTTGGCCAGACCAGTTAATGATGGCCTATTGAGGACATTAGCGAACCAGATGGGTTTTTATGACAATGGTTTCATGGTCATCATTAGAATTTTAATTCCAGATTTTAATTTAATTCAATTTCACCATCTGCCATGGTGGGATTCGAACTTCGGTCCCCAAAGCATTACCCTGGGTTTCTGGATTACTAGCCCAGTGACAATATACTATGCCACCACCTCCCCAGAAGATTGCCCTAGTGGACCAGGCTTGAAGCATTTATTTAACAACCTACTCCTATTTCTTATGCTCTTAAGGCTAGAGTTAGACTGATCTCTTTTCACAATTTCCAGTGGTATAGAATCATAAAATGGTACAACACTGGAAGTGGCTGTTTGTCACATTGTGTCTGTAATGGCTCTTTGGTAGAACTATCCAATTAGTCCCTTTCCCTGTAACCCTGCAAATTTTCCCAATCCTAAGTATTTATCACTTGCAAGTTATTATTGACTGTGCTGTTTCAGACAGTGTATTCCAGATTGTAAATAGTTTCCCTCATGTCACCTTTGGTTCTTTTGACAGTTCCTTAAATCTGTGTCCTCTTGTTGCTGACCCTCTGCCCCTGAAAAGTTTTTCCTTATTTACGCTATCAAAACTGTTCACGATTTTGAAAACCTGTATGAAATCTCCTCTGAAACTTTTTGAAAGCAAACAATTCAAACTTTTCTTTCTCCATGTAACTGAAGTCCATGTACCTTTCTGGTCTTCAGCAACCTCTAAGAGCTTGGCATCCTTGCTGGTCCCCAGAATTGCACATACTGCAGTTGGGGCCTGACCAGTGATTTATACCAAACCTGGCTCTTTAATATATATCAGAAAGCATAGTGATGCCAGCACTGACCCATGTATGACAATACTGTATACTACCCTCTAGACTGAAAAACAGCTGCTTCTCTGCTTTCTGTCCCTTAGCCAATTTCACAGGGGCATCAATTTTGCTCACAAGACTATTATTTCATAATTTATCTAATGCCTTTTGAAAGTCCATATATACATTAACCCCGCTATCCGCCAACCCTCTCTCTTATTTAATTAACTCAATCAAACATGGTTTACTTTTAACAAATTAGATCTATAGTATAGCTGCTGTAGTTGGCTTCTTTAGTAGTAGGAATTGGGAAAGTTCAGTTTTTCCACTGCTTTTCACTACCCAGTGTATTGTGTTGGAATGTTCTGTACTGCTTAGTAGCAGTACAGTAGTTTTGTTCCTGAGCCATCTGGCTTGGGCTTGATTATTATGCCATCCATGATTGACCAGTCTTGTTGTACTCAATGTTGAGCTTCATGCATGAATAATAGCCACAGGTGAGGTGCAAAGGGCATGTGGTTAGTGAGCTGGAAAGGTCTTAATACAGTATGGCATTTGACTTTTAAAAATAAATCTTGTAACTGTAGCATTTAGTCACTTACTGTCTATATTGATTGCAAAGATTTTTATAGCATCAAACTGCTGTTTTAGCATCAAACTGCAGTTTCTGTAAAGCTGATCCTGACCACTGTCTGGTAATGCCAAATTGAACCTGCCAAATGATGTGACATTTGTTAGCACACATACAAAGCCACTAACATCCCAAAACTGACATAGGGATATCAGCAGTAAACAAATTGAAACATGCCTCAGGCATTTCCCATACAAAAAATGGACATTAAGCCAAAGAGGATGTTAGGATGATATCCAAAAGATTGCCAAACCAGTGGGTTTAAGGAGGGTGTTAAAGGATGCACAGTTTCGGGAACTGAGAGTGTGGGACCTAGACGGTTGACGGTATGTGTGGTCATCAGTGCTGGGTCAAAGAGAAGGGGAGTACACAAAAGGCCCAAATTAGAAGGGTGAAGAATTTGATATATCCGGTTTTAGCACTGGAAGAGACTGGGGATGGAATAATGAAGCCATGAAGGAATTCAGAACTGGATGAGAATGTTAAGTCTTGAGGAATTGGGGGACCTGAAGTGAATGTAGGTCAGGATGGCCAGGTTAGTAATAATGGGCGAGTGGAACCTGGCACTAGATAAAATACAGCAACTAGAATTTTGGCTCAGTGAAAGTTGAGAGGCAGTGGATGTGGTGCTGAACAGTTGAGCTGTGGAATTATGGAATCTAGAGATAACAAAGCTATGGTTGAGGTTTCAGCAGCAGATGTGTTAAGACGAGCATAGCGTTATAGAGATGGAAGTTGGCTATCTTTGTGATGGAGAGAATATGGAGGTGACTTAGGATCAAATGGGGTTGGGAATGAATAAATTATGAAGCATGGCTGTATGTGTTATATATTGCTCCTTGGAAAGAATGTGTGAACATCCTCAAAGTGGATGATTTTCCTTAAATTTTAATTAAGCACAGTAGTTCCAGTCAGTATGTTACCACATTTAAGCTATTCCTCAATATATTTTTCAAATGAAAATAAATATTCTGTTATTATTGGTGTTGGGTCTTAGCTTAGTTGGCCTTGATTAGGATTGATAGAGACTGCTGGAGGCAAGGCTGTTGGTAAACAACTTTTATTAAACATTCTAAATGTATACAGGATAAGGCTTAGTACGAGGCTTCACCTAGAATTATTTCAGCTGACTGTCATGTGATCTTACATCCCTGATGGTGTTGACTGTCTATTTACATTAACCCGTTAAACTACATCTTCCCTCAGCCCCTCACTCCAACAGATACATTACTTACATTATTCTGCATCACCCCCTGAAGTTTCTGCCTTCATCCCTGGTTCACAGTTATGGTGGTTTCACCAGTCACCCTAACCTTGTTCTTCGCTCTCTCGGAGGATGTATAGGATTCAAGTTCTCCATGTTTTCTCTCGAATGCAGAGTGGTATGTGAATCATCAGAGACTACCAACTCGCTGTTCAGTTTGTCTTCGTTGCTCGAAGTGTTGCATCAGGATAAGATTATTTGGAATGTGTCTTGGCCATGCTTTGCAATATTTCTGAATTTGAGCACATTCTTCATTTGCTTATAATGCCTTTCGAATTTCATTTAGTTTCTCTGTTGTTGCAGCTAGAAATTTTGTGGCTAATGAGGTATAGAACTCCACATCTTCAGCAAAATATATGTCCTTTTGTTCAGGCTTGTCAGCAGGAATGTGTGATAAAACATCTTGTTTTCCTTGGAGATACTCGGTTGTTGCATCAAATCTCATCAATCTCAAGTGAAATCTCTGGACTGGTGGCATGTTTGCTGATTCTTTAGCATTTAAAATTATAACCAATGGCTTGTGGTCAGTCTCAAAAGTAAACTTTAGACCTAAAACATAGTTGGCAAACATCTCACAAACCCATGTGGTTGCCAGTGCTTCTTTTTCAACTACAGCACGCCTTTGCTCCATTTCAGTCAGTGATCGAAATGTGTAATACACTGGTCTGTGTTTGCTGTCTCTCTGAATTTGAAAGAGTACTACTCCTAGTCTAGTCGATGATGCATCTGTGGCAACTATCATAGGCAGTTCTGGATCATAGTGAGCCATTGTGTCTGGTGAAATGGGCATCTCTTTCCTTTTGAATGAAATTTGTTGATTGCCTAAGCAGTTGTCAAGGTGGTTTATTTACATCTTTACAGGTAAGAATTTTCCTATTTGATTGACCATTCCCATGAAGTGACATTGCGAGATAGTGGAAAATTTTTGTTTGCCTTGGCTTTTTTGAGAATTAGCTCTGATGCAAGAATGGCGTGTCCCAGTAAGTTAATGGTTGGTGGCAAGAACTCACATTTATTGTAATGAGTTAGTCCTGCTCCTTGCAAGCATTGCAACATCGTTCCCACTCTAGCATCATGCTCCGATGTAGTGAACTTGTGGCTCAGGTTGTCATCCATGTGGTAGGTGACCCCTTCTAATCCTTGTAAAATGCCCATTATTGTCCTCTGTAAAATCTCTGGTGCTGAAATAATACCAAAGGATAGTCGATTGAAGCAATATCTCCCAAGCAGTGTGATGAATATTGTCAATAATTTAGATTCCTGGTCCAAAGGTAGTTTGCCAAAAGCCACTGTTTGCATCTAGTCTGGTAAAAATGGTACTTTTTGCTAGCTTTTCCAGATTCTCACCCACAGCTGTTATTGGGTGGACCTCCCTTTCTACAGCTATGTTTAACTGTGTGAGGTCAACATGGATTTGCAGTGAGCCATTTGGTTGCAGTATTGGAACCATGCCTAAACACCAACTTGTAGGTATCGTTACAGGTGAGATTACTCCCTGATGCAGCATTTACTCAATTCTTACTTCACCTTCTGTAAAGGTGGGTGTGGAACTTTCCTTGGGATGAACAAGCACATTGGTTTGGCATCTGGTGTGATGTGATAGGCTTTTTTTCAGCTTCCCAGAAGCCCTAAATAAGTTGGGAAATTCTGTCCTAAATTCTTTTGGTTTGTCTTGGCTCCCCAATTCGTCTACTTTATAGATGAGTTGTACATCTACGCAAGCTTTCCAGCCAAATAATGGTGAACATTCATGGTTCTGGAGCATGTACAAAGTTTCTGTGATTTCTCTTCCTTTGTACTGTAGTGTTGTGCTGAACTGTCACTTGACCTTCAGTTGAATGTCTCCTGGGCCATGGAGTTGTATGGTCGTTAGCTGGAGATGGTCTTGCTTTATCCACTTCTGTGTCTGAAAGAACTGAAGCCCCTGCTCCAGTGTCTAATCTCAAGTTTGTTTTGTGTGCATTGACCACAATGTCTGCGCTCCAATAGTTCCCATTATATCCTGTAATTTCACCCATGTCTTTTACGTCTTCATTGCCTTTTACATCTTCAATTATGGGGAGGATGTGGCATAGTGGTATTGTTACTGGTACTCTCAGAGACCCAGGGTAATTCTCTGGGGACCTGGGTTCAAATCCCACCACAGCAGATGGGGAAATTTGGACTCAAAAATCTGGAATTAAAAGTCTAATAATGTCAATGAAACCATTGCCGATTATCGCAAAAACCCACCTGGTTCACTAATAACCTTTAAGGAAGGAATCTGCCGTCCTTACCTGGTCTGGCCTACATGTGACTCCAGACCCACAGCAATGTGGTTGACTCTTAAATGCCCACTGAACAAGGGCAGTTAGGGTTGGGCAATAAATGCTGGCCTAACAAGTGCAGCCCACATCCCATATAAAAAAAGTTTCTTGAATGTTACAGCTTTAATTGGTTTCTCAAATTTCTGTGTTAGGGGCTTTTTGCTGTGGCATGCAGCTGTAAAATGTCCTCTCCTGTTCGAGGAATGGCACTCCACATTTTTGGTGAGGCATTCTTCATGCAGATGTAGCCTTTTCTCACCACAGCGAGCACCCTGCACCCTCTTTGCCTTTTCACTGCTTTTGAGTAGGTATGCTGCTACTTCTGTGTCCTACAAACTGCACTCTCAGTTGTTTTTCTCCACAAAATTTCACTGTCGCCTCAAATAAATACATAATTTTACTTTCTCACTTCTACCTGCCTTGTTAACTACACAGCCTGTATAGTGTTAAATTCTTCCTTGACTGTAGAAAATCTGAGTGAGCCTCATCTAAGACTGCCACAACAGTGCATTCTTAGCTCGTTGATAGGAATCATTAATGAAGGAATCTGTGCTCCCTCCCAATCTTTGGGTACGCCTATTGATTTTCACCTTTCTATGATTGTGTTCTCTCTAAGGCTGAAATATGTATCAAAAAGTTTTATAACATCTTTGTATGTTGCCGTTTCTTCAATTAGGCCCTGTCTGACCATCATGTTACCTGCACTACTGCCTATGATATAAAGAAGGGTTCTTGTTCCTTGCCAGGCTTCTTTGCTAGCCCAGAAGCGGTTCTGTATCCGGTCACCTGACAACACCAATTCTGCCACTCCTTGGCTTGATCCTTCTAGCTGTTAAAAGCATTCTGGTAAGGGTAAGATTTTCTCAATAGTTTTTCTTCTCTCTAGCCTTTGCGTTTTGTTGGCATTTGTTCCCACACAGTCCTTTCCTTGCAGTTGTTTTGCCTGCTGGGCTGTTTACTTGGTGCTTTTTCCATTGTCCTTACCGCTGTCACCATCTGTTATAGCTGTTGTGAATCTTAGCTTAGGTTGTCCTTGATTAGGATTGAGCCCTTGACACGTCATAACATTCAAGGCTATGGGCCAAGTGCTGGTAAATGGGATTAGGTAGGTAGGTAGGTCAGGTGTTTCTCACGTGTCGGTGTAGACTCGATGGGCTGAAGGGCCTGTTTTGCACTGTGATTCTGTGATAGGAACTGCTGGAGGAAGGGCTGTTGGTAAGCTTTAACTTTTATTAAACATTCTTCTAAATATGTACAGGATAAGGCTTAGCATCAAGCTTCACATAGAACTATCTCTGTGTACTCTGTTGTCATGTGATCTTACATCACTGATGTAGACTGTGTTTACGTTAACCCTTAATTGCTTCTATTTAAAATGAATTTCAACTGGTGCTAACTGAAAATGCGCACTCAAAAGTTATAAGCTACTGATGTAAGCTTTTAAATAGTACTGTAAGCTCAGCTGATTTCAAGTTAATGCAAACACAGGCTATTGCTTTGGTAGCCCCAGTTATTGTCAATCAGAAACTAGTAATAATAGAGTGACACTTGCTGAAAAATAACAGTGTGTAAATGTGCATGTTGTTATTAATGTACAAATAGGGCAGCAAATTCAGGGGAAGAAGAGATGCAGTGAGAGTTACAAGTCTGCAGAACTCATTAGGATGATTTATGCTGCTTTGCTGTTTGCTTCACACAAATAGCATCTTGTTCTTAGCCTTGCCATTATTTTAAAGAATTTCCTATTTGCACATCAATTGCTCATGAAGCTTGCTGTAGAAAGTTAGGTCTAGTAGTTTTGTAGTGTAGTAACTTTTCAACGATGTGACCATGACTGTTGGCCACCTCTCTGACCCAGAACATGAACAATTCAAACTGTGGAGCATCATTCCTTCAGATCGTAAATTGTTGAAGATTTTAAACTGTTAAATTTTAAGTATCACTTTTTAATCCAATCTTTCTTTCCCTTTTTATTTCTCTTTCTATACCCAATTTGACTAATTCTCCCTTGCATCTCAGTTATTCATCTGTTTATTTCTCAATTAAATCTAATGTTAAGGAAATGGACCGTTGGCCTTGCTGTTCATCAAGGTGAAGCTTGGGTGCCCTGTTGTCCTCGCAGTGCCACTTCCAGCAAGCTGGGGTGCTAAAAGATATTGAGCTGCAGATTGCAGGAAAAGGTCTGAAACATCGCCCCTGCCCAATGCCCTACTGAAGCAAGATCCAGCCCAAAAGTTTATCTTTGTCTAAACATGGACAAAAGAGCTGAACTCAAGAGGTGAGAGTGATCACCATTGATATCAAGGCAGCATTTGACCGAGTGTGGCATCAAGAACAGCTGAAGTCAATGGGAATTTTTGGCAGGTGGGGGGAAGCTGTCCACTGGTTGAGAGTCATACCTAACACAAAGGAAGATGATTGTAGTTGTTGGAGGTCAGTTGTCCTCAGTCCCAGGACATCGTTGCAGGAGTTTCTCAGGATGGTATCCTAGGCCCAATCATCTTCAGCTGTTTCATTAATGACCTTCCTACCATCATAAGGTCAGAAATGGAGATGTTTGCTGCTGATTATGCAATGTTCAGCACAATTCACGACTAGCCAGATACTGAGGCAGTCCATGTCCATATGAAGCAAGACCTGGACAATATTCAGGCTTGGGCTGGTAAGTGGAAATTAACATTTGTGCCGCACAAGTGCCATGCAATGACCATCTCCAAAAAGAGAGAATCTAACCATCGCCCCATGACATTCAATAGCTTTACCATCGCTGAATCCCCCACTATCAACACCCTGGGGGTTACCACTGACCAGAAACTGAACTGGACTAGCCAGAGAATGCTGTGGCTACAAGAGCAGGTCAGAGGGTTGGAATCCTGTGGAGGGCAACTCACCTCCTGACTTCCCAAAGCCTGTCCACCATCTATAAGACACAAGCCAGGAGTGTGATAGAATACTGTCCACTTGCCTGGATGAGTACAGCTCCAACAAGACTCAAGAAGCTTAACACCATCCAGGACAGAGCAGTCTGCTTGATTGGCACTGCATTCACCACCTTAAACTTTCACTCCCTCCATCACTGATACACAGTGGCAGCAGTGTTTACCATCTACAAGATGCACTGCAGCAACTCACCAAGGCTCCTTTTTAGCACCTTCCACACCAGCAACCTCTTATCACCTAGAAGAAGGGTAGCAGATGCATAGGAACACCGCAACCTACAAGTTCAACCCAGGTCACTCATCATCCTGATTTGGAGTAATATTGATGTTCCTTCACTGTCACTAGGTCAAAATCCTGGAACTCCCTAACAGCACTGCGGGTGTACCCATGTGGACTGCAGCAGTTCAAGAAGGTGGCTCACTACCATCACCTCAAGGGCAATTAGGGACAAGCAATAAATGTTGTCCTAGCCAGGGACACCCATACACTGTGAACAAATAAATAATACATTGTAGACTATATTTCTAGAGGTGCTTACAATTTCCATTGCTGTCCCACTGAAATGATCAATCTGGTTGTATTCATGCTCAGCTGTGCTCCTTTCTCAGCTCTATAAGCTGAGAAAGCTAACTGGTTAATATCATTATGTTTCCAAATCAAATGCATGTTCAGCAAGCCACATCTTTGGAGGATAAGCAATCTTGCTAATGTAGATTTGCCATATATGCAAGATTGGAGTAGATGGCAGGCTATTGTCCCTCAGAGTGGGAGCCTTAAGTTGAGATTCAACACCCAAAATGGCAAAGTATTTATATGCTGAACAAAAACATTCTTCAGCTTCAAGAGCACAGTCAAAAAAAAAACACTGATATTATTTACCCTTGTACATTGTGCAGTTGAAAATATGATTTAGTAAAAATTCATTTAGGGCTGCCGGTATGTGACAGCAACCCAACATCAAGGTCACCAGTTGTTTTTCATGCTGATCATAGCCTAATCTCACAGCCTGTTCACTATTTGAAAAGTTTTTGAATCATAGAACACAAACCCATTATGCCTGTGCTGGCTTTCTGAAAGAGCTATCCAATTAATCCCACTCCTTTGCTCTTTTCCTGTAGCTGTGTAAGTCATTCCTCTTGAAGTGGGTATCTAATTTCCATTAAAAGTTACTATTGAGTCTGTTAAGAAACACCGGACATTGATCTAGATATAAATATACTAGGACAAGAGGAAAAAATATAAAATAATTAAAAGGCCTATACTTAAATAGCATCTTAATATCTTAGAAGTGCCCCAAAGCACTTCACACACAGAATTGGACAGGCCACCTGGTATCGAACTAGGCATTGGAACCAACAGTGGCACACACAACCTTGTTGACCCTGCAGACTTGTTCTTCCTAACATCAGGGGGCTAGTGCCAAAATTGGGAGAGTTGTCCCACAAATAGGTCAATCAACAGCCTGATTTAATCATACAAACCAAATCATACCTTACAGCCAATGCCCCAGAAACCACCATCGCCATCCCTAGGTATATCTTGTGGCACCAACAAAGTTCTGTCTCCACACTAAAAATACTCTCCAGTGTGTTGTGTGGACTACCACTGTGCTAAATGGGATAGATTCAGAATAGATCCAGCAGCCCAAAACCGGGCTGCAGCAAAATTGTTTTCAGGCACAATCTGTAACCTCATGGCCCAGCATATCCCTCACTCTGCCGTAACCATCAAACCAGTAGACAACCTTGGTTCAATAAGGAATGCAGGAGGGCATGCCAGGAGCAGCACCAGGTATACCTGATTTATATATCTATAAATACTGTGACTAAAAGAGCAAGTCAGAGGCTAAGAATTCAGCTTTGAGCAATACACTTCCTGTCTTGTCAAAGCCTGCCCACTATCTCCAAGACACAGGTCAGGTGTGTGATGGAATACTCTCCACATGACTGGGTGAGTGCGGCCCCAACATCACTCAAGAAGCTTGACACTATCCAGGACAAAGGCCGCTTGAGTGGCACCCCATCCACCAACTTAAGCATTCGCTCCCTCTACCACTGCCACACAGTGGCAGCAGTGTTTATCATCTACAAGATGCACTGTAGAAACTCACCAAGGCTCTTTTATCAGCACCTTCCCAACACATGACCTGTTACCACTTAGAAAGACAAGGGCAGTAGATGCAAGGGAACACCGCCACCTGCAAGTTCTCCTCTAAGCCACACACCACCCTGACTTGGAAATATATTTCCTGTTCCTTTACTGTCTCTGGGTCAAAATCCTAGAACTCCCTGCCGAACAGTACTGTGGGTGTAACTACACCAGATGGACTGCAGCAGTTCAAGAACGTGGTTCACCAACACCGTTGTTGAGGGCAATTAGCGATGGGCAACAAATGCTGGCCTGGCCAGTGATGCCTACATCCCATAAAAGAATATAAGAATTACTTTTTGAAGTGAAGCTGGTATTGCTTAGTGAAATGTGGCAGCCAATCTGTGCACAGTAAAGTCCTGTAAACAATTGTCATTATGGCACAGAAGGATGACTCATGAGGCAAAGTTAATTCATTGATTGAGGTAATATTGGCCAAGAGAGCTTGTCCTTCACCAATGGCATAGGATCCTAGATCAAATTTGAACAAGTCAATTTAACTATCATGTAGAGCTTTCATTTAACAACCAAAGGACAGTGGCAACAATTTAGCACATCTTATTACTACACTGAACCCATTTTACTGTTGAGTTTTTAAAATAATATATAAAATATATACTATGGCAGTATGGCAATTTATTTCTTGGTCTGTGTCTAGGGTATTTTGAGCAATAAGAGTGAACAAGCACACTGATTTCAGTTTCCTGCTATTGCTATTCAATAGATTGTGTACCTGGATTACCGAAGTGATCCTCCCTGATGCGAGGTGTTTGGGACTGAAATCATTGGCCTTCTTTAGGACACTGCCAAGGTGAGGAACTCATTGCATTTTGTTGTTCAACAGCATGAGAACACCCTTAAAAATCATTTTTGTAATTTTATTGTCAGGTTTTATTTTTAATTTAAAATAGGAGAAATTCACCAAACTCCAAAATCCACTCAGGAAAATTGGTAAAGCTTTTACTTTGCTTCTTCCATTTCAGCAATGTTCAATGAAGAAACCTTTTTTTTTGACGAGAAAAGTATAGTGAAGCTTATTTGTGCAGTTCACGGGCATAACATGGGACATTCCATCAGTTTTTAATTCTTTCATGGCATGTGTGTATCACTGTCAAGGCCAGATTTGTTGCTCATCCCTAGTTGCCCTTGCGAAGGTGTCGTGAGCCTGTAGATGGTGTTTTTTTAAATTAAATCTAAAAGGACCTGTTTTTTGTTGTCTCCAGAGACTTGCTCATGACCATGCTGGTGCAATAACAAATACATTTGCGATTATACCCAGGGGAAAAGTTGCAAACTTGGCTTTTCATAAATAATCCTTTGGAGTCTGGCCAGAGCTGGCCTTTGATTGATTATCTCAACCTTCAGAGGGCTATCAGTATATCTGTAGTAGTTCACAGCTATTATTGCTGCCTGCCTAACAGGGAATGAAAGACTGAAGATTGCAGTATATGATGACTTTGGGTGGATATAAAGTACCTATCCTGGCCACAGGTGAGGTGCCAGAGGACCGGAGGACAGCCAATGTGGTACCATTATTCAAGAAAAGAGGAAGGGATAAGCTAGGGAACTACAGGCCAGTCAGTCTAACCTCAGCGATGGGGGAAACTATTGGAAACAATTCTGATGGAGAGAATTAATCTACACTTGGAGAGACAGGGATTAATCAAAGACAGTCAGCATGGTTTTGTTAAGGGGCGGTCATGTCTGACCAATTTGGTTGACTTTTTTGAATAGGTGACCAGGTGTGTAAAGGAGGGCAATGCATTTGACGTAGTCTACTTGGACTTTAGCAAGGCTTTTGATAAGGTCCTGTCTGGGAGACTGATAATGAAGGTAAGAGCCCAAGGTAATTTGACAAATTCGATCCAGAATTGGCTGAGTGGCAGGAGCAGAGGGTGATGGTCGAGGGGTGTTTTTGTGACTGGATGCCTGTATCCAGTAGGGTTCCCCAGGGATCGGTGTTGGGCCCCTTGCTGTTTGTGGTATATATAAACGATTTAAACTTGAATATAGGACGGTTGATCAGTAAGTTTGCGGATGACATGAAAATTGGTGGGGTTGCAAATAGTGAGGAGGATAACCTTAGGTTATAAGAGGATATAGACAGGCTGGTCAGATGGGCTGATCAATAGCAAATGGAATTTAATCCAAATAACTGAGAGCTGATGCACTTGGGCAGGGCACGGGAATACACGATGAATGGTCGGACCCTGGGAAGTACCAAGGATCAGAGGGACCTTGGTGTGCATGTCCACTGGTCCCTTAAGGTAGCGGAACAGGTAGATAAGGTGGTCAAGAAGGCTTATGGGACACTTGCCCTTATTAGCCGAGGCATAGAATATAAGAGCAGGGAGGTTTTGCTGGAACTGTATAAAAAGTTGGTTAGGCCACAGCTGGAATATTGCGTGTAGTTCTGGAATCTGCATTATAGGAAGTATGTGATTGCACCAGAGAGAGTACAGAGATTTACCAGGATGTTGCCTGGGCTGAAAAGTTTTAGTTCTGAGGAGAGATTGGATAGACTGGGGTTATTTTCCCTGGAGCAGAGGAGATTGAAGGGAGACATGATTGAGGTGTATGAAATTATGAGGGGCAATAAATAGGGTAGACAGGAAGGAACTTTTCCCCTTGGTAGAAGGATCAACAACCAGGGGGCATAGATTTAAGGTAAGGGCAGGTGGTTAAGAGGGGATGTGAGGAAAACTTTTTTCACCCAGAGGGTGGTGGGAATCTGGAACTCACTACCTGAAAATGTGGTAGAGGCAGAAAACCTCATAACATTTAAGAAGTATTTGGATATGCACTTGCAATGCCATGGCATACAAGGCTATGGGCCTAGTGCTGGAAAATGGGATTAGAATAGGTACTTGTTTGACTGGTGCAGACTCGGTGGGCCAAAGGGCCTTTTTCTGTGCAGTAGACGTCTATGACTGTGACCTGATCTGATGATTCAGACCACTAGAAAGATCCAGATTGCACAGCATTTGTCTCTTTTTCTGCCACAAATTGAGTGCAGAGGCAAAGGTGATGTCAGCAGGCAGGCTCAGTATGCAACGTGTGTGCAGATGTCATGAATCAAATGCATGCACATCTCCAGTCCTGAATTTTGGTAAGAAAATACAAAAAAACATTTTCTCAAATTTGCAAGGATTTTTTTCTGTTAACCTATCAATTAACCAGAAAACAAATCTGCAAATTTATTGGTAACTGTTCTTTTTTAATTTAATGATCAATAAAAGTACTTTTTAATAAATAAGTTCTTTTGAAACCTTTCCTTGTAAGTTGCAGGCCTCCATTTTGGTCTTCTAGGGAAAGTATGGTCATGCCAAGGATCAGCCTTGAAGTGTATTCAGTCATAGTTTTTGTGCCAAGGACAAGTATAAACACTATGGGACAAATAGTAATGATTAACATATTATGTTACTTAAGAATTCTGTGTACCTAGAATTATGCACCAATTCTGTGTACCTAGAATTATGCACCATGGAGCAAGACCATCCAGTTCATCCTGCCTGCCCTGTTCACAAAATGAACAATTTGCCATCTGTCTATCAGGACTGCAGACTGAGCTTTTCCTATAACTGCAATAAAGTGGTGTAGCACTGAAAAAAAATGTTAATCTGAGTGTTTTGTTCCTTGGATGGTTAAAAACTTGCATTGGAAATTTTTAGTTTGCAATCTTTCAACCTCTTCTCCACAATTCTCTTCCCTGCAAGCTTGATGCCTTAAAAGTGGGCAACTATAATATTTTGGGCAGAGCTATTTTGCAGCCTTTCTTTAGCTGTGCCAAAGTGTGACCTCAGCGGACACTGAATTGGAGCACCCGATGATCTACCTAGTTTAGCTTTTTGCTGGCCTGGAGTTAAACCAAGTGTGAACCAGGTTAAATTATGCTTTCATTTATCGGCAGAAAATGGCAGAAAGCAAACTGAAGAGCTTAGCTTCAAAAAGGACCTTAAGCAAAAAGGGGCAAGAGGAACTAAGAAAGAAGGTTTGTGTTTATGTTTCCATTTGATAATGTTTTGTGGATTTTGTCTGTCTGCTGGGAATTGAGGTGCATTGAAATTTGAATCGAACGTGCTCTGAAATTTAGTGGCTTTGTGCATATAATTCGGAATGCTTTTTGAATTAATGATACAATAACTATTGTTGACTTTTATCTGGAAAAGAACATTGAGTTTGAATTTGTAGGTGAGGGAAATATGGAGACATTTATTACATTTAATATTGAGGAAAAACAAATATGGCATATGTGAGCTAAAATATGATTTGTGTAAATCATTGCAAATCAAGGGATAATTTTCAAACTATTGTTTTCATAATCTGCCAAAAGTCCTGTGCTTGATAAAGTTTTAAATGCTGTTTTTGTGCTGTAATTCAGCTTTAAACTGTAGAAGCAATATTTAGCATTTTCCAAATGGAAAACAAGTTTGATCAAGTAGAACTTTATGGCGTGCATCCTTGTGATTCAAAGAGCAATTGAAATACTTTGTCTGTAAACTCAGTGTAAAGAAAAGCTTCAGCACCAGCAATTTGCTGTGGGGCAGGTCTAAGTTGTAGATGCTCAAAATTGCATAAAGAACGAAATTTGTGAAGTGAGTGGACAAATAGAGTGCCACTAATATGTTTTTGCTTCAAACGCATTACTTTATGGAGCAATATGAGGAATGGTATTTGTCTCTCAGTCGTAGGTATCTTTTCAGTTCCACAAGTTGTTTTGAGCAATAGTACAACATAGCTTTAATTCTGAGTTCCAGTTAGAAAGCTGTTTCACTTATTGATTTATTTCTTGCTTTGAGTTGTGTAAATAATAGTTGCAAAAGTATAAACTACTTCTCTTTTTACAGGAGGAGGAACTAAAAGCAGCTGAAATCTATGAAGAATTTTTAGCCTCCTTTGACTCAGGTGGTACAGGCAATGTAAAAACTTTTGTAAGAGGTGGCATTGTCAATGCAGCTAAAGGTAATTTTTAAAAATTGTACTTCACATTGTATGTGCCAAAATGTAGTGATAGTGTTCTTTAAAAATGTAACTATATATGAATATTTAAATAGCGAGTTAGAGACAATTATTAAGACTTTGAAGATCATATAACAAATGTATTCTATTTGTCTTTGTGCTTTAATTCTAATAATGAATATTAGTTTTACCTGTAATTTTGCGTGATAACTGAGCATTATCTCTTGTAGCAAGCATACAGCAACAGTAAAGAAACATGTACTGCTTTGTAAGGTTTCTAGTGACGAAAGTAATGTAATACACTTCCTTGCTTATAACCATTTTATATATGTTCATTCCAGCAATGCATGTTTATTTTGTAATTGCCAGTTTTTTAAGATATATTTGCAAGCCCCTTCATCTGATATCACCATAAATAGCTATGAGTTTTGAATGCTGACTATACTTCAATAATAATTATAAATTACTTTAGCCTTCTAGAGATTGATTCTTTCTTGCCAGACAGAGACCACCTGTAAATTTCTTGTTATTGAAAAGCCTAATGCGTTTTTGGTTGTCTTCTAGCAAAATTTTCTTCTAGACCTTAGCAATCAGTTTAACAAGACTCTCCGTGCATTTTAAGCGTGCATGTTCTGAGATGTTTCTCCCAGATTAGGGAGTCATGTGCCAAGAGTTGGTACAACTATTGCTGCCCAGGTGCACCACTCTAAAGGCACATCCCAGCTTTAATGATAGCTACAGCATTAGACCCGAACGTCACTTTAGCAGTTTGGTAGTTAAATTTAAGGTCAGGATGCATTTGTAGAGAGCAAAGCCGAGTTAACATTTCAGGTTGATGACCCTTCATCAGATGTTAGCTCTGTTTCTCTCCCTACAGATGCTGCCTGAGCTGCAGAGCACTGCCAGCATTTTCTGCTTTTATTTCAGGTTTCTAGCATCAGTATTTTGCTTTTGGATATTACACTCCTTTGGTAATTGTTCTCTTTTGGGTTAATTTTTTAGATGAGAAGGAAAGAGATGAACGGAGGACTAAACTGTATAAGCCTAAAGCTAGGTTTGGTGAAATAAAAACGTCACGTCAAGAAGTACCTTCTACACCAGCTGCACCTTCTGAAGCGAAGAAACCTGTACGTAAGGATATATAATTTATAATTACCCATATGAAGTGGGCTGTTGTAATTTATGTGATGGTCCTTCACAGAATTGTAAGCAGTCAAAGAGCGACACCAGACCAAAGGCAAAGATATTTAGAGGAGTGGCTAAAAGCTTGGTCAAAGTGGTGGCATTTAAGAAGAGAGGCAGGGGACTATAGGGTCGGAATTCCAGAGCTTGGCGATTACTTGGATGAAATCTCAGCATCCAGTGGTGGGATGAAGGGAGCAGTGGATGCGCAATAGTCCAGTGTTGGTGAAACACATTGTTATTTGAGGATTATAGGGCTGGAGAAGGTTGCAGAGATAGGGTTCAGTGAGTCTATGAAGGGTTTTGAACATAAAGACATTTTCAAACGGGAGCCTATGTAGATCAGTGATCGAATGGTTGTAGGTGACCGAGACTTGGTACACATTAGGATACAGGCACGAGAGTTATGGATGAGCCCAAGTTTATGGAAGAATAATCAGGCCTGTAGGTAACAAAAGTGCTAAGTTTCAATAGGCTAAGTTGAGTTAGGGGCTTAGATGGGCCATGTTATGGTGGTGGAAATGGGTGGTCTTTATGACGTCCAGGATATATTAAAAACTTAGCATAGTTCAAAAAAGGCAACGAGGTTGTGAAGCCTGGTTCATTGTTCAAGCAGAGCGATGGAATAGTGGACAAGGAAATGAACATTTTGCAGGGGAAGGAAGGAGGGTGGTTGGAGTGGTTCAAAATGATGAACTCAGTCTTTAAATAGAGGGCCCAGAGGGTGATTTTTGAGGAAGTGATCAATTAAATGACCACCCCTGGGAGCCCCATTCAGTTAATGTTGGAGGGGCGGGTACCCGAAGCTGGACCCTCAAGTTGGCAGCCCCACTGTCAGAGCTGGGAGCTACCGATGCAGGTAGGAGTGAGAGAAGGGATGCCTCAAGTTGGAGGCAGCCTCTGAAGCGATTTTAAACACTTTTTGCAGTAAAAAAGGCCAGAGCTACCAGATGATCATAATGGATAGGTAACCTCCCAATGAACTCCAGCAGCCGCAGCTGTGGTGGGGGCATCCTCAGTCCCTTTTCTGAACGCTGGCTGGAAAATTCCAGGCCCTCATAGGCTGCCATTTGCGGGTGCACCGTCACTTCTCCTGCTCCACCCCAATTCTCCCAGATCAAAAGCAGCCCAGAGGCAGGAGACTGGTATACCGGCCATGACAAGAAATTGCAGGCTCATTGGCTCCTGTCCTTCTGCAGCAGTTTAAAAATTCAGCTCACTGTGTCAAAAATCTAGTATCTGAATTTTAAAACAGTTATGCTCACCGATGTTCTATAGTTGATCTGTATTAAGTTATCTGGGCTACAAAGGGACAAGAAAATTAGTCGTCCTCATGGCTGCACAGTTATTCTTACCATAGATATTTGTATACAAATAGTTGGTGAGCACAGGATCAGCCTTGGCTTTGATGCCTTTACATTTAAATAGTCTGCAGGAGCCTTGGCTAACAAGTGGAGACTGGTTACTAGGCTGAGATACTGGAGGAATGTAGGAACCGTTATGACCAAGAAGAGGATGAAACCTATAGGAAGTGAGGGCTGGATGAGGGGCCCTTGTTAAATTAAAAGCAACTTCCTAAAGGGATTTGAGATTAGATTGTGTTTAAAGGAAGGTCAATCTCCTAACTATTTTAGATGTTGCTACTGCACCTGATTTTTCAAAACATGTATACCTTCAATTTAGTTTGGGATAATATTGAAGCTTGCCAGTGACATCCTGATAGAGAATTTCCAGTATTTTAAAAAGAAATTCAAGCATTCGGTTTGCTCATTTATCTGAAAGTACTTTGAAAGTAAACAGTACTTTGACCACACTGCCCTCATCATACGATTGTTTGCAGCTCACCAAACTGTGTTCCTGTGCAAGAAATCAACTTGTCAGCTTCTATGAAAGGTTTTTTTTAGTTATGTCTTTGTTTTGGTGTACATTGTGTTTATCTTTGAGGTTTTTTAACACTGATACTTCTCAGTCAGGATTCAAGACCAAACATTGGTTCCATTTCTCATTGGATTTATGGGTTGATTTGCTGAGAGATCCATTGTCGACATCAGCATAACAGTTTTATGGGAAGGTTGAGAGCTGGAATAGAGGAGTTCTGAAGGTGGGAAGTTGCATGAAGCTTTAACCATTTCCTGTAAGGTGGCAGAAACAATTCTGCACCTTTTTAAAACAGAAGTAGATGGGAAAATATGTTGAAAGTATATCAAGAATATCAACTTTCAGAGCAGTCAATGACCTAAACTCTGCACGTTTGTAAGCAAAAGGTTAAGCTTCCACCAATGCATTAATTATATGGCTGTTGAACTTGAAAGAAATTATGCATTTCAAGGTCAGAATTATGGAAATATGTTGGAATTTTTTTAAGCTTGTTTCTAATTGGGCATACCAGTTAACTAATTGCTTAAATTGCTTTTGGCAAAAAAATTTGCAGTGGGGGTTTGTGTGTGTTTTAGCATAATTGTTCTGTATAGGCTAACCTTTTCTCCTCCTTTCACCAAAAATAGGCTATCAAAAAAGTCAAAGATGAAAAAAAGAAGAGTAATCTGGAAATATTCAAAGAGGAGCTCAAACAGTAAGTCTACTGCAAAGTGCATAATATAGACCACAGTTTCTTAAATTAATACAGAAATTGGGTTTCTTATAAAAATAGAATTGAGCACTTATGGTGCATTATTTAGGATGGTGTCTTTTTAATGTTCCTACAGGATTCAGGAAGAGCGTGAAGAGAGACATAAAAATAAAAAAAAGAATAAAGAAGGAAACTTGAGACCAAGTAGATTTGAACCCATGCCTGCCGAACTGGAACAGCAGATAAACAGACGTGTCTGTAAGCATTCATTTCATCATTTTGATTCACAATAAACTGTTCGAAGTGCACATTGAACGATTAATTGGAAAGCAAAGTGATTTTATTAATCCCTTGCTAGTTTGTACAGATCTGTACTCTAGATATTAAAATCTTTTGCTCTCCTTTACTTTTTTTAACTGGTGCAATATATCTGATATATATGCCTAGTTCACACGAAGGGCATTAGAAGTGAGATATACTTAAGATTACACAGAGAGAGCAATTATTTATGCATGGCAAAAATACAAATTTCTGATAAATTCATTATTTTTACATTGTATCCAGTGCTTGATGATACTCCAGGATCATATGATTCAGGGGACCCTCATACTACAAACTTGTATGTCGGAAACATAAACCCACAGGTATCTTCAAGTTTTTATTGTAGCTTGTCATATTTTAGTATTCTTGATACTTTGGGTGCCTTAATTTTTTAATGGGACAGTTTATCATTAACAGATTTTTCTGTACTTTTAGATGGATGAAGAGATGCTTTGCAAGGAATTTGGCAAGTTTGGCCCTTTGGCAAGCGTAAAAATCATGTGGCCTAGAACAGAGGAAGAGCGAGCTAGACTTCGGAACTGTGGTTTTGTTGCCTTCATGAACAGAAAACATGCAGATAAAGCCCTTAAATCTCTCAATGGTAAGTAAATCAAAGTAGAGGTGTTAGATTGCAGGATATGGTAGTCAGGCATATTATCTGACTCTGGGTAATATCGGTCATCTCTTGCAAACCTGCCATTAACTTCAAGGCTATATCATGATGAGCTGCAGTTGACAAAAACCCAGTTTAATTTAAATTTTGTGTCTAGCTCGTATTAGTTTAATTTCAAGCTTCAGAGAGAGTACTTTTTTGAATTTGACAAGTTAAAGTAGATAAATTATTGCCCAGAAATTGGTGGAACGGTGCCTTGTGGTGAGTGTTGTGGATTGTATTTTTTTCCTCACCTTTCTGGTCTTATTTTTGCAATTGCGAATTGATGACAGTGTGGGGAGTCACCACGCCTCAAGATCAATAGGTCCAATGGTCATATTTCACTAACCAATTTTATCTGGGGTGGGGGGAGATCAAGAAACAGGAGGAACGACAGAGAATGAAATAGGGTGAATTAGATACATAAAAAGAAATTGTGGGGGAAAGAAAGATTTGACTAAGACAGGGTAAAAAGAGAAAAAAGTGATATGGAAGGCAAAAAAACTCAACAACATCTGCAAGATTGAGACTTTATGGTTTCAACTATTCCATTTTTTTGCGTTTCACCTCGGCCATAAATTACGCTATTATTGGGGCCCTTAAAACATGAAAGACCAGCCCTTAACATCTGTGCAATTCACTCATATTTATGGCACAAATCCAACGATTTCTTGTCACTCATGGTGAGTTCCTGATTTTGTGAGGCTAATGGTGGAGTGCCGCAAATCGTCCAACAATTTGTGGCGATTCATAACTCATGGCATTTCTCTTCCTTGCTGCAAATAGGTGGGCTTTTTCAGCACGATTAATGGGGACACCATGAACTCACTATTATTTTTCAGTTCCTGGACCATTGTTTTAGTTGTAAAGATTTAGTATATATATTTATGATGTCTTAAAATAATTAAACATTAACAAATTGCAAAAAACTATCTAGATGCAACTTTTTCAATGTAATGTAATTTGAAATTGTGTTCTTTTGAGCACTTATGGTGCTTTTTCTGTTAATATGTTTTAAATTAATTTATTGACTAATACTTAAAAGGGCTACCAAATTATCCGCTGTGCTAAAGATCAGGTGTGGTGTCATGTTTACAGGGAAATTTATAATGGGTTATGAAATGAAGCTGGGTTGGGGGAAGGCAGTGCCCACCCCTCCATACCCTATATACATTCCACCAGCTATGATGGAATTGACTCTTCCTCCTCCTCCATCGGGTTTACCTTTTAATGCACAGCCTAGAGCGAGACTAAGGAATCCTGATATGCCACTGCCACCATCAAAATCCAAGGAGGAATTTGAGAAGGTAAAATGATGTGAATGATTTCTGTGCATGCTAGAGAATCAAAAATTAAATGTGAATATAAAACTTGCTGTAGGCCTAGTGTTGTGAGTCTTTGCTTAAATGTTTGAAGGTTGACTTCCCTTCCATTGCTCGTTCTTTAAATTTCTTTTGTAGATAGTAGTGAGGTTATGCATACATTTTGAGGCTCTTGCAAGTAACATCTTGTCACCATGAGATGTCAAAGAGTATATAAAATCAGCCTGGAACTGGTTTTGCACAAGTGTGTTTGGGACCTTGTTAACAATTCAATTCAACCCAAATTTGACACTTCTAGTTTTGAATGATGACCTGACTAAGAATAACTTTATTTTTATTATTTTTAATTTTTATTTTATATTTATTATGTACTTTTTTTTCCCGAGCAAGCTGGAATGCATGGAACTATAGCACTTTGTTTTTGTGGTCTTTTAAGGGCAGAGCCACTTAGTAGCCAGTTTAAGCAGAATTGGAACTCTTGGTTATAAAAAAATTGACAAGGTGTCAATTTTGATATGCATATAGTAGGAATGAAACATTTCAGATGTGCTCTGCATTCTTTTAGTCCTTCATAATCACAGAATCACACAGTGCAGTAGAGGTCCTTCGGCCCATTGAGCTTGCACTGACACATGAGAAACACCTGACCTACTTACCTAATCCCATTTACCAGCACTTGGCCCATAGCCTTGAATGTTATGACATGCCAAGTGCTCATCCAGGTACTTTTTAAAGGATGTGAGGCAACCCGCCTCCATCACCCTCCCAGGCAGTGCATTCCAGACCGTCAGCACCCTCTGGGTAACAAAGTTTTTCCTCACATCCTCCCCTAAACCTCCTGCCCCTCACCTTGAATTTGTATCACCTCGTGACTGACCTTTCAACTAAGGGGAACAGCTGCTCCCTATCCAACCTATCCATGCCCCTCATAATCTTGTACACCTCGATCAGGTTGCCCCTTAGTCTTCTCTGCCCCAGCGAAAACAACACTAGTCTATCCAACCTCTTTTCATAATTTAAATGTTTCATCCCAGGCAACATCCTGGTGAATCTCCTCTGCACCCCCTCCAGTGCAATCACATCCTTCCTGTAATGTGGCGACCAGAACTGCAAACAGTACTCCAGCTGTGGCATCACCAAGGTTCTATACAATTCCAATATGACCTCCCTACTTTTGTAATCTATGCCTCAATTGATAAAGGCAAGTGTCCCATATGCCTTTTTCACCACCCCACCAACATGCCCCTCCGTCTTCAGAGATCCATGGACACACACCAAGGTCCCTTTGTTCCTCAGAACTTCCTAGTGTCATGCTGTTCATTAAATACTTGTGAAATTACTGCTTCCAAAGTATATCACCTCTCACTTTTCAGGGTTAAATTCCATCTGCCACTTATCTGCCCATTTGACCACCCCGTCTATATCTTTCTGTAGCCCAAGACACTCAACCTCACTGTTAACCACCCGGCCAATCTTTATGTCATCCGCAAGTTTACTAATCCTACCCCCCACATAATCATCTATGTCGTTTATATAAATGACAAATAATAGGGGACCCAGCACAGATCCCTGTGGTACGCCATTGGACATGAGCTTCCAATCACAAAAGCAGCCTTCTGTCATCACCCTCTGTCTCCTACAACTAAGCCAATTTTGAATCCACCTTATCAAATTACCCTGTGCATTTGCCTTCTTTATAAGTCTCCCATGTGGGACCTTGTCAAAGGCTACACACCTGGTCACCTCCTCAAAAAATTCAATCAAATTTGTTAGGTATGACCTCCCTCTGACAAAGCCATGCTGACTATCCCTGATCAAACTTTTCCTCTCCAAGTGGAGATAGATTCCCTCCTACAGAATTTTCTCCAATAGTTTCCCTACCACTGACGTGAGACTCACTGGCCTGTAGTTTCCTGGCTTATCTCTACAACCCTTCTTAAATAGCAGAACCACATTAGCTGTTCTCCAGTACTCTGGCACCTCTCCTGTGGCCAGAGAGGAATTAAAAATTTGGATCAGAGCCCCTGTGATCTCCATCCTTGCCTCCCTCAGCAGTCTGGGACACAAATCATCCAGACCTGGACGTTTGTCCACTTTTAAGCCTGCCAACACCTCCAATCTCTTGTCACTCCCTATATCAATTTGCTCAAGAACCTCGAGGTCTCTCTCCCTGAGTTCCATACCTTCATCCTCATTCTCTTGGTTGAAGACGGATGTGAAGTATTCGTTCAACACTCTAGCGATGTCCTCTGGCTGCACCCAGAGATTGCCCCCTTGGTGCTTAATGGGCCTTACTTTTTCCCTGGTTATTCTCTTCCCATTGATATACTTATCGAATACCTTGGGATTTTCCCCACTTTTATGAGAGCTTTCTCATATCCCCTCGTTGCTTTCCAAATTGCTTTCTTAAGCTCCACCTTGCACTCTCTGTACTCCACTAATGCTTCCACTGATTTGCTCCCCATGTACCTGCTAAAAGCCTCTTTTCCTTCTCATAATATCCTGAATATCTCTGGTCATCCATGGTTCTCTGGGCTTGTTACTCCTTCCCATCACCCTAGAGGGAACATGTTGAGCCTGTCCCCTCTCCATTTCCTTTTTGAACACCCCCCATTGCTCTTCTGTAGATTTCCCCACAAGTAGCTGTTTCCAGTCTATCTTGGCCAGATCCTGCCTTATTTTACTAAATTCCACTCTCCCCCAATCCATAACATTTTTTTACAACTTGTCTATTTCTTTGTCCATAACAAGCTTAAATTGTACCATGTTGTGGTCGCTGTCACTAAAATGCTCCCCCACCACCATTTCAGCCACCTGTCCGGCTTCATTCCCCAGAATTAGGTCCAGCACTGCGCTGTCCCTTATTGGACCCTCTACACATTGACCTAAAAAGTTCTCCTGTACACATTTCAAGAAATTCACCCCATCCAAGCCCTTAACACTATGTCTATCCTAATTAATGTTGGAAAAGTTGAAATCACCTAATATAATTACCCTCTTGTTATTGTTTTTACACACCTCCGCGAATTGTGCACATATTTACTCCTCAATTTCCCACTGACTCTCTGGAGGTCTATAATAAACACCTAACAATGTGGCTGCCCCTTTTTTATTCCTAAGCTCTACCCGCAAAGCTTCATTCGATGCCCCCTCCAAGATATCATCTCTCCTTACTGCCATAGCTGACTCCTTAACTAATAATGTAATGCCTCCTCTTTTACCCCCTCCCCTGTCTCGCCTGAAGATTCTATATCCCGGAATGTTGAGTTGCCAGTCCTGCCCCTCCCTCAACCACGTCTCTGCGATGGCTACTATATCACAATTCCACGCGTCAATCCTCACCCTTAACTCATCCGTTTTACCTGTAATACTCCTGGCATTAATGTAGAGGCCATCCAGCCTTGCCTTAGTTCCATGAAACTTAATGCAGCTGTACTCCCTCTGACTTAATTGTTTTACTGTATTATGATGTGTCCCTACTCTGCTAACATTCTGTGTCCCCTCCCCCTGCCAAATTAGCTTAAACATCTCCCAACAGCACTAGCAAACCTGCCCGCTAGGATGTTAGTCCTACTCTGGTTCAGATGTAGACCGTCCTGCTTGTACAGGTCCCACCTTCCCCATAAACAGTCCCAGTGATCCAGGAATCTAAAACCCTCCCTCCCGCACCAACTCTTAAGCCACGTATTCATCTGTGCTAATCTCCTATTTCTGAGCTTGCTAGCACGTGGCACTGGGACCTTAGAAGTCCTGCTTTTTAGTCTACTGCCTAACTCCCTGAATTCTTGATGCAAGACCTCATCCCTCTTTCCATTTATGTCATTGGTACCAACATGTACCATGACCTCTGCCTTCAGGATGCCCTGCAGCCATTAGTGACATCTCAGATCCTGGCATCAGGGAGGCAATACACCATCCTGGAGTCATGTTGACGGCCACAGTAGTGCCTATCTGTTCCCCTGACTATAGAATCCCCTATTACTATTGCTCTTCCTCTCTTCCTCCCTTCCTGTACAGACAGGCTGCTTGTGGTGCCAGAAGCTTGGCTCTGTCTGCACTCGCTGGAGGAACCAGCGGCCTAATCAGCCTCCAAAATGGAACAACGATTTGTGAGCGGGTCCTCAAGAACATTAGCTTTTCAAAATAGGGAATCAGCCAACAATTTGAAATCACAATGATCACAACCTATTTATAAGTATCTTCTCAGATGCTAACTGAAAGCCCAAACAATTTTTTAAAAAAACTTCAAATTTCCTTACTGTCAAAATTGAAGTCTGTATTTTTACTGATGAACTTTTGCGCTCTATGTAGAATTTAACTATATTCTAATATGTTAATTATGTAGTGTAAATGTTTGTTTACAATTCGTAAAATTAAGATTCATTCCCACATGGAAGAGGCACAACTTTTTCTCAGTTCCAGCCTTTTTAATTGATGCAAATCTTGGCCGTCTGCTGCACTATTAATTCAGTAACAGATTCAGCCAAACGTATAATGTACAGAACTTCCAGAACCAAGTGTTTCAGCTCATTATGTCCCTGTAATAGGTAGTCATGATATGCCATTGTTGCAGTGGACTTTTTTTTTTGCTTTGTTCTGGAGTGCAGACATGTTATTACCCACCTCTAAAGTCTTGAGATGTTGTAAAATAACAAGGTAACCTCAGTACTGCGGGATACTGTTAATACTGACATCTACAATATGCTGTTGCTTTAATGCAAGTTAAAACCGAACTTGTGCTTTAAACTAAGTTTTTTTTTATAGACTTTCTGGTCCCCACAACACCAAAATTATTATATTTTGCATTTTGTGATACTCTATATTCAACCATGTAGTGATACTTTAGAGTGTTTCTGCACCGAGACCCAGCAACTGATGATTGAACCTAGTAGTACCCGCTACAGTAGTGCAGGTTACAGAAAAATCAAGGGAGAGCAAACTTATATCATACTCCAGATGTATAGATTTTGTGTGTTAGACCAAATGCCCTGGTGAGTAAGCTGCTTTCAAGTATTTAGTGCTTTGTCTGTTTCTGTAGGTTCTTTGTTTTCAGATTAAACACCAGCTAGGCATAGCATTAAAATACCAACTGTTGCTTTTGTTTTGTACTTGATGCTGTATGTCCTGCAGTGTTTCACCAGCAAATACTCACATTCTTTATATTTTTACTATTTGATGTGACTTCATGTGCAGACTCTGTCCGAAGCCGTAGTCAAAGTGGTTATCCCAACAGAAAGGTACACTTTCAGTTCATTCTTACTACTACTGCTACTACGACTAAGCAGCCTATTTGCGACAAGACTTTTAGTAGACCAAAGGATTTTTTTCCACATGTGCTTACGTGCCTTAAAGGATGGGCCCCATTTCTGCGAGCAACCATATAGTTCTAGAAATATTCCATTAATTCATGATCTGAAAGTAGACTTATCAATATTTAGTCCTAGAAGTGGCTTAAAATAAACTGACAGACTATTTAGAGCTAACTGTTACATCTATATTGAAACAATTCTTAATTAACTAGAGCTAGAAGTTTGTGGAGGATTTTACAAACTAATTTTGGCAGAGTTTTTTTGCGCTTTGTTACTAAAATGTAGTTGAAGTGTTGATATATACTTCGCTGTTGCTTAGTAATGAACTTGGTTGAGCTTATGCTGTGATGTCTTGCTCAGAGGAATGGGGACTCTTGGTACGTAATAGCTTAAAAACCCCAAATAAATAGATTCGTGGATAGAGTGTGCCTTAGTCACAGCACAATGAACGGACCAGAGGAACAGGGGACTGAAGTGGCGGCTTGCTGATGCCTCAGGACGCTGAACTGAGTGGAGCCTGGTGCTGGTTTTCACTGTTCCGTGCGAATGTCCAGGGCTTCGCGGGATAACAAGGATGCGAACCACGGTTTGAGCCTGTTAGCTCTTCACTCTTTGGTAGTTTTTACTATTAGTAATCAACTCGGCCACTGAATTATGGACACTTGGTACTTTCAGGTAATACTTACACTACAAATAGCTTCTATACTTATGTATACCAGCTGCAATGGATTTGTGAACCCAACTTATAACATTGTTTTGTTATTTTCAGATATTGTTATTTTGTTGTAACAAATTCTAAAACTTTGTGGATGTTAGGTTGTATTTTAAAGCTGCAATATACGTCCATAAAACACCAAGAACATCTAGTACACTAGTAGAATATTTTGTCACAACTACATGCACCAGAATGAAAATGCAATCAAAATTAGTGAACTTCAATTTCAGAGCATCGATCCATTCATTTCCTGTATGTTCCTCGAAGCACATCATGTGTCTCATGACTTGCAACTGTTGTAAAACAAATTGTTGTTGAAGTTGATACACTTAGCAGCAAGTATCATAAAGGACTGGCTAAATTGAGGCTTCCAGTGCACAAATGTATTAATGCTTTCAAATATTGCACATCACTTGTTTGTAGCTACACCTCTACAAGCTAGCTTAGTGCCAAGGAAAGTCCCACTGTATATTGTGGCTTTAAAAGGTTAAAATATTGAACTATGAATTCTAATTTGGTATCAATATTTGTCATTATTCCTGAATTTTGTGCACAGTACCATTTCTGTGTTTTTTCGGTTTTAATATAAAGTGAAAATAAGCATAACTGTAGGAAAATGTACCATCCAAAATCTTGGTAATGTACAAGTATGCAGTAAAAATAGCTAGCTTTTACTTATCGGGAGTGGGGAGGACGATTGGATGGTGCAGTGGGTTAGAACTAGCCTTTCTCCTTAAGAAACCTGAATTTAAATCTGGCCCAGCCTCACCTGTTTATTAGCCATAATCAAGATACAATTAAAATATATTTGGGCAGTATCAATATATTTCCCAGTGAACGTGGGACTAGAACAGAAAACTGACAGTCTTACTCAAGCGGGAAATGGAAAAAAATCATATTCGTCTAATAGGAGTGCTCTTTCGAGGTTTGGGCTGAGACCCATCGTTGGAGCAGAGTAGAGGGAGCTTTACTCCACATCTAACTTTTCCTATTATCTGTGTTTGATGCTTTGGGTTCCTAAAATGGAAAAATGTTCCATTCGCCAACACCAACATCCTTCACACTGAAGAGTACAAAATTCAAACAAAATTTTTTTTAAAGTTTGAACTTCTAAATGCAATTGCAAAAATATTGCCTGTAGTAGCTGATAGTAGTAAGCAATGCAGTAAAAATGTAGGTGGTTGTAGTCATGCAAGTTTTCTGTTGGATTGGAGATCTGCTTTATGTATCTTGAAACACTGCACCAATTGCTTTGAGATTGTGGATTCACTGAGAAAGGGGACAGCATCAACTTCTCTTGTCTTATTTCTGTTGATTCAAATTCTATTATGGCCTTCACTTTTGAAAGCACTTCTGTAATTCCTCACTATTTAAGATATGCTTAACTGGGTATTTTTGAACAATGTTTAATTTTCTTTTGTTCTGTTAGGAACCTATTGTGTCTAATTCATCGAATGATCGAATTTGTGGTGCGTGAGGGACCAGTTTTTGAAGCTTTAATTATGAATCGAGAAATTAATAATCCCCAGTTTAGGTAAAAGTTAATGTTATATTTATGGTTTTAATCAACTTTTTTATTCATATAGTAAAATGGTGTGATGATTCTTTTCATAACTCCTTTGCCAGATTCCTATTTGAGAACAAGAACCCGGCACATGTATACTATAGATGGAAACTGTTTTCTATTCTGCAGGTAAATTAAAGTTACAAATATTTCAATTAATTCGTTCCTTTTAATAGCTTTTGCTTTGGTGTTGGTGTGCCTGGTTAACAATTGGTTAACTTAATTTGCTGTGTCTTAATCTTCAGCTGAAGATGCTATATTCAGGAAAAGTAGTATATTCTCACTGCTATTGTGCTACTTACTGTTTTTATATCCTATTGCCATATTTAAATATAAAACTGTCAATGCTAAAAGATAAGTTATTTAATTTGTTCAAAATTTCCTTAAGTGCTGCCCAATTACTTCATTGTCTGAGAAATCTAATCCAAGATAGGGTTTTGAAATCCAAATTGCTTGTGCTGTTTCTGTGCACTTAGGGTGATTCTCCAACTAAATGGCGAACAGAGGATTTCCGAATATTTAAATGTGGTTCAGTGTGGCACCCTCCACCTATGAATCCCTATTTGCACGGCATGCCGGAGGATGGAGAAATAGAAGTACCTGTTGAACAAGAGGAACCAGTGAAGAAAGGGCAACTGAAGGATGAGTGAGTGCTACTGTCTTTATAAGGTGGTGAATATCTGATCTACTGCCTGCGGGGATTTCTAAGTATAAAGTATTTAACTACTGTAGAGACCTGAATAACTATTCTAGAACTACCTGCAGGAATCTCTTGTATATAACTGCTGTAGGAATCAATTCCCTGCAGCGATCTCTAAATAACTAGTATGGAAGTGCCTTCAGGAATCCCCAAATCTCATGTGAATGAAATGGCATTAAAAAAAAAATCACAAAGTGATCAACCCCTTTTCCTGAGACTGTGCCCCCATGGTTTATATTCTCTGACTGGCAAAAACAATCTGTGTCTACCCTGTCAAGCCCTTTCAGAATTTTGTAGGTTTCAATGAGATCGCTTCTTATGCTTCTAAACGTGAGAGAATATAAGTTCAGTTTACTCAGATTCTCATAGGACAACCTGTACATCCCAGGGACCAATTTAGTGAACCTTCTCTATACCACCTCCTATGCAGACATATCCTTTCTAAAAATGTGGAGACCAAAACTGCGCACACTATTCCAGATGTGATCTCACCAGAACCCTACACAATTGTAACAAGACTTCTGCATTCTTGTACTCGAATCCGCTTGCAATAAAGGCCAACATGCCGTTTGCCTTCCCAATTGCTTGCTGCACCTGCATGCTAACTTTCTGCATTTCTTGTATGAGGGCACTCAAGACTCTTTAAACATCAGCATTTACAGCTTTCACAGCCTTACAACCAAAATGAATAACTTCAAACTTCCCTACATTATACTGCATTTGCCATCATGTTGCCCACTCACTAACCTGGCTATATCCCTTTAGCCTCTCTGTGTTCTGCCCACAGCTTACCTTTACACAAAGCTTGGTATCACCAGCAGACTTAGATACATTACTCTCTGCATTTTCGTCTAAGTCATTAAAATAGATTGTAAGTAGCTGAGGCTCCAGTACTGATCATTGCGGCACTCCATTATTCACTGCCTGCCAACTTGAAGAAAACCTCGATTATGCCCACTCTCTGCTTTCTTTCTGTTAATCAATCCTCTATCTATGCTAATATATCACTCACAATTCCATTAACCCTTATCTTGCACATTAACCTATTATGTGGCACCTTACCAAATGCCTTTTAGAAATCCAGATATCCTACATCTGTTGGTTTTTCCATTATCTACCCTATTAGTTACATCCTCAAAGATCTCTAATAAATATGTCAAACAGGATTTCCCTTTAGTAAAATCATGTTGACTTACTTTAATCATACTATGCTTTTCCAAGTGCATTGTTAAGACTTCCTTAATAACATATTCCAACATTTTCCCAACAACTGTTAGGCTAACTAGCCTGTAATCCTCTGCCTTCTCTTGAAAAACAGTGTAACATTTGCCAACTTCCAATCTGATGGTACTGTTTCAGAATCTAAGGAATTTTGGAAAATTATGGCTAGTGCATCCACTGCCTCTGCAGTTATCTTTTTTAGAACCCTACAGTCTAGGTCATCAGGCCCTGGGAATTTGTTGGATTTTAGTCTCTTAAGTTTCTCCAATACTTTTTCTCTACTGATATTAATTTCCTTATTTCTCACTTTTTAGCCCTTAGGTTACATCTGTTTCAGGTATGCAGCTTGTATCTTCTACTGTGAGGACAGACACAAAATATTTGTTCAGTGCCTCTGCCATTTCCTCTTTCATAGAGTTTTACAGCATGGAAAGAGGCCCTTTGGCCCATCGTGTCCATGCCGGTCATCAAGCCCCTATCTACTCTAATCCCATTTTCCAGCACTTGGCCTGTAGTATCTCATGCTTTCAGTGAAAACTGCGACTTACATGTGGCTCCCTTGACTCACTGTGTAGAGTCATTTGAACTTCCAGGAGACTGAGTCACAGGCACTCGATTGATCTTGGAGATGTTTTTGAGCTGACGTTCTGAGGGTTGGAACCTCAGGCAGGAAATTCAAAACCCAGAGTACTGTCCCCACAATTTAAAGGGGCAACTCATAACTGTGCTGCAGAGAGGCCATCCCTTAAAGTGGCAACAGATTGGAGTCGCTAAGGGGTGAATATTTAGGAGGCTCCCTGCAAGGAGGAGTAGCGGTAGCATGCGAAACATCCATCCTGTAGTTCTTCATCCTCGAGCCTCTGCTTCTAAGGGACCAACCTTGACTTTAGCTACTCTCTTCCTTTTTAATATATTTATGAAAGCTCCAACCTGATTTTCTATTTCTGGAGTTTACTCTCATATTCTAGTTTTTCCCCTTTTTATCATTTTTTTTGGTGGCTCTTTGCTGGTTTCCAAAACACTCCCAATCCTTGGACTTGTTATTGTTTTTTTTACAATATTGTAAGCCTCTTCTTTTAATCTGTTATTTTGCTTAATTTACTGAATGAGCCATGGTTGGGTCTGTCTTGCTGAGTTTCTATTTTTCAATGGAATGTATTTTTGTTGAACATTTTGAATTGTTTCTTTAAATATTTTCCACTGTTCGTTTAACTCCATAAATTTTAGCCTGTTTACCCAGTTAACCTTAGGCTGTTCTCCCCTCACCTATGTATTTGGCTTTGTTTAAGTTTAAGATTCTTGTTTGTGACTAGAGTATGTCACTTTCAAACTTAACATGGAATTTAAGGGTGTTATGATCTCTGTTTCCTTGTGGATCTTTTACTATGACATTACGAATTAACCCTGCTTCGTTACATAATGATTGAGCCCGTATTCTTGAGCAAGATCACACTAAAGAATGAAAAGATCAAACTGGTAGACAAATTTTGTTACTTAGGAAGCATGTTAACATTGGATGGAAAGTGCGACAAGAAATAAGACGAAAGGATTGGAATGGCCAAGCATTCATTTCAAAAACCGAAGAAGTTTGATTGATGTAAAATTAGCCACAAAAATTAAGCTGGAATACTATGTCACACCAATTTTGACATATGGCAGCAAGTATTAGATGATCAGTGAAACAATGCAGAGAAGAATTGAGGCTGCAAAGTTGTGGTCTTTAAAGCGAATAATGAACATATCTTGGGCAAGTCACACTACCAGTGAAGGGGTGCGAGCAGAATCTGAGACCAAAAGAACGCTGCTGACCAAGGTCAGGAAAAAGCAGTTGGAACCTTTTGGGCATGTAATAAGAGCTTATGATTTATAAAGCCTGACGCTGATGGGAAAGATCAATGGTAAAAGAGATCGAGGTAGACAATGAATGTTCTTTTTAAAGATCCTCGAAAATTGAATGAATGTACCACGAACGATGAAGATCCATGTCTCGAGATAGGATTAACATATGAATTAGGAGCAGAGTAGGCCACTTGGCCCCTTGAGCCTGCCCCGCCATTCAATAAGATCATGGCTGATCTGTTTGTAACTTCAACTCCACATTTCCCACTGACTCCCGATAACCTTTCACCCCCTTGCTTATCAAGAATCTGTCTAGCTCTGCTTTAAAAATATTCAAAGAGTCTGCTCCCACTGCCTTTCAAGGAAACGAGTTCCAAAGATTCATTACCCTCAGAGAAAAAAATTTCTCCTCACCCCTTTAACAAATGGGCAACCCCTTACTTTTAAACAGCGACCCCCTACTTCTAGATTCTCCCACAAGAGGAAACATCCTTTCCACATCCACCCTGTCAAGACTGCTCAGGATCATATGTGTTTCGATCAAGTCACCTCTGTCTCTTCTAAACTCCAGCAGTTGCAAGCCTGTCTGTCCAACCTTTCCTCATAAGACAACACTCTCATTCCATGGGAAGATGGAAGTCCATCCTGAGGGCATGGTACTCGAAAAGGGGGAGAGATCTCATTGATTCATGGTAGATTTTGTGTTTGGGTTTATGCTAATAAGTTTGCACGGAAACTTGCTGATAACTTCACATCATCAAATCCAGCTCAGTGCTGAGTTCATTCTAGGCACAATTTTTTGATAGCTCCTCGAATGAGGCGAACCTCCACGCCCATGACTTTTTGCTGGAATTCAGTCTCATAGGTGTCAACTAACTGATAATACTTTGCAAAGGCACTAATGTTGATGTGTGTACCTGGATAGTTATGTTAGTAGACTGCTTGTCCATAGAGATTATCAGAACTGAACCAATTCCTGTCTTTACTTCGTTTTCTCTCATATTTGCTTCCAACTGAAGTCCCCAGTTAGTAATTGGGAGTTGGATCATTTTGGATCATTTTCTTCTTCCTAACACCGGAGTGCTGAGACCCACCGTAGCACCTTTGTCACTGCTCCAGTTGTGATTGAACCTGGCATTGTCCTGATAATTATGCCTTTTCTACTCACAGGATAAACAGTCGTTGTGGGAACTGGAAACTTTATTCAACAGTGCATTTAGAATGATACACCTATCACAGGCAAAAAATCAGCACATTTCTTCTCTAATAGCAGGAAGTGTAAGAGAGAATATTTGGCTCTATTAACTCATATTTTCAAACAGACATCTGTCAGTTTCAATGAAAGAGTGATTTGCGCTTACTGGTGTACTATTGACTTTGTAGGCTTCTATGAGATGGCATCTCTAAGGAACACTGGAATTCAGCATAGTTGCTTAAGACTGATCCAAGCATTCTTTTGGGCTATTCAAGCTATTATAATAGGCTGTGCCATCTCAATTCAAACTTTTTTCATCACCAAGTAACGATGACAAGTAAAACAAAAATCAAATTTTTTTAGATGTTTGATATACACCTCATTCACACAGCAGAATTGTGCCCTATTTAATGTCTAAATTTAGGATACATATGTTATTTTTATAAAGCTCTTGAAGATATTGTGTGTTTCAGCCACCTCTTTGTGTTTACTAGACAGAATAGTGCAGATGAATTCAAAGTCAACTCAGACACAAAGAGAAATTATTAAGAAACGTAAGAGCGGGAGTAGGTCATTTGGCTCTTCGAGCCTGCCCCACCATTCAGTCAGATCATGGCTAATCTGGTTGTGGTCTCAGCTCCACTTTCAAGTCTGCCCCCCATATCCCTTGAACTCCTTGCCTAACAAAAATCTGTCTAACTCAGCCTGAATAAGTTCAAAGAACCAGCCTCCACTACTTTCTGGAGAAGAGAATCCCACACACTAATGACCCTTTGGGAGAAAAAAATCCTTTCATCCCTGTCTTAAAAGGGAGACCTCAAATTTTTAAGCTATGTCCCCTAGTTTTAGTCTTCCCCCACAAGAAGAAACAACCTCTAGGTATCCACCCTATCAAGTCCCCTCAGGATCTTATATGTTTCAATAAGATCACCTCTTATTCTTCTAAACTCCAATGGGTATAGGCCTAACCTGTTCAACCTTTCTTCATAAGACAACCCCTTTGTTCCAGTGCCCTTTCTCTGATCTGTTTCGAAAGCAATTATATATTTTTTAAATAGGGAGACCAAAACTACACATTACTCCAGATGTGGTCTCACCAAGGCCCTGTACAGCTGTAGTAAAACTTCCCTACTTTTATGTTCCGTTTTTCTTGCAGTAAAAGCCAGCATTCTACTTGCCTTTCCATTCACTTGCTTCTGCCTTCTAAGTTTGTGGTTCGTGTACCAGGACACCTAGATCCCTCTGTACCATCGAGTTCTGCAATCTTTCTCCATTTAAATAGTGTACTGCCTTTCTATTCTTCTTGCCAAAGTGGGCAAGTTTGCATTTACCCACATTATACTCCATCTGCCACTCAACCTATCTATATCCATTTGCAGACGTGCTTCCTCTTGCCAGCTTTCTTTTCTACCTATCATCGGCAAACTTAGCTATGTTTACCCCCTTCATCCAAATGTTGATATAGATTGTAAATCGTTGAGGCTCCAGCACTGCTCCCTGTGGCACTACACTAGTAACAGCTTGTCAACCCAAAAAAGACCCATTTATCCCTAATCTCTGCTTCCTGTTAGCCAACCAATCTTTATCCATGCTGATGTGTTACCCCCTACACCATGTGCTCTTATCTTGTGTAGTAATCTTTGATAAGGAAAAGAAAGATTGGATTAAGCGAGAAAAAAAAATGACAAAGGAAAAGTAAGATCTACACCACACTTATAATTGTTTACTTTCTGGCCATGAGAGGTTGATTGGCAGTCATTAATAATTATCACACCTGTAAAAGAATACTTATGCTGATAATTACTAGAATTGGCTTTCTCTGGTGAGTTTAATGGGCAATTAATGTGAAAATACAACAACTTTCACAGGGCAGATAACTGATGCAAATGAGCCAGGAACTTGTGGCGATTTGCAATTTAAGCAGTATTATATCCTCATCACAACTTAGTGGCGGATTTGCATATTAATAACCGCCTGAATCATTCAGATGCCGTTATTTTTTCAGTGAAATACATGTTTTAGCTCATTTAAGTTCATAATTCTTGTGCTCAGTCAAAATTCCCTACCATCTTGAAAATTTAGCAGTAAAATATCAAAAATATTAGTGTCCAATGATGATAATTATGAGGTTAAATCCCACGTGAAACAGTAAAGATTGTCATTAATGCAGCTTGAACATCATTTCCTGAAATGTAAAATATCCTGGCCATTGCTATATTTATATCAATGTTCCAGTTTTTGACCATTTAAGGCCAAATCCTTTTTCCTTTTGCTAACAGAGTAGCAGGCTAGACATTATTATTGTAGATTTTGTGATACAGAACCAGGAATTTATTTGATGCAAAGACTGTGTTAAGGAAAATTGTTTGGAAAGGACAATTCTGAGCATTTGGTATTTTTTTGGTAAATTTCAATTTGGGCTGTAGATGTGTTAATGTACAAGTTGTAATATATAACTAACACAATATAAAACTTGCAGGCAAAGAGATAAATTGGAGAATATCTTGAGAGGCTTGGCACCTCATCGAAATGATATAGGTGACGCTATGGTCTTCTGTTTGAATAATGCAGAGGCTGCTGAGGAAATAGTGGATTGCATTGCAGAATCACTGTCTATTTTACAAACTCCACTGCAGAAAAAGGTAAACTTGCAAAAGTTAAAGTTGTGCGTACACAATTTAAAGTATCACAGATGTAAACGTTTGGTCATTGTTTAGTGCAGATATCGTCTACCATCAACTGTGTAATGTGAAATCTTGTCGGGTTTAATAGTGTTTTATGCTGTTTTTAAAGCCCCCCACCGAGGTTAATATATAATTTTATATATTGGGTTAATAATGTGGGACGTTGCTCAAATTTAACATTAACGCTTGCACTTGTTACTTAGAAACTGCTGATATTAGGAGACTGTTTTTGAAAGCCAAAGGCTGAGACTAATGCTTTCTATTTACTTTTCATTGTAGATAGCAAGATTATACTTGGTGTCTGATATTCTGTATAATTCCTGTGCTAAAGTAGCCAATGCATCTTATTATAGGAAATAGTAAGTTTCACCCTTTTTGGTATAAAACTCTTAAACTTATTTCTGGAAAGGCAAAGCTTGTGAAATTTGAAGTGTTTCATTCCTTTTAACAGTTTTGAAACCAGGCTTCCTCAAATATTTACTGATATGCATGAGGCCCATAAAGTGATTCAAGCGAGACTTCAGGCAGAGCAGTTCAAGGTATGTTTTTGAACAAAGAGTTTATTGTTGAATGAAAGTACAGGGCATTATTCTCATTGTACAAAGCATTACCCTTTTTTGTAGAACAAAATTTTGCCTAAATTTATCTGTTTTAGAAAAAAATTATTTTCTTCCTGTCTTCAATTTGCTCTATGGCTCCTGTAGTTTAAATTTCACAGAACATGGCAACAACTTCATTTTAAATTACCCTGAGAGCAGGATGGCCTTGGAACTCAATTTCTGAGGCAGGCATGCTTAGCTGCAGCTGTTGGACCAGTTTTATCGTACTGCCTTTTGCCCCAGAATAAGGATGTTCCGAGAAATAGACACCCCTGGATTGGCTAAATAGGGAAGGATGTTCCAATAGAGTGTCTCCAAAAGAACTTCATAAACAAACTGAAAGGAAATTTCATGAATATTTTGCCCTATAAATTGAGAGGAGTACATTATATGGTCTCCTTACCAGGCTTTCTTTCATTGAGACCACTTGTCATGCAGTATAGGACCATTACATGAAATCTCAGTAGCTTTGCTTTGTTACCTGTTTAGATTTCATTATTGTGTGTACCTAATTTTCACTGTTGAGATCTGATTGCTGCTTAGGTTTATATAATCTTGTTGTTCTTGGCATTCAGCAAAGCTGGTGGTTGTCCTACTGCTTGCGATATATTGTCAGGATTGAGCACTTTGAGATTAGGAATAGCACATGCTGGATGCTGAATTAAGATTTCTCTAATCTGCTTCACCCCAACCATATACGATTATTGTACCAATATTTGATTTTTTTCAAGTTTCCATGTCAACATGGTTATCTTAAAAGCAAGATTAGTGCCAAGGCAGCAGCTTCGTGAGCTGTTAGAAATTGGGTTAACAGTCCACAAATTGATTTTACTTGAGAACTTTAAATATGAACAGGAATTTCTTTTTTAAACCCGCCTTTTCACCAATTTTGAGCTGCCTGCGTTCCTGGCAGTTTTGACTCCAGCTAACTCCCAGTTCCATAACTACTGATTATCCTCTGATAACTCACTAGAGTTCTTTTATGCATGAACCTAAGCGGTGAACATTGAGAGGTTATTTGACAATGGGTGATATCATGGACGAGCTCTAGCCTTGTTCCAAATACATGGACTTGACAATGCTGAGGAGAGACACAGAGCACGAACCTTGATTGAATTTTGTAGCCTAGCAGTGCCAGGACCATTTGTAGCATCCCCTTACTTTTGCTTGGCTGCATTAGACTAAGTGCACAGACTGCGAAACTGACCCCATCTGATCTATATATCCCAGTTACAAGCAGATTTTATTAACAGAGCTATCTGATGAACAGAAGTTTTAATTGCTTGGTTGGATTCATGTCCAGGTTTGAGATGGAATAACCATGCATTAATTCTCTGTGCCATCTGCCCTACTTTCAAACATCGGCATTGTTCATTATGTGTGGGATCTAATTTGCCAGAATTGTTCAATTTATGGTACATTTATGACATAGTATCAATTTTTAATAGCCTTCAGTGGCTTGTTTCCTTTGATAAGAATAACAATTGTTGCTTTTTCTTGCTGAATTTCTAATTTTCCTTTAAGTTGGTTTACTTATTCTACAATAATTGTACACCGAAGGTCTGTGTTGCATGCTGTTTATCAAGACATCTGGTGCTTTATATAGTACTTGTCTCTGTACAGATGAACTTTAACTTGTGTGTTTCCTGTATGCATACTTAACAATGCTCGGAATTAAAATGTTTGACATCAACTGATTTTGATTATGTCTCATGACATATTTTAAAATGATAATTGTGCTTTACTTTGTTTCTGTTAGCAAAGGATAATGACGTGTTTTAGAGCATGGGAAGACTGGGCTGTGTATCCAGAACCATTCCTTATTAGGCTGCAGAATATATTCCTTGGACTAATGAAACTGGACGACGATTTATCAGAAAGACCTGTAGTATGTATTAATATTACTTAACTCTTTAATGGTATTAGACAGCGAATAAAACTTGGCTTTTTATGTTTGAATTTGCTTTCTCAGTTCTGGATATGTTAGCTGCTGTCACAAGCAATGGATCTTTAGGTATAACTTTAGTTAGTGGTGGTTGATGCTGTGGCACAACAGCTAAGCCCAATATTGTACCCTGGGACACTGAAGGCAATTGTAACACTTGAACTTCAGCTGTGATCAACCAGTCACCACTGAGTGGGTGATTCATTTTGCAAGTGACTGTGAAGTAAGATGTTGATAGCTTGGTAGTTTGACTTTGTTGTTGTGGTTTCTGTGATGGGAAAAACTAGGCAAGATTGTTAGTAAAAGAAAATACTGGAAAACTAACCAAAATGAAAGTTTGGAACATAAAATAAGTAATTTATGGGAAACTGCCATTTGATTCACTAAAGCTCTTCCTTTTATTATGTTCTCTCCCACTGTGACATTATTTGTACTTGCAACGTTCCAGCATTTTTACCTCTATTACCTTAATGGCAGTTAAGCAAAGGAGCTTTTCCTGACTCGTCCCAAATTTAATTTCTACTAATTTCAATTTAAGACTTTCAGTTCTATTTCCTGGTTTCGTGATGTAGTTTTCAAGTAATAGAGCCTTGGACTTGATGTGCAACTGCCACAACTTGAATTGCCATGTATGAAATTGTCACAAACTCTCTCACTTTCTCTGCAGCTCTTCATTATGTAACCATGCATAACCCTGCCACCTTATCAATAGTCACAGACGGTAGCATACTCCACTAGGTTATCCTGTCTGCTGCTCCTATACCCCACTATCCATCCCTTATTACCCCCAGATCCCTAACACACCACTCTAATCATTGCCAAACCCTGAAACTCCAATTTCACTGTTTCTAATCTGTCGAATTACCAATCAAGTAGTCTCACATTCAGCAATCCCTTCCCCAATGCTCCTGTGCCCTGTCATCATCATCATCTTGATTCTGCACCCAGATTAATCTCCCACACACTCTGGCACCCCACCATCACCATTCCTGTATTCCTAGGGCAGGATCTCCACCCCCCCACCGCCCCCCGCCTCCCCGGTTGAAGGGGGTTGTGTGGGGGCGTGCTGCCATTTTACCTGGGCGGGCCAATTAAGACCCGCCCAGCATGATGTCCACCAGGGAGCGCTCCGGTGGGGGGGGGGGGGGGTATTCTCTGCACCAGGAGTACGCTTTTTCATGCATGCGCACAGAAGGGCACGCAGACCCCCCCTGCGGCAAAGTGCTGCCTCAGGGAGATTGGCTCAAGTTTGAAACATTGAATAAAGATTAGAAAAAAAATTACTGATGTCCCCTCATGTGCCACTGTCACATGAGCTGGACATGTCAATTTCTTTTATTTAGATGTTTAATATAAATTTTAATATCCTCATGAAACCTCATCCTGCCCATGGATGAGTGTTCATGTTTTCTCAGAAGCCCGCCTGGGCTCCCAGCCTGTCTGCCAACCTTAAGGTTGGAGGGGTAGGTCCATTGATTCTTTTACCTTATTAATGGCCTTCAGTGGCCATTGATAGGTTGGTGGGCGTGCAGCCAAGCCAACCTGAAAATGTTAATGACCTGGGGTGATGTTGGAATGCCCACGTCATTTTACGTGTCGGCGAGTGGATCCCACCCTCCGCTCGCCGACCAGAAGATGCAGCCCCTAGACACTGGGACCCCTCACTCCCCAACATTTCTGTACTGTTACCACTCCCAACAGCCTCCTCCCATAGTTCCCAGAACCTTTAACCAGCCTCCCAACATTACCAAGCCACATGAATCTATTAAATGCTTGTAACCTTTAATCAACCAGTAACTTATTCTTAATATCAGATCCTAAGCCTGAGCTTTTAAACAAAGCAAACAAACAAAACTAATTAAATAAATACACCTGTAATAGTTAAAGCCACTGATTTTAAAATGTCCATGAATGTAGTAAAGTTACATAATTTCACCTGGAAAATACCATTAAATTTCCCATTATGTTTTAATATAAACACAATTTCACTTTTGCATAAATTAATGGCTGTCAGTAGTCTGCAGCTGACTCAGACATGCCAGAAGGAAGCTTTACCCCAGTACTGAAAAGCTTTGGCAACCATAGGTACAAAGTCATTTGTTCTTCCTAAGCATATTCATTATATCTCTGGCCTCAAATTACCATTGGATCCTAAAATATTATTTTCTGAATGAAATCTATCTAATTTGCATTTGAAGAATCGATCGTTGCCACTAACTCCCTAGTTCTCCTAAAATAATATACCTGCTTAGTTGTAAGCACCACCTAGGATATTTGTGTGTGATGTATCAGTATTACATTTTAATTAACTGCTCCTTGTGTTCCTATATTGTATATTTATTCAGGTAATTGACGATGTGGATGGTACACCGATTGACAGTGACCAAGTTGCTCCATTAGATGATGTCGATGGATTACCAATTGATGGAATCCCACTAGACGGAGCACCGTTAGATGATATTGATGGGATTCCTTTGAAATTAGTCGAGGATGACCTTGATGGAATGCCAAGTAAGCACATTAACAACATTAACAAAGCTGATTTACAGTGGCAAGAGACTAGCAATTGCAGATTTAATTTTCAGGGTAGTGGTGGTAATTTTTTTTTTAACCCAATGTTGGAAACATTTGAATTTAAGATGAAAAGTTTTTTTTTTCAAAGCACGGTGATCTATTATACTTAAAACCTAAGGTTTGTTTTAAGATAATTTGTATGCGTGAACTAAGCAGCACTTGTAGCCATTATGTCAGTTTATTTTAGTGAAGGGATGTTTCTAAGGTATGTTACTACTGAAGTTTCAAGATTCCTCCCAGGTAGTGTATGTTGATGTAAAAAACTTGTTTGGAATTTTCTCACTCTTTTATGCTTAGCCAAATTCAAATAGAAACTAAATCCTTGTACATTTTTGTATTCAGGGACATTTACTGTCTTCTATGTTATTGATAGGAAGCTTCATAAAGGAAAGGTTCAGTAATATTGGAGTTTGTCCTGTGGGACCCACCTTATATTCTAGCTCATTTTCTGTCATTCCAAATTAGAGGAGCATACATACTCTCATTCGAAAGTTGACTTCATTTCTAGTTGCTGGCTTTCAATAAAGAAATAACTTGTATTTAGATAGCACCTTTCTTGGGTCATCTCGATTGGCTATAAAGTATTTTAAGTACTTTTGAAGTGTAGCCACTATTGTAATGTAGGCAGCATCACAGGCAATATATACACAACAATGTCCCACAGATAGGAATGAGGTAACCAGTAGATAATAGGCCACCAGGGCAAGTGCCAAAAGGGATATAAGACACAGAAAGAGAGCAAAAGACTTAGATTTATGTAATGCCCTTCAAAACCACAGCACGTTCCCAAATGTGTGACAGCCAATGAAGAACAGTTGAAGTGCAGTCACTGTTGTAATATAGGCAGCCAGTTTGCACACAGCAAGCTCGCACAAACTATCTTTGTGATGTTGATTGAGGGATAAATATTGATCAGGACACTGAGATAACTCCTTTGCCCTTATTTGAAAGAGTACCATGGGATCTTTTACGTCCATTTGAGAGGACAGATAGGACCTTATCCGACAGAAAGTATCTCTGTCAGTGTAGCACTCATTCAGTATTGTACTGGAGTGTCAACTTTGATTTTTGAGTTGGAGTCCTGGAGTGAACCCAGAACCTTCTGACTCAGGCGAGTGTGCTACCAATTTAGTCACGAATGCCAGAGAAAAACTTCATGATAATTCATATCATGACAGCCCCTTGGTGGGAGGCGAGAGGCAGTGGCATAGTGGCATTGTCACTGGACTGGTAATGTTCTGGGGACCCAGATTTGAATCCCACCATTGAATTTGAATTCAGTAAAAATCTAGAATTAAAAGCCTAATGATGACCATGAAACCATTGTTGTAAAAACCCATCTGATCTACTGCAAGGTGGTTGGCTCATGCCCTCTGCAATGGCCTAGCAAGCCATTCAGTTGTGTCAGGCTGCTAAAAAGTAGCACTGACTTAGGCACCTGAAACGACACAGGCAAGCCATGCCCTGTCGACTCTGCGGCTGAGGCTTTGTGCCAAAATTGGGAGAGCTGTCTCACAGACTGGTCAAGCAACAGCCTGACATAGTCATACTCATGGAATCATACTTTACAGATCATGTCCCAGACACCACCACCACCACTATCTCTGGGTATGTCCTGTCCCACCAGCAGGACAGATACAGCATGGGTGGCGGCAGAGTGATATATTGTTGAGATGGAATTGCCCTGGGAGCCCTCAACATTGACTCCGTATCCCATGAAGTCAAACATGGACAAGGAAACCTTCTGCTAATTACCATGTACTACCTCCACTTGGAGGAAGCACTGAGGGTTGCAGAAGGTACTCTGGGTGGGGGACTTCACTCTCCATCACCTAGAGTAGATTGCTAGCACTACCTCAGACCGAGCCCTAAAGGACATAGCTGCGAGACTGGGTCTGCGGCAGGTGGTGAGGGAACTAGCAAGAGGGAAAAAGATACTTGACCTCATCCTCTCAACCTGCCTGCCACAAATGCATCTGACCATGGCGGTATCGGTGGAAGACAAAGTCCCGCCTTCCCATTGAGAATACCCTCTTTCATGATGTTTGGCACTACCACTGTGCTAAATAGGAAGGATTTCGAACAGATCGAGCAGCTCAAGACAGGCCATCCACGAGGCGCTGTGGACCATCAGCAGCAGAATTGTACTTGGCCACAATCTGTAACCTCATGGCCTGGCATGTCCCCCATTCTACCATTATCACCAAGCCAGGGCATCAACCTTGATTCAATGAAGAGTGCAGGAGGGCATGTCCGGAGCAACACCAGGCATACCTAAAAATGAGGTGTCAACCTGGTGAAGCTACAACACAGGACTACTTGCATGCCAAACAGCATAAGCAGCAAGTGATAGGCAGAACAGTTCCACAACCAACGGATCAGATCTATACACTGCTGCATCCCGTCCTGAATGGTGGTGGGCAATTAAACAACTCACTGAAGGAAGAGGAGGCTCCACAAGTCTCCCCAACCTCAATGATGAAAGAACCCAGCACATCAGTGCAAAATATGAGACTGAAGCACTTGCTACAATCTTCAGCCAGAAGTGCCAAAATGGATGATTCATCTTGGCCTCCTCTGGAAGCCCCCAGCATCACAGATGGCAGTCTTCAGCCAATTCGATTCACTCCACGTGATATCAAGAAACAGCTGAAGGCACTGGATACTGCAAAGGCTATGGGCCCTGGCAATACTCCGGCAATCGTACTGAAGATATGTGCTCCAGAACTTGCCGTGCCCCTAACCATGTTGTTCCAGTACAGTTACAATACTGGGATCTACCTGGCAATGTTGAAAATCTCCCAGGTATGTCCTGTACACAAAAAGCACTGTGAATCCAACCCGGCCAATTACCACCCCATCAGTCTGCTCTCTCATCAGTAAAGTAATGGAAAGGGTCATCAACAGCGCTTTCAAGCGGCCCTTGCTTAGCAATAACCTGCTCTCTGACGCTCAAGTTTGGGTTCCGCTGGGGTTACTCAGCCTCTGACCGCATTACAGTCTTGGTTCAAACATGGACAAAAGAACTGAACTCCAGAAGTGAGGTGAGAGTGACTGCTCTTGCCCTCAAGGAGCCCTAGCAAAACTGAAGTCAGTGGAATCAGGGGAAAGCTTTCCGCTGGTTGGAATCATGCCCAGCACAAAGGAAGATGGTTATGGTTTTTGGAGGTCAATCACCTCAGTTCCAGGACATGACTGGATGAGCTCCTCAGGGTAGTGTTCTAGGCCCAACCACCTTCAGCTGCTTCATCAATGACCTTCCTTCCATCGTAAGGTCAGAAGTGGGGATGTTTGTTGATGATTGCACAATGTTCAGCACCATCTGCAACGACTCAGATGCTGAAGCAGTCCATGTCCAAATGCAGCAAGACCTGGACAATATCCAGGCTTAGGCTGACAAGTGGCAAGTAACATTCATGCCACACAAGTGTCAGGCAATGACCATCTCCAACAAAAGAGAATCTAAACCATCACCCCATGACATTCAACGGCATTACTATCACTGAATCCCCCACTGTGAATATCCCGGGGTTGGGGGGGCTGCGGGGTTTACCATTGACTAGAAGCTGAACTGGATTAGCCATATAAATACTGCAGCTACAAGAGCAGGCCAGTGGCTAGGAATCCTGCGGCGAGTAACTCACTCCTGATTGTCCACCATCTACAAGGCACAAGTCAGGAGTGTGATGGAATGCTCTCCTCTTGCCTGGATGAATGCAGCTCTAATGACACTCAAGAAGCCTGACACCACCCAGGACAAAGCAGCCGGCTTGATTGGCACCCCATCCACAAACATTCACTCCCTGATAAACAGTGGGAGCATGTGTCCCAACTACAAGATGCACTGCAGAAAATCACCAAGGCTCCTTGAAGCACCTTCCAAACCCACAACCACTACCACCTAGAAGGACAAGGGCAGCAGATACTTGGGAACGCCACCACTTGGAAGTCCCCCTTCAAGCCACTCACCATCCTGACTTGGAAATATATTGCCGTTCCGTCACTGTTGCTGGGTCAAAATCCTGGAACTATTTTCCTCACAGCTCTGTGGGTGTACCTACACCACGTGGACTGCAGCGGTTCAGGAAGGCAGCTTACTACCATCTTGAGAGCAATTAAGAATGGACAATAAATACTGGCCTAGCTAGTGATGCCCACATCCCGTAAAAATGAATTTTTTTTAAAATTGCCTTTAGTATAAATCAATGTTAATCTGTTCATGGCAGTTTGAAGAATATGTATGTATTTTATTTTGTTTCTTAGTGGAGGAACTGGTGGTTATTAAAAGGGAAGAACCACTGTTAAAGATTGCACCTTCAAAATGGGAAACTGTGGATGAATCTGAGTTGGAATCTCATGGTATGAATTTCAATTGACTTTAATTTTTATACTCACTACCTTACATTGGGCACTATTTCGAACCAATTCAGGCGTTTGTTAATATTTTGATTATCTATTGTCTGATCAGAAATTTAGATTTTTGAATAAAATTCCCAGCTAAGTATTTATTTTAAGATCCCAATATAAGTAGGTGTATTTTAAGTAATCCTAACCACCTTATTGAATAACTTAAAGATATTCTCAAATTTTGAAGTTTGTAGATGATGGTGCAAAGCTAATTGCTCAAGGAGATTTTGTAATTAAGCAACAGCGGATAGTATAGTTTTTAACCAAAAAGCTGCACAAGTGCATTATCAGTTGTATGAAAATGTGGCTGAGACTACTTTATAAGTTTAAAAAATGCATGAAAATAAATTGGGTCATAAAAAACAAATTAATCTTCAGCTTAGAAAAGATGAAATTGATGTGCAAATGGAAATCTGTAGCCAGAGATCCAATAGCATGGTGTATGTATGCCGTTGCCACTTAATTGGTGGGATTTTGCGGTGCCTTAGGAGTGGGATAGGAGACAGTGGGGGCAGTGGTCAAAAGATTGAGAGGAAGGAAAGAGGGGTGGTGTTTCATATTCCCTTCCTGCTCCTGTTGCATTTTGCCAGTGGTAGGGAAGGAGGTAGATGGCTCTTCTGCCCAGGGGTAAATTGAGACAATTAACTGGACAATTAAGGGTCTCTCACTGCCACCTTGGGCTCTCGCTGTGTGATGAAACAGCGTGTCACACCCAGGTGGTCTCCCTACGAGCTCAAGATGGGGGTCCTGCTGGTTGCCTCTCCAGTGGCAATCACCACCCATGTGACAGCACCTCTCTCCCCTTGTTAGGGCCTCTGTGACTGGCCCTGGCGACCCCTGATTCCACCTGCCTTGTTCCAAGTGTGGCATCGATGCTGCTTCTCCCAACTGGGTGCAATGTCAGCAGTGGCCACTGCTCCTGTAATGCTGCCGGGACTGAAGAGCTGTCAGCTCTCAGACCGGTAGCTTTTTGAGACAGGATTTCAACCCTTAAAGGGATGGGAGCCCAGACTGCAATTCATTAGCTGCCTAATGGACATAAAGTACAGTCAGAGCTCCCTGAAACAGCTGAGGCAGGGTTGCCTGTAATTTTCCAGCTTGTGGATGGGGCTGCTGCTACCTGACAATCCTGGCCAATGTGCTGGATAGATAACTGAGGAAAAATTGGTATTATATCTTGCAGCTCTCTTTTTTTTCTAAAGTGAAATGATTTAAAGTTCACACATTGCTAAGTTCCCAATAACTATCTGAGGCATTTAATACTTTCAGTCAACAATTCTGTTTTTTCTAATGAAGTGTTGAGATATAATTTTTAATTTTGCAGCAATTACCATGTCAAAATGGGATCTTCTTGACCACCCAGGATCAGAAGAAAAGATTGAGATTAAGTGAGTTGCTTTGAACTACCCTTATTGTGGGCTAATAACCATCTTTCTTTAAGAATGTTAGTGCGCTGTACCACGTTACTCAGGAGCAAAGTAGTAGGTGCCTGTGAGTGCAAATTTACATGACCTTTCGATCGTTTAGGATGAATAAATTTGTTTCCTTCACAACTGCAATCAATAATTACCTTGTGTCAGTATTTACGGTAGAGGAAGAGGTCAGCATGTTTGATATCCCAAAAAAAAGCAATGATGAATCAAAGACAGTGGCTCACCAAAATTAATATAAGCAAAGCAACAATAATGAAGAAATCCATGGCACTAATCCTTCCATAATAAGGTCAAAAGTGAGGATGTTCGTTGATGATTGCACAATGTTCAGTGTGATTTGTGACTCTTCAGGCATTGAAGTAGTCCATGTCTATATGCAGCAGGACCTGAACAACATTCAGGGTTAATTGATAAGCGGCAAGTCACATTCGCACCATGCAAGTGTCTGGCAGTGGCCATCTCCAACCAGGCTGGGACCTGAATATTGAAGGACTTTTAACTTTTGCAAAGATGGGAAGCTAGGAAAGTGGTGGGGTATTGCCGTTAATTAAGGATAATAGTACAGTGGTGTGAGATTACCTTAGCTTGAAAAAGCAAGATGTAGAATCAGTTTTGATAAGAGTTAAGGAATCTCTATCCTGGAGCTCTCAGCATGTTTGGAGTTACATCAACTCACTATCCCTGATAGTTAAGCTCTGAAGGCTGAAAACCTTTGCGGAGTCTATAGTTGAGTCATACCAAATTAGGGTGATTATTTTTTGGTTGTCTGTTTTCACAGTACTGGGAGTGGCAGAATCATCCCTTCTAAAATGTACATTCCTTGCTGCTTACACCAGCTTTTAAACTTGGAAAACTAGTGAGGGCCGATGCTTTCTGCTGAGATAAAGTCCAGCCAGCCATTTGCTTGCCTTGGATGTTGCCTCGTTGGTGCCAACCTTGTACAGCTCATTCACTGTAAGCTACAGCAAATCACCTAGTTTTAGGTGTGCAATTCTACTATTGAGGTCGTGCTGATGATCTGGTACGCCAGCCTATTTGCCTCAGTTTCTGCAGTGCTGCAAGCCAGGATGCTTGAAAATCCACTTTGATGCCAGTAGGCTTTTTGGCCATTCATTTATGCTCTAATTAGAGGGTGCTATTTGTCTGCGTAGTGGCTGGACCTATTGCAGTTATTGTGTGCCTCAAGAATGAGAATCTCACTTGTTTGAATTGGAGAGCTGCTAAAGCACTTCTGTTTTGATTTCGGAGTGGCTGATTCAGATAAATGGTCCGTGTGGGGACTCCGTACTGGAGCTTTGTCAGCCAATTCACCAGTCTACTTCGCTTGGACCAGAAAGGATATTCTAGCAGGTCAAGAAAGGAAATAATTTTATTCCTGACTCTCATTGTTCCAAACTTTGTGATGCTTCCTTCTTATTGCAGATCTGCAATAATTGAATAAAGTTCTTGAAAAAAGTTTAAGATGTTACTCTGCTTTGTCTTGTAATTGTCTGCGACATTAACTACTTGTGATAGACTCTTTATATGGAAGCTAGATGGGCGATGTGATAGCTCAACTACTTTAAATACAGCAGTCTGTTTAGCTCATAAGCTTTGACAGATTTCTTCTGACAAACTTGTTCTTGATTGTTTGGTCTAGAGTTCCAGCCATAGATTTATTACCCTTAATATAAACGCTACTGGTTTACAGGCAGCTTTCCATTAAGAAAGGCCTAAACTGTTAAGTGGAAGAAAATTGTTCTCTGGTGTTCATCCAGACATCTGTGCTGAGTTATTTGTGGAGTTCTTCCCAGCATATGTTGAATCTGAAATCAAGCTCTGAAGTGCACAATTTAATTTATTTTCCAAAAGATTCATTTGGGAATATTTTCAGTTTCCTGGGTAGTAAAGGAACTTGCCTAGTTCAAATGATTTTTATTGCGACTAGAATTTAATTTCCCATAAAATGTACATAATTATTTCAAACGTAGATATTCTATGGATATAAAATTATTTTCATGGAAGTTGTAGACTTGACATCATTGGTCTCATTTGAAATATCCTAGGAAGGTAAACTCTTATTATGGCTGGCTGCCCAAGCAGTAATCCTTTCTCCAGGTTGCAGTAAATTTCAGGTACAACTAGAAAGATTCCGCTTTCTATTTATTACTGCATAACCTTGAGCATTTAATATCTGACAAATTAACATATTATCTTACTGGAACAGAAATAATCCTACTGGTACCACTAGGGCAGCTTTTTGACTCATGGGGTCGTACCATTAACACCAGTGTTTTTAAAAATGGAAGCAGAATGTATTCAATGTATTCTCCATTGTTGTCACTCCTGGATAAGAAATCCTCATCAAAAGTCAGGATTTCACGATGTAATTAGCCCAAGATGTAGAAGTATAAGAGCACCTGATGAAACCTCTTGGAGAGATGTTCTATTTCACATACCTTCAGCACGTGCTATTGGTTTGTTTCCAAATATATATTTTATTCGTAAAATTTATAAAAATACATTACATCACAGTTCAAAGTTGACATCACATGAGGTTAATGCCACATCAGTTTCTTCCAATACTGCCCTCACCACATTTACAATTACAATTAATAATTACAAGATTTGTTATATGTCAAACATACAGACTGAGTAGTTTTAACCAGTTTCCAGCTCCTCAGTGTACAATGGCTGAAAGGTCTTTAGACAATGACCTTATTTTCACCACATGCTATTGTTTGGATTTGATATCCAAGACTGATCTGTGATTTGGCATGTCTACTCTTACTGCGTAGGCCTTTTGCCTAGATCAAGTTCCTTTTAAATGATTGCTAGTTCAGACCTCTGTACTTTGTAGGAGATGCAATAAAGAAGACCAATGTTAGGTTTCTTGTGTAGTTAGGGTCTTCATAGAAAGGAAGCTTGTTCACATGCCTTGATCCTTCTGATCAGTTCATCACTCCCGTTCTTCAGAAGTGGACATGCTTCTTTGCAGTTACTTAGTTATATTATAACATTTCAAATATTATTAATTGATTTCTGTGGTTTAAAGAGGGAACTGAAAAACATGCAAAGGAAACATTTGCATACAATGAATGAGAGGAGGTGGGGGATGGACCAGGCAAGGCCATATTAGATAATGCAAATGGTCAAAATCTTCAAGTCGCTGCATCATTTGTAATTTTCCCATTTGGCTTCGATGAACTGTGATCTGTGCAGGTTTCTTTTATTGAATGAAGACCCAGCAAAACAAGTCATCTAACTTTGCTTAAGGTTTGCAACTGAAAGTTTAATTTAACTGCAGATGGTGAAAGAAAGCATAACTGGTTACAGCTATTTAGACTGATGCACTTGGGAGAAAATTGTGTTCTGTTGCTGTATGCTCCAAATCTTGGTTCTTGCCATCCATGTGAATTACATTGTGTTTTAAACATATCAGTTTGAACAGTACATTAATCCATACAGCCTTTCTTGATTACAGCATTTTAAGTTGTAGTATGTGCTGATCAGTAGCTTAGAAAATATGCACATCAATGTGGCCAGTCTAATGTTAATAGGTGTAACTTTGCAGAATTTTGGAGCAATGTACACTTATGCCTAAACACAGTTCTGCGCATTGTAGCAATTAACATTCATAAAGCAGTTAACTCTTGAGTGTTTCTCGTGTGCAGGGAGGAAATAAAGGAGGAATCTGAGGAGGAGGAAGATGATGGTATTGAGTCTGAAGAATCATTAGGACAGAAGGAAGAGCCCTGTGATTCAAAATCTCAAAAAATGTTAGAAATGTCTGAAGAGAAACGTGCCAAACTGCGAGAAATTGAGGTAGTATTGACTGTGTTTGTGCTAAATCTCGTGTGTTTTAATAGATGCTTTTTTGCAGCAAATCATTGAAAAAAAGTCATTTGAATATGTGCAGTTCATTTGAAGAATCAGTTTATTAATTGCAGTGCTGTCTTTCATGGCTTGTCATCTTGTTTTTTTAAAGCTGTCTCTTATATAGGTATAGAATTAATGGATGGAGAGATGCAAAGACTGTGAAGGTGCCTGAATATAGAAACTAATATTTCAGTAATTAAAAGGCAAGAGTATTCTGCTGAATTGTCAAATAGTTTTAACTGTTGCAGAAGTAGAAAACATGCTTTGAAGTGGGACAATTGTTTACTGTTCTGAACTGCATACAGATGTGTTGTAGCTAGCCCAGTGTTGAAATACCATCTATTGTTAACGGCATTATTTAGCAATACCACTGTGCATTTTTGGTGGCATAGAAAGAAAAGACAGCTTTTTAAATAAGGAATAGGAAACCATCTTATCAATTTTGTTATCCATCTTTCCTGTTTGATGTCTCCCATTCTTTCTACCTCGTGTGTCTGTGATACAACATTTGCTTCCTCTTACTAAGACAGTGAGCAACTTGGAAGATGCTCCTGTAATCATGGCTTTCCTAGCTCTTCACATACTGTGAACTGGCCCTGTAGCTCTGGCTCCTAGCTGCATCTTGGAATATATCATGCTGTAAAAGAGCAGGAGGAAGGAACAATATTTTATGGACTAACCTCATTGGGTGACCAAATGAAGGAGACTTTGTAGCAGATTTGGTGGTGGAGGAGAGGAGTAAGGGGGCATGGATTTCTCTGGGTGTCTCGTACTGCAGCTGTCTGGCCACACCATGCTAATGTAAGACCTATTAACATTTTTGAACCAGGTGCTCTGAATAACACAGAGATAAAAACAAAAAAACTGCGGATGCTGGAAATCCAAAACAAAAACAGAATTACCTGGAAAAGCTCAGCAGGTCCGGCAGCATCGGCGGAGAAGAAAAGAGTTGCCGTTTCGAGTGCTCAAGGGTCATGAGGACTCGAAACGTCAACTCTTTTCTTCTCCGCCGATGCTGCCAGACCTGCTGAGTTTTTCCAGATAATTCTGTTTTTGCTCTGGATAACACATCCGGTTTGATTATATTTCATTAGGAATTACATTGATGATGAAGTATAACAAAATTGGAATGTTACAATAATTTTTCAAAGTGTGATTTTACCCAGTCGAGAATATTGAAGAGAGAACATAATAAGCACAAAAGAAATAGGAGCAGGAATAGGCCTTTTGACCCTTTGTACCTGTTCTGCCATCCAATAAGATCATGGCCAATCTACCTGAACTCTACCTTCCCGTATGATCATCACATTCCTTAATTCTCTTAGTATTGAAAAATTAATCATGCAACATACAGAATAGGAGCAGGAGTAGACCATTTGACCTCTTGAGCCAACACTGCCATTAAACACATTCATGCTGATCTTTGGCTTCAACTTCACTTTCTCACCTGCTCCCCATACCCCTTAATTCCCCGAGAGACCAAAAATCTGTCTATCTCAGCCTTAAATATACTAAACAATGGAGCAACCCTCAGAAGTAAAGGATTCCAAAGACGCACAACACTTTGAGTGAAGAAATTTCTCTTCTTCTCAGCCCTAAATGATGAGCCCCTTACCCTGAGACTGTGTTCCCTTGTTCTTGATTCTCCAGCCGAGGGAACAATCTCCGTGTCTTGAGTTCAGAATTTTGCATTTTTCAATGAGATCGCCTCTCATTTTTCTAAACTCCAGAGCATATAGGCCCAGTTAACTGAGGCCTCTCATCACAGGACAACCCTCTCATCCCAGGAACCGATCTGTTGAACCTTTGCTGTACCCCCTCCAAGGCAAGTATATCCTTCCTTAAATATGACACCAAAATTGCTTACAATAGTATGGGTGTGGTCTCACCCAAGTCCTGTACAATTATAGCAAGGCTTCCTTATTCTTGTAGTCCAATCCTCTTGCAATAAAGGCTGACATGCCATATGCCTTTCTAATTGCTTGCTGTACTGCATGCTAACTTTTTATTCCTTGTACGAGTAAACCCAAGTCCCTCTGAATATCAACACTTCAAGTTTTACATTAAAATATATTCTGCTTTTCTATTTGGATGGCCAAAGTGAATAACATCATACTTCCGCACATTATATCCCATCTGCCACCTTGTTGCCCACTCACTTAACCTGTCTATATCTCTTTGCAATCTCCCTTTGTCCTCCCCGCAGCTTAAATTCCCACCGAGCTTTGAATCATCAGTAAACTTAAATACACCACTCTCTCTCCATTTAAGCATTAATATAGATTGTAAATTACAGAGGCCCCAGCACTGACCCTTGCAGCGTTCCACAATTCACAGCCTGTCAACTTGAAAATGCCACACTTTGCTTCCTTTCCATTAACAAGTCCTCTGTTCATGCTAATATTACCTCCCAATTCCATGAGCCCTTAGCTTGCATATTAACCTTTTGTGTGACACCTTATCAAATGCCTTTTGGAAATCAAAGTATACTACATTTACTAGTTCCCCATTATCTACCCTATTAGTTACATCCTCAAAAAAAAACTCTAACTTTGTCAAACATAATTTTCCTTTCGTGAAATCATGTTGACTGTGTGATGTTGCTCTTGAATATACACCAGTGACTGAGCATCTATAACCCTCTGGGGTAGAGAATTCCAAAGATTCACAACCCATGAGTGAAGAAATTTCTCCTCATCTCAGTCCTATATGGCTAACCCCCTTCTGAGATTGTGTTCCCTAGTTCTGAACTCTCAGTCAAGGGAAACATTCTCCCAGCGCCTACCCTATCAATATCCTTAAGAGGTTTACATTTTTCAGTTAGATCACCTCTCATTCTTCTAAGTTCCAGCGAATAAAGGCCTATTCTACTCTATCTCTCCTCATGGGACAATCCCCTCGTCCAGGAATTAGTCTAATGAACCTTTGTTGCACTCCCTCTAAGGCATATATACTCTTAATAGGTTAATGAGACCAGAACTCTACACAGTACCCCAGGTGTGGTCTCACCAAGGCCCTGTGTAATTGTAGTAAGACTTCTTACCTATTTTACTCCTGTCCTTTTATAATAAAGACTGACATACCGTTTAGCTTTCTGATTATTTGCTGTATCTGCAGGTTAACTAACTTTGATTCATGTATAAGGATACCTCAATTCTTCTGACCACCAACATTTTCCAGTTTCACCATATAAAAAAATTCTGCTTTATCCATAAACATACTTGTTTTCCTCTTTTTAAATGACAACTTTGTTTTAAATTGAAGCTTTCCATTTCTTTCTTGTTAGCTAAAAGTAATGAAATTTCAAGATGAATTGGAATCGGGTAAAAGGACTAAGAAATCGGGAATGACTTTTCAACAACAGGTTGAGCATTATAGAAGTAAACTATTACAAAAGGTAAGACAGTTAACTGTAGTTGGCTGGTTTCCTGAGGTTGAGCAGAATCAACAACTGGCTTTCTGCACAGTAAATCAATTGTAACATCGTAAAGGTATGAGGAAGTGTAAATGACACAAGGATAGAGGGCAGAGACAATGTATCAAAGCAATTGTTCTTGCCCATTCACTATTTTTTTAATTATCAAGCTTTGCATGATTATTAATATAAAATTTGGTAACCAGAAAAGAAAATGTTATTGCAATTTAATGTTTACATTTTATACAAAGTCTAAATACTTACATAAACATGAGGCCAAAATAAGCCTTTCTTTTTCTGTAGGAAAAGGAAAAAGATCAGGATAAAGAATTAGAAAAAGAAGTAGGTGATCCTGAGAGAATAAAAGATATAAGCAAAGAGAAAGATAAAAAGGAAAAAGAGAGAACTGAAGAACGGAGCAAAGACAGAGACAGAGATAAAGTCAAGAGCAAAGAAAAAGACAAGAATAAGATGAAGAACAAGGAAAAAGAGCGCAGTAAGGATCGAGCACGGACTAAAGAGAAACACAAGGAAAAGGGGAATTCTTTGTCACCATCCAGGTGAGCAAATATAAGGAGTAGTAAAATGGAAGAAACCATTGGAATTCTGGTGATATCTGAAGCTGAACTAGAATTGAAATCATTCACAAATCATCTCACTTCCCGTCAAATTTCACATGCTGCTCAGAATCCTGCAACAGCGTTCTACAAATGACTGCAATTTTTCACATAACTTTAGTCAAGTGATCAAGAAAGTTTTGTGGTGCTCTTACCTTTTGGCCCATGGAGCAAGATGCATGAAAAAGATGTACGTTTAACCCTAAACAAAAATAAAAATACCTGGAAAAGCTCAGCAGGTCTGGCAGCATCTGCGGGGAGGAACACAGTTAACATTTCAAGTCTATATGACTCTTCAACAGAACTAAGTAAAAATAGAAAAGAGGTGAAATATAAGCTGGTTTAAGGGGGGGAGGGGTAGAGCTGGATAGAAGGCCAGTGATAGGTGGAGATAGCCAAAAGATGTCATAGACAAAAGGACAAAGAGGTGTTGAAGGTGGTGATATTATCTAAGGAATGTGCTAATTAAGGGTAGAAAGCAGGACAAGCAAGGTACAGATAGCCCTAGTGGGGGTGGGGTGAAGGGAAGGGACTTAAATAGGCTAAAAGGTGGAGATAAAACAATGGATGGAAATACATTTAAAAATAATAGAAATAGGTGGGAAAAGAAAAATCTATATAAATCATTGGGAAAAAAAGGGGGGGTATTGGAAAGGGGGTGGAGATGGAGGAGAGAATTCATGATCTAAAGTCGTTGAACTCAGTATTCAGTCCGGAAGGCTGTAAAGTGCCTAGTCGGAAGATGAGCAGGGTGGAGTGTTGAAATGGCAAGCGACAGGGAGGTCTGGGTCATGCTTGCGGACAGACCGAAGGTGTTCTGCAAAGTGGTCACCCAGTCTGTGTTTGGTCTCTCCAAAACACTCCACCCTGCTTTCATGCCCACATGTCCGTCCTTGACCTGCTGCATTGTTCCAGTGAAGCTCAACGCAAACTGGGAGAACAGCACTTCATCTTCCGACTAGGCACTTTACAGCCTTCTGGACTGAATATTGAGTTCAACAATTTTAGATCATGAACTCTCTCCTCCATCCCCACCCCCTTCCCGATCCCCCCCCTTTTTTTCCCAATAATTTATATAGATTTTTCTTTTCCCACCTATTTCCATTATTTTTAAATGTATTTCCATCCATTGTTTTATCTCTACCTTTTAGCCTATTTCAATCCCTTCCCTTCACCCCTCCCCACCCCCACTAGGGTTATCTGTTCCTTGTCCTGCTTTCTACCCTTAATTAGTACGTTCCTTAGATAATATCACCACTCTCAACACCTCCTTTGTCCTTTTGTCTATGATATCTTTTGGCTATCTCCACCTGTCACTGGCCCTCTTTCCAGCTCTTATCCACCCACCCCCCCTCCTCCACACACACACACACACACACACACACACACAAAACAAGCTTATATTTCATAAAAACAAAAAAACTGCAGATGCTGGAAATCAAAAACAAAAACAGAATTACCTGGAAAAACTCAGCAGGTCTGGCAGCATCGGCGGAGAAGAAAAGAGTTGACGTTTCATGACCCTTCGACAGAACTTGAGTTCGAGTCCAAGAAAAAGCTTATATTTCACCTCTTTTCTATATTTACTTAGTTCTGTTGAAGAGTCATACGGACTCGAAACGTTAACTGTGTTCCTCTCTACAGATGTTGCCAGACCTCCTCAGTTTTTACAGGTATTTTTATTTTTGTTTTGGATTTCCAGTATTTGCAGTTTTTTGCTTTTACGTTTAACCCTATTCCTGCAATCCCTATTCCTGTTTAGCTGCTGTCATGAAATTTCAGTCAGTTTGGATTTCAATTCTTATGAGGCTTTGCCTTGCATTAAACATGTCAGTGTGGACATCTCAATTTTCTTAATGCAACTTAACATACAGAATTTAGGTTTTTAAGTGTGAATCTCTCACTAACATGGAGCACTATGCTTTCACATGTGGAACCAGATATGGGATTTAGACTGAATAGGATGAAAGTTTGCTCCTTTGTTGTTCTGTTCTTTTCTGTTGTATGGTGGTTCTGTGAAGAAAGTTGGGCAGTCTCAATTTAGTTTCTGGTAAGCATAAAGTTAATATATTAAATATGTGACTATCAGAATCAATACCTGCCATTGGCAGGAGAGGTGTTTGTCCCACTAGTTGCATTGAGACTGGGGAAGACTGAATTAGGTAGATCCGAACACTTTGGGTAGAAGAAGCTGTCCTTTATCTCAGTTGAAGACTTCTAATGATTGCCACAGCAAATATCCTATCTCCATGGTGCCTGGTCTGTACAGATATGACCTGCACTTATATAGAGTGTATAACATGGACATTATTCTGTTGGTGAAGTCGGATAGTAGTAGTTTGGGGCTCAGAACTTTTTGACTCTTAGTTTAAACCAAACATTTAAGATTTTCAATAAAAACAGGGTGAATGGGGAAGCATTAGCCCAGGGAACATCTTCACAGCTCAGGCAATAACATAATGGTTTGTCTTAATTCAAATTCATCTTGTTCGTAGAAAAGAAAGCATTGTTGAACATGCACATATGTTTCATAGCCTTTAGAAAAACAAGTTTAGCCATGCCCGACTAGTCTATTTGGAAATACTTGATGTTTGCATTGTTTCAGAAAAAGGAGGTGTACAAGCTCCCCAAGTCCCTCGAGAAGCATCAGATGTGAAATATCTGTGTCGCCTTGGTCTGAGAGGTCCCAGCTAAAAGAAAATACCTTGTCCAGGTCTCCATCCCCTGCATATAAAGATTCCCCAAGACAGAGCAGCAAACGAAAAAAAAGGTGGGTACATTTATCAATGAAGAAAATATAAAAAGGCGCATTATCCAATTGGTTGGATGAACTACCGTGAAGTATATATAATTTTCTTAGCATGTAGGCTGGAGTGGAAATCTACACCAAAATTGTTTTCAAATTGATCCATCAATATACAGGATTCTAATTTCAAGTTGAATATTCTGTTGAAAATGTTTATGCTTGCATTTATTTATCCCAGTCTTTTTGGTAGGTCTTGGTCTAGATCTAAATCACCTAAAAAGTCAAAGCATTCTCGTTCGAGTTCTCCGAAGAAATCAAGGCGATCGCGGTCACGCTCAAGAACTCCTCACCGATCTCACAAAAAGTCAAAGAAGAGCAAACGCTGACAATCCATTAGGTTTGCTTTTGCGCTATTGTGTACATAAAGGATGATGCAGCATTTTTTTGTACTTTGTTTTGCCCCTTTGTTACTCTCTTCCATTTGTTTTATAGATGGAATAAATATTTGCTTTTGTATTTGGATAACTGCAACTCATGTTTAAAATGGGAATGTGATTCAGATCTGAAAATGGTGATCAGTTAGAAGTAATCTGTGTAATTGTTGTTCTTGTCAATGTAAAGAATTCACTTCTGCACCCCTGCCTAGTTTTGCTTTTGCTTCAGTACAAGTGTTGTGGTTTTTATTTACACCGATGAAGAGCTGCAGGGCCAGTATTTTTGTTTTGTTTTGTGACCCATAAGCATCTCTGTTCAGTTTCTGTAATTATCGCAACATTTAAATAAAGTTTTGTGGCTCCTTTCTTGATGATGTTGATTATTTTCTGTATTAAAGAATAAAATCTTTCTGACTTAAATGGATCCAAATAGTTTTATCACAGTGAGTAATTGCTTTTCCTGGCCAGCTTTCTGTGAGGGTGTGGGCAAGGACTGTGTCTTCGGGGCGTCCAGGCAGCTTTTGCTTTTACTTGTACAGGTAGCACCGCCCCTCTCTCAGTTGGCCACCTCATGCCTCCATGTGCTAGCATACAACCGTGCAATGGGGTCTCTGCTCTGGAGCCAAGTTCCAGCACTCCAGATCTGAATGCCCTGGAGCGAGAGCCCGAGTATGTGAGGCCATTTTTTCTGACAGCCAGAGTCCATTCTGGCTGACGTAGTCTGCCCTTGGCCGCACGCTCACCCTCCTGTGCAGGTACCATCCTGCTCACGAACTACAGGAGTCGCTTTCACACCAAGATGGCAGAGCAGGCCAGGGAGGCTAGGAGGAGCAGCGGTTGCCACAGCGGCGAGGCCCAGGCAGCTGAAGCGATAGGGCAGAGAGGAAGTGTGTTTTGCTACTTCACAGCTGTCCCAAACTCTTCCTCAGCGATATTAGTCTTCAAACCACCCCCGGTCTCGGTGGGGAGTGAGTGAGGGGTGTCTGTGTGAGAACCCTGATGCACACCAACAAGAGAATGCTTGGTATGGGGGGGTCTATTGCTCTTGCTCACTATCTCATCTGCGCACGCACCCCATGCCCGCCACCCCAAAATCCAATCCCCACACGGCTGGGAAAAGAGGAAAGCTCAGGCTGAAAGGCAACCTGCTTCTGACCCCTGCTTTTGTATGAATTTTGCCAAGACCAGCTTGGAGTGTGTGCCACCAGATGTGAAGACAATGTTGGTGTTTAACCAAACTCCTTAGCTTGGTTCTGGTCCCCTCCCCCTTCCCAGGTGACCAGCACTTAGGGCCTTGTCTGCCTCTCTCTATCTCAAGTGAAAAGGCAAAAAAAGGTTTTATTAGCTTTGCTTGGCACTTTAATCGCCGTTTTTTATTAATTACTCATTTTGTAAAATTTCAATTTATTGCTTTGACATTGATTTTTTTTTTGCTCAGCGTGTTTTCTTCAATTTTTTTTCTGAAATTCATGTTTAATGTGCTAAACCAGATCCCAGGCAACTGTGGCTGGCTTTCTTGCTAAAGAGGAATGAAATGCACAGGAAGTCTGATTGTTTTTTGGAGGGCTTGCAAAAAGGGTTATTTTTGCTCCAATAGAAACCAAAAGTGTTGGAAATGCTCAGCTCATCTGACAGCATCTGTGCAGAGTGGACTTAAAATGTTGGCTCTGTTTCTTTCTCCACAGATGCTGCCAGGCCTGCTGAGCATTTCTGTTTTTATTTCATATTTCCAGAATCAGAAGTACTTTGCGCTGCTATTATGTGCTCCATGCTGGCATTTGTAAGTGTGGTTAGTTTCAATTTAAATGAGAAAATATTGATCACTCATTGCAAAATGTGTTTTTTCTGTTAACAAAGCACAGTTGTGTGGATAGAATTAGCACATTATTGCAGGTGAATTGGCTGCTGCTAATTCTGGAAGATTTTGCCATTTTTAAACTTGGAAGTGAAACCAAGAGTCGTGTGCCAATAGAACATGTCACTATTAATTCAAGATATCCTCATTTGTACATGGGATTGTTGTTTGCATTGCTTGTGAGGCTCAAGTCTTTTGGATGTTGCTGTCTGGATAGTGTGTAGGGCCAGGCCCAAAGAAGCAGAGCCGTTTGCATAATATGAATGACCAAGTTGTGTGTAATTTTCTGACAAAGCCGTGGTTGTAAAGTGTACCTCATACTGAAACCTGGGCTTTATAAATAGGAGGCATAGAATACAAAATCCAAGAAGTTTTGCTAAACCTATATAAAACAGACTGCACTGTGACGATGGTTCCCAATTCTGGCCACTCAAGGTATGTGAGGAATAGGGTTAGAGGGGATGGGGGGGGTAAGGAGAAGCACCAGGGCAAAAACAGAATTACCTGGAAAAACTCAGCAGGTCTGGCAGCATCGGCGGAGAAGAAAAGAGTTGACGTTTCGAGTCCTCATGACCCTTCAACAGAACTGGAGCACCAGGGCCCATGATTTCTCTCCCTGGCCTTGGGATGTGCCACTTATGACCAAAAGGAGGGCAGGTAGGCTTGTCTCATGAGGATACTGCCAGGGGACGTCTCCATTCTTTCTTTCCCTTTTTATATTAGTACAACTGCAGTGGCAGCTTAGAGTGAGAAATTGAACAGATGTTTTCCCATTGTAATCTACCACTGATGTTACAGAAGACCTTATTTGTCATGTCAGAATTTGTCAATTTTGAAGTTATAATTATGTAAATACATGATGTAAGCATCCTGACCTTTCACTTAACATGCATCTTTTCACTGCCTGTTAGGACATGCTTTTATCGTTTTATATAATGCAAACCGTTACGGACAGAGAGTTGAGAGAGAGACTGAAACACCTAATTCCCTTTTGTTCATTATCAGTGTAGTTTAATTTTGATAAGGCTGATGTGTGTTCCCAAACTCCCGTTTATGTGCGATCAATTTAAGTCACCAGCAGTGGACTTTCATGAATTTAAACGAGGATTATTATTTATTCTCTCTCACACTCCAGAAAGGTCTAATGCTATGTAAATCACACATTTCACACCCAAGAAAGGTACAATTAAAAAAGGTGGTGCACTTCTACAAGTATTAAAACCAAACAGAATAATTAAACCTCCCTGTCGCTTGCCATTTTAACACTCCACCCTGCTCTCTTGCCACATGTCTGTCCTTGGCTTACTGCATTGTTCCAGTGAAGCCCAACGCAAACTGGAGGAACAGCAGCTCATCTTCCGACTAGGCACTTTACACCCTTCCGGACTGAATATTGAATTCAACAACTTTAGATCTTAAACTCCCTCCTCCACCCCCACCCCCTTTCTGTTTCTTCCCCCTTTTGTTTTTTCCAATAATTTATATGGATTTTTCTTTTCCCACCTATTTCCATTATTTTTAAATCTTTTATGCCCCCACTAGAGCTGTACCTTGAGTGCCCTACCATCCATTCTTAATTAGCACATTTGTTTAGATAATATCACCAACTTCAACACCTGTGTTCTTTTGTTCTTTTGCCTGTGACATCTTTTGATTATCTGCTCCTATCACTGCTTGCTTGTCCCTACAACCACACCACCCCCTGCACTTCTCTCCCCCTCACCCAACCCACCCACCGCACACACACACACACACCCCCCCCCCCCCCCCCCCCCACCCAATTTAAACCAGCTTATACTTCACCCCTCTCCTTGGATTCACCCAGTTCTGCTGACGGGTCATGAGGACTTGAAACGTCAACTCTTTTCTTCTCCGCCGATGCCGTTGGACCTGCTGAGTTTTTCCAGGTAATTCTGTTTTTGTTTCAGAATAATTAACTGTTCATGTGTCTTTGGGAGTCTAGTGAAGGAGGGAACTTTTCTCACTCTGGAATTGAAGTTCTGGTAAATTCAGATGGCTGGGGTCAAACTTAGATTATCTGCAGGGTTCCTTAGAAGATAGCTTCAAAGTAAAGGTGTCGACAAGCCTTGATGGCTGTTGTAAGCTGAAGTTCAATTCCTTACAGGTGAACTTGGAGCTGTTCAAAACAAATTGGAGGAGCTTTTTAAAAGACTTAAGGCCTTACAGGTCTTGAAAAGGCAAGATGGCAGTTGCAATGTTGTCGCTCGTGTTCTACACACTGTCCGACCTCAGATTTTGGATAAGTGATTTCAAAATTAGGGGATTTTAGATCACATGATACAATGGCCATCGATGCACAATGGAAGGCAGTCTTTCATCATGGAGTTTCAATCACATGGTCAAACACCATTGATATACAATAGAAGGTAGATAGTGATCTTTAGCCCTTCATTGTTGGCGCTCAGTGTCTGAGAGTTTATTGTCCCTGTTTTTGGAATAAGCCTCGACAATAGCAGGTGTGAAATTCCACAGAAGTGTTTAGGCATGTCCGTTCAAGGGACACCCTTGCCCTTATAATACAATTTGGAACTTTCCAGAAAGCTTGCTAGGCTGTTGAAGTTGCAAAAGTCAGGTGACTCCTCGACAACAGTTCATCAGGGTCTATTTTAAAAGGAATGCTTTTTTAAAAAAAATTAATATCTTCATACTGCGCTGGATTGCTGCATCTATAAGCAAAGCAGTGTATTAAGCTGAATTATCACAAAGAAATGTTACTATCTCATTCACAAATATTTACATATTTGTATTTACTTTCTTTGTTAACCCCTCACTTCAGAATTTTAGGATTGTTGTTCTGGTGACAGTAATTATAAGTAAAAGTCAATGTGGTGCCACATCCAGGAAGTTTTTTTGGCAGCATCTGCTCCTTTGCAATCATTCCTGGACCCATTGGCAGTTCCTAGCCTGTACAAAAAATTGTTTTCCTGCTTTAACCTTAATTTTCTGTCTATAGTTCCAAGCCACTTTTTTGAGGGAAAAGTTAATTTATGCATCCTTAAGTGTTACAAAAGAGTAAGTAACTTTTAAAATTCTCTTCTAGTGCTAGCCCAATTCTTGTCTGTTTTTGAACATTTGAATGTCAATTATATCATGGGGATATTCTTCACTCTGATCTGGTACATTTTTAGGATGAATGTCCTGATTACAAAGTGGAGAGACTTTAGAGGGGCCTGGGCAATAATCAACAGTTCAACCAATGCTGGATTGTGTTGTGTGAGGTTCTCTAGAGTCAATTTGAATCCTAGTTTGCAACCATGTTAATAGATTGTCCTGATTTATGTAATGTGCATGGGCCAATTGATCAGCACTGGAATATTGTCCCTTTGAGATCATCAACCATAGATGTCATGTTTTCCCCTACTAATTTTATTTGTGACTTTCTACAAAGATTGTACCTCAGTTATTTTTCTGCATAAGTAACAGTTCACTTGGCACATGAGATTAAGATTCAACATGACAACTAATTTCTCCCCCACCCCAAGTTGATGCTAGTTATAATTTTGTACTTTGAAATTTATTTTTGAAGTTATTAAATTCTGACTTTTTTGTCTCAACTTCTTTAAGTCTGTGAAAAATGATTTCTGGTTTTATAATATCTTTTCGTTTTGATTTTTGTCTATACTGTTACTGACAGGGCTTATCTTTATGTTAAGCAGAAGCCTGTTTCAACTCCAGGTATGTGTACTTGGCTGATAATTAATTATCCCAAAACTTCTACTATTTCAAATTTCCAGAGACTACATCTATTCCAGGTTAAATAATTGCTGTGAACAGTAAATTCACAGAACGAAGACCCTGCATAAAAGAATAATGTTCATCAAATGCTTCATGTACGTGAACCTCGGATACTAGCTCAACAAAAAGGATCAATTCATCAACAGAATTAACTGTTTGTTTGGAAAATGTCAAGAAGTTCTTTCTCCCTCCCATCCCATGAAGCAAGAATAATGTCTTGTGCCTTTATAATTTTGTAGTCTGGTCCCTCACACATGCACATGTTATGTGGTTGAATGCATGTTTACTAAAAATGGAAGCAGCTTAACTGGGTGCTTTGTAGATAGGATCATTCTGTCTTCATTATTTAAAAGGTGAGTCTACCAGACACCCAGGAAACTGACCTCTGCCTCTTTCAGCTTTAAGGTTTTAAGTAAAGCTTGCATCTGTTGGAATTCAGTGACACATAAAAATCGAAGTTTTACAGTCAGCCCTCGCCTTGAGTAAATTAGCCCACAAAGACCCAGGGTGGAATTTTATGGCCCTGTTGCATTGGGGGCAGGGTCGTAAAATGTGGTGAACCATTCAAAAGTCCATTGAATTCAGCAGGACCATAAAATTCTGCTCCTAGCGAACTCTGCTGTGGATTTTATCTTTCTCAACATTAGTTTCATTCTGACACCAGTTATCCAGTATCCAGCAATAGTAATATCAAACAAGCTAAGCAGCCAATCACATTGAAGGATTCTCTCAGACAGCAAATAAGAGGTAAGCAGGTTTTATCATTTACATTATATAATTTTAGAGAGAGCAAAGTAAGGATTGGGACACACATGGGATTAAGGTAGAAGCTGGAAGATCATAAACTTCAAAAAGAATTTAAAGAAACTAGAATGTCTATCATGTAGTGGAGAAATTTGACATTCCACAAATAGAAAATCTTTTTTCAGAGCCACAGATGCTCTACCCTGGGTGTTATAGTTCTACTGGGTCAAGATAGCCTCCCCCAGTGATGCATTTGTTTCACATACAGAATTTGTTCATGGTAGCTGGTAGCAATAAGGCATAGGTGAAAATTCTCACATTTGACTGAAGCAGAGTTTAAGCTTCAGGCCATAAACAAGGTAGACCTGATTGAAGGAAATGTTTTTCCAATATTTCTACTCTTCTGGGTAAGTTTGCACAGAACTGCATTTTTGATGTGATTGTCACTTGTGTTTACTCTGAGCTATTAGGTGGAATGAAAAAGGGAATCTTCACCAAGAACAATTGTATAGATTATTTAAGTTATTTAATTGTTTCCTGTTTTCCACCTCACTAGTTGTTTTATTGAATGTTGCCATTTGTTAATTTTTATACTTGCTGCTTATTCATGGTTTCCCTAACTGCTCAATAATATTTCAGGCTTTTTTGGTATTGTTCAGTTGAGTAACTTTTTTTGCCGAATGATGTTTGAGCCATACTTTGCACTTTCCACTTTGAAGAGTGAGAGATACACTAATGTGTATTAGAATGTTCAGGTTTGATAATTTTCAAATTGAAAATCATCTTCTTGCCCTTCCCAGCCTGTTAACAAGCTCCTCAAGGAGCTTAGCAGGCTAGTAATTGGAGGCAATTTTTCCATACCAACCCCCCACCCCCCACCCCCACCTGCTTACCCACCTCCTTTTGAAAATTCCAGCATGTCAGAGGTGTCAGAACTGACACATCATTTGGAAACATCATTTTCAAAGCATGCTCCTTTGTGTTCCCATTAGTGATTGTAAAGTATTGGCATAGCACGTACCAGTTATTTAAAACTTAGAAAGAAATAGTTTGCATTTATGTATCACCTTTTAGAACCTCAGGACACTCCCAAAGTCTTTTGCAGCCAATGTATTTTTAAAGTGTGTTTGGTGTGGCAACAGAGAAAGCATAGTAGCCAATCTACATAATTGGCTTCCAAGTGACCTTGTGCACAAACATCAACAATGAGATAATGAAGTTTTTTTTCGATGTAGTTTGAAGGATAAATGTTGACCAGGGCACCAAGGAGGATTCTCCTATTTAACATCCAACTGTCTCGGCTAGATAGTTGAAGAGTCAGGTGAGGTAACTAGCTGCCGAAAGCTGCAAAAACAGTTTATTCCAGTCAGCAGCTGAGCAGATGCTTAAGCTAACTTACATTTAAACTGCTTCAAATTTAAGCTTCTTTTCAAAACAAAAGTCTCCAATACATCCCTGTTGTATTCACTGTTTTAAATAATGCTGTATTGAGATATCCCCTTAACAGATGATGAATCTGAGTTCATGCTGCAGAATCTGGATCAGGTCTTCGCATTGTTGCTGCAGAAGTCACGGGTGTCTTATTTTGTGTCTGTTTTTCACTCAGTATTTTTATTTTTATACCAGTATGTTGAGGCTCTTTATATAATATTTTAAAAAGCTTTTCCACAAACTTTCCCAAGCCAAAAAAAATATTTATTTTGCTGAATACAAGACAATTAGTTATAGTCCCATGGCACAGCATCTGGTGTGATATGAAAAGCATAGATATGTTGCAATATACATCAAGAGAAAAAGAAACTGTTTGCTTTTATACTGACTTTCAGATCTCAAGATGTTCCTGAAATATTTTACAGCCAATGAATCATGTTAAGTTGTAGTCTTCTTTGTTTTGCAGATAAATATAGAAGCCAATTTTCTTTTGTAACAGTTGAATACCAAAATCTTGAGACTACTGTGTTTTTTTGATATGAAGAGCGCCTTAGCTTTTGTGCCAATTTTTGTATTAATTGAATTATTTCCTTGGATATCAGCTTTGCCTCAGTGGTAGAACATTGGCTCAGAGCCAGGACTTCATGAGTTCAAGCTCAACTTCAAAGATTTGAGCATACAATCTAGGTTTTGACACTTCAGTACAGTGCTGGGCAAGTGCTACACTGTCAGATGTGCTGTCTTTTGGATGAAATGGTAAACTGAGGCCCTCTCAGCTATGAGTATAAGAATCCATAATGCAGCTGGTAAAAGAATTGGTGAATTAACTTCCATTTTAAAGAAAAGTTTACATATATAAGCACCTTTCACAATGTGGCGAAGTGCTTTACAGCAATTAAATACTTTTACAATGTATTTGTTGTTGCAGTGTAGGTAACACAGCAGCTATATAGCACACAGCAAGCCCCGACAAACTGCAATGTAACAATAACATGGTAATCTGCTTTGATCATAATTGAGGGATAAATATTGATCTGAGTGGGGCTGGTTAGCTCAGTTGGCTAGATGACTAATGTGGTTCAGAATAAGGCCAACAGCACAGATTCGATTTCTGTTCCTGCTGAGGTGCACTCGGGACCTCCCTCGTTGCCCTGCCCCTGAGAGCGGAAGGCAATGGCAAACCACCACTGACAAAAAAAACAGCCAAGAAAAGGCAGCAGATGAAGCATCAGCAGACAGTCGAGCCAAGGACCTGCCTGAATGAAATATTGACCATCACCTTTGGGGCCTCAGTTTAGTGCCTCAGTTTAGTGCCTCATCTAACAGCTCAGCACTCCCTTAGTGCTATACTGAAGTGTCAACTTAGATTTTGTGCTTGCATTGCTGGAGTTGAATTTGAACTCTCAACCTTCTGACTCTGGGGCAAGAGTGCTACCCATTCAACCATAGCAAAGACCAAATCTGACAGTTAGCATTAATGTAAGACATCTCGTCGATTTCCATTAAATTATGCCAAACGTCAAGGTTAAAAAAGGGACTTGAGACTTATTTCTGAGGGGGAGGCTGGCTGAAATGTAGCCAGAAGCTGCAAAAGTAGCCATGTTCTCATTTTTACTGAACATATAAATTATATTACAGGTGCTGATCTATACTTAATATTATTTGGGAAGATCAGTAAAGTTTAATTTCTTCTAAACTATTTCTGTACACAAGAACTTCATTAATGTAAAATCCACTGTACTAACTTTCTGCTACTGCTTAATTTCTACTTTCAATAAATCTGACTGAATATCTCAGCCTGATAATACAACATCAATGTCTATTTATATTGCACCTTTACAGAATAAAATATCCCAAAGCACTTCATAGGAGCATTATAAAACTTGAGCCACAGAAGGAGATAATAGAACAGATGACGAAAATCTTGGTCACAAAAGTAGGTTTTAAGGAATGTATTAAAGGAAGAAAGTTGGTAGAGATGGAGAGGTGAAGGGATGGAGTTCCACAGCTTAGGGCCTAGGCAACTGACGGCATGGCCACCAGTGGTCAAGCGATTAAAACTGGGGATGCTCAAGAGGCCAGAATTATAGGAGCATAGATACCTTGGAGGGTTGTGGGCTTGGAGGAGATTATGGAGATAGGGAGGGGAGAGGCCATGGAGCAATTTGAAAACAAGGAAGAGAACTTTAAAATTAAGACTTTGGTCGATCAGGAGCCAATAGAATTCAGTGCACACAAGGGTGATAGGTGAATGGGACCTGGTATGAGTTAAAACATGGACAACAGAGTTTTGAATGACCTCAAATTTACAGAAGGTAGAATATGGGACACCAGCCAGGAGTGCATTGGAATAGTTGTACACAGTTACCAGGGAGATGGATGAAGTCGATAACTAGGCCACAGAGTTTGGAGCGGGGACTGAAAGAACGGCTTCAGTGTTCCTAATATTTAATCGGAGGAAATTTCTGCTCTTCCAGTACTGGATGTCGGATAAGCAGTCTTGTAGTTTAGCAACAATGAAGGAGTTATGAGAGGTAGTGATGAGCCAGAGCTGGGTGTTGTCAGCAAACATATGAAAACTCACACTGCTTTTGTAAGATATTACCAAGAGGCAGCATGTAGGAAGGGGCCAGATATATCCCTGGGGATACCAGGGGTAATGGTGTGGGAGCAAATAGTACTATGGCTATGATCAGATGGATAAGGATGGAACCAGGTGAGCGCAGATCCACCTAGTTGTTTGACAGTGGAGGGATGTTGGAGGAGGATGGTGTGGTCAATCTTGTCAAAAATTGCAGACAGATCAAGAAGGATGAGGAGGGGAAGTTTACCTTTTGACACAATCACATAGGATGTGATTTGTGACTTTGATAGGAGCTCTTCTGGTACTGTGATAGGGGCAGAAATCTGATTGATGGGATTCAGACTTGGAGCTCTAGGATCGATGAACCAGATTTGAGCAACAGCACATTCAAGGTCTTTGGAGAGGAAAGGGACATTGGAGATGAGACTATAGTTTGCAAAGATGATGGGGTCAAAAGTTGGTTTTTGAGGAGAGGGGTGATGACAGCAGATTTTACCAAGAGAAGGACAACACCAGAAGAGGTATAATGGTGGCTATCCTATTACTTGAAAGAGAGCATGAGGGAGCTTGTGCTGTTTCCAGTGAGGTAACGGCTGTACCAAGAGCAATGCTACATCACTAAATATTGTGGGTAGAAGATCACATAGGGAGTGAAGATTCACTTTGAATTGCTTTTTGACACTGAACACCAGCGGAATGTTCACTGAACATTCAAAAATGTAATATATAGCTTTAAGGCTGTAATATTCATGTGATGGCAACCTTCCATCTCATAAGATGATGGATTGCGCGGTGGTGGTCAACTCTGTTCAGCATCACCTAATGTGGCTTAGGAACCCCACTGTGGCAAGGCAGTCTCTGCTGCATTTGCTGCAGAGGAAGGCAGTGGGCTGAGAAGCAGAAATTTTCTTTTCATTTAGTTGCCTTGTGCGGTGGATTGGATCCACTTATTGAGCAGAGATTCTAAGTTCCAAGAACCCACTGAAGCAGATGGACCCATGGCAGTCAGCACCTTATTAGTCAGGGGCTTCCTGACTTGAGGTAGGGGCTGGCTGACCAGTGAGACATGATATCCCCTCCCACAGTTGGAGACAGCCTGAAGCACCTGTTCTCTATGGCAATCAATTTGGGCTAATTGCCCGTAACTGCTGTCTCCTGTGTTGTGTTAATGTCCTGCAGCAAAACTGGAGTGTCCTCTTCAGGGCACAAACCTGGGCAAAACTAATGGAGACCTTGGGCTGCCCTAGTGTCAGGGTCCCCCTCTTGGCCTCCCTGGTTGAGTCCAAAGGAATGCACAGCACTACTTTTGGCACCAGCTTGGTTGCAGGAGTTGACAGAAAGATGGCAATTTAGCCTTTGGCCTCCACTCTAGATATTTTTGTCAGGGTTTACTTCCTTAACCTTCAACTCTGCCATGGCATCCATAAGGCAGTAGGGCGATTTGCCCATAGCTGGGAGTTTAATTCATGAGTGCTAGGGTGTGTCCACATGCTGTTGGGCATGCACACTGCATCCCTGGGGGACAAACCTCTTGAGTTCCTCTGAAGCTTTAGCCTGGGGCTGTGAGGGACCCAGTTTTGTGTATATGTTACATAAGTGGTTAATCGGAATTTCCATGAGAGAGAGTGCAAACGCCAATCGACTTCTAGTGAAGACTGTGGGAAAATGGGAAACTTGTTGATCCAAAAAATGCTTACATCATTGCACCAAATTAAAACAAGTGAGGGTTTTAAGTGTGTTGCCCTCTTAAGGTAAACTCATCATTATTTCAGCAGGCATTTAAGACCATAAGACATAGGAGCAGAAATTAGGCCATTCGGCCCATCGAGTCTGCTCCGCCATTCAATCATGGCTGATAAGTTTCTCAACCCCATTCTCCCGCCTTCTCCCCATAACCTTTGATCCCTTTTCCAATCAAGAACCTATCTATCTCGGTCTTAAATGTACTCAATGACCTGGACTCCACAGCCTTCTGTGCTAATGAATTCCATAGATTCACCACTCTCTGGCTAAAGAAGTCTCTCCTCATCTCTGTTCTAAAAGGTCTTCCCTTTACTCTGAGGCTGTGCCCTCGGGTCCTAGTCTCTCCTACTGATGGAAACATCTTACCCCATGTCCACTCTATCCAGGCCTTGAAGTGTTCTGTAAGTTTCAATCAGATCCCCCCCCCACCTCATCCTTCTAAACCCCATCAAGTATAGACCCAGAGTCCTCAAACATTCCTCATATGTTAAGCCTTTCATTCCTGGGATCATTCTTGTGAACATCCTCTGGACCCTCTCCAAGGCCAGCACATCCTTCCTGAGATACGGGGCCCAAAATTGCTCACAATATTCTAAATGTGGTCTGACCAGAGCCTTATAAAGCCTCAGCAGCACATCCCTGCTTTTATATTCTAGTCCTCTCGAAATAAACGCCAACATTGCATTTGCCTTCCTAACTACCGATTCAACCTGCAAGTTAACCTTTAGAGAATCCTGGACTAGGACTCCCAAGTCCTTTTGCACTCCAGATTTCTGAATTCTCTCCCCATTTAGAAAATACTCTATGCCTCTATTCTTCCTACCAAAGTGCATGACCTCACACTTCCCCACGTTGTATTCCATCTGCCACTTCTTTGCCCATTCTCCTAACCTGTCTAAATCCTTCTGCAGCCTCCCTGCCTCCTCAGTACTACCTGTCCCTCCACCTATTTTTGTATCATCTGCAAACTTAGCCAGGATGCCCTCAGTTCCTTCATCTAGATCATTAATGTATAAAGTGAAAAGTTGTGATCCCAACACTGACCCCTGCGGAACTCCACTAGTCACCAGCCACCATCCTGAGAAGGACCCCCTTATCCCCACTCTCTGCCTCCTGCCAGACAGCCAATCTTCTATCCATGCTAGTACCTTGCCTCTAACACCATGGGCTCTTATCTTACTGAGCAGCCTCCTGTGTGGCACCTTGTCAAAGGCCTTCTGGAAGTCCAAGTAGATAACATCCATTGGCTCTCCTTTGTCTAACCTACTCATTACCTCCTCAAAGAATTCTAACAGATTTGTCAGGCATGACTTCCCCTTGATGAAACCATGCTGACTTTGCCCGATTTTACTATGCACTACCAAGTATTGTGAAATCTCATCCTTAATAATGGACTCTAAAATCTTACCAACGACCGAGGTCAGGCTAATCAGCCTGCAATTTCCCGTCTTTTGCCTCACTCCCTACTTAAACAGGGGGGTTACATTAGCGATTTTCCAGTTCTCTGGGACCCTTCCTGACTCCAGTGAATCCTGAAAGATCGCCACTAATGCCTCCACTATCTCTTCAGCTATCTCCTTCAGAACTCTGGGATGTAATCCACCTGGTCCAGGTGATTTATCCACCTTCAGACCTTTCAGTTTTCCTAGCACTTTCTCCTTGATAATGGCCACCATACTCACCTCTGCCCCCTGACTCTCTTGAACTTTGGGATTGTCACTCGTGTCTTCCACTATGAAGACTGACGCAAAGTACCTATTCAATTCCTCCGCCACTTCTTTGTTCCTCATTACTACTTCTCCAGCAAAATTTTCCAGCGGCCCAATGTCCACTTTTGCCTCTCTCTTACCCTTTATATATCTAAAAAACCTTCTTGCAATCTTCTTTTATATTACTGGCTAGTTTACCCTCATATTTAATCTTCTCCCTCCTTATTTCTTTTTTAGTTGTCCTCTGTTGGTCTTTGTAGGCTTCCCAATCTCCTGGTTTCCCACTGCTCTTCACCACATTGTATGCTTTCTCTTTAGCTTTTATGCTGTCCCTGACTTCCCTTGTCAGCCATGGTTGCCTCGTCCTCCCTTTAGTATGCTTCTTCTTTCCTAGAGATGAATTTTTGCTGTGTCTCCCAAATTACTCCCAGAAACTCCTGCCATTGCTGTTCCACTGTCTTTCCTGCTAGGCTCATCTCCCAGTCAATTCTGGCCAGCTCCTCCCTCATGCCTCTGTAGTTGCCTTTATTCAACTGTAATACTGTTACATCTGATTCCAGCTTTTTCCTCTTAAATTGCAGGGTAAATTCTATCATATTATGGTCACTTCCTCCTAAGGGTTCCTTCACCTTAAGCTCCTTATCCAATCTGTCTCATTACACATCACTAAATCTAGAATTGCCTGTTCCCTAGTGGGCTCCACCACAAGCTGCTGCAAAAAGCCATCTCGTAGACATTCCACAAATTTCTTTTCTTGGGATCCACTACCAACCTGATTTTCCCAGTCTACCTGCATATTGAAATCCCCCAAGATCACTGTAATCTTGCCTTTCTTACACACCTTTTCTATCTCCTGGTGTACCTTGTGCCCCACAACCTGACTACTGTTCGGAGGCCTGTACGTAACTCCCATTATGGTTTTCTTTACCTTTTCGGTTCCTCAACTCTATCCACACAGATTCTATATCATCTGACCCGACATTATTTCTTGCTATTGATTTATTTCATTTCTTACTAACAAAGCAACGCAACCCCCTCTGCCAACCTGCCTATCTTTTCGATAGGATGTATATCCTTGGATATTTATCTCCCAGTCCTGATCTCCTTGCAGCCATGTCTCCGTAATGCCCACCAGATCATACCTGCCAATTTTAATCTGCGCCACAAGCTCATTTACCTTATTTCGTATACTGTGTGCATTCAGATAAAACACCTTCAGTCCTGTATTTCCTGTCCCCTTTCTCATTGTCATCCCTTTATCTGATGTGCTTGAAGTTAGATTCCTTGCCCTTTCCAAACACTCTGTCCTATTTTGTGTTCTGGAGACTTTAATAGACTCTCCTGGGCTCTCCTTTCTTTTCAGTTTTTTCATAATTTTCCATGAAGTTGAATCCACCCCCCTACACTCTAACCTGCTGCTTTATTTCCCATTAGTTATACTTCTTGGAGTTTTACCCTTTGCTCCTCCCCCACTTTTTAGTTTAAAGTCCTGTTGACCACCCTATTTACCCTTTTCGCTAGAACACTGGTCCCAGATCGGTTCAGGTGGAGACCATCCCAATGGTATAGATCCCTCCTATTCCAATATTGATGCCAGTGCCCCACGAAATGGAACCCCTCTTTCCCGCATTTGATTGAGTTGGTTGGCTTGGATTATGCCAATGCAGGTTTTGACTGAGGTATAATGTGGCCTTTCTCAAGCAGAATTATTATATTTATATTCAATATAAAAATAACCAGCTTTTACATATGAAGGCAGCGTACTGTACTTTCTGGAATTTTGCCTGAATTAAGCTTTTCCCATGCATTGTATCAACTTTGCATGAACCCCACGCAGTTTTTTTGGCTGCTTTTCTCTTTCTAAATTGGAACTGGTTCCCATATCTTCAAACAAGACTTGAAATGTAAACACTCGGCTGTAGACCAGCTCAATCTTTCTGTAATGAATGAATTGATCTCTAATGGTGTTTACACCATGTAGTGCGCAATGTATGCTGCTAAGGTAGATATGAGAATAAATTAGCCTTTCCCTCCAAAGCTGCCAAATCAAAGTGCTTTAAATAGGCACAGCCTGATGTCAAATAACGCCTTAGGCAAATCTTGAGGATAAATGAAGGGTATTTTCTGTTGCTGGAGAAGTTGCTCTGTAGAACTTATAATTTTCTGGAACATCCCCAAAGTCAGAAATAACCATCGCGAAATAATCTTATTTCTTGTAATTTTATGTACTCTTACTTGTAAGACATGTGCAACTGAGTGTGACGCCTGAAGTGCGACAGACGTGTTTTAAAACTTGGGTAAAGGAATCAGCAGATCAACCTTTTTTTTCATTCATGGGATGTGGTGTTCCCATGTGTCTGCTGCCCTTTCCTTCTAGGTGGTAGTTGTCATGGGTTTTCAAGGTGAAGTCTAAGGAGGCTTGGTGAGTTCCTGCAGTTTATCTTGTAGATGGTACACACTGCTGCCACTGTGCGGCGGTGGTGGAGGGAGTAAATGTTTGAGGATGTGGTGCCAATCAAGTGGGCTGCTTTCTCCTGGATGGTGGAGCTACACTAATCCAGGCAAGTGGAGAGTATTCCATCACACTCCTGATTTGTGCTTTGTAGATGTTAGACAGGCTTTAGGGGGTCAGGAGGTGAGTTACTTATTGCAGGAGTCCCAGCCTCTGGCTTGCTCTTGTAGCCACAGTATTTATATTGCTAGTCCAGTTCAGTTTCTGGTTAATGGTAACCTCAAGGATGTTGATAGTGGGGTATGCAGTGATGGTAACGCTGTTGAACATCAAGGGACGATGGTTAGATTCTCTGTTGCTCGAGATGGTCATTGCCTGGCACTTGTGTAGTGCGCATGTTACTTGCCACTTGTCAACCCAAGCCTGGATATTGTCCAGGCCTTGCTGCATTTGGACATGGACTGCTTCAGTATCTGGTGAGTCGCGAATGATGCTGAACATTGTGCAATCGTCAGCAAACATCTCCACTTCTGACCTTATGATGGAAGGAAGGTCATTGATGAAGCAGCTGAAGATGGTTGGGCCAAAGACACTAACCTGAGGAACTCCTGCAATGATGTCCTGGAACTCAGATGATTGACTTCCAACAACCACAACCATCTTCCTTTGTGCTAAGTATGATTCCAACCAGCGGAGAGTTTTCCCCTGATTCCCATTGACTCCAGTTTTGCTAAGGCTCCTTGATCAAATGCTGCCTTGATGTCAAGCGCAGTCACTCTCACCTCACCTCGGGAGTTCAGCCCTTTTGTCCACGTTTGAACCAAGGCTATAATGAGGTTAGGAGCTGAGTGGCTCTGGCGCAACCCAAACTGAGCATCAGCGAGCAGGTTACTGCTAAGAAGGTGCTGCTTGATAGCACTGTTGATGTCCCCTTCCATACTTTACTGATGATGGAAGGTAGACTGATGGGGCGGTTAATTGGCCGGGTTAGACTTGTCCTGCTTTTTGTGTACAGGACATACCTGGGAAATTTTCCACATAGATGGGTAGATGCCTGTGCTGTAGCTGTACTGGAACAGCTTGGCTAAGGGTGTGGCAAGTTCTGGAACACAAGTCTTCAGTACTATTGCCAGAATATTGTCAGGGCCCATTGTCGTTGCAGTATCCAGTGCCTTCAGCGGTTTCTTGATATCACGTGGAGTGAATCGAACTGGCTGAAGACTGGCATCTGTTATGCTGTTTGGCACGCAGGTAGTCCTGTGTTATAGCTTCACCATGTTGACACCTCATTTTTAGGTGTGCCTGGTGCTGCTCCTGGCAAAACAGAAGATTCTGGAAAAACTCAGCAGGTCTTGCAGCATCTGTGGAGAGAGAAACAGAGTTAATATTTTGAGAAGCATGACCCTTCTTCAGACTGGCTGAAGACCTGGCACCTATGATGCTGGTGACTTCTGGAGGAGGGCAAGATGGATCATCCACTTGGCACTTCTGACTGAAGATTATTGCAAATGCTTTAGCCTTATCTTTTGCATTGACATGCTAGGCTCCCTCATCATTGGGGTGGGGATATTTGTGGAGCCTCCTCCACCAGTGAGTTGTTTAATTGTCCACCACCATTCACAACTGGATGTGGCAGGACTGCAGAGCTTAGATCTGATCCGTTAGTTGTGGGATCGCTTAGATCTATCACTTGCTGCTTATGCTATTGGGCATGCAAGTAGTCCTTTCTTATAGCTTCACCAGGTTGACACCTCATTTTTAGGTATGCCCGGTGCTGCTCCTGGCATGCCCTCCTGCACCCTTCAATGAACCAGGGTTGATCCTCTGGCTTGATGATAATGGTAGAGTGGAGGATATGCCAGGCCGTAAGGTAATAGATAGTGTTCGAGTACAATTCTGCTGCTGTTGATGGCCCACAGCGCCTTATGGATGCCCAGTCTTGAGTTGCTAGATCTGTCCAAAATCCATCCCATTTAGCACGGTGGTCATGTCACATAACATGATGGAGGGTATCCTCAATGTGAAGGTGGGACTTCGCCTCAACAATGACTGTGCAGTGGTCACTCCTACAGCTACTGTCATGGACAGATGCACCTGTGGCAGGCAGGTTGGTGAGGATGTGGTCGAGTATGTTTTTCCCTCTTGTTGATTCCCTCACCACCTGCCGCAGACCCAGTCTAGCAGCAATGTCTTTTAGGACTCGGGCAGCTCAGTCAGTAGTGGTGCTACTGAGCCACGCTTGGTGATGGACATTGAAGTCCCCCACCAAGAGTACATTCTGTCCCTTGCCACCCTCAGTGCTTCCTCCAAGTGCTGTTCAACATGGAGGAGGACTGATTCATCAGCTGAGGGAGGGCGGTACATGGTAATCAGCAGGAGGTTTCCTTGTCCATGTTTCACCTGATGTAATGAGACTTCATGGAGTCAGGAGTCGATGTTGTGGACTCCCAAGGCAACTCCTTTCCGACTGAATACCACTGTGCAACCACTTCTGCTGCGTCTGTCCTTCCGGTGGGACAATACATATCCAAAGATAGTGATGGTGGTGTCTGGGACATTATCCGTAAGATATGATTCCGCAGGATGACTATGTCAAGCTGTTGTTTGACCAGCCTGTGAGCCAGTTCTCCCAATTTTTGCACTAGCCCTCAGATGTTAGTAAGGAGGACTTTGCAGGGTCGACAGGGCTGAGTTTGCCGTTGTTGTTTCCGATGCCTAGGTCGATGTTGGTTGGTCTGTCTGGTTTCATTCCTTTTTGGTGATTTTGTGGTGGTTGATGCAATTGAGGGGCTTGCTAGGCCATTACAGAGGGCATTTAAGGGTCTGGAGTCACATGTTGACCAAACCAGGTAAGGATGACAGATTTCCTTCCCTAAAGGACATCAGTGAACCAGATGGTTTTTTTAAAACAATCAACAATGGTTTCATGATCATCATTAGACTTTTAATTCCAGATTTTTATTGAATTCAAATTCCACCATCTGCTTTGGCGGGATTCGAACCCAGGTCCCCAGAGCATTAGGCCTCATGGCTCATAAAGAGCAGAGTGGAAGAAGAAGAGCGCAGCGGAGGTGCCTGGCTCGGCAAAGGGAGAAACACCTCCCTCAAGGTGAAGGGTGGGCAGGGCCTGTTGCGCCTACAGCTGAGGATCCACAGACAGTTGTTGCTCGTAGGTACTTTGCTAGACCCAGGGTCTATTGACGGTATTTGTCATTCCTGCAGATGACTGAGAACCAGTTTCACCAAAGACTCTGCACATCTAGGGAACTGGTCGGTCACATATGCCAACGGCTGCAGTATTTGGCACCACGAGGTCTTCCACTGCCAGTGGCCATGAAAGTGACTGTGGTGCTCAATTTTTATGCCAGTGGTTCCTTCCAGGGCTCCACAGGTGACCTGTGCAGGATCTCACAAGCCTTCACCCTCAAGTGCATCCAGGAGGTCATGGACACCATCTTTGCAAAGGCATTTTGTGCATTTCGCCTGGGATCCGGAAAGCAAGAGCACTGGGATTTACACATATCTTTGGTTTTCCACAGGTGCAAGGTGCCATCAACTGCACTCACATGGTGTTTAGATCTCTGTGGCAACAAGCAGTCAACTACATCAACCGCAACAGCTTCCACACACACGATCACCACAATTGCATCCTATAGGTCTGTGCACGAATCCTAGGGAGCGTCCACGACTCCTACATCCCTGGCAGGTCTTAGATCTCTGACATCTTCCAGGGTCCAGAGAGGCTGCAGGGTTGTCTCCTCAGGGACAAGGGCTACCCACAGAGGACGTGGATGGTGATGCCCGTGCGGCAGCCTCAGACTGCAGCAGAGCGATGAAAGAATGAGGCTCATGCAGCGACCTGGACTTTGGTGGAGCAAATGATAGGCATATTGAAAATGAGGTTCCGGTGCCTCAATAGGTCTGGTGACATGTTGAAATACAGCCCATCGTGGGTGTCGCACATTATTGTAGCTTGCTGCGTGCTACACAACCTGGTGCTGCAATGGGGGGAGGACCTGGCTGGGGAGGAGATGGATGAGCTGTGTGTCTCCTCCAATGAGGAGAACGTCAAAGGGGATGACAATGATGAGGTTCTCCAAGGCGAGGGTGCCAGCAACGTGGCCATCGCACTGGCCAGACGAGGAGGCAGGCTCGGGGGGCCCTCATAACTGTAAGATTTGTGGAAAACGATGGCAAGATGCAGTGAGGACAGTCTTGACATCCTCACTTTGTATCTGTGAACATTTGATTCCTATGTGGCTGATGGCAGCACACATACACTCAGTACTCAAGCTCATGTCATGGAAACCGCAGGAGAGGCCCTAATAGTTGCTCGATTCAAGGAGGATGATGGTGACATGCAGTGATGACTCTCCATCGATCTTCAAATTGGCTCTGTGAATGTCTGGCTGAGGGCAGTTCGCTTGCACTCAGTGATCAGGGTCATGTCATAGAGATGCAGCCGTGAAACTTCAAATACATCTGACCCTTAGTCACCCTTCAGCACCTGACCTCCTCAGGAGCACAGCATCATTGGTCACATGGGTTGATGAGACAGGAATCCAGCCCCACCACAAAGGTGCTGAGAGCAACCAGAGAGAATGACAGAACTCTGTGACATCTGCCCACGACATTCTGGCAGCAATGACCAGCACCATTGAGCTGCAGGCATCACTAACTCACCGTCCAGTGAGTGTGAAGCTGAACCATCCCTCTGGTCTGAAGGTTGCAAAGAGCACAGAAGAGGCCCTGGGCTGAGACACCTGTCTTTATCTTGAGCAGAAACCAAGGTTTCACATCTGAGTAACACAAACACTGCTCATCATAACAAGGAACCATTGGCAGGGAGACATTCTTGGGAGTTTATTTACAATAATGTACATTATGTACAAGCAATGAACTCCCATGCCCAGGCTGTGCAACTACATAGAAACATAGAAACTAGGAGCAGGAGTAGGCCATTCGGCCCTTCGAGCCTGCTCCGCCATTCATTATGATCATGGCTGATCATCCAACTCAATAGCCTGCTCTCGCTTTCTCCTCATACCCTTTGATCCCTTTCACCCCAAGAGCTATATCTAACTCTTTCTTGAAAACATACAATGTTTTGGTCTCAACTACTTTCTCTGGTAACGAATTCCACAGTCTGTAATGAATTCCATATCTTCTGAACCTTCCTAAGTCTGCCCAACCTCCACAGCCGACTGCTATGCTCTGTCGGTGATGATTTTGGTGGGCAATCAAACCCTCCTTGGCCTGTGGAGCTGGAGTTGCTGGGGTCACAGGAAGGGATTCAGATGGGCCGGACACTCCTGCAGTCACCAGGGTAGATGGCCCCAGGGTGTACACCTGCTAGTCCTCCTCCCTATGGGTACCCGATAGCCTCTGGCTGACTCCTTTTGGAGAGGGGGATGTTGGAGTGAGATCCAACTGGCCCTCACCCTCTTGCATTGACATTGTTGGAGGCCAGCAATGGAGGTTAGCCCACACAGCAGTGCTGGACCGATGTCCTGGACCAGGGGACCTTGGCAGCTGCCATCCTACCAGTGTTGGTGCATTGGTATGCCGGCGCTATCACCTCAGACTGAAGGTGGACAGACTCCTCCATTATGCCTTGCAATCTGCAATGTGCAGCGGACATCCCTTCCTGATGTTCCCGTGCTTGCCTTTGCAGCTCCTGCAACTGAGGTATGACCGAGTCCAGAGGTTCGTCATCTGACTCAGACTCAGCAAATTTCTGGCTTCCAGCAGTTCTCTGAGTGCTGGAAACTTGGGAAGACCCTGCTGCTGTCTGCTGTGGATCAGACAGTGTGATGTGCTCACCAGATTGTGACCCCGAGGCTACTCTAGAACTAGCTCCCACCAAGGTGTGTCACTCTGCACTAGTGGAGGGTGCAGGTGAGTATCATGACAGGACTTCAATTGTCATCAGATCCTTCTTCCAAGGTGCCTTCAAGGCTTGGGCTGAGGACTATGGACCCTCTCGGCTGCTTCCCAGATGTGCCTGTGAAAGCAAAAAAAGATAATTAGTGCATGGCAGGGGATGCGGAACAGGGGAACTCACTCACAGCATGGTTGTCTGACAGATGTTGCACTGCTGGATCCTCACTTGGTTGATCACTGTCGATTTCACCGTCAGCACAGGAACAGTCCAGATCATTGCCGGCCAGCTAGATGGCTCTGTTTTCAAAGCCTGTGAAGACCTTGATGTTGGGCATTCCACCACCGGTCAGTGACCTCTTCCTCTTGTTGTGTGCCAGCTTGTCCTGCATGAATACAGATGGAGAGTGTAATCAGGATGTCTGTAAGGCCCAATGAGAAGGATAAAAGCAAAAAACTGCGGATGCTGGAAATCGAAAACAAAAACAAAAATACATGGAAAAACTCAGCAGGTCTGGCAGCATCTGTGGAAAGAAGCACAGTTAACATTTTGAGTCCGCATGACTCTTCAACAGACCTGTTTAATGTGAACTGTGGATGTGCGATGGCAGCTAAAATGATTTTTTCCCCCACCTGTTACCGCACTTAGTGGAAATCTGGGACAATTCTATGTCACAAAACATTGTTGAAGTGGTTTAATAGATAGTTTCTTAAAGAAGAATATTGTGTGAGAAGAGTAGGCAGCAGAGTAAAATTTAGACTAGGTGGCCATGGAGAAAAAATCCAGGAGAAGCCTGATGGGCTGAATGACCTTGTATCTTTGCTGTAGTATTATAGACAGGATGATCCGGTCATTTGCATAATGAGCTGAACATCACTGTTGTGTTTTCCATATAAATGCAAGTTTTTTTTTCTATTCAGTAGAATTACTATTTAATACTGTTAAGCTTAGCTAACTACCTAACTACAGACTGGAGTATGTGTAGGATGGGTATATCAGGAAACAATGCAACACTAACTGTACTTTCTTTCAATGTAATAATAAACAAATGTAACCTGCCTGAGTTGTTCGCTAGCGACCAAAAGCTGTTATATCTTTACTTTGTAGAGTGAAATCTATCGTGGGACATTGAAACATGAACAATTACTATGAGTTACATATGAGAAGCTTTGAAATGGAATAGGATGACTGTGCCAATGTGCTGGGATTTATCTTAAATGTGTTTACATGCTGCATTGTTTTTTTTGGAAATTCTAAACTCTTGTCACTAGGGAAGGCTCCAGGAGGAACAGAATGACTAAGTTATTTTTGTTGTCAAAATAAGTGCTGCCAAAGTTTCTGTCTCATGCTTTGTAAAATTCCATCTGGACACCATGTGATTCCTGCTGTGAGAATATAAAGGACAACACAAAGACGCTGGACTCGGATTCTGCGACCAAATCCAGAACAAAGCTTCGACTCTCATCCAAGCTCCCGGTTACTGGTAAGCTTAAGTAAAATGTTTAGATTTTTAAAACAGTTCTGATTTTGGAAGCGATCTTGTTCGAGCATTTAACATAAAGTTGTTAGGCAACAGATTTGAGACAAATAGAATAATGAAAATAAATATCTGGAATTTCATATTTCAAATCGGCCATTAATTTAATATTATCGGTCATGTTGCCAGGGTATGCCTTTACCAAAATATTTAACGTACAAACAAAAATGAGGGTCAATATTTTGAGAGCGAATCTGACGATGGTCTGGCTTCATTTGAACAATTATAAACAATTATATATATAAATAAAAACAGAAAATGCTGGAAGCACTCAACAGGCCAGGCAGCATCTGCAGAGAGAAACAGAGTAATGAATGAATCTTAGTTGGGTCTTTAAAGCAATTGGATATTGCGCTGAACTCATGTTTTATGGTGACTCTAATTCCCTTTCTGTTACATGGGATTGCACAATTTTAACTAATTCTCTGGAGGTGTCATTCCACAAGTCTGTTCATTTATAATTAAGTATATTAGATTGTGATAAATGGTGTTTCTATTACATGGGATTTCAGAATCATTTGTGTTTTATATTTGGAGTTTATGGGATCTTTTTTTAACCTGTCCTTTCCTTTTCCCCTGGAAAAGCAGATGAGTAGCCTCGATGACAACCCTTGCAATTTGGCATTCCTTTTTAAATGTGCAGATATTTAATAAAAACTTGACATTGGCTCTTACAAAGTACTGGTGGGAGTGAGAACATACATATACTGGAGCAGCTCATGGAACAACTGAAAGGAAAGAAATCAAAGAGGATAAATCATGTTGGCTGCCCTGTCGGCTGTTGTGAGGAGTCAGAGAGGGGATAAATGTTCAGGACCACTACTCTGAACCTCCTTAAAGATACACACTGTGCTGTAGAGTGATCATTGTAAAGCCTCCGCTAAAGAAAGGAGTGAAGAATAAACTGGGCCATTCCAGATCAGTCAGTCTAATGTTAGTTGTGGTAAAACTCTTAAGATTCATAAATCAAGATAAAATGAGCGGGAATTTAGAAGAGCCCTGGGACAATCAAGGACAGCCAGCACAGATTTGGATAAAGCAGGTTTTTCAAATTTCATAGTGTGAACATGCTCATGGCATTAAATATGTCTGTACAGGGAGGAGAGCTCCTCCATTGCTGATCACAGTAAGATATGCAGCCAACAATGTAATTCTAACATGCCCGCTTCTCACACACTGCATTGAGAACAGCAGATATAGTGCCCTCCCATCTCCGCTCAAAGGCCTGGGGTTTGTTTCTGATAACCTGATTATGTTTAAGTTGAGCATCTCACTCAACTTAATTAAACATGCAGGAAACCCCAAAATAATATTTTCATGAATCAGAAAATCAACCCATGATCCGTCAACGAGTCATGTTGCTGCTGCTTGTAGCAGCTCAGGAGTAAAGTTCCTGTCCTCAAATATTTCAGTGAAAAAGATGCAAACATAAACTGGAACAGCATATTTGTACTTGTGTCTACCTCCTCGCTAGAGTTTCATTCTTAGTCGGATCAAGTGCTTTTCACAAACAGATTACTGGAGCACATAATATTTTAAGCATTGTTTAATGAGCATAGCTCACTGCAAATCCAGATATCATCTAGATGTGTTTTTGTAAATGAGAACATGAGTACAGAGCTGAGATGTTTTAAATCTTTGCTCCTTGTATTAAGAGTGTGGGTTTAAATGTTTCACAGGTTCAATGACCAATGGAAAACACTATCAGCCAAGACCTTGCCTCAACAGAGATGGACCAAATACTTTCTACCCCCTCTACTGACAATAGTACAGAAATTGTTGATGATACATCTTATTCACAGTTTATTACACCCTCCCTACATAACGGGTCTGACCAACAATGCAACTTTTTTGTACCATCCCAATATATTTCCAATTTCATCCCAGCTGTCTACAGTGTCATCTTTATCTTGGGATACATTGGGAACAGTGTGGTAATCGCCTTCCTTTGTCATCGCAGTCATTTGAAAACTGTTGCTAACATATACATCATCAACCTAGCAATTGCTGACCTGGTTTTCTTATCCACTCTCCCAATTTGGGCAGTCTATAATGCTACTGGGTACAGTTGGCATTTTGGTTCAGTGATGTGTAAAATATGCAGCTCTCTTGTGTCTCTCAATTTGTACGCCAGTATATATTTCATTATGTGCATGAGTATTGATTGTTACATGGCAATTCTGCACCCTTTTGGATCTCAGTCGAAGAGAACTCTATGCCATGTTCACTGCGTCATAATCCTTGTATGGAGTTTGGCTTTGGTTGCAACCTTTCCAGCCATCTACTTTCAAAGTGCCCATTATATTGAGAAGATGGGAAACACGGTGTGTGAAATGGTTTACCCCCCAAGTAATGCCAATCATTGGTCTGCGGCCATGTCTTTGATGGAAAATACTCTGGGCTTCTTCATTCCCTTCACAGTAATAGGCACGTGCTATAGTTTTGTTGCCTATCATCTGATGAGAATAGAAGTACCAGAAAAAAATAAATGTAAACGAGACAAGGCATTGTGGATGGTGATTGCAGTCGTGTTGGCTTTTTTCATCTGCTGGTTGCCATTTCATGTATTAACATTTATGGATGCATTGTCAAGGCTGAATTTCATTGCTGATTGTCAAACTATCACTATGATCAAAATTGCAATGCCAATCGCCAATTGCCTCGGTTTTGCAAATAGCTGCATCAACCCTTTTATTTACTGCTTTCTGGGAGATCACTTTCAAGTACAGCTATGCGACAAGGCTCAGAGAGGGCCCTCCAGACTCTACAGCCGGGGAAGCTCATCAACCAGAATCAGCAACCCTTCTCACAAGAACTGTGATACAGGGTGTATTGATCTTAATAATTTATGAGGCATTAAATAGATTCAGTGAAGCCAGGATTGCCTCCCAGCCAAGTTTCTACTGATAACCATAGCATTTTAATCTTTAATTTCTATTGGTGTAAAGGTGCCAAAAAAGTGTGCATCTGATGTTAAAATCTAAGGCCTCCACCTATATTGGAAATACAGCATCATGATAATTATAAACTTGTCTTTAAAGATTGCTTAAAATTATAAACTTTTCTATGGAATAATAGATGATTTAGATGATAACTGGGAATTTTCAGGAAATATTCAACCACCAAGTTTGTGTTGCAGCTGAATTCCCAGCATCACGGCCCATACGCGTTGAGCCTTTTGTTTTCACTGATTTTATGTATTTCTGTAAGATGTTCCTCTGTATGAAGTTTCCTTTTTCTCTGTAATGGACAGTAACTAACAATGTATGATCTGCTGCATTATGTAATACATGGAATATTATTCTGTTACTCAGGAGAAACTTGTTTCCTTGCAGTATTAAAGTTTAATCAATGTTAAGTAAACAGAGGAAGAAGATGAGGGCAATTAGAGTTTAATAACTGCACAAGGAAGGAAGACAGGTTTATATAAAAGCTTTCATTTCCTCAGGTTAAGTTTCACTGTTTTTTTGCCTGGATTCACCTCTTAATGCTGTAAATTATTTAACCTTTGAAATCACGTGAGCAGAAGGTTGTTGGTTGGAACATAGTAACTAACAAGTGGAGTTCCTTAAAGTTCCATATTGCGACCATTGCTGTTCAACAATTTTGTTAATAATCTAGAAAAGATCTCAAATAGAGCCATTCTTAAATTTATGGATGCTACAAAAATTGGGTTTAGTATTTCATTGGCTGCAGGCCAATTTAGACAAGTTAGCGAAATGTCATTCTAATGTGAACACATTGGTCCAAATCTTCCTATCTGTGGCTCGTCAGAGATGGGATGCACATTGGGAGATGCTTGTCAGGATCTTGTGGAAGTCCTCATGCACAGACATATGTGAGAATTTCCTAGGAGATTTAATCTTCAGATGGGTTGACTTCCTGCTGCCTGGGACCCTCAATGAATGTTTCAAACCCTGAGCTTGGGGTATAGACTTGGCCCAGATAGGTGGGACTTAACCCACATACTTTTCCTGGAAATGTTATATCGTTTAATACCTGATCTGTCAGCTAGGTAACTCCACAACTGACCACCTGACTACAACCCCACCACCCGACTACTTCCCGACCACCCAACTGGTCCCCCAACTACCCTCTGACCTGATTACTCCAGATCACTGGAATACCCACCAACTTGACTCGACTACCCTCCTTGACCTGACTATCCCCCAACCACCCAACTACCCCCGACTACCTTCTGACCCGAATTAACCGACCCCCTCGACCTGACCTGACTACCCCCCCCCCACCCTGAACACCTGACTACTCCCTGACTTGACCCAATAACACCCTAACCGCCCAACTACCTGCCAATCTGACCCAGATACGCCCCCGACCTGATATCCCCCTGGTCCAGTCAGGTATCCCCTGACGAGCTACCCACTCACCCAACTACCCACTCAGTCAACTCATCTACCTGCCTGCCTACCTACCTCACCCACCTAGCCACCTCACCCATTCACTCATTCATCTACTCACCCATTCACTACCCACACTCATTCATTAAAAGACTGGACCTTTAAAAACTTATCTGAATATGGCAGCTGGTGCCTCCTCCTTCCTCTGATTTGTTGGACTTGGATGAGAGACACAGCGCTGCCCATTTCTCTGCCAGTGGAGATTTGAAGATCCCGGAAGAAGTGTGCAGTAAAGTGGGTCAGTAAAACCTTTGCAAGCAGCAGAAATGCACCCAGCATTGCCACTGACTGGAAGCCCTCGGTTATGAAGTGTCGAACACATAGGTCATGAAAGAGACTTGGGCTAATAGCCAATCACTTGTTGCAGTCATAGTGCCAAAGTATTTTAGGTTGTCTTGTGCAAAATTAAGTTGAATATAGATAGAAGGAAACTGTGTTTGGGCCATATATCACTTATGTTCACACATGGAGTATTGCTTTCAATTTTAATCCAAGCAGTTGAGCACATTTGGGTTCTGGGGAGGAGGGCAACCCGGAAGACACCACATCTTAGAGCTCTTAGTTTTGAAGCTAAGCCCCAAGAATTAGGGACGATTTACTTTGCAGAAACAGGATTACAGGGAATACGACTGAGATTTTAAAATGATGGTTAGACTTAAGTTCGATGGGTATTTGAAATAAATCAGAATTGTAGGACTAGAGGCCAGAGTTTTAAATCTATTGGTAGAGAGTTAGTTTGGATGCCAGGCATCATTTATTTTCACAGGCTCACTGCCCTCTGGTACAAACTGTTGAGATATGTGGGGGAAAATTTGACACCTAGCCAGCAACTCTGGATCAGCCGCTCATTATAGAACCCATCCCATTTTCACCTGATCGGTCTCATGGGATGAAAATCGGATGACTGTTACAACAGGCGGTCAATCCACTCTGTCAGATCATTGTCCAGCAGTGTAGCCGAAAATAACCTGTGAGCAATCGATTAAGTTACAAGGGGCAGCTTTGGCAAGGGTCTATGTTATAGGGGTACAAGAAGACACCTCTGTTCGATTCTGACATTGCAAGAAGTACTTCCTTGGCTGTAGAGTGCTGTGGGACTTCCTGAGGTCATAAAAGGCACCCCATAAATGCAAGTCTTTCTTCATTAATTTTGTATTTCGCAGCTCTAATTGTGGTTAAAGTGTTATGGCCAGGGATAATGATTAGAAACCTCTCACACCTGCTCTTGTTTTATGTGCCAAAATCTCACTTTAAACCAGATTTAATATTCATAGAAAAATAAAGCATAAGAATAGAAATCTCCACTAGATGGCGCTATTAGTACAATCAGAGAGTATCACTGTTCAGAAGAGGGGCAGCAGCTGTTGGCAGCAACTTATCAATGAAACTATTTCTTGCGAGCATAGCCAGCCTTCTTCATCCTAAACCAGTATTTGCAAACTTTTTCCTGGTGTTGCCCCATTTAAAGCCTCAGAATTCATGTGACCTGTGACCCCAGAGTGAAAATTTGGGGGGTGGGCAAGTGGGATGCGGTGCACAGGTGACGGGAGGCTTCAGACAGGCAGTTTACACAATCATTATGCAGACAATTATTATGCAGAGCACTTGAAGCAGCTAAATATTTCCAATAACCTCAACTAAAATTTGATAGTGTAAAATCTTCACCGTAACTTAGACTCATGCATAAGAAACTCTTTATAATTCTTTTTATAACTTGCTATAATGCATAGCTACATGAAACCTTGAAGTTCCATTTCTGCATGTAAAGGAAATTTGATACACATGACTGCAAATTACACGCACAACAAGATTTCATGGTAGACACCACGATAGGTTTTAGTTGTACACAACAGAAAATATCGGTGTGATATATAGTCTTCCCCTGCAAAAATATTATGGCTCCTAAAACTTATAGAAAGCATGAATATATACTTTTTAAAAATTGCGTATGTGTATTTGCACAAGCTTTGGCCTTTACATTGACAGAAGAGGTAGCAAGCTTGTTATCTCAATCCCTAGGATATGGCTTAGTGTTGGCATTGGCTAATGAGCTGGGATAGTTGATGAAAAGGCAAGGTATCTACAAAAAAAAACACTTACCTTTTTACAGGTCTATTTCTGCAGCAGCACTGCTTCAGAGCCCCTGACCCCAAAATCTCGGCTTGTGACCCCACCCACAGTTTGGGAAACGCTGCCTAAACCTCAAGTAAAGCAATGATCGCTTTGGCTTGGTTTCCCTATAAATGCCATGATCACAATGACTTGGCAAGTAAATGTGATACAGGAACGAGATCCAAAAATCTGATCGTAAATAATTGTGACTGGAAATCATAATTTGCATCATGTTGGTTTAAAATATTTAACATACAGTTTATTTTGACCTTTGCACCTTAGTTTGCAACCAATGATTTGTAGAAATAATATCTGCTACTTTCAATTTCAGTGGAACTATAGAATGGGTAATACCTGATCAGCTGCCTGTGAGATACCTCATTCCATTTCCCTTTAATGCAAAGGAACATCCAGACCTGGTGTACAGTGGGCAACCATCCAATTTTGTCTATTTTACATCCCTGCCAAAGTTAAAACTTCCACTCATTGTTTGAAAGTGGGTTACGCTGTCCTCTCTCTGCCTCTCTCCATCTGTGTTACTGTCTCCATCTCTATCTCTGTTTCTCTTCATTTCTCTCTTCATCTCTACTACAATCTCTCACTCAGTTTATCCCTATCTCTTTTGAAATATGTCTGTCTGTCTTTCTGTGTCAATCTCTGGGCGGAATCATCCCAGATTTGTACTAAGTGCGGTAGTTGGCAGGAAAAAGAACGTTTTACCCACCGTCCGCAGAGGCAGCTTTTCACTCTATATCATCTCAATCCTGCTTCATTAATCATGCATTCCCGGGAAACACGCCGTTTTGAGGGCAGGCGGGCTCTCATTCGCCCCCTATGCCATCACCTTGCCGCTTCCTCATGCCTCTACCCCCATTCTGGCTGCAGGATGGCCAGCAACATCACCAGTCTGGCTTGGGAGGTGGTGGCAGTGGTAGTCAGTGCCAATACCCTGCAAAAGAGGACAGCCTCCCAGCGCTGAAAGAGGATGAATGATCCCCTCTGTTCTGTCAGGGTAAATCACTCCTCTCATCACTCTCAACTCACACATCCACAGGGCCAACACTCACTGTCGGTTCAAGGGACAAAGCCATTCACTCTTTCACACACGGCTTCATTGTCCTCATAAATGCAAAACACCGCAGATGCTGGAAATCTGAAATAAAATGTCAGGTACATCTAAAGAACAGTCATATGGACTCGAAAAGTTAACTGTTTCTCTCTCAACAGATGCTTTCAGGCCTGCTTAGTTTTTCCAGCATTTTTTGTTTTTATTTCATTGTCGTCATCACGTCCATGGTACCACTCATCACCCACACGTGCCAGGCATACTTATCATCTGGCCTGGCAGGCATCCTGCTTACACTCTCTCCATCTCTATTCATGCAGAACAAGCTGGCACACAACAGGGAGAGATCACAGACCAGTGGAGGAATGCCTGAAATCAAGGTCCTCACGGACTCTGAAAATAGTCATACAACCAGCCGTTGCTGTGCTGATGGTGAGGCCAGCAGTGGCCTACCAAGTGAGGATCCATCAGATGACAATACTGTGAGTGATGTGTCCTGTTTCACAGGCTACTGCCAAGCACTAATTATCTCCCATTGCTTTCATAGGCACACCTGGGCTGTGGTCCCAGGCGTGCAGCAGACATCCGTTCCTGATGTTGCCGAGTTTGCCTTTGCGCCCAACAGCTGAGGCATGGCCGAGTCCAGGGGCTCCTCATTTGACCTGGACTCAGCAAATTTCTGGCCTCCAGCAGTCCTCTGAGTGCTGAACACCTGGCTGTTTCCCAGTATAACATGTCCCAGTGCAATGTGTCCCAGTGAACTGCCAAGGGAGTCCTCGACTCAAGCCCTGAAGACACCTCGGAAGACAAATCTGCTGAAACTCCAATTCAAGACCTGTCACAGTGCTCAACCACACCCTCAACCAGCACAGATACCCACATTGGTGGGACCTAGTTCTAAAGTAGCCTCAGGGTCACAATCTGGTGAGCACATCGCACTATCTGATCCACAGCAGGCGGAGGCAGGGACTTTTTAGGAGGCCCCGCCACCAGTGACAATACCCCCTCCACATTTGCCCCTGAGGGCCTGGCCACGGGTGATGGTGAGCTGGCCTTTGGGCCTGAGCCACACCCACCCCGAGAAGGATTGGACATACTTTGTTGTTTTGTTTTTTGTTTTTTAATTTATATTTTTTTAATAAATTTCCTCCCTGGTGGGTTTGGTGGTGGGGGGGGTGGGAAACGTGGGGGGGCAGGGGGGGGGTGCGGGGTGGCAGTGTGGAAGGGGGAGAAAGGTGGAAATAACCTCCCCCTCTGAGATGTTCAAAATAAAAGAGAGGAGGGGAGAGAAGGGAGAGGGGTAGAGGACAGGGAGGGAAAGGGGAAAGTCTAGGTGGGTGTCTCTGGGTGGAAGATGGATGGTGGGTGGGGGCCTCGATGATCTTCCAGTAGGGGAAGGGCGATTTCTTCACCAGTCAGAACTGGCCACTGGGAAAAGGCTGGGTGGGGGAGGGGTGGCAGCAAGATGGTTTTAACACACACACACACACACACACACACACACACCCCTCTTTTTCTTCCCCATGTCCTTGGGCAGTCTTCTGCCCTCCCCCTACAAAACAGTCTTTAGCAGCCCCCACCTGAAAAAATAGAAAGTCCAGACACCCACCTAGGATGTTGTAATTCTCAGTCCTGGCCTCCGGCCTTTCTGTCCTGTAGCAGCAGCAGCAGCAGCAGCACAAACTGCAACAGCAGTAGCTGTTCTCCCTCTCCCTCTCTCTCCTTCGGCCCCACAGGAGCAGCAGCAGCAACACGAAGGACACAGGAACAGCAGGAAAAGCAGCAACACACAACCTGCTCTCCTTACTCCCTAGCTCCAACTGAGGCTACAACGAGTGCAACAAGCTCATTAAGAAGGTGGATTTGATGTTTTTCTGGTGTTGCCCCTTCCGGCGTAAACCTTGCTGGGGTGACCGGTTTTCTTGGGCAGCAGCACAGCCTGGATGTTGGGCAGGACCCCACCCTGGGCTATGGTAACCCCGCCCAGCAGCTTGTCGAGCTCCTCGTCGTTGCGGATGGCCAGCTGCAGGTGCCGAGGGATGAAGAGGGTCTTCTTGTTGTCCCAGGCCGCATTGCCGGCCAGCTCGAGGATCTCGGCCGTCAGGTACTCGAGGACAGCGGCCAGGTAGACAGGGGCTCCGGCCCCGACCCACTCAGCATAGTGACCCTTGCGCAGCAGCCAGTGGTTACGGCCGACAGGGAACTAGAGCCCGGCTCTGGAGCAGTGAGTCTTGGCCTTGGCACACCCATTGCCTCTGGTTTTACCATGACCAGACATTCTGTTCTCACCCCTGCTGAAAGTCTTGACCAAAGATGGAGTTGCACAGCTTGTGCACAGGTGTTAATCACTTGTACGTAATATTCACGACTATAAATAAACTCCCAAGAATGTCTCCCTGCCTATGGCTCCTTGCTCTGATGAGCAATGTTCACTGAGATGTGAAACCTTGGTTCCTGCACAAGATAAAGGCAGGTGTCTCAGTCCGGGGCCTCTTCCCTGTGCTCTGTGTAACCTTCAGACAAAAGTGTTGGTCCAGCCTCACACTCATTGGACACATTAGTGATGTCTGCACCTCAATGGTGCTTGTCATTGCTGCCAGAATGACGTGGGTAGGTGTCATAGAACCGTCATTCTCACTGTGTGTTCTCAGTACCTCTGAGATGGGGTTGGTCTCCCATTTCTTCAGCATCTGTGACTGGTGACGCTGTGCTCCTGAAGGGGACAGGTGCTGAAGGCTGACAAAGGATCAGGTGCATTTTAAGTTTCACGTCTGTGTCTCCATGATATGATCCTGATCACAGAGTGCAAGTGAGCTGCCCTCAGCCAGACAGGAGTCAGACATTCACAAAGGCTGTGTGAAGATCTCCGGTGTGTCCTCACTGCATACCATCATATCCTCCTGCAAACGAGTGACTATTAGGGCCTCCGCTACATCCCCATGACAGGAGCCATATCACAGAGGGTATTTGTGCTGCCAAAAGCCAGGCTGGAGTCAAATGTTCACAGATGCAATATGAGGATTTATGGGGTCACCTCACTGCATGTTGTCATCATCCTCCACAAATCTAGTAGCTGTGAGGGCCTCCTGAGTGCACCTGCCTCGTCTAGCTAGTGTGATGGTTTCATCTCTAGTATCCTCACCTTTGAGGACCTCCCACCCTCATCCCCTTCGATGTCCTCCTCATCGAAGGAGATGTGCGGCTCCTCCATCTCCTCCTCAGCCAGCTCCTCTCCCCGTTGCAGCGCCAGGTTGTAGGAGAGAATCTGACCATCATCCCCTTACATTCAATGTCATTACCATCGCTGAATCCCCCACTATCAATATCCTGGGGATTACCATTCACCAGAAACTGAACTGGACTAACCATATACTGTGGCTACAGGGGCAGGTCAGAGGCTAAGAATCCTGCGACGAATAACTCACCTCCTGACTCCTCAAAGCCTGTCCACCGTCGACAAAGCACAAGTCAGGAGCGTGATGGAATACTCCCCACTTGCCTGGATGAATGCAGCTCCCACAACACTCAAGAAGCTTCACACCATCCAGGATAAAGCAGCCCACTTGATTGGCACCCCTTCCACAAATATTTACTCCCTCCACCACTGACAAACAGTGGCAGCAGTATGTACCACCTACAAGATGCACTGCAGGAACTCACCAAAGCTCCTTAGACAGCACCTTCCTAACCCACGACCACTACCATCTAGAAGGACAAGGGCAGCAGATACATGGGAACACCACCTACTGGAAGTTCCCCCCAAGTCACTCACCATCCTGACTTGGAAATATATCACTGTTCCTTCACTGTCGCTGGGTCAAAATCCTGGAACTCCCCCACTAACAGCATTGTGCGTGTACCTACACCACATGGACTGCAGCGATTCAAGGCGGCGGCTCACCACCACCTTCTTGAGGGCAATTAAGGATGGGCAATAAGTGCTGGCCCAGCCAGTGACACCCACATCCCGTAAATGAATTTATAAAAAGGTGACAACGATGCATGATACCCTCTATGGACTGACTGGTCCAGGCACCAGAACCTCATTTGCAACATCCCGATGGTTTGCTCCACCAAGGTGAGAGTTGCAGCATGAGCTTCATTGTACCTCCTCCCTGCTGCTGTCTGAGGCCGTCGCATGTGTGTTATCAGCTGCTTCCTCTGTGGGTAGCCTTTGTACCCGAGGAGCCAACCCTGCAGCGTCTGTGGATCCTGGAAGACGTCAGGGATCTGAGACCGACTGAGAATGTAGGAGTCGTGGACACTTCCTAGGAACTGTGCGCAGACCTGCAGGATACATTTATGGTGGTCACACACCAGCCGAACAGTGAGTGGAAGTGGTGGCATAGTGGTATTGTCACTGGACTAGACAGAGACCCAGGGTAATATTCTGGGGATCCTGGGTTCAAATCCCACCATGGCAGATGGTGAAATTTGAATTTGATAAAAATCTGCAATTAAAAGTCTGATGTTGACCTTGAAACAATTGTCGTAAAAAGCCATCTGGTTCACTAATGCCCTTTAGGGAAGGAAATCTGCTGTCCTTACCTGGTCTGGCTTTTATGTGACTCCAGACCGCCAGCAATGTGGTTGACTTTTAAAAATGCCCTCTGAATGAGGGCAATTAGGGATGGGCAATAAATGCTGGCCTAGCAAGCGACACCCACATATAAAGGATTAGTTTTTTAAAAAGCCTTGCGGTTGATGTAGTTGACTGCTTATTGCCATGGAGATCTGACTGCCATGTGAGTGCGGTCTATGGCATCCTGTACCTGTGGGAAACCTGAGATCTGGATGATTCCTAGTGCTCCTACTTCCTGGCTTTCCTGATCCTGGGCCAAATGCACAAAGCTGTGTGCCTTCGCAAAGATGGTGCCTGTGACCTCATGGATACATTTGTGTGTGGAAGCTTGTAATATGTGACACGGTGCTCAGATCTCGATGGATAAACCAGGTAATTACAGGCCAGTCAGTCTAACATCTGTGGTAGGGAAACAATTGGAAAAAGTTCTGAGGGACAGGATTAATCAGGGATAGTCAGCATGGCTTTATCAGGGGGAGATCATGTCTAACAAATTTGATTGAATTTTTCGAGGAGGTGACTAGTTGTGTAGATGAGGGTAGTGCAGTTGATGTCGTCTACATGGACTTCAGTAAGGCTTTTGATAAGGTCCCATATGGGAGAATGATAAAAAATGTAAGAGCCCATGGGATCCAGGGCAATTTGGCAAATGGGATCCAAAATTGGCTTAGTGGCAGGAGGCAGAGGGTGATGGTCAAAGGCTGTTTTTGCGATTGGAAGCCTATGATGAGTGGTGTATCACAGGGATTGGTATTGGGACCCTTGCTATTTGTATTGTACATTAATGGTTTAGATGTGAATATAGGAGGTATGATTAGTAAGTTCGCAGATGACACGAAAGTTGGTGCTGTCATAAATAGTGAGGAGGAAAGCCTTAGATTACAGGACAATATAGATAGGCTGGTCAGATGGGCAGAGCAGTGGCAAAAGGAATTTCATCCTGAAATGCGTGAGGTCTTGCATTTTTGGAGGACTAACATGGCAAGGGAATACACAATGAATGGTAGGACCCTAGGAAGTACAGAGGATCAGAGGGACCTTGGTGTACATGTCCATAGGTCCCAGAAGGCAGCAGCACAGGTAGGTAAGGTGGTTAAGAAGGCATATGGGCCTTCAATAGCTGAGGCATAGAACATAAGAGCAGGGAGGTTATGTTGGAGCTGTATAAAACGTTAGTTCGGCCACAGCTGGAGTACTGTGTGCAGTTCTGGCCGCCACACTATAGGAAGGATGTGATTGCATTGGTGAGGGTGCAGAGAAGATTCACCAGGATGTTGCCTGGGCTGGAGCATTTCAGCAATGAAGAAAGGCTGTATAGGCTGGGGTTGTTTTCCTTAGAGTGTCCTACACCTCCACCCCCTCCCCTGGCACCTTCCCATGCAACCGCAGAAAGTGTAACACCTGCCCCTTTACTTACGCCCTCCTCACCGTCCAAGGGCCCAAATACTCCTTTCAAGTGAAGCAGCACTTCATTTGCACTTCCCTCAATTTAGTCTACTGCATTCGCTGCTCCCAATGCGGTCTCCTCTACATTGGAGAGACCAAACGTAGACTGGGTGAGCGCTTTGCGGAACACCTTCCGTCTGTCTGCAAGCATGACCCAGACCTCCCTGTTGCTTGCCATTTCAACACACCACCCTGCTCTCATGCCCACATGTCCGTCCTTGGCCTGCTGCAATATTCCAGTGAAGCTCAACGCGGACTGGAAGAACAGCATCTCATCTTCCGACTATGCACTCTACAGCCTTCCGGACTTAACAGTGAGTTCAACAACTTCAGATCATGAACTCTCTCCTCCACCCCCACCCCCTTTCGGATCCCCCTTTTCCAATAATTTATAGTTTTTAAAATATATTTTTCTTTTCCCACCTACTTTTAAATTTAATTTGATCTATCATTTTATCTCCACCTTTTCACCCATTTTGATCCCTTCCCCCCACCCCACCCCCACTAGGGCCATCTGTCACTTACTTGTCCTGCTTTCTACCCTTAATGTCACCATTTGCACATTTCTTAGATAATATCACCACCGTCAACACCCCTTTGCCCTTTTGTCAATGACATCTTTGGCAATCTCTTCTTTGCCTCCACCTATCACTGTCCCTCTATCCAGCTCTACCTGTCCCACCCCCCGCAACCAGCTTATATTTTGCCACATTTCTATATTTCCTTAGTTCTGATGAAGAGTCATACGGACTTGAAACGTGAACTGTATTCCTCTCCGCAGATGCTGTTGCTGTCAGACCTGTTGAGTTTTTCCAACTATCTTTGTTTCAGATTTCCAGCATCTGCAGTATTTTACTTTTATCTCAGTCATATTCATATTGTCCATTACTGAAGCTGATACATCAATAATATTACTTGAATAAGTTCTTTGCTCAACTGGAGCACAACTCGGCAAGAAATTTTGGTTCACAGGAACAACTTCAGAATGGTGACACTCATGCCACACATCTCCTTTTTAATCTTCTTCAGTTTGCATTCAAGTTCAAGAATCTCATTGCTCTTTTCCCAACCAAGTTCTATCGGTTCGTTAGTCTTGGCTTTTAATTCTGCATTTAGTCAATTATTCTGAGTTACCAACAATTCCTTTTCTTGTTCAAGGCATTTTCCATGATATTTCATCGAGACTGCTGATGCTTGAAGTTTATCAAGTTTAAACTGAACATTGACCTTTGTTAAATTTCCTTCTACAAATTTATCATTCAGACATTTCAAGTTCTTAGTCAAGAGTTCCATTTTCTATGATTGATTCTCAACTGATCTCACCAATTCTCTTCTTTCATAAGCAAACTCCTCTTTCATAAGTGAAAGTTAGTTTTCTACGCTAGTCAGGGCTTCCTTCAATTGCTTGTTATTGACAATAAGTGTTTCATTTTTGACCACAGTTGTTTTCTGGAGTTTGTTAGGATCAGATGGTCAACTGCCTGCTGCAAAACAATCATTGCCCCATTACTGTCTCCGTTAGCCAAATCATTACCCAGAATAAAACACACTTCTTCAATAGGTGATCTAGGAATCTCGTTTGCATAATCCACAAATTATATAATGACTCTTCTCTATAAGTATTGAATGGTCTTTTGAAAATTGTCCATTTTCCTACCATAACAATTCCATTTACAAAGTGACTTTGTAAGTTGACTTTACACAAAGAAACATGTTCATAAATTCCAATAATACCTCTTATTAATACATTTTCTTTCATAAAACTATCCAGAAGATAAATTGTATCATCAGTCACCATCAATGATTGATCTGACCCTGTATCCCTGAAAATTTTAATGTTTACTTATTTTGTTGGAGGAATGTAGGCACACTTCTCCCTTTCAGATGAAACATTCAGATACTCTAATAGCCTGACTTCCTTCACCAGTAATCAAAGAAGAATTCTCTGGACGATCCTGAACCATAAGTCCCTTTCCTGTTCTGAGGGGACATGGTTCCCCTGTAACACTGATACAGTTTTAACAACCATTTCCTTTTCTGATGCAACCTTTTCTGTGGATTTCTTAAGCGTTCCTACTACTGCAATAGGTCTACCATTTAGTCTTTAACAATCTGCCCAAACGTGTCCCACCTTGTTGCAATGGGAATACTTAGGCTTTTGAATCTCACTTCCACCCTCATCACCTTCCTTTCTCGTCTGAGGAGAAATTTCCTGGGAAATTCTAAACAGTTCCTTCTCTTCCCTGCCTACTTGCCTTCCTTTCACCCTCCCACCTTCTATTCTTCTTGGATTTATGGGGATGATGGAAAAGGAGTTTGGATTTATGGACTAGTTCATAATAGGAGGTTTTACAACTGGCAAAGATCATAAATAAATAAAGCAAAGTTATGAAGGTTGTTTTTCTTGAAGGTAGTGGCCATAAAGATAACATGAAGGATTTTAGATTCTGGGAAAGGTAACTTTCAAAAGACAATCAAGAACAATGGGTAAAGATGAAAGAGAAGAAATGCATTTAAGGAAAGATTGAAAGCTATATGAGATGAGTGGTCATGTGAGATCTTGAAGAGAGTATTGTGAAGTAGCAGTTTCTAGTTACCACAGAGAAATGCTTGCTTGTTCCAGAAAGCAAGGGTTGTTTACAAGCCTTGGGATCCCATTGTCGGGGGAGAGGGTGAGAGAAGCTTGTACCTCCGCTGTAGCAACAGTGGGTGCCTTATGGTAATATTACTGGATGTTTTATAGATTAAGAATTTATTGAGACCGTTGTCTGAAAAAGGTGTTCATTTGTGAGTCTAGCTAAGTAGAAATCTTTTGAGAAATGTTATAAAACCAACTTTAACTGTGTAACTGTAATCTTGAGTGTTTAAGTTTTCTTTTCTTAATAAAATGTTTTAATTTAATATTTTAAATCTCCCAAAGTGGTAGTGGACATCTTTACTTCTGACTTCAGTACTCATACCTTCTTGTAATAAAATACAAACTGCAAATCATTGTGATAGCTTGGCCAAGTTTCGCTTTGGGGTTTGGTCAGCCTGACAAATAACACCTGCCATACCATAACACAGGGATGCCATTTTTGAACAAGACTGTAAACTGAGACCTTGTCTTCTTTCTCAGGTAGAGAGAAATTATCCAATGGTAGCGTTTTTTCCCCTGAAAAGCAGCAAGTTCTCCCCAGAATCCTGAACAATATTTATCCCTGAACCAGCATCATTAAAAAAAATCTGAGTTGTGAGATCGTGCTGTGTATAGGCTGACTGACCTGATTAATATCATTACAACAGTTTCAAAAGTATTTCAGTGGGGTGTGAAGCACTTTAGGATGTTCCGAGGATATCAAAGGATATATAAAGGCAGGCGAAACTTGTTGCTTTCTTTGACTGGTCCCTTGCTAACTTGTTCAGACACCTGCCACTCTCGCTCCAGCTTGATTAAAGAGACAATTAAAGTATGTCAGTCTCTCTGCTGGTTTCACAAAACTCTGGATGATGTTAATCACACCTTCTGCATTCCGTCTGGGTACAACAGACCAAGGTTGACATTTTTTTTAAAAAGGAAGATGTTTCTGTATTGTAAATGCTTCCATTACTTGCAAATATCTTACTCATTGGAGAGAAATACAGTTTCATTTAGAAGGGAAGGTGGTGGTTTAGAATTAGCTTGCAGCAATTGACAACAAACGTATGAAACAAACACGTATAAGCCAGAGTCTTCAACCAAGGCTTATAGCCAGCACATGAAAATGACCTGATCTCAAATGACATTATTATTGTGCAGTTTCAACACTTGTGACGTTGCATGTGCCTGAAACCCCGTTTAACACTAGCCGCGTGTTTTAACTACTTGCCCCAGCGATACAGGCTTGACCGGTACACTTTGCTCAGTGTGGCGATGGATCTCACTTTCAATATAAGTAACGAGTTGGTTAAATCTCCATACTGCTCGCCAAATGTCTTCGAGCAAAACTCAACGGGCGAAAACCATCGTTCTCCCGAATTCTTGCCTGGCCGAGTTATGCTGTTAACTGGCATGGGCCTGTTAGTTTTTTTCCTCTTCCTGATTCGAAGGCAGGTGAAGACGGTGGAGGTAAGTGTGTTTCCACAGGAGGGAAGGGGGTGGAACTCCTCACGTTCTGTTGTAGCACAAGAAATCAAACTAGCAGAACCCGAACAGGGCAGTAAGGTCTCAAGTCAGTGTCTGGCGAGAGGGGAAAAAAGGCAGTTTGTGGTAATCCAGTTAGGTCCCCACATTATACCATTCAACTCCTCCAAATACTTCCACTACGTGGAGATGAAGGATGCAACCCCTGTGACACTACAATATACTTTTCTTTTCGGGGCCAAACATTGCCTTGCTCTATACTTCCAACATTTTCTGATTTCATTTTAGATTTATATGGCCTGCAGTTTTTTCCCCTTCTCTTTAAGCTTGAGTTTAAACTCGGGCTTGTCTGTGTTAAACCCAGGGTATTTTAGACAGGCTGAGAAGCGCCTTCCTCTGAAGGGAATTGTGATTCGATGTTTTTTTGGGGGGTGGGTGGGTTGGAGAGTAAGGTCAAGTGTTGGATAGCTGCTTAATTAACTCATGATTTTTGTAAGCTGTGATGTTGGAATGACAGAACAGTTCACCTACTGTGCTTATGACAACAGAAACTCCTGACAAAATAAGCTTCTTGCCACAAAGGTATCTCTTTGGGAGAAGTTAAATCTTGCCACAGCAGTTTAGTTTTCTGGTTTACTGAATTGCCTCAAAAGGTATTTGCTTCCTTTGTGTTCCTGATCTCTTCCTTCTTGACTCAGTGAGGACATTGCCCTGTGCGTTGAAATCTCAGTGCTGTGGGAATGTTAGCTTTTTTTGTGAATTGTAGTACAATGGCAGGAGTTGACTACAATGATGTGAATCCAGCCAGAACAGAAATATGAGTTAATAGAAAGCAAAAGGAACATGAGAATACGTACTCAAAATGGAGAATGAACTGTGCTCATTTGCAGGGTCCTAGAGTCAGGAGCAAACATACCATCTGACCTATACGAAAATCCAACACTGCCAATCAACCAATTTGGTGTTTATAACAACAGAAAATGCTGGAAAAACTCAGCAGGTCTAACAGTATCTGTGGAGAGAAAAAACAGAGTTAATGTTTAGAGTCCGTATGACTCTTCTTCAGATTTGTTTCAAGTTTCCAGCAACTGCAGTATTTTGCTTTTATCATGGTGTTTATAATGTTCCTGCAGGAATCTCAAGTCTCATAAATTAAGACTGATGGCCATTTTGGTTAAAGCCATTTTTCAGGCTGATAATTGTTAGTAGTAGTGTGTGTTGTTTGGATTGTGTTTTCAATAAGCTGAATTGGAATAAGCCAATCTTCCAATTGTTTTTTTTTGGGGGGGAGGATAATTTAGGTTTGAGCTAATACTTTTGAGTCTTATTTTTAAAATCTCAGAGCAGATTAATGTGCACTTGATTTTCTATCCATCTTTATTTAGTCAGAAGAAAATTTAAGTCGAGTTTTACCATTTGCTGCTTACTATCCTTTTCTGCACCAGCCCTGTTAATTTTATAATGGAATGTGACATTTTCCCTCCCAAATTAATAGGAAACAACTTTTAAAGTTTTTTTTAACAACTATAGAGCAATATTAAGGTACATTGTTTTCATACTAACTGTATATAACGTTTTTGAAGTGTCATCAGTGGGCTGTGGAAACAAAGTGCCATCGTTTGATCGTTGGCCAGATAGTATGTATGTATTACTTATAGTTAATATCAATTATTGAACTCTCCTCAAACAATTTATAGTCTACTTCTCACTTTACTAACATAAGTTGGAAGTTTTTTATTTTATATATTTATAACAAAACTCAATTGCAATTGCTCTGATGTCACTTTATCATTGTGATGTTATGGTTACATAGCTACCAATGACCATTAAGATGTTTCCTTGTCATTCATTGTCCTTGCAGTTTCCCCCTCCCACCCCTCTCCCCAAAAAAGGAAGCAGCAGTTATTGTAGAAATAGTAACATTATTTTAACGTGTATTCTCCCAGTCTTTACTGCATCATTGGGGGTGCTGTGCCTTCTTCTCTGAAATTCAATTCCTAAATCCCTCCACCTTTCTCATCTCTTTCAAGACCCTTCTTTAGTAATCCAAGGCCCAGGTTAATCCTCTGGGGTCATGGGTTCAAACCCATCAGGGCAGCTGGTGGAATTAGGATTCAAATAATAATTATGGAATTGAAAGCTAGTCTCTAATGGTAACCATGAAACTATCATCGATTGTCGTAAAAACCCATCTGGTTCACTAATGTCCATTAGGGAAGGAAATCTGCTGTCCTTGCCTAATCTGGCCAACATGTGACTCCAGATCCACAGCAATGTGGTTGATTACTGGCCTCTCAAATAGCCTAAAAAGCCACTCAGCTTGAGGACAATTAGGGATGGCAACAAATTCTGGCCATGCTGCCTAATATCTCCTCCTTAGGGTGCTGTGAAGCACCTTAGGATGTTTTTCTACAGCAACAATGCTATCTAAATGCAAATGATTGTATCAAAATCAGAAAAGCTGCTAATTCTATGGCTCTCATCAATAGCATTAGCTCAATGGCCTGCCAATCAAATTGAGGCTAATTGGTTTAACCCTGATCAAAAGGGACCCACGTTATTTTACTCGGGTCATTTTTGCTAACAATACAAGCTTTCAAAATTGATGGGCAACTAAAGACCAACTGGTCCATCAAGCCTGACCTACTCCATAATGGCTGTAGCATCACCATCAAACACATTCCCTTCCTCAAAAACTGAGCCTAGTGATCTCCTGGGAGAGGCAAAACAACAGAAAAAAAACAATTCGGGAAAAACTATTCTGGAGATTTATTCTGACTCCCGCAGGTGATCAGGCCAGCCTGGGAGATGATGTGGATCGTGTGTTATTTTTGAAGAGACATGCTTCCATATAATGCAGTTTCTGCCCCAGTCAAGAACTGCTCCAGCTTCCCCTCAAAGGGTTGCAGAGAGTCAGTAACCACCACACCTGCTGGCAATGTATTCCAAGGCCTTATTACATTCTGGAAAAAGAACTGCCTAACATCCACTATATTTCTAAACTTAAAACAAAATCTAGATACTGAAATGAAAACAAAAAGTGCGGGAAATAGTCAGCAGGTCAGGCAGCATCTGTGGTAGAGAAGACCGAGATTGTATTTCAGGTCGAGATGATGTTTCATCAGAACAGATCATTCCTAAACTTGCATTGTTTAAACCCGTGATTCTGGTCCTGACCAATCTCTTAAACTGGAATAATTTATCACTAGGAATCCTGTCCAGCCCTTAATTATTTTCTAGACCTCTATTAGGTCATCTTTAAGTTTACACTGCTCTAATGTAAATAGAGTGAGGTTTTTGAGCTTATATGAATATCTGAAGTTATTTAAACTAGGAATCATTCTTTGCCTCTGGATCTGTTACAAGGTGATAGTATCATTCACCAAAATTGGGAATAGTATTCCAAATGCAGTCAAACCAGTGTCAAAATAGTGTCCTTTGATTTATATTGAAAGGTTCTATTAATGCAATCCAATATCCTCTTCTCTTCAGCTATGGTTTCCCTACATTTGTATACTAATACCTAGATTTTGTCTGTCTTGAACTCTTTCAGAATTGTCCCTTGCAAATAATGCATACACTCTGTGGCCATACCAACATGCAAGACACTACATATAACTAAATTAAAGTCATTCGACAGTGTTTGGCCCACTTGCCTGGCACATCTGGACCTTGTTGCATTTGACTGCACTCCTTTGTTTTAACCCTTGCATAGATTTTGGTGTCATCCCCAAAATTATTTTGCCATTCTCTCAATGCAGCTCTCGAAGATTAATAAACACTGCTCAGAGCAGGGGGCCTAGGACTGATCCCTAGGGGGCACTACTTGTGGCACCTCTCCAAACTGAGCCAAGTCTAGTCACGGCCAGTGGGGAGTGAAATCATGGGACCTGGTGTTTCTCCTGTTTCCAGGCTCCTAATTCCTCTGCAACCACACTTCACTCAATCGTTCATGTTAGTTTTCCCCCTTTCAAGATTCAGCAATCAATTTTCTTTAAGCTCTTCATACTCAATTGGCCTCCATGTATTTCAAATGTTAGCAATTTTAATTCATCCGTTACTGATATTGTGTGGCTCAGGTTTATGAAAAGAAGTGAATGCGCTGTAAGGCTCTTACTTTTTAACAAATGCTTCCAAGAAAGTAACACAAATTGTAACGCTAAGAAAGTAAGACAAATTAAAATTAGGAAATTTTATTTGAAACAGAATTTAGCTTTCTGTATTTGAGAATAAAGGAGTAACACCACGATAAAAATTAAGCGTTGAAATAAAAGTGAATCAAGGGCCAGGATTTTATATCAAGCATGCAGGTGACCAGCTCTCCTGATGTCACTTTAAATTGCGTGCGATAACGTCAGGAGGGCTCCCGACATCATTGCACCGCATCGTGAGATTGTGCTAGGTGGTGTGCCCGAATGTCGGAAGCCCACCTGGCATTAACTGAAACTTGGGGATGATGGAGAATATGAATCATGGCAACTCCCAGGATACTTTACACAAACCTGCAAGGTCTGCTGCTGGCGTTCGCACTTCAGCTGCACACTCAGAGAATGGAAGCCCTTATGATTCACATTCTCCAGCAGGTGCCTTGTTGGGCTCATGGGTGCAATCAATTATTCCTTGAATCGTTGGGAAGCCTGCAATAGCTTCAAATCCTCTGGAACGTTGTGCCAGTCTGTTCTTGTCTGTCTTGTAATGTGGAAAGATGTTGACCCTTCTGAACAGTGCATCTCCTATTGAGACAATTAAATGGTCAATTGACAGCAATTTTGAGGTCCATTCATTTTTACAATGAACATACAGGAAAAATGGCAGGCAGAGATTGCACACTTTTCACTTTCTACATCCAGCGAGTGAGATAAGGCTCAGGAGTAATGGAGAAGTAAGAAGGTAGGAGTTCAAAAGTCATTTGAAAGTCTGGGCAGTACTGCCTCCAGCTCATTTCCAATGTAGGTTAGGAGGCATTTACAGACAGGCCGCATCATAATAAAGGTTAAATCTTTGCAAAGCAGAAGTTAAAAGTGGGCTTTGTCATTTCAGCTGGAGGAACATGCTCAGAAAGGGCAAGAAGGGAGAGGAGGCCAGGTGGCCACAGACAGCGTCATAGAAGCACAACCTGAAAAAGTTGAAGGCCAGCAAGTGTCGCAGGGAAAAGGGGCAGGAGAAGGTGCCAATACCCTGCTGGGAGGGCTTACAGGGTGGGATTCAGCTATCTTGAGATGACCAAGGTGCAGTGCTGAACAAGGATCCGCCTCTCAAGGGAGGCAGTAACCTTGATATGTGACATGATAGCCCCGAGATAACTTCCAACTGTGTAGGTGGGCACCTGATGCCAGCGGTGCTAAAAGTAACTTACCCTCAATTTTATGCCTTGGGTTCGTTCCAGGGGTCTGTTGTAGATCTGCGTAGAGTGTCACAATCCGCAGCACAAAGCTGCATAAAGCTTGTGACAGACGCACTGTTCAGAAGGGTCAACACCTTTATACTTTACAAGACAGAGGAGAACAGCTAGGCACAGTGTTCCAGAGGATTTGCAGTGATTGAAGGCTTCCCAATGATTCAAAGAGCCATTGATTGCACGCATGTGCCCAACACAGCACCTGCTGGAGAACCGGGGGGGCCTTTGTGAATCGTAAGGGTTTCCATTCTCTGATCGTGCTCTAGCTGCACATTCACCAGCAGCAGGTTCTTGAGGTTGGTGCAAGGTATCCTGGGAGTTGCCACGATTCATATTTTCCGTCAGCCCCAAGTTTCAAGGCTGTTCGTAGCCCCTGCATGCTTAGTAGGCAGGCTGGTGGGGGATAAAGGATGTCCTCTGAAAAGGTGGCTAATGACACTGATCACACATCCAAGAACGCCCTTGGAGGAGAGATACAATAGAGGCCATGCATCCATGATGGCCATAATTGAGAGGACAATAGGCCTCCTGAAAATGAGGTTTCGTTGTCTGGACCATTCTGGAGGATCCCTCCAATATCCCCCAGAATATGTGTCACTCATTGTGGTTGTGTGCTGTGCCCTCTACAATCTGGCTCTCACAGGGAGATCAGATGGAGGGTGAAGAAAGCAATGTGCTTCCACAATCCGCTAAGGAAGACTCCAGCACTGTCTCTGAGGATGAGCCTGCTCAGCCATGGGGTCATGATGACCCAGCAATGAGGCAGCTTTTGGGAGCCAGGGAGACTTTGATTCAAAGAAGCTTCCAGTAGACCTCCAAAATCAAGACTCCAAATCATTGCAAAGAAGCAGTCAGCTTATTGCTTGGAGCACATGAAGCCTTTCTGGCAACCCTCGTTCTCTTGTGCCTCCTTCTGAAATACACTATCTGGCCAAATCGATATCTTGTTCTGCAGTCTGATTGGAGATCAGAGCAAAAACAATAGATAACATGAGGCAAGTGACAGTGAGAGATTTCACCTTCTATCATGGTCTATTCAGGTCTGAATGCAATTGCTCCATGAGTTGGCACTCTCTCTATGGAGGGTGCTGTGTGTTCAGAGTGGAGGGTCAGTGCAGTGCTCATACTCCACATGGAGGAGTCCATTGCATGGACCATGGCACATAAACCATCAGAAACCTTTGCTAGATGATCTTGTGCATTCTGCTGGACATCCAGCACTTGCCACCTAAAGGATGACTCCAGAGGCTCATCGTCTGCCTGGGGCTCAGCATCATCCTAGTCTCAAACAACCCTCCAATTTTTCAGAGCCCTCAGGACTCTGTCTCCAACAGCTCCTTAAGCCAGTGTGCCTTCCCCCAGTGTGTTCAGTGGGTTTGAGTGCTCTGGCACAAATGGCTGAAGTGTCACTATCTGAGGTGGTGTAAGGTGCAGAGCGAGGATATAATTCATGTGTATCAGGCTGTTTTTCCTCCTCCAATGCCGGTGGAGGGTCTTCCGGATCATTCAGTGGCCCTGAGGATGGTCCCTTTGAAGGAGAAAGAAGTGTAAGTATCCATGAGCATTTAAGATTCAGTAGATACACTTTGCTAGATTCTGAAATTGGCAACCTAGCTAAACAAAGACCTTAGGATGAATGAACATAAAGGATTAGTGGATTTCACTTGTCAGTCTTACATGCATTGCCCTCCATTCCTCACGCCACCCCACAGTCTATTCTGTGTCCACTTCACTCTTACCTTTCTCTGAGACCCCTGTCTCTCCACGACCAGTTGATTGTGCTACTCGCTCACACGCTAGTTCCAGGATCTCCTCCATTGGAATTAGCAGCACTAGATTTGGTGCTCCCTCATTAGTTTGGTTTTGCTCTGGGGCATTGTGACGACTCTTTCATGATTTCCCCCCTCTATATGCCAGAACATTGCATCCTGCTCCCCAGTATTGCTGGTTTAAGTGTCCAGCATATTGCAGAACGTCCCCCCTCCATATGTGCCTGCCATCCTGTCTAGTTCCAGGCAGTCTTCAAGGCCAAAGGAAGATGTGCCAACCTTAGCTTGCAGCTTTACACCCTCAAGCCCCAACAAATCAAGCCCACAGACACATTTATTCAAGGTAAATGGGCCGTTATTGCTTCCCCTCGCAGAGTGGAGCAGGCCATTGACCTTCTTCTGGCACTGCATCCAGGTCCTTTGGCTGACTTTCCCAGATGCTGACTTGTGCTGCCATCTTGGACCAAGCCGCCTTGGTGTGATGTGGAGGCCTCCTCTTGACATCATGAGGCAGCAATATCTCACGGTGATTACTGACAGCATTGAGTACCTGCAGGCAGGCATCAGAGAAGCGGGTGATGCTGCTTGGCTTCAGACATTTCCATGCCTTCTTCCGGCTCCTGAGGACATTGCAACGTTCCTTGCCCAGTTTCCTCCTAATTTTCACTCTTCAAATGAAACTTTAATGGTTTGCTTCCTCACCACTCCTTCCCAGACTTTTCCTCATCTACTTTCCTTCGCTCCTCTGCTTTTAACCCCTCCCACCCTCAGTTGACTGCATTCAGGCGCCTGCCCTCTTCCCACCACCAGCCCATATCCCACCACCACTGTCAGCCCTGGCCCCCTTTCTGAGCGAGTTTTGTGCTGGCTTGCTGTTAGTTGGCCGGCCAGCAAGTGACTGCTGTCAACTGCCAATCTCAGACAGGAGCGGAGTTCACATCCACTTCTGATCCCACCGATCATGCTTGCATGTCGACCTAAAGATTCAGGTGAAGTATGTCTAAAGGAAACCACCTTTTCTAGCTTTCATCGCAGCAAATGAATCAATAGTATCATTAAAGTTAATGTTTCTTGCCAATTCACACTCAGTGCTTAAAATTGTTAAATCAACTAATCAACTGTTAGCAAGCCAAAGAGCAACTGTCAACCTTTTCACTCTAGACCCTTCCTCAGAATGGGGAAAGTTTGAAGAAGTGTTGAAACACAACTTGTCAACTTTGTCTTATGCACAGGTGCCTGATCCACTGGGTTTTCCCTGCATTGTTTGCTTCTATATCATAAGTAATTATTCTCAAAGCCTGGTGTTTCAGTTGGAGTAAATAAAAGTGACAAATAGTCAAAAGTGATTCTAGCAAAGATTAATCTAAATTACCATTAACAACAAATTGCTGTGGAGAATACCAGCAGTAGCTGTACACTCTGACTCCAAGATCAAAGCCTGCAACAATAGGAATGGGTGTTTAAATTGAGCAACTCAATTCTTACTGTTATGCAGTTTAGTCTTTCTTAAAAAATAATAATTCAAAATATGGAATGAATTCAAAGATAATTGATAAAATTCATTTTTTTTGCTACTGATTATAATTTCTACTAGCAGAAAATATCTAGTTACGATTTGTCAAATTCTCTCTACAGTAGTTATTAGCTGATTGTCACTGAATAAATATGTCGATCATTAGTTTGACATCATTAAATAGCAACATGGAGTACACTGACCTTGAGCAGCTTTCAGTAAATATAGACCTGAAGCTGAATAATAGCCTCCTGAATCTCAAGTTGCAACTTGTGGAACTTTCAGTGCATTAACCTCAATTGGATTTTGATGTTTGTAAAATGCTGTTACATTACACTCATTGTTTTTCACACATTGCATCCCTCTAAAGCAGGTCATTGCCTTAGCCTCACTTCATTCTAACAATCAATTTCCAAACCTGTCCCCAAGAACACATTTGTCCTTGATTAGAATGAATTCTCCCACAATAAGATACTGCATACAGTAGGTTAATTTTCAAATCCTCCCTCTTTCTGTTTATAGAGCAGTGCTGTTGAAGAGAATAATTTTTGCTTTCCCTTTGACATCTTCTGTCACATGCTTTTGTGATGTACTTTGGGCCCTGTAGCACTTTAATGGGCTGGAGCCTGTATGGGAGGGCAAGAGCACTGTCAAGGACAGACTACATCAGCCAGAAGTCACTCTGTGGAAACAAATGGCTGCACGGACTCTGTTTTGCTCCAGAACAATCAGATTTCAAGTGCTGGAACATTGGCCTGGAGCAGAGTGCAAGGTGTGTGTTCCAGATTAACTCCTCCCAACATAACAAAGCGTGAGGCGGTCACTTAAGATGGAGATGGAGAACGGTGGTGATGCCGGTAAAGACAGAAGCTGTGAGTTAAGCACAGGCTTGCCTAGGTTACGGACCCTGGTGTTTTGCACTCTGTGCACCCCCCCACCACCACCACCACAACCACCACCACCCCCCCTACCCCCCCCTCCCCCCCAACACCACCACCACCACCACCACCACCACCACCCTCTCCTGGGCTCCCCATCCATTAAACACAACATTTCAGCAGTGGAATTGGAGCCAATTCGGAATACAGTGTTTCCAATTGCTATTGATACCACAACCTTCCATTATATGAAGTAATCTAATATGAGGTACCTTTTATCAAAGGCTTCGATTTCCCTCGTCTGCCAGTGACTTCCTCAAAAAAACTCTGAAATTTGTCCAAATTTTTTGGAAACCCTGTTGTAAATTTCTGATGGCTCCTTCCCTTTCCCAATGACCATGAAGTGTAACTCTTATGATCCCTTGCTTTTTCTCTATAATGGATGTCCAGCTAAGAGACCTATAGTTCCCTGGCTGCATTCGTCCCCATTTTTTTTTTGAAAACATGAATTACATGAAGAAATTTCTAGTGTAAGGAACAATCCCCAACTCTGTTGAAATATCAAAGATATGGGCAAAGGGCGCCCTTTTAATCACAGGTGGATGAATATTATTCAGGCCTGGAACATGCTCAATTCTGAGACTTCTTAAAATATTCACGATGACACTATTTATTTTAATCTTAATGCTATTTATTAAAGGGGGTCCTACATCAGGAGTCTAGACTGATGCAGAATAGTCAATGTAGCAGTTGCCACAACCTGTGAATCAGTTTAAATCTGCCCTATGATGTAATTTAGAGGTCGTTTATGGCCCTCAATGGTTTTCTGACTTATAATATAGCTGAAAAAGACATTGCTTTTAATGCAGTAACTTACCATCTATTTTTCCACAGATCCCCTGGTTACTCCTATGACTGTTTTTGTCATCTCAATTGCGTCCAGTCCTTTTCCATATTCTCCTGTAAGTTAAATGCTTTTAGTGTGCAGAATATGGAAGAAAAGGAGGAAAACAAGGCCCTAAAGACTGTTGTATGTGCTAAGTTTTGCACATGAGAGTTGATATGCAGGTACAACAAGCAATTAGGAAGAAAAATGATAAGTTAGATTTTTGTTACAAAGGGAGTGGGGTGTAAGAGTAAAACAGTTTTTCCAGAATTGTACAAGGCTGAGCTAGAAATGTAAAAATGGATAGCAAGAGTTTCTACAGGTATTTAAAAAGGAAAAGAGTAAGTAAAGCAAGTGTTGGTCCTTCAGAGAGTGACAGTGGGGAGTTAATAGTAGATAAGAGGGAAATGGCAGATGAAATGAATATTTTGCTTCTGTGTTCACTGTAGAGGATACAAGAAACATTCCAGAAATAGCTGGAAATCAGGAGGTGAAAGGAAGAGAGGAACTTGGTGAAATTTAAATCGCTAGGGAAATGGTACTGAGAAAATTGATGGAGCTGCGGGCTGGCAAGTCTCTGGGTCCCAATGGATTACATCCTAGGGTCTTAAAAGAGGTGGCTACTGAGGTAGTTGATGCGCTGGTGTTAATTTTCCAAAATTCGCTAGATTATGGAAAGGTTCCATCAGACTGGAAAGTAGCAAATATAACCCCTCTATTCAAGAAGGGAGTAAGGCAGAAAACAGGAAACTATTGGCCACTTAGGTCATGTTAGAATCGATCATTAAGGTGGTTATAGCTGGGCGCTTGGAGCGCAAGGCAATCAGGAAGAGTTAGCATGGTTTTGTGAAAGGAGAGTCATGTTTAACTAACTTATTGGAGTTTTTTGAAGGAGTAACATGTGTTGTGGATAAAGGGGAGCCTGTAGACATTCTGCACTTGGATTTCCAGAAGGCATTTGATAAGGTGCAAGATCAAAGATTATTATGGAAAATGAAAGTGCATGGTGTAGGGGATAACATATTAGCATGGATAGAAGATTGGCTGGCTGGCAGAAAGCAGAGAGTATGCATAAATTTTTATTTTTGGATTGGCAGAATGTGATGGGTTGAGTCCCACAGGGGTCTGTGCTGGGGCCTCATGTTTTTATGATTTACATCAATGACTTAGATGAGGGAAGTGAAGGCATGATAACTAAATTTGCAGATAACACAAAGATAGGTAGGAAAGGATGTTGTGAAGAGGACATGAGGCTGTGGATGGATTAAGATAGGTTGAGTGAGTTGGCAAAGATCTGGCAAATGGAGTTTAATGTGGGAAAACGTGAAGTTGTTCACTTTGGCAGAAAGAACAAAAAAGCAGAATATTACTGAAATGGAGAACAGCTGCATGATTCTGAGGTGCAGAGGGATCTAGGTGTTCTACTATGAGAGTCACAAAGTTAGTATGCAGGTGCAGCAAGTAATTAAGAAGGCTAATGGAATGCTACCCTTTATTACTAGAGGAATTGAACATAAAAGTAAAGATGTTATGCTTCGGTTATACAGGGCGTTGGTGAAACTGCACCTCTAATACAATGTGCATTTTGGTCTCCTTAATTAAGGAAGGATGTAAATACATTGGAGGTGGTTCAGGGGAGGTTTACTAGATTGATACCTGGAATGAGTGGGTTGTCTTATGAGGAAAGGTTAGACAGAGTGGGTTTGCTTCCACTGGAGTTCAGAAGAGTGAGGGCTGATTTGAAATATACAAGCTCCTGAACGGCCTTGACAAAGTGGACATGGAAAGGATGTTTCCTCTTGTGAGTGTGTCCAAAACTAGGGGACACTTTTAAAATTAAGGGTCGCCATTTTAGGACAGAAATGAGGGGAGATTTTTTTCTTTCAGAGGGTTGTGCAACTTTGGACCTCTCTGCCTCAGAAGGCGGTGGAGGCGGGTCATTGAATATCTTTACGGCAGAGGTATATAGGTTCTTGTTAGGCAAGGGAATCAAAGGTTATTGGAATAGGTGGGAATGTGGAATTCGAAATACGGGAAGATCGGTCATGATCTTATTGAATAGCGGGGCAGGCTCGAGGGGCCGAATGGATTACTCCTGTTTTTATGTTCTTAAATGCACCTCCCACACAATTAATTCAACTATAATCAAAGGAAAATAATACTGGTCAAATTGTACATGGTGAGGTCCACAGATACAAAGTAAAAAAATGACAGGAACATAGGAAATAGGAGCAGGAGTAGGCCAGTCGGTACTTGGAGCCTGCTCCGCCATTCAACTCGATCATGGCTGATTTACCTCAGTGCCATTTTCCCACACTTTCCAATCTCCCTTGATAACCTTATCTCTAGAAATCTATAGATCTTTATCTTGAATATATGCAATGACTAAGTCTCCACAGTCCTCTTGTGGTAGAGAATTCCAAAGACTCACCACCCTCTGAGTTTTTCTTTATTCATCCATGGGATGTGGGCTTCGCTGGCTGGGCCAGCATTTATTTCCCATCCCTAGTTGCCCTTGAGGAGGTGCTGATGAGCTGCCTCCTTGAACTGCTGCAGTCCATGTGGTGTAGATAGACCCACAGTGCTGTTAAGATAGTTCCAGGATTTTGACCCAGTGGCAGTGAAAGAACAGCGATATATTTCCAAGTCAGGATGGTGAGTGACTTGGAGGGGAACTTGCAGGTGGTGTTCCCATGTATCTGCTGCCCTTGTCCTTCTAGATGGTTGTGGTCGTGGGTTTGGAAGGTGCTGCCGAAGGAGCCTTGGTGAATTCCAGCAATGCATCTTGTAGATGGTACACACTGCTGCTACTGTACGTCGGTGGTGAAGGGAGTGAATGTTTGTGGATGTGGTGCCAATCAAGTGGGCTGCTTTGTCATGGACAATGTCAAGCTTCTTGAGTGTTGTGGGAGCTGCACTCATCCAGGCAAGTAGGGAGTATCCCATCACACTCCTGACTTGTACCTTGTAGATGGTGAACAGGCTTTAGGGAGACAGGAGAGGAGTTGCTCGTCGCAGGATTCCTAGTCTCTGACCTGTTTTTGTAGCCACAGTATTTATATGGCTAGTCCAGTTCAGTTTGTGGTCAATGGTAACCCCCAGGATGTTGATAGTGGGAGATTCAGTGATGGTAATGCCATTGAACATCAAGGGGTGATGGTTAGATTCTATCTTGTTGGAGATAGTCATTGCCTGACACTTGTGTGGCGCGAATGTTACTTGCCACTTGTTAGCCCAAGACTGGATATTGTCCAGGTCTTGCTGCATTTAGACATGGACTGCTTCAGTATCTGAGGAGTTGTGAATTATACTGAACATTGTGCAACCATTAGCGAACATCCCCACTTCTGACCTTATGATGGAAAGAAGGTCATTGATGAAGCAACTGAAGTTCGCTGGGCCAAGGACACTACCCTGAGGAATGCCTGCAGTGATGACCACGAGTTGAGATAACTGACCTACAACCACCACAACCATCTTCCTTTGTGCTAGGTATGACTCCAATCAGCAGAGAGTTTTCCCCCTGATTTCCTTTGACTCCAGTTTTGCTAGGGCTTCTTGATGCCACACTTCATCAAATGCTGCCTTGATGTCAAAGGCCAGTCACTCTCACTTCACCTTGGGAGTTCAGCTCTTTTGTCCATGTTTGAACCAAGACTGTAATGTGGTCAGGAGCTGAGTGGCCTTGGCAGAACCCAAACTGGGCATCAGTGAGCAGGTTATTGCTAAGCAAGTGCTGCTTGATAGCACTGTTGATGATCCCTTCCATTACTTTACTGATGATCGAGAGTAGACTGATGGGGTGGTAATTGGCTGGGTTGGATTTGTACTGCTTTTTGTGTGCAGGTTATACCTGGGAAATTTTTCACATAACTGGGCGGATGCCAGTGTTGTAGCTGTATTGAAGCAACTTGGCTAGGGCCTTAGCAAATTCTGGAGCACAAGTCTTCACTATTGCCAGAATGTTGTCAAGGCCCAATGCCTTTGCAGTATCCAGTGCCTTCAGCCATTCCTTGATTATCACGTGGAGTGAATCGAATTGGCTGGAGAGTGCCATCTGTGATGCTGGGGACCTCTGGAGGAGGTGGGTCATCCACTCAGCACTTCTGGCTGAAGATTGTAGCAAATGCTTCAATCTTTTGCACTGATGTGCTGGGCTCCTCCATCATTGAGAATGGGAATATTTGTGGAGCCTCCTCCTCCAGTGAGTTGTTTAATTGTCCACCACCATTCATGACTGGATGTGGCAGGTCTGAAGAGCTTAGCTCTGATCTGTTGGTTGTGGGATTGCTTAGCTCTGTCTATTACTTGCTGCTTATGCTATTTGGCATGCAAATAGCCCTGTGTTATAGCTTTATCAGGTTGACACTTCATTTTTAGGTATGCCTGGTGTTCCTCCTGGCATGCCCTCCTGCGCTATTCATTGAATTAGGGTTGACCCTTTGGCTTGATGGGAATTGTAGAGTGAGGGATATGTCGGGCCATGAGGTTACAGATCATGTTTGAGTACAATTCTGTTGCTGCTGATGGCCCACAGTGCCTCATGGAAGCCCAGTCTTGAGTTGCTAGATCTGTTCAAATCTATCCCGTTTAGCACGGTGGTAGTGCCACACTACACGATGGAGGGTATCCTCAATGTGAAGGCGGCACTTTGTCTCCACAAGGACTGTCATGGACAGACGCATCTGCAGCAGGCAGGTTGGTGAGGATGAGGTCAAGTTTGTTTTTCCCTCTTGGTTCCCTTATCACCTTCCACAGATCCAGTCTAGCAGCTATGTCCTTTAGGACTCAGCCAGCTCGGTCAGTAGTGGTGCTACTGAGCCAGTCTTGATGGTGGACATTGAAATCCCCCACCCAGAGTATATTCTGTGTCCTTGCCACCTGCGGTGCTTCCTCTAAGTGGTGTTCAACATGGAGGAGCACTGGTTCATCAGCTGAGGGAGGGTGGTACATGGTAATCTGCAGGTTTCCTTGCCCATGTTTGACTTGATGCCATGAGATTTCATGGGGTCCGGAGTCGATGTTGAGGACTCCCAGGGCAACTCCCTCCTGACTGTATACCACTGTGCTGCCACCTCTGCTGGGTCTGACCTGCCGATGAGACAGGACATACCCAGGAATGGCGATGGTGGTGTCCGGGACATTATGTCAGGCTGTTGCTTCACTAGTCTGTGAGACCGCTGTCCCAATTTTGGCGCTAGCCCCCAGATGTTCATAAGATGGACTTTGCAGAGTCGACAGGGCCGAGATTGCCGGTGTCATTTCCGGTGCTTAGGTCGATGCTGGGTGGTCCGTCTGGTTTCATTTCTTATTTGTGACTTTGTAGTGGTTGATACTACTAGGTGGCTTGCTAGGCCAAATCAGAGGGCATTTAAGAGTCAACCACATTTTTGTGAGTGTGGAATCACATGTAGGCCAGACCAGGTGAGGACGACAGATTCCCTTCCCTAAAGGACATCAGTGAACCAGGTGGGTTTTTACAACAATTGACAGTGGTTCCATGGTCATCGTTAGACTTAATTCTAGATGTTTACTGAATTCAAATTCCGCCATCTGCTGTGGCGGGATTCAGATCCGGGTCTCCAGAGCATTATCCTGGGTCTCTGGCTTACTAGTCCAGCGACAATACCAGTTTGCCATCGCCACCTTCTCGTGTGAAGAAATTCTTAAATGACCTACCTCTTACTTTGAGTTGTGTCCCTCTGGTTCTAGACCACCTCAGCCAAGGGGAAACATCCTTCTTGCATCTACCCTGTTGAACCCTGCAACAAATCTCTATGCTTCAATGAGATCGCCTCTCAGTCTTCTAAACTCTAGAGAACACAGGCCCAGTCTCCTCAATCTCTCTTCTAGGACAATCCAACCATCCCCAGGATCAGTCTGGTGAACCTTCATTGCAATCCCGCTATGGCAAGTGTATCCTTCCTTAGGTAACCAATCTTCACCATTTAAGAAATACTGCACATTTCTGTCTTTCCTACCAAAATAGATAACTTCACATTTTTCCACATTATATTCCATCTGCCATGTTCTTGCCTACTCACTCAGCCTGTCTTGATCCCTTTGAAGGTTTGTCAAACATGATTTCCCTTTCACAAATCCATGTTGACTCTGTCCAATCCTAGCATTATTTTCTAAGTGTCCAGTGATCACATCCTTTATAATAGATTCTAGCCCCATCACCTGGAAGTGCCCCTCCAAGCCACTCACCATCTTGACTTGGAAACATATCACTGTTCCTTCACTGTCACTGGGTCAAAATCCTGGGTGTGGGGGTAACTATATCATATGGACTGCAGCAATTCAAGAAGGCAACTCCCCACCACCTTCTCGAGGGTAATTAGGGATGGGCAATAAATGCTGGCCTAATGAGCAAAACCCATGTCCCAAGAACGGATAATAATAAAAAATCCTGCTACTGATGTCAGGCTAATAGGTCTGTAGTTCCCTGTTTTCTCTCTCCCTCCTTTCTTAAAAAATGGAGTTACATTTGCCACATTCAAATCTGCAGGGACCATTCTAGAATCTATAGAATTTTGGAAGATGACCACTAACACACCCACTAGCTCTATAGCTACGTCCTTTCAACACTCTGGGATATTGATCATCAGGTCCAGGGGATTTATCAGCTTTCAGTCTCAATTTCTCCACTGCTACTTTTGCACTAATACTAATTTCTTTTAGTTCCTCATTCACGCTAATCCCTTGGTTCTCAAGTATACCTGGAATGATTTTTGTATCTTTCATTCTGCATACAGACATAAAGTATTTGTTTAGTTTCTCTGCCATTTCCTTATTCTCCATTATAAATTATCCTGTCACTGCCTGTAATCTTTTCCTTTTTATTTACTTATAGAAGCTTTTATAGTCTATTTTTTGTTTCTCACTAGCTTACTTTCATTCTATTTTCTCTTTCTATATCAATTTCTTGGTCCTCCTTTGCTGATTCCTACAATGCCCCCAATCCTTAGGCTTACTTTTTTGAACTTTATAAGGCTCTTCCTTTGATCTAGCAATCTCTAATTTCTCCTGTTAGCCATGCTTGGGTCTCTTTTCCTGCTGGATTTTTGTCTCAAAGGAATGTAAATTTAACGTAAACAATTTATTAATTCTTTAAGTGCTAGCCATTACCTATTTACCATCAGATCTTTTAATGTAGTTTCCCAATCTACCACAGCCAATTAGCCCCTCATACCTTTGAAGTTTCCTTTGTCTAAATTAAGGCGCTAGTTTCAGAGTTAATTGCATCACTTTCAAACTTAATGTAAGATTCCAAAAGAATATGGTCACTCTTCCCTTGAGGCTTCTTTGCAACAAGGTTATTAATTAGCCCTTTCTCACTGAACAATAACAGATTTAAAATAGCTCATTCCATAGTTGGTTTCTCAACAAACTTCTAGGAAACCATTTTGTATGCATTCCAGGAATTCATCATCCACAGCATTGGTTCTAATTAGGTTTACATCATGTATATGTAGGTTTAAGTTCCACATGAATACTGTATTACCCTAGCTACATGCATCTCTAATTTCCTGATTTGTACAGTGCCCTACATTGCCACTACTGTTTGGTGGCCTATAAACAACTCCGACCAATGTTTGCTGCCCCTTGCTGTTTCTTAGCTCCACCCAAACTGATTCCAAGCCTTGATCACATTGCAGTTACATCTCTGTAATTCCATTTAGATCATAGCCGTTTACTTCGCTTGTGCTGTCAGTTAATCTAGTTGTTAATGCATGCAGAATTTGCAACATTTTTGCAGCCTGAAGCCTTATCTGCTGGTGTACTGTTAAGTTCGTACCCTCTGTCCCTTCCTGCCATACTCAGATTATCAATTCCCTTATTGCTGCCTTGTCTTGTCCCCCTAATTAATCACATCTTCCCTCACCTGATCCCTTGCCCGCACTATTTAGTTTAAATCCCTCTCTATCACCCGAGTTATGCGACTCGCCAGATCACTGGGCCTAGCACAGTTCAGGCGAGGATGCTCCCACTTTGCCCAGCATTGGTGCCAGTGCCCCATGAATCGAAACCCATTTCTCCCACACCAATCTTTGAGCCACGTATTTAACTCTCTAATGCCTTCATTCAGTCTCCTGACCTCCCTGTCGCTTGCTGTTTCATTCACCATCTTTCTCTCATGCTCACAATTCTGTCCTTGGCCTGCTACAATGTTCCAGTAAAGCCCTTTGCTAACTACAGGGTCAGCACTTCACTGTCTGACTAGGCAAATTGCATCCTTCTGGACTCAACATTAAGTTCGATGACATCATGTCATCAGTGACATCATGAATGCTGTCCTCCATTTGTTTCCACCCCACCTGCTCCACCAACCCCACCCCCAACCAAGAGCCAGTCTGTAACCTGTTCTCATCTTTTGCTTTCCGAATGGGCCAACCCTTGTTCTGCTATTAACACATTCTGCTATCTGACATTTATGCCACTATTAACAGCTGCCTTAATCTTTAACACTATCATTAGCATTCCCTTTGTTTTGTGTCCATGACATGTTTGTCATTTAATCTCTCCTGAGCTCTAACCTATCCCTCTCTTCCTATTTTGCTGCACCTGCTTCATCCCCTCTTCAACAGCATAAAAGCCTTTACATTTTTATCTCTCTTCAGCTCTGAAGAAGAGTAATAAAGACTCAACATTAACTCCGTTTCACTCTCCACAGATGCTGCCACATCTGCCATGTTTTTCCAGCATTTCCTGTTTTTATTTAACTCTCTAATCTTATTTACCCCACTTTAATTTGCTCGTGGTTCTGTAGTAATCCAGAGATTATAACCTTCGAGGTCCTGCTTTTTATTTGAGTCCCAGCTGCTCATACTCTTTTAGCAGAACCTCTTTCCTAGTCCTGCCTATGTCGTGGATACTTAGTGGAGCACAACAACTGGATCCTACCCCTCCCACTGCAAGTTCCTCTCCAGCTGGGAGCAGATGTCTTGAACTCTGGCACTGGGTAGGCAACATAGCCTTCTGACATGCTCTCAGCCGCAGAGAACTATGTCTAGACCTCTGTTAACACTTGGAAAAACTCAGCAGGTCTGACAGCATCTGCGGAGAGGGATACAGTTGATGTTTCAAGTCTGTATGACCCTTCATCAGAACTAAGACATAGAAATGAGATGAAATATAAGCTGGTAGAAGGGGGTGCTCGATAGGGAGCCAGTGATAGGTGGAGGCCAAGAAGAGACTGCCAAAGATGTTTTAGATAAAAGGACAAAGGGATGTTGATGATGGTGATATTAAATAAAGGATGTGCTAATGGGGACATTAAGGGAAGCAAGCAGGACAAGCTAGTGGCAGATGGCTCTAGTGCGGGTGGGGTGGGGGAAGGGATTGAAATGGGCTAAAACGTAGAGATGAAACAACAGATCAAAATAAATTTAAAAATAGGAGGGAAAAGAAAAAACTTTAGTTGCAAAAAAAATTATAAATTATTGGAAAAAGGGGGCGGGGATGGAGGAGAGAGTTCATGATCTGAAGTTGTAAGTCCGGAAGACTGTAAAGTGCCTAGTTGGAAGATGAGGTGCTGTTCCTCCTTCTAGATTTCCAGCATCCGCAGTATTTTGTTTTTCCCTCTGTTAATACTGTCCCTTACTACTCCTACTGCTTACTACCTTCCTATGAACTCCCCCCACAGTGGATCCACTGTGCTGTGACAACCTGGATTATGTGCTCATGTCCTGGAATTACACTTCAACTTGATTCATCAGCTGAGCCAAACAGAAACATTAGTCTGGAATTGAAAGTGTTGTTTTAACTTTTACATGCACCAGTTCAATCTAAATATAACTTGATGAGTAGTTACTACACCATTTGTTGTTAAATCATGGAACAGATTACCCCCAGTGTAATGAATGGAGACACTGTTTAATCCAAACAAAGAGATGGACTGACTTATTAGAATATGTCTTCATGACACAGGAAGCAGGATCCTAAGTTCCAATCTAAACAGTAGGATGTGCTGAGTGAACTGAGTGATGTGTTATTTAGTCCTTGTGGGGTGTATAGGTGCATACCAGAGCCTCTTGGACCATGTGTAGGGTGGAGTTTTCAACTTTGGCAGGGGCCTCAATATGGGGAGTATTGGAGCAGCCATCTATTAAACCACCTGCCAGGTCTCCTTTGTCTTGTTAATACAATGGAAAATTGGCAGGGTACATAGTCCTCAATCCCCTGATTTACATCTCCATCAAAGTTGAAAGCTTCACTTATAACTTTGTGTTCCTGTTAATTTGCATATATTTCAAACTACAAATACTAACATTTCTCACTTTTGATTTATAAGTTTTCCAGATGCATGAGGTCAAATCAATGAGTTTGAAATATCAAGGCAAATATAACTCATTTCCTTGTGCATCATGAAGTATAATGTCAAGGCTCTCAGCCTGTAGTTCGCACATTTCATGTTTGATGTTGTATTATAAAACTCATCCACCAGATTTATCAACATTGCCTTACATGCATTGTGCTACCTCTTTGTAAGCACAGAATCATAAAGTGCAGAAGGAGACCATTTAGCCCATTGTGCCTGTACCAGCTCTTTGAAAGATCGATCCAGTTAGTCTCACTCCCTTGCTCTTTCCTATAGCCCTGTAAATGTTTCCTTCTCAGATGTACATCCAATTCCCTTTTCAAAGTTACTATTGAATCTGCTTCCAATACCCATGCAGGCAGTGAATTTCAGCTCGTAAAAGAAAATAGCTGTTGTAAGAAATATTCTCATCACGCATTTTTTTGCCAAATATTTTAAATCTGCAATGGATTCTCTTCCCATGCCCAAACCATTATCTCTGGTATTCGCATGGATCTATCCTTGCCGCTCTTATTGCTTAACTGCATGCTGCTCCTCAGCAACATCATCCAAAAACAAAGCATCAGTTTTCAGGTATACGCTGCTGACACATATATTTACCTCACCACAACGATTTTTGACTCCTAACTTATCTGACTGCTTGTCCAACATTCAGGACAGGATGAGCAGACATTTCCTCCAATTAAATATTAGAAAGACATGCCTTTGACCGTGGATCCTGCTACAAACTCCTTACCCTAGCTATTGACTCCATCCCTTTCCTTGGCAACTGCAGCGGAACCAGATTTATCACAACCTTTAATATCACATTTGACCCCAAGAAGAACTACTGACCCATATATTCACGCCATCATTAAGACAGTCTGTTTCAATTTCTATAACATCGCCTGACCTCACCCCGTCCCAGCTCAGCTGTTGCTGAAACTCGCATTCGTGCCTTTGTTACATTGAGATTTGATCATTCCAATGCGGTCCCGGTCAGCAACCCACATTCCACCCTCCATAAACACGAAGTCATCCAAAATGGCGATGTGAAAAATCGGGTGTTATCTGAAGAATGTCTGGGCCAGGAGTCAGTCATAGTCATGTCCATCGGGATTGGTTCAATTGCTTTATTCGCCACTGCAGTGAGTCTGATGGCTGACACGCCAGCCGGGCAGTTCCATTTAATTCTCCAGTTCCTGTCCGGGATGATGGGAATAAGGTCGGACTGACGCTGGAGATGAAGAGACTTTGAGACGGACATTGATTAGTTGATAAAAACAAAAAACTGCGGATGCTGGAAATCCAAAACAAAAACAGAATTACCTGGAAAAACTCAGCAGGTCTGGCAGCATCGGCGGAGAAGAAAAGAGTTGACGTTTCGAGTCCTCATGACCCTTCAACAGAAGTTTAGTTGATGCTATGTCCTTGAACCCAGACATTTATATTCCCTTCAATAGAAATTCCAGTATACAGTGAAAAAAATCTGCAGCCTGTGTCCTTATTCGCACCAAGTTCTGTTCATCCATCACCCCTGTGCTCACTGACTGACATGAGGTCCCTGCTAAACAACAACTTAATCTTAAAATTCTACCAACCCTTCCTCCAGTGCAAGCTTTTCCTCGTTACTAACTTATTAAAGCCACTCTCAATTTTGATTACATCTATTAAATCCCGTTAACCTTCTCAGCTGTAAAGAGGACAGCCTCAGAGCTCTCCAGCATAATTGAAATCCTTCATGTTTCTTTTAAACAAATAATTGATTGTGTGTATTGAAAAATGTTAAATCACCAAGGAAGCTGGTCCAAATGTGAGAAACAAAACAGCTCTCATTCTGCCAAATCCACATGCCTTTGAAAAGAGGGTGTAAAGGTTTTACATGGCATGTTATAGTACAGACGTAAACAAGATGCCAGTAGCCTTTTTGAAAAAGTGTAACTTGACATCCAGTTTTCTTGCCAGTTTTCTCTCACTTGTTCACAGAGTTATTTGCCTTGAAATTCAACTCTACTCTCCCTCCTGTAGAGTTGCTTTGTCTTCTTTCTCTTCTGGCAGCTCCACTTTCTGCACCAAAGTATCTAAAATGCCTTATCTTTTCCTGTTAGTGCAATGACTTGCATTGATTTATTGTTCCTTGAACTTTATGGGGTGTGATTGAATCAAGGTGTTTAAAAAAGATAGGGGGATTCAATAACATAGATATAGAGAATCTATTTCCTATGGTGGAGAATGGTAGAACAAGGCACACTGTCTTGAAATTAGAGTCAGGCTATTCAAATATGAAATCAGGAAGCACGTTTTCATACAAATGGTGGAAATCTGGAACCCTGCAAAATTTGTGTCAGCATAGGAGATAGTGGTATGTGTCACTGGTATCCACTTGGTCTTTGACCCCATGTTTCTGCGGAACCAAGCATGGAGCTCTGGTGAATATTGCAGATAACTGTGTGATGAGGGTGAAACCTGCAAGTGGTTGAAACAGTTGTATAGGATGTTATCCTGTGACTTTGACCATTGTGGCCTTTAAAATTTAGGAAGCCAATACAGAGGGGACTCAAATTAGGAATGGTGGGATATGTAGGATCCTTTTTGCAAGGTAAAAATGTGTTGCAGGATTTCCAAGAGGATGGAAGGGTTGTGGTTGGTCAAAGAACTATGGCATAGATTTCTTGCAGGGGGAAGTGAAACTGCAGTTTTGAGGAGGGGGGGAAGGTATGGACGAGAGAAAATGGTCGACAGTGGTAAAAGGAAAAGGTAAAGTTGATTTTCCTTTTTTTAGGAACTGTATAGAGGGAGGATAAAGGCTTAAGGATAATTAGGTGGTGGGCTTCATGGATGAGAAAAGAGAAAGTTGGAAAGGACAGGAAGGATGCACTTAAGATTGGATGCAGGCAGGTGCTGGAGTTTGGACATTGTAGTGCAACTTCCTCTACCATTGGCAACCGTGCCTTCAGTTGCCTGGGCCTAAGCTCTGGAATTCACTCCCTAAACCACTCCACCTCTCATTAAAGGCACTAAATCAGTATAAGAATAGAAAGGAATATGTTGAAACATCAGACTTAACATCATTCAAAATAGTAAGCATTTTTTGCACATTATTGTGTGATACCTATGTGATCTGGGTGAAGCAGGGAGTCCAGAACCCACTGTAGGCCATGTGGTGTAGGTTAACCCACAGTATTTTTTTATTCATTCAGAGGATGTGGGCTTTGCAGCCTGGTCCAGGATGTGTTGCCCTTGCGAAGGTGGTAGTGAGCCACCGCCTTGAACCGCTGCAGTCCATGTGGTGTTGGTACACCCACAGTGCTGTTCGGGGGGTAGTTCCAGGACTTTGACCTAGCGACTGTGAAGGAACGGCGATATATTTCCAAGTCAGAATGGTGAGTGACTTGGAGGGGAACTTCTAGGTGGTGGTGTTCCCATGTGCCTGCTGCCTTTGTCCTTCTAGATGGTAGTGGTGGTGGGTTTGGAAGGTTCTATGTAAGGAGCCTTGGAGAGTTCCTGCAGTGCATCTTGTAGATGGCACACACTGCTGCTACTGTGCATCGGTAGAGGAGGGAGTGAATGTTTGTGGATTTGGTCCCAGTCGAGTAGGATGCTTTACTTTAGATGGTGTCAAGCTTCTTGAGTGCTGTGGGAGCTGCACTCATCCAGGCAAATGGTGAGTATTCCATCACACTCCTGACTTGTGAGTTGTAGATGGTGGACAGGCCTTGGGGAGTCAGGAGGTGAGTTACTCTCCTCAAAATTCTCAGCATTTGACCTGCTCTTGTAGCCACAGTATTTATGTGGCTGGTCCAGTTCAACTTCTGGTCAACGGTAACCCCCCAGGATGTTGATATTGGAGGTTTCAGTGATGCTAATGTCATTGAATATCAGGGAGAGGTGGTTAGATTTCTCTTGCTGGAGATGGCCATTGCTTAGTACTTGCATGGTGGGAATGTCACTTGCCACTTATCAGCCCAAGCCTGAATGTTGTCCAGGTCTTGCTGCATATGGAGATGGTCTGCTTTAGTATCTGAGGAGTTGCAAATGCACTGTCTGAGAAGGTGGTAGAATCAGATTGTCATAAGTGGGACTTAATGATGGTGATAAAAACAAAAAAACTGCGGATGCTGGAAATCCAAAACAAAAACAGAATTACCTGGAAAAACTCAGCAGGTCTGGCAGCATCGGCGGAGAAGAAAAGAGTTGACGTTTCGACTCCTCATGACCCTTCGACAGAACTATTCTGACAGTTCTGTCGAAGGGTCATGAGGACTCGAAACGTCAACTCTTTTCTTCTCCGCCGATGCTGCCAGACCTGCTGAGTTTTTCCAGGTCATTTTGTTTTTGTCTTAATGATGGTGATTTGTTCCCATGGTTATGCTGCCCTGTTCTTCTAGGTGGCAGAGGTTGTTGATATGGGAGGTGTTGTCAAAGAAACCTTGGCAAGTTGTTGCAGTGCACCTTGTAGATGGTCCAGTCTGTAACCATTAGTGGTGGAGGGAATGAATGTTTAAGGTGGTAGGTGGGGTGCTAATGTGGCTGCTTTGTCCTGGATAATGTTGAGGTTCTATCACTCATAAGCCAAAAAGCCACTTACTGTGGAAAGCTCACCTATTAGTCTGGTATTGAGAGTACGCTGGTGCACGTATAGTAAAACAACAATCTAAATATAACTTGATGAGCAACTACTGAGCCTGTAGTTGTTAAATCATGGAACAGATTACTCACTAATGAACTGAAGGGAGACTGTGTTTAATAATTCAAACAAAGAGAGGCACTCAGTGAGTAGAATGGCATATTTATGACAAAACAGGAAGCGAATAAAATTAGAACAAACCCTAAATATAGATTAAACAATAAGACATGCTGACTGAACTGAAAAACTAATAATTGCCACTGTGGAGCAGATAGATACATAGATGCCCTTAGACTGCATGTAGGGTGGAACTTTCAACTTTGGCAGGGGCCTCAATATGGGCGGGATTGGATCAGCTCAATCATCTCAGTTTCAGGGCATCATTGCAGGAGTTCCTCAGGGTAATGTCCTAGGCCCAACCATCTTCAGCTGCTTCACCAATGACCTTCCTTCCATCATAAGGTTGGAAGTGGGGATGCTTGCTGATGATTGCACAATGTTCAGCACCATTCGCGACTCCACAGATAATGAAGCAGTCGATGTTCAAATGCAGCAAGACCTGGACAATATCCAGGCTTGGGCTGACAAGTGGCAAGTAACGTTTGCGCCACACAAGTGTCAGGCAATGACCATCTCCAACAAAAGAGAATCTAAACCATTGCCCCATGACATTCAATGGCATTACTATCGCTGAATCCCCCACTGTGAATATCCCGGGGGGGGTTACCATTGACCAGAAACTGAACTGGACCAGCCATATAAATACTGTGGCTACAAGAGCAGGTCAGAAGCTAGGAATCCTATGGTGAGTAACTCTCCTCCAGACTCCCCAAAGTCTATCCACTATCTACAAGGCACAAGTCAGGAGTATGATGGAATACTCCTCACTTGCCTGGATGAGTGTAGCTCCAACAACATTGAAGAAGCTTGACACCATCCAGGTGTGACGAGTAACTCACCTTCTGACTCCCCAAAACCTGTCCACCATTCAGGGGATGTGGGCTTCGCTGCCTGGGCCAAAATGTGTTGCCCATCCCTGGTTGCCCTCGCGAAGGTGATGGTGAGCTGCCTTCTTGAACTGTAGGTACACTCACAGTGCTGTTAGGGAGGGAGTTCCAGGATTTTGACCCAGTGACAGTGAAGGAATGGCAATATACTTCCAAGTCAGGATGATGAGTGACTTGGAGGGGAACTTCCAGGTGGTGGTGTTCACCTACCTTATTGCGAATGCTCTGTGCATTCAAAAATGGTGCCCTTGAGAGGTTGGTGAGTTGCCTTCTCGAACCACTGCAACCATGTGATGTAGATGCACCCCACAGTGCTGTTAGAGAGGGAGTCCCAAGCGAACATCCCCACTTCTGACATTAGGATTGAAGGAAGGCCCTTGATGAAGCAGCTGAAGATGGTTGGGCCTAGGACACTACCCTGAGGAACTCCTGCAGTGATGCCCTGGAGCTGAGATGACTGACCTCCAACAATCACAGCCATCTTCCTTTGTGCTAGGTGTGACTCCAATCAGTGGAGAGTTTTCCCCCTGATTCCCATTGACTTCAGTTTTGCTAGGGCTCCTTAATGCCACACTCGGTCAAATGCGGCCTTGATGTCAAGGGCAGTCATACTCTCTCCACCTCGGGAGTTCAGCTGTTTTGTCCATTGTTGAACCAAGGCTGTAATGAGGTCAGGACCTGAGTGGCCCTGGTGGAAATCAAACTGGGCATCAGGGTGCAGGTTATTGCTAAGCAAGTGTTGCTTTATAGCACTGTTGATGACCCCTTCCGTAACTTTACTGATTGAGTGGGAGGTGGGGTGGGGTGTGTGAGTCTGCTCTAGATCTGGGTCCCACCGAGGTGTGTGTATTTGCTGGTGGACAGTGTGGGTGAGCGCTGTGACAGGTCTTCTAAGGTGCTGTCCTCAATGTCCCCATCGAAGTTGCCCTTGGGGCTGGAGCTGGGGTCCTGGTTGCCTGAGGGTGTCGTATGCATAGCAGCCGTACCTAGGAGGAGAAAAAGTGAAGATTATTAGTAAAAGGTAGTTGAGTAACAGATACGATAGTGAACTCTCAGTAACATTGATAGAAGGATGATCTGATACAGGATCCTCACATGGATGCTTGCAGCCAACCTTACCATCACTGCAGGAACAGTCAACATCGTCTCTGGCCAGTGCAATAGGTCTGTTCTCTAAGTCTCTGGCCTTGAGTGTGAGAGTTGAGAGTGAGGTGGTTGACTTAACTTGGTGGAATGGGTGAGATCATTTAGCCCCTTTCTGCACTGGATGGCCGATCTTTTCTGGGCAGTGTTTGCACTGACCACCGCTACTAATGGCTCCTAAGATGGATTGGTGATGTTGCTGCCCCTCCTGTGGCCAGAGCGGGGGCAGAGGACATCATGGCTAGCCTCCACGGAGTCCAGCAGGTGCTCAAATAAGGCAGAATCTTCTCAGATTTTGGGGCCATCTCTACAGTGGAGCTGTCGTGGGCTGCAACCATTAAGAACTGTGCGTGCTGTGGCCGTTTAACTATGGTGCCCATATTGAGGAAGCTATGAGGTCACATTGGGGTGGGTGAACCAGAGGCTACCCGCCAGTGATTCACGCGGGTTTCACGTGGATACATAGTTTATTTATGAGGTAGAATGGGCATGATATGGCTTGAAAAACCTGCCACTGCGACCGGAAGGAAGAGCACCAATTTCCACGCCCGCTACTACACTTGGTGCAATTCAGGGACAGTTCTGCTTAAAGTATGTCATGAGCTCCATCCATCTGATTCATATAGATGCTTCACCCAATGCCCTCAGGATAACTAGGACGGAAAACAAATGTGGCTTTGCCAAGTATAGAAAAAAGATCCAAAGCACCACAATAATGTTGATCATCTGTGATGTTCTTCATAGAAAAAATTATATATTTTACAGTGTTATAATTGGAGCTGTTTTCTGCTGACAGAAACAACCTATTCTCTTTGCTTCCAGTAGCCTTATGAATTTTGAGCCAACTCTTAACTACATAATGGAATAAATTTGTTAGTGTATATTCAATGGAGAGCACCAATCAATACACCCTGGCTTGCCTTTCTGGCCTGAGTTCAGCAAAGGAGCTTACTGCAAATGTGTTGTTTAGTTGGGGGGTGTGGAAAGCAGGAACATACAGTTCCTTTCAGTATCTAACTAAGTTTTGGAAGCACATCACTTTGATATCTTTCAACCAAGTGCTTTGGCAATTGTCCTCGAATCACAGCAAATGTTCAATTGGTGTGCAAGATCTAGATCAAAATGTGGTTGTAATTAAGATTTTTTTTTTGTAGAATGTTGGACATTGCAATCATGTCATGTTCTCAGTGTGTTGGTTACATTTGTGAGTTCTAATACTGTGATCAAAATGATGGGATTTTTTAGACATTTTGCCAAGCATTTCATCATGACTTGCCCACATCATATGATTTTACTGTCAGCATCATGGAAACCTCCTTATTGCGATCCATGGTATTCATGGCATTTGTTTTCCTAGGTTGTTGAACATGTTCCAGCACTGTAATAGTGGCAGCAGGATTGCAGTGCAGCGCAGCATGTAGGACGGCAAACTGGGCACTGAAAATCTCCAGCCATGAATTGCAAATGAGCACTGCTCAGTCTTTACACTCAAAAGCAGAAGTGTCTCTGCATTCCGCATCCCCCTACTTTCTCTCACTGCTACTCTCGCTCTGTGTTTCCAGATCTACTCGAGTAGCTGCTCCAATCATCAGTTGAGCCTTGTATTCCCTTCAGGAGACTCCCTGTCCCTTTCGCCACTTGCTCAGTACAGAAGGATGTTAGAAGCACTGATTCCCAAGGGGTCCACAGGACTGTTCCCGGTTATTCCTAGGGCCTACTATTTCCTTTGACAGACACGGTGTTAAGGTGGGCAGATGGAAGGGAAATCTGCTGAGGATGCAGGCCATGCTCCACATCATTATGTATGTGATGGGCTGGGCTGGACTGGAAGAAACAATCAGCATGATCTAGTTGAGTACAGCTCCAACAATGCTCATGAAGATCCACACCATTTAGAGTAAAGCAGCCCATTTGATTGGTATCAATATTCACATCCTCTACCACTGATGCACAATGGCAGCAGTGTGCACCATCTCCAAGCATCAACTCGCCAAGTCTCTTTCGACAGCATCTTCCGAACACGTGACCTCTACCAACTTGAAGGACAAGGACAGCTGGTGCATGGGAACACCACCACCTGCAAGTACTACTCTAAACCACACAATACTGACTTGGAAATATATCACCATTCCTTCACTGTCACTGGGTCAAAATCCTAGAACCCCCTCCCTAACAGCACTGTGGGTGTACCTACACCACATAGACTGCAGCGGTTCAAGAAGGCAGCTCACCACCACCTGCTCTAGAATCACGAGGGATGGGCAACAAATGCTGGCCTAGCCAACGATGCTCACATTCAATAAATACATTTTAAAAAATGGAAAACAGGTCAAGCATGAAGAACTATTTCATAGGATGTGGTGAAATATTTCATAATCACAGGCACAGCACTGAATGCGGGAAAACGGGACAAGTACAATTGTCCATTGGTAACACCGGCAGCATTGATTATCGGGTTGTCTTGAGGCTGCATTGTTCACAGCTAAGGTTTTGGAAAATAGCTTTGCACTGATCTAACCAATGGTGCACTCTCCACAGGAGACTTTTGGCTGAATTCAGGAAAATTGGGCATGTTTGAGGAGGGAGAGTGATGGAATATTTTGGACAGTGCAGCCAACTCAGTACCCACTTTTGTGTTTCCTTCTGCATGCAATAGCACTGTCAATTGTTTCTTCCACTACATTTCTGACTTGTGCCTTGTAGATGGTGAAAAGGCTTTCAGGAGTCAGGAGGTGAGATACTCACTGCAGAGTTACACTAGAATTAGGAGCAGGAGTGTAGGCAATTTGGCCTCTCATGCCTACTCTGCCACTTAGACCATGGCTCATTTACCTGTGGCCTCCACTCCACTTTGCTGTCTGTCCACAACCCTTGAATACCTGTCGATCAAAATTCTATCTAACTCTACCTTGGATCTATTTGATGACCCTGCCTCCACTGCTCTCTGGAGAAGAGAATTCCACAGACTAATAACCCTGAGAGAAAAACATTCTCCTCATCTGTCTTAAATGGAAGACCCCTAATTTCAAACTGTGTTTAGACTCCCCACAAGAGGAAGCATCCTCTCAGCATCCACCCTATCAAGTCCCCTCAGGATCTTGTATGCTTCAATAAGAACACCTCTCATTCTCCTAAAATCCAATAGTTATAGCTCCAATCTGCTCAACCTTTCCTCATAAGATAACCAACCCATTTATCCCAGGCATCTGTGAAGTGAACCTTCTCTGGACCGCTAATCTAATGCAATTATATCCTTTAAGTGGGAAAGCAAAACTGTACACAGTACTCAGATGTGGTTTAACTAAGGCCCGGTACAGCTGTGGCAACACTTCCCTACTTTTATACTCTGTTCCCCTTGTAATAATTGCCAAAATTCTATTTGCCTTTCTGATCACTTGCTGTACCTACATACAAACTTCATGATTCATGTACTAGGACACCCCCTTCTGTACTGTACAGGCCTATAGTCTTGTTGGGAAGCTGCCGCTGGGAAGCTGTCATGGCCAATAGCCTTTGCTGTGTCCAGTGCCTTCAGTCATTTCTTTTATCAACTGGCAATATCAAATTGGCTGAAAACTGGTACCTGCGATGCTGAGGATTTCAAGGGAATATTCTTTCTGAAGATGGTTGCAAATGCTTCAGCCTTGCCTTTGCACTGATGTGCTGGGCTCTACCCTCACTGAATATGGGGATATTTGTGGAGGTTCCTCCTCGGTTAGTTGTTTAATTGTCCACTATGATTCACAACTGGATGTGGCATGACAGCAGAGCTTAGATCTGATCCATATTGTGGGCCCAGTTAGATCTGTTTATCACTTGCTGCTTGCTTTACCAGATTGACAGCTCATTTTTAGGTATTTGTGTTACACCTGGCATGCTCTCCTGCACTCCTCATTGAACCTGGCTTGTTGGTAGATTAAGGGACATGCTGGGCCATGAGGTTAGACTGTGTTTGAGTATAATTCTGCTGCTGTCCCATAACACTTTAGTTTTGAGCTGCTGGGTCTGTTCTGAATTTAGTTGTGTATTTCCAAGTACTGTGACACCACATAGTTGTGTTGATTACAAAGCTTTGTCTGCAGCTATCCTCAACTACACAGCCAGGAAGAGTCATGAGGTGGAGCACTTAAACATCTGTCTTTTACAACAAGTGATGTTCTGTCCTTTTGTGATAATCGAACATGCCTGCTTGCTGGTGGGTAGCCTGTTACAGAGGAAGTTGATTATTTCTACTTCTTTAATCTTCAATTGCCAAATGTGTCTGGTAGAATGCATAATTGTAGCTATAATGTATAAATTACATGTAATGAATTTTGTATCACAGAATCAGAATTACAGAATCTCACAGTGCAGAAGAGGCCCTTTGGCCCATCGAGTCTGCACTGACACGTGAGAAACACCTGACCAACCTACCTAATCCCATTTACCAGCACTTGAACCATAGCCTTGAATATTATGACGTGCCAAGTGCTCATCCAGGTACTTTTTGAAGGATGTGAGGCAACCCGCCTCTACCACCCTCCCAGGCAGTGCATTCCAGACCGTCACCACCCTCTGGGTAAAAAAGTTTTTCCTCACATCCACCTCCCCCCCCCGCACCAAACCTCTTGCCCCTCACCTTGAACTTGTCTCCCCACGTGACTGACCCTTCAACTAAGGAGAACAGCTGCTCCCTATCTACCCTGCCCATGCCCCTCATAATCTTGTACACCTCGATCAGGTCACCCCTCAGTCTTCTCTGGCCCAACAAAAACAATCTAAGACTATCCAAGCACTCTTCATAACTTAAATATTTCATCTCGGGCAGTATCCTGGTGAATCTCCTCTGCACCCCCTCCAATGCAATCACATCCTTCCTATAAGGTGGCGACCAGAACTGCACACAGTACTCCAGCTGTGGCCTCACCAAGGTTCTATACAACTCCAACATGACCTCCCTACTTTTGTAATCTATGCCTCGATTGATAAAGGCAAGTGTCCCATATGCCTTTTTCACCACCCAACTAACATGCCCCTCCGGCTTCAGAGACACACACGCCAAGGTCCCTTTGTTCCTCAGAACTTCCTAATGTCATGCCGTTCATTGAATGCTTCCTTGTCAAATTATTCCTTCCAAAATGTATCACCTCACACTTTTCAGGGTTAAATTCCATCTGCCACTTATCTGCCCATTTGACCATCCCGTCTATATCTTCCTGTAGCCCAAGACACTCAAACACACTGTTAACCACCCAGCCAATCTTTGTGTCATCCGCAAACTTACTAATCCTCCCCCCCGCATAGTCATCTATGTCGTTTATATAAATGACAAATAATAGGGGACCCAGCACAGATCCCTGTGGTACGCCATTGGACATGAGCTTCCAATCACTAAAGCAGCCTTCTGTCATCACCCTCTGTCTCCTACAACTAAGCCAATTTTGAATCCACCTTATCAAATTACCCTGTGCATTTGCCTTCTTTATAAGTCTCCCATGTGGGACCTTGTCAAAGGCTACACACCTGGTCACCTCCTCAAAAAATTCAATCAAATTTGTTAGGCATGACCTCCCTCTGACAAAGCCATGCTGACTATCCCTGATCAAACCTTGCCTCTCCAAGTGGAGATAGTCTCTCCGTCAGAATTTTCTCCAATAGTATCCTTATCACTGACGAGAGACTCACTGGCCTGTAGTTCCCTGGCTTATCTCTACAACCCTTCTTGAATAGCGGAACCACATTAGCTGTTCTCCAGTCCTCTGGCACCTCCCCGTGGCCAGAGAGGAATTAAAAATTTGGATCAGAGCCCCTGTGATCTCCTCCCTTGCCTCCCTCAGCAGTCTGGGACACAAATCATCTGGACCTGGAGATTTGTCCACTTTTAAGCCTGCCAACACCTCCAATCCCTTGTCACTCCTTATATCAATTTGCTCAAGAACCTCGCAGTCTCCCTCCCTGAGTTCCATACCTTCATCCTCATTCTCTTGGTTGAAGACGGATGTGAAGTATTCGTTCAACATTCTACCGATGTCCTCTGTCTCCATCCATAGATTGCCCTCTTGGTCCCTAATAGGCCCTACTCTTTCCCTAGTTATCCTCTTCCCATTGATATACTTATCGAATATCTTGGGATTTTCCCTACTTATACCAGCCAGTGCTTTCTCCTAACCCCTCTTTGCCCTCCTAATTGCTTCCTTAAGCTCCACCCTGCAATTTTCTGTACTCAACTAATGCCTCCGCTGATTTGCTCCCCTTGTACCTGCTAAAAGCCTCTCTTTTCCTTCTCATCGTATCCTGAATATCTCTGGTCATCCGTGGTTCTCTGGGCTTGTTACTCCTTCCTATCACCCTAGACGGAACATGTTGAGCCTGTACCCACCCCCCCATTTCCTTTTTGAATGCCCCCCCATGCTCCTCTAGATTTCTCCACAAGTAGCTGTTCCCAGTCTACCTTGGCCAGATTCTGCCTCATTTAACTAAAATCCGCTCTCCCCAAATCCAAAATATTTTTTTGCAACTTGTCTATTTCTTTGTCCATAACAAGCTTAAACTGTACCATGTTGTGGTCGCTTTCACTAAAATGCTCCCCTACCACCACTTCAGCCACCTGTCCAGCTTCATTCCCCAGAATTAGATCCCGCACTGCGCCTTCCCTTGTTGGACCCTCTACATATTGACCTAAAAAGTTCTCCTGTACACCCTTCAAGAAATCCACTCCATGCAAGCCCTTAACACTATATCTATCCCAATTAATGTTGGGAAAGTTGAAATCACCTAATATAATTACCCTATTATTATTGTCTTTACACACCTCTGCACATTGTGCACATATTTGCTCCTCAATTTCCTGTTGACTAACCGGGGATCTATAATAAATACCTAACAATGTGGCTGCCCCTTTTTTATTCCTAAGCTCTACCCATAAAGCTTCATTCGATGCCCCCTCCAAGATATCACCTCTTCTTACTGCAGTAACTGACTCCTTAACTAATAATGCAATGCTTCCTCCTCTTTTACCTCCTCCAATGTCTCACCTGGACATTATATATCACGGAATGTTGAGCTGCCAATCCTGCCCTTCCTTCAACCATGTCTCAGTGATGACTACTATATCACAATTCCACGTGTCAATCCTCCCACTTAACTCATCCGTTTTATCTGTAATACTCCTGGCATTAAAGTAGAGGCCATCCAGCCTTGCCTTAGTCCCTTGAAACTTAATGCAGCTGTACTCCCTCTGACTTGATTGTTTTACTGTATTATGACGTGTCCCTATTCTGCTAACATTCTGTGTCCCCTCCCCCTGCCGAATTGTCTTAAACTCCTCCCAACAGCACTAGCAAACCCACCCACAAGAATGTTAGTCCCGCTCTGATTCAGATGTAGACCGTCCTGCTTGTACAGATCCCACCGTACTCAGAAACAGTCCCAGTGATCCAAGGATCTAAAACCCTCCCTCCTGCACCAACTCTTAAGCCATGTGTTCATCTGCGCTATTCTCCTATTTCTGAGCTCACTAGCATGTGGCACTGGGAGTAATCCAGAGACTACAACCCGAGAGGTCTTGCTTTTTAGTCTGCTGTCTAACTCCTTGAATTCTTGATGCAAGACCGCATCCCTCTTTCTACTTATGTCATTAGTACCAACGTGTACCATGACCTCTGCCTTATCACCCTCCCCCTTCAGGATGCCCTGCAGCTGCTCAGTGACATCTCAGACCCTGGCACCAGGGAGGCAACACATCATCCTGGAGTCACATTGACGACCACAGTGGCGCCTATCTGTTCCCCTGACTATAGAATCCCCTATTACTATTGCTCTTCCTCTATTCCTCCCCTCCTGTACAGACAGGCTGCTTGTGGTGCCAGAAGCTTGGCTCTGTCTGCACTCCCTGGAGGAACCAGTGCCCTCATCAGCCTCCAAAATGGAATACTAATTTGCGAGCGGGACCCCAGGGGACTCCTGAACTACCTGCCTGTTTCTCTTGAACTGCCTGGTGATCACTCATTCCCTTCCCTCCTCAAGTCCCTTCATCTGCGGTGTGATGTTCCAGCTCTGAAACCCGAGCTTCCAGGACCTGCAGTTGGACACACTTTCTGCACACACGCTGGTCTCAGGCACTGGAAACATTCCCAGCTTCCCAAATGGAGCATGAGGAGCACACCACAGCTTTGAATACTCCTGCCATGACATATCCCTTTCAATTAAACCTTTTAAATAAATTACTTTAGGGCCCTTCTTTCCTGGTCCTTGTTACTACAGAATATACAAACTATAAACCATAAAAAGACCTTAAACCATAAGCGATGAAAGTAATAAATACTTAACCCGACCTTACCCACTACTTACCAGTCATTCCTTTCCCTTGTAACCTCTACTGCTGCAACAGGGCAAGACCACTTGCTGAAGGTTTAAGAAGTTGGATAGCAAAGAAAAAAATGCAAAGAGTACCTCTTCCCCTATGCACTGAATTCCCACACTCACATTGTCAATACCCACACTCACTCTGGCTGTATCTCACTCAGGATGAGCTCTTTCCCCTGTTCGTGTGCAAGCCCACTATCAATAGAAAAAGATTGAAATTAAACTTGACCTTATTGAATAATCAGGTTTTGTTGACTTTTAATTATAATTTTGTCAGCAGACATCTTTAAAGTAAACTTTAATTTAAGGCATGTAGAATTAAGAGTAATTTTTCAGCTATTGACTGACTCTTGTTTTTGTAAAATAGCTTCTAATATAGCTCAGGCGATTATTCTGAAACAATAATGCTCACCGGCCATAAAATCTGTTTCTCAAACCAATGGCATTATCTACAACCATGCTGTAGCTACAACCATTCGAAGCGGTTAATTTGCAGCACTGTAATACTTTGGTAAAATAACCATTTGAAACCATAAATATCAGCATGATGATTAGCATTTTATCTCAACAATAAAAATACTGCTCTTAATTTTCTTGACTTTTTTTAGGCATTTTTCACATTAATGCGATCCAACTGGAAAAGGTTGGGTGCCGCAAGTGAAGATCCACATTAGGGCTTTGACTTAATAGTATGAACCTTGACATATCTTCTTCCCTTTGATAAGTGCTATCAAAGTGTTAGTTGTTCCACCTGGACTCTTGCATAATGTGTTCTGTGTGGGCTGGGGAGATGATGGACTGGTGGTGATTCAGCCAGAAGCATGTTCCGTGCCTGTGCCAGGTGGTTGTTGTCAATGGGGTCTGTGCTAAAATAAATAAGTGGATTTTTGTTGTGATTTATTTAATGGAAATGCTTTTTGAATGCCAGGGAACAGTTGTCCCACCTCAGTGAAGGTGGGGAGGCAGTTGTCTTGGGAGAGATGTGGGTCTTTTTTTTAAGTCTTTATCTCTGTGAGAGAGTTCTGACGTGTGCCTCATCATCCTTCAAATGTAAGCAGATATAAGAAAGAAGGAGTCTTTTCCAAAATGTTACTGCTCGGCATTCTCCAGTATTTTATGCTGCAGCATTTTGATGACGCATTGTTGTTGGGACATAGTGAAATTCAGTTTGAAAAATGATTCCTTTATGGTAGAGCTCAAGATCGATTGCATCAATTAGCAGTTTAATGTGCACACAGAACACGTAGTCTGATTACACCAGTGCCTCACTGCAGCTATTATTGTGAGAGCTCAAGCTCAAAACCATATTGGAGGCAGTGTATTATACCTCTTAATGCTTTCATTAATGTTCTGATTATGTTTCATCATAGGAAACCTATCAGGTGAATGGATCTGGAATAATTCCCAAGAAATCTGAGTCTCAGAATGAATATTTGGTTTCTGTACATTCATCTTATAGTGGGGACAACATAGAATCTATGAAAAAGAAGATTGCCATTCAAGATGAAATGTTAAAGAAACTAATCACTTTGGAGATTAAACTGACTGAACTAGAGAAGATTTTGATCTCCAAATATGGGAATAAAACACCTGTTTCATGTTAAACATTCTATCCATTTGATGCTACAAAATGCCACATAATTGTAATTGTGCTAACCTGTACTGAAGGGGAATAAAGTAGCAACAAAGCCAGAACTCATAGTTTGGTTTCAGCAAAGTACTTAATTATGAAAACAGTTAAATCATTACATGACAAAGTGAGACTAACTGCATTACATTTAAAGATCTGCACTAACTGCTAGGTAATGAGAACTATAACCGAAACAATATGAAACGTTGTCTAGTGCAATCACTGTGCTAAATGGGCTAGCAGGCATAGAAATTATAGGCCAGTTAAGGCACAAAGGAGTTTGGCAAGGCTGGATGGTATTTTAAAGCAAGGAGTCTGACGACTAAAGCAGATGAGTTGAGGGCACAAATTAACACATGGAAGTATGATGCCGTTGCTGTCACAGATACATGGTTGAGAGATGGGCAAGATTTTCAGCTCAATAGTCCAGGATAGGGTCTTCAGGCAAGACAGAGGAGGATGTAAAAGAGGAGGGGGTATCACAATATTAATCAAGGAATCAATTACAGCAGTAAGAGAGGGATGACACCTTAGAAGGCTCCTCAAGTGAAGCCATATGGGTAGAACTGAAAAACAAAAAAGGAGCAATCACATTGCTGGGAGTGTACGAAAGGCTCCCAAACAGAGAGAAATAGAAGAGCAGATATGTAGGCAAATTTCAGAGAAGTGTAAAAATAATAGGATAGTAATAGTGTGGGATTTCAACTTCCCCAACATTAACTGGGTTAGTCATAGTGTGATAGGTTTAGAGGGAATGGAATTCTTAAAATGCATCCAGGAGAGCTTTTATGTAGAAAGTCCTACAAGAGGAGATCCTGGACTTAATTTAAGGGAATGAAGCTGGGCAAGTGGTAGAGGCATCAGTGGCGGAGCATTTTGCAGATAGTGATCATAACTCTGTTAGATTTAAGGTTGTTATGGAAAAGTACAAGGATGGGCTAGAAATCAGAGTTCTAAATTGGGAGAAGGCTGATATTAATAAGATCAGATTTAACTTGGCCAGAGTGGACTGGGAGCAGCTACTTTTAGGTAAATCTGCGTCAGAGCTGTGGGACTCATTCAAGATGGAAATAGGGAGAGTACAGGGCCAACATATTCCAGTAAAGATAAAGGATGGGATCAACAAATCGAGGGATATACAGGATTGGATAAAGAGAAAAAGGGAGGCTTATGACAGATATCGAGAGCTTAAAACAGCGGAAGCCCTATAGGAATATAGAATTTTGGGGGGTGGGGGGGACTTAAAAAGGAAATTAGGAGAGGAAAAGGGGGCAAGAAAAAACATTGGCACGTAAAGTAAAGGAAAATCCAAAGTTATTTTACAAGTACATCAAGAGTAAGAGGATAAATAGGGAATGAGTAGGGCCCATTTAGGACTGTAGGGGTAATTTGTGTGTGGAGCCGGAAGACGTAGGTAGGGCTCTAAATGAATGCTTTGTGTCGGTGTTCACAAGTGAGAGGGATGATATGGGTATGGAAATCAGGCAGAAGGACTGTGATGTAATTGAAGAAATTAGCACACAAAGGAAGGAGGTTCCAAGTGGCCTGGCAGGCTTAAAAGTAGATAAATCTTCAGGCCTGGATGAAATGTATCCCAGGCTGTTGAGTGAGGCAAGGGGGGAGATAGCAGTAGCACTGGCAATAATCTTCAATACCTCTATGGCCATAGGAAAGGTGCTAGGGGACTGGAGGACAGCCAATGTGGTACTGTTATTCAAGAAGGGATAAACCGGGGAACTACAGGCCAGTCAGTCTAACCTCAGTGGTGGGAAACTATTGGAAACAATTCTGAGGGACAGAATTAATCTACGCTTGGAGAGGCAGGGATTAATCAAAGACAGTCAGCATTGTTTTATTAAGGGGAGGTCATGTCTGACCAATTTGAATTTTTCGAAGAGGTGATCAGGTGTGTAAATGAGGGCAATGCATTTGACGTAGTCTACTTGGACTTCAGCAAGGCTTTTGATAAGGCCCCGCATGGGAGACTGATAACGAAGGTAAGAGCCCATGGGATCCAAGGCAATTTTGCAAATTGGATTCAGAACTGACAGTGGCAGGAAGCAGAAGGTGATGGTTGAGGATTGTTTTTGTGACTGGATGCCTGTGTCCAGTAGGGTTCCACAGGGATCAGTGTTGGGTCCCTTGTTGTTTGTGGTATATTTTAATGATTTAGACTTGAATGTAGGAGGGTTGATCAGTAAGTTTGCGGATGACACGAAAATTGGTGGGGTAGTAAATAGTGAGGAGGATAGCCTTAGATTACAGGAGGATATAGACGGGCTGGTCAGATGGGCTGATCAGTGGCAAATGGAAGTTAATCCGGGTAAGTGAGGGGTGATGTACTTGGATAGAACAAACAAGGCACAGGAATACACGATGAATGGTAGGACCCTGGGGAGTACCGAGGATCAGAGGAACCTTGGTGTGCATGTCCACCAGTCCCTTAAGGTAGCGGGACAGGTAGATTAGGTGGTTAAGAAGGCTTATGGGATACTTGCCTTTATTAGCCGAGGCATAGAATATAAGAGCAGGGAGGTTATGCTGGCACTGTATAAAACGCTGGTTAGGCCACAGCTAGAGTATCGCGTGCAGTTCTGGAATCCGCATTGTAGGAATTATGTGATTGCACTAGAGAGAGTGCAGAGGAGATTTACCAGGATGTTGCCTGGGCTGGAGAGTTTTAGTTATGAGAGATTGGATAGATTGGGGTTATTTTCCCTGGAGCAGAGGAGATTGAGGGGAGACATGATTGAGGTGTATAAAATTATGAGGGGCATAAATAGACAAAAAGGAACTTTCCCCCTTGGTGGAGGGATCAATAACCAGGGGGCATAGATTTAAGGTAAGAGGCAGGAGGTTTAGAGGGGATGTGAGGAAGAGGGTGGTGGGCATTTGGAACTCACTGCCTGAAAGGGTGGTAGAGGCAGAAACCCTCATAACATTTAAGAAGTATTTGGATGTGCACTTGCGATGCCATGGCATACAAGGCAATGGGCTTAGTGCTGGAAAATGGGAATAGAATAGTTAGGTACTTGTTTGACCAACGCAGACTTGATGGGCCGAAGGACCCTTTTCTGTGCTATGACTCTATGACTCAAACTGGGCATTCATGAGGCACTGTAGGCCATCAGCAGCAGCAGAATGATGTTCAGCCACAATCTATATACCCCTACATATCCCTCATTCTATCATTACCATCAAGCCAGGGGATCAACACTACTTCTATAAGGAGTTCAGGAGGTTATGTTAGGAGCCTGGTGAAGCTTCAACAGCGGACTAGGTGCATGGTATTCAACAAAAGCACCATGTGATAGAGCTAAGTGATCCCACAACCAACTGATCAGATCACAGCTCTTGACATTCTTTGCACTGATGTGCTGGGCATCCCCATCATTGAGGATAGGAATATTTGTAGAGCCTCCTCCTCGAGTTAGTTGTTGTCCACCACCATTCATGACTGGATATGGCAGAACTGTTGAGTTTTGATCTGATCTGTTGATTGTGGGATCACTTAGCTCTAACGCATGCTGCTTCCTTTGTTTGGCATTGTAGCTTCACCTCATTCTTGGGTACACCTGATGCTGCTCCTGATATGCCCTCTGCACTCTTCCTAGAACCAGGGTGATCCCTGGGCTTGATGGTAATGATTGACCAAGGGATATGGGAGGCCACAAGGTTACAGAATGTGAATACAATTCTGCTGCCACTGATGGTATGCAGTGACTCATGGATGTCCAGTTTTGAATTGCTATCTATCCTATTTGACACAGTGGTAGTGCCACACAACATCTTGGAGGGTATCCTCAATGTGAAGGTGCTATGGTTACTGCTACCGATACTGTCATGGACAGATGCATCTGGCACAGGTAGATTAGTGAGGACAAGGCTGTGTTTGACTTCGTGCCATGAGACTTCATGTGCGCTGGAGTCAATGTTGAGGACTCCCACATCAATTCCCTCATATCATTGTGCTGCCGTCTCTGGGTCTATCCTATCGGTGAGATAGAACATACCCAGGGATGGTGATGGTGGTGCCTGGGAATTAGCTGTAAGGTATGATTTGGCGTAGGTCTTTGGCAGGCTGTTGCTTGACCAGCCTGTGGGACAGCTCTCCAAATTTTGACAAAACCATTTGTTGTTAATCAGGAGGACTTTGCAGGGTGTGCAGGCTCACTGTGTGCCATTGTCATATCCGGTGCCTAGGCTAATGCCAGGTGGTTCCCCTTGTTTTAGCCCTTTTTGATATTTCTGTAGCAGTTTGGTAAAAACAGAGTGGCTTGCTCAGCTATTTCAGAGGGCAGTTAAGAGTCAACCCCATTGCTGTGAGTCTGCAATCACACGTAGGCCAAACCAGTAAGAACAGCAGATTTCCTTTCCTAAAGGACATTGGCAAACCAGTTGGGTTTTTACGACAACCAATGATAGCTGGTACTATGAAGCTAGCTTTCAATTCCAGATTTTATAGGGACACATCAATGGTTAAGAGAGATAGACAACAACTTATATAATTCCTCTAACGCAATAAAATGTCGCAAGGCACTTCACAGGAGCATTATAAAAGAAAATATGACACCAAGTCACATAAAAGGATAATAGGGGACAAAGGAGTAGGTTTTGAGGAATGAATGTTAAAGGAGGAAAGCGAGTTAAAGGTGAACAGGTGTAGGGAGGTTATTCCAGATCTTTGGGACCAGATAACTGAAGATAGACTCTACCATTGGTGGCTGATTTAAAATCTTGGATGCACAAGAGGCCAGAATTAGAAGAAGGCAGATGTCTCGATGTGGGGCTGGAGAAAATTACAGAGGCACAGCATTCATTAAAGCAGTGCCTACATTTCCAAAGTATTCCATTGACTGTAAGGCATTTTGGGATGACTCAAAAAGCACTATAAAAATACAAATCATTCATTACCTTTGGGATCTTAGTTAATGCAAAATGGTTGCATGTTTGTCTCCAACAGAGTCACCGCCCCTCAATAATTCACAGTATGTGACACACGTTGAGATGTGAAAACATTATACAAATTATCTTATGAAATAAAACTTCTGTATGAAATTCTCTAATTAATACTTCTGCTACATTTTTCCCTATAGTAGTGGCCTTCAGCTAAAGACTCCACAGTCATTTGCAAGGCATTCCCTACCTTTTGACTTCCAGTTTTCTTGGATCCCAAGCTGGCTGAGTATTCCTTTGTTGACAGGTTTGGGGGAGGCAGTGGCATAGTGGTATAGTCACTGGACTAATAATCCAGAGACCCAGGGTAATGCTCTGGGGATCCAGGTTCAAATCCCACTACAGCAGATGGTGGAATTTGAATTCAATAAAAAGGAATTAAAAGTCTAATGATGATGATAATGAAACTATTGTTGATTGTCATAAAAACCCACCTGGTTCACTAATGTCTTTTAAGGAAGGAAATCTGTCATCCTTACCTGGTCTGGCCTACATCTGACTCCAGACCCACAGTAATGTGGTTGACTCTTAAATGCCCCCTGAAGTGGCCTAGCAAGCCACTTGGTTGTATCAAGGCAATAAAAGTAATGAAACCGGACGGACCACCCAACATAGACGTAGGCAATGGAAACAACAATGGCATTCTCAACCCTGTCGACCCTGCAAAGCCCCCCTGACTAACGTGGCAGTTTGTGCCAAAAGTGGGAGAGTTGTCTCACAGACTAGTCAAGCAACAGCCTGATATAGTCATCCTTATGGAATCATATCTTACAGATAATGTCCTAGATTCCACCATCACCATCCCTGGGTATGCCCTGTCCCAATGGCAGGCCAGACCCAAGGGAGATGGCAGCACAGTGGCATATAGTGGGGAGGGAGTTGCCCTGGGACTCTTCAATATCGACTCTGGACCCCATGAAATCTCATGGCATCAGGTCAAACATGGGCAAGGAAACCTCTTGCTGATTAGTACGTATTTCCCCTCCCTTAGCTGGTGAACCAGTGCTCCTCCATGTTGAACACCACTTGGAAAAAGCACTGAGGGTGGCAAGGGTGCAGAATGTGCTCTGGGTGGAGGATTTCAATGTCCGTCACCAAGAGTGGCTCAGTAGCACCACTACTGACCGAGCTGGCCGAGTCCTAAGTTACATAGCTGCTAGACTGGGTCTACGGCAGGTGGTAAGGGAACCAAAAGTGAAAAACACACTTGACCTCATCCTCACCAACCTGCCTGCTGCAGATGCACCTGCCCAAGATAGTATCGGTAGATGGGATAGATTTTGATCAGATCTGGCAACTCAAAAGTGGCAACCATGAGGCGCTGTGGGCCATCAGCAGCAGCAGAATTGTACTTGAACACCATCTGTAACCTCATGGCCTGGTGTATCCTCCACTCTATCATTACCACCAACCCAGGGGATCAACCCTGGTTCAATGAAAAGTGCTGGAGGGCATTCCAGGACAGCACCTAAGAATGAAGTGTCAATCTGGTGAAGCTATAACACAGGACTATTTCCATGCCAAACAGCATATGCAGCATGTGTAAGAGATAAGCAAATCCACAACCAATGGATCAGATCTAAGTTCTGTGGTCCTGCCACATACAGCCATGAATGGTGGTGAACAATTAAGCAACTTATTGGAGGAGGACGCTCAACATATATCCCCATCCTCAATGAGGGGGGAGCCCAGCACATCAGTGCAAAAGATAAGGCTGAAGCATTCGCAACAGTCTTCAGCCAGAAGTGCTGAGGGAATGGTCCACCTTGGCCTCCTCCAGATGGGTGCCAGTCTTCAGCTAATTCGATTCACTCCATGTGATATCAAGAAATACTGAAGACACTGAAAACTGCCCTGACAATACTCTGGCAATAGTACTGAAGATTTGTGCTCCAGAAATTGCTGCTCCCCTAGCCAAGCTGTTCCGTTATAGCTACAACAATGTGGAAATTGCCCAGGTATGTCCTGTACACACAAAGCTGGACAAATCCAACCCAGTTAATTAGCGTTCCATCAATTAACTCTCGATCATTAGTAAAGTGATGGAAGAGGTCATCAACAGTGCTATCAAACGGCACTTGCTTAGCAATAACCTGCTCACTGATGCTCACTTTGGGTTCTGCCTGGGCCACTTAGCTCCTGACCTCATTACAGCCTTGGTTCAGATATGGATAAAAGAGCTGAGCTGTCAAGATGAGGTGAGAGTGACTGCCCTTGGCAGCATTTGACTGACTGTGGCATCAAGGAGCCCTAGCAAAACTGGAGTGAATGGGAATCGTGGGGAAAGCTCTATGCTGTTTAGACTCAAACCTATTACAAAGGAAGATGGTTGTGGTTGTTGGAGGTCAGTCATCTCAGTTCCAGGACATCACTGCAGGAGTTCCTCAGGGTAGTGTCCTAAGCCTAACCATATTCAGCTGCTTCATCAATGACCCTCCATCATAATTGCAGAAGTGGGGATGTTTGCTGATGATTGCACAATGTTCAGCACCTTTTGCAACTCTGCAGATACTGGAGCAGTCCGTGTCCAAATGCTGAAAGACCTGGACAATATCCAGGCTTGGGCTGACAAGTGGCAAGTAACATTCATGCCACACAAGTGTCAGGCAATGACCATCTCCAGCCAGAGGGAATCCAACCATTTCCCCTTGACAGTCAATAGCATTTACCATCACCGAATCCCCCACTATCAACATCCTTGGGGGTTACCATTGGCCAGAAACTGAACTGGACTAGCCATATAAATACTGTGGCTACAAGTGGGGCAGAGGCTAGGAATCCTGCGGTGAGTAACTCACCTCCTGACTCCCCAAAGCCTCCAGCATCTACATGGCACAAGTTAGGAGTGTGATGGAATACTCCCCACTTGCCTGGATGAGTGCAGCTCCAACAACATTCAAGAAACTTGACGCCATCCAGGACAAAGTAGTCCATTTGATTGGTAACCCTTCGACAAACATTCACTTCCTCCACTGTATATGAACAGTGACAGCAGTGCATACCATCTACAAGCTGCCCGTGCTAGAACTCACAAAGCTCCTTAGGCAGCACCTTCCAAAGCCATGACCACTACCATCTAGAAGGACAAGGGCAGCAGATACATGGGAACACCACCACCTGGAATTTCCCCTCCAAGCCACTCACCATCCTGACTTGGAACTATATTGCCATTCCTTCACTGTCGCTGGGTTAAAACCCTGGAACTCCCTCTCTAACAGCACTGTGGGTGTACCTAAACCACATGTTTGCAGTGGTTCCAGAAGGCAGCTCACCACCCTCTCAAGGCACTGTATCTGAATACATAGAGCATTTGCAATAAGGTAGATGAATTAACAGCGTAAGTAGTAGTAAGCGGGTATGATATGATTGCGATTTCAGAGACATAGCTGCAGAGTGACCAAGGCTGGGAACTGAATATCAAAAGGTACTGTATATTTAGGACAGACAGACTAAAATGAAAATGAGAGACATGGCATTGTTAATTAAGGATGAAATCAGTGTGGTAGTGAGAAAAGATATTGGCTCAGAAAATCTAGCTTTAGAATCAGTCTGGGTGGAGCTAAGAAGCAACAATGGGCAGAAAACATTAGTGGGAGTTGTCTACAGGCTTCCAAACAATAGTGATAAGATAGGGAACAGCATGAAACTGGAAATTAGAGATGCATGTAACAAGGATGGCACAGTGATCATGGGTGACTTTAATCTACATATAGACTGGACAAACCAAATTAACAATAACACTGTGGCAGATGAATTCCTGCGGTGTGTACAAGATGGTTTTTTAGACCAGTATGTCGAGGAACCGACTAGGGAACAGGCTATCCTAGATTTGGTATTGTGCAATGAGAAGGGTTTAATTAATAAACTTGTTGTGCAGAGTCCTTTAGGGAACAGTAAACATAACATGATAGAATTCTCCATTAGGACAGAAAGTGAAGTAGTCTGAAACTAGGGTCCTAAATCTTAACAAAGGAAACTATGAAGGTATGAGGACTGAGTTGGCTAAGATAGATTGGGGAACTTCATTAAAGGCCTGATGATGGATAGGCAGTTGGTAATATTTAAGGAATGAATGTATGCATTGCAACAATTATACATTTCTTTCTGGTGCAAAAACACAACAGGAAAAGCAGCCCATGGCTAACAAAAGAAATTAAGGATAGTATTAGATCCAAAGAGGAGTCATATACAGTTGCTAGAAAAAGTAGCAAGTCTAAGGATTGGGTGTAGTTTAGCCTTCAGCAAAGGAGGACCAAGAGATTGATTAAGAGGGGAAAATAGAGGATGAGAGTAAACTTGCAAAGAACATAATGAGGACTGTAAAAGCTTCGATAAGTATGTAAATGAAAAAGATTAGTGAAGACAAATGAAATATAGTCGGAAATGGGAGAATGTATAATAGAGAACAAGGAAATGGCAGTGCAATTAAACAACTAGTTTAGTTCTTTCTTCACGAAGGAAGACACAAATAACTTTCCAGAAATGATAGGGAACCAAAGGTCTAGTGAGAAGGAGGAATTGAAGGAAATTAATATTACTAAAAGAACAGTGCTGGAGAAATTAATGGGATTGAAAGCCGATAATCCCCAGGGCCTGATAATCTACATCCCAGAGTACTAATGGAGGTGGCCATGGAAATAGTGAATGTGTTGGTTGTCATCTTCCAAATTTCTGTAGATTCTAGAACAGTCTTGGCAGATTGGAAGGTGGCAAATGCAACTCCACTATTTGAACAAGGAAGGAGAGAGAAATCAGTGAATTATAGACCGGTTAGCCTAACATCAGTAGTGGGGAAAATGCTAGAGTGTATTATAAAGGATGTGATAACAGGGCACTTAGAAAATATCAACGGGGTTAGACAAAGTCAACATGAATTTATAAAATCATATTCAACAAACCTACTCGAGTTTTTTGAGGATGTAACCAGCAGAATAGATAAGGGAGAACCAGTGGATGGGGTGCATTTAGATTTTCAGAAAGCTTTTGATAACGTCCTACGTTAGTAGGAGAGACTAGGACCCGAGGGCACAGCCTCAGAGTAAAGGGAAGACCTTTTAGAACAGAGATGAGGAGAAACTTCTTTAGCCAGAGAGTGGTGAATCGATGGAATTCATTGCCACAGAAGGCTGTGGAGGCCAGGTCATTGGGTGCATTTAAGACCTAGATAGATAGGTGCTTGATTGGTAAGGGGATCAAAGGTTACAGGGAGAAGTTGGGAGAATGGGGTTGAAAAACCTATCAGCCATGATGAATGGCGGAGCAGATTTGATGGGCTGAATGGCCTAATTTCTGCTCCTATGTCTTATGGTCTTATGGTCTAAGAGGTTAGTGTGCAAAATTAAAGCACATGGGATTTGGATAATATATCAGTATGGATTGGGAATTGGTTAACAGACAGCAAACAGAGAGTTTCGGAGTGGCAGGTGGTGACTAGTGGGTTACTGCAGGGATTAGTGCTTGGGCCCCAGCTTTTCACAATATAGATCAATGATTTGGATGAGGGAATCAATTGTACAATTTGCAAGTTTGCTGATGACATGAAACTTTGTGGGAATGTGAGCAATGAGAAGGGGGCTAAGAGGCTTGAAGGCAATTTAGACAGGTTGAGTGTGTGAGCAAATACGTGGCAGATGCAATATAACGTGGATAAATATGGAGTCATCCACTTCAGTAGGAATGACAAGAGTATTATTTAAATGGTGATAGATTGGGAAATGTTGATGCACAAATGGACCTGAGTGTACACCAATCACTGAAAGCAAGCATGCAAGTGCAGCAAGCAGTTAAGAAGGTAAATGGTACGTTGTCCTTCAGTGTGAGAGGACATGAGTAAAGGAGCAAGGATGTCTTACTGCATCTTTTGGTGAGACCACACCTGGAGTATTGTGTGCAGTTTTGGTCTCCTTTTCTAAGAAAAGGCATATTTGCAATAGAGGGAGTGCAGCGAAGGTTCACCAAATTGATTCCTGGGATGGCAGGATTATTGCATGAGGAGGCATTGGCTTGACTAGGCCTGTATTCACTGGAGTTTAGAAGAGTGTGAGGAGATCTCATTGAAATGTATAAAATTCTGACAGGGAGGTATAGACTGGATGCAAGGATGCTATTTCCTCTAGCTAGATGGGTATGTGTGTGTTTGGGTGTGTGTGGGTGTGGTGGGGGTGGTCTAGAAACAGGGGTCAAAGTCCCAGAATACGGAGTAGACTTTTCAGGACTGAGATGAGAAGAAACCTCTTCACTCAGAGGGTGGTGAACATGTGGAATTCTCTACCACAGAAGGCTGTGGAGGCCAAGTCACTGAATATATTTAAGAAGGAAATAGATTTCTGGACTCTAAAGGCATCGAGAGGTATGGAGAGAGTGTGGAAGTCCGGGGTTGAGATAGAGGATCAGCCATGATTATATTGAATGGCACAGCAGGTTCTGAGGGCCAAATGACCTATTCCTGCTCCTATTTTTTATGCTTCTATGGGCAGCAAATGCTGGCCGAGCCAGCGACACCAACATCATGTGAAAGAATAAAAAAAAGTCAACACATATTTTGTGGCAATATATAGAAATGTTTAACATCATGAAAGATGGAATGGTATAGATGGAAGCAGGCTGCTTCCAGATGTTGATTGTTCAGGGTGAGGAGCCATAAATACTAAGATTAATTGAAAAAGATTTATAACAGTAATCAGAAGAAACTCCTTCACACAGAGAATTGTGAGACCGTGGAATTCGCTACCAGGGCTATTGGTTGGGGAACAACGAGTTTCTGGGTGACAAATGATCCTCATGTTTCTAACCAGATAAAACCTTGGCCGAATTATTTCTTTGAGTTTTGATGCAATGATTCAAGCAAAGAGTTAGCAGGTATCATGGAGTAGCAGTGAATGTAAGCTAAATGGCGGTAAATCCTAATATGGTTTATCTTCATTTTTTTTTCATTTAATATCTTTTACTGACTGTGACTCATGTCAAGTGTCAATCTATCAGATCATCCCACAATAGAAAATGAGTTTGATAGCTTTGGTCTAGTCCACGCAAAAAGCCCAACATATTACAAAAATAAAACATGCTGAAAGTGCAAGGTCCTTCTCACTTTCCTACAACTTATAAGCTAATTTTATCCACGAAAATTGCTTGACCAAACAACAATTGGACTCTTAGTGACACTGAACTGTGTTTACATGCAACATTTGGCTATTCTGGCCTCAAAAGGATAGATCATCTTAAACACAGTGGCCACTAAACACAAGTTTGGAGGAGTGGGAGTGCCATAAAATGGGAGTGGACCACAATTGGCTTGCAGTACAACATCATCGCTTCTGGATTTTACCAGCGATGGGAAGCACGGAGAGCACACTTCTGACATTAAGGTGGCAGGACACCAATCAAGGTACTAAAAGGCCAATTAACTGAAATTTTATGGGGCCATTTGGATATTATGAGTGATGCATGGGGACCATGGGTTTCAGAACCCTGCCTGGTGAAAACAAGATGGCACCGAAGCCAGGGAAAGCAAGGAAACATAGGAAAAAAGGAACAGAAGAAGGCCATTCAGCCCATCGAGCCAACTCCACCATTCAATGCAATCATGTTTGATCAAACACTTCAATGCCTTTTACCCACACTATCCCTTCAATCCTTTACTTTATTGTTAATCAGAAACCTATCAATCTTTACCTTAAATATACTCAATGATTGAGCTTCCATGGCCTTTTGGGGTAGAGTATTCCAAAGATTCACAACCCTCTGAGTAAAGAAATTTCTCCTCATCTCGGTCCTAAGTGGCTTTGCGTTTATTTTGAAATTGTGTCCTCTGGTTCTAGACTCACCAACCAGGGGAAACATCTTATCTGCATTGACCCTGTCTGTCCCTTTAAGTATTTTGTAGGCTTCAATGAGATCTCATTCTTCAAAATTCTAGAGAATACAGGCCCTGTTTGCCCCATCTCTCTTCATAAGACTGTCCCGCCATCCCCAGAATAAGTCTGGTGAACCTTCATTGCACTCCCTCTATGACAATAATATCCTTTCTGAGGTAAGGGGACCAAAACTGCACATGCTACTCCAGAAACGGGAGATAAGTGCTGGGTCTCCAGCGAAGCCATCGGGAGATCCAACATAGGGTGACAGGAAGAGTGGTGCACAAAGGGCACTGGCAGATGTTGGTGGAGGATGGGGGGCTGGTGGTGGGAAGGTGCCCGGAGTGTGGAAACTTGTAGCCAGGGTCATATAGGGACAGTTGCACCTGTGCCAAGGAGAAGACTCAGGGGCAAGTTTGAAGGATGAAGTGGCTAACCTGATAAAATGCCTAGCACTTAGAGAGAGGCCACCTGCGATTGGCCTCATCTACAAGGCCTCGTATACCCTGTTGAGGAGGAGAGGCAGCTCAGAGGAGATCCAGGTACCAGCAGGGGTGCATCAACAATGTCACGACCAGCAAGTCTCAGGAGTGGGCTTGGTGTAGAAAGACACAGGGGCATGGTAGCAGTGAAGTATGCAGGAGAGCCTATCCCCAGGACAGAGTGTACTGCCCAAGCTTAAACTTTCTCTACATGTATGAACAGTAGTGTCAACGAAGCCTGTGGCTCTCCAAGGAGGCCATCACTAATCTCTGCACCATGCTACTGGATGAACTGAGACCCATGGGGCTAGTGAACACCCAGTGCCAGTGGCCCTGAAGATCACCATGGCTCTCAATCTCTATGCCTCAGACTATTTCCAGTGGTCCAATGATAACATGTGTGGGATCTCCTAGTCTGCAGACCGTTGGTGCATCATGGAAGTGACCAATGATGTTTCAAGAGGACCAGTGACTATGTGCAATACCACACCAACCCAATCAAGTGGAGACGTGCTTTAGGTTTGTGGCCATTGCTAGAATCCTCCCTGGGTGCAGGGTACTATCAACTGCATGCATGTTGTTATCGAGGCTACCCCAGTTCAGCCAGACCTTCACCAACAGGAAGAGTTTCCATTCCGTCAATGTCCAACTGGTCTGCAACCATGGAAAGTGGGTCCTTCAGGCGTGTGCACGGTTCCCAAGAATAGAGACAACACCTGCACACTTTGGCATTCCCTGGTGCCACAACTTTTCTGTTTCGATCTCCACACCCCATCATGCCCTTAGGGATGGATACGTGGAGACAGGGCTTCCCACTAAAGTTTTGGCTATTCATGCCTGTGAAGAACCCACATACAGATGTGGAGAGAGGAGAGGTGCAATACCTGCCATGTGTCAACTAGATAAACGATTGACCTTTGGCCATTGTCCTTTTGAAAATACGATTCAGGTGCCTTGATCAATCAGGTGAACCCGTCAGTGTACCCCCACGAGAGTCTCACATATTGTGGTGGCCTGCTGTGTTCTGCACAACTTGATGCTGCAGAGTGGAGTTAAGACTTGAACATTGAGGAGATTGCTGATTGTGCCAACTCCTCTGATGATGAGGACGTGGGGGAGCTAGCTGACCAGGAAATGCAAGGTGAGGGACCTCTTGGACCACAGGCTAGATGAAATGAGCTATGCACAGGAGAGGTACATTTCCTGTGAGACCCCTGCATCTCTCATAACCGGGATTTTTAAAAATCAATTCATGGGTTGTGGGCTTCGCTGGCTAGGCCAGCATTTATTACCCATCCCTAGTTGCCCTTGAGAAAGTGGTGGTGAGCTGCCTTCTTGAACCGCTGCAGTCCATGTGATTTAGGTACACCACAGTGCTGTTAGGAAGGAAGTTCCAGGATTTTGACCCAGCGACAGTGAAGGAACGGCGATATATTTCCAAGTCAGGATAGTGAGTGACTTGGAGGGGAACTTCCAGGTGGTGGTGTTCTCATGTATCTGCTGCCTTTGTTCTTCTACGTGGTAGTGGTTGTGGGTTTGGAAGGTGCTGTCTAAGGAGCCTTGGTGAGTTCCGGCAATGCATCTTGTAGATGGTACACACTGCTGCTACTGTGCGCCGGTGATGGAGGGAGTGAATGTTTGTGGTTGTGGTGCCAATCAAGTGGACTGCTTTGTCCTGGATGGTGCTAAGCTTCTTCAGTGTTGTAGGAGCTGCACTCATCCAGGCAAGTAGGGAGTATTCCATCACATTCCTGACTTGTGCCTTGTAGATGGTGGACAGGCTCTGGGTGTCAGGAGGCGAGTTACTCGTCGCACGATTCCTAGCCTCTGACGTGCTCTTATAGCCACAGTATTTAAATGGCTAGTCTTGTTCAGTTTGGGGTCAATGGTAGCCCCTAGGATTATGATAGTGGGAGATTCAGTTATGGTAATGCCATTGAACATCAAGGGGTGCTGGTTGGATTCTCTCTTGTTGGAGATGGTCATTGCCTTACACTTATGTGGTGTGAATGTTACTTGCCACTTGTCAGCCCAAGCCTAGATATTGTCCAGGTCTTGTCGCATTTGGACAGGGACTGCTTCAGTATCTGCGGAGTCACGAATGATGCTGAAAATTGCACAATCATCAGCGAAGATCCCCACTTCTGACCTTATGATGGAAGGAAAGCCATTGATGAAGCAGCTAAAGATGGTTGGGCCTAGGATATTTGCCTGAGGAACTCCTACAGTGATGTCCTCGAGCTGAGATGGCTGACTTCCAACAACAACAAACATCTTCCTTTGTGCTAGGTACGACTCCAACCAGCAGAGAGTTTTCTGCTGCTGAGGTGGCTCACCATCGCCACTTATCTCCAATTCAGAATAGTCAATCCCCATTTGCAGGAACAGTTTTACTTGCCACCTGCTGGATTATCACTGCCTCCTAGACCCCCTGGTATGCTCCAGGTACCTCTGTAGTGTAACCCAACCCACCACACACAACTGCCCCAGCTCTTACCATCAAACACTCAGGAAGCCCAGATAACGCGATGGCCACTTAATGAATGAGATGATTCCTGAGCCTTACCCTCTCATGCAGTTTTCTAACTAACAGCTGGGGCCACGACTGGCACCCCTGCCACTGCAACACCATCTCCTCCTCTGGACGGGCTGGCGACCCTCTGTGTTTCCTTTTCCTCCTCTCAAAAATTGCAAACTGTTCTTCAATGAACTGATAATTATCTCTTTTGCTTGCCAAATTATAGACCTTGCATTTTGGTTGCCTTACTGCTTTTTGACTATGCTTCAAAAATCATAGTGCATCAGAACCATGTTAGGAAACAGACACACCCTTCATTGGTGCGGTTTTTCAGAACCCCACTCTTCTTTTCCCACTTCGGTTGCCCTCAAAAATTCTGCCCATGGAATACAAAGCAAGGAGGTTGTGATCAACCTTTATAAAATGCTGATTTGGCCTCAATTGGAATATTGGGCCACAACTTCTGCGCTCCCCAGTGTTGGATTTGGGGGGTACCCCAAAGATGCGCTGGGGAACCCCTCTCGGAACTTCAAAGGTCAGTGCTTGCACAGAAATTTCCCAGGATTGCAAACTTCCTCTGAGCAAATGCCCTGCTCTGGGAATCATCTGAAAATGTGATATAAATGGCAAATTTCGTATAGTTCTAGCTGTGTAACACAAATAGTTATTCAGAAAATGTTAGAAAAATTAAAATGTCTTCTAATTTCTGGATAACTAATGAAAAGACACAGATCAGCCATCCCCATGGGACTCCCCCACACCCCTGAACCCCCCAGGGGACACCCCCCACACCCTGACTACACCCTCACACAGCATTTCCCACCCAACCTGACTTCCCATGGGATTCCCCCAACACAGCATGACTCAATTCTTCCTTCCCCCCAGAAGGCCCGACCGCCCATATCTGACTCAACCCAATCCCACACCCCCAACCCTGCCTTCAGCATCTATGCCTCAAGCTGCTGTTTTCAAAGAACTGAAGTTAAGAAAACTCACTTTGAATTTGACCTGTTCAGGGTAGTGTGTTTCTTTGCCTGGGTCTTTTAAAATATGTGTCTTACTGTTGCCTTAACAAAAGTGTAACTGGGAGTCAGTTAAAGTAGGGGATTAGAAGTTATCATCGTAGTAATTTGTAGATCTATGTATGTATTTAAAGTCATTTCTTCTATTAGTAAATGTTTAATGTAGTTTTGTAAACACCTGTAAGATTTGGCGTTGTTATTACTGCTGGATTCAAGGCATACATCTTGAAATTTATACAAGTTTCAAAACAAGTTGTGGCAGTTGTTTAAAGTTTCCCTTTGGGATTTGAACAACTCAACATTTACCATCGGCTATGCCACAACAGGTCAGATAATGCAGAAAAAGAAAACTTTTGACAGTCCCAAAAAAACTTAATACCCTAGAAGAGCGCAGAAAGTACAGGGGTGAAGTGAAAAAGGAAATTAGGAAAGCAAAGAGAGGAAACAAAAAAATATTGGTAGGTAAAATCAAAGAAAGCCTAAAGATGTTTTACCAGTACATTAAGAGCAAGAGAATAACAATGAAAGGGTAGGGCCTATTTAAAAGGCAACTGGATCTGCACCTGAAATGCAGTAACCTGCAAGACTGTGGACCAGGGCTGGAAAGTGGGATTAAAATGAACAGCTAGTTTCTTTTCCTTTCTTTTTTTGACTGGGACAGACACGCTGGTCTGAATGGCCTCTTTTTGTGCCGTGACTTTCCTTTGATTCTATCGTTCTAAGTTCTCCAAAGTCCAAAAGCTAAGTGGACTAATCAAATGAACATAGCATTAATTTAGAGGTAATTTTATTTAGTTTTACTTGAATACATGAGCTCTTGTTAAATGAATAAGCTACCAAGCCTGTTGAGGAATAAATCAATTTTTAATGGAGATGGTGGGAAAATCAATTCTTTTAGTCAATCCAAAGCCTGCTGAATATTTAATTAAGCAACAAACCAGATTGTAACTGACAGCAAGTTTATTTAATACATGCTATGCTCTTTATCAGTACAATGGCAGTATTGTAGCCAGACCCAGGAGGTTTAATTTGTCCTGCATCAATCAATGAATGAGCTCATTGTTTGCCTTTGATTTTCAACATTCTCCTAGTTCCAGAAATGAAGATGAAATAATCAATCAAAATCAAGGAGCCAACAGAAGACAATTCTTCAGCCAGTCCTGTATTCCTATACATAATGCAGGTAACCAAATAATTTTTGAGCCTTTCAATCAAGACTTCCAGTTTCTGAGGCATGTAATGTTACCTCCTTTTAAATGCAAGAGGATGACTTCACACATTAGGGCCCATTGTGCCCACATTCACTTCATCATGTGGACTGAAATGTGTCTGTCTCAAGTCATAGATGCAGATAAATCTGCATTCCGATGAATTAATCATTGTTCACATTTCAACGGAAACAAAGTTCAAATACTCATGGGCCCTGAGGAACACAGGAATTGCAATAAAAGACCAAGGTCCATCTAGTCACCTTCTGTCACCCAGGTGGTCAAAAATGCATACGGACATACAAAGTAGGAGCAGGAGCAGGCCATTCAACCCCTCGAGTAATGCCGTAAGATCATGGCTGATCTGATTGTAACCTCAACCCTACATTCCCACCTACCCCCAATAGCCTTTTGCCTCCTTGTTTACCAAGAATCTGTTTAGCTCTGCCTTAAAAATATTCCAAGGCTCTGCTTTGCCATCTTTTGAGGAAGAGCGTTCCAAAGACTCATGACCCTCTGAGAGAAAAAACATTTCCTCATCTCTGTCTTAAGTGGGTGACCCCTTATTTTTAAAGATAATGGAGTTGTTATTTAATCATTGCAGTCATTTTCTATCAATTAGACTACAACAGCTCCAGACATCAGGTGTGAAAAACCCAATTGGTGGAGAACTTTGGGAACTATAGGCCCAAAGTCACCCTGTTTTTCAAATTGCACCGTGATCATGATATTAACACAGAGATGGGCTGGGATTGGGGGATGTCTGACATCATGTGGGAAAACAGAAAATACATTCAGCCCTTCTGCCAATGATTTTTTAACTGAGCCAACATGTTATAATTTTATCCCCAGGTTTGCTATCCAATCCATGGCAGTGGTTGTCGTAAGGACCTGCTTGACATGATCTCAACTCCAGTATTGAAAAGGGCCAATGCAATGTGCAGTTTGGAGATGTTAGATTTGGGATGAAGAAAGGAACAACTTCAACAATGGATTTAAGACATTCAGGAGCTGCACCCCAGTTCAGTGATGCTTCCCTTGATGTGCTGCCATGAGGAATTGGAGGGACATACAATCCCCTGGCAATAGGGGAGAAAACTGAATCAGAAACAAAGAATGCATGGTTGGGGGTTGCCCAGGCGGTCAATGGCAGAAACGTGGTGCCACACCTTTGGGACCAGTGCAGGAAGTTTAACAATCTTACTGGGACTGGAAATATGAGTACTGTTGCACATTCACCTACATCTTGCTGTGTGCATTCCCAACTCCCTTATTCTGCCTTGTCAAGAAAACTCCATCACATTGCTCCTTACACACACCTGTCCTGGAGATACATGCATCCTTCTCTGATGGTGCACTTTCTCACATCTCTATCTGTTCATACACTACTACTACTCACACTCATCATTATACAATTTCATTGCTCTCCATGACACTGTCACAAAATGCACTCCATCCATTGGGTGAGCAAATGCCATTACAGTCAGTCAAAGGTTTGTTCTTACCCTCTACGTGGGGGAAGAGAACATAAAACATAAATAAAAGGCCAGAATTGGAGGTGGATCTCCAAATATCTTGCAACCAATGAGCAGAGTAGGAAAGCACTGGAAATCAGTGGAGTTGTGGCATTCCTGGTCATCAAAGATGGAGAGGGGTGGTGGGGGAGGGGGTGGGGGGTGTGGTGGGGAACGGGGCCTGCTTGGCTACCTGGTAACACAATTAAAGATTCCTGACCTGTCTGCCTTTAAAATGACTGCCCGAGAGATGCCTAGCTCCTACTGATAAGGTCAAAATGTTTGTGGACATGATGAATTGAATCAGGCCATCCTTCAATTATATTTTCCACAGTTTCTGTAGTGCAGAACCTTTCATCGTTTCTTATAGCTGTTGGCATTGGCATTATTGCAAAATGTATCAGATCAATTTGGAGAACATCTTTAAGTTCAATGTCAGTGAAGTCAACTTGTAGATCTGAGGGTCTGTTTTTGCTGGGTTAGACAAACTGCTAAGTGTCTTCAATGTGATCATCAAGTTGCCTGGCTTGTACCTAATCTCACAGTCATAACCTTGAACCTTTGTCAAAAGACATTGCAATCTTGGCAGTGCACTGGTTAGTAGTTTTCACCAAATCAGCTCCAGTGGCTTGTGATCAGTCTGTACCACATATCTTTTGCCAAATAGATAAGTATGAAAATGCATGATTCCAGACATCAAGTCCATGTTGTTATTCCGATGTTGGAGTAGTTGGATTGCGTTGTGGACAGAGATTTTAAAGCAAATGCAATTGGTTTGCCTTTTTGTAGTATGCAGGTTCCTAGTCCTTTCTTTGAGACATCTACCTGCAGTGTAGTTGTCTCCCTAGGATCACTAAATTGCAATGTTGATACTTCTGAAAATGACTGTTACAGTGCACTGAAGAGGTATTGCCGGCCTTCGTGCCACACGAAAGGTACATCCTTTCTCTACAATTTCCTTAGTGATGAAGATTTTTGAGTGAAATTAGGAATGTATGGAGACAAGAAATTAAAGAGACCAAGACAACTTTGAAGATTATCCTTACCTTAAGGAGTTGGCATGGCTTTAATATTCTCTGTTTTACTTTTCATCCATTTATAAGAAAAAGTAATTAAGCAATTGTAAAGAAGCTGGAAACCTCTTGACCCTGGTGGACTGTGTGCAAAAGGGGTCACATGGTAGTTTATGGCTCTGGAAAAAACTTCCAAGACTGGAATAAATAGAACTGAAGAAATTGATTTGCTGCACATTGGTACTGCATTTCAGACTCTTGAATACCAATCCTTCATTACGTGTGGCTTGCATCAATAAGTGCGGATTATGGTTATGCTCTTGCTTCATTCTACTCAAAACAGCTGTGTCATCAGCAACACAGATGCTCGCTGGTACAGTACACGTAATGTGCTTCATTTGAGCTTGAAAGAGACCCTGGCGAACAGATAACCCGAAAGGAAGTTGTTGAAAACAGTATCCTCCGAATGGGGTATGAAATGTAGTAAGCGTGGAACTTCTCCACGAGATGTACTGACCAGTAACCATGCTTGAAATCAAGCTTTGAGAAGAATTTTGTACCTGCAAATCTCTTTTAATGTGGGTATTTTGTAAGACCAACATTTCAAAGCTGCGTTTAAGTTTTGTTGGTCAAGGCATACTCTCAATGATCTGCCCTACTTTATGACGCAGGTGTGATGAACACTTTAATCACAGAATATGGTTCATCTTCAAAGACTGAAAACATTCAGGAAGAATTTGTCTTTAGAAGACAGTGTTCCTTAAAGGGCTAATGCAAGAACTCTGATTGCTTTTCTTGGAAGAGACATCCATTTATAAGAAAAAGTAATTAAGCAATTGTAAAGAATCTGGAAACCGCTTGACCCTGGTGGACTGTGTACAAAAGACTCTGGAAAAAAAATACGCCTGGCAGGAACTATGTTTAAAAGTTGATTTTGCTTTGAGAAGAAGGACTAACTGTTTGTGAAGGAAGACAGCAGCCTTTTTGCAGCCCATTGCCAGTCCATAGCCAGAAGTGAATATAAGCTGCTTCTAAGTTGCTCAACGTGCTGGAATTTAATACCTGTAGGTGCTCCTTTAGTCTGTCTGAAAAGCAGTGCAAGAGTCATCGATTGTTTCACAGATCAGTGTTGAGAGACCAACCGTACAACTCGGATGCCATTTCAAGGGCACCATCATCTTCCCTTTGCCCTGAACCATTGACTTTTAATCTTCGGCAGAGTTCCTCTATTTTAATTTAATTTTTTTTGGTATGTGTGTATGTGAGAGAGAAAGGGAGACTTAGGGTATCTCAAAGAAGTAATTGGTGTACTTTCATATTTCATACTGTGTGTTAATAAGCTTTGTCTTTCTATTTGACAAGACTGGTTTTATTGAAAACTAATAAGTTTGTTGTTTATTGAAAAAAGCCTGGTTAAAGTCCCTTTTATTCTGGGTAACAGTAGCAAAAGTAAACAATTGGCAATTTGGTGAGTGAATCAAACTTTTAAAATAATGGTGCAGCCTGTGGAGTAGTGGGGCTAGTCATATTGCACGCTCCTCCCATCTTGGCCATAACACAGGTGATTGAGCTGCACCAATCTGTATGCTTTTGTACTCTTCCAATGATTCTGTCTTTCTCCAGCTTGTGTAGTTTGACCTTCAATTTGTCTTGTATGTAGATATGGCACTTACATGGTGGATCAATTGACGGATTTGCATTCTTCTGCAAGTGTAAAGTTGTAGCTCCCTTGAAACTGCAAATTTTGTTGAAAAATTTCAGAAATAAGAAGGCTAATGGAACGCTATCCTTTATTATGAGAGGAATTGAACAAAAATGTAAGAATGTTATGCTTCATTTATACAGGGCATTGGTGAGACACATCTCAAATATTGTGTGCAGTTTTAGTCTCCTTAGTTAAGGAAGGATGTAAATGCATTGGAGGCGGTTCAGAGAAGGTTTACTAGATCGATACCTGGAATGAGTGGGTTATTTTATGTAGATAGGTTAGATAGACTGGGCTTATTTCCACTGGAGTTTAGAAGAGTAAGGGGTGACTTGATTGAAGTATATAAGATCCTGAACAATATTGACAAGGTGGAGGTGGAAAGGAAGTTTCCTCTTGTGGGTGAATTTACAACTAGGGGGCACTGTTTTAAAATTAGGGGTTGCCCTTTTAGGATTTTAGGACAGAGGTGAGTGTAATTTTTTTTCTCTCAGAGGGCTGTGTGACTTTGGAACTCTCTACCTCAGAAGGCAGTAGAGGCGGGGTCATTGAATATTTTTAAGGCAGAGATAGATAGATTCTTGTTAGGCAAGGGAATCAAAAATTATCAGGGGTTATTGGGAACATAGAATTAGAAACACAAACAGATCAGCCATGATCTTAATGAATGACAGAGCAGGCTTGAGGGGCCAAGTGGCCTACTTCTGCTCCCATTTTGTATGTTCGTATATTTCAATGTTAGGTCATGACCTAAGGTGATAGGAGTAGTTTCTGAGGCTGATCTGTCTTGTGATAGCCAACTGATTCCATGGATTGTTACTAGCATGAGGTCACAACATACTGGTAGACCTGCAACCGCTGGGCCTTTAGTTACCACAATGTAAAGCATCTGTGACACCCAGGAGGATGGATTGTACTTGCGCTCCAGGACTATGGATCCTGCACATTGAGTTAGTGAGCCATTCTATGTTGAAAGTTTCACAGCAGTAGGTTTTGCCGTGACCTTCCATGTCTGTGGACACATGTCTTTTAGGATTCGCAGAAGTAGGACATTGGCACATGCCCCTGTGTCAATCTTGGCCAATAATGAATAACTTTCTTAGGACTGATCATTTGAATCTTGGTGTGACAACATCAATGTTTTCCATGAGATTGACAGTGGGAAACATGCTCATCACTCTTCGTCGTGTCGTGCACATCATTGCCACTTTCTGGTTTGTCAATCAACTCATGTATATGTTTCTGATGGGATACCGAATGGTCATTCTTATTGCTTGAAGGTACCCATTGAATATGATCTGTTTGGTTCAGTGCACGGCTCTTTGTAGCTGCATCAGCTTTTGCTCTTGTGCGCTGTTTCTACCATTGCCCCTTTCTGCCACGTGCCTCGCAGAATTGATGAAAAGCTGGGAATTTCCTTGGTGCATGTAAAAGGCCACAGCTTCTACATGCTTTGCTAGGTTTGGGTGTTCTAGTGAGTGTGTCAGCACTTTGGGTTGTACTTAGGACCTGTAAGCTTTGTTGACCTGCAAGGATTGCTTCGTAATTATGTCAATCCTTGAGAAGTTCTTCAATTCTATATGTTTTGGGCTTGTTTAGCAGATCTTTCTAAAATGCTTCCATGTCCATGGATGTGATCATCAACTCAAAAATTCTGTCTGCTAGCTCTGCATTTGAAAAATCACAGTACGTACCCTTTTCCCTGCATCTGCTGACGAAGTGGTCTTGGATTCTGTAGGTTGTTGCTGAAATGACATGAACTCTAGCCGGCGGGTTTAACCTCATTCTGAACTGGTCTTCTAATGTAATCCATATCTTTTGGGGATCCTTTAACTCTTCTTCTGTTAATCCTGATGTGTTTAGCCTGTGTAGACCTCCACTCCCAATTGTTAGGTGAATTTTTATGGCCTGGGTCAGATACACCTGAATCAAAAAATCATAGCTCTGTACGGTGTTCAAACATTTTGAATTAGGGTAGTAAGTCAGCTGCACCCCAGTTCAGACTGGGGAATGTTATGGACATTCTGACAATATCCCTTTGAGCTTCTTTCTTCTTTAGTATCTGGGATGAGTGTCACTGTAGCTGCCTTCACATGCTCTTCTGAAGCTCCACCCATAAAGACGAGTTGTGGCAGGAACGCACCACAGAGAAGTGGCGTATTTGCTTTTTATTAATTTATTGTTCAGTAGCTTCTGAATCTGTATGTTATATTCATAACCTTTTCTGGCCCTATTGTTATTTTTTTTTTTGTTGACTCTCCCTTACTTGCTATTGATCTGGCTCATACCCTAGTAACTTGCCTTTCCCAGCTGAGCTAACCCACTGCTGGTCCTTCGGATGTGTTGTCCCACTCATGGAACCCTCAGCTATGCACTGCAATCTCACCACAAGGGATCTGTCTGCTCTTTACCTGAGCACTAGTTTGGTGCTGTGTCTTCAAAGATTTTCTTCATAGTCAGCGCACAGCATTTTCAACACGCTCTGACACTGCGACTTCATTGCGGTCTGACCAAACCGTTGAGAGTCTTCTCATGCCATATAGCATAAACCAAGGTTGTTCACCATGTCGTACCTGTGCTTAATCTTGCTGCCACTTGCCTGACCATGGCTGATCACTATTTTGTGTTATTATAATGGTAAAATAGCTTGGGCTTATTTACTATACAACACACAAGGCATCAGTCGCTGATAAGAGCTCCCAGGGGTGCTGCTGGGACAAGAGAGCTGCCGGCCAATCCAATGCAACTCTGCTGATGAATGAATCCATGCACACCTCAATCATGGCAATGCTGACTGAGTATAATATGACAAATGCTTTAGTTTTGGCCTTACAATGCTGCAATGATCTTCAGCAAAGTGTTCACTATTATTGTAGTACATGAAATGTGGCTGGCCATGAGGGAGAGGTTAACAAATAGGTCATGGAAATGAGACTCCACCTGGGCACTCCGACTTTTCACCAACTTCCGTTTCTCTTCTGCCAGTTGTGCACATGCTGCTTTGTCTCCCGGTGGATAAATCTGCCTCTGTACTGGCCCCGATGGCAGTGTCTTTGTCTCTAAAACCTAGTGGACAATGGTCAAGAGTATCTCAACAGTCAGAGCAGGAATCTGAGCAGCCTGCCCCTATCTCTGCTCAAGCCACATGGTTTGCAGTACACGGGAGTAGTAGGAAATGGAAGAGTAAGATATTGTAGTTGCACAAGAGTATGTAAAGGGCTGTATGAGAAAATGCTGTGTTATTTATTTTTGTCCTTTGCTAGAAAGTAATTTACTAGAGTTCTTTGAGGATATAACAAGCACAGTTGATAAAGGGGAAACGGTAGATGTAGCGTTTTTGGATTTCCAGAAGACATTCAATAAGGTGCCACATAAAAAGTTATTGTGCAAGACAGGAGCTCATAGTATTAGAGGTAATGTATTAGCATGGATTGAGGATTGGTTAACACACAGAAGACAGAGAGTTGGGATTAATGGGTCTTTTTCAGGTTGGAAAGATGTAACTAAAGGAGTGCCACAAAGATCAATCCTAGGGCCTCAATTATTTACGATCTATATTAATGATATGGAGGAGGGGGCAGAGTGTAATGTATCCAAATTTGCTGACAATACAAAAATAGGTGGGAGGGCATGTTGTGATGAGGACATAAGGAACCTGCAAGGGGTTGTAGACAGGTTGAGTGAGTGGGAAAAAACTTGGCAGATGGAGTTTAATGTAGGAAAGCGTGAAGTCATACACTTTGGTAGGAAAAATCAAAAGGCAGACTATTATTTAAATGGAGAGAGACTCCAAAAAAGTGCAGCACAAAGGGATCTGGGTGTTCTTGTGCATGAAACGCAAAAAGTTAACATGCTGGTGCAGCAAGTAATTAAGAAGGCAAATGGAATTTTGGCCTGTTTTGCTAGTTTTAAAGTTTGAGTTTAAAAATAGGGAAATCATGTTCCAACAGTACAAGGTGTTGGTGAGGCCGCACCTGGAGTACTGTATACATTTTTGGTCCCCGTATTTAAAAAAGGATAAACTGGGATTGGAGGCAGTTCAAAAGAGATCCACTAGGCTGATTCCTGAGATGAAGGGGTTGACTTATCAAGAATGGTTAAACAGATTAGGCCTTTATTCATTAGAGTTTAGAAGAATGAGGGGTGATCTTATTGGAATGTACAAGATTCTGAGGGGGCTTGACAGGGTAAATGTTGAGAAGATGTTTCCACTAGTGGGGGGAATCTCGAATTATGGGACATAGTTACAGAATAAGGGGACACTCATTTAAAACTGAAATGCGAAGGAATTTTTTCTGAGAGGGAAGTGAATGTCTAGAATTCTTTACCCCAGAGATTTGTGGGACTACATCACTAAAGGTATTTAAAGATGAGGTAGATAGATTTTTGAAGTATTGGGGAGTTGAGAGATATGAGGAGCTGGCACAAAAGAGGAGTTGAGGCCTGGGACAGATCAGCCATGATCTTATTGAATGACGCAGCAGGCTTAAGGTGCCGAATGGCCTACTCCTGCTCCTAATTGTTATGTTCTTATGTTCTTTAGTTAGGACACAGAGCTATTATTTTGCACCACTTTTCCATCATGTCCATTCTTGATTGCTAGATGGCAAGCTGCTTTTTAACTTTTTTGATGGTGAATGGGAAGACATGGATTGATGGTGACCAATAGAGGGTTGAAGCACTTTCAAACAGTGCTGATCTTTATTCTGCTTTTAACACTTACTCTGGACCAATGCTTTGTGTCTTCAATACTATCATTACCACTCCCTTTGCCTTGTGTTCCATGACATCTTTGTCATTTCATCTCCCATGCTCTCTAACCTATCCATGGCCCTCCCCTCTTTTCAACAGGATAAAACCATCACATTCCTATCTCTTCAGTTCTTAATAAGTCATATTGGACTGAAATGTTAATTCTGTTTCTCTCTGCACAGATGCTGTCAGACCTGCTCAGTTTTTCCACCACTTTCTGATTTTATATTAAAGGGATGTTGGTTGTTTCTACTAGTGCTTTGAGTTAGTGCCATTGGGGGAATGGGCTGTTTCCTGTGCTTGTGACATCGATCCTGAAACCAATGCTAAGCTTGCTTTAATAAGGGCGTCCCTTATTCCAGGCAGCAATGTTAGCAGCGAGGGGTACACTGCATTTAACACCTCCTTCCTCCTTCTGCTCCTGCCCCTCTCTCTGCCATTCCACCTCTCTGCCGCTTCCTCTCTACCACCCTCCTCTCTGCTGCCCCCTCTGTGCCACTCCCTCTCTCCCACCTTCCGTCTCTCTGCTCCCTTTCTCTGCTACACTCTCCTTTCTGCTGCTCCCTCTCTGCTGTTCTTCTCTCTCAATCTGCTGCTCTCTTCTCTGCTGTTCTCTCTCTGCTGCCCTTTTCTCTCCCATTCTCCTCTCTCTCTGCCGTTTTCTCTCTCTGCCGCTCCCCTTTCTGCCACTCATCTCCCTGCTGCAGGTCTGTGAGCCACAGGTTTCTGCTGCTGCTGGTCATATTGCTCTACATTGGAGGTTCAATCTGAGACAGCCAAAATGCCACACATTCTGATGTGATGGATCCAACCTCCAACGTGTAAAAGATAACCTCCTAAGTATTTTGAGCACTTCTTCCCACTAGTAGGTAAAGAAGCAGCTGTGAGGACTAAATATTTATTGCTGTATCTCCATTTATTGGATTGAACCTTTCAATTGACCCTGTGCCCCTCATCTTGCTTCCACTGGTTAGTTTCAGGAAGCCTAGGAAACATGAAGCTCATGTAAACCTCAAAGGTGCGTAAATATCGCTCAAATTGCTTGGTTAATTGATAGCACACCTCTCCCAAGGGGGCTGTGCACGCACAACTTAACACAGGTGAAATGACAAAGTTGGATATATTGTAATTTCCCCCAGATTCAAACCCCACCTCAGTCACACCTAAACCCACACGCTCCAATATCCAAAATCCCTCTGCTTATGATGTTATGATGTTTTTCAATTACTCCTCTTTTGTGGCTCAGTATTGACGCCTTCTGAATCTTTTCACCTCCTGAAAAATACCTAATTTAGACACAAGTTTAGTGGTGTTTAATCATATTCAACAAGCTGTGTTCTCATGTATTTTTACATTGGCACTTGCCCAACCTGTTTCAGCTGGGAGTAACAGGATGAATTTCTCAACTGAATCCAGACTTTCTCTTTGTTCTGGTGACCATGTCCCCAAAAATATCCTGTTTAAAATGTCCTCAAGTAAACTGACTCAAGTACATTTGCTTGGATGGATTTGCAAGTTTAGTGTGGTTACTTTAATTAAGAGAAAAGCTACCTGCATGACAGATATTTATTTGGTTAATAACATGGACTTTTAATGCACAAATGTTCTTTATTTTACAATAATGTAGTTCTACATTATAACAGTGAGTACACAGCAAAAGCTCTTAGTTGGTTTTAAATTACTTTAGGACATCCTGAGGTAACAAAATGCACTACTATGTTCTTCTTTCTGTTCTCTTTGTTCAAAAGCTGGACCCTTTATTCAGTGGGCTTGACTATTCTAATACTCTCCTGATCAGTCTTCCGCCTTCCACTCTTCATAATCTGGAGCTGAACCAAAACTCTGCTAACCTGTAACATAATTCACATCAAGACTATTCACCTATCACTCTTATGCTCGTTAATTTCTTTTCGTGGGCGGAGCCTCAGTTTTAAAATCCTGCTTCTTGTTTTCAAAACCCTCCATGGACTTCACCCCTCTCTATCTCTGTAATCTCTTCCAACTCAGCAACCAACCTAGGTCTTTGCAGACCGTCAATTCTGGCATCTTGAGCATCCCTGAATTTAATTGCTCCACTATTGGTGATCGTCCTTTATATTGTTGCTGGACTAGTAATCCAGAGACCCAGGGTAATGCTCTGGGGGCCTGAGTTCAAATCCCACCATGGCAGATGGTGGAATTTTAATTCAATAAAAGAATCTGGAATTAAAAGTCGAATGATAACCCCGGGCAGAATTTTCTATGTGGGGCGGCCCTGCCATTGGGTGTGCATCCTGATGTTACCGCGCATCATTCCGGCCCGTCGAACTGTCAGAAACCTGTTAATGCCATTAATGAACAAATTAACCACTTTGACAGGGCTGCCCATCCAACCTTAAGGTTGGCAGGCAGGCGAAGAGCCCAGACGGCCTTCGCATTTTTCATGAAAACTCATCCATGGGCAGCTCCATGCCTCAGGGAGATTCCTATGCTCTTTCAAGCGCATGTGTGAAAGAGCACAGGCCCTGTCTATCCCCCCCCACCCGCCCGCACAGGTAGCGCTGCTGGGCATGTGTCACGCTGGGCAGGGCCTTAATTGGCCCACCCACATAAAATGGCAGCACGCAGGCAATCGCAGGTGGTGATCGGCTCCATGCCCACTCCCGACCGGCCCGTCGGACAGGGAGAAAATTGACCCCATGAAACCGTTGCCGATTGTTGTAAAAGCTCATCTGGTTCACTAATGCCTTTTAGGGAAGGAAATCTGCTGTCCTTACCTGGTCTGGCCTACATTTGACTCCAGATCCACAGCAATGTGGTTGACTCTTAAATGCCTTCTGAACAAGGGCAGTTTGGGACGGGCAATAAATGCTGGCTTAGCCAGTGATGCCCACATTCCGTGAATGAATTTAAAAAAAAACTGCCTTGACTCTAAGCTCTGGAATTCCAGTCCATTAATTCTACTTACCATCTGTACCTTCAAATGAGGTGCTTCCAGCACACAACTTAATAAGCATGGATACTTGCTTATGGGTAATAATTACAAAAAGGGTATTTCTTGACCTTGAAAAGAAATTATGTTGGCATCCAAATGATCAGATAGGCATATTACACACTACGGTGCAAGATGTGCCTATTTTTCAGGGCATCTTCATGGGCCCAACATCTGCCCACTGGAAGTGGACATTACTGATGTAGATCCAGCATGTGAATATCCACTCTTCTCTCCAGTCAGATGCATTTTGTTTAATTCAATTTATGAAGTGTAAGTGACAATACATTATTCCAGGTAATTCTGTTTTTGTTTTGGATTTCCAGCATCCACAGTTTTTTTGTTTTTAATACATTATTCATGTCAGCTCTGAGAATGTCAATCCCTCATTGTTGCAACAAAGTTTAATTCTCTCTGACTCAGTCAACTTGGTCATTATCTAAACATGGGCACCAGTCAAATTTGATTAAGCTACCTTTAGATATTCAGTGAGAGGTTTGCAGTATTTGGAAGTCAGTTTACCTTGATATAATATTTGAACTTGTGAATTTAATCCCGGTCCTAAGAAAATTGAAGGGTGGTTGCATAGTCATGGTTAGGTGAAATTATTTCTTAGTGCTTGCTGAGGTACTTAATGTGTCTGCCTAACCCCAACTCTGCGCCCCCTGCCCAAGTGAAAATCTTTGGACTATTGCTGGTCCTTAATCATTCAAAATTCTTCAGAAGGATGAGTGAGCAGCTTTGTGCTTGTAAGCCTGGCTCTTAATGTGTTAGCAGGCCTTACAACAGCAGGTAAGTGAGAGTTACAGTTGGCTAATGATTCAAGACTGGCTCATTTACATTGTCAGCATTCCCCCCTAATTGACTTGGAAAAGCTACGAGAAGGTGATTGGTAATTGCACAATCAGACATTGTTAATACTTGGCAAACCCCCACTTCCTTACTCTTAAATTGCAAATACACTTATAGAGGATTATAAGGGTTGAATAGCTGATTCATACTCGTTCAGTAGGAAATTAATGTTCCAACAAAAAGGATGGTCCCTACTTTGATTCTGGGCTGATTTTGGCTAGTTGGAAACTCACCTACTGCTCTAGAAATTAGGCCGCTACTATTTTCATGCCTGGGCAAGTTGGGTTTGGGTTTAAACCTAAACTACTTGGCTAGAAGCTGATGGGATTGGATCATCCATCTGTTTTACACCCCACAATATTTAATTATAAAATCCTGTGGTGGGAAACAGGCAGTCGATCCAATTTCAGTATTGTCCCACTAGTGGGTTAGGTTAAAATTACTCATGCCTCACATAAATCTGTCAACAAACTTCCTGTGTTCTGGGTGAAAGTGGGCCAGCTGATGAATGTGAATGTGTGGCCTGGAGACTACCTAATGTGGATACTACCTAATGACACAAGATGGGTGGTAGGTGTGGGTTCAAGGAGCATTTTGTAAGAACCTTGGGAACGATGGGGGGGGGGGGTGGGGGGTGCTGCGCCTATTGTTGGGGCCAGAGTAGCAGTTCAAGCCCCAAAAATGAGAGTGAGCAACTTACCATTTATTGCCTCTTCTTCTCCTTGATGGTTCCTAACTGCCTTTCATCTGTAGGATTTCCACTGAGCTGAGAGTTAAAGTTTTAGTTGGCTCCTAATGATGCCATCAGAACTGGGCACATAAATGTAAAGGAAAGACTCCTATGGCTTCGAGTGGGTGCCTTTGCCACATGCTCAGGAGAGCAGTTGAAGTTGTGGACAGTGGGACCTGAGGAGGAAGCAACCCTGGGGAATTAACTGTCCACCCACCTAGTCTTTGTTTCAAAATAAAGATAGGAAGGACAGGAATCAAACTTTGGGTGGGATTTTGGCCTTTTTGGGTCGTGACTCCAATGTTGGGGCCAAATGGGGGTTATGACCTCACATCTCATATGAAATAGTCACGCGGCAGTGATCTTCCGAGTTGGCCAATTAGCAACCAGAGGGTGGGCTCGGAAACTGGAGGGGCAATGGGAGGTTCTCTAGTTTGAAAGGAGCAACAACTTGCAGTTCAGGTAAGAGACAGAGGGCTCCTCCATCCTGAGACACTCGGTCTGTACATTTTAAAAGTTTTAAATTATAAAATGGCCTCAGGGGCTTCCCCTCCACAGGGCAGCTGGTGTGGCCAAGTAGGCAGGGAGAGCCTCAAAGCCTGTCTGGAGTGTTGACCTCCACTTCGTTGTTGGGAGGCCGTCTCCAGGCAGGTGGCCTAGTCCCTACATTTTCAGGAATGCCAGTTATCGTCTGACAATAGGCTTTAATAAATGTCAATCCTGCCCCCCCCAGAAAATGGCCCGGGAGCTGGATCATGTTGCCAAACCGGCATATGGGGCGAAAATCTTACCCTTTAATTCATAGGGTGGAATTTTCTGTGCCTGGAGTCGGGCATCATGGCGGGCATGAGCAGGTCAATATGGGGGTAGCCCAAAAATCGGTTTTACAATGTTGTGAAACCAGTTTGCATTCACCTGCTCCTCTGCCAATGGCGGGTCATGTTTCACATTGCCGCACATTGCGAACTTCATTGTAGTACATCTGCATATTATTAAAAGTCCAGCATGCCGGAATCATCCCCCCACCCCCCCCACCAAGTTGGATCAACTGAGCCGTGTTTTTACAACTGAACATAAGCAACATGCACTTGGTGAGCTGCACTTCACTCAGGACTTTTTAGGTTTGTTTGCCTACCTTGCTTCGGGCAGTACTCATGGTCATCAGCGCCAGGCTTCGCAGGCGGTGCATCTCTTTTAGGGGGGCTCACAGGCAGGGCTCAGGCTTGCTTGGGGAAGAGGTAGAAGTGGTCTCAGGCAAGGGAAGAGGCTGCAGTGTGAGGGCTGTTCTGGGGAAGGGGGGTATCCCAAGGCTAGTGTGGGAACACATGTTCATCTGTTCAAGTGACCTCAAGCGAATGAGGACTGAGGAGGCAGTCTCCAGGGAAGATGAGGCAGATGGAGATGTGAGGGCGAGAGAGAATGGGTGGTGATGCTGGCAGTGAGTGAGATGAATATGTGATGGTCTTGTGAGTGTGTGATTATAGAGTGGTGGCAATGGATGAGATTATTCATCCGCTTTCTGGACTGGATTGTGAAACCTCTTCTGTGCAGCGTTGGCACTGACCACCTCTGCCTCCCAAGCCAGAGTGGTGACACTACTGGGCCTCCTGCGGCCAGAGCAGGGGGCAAGAGGACATCGTGGCCGGCTCCAACGGTATCCAGGAGTTGAATTTAGTTTAATTTTAAAAAGAAATTTGATTACATAGAATATAATGCAGAAACAGGCCATTCAGCCCAACAGGTCTATGCCAGTGTTTCTGCTTTAATTGAGCCTCAATCTAGTGGTATATCTTGGGAACCACTATGAGCAATGTTGTTACCAACTGTCATCTCTGTGGAAGTTTATAACTCAATTGGTGGCCATGTGGCCCATCTTGTTAGTACTGGCTCTATGGTAAAGAAATCTAGACCAATCTCACTTCCCTGGTCTCTCTCCATACTTATATTTTCTGTAGTCTATTTTGCCTTATCATCAAATAATTTGGCAGAAATATTGTAGTTGCCCAGAGTAAGATACATGAGCAGCTCATTCCAATTTTGAATATTTCTTGACTTCAACCTTTGTGTCATTCCTTCAGATGAATTGTCACTGTGGTTCGATATATTACCACACAAAAAGCACCACTGCATTGTTTTACAGTGACTGAAAAAAGCAAATTGGTTCTATTTCTCAGGATTTGCCTGTTGGATTGGGATGGCGTTCCACCACGCTTTCTACTGCAAGGAATTCTTGGACATTTCCTGGTTCTAGGAATTATCTGAAGTCATCCGTTTATATTTAGGCCACTTGCTTTATAATGACTGAAAAAAAGTTGAATTCTGTCTTCATTACATGGGAACTTTTGGCACTTTTTCAAAGTATTTTGGGATGTGTTTCGCTTCTGTTTAATTGTAATGTAATAATTGCGATCAGTTGCCTTTGACATTTACAGGCTATTAATGAACAATTCTATCCAGTATTATGAGATGAGTCACATTGTTAAATGTACAAATGTAAACTGCACCATTTGGAGTTCAAAAAGATCTAACAACAGCTACTTTCTACCAGGATCCAGTACTGGAAGAAGGACAAGGAGCACTTTATGTGCAAACATGAATAAAATTTACTTCATTTAGATATAAAAACCCCTTTAGAATTTATATTCTGATTCATATGAGAATAATTTTAACCTAATCAGCCTGACAGGATGCCAAAAAGATCTTATCAGTTGGAAAGTAGAAGTCACCAGGGTGTGAAACGTGAGGTCCGTCCAATCGTGTTAGTTCCCTGCCGAGCGGAACAGGTTAAGGCCATCCACATAATCATGGTGATATGATTTATATTTATCAGTCCATTGATTGAACAATTCAAAGCTGTACTGCAGTGACTCCTACACTTGCTGTCCCATCACTTGTTAACACAGTGTCCAGTACTTGGGGAATTAACTTGGACAGTAGCAACATAAGGTCGGCAAGAGGCCTTCATGTAATATATGATAAAAAGAGAACTTGTGGGAACACAAGCAGACAATCAAATGAGCTTTCAGGGTGAGACCTCAGCTCAGTAACGCTCCACACTGGAGTTAACCAAAACAGAGATATAAAACAAAATGAGACTTGTGGCTCAATGCTTCTCATACTGAGAATCTGGGCTCAGAGATCAAGGCTCATATTAATAGGTGGAAAATTATGCTGACCTTTGCATCTGAATCCCCAACTTGTATGCACCCTATGAAGCTTAGGGGTGGTCATTTGTGAAATCAACCTAATTATATATTAGGGCTATAATTAACAACCCAGTCATAGTCAATTTGTGAAAAAAGGAGGGAAAGCATGTAAAATGTGTCTGGGGGAACATTGTGTTTCTAGTCCTTTCCCACATCCTGAACTTGCTTGCATAAACAGCATTTATACACTGCCAGGCAGGCATCTGTCACTCCGCAGGATTGGGTGGCTTCTCTGTCACCGAGTCACTGTCATTCCCAGGACTAGGAGAATGCACCTAACTTGTCGACTTTGTTGCACCCCTAGTGGATTGTGATATTGGAGCAATGCCCATGTTGAATTGCAAGCAAAATCAGGGATGGAGATCACAGTTATTGTTCAGCCAAACAGGCTGTCACTTAAGCAGCTCCATAAAAAAGAGATCGCAGCAGTTTAACAGATGAATTTATCTCCATTGCGTGAATCTTTTTACATTTACAGTAGAAGATTTTGTACTTTCACTCCCAAAGAATTATCAGTGTTAAGTAAGAATTTTCGAGATACACCTGTATCTTGAAATATGAATATTTGAGACAGAAACACAATTTTAAATCCTTATAGAGTGCTGAAATTAGTGGGGATAATTTTATATCCCCAATTGGGAGGGTTTGGGGGTTCAGGTGGGGTTTACGTCTGAAATAGGAACTGAGCCCACTTGAGGCTGTCCATTTCTAGTTTCTATGGAGGTGGGGCAAGGGGTTGGTGACCAATCTGCTCTAAAGATGAGTTGGCTATTTAGGTATTTTAATGAGGCCACGGGCCTTCAATTCAACAGTGATTCCATTTTTAACAATGGTTTGGATGGGTTTCCTTGGCCTCAGCAAATGCCTTCACGGCACTGCTTGTAGGCCAGGAGGGGTAGATGCATTTCCTCAGGGTCAGCAAACTTACCAGTAAACCACCCTGTGATCTGTCTGACCTCTCCCTCCTCCACCGCAATTGGACCTGCCTCCTACACTTGGAATCCACCCCCTCCCTTGACCACCACCTGCCTCACCATCTCTCCTAATCTCTGCACTAATTCTACTGGCTCTTGGCATGGCTGCCATCTTGTGCTGCAGGCTTTCCCACCTAACAGGCATTCAGCCTGTCACTCAAGCTGTGTGCACAGAAAAATAAAGATGTCTTCCAGTTAAAAACTGCACGGGCAGGATTTTCCTATCGGCGAATGGGGCCCGCTTGCCAATGTGTGAAATGACCCGCGGTGACGTCAGGCGGAATTCCTGATGTCATCGCACCCCATTTAAATTTTCAAGTAGGCGGGGGCTCAGCAAAATCAGCTTTGTGCCCGCCGACCTGTCAATGGCCAATTGAGGCCATTGACAGAGACATTGAACAATTGAAGCCATTGACAGAGTCATTGAACTAATTAATGAACCTGCCCGTCCAACCTTAAGGTTGGTAGGCAGGGGGTGGGAATTAGAAAAAGCATGAAACATCATCCACAGGTGGGATGAGGTTTCACGTAGGTTTTAAAAAATTTACTTAAAAGTTTTTAAAAAAATTTATGGACATGTCCCAACTTATGTGACAGTGTCACATGAGGGGACATGTCAGGGAATTTTTTTTTCCTATTTTTAATATTTTTGACAGTAGAGGCAGCACTTAGCCTCAGGGAGATGAGTGCACTCTTTTGTGCGCATGCGCGAAAGAGCACACTCTTGGGTTTAGGGAATCCCCCCCCACCTGCACAGGCAGCACATAGTGCTTCCGTGTGGACGTCACGCTGGGTGGGCCTTAATTGGCCCACCCATGTAAAATGGCGGTACGCCCGATTGGGGGCGCCAATCGGAGGCGCATCTCCGCGCACCCGTGCTTCAACTACGCCCCCGATGGGGAGAAATTCCTGCCCCATGACATTCGGGCAACCTGTGCTTGTGGGCTTTTAGTCCTTAACTTCACCCCCACAACTACCCCATGCCACGCCTCTCAACTCCACACAGAACATGTCTCTGACATAATAGCAGAGTCATAGTCACTGTTTAAATTTCCCCATTCCCCCTTAAGAATTTTTATAGACAAAATGTTTTTCAGTAAAACTAAAAGGGGGTAATTTAATGAATGTATGCTTCTAGCATAGAGCCTTGCTCATTAGGAGTGCACGATGGGAATTCAGCCAAGTGGCTCCATATGATTTGCCATTGGATACTCGGACCATTTATCAGGAATTGGTACATGTTGGCAAAAACCCAGAGCATTTTTTAATTACCCCTGTGTTTTGAAAGATTTGCGTGGAGAAACATTTCCAGTTATTTTAAAACAACACATTTTCTTTTAAATGTATTTGACATTGAGCTGATGTTTATAAATTGAACTGAAAATGTCCCCTAAAGTTTTTCCATTTCAGATACACTAGTTCGTGAAGTATCATGATTAGTGTTGTATCTTTCCTGTCTGTGTTGTTCCAAGAATGGACCCCAGTCTGGAGTTGGCTTGGAGGCTGCAACAACTTTCTGTGAAAAGAAAATTACATTATTGGCAATTTCTGTTTTATTTTTAGTCATCATTAACACCGAGCTGGAAAAATAACCTCGGGCAGAATATTACGGTCAGCATGTGGGTGCGTGCCCGACACGCCCAAGCATAAAATGACACGATGACGTCGGGCATGTGTCCCGATGTCATCGGCATGCGCCGGAGTCGGCTGCGTGCCCACGATAATTAAAAGGCCTATTAATGCCATTAACAATCTAATTAAATTCAGATTTACCCTAACAGTTGGCGGGCAGGCAAAAAGGCCAAGTGTTAGGAAACCTCATCCACGAGTGGGATGAGGTTTCCTAAAGCAAAGAAACATTAAATAAAAACTTTATTTTTGAATTAAAAACATGTCCCAGAACATGTGACAGTCACATGAGGGGACATGTTTTATTAAATTTTTATTCTCTTTATATCTTTTACGTGCTTCAATCTCCCTGAGGTAGCTCTATGTCTCAGGAAGATTGAAACGCTCTTTCTTGCGCATTCGTGAACTGTGTGTTAGGCTCGCATACCCTCCTCCCCCCAGCCACACAGGCAGCGCTGAGCGCTGCTGCTTGCGATCCACGCAGGATGGGCCCTGCCTGTATGAAATCGTGGTGTGGAGCCAATTGCGGCGGCCATTGGTTTCCCGACCACCCCATCCTGTCCCTGCTGAGCACTCCCACCAAGGGCAAAATCCTGCCTCGATGCTAATCGGACTGATAACAGGTCTAAAGAGGTTAAATTATGAGGACAGATTGCATAAACTGGGCGTGCATTCTCCTTAATATAGATTAAATCACCTCTTCAACTTCTACGTGCTTAAGATGATTAAAGGATAGGATACAGTAGACAGAGAACAACTATTTCTTCTGGTAAGGGAGTCCAGAACAAGTGGCATACCTAAAAATTAGAGCTAAGCCATTCATAGGTGATATCAAGAAACAGTTCTTCACAAAAAAAAAGTCAGTGGAAATCTGTAATACTCTCACCCAAAAATCTGTTCAGGCTGTGTCAAATGAAAATTTCAAAACTAAGATTGATAGATGTTCATTAGGTAAGGGTATTAAGGTATATGGAACCTAGGTGGGTAAATTGAGTTGAAATACAGAGCAGACATGATCTAATTGGATGGCAGAACAGGCTTGAGGGGCTGAATGACCTGTGCCAGTTTCTTATGTACTATTGTTACTAGACAAACTGCAATTTATTCCAGTATGTTAACAAAAGGCCTGTTGACATGCTGTTGCTTATCTCCACAAAGCTCCCTCTCTCTTGCCCATTCATCACACCAACTTCCATTTACATTGTATCTTTGATGTTGAGAAAAAAGTTTCAAAACATTCCACAGAAGACGTATAGAAGATGGGCACTGGGCCAGGAAGGGAGAGATTTGGAAAGCTGATCAAAAGCTTGGTCTGAAGAGTTTTTTCTGAAAAAAGATATGTTTAGGGAGGGAATGCTGGAGAGCAGTATCCAAATGGCCAAATGCTGTGCTGACAATGGTGGGGCAAACAATGAGAGAAATGCCCAGAGTGGAGTCAGGAATGGAAAGGCCAAGATCCATCGAATTTGCCTTCAAGGGCACAGTCAGGTGATGTTATAGAAGTGGAAATAGACAGTCTTAGTGATGGATTGGATATGTGATAGTAAAGTCATCTCAGAGCCAAATATAACTTCAAGGGTACATACTGTGGTTCAGCCTCAGACAGTTGCCAGGGTGGTGGATGGATTCGGTGACAGGGGAATGGAATTTGTGACATGGACTGAAGACAATAGCATATGTCTTCCCATTATTTAGTTGTGGGACATTTTTGCTTGATGTAGGGCAAGCAATCTGGCAATTTAGAGACAATAGAGGAATCAAACGAGATGGAGGTTCATTGAGCTGGCTATCGTCCATATACATTTGGAAAGTAATGGTGAGTGTTTTCAGTGGTGGGTGGGATGAGCATGTAGATTTCATAAAGTGGGTGGGGGAGTGGCGATACCAAAGGCAATGATGCAGGAGTAGAAAGATAATTCATTGCAAGTAATTTTCTGGTTGCGACTAGGCCAGGTAAGGATAGAACCAGGGGTGTGCAGTCCCACCTAGCTGGATGAAAGTGTACAGGCGCCAAAGCAGAATTTCATGGTCAGTCATGTCCAAGGCTACATACAGGTTGAGAAGGGTAAGGATTTTTTTTAAAGGATCCATTAACATTGGGAGATGGAGCAAATTGGCTTTCTCTTTTATGTGGATTTCCTCAGTTGCTGTGGTGGAATTTGTCACAGTAGTCAGAATATGAGCAGAGTTTTCAGAGCAGGTTGTTGGATGTGGATTAGCCTGAAGCCTCCTCAACGAGATGAAATTTCTTAATAAAAATATTTTTTTCAGCTTTGTAGTTACAGAGCATCATGCAGGCAGGGAAAAGTCTCAGAAAATCTACATACTTGTAATAATGTTAGGTTAACAATGTGGCAGAGGTATGTGCTCTACTGAATGCCCTCTTTACTTGTTTACCTATGTCACAATCAACTAGGGTGTCATTTGTGACTGTGCTAAGAGTTATAAATATAAATATGGGACCATAAGTAATATTAAATCCAAATTATGTAAAATTAAATTCAGAATATACAACTTTAAAATGGAGGCTGAATCATATGTTTTTGTTCTGGTCCATTTATTCCCTGCCCTCTAACCTTTCATCATCTGAGGACAGATCTTGATTTTGACTCCCCAGATGCTACACTATGGGAGATCAACTAATATACTTAAATGCTTTCTGAATTTACTGAATATGAACTATGTCTAATGCGTCAAAAGACTTGGAGGCAACTATTAGCTATAACTCAATGGTAGCACCATCAGCTCTGAGCCTGAAAGTCAGGAGTTCAAACTTCAGTCTACCTCAGGTAAATAACCTAGGCTTTCATTTCAGTACAATACTGAAGGATCATGGCATTATCAAAACTGCTATCTTCTTGATGGGGTGTTAAATGGAGCACTTGTATTCCCTCTCGCATGGATGTAAAAGATCTCATGGAACTATTTCTTCATTTATCCTGTTGCAGTTTGTGGAAACTTGCTGTGTGTAAATTGGCTGTCAGGTTTCTCTACATTACAGCAGTGACTACACTTCAATGGGAATAAAGTGCTTGGGGACATCGTGAAGTTCTGAGAGGTACTATATAAAAGAAAGAGTGCCTCAGTCAGTTTGAACACTGGGATTAATAGGATGCAATAATGTTACTTCTGATGGTTACAAGGATAAAATCAGGTAGAACTTCAATCCAATAACTATTGCTTGTGAGCCTACAATAACATTGTCCAAAATTGGTGCTAAGTTTTAAATTCCATTAATCAAAAGCATTGGTTGGTAGTGTGCATGTGAGTAAATGAGTGAGTGAATGTTAGAAGACGCTCTTCGGAAGTTGTAACCAAGGCACAATTTAGTTCAGGCTGTATTTTCATTATGCCGCTCTGACATCTGCACCTCTAAATGGAAAATTCTCTCAGTTTTTAAAATAGATCAGTGTTTTCTTACCTGCCATAAGTTGGAACCCCCAGCCTGGACAATTTTCACAATGGCTACAATGGGGATCCATATAATACAGAAGGTTATCATACACCAGCCAAGTGCTATTGCCCAGCCAGGGTACGGAATAGGTCCATATGTTGGAACAGCGAATGTTACCAAGGACCAGATTAAGACTACCTGAATGAAATGATTGCACAAAATGAGATCAGAAACAGAGTGAGGGGCTATCTGCAGCTTGATTATTTTCAGTTTAAATCACTAGATGATGTAACATCTCCTTACCACCAGCAAAACCGGGGAGATAAAAATCCAACACATTCTCCACCACAGCCAGAACAGCCACTTCTTTTCCCCAATCATCACCTCAATGTCCTTGATGAATTTGTTCATGCCTGTGAGCAGCAAGAAAGCAGAGACACAATCACTTGGTTTGTCCAGGCTTCAGGACAGTTTGTTTATGTAGAATATATGAACATACAAATCAGGAGCAGAAGTCGGCCATTCAGCCCTTCAAGCCCTGCTCCGCCATTCAATAAGATCTTTGTTGGTCTGATTGTGGCCTCAACTCCACATTTCTACCTACCACCGATATTCTTTTACTCCCTTGTTAGTCAATAATCTATCTACCTCTGCCTTAAAAATACTCAATGACCCTGCCTCCACCACTCTCTGGGGTCAAAAGTTCCAAAGGATAATGACCCTCTGAAAGAAAAAAATTCTCTTGATCTCAGTCTTGATTGGGAGGCCCCTTATTTTTAAATGGTGTCCTCTAAATGGTGTCAGGATTTCAAACAGAATGAGTAAATTGTTCCCTGTCACAAACCTGATTACCTGTAAAAGTCAAATATTTGTACAAATCCTGAAGAACTCACTATAGAAAAACTCCTGTTTCAGACCTGTGCTGAGATGGCGAGGCCCTGTTATCAGAATGGGGGAGGATGGACAATCAAAGTAAGTCCCCTGTCCTCTGCTGAACAATAGAAGATGGATCCAATAAACATCAGGAACACATTGAAGCAGAACCTGTCCTGTTGTTCCATTTAGCTTGAGGGTTTGAAGAAGGTGGTAACTGACCAAGTCAGGTGGTAAACAACTCAGGGTGAAAACGTCTGAACAACATTCCAATCAGCAATTAGCGTGAAAATGGCTACAGCAAAATTTCCTCCAACAACAACCAGCTTGTACCCCAACAAAGGAAAGGATTGAAGGATGCAGAAGGCACTGCTGATCTCATAATGGTGTTTGGATCTAAATGGGGAAAGATTTGACAGGCAATGGGATAACCTGAATTTTCAGTCATCATTGAAGGTGAAATCTATATCATCGCAACCTATTAATTTGTCATGTTTCTTTTGAAAAACAAGGACCCAATGAAGTATTTTTTAAAAACTATTTTCTTTGTTTGTGCTTTTCCTGCGGCACTTACCGTAGATCCAGCTTAGACCAGTGAATTCCATGATAGCAACTACAAGAACTCCCCATCCAGCACTGAAATGGTCAATTAAATTGATCCAGTAAATCCCAGCCTGAAAAGAAATGAAATATTAGAAAGTAGCCTGTAAGAGAGAAGTATAAAACTGTTATTCAAAATAAGATTTCTCTGTACAAGAAAAGGCAACACATTTCTCCACAAACCAGCCAGCCCAAAGTTGACTGCACTGTTAAAGTTTTTGAGACATTGGACAGAATTTTTGTTTGCATAAGTGGGGCGGTGGCGGGGGGGGGGGAGCGGAGGAAACACCAGAGGTGGGCAGATCAGCAATTTCCTGCTACTAGCTGGGGTATTGGACATGATCCCATCTCTGGGCCATTTTCATTCAGGCAGGGCTGGGAGGTGGTGATAGGTAACTGCCCACAAGCAGAAAGAAGCTTATTAGGCCAATTAAAGGGCTTGATAAGGTAATACTGTACTAAGGGGAGGCGGTGACATAGTGGTGTTACCACTGGGCTAGTATTCCAGAGGCCCAGAGTAATGCTCCAGGGATCTGGGTTCAAATCCCATCACGGCAGATGGTGAAATTTAAATCCAATAAAAATCTGGAATTAAAACCCATGCCCTTTAGAGAAGGAAATCTGCTGTCCTTACCTGGTCTGGTAACATGTGACCCCAGACCCACAGCAATGACTCTTAAAAATACCCTCTGAACAAGGGCGACTATTAGGGCCTGTGTTGCGTCTTCATGACATGACCCTGAGCACAGAGGATACATGTGCTACCAAATGTGGAGTCAAATGTTCACAGATACAAGATGAGGATGTCAGGACTGCCCTCACGGCATCATCCTCCATGAATCTTGCAGCTATGAGGGCCTCCTAAGTGCACCTGCCTTGTCTGGCCAGTGTGATGGCCTCATTGCCGGTATCCTTACCTTCGAGGGCTTCATCACCCTTATCCTCTTCGATGTCCTTCTTGTTGTGCAGCTCTTCCATCTCCTCCTCAGCCACGTCCTCCCCGCCCCCCATTGCAATGGCAAGTTATGTAGCGCGTAGCCAGTTACGATGATGCGCGACACCCTCTGGGAACTGTATTGCAGTGTTCTACCGGACCTGTCGAGGCCCCGGAACCTCATTTTCAATATGCCTACCTTCACCAAAGTCCAGGCTGCAGCATGAGCCTTGTTATATCGTCTCTCTGCTGCAGCCCGAGACCGCCGCACAGACTTCATCAGCCACGTCCTCTGTCTGAGGAGCCAACCCTGAAGCCTCTGTGGATCCTGGAAGATGTCAGGGATGTGAGTGCAGTCGATGGCACCCTGCACCTATGGACAACCAGAGATCGCTGTAAATACCAGCACTCTTGCTTCCTGGGTTGCCTGGTCCTGGTTGAAATGCACATAGTTCTGTGCTTTCCCAAAGATGGCATCTGTGACCTCCTGGATGCCTAAAAATTGAGCGCCATCATCACTTTCACCGCCACTGGCAGTGGATGCCCTCCATGTCCCCATGGCACCAAATCTTGCAGCAAGTGCCATATGTGACTGACCAGTTCCCTTGATATGCACAGTCTTCAGCTAAGGCAGTAGGAGTCATGCATGTTCCATGGGGGTCATGTGCAGGTCTGTAGGATGCATTTGTGGTAGTCCCACACCAGCTGAATATTCAGCGAGTGGAAGCCCTTGTGGTTGACGTAGTTGACTGCTTGTTACCATGGAGATCTAAGCACCACGTGAGTGCAGTTGAGAAACCTGAGATTGCCACAAATTCCAGCGCTCTTGCTTCCTGGCTTTTCTGATCCCGGTTGAAATGCACAAAGTTCTGCGCCTTTGTGAAGATGGAGTCCATAACCTCCTGGGTGCAGTTGTGGGTAGAGGCTTGCGAGATCCTGCACAGGTCACCTGTGGAGCCCTGGAAGGAAACATTGGCGTAAAAACTGACTGCCGCGGACACTTTAACGGTCACTGGCAGTGGATGTCATCAAATCCTGCTGCAGGTGGCATATGTTCAGTTCCCTAGACATGTGCAGTCTTCAGTAATACTGGTTCTAAGTCATGTGCAGGAATGATAAATGCCATCTATAGACCCTGGGTCTAGCGAGGCACCTACAATTGACGGCTCTCTGTGCACACTCAGTTGCATACGTGTAAGGCCCTGCTGCGCCTTCATTTTGAGGGTGGTGCTCCTCCCATTGGCGAGCTAGGTGCCTCCGTCACTCTCTTCTCCTTCTTCTCTGCTCTCTGTAAGTCATGAAGTATGCCACTAAATCTCCAGGCTCCATACTCCTGATGTTCTCCTCCTGCAGGATCAAAGAGAGAGACGCGTTGGTTAGCGTGTGTGTCCTAAGGACCTCTCTTGGTTAAGTCATCCACACATCCAGCAGAATGCTGGCTACTACTTGGATAGTTAGTGTGTAGTGCGCTTCAATGCTGTCCGAAAACCCACTTACCTCCGCCCCTCTCGACTGATTGGCGGCAGCTTTGGCCATTGGACTGTATGCTGTGCTCTCAGCTCAGATGCAGGCATTCTCCTAACCTGAACTGCAAGGCTGAGCTGTTGGCTTGAACCATGAGGGACATTGGTCCAAACCTTAATAAAGACATTGCAAGGGGCTCTGAGCACTTCCATCAGTGACTGCACCATGGCCACCTTTTGCAAGGGGATTCCCAGTCGGCCAATTGTTCTGCTGTCCCCTAAAATGCACGTTAATTTGCAGCCTGTGTCTGGGGGGATGGCGGAAAAGTTCTGGGGCATTTGGTGACACATTCATTCTTTCTCGTTGCTTGAGCGGCCAGAAATGACCTGACTCCAAGCATGTCAATGGAGCTGCTGCTGAACAGTCTCAGTTGCAGAAGAATGTTCACTTTTGACAAGCTTTTCCAAGCTGTTCCCCTTACTCTCCAAACTCCCTCACCATTCCTCCCTTCCTGGCATGTGCTTGTGTACTTCCTTCAGTCTGTGTTGCCTTGCCATGCCACAGCATCGCCGCCCACCCCCACCCCCGCACTGATGAGAGTGACAGTCTGGCAGCTGTGGCTGCTTTGAATTTAAAATTTTATAAAACATCTTCAGACAGCACCCCCATTTATAAGGGCAGTCTCTCTCTCTCTCTCCTATCTACATCGGCAGCATTTACCTCTGAAGATAGGGCAGCCGATTCAACAGTGCTATTGGACATCTTATTGGCCCTCCAGCCTCAGAAACTTGCCTGCTATCCTAAATTGGATGGTGAGCTCACACCGGCTTATTAAAAATTGGGTCGGACATCAGGTGCCGATGTGATGCGGGGCCGTAATCCCAGAACAAAGATTCGGCTGATTCTCTCCAACCCACTACTGTCCATGTCTCCTACAGTTCTAAACAAATATTTTGTTGCCCATCTCTTCAGGTATATATTGCAAAAATAACCTTTTGATTAGTCTGCTTTAATTATCTACACCCACGTTCATCAGCAAGCGAGATTATTTGCATCTGCTACTAGACAAGGTCCTTCACTCCATTAGGACCAATGTTGGCATGGAAAATCTCAGAAATTGTCAAAATTATCAGTTATGCTTTGTGATAACCACAAAGTGTAATAGCTCTGATCCACCTCAACGAATCTATCTACTGTTTGAAATTGGACACTAATAATTTATTTTGTGCAGTTACCATGGTTATGAAAGAAAATCAAGCAGGACTTTCTAGACAGCAAAATTCCACTTTCAGCAATAAAATGAACTTTTAGTGTTGGTGTTGCAGGAAAATTCATTAAAAGCTTTAAAGGAATTTTCAACTTCCACCTAAGCAGGTAGACAGTTCTTAGTTTAGTATCTCCTGCAAAGGACAGCACCCATGACAATGCAGCAATCCCACAGCTACTCGGCTGATACTTCAGCCTAGAATATGCGTTTCAATTCTCAGTTTCAGTTTGAACCACCACCTTCTGACTCATCACTGAGAGTGTTTCCAAATGAGGGAAATGAAACTTTGGGCAACCCTAAACAGAAAGAAAATGTTTCCAACATATTCTGGTGATCTGAAACGAACACCATGGCCCAGATTTTCACTCCTTTGTCAGATGTGTAGAGTTGGGAGAATTCCCAGTTCTACAAGCCTGACCTTTATAGCCACCCACAATTCTGATTTTCATTCAGGGTGGGAGGGGAGGGTATGCAGGCTGGACTGGAAGTCGGGCCCACTTCCTCCAGAACGAGTGCAGAGACTGCTGGGTGTAGAGGTGGGCTGGGCAGAAGGCCTGCCTCTGTGCTCTGGCACTTAGCTGAGTTTAATAAAAAACTGATCAAAACAAAAGACAGCACTCCAGCCCTCACCCCTCTCACCACCCCGAAACACTCCCATGCCCCATCCATACCAACCTATGCCACTTCATGCCCCCCCCACCCCATAGCCCCTCATAACAACTATGGCAAGCCACGCACCTCTCCCTACCTCTATGCTCCCTCATACCCCCTTTGATCCATCCCCCAAGGTCCTTCATATTCCTAATGCCCCCCACAACCCAAGGGCCCTTTTTAGGCCCATATGCCAACTTAGTGTCCACTCATGCCAACAAATGCCCCCACTCATCACCCTTTGGCCTTATCCCCTTACATGCCAGCTCACCTAGTATCCACCATGGGTATATCGCAGGAGCCATGCTGACATAAAATAAAGTTAAATGTCTGTTAATAACATAGTTATTAAAAAGAAACACTCTCATTGATAAAAACATTCAATACATGAAATTCCTTCAACTAATCTCTTATGAAAACAAACATTCACATTCTATAACCAGTCGGGGCTGTCAATCAAACTGCTCACTTAACAGGCATGCCACTGTGATAATGTTAGGCTGTAAAATCAGTCATACAGCACAAAATCCTATAATGATAACCCTAAGGTTTATGCCAGTAGACAGAATGAGATGTCAAGCACTGATTATTTTTAACCCCAGGCTGTTTTTAAAATTAAAACCCAGCAGAGTTAAATCCATTGACAGCGTTGACAGTTCTAATGAGTTTTGACAGTTCTTTGACAGCTCCAATAAGTTTATGCACTTTTTACGCACAAACACCCAAAGGTGTCCCGGGATCATATCCAACGGGGTCACCTATCTCTCCAAAGGGGTATCCTGGCTATCCAAACGAATCCACCAAATTCAGACCAGCTCTTACCTGATCAAATCTGCACACATCGGGTTTCTCACTTCGGGCCTACCAAAATCCCAATTCAGTGGAGGCAGCTGATGATTTAAATGGCCAGCTGCCTCCATAAACAGCGCATGCATGAACCCTGGCCCAACTTCAGTCCTGCCTGTGCGAAGATAGGAAGTGCCTTGTTCAGAGTGGGACTTCGGATTTCTGGGCTCGTCCACCATTTTCACCACAACAAAGAGGCTCTCCATTGTGGTGAAAGTCTGGGCCTATGTAAGTTTGATTCACAGTGTGATATCCAAGGTGAGTTTCCAGGCTTTGTATTTAGTAACAGCAGAGGAGAAGGCTGAGTCAGTTACTCCCACACCATCACTGCATAATACTAAATAGCTGGAAAAAACAGGACCATCATTCAAGATCTTTCCTAATCACTGAATCCTGTGAAATTACAGATTACATAGAGTTATAAGCAGCACTACACGTGGTAACAATGCACACTATTAAAAGACAGCATACCTGTGTTACACATATAAGGCCCATGAGAAAAAGTATCAAGCAAACACCATATGTCAAACAAAAGCGCTTTGCTCTTAGATAATTGGGGAATTGGTCCAGCAACGTCGTTATAACTATTTCTGATGAAAGAAAAAGGTAAATGGGATCAGTGATTAATTAATAATTTATAAAGCCCAGTAAAATACACCAATGGAGCAGAGGAGTTGGTGAGGATCGTGTCTTCCAACTATGAGTCCACTTCCTGAAGCATTGGAGAGATTGAATTAGGCTGACAGCCCTTTACAAGAAGCACAATATCACCACAACACGGTTCTGTGTTTAACTTGTATTTGCATCAGGAGCACAGGAATCATATGATTTATCCCTGAGGTAGATTGATAACTTCATTGCTTCCATTCTCATGCCATGCCTTGAAACAATTCACAGTGAGCTCCTCAAAGAGGTTAGTGCTGCTGTGTCATAGTGGAGAGAAGGCCAAATGTTCAAGAAATTTTTCAGTGTAGGGTATTGCAGCTCTAGATCACCTGTGTCAATGAGACTAAGTTCCTGCCTGCAGGTAGCTCACATAAATTCAGCCTAATATGTCCTAAAACCAATAAGGGGGCAAGCCATATTAGATTTGATAATGATTAATGAGCCAGATTTAGTGAACCCTTAAATGGCATGTGAAATATTTATCTTATTGTGATCATAATATTGAGTCCAATACTGCGTTTGAAAAGGAGAAATGTGAAATAGTTTTCAAAGATTCTAAATTTAGTTAAGGTTGCCTTCAATGGGATGAGATGGAGACTGCAGTAAACTGGACAAATCTGCTAATGAGTAGGTGGAAAGAAAATCAATGGGAGCTGTTCAAAATAGAATTTAATATGATACAGAACCAGTTAATACATGAAAGGGACAAGAGCTCTACTTATCAAAAATAACAGACATAGATGATGAAAGAGGTAAGGGAGAACCCAAAAAAAGTATTAAAAAAATGGAACAATAAGCACAGATCCTGGAGAATGGGAAACATACAAAAGACAACAAAAGCAGCAAATCAGATAGTAAAAGCTACAAAAAGAGCGTATGAAGACAGCTGGGAAGGAGCATCAAAATCAACACAAAATTTTTTTACAAGAGATGAGCGTGGTCAGGAACAATGTGGGACACTTGAAAACTGACAGCAGTGATATTATCAATGAAAATAAGGAAATTACAGACATGTTGAATATTACTTAGCATCTGTATTTACAGCGGATGAAGACAATAGTATGTCAGACATTCCAATGAAATTTGCATTGAATCAGGGTCAGAGATTCACCACAATTAAAAATATCAATAATGAAGAAAATAATGGCACTAGAGAGTGATATCCTCAACACTAGATGGTTTCTAAGTCCAGGGTTTAAAAGGAACATTGCAGACACTCTAGCTATAATCTTTCAAAGTTTTCTCATTTCAGGAATCTCTCTTTTCAATTGGAAAATCCTATGCGTCACTCTGCTAATTAAGAAAGGTGAGAGGGGGAAATCAAGGAATTACAGACCAGTCTGTAACATCTGTTCTTGGGAAATTACTATAATTAAGGATAGGGTGACTCAACATCTTGAATATTTTCATTTGATCAGTGAAAACCAGCATGGATTTGTAATGGGTCATGCCTGATCAATCTCATTGAATTTTTTGAAAGGGTGACTACAGTAGCGAATAAGTGAATCGATATTGTTATTAAATGGACTTACAAAGGCATTTGATTAAGTTCCTCATAAGAGACTGGTAGCTAAAGTTGAAATTCATAGAATTTATGGCAAATTATCAACTTGGTCAGGAAATTGACTGAGTGGCAGCAGGGAGTAGGTATTATGGGACGATTCTCTAATTGGCAGGATGTGACTGCTGGTCCCACATGATTCTGTGGTGGGGCCTCAACTGTCCACCATATTTATTAATGACCTGGATATTCAGATTGTCAGAAAGTATCACAATTTGTTCAGTATTTGTGTATCTGTGCTCTGTTGAAGCGTCACGAGGACTCGAAACGTCAACTCTTTTCTTCTCTGCTGATGCTGCCAAACCTGCTGAGTTTTTCCAGGTAATTCTGTTTTTGTTTTGGATATAAAGCCACATATCCTAGTTTGTCAGTGATAAATGGTGTGTGGCATTACTTAGAATGCCACATATCTTTGTGTCATTTGCAGTGATGTAAATGAAAGCATAAAATTAAGAAGTGAATAGATTAAGTGAATGGTCCAAACTGTGACAAATAGCCTTCATTGTAAGCAAGTGTGAGGTCATTCACTTTGGACCCAAAAGGGGTAGAACTGTGTACTTTCTAATTGGTGAAGAGCTAGAAACAATGGAGATACAAGAAAATTCAGGGGTCCATGTACATAGATCAGTAAAATGACAGGGGCAGGTACAGAAAGAAATGTGTTAATTGAAGTATTGTCATTCTTACCTACACTTGCAAATTGACTGTCGAGTCCCAGAGTAACCAACATGAAGAAAAATAAAATGGACCAAAAAGGTGCCACTGGCAACTGTGCAAGAGCTTCTGGGTAGGCGATGAAAGCCAAACCGAAACCTAGACAGTGGATTGAAATTGAAATGATGCAATTAATGGCACTTAAAAGAAAGATACTGTAAACTGATGTCATTTATGTAAAACCTATTAATTACTTCAGAGTCCAGATTGTCAGAAAGTATCACATTTTTTTCAGTATTTGTGTATTTGGCCTGAGATCTTGTGATTTCTTTCCATCAGGATGAGTGATGTCAGTGATGGATTCCATTTAAGGGCGCCAGTTTTTATCGCCGTTATCTGCAGAGTAAAGGTGTCTCTACCTTACCCAAACAATGTGCTTCAGCCCCACCCTCAGAAGAGCTTGCAGCAGTGTGACATTTTCTTATTGCTCAGCTGTGCTGGAGTCCCTCTGAGTGATGCTGTTAATTCAGTGCTGGTTTGGTGGTTCAGGACCTTTGCTGACAAGAACCAGGATGGAGACTACCCAAACTCTTCCCATGTAGGACTTTTACACTCAGCAGTCAGGGGAGACATTAGTCCCATCAGTGAAAGCTGGACTTGTGCCAGTTGAGAACTAAGAATAGTATCTAATCCATTGAGTCTCCCAATCTTCAAAGAGAATCTGATATTCTAAAGATGGTTAAAACTGTGAGACCCGGTTGATATTTTTTGCCAGTTCTGGTTATTCCTGTTGATGAATTATAAGCAGCTTGATAGTGCTGAGGTTGTTTGTTTAAACTTTAGCACATTTATGTTAAGCTATCTCCAGTTCAAAACTACTGATGCAGATTGTGCCAACAGAGTGGAATAGCTGAGAGTGTTGAGCAAGGATAGTTTTTTATCTTATACTTTTGGAAACATTTTAACAGAAGATAATGGGTAGAATTTTATGTTTGACATGCCGGTGGTGGATCCCGCACGTCAGTGCTTAAAATGTCGTGCGCTGACGTTGAGCGAGCATCCCGACATCAGCGTGCGCCATCGCACGACGCTGATTTTGAGGTGCCTGCGTGATCTTCGGCTCGGCGCACGGCGTTGCAGGCAGGCTTTGGGCAGGCGGGTAAGTGACTTTTTGACAAACCTCATCCACAGGTGGGATATGTGGGCTCAGAGGGGTTGTTAATGTTTTACGTGAAATATTTATTGCAGAAAGTGTTTTAAACTTGCCTATGTGATTGGTAGCAACTCAGATCGATTTCCAACAGCTTTCTCTGTACTTTGAAGCTTCAGCTCACCAGTCTGCAGACAGTAATCTTTATCGGGCCTGCAGCTTTCCGGAGGCCTCTATGTAGCCTGGGGGTATGGGTTCTGACATCTCCACTGGAGGCAGCTCCTCTGAGGAGCAAGGGAGGGCTAGAAAAAGGAGGCCAGGAGTGGACAATCAACCTCCAGGGGATCCACCTTTGGGAGACCAGGCGCAGGCACAAGGGGCGCAGGTCCAAGAGGTTGTCCAAGGTGGAAGGGGCCGCAGAAGATGCCACTATCCTGCTGTCAGGGTATACAGGCGGCGAAGCAGTTACCTCAATATGACTGAGGTGCAGTGCTGAAGGAGACTCCGGCTGTCAAGGGAAACAGTCAACTACATCTGTCAGATGTTTGGCCCTGAAATATCTCCTGTGTGGGCGGACACCCCACGGCAATTTTAAAAATCCTGTTCTCCAAGGGAGTGTGAAATACGCTGGGCGGGCCTTAATTGGCCCGCCCACACAAAATGGCGGCGCGGCCTGGATCACCGGCGGCAATTGGCTCTGCGCCCACCTGCAATTGGGTCAGCCCCGCCCGCCCAATGGAAAATTCAGCCCAATAAACTTGACTCTGTTGGTACCTGACTTTGCAACCTCTGAAACAAGCTTATCTTGTACATGAGCCATGTGTCCCAGGATGGTGAAGATGGCAAATCCAGCAAACACACTTGTAGCACAATTAACAACGCAGACAATGATACTATCTAGATAACAGTTATTGTGGAACTTGTTGTAGGATGACAGGACTGTTAAGCCTCCCCAAGCGAGTGACAGTGAAAAGAAAATCTGTGTTGCAGCATCTTTCCAGACCTGGGAAATAGAAAGTAGAATTAATCAGTTGTGGTAGCTTTTACATGAGTTTGCTGAACTGTGGCAGATAAAACTGCAAAAACCATGAGAAACATGTAGGAATTAGCACCAGAGCTCAATGGTAAACTGACTGAATGAAATGCCTTTAGCCAATAGATTCTTCCTTAAACAGAGGGACATTTATTTTGTCTCCCTGTCTAACTCCCTTCAGGAGCTCAAATGCTTTGTGCTGCTATGTTTTCAAGCAATTTAATTAGTGTCACCTTTGTTGAAAGCAGCACAAATCAAAGGTGCATCAGAAGTCCATCAGAATTTTATTAAAATTAACAATCAAATCTCATTTTCAATAAATTGCTTGTCAAAATATTTATTGTTGACTTAATTGTTACTTTGTGACCCCCCAGATAGATTGACAAGATAGTTACATATTTGCCCGACAATTTTATTAGTGAATTGTTTACAAGCTACTAGAAAGATATAGCAGGTATTGCATTGTGTTCCAACCTGCTCTGTCCCTTCCAATTCTATCATCTACCATTCCATCCCATCATTATTTCATCCTATCTCAGCCCACTTCTGCTATCTTATTCCATCCCATCTGCAAACATCTAGATGTTAAATAATATAAATTAAAAGCATTAACTTTTATTGCTATCGGCTGAATTTCCCCCCCATTGGGGGGTTGTGCGGGGGTGGGCACGAACCTGATTGGCGCCTCCAATTGGGGACACGCCGCCATTTTACATGGGCGAGCTGAGCGCTCCCTGTGCGGGCAGAGGTGCCTCAGGGAGATCGGTTTGACATGGTGTAAATTTAAATAAAGGGAAATAAAAACTTTTAAAACATGTCCCCTCATGTGACAGTGTCACATGAGCTGGGACATGTGAAAGAATTATTTTTTAAAATTTTTATTAACTTTTAAAACACTTCATGAAACCTCATCCCACCCATGGATGAGGTTTCATGAAAAAAGCGAAGGCTGCCTGGGCTCTTCGCCTGCCTGCCAACCTTAAGGTCGGACAGGCAGCTCAGCTAATTGAATTAATTATTTAAATTGCCTTAATTGGCCTTTGACAGTTCAGCAGGCGCACAGCCGAATTGAAAATCTAAATGAAACGCAGTGACGTCGGGACACCCGCCCAACATTTTAAGCGTCGGCAAGTGGGCCCCGGCCCCGCCCCCCCCAACCAGAGAATTCTGCCCTAAGTTTCAGTTGCAACTTTCTTCTCTTTCTATCTAGTAATGTGCAATGACTGAAATTAGTTTTCCCTTAGGAGAAAATAGCAAAAGCAACACAGCTTTTACTTCAAACTTGTCATTATCCAGGAACATAAATAAAAGTGAAGCATGAAGCAATTTGACTGAAGAATACAGTTAAAATTCTACGGATTATCATGGCATGTTTACCTCAGCGTCTCCCAATTTAGTGATGTTTGACTGGGTTCCAATGTAGAATTGAATTCCTTTATAGGCTCCCTCCAGAGTAGCACCTCGGACTAGAAGTATGGTCAGAACCGCATAAGGGAATATTGCAGTGAAATAAACCACCTGACCATGGAGAGTAACTTATTAGATTTTCCTGTATTGCCGGTACAACATTTACAGTGTTGAATCCAATTGAATGACAAACTAATAAAACAGAGAATGACCAGAAGATAATTGGAGGAGTAATAGCTGTTCCGAATGCATATTTAACACTGATTTAGATATTTAAACTGAATTTAAATAGCATGATGTTTGGCTAAATCCTGCTGAAAAAATACGTTAATGGAACAAACAATTATTTGTGTGCAAATCAACCAGCGAGTCCCAGGATAAACAGCTGTGAGTTAGAACTCTCCTGAACTTGCTGATCAATTTACTCCACTCTGCTATCTGTCTTGAAAAATTCCATCTTGCCCTTAGCCTCCTGTTATTTTTAAGAGCTAATTGGATTTACACATTAATTGCGCATTAGAGAGAGGACAGAATTTAAGTCTTATAATTAGCACCTTTTTATTAACAATGTGACAATTTGTTAATCCAATGCCAATCAAGTTTTCTGATCCAGAAATAGAACAAATTAAACTGTGGGGTCTCATTCCTTCAGGTGATAAATTGTTCTTAGAAATTTAAAAATATCATTTTTAATTTTTTTTGTTTTCTTACTTTTCCTTTCTTTCTCTTTTTACCTTTAATACAATTTTTCTCTCCCTCTATTTCTCTTTCTGTATCTGATTTGACTCTGATTTACCTCTCTAATTCACTCTCCATCTTAGTTTTCTCTTTGTTTCTTTCTCAATCCTTAAATATTATTGGTTATAGAGGTACACTGTTGTTCCCAAAATTCATAAAGATGCCACATTGCCTTCATCATGCTATTATCAGCTCATATTTCTCACAAGTTACAGCAGAAAATTATGTTTGAGGTATAGGATGCAGCAAAAAAAAAAAAACCATCTTTCACTTAGGAGAAAAATCTTCACATCCCATTCAGGCCTCCATAACTCATGAATTTTGGATGTCATCCTCCCCAAAGAGTCACTATGAACATTATCTGAGAGGTAAACAAGCCCACTTCACAAATGGTTTATAAATTTGAGTTTTATTTTTACTGAAATGTTTACTTTGTCACTAGTTTTAACTCTTATTCATCAACAATTGTTTCACCTTTCCTGAAGATCTGATTCCTCCAGATAACGCCATCCCAACTATTACCCAGGCCAGAAGCAGACAGAGGGCTAAGTACCAGACTATCCCCCCAGTCTCATCGATTGAGCTTGTACGCTGCAAAGTCACTTTACTGAATAAAATGAAAAAAGAAAACATCTCTTGTCAGGAAATTGTACATTACACAAAGTTTGTGTTTTAGGCAATCATACATGATTTGAAATATAAGGAGAATCAGTACTTCATGGAGAAGTGAATTTGCAAGGAATTGAGGTTAAATTTGATTTTTTCTTCTGTCTTTACGGTACTCAACCTTTATTTCCTGCTGCCATCAGGACAGAGAAGGAGCCCAAGGAATATAAGAATTCCTAGACTAGAAAAGGATAATACAGAAGCAAAATACTGTGAATGCTGGAAATTTGACATAAAAAGAAAAAGTGCTGGAAATACTCAGCAGGTCAGACAGCATCTGTGGAGAGAGAAACGGAGTTATTGGGCAGAATTATCTGCCCTCTCCAGTGATGTGTTTGAAGGTGGGGAGGGCATTTAATCAGGTATGTGGTTGGCTGATGAGCACATATCTGCCTCCATCTTGATTAAGCCCGGGGCAGGAAAGCCTGTGGCTAGCCTTGCCATCCCGCCACCAATTGAACCTTAAGTGAACAATTAAATGAACACTTAAGGGCCTCATGCTGCCACCGCTGGTATTAATCTGTCACCACGTGGGGAACACGACGAGTAAACTTGTGCAGGCTGCTTGTCGTCTCCCAGCTGGTGGGGGTTGTCCACCTCCAAAGGCACTCAGTGCCTGATTGAGGGACCCAGCATTGAGAAGGGGAGTCCTGCTGAGAGACACACCCTGTCCTTGCTACCAATCCCCTAAACCCCTACCCCATCACCTCCACCCTGCAAAACCCCTTTGGCCAGTACTTACCTGTGGCCTTGCTCGCTCCGTGATTCTGGACCTCTGGTGGTTGCTGCTCCAACATCAACCACTGCTTCCCCGGTGGTGCTGTTGCGCAGAAGAGATGCCAACATCTGGTTGGCCAGCAGCCCTCCGTAGGTGGGACCTCCGCCCCTGGGGTCCTGATCCTGGGAAAAGTCCTACCTTAACTGCCTCACAACTGCCTGATTGGTTCTGGTTCAATGGGCCTTCCCTAAAGGTGGCAACACAGGTCTCTCGCTGGCTCTCCAGCCGGCGGCAGGTGAGATCCCTGTCGCTGCCACAATATTATGCCCACATTTCAGGTCATTGACTTTTCTTCAGATCAATTCCCTGCTGTACCTTCTATAATCTTCCTGGTTATTAATTGAACTCTGTTTCTGATATTTGTCATGAGCCTCCTTTTTCTGTTGTATCTTGACTTTTATTTATTGCCTTTGTCATCCAGGATACATTAGATGCTCTACCTTTTCTCTTTAAAGGAATATGCCTTGTTTTGCACCTGAACTATCTTTCCTGAATGCCCTTCATTCCTCTGTTATTGCTTAACTCTGGAATCACCTTTTCCAAACTTACCTGTGCTAACTTCCTTCTTAAATCACTGAAATTAACTCTTCCACAATTGAATGTGAAACCAGATTATGCTCTGCTCACTGTTAGCGAGATGATCCCCTACTGTAAAATGCACCAGTTTGCCCTGCTTCCTTTTCCAGAGCGAAATCCAACACTGTTTCCTTCCTTGTTGGAATGGAGACATATTGGCCAGAATTTTCCCGTCGGCAATTTGGGGGTGGGGCCCGCTCGCCGAGGGGAAAATGACGTGGGATGACATCGGGAGGAACCCCCGACGTGATCCCGGTCCATTTAAATTTTTAGGAAGGCGGGCGGACAGTGAAATCAGCTGTTCACCCGCTGACCTGTCAATGGCCAATTGAGGCCATTGACAGGATCATTAAGCTCACTGAAAGACCTGCCCTTCCAACCTTAAGGCTGGTGGGCAGGCCAGGAGCCCCAGTGGGCTTCTGAAAAAAGATAAAACCTCATCCACTGGCGGGATGAGGTTTCATCTCAGTTTTTAAAAAGTTTATTAAAGTTTCACTCATGTTTATTAACATGTCCCACCTCTTGTGACAGTGTCACATGAGGGGGACATGTTAATGATGCTTTTCTTTCTCTATTCTTAATGTTTTTTAAACATTCAGTGCTCTCCCTGAGACAGCACTTAGTCTCAGGGAGCAGTGCGCTCTTTCGCACACATGCGTGAAAGAGCGCACTTTGACGATGGGGAATCCCTCCACCCCCGCACAGGAAGCGCATAGAGCTTCCTGTTGGGCAGGCCGCTGGGCGGGCCTTAATTGAAATTCCATTTTGAATTTGAACATCATTCTTCATCAATACCGCCACTCTCCCTCCCCTTTTTCTATCACTCCTGAATATGTGGTAACCAGGAATATTAAGAACTATTCCTGGCCTTGTTTGATCCATCTTTCTCTTAATACAGCCATATGCCATAATCCCATGTAGCAAGCTGCACCTGCAGCTCACCAACTTTATGAGTTGCACCATGGACATTGACATACATACAATTTAATACCTCCTTCACCACTTTTGCAATCTTCCTTACTTTTGAGGATATTTCTAATTTTACTGCTGTTGCTCACTCTGTCCTTTGACCTAATTTCTGTTCCTCTCTGCTATTTTCTGTTTCTCCTCTCCATACCAAATTAGATAAACCCTCCCTAACGGTACTTGGAGCAATCCTGAGATAGCTACATTTGAGGTCCCTTTTATCGATCATTTTCTTAGCACTTGAAACTTTACCTGAAGAGCATCAACACATTTGCTCCCTGTGCCTTTGGTTCCAATATGGACAATGACATCTGACTGTTTCCATTCTTCTCACAGAATATCTTGCACCTGCTCAGTCATACGCTTTATACTGGTACAATGAAGGTAACATACCATTTTTGAATCAGTTACAGAATGCCTGTCTATGCCCTGAACAATCAAATTCCCTGTGACTGCTGCATTTTCACTCTTTCATTTCACTCATTAAACAGGACATTCACTCAATTAACATTCCCAAGAGGAAGCTACTGGTACAGCTGTGCAGCTAACTATAGTAATTTACTTACTCCCAGTATTGCTCACTTGGACCGAAGTGAACAACATTGATTTCTGATCCATTTGGGCAAGTTTCATTGTTTGCATGCAGCCATGTTTCATTAACGATTTCAAAATGTCCACCACTGAGAGTGAGATTGCAGAGTGGATCTAGAAAATGTAGAATTTGAAACACAAAGACTTGCATTTATATAGTGACTGATATCCCAGAGTGATCTACAACCATTCAAGTACTTTTGGAATGTAGTCAGTGTTGTAATATTAGAATTACAACAGCTAATTTGTGTATAGCAAGATTCCACAAACAAGCTCCAGCAATATGATAAGTGAACAGGAAATTAGTTTTATTAGTGATATTGTTTTAGGGAAAATATTGGTCAGAATAGCATGAAAAATTCTTGGAAATAGTGTCATGGGCTCTTTAATGACAACCCGAGAGGCCTTGTTTTAGTGTTTTATCAACAGAAAGCTCCTCCGACAATGCAGCACTCCCTCAGCACTGAGCTGAAGTGTCCGCCTTGATTATGTGCTCATGGCTTTATAGTGAGACTTGAACTCACACCCTTCTGACTCAGAAGTCAGTGTACTGTCATAGCTAACACCATTTAGAAGTACATTAGTGCTGTCATTTATCATCATATAATCAAGCCTGAGTTTAGTTTTGACTGATTAAGTCATATCTTTTTTATTACAAGGCATTCATAATTCTATTTGCATTTCAGCCATTGGATTACACTGATTAAGTCAAATATCATTTTGCTGTGACTAATTCTATTATTTTTTAACCAGGGTTTTGGTTTCAGTGAAATTTGTGAAACCATCAGCTTTGGCATAATAAACAAAAAGTAGATAAAAATATTCAGAAGTATTTCATAAAATTAATTTTGCCAGGCAAACAAAATTTTTAATCTTTCACAGGATGTAGGCATTGCTGGCTAGGCTAGCATTTATTGCCCATCCCTAATTGCCCTTGAGAAATTGGTGGTGAGCTGCCTTCTTGAACCGCTGCAGTCCATGTGGTGTAAGCACACCCACAGTGCTGTTAGGGAGTTCCAGGATTTTGACACAGTGACAGGGAAGGAATGGCGATATATTTCCAAGTGAGAATGATGTGTGGCTTAAAGGCAAACTTATAGGTGGTGGTGTTCCCATGCATCTGTTGCCCTTGTCCTTCTGGGTGGTAGAAGTCAGGGTTTGGAAGGTGCTGTTGAAGGAGCATTGGTGATTTGCAACAGTGCATTTTGTAGATGGTACACACTGCTGCCACTGTGCTTTGATGGTGGGAGGATGAATGTTGAAAGTGCTGGATAGCGTACCAATCAAGCAGGCTGCTCTTTGATGGATGATGTAGAGCTGGTGTTGTTGGAGCTGTGCTCATCCAGGCAAGTGGAGAGTATTCCATCACACTCCTGACTTGTGCATTGTAGATGGTAGACAGGCTTTGGGGAATCAGGAGGCAAGTTACTCGCCACAGAATTTTCAGCCTCTGACTTGATCTTGTAGCCACAGTATTTACATGGCTCCTCCAGGTCAATGGTAACACCCAAGATGTTGATAGTGGGAGATTTTTTTTGGATCATTGCACATGGTATTATGAAGCATCCAATGTATTACAGTGTGCCCATGTATTGTAATGCATCACATGTATCATAGTGCACTCTATATTTTAATGCACACCTTGTATATGATAATATCCTTATTGAGTTAGGGTACAATATATCTATTTACAGTGCATCATGTGTATTATGGTCCTTAGTATGGTGGTCACTCTGCTTGTAATGGGAGGTTCTTTTGATAGATTGTGTAAAACTAACTGCAATACTTAATGAAGCAATTAAAGCATTAGCATTTCCATTAATGAGTCACAATTATCAGCCAAAGCCAATGGAACTTTAGAGCTTTAATAGGTTTCTACTGAAAGTTCAGGTTTCATGTACTCTCACTCCTGCTATACAAAGAGACAGAACATGACCCAAAAGTGGTCCCATGGTAACATATGACCCCATTGTGACTTCATGGAAATATATGATCCCACAATGATTCCATGGGAACAAATGATCCCATAGCAAACCTTACAGATTTATTACAGGTCTTTTACATCTTTTTCCTTGCATTCATATGGATCATGGCTAACAGTGTTAGCTGCTTCCCATATCTACCTTTATAGTAACATTTCTTAAGTATGTCTAGATTATGATCCACACCTTGACCACCAACTAGCTCAAGACAGCTAAGACCACGAGGTAAAATTGGTCTTCATTCAGTGGGTAAAATGAGTGACAATGAACCAGCGGCCTGTTCTACATCATGCACAACATTCTTTTCCATTAATTTCAACTGAAAGGAAATTGTGCAGAGTCTATAAAGGGCTGCTGATTCACTATTGCTTGTTTCACACTTTGGGCGAAGACTAAATCTATGCCCATTTGTCAACTTTTTCTTTGTTGCTGATTAAATGCCTTTTCTCCTCCCTCACTGGTTAATTATAGAACCATAAAAAAGTTATGGCATAGAAAGGGACCACTCAGCCCATCGTGTCTGCGCTGGCCGAAAATGAAAAAATACAAAACTAGTCGTCCATTCTAATCCCACCTTCCTCTAGTCTTCCTACCAATCACCTTAAATCTTTACCCCCTGGTAATTGACCTCTCAACTAGGGGAAACAGGTATTTCCTGTCTATTCTATCTAGGCCCTGCATAATTTTGAACACCTCAATTAAGTCACGCCTCAGCCTCTTCTGTTCTAAGGAAAACCACACTAGCCTATCCAATCTTTCCTCATAGCTGCAATTTTACAGCCCTGGCAACATTCTTGTAACTCTGTTCTGTACTCTCATCAGAGCAATTATGTCCTTCCTGTAATGTGGCAAACAGAACTGTGGACAAAATTCCAGCTGTGACCTAACCAGCATTCTATACATTTCCAGCATTACATCCCTTCTTTTGTATTCAATGCCTCATCGAATAAAGGAAAGCATTCCTATGCTTTCTTTATCACTTTATCCACCTGTCATGCCACCTTCAGGGACCTGTGGATATGCACTCCCAAGGTCTCTCACTTCCTTAACCCTCTCAATATTCTTCCATTTACTGTGTATTCCCTAGCTTGGTTTGCCATCCCCAAATGCATTACCTCACACTTTTCTGGGTTGAATCCCATTTGCCACTTTTCAGCCCACTCAACCCAAGACAGCAGCTATCCTCTTCACTATCAACCAAACGGCCAATTTGTGTGCCATCTGCAAATCTCCCAATAATGCCTCTCACATTTAATTCCAAATCATTGATTTATACAAAATACAGCAAGGGACCCAACATTGGAAATCACTTTCCAGTTGCAAAAACACTCATCAGCCATTACCTTTTGTTTACTGTTGCTGAGTCAATTTTGGATCAAACTCGCCACATTCCACTGCATCCCATGGGCTTTTACTTTACTGACCAGTCTGCCATGTGGGCCCTTGTCAAATGCCTTACTGAAATCCATGTACACAACATCCACTGCACTACCCTCATCAATCTTCTTTGTTCTTCCTCAAAAAATACGATTAAGTTAGTAAGAACGATCTTCCCCTAACAGAACCATGCTGACTATCCCTGATTAATCTGTTCCTTTCTAAGTGACAGTTTATCCTGTCTCTTAGAATTGATTCTAATAATTTTCCCACCACCGAAGTCAAACTGGCTGGCTTATAATTATTTGGCCTATACCCTTTTCAAATAATGTTTGCAGACCTCCAATCCTGTGGTACCTTAGCCGTACCCTGTATCTAGTGAGGATTCGCAAAAGATCCTCAAAGCATCCACTATTCCCTACCCGGCTTCTTTTAACAGCCTCAGATACAATCCATCTGGCCCTAGTGATTTATCCACCTTACTTCCTGTCTCGCTATGCTTATTATATCTAATTTCTCACTCCTCCTCATTAACCAAAATGTCCGTATCATCCCTCTCCTTAGTGAAGATAGAGGCAAGTACTCATTAAGAACCTTGCCTTATTCTTCTGCATCCACGCATAAGTTATCTTGTATATTTCTGATAGGCCCTAACCTTTCCTTAGTTATCCTCTTTCTCTTAATGTATTAATAAAACATCTTTGGGTTTTCCTTAATTTTACCTGTCAATATTTTTTGTATCCTTTCTTTGCTTTTCTAATTTCCTTTTTGAGTTCAATCTGTAGTTTCTATACTCCTCCAGGCTTTCTACAGCATTAAGATTTTTTGTGACTGTCAAAAGCTTTCTTTCTCTGCTTTATTGTACCCCATACACTTCTGGATAACCGGGGGTTCAAGATTTGACAGGGCCACCCTTTTCCTTTGTGGGGACATGTTTACGCTGTACCTGTAGAATTTCGCTTTTGAACACCTCCACTGATTTTCCTTCAAGTTGCTGTCGCCAGATCACTTCTCAGCTTTATAAAATTTGTCTTCCCCTAATTTAGAACTTTCACTCCTGTTCTATCTTTGTCCTTTTCCATAATGATGCTAAATCTAACTGTATTATGGTAATTATCTCCAAAATGGTCCCCCACTGATACTTCAGCCACTTGCCCTGCTTCATTTCCAAAGACTAAATCTAGAATTGCGCCCCCTCTTATTGGGCTTGTGATGTGCTGGCTAAAAAAAGTTCTCTCAATGCAATTCAAGAATTTTGTGCCTTCTATTAGGGTAGCTGAAGTCCTCAACTATTATTGCCCTATTGTTTTTGTACTCAGAAATTTGCCCACACATTTGCTCTTCTATCTCCCTCTCACTATTTGCGGGTCTATAGTACACTCCTAGCAACATGACTGTTCCTTTTTTATTTCTGAGCTCAACTCATATGGCCTCATTTGATGATTCATTTAGTATATCATCCCTCCTCACAGCTGTAATTTATTGTTTAACCAATAATGCTATACCCCATCATTTTAAAACCCCTCTCTAGCCTACCTGTAAACTTTATATCCAGGGATGTTGAGCTGCCATTTTTGCCCCTCTTTGAGCCAAGTTTCCGTAATAACAAAGATATCATGTTTCCATGTGTCTACCTGTGCCCTCAGCTCATTGGCCTTATTGCTGATGAGCTGAGGGCACATGGTACAGATAGACACATTGTATTTATATATATATACCTTTTAACATTTCCAAATCCATGTGCTGTACACATTCTAACCTTTGCTTCTTCTGTCTTTCGGAGTCACTTGCTAATTTTCTGTCTCCCATTCCCTGCTCTGAAGTTGTCCCATCTGAATCTGTCCTCAGGTTCCCACCACATTGCCAATCTAGTTTGAACCCTCCCCAACAGCACCAGCAAACCTTCCTGCAAGGACATTCATCCTGGCCTTGTTCAGGTATAGACCATCCGGCTTGTACAGATCCCATCTTCCCCAGAAATTGGTCCCAATGCCCAGAAATCTGAAGCCCTACTTCCTGCACCATCTTTCCAGCCATGCATGCATCTGATGTATTCTCCTATTTCTATACTCACCAGTACATGGCCTTGGGAGTAATTCAGAGATTGTGAGGGTCATGGATATCACCGAGCAGTTACAGAGCATTCTGGAGGATGAGGGTGCACAGCCAGAGATCGTGGTCCACATCGATACTAATGATATAGGTAGAATAATGGATGATGTCCTGCAGACAAACTTTAGAGAGTTAGGAAAGAGATTAACGAGCAAAGATCTTGCTCGTTAATCTCTTTCCTAACTCTCTGAAGTTTGTCTGCAGGACCTCATCCATTATTCTACCTATATCATTAGTATCGATGTGGACCACGATCTCTGGCTGTGCACCCTCATCCTCCAGAATGCTCTGTAACTGCTCGGTGATATCCATGACCCTCACACCAGGGAGGCAGCGTACCATCTTGGAATCACATCTGCGACCACAGAAGCACCTGTCTGTTCCCTTAACTAATAAATCGCCTAACACCACTGCTCTTCCCCTCTTCCTCCCTTCCTGTACAGCTGAGCCACTTGTGATGCCATGAACTTGGCTCTGACTGCACTCCTCCGAGGAACTAACTCCCTCACCAGCATCCAAAATGGAAAACTGATAAGTGAGTGGGACCCCAGGGGATTCCTACACTGCCTGCCTGGTTCTCTTGGGCTCAACCCATATGGCCTCACATTCCATGCGGCTGAGCTGCTCTGCCATTTCTTAACTTTACTTCACTTAAACTCTCCCAAAGTCTCGCTGTTTAAACTGCCACGAAGTCTTGCTGTTTAAACTGCCACAAAGTCTCGCTGTTTAAACTGCCACGAAGTCTCGCTGTTTAAACTGCCACGAAGTCTCGCTGTTTAAACTGCCACGAAGTCTCGCTGTTTAAACTGCCACGAAGTCTCGCTGTTTAAACTGCCACGAAGTCTCGCTGTTTAAACTGCCACGAAGTCTCGCTGTTTAAACTGCCACGAAGTCTCGCTGTTTAAACTGCCACGAAGTCTCGCTGTTTAAACTGCCACGAAGTCTCGCTGTTTAAACTGCCACGAAGTCTCGCTGTTTAAACTGCCACGAAGTCTCGCTGTTTAAACTGCCACGAAGTCTCGCTGTTTAAACTGCCACGAAGTCTCGCTGTTTAAACTGCCACGAAGTCTCGCTGTTTAAACTGCCACGAAGTCTCGCTGTTTAAACTGCCACGAAGTCTCGCTGTTTAAACTGCCACGAAGTCTCGCTGTTTAAACTGCCACGAAGTCTCGCTGTTTAAACTGCCACGAAGTCTCGCTGTTTAAACTGCCACGAAGTCTCGCTGTTTAAACTGCCACGAAGTCTCGCTGTTTAAACTGCCACGACGTCTCGCTGTTTAAACTGCCACGAAGTCTCGCTGTTTAAACTGCCACGAAGTCTCGCTGTTTAAACTGTCCCGCAGTCTCACTGTTTAAACTGCCCGAAGTCTCACTGTTTAAACTGCCCGAAGTCTCACTGTTTAAACCGTTTGAAGTCTCGTTGTTTAAACTGGCTGAAGACTCACTGTTCAAACTGCCTGACGTTTTTTTTTCTTTCCGTTTAGTTACTATATTTACTTCTCACTTTCATTATTTGCCAATCATGAGACAAAACGTTTCCCCAAATATAAATATTCTCCCAAATCCCATTCTACCAGAAGGAAATTCTTCCCAAACACATACCAACATAAAATTCCAATGTACAAGCATCAATGCAGATCCACAAAATATAACACAATATTATAATATTATAAAACACAATAAAAATGCTCCCATTGCATGTCACAAAGAAATCAAAAATTTGTCCATAAAAGTGACTACAATAACTTCTCTCTTCATGAACAGCACAATGCACCCTGCCAGACCTCAGCTCATCCTGGGTTCTGGGTACAGAAAATCTCCCTGTCCTGGGTACCATTCTGATAGCAGCAAGAAATAACACTTTAAAAGGAAGAGTGTTCCACAGGCCAAGTTTAGAGCTTACAAAATGGCAACACTGTGGACCACAAACAAATTAGAGAATATCCTTTCCCTGTAGAAGAATTGTCCTACTTGTAAAGCCTACTTGTAAAATAAAATCAGCAACTATCAATTAATCCAAAGAAGTTGGTTGTTTTAAGGTGATGAGATGAGTGGGGAGGTTGAGGATTTAGAAAGATGAATAACGCTTTATCAGCCATGATGGTGCAAAGAGTAAACACAGAAGGCTAGAGCTGGAAAACTGAAGGGTGTCAGAGGGAATATAAGGTGGGAAGGGGTTGCAGAAATAGACATTGAACTATTCAATGCCACCATACAGGATCCAGTAGACACATCAGCTTAGATTTTTCATTAACATTGATCCTTTGGTGCAGCTCCTACTCTGCACTCATGGCTTCTGCTGATTTTCTGTGTTTTGAGCCAATTCACATTTATTAGGGGAGAGGATGCACAGTCTTTAGCAGGGAATTAAATTTAAGTGGCTAGAGACATTTTATGACATTAAAGATGCTATATGAATACAAGTTGATATTGTTGGAATTGACCAGAGGAAGCTGGGGGGGCGGGGATTGGCTGCAGCAGCCCTGACAGTATGGTAGGTGGTCCTTTGTCTGCTAGTTATTAAGCACTTTGTGGGATAGGGAGTGAGTGTGAGGAATGAGTATTTTAATGAAGAGTACTGTAGGAATTGAAATAGGTTGCTTTGCAATCTATGGCTTAACTTCTTGATGCCTTAAAAATATAAATGACTGTTCTGCCACACATTGTAATTCTGTATACCAGGGCAATTGTGCATATCTGACACCCCAATGTTAATGACAGAGAATATGATTGATGACGTACTTTCAACATGGCAGCACTTATTTGAATGGTCTTCAGAAGCAGATAACAGCCAGTCTGTTAAGCCTGCAGAACCAGGCCACACTTCACAGTCCCAGTCAATATAAGGTCAGGCATCACCTACAGCCCCATTCTGCATATTAAAAGTCAGATACCACCTTCAGTCTGTATGTTTGATAAAGTTATTGCTGTACTCCAGCAATGAATAGAGCAATCCACAATTTAAAGATTCCATGATAATTTTCAGATAGTTATTATAGAAGATTATGGACATGGAGTGAGTCACAGGGAGTGCTAAAGGGAATATAATATAACACCATTCATATATCTATCAGGTTGAATTAATTTCTATTTATTTCAACATCTCCGTGGGATGGGAAAGGAGAAAGAGAGATAATGACTGGAGAGGGGAAAGAGAGAGATGCCCTGGGTGAGAAAGCTGTTGGAGATGATCATCTGAGTGAAATGAGAAATATTGAAATCCAACTGTTGGAAATGAAGAGAGAAGGTGATGAGCGAGGAAAACCTTTTTGAAGGGTCATCTACTGGGTACTGAGGTAATCTAGAATACTGCAATAGTTCATTGGCTTGGCATTTTGTTAACACATGGGAAACACTGGCTTGTGACCAACCAAAATGGAGAAAGTTCATTCAGTAAGGCACCAAACGTATCGAGAGACTTTGTTGGGGATATGCAGATGTGAAGTCGAAGTGTCAGAAGGAACACACAAACCTCCAAAAAACCCATCTACCCAACCCTTCAAGCACCACCTGCCCTGCATGTGGCAGAGCCTGCAGGTCGCGCATTAGACTTAACAGCCATCTCAGAACCCACTGAACTAGAGTGCAGCCAGTCATCCTTGAACTGCTGGACTGCCTAAGAAGATGAACGTAAAAAGAGCTTCCCTCTCACTTGTCCATTGTTTCCCAGAGATAGTCTGTGCTAACCACATGATTGTTAATACATTGATGCTCACACAGTAAGCAGGAACCAATCATTGAGCTTCCAAACCACCTATCACACTGGGACCAAATCCCTGCCTCCCCACTCGCACTAATCAAGGCTAGCTCATAGGTTCCCTGTTCTACTTAAACCAGGCCCATCCCCCAAACCCAACACAAGGATAGTACGACACACTGTAACAATCTTGGGTCTGCTCTAACCTTCTGAGTGTAAATTATATTGTGTCTCATATTGACGCATCCCCACGCCTCATATTTTTTGCATGTGTCTATCCTTAACTTGAGATTTAGGTAAACGTTCAGGAATGCATGTGTGAAATGAGCAGAAAACTCTATCTGGCAATAGCCTTTAGCTACTGCACAAATCCAATGCTTCCATAAGATCTCATTCAGCCTCTGAAAGTGATAAACATCATTAAATTACAAATGTTGTTATTTTATGTTATGAAATAACAAGCAAATAAGTAATAATTATTCTAATAGGCTTATATGTATATTTTTCATGTAACGAGTTGCTTAATTGGTATAAGCTGTTTCTTAGAAATTTAGTTACCAGTGAGATTTTCAAATTGATCTGTCCATTTCCTTAGCTCAAGAAATATTTATTGAGACTTGCAGGTTCTACATAGCCCAGCAATCAGATTTAAAAGGTTACTGCCAGTCACAACATTATTGCAATCTTTTATAACTTGAGATGCCTTCTACACTCTTAAAATGAAGATAGTTATTTAAACTATTGCCAACTTTTCTCTCTCATTCAGACCAATAGAATGAAAGTTGAAAAGTCAGTGCCTACACTTTACCCAATAGAAGTGAAGACAGTACCTTTGACAGTCCTGCTGCATGTTTCATCTGCACCCCACCAACTGAAGCAGTCTGCCCACGGCAGGATGGATTGGAAGGAAACGAACAAGTAGTACAAGCTGTATCCAATGATGCAGTTGTAGTAAATGGTCACAAATGTTGACAGAAGGACCATTGTGATACCAACACCTTTAAATGGATTGAGAAAGCAATGTAAATTAGAAGCTATTCATTTGAATTAATTGTATTTTCTCATGTATTCAGCTGGTCAGACAAACCAATTTTGTTTCTTTACAGCTGTTCTGGATGGCCAGTTCTTATGTTGCTTGTGTGCATATACTTATCTAGAACTGAGCGAGGAGAAAAGGAGTGACAAATTGAATTGAGGATGAGGGAGGGTACCAGTATGAACGGAGAGAGCTGGAGAACAGTGTCTCAGTGAAAGAATAGGAAGTTGGATGGTGTACAGAGCTTGGGCTGTTTTTTGCATTTAAATAATGCACTAGAATTATCATAACTGTATTTAATTGAAAAGCAGCTTGGTGCAAATGCTTTTAACTTTAAACGTGGCTCAGTTCATAGCACTCTTGCCTCTGAATCAACAAATGCTTGAACACGAAAATATAAGCTCATGCTACAGTGCGGTACCGAGGGAGTGCTGCGATATTGGATGTGCCATATTTTTTGAATGAGACATTAAACTGAGGCCCCTTTGCTCTTTCAGGTGGGTGTAAAAGATACCATGGCACTATTTCAAAGAGCAGGAGAGTTATCCTTAATATTCTGGCCAATATTTATCCCTTAATCAACATCACAAAAAAAAGATTATCGAGTCACTATCACATTGGTGTTTGTGGGAGCTTGCTGTCTGCAAACTAGCTGCAGTGTTTCTGACATTACACTTCAGAAGTGCTTCAATGGCTGGAATATGTTTTGGGACATCCTGAGGTTATGGAAGGCACTGTAGAAATTCAAGTTTTTTTTAATATAAATAAAAAATTTGAGTTCAGCACGATTTAGATATTGTACTGTATTACAAATTCAAAGTAACCTAACTAATATTATGTATAAAAATAAGAGTCAAGAAAAACAGCCTGCTGTCTTTCTGAACTTGGAGAGTATCAGCAGAAAGCGGCTTCCAATATAAATAGAAACAATTATCATATAATTGATTAATTGATCTCAGGATGTGATTCAGAGGAATCAGTCGCCAATTGGCCTCAGCATCTGCCTATTCATTGCACTTAGATCTTGCCGCTGTAGCAAATAATGCACTATATGTTGCATAGTGTAATGTCTCCAGCCTTATAAAACAACAGCTTGAATTTATATAGCACCTTTAACTTCATAAAATGCCTTAAGGTGTTTCACAGGAACAATTAGTTACAAAATTTTTGGTTGAGCCACATGGAAAGATATTGGGACAGGTGATCAAAAGTCAAATAGAAGAGGTAGTTTTTAAGGAGTATCTTAAAGGTAGAGAGACAAAGCGGTTTAGGGAAGCAATTCCACAGCTTAGGACCTAGGCAGTGGAAGGCATGGCCACTCATGGCATTGTGATTAAAATTGGGGACGTGCAAGAGACTAGAATTGAAGGAGTGCAGTGATTTCAGATGGTTAAAGGGCTGGAGGAGGTAACAGAAATAGGGAATGGCAAGACCATGCTAGGATTTAAAAATCATGGATGAGCATTTTAAAATCGAGGGGCTGGGAGCCAATGTAGGTCAGTAAGCACAGTGGTGAAAAAGTAACAGGATTTGGTGCGAGTTAGGACATGGATAACAGAATTTTGGATGGCCTCAAATTTATGGAGGCTGCAAAGTGGTACAGCAGCCAACAATACTTGAGTCCAGAGGTAACAAAAGCATGAATGTGGGTTTTAGCTGGAGGTGAGCTGAGGGCAAGGATTGACGGAAGTGATGTTAAGGAGGTGGGAGTAGGCGATCTTGGTAATGACAAGGACCAGAAGCACAGCTCAGGATTAAATTGATTGTAACCTTGCCATCCTATCTGATTCAACCACAGCCAGTGGCCAGGGAGTGGGATGGAGTTGGTGGCTAGGAAACTGAATTTGTGGCTGGGGCTAAAGAAAATGGCGTTGGTCTCCCAAAATTTATTGGAGGAAATTTCTGCCCATCCCATATTGGGTATTGGACAAGCAGCACAACAAATCAGTCAGTGAGAAATAGTGGTGAGATAAAACGGAGTATCATTAGTATAACAGGCGGATGATCAGTGAGTAGAGACTTCAGCCTGAGTGAGACCGATACTGAGTGAGTATATTTGGGAGTTTGGTACAAGTGGGAATTTGCACGGTGCGTAGGGGGAAAGTGGTGCTGTAGAGATAAAAACCAAAAAAACTGTGGATGCTGGAAATCCAAAACAAAAACAAAAACAGAATTACCTGGAAAAACTCAGCAGGTCTGGCAGCATCGGCAGAGAAGAAAAGAGTTGACGTTTCGAGTCCTCATGACCCTTCGACAGAACTTGAAGTTCTGTCAAAGGGTCATGAGGACTCGAAACGTCAACTCTTTTCTTTTCCGCCGATGCTGCCAGACCTGCTGAGTTTTTCCGGGTAATTCTGTTTTTGTTTTTATGTTGAAGAGGTGCTGTAGGTAAGATTTACTGCAAGAAGTGCGACTTAGAATAGAGTGCTGGGAGTTGTGTAATTAAGGGAGTTAGGGAAGGAAGAGGAAGAGGTGACCTTTTGCTTTCTGCTTTCTAACTTGCTCAGCCTTCGGAAAGTGGTCATAATCTGCTACTGGAGAAGAAACTAGTTATTTGGTGAGTATCTGGTAAGTGACTGGGGTTTATTTTATTCCTAAGGCTCAAAATAGTTTAGCAGCTGGTGGTAAGATTAATAAAATATATAAAAACAAAAATAAAATATATAATTGAATAAAATAATTAAACAGTTAATTAGAATACATGAAGGATGTTAGGACAGGTGATGTGTCACAGTTGCAGCACGTGGGAGCTCCTGGATGCCAGTTTGATCCAGGGAAAACATGTCTGCCTTAAGTGTTTGAAGTTTGAGCAGCTTTAGCTCAGAGTTTATGAGCTTGAGGCTGAACTACAGACAGAATGACAAATCAGGGGCACACTTATTAGGACAGGGCTTCTGATTTGGTCAGTGGTCAGGGACAGGAGAGTATAACTGTAAGTGAGGCAGATAAGGGGACTCAGAGGACAGGAGTGCAGGAGTGTGAGCCTCTGCAATTGTCCAACAGGCTTGAGGTATTTTCAGCTTGCTTGGATGAGATTGGGGGTTGTAGGGTGGATGAGCAAACTGGCTATAGCACTGTGGTACAGGAAGCCATTCAAGTGGGGGGAACAAAAAGGAATGTAGTGGTAGTAGGGGCTTGTACGGTCAGAGGGATTGACACCATTCGCTACAGCAAAGAGCGTGAGTTCACACGGCTGTGCTGTCTGCCCGGTGCCAAGGTGCAGGACATATGCTTGGGGCTAGAGAGGAACTTGCAGTGGAAGGGAGAGAACCCAGTCATCATGGTCCATGTAGGTGTCAATGACATAGGCAGGACAAAGAAGAAGGTTCTGCATAGTCAGTATGAGGACCTAGTAACCAAATTAAGAAGCAGAACCTCAAAGGTCATAATATCTGGATTTTTACCTGAGCCACATGAAAATTGGCATAGGACAAATCGATTAGGAAGATGAATGTGTGGCTCAAAGACTGGTGTGGGAGAAGTGAGTTCCAGTTTGTGGGGTACTGGCAGCCAGTACTGGGGAAAGTGGGATCTGTACCGTTGAGACAGTCTACACCTGAACCGTGTTGGGACTGGTGTTCTAGCAAGCTGCATACTAAGGAAGTTGAGAGGGTTTTAAACTAAATAGCCGGGGCAAGGGATCAAATTTGGGAAGATGTGGTAAATCGAAGAGCAGAGACCAGACAAAATAAAAAGGTATTATTACGGGAAATGAAAAACAGACCAGGAAGGGGTAGAGAGTGCAAATCTAACAGTAAATCAACAGATGAAGCTAGAAGCTATAAAAAGAATAAACAGATAAAACTAAAAGCTTTGTTTCTGAATGCACATAGCAATCGAAACAAAACAGATGAACTGAGAGTGCACACAGAAATAAATAATTATGAATTGATAGCCATTAAGGGGAAATGGCTGCAGGAGGATATGGATTGGGACCTGAATATTAAAGGTACAGGATGCTTGGGAAGGATAGGAAGCTAGGAAAAGGTGGAGGGGTGGCTCTGTTAGTTAATGATGGTATTAGCACAATAGAGAGGGATGACCTAAGTTCAGGAAACAAGGATGTGGAACCCAGTTTGGGTAGAGATGAGAAATGGTAAAGGCACTTGTGGGAGTTGTGTGCAGGCCCCCTAATTGTAACCACATGGTAGGGTTGAGCATAATGGAGGAAATAATTGGAGCTTGTCAGAAAGGCATGGCTATAATCATGGGAGATTTTAATTTACGTATAGACTGGAAAAGTCAGATGGGCAAAGATAGCCTAGATGAGGAATACATTGAATGTTTTCTGGATAGTTTCTTAAAACAGCATGTTCTGGAGCCAATCAGGGAGCAGGCTATACTAGACCTGGTATTGTGCAATGAGATTAGAGTAATTAATGATCTCATAGTGAAGGCAGCGCTAGGTAACAGAGACCATGATATGATTGAATTTTACATTCATTTTGAGGGAGAGAGGAGTGCGTCTTAAATCAGGGTAATTATGAAGGCATGAAAGCTGAGCTGGCAAAAGTGAATTGGCAAATTAGGTTAAGGGATAGGTAAACAGAGATGCAGTGGCTAATATTTAGGGGGCCATTTCAGAATGCACAGAATCAATACCTTCCAACGAGTAAGAAAAAGTCCAAGGGACGGACACACCATCCGTGGTTAACTAGAAAGGTTAAAGACAGTATCAAACTTAAAGAAAAAGCATATAATTGTGCAAAGATAGGTGGAAGGCCAGAAGATTGGACAGAATATAAGGAACAGCAAAGAGTGATTAAAGACTAATAAGGAGGGAAAAATTAGAGTATGAGAGAAAGCTAGCCAGAAATGTGAAGACAGATAGTAAGAATTTTCATAAATATTTAAAACAGAAAAGATCTAACAAAGTGAGCATTGGTCCTACAGGAAGTGAGTCTGAAGAATTGATAATAGAAAACAAGGAGATGGCAGATGAATAAACAGGAATTTTAAATCAGTTATCACAATAGAGGATACAAGTAACATCCCAGAAGCAGCTATAAACCAGGAAATGGAAGTGGGGAAGGAAGTCAGGAAAATGACAAGACAGCAGAGAAGTGGCACTGAGTAAATTATTGGAGCTGCGGGCTGACAAGAGCCCGGGGCCTGATGAACTTCATCTGATGGTCTTAAAAGAAGTGTCTAGTGAGATAGTTGATGCAATGGTTTTAATTTTCCAAAACTCCTTAGATTCAGGGAAGGTCCCATTAGATTGGAAAATAGCTCCATTATTCAAAAAGGGAGGGAGACAGAAAGTGGGAAACTACAGGCCAGTTAGCTTAACATTTGTCGTAGGGAAAATGTTAGAAGCTATTATTAAAGAAGTTATAGCAGGGCACTTGGATAAGCTCAAGGTCATCAGGGAGAGTCAACATGGTTTTGTGAAAGGGAAATTGTGTTTAACAAACTTATTGGAGTTCTTTGAGGAAGTACCATGTGCTGTAGATAAAGGGAAACTAGTGGATGTACTCTACTTAGATTTCCAGAAGGCATTTGTTAAAGTGCCGCATCAAAAGTTATTGCAGAAAATAAAGGCTCATGTATAAGGGGTAACATATTGGCATAGATAGAAGATTGGCTGGCTAACAGGAAGCAGAGAGTAGGCATGATTGGGTCTTTTTCAGGTTGGCAAGACATAACAAATGGCATGCCACAGGGACCAGTTCTGGGACCTCACTGGTTTACAATTTATATAAATGACTTAGATGGATGGACGAAGATATGGTTGCCAAATTTGCTGATGACACAAAGATAGGCAGGAAAGCTGTGAAGAGGGCATAAGGATGCTACAAGCATATATAGATAGGTCAAATGAGTGTGCAAAGATCTGGCAGATGGCGTATAATGTGGAAATATGTGAAACTGTCCATTTTGGCAGGAAGAATAAAAGAGAAGCATATTATCTAAATGGTGAGAGATTGCAGAGCTCTGAGGTGCAGAGGGATCTGGGTGTCTGAGTGCATGGATTACAAAAGGCTAGTATGCAAGTACAGCAAATAATCAGGAAAGCTAATAGAACGTTTTCATTTATTGGGAGGGGAATTGAATACAAAAGTAGGGAGGTTATGCTTCAGTTGTACAGGTAACTAGTGAGACTACATTTGGAGTACTGTGGACAGTATTGATCATCTTATTTAAGGAAGGATGAAAATGCATTGGAAGCAGTTCAGAGAAGGTTTACCAGACTAATACCTAGAATGGGTGGGTTGTCTTATGAGGAGAGGTTGGGCAGACTACGCTTGTATCTGCTGGAGTTTAGAAGAGTAAGAGGCCACTTGATTGAAACATATAAGATCCTGAGGGGTCTTGACAGGGTCGATGTGAAGAGGATGTTTCCTCTTGTGGGAGAATCTAGAACTAGGGGGTCACTGTTTAAAAATATGGGGTCACGCATTTAAAACAGAGATCAGGCAATTTTTTTTCACGAGTCATAAGTCTTTGGAACTCTCTTCCTGAAACAATGGTGGAAGCAGAGACTTTGAATATTTTTAAAGCAGAGGTGGATTGATTCTTGGTAAGCAAGGGGGTGAGAGGTTATCGGGGTGATAGGTTATTGGGGCAGGCGGGATGCAGATTTGAGGTTACTATCAGCTGAGCCATGATCTTATTAAACTGCGGAGCAGGCCTGAGGGGGCTGAATGGCCTACTCCTGCTCCTTGTTCGTATGTATGACATTGTGATTTTGGATGATGTTGCTGAGAGGCAGCATGTGGATGAGGAATAGCTTTTCAGGAGCTGTTTGATGACAGCAGATTTGAAAGGGAGGAGTCTGTACCTGGGGAGAGGGAACCATAGAGGCCAAGAATGCAAGTTGGGTGGTCAGTGGGTTTGTCAGAATAGAGTTGAGGGAGCAGGAGACGGGTCACATGGACAGTATGAACTTGGAGAAGGCATGCAGCAGATAAGCAAGAAATTAAGGAAAGATGTGAGCTCAGAGCTAGGATAGAATTGTACCCTAGGGTAAGTTTGGCTTGGTGGACTCAGGCAAGGGAGAGAAACAGTGGAGGCAGCTGATTGGATGGTCTCAATCCTAGTGACAAAGAAGTCTATGAACTCTGCGCACTTGTTGTCGGAACAGAACGTGAAGGAGACAGGGTAGGGGTTAAGTAAAACAGTTTGTCTTGGAAAAGTGATGCCTGGTGCTATCTTTTCATTCCAGGATAATCCACGAATAGGGAGTACTTTTAGAAGAAGAGAGCAGGAACCACAAATACTTTTTTTGGTCCACAGAGTTCTGGTGATAAATGGCTAAACTTATTGTTTGTCAAACATTCAAGACTGTAAGCCTTGGACTAAAGGGAGCAGAAATGGGCACTAAACTGGGGGATGGACCAGGGTGACAGAGACAGTAATAGTTTTATTAGGGTCAAGAGCCTCAAAGGTGGAGGTGAGGGCATGATTGGCTACAAAAATGTCACGGTGAATAGAGAACCAATGGCTATACTGTTGGAAATTTGAAAGTGCAGTTGAAAGCAAATTGGGAGATAATTCTTTACATGGATGAACACAGAAGGAAGTAGGTTTGGGGGGGAGAAGGCAGATGTGAGTGGAGAGTGACACAAGGAGGTGCTAAGACATTACCTTATCTGTGTTGGGCACAATGGCAGCTGAGTGACTACATGAGATAACAAGGTTGAGTTGCTGGAGGTGAATATATGTAGGTCAGTTTACATGGAGGGGGAGATTAAAGGAGGATAGGAGGGTACGAAGTTAGAGGAAAGAGGGCATGGTGAGCTGAAATGGGGCAGAATTTTGCCGTCGGCGAGCAGGGGGCGGGGCCCGCTCACTGATGCGTAAAATGACGCGGGATGACGTTGGGCAGAACCCCTGACTTCACCCTGCCCCATTTAAATTTTCAGGAAGGCGGGGGCGCAGCAAAATCAGCTGTGGGTCTGCCGACCTGTCAATGGCCACTTGAGGCCACTGGCAGGATCACTTAACCAAATAAAGGACCTGCCCATCCAACCTTAAGGTTGGCGCATCAGCCAGGAGCCTCGGCAGCAAATAGAGAAAACATGAAACCTCATCCAGCGGCAGGATGAGGTTTCATGCAAGGTTTTAAAAATTGTAATAAAGTTGTTCTGTAAATTATGAACATGTCCCAACTCATGTGACATTGTCACATGAGGGGACATGTAAGGGATTTTCTTTTCTCTGTTTTTAACAGTTTTAAAAGTCGAAGCAAACTCCCTGAGGCTGCACTTAGCCTCAGGGAGGTGTGCGCTCTTTCGTGCGCATGTGCGAAAGAGCGCACTCTCGCTTTTAGGGATTCCCCCTGCCCGCACAGGGAGCGCATAGCGCTTCTCAGCGGATGTCATGCTGGGTGGCCCTTAATTGGCCCGCCCACGTAAAATGGTGGTGCGGCCCGCTTCACTGGTGGCGATCAGCTCTGCGCCTACCGGCGATTGGGTCGAGCCCAACTGCCTGACAGGGAGAAAATTCTGCCCATGGAGCTTGAAAGCACTAAGGATGAGAAGTTGCTTGGTGTGGAGGCAGAGGAAAGTAGTAAAAATAAGTTGATGAGATACTTGACATGATAGGCGGGTGGTAGAGAATGAGGATTTCAAAGGACTTTTGAGGGGGCTGGAACAAGGTGAGATACTCAAAGGAGAAGGTGTCAGAGAAATAGTGGGACAGACCAATTTTTCATTTGGTGATAAGGGTCACTCTACTAGCATGGTGGACTGGGTGGGGAATGTTTAGCTAGCAGGAGGCTTAAAGAAGGCGGCTTTAGCACTTGTCAGCCAAGTTTCTGTCAAGGCCATAACGTTATTGCAAATGTTTACAATAAACTCATGGACAGCTGATCACCTAACACTGCAAGCAATGACGCAAGAGATCTGCTCGTAACTACAAGGCAAATAATTAAATATTTAAATGGTAGAACAACTTTCCATACCATTTCTAATTCTGGAATTACATTCTTTTTATATGTAACTTATTTGTAATTTTTTAAAAAACCCCGAATTAGGTAAATTACACAAATTTTGTGTTTGTCCCTTTTCCATTCCCTGAAGGACCAACTCATTCTGGGCTTTGCTCACTCTCTGATCTCCTGTTCAAGTGAACATTCTTCACCCAAAAATCCAAACTGTGAACATCATTAACTAACTGGGAGGGACATATCAGTTGGGCTCTGTCCTGCCCCAATGTTCATAACCCCACATGCACTTAGCAGAAGAAATTGGCAGTGACAGGGCGTTTGGAGGATGTTTCCCTCTTTAGTCAAAGAAAACAGGGAGACCTCTGAAGCTCGGGACAAGCTGTATTGTTAAACCTACATCTGATTTAGGTTTTGTTTTTAATTCAAAGCAGAAGACCAACTCCCATTTATCCCCTTACAATGCTGGACGAGGAGATACTGAATTCCTTTTCCACTTTTTATGGATAATATTGATCGAAATCTTTAAATTCCCTTCCGAATGAGCCCCGAGTTGTACCAGAATGAGTGAAATTAACAATCTCAATTAAGCAACAACTGTTTTGTAGGAATGAAACATGAAGCCATGTCATTAATTAGGAGTTGAATTTTACACAGGGGCCGATGGAATTGCACCCCTTCCCAAGAATGTAAAAGTAAGGGGCGAGTTCACATTTGCGTTGTCACTCGCCCCATACAGCCACTTTCTAGTTACTGGGTTGTTAATTGGCTTGAGGCAGGCCTTCCACCCCAACAGGGAAGAAGTCACATCCCCAATTACTGCCAGCCAAGCAACAGGACTGGTTGGCCACTGCTGGGATTGTAGGCAGTCCCCTGAAAAAGAGGAGTCATGAGCTCGGACTTACCAGGAACTCCGGGCTCTCTCTGGGACAGGGGAGGTGATGGGGGTATAAGGTTCACAGGCTATGGAGGGCAGGCAATGGGATGGGGAGGAATACCTTGGGGTGGGAGGGGCCTCTGATGGATAGAGGGTGACCAAACAGGAGGCAACCCCTGACGGCCTGGTTACGATATCACTAGGTTTCATCTAGGTGGTGACCTCAACACTTGGCACTGGCCTCCCTTGCTGTGGGAAAAATCCCAGTGACAGTGGGAAGAGAACCTTAAATGGCCATTAATTGGAACGAGTGGGTCACCTAATGCCCCAACTCCGCCCGAGGGGACGGGTAGGTGACGGGCACAATGCCACTGCCATGCTGCCAAATGTTACACTCCCCCTATCTGCCAAACCACTCCAGGGAGGGGTGGTAGGGGAGCTTGTAAAATTCTGCCCGAGATGATCGATAGAGTTTTGTAGGTACTGGGCCCAAAATCTGACTAAGTTTGAAATGAGGAGAGCAAATGTTTTACTCATTGTGTATGTCACTGCCTTTGTAAATGTGCACAAAAGATCAGGCTTTAAACGGTACTTCAGCAAGGCTGGCTTAAATCCCCATGTGATGAGGAAAATATAACCTATGTATTAATGTGAATTAAATGGCTATTACTTAAACTTGTGTTGTTAAAAAACATTAACCTTGAAAGAGTGGCACAGCTTTCCATACCGCAACAGGCCCGAGGCTGGCAAACTGCCCAATAGAACATTCCAAGAAAAACAGGGGCAGCCCAGCGAATGCCAACATGACTATGTAGGGAATAAGAAACGCACCTGGAAAATATAGTAAAGTTTAAAAAGATTGTATGGATGATCAGGCTTATTCATATAGTTTGAGACTGAACATTGAACAACTAAACAGACCTTTTTAAACACAGGAACTAATTATCATCATTGACCGAAGACGGTTACTGCAGACTGTATTCAGCATCTGAATACAAAACAACCACAATGAACATTCAGGCTCTTATCCTATTGCATTTCTCCAAACACCCCATTCCTTGTACTTGAGAGTCTCAAATGGCATCAGCTGACACAAAGTAAATGCTCTATCTCAGAACAAGAAAGTAGTTTACATGGAATTCACTATGGAATCAGTCCTGGAGATGAAAATACAATCTATGCACCTGGCAGAAAATTCTTGCCTTAATTTTTCATCAAGAAATGAAGAATTTGAAAGCATGTAAAGAGATTATTATTATAACAAAATTCACCATTACTTCAGTAGAGAAAGTTCAAATCTCCAGGCAGTGTAAATAGTGAAAAGAAAAATGCTCCTACAATTTGGCAATGCTTAATGAAAAATCTAAACCTTTAGTAGATGAGATACTTTTCATCCTATGGACGTTAAGAATGACTGAAATGCTACAGTTACTAACGTGCCTGAATTTGTAACTGACTTTTAAGATGCATTTACCATCACAAGGCCTCCATTATTTATCTTATTAGATGCACTTCAGTTAGTATGTGTGCCAGTGATCACAGGAAATAAACTTTCATGTTCTTTCCAAGTGAGGTAACCAGACAGATAATCAAACTTCTAATGAAAACAGTTTATACATTTTAATAAAACTACCACATGAATTTTGGAAGTGAAATTCTAGATTTGTAAAATAGGGAATACAATGCATTAAGAATTATTTAAACTCTATTACTTTGAGTGGCAAAATATAAGATGCATTGTACACCTGTTTTCCCCACTATAAATAGTAAATAGAAGAATTTATAGATGAATACTTTCAAGTAGCACAATCCAATTTGAAGTTGAACATTAGTCAGACATTAAATGCAATGATTTATATTGCTGGGAGGTTTCTGTATAACCTGAAGTATGTGTATTGTGTGGGAAGGGAAGCTTATTGGAATAGTTTTCGAAATTACTTAAAGGAACCTTCTCATTGTTTGCACATCTTCAGCAAAATTAAGACAAGACTTGGAAACGGAAACCTGATCTGAAGGGATGTAGGCAAGACAAATTGTTGATTTTTTTTCGTAATTATATATTTACAAACATCCTGTAATCTGATTCTAAAGGTTGGGCTTGGTTCTGATGTTGGAGGAGTTTCTCAGCAACTATTTCTTATTACACATAATATGAAAACGTGAATTTTAAAACCAACTATAGAGATCTGGTGAATAAAAGAAACAGCTGAAAGTTTTGTGCGCCATCTCAAAACTGATTAAACTGTCCCTGAGATAGTGCACTGGCTCACCAACTTCTGCCAAACTGATACTTTCCCTGATTTCCAAGCGCTGAATGTTTGAATGCCAGAGATATTTTCGCCAGTACTGTTTTCAGGGAAACTCACAGAATACTGAAAGGCCTGGATAGAGTGGATTTGGGGAAGATGTTTCCATTAGTAGTACAGACTAGGACCCGAGGGCACAGCCTCAGAGTAAAGGGAAGACCTTTTAGAACAGAGATGAGGAGAAACTTCTTTAGACAGAGAGTGGTGAATCTTTGGAATTCATTGCCACAGAAGGCTGTGGAGGCTAGGTTATTGAGTGTATTTAAGACCGAGATAGATAGGTTCTTGATTGGTAAGGGGATCAAAGGTTATGGGGAGAAGGCGGGAGAATGGGGTTGAGAAACTTATTAGCTATGACTGAATGGCGGAGCAGACTCGATTTCTGCTCCTATGTCTTATGGTCTTATGGAAGATCATGTTACTTTGATTATTTTGGAGCCTCGTAAAGAGTGAAAGCAGGACAAAGGCATTGTCTTTTGTTAAAATTATCTATCCATCTGTCTGTCCTTTCATTCTTCTATCTAGAAACAATTTTCTTATATCTGTTACTGCACAGAATAATCAATTTGTCTCATTCTCTCCTATTTCATTGGCCAAATTGTGATTAAAAGATTTTACAATGTGAATGTACAGTAATATATGGAAGACATTCAACTCTCTCAGATCCAATTCTGAAAATTAAGGTACATGAACGAAGTTAATCAGGGAAATAAAAACAAAAAACTGCGGATGCTGGAAATCCAAAACAAAAACAGAATTACCTGGAAAAACTCAGCAGGTCTGGCAGCATCGGCGGAGAAGAAAAGAGTTGACGTTTCGCGTCTCAAGGGTCATGAGGACTCGAAACGTCAACTCTTTTCTTCTCCGCCGATGCTGCCAGACCTGCTGAGTTTTTCCAGGTAATTTTGTTTTAATCAGGGAAATGCCCACCTTGTAAAATTCACTATCTAACTGAATCAAAATACTTTCTGCCTCTTTGAATAAAGTTATTGAGCAATGGTAGTGAGACATTTTTGCAGTTTTGTCATCAGTTTCCTTCAATCCACTTGTGGGATTGTGAAGATCACCTGATATGAGCAAATATAATCTCAACTTACAAATGTCAGTCCAGAGATAATTGAGAATTTCACATGTACACTGAACATGTATTTTAAACAATAATATTTGCAAAGATATTCAGCAGTAATAATCATCAGTTATAACATGGCTCAATGATTTGGGTTTTAAATACCACCTGTTTGATATTTCACACTTTTGACTATAAATAAACACATTTTCTCAAAGTGTTTGTAATGTGTCAATCTTTCTGGAAATTTAAATCTCACTCCTAGATATTCCCTGAGTTTGTCTGTTTAACTCAGGAAGGGACTGGTGGGTTAAACTCTTTGTTCATTTCCTCTTTACTTCTTAATCAGAAGGTTGCTTCTTAAACCCTCACAAGAATTTCTAGGTAATGCACAGTTTAAAGCTGTAATTCAATTAATCATTCCTTTACCAGCATTGTTCAAACCTATATTATTTACCCTGTATTATACAGGGTTCCCTGGTTCATTGAATTTAATGTTCTTTTATAATTCAATGAATGTTCCATTTAATTTCTGCCTTGTCTCCCCTATATTTCAAACTCACTACATACCTCCTCCATTTCTGTATGCTAGGTAAGGGAATCTCCAGACATTGCCCAGACCCACAGCATAACCGATCATTGAGAGCAAGTAGTCAGTCTTCGAAGCCCAATTACCTCGTTCCACATTCTCATCACTTTCATGCACATGTTCACTGGTGACAGCCTGGGGGGAAGAGAGGGGAAATGGCTGATTCAGAAATTAGGCTTTCTCAGGCTAGAAGTCAAACAAAAAACACAGTTTTCATCTACGACAGAAGCATTGTGTTGTTCTCATTTAGCAGCAATCGGCTGGTAGTTTGGAAACCCCCTGAACCCCACAGAAAGACTCTGCAATTCACAACAACCAAGATCTGCAAATTGTCAGCACCTCTCAGGGTTTTATGTGAGTTTACTGTTTACTCACCGTATACTCTGGATCATTCTTTGAGAATCCAGGTAAAGCTAATTCTTTCCTGTCCATTTTTGTATAATGGTGAATGATTCTTCTGTTTAGTGAGGGTGGGATGGAAAACTCAAGAGTTTTTTTTTGTCCAAAGATCTAACTCTGTATTGCTCAGGGACTCTTGTTAAGGACTAATCAACTCCACAACAGGTAATGACTCTTGCAGTCAAATCCCTGTTCCTTATATGCAATTTAAAAGGGGTGTAGCTCTGTTTATTCAGTTCATGGTGACATCCAAGTTCCCGGAGTATTTCAACTATTAATAGGTTGATCTGCCAGATCAAAGTTTTTAATTATAGGGTATTTGCATTAGTTCCAGAACAGTCAGGACCAAGTGTAGTTATTCTGCATCAACAAGTTTTGTTCAGCCAACATTTCAAAGGGAAAAGCATCAAGTGCACCTCCATCAATCAGAAGCTCGGCCAATGCGGAACTGTGTTTGCTTAAAAATGGAACAGTCTATTCTAATGTAGAAACTTAAAGGAAACCCATTGCTGCCTGAGTTCTTTTTGCACTTCTGAACTTCAGTTTGACTCCAGTTGTGCTCCAGTTAGCATGAATCTCCCGGCTTCACCTTCAAGTGATCTCACATCCACTAGAGTGATACCAGTTCAGTTGTATCTGTGGGTTTATGTCGTGTTGGAGGGTGGGCAGTGTCGCTGCACTCTTAACTCTAAAAGGGGTCTTGGAGCCAACAGTCCTGAATATTATGTTAGTCATATTAGTGGACAGAAGACTTTCAGTTAATTTGAGGTACCTCAAGTTGACCAATTTATAGTAAGACAAAATAGAGAACAGTGCACCAAACACTTCAGATGTTTCATCGCTAATATCAACAACAGTATTTGCTAACTGATTATGTAAAGTTGTTTATGTTTAATGGAAAGATTTGACTGGGTTTAACAGAGCTCTAAAAAAACTAGCCTTTGTGGATGGTTTTTAAACTACTCAGATGATAATATTTTCAAAGTGAATCCCATCTCCAAAATATTTATCGTAAGTGAAATAATCAAAGAAACAAACTGTGTTATTTTAATCATTACTAAAGAATGTTTATGTATTGGAATATAGCAGATCGATAGATAACTGTTTTTAGTAGTTTAACAATGTACCAGTCAGCCATTACAGTGTCTGAACTGAAGCTCGAGAAACTAGTAAATTTCCCTGAATCTATTCCAGAATATACTTTCTCATCTTGTGGCAGCTTTTTAATGGGCAATAAAGATGGGATCATCTTGTTTCCCTCTTCAGCAAGGCTACAGAGATTGATAAGTATGCTAGGTGAAATGTTTAGTAAAAGATCATCATTGTAATCTTGACTAGTATGAAGAACAGCATGAATTTCATGAATTATTCCTTAATATGAATAAAATGCTAATAACTAATAAAAAAGACCATAATAAACAGAATTTTAAGAGTAAGAAATGAAGCATTTACGGTTGGTTTTACCTTCACAGGAGGACAATAACAACTTATAAAGCACCTTTGATGTAATAAAATATCCCAAGGTGCTTCACATGAGCATTATAAAACAAAACCAAGCCACAAAAGGTGATATTAGGTGATGACCTAAGGTTTTAGGGAGTGTCTTAAAGGAGAAAAATGAGGTAGATAGGGAGGGTATTCCAGAACTTAGGGCTTAGGTAACTAAGGCACAGCCACTGGTGGAGCAACTAAAATTAGTATTGCTCAAGAAGCCAGAGGAGTGCAAATATTTCAGTGGGTTGAGGGGCTGGAGGAGACTACAGAGATAGGGAGGAGAGAGGCCATGGAGAGATTTTAAACAAGGATGAGAATTTGAAAATCAAGGCATTGTGACCAGGGGAAATGTAGGTCAGTGAGCAAGGGTTGAATGACACTTGGTGCAAGTTACGACATGGGCAGCAGAGTGTTGAATGACCTCAAGATTCCAGAAGGTAGAATGTGGGAAACCAGGCGGGAGTGCATTGGAATCGTCAAGTCTAGAGGTAACTAAGGCATGAATATCTCAACAGATGAGTTGGATGATGTTACGGAGGTGGAAACAGATGGCCTTAGTGATGGCATGATTATGAGGTTGGAATTTCATCTTGGAGTATATTTGACACCAAATATACTGGTTTCATTTCAGACTGTTGCCAAAGACTTTCTGTCTTTCTGTGCTGAATAATGGTCCTGAGTTATTTGTCAGATTTACACAGTTCTAATTACTTGCCACAGATTATTTCTAGTCTGGTTTCACCCACTGACTAAGTTATATGACTCAAGACTTCTAGAGCAGAACTTAACGAGACTGGAACACATTCAAGTACAGGGATCAGCACTCAATTCATATTCCATTTATTCAAACTATTGGATGGAAGATCATGCAGGTCACAGATTAGAGACAACAACCTTCACATTTGAATTCCTGTAGCCACTCCAGTTATGTGAGCCTCGAAGCTAGGCGCACCAAGTTATAAAATTCAATGCCCACGGTCATCAAAGAACCATCAATAGGGTAATCTTACTCAACAATACATTTACATACTTTATTTACACAGTTCATTTAAATGAATAACATGTACACCCCAATGTATGCAGAGTTGAACACACCTTGAACTTCTGGAACTGCTTTGACAACAGCAGGTCAATCTCATAGACAAGATGAGACAGGCAAGGGCATGGTGAAAGGAGGGAGAGAAGCCAGAGAGGGAACAGGATCTGGACTAAGGCTCTGCTAGTCTAGGGATGGTTTGGCTTTATGTTCATGGGGTCAGGGGATACAGCAGAGGCACTTTAACAGATGGTCCCAATCATAGTAACAAAGAAGTCCACAAGCTCCCCACACTTCTTGTTAAAGGTGAGGTGGAAGGGGCAGGGAAGATGGTTTGGTAATGGACAAAAGAAGCTGGAGGTTATCTTTGGTCTCCAGGATAATCCTGGAATATTACTCATTTTTGGCTAAAGAGAATGAGGACTGATTGCGCTTGATGTGATACCCAGCCAGATCTGATGATTAATAGTGAAGTCAATTATGTGCCAGACACGGGCAGGTCTGTAGCCCCTGGACTTGGGGAGCAATGATGGGATCTGTACCGGGTAATGACCAGGATGGCAAAGAGTAAAGATTTTACTAGAAACAAAGGCATCAACACTGGATATGATGGATTGGTTCAGCAAATTGACAGCCTTGAGGCAAATGAAGAAAGTCAGTTGGCAGCTTGAATTGGGGAAGAGTTCTTTTCCGAAGGATGGGCACAGAAGGAAGTGAAATTGGAAAATTATGCTTGCCTTTTTCACTGTATTGGTGTCCATCATGATTGGGAACGACAAAGTTCATTTATGCTTCTCCTGCCTTTAGTTGCCTGATTTCAAACTCCATCCTAGACTAATTGTTACAGGCTTAGAGTCATGGAATGATAGAATGATACATGACAGAAAGAGGCTATTGGCCCATCATGCCTTTTCCACCAGCTCTTTGAAATTAATCCCACTTTCCTGCTCTATTTGAAAGCCCTGAAAATGTTTGCCTTTCAAGTATTTAACTATTGTCCTTTTGAATGTTACTTCTGAATCTGTTTCCATCGTCCTTTCAGAAACTGCATTCCAGATCTGGTAGGGCAACATAAAGTGGACCTGCTTTCCATTGATAAAATTGCTCACTATTCAAAGGTAACCTCTGGCCTCCCTTAATCAGAAACCATCTACCTAAACCACTCTCACCTCTAACAACAAGTTGAGGAACTCATGGACATTACCTCTTTTCTTCCTTCCATTCTCCAGGTCTCAAGAGCAAACTTCCCTGAATGTTCCTTGCTACCTTAATGCATTTCCGTACATTCACTTAAAACCCAAGTTAGTCTCTATTGCATTTCCATTCTGTCTGATCCCTCCCATTTTTGAACTGCTTTTTATTCCAATGCTGCTTGTCTCTTTCAGTCCTCTGGGCATCTTTTATCCCCTCTTTAATGCTTCCTTCTGGTGCCCCTCTTCCTCAAAAATTAGAATAAACCCACCCCTTCAGCATTAATTAATGTCCTTGATGAAGAGATTAGTCCAACCCTGTTGAGGTGCAACCTATCCAGCTTGTATAGGTCCCTTCTACTTCAGAACGTAATCAAGTTAGCTGCCAATTTTCCTACATTGTAACAATGACTATACTTCAAAAGTACCTAATGGAATATTGAGTACTTTGGGGCATCCTGTGATTATGAAAGGTGTTATATAAATGCAAATTCTTTCCTTAACTTGATAAGTGAGTGTCATTGTCGTTGGTTCCCAAATTATACTACTATGTGGAGGTAACTTTGACTTTTGGTGATATGGGCTCCACCACTCAGTAAGCACCTCTGCTGATTGCATTTCGTTTGCAGTGAAGTCAGAGTAGTGTTTAATAGATAGCCTACATATTACTGTAGCGCTGTCAAGAAGGTACAATAATTCTCATAATGTTATTGGAATTTATTGTAAAATAGAATCTGTGTCTATATGTGCCTGTGTGTGTGAGAGAGACTTAATTGAATTTGGGAGTTTTGATGTAAGAAGAGGAATTATGTTTGAAATGTTAATAAGGTAAGCATGGGGAAGTTTAGAAACATGGGAAGGGAAGGCAGTCTAAGATCCAACAAGTGTGAAACACCTTCAGTCTGTATGTACCAAACTGCTGCCTCTAGGGACCAAAGTTAAGAGAACTCACTTTATATTCAACTGTTTAGGGCATCATTTACTTTGCCTGGGTCTTTTAAAATCTGTGTGTTTTACTGTTGCCTTAATGAAAGAGTAATTAAGTAGGGGATTTAACAGTTATCATAGTGGTGATTTATAGATTTATGTATGCATTTAAAGTCATTTCTTCTATTAATAAATGTTTAATGTAGCTTTGTGAAAACCTATAAGACTTGGTGGTCTTGTTACCACTGGATTCAAGGCACGCATCTCGAAACGTAAACCAATTGCAAAACAAGTTGTGGCAGTTGTTTCAAGTTTCCCTTTGGGATTTGAACAACTCAGCATTTACCATCAGCTGTGCCATTACATAGATGGGGGCTCTTTGCAGGATATATCTGAAATTCCTTGATTGGGTTAGAGTTGGTGAATCTTAAGGTTACGAGTATAAGAAGCACTTTGAACTCAGGAGTTGGTGAGGTTTTTTTAAGTGGCTTTGGCAGTTGCTCAGACTTGCCTGGGAGTTATAACTTTGGCTGGTTTACAAAAAGTAACTAAAGTTACTGGAATTGGCAGATAAATTGCAACTGGGGTTACCTGCAGGGGCTAAGAAAGCAGATATAATTGAAGGTACAGCATAGAACTTAATGTTGGAAGTGATACCTGACACCAGTGAGTCATAGCTGGAGGTAGTGAGACTTCAGTTAGAAATGAAGAAGCTTGAACTTGAACAAGCAAAGGAAATGAAAAAACCTGAAATAGAGGCAGCAGAAAAAGAAAGGGCATTTCAAAAGGAACAAGCAGAAAGGCAGGAGAAAGAAAGGAAGCTGGAACTGGAATTCCAGGCAAGAGAGAAGGATAAAGAAAGAGAGGCAAGGGAAAGAGAGAAGGAAAGAGAATGGGCATACCAGCTTAAAAGGCAGGAAATTAAAACAGAATCTGAGGAAAGTTCTGATGATGAAAAAACTTTTAACCTAAAACCGAGTGGGGAGATGTATAAATTTGTACTAGCTCTTCCAAAGTTTGAGGAAACAGATGTTGAAGCATTCTTTATTTCATTTGAGAAGATAGCTAAATAAAGAAATGACCACAGGAAACTGGACATTATTGTTACAATCCAGGTTGGTGGGTAGAGTACATAAGATTTATGCTTCACCATCAGGATAAATGTTGGTGAATTATGATGTGGTAAAAAAGGCTATTTTGAGTGCATATGAGTTAGTTCCTGAGGCATACAGCAGAAATTTAGGAATATGAGAAAACATCCTGGTAAACTTATATTGAGTTTGAAAGAGTAAAGCAAATTAATTTTGACCGGTGGATAAGGGCATTAAAGACACCTCTTTGACCTGTTGTCTATCTCCACTGGCCCTCTATTCAGCTCTACCTGTCCCACCTCCCCCCCCAAACCAGCTTATATTTCACCTCTTTCCTATTTTTCCTTAGTTCTGTTGAAGAGTCATACGGACTCAAAACGTTAACTATGTTCCTCTCCGCAGATGCTGCCAGACCTGCTGAGTTTTTCCAGGAAGTTTAGATACACGGGTGTCAAGGGAACATTTGCGTTTTTAAATAAACCAGGCCAGATTTTATCCAAAAAAAGGAGTGAAATATATCATCTAGCCAGGGCAAGTCAGAAGCAAGGTGTTCATTGTCCCCAAAGATTACTGGTAAAACTTAGTGCTATAAGAGGTTTTTACTATCAGGAAGAAGTCCAAAGACATAGTGAAATGATGGGTATTTGCATGTAAAGGGGGACACATGTACAAAGGAGAAGGCAGTCTAAGATTCAACAAGTGTGAAACACCTTCAGCCTGTATGTACCAAACTGCTGCCTTCGGGGACTGAAGTTAAGAGAACTCACTTTGAATTTGAGTACGCAGGATATCATTTACTTTGCCTGGGTCTTTTAAAATCTGTGTGTTTTACTGTTGCCTTAACGAAAGAGAAACTGGAAGCCAGATTAAGTAGGGGATTTAGCAGTTATTATAGTAGTAATTTATAGATCTATGTATGTATTTAAAGTCATTACTTCTATTAATAAATGTTTAATGTAGCTTTGTAAAAACCTATAAGACTTGGTGGTCTTATTACTACTGAATTCAAGGCACACATCTCAAAATGTATACAAACTGCAAAACAAGTTGTGGCAGTTCTTTCAAGTTTCCCTTTGGGATTTGAACAACTCAGTATTTACCATCAGCTGTGCCATTACAGCACTCAGAGTCAAAATTAATCCTATATCTCTAAAAATAACATTTCTAATGCAAATTAACCTTACAAAAATGTTATCAACCTAGACCAGACCCCCAAATTTTTGGCAAGATCTGGTTAGGGACCAAAAATGTTTTGTTTAAAGTAGACAAATGTTGAAATTCAAGACACTTGCTCAGAATACAAAGCTAAAAGATTCCATTGGATTTGAGCAAACAAAATTAAACTTTACTATACAAGATCAGAAAGATAAAATAAGTTACAGTATCTACCTAATACTCTAAACATTCAGGGTAAATATGAGGTACATGTGAATTAACGGGCAAACTCTGGTCAAACACATCACACCACACAATAAATTGCAGATGCAACCATGACAGAGTCCACAGTTTCTCAACAACCCACCCAGATGTCAATGTGAATAAACCAATCTCACTAAAATTCGGTCTCTCTCATGAAATATTCCAGGCTTCACTTTTGAAGATTTGGTATTCTCACCACAAGTCTCTCCAACTCAGATGGCCTCAACAATGGCCCACCTCGCAGGGCTCAAACTCGTTTCCTGAAATTATGTTCCCCTGAATTCCCAAGTGTGCACTCAAGCACCAACTCACAATCAGATCTTTAACTGTTCTGAGCAGAATACTATTGCTCCGAAGGGGTACCTTTGTCCTAAATGCCCGCAGCATTAAGCCACTAATCTTCCTCAGCTCTTTTGGATCTTCAGAGGTTCTCCCTATTCCACTTTGATTGTCAGTACTTTTTCTTGGGTCTTTTCCTGTGGGGAGCCATTCCCCCTCCTCCCATGTTTTTAATGGAACTGGGATCTTTCCCTGTCTCTGTTCCCTATCTACAACTGTTCCGGTCGCCTGTACTCCTTCGTGGTGCGCCATTCCTTGTCACGTGACGCAGGTTTTCACGACCGCTTTCCCCTCTCTGCGCAGACGCACTGAGCCCATCCTCAGCCATAAGAACATACGCTGCCGAAATGCGCATGTGCAGCCCGCTCCCGGTGCGTGCTCGTGAGGAAACGTTGAGGTCTGTTGGGAGTGGGAGTTCACGACCTCTGTTCTCGACTCCAAGTAAGTCTGGTTTTCGTGCCATAAATTAATACAAAAAGAAACAATCGCAAAAGGCATCCTGATAAAGGCTTTCACCCTGTTTGTCAGTGTGTCCAACAATCTTCTTCAGCACAGGCTTCCGTTTCTAAAGGATTTGGAGCTCTTGTCCCCCTAATCTGTCTGACCCCCTTGCACTTAACTCTGTATATTCCACTTCTAAAACTGACTTAAGTAACATCGTCAATGATCATTTTCTTTATATCAGGAAACATTGACTTAATCTCACAAATTCATAAAGCTTGTCATTAAATATTTTCCTTATTTATTTGCTCGTACCTAAAGTCAAGAAAGAACTTTTCTGATATGTATCTCCCAAACACAATAATGAACTTAGACAACATAGTTACACTGGACAACTCAGCAGCATAGGAAGTGTACAGCAACAATTTCTTATGGGCTTTTGTAGGTCATAAATTGGAGATATCAGACCATCCCATTTTTATCACCATGGGGCTATTTGGACTATGGATTTATGTTATAATCTTGCAACAGATCCTGTGTAATGATTTCGCCCACTCAGAACATGTTCAGGGGCCCCATTTTACTTGGTATCCTCTTTGTGAATCATATAAGAATTTGTTCAGTTTCTGTGCTTAACTAATATACATGATGAACTTGAACTTCAGCAATTACATGGAAAATAATTGTCTCCTGGTGTTTGTATGATTTGCCAACTATGTTAATATCATTAAACTTCCAGCTATTTGATAATCTAGGAGCCATAATAGCACAGAAAGTACTGGTAATATTACCATTAGGGGTAAATTTGACAGTCCCAGAATAGTGCTTCATCTACAGGGACTGCACATCAGTACATTATGGGGTCGTATAGCTGTGGATGTATGTGTAGCATTGTTACCCATGAGGCAGAAGGTTGTAGATTTAAGTCCACTTCTGAAACTTGAGGACATAATCTAGGCTGATGCTTCAGTGCAGTACTGAGAGAGTGATACATGATTGGAGGTGTTGTCTTTTGGATTGAAAGGTTAAGGTGAGGCCCCTTCTCAGGTTCAATGTTCTGTTAACTGTTACATGTATTGATTCTGTTTCCCAACCTTCAAATTAAAAGAATGAATAAATATCTGAAGGTTTCTTCAAACTCTTCTACATTGAAGATCTTACGGGGTTTTTTGTTTTGTTTGAAAGTCTGCCTGATTCTTTCCTTGCACTGTTTCATGTGTCTGTTTTGATGATGATAAAAACATTCAAGTTTTTTAAATTGACAATCGTTATAAAGTTGCTTGTTACCACCTCTGTTGCAATTATTCCTTGTTTCGCTGCTAAGTAATTTATTTTTATTTGTCTGCTAGCGGTGGCTGTTTCTCACTTCTTGGCAGAGTCATGCATTTTCACGCCTTTTTGGCTGGGGCTTCCTGCCCAATGTGGAGGACAGCACTGTTTTGCGCTCCCTGTATGGCTTTCAAATCCCATACTGTGCTTTCCATGGCCAGTGCTATCTCTAGCGCCGCCTTAAAATCCAGATTTGTTTCAGATGGTAATCCTTCCCGAATCGTGTCCTCATTCACACTGCACACTATACAGTCAATGAGCATGTTGTTTAAAGATGCACTAAACTCGCAATGTTCAGTTAACTGATTCAATCTTATCATGTGAAAAGCAACTGTCTCCCCCGGGGCTCTAATTTTGAGTTAAATTTGAACCACTGCATCTTTATCAAGGGCTTTGGCTGGTAGGTCCACCAATTCATCAAAACATTTTGAATTTGGGGCACTAGGTGCTGCCAAACTTCAAATCAAGCCATAGGCTTTACTCCTACATGTAGAAAAGAGGATCGCTCACCTCTTCTCTTCACCTGCAACGTTGTTTGCTTGGAAAAAGAATGCGAGGCATTCAATATGACCATGAAATCATTGTCAATTGTAAAAACCCATCTGCCTCACTAATGTTCTTTAGTAAAAGAAATCTGCTGTCCTTACCTGCTCTGGCTTACGTGTGACTCCAGACCCACAGCAACGTGGTTGACTCTTAAATGCCCCCTGAAAAAAAGGGCAATTAGGGATGGGTAATAAATGCTGGCCTAGCCAGCAACGCCCACATCCCATGAACGCAAAAAATATATAATGAGCCCAATCGTCCATGGCTGGATTGAAAACATTAATTCTTCTAAATTGCGGCATTCTGTGAGAGGATTGCTTCAACGGTTAGGACGGAAATTCTACTTATAATTGCTCTGTGAGGTACAGCCCGATTTCGTTTCTCTAGATTTCTTTTATTAACTTGTTTTATTTTCGAAGCCAGTTTATTGTATTTTCGCTTTTTTCTTGCTTTTTCTTCGCCGCCAGTTTGTTGGATCCTGGTCAACAGTTTGCTGGACTTAGGGTCTGGGTTGCACGCTTGTTTTGGGATGGCCGAGTTGGTACAATAGACGGAGTTGATCAGCAGACTGTTCTTCGGTGGAAGATTTTGTTTATTTACAAAGGTACCCAGTAGCTACACTTGTGTACGTTCAACAAAGCCCCTGTCTCCATACTTCTGACTACTAACTACAGACAACGGACTACAGAGGTTGCCCGCACCACTCCTCTATTGGTTATGTAAGGTCATGTGATCTTCCTTAATAACATCCTTCTTAAAGGTATACTACACATTACATAAAACCATAATTACCACAGGGAACATGTGTAGGTGTTGGCAGAGGCAGTGCAGATCACAGCAGGCAAGAGGTGGAGGAGGACCAGTCGGTATGATCCAAGATAAGGCTCTACAAGAGGTAGTGACTGTCCATTGGAAAGCACCTCGGGAGAAACTCATTGATTGCTGGAAGACAGATTACAGTAAATGCAACTACATGGAGTCCATTTCAGCTCTGGGAGGTTAAAGGAACCAACTATCTTAAAATAGTTGCAATGTTCAACAATCTACGCCTTAAGGACAAACAGAGGACTTAGCCATATATGCTTTTAATTTTTTATTTGGACTTTAACTTTTCTTGCTTCTGATATCTGTCAATGTGTAACATTGCACCTTTAATTACTCTTTCTCAAGTTTAGTGGCTAAGAAACTTGTTCTTTCTTTGACTCAAGAAAACATCACAATTGTCTTCTTATTGTTCACTGCATAGATTGTAAAAAATCATTTGGGTTTGGAAAATGTACACACGGGGAAAATAAAAAAAAATCTTTGTTGGGACCAACTTCTTCCTGCACTGTATCCAAGACCCTGCATGGTCCCCTGCTGCACTCAGGTGGAGGTTATCTTCTGCCTTGCCCACTGTGGGCAAGGTTAATTATGTGCTGCTGTCTCTGGACCTCCTCGACTGGGATCTGGAGATCCTGGTCACTAAATCGGGGCGTCACAATTCCTGTTCCTTCACCAATCGTGTCCTCTGTGACATTCTGGCACAACAATGATAAAGGGCACACCAGGCTTCCAGCTTCAATTGATCTCACACACATAACTGATGTCTGCTTACAGGCAGGAATCATGTTCTCTAACTCAGCAATGCCTGATTTGTCAGGTGGGGGGTTAGGCCACAGGTTCTGCATGTGATGTCTAGCAGTCATCACCTGAGGGATTATGCTAATCTGAGTTAATACAGAGCATTGTGAGCAGCGGATTGTGCCAAGATGCTGCCATCTCCATGGCTGTGTCTTGTGAAGCTTTGCCAGCCTTAACTGGCCTTATACACACTTATACAGTGTGCTCCTTCATTACAAGGTGATTGGGCAGCAGTAATCTTTATATTTCCCTATGGCTGGCCCATGATGGGACATCTCTTCCAGTGTCAGTAACCAGTTGGACAACTAGTACAGTTAGTGCTCACCTGACTCCTGATAGATATCCCCTCCCAGAACCAGCAGCTCTGTCATCAACTTACTGGATCTTAGCAGGAACTCCCTACAAGTTGGCCTTTTATACTGCACCTGAGAACTGTTCCCCACTGTGAGCCTGTCTCTGTATCTCGACTACTTCGGGGCTCAGCAACCCTGGCAGCCCCAGCTCCATCCCACAGCGGCCTGGCAGTCCCAGCTCCATCCCACAGCGGCCTGGCAGCCCCAGCTCCATCCCATAGTGGCCCATTTGGGCCACTTTTTTTCCAGAGGCGGGTGTGGCGAGCCAGGAGATTTCACATCTCTGTGCACCTGCCTTGGGAGTGAAAATCCAGGTGAGAATGACTTGTGTTGCTGCTTCAGCAGCTGTTTGTAAATGCCTGGTTTCTTTGTGAGGCCTGGAAAAACAACAGGAAACAACTATATAAAAACAAAAAAACTGCGGATGCTGGAAATCCAAAACAAAAACAGAATTACCTGGAAAAACTCAGCAGGTCTGGCAGCATCGGCGGAGAAGAAAAGAGTTGACGTTTCGAGTCCTCATGACCCTTCGACAGAACTTGAGTTCGAGTCCAGGAAAGAGCTGAAATATAAGCTGGTTTAAGGTGTGTGTGTGGGGGGCGGAGAGATAGAGAGACAGAGAGGTGGAGGGGGGGGGTGTGGTTGTAGGGACAAACAAGCAGTGATAGAAGCAGATCATCAAAAGATGTCAACGACAATAGTACAATAGAACACATAGGTGTTAAAGTTAAAGTTGGTGATATTATCTAAACGAATGTGCTAATTAAGAATGGATGGTAGGGCACTCAAGGTATAGCTCTAGTGGGGTTTTTTTTATAATGGAAATAGGTGGGAAAAAGAAAATCTTTATAACTTATTGGAAAAAAAAAGGAAGGGGGAAACAGAAAGGGGGTGGGGATGGGGGAGGGAGCTCACGACCTAAAGTTGTTGAATTCAATATTCAGTCCGGAAGGCTGTAAAGTCCCTAGTCGGAAGATGAGGTGTTGTTCCTCCAGTTTGCGTTGGGCTTCACTGGAACAATGCAGCAAGCCAAGGACAGACATGTGGGCAAGAGAGCAGGGTGGAGTGTTAAAATGGCAAGCGACAGGGAGGTTTGGGTCATTCTTGCGGACAGACCGCAGGTGTTCTGCAAAGCGGTCGCCCAGTTTACGTTTGGTCTCTCCAATGTAGAGGAGACCACATTGGGAGCAATGAATGCAGTAGACTAAGTTGGGGGAAATGCAAGTGAAATGCTGCTTCACTTGAAAGGAGTGTTTGGGTCCTTGGACAGTGAGGAGAGAGGAAGTGAAGGGGCAGGTGTTGCATCTTTTGCGTGGGCATGGGGTGGTGCCATAGGAGGGGGTTGAGAAGTAGGGGGTGATGGAGGAGTGGACCAGAGTGTCCCGGAGGGAGCGATCCCTACGGAATGCCAATAAGGGGGGTGAAGGGAAGATGTGTTTGGTGGTGGCATCATGCTGGAGTTGGCGGAAATGGCGGAGGATGATCCTTTGAATGCGGAGGCTGGTGGGGTGATAAGTGAGGACAAGGGGGACCCTATCATGTTTCTGGGAGGGAGGAGAAGGCGTGAGGGCGGATGCGCGGGAGATGGGCCGGACACGGTTGAGGGCCCTGTCAACGACCGTGGGTGGAAAACCTCGGTTAAGGAAGAAGGAGGACATGTCAGAGGAACTGTTTTTGAATGTAGCATCATTGGAACAGATGCGACGGAGGCGAAGGAACTGAGAGAATGGGATGGAGTCCTTACAGGAAGCGGGGTGTGAGGAGCTGTAAACAACTAGCTCTCCTCTTCTCATTTTATGCAAATTTATCAAGATTTATTGTAATCTACTCATCCACACACAGAGTGAGTACCAGAGTTGGACAGTGCTGTGAGTGGAGTGTGCAGACTGTGCCTCTGTGTTCTGACCCATCTGTAACCTCACCCATGTAATAAAAGGGATTGAACTGATTCAGTCAGAGTGAAACAGTCACCCTGATTATGTAACTAGAAATGACAGCATCATTCCCAATGAAGTGTCATCCTAAAACACATTCCGCATTTTCTTGATCCACTCTGCAGTTTCACTCTGGATGATGGCTATTTTGAAATCATTAATACAACATGGCTGCGTGCAAACAATGAAACTTGCCCAAATAATCAGAAATCAACATTCCTCACGAGGACCCAAGTGAGCAATACTGGGAGTAAGTAAATTATTACAGATAGCAGCACCTATAACCTGCACAGTTGTACCAGTAGCTTCCTCTTAGGAAGGTTAGTTGTGTGAATGTCCTGTTTAATGAGTGAAAAGCTGTTTGATATAGATAGAGATATTGGCCCAGATCTTCCAGTCTCTGGATCATTGGAGACCGCATGTACAATCCAAGATGCACGTTGGGACCCTGTGGAACTCCTGACCTCCACAGGAATTTCCTGGGAAGTTTGAACTTTCAGTGGGCAATTCCCCTGCCCCAAAGGACCCTCCACGAAAGTCTCCACCTCTGAGTTAGATTCGGAGGCTTTTGGACAGTTCCCTGGAACTTACCTGAATAGTTACCCAGGAAACGTTGGACAGAAAAATCATAGTCTACCTCTTGGGCAACTACACACTGACCACCTCAATTACCCACACTGACCTCCATCTGACCCACTTACACACACACCCATCTCACACACATAAGCCACCTCATGCAACTGCCACCAAATCAGCTGGCACCCTACCCACTTAACAACTTACCTCACTCACCGCCCCCCCCCCACCCCCTATCCATTCACTTGTTCATTGACTCACCCAGTCCCCCGTTCACTAACATTCACACTGGACCTTTAAACTTACCTTATGACAGTTAGTGCTGTAAAAAAGGGACCAAGCCTTTTTTTCCCCCGATGCTATAGCCTGTGATGGAGTTCTCATGGCAGTACCTGAAATTGGTTTTTCCACTTTTGAAGAGGACCCCAAAATGAACACTCGGATTTTAAATGAACTATCGTAGGCAGACAAAAAATAATTAAAGTGAAACATTAAACAATTCACATAAGGGAATGTCGCAGTGAAATAAACCACCTGAACATGGAGAGTAACTTGTTAGATTTTCCTGTATTGCTGGTACAACATTTACAGTATTGAATCCAATTGGATGGTAAACTAATAGGATTGTGATCAAAGCAGGGAATGAAGCAGAAAATAATTGGAGGAGTAATCATTATATTAAAGGTATATTTAACGCTAAGCTGCATATTGTAACTGAATTTAAATAGCACAATATTATTCCAACTTCTTTATATCTCAGTCAGAAAAATGGCACATTTAAACAAGTGAATAGAACAAGAGTATGATGAAAATATTTATCACCTCGCATTGACTCCTCATGTTTCTTTGTCATTCACATTGTCCAGACAAATCTTATTTCACTCAATTAAAACCATGGGGCTGAATTTTACAGGCCAGTGGTGGGTGGGTAAACAGGCAGGTGGACCCGTAAATTAGGGTGCTGTGCCATCGGTGGTGTACCCACCTTCAGTCTATGCATCCCTGCCCTGCCATGATTGTACGGGCAGTAGGTGAGGTGTTGAGTGGGTTGTCCACCCGTGGCATTATTGAGACACTTAGATGGGCAATTAATGCCCAATTAAGGCCTCATCCCTTCGCCTCTCCCATATAACGGGTGATAGAAGAGGCCAGAGCCCAACATGTCGCCCAGCAGTTTTAACCCTGCAGGATTATGGTCAGTGAAAGGGAGGGGTGCCTCCTTCCCAGGCACCCTGTGTTTCCTGTATTAATCAGAAGCTCCTCCTACCCCACAGGATGTCCTCTTGGAAATGGATGGAAGTTCTGCCTCATACTAATTAAAGGGCCGTTGCCTGTAAAATTAAAATGGGTGAGCCGGCTAAGCAGGGCAGGCACACCCTTGAAATTTGCACTGGGAGTAGGGAGCCCGCCGTCAGCATAAAATCCAGCCCCGTGACCCCAATTGGCTCACTCTCTGCCCAGCCTTCCAGAGCAATTGGAAGTACATCCAAAGTCTATATGCTCCTGCTCCTAATTCTTGTGTTCTTCTGTTTATCAGGGACTGAAACCCTTAGAATGAGGGACACATTTCAGGGGTTTGGGGGAATTGCTGCTGTTCTTTCACTCAGGAGAAAGATCTTAAGATCGCACTCAGCCTGAAGTGCTCATGAATTATGGATTTTGCACTGCCCAAAGAGACTACTAACATCACCTGTGAGATAAACCAGCCCACTGCATTACTGATTTATAAATTCCAGTTTTATTGTTGCAGAAATATGTACTTTGTCACTAGTTTTAATTCTACTCATCACCAATCGTTTTACCTTTCCTGAAGGTTTGATTCCTTTTGATAATGCTGCCCCAATAATCGGCCAGGCCAGAAGCAGACAGAGGGCTAAGTACCAGACCATGTCCCCAGTCTCATCCATTGAACTGGTACAGCGTAAAACCACTTTACTGAATAAAATGACAACAGAAAACAACTTTAATTAGAATTCATTATACACACTCACTATTGGATATCAAATATAATAGATGTAAACAATGTCCAATTCATACTTTGTTTCAAGGAGTGAATTGTTACTAAGAATTGAGATGAAATTTGATATCCATTAAAATATCTCTCACTACTCCTATTGTTTTTTGTAAGTATACAGCTTTGTTTAATGGTGAGTACAAATGAGATTCCCAGCAGAGATGATTTGAAGGAGTTCTTGAAGGTGCTTCATTGGCTGCCTTACATTGCACTGTTAAAATTACCTGGATTAGCCACTGTGGACTGAGTGCATTTTAACAACATTTGGAGGCAGACTAGATGGCTGGAGAGCTGGTAGTATGGCAGGGTAGGCATGGGGATGTCAATCCGATGTCCTCCTGCCTCAGCATATTAACAGTGGTAGGGAGCTCAATGAATTGTGTCAAATTAGTGCCAGTTTAGAGCCACCTCCCTCTCCACCAGCATTTTACTAGCATCAAGAGTCTGTTATCATGGCTGTGGGTCTTAGGGTGTTAATGATCTGAAATTGCAGATACTGCTGGAGGCAAGGCTGTTGGTAAACTTCACATTTTATTGAACAATATATGTACAATACAGACTTAGTATGAGGTTCTGCACAGAACTATCTCTTTCCATGCTCTGTTGTCATATGATGTTACATCTCTGTTGTTGTAGACTATATATTTATATATTTAACATTAACCTCATTATACTACACCTTCCCCAAAGTCTCTGACTCCAGTAAATACATTATTTACATTATCCTACATCTCCCCCGAAACTTCTGCCTTCACCCCTGGTTCACAGCTGTGATGGTTTCACCAATCATCCTGACCTTGTTCTCCGCTCTCTTGGAAGCTGCCTAGGATTCAAGTTCTCCACGTTCTCTCTCGAACTCTGTAGAGTAGTATGTGAATCATCAGAGAATATTGGTTCTCTGTTCGGGTTGCATGTCTGATTTTATGTGTAGATAGCCCATTCCATTGATGGTGTTCTCCTTGTAGATATAAGCACACTTCTATTTCTTCTCACTATCTCATTTTCAGTCTCTACAGGAAAAAATCTCGCACTTTGTGTCTTTTCTAGTACTTGGTCTTCTCGATTTTGGTCTCTAATCCAGACTGATTCACCTGTTTAGAGCTCTAGTAAAGCCTGCACTCTATGGCATTGATTGTAGTTTCTGGTCTGATTTTTATGATTCTCATCCTCCTTTTCCCTTTTCCTATTTCAGCTGCTTTTGGACATGGTGTGAGCATGTGTGGAAGAACAGGAAGTTGAGTCTGTAGTTTTCTTCTCATCAGAAGTTCTGACGGAGCCAAAACCATTCTGAAGTGGTGCAGAACAGTAGCTCAACAATGTGAAGTTGATGTTATCATTCTTTTCCAGCAAAGATTTTAACGTTGTTATGCCTCTTTCAGCCTCTCCATTTGCTTGTGGGTACCTGGGTTTTGTGGACAAATCCATAGTCTTCTGTAAATTTCTTGAACTCTTCATTTGCAAACTGTGTGCCATTGTCTGAAATGACAAGATCTGGAATACCATGTGTGGCAAATATTTATTTCAGTGAATTAATGACTGCTTCTGAGGGTTGTGCCATGAAGATGTTTAACCTCAATCCATTTGGAGTAATAACAGCTATGAGGAATGGATTCCCCTTGAGCTTGAACCCATGGCCTGGATGGAAATGAGGATACCATTTGCACTTGGTGATGGATTGCACAGGTGGTGCAGCTGGAAATCATCTCCGATGATTTGAGATCACTGGTCACCGGATTGAATTTCATGCTCTAGCATGACACTTTGTAATGCCAAGGACTCTCCAATATATTCTCCAAAGGATCCCCAGTCTGAGGATTCTTGCTATGACTGCCTTTCATCATAAATTAGTAAGTCATCCATGGCACTGAGATGTCTGCATTGCCTGAAGTATTATTTCAGGATGAGGTTGTTTGGAACAGATTCTGGCCATCCGTTTTTGCAGTTTTCTCTAATTTTAGCACATTCTTCATCCGCTTTATGTGCTTGTTGGATTTCATTCAACCTCTGCTTTGCTTCTGGTAGGAATTGTGTGGTCAATGAGGTATACAACTCCATATCCTCCACAAAATTTTTGTCTTCCTGTTCAGGCTTCTTAAAAGGGATGCGTGACAATGCACCTGCTCGTTTGTTGTTTGCCTTGGGCATATTCAGTCGTGGCATCGAACCTCATGAGTCTCAGCCAAAATCTCTGCACTCTAGGTGGCATCTTTGCTAGCTCTTTGTTATTTTTATATGGTGACCAATGGCTTGTGATCTGTATCGATGTGAACTCCAGGCCTAAGACATAGTTGGCAAACTTGTCATCAGCCCACGTGGCTGCTAATGCCTTTCTCAATTGCAGCATATCTTTGTTCCTTTTTAATCAATGACCAAGACACATAGGGCAGAATTTTTAGCTCAACGGGGGTGCGCGAGACCGACCTGACTGAGTGTAAAATGACACGCGATGACGTCAGCCGAGCGTGCTAATGTCAACACGCAGTCATGCGATAGTTTGTCCGTGCGGGCATGCACCAGAGCGGGCAGCACGCCTACCGACAATTAAAAAGCCTATTAAGGGCATTAAGTTATCAATTGACTTTAATTTTACACCGCTTGTGCAACCTAACGGTTGACGGACAGGGGAAAAGGCCAAGCGGCCTTTGCACTTTTTTGGAAACCTCATTGGGCGGGATGAAGTTTCCAAAAGCAAATATAAATAAAATAAAAACTTTATATTTTAACTAAAAACACGTCCCTGCTCATGTGACAGAGTCACGCGAGAGGACATGTTGTCATTACATTTTTTTGCTCTTTATTATTTTAAAAAATATCTCTGCATCTCCTTGAGGCAGCTCTGTGCCTCAGGGAGATTATTCAGTTCTCTCTCATGCGCATGTGCGAAGTTCACGCTAGGCCTGCTTGCACTTCATGCCTCCCCTGCCCGCAGGCAGCGCTCAGTGCTGCTGCATGCGTATCACACTGGGCGGGCCTTAATTGATCTGCCAACTTGAAATCGAGGTGCGCTGTCAATCGCACACTGTGGTCGGCTTCCCAACCGCTCCCGCCCACCCCTGCATGCCAAGGGCAAAATTGTGCCCATAATATACTGGCCTCCATGTTCCTTCTTTCTGGATTGGAAAGAGTACTGCTCCTAGCCCAGTCACTGATGCATCTGCAGCCACTATTGTGGGCAGTTCCAGGTCATAGTGTGCTAATGGACAGAATTTTCTGCCTGCTGGGCGGGAGCAGGCATGCATCTGACCGGCGCCCATGATCGGCTGGATGCCACCATTTTACGTGAGCCGGCCAATTACGGCCCACCCAGCGCCCGGAAGCGCTGTGCACTCCCTGTGCAGGCGGGGGGGTTGCCTGAGTTGGGGAGTGCGCTCTTTCGTGCATGCGCGTGAAAGAGCCCAGCAATTTCCCTGAGGCAAAGAGCTGCCTCAGGGAGATTTGTTTAGTAAAGAAAAGATGTAAGGACATGTCCCCTCAAGTGAAGCTGTCACATGATCTGGGACATGTCAATGAACTTCAATAAAAAAAACTTTATTTGAATTATAAATCCTTCATGAAACCTTATCCCACCTTTGGATGAGGTTTCATGATATATGCAATGGCTGCCTGGGCTCTTCGCCTGCCCACCAACCTTAAGGTTGGATGGGCAGTTCCGTTAATTATTTTAATTGATAGTTAAATGGTCCTTAATAGGCCTTTGACAGCTCGGCAGGCATGCAGCCGAATTGGCTGCGTGCCCACTGAACTGAAAATTCAAATGACACAAGGTGCTGTCAGGACTTTTGCCCGATGTCTCCCCGCGTCATTTCATGCTTCAGCAATTGGCCCTGCGCCCGCTCACCGAGCTGAAGATTCTGCCTAATATGTCTGGTGAAATGAGCATCTTTTGTACTTTTTGGAATGAGATTTGTTGATGTTCTCCCCAACACCATACTTGGTTTTGCCTGAGCAATTGTCGCAGTGGTTCATTCACACGTGTCAGATTGGGTAGGAACTTCCCTACTTGATTGACCTTGATCTGGACCATCTACATGGTCAAAGCACTCTGGTAAAGGTGGGATTTTCTCCTTGACTTCCCTTTGCTCTGTCCTTTTCTGGAGTTCTATTTAAGTTTCCCCTTGCTGTCCTTGTCTTGCAATTATTTCTTTCGCTGCTTCTTCCAGTCACTGGGCTCTTCACTTGCTGCTTCTTTCATTGTGTTTTCTGCTGCTACTATCTATTATCATGCTTGTGGGTCTTGGACAGGGTTGTTCATGATCCAGGCTAACAGATAATGCTAGAGGCAAGGCTGTTGGTAAACTCTACATTTTTCATTGAACACGATATTAACTTTTTACAATACAGACTTAGCACGAAGCTCTACAAAGAACTATCTCTCTTAATGCTCTGTTGTCATGTATGTTACATCGAATATATATTTACCTTTTCAACATTAATCCTTTATACTACAAACAGGGCTCGCCACCACATCTGGAAACCTGGCAGCCTCACAGTGTGTTCCTAGGGGAGGGGCCTCCTTAATCACCACTCCATAGCTCAGGGAGAGGCCCACTGGCAGCAATGGCCACCTCTGCAGCTAAAGTGCCACCTTAGGAATATATTCCCCACCGCACCAGCCTACTCCCAATCGCTGGAGCTTGACTGGCCCTGGCATGGTAAGCAAAGAAACTTCCCTCATCTTCGAGGGTGCCACTAGTGATCGTACTACTGAGGCTGTTGAGATGCCAGCCCTGTGATTGGGCTGGAATCTCTGGGAGGCTGGCTGCCTGCCTCAACTGGATGGCAGACTTGCTGGCGGCCTCTTAACTGGCCATGGCTGGTAACATGCTGCCCCAGGGTCCTGCCACCCAGTGGTATGTAGTTCTCTCTTGCAATTGGTCCCAGCAATGGGACATCTTAACTGCTGATAAAATTCGACCCAATTCAGCTCCTTCATACTGTCAAACATGGTACCTGTCCCAGACTGTTTCTCAATTCAATTCCCTGGTCTTTGGTCTAAACACATTTAATTAAAACATAGAGAAAGGGATATCATTCACAGATAATTGGAACTATTTAATGAAAAGACCCCTGTTGTGATGTTATTTTGTAACAGGTGTATGATGTAAATAGTAACTCTATCTAAATCAAACAGCTTTTCACTCATTGAACAGGACATTCACCCAACTAACCTTCCCGAGAGGAAGCTACTGGTACAGCTGTACAGGTTATAGGTGCCGCTATCTGTAATAATTTACTTACTCCCAGTATTGCTCACTCGGACCCTGGTGAGGAACGTTGATTTCTGATCCATTTGGACATGTTTCATTGTTTGCATGCAGCCATGTTGTATTAAGGATTTCAAAATATCCATCATCCAGAGTGAGATTGCAGAGTGCATCTAGAAAATGTGGAATGTGTTTTAGAATTACATTTCATTGAGAATCATGCTGTGATATAATCAGGGTGACTGTTTCAGTCTGACTGAATCAGTCCAATCCATTTTATTACATGGATGAGGTTACAGATGGGCCAGAACAAAGAGGTAAAGGCCTGAATCTTCTTCCCTCTCTTGTGGCATGTTTGGATGCAGGGAGAGCCTTTAATCAGGCAGGAAAGGGGCAGGTGAGCATTCTGACCCCTTCCTGCCTCCACCCCAATTAAATCCATAGCAGGAAGGCCTTGGTCAGGTTTCCAACCCTACTGCCAATTGAGGCCTGAAATGGATGTGTGGGGGTCAATGATCACTGGGGGGTGGGTCAGGCGGGAGGGCTGTTGGGTCGTCAGTGAGGGTTGGGTTTGGGTGGTCAACAGAGGAATGGGGTTGTTCAGTGTTGGGAGGCAGTGGGGAAAAGGCTGGCCGGTGGGTCCGGGTGATCAATGGGAGGTGGTCAATATTATGGGGGTCTGTTGGTCGAATCGTGTGGCCAGTGAGGCTGTGGGGATCAGGTGCTCTGTGAGGTGGGGGTCAGTTGGCACGGTTTGTTTGTGGGGGTTAATGTGGTGAGTTGGGGGTGGGGTGTCATGTGCTTAGTTGAAGGGGTTGAGTGATCATGGGGGTGGGGGGGGCGGTCTAGGGGGTGGTTAGTGGGGGTCTGGTGTCAGGTGATCAGTGGGTGGGTCTTTTGGTTGGGGGTCAGTTGTAGGGATTAGATGGGTGTTTGGGGGTGAGTGGTTGGAGGGTGGTCAGTTGTGGAGGGAAAGGTTGATCAGTGGATGGGTCAGGTGGTCCTGGGGCTCCTGTGGGAGGTCCGGGGTGGGTCAGTACTGTAGTTATCCAGGAGCTTGAAGTGGTTTTAATTCTTCTAACTTTTTCTGGGTAACTCCTCATGTAAGGCAGTCAGATCCATCCGAGGTTTGCGATTTACATTGTACTTTCTGGTGGTTTCCAGTGCAGGGCATGCAGGGGATTTGAACTTTCCAGGCAATTGCCAGACAGTCCTTATCTGGGGTCCTCCGGGAGGGTTCGCCAGCGCATCTTTGCGGTACCCCACAGTTATGACACTCCAGAGCCCGTAAGTTATGGACTGAGGACAAGAGATCACTCAATTCTCTGACACTGGAACCTGCTGGAAACAAAGAAGGACTAAGGGATCTCATTATACAAGGAGGGTGCTAAGGATCCCCTTTCTGTTTCAATGGTATTTTGATAGCTTTGACAATGGGAGATCAAAATTCCTTCATTTATAATGGATTGCCCTCCATTGTATGCCAATAGCAGCTGTCATATGGCACTCCACTCGTGAAAAGCTGTGATTATAAACCTGTCATTTTGTTACAGCAGGAGTCTGGAGAATGCACCAGTAACATCAAGAAGAAGACTTCAAAATGTAACATCACCTCTCTCTCTTTCTCACTCAGCTATTCTAAGGATTGGGATCCTATCTCTGTTACGTTTTTGGAACACATCACAGAGATAGAGAATTTTAATCAAAAGAAAATTCAAGTATCATAATAACCACTTCGGAAAAGAATGGATTACAGTTTCAAAGAGTGTTTCTCGGGAGAAACAATCAGTTTACATCGGCCCCAACACCACTGGAACTTCAAGACCCCCAAAGGAACGTCGGGACGTGTTTTTACCTTTTTACTAAGTCTTATACTTTTACCTGAGTGAGTTTTGACAATAATTATAATTCCTTACTTGTTAACTCAAGAGATCTGGATGGCTTATTTCTTCATTTAGCTTTACACATGGTCACGTGCATATGAATTGAAAAAAAATCACAATTTTCTAAAAATTCAAGCTTTGCTATTACCATTCTCAGGAGTGGACAAAGAGGAATTTATTCACCCCTCTGGACTTGCTTGTAACAGATATTTGGGGACTCATCCAAGATTTTGAGATGGACAGAAGAGGGGTTCAGTTAAACAGCCCTGATTTCTCCACTCAGGTGTTTTTGATTTTTGACTTTCCCCTTTATAAGTGGTTTCTCCAACCCTTTAGTCTTGGAGTTATCCAATCCTATATTGATAACCTCACAGCAAACTCGAGATTTATTTTACACACACAAAATGAGGAAAAGAGATTTCATAATGTCTGCCCCTTTTGAATTCATACAATGAAAGAGGGATATGGGAGAGACAACAAAAGAGGGATACGGGAAATAAAGCGGTTCAAGGCAGAGACCAGGATAAAAATAAAAATTATGGTTTCACGTGAGTCCAGAGTCCAGGATCAATGTCCAAGGAAGGTTCTTTTAAGTGGCTTTGTCTGGCAAAATTCCTGGTTTTGGTCCTGGGAACTTGTTTGCAAGTTAAGTCCGTTGAAGATGCAGCAAAGTGTTATTGTGAAACAAAAACAAAAATAGCTGGAAAAACTCAGCAGGTCTGACAGCATCTGCGGAGAGGAATACAGTTAATGTTTCGAGTCCGTATGATGATGATGAAGAGTCATACAGTCTTGAAACGTTAACCGTATTCCTCTCCACAGATGCTGTCAGACCTGCTGAGTTTTTCCAGCTATTTTTGTTTTTGTTTCAGATTTCCAGCATCCCCAGTATTTTGCTTTTATGAAAGTATTATTCTGTCCTGGGTATTAGTTCACTCCGCAGGCAAAATAGAGTTCTTCCTGGAAATCAGACTTGGAGCAAGATGGAGGTCAAAGTCAGGCTGCTAACCTGGAATCTGGTTCTCTTCAGAGAACTGAAGATAGAATTCAAAAGCTGTATAATTAAAGGAATTGAAACAGCTCAAGTCTTGGTCATGTGACAGGGTTGAGCTATTCGGCTAGCAAGGCCCCTGGTTAAAACCCATTGTGTTTTGGAGGTGGCAACGGTGGGCCATTAGCACAACATTGGAGATTCAGAGTCATAAATCGTTCTACCTTTGGCCATAGCTGGCTGGTGCAGACTTATCTACAAATCCTTTGTGTTGGCCTGGCTGGAATGTTTATACAATACAAGTCACTTTCCGGGAGGATGATGAAATAGCCTTTGTCCATTGGAGCAACTTAGGATCTTCCATAACTATGCGCATGTGATCAGCTGTAGTCATTTTATCGGCCCAGAAATTGTCCATTTTGAAAACAAAAAATTTCATAAAGCAGCCAGGCTGATGTAATATGTATATTTTTTTCTTCCTGCCTCCTGCAAGGGGACAATTTGAACCCAGAGGCAATGAATGGAATTGGAATTGGGAACTAAATTTGTTCCTAGGTGATTTGACCTTTTTAAAACAAAAAAACACCAGAACAGTTCCCTTGTGGATTGCAGTATTACCATACAAAACAAAAGGCCCACTATCAAAGCCAGTACCTTCCTTGACCAGAGTGAGGAAATTTGGGATTGTTTAAGAGTTCTATCCCTTGCAGAGTAAAAGATGGAGCTAAACAGTTACAGTTAGAGTTCCGCCCAAAAACCAGGCAAATGTAAATTCTACAATGTGTGACCCAGACATTTGGATTTTGAACTGAAAAAAACTGAAATAGACAAAATAACTGGCAAAAGTTACAGCTAGAACTGAAAAGACTAGAGCTAAAATTCCAAGCTAGGGAAAGAGAGAGTAGAAAGAAAAGCAGAGAAAAGAGAGAAAAATGAAAGAGACGGTAGGGAGTGAAAAGGATCATTCCAAAGAGAGACATAAGAATGGGAGTGAGTTGAGGCTTCTCGAAATGCACAGGGAAAGGTTTACTGTGCCCACTGAAACCACGCCCAGCTCAGGAACAAGTGTCTAATTATTCAAGTTTTCCCATTTAATCCCCAAGTTTGATAAGGAAGAAGTAGGAACTGTCTTAATTTCTTTTGAAAGAGTGGCTCAGCAGATAAAGTGGCTGCTGGAGAGGTGGACCCCATTGTTAGAGAGAAAACTGACAGGCAAAGTCTACTCCTTGTGGCCTGATAAGAGTTCAGCAAATTACACATGGCATAGAATGCTATTTTAAGTGCGTATGAACTGGTGCTGGAGGTCTACGTTAGAAATTCTGTACCCTTCAAAAACATCCCGATCAGATGCTGTTGAACTGGAAAGGCTCAAGCAGCTCACTTTTGACCGATGGATATGGCCGCTTAAGATAAAGGCCCAAAATGAAAACCGCGGAGAAATAATGCTCCTTGGAGAGTTCAAAAATTCACTCCCTCTCTTTATCAAAACTGGTGTAGAGGTTTAGAAAGTGGAAAGGGCCAGACAGGCAGCATTCATGGCAGCTGACTATGAGTTAACTTATAGCCTCCAACTTTTAAAAGGAGAAGCCCAGGGGGGAGATTAGAGGGAACTGGCCTCTGTGTGGGAATGTGGGAAGCCAGGCCATTTCAATGAAAATTGTTGGCACATGAAGAAACCCAGATGGAGCACTACTGCCAAACCAGCACCCATAGCCATAAAATGGTCAATCTATGTGCAAACATGGCAGATGTTCAGGGTCACTACCAGGAGTTGTAAATAAGGATAAGATGACCCCTAACTGTTTAAAAGAGTGGGAAAAGGAGTTCAGCATTCTCCGAGACACTAGCTGCTTGCAAACGTTGCTAGTGGGAGCATTAAAGAATCAGCACCTGAGAACAGGATAAATTCTGGTGCTCTAGTAAAAGGGCTCATAGGAGAATGTGTAGAGATGCCACTGATTAAAATTTACTTGAGGAGAGAGTTTGTTACAGGCGTAGTAACTGTGGGTGCAGTCCCTCAAGTTTGCCCATGCAAAGGTTAGACATTTTATTGAGGAACGCCCTTGCTTGAAGGAGGGCATTACCCCTGAAAAGTCAGGGGCAATCCAAAGAGGTTGTAGAGGCTGGAGAAAGCCAGCAGGGGTCTGCAGAGGTGCAGGGAACTGAGAGAGGTTCAGAGGCCCTATAGGGGGTGATAGAACCCATAAGGGTTGAAGTGGCTAAGGAAAAGCTACTTGAATTAAAGACCAAAACTAGGCCAATGGTATCAGAAAGGGTCAGAATAGAGGTTGAGGAAGTTAAAAGGGATGAGGCCAGGCCATTAGAAGTGTAAGAGGTCAAGGAAGGGTCTGTGAAGGTTAAAAATAGATGAAGGAAAAGAACCAGTGATCTGGTTAGCACATAGGCCAAGAGAAAGTGAAGGTAATGTCCCAATTGGTTGAACAGCCATGGAGGAGTACAGCAGGAGATGAACATCCACTTGGATGCAATAACATTCCAGGGAACATGGAACAGGTTAGGGAAAGTCTATTTTGAAAACAAAAGAGAAAGGGAAGATGTTATGAGGCAGCCTTTCGGTGAAGCTGAGCTATTTAAAAATCCCAGAGGGAAACTTTAAACAACTGTCATAACCTATATTTTTAAAGTGTTATGTTTGAGGTGCAACTCTAGATTCAGGAAGCAGACCACCAGTTCTCGAGAGGTTTTACGTTAAACTAAATGAAACATTCTATTAATTTACACAAGTTAAATGCCTATACATGACGACAAATTACTGCTATCATAACTTTTCCTAAACTAATTTCCATTAAGGCAACAGCAACCTATAGATTTTTAAGCAGATACCAGGCAAAGCATTTTCACGTTACACATTCAAAAAGAGGTTCTTTTCACTTTGGTTCCTGTGGAGTCAGTTGGAGGCTTACAGCAGCTTTGAGCTTACATTGCCTCTCTGCTCTGAAAACTGCTGAAGTTAAACCTAGCACAGCTCATTGAATGTAAATTCTCATTATATCATCAACCTCTTCTAACCTTAAAACCTCTTTCATAGTCCCAATTTTATTAGTGATATAAACATATTGCTTGGTCTTTGCTAGCTAGGTGCCAGATTTCATTCGCCTTCTGGAATGCTCTGTTCAAAACAATGCAAATGCACTCTACCTCGCTTACATCTCAAAACTAGCGCACAACAAAGCACCTAGACTAGCTGGGTTTAATCCAGTTAAGACATACCTACAGAATAACTCTCTATTTTTAAAAGAAAAATATTTTCCGGTAATTTTATATACATTATTAGCTTAATGACAGAGGGAACATACACCAAAGCAGGTGCCACTTCGGGTGACCACAGGGGACATATCAGTGAAAGCAATTTCGAGTTATCCACTGATAAACCAAAGGAACAAGCCCTCAACCAGCCCAGCAGTGTTGATGCAAAGATAACTAAAATTGAAGCCCCGCGCGTTAGTCCAGAGACCCAACAGGAGATAAGATCAGGTTACAATCTACTGACTTCCTGGAGATCATATTTGATAAAATACCCCAGGTTGAACTACCAACTCCTTGGGTTATCGAGCTGGACAGTGAAGGGTTAAAACTCAGCCAAGGGACTCAGCTCTGTCAGCAAGAAAATTTGCATTATAGATGCCATGCAGCCTCACAGTTAATCAGGAGAACAATGCTTATCAAAGATCTGGGGAACAGAAATTTAACCCAACATTGCTAGATAAAACGTAATCAGGGGTTTTGTAAAAGAGGGATCAGGCACTGAATTCTGAAACTGAAAATCCTCATCTATGCCTGACCCCAGAGGGAACAAAGAGAATTCAGAACTCATGCAAGACTAACCATTTCCAATGAAGATAGGTTTTGTGCTTAATTAACACTCACAATGGAAACAAGCAATGTGATAGCCTGCTATCCAGAATCTAACTCAGATTAGAATTGTTTTGGTGCCAACCTGACAACAGAGCATAGCTGTAACTATAAGGCTAAAGTGTGAAAGGGTGTGCATGTGTTTCTTTAATGTATTTTTTAATATTGGACATCTTATATTGAAACACTTGCTATGATTTGCATTTCAGTCTACATGAGGGGGAGGCATCAAGGCAATGAGTCAAGTGGAATGTAGAATATTAATTGTTAATTTCATCAGCTTGTGTAATGCCTTGGATTGTTTTTAAAAAGGAAAGAAACAGCTAGAACTGAAAAGGTACTGTGCTTTAAAATGGCTGCAGAAGTCACCTGACCTATAAATTAGCCAAGTTTCTAGAAGCCTCTGAAAATAGATTACCAAGGGGTCATGTCTAGGCAGTTCCCCCGATGGACTTCACATCTGCCATTGTCTGAACCTTCTCCAAAACCTGAGGACAATAAGCCACCAAATTCCTGACTGCAGAAACTTCAGGAACAAAGAAGGACTAACAAATCTCATTATGCAAAGGGGGTATGAAGGAACCCCTATCTGTTTTGATGGCATCTTGATAACTTTGACAATGGCTGATCAAATCTCCTTCATTGTATGCCAATAGCCAGCTGTCACACGTTCAGAACCCCATTTATGAAAAGTGTACCAGTAATAAGACAACGGCAAAATGTAACATTCTCTCTCTCTCTCTCTCTGCACTTTGCTTGGGAATTCAAGGTTCATTAACCTACTTTGCATCGGTCAGCGCTTGCAGTCATCAGTCTCAGGCTTCACAGACAGAACCACATCACTTATAGAGGGGCTCATGGATCGATCTCTACCTACCAGATCACCCAAATGTGGGTGGCTTTTCAATGGCTGCAGGGCTAGGGCTTGCTTGGCGAAGGGGGAGAAATGGCCTCTGGCAAGGGAAGAGGCTGCAGCATGAGGGCCGTATCGGAAAAGGGAGGTATGGTGGGGGAACATGTTGATCTGTGCAAGTGGCCTCAAGATGGTGATGCCTAAGGAGGCAGTCTCCAGAGATGAAACCAGATGGAGATGTGAGGGCATATGTGTGAGAATGGGTGGTGATGTCCCTTGAGCTGGCAATGAGTGAGATGGGCTTGTGAGTGTGTGAGTTTAGAGTGATGAGATGGTTGCCATAGCCTGGCTGCAAGGATGAAATCATTCATCCTCTATCTTCATTGGATGGCCAGCCATTGGCACTGACCACCACTGCCATCGCCTACCAAACCATAGTGGTAATGTTGCTGCCCTCCTGAGCCAGAAAATCCAGAAAAAATACAGAAAAGCACAGCGGGCCTCCACAGTGTCCAAAGTGCAATCGGGGGCTGCAGTCCTCTTGCCTTTTGGGGCCACGTCTTCTTTGCTGCAGTCCTGGATGGGAAGCACTGAGCGCTGCTGTACTTTAAATGTGGTACCTGGCGTGATGAAGTGGTGAGGTGACAATGTGGCAGGCGAATCGGAGACCGCTTGCTTTGGAAATGCATGTTTCCCGGGAATGCTAAATAATGTGGCGCGCTTGGGACGATATGGTGTGAAAACATCCTTTTACCAGCCCACTACTGCACTTAGAGCTAATGTGGGATGATTCCACCCAGAAAATTTTGATCGAAAATAACTTCGAGGGCAGAATCTTCGGCTCGGCAAGCAGGGGCAGGGCCCACTCACCGAGGCGTAAACTGACACGCGGTGATGTCGGGAGTGCGTCCCAACATCACCGCACGTCATTCAGATTTTCAGTTCGCCAGGCGTGTAGCCGGCTTGGCTGCACGACCACCGAACTGTCAAAGGCCTATTAAGGCCATTTAACAATCAATTAAAACAATAAATGGAGCTGCCCGTCCAACCTTAATGTTGGCAGGCAGGCGAAGAACACAGGCAGCCTTCGCATTTTTCATGGAACCTCATCCATGGGAGGGATGAGGTTTCATGAATGATTTTAAAGTTTCAGAAAATTTTTTATTAAAATCAATAGACATGTCCCAGCTCATGTGACAGTTTCATATGAGGGGACATGTCCTAAGAATTTTTTTTTCCCTTTATTAAACTTTTTAAAACTTAAACTACTCTCCCTGAGGCACAGGGAGCACTCAGCGCTTCTGGGCGCATGTCATGCTGGGCGGGTTTTAATTGGCCTGCCCAGTAAATTGGCAGTGCGGTCCCGATCGCGGGCTGCGATCAGGTCTGTGCCGGCTTCCTCCCGGCCTGCTCAACATGGGGAAAATCCTCCTTCAAGTGTCAGAATATCCACTTTGGCAAAAGACAAGTTACACTTTAAAAGAAACCATCTCCAGAAAAAACTCTCCTCCTCTCGGATACTCAGCAATATCTGCAGCTCAGACTCCAGTTTAACAGCTTTGAACTTACGTTTCTTGAGATTCAGACACTTGTAGATGTGGTGGTCTGGGATGTAATGCTTTCCACAAACTCCCACAGCTACCATGCTGCTAATCCAGTCTGTAGGAGTTGTCACTTTCTTGATGGCTCCCTTCTTTTCCAGCTCTTTTATTTTGCCTTTGAGAGTGGACTTGAGGGCAGCTGGAACTCTTCTCAGCAAATGTTGAATTGGCCTTACACTCTCACCTACTTCTAGATTATATTCTCCTGGTAGACATTCTAACCCTGTAAACACATCTTTGTACTGTTGTCGGATTTGTGCTGCTGTCACTGGTTCTGTGTGTGTGACAAGTTGTAAATCTCTGTTGGCATGGTTAGGGTTACCAGTCCAAGCTTTAGACTTGCTTCAGCTGAGATGAGTGGCCATTGGGTTCCATCTATGATCTGGAACTCCAGATCTTCCTTCTTGTCATTGCATTGGGCTCTCAGACTAATGTGTCCTCTTGCTATGAGTATCATGCCATCATATAACCTTAACCTTACTTTCCAGGGTTGTATTTTTGGATTGCCATGTTGAGCCACTTCACACAGGTCTGTGAAGGTCATGATGTTGCAGGATACACTAGTGTCTATCTGACATTTCTTGTTCACTTGATGCTCTCCTTCTGCAGTCATCATTGTAACAGTCACAAACCATTTATCACCAAAGACTTATCAGGATCAACCTTTTGTATCGTGCATAGTTATTGATCAGACTCTTCTCCTGATATTTCTCCGGTGGCCATCTGTATCAGCTTGTTTTGCTTCTTTCTAGCCAAACACGTGTGCAAAATGATTTGGCTTCTTGCGGCTAAAACACAGCTTGCCTCACATTGAGCAGTCTTTCTTTTCCATTGCATGATGTCGACCACAGTATTTGCGTCCTGCCCTTTGTTCACGATTGCTCTGCTCTTTCGATGTAGAATGTCTCTCAGCATAATGGACCTCCTGGTCTGCTCTGCCATTCATGTGCTCTAACTGACAATTTACAACTTCTGGATTTATCGCTTTCTTGAGCATCGGTTTCTCGTCTTTCAGCAGACTTTCTTTCACTGAGGGGTCACTTATGCCTAAGACTAATCTATCTTTAATCAGATCATCTTTTAACTGTCCAAATTCACAGGATTCTGAAACTGTGTTACTGCAGTCACATACTGATCTATGAGCTCTCTTTCACCTTGAGTTCCTGTATTGAATGCATAACTTTCATAAGTAACATTCACTCAGGGTGTTCATTCAAGGCTTTCAGAATCTCTGCTGTTTGTTTTCTTTGCTTGTCAGTTAGATTTAAGGTGGTGTGCGATTTGTGGCAGTCCCTCCCCAGCATATTAGAAGTGTGGCTATTCTTATTGGCTCTGGCTTGTTAATGAACTCTGTTGCAAGGCCTTAGCTTTGCCGTTGCCAAATATCACCTTTCAGTTTGACAGGAGCTGGGAGGAGGATGTTTACAGCAGCCATGTTACTCATCAATATTTTACTGGCAGCCTTCAGATTGCTTATTTTTCCTTGTCCTTTTTTGAGCAGATTTTAGTTGATTTGACCATTTCTGTGTGCCTATGTTCTCAATGTCTTGTCTGCAGCATTTGCAGGATTTCAAATCTCTATTTTAGCTCCACTTTCTGACACCACTGGTTGAATTTTGCCCTTGGTGGGTGGGCCCAACCGACTTGGCGGCGGGCGGCCGGCTGATTGCCGCTGCCAAAATGGGCCGTGCCGCCATTTTGCGTGGGCGGCCCAATTAAGGCCCGCCCAGCGGGTTTGCGACTCCCGTGTACAACAGTAGAATTGAATCGGTGGCAGGCGTGTTCAGACCACCGGTTCCAATGGGGAATCGGCAGTCTGTATAACGAGTGGCCAGGCAGCCTCCTTGAGGCAGTTCACCATGGCCACTCATAGGGAAGGACGTGGTTTGAGGGCAGAGGAAGAGGAGGACTGTAGGCTGCGGGATATGCCAGTGGGGGGCCACTCTGCCCCTCGGTTCTCAGATGCCTGCCTTGCTGTCCTCCTCCAAGAGGTGTCTAACCATCGGGATGTTTTGTTTCCAGAGGATGGGAAGAGGAGGGCCCCCCACATCGCCAAGCAGGCGTGGCAGGAGGTGGCGGAGTCTGTTAGCTCTCATGATGCTGTGCGGCGTACCGGAATGCAGTGCCGCAAGTGCTTCAATGATTTGTTGTGCTCTGGAAGGGTGAGTACCATGTCAGCCTTGGCCATTTGACCCAGCAGGTAGCCTTAGCCTTTGAGGCCCACCCTCCCCCATATCTTAATGGCGTTACTGCATTGGGCATTTGGCGCATGCATGCTTACATCAGCCTTAGTGGTTGAGGAGAAGGTGGGTTCTCCCTGCAACATATGTTGGTGTTTGTCGCATTTAAGTAGTCTGGGGGCAACCTGCAGGGGAGGCAGCTAGACACATACTCAGAACTCCAACACATGTCTTATTGATGGTGATGAGATGGTGGAAGGGGAGCCTCAAGGTGTCATGGCCAAGAGCCATCTGTTGGCTTTGGCGCCACACCTAGTTGCGCCTCCTTGCCATGGGCGCTAAGACCCGTGTGTTATTCAAAGTGATGGACACTGAATGTGTCCATGGTGTCCGTTGGGGGAGGGGGTTAGGACCAGCCGTATTATCTTCTGGGGACTGATCACCAGTAGTGTGGACAGGAGCCGCTGGAGGCCTCAAATGGGCCTCTGTGATTGGGGTGCGGTGTGCGCGTGCAGAGTACATGAGCGATCAGCCCCAATAAATGCTCTTCTCTGTTCTGCAGGCAAAAACAGAGAACAATATGAGGGAGCGGCAGCGGACTGGTGGTGGGCACGCCGTGCAGCAGCGCCTCACCACCTATGAGGAGCAAGCCATGGAGCTGGGGAGGAGGCAGGCGGCAGGTGTCGGTGAGGTCAGGGTGCAGCAGCCAGGTATTTGAGGGCCACAGTCCCATCCACTCTGTCTCCCCAACTTCCAAAGCACTGATGATTGCTGCAATCGTTAATGCAGCAACACTGCTCATTCACAGACTGATACAGTCAGACGTGTGGGTCATACACAAAGGTCCCTCGGCCCCTTGAGGATGAAAATCTCTAGCACCTTCCAAAGTGGCCTTGTCCCATTTGTGACCACTATCCCCATGGTCTAACATGCCATGGCATCGCTGCTGCACATCCAAAGACTTGTTGCATCTTAGGAGGGTTTGTATCTCCACCACCCTTTCAGCCAGTGCGTCTCACATTACTCTGTCCAAAAGGTGCTCAGCACCTCACCTGTCAACCTCATGGCACCCAACTTAAATAAATGCTACCGCGTTAGTCATCCCTGCGCCAAAGGGAAATTTTGCCTTGTGTCCACCCGTTCTATGACTCTCATAACGGTACGAAGGTCAATAATGTGAACTGTCAATCTCCTGTGCTCCATGGCAAATGTTGCAAGTGTATGCAATGTTTCCTCATCACCGCAACTCTCCAGGCCAGCATGCATCCAGGTCAGGTACCTCTGCACTCTCCCCACTCCAATGCCATCCCTCCCATGAAGCGCAGGTCACAACTGAACCCAGAAGTGTAGATCTGGCTTTGACAGCGTTTTCTGCACTTGCAACATGACCTCCCCTTTCCTACATTCTATTCCTCGGTTAATGAAGACAATTCTGGCTTCGACCTTGTTAAACGCCTTATGTTCCTGTTCTGCTACCTTAACGGGTCTGCCTAGCAAGGTCCCTGTAATCGTCGTGACTTCCCACGGTCCTACCATTACTCATGTATCACCGTACCTTGTTTGTCTTCCCCAAGTGCTTAACTGAACACTTATCCACATAACATTCCTTAGGCCATCTGACCAGCCTGTCTGTATGCACGTGTAATGTTTGGGCCTCCTCTTGACTATTTACCACCCCACCAATGTTCATCTCCTTAGGTTCTTGAAGGGTGAGCGACTTATGAGGCTTTGGGGGGGTGGTGGGGGGAAGGGATGAAAGGTGTTACTGGCTGAACGCTAACTGATGCACTGTACTTGTTGTTAATTTCAGCATCACCACTGCATGGCCGCCCCCAACACATCCGGAGCACCCCCTCTACACCTTAGGGCCAAGACTTGCAACTTGAGGCACATCATTTCAGCCAGCCAGGCACCAGCGCAGCGACAAACACTTCAGTGGGGATTATGACGTCGGCTAGTATCCCAGGGCACAGTGGAGAGGGCACTTCACAATCGCTGGAGGAGATGGCATGGATAGAGAGTGCCGATGGCGCCAGCAGCCGGAGGACTGTTGGGGACCAGGCACACACTGAGTCCGGCAGTGGTGATATGCCTCTGGAGATGACACCAATGCAGCAGCTGAAGGACAGGTGGCAGGATGCACGGGAGCATCTGGCAGGGTTGCATGAGGGTGTGCTTCAGTTGGTCTCTGTGATAGAGGAGTACAGGCAGAGTGTTAGTGAAGGCGTGAACCTCAGGACAAGCTTCAGGCTTCCTCCACTGAGAGATTGGTGACTCTCATGGAAAGGGGCTTCGATTGGATAGAGACTCTTCTGATTGGGTTACACTCTGACCTACCAGCCCTCACAGCGGTAATGACCACAGGTGATCATTCGCAATGTGGGAGATGTTCTTGGCACCAAGCGTTGCCGCTCAGTGTCCATGCATCTGCTGTGAGCAGGGAGGTCCAATGTGACCTCATGTTGATGCAGCAGCTGCCTGTCGTCGCTGTGAGCTCCTCTCAGGGCGCTCCGGATGAGGGCAGTAGCTCCTCCGACCTTCTGCCAGTAACCGTTGCATCTGTCGAGGCTGCGACAACTGGGGAGGTGCCGGTTCTGAAACTGGCCACTCCCTCCCAGGCGGGGCCATCACAGGCTCCATGGGCCAGAGGACGCCCGCCAAGGTCATCGACGCCAACAGGACAGCAGAGTCAGCAGGCTGTCTCACAAGCCACTCCGAGCGGTGGGGCAGCACCTAGACGTAGGACCCGCAAACGAAAGCATAAGGCATGTTAGGCATTCCACGGGTATGTCACTGGTGATTTTGTGTTGGCCCTAGATTAGGGAAAATATACTTATTTACGTCTGAGCGACGTTGTGTTTTATTTTGGACTGAATAAAGTCCACTTTTCTGACCATGGCTGAGGGTGTTTCCTTTGTGCTGCATTTGTATATTTCACAGACCTCTCATGAGTGTTTGATTAGACATTGATGTTTCTGTACTAAGCCTTTGGTTGCAGCTGATGAGGTGGAAGATGTAGCACCTAAAGGCCACGTGTGGAAGCGCCAGGCAATACTGGCCCTGATGATCCATGTGTGCGGAGCTAGCTGAAGGTTCGTTGGATTAAAGTGTCCCTGGTGTCCCTGCCTCCTTGGTGTAGTAGTGGGTTGGCGTGCTGGCCCTGATCATTGCCCTGTGCTTCCTCATCCTCTGAGCCATGCTGGATTCATCATGTGCAGCCTCCTCCAGTGTGTCAAGGTCTTCATCGTCAACTGCATCCCCCCTTTCCAGTGCAAGATTGTGCAGAGCGCAGCATGCTACCACTATCACAGAGATGCGATCTGGGGGGTACTGGAGTGTGCCCTCTGAGTGGTCCAGGCAATGGAAGCGCATCTTGAGAAGACCAATGGATCTCTCCACCACAGCCCTTGTGGTGCCTTGGCTCCTATTGTGGCACTGCTCAGCTTCTGTTCTTGGATGGCGTAGAGGCGTCATGATCCACCTTCTGAGGGGATAGCCCTTGTCACCCACCAGCCAACCATCCAGCCGAGCCGGAGCACTGAAGAGCGCCGGCACCTGGGAGTGTCTGAAGATGTAGGCGTTGTGGGAGCTGCCTGGGTACCTTGCACAAATTTGCAGAATCTGCATCCTGTGATCACACACTATCTGCACGTTCATGGATTGGAATCCCTTCCTGTTGGTGAAGGCACCAGGCTCACCTGCTGGCACCTTGATGGCCACATGTGTACAGTTGATTGCATCCTGGACGCGGGGGAAGCCAGTAATGACCACGAAGCCTCTGGCTCACAGTATCTGATTTGCCTGGTCGCAGCGGAAGTGGATGAAGGTCAATGCCCATCTGAACAGAGCGCCTGTAACCTGCTTGACACAAGTGTGTACAGCTGATTGGGAGACACCGCAAAGATCACCCACTGAGCCCTGGAAGGAGCCAGGTGCATAGAAGTGGAGGGCAACTGTGACCTTCACAGCCGCGGGCATGGGGTGTCTGTCCACACAGTTAGCGGAGATCTCAGGGCCAATCATCTGACAGATAAAGTTGACAGACGGAGCCTCCTTTGGCACTGCACCTCACTCATATTGAGGTAGCTGCTTTGCCGCCTGTATACCCTGGCAGCAGGATAGTGGCGTCTTCTGCGGCCCCTTCCACCTTGGGACAACTTCTTGGCCCTGTGCCCCTTGTGCCTGCGCCTGGCCCCCAAAGGTGGCTCCCCTGGAGGCTGATTGCCCACCCCTGGCTGCCTCCTTATCCTATCCCTCCCTTCCTCCTCAGAGGAGCTGCCTCCAGTGGAGATGTCAGAACCCATACCCCCAGGCTAAATGGAAGCCTCCAGAAATCTGCAGGCCTGATAAAGATTACTATCTGCAGACTGGTGAGCTGAAGCTTCAAAGTACAGAGAAAACTATTGGAAATCGATCTGAACTGCTACTAATCACACAGGCAAGTTTAAAACACTTTCTGCATTAAATACTTGAGAAAAAACATGAACAACCCCTCTGAGCCCACATATCCCATCCGTGGATGAGGTTTGTTAAAAAATCAGTTACCCGCCTGCTCATTGGGTCCGTGCGCTGAGCCGAAGTAAGCACGGGCTCTTCAAAATCGGCTTCAATTGCCGAGTTAAGGGCCTTAACAAGGCCTTTAATGGTGGGCGCGCATTGCATTGCACAACGCACCCGCCCACCTAAAGATTGCGATTCTCCGCGCTGATGTTGGGACGCTTGCGCGACGTCAGCACGCCACATTTTAAGCACTGATGTGTAGGCTCCGCCACTCGTGCGTCAGCCATAAAATTCAGCCCTTCCTTTTGTGTTTAAAGATAGCAGAACTTCTCAGTGTCTTCTCAGTGAGAGGTTTTTATTGAACTGAACTCAAGATGGCAGCCTCCAGAGAGGCTGCCTCACGGCATAGTCACACGACTGTAGCAAGCCAGATGAGGCATGTAGTTCCGTTGCATTTCAAAACCTAAACAAAGCTCTCTACTACCTTCTCAAGGGCAATTAGGAAAGGAAAGTCAATGCTGGCCCAGCCAGTGACGCCCACATCCAGTGAACGAAAAAAAAAATCCACAGTCCGAGTCTGTACAACAAGATCAGACATCAGCCACAAATCCAGTCTATATAATACCCATTTGTATTTATACGGTGTCTTTGACATAATAAAACATCTTAAAGTCAAGGCTCCACCAGCACTGCATCAAGCTTCCTTTAGTATCTGACTCGCAGTCACACCGTTTTGTCCCTAACCACTAATCAGAAATGTGTCACTTCCTACAGAAGAGTTAAGAAGGAAATTTGACATAAGGAGATAATTGGGCAATTGACCACAAGTTTACCAAAGAGCTAAGTTTTAAGGAGTGTCTTAGAGGAACAAAGTGGGCTAGAGAGACTGAGGGGATTAGGAAAAGAATAACCGAACTGAGGGCCCTGGATGCTGAAGACGCAGCCACTCATGGTGGAGCGATTAGAATCGGGGATGCTCAAGATGTACGAATTAGAGAAGTGCAGATATCTCGAAGGAGGGAATTACAGAGCGAAGCAAGGTCATGAAGTGATTTGAAAACAAGGATGAGTGTTTTAAAATTGATGCATTGCTTAACCCGGAAGTTAATGCTAGACAGGGACAATAAGTGATGGATACTTGATGTGAGTTAGGGCACAGACGTCAAATATTTGGGTATCCTCAAGTTTACAGAGGGTTGAATGTGGGAGACCGGCCAGAATTGCTTTGGAGTAGTCAAGCCGGGAGAAAACAAAGCATGAGTGAGGGTTTCTGCAGCAGATGAGCTGAGACAGGGGCCAAGTCTGACAATGTTATGGGTGAAAATAAGTGATTTAAATAGCGGCACAGATGTATGGTTGGCAGCTCATTTTGCAGTCAAGTACAACATTAAGTTTGCAAACAGTCTGGTTTAGTCTCAGACTATTGCCAGACAAATGGGTGGAGTCAGCAGCTACAGAACAGAGTTTGTAGCATTGACAGAAGACAATGACTTCAGTTTTCTCAATGTTTAATTGCAGGAAATTTCTGTTTATCCAGTACTGTATGTCAGTTAAGCAGTCTGATAATTTAGCAAGAGTGGAGGAATCAAGAGAGAGAGGTGGAGGTGAGGAAGAACTGGGTGTCGTCATGTGAAAACCAATGCTGTGCCTTCAGGAGAAATCACCAAGAGGGAGGATTTAGATAAGAAATAGGAAGGGCCAAGGATAGATCCTTGGGGAACGCCAGAGTCAATGGTGTGGGAGTGGGAAGAGAAGTCATTGCATTAGATAGGCATGTATGGAATAAGAATATATAAGAATATACTTAGTCACCACCCACCATCCCTGTCTGTACAATGAAGAGTTTTTCTCTAAAATCAAAGCATTTTTCCACTCTTTCTGGAGTTTCAAACTGACCAATCATAGTTAAGATTTTTAATCTTGCTTTAAACAATTCAAACAGAATTAATCTTTAATATCTTGCGAAATAAATGTTTATAATCCTGAGTTGAACAGCGGGTCTCTGTGGGAGATGAGAAGAAAGGGAAAGAGACAAGATTGAAATAAATTCAACACAAAGGGAGTTTGTGAGAGGCCGACAAAGTGAGAAATATACAGAGGATGGGAGGTATTTGGGAAAAACTCACATGATGAGAAAAAGGGAGAAAAAGATGTGAGAAACAAATACAGAGATACACAGACAAGAGAATGGATGTGAGACACAAATACAGAGAGACTTAGCAAGAGAATCGACGTGAGACACAAATACAAAGAGAAAGAGAAATAATGGATAGAAAGATAAAGAGCACAAGAAAGAATTATAGAATAGGTGAACAGCTGAGCAGCAATGGAGAAAGAGACTAATTTTCTACTATTTTTCTTATAAACAACACAATGGAAAATCAAATCTTTTCTTAATATATTTCCACCATTAAATTTTTATTTACTACTGATTATCCTGCAATCCCAGTAACTCAAATGACATGGTTCCTGCTGCTGATTTCTATCCCAATATTTCTGCTGAATGATCACAATGAAGATGGTCACTGAAACTATTGTCTATTTTTCTCTCTCATTCAGACTGACAATGTAAAATGAACAGTTGGTTTCTATACTTTACCCAATAGAAGTGAAGACAGTACCATTGGGAGTCCTGCTGCATGTTTCACCTGCACCCCACCAACTGAAGCAATCTGCCCACGGCAGGGGGGGATTGGAAGGAAGCGAACAAGTAGTACAGGCTGCAGACAATGATGTAAGTGTAGGAAATGTTGACAATTGTATTCAGAAGGACCATAGTGATCCCCACTCCTGAAAATAAACAAGAAACAGGCGATTAGTTTAGGAAATATTGATTGAAATAAATTCTTTGACATGGATTCTGCTGGTCAGACAAACCAGTTGTGTTTTGCTGCAATCGGTCACCATGGAGACCAGTGAGGCTGTCCTGGTTGACCCCACCCGTAGGAAATGTCACTGCCTAGACTCAATTCAGATCAGAATCGCTGAGCTGGAGCGTGAGTTAGAGACACTCTGGCCCATAAGGGGGTGGGTGAAATTTACGGTTTAATTACATTAGATATTAGGATTGAGTGGGGGAAGTGAGATCACAATCAAAGTTTTAAATTTAAGTAAGAACTATGCATAAATGTGAACTAAGTTAACCACAATAAATTGGGTAAACTCACAGCCAAACAGACTTTTTGAAGGGAGTTTTTGGTATAATACAAAATCAGAATGTACATTCCACTTGTACAGTGAAACATCCATGTTCAGGAAATGAGGGAAGAGACAGTCTCAAGATAAAAGAAAAGACTTATACAAATATCTATTGGTGTGCAGTTTCTCACGTTAAGCATAATTCTTTCTTGTGGTTGGTGGAAGTAAGATGTCAGATGGTTTATGAGCTCGACCTTAGCTTTGCAGGCTCTCCCACAGTAAGGACATTGGTTGTCATGCGCTAGGGACGGTCGTGGATTGTGGGCTCAAGCAACTGCTCTCTCTTTGCATCTCTCTCTTGACTCCTCAGGTTTGGAAGGTTTTGACACCATTTTTGATGAAGAATCATAATTTTGGTCACGATTGGTTGTCTGCTTCCCATGTGTTAATGTTAATAGAGCAAATCTTCAGGGAGGCTCTTCCTTTGTCTTTGACGTGATTCCTTTTCACCTCTAACACCCTCACCCCATGTGAACAAGCACCCTTGTATAGCTCTATGTAGAGCAACTGTTTCTGTGGCCTTGGGTCAGACATTCTGATGATATTACCCGCCCATCTCAGCTGATGTGAGATTATCATGGAATCTATACTTGACATTTCTGCGTCTTGGAGGTCGCTCATGTTTGTTCTTTTGTCTGCCCTCTTGATTCACAAAACCCCTCTGAGGTAGCATTGATGGTGCTGCTCTTGGGCCTTGATATGGCATCTATAAGCTGTCCAAGCTTCAGCACCACAGAGAAGAGTGAGAAAAACCAGCGCCCACTAGACTTTGAGTTTACGGACAGATCCAATATCGCGACTCTCAAAACTCTAGGGCTTAATTCACCATAGGCCAAACCAGCACGTTATTTTTTATTCTTTCATGGGATGTGGGTATCACTGGCTAGTCCAGCATTTATTGCCCATCCCTAATATTGGATTCGATGGTTTACTTCTTGATCAATCTAAGCTTTTTGGGATAGGTAGCTTCCAAGATGTGGGAAGTGTAGGGGGTGGTGCTGTGTGTGTCAGCTTCACCTCTGACTTCTGAGCGGTCCAAATTGCTCCCACTCCCTGGGTTCTAGACCTTGGACTTATTTGGGGGTTGTGACAAAGTGAAGCAGACAACTGGTTTTGATGCAAGAAAAAAACTGGGTTTGTTGAAGTCACAAATGAACTTATAACATTAGGATTACACTGAGATTATACAGACCTACAAAGTACTCTTAGTTAAGAATGGGGAACACATAGCATAAGGGGGGAAAATCATGCTACTAATCCCCTTACCCTGGTCCCACCCCCAAAACCTAACTAAATTGAACTAGGAGAGGTCAGGGATCATGCTCACCAACCAGGGTTCCTTAACAGTTCGAAATCCAGCCAGTTAAGCTGGTTGCAGTTTTGGGGTTCGCTCTTAGTGTCCTCTGGGGCCTGCCATCCCCACGTGGTCCTGGTCTGTGGAATCTGCGAAGGTTCTTCAGTTGGGCGGAGGGCAGGGTTGTGGGTGGTCGATCTTCATGGAGGGCTGCGGTTATGGCCATGTTGTCTTTGGTTGAGCCTGCCACCATGTGCCTCTCGCCATGATGTTGCCTGCGGGCCCGCAAACCTCCAGATCTCCTCCTTCCACTTGGCTCAGCTCCCTGCTTAAACTCTGCTACAACTGCTCAAAAAACTGCTCACCCTTCTGTCTCCGCTTCATAACTGGTGGCCCAGTTATACTGTTTTTTCAAATTTCTTATCTGAAACCAAATCAAGATTAGTTCTTTATCTGATTTGGGCTTCTTCAGGTGATTGTTGTCTCGTTGTTTTTAATGGGCTCGCATGATGTTTATCGTTGTCTTCCTGTCCCCATAACTAGTTTTGAACTGAAAGCCATTGTATATGTGGAGTATTGATGGGTTCGCATAATTGCATTGATTGTGGCCTTCCTGCCTCCGTAGTTAGTAGCAATTATTTATGCAAGATTTTGATGAGCTTTAGTTTTGTGTAAGATGAAGTCTTTCTCTGGGTTGATTGTTTTAAAGGGAAGAATGCGTATTCTGTCTCCTCTCATCCTAGCCTCCTGCCTGCAGGGTTCTACACTTAAGCCAGCAGTTGGGTCCTCTGTCATAAAAATCCAAAAGTCATATCCTTGTTGATGATATGAAAAATGTGGGAATTTTGAGAACCCTCCAGAAGTAAGGAATATTTTCCAACACTTCACCATGAATCTCAACTGAAGACGCTGGATTTCATAAATTTAGTGTGGGTTGGTAGAGGACATTGGTATTCATTACATTCAGGACAAGTACAATGCTCTTGTAGGCTTTGGTGAATAAGTAAACTAACTGTTGTCGTTCTTCTTCAGAGTGAACGCTAACTTGTGCATAATGTGGTTCCATTACAGGAGTCTTTGTTGTCTTGAATATGGCCTTCAACTGGTTGAGGAGTTTACCATCGGCACGATAAGTTACTACCATATCTGGGCGGAGCCTGTTGGTAATAATTTGCAAGAAAAATTGAGATTAATATTGGTGCAAAGACACACCCTTCTTTGGTGACAGGGAAAGGGTCTGAGGTGGAGCCATTGCATAGAACTGTTATTTGCATGCAGTCGTGTGGCAGACATGTTGTTTGTGAACTTAGCTAGGTATCCCTATCACTGCGGCATCTTTCAAAGGACAGTTCAATTCACCAAGTCAAAGGGTTTTGTGAGATCGAAGAAAGCCATGTACAAAGGGATGTTCTGCTCTCAGTACTTTCCCTGAACTTGGCGCGCTGTGAAGATCATGTCAGTTGTTCAGCTGGCAGGTTGGGAGCCACACTGGAACTCTGGAAGGACCACCTCTTCAATTGATGAGGGACAATTAAGATGTAACCTAGCTAGGACTTTGCCAACAGCTGAGAGCAATGTTACACCCCTGCAGTTACTACAGTTCGACTTGTCTCCTTTCTTGAACATTGTGATCATCACAGTGTCTCTAAGCTCACTTGGAAGTTCTTCATTTTGCTTCACAAATGGGGCATGTGTTCAAGAGATCACCATCTTTGCTCCAGGTTTCAGTGCTTTTGCAGGGATGCTGTTGTGAGGACCAGTTGTTGTTTTTCATTTGGTTGAAAGCAACAATCACTACATTGAATGTTGCATCATTGTCTAGCTCACTTCTGATTGTACTTTGTGCTTCTCCAGCCAGTGGATGTCCACCGTGGAGTTCTGATTGAGTAGCTCTACAAAGTATTCCTTCCAGTAGGTCTTGATACTGTCAATGTATTGATAAGAGTCATGCCATCTTTGGACCTTACTGATGTTGGCCTGTGTGTTCATGGTCCAGAAATCTCTGTGGCTGCCTTGATAATGGGACTTATTGCTCCACTAACAGTATTTTACCTACAGGGGAAGTCCCATACCACTCCCAAGGAAGGGGCAAAGGTCTCTCTTTAAAACTATTAATGCTGCTTCCAATATTAAATTGCTGCAGGGCAGCTATTGGGATTTTGGGTTACTACAGATATGTGATCTTAACAAGTATTATTCTTAAAGGTACATTATACACTAAATTAAGCCATAATTACTACATTCCTCCCCATTTAACGCTATATATATTATATTTGCAAGTACATATGATTCAAGATAACGTCATATTTATGCTGGGTAAGGAGTTTATAAGTTCAGTCTTTCTGGTGGTTTCCTGGTACATGTGGAATGTCGCAGCTCCATAGCTTCAGATTCTTTGTCAGGAACCTTCTTTTCCGGAGTTGCCTGAACATCAGGTGCTTTGGTGGGCACTTGCATTTCTGTATCCTCAACTCTTAGAGGAACATCAGACATGTCAGTCCTGGGCTGAGCATCTTCAACAAGAAACACAGACCTGGTTGTGGTCACTAGTGGAACCATATCTTAATGATTTGTCTCTCTCTTCCTTACTTACGGATGATCCGGCCTCCCCCCTCCATGTGGTAAGATAGAGTCCAGTCACCAGACTTATTTCACCTGGTAACCACTTTGATCCTTTCCTGAATTTTTTACCATATACCGGCTCTCCCACGGTAAATTTCCTCTCACGACTATGCCAGTCGTGTCTAGTTTTCTGGTTTCCCTGACTTCTTCCACCTTCCCCTCTAAATTCGGCATTATTAAGCTCAATCCCGTCCTGAGACGGTGTTTCAACAATAACTCTGCAGGTGTGACATCTGTTGTTGTGTGAGGGGTAGTCCTGTAATGAAAAAGAAAACGTGCTAGCTTGGTTGCCAAGGAATCACGAGCTAATTGTTTCATGCCTGCTTTGAACGTTTGAAGTTTCTTTTTAGCCTGTCCATTTGTGGAAGGGTGGTACGGTGCAGTTTTCACATGAGTGATGCTGATGAGGTTGATAAACCGTTGAAACTCAGCACTCATAAATGCTGTGCCATTATCTGAAATAACTGCTTCTGTCCGTGAATGGCAAAACTCTGATGTAGTTTCTCAATGTTGGTGACTTCACCTTGTCGTGATAGCTTTGACAAACAGGCCACAGGAGGCTCAGGTACAGGTCACGATCATTTATTCGAGCAATTGCAAGGAGCGAACCATCTCAAGGCAGCTTGAGATAGCACTCTGCCAAACTACAAGCATACAGTTTATTTTATACACTACTGATCACGTACAAGAACAATATTCAAATTCCAATCTTGTCAGCATAGAGGTTACAGCATACATGCTCTTTCATGCCGGCAGAGACCTCTCCCTCTATCTAGGCTGGGACCATCTGCGCTTTCCTTATCTGTTGAAGAGCACACTTAATCTATGTTGTTGCCATCCTCTGACTCCAGTGTGGCTCCCAAAGCCTTTCTGTTGTTTGCAGGCCCTAAGGCTGTGCAAGGTTCATCTGGTAGCCTTTAACTGTTAATGTGCTTGATAGCACTGGCTACCTGGGGATTTTAAGCAATTCATTCCCTTTCAATAAATTTTTACTGTATTTCCCCTAACAGTCCCCCATTTTGGCCCTTGGCCTAGCCCAAGGTAGCTAACTACAGTGATACTGTCCGTCCCTTTACGTACTGCCACCCATTGATACTGGCCAGGTATCCAGCTTTGGCATGTAAAACGGTACTGGTCAGATCATCTGTATCATCTGGCCCTTCAATTCAGGCCTCGGACTTGCTAAACCTCTTCTCCACCTGTTAAAACTCCCCCAGCACCACCTCTTTTGCCACCTTTGGGTATGATGAACCAAGTATGTTAAATATGTAACTAGTATCAGCTGAATCACAACCAGGGCATGGGAGATAATCCAAGTCCACGGGTGTATTTGTACATTTGAGCCCCAATTCCACCACCACCTTGTGGAGGAACCTATTTGCTCGATATCCTTAAGGCTCTAATCTGTTGCTGCAGTGTATAGTAAGTTCTATATATCTGCTGAGCCTGTCTCCAAATCGCGGTTAGGTGCTTTGGTAATAAGGGAATTTCATAGGAGAATGTTCTGCCGGGTGTTGACATAGCTATAACAGGTATCACTAAGCCAAAGCCTATTAGCATATTATTATTCACTATACATTCAATATTCATTTTATATACACGTGTTAAACCTCTGAGCTGGCAACCAGTCAAGTCATGATCCTTATGTTGTGAAAGAGTAAATAAATGTTCATTAGTTACCCATAAAGGAACTACCCCTTCATTAATCTGTCTTAAATTGTCTCAGGCTTGATCCAGTGCCCAGGATCCATAGGTGCTGCAAATATCATTTCTGCTTGCTTCATCAGAAATATTTTTCCCTATCCCGATCAGTTTATTGATGGTCCCCATATGAACTTTGAGCACGGTGGTCAGGTTTTGAATTAACTGCATCATGCCCTGGTCTGTATTTAATTGGGTGTTGTGAATTCCCTGTCCCTGTTCTAAAATTTCCTTAAGCTTGGAGCTCAAGGTCCGGACCTTCTGGTCAACAGTTGCCAGGTTCTGAATTAACCACTGATGTCCCTGTATTGAATATTGTAGCGGCATCATTTATCAGGCTGCGCTTAACACAGTTTCCTCTCAAACCTGATTGCATCCCACCATTGAACTGAGATGCTTCAGTCATCAGCTGGCCCATCAGAGCCGTACATAGTGCTCGAATATGGGTTGAGCACCACTGGTGCGGGGCAATTCCGGATATGTTCGAGACTACGGGTACCAGCTCATGGTGTACATTATTATACAAAACTTCTGATTAACCAGTACCAAACCATTCATTGGTCCTGGATGTGTAATCGGAGAAGGTGGGTTAGTCAGTGTGGTTTGAGAGGCTTCAATTATCTCTACTCAGACTGTGGAAGTAGACTTGGGAGGTGGCTGGGTGGTGGTATTAATTTTCTGTTTTAGGTGGACCTCTCATCCCGATCTGAGGCAAGCCTTTACTACAATTCAAAAGCACTTGTTCTCCTATTGTTACACTTATCATTCCTCATTGCGTGTCGCATTCGGCACTGTCCATGCTGTACAAAAGTTCCTCCTGCGTTCCGGTATGATCCCCGACCTTGTTGCCAGTACTGACACACCCACGACAAGGATTGTAGACCTGTGGAGACATTAACATCGGCTCCTGTTGTCCAGGTTACCGCTTGGTCAATTGTCATGTATCTTTAACCGTATGTAATGCCTCCATTTACTTCCCATTCTCATATCTACAAGTGCCCACGTATCACCTGTCATAATTACTTGTATGGTCCATGCCTGTTTGCTCTGGGCTCACCTTGACTATCACCTTATTCCCCACTTGGAGTGGGGGTGGGGGTGGGGGGTGGGGTGGGGGATTGGGGGGGGGGGCGGTGGGGGGGGGGGTCCATTGTTGCGCTTTGGATTTGCCTGTTTCCATATCCTTAATCACCTGTCGGTCTCTGACTTCCTTAACTCATGCAATTGCTTACTCATTTCCCTCACATAGTCACGCACCCTTCCTTTTAGTAGTCCTACATCTCCCCCTCCTACTATGATTCCCTTAGGTAACTGCATTGCTCCCCTTGTCATTAGTTCAAATGGGGTGAACCCGGTGGTCCTGCTTGAGGTTGTCCTAAGGTGCATTAGGATATTGGGCTGTTCCCTGTCTCTTGAATTGCTTTTGCGATTGATGTTTTTTTTAAAGTTCAGTTCACCCTTTCCACCATCCCCGAGCTCTGTGACTGGTAGGGAATGTGGAATTTCTGTTTAAATTTAAATTTAAATTTATACATTTCTTTAATGACTCTTCCTGTGAAATGAATTCCCTGATCTGAATCCCTCTGGATAGGCACCCTCCACTCCTTCCAGTCCACTATCTTCTGCTGCTGTCCCATGTCGGACCTCAATTCCTTAAACTGCCTACACAACTCTACAATGCACCTTCTCATCCTATTTTTCAATGGCTCAGTATCTTCACTTCCAGTGACGGTTCTCTCTGAGATCTGCTTACCTCTGTCTGTCGTCATGGTGTTAATCATGTGGTCTTACTTTTTGTAGCTTGCAGGCACATAATATAGTCAGTAATACATCTATTTAGCCTTTTTCCAGCTTTCACTTTACCTGTATCCATCTTGTGGTAACCTGCTTTTAAGTATTATTTCTCCTTACCTTTCAATTGCCTGAACTATAGATTCCACATAGTTTTACCTCTAAGCTTTTTTTCCCTGACTATGATCATCCTAAGATTCTCTTGAGTTCAGTTTCTCTATTGTCTTGATTGTTTAAAATCGTTCCTTACTCTTTAGGCCGTATTAACTATTCCATGTCAATGAGGATTCCTGTCTCTAGATCCTTGCTTATCACCCCCTGTGCGGTTCCAATGTCTCAGTTGATGGCCAGGTTATCAAATTCACTTCCCTTAAAACAGTTTGTATATTGTGTCCTCTTTCCCTAACTCTTTCTCCTATTTGCTTCATGCAACACATGCAACAGCTACCATCTTATCTTGTTCAGGTTGCCTGGAGAGACCTTGAAGTCCAAGTAAGTATTCTTATAACAGTTTTAGAACAGAAATCAGGCATTGACATGTTTTGCTTCCTTATCTTCTTTTCAAATAACATGTTATTGTCTCAAAAGTAACCCACTAAATTGTGTCTGACCCGTTTCTTTTAGAATTATCCCAGATTCATTAACTCAGCCAAAAATTGGATTTCTGCCAAACATTGTCAAAGTCTTGAGCTTAACTTCATATTTTGGGAACAGACTTATAAATACAAAAGCTTGCAGCATTTGAATTAGTTGTCAAAAACCCTATAAAATGAAAATTCCCCATTGAGAACTTTATCACGAACCAAACCTCAAAATTTTAAACTTTGAAAGAAATGTAATTTACACTACCAAAATTAAAACTATCTCTTTCTCATGTGTATTGATTTGAATCGAGATTAAAGGTCCCATATGTTTATCAACACATTCTTCATCTTAGATAGCATTCTCGTTATTCAGAAGTGACCTGTTAAATTACACTGCACTTTTCACATCTCAAGATTGTCCCAAATTCAAATCATAATGCTGTTGGGATGCAGATTTACTTTCCTATTTAATTCATCTCTTCAAAAGAAACCCCTTTTATCCATTGGAACCATCTAGACTGTGTGTTTATGCCTTTTGGTTTTCCAAGAATCCTTTGAACTTCAGGTAATTTTTTTCCCTCAGAATTTTAGAATACCAACTTGTATGAGCTAATGTATCAATCCCAGTCAGCATGGAAGCTGGTGATATTAGTCTGTAAGGGGGTGGTACAAAGATTGGTTCATCTAACCCTGTTTTAGCTTTACAATACCTTGAAATTGCGATATTTGCCAGAAATCTCAACTCAAACCTTATACTCAAAACTTTGGAATGTTTGAGTATGCTTTTCCTTTAATCTAATATGGGGCTTTCGACTCTAAAGTGCTGAACTATACACACAAATGACAATTTAGGGAAGAAAACACAATAAAGCTCACATGCAAATGCTCCCTTGCACACAAACAAACACACATATATATAAAGGTATGTATTTGTATTATAAAATGAACTTAATGACTTATAGCTCTCATACTCTAACCAAAATTTTAAGTAGCAGTGGGGGGAATAAAGGGATCTTGGAGGCTCCACTTATAGGGACAATCAACTGACCGAAGCTCACATTTCCTCTGCTCCTGCATGTCACTGCTCATTAACCCCCCCTAGGGGCATGCCCGCTCTCTCTCTCTCTCTCTCTCTCTCTTTAGCACAAACAGCTCTTGTAACTTAGGTCAATTCATTTTATTAAGTTACAGAAAATTCAGAAGGGACCTTTTGGGTCCCAATCATCCTTCCACATTTTCTTGATTACTTTTTACTATTGTTCTGCTATGAATATTGTGATGGAGTCCTGGGTTCCCCAATCGAGTTCCATAGCACTTTCCTGTTTTTCTGACAGCATTCTATTTTGTTTGTCTCTGCACAATTAATTCATGCATCTCTGACAACTTAGTTACTCACGGTTTAATTAGGGATCTGGCCTCCCTGCACGGCTTTGGTTATGGTTATATTTCAAAATGTAGCCCACCATCACAGCTCCGCCTCCTCTTAACTGGGGTCTGGCTTCACTGCGCAGCTTCGGCTATGTTTTTATTTCAAACCATAACTTGCCAGCACGGCCCTGCCTCCAACTTTTTTTTTCAGGTGTCTAGCCTCCCTGTGCAGCTTTGTTTATGGTTATATTTCAAACTGTAAGCTGCCAGCATGGCACCGCCCCCTGCTTTGGGTAGTGGCCTGGCCCCCCTGCGCGGCTTTGACACCATTAGCCCACCAGCGCGGCTCTTGCCTCCAACCGCGGCACCTCTTGTTCACCTGTCCTGAGTCCTCCTCCCGATTCTTTTGATACTCGACCGGACTGTTCTTGGGTAGGCTTACTGCACTAACCACGGGTGGTAAATAAAATATGCTCACCTACTTTGCAGAGCCGTCCCGAGGATCCGATCTGAGTATCCTGCTGACTACACCAAACTGTTATGGTATTTTTGACAAACAGACCACAGGAGGCTCAGGTACAGGTCGCAATCATTTATTCGAGCAATTGCAAGGAGAGAACCATCTCAAGGCAGCTTGAGATAGCATTCTGCCAAACTACAAGCATACAGCTTATTTTATATACCACTGATCACATACAAGAATGATGTTCAAATTCTAATCTTGTCAGCATATAGGTTACATCATACATGCTCTTTCACGCTGGCAGTGACCTCTCCCTCTATCTAGTCTGGGACCATCTGCCCTTTCTTTATCTGTTGAAGAGCACTCAATCTATGTTGTTGCCATCCTCTGACTCCAGTCCAGCTCCCAAAGCCTTTCTGTTGTTCACAGGCCCTAAAGCTACGCAAGGTTCGTCTGGTAACCTTTAACTGTTAATGTGCTTGGTAGCACTGGCTGCCTGGAGATTTTAAGCAATTCATTCCCTTTCAATAAATTCTTACTGTATTTCCCCTAATAACCTCTAACCATTTTGCATGGGCATTGACAATGAGCAAAAACATTGTTCTCAGGAAAGGTCCAATGTAGTCAATGTGTAATCGCATCCAGGGTCTGCCTGGCCACTCCCATGGGTGTAACAGAGCTGTCACTGGCAACTTTTGCAGTTGCTGACATCACCCACAATGCTTTACCATACTCTCTATTTCGCCATCTATCCCTGGCCACCATAGATAGCTGTGTGCTGTGACCTTCATTTGGGAAATTCCTGGACGGGTATTGTGTAGTTCAACTTAAAAAGAAGCTCCCTTCCCTTTGGAGGAACTATCACCCATGTTCCCTACAATAAGATGCCATCCTGGCTGGTTATTTCATGTCTTCTGTTGAAGTACGGTTTCATTTCGTCATATGTGGGCTCCTGTGACCAACCATGAAGCACCTGTTCACATACTTTAGATAAGACTGGATCCTGACTTGTCCAGTCTCTGATCTGTTCAACACATACAGGTGAGGAATCTAAGAAATTTAACAGTAAGACAAGTCCCTGTGGAACTGGGACGTGCACATCATTTTCTTGTAAAGGCAAACGACTAAGGGCATTGGCGTTTGCGATTTGATTGCCAGGCCTATGTACGAAAGTCTATGGGAATGCTGCCAGAATTATAGCTCATTGTTGTATCCTTGCTGAGGCTATGGGTGGTAAAGCCTTTCCTTACTAAACAACCCTAGTAATGATTTATGTCCGAAACAATTGTAAAATGATGGCCTGTACGTACTGGTGAAACTTTTGACACCAAAGATGATTGACAGGCTGCCTTTTTCTATCTGCGAGTATCCCTTTTCTGCTGTTGTGAGCGTTCTTGATACATAACCTATTGGCCGTTCTGTGCTGTCACCCATCCGAGGAGACAGCACTCCGTAGTGAGATGCATCACATGTCAGCACTAATTCTTTTGTTTGGTCATGATGCACTAATAGATTGGATCAGTGCAACAATTGTTTCATCTTTATGAAATCTTCTTTCTGGGGCACCTTGCAAAATCAACGTTGGTTCTTTTTGAGTAGAGAATGCAGGGGGCCAGCATTGTAGACAAATTGGGTAAGAACCGCCCATAATACTTGATCATTCCTCGAAATGATTTGAGCTCTGAGGAGTTCTTTGGCGCGGGTGCCTCTCTTCTGGCTCTCACTTTCTCCTCAACCCTGTCAATCTACCCAGTGACACAAATCGATAACTTCCCTCGCTTGGACAATGCACTTTTTTTTTAGACGTATACCAGCTTGCAAGAAACGTTTTAAGACTTCTAAGTTTGCCAAATGCTCTTTTTTAGTGAATCCTGTCACCAATACATCGTTTATATAGACTACAACCTGTGCAGACCCTACAGTAAGCTTTCCATTGTTCTCTAAAAATTGGCACAAGCTGAGGAGACACTGAGAGGCAATCGGGTATATTGGTACAACACTTTGTGGGTATTAATTATGGCAAATTCCCGGGAGGCATTATCCAATTCTAGTCGTTGATAAGCATGACTCATGTCAAGATTTGTGTACATTGTCCCTCTTGCCAGTTTGGCATATAGGTCTTTAATTTTTGGATTGGAAGCCTGTTCAGCGTGGCTACTTTATTAACCATCAGTTTCTAGTCCCTGCAAATTCAGATGCTTTTGTCAGGTTTAAGGAAGGGGACTATGGGTGCTGCCCATTCTGAGAACTGAAAAGGTTATATAACACCCAGTTTCTCTAGCCTGTTTAGCTCAGTGTCGACTTTCTCTCACAGATCGTATGGCATCAGTCTTGCCTTCATGAATCAAGCGGTTGCTTCTGGATCCACATAAATCTTGGTCTGCATGTCCTGGATTTTTCCCAGTTCATCCTTGAAGATGGTGCCATACATTCTAAGTAGCTCTGGTAGCCCACTTGCTCTCAACTGGAAAATTTCAGACCATTCTGACTTCATCTTCTTTAACCAATTTCACCCCAGAAGGCTTGGAACTTCACCTGCTACCACGATCAAGGGTAGCTGTGCTGATTGGCTTCCATAATGGACAGTTACTCTGCTTATGCCTTTTTACTTGCATGTCTTCACCCGTTATGTTTTTAGCTTGGCATCTGTTCTAAACTTAATTGATGTTCACCATTATTAAGGCATATTCCCCAATTACTGTAGTGGCAGCTCCCATATCGACTTCAATTTTACCAGGTTTGCCTTTTACTTTCACTGTGACAAATATCGGTTCTGTCTTTCCAACTTTCAGATTAAACAACGAGTAAATGTCTGAATTTGTTGTTTCAGGCTCTTCTACATTGTCGATTTCATTGGGCTTCTTCTTTTGTTTACAAGCCTGCTTGAATCTTTCCTTGCACTGCCTCATCATATGTCCATTTCTTTGACAATAGTAGCATTCACTTTTTTTAAACTGCCAATCGCTAAAAGACTGATTGTTTCCACCTGTATTAAAATTATTCCTTGATTTCGCTGCTAAGTTATTTTTCTTTATTCTTCAGCTAGCGAGGGCTGTTTCTCACTTTCTTGCATTACTTTCGCTTAAGTTTTCCCGGCCAATGTGGAGGATGGTGCCATTTTGCGCATCCTGTATTGCTTTTGAATCTCTTACTGTACTTTCCACGGCCAGTGCTATCTGTAGCGCCTTCTTGAAATCCAGGTTCACCTCGGACAATCATCTTTTCTGAATAGTGTCCTCTTTCGCACCACACACTAAATGATCTCTGAGCACGTCGTTCAGAGTCGTACCGAACTCACAATGTTCCGTTAGCTACCTCAAATTTGCCATGTAGCTAGCAAATGTCTCACCAGGGCTCTATTTTGCAAATTAAACCTGAACCTCTGCATTGTCTCTGAGGACTTGGATTGAAAGTGACCATTCATGAGGTCCACCAACTCATTGAAATCCTTTGAATCTGGAGCACTGGGTGTCTTCAAACTTCTAATCAAACTGTAGCTTTTTCTCCCACAAGTACTCAGGAGGACTGCTTGCCACTTCTCTTACCCCGTAATTTTGTTCGATTGGAAAAAGAATGTGAGGTATTCTATGTACTGAGACCAATCATCTGTGGCTGGTTCAAAAGGATCAATTCTCCAGAATTGTAGCATTTTGAGAGGGTATAACTTCTTCAATGCTAACGGAGCTTGCTACTTACAATCACTGGGTGAGGTACAGTGCTGATTTCTTTTTAACTTGATTTCTTCTGTTCAATCCTTTTTTATCCTCAGTGTCAGTTTGTTGTAGGGTGGTTGACTTCTATTATTAGTAATAGAGTTGATCTGCAGACAACTTTCTTAGTAGAAACATTAAGTTTATTTACAATGCACTCAGCAGCAACTAGATGTGTGCTTTCAACTCCAACTCTATCTCTATACTGACTGTTGAGGTAGCCCATGCTACTGTCCTATTGGTTATTACCGATCATGTGATTTTCCCTAACAAGTATTATTCTTAAAGGTGCATTACATACTACATAAAACCATAATTACTGCATTTTTTATGGCCTTGCCTATTTTTTTTTTATTCATTCACTGGCTAGGCCAGCATTTCTTGCCCATCCCTAATTGCCCTTGTCCTTGTTCAGAGGGCATTTAAGAGTCAACCACATTGCTCTAGGTCTGGAGTCACATGTAAGCCAGATCAGGTAAGGACAGCAGATTTCGTTTCCTAAAGGGCATCTGTGCACCAGATGGGTTTTTACAACAATGGTTTCATTAGATTTTTAATTCAGTTCTTCAGGTATTGGGTTAATATCCGGTTACATTTCAAATTTGGAAAGAAAACATTTCACTCACTGTGTCAGTCTCTTTACTGTCGATATCTAACTTTGTAAATATTTAATAATGCAGATTGTAAACAGTACTTCAGCTTAAATGTTTGTTCAATAAAGAAAATATAATCAACATATTAATATGATTTGAACACGTTTACCATTTAAACTATTGCCAATCATGTGCTGCTAAATAAACACTAACCTTGTAAAATTGGCACGGCTTTCCACACTGCAACAGGTCCGAGCCTGGCAAACTGCGCAAAAGAAGATCCCAAGAAAAACATTGGTATCCCAACGAGTGCCAGCATGAGTGTGTAAGGAATAAGAAAGGTGCTTGGAAAATACAGCCAAGGAGTTCAATGGAGCATAACTTCAAGTGGAATTAAAACAGGCTTTCAAACTGAACCTCATTGTTCCATCAGACAAGTTGAGTTAAAATTATCGCTGATCGCTGTGAAAACATATTTGCCTGTTAGTTTGAATCTATCTATCTCATTTATCCAGAAATATCTTTATTTCCACACATCCCTATACAGAAAGTCAACTTATCTTTATTTGATCAGATTTTATGGTGTTTTTGTACATTACTATATGGGAGATGTTCAGCTCTCAGCTCCAATTTGGAATGTTGAGTAAATGCATGGAATTGCATAGAAATTCCTATTTTGCAAAATTCACTCTTTAACAATCAAAATATTTTCTGTCTCTTTATTCAATCACGTTCTGACATTTTTACATGCTTGTTCTTGGTTTCCATTGATCCAGTTTTGTGGGGTTGTGAAGAGCAGCGCATATGAGCAGGTCTGATTTGAAATTCCAGGGTTGACCCCAGAGTCTGACTGAGGTGGCTGATAATTGAGGCTTTCAGATATTGTGCAGTAACATACTTGATGTGGACGGTTCATTTGTTTTGAACAATAACATTTTAAAAGATATTCAAAATTCATAAAACAGCAATTCTACACAACTGCAAAGGCTCATTGATATTTGTTTTAAAATACCATCTATTTGATGTATCTCACTCTTACCTATAATTCTAAACTATCACGTTGACACATCATCCACAACCCTAGACAAATTGTGCAAATAGTTTAAAGCTGTGGGAGTGAATTCATTAATTATTTATATCAGCATTGTTTAATCCTGTATTATTTCCTAGTGCAAGATAAGTTTCCTGTTTCGGTGAATTTAATATTCTTTACAAATTGTTCTCCTTTATTTCTGCCTTTCTCTCCCCTGTATTTTGTATTTTACTACTGTACCTCCTCCATTTCTGTAAGCCAGATAAGGGAATCTCCAGACATTGTCCAGACCCACAGCACAGCCAATCACTGAGAGCAAGTAGTCAGTCTTCGAGGGCCATCTGCCTTGCTCCATACATTCTCATTACTTTCACCTCTATATTCATTGGTGACAGTCTGAGGGAGAGAGAGAAAATAGCCGACTCAGAAATTAGACTTTCTCAGACTAGAACTCAAACAAAAAGTACAATTTTCACCCATGACAGAAACACTGTTTTTTCCCCATTTAGCAGCAGTCGGTTGGTAGTTTCGAAACACCCTGAATCCCATAGAGAGACGCTGGAATTCACAACAACCAAAATCCCCAAATTATCAGCACCTCTCAGAATTTTACATGAGTTTACTGTCAGGTTTTGATAAAATACTCTCTGTGTCCTCTGGAGGGTATGTTGGATTGTCATTCTGTGAGAACCCAGGTAAAGCCAATTGCCCTTGCTTCATTTCTGAATAATGATGAACGATTCTTCCACTGGCTCATGGATTGGATTTAAAACTTCCATGGGTCTTTTGTCCAAAGGCCTTCAAATTGTTTATTGCGCCAGGACTCTGGTTAAGAATTAATAAGTTCCACACCAGACAATGATTCTTTCAGAGTCATAAGCCAGCCCATAAAGCTGCTTAAATGGGGTGTAGTTCTCTTTACTCAGGTGACACAAAAGTTCCCAGAGTGTACCTGTTGTGAATAAATTTGCAGACTAAACATTACTTTTTCACGATTTTTGCAATAGTTTCAGAACATTCAGTACTAAAGTACAGTTATTCTTCAGCTACTAGTTTGACAGCAGCTGGATTTTTAAAGGAGACAGCACCAGCTGAACTGGAGCTCAGGCAGAGCAGAACTCTGAATGTGTTTGCTCAAAAATTGGATGATATTATTACTTAATTCCTTCCTATCCTTTAAGTAGATTTGTTCAACTAGAGACAATAATATGTTTGATAATTCACTTCATGTTATTGACAAAATATTCATTTTAAGTACTCTAACCAGCTATCAGGAGTAACGTATGTTTGTATTGGGTCCAATGCTCACCACATAGAAAATACAACACAGAAACAATCTATTCAGCACAACCAGTCTATGGTGATATTTATGTTTCACCCGAGCCTTCTCCTGTTCTTCCTAACCTAACTTTGTCAGCTTAACCCTTTATTCCATTCTCCCTTATAACATCCGTCCAGCCTTCCCTTAAATGCATCTATACTGTTTTTCTCAACCACCCCCTGTGCTGGGGTGTTCCACATCCTCACCACTCTTTGGGCAAAGAAGCTTTTTCTGAATTCCTTGTTTGATTTATTGGTGACTACATTATATTGCTGGCCTCTAGTTTTATTCTTTCCCACAAGTTCAAACATATATTTACTCTGTCAAAATCTTGCTTAATTTTAAAGATCTCTATTAGATCAGCACTCAGCCTTTTTTTCAAAATCCTTTCCTGATAGGCATAACTTCACAGTTCTGATATCATCCTTGTCAATCATTTTGCACCTTCTCTAGTGCCCCTGTATCCTTAATATGGCATCTAGAACCATTCACAGTATTCCAAATGTATTTTAACCAAGGTCCAATTTAAGTTCAGGGTAACTTCAATACTTTTCAAATCTATCCCTCTGGAATTGAGCCCGAGTGCAATGTTTGCTTCCATATACCATTATTAATAAAGGGACGACAGTGAGAAGTGGGACAGGAAATACAGGACTGAAGGTGTTGTATCTGAATGCACGCAGTATATGAAATAAGGTAAATGAGCTTGTGGCGCAGATTGAAATTGGCAGGTATGATGTGGTGGACATCACGGAGACATGGCTGCAAGGGGATCAGGACTGTGAGATAACTATCCAAGGATATACATCCTATTGAAAAGATAGGCAGGTTGGCAGAGGGGGTGGGGTTGCTTTGTTAGTAAGAAATTAAATTAAATCGATAATAAGAAATGACGTAGGGTCAGATGATGTAGAATCTGTGTGGATAGAGTTGAGGAACCGCGAAGGTAAAAAAAAACACAATGGGACTTATTTACAGGCCTCCGAACGGTAGTCAGGATGTGGGGCATAAGATACACCAGGAGATAGAAAAGGTGTGTAACAAAGGCAAGGTTACAGTGATCATGGGGGATTTCAATATGCAGGTAGACTGGGAAAATCAGGTTGTAGTGGATCTCAAGAAAAGGAATTTGTGGAATGTCTACGAGATGGCTTTTTGGAGCAGCTTGTGGTGGAGCCCACTAGGGAACAGGCAATTCTAGATTTAATGATGTATAATGAGGCAGATTTGATAAGGGAGCTTAAGGTGATGGAACCCTTAGGAGGAAGTGACCATAATATGATAGAATTTACCCTGCAATTTAAGAGGAAAAAGCTGGAATCAGATGGAATGGTATTACAGTTGAATAAAGGCAACTACAGAGGCATGAAAGAGGAGCTGGCCAGAATTGACTGGGAGATGAGCCTAGCAGGAAAGACAGTGGAACAGCAATGGCAGGAGTTTCTGAGAGTAATTTGGGAGACACAGCAAAAATTCATCCCTAGGAAGAAGAAGCATACTAAAGGGAGGACGAGCAACCATGGCTGACAAGGGAAGTTAGGGACAGCATAAAAGCTAAAGAGCAAGCATAGAATGCGGCGAAGAGCAGTGGAAGCCATGGGATTCAGAAACCTACAAAGACCAACAGAGGACAACTAAAAAAGTAGTAAGGAGGGAGAAGATTAAATATGAGGGTAAACTAGCCAGTAATAAAAAAGATTGCAAGAGTTTTTTTAGATATATAAAGGGTAAGAGAGAGAGGCAAAAGTGAAGATTGGGCTGCTGGAAAATGATGCTGGAGAAGTAGTAATGAGGAACTAAGAAATAGCGGAGGAACTGAATAGGTACTTTGCATCAGTCTTCATGGTGGAGGGTCAGTGTTGGGACCACAACTTTTCACTTTATACATTAATGATCTAGATGAAGGAACTGAGGGCATTCTGGCTAAGTTTGAAGATGATACAAAGGTGGAGGGACAGGTAGTATTGAGGAGGCGGGGAGGCTGCAGAAGGATTTGGACAGATTAGGAGAATGGGCAAAGTGGCAGATGGAATACAACTTGGGGAAATGTGAGGTCATGCACTTTGGTAGGAAGAATAGAGGCACACTATTTTCTAAATGGGGAGAGAATTCAGAAATCTGGAGTGCAAGAGACTTGGGAGTCCTAGTCCAGGATTCTCTTAAGGTTAACTTGCAGGTTGAGTTGGTAGTTAGGAAGGCAAATGCAATGTTGGCATTTATTCCGAGAGGACTAGAATATAAAAGCAGGAATGTGCTGCTGGGGCTTTATAAGGTTCTGGTCAGACCACGTTTAGAATATTGTGAGCAATTTTGGGCCCCGTATCTCAGGAAAGATGTGCTGGCCCTGGAGAGGGTCCAGAGGAGGTTCACTAGATTGATCCCAGGAATGAAAGGCTTAACATATGAGGAACGTTTGAGGACTCTGGGTCTATACTCGATGGAGTTTAGAAGGATGAGGGGGGGATCTGATTGAAACTTACAGATTACTGAAAGGCCTGGATAGAGTGGACGTGGGGAAGATGTTTCCATTAGTAGGAGAGACTAGGACCCGAGGGCACAGCCTTAGAGTAAAGGGAAGACCTTTTAGAACAGAGATGAGGAGAAACCTCTTTAGCCAGAGAGTGGTGAGTCTATGGAATTCATTGCCACAGAAGGCTGTGGAGGCCAGGTCATTGAGTGTATTTAAGACCAAGATAGATAGGTTCTTGAATGGTAAGGGGATCAAAGGTTACGGAGAGAAGGCGGGAGAATGGGGTTGAGAAACTTATCAGCCATGATTGAATGGTGGAGCAGACTCGATGGGCCGAATGGCCTAATTTCTGCTCCTATGTCTTATGGTCTAAACCGCATGGTATCTTTTAGTGACTGTGCATATCTGCTCTCAGGTCCCTTTTAAATTTTTATTTCCTAAGTAATACGCAATTTCCTTACTTTTCTTACCAAAATACCTCCCTCTGATCCGTGCTGAAATCCATTTCCTAATTTTCTGTCCATTCTGCAAAGTTATTAATGCCTTCCTGTAATTTGCTGCATTCCTCTTCAGTATTGACTCTCTCTCCAAATTCAGTCTTGTCCACACATTTAGAAATTATATTTATGATTCCAAAAATCTTTAATAAAAATAGTTGTGAACAACACTGGTGGTCCCAGTATTGATCTTTGTGGAACCTCACTCTTAAAAAATGTTCATTATTACTCACATTGAGGAGTTTTGAGAACACAAGAGGGAAAAGCCAAGTTTTTTTTTCAAGAACATGTTTAAACAAATCCATTCAATATTGTAATTTGATCTCTATAAAATGAAAACAATGTAAAAACGTTAATATTCTTACAGAACTATTCTAATGCCAGAAATCTAACGACAATCCATTCATAGTGCCTCAGTTAATTTTACATTTTTAATTTATCATTTAAATACTTGGTTTTACTCCATTTACACTGTTATTAAGGCAAGGTTTTGTAAGATGGTTCTCTTTTAAACTGTCTTTTTAATTTAAGATAAAATGGAGTAAAGAAGAAAGTAATGTGATCTGCTGCATATTCTGCCTGACAACACACTTGATCACCATTCAGACGGGAGGGCAGGTCGAGTGCTGTTGAAATAAAGTGCCAGGTTTAAAACCTGAATACAAAGGCAGAAGCAGATATTCTTGCTATTTCAAGCTTTCTGCCTCAGAGACTTTGAACAGGAATAAAGAGAGAGGGGAGGTCAGGGAGAGAGAAACATAGACAACAGCTGTTGCGAGCAGGTGGGGGAGGTTGCTCTGTGTTAGCTACCAGGTAGAATGCTGATGGCAGCTGATCCTCTAGTCGAGAAGAAGGTTATGTCAAACATTGAAGAAGTTTCATTGAAAGATCCTTCCTGTCATGGCCAGGGAAGGAATCATTGAGTTAAGCCATGCTGCTGGAGGTGGGTTCAGGATTTCTCGAGAGACTGAGAGAAACGGTATTCGATGGATGCCAGATGTTCCAACTCAGGGAGTAGCGAACCTGTGGGAAGCTGGGAGTGACTTTGGAATGTTTCCTGAAAAGGCTGCAAATCTGTGGAGAGCTTGTTGTGAAGTAAATGTGGCATGGGGTTAAAAAGCTGATAGAGAGTGTATTTTCTGTACTTTAGAGAGCTAATTGGCTAGAAAGTAATATTTAGTCGTATTTACTTTTGGTTTGTTCATTAGAGTAAAAGTATTAAAATTGAAATCCTGTTATGCAATTCCTTTCAGTTGGGCATTTGGGAATGTAAATATCTTTTTAAAAGTCATTGGTCTCTACTGGGGTCATAACAACACAGACCACATGTTTCGGTTACACTAAGATTGTTCCAGGTGATTTCATGCTCAGTGCAAAATGACAGACTGGCCTGTAAAATTTATGTTCTGTCACAAACACAGGGGGTGGAATTTTCTATGTCCATTGGCAGTGGGTGGGATAGGTGGTGTGAGCAGGCAATATGGCGCGATTGGTTTCATGATGGCGGGAACACAGGTCACGATTGTCCGCCCAGCCCGCTGACGGTATTGTCAGGAACCTCATTGTAATACATTAGCATATCATTATAAGGCCATCCCGCCAGGCTCTTGTACCCCCATGGATTGTCCACCCACATTGGCAGGAAAGCATGCCGACATGTTTCACAACAGCACAGAGGTGACATGCACTTGGCCGCCTGCATTTGGGTGAACTGGAGGGGAGTGAACAGCAACGTTCTGCAGAGCTCGCCAGGGTTGTTTGTTGGTTTGCAGGCTTCAGGGGCGCTGGGTTGTTGGGGTTAAGTGTCGCCATTCCCGACTGGTGGCAGAGGGGGAGTCAAGTGGCAAGTGCAGCCTTGCCGTTGAGATGACTGGTGGTGGGGTGGTCAAGGGCAGCCCTGCTTCTGAAGTGACTATTGGAGGGTGTGGGTAAGTTGTAATGGGCCTTCAGGAAGATTGCCTCCAGATTCCTCTTCAGAAGTTTCTTCGGAGCTTGGTTGGAGGCCCTGGGTCATGGGTTTTGTTGGCTATTTGGCAGATGTGCCTGCGAAAGCAAGGGGAGATAATTAGTGCATGGCAGTAGCCTGTGAAAGAGGACACATTACTCACGGCATGGTTGCCTGAAGGATGTCACACTGCTGGATCCTCACTTGGTAGAGCAGCGCCGACCACACCGTCAGCACAGGAATGGTCCCGGTCATCGCCGGCCAGCTGGATGGCTCTGTTTTCAAAGTCCATGAGGACATTGATTTTGGGCATTCCACCACCTGTCTGTGACCTCTCACTCTTGTGTGCAGCTTGTCTTGCATGAATACAGATGGAGAGACTGTATCAGGATGCCTGCCAGGCCAGATGACCCAAGTATGCCTGGCCTGTCTAGGTGGTGAGTGGTCTCATGGACGGGGTGATGACAATAATGGTGTTTGTGAGAGAGTGAATGGTGATGTCCCTTGAACTGGCAGTGAGTGAGGGCCCTGTGGATGTGTGATCGGTTTGTGAATGTGAGTTTGTGAGTTGAGTGATGAGATGAGTGACTTACCCTGGCAGAATGGAGGAGATCATTCATCCTCTTGCGGCACTAGGTGGCTGTCCTCTTCTGAAGGACATTGGTGCTGACCACCATTACCACCGCCTCCCAAGCCAGGTTATTGTTGTTGCTGCCCATTCTGCAGCCAGAGCTGGTGCAGAGGACATCCCGGTGGGCTTCGACGGCATCCAAAAGTTACTCAAGAGATGCGTCGCGGAACTTGGGGCCTGCAATATTCTTCAGTTTCAGGGCCATGTCTTCCGTGCAGCAGTGGTGAGCTGGAAGCACTGAGAGGTGTGCTTGTGGCTGGATTTCAAACATGGCGCCTGGCTTGATGCAGCAGCAGAATGATGGTGGGCGGGTGAATGAGAGCCTGCCCAACATGGTAACGGTGTGTAAATAATGAGGCAGTTCGGGATGATACAGCGTGAAAAACCACCATTGCAGCCGGAGGGTAAGACATTGTTTTACCTGCCTGCTACCACACTTAGGGTAAATTTGGAAAATTAAATGCAGTAACTTAGGTTTGTGAGGCTGATTTCTAACAACCACTGGACGATAGCGATAAACCAGGAGAAAGACATAAACAGAGAAAGGAGATTTCTATTCTCATCACATTTTGAATTTTGTTAAAAAGGATTTACGTTTTGTAAGCAAACAAGATGTGAAGGGAAGGGATAGTAGGAGGGTGAGGGGCAAGGAAACAGGTTGACAAATGAAGTGGGTCAAGGTTAATGATGAGGACAGTGACAATGCAACAAGTTGAAGTAGAGGATATGAGGGGTTGAGTGGATGGATTGAAGGAACAGAGATGGTTAGTGATGTGAGGGGTAGTGAGATATTGAATGTGTAGTGAAAGTGATGGGAAAAAAGAAATAGGAGGAATATTAAATGATTTTGGGAAGGGTTGGGAAAGGAGACCTGGGGAACACGTTTCACCCACTAGCACCACCCAAATGCAGCCTGCAACCAGAGTCGGCTGATTTGTCTGTCACGCATGTCATTGTGCCTACCACCTACGAGCTGAAAGGAAAGAAGAAAAAGATAATGAAAAACAAGGGTCGGAATCGTCCCAGATTTGCACTATGTTTTACTCACCAGCCGTAATGGCAGCTTTTCACGCCATATTGTCCCAAACCTGCCGCAATAATTGTGCATTGCCAGGAAACACACCATTTCCATGGCGAGTGGGCTCTCATTTGCCCGCCGCGCCATTATCTCACTGCTTCAACACGCCATGTGCCACATTTAAAGTGCGGCTCCGCATACCCTTCTCAGTGCTTCCAGCCCACAACTGTTGCAAAGAAGACATGGCCCTGAAAGGCTAAAAGGCTGAAGCCCCCAGGTTTAATAGCTTGTACCTTGAACGCCTTTCGGATGCCATGAGGCCCGCCGGAATGTCCTCTACTCCCTCTCTGGCCACAGGATGGGCAGGAACAGCACTAACCTGGCTTGGGATGTGGTGGCAGTGGTGGTTAGCACCAGCACCCTGCAAAAGAGAACAGGCACCCAGTACCGCAAGAGGATGAATGACCTCCTCCGTTCTGCCAGGGTAAGTCACTCTTCTCATCACTCACCCATCACACATCCACAGGGATCTCACTTGCTGCTGGTTCAAGGGACATCACACACATGTTCATTGTCCTAATTTCATCCACAGGACCACTCACCACCCACACGGGCCAGACTGTCTGACATCCTGCTTACACTCTCTCCATCTCTATTCATGCAGGACAAGCTGGCACACAATAGACTGGTGGAGGAATGACTGTAATCAAGGTCCTCACTGACTTTGAAAACAGATCCTTCCGTGGAGGATCTGGACCGGTCCTGTGCTAACGGTGAGGTCGGCGGTACTCTACCAAGTGAGGGTCCAGCAGCGCACCATACATCAGACAACCTGTGCTGTGAGTGATGTGTCCTCTTTCACAGGCCACTGCTATGCACTAATTATCTCCCCTTGCTTTCACAGGCACATCTGGGAAACAGCCGACTTAGTCCATGATCCAGGGCCTCCAATCAAGCCTTGAAGAAACCTCTGAAGAGGAATCTGAAGGCACCTTCCTTGAAGTGTGCTCACCCACACCCTTCACCAGCACAGAGACACACACCTCGGTGGGACCTAGCTTTAAAATAGCATTGGGATCACAATCTGGTGAGCACATCACACTGTCTGATCCACAGCAGGCAGAGGCAGGGACTTCCCAGGTGTCTAGCACTGAAAGGACTGCTGGAAGCCAGAAATTTGCTGAGTCGGAATCAGATTACGAGCCTTAGGAATCGCTCATGTCACAGTTGCTGGAGCTGCAAAGGCAAGCTCAGGAACATCAGGAAGGAATGTTCGCTGCATTTCGCAGATCGCAAGGCACGATGGAGGAGCCCTTCTGCCTTCAGGCTCATGCGCATTGGCATGCCAACACACCAAGGGAAACACTGGTAGGATGGAAGCCGCCATGGAGCCCTTCGTCCAGGACATTGCTCCTGCATTGCAGCGTGGGCTGAACTCCATTGTTGACGCCATAGTTGTACTCCAAGTGTGTACGCAAGAGGGGTGCAGGGCAGCTCAACCTCTCTCCAGCACCCTCTTCCCCTCACAGAGTCGGCCAGCGGCCTTCGGGCACCCATAGGGAGGAGGATCAGCAGGTGTACATTCCCGGTGACTCCGAGTGTGTCCAGCCCATCTGACTCCCCTCTTCCTGTGACCTCAGCAGCTCCTGCTCCACAGGCTGAGGAGGATGCCACTGCCACGCAGCAGGTCTCCAAAGGCAGGTCAGGGCTCTCAAAGTCTTGGTCCTCCAGAGGACGCCCGCCAAAGTCATCACAGACAGGGCGTTGCAGTCAGCAGGCTGCCTCCACCTCCGCTGTGAATGCCCAGGGAGCACCAAGACATTGCGGCAGGGTTAAGCAAGTTAAAAAGAATTAGTTGCACAGCCTGGGCATGGGCGTTAATCACTTGTACATAATGTTCACTATTGTCAATAAACTCCCACGAATGTCTCCCTGCCCATGGCTCCTTGTTCTGATGAGCAGTGTTCTTGTCATTCAGAGTGAAACCTTGGTTCCTGCACAAGATAAAGGCAGATGTCTCAGTCCAGGGCCTCTTCCCTGTGCTTTGTGCAGCCTTCAGACCAAAGTGATGGTCCAGCTTCACACTCACTGGACACACTAGTGATGCCTGCCCCACTGGTGCTTGTCATTGCTGCCAGACTGTAGTGGGCAGGCATCACAGAGTTCCATCATTCTCTCTGTGTCCTCTCAGCGCCTTTGAGGTGGGGCTGGCCCACATCTCTTCAGCATCTGTGACCAGTGACGCTGTGCTCCTGAAGTAGTCAGGTGCTGAAGGCTGACAAAGGATCAAGTGCATTTAAAGTTTCATGGCTGCATCTCCATGATATGGCCCTGATCATGGAGTACAAGCGAGCTGCCCTTGGCCAGACAGGAGTCAGACATTCTCAGGGGCTATGTGAAGATCTATGGAGTGTCCTCAATGCATGTTGTCATCATCCTCCTATAATCGAGTGACTATTAGGGCCTCCACTGCATCTCCATGAAAGGGGCATTATCAGAAAGGGTATGTGCACTGCCATAAGCCAGACTGGAGTCAAACCTTCATAGGTGCAATGTGAGGATCTTATGGTGTCTTCTCACTGCATGTCGTCATCATCCTTCACAAATCTAACAGCTATGAGGGCCTCCCGAGCACATATGCATTGTCTGGCCAGTGCAAAGGCCTCATCACCTTCGAAGACCTCTTCACTCTCATCATCGTTGACATCCTCCTCATTGGAGGAAACCTCCATCTCATCCTCAGCCAGCTCCTCTCCCCTTTGCAGCAGACGATGATGATGCATGACACCCTCTGTGGACTGTATTGCAGGTCTCCACCAGACTGGTCCAGGCACTGGAACCTCATTTTCAGCATCTTGATGATCTGCTCCACCAAGTTGTGGGTTGCAGCAGCAGTCTCGTTGTACCTTTGCTCTGCTGCAGTCTGAGGCCGCCACATGGGTGTCATCAGCCACATCTTCTGCGGGTAGCCCTTGTCCCCGAGGACCTGTTCCTGCAGCCTCTTTGGTCCCTGGAAGATTCCAGGGATCTATGACCAACTGAGAATGTAGGTGTCATGCACACTCCCTGGAAACCGTGCGCACACCTAAAGGATGTGTTTGTAGTGATCACACATCAGCTGCACAGTCAGCGAATGGAATCCCTTGCGGTTGACATAGTTGACCATGTGTTGCGATGGAGACCTCAGCGCCACATGAGTGCAGTTGATGATACCCTGAACCTATGGGAAACCCGACATCTGGGCAAATCCCAGCGCTCTTGCTTCCTGGTCTTCCCGGTCCCAGGCGAAATGCACAAAGCTGTTTGCCTTTGTGAAGATGGCATCTGTGACCTCATGGATGCAGTTATGGGTGGAGGCTTGTGAGATCCCACAGAGGTCACCTGTAGAACCCAGGAAGGAGCCACTAGTTTAGAAATTGAGTGCCGTGGTTTCATTCACAGCCACAGGCAGTGGATCCCCTTCATGACCATGTGGTGCCAAATCCTGCAGCAGCTGGCAGATGTGACCAACCACTTCTCTAGACATGTGCAGTCTTCAGCGGCACTGATTCTCAGTCATCTTCAAGAATGAAAGTCGATGTATATAGACCCTGGGTCTAGCTAGCCAACCAGCGACCACTCTTCGGTGGCATATGCGGGAGCCCCAGTTGCCCCTTCTTCCAAAGGCTGATGTTCCTCCTGTGCAGCCAGGCGCCTCAGTCGCTCTCTTCTCCGTTGTCTTTGCTTTCTGTATGCCACAATGCATACAGCTAGTTCACCAAGCTCCATAATCCTGATGTACTCCTCCTGCCGGATTAAAGAGAGAGACACATGAGCTAGCATGGCTGTACTAAGAACCTTGCTTGGTTAAGTCTGAAGGGCCCTTAATGTATCCCAGAGAGTGGTGGCCACCACTTGGATGGCCAGAGTTTAGTGTACTGCATGGCTGCCTGAAACCACACCCACCTCTACCTCACTCCATCTGACTGATTGGTGGCAGCTTTGCCCATTGGACTGTATGCTGTGCTCTCAACTCAGGCACAAGCGTTCTCCTAATCCATGCTGCAAAGCTGCATTGTTAGCTTGAATCATGGGGGAGACTGGTCCAAATGATGTTGACATTACAAGGGGCTGTGAGCGCCTCCACCAGTGACTGCTCCATGGCCAGCTTTAGCAAGGAGAATGTACAACATGCCCAGCCGTTCAACTGCTCTGCAGTCCACTAAAACGGTCATTAGTTTGTAGTCTGTGCCCAAGGGGTGAAAATTTCTAGAGCACTTGGTGGCACTTTCATGCTTCTGCGTTGCTTGAGTGGGCAGAAAAGCTAGAAGCCCGACTCCGATCATATCAATGTGGCTGTGCTTGAACTGTCTCAGCTGCAGCGAAATGGTCACTTTATATAAGGTTTCTCTAATGCGCGGCCGCTTCCCTCGCCCAACCAACCACCCCCCGTCCCACATGTGCTTGTGCACTACCTTCAACTGCAGGGCAGCCTTTGTACACCCTTCCCCGCCCTAAGTCTCCTGAATTGCAGGGCAGCCTTTACCCCCACCATGCGCCTCAACCTTGAAGTCCAACAGGTGTTCCTCACGAGTGTGCCACAATGTTGCTGTGTACTCACTTCTGTGTTCACCTCAAAGTGCAGCTCATCAAGTGCACGCTTTTTATATGCTGTTGTGAAACATGTTGGTGTGGTGGGCAGAAGATCCAGCGGGGCAGGGGCTGGGTGAGTCCGGCGGGCTAGCCTTATAATGAGATGCTGATGTATTACAGTGAGTTTCTGAAATACGATGGCAGGAAACGTGGTCCGCCATCAATGGGCTAAGCGAATGATCGTAAACTGGAAACTGGTCTCACGATGTCGTGAAGCTGATTTTTGGCCTTCTCGCCATATCGTCCACTCATGCCACAAAACACGACCGACATCAGCGGGCACGGATGATTCCGCCCAAGATTTTAGGGAGTGAAAAGGAGAGAAGAAAAAGTGAGACACATATATGAAAGTGCAGAGACAGAGTCAGGAACAGCAAGATAAAAACCAGAGAGAAAATTCAGACTGAGGATATTCTTCAATTTAACATGTGCACTCTCGATGTAAGGTTGATTAGTATTATAAGCAATCTTTTTTTTTTATTCACTTGCGGGATGTGGGCTTCGCTGGCTGGGCCAGCATTTATTGCCCATTCCTAGTTGCCCTTAAGAAAGTGGTGGTGAGCTGCCTTCTTGAACCACTGCAGCCCATGTGGTGACTCCCTGTTAACAAAGCTTGACTCTCTGTTGTCACTATTTGTCACACTTTCTGGGTCAACTTTTTCCAATTATTAATTCCTAATTCCACATTTGTAATGATGTAAATATACTTTGTAGTTCATAATCTGGGGATTGGGAGGCTTCTCCCAACAAATCACTCAAATTCTTCCTGAAATCTGAAATGTCCTGAACATTTTTATCCATCAGTGCTTCCTAAGTTATATGTATGATATAAGGACATAAGAAATAGAAGCAGAATTGTTCATGCATCCTTGTGAGTCATTTCAGCCATTTAATAAGATCATGAGCTTCTATATCAACACCAGTTTCCAATCTAACCTCCTTATCCCTTATCTCCATTAAAGCCCAAAAAATTTAGCAATCCCAATCTTGAATGTACTCAACTAATGAGCATCAATGGCCCTCTGTGGTATTCCAAGGGTAGCATTTACCCCCCATCGGGGAGGGGGGAAGTGCACGAATGAGCGCGGGCAGGCGCCTCGCTGATTGGCACCCCCAATCAGGGGCATTCCACCATTTTACATGGGCGGGCAAATTAAGGCCCGCCCAGCGTGACGTCCACCAGGAAGCACTATCAGTTCCCTGTGCGGGTGGTCGGAGGGGATTCCCTCAGCCAGGAGTGCGCATGACTGTGAAAGAGCGCACTGATCTCCCTGAGGCTAAGTGCTGCCTCAGGGAGATCGACTCAGAACTAAAATTTTTAAGGTAAATGTTTAAAAAATTTCCTTGATATGTCCCCTTATGTGACACTGTCAAATGAGTTGAGACATGTCCATCACTTTAATTCAAACCTTTACTAAATATTTAAAAACCCTCATGAAACCTCATCCTGCCCGTGGATGCAGTTTCATGCTTTTTCTGAAGCCCGCCAGGGCAGCCCTGTCAATGACCTAAATTGTTTTATTAATGACCTCAATAGGCTGTTGACAGGTTGGCGGGTGCACAGTTGATTTGGCTGCGCCCGCGCTGACCTGAAAATGGAGATGACGCGTGGTGAGGTCGGGAGTTCCGCCTGACGACATCCCGCATCATTTTATGTGTTGGCAAGCGGGCTCCATCCTCCCTGCTCGGCGACCTAAAGATCCTGCCCCAAAGGTTTAAAATAATGTTTGGAACAAAATAAAAAATACAAATTTGAGAATACAAGATTATGCATATTAAATTATAGTCTGTACTTTAATAGTTTCATTGAAATTTTTTGTTGAAAAAGCTTAGCCTGGGCTTGGACTTAATGGTTCTAACATTCCTGTTGGCATTAAATGGATTTGTGTTGCCTAATTGATGACTGGAAAATGGGGCAGAGCCAGATTCTATCAGGATTCTATCCTGTGTTTTTCGTCTTGCCTTTTTCTGGTGGAGAGAGCCAACTGTGAATCTTCCCCATATTCAACAGGTTTGTATGTGATCGGATAGCTGGCCACAGGGATTCTGTCCTTTACTCACTGAATTACCTTTAACAGGAGTTTCCCCAGCTGGTGCGAGTTCTGCTGAGGCCTGAAGAAAGGTTTCAATCCTTTAGAAGGAAAGGACCATAGATCACAAAATACCAGAATAACACCCTTCAAAGTTGAAGCCTTCCACTGTGCAATTTTATTTTGGCCTTGGAAGGGCTCTGGGAGCCTCAGGTGGAATGACTGTGGGCCACTCTATATCTCAAGAGCAGATTGGGTTGAGTGTTCCTGACACTCCCAGATAGGTGCTGGCAGCCTGCCCTGATTATTGTCAGAGCACTGGGTCAGTACCTCAGCAAATAGACAATTCACTAACTCCTTCACCATCTTTCCTTGTCAAGGAGCCTCTAAAATTCTCATTTTTATGTCTTAGGTCAGTGAGTTCGCTTGTCAACCAAACTCTAACTGCACGCCTTCCTATGTTCTCCTCAATTGCTGCTTGCAAACAATAATAGGGAAAGACTGATTTAAGAATAAACAGTGATGGTTTACTGAGACATAGGGCAGAGCACCAGATCATACATGCTCACTCAGAAACCTCCAAAACTGGACTTCCAGTTTCATAAGCTGTACAGTGATGCATCAGTGCTGTCACATGATCAATTCACTTGCATTCTCATAAAGGGACAGGGTACCTCACTTAACCACAATTATTAGTGCCAATGATACCTGGATTTACATTCATCAGTTCAGATTATATCAGTGAAATTTCAGAATCTGCATCAAATCATCCATGAAGGCTCCTACTCCCTCAGGTACCATGCTCTAAGAGGGTGCTGGTGACCATGGACTTCCATTCAATTGGTCCATGATTAGGCTTCGCAAAGTACTGCAGTAATTTGTCGTTGCCTTCTGCAGTTTCTAATACCAGGAAACTCTCCCACTCTTTACTGCCATTAGGTGCATTAGAAGGGTTTATAGACTGTTAAACAACCTATTTGGCCACATAATGCACACTTTTTATGGCCATCAACTCGTGAAGTGGGACGTGAACCCAGAGCTTCTGGCCCAGAGGTAGAGACACTACCTCTGCAGCACAAGACCTCCCCCATGATAACTATATCAGGTTAATCCAAATTTAGCACTGGCTGATGTTACTTAAAATGTAAATCAATTGCTTTTGGTCGATTCAGTCACAAACAGCAAATGATATTTTATAAAGTGTGCTCTCTGAACTGTGTGTGCTGTCACGAGCTCTACCCCTTTCTCATTGACAATTCTGCAAGGCATGACAGGCAATGAACCCTTTACCATTATATGTGCAGCACATAGTTGAGCTGACACAATATATCAGCGATGCAATTTAAGATTATACACACACTTTAATCTTTGATCTTCCAGAAAGATTTCAAACTACTAAGTCATGCTTAACTGATTTCCAAACTGTTTACAGGGTGTGAATTTGAACTGTACCTTTAAGAGGTCAATTCTAGTTCAAGAGTGTCATTTGAGTTCTTGGGAGAATACTGCGATCAGTACACCAGCAACAAGTTAACAAGCTACCAGAGGAATCTTGAAACCCATTGGCCCACACCCCTTGTCAATGAAGCATTAGTGGTTTACATGCTAGTCTCTGGGTGGAATTTTCCATCTTCGTTGGCATCATGGCGGGTGTGAGTGGATGATATAGTGGGAAGGCCAAAATTCACTTCCACGATGTCGTAAAGCCAGTTTGCAATCGTCCGCTTGACCCGTCAATGGTGGACCGTGTTTCCCGCCACTAGACGTCGGGAATGACATCTTAATGCATTGCATATAATTATAATTGCTGCCCATCGGAATCATCCCCTCACGCTGGATCGTCCAGTCATCAGCGCCAGGCTTCACAGGCAGCACCGCATCACTTTTAGGGGGGCTCAAGGACATGCCTCTACCTACCAGATCAGCAGTTAGGCAGGGGGTGGATTTTCAATGGTTGCAGGACTCGGGCTTGCTTGGGGAATGGGGAGAAGTGGCCTTAGAAAAAGGGAAGAGGCTGCAGGACAAGGGCTGCACTGGGGAAGGGGGGTATCCTAGGCTATGTGTGGGGGCACATGTTGATCTGTGCAAGTGGCCTCAAGATGGTGAGGGCTGAAGAGGCAGTCGCCAGAGAAGATGAAGTCAGATGGAGATGTGAGGGTGTGTGTGAGAGAGTGAGTGGTGATGTCCCTTCAGGTGGCAGCGAGTGAGATGCCAGTGATTGTGTGATGGGCTTGAGCGTGTTAGAGTTCAGAATGATGAGATGGTTACCTTACCCTGGCGGCACAGATGAGGTCATTCATCCTCTTTCTGCGCTGGATGGCCAACCTCTTCTGTGCAGTGTTGGCACTGACCACCATACCGCCACCACCCAAGTGGATTGGTGAGATTTCTGGACCTCCTGTGGCCAGAGTGGGGGGGTGGAGGACATCATGGCGGGCCTCCGAAAGGCATTCCAGTGACGGATCACTGAACTCTTCTTGGTTTTCAGGGTCATGTCTTCACTGGAGCAGTCCTGGACTGTAAACATTGAGAACTGTGTGGGCAGCTGCAGTTTGGATGTGACATCCACAATGAGGAAATGGTGAGGTAACGACGTGGTGGGTGAATCAGTGGCCTCCCACCAGCGGGATGGTGTGTTCCCTGTGGTTACATAATTAATGAGGTGGGAAGGAGAAGATAGGGTGTGAAAACACGATATTGTGGCCGATGGGTAAAATGTCATTTTTCAAACCTGTTACCGCAATTCAGGGCCGATTTCTCCCTCTGGCCTGGAGAAAATAATGTCTAGGTTTGGCTTACATCAATCTGCTCAATTCACATTATTGTTCATCTCATCAATCCTCAGTTAGAATGCAGGTGAAGTGCAGTCCAATAAGTTGGCAATTACTTGCCAAACAGTGAAAGCCTCTCCGAGTGAAGCAGTGTCTTGAGAAGCAGCCTGTCAATGGACATGATTTGAGCTCTTCAGTTTCACTTCAAAGACTTCCCCGCTTGTCAGTTATACTGACGAAGCTTTTCCTGCTGTGCCCTTGCCTCATTGACCCTTACAAGTTGCTGGCAGGTTGGGAAACAGGTGCCCTTGCTGGGAAATTCAGAATTGAGGATTAAAACGGTGCCTATTGACTTCTTAACCATTGTAATGACTTGCCCGAAAGACCCAATCACCTCCAATCCCACTCCACAGAAACCTGAAAGATGGGGGGATTCCAAACTGGTCAATTCGCATGCAAACCTATCCCCCTTTACCCTGGGGTGGCAGCGGGGGAGCTTTTTCTAGGCACTGATCTGGGGACCCAGGTTTGAATCCCACCATGGCAGATGGTGGAATTTGAATCCAATAAAAATCTGGAATTAAAATGGAATGATGACATGAAACTATTGTCAATTGTTGTAAAAACCCATTGGTTCACGAATGCCCTTTAGGGAAGGGAATCTGCTTTACCTGGTCTGGCTCACAGCAATGTGGTTGACTCTTAAATGCCCTCTGAAATGGCCTAGCAATCCACTCAGTTGTGTCCAGCTGCTATGAAGTCTAAAAGGAATGAAACCAGGCGGACCACTTGGCATCGATTTAGGCACCGGAAATGACAAAGGCAAACTCAACCCTGTCAACCCTGCAAACTCCTCCTCACTAACATCTGGGAGTTTGTGCCAAAATTGGGAGAACCTCTCACAGACTATGTCTATCAATTATGTCCTTTACAACTCAGCCAGCTCGGTCAGTAATGGTGCTACCGAATCACGCTTGGCGATGGAAATTGAAGTCTCCCTGCACTATCTTTGCACTATCCAGTCAGCTTGACATAGTCACACTCAAGGAATCATACCTTACAGCTAATGTCCCAGACACCACCATCACCATCCCTGGGTATGTCCTTTCCCACCCAGCAGGACAGACCCAGAAGAAGTGGCGGCACAGTGGGATACAGCCGTGAGGGAGTTGCCCTGGGAGTTCTGAACATTGACTCCGGACCCCATGACCTCTCATGGCATCAGGTCAAACATGGGCAAAGAAACCTCCTGCTGATTACCACGTACCGCACCCCCTTATATGTTGAGTCAGTACCCCTCCATGTTGGGAGACTTCAATGTCCATCGCCAAGAGTGATTCGGTAGCACCATTACTGACCGAGCTGGCTGAGTCGTAAAGGACATAATTGCTAGACTGGGTCTGCAGGAGGTGGTGAGGGAACCAACAAGGGGGACAAACATACTTGTTCTCAAACACACCAACATGCCTGCTGCAGATGCATCATGAAGGGTTCTCAAAATTCCCACATTTTTCATATCATCAACAAGGATATGACTTTTGGACTTTTATGGCAGTGGACCCAACTACTGAGTTAGTGTAGAACCCTGCAGACAGGAGGCTAGGCCCATGAAGGCCTGGGACTGGACATGCCCGGGTTTGTTGAGTGCATTGTGGATTGTTGCCTGAAACCAAACAATGAGAGGAGGCAAAATACGCATTCTTCCCTTTAAAACAATCAACCCAGAGAAAAACTTCATCTTACATGAAACTAAAGCCGATCAAAATCTTGCATAAATAATCGCTACTAACTACTAAGGCAGGAAGGCAGCAATCAATGCAGTTATGCGAACCTATCAATACAGAAACTTTGCACTATCCAGTGCCTTCAGACATTTCTTAATATCAATGGCTTTCAGTTCAAAACTAGTTACGGGGGCAGGAAAACAATGATAAACATCATGCGAGCCCGTGAAAAATAATGAGACAACAATCACCTGAAGAAGCCCAAATCAGACAAAGAACTAACCTTGATTTGGATTGAGATAAGAAATTCAAAAAACAGTATAAGAGGGCCACCAGTTATGAAGGGGAGGAGGGGTGAGCAGTTTTTGAGCAGTTGAAGCAGAGTATAAGAAGGGAGGCGATCTGGAGGTTTGCAGGCCCACAGGCAACATCATGGCAAATGGCACGGGGTGGCAGGCTCAACCGAAGACAACAAGGCCGCAACCGCAGCCCTCCACAAAGATCGACCACCCACAACCGCGCCCTCTGCCCAACTGAAGAACCTTCGCAGATTCCACAGACCAGGACCATGTGGGGACAGCAGGCCGCAGAGGACACAAAGAGCGTACCCCAAAACTGCAACCAGCTTATCTGGCTGGATTTCAAACTGTTAAGGAACCCTGGTTGGTGAGCATGATCCATGACCTCTCCTAGTTCAATTTTGTTAGATTTTGGGGGTGGGACAAGGGTAAGGGGATTAGTAGCGTGATTTTCCCCATTGTTAACTAAGTATACTTTGTAGGTCTGTATAATCTCAATGTAATCCTAATGTTATAAATTCATTTGTGACTTCAATAAACCCAGTTTTTTTCTTGCACCAAAACCAGTTGTCTGCTGCACTTTGTCACAACCCCCAAATAATTCCAAGGTCTAGAACCCAGGGAGTGGGAGCAATTCTGACCACTTAGAAGTCAGAGGTGAAGCTGACACACACCACCACCCCCTACAATCTGTTCATGACAGTATCAGTAGGAGTGACCACCGCACAGTCCTTGTGGAGATTAAATCCCACCTTCACATTGATACCACTGTGCTAAATGGGATAGATTTCTAACAGATATAGCAACTCAAGATGGGTATCCATGAGGTGCTGTGGACCATCAGTAGCAGCAGAATTGCACTCAACCACAATCTGTAACTTCATGGCCTGGTATATCCCTGACCCCACCATTACCACCAAGCCAGGGGATCAACCCTGTTTCAATGAGGAGTGCAGGATGGCATGTCAGGAGCAGCACTAGGCATGCTTAAAAAAATGAGGTGTCAACCTGCTGAAGCTACAACTCAGACTACTTGCATGCCAAGCAGCATGTATAAGTAGCATGGGATAGACAGAACTAAGCGATTCCATAACCAATGGATCTGACCTAAGCTTTGCATTCCTGCCACATCCAGTCATGAATCCAGTGGCGGACAATCAAACGACTCACTGGAGGAGGCTCGACAAATATCCCCATCCTCAATGATGGAGGAGCCCAGCACATCAGTGCAAAAGATGAGGCTGAAGCATTCTCAAAAATCTTCAGCCAGAAGTGCTGAATGGATGATCCATCTTGGCATCCTCCGGAGGTCCCCAGCATCACAGATGAATCCAATAAAAACTTGGAATTAAAATGGAATGATGACGATGAAACCATTGTCAATTGTAAAAACCCATGGGTTCACGGATGTCCTTTAGGGAGGAATCTGCTTTACCTTGTCTGGCTCACAGCAATGTGGTTGACTCTCAAATGTCCTCTGAAATGGCCTAGCAATCCACTCAGTTATGTCCAACTGCTATGAAGGCTAAAAGGAATGATCCATCTTGGCCTCCTCTGGAGGCCAGTCTTCAGCCAATTCAATTCACTTCACGTGATATTAAGAAATGTCTGAAGGCACTGGATAGTGCAAAGTCTATGGGCCCTCACAATATTCCTGCAATAGCACTGAAGACTTGTACTCCAGAACTTGCCGTGCCCCTAGCCAAACTATTCCAGTATAGCTACAATACTGGCATCAACCTGGCTATGTGGAAAATTGCCCAGTTATGTCCTGTACACAAAAAGCAGGACAAATCCAACCCAGTCAATTGCCACTCCATCAGTCTAATCTTGATCATCAGTAAAGTGATGGAAGATGTCATCAACAGTGTTATCAAGTGGCACTTGCTTAGAAGTAACCTGCTCACTTACACTTATTTTAAGTTCTGTCAGGATCACTCAGCTGCTGACCTCATTACAGCCTTGGTTCAAACATGGACAAAAGAGCTGAACTCCAGAGGTGAAGTGAGAGTGACTGCCCTTTGCAGCAAGGTAGCAGTTGACCAAGTGTGGCATCAAGGAGCCCTAGCAAAACTAGAGTCAATGGGAATTGGGGGAAAACTCCACTGGTTGGAGTCATACCTAGCACAAATGAAGATGGTTGTGGTTGTTGGAGGTCAATCATCTCAGTTCCAGGATATCACTGCAGAAGTTCCTCAGGGTAGTGTCCTAGGCCCAACCACCTTAAGTTGCTTCATCAATGACCCTCCTTCCATCATAAGGTGAGAAGTGGAATGTTCACTGATGATTGCACAATGTTCAACACCATTCACAACTCCTCAGACACTGAATCAGTCCCGGTCCCTGCAGCAGGTCCTGGGCAACATTCGGGCTTCGACTGATAAGTGGCAAGTAACATTCACACCACATTTCTCAGGCAATGACCATCCCCAACGCGAGAGAATCTAACCATCACCCCTTCATATTCAATAGCATTACCATCGCTTTATCCCCCATTATCAACATCCTAGGGGTTACCATTGACCGGAAATTGAACTGGACTAGCCATATAAATACTGTTGCTACAAGGGCAGGTCAGAGGCTAGGAATCCTGCGGTGAGTAACTCACCTCCTGACTCCCCAAAATCTGTCCACAAGGCACAAGTCAGGAGTATGATGGAATACTCTCCACTTAAAACTGAATCGTCTTGCTGAGAATCAATCAGAGACAACTAACTGAACATTTCCTTCAGATTGTCCAAATCTGCAACAAAAGTTTCAAATAGCCAAACATCTGTTTGAGGTACCAATTTTACCTCTGACGATGAATATTGTTTAAACATTGCTCAGGTTACTACACAAGAAGGAATAATTCTTGGAATCTTTCCCTGCAAATGATCTGTTTCCTTGACTTAATTTGTGGAATAAGGAGTTACTTTTTCTTTTGACAAGAATCCCCTGTAGTTTTCAGGTATCTTGTTCACCTTACCCACACTCACATCAATGCTCACACTCAGACTCACAGCTGCAGGTAACATCACAACTCGATCAGTTGTATTTTCAGTTGGGGCTCTTTATCCTGAACTATTCTTACATACCCCATTAAGTCCTATGGATTTCCTATTCAACTTCTAGCAATTTTCCCGAATGTGTCCCACTTTGTTACAATGGAAATACTTAGGCCTTTGGACGTCACTCCCACCCTCAGAACTTTCCTTTCTGGTCTGAGGAGGAGATTTCAGCACATTTCCAATTGTAACTTCTCTTCCCTGGCTACTTGCCTTCCTTCCACCCTCCCACTTTCTATCCTTCTTGGGTTTGTGGGAGTGATTGGAAAAAGGGTTTGGATTTCTGGAGAAGCTTGTAGTCATCAGCAATCTCCACTGCCTGTCCAGCTGATGAAACCTCCTTGTTCTCTACTTGAGTTCTTACTGCTGGAGCGAGTGAATTTTTAAATTCCTCCAGGAGAATTATTTCCCTAAGGGATTCATACATGGCCTCTACCTTTAGTGCCTGTCTCCAATGATCAAAGTTAATTTGTTTTACCTTCTTAAACTCAGTGTAGGTCTGTACAGGTTGTTTCCCTATGTTTTGAAATTTCTGCCTCTGTGCCTCAGGGACCAGCTCATACACACTAAGAATAGCTTTCTTTATTGCATCATGATCCATAGAAACCTCTTCTTAAAGTGATGCATAAACCTCATGAGCTCTGCCCACTAACCTACTTTGCAGAAACAATGTCCAGTTTCCTTAAGGCCACTTCATTTGCTCAGCTACCTTCTCAAACAAAATGAAGAAGGCCTCTACATCCCTTTCCTCAAACTTTGGAAGGACATGTAAAAATTTAAACATCTCCTCACTGGACTTTGGGTTAGGATATGTTTTTTTATCCACAAAACATTCCCCAATATTTGGGCCAGAGTTTTATGCCCCACGGGCGGGCACATGCCCAACATGTCTGGCCGCAAAATAGCGTAAGATGATGTCAGGTGGGCATCCTGACATCATCACGCACTTGCGCAATATCTCGTTTGGTGGGCACGTGCAGCAGCCTGATGTGTGCCTGCTGATGGCTAAGCGGGCAATTAAGCCCATTAAGGAGGCAAGTGAAAGTGATTTTTTGTCGCCCGTCCACTTTTACGGTTGGCGGATGGGAAATAAAAAGAGATATCTGGGGATTGGTTTTTTATGAGATATGCTTTCAGGTGCTTGATTGTGCTGCATGGACATACTTTGCAGCATTTTGGTTGTTTTGTTTATTCTGTGGAGGTTTGCAGCTCCTTGAGGCGGCTGTCTGCCTTCAGGGAGCTCACTGGAAGTGCTCACCAGCGCCCGCAGTGAAGTTGGTGCCCGCCCTCTTTCTGCCCCCACTGGCAGTGCTGAGCCTTTCTCAGGGCGTATTTCATGCTGGCTGGCCGTTAATTGGTCAGCCAGCATGAAATCACGGTCAGGGGCCGATCGCAGTTGGGGGCTCATTTCCCATCCGCTCCCAGGCCCGCCGATCGTGCGTGCCTGGTGAGCGAAAAATTCAAGCCCTGGTGCCTCCGTTTTAAATTTCAGCCGCTTAAGCTGGTATCCCTTTCTCATTCCTGCTCTCTTGCCTGAAATTGCAGCTCTAGCTGCTTCAATGCTCTTTCTGTTTCTGCTCTTTCCTGTTCAAGTTTAAGTTGTTCCATTTCTTTTTTGTTTTCAAGCTGTTTCAAACTGAATCCTAGCTAACTCAAAAACAGAATTACCTGGAAAAACTCAGCAGGTCTGGCAGCATCGGCGGAGAAGAAAAGAGTTGACGTTCTAGGGTCATGAGGACTCGAAACATCAACTCTTTTCTTCTCCGCCGATGCTGCCAGACCTGCTGAGTTTTTCCAGATAATTCTGTTTTTGTTTTGGATTTCCAGCATCCGCAGTTTTTTGTTTTTATCTCCTAGCTAACTCAATTGACTCACCCCATGGAGACTGTGATCTCTCTTGTACCTTCCAATTTCAAATACTGCGCTATTACCTCAACTATGTTTGCATTCCTCATCTCTTCAGTTAATTCTAACTTCAAATTGTGTGCCAATTCCCTTAGCTTAACCTTGGTTACTTCTTGTAAACCAGTCAGGGATAAAGCTTCCATCTTGAAAAACGTCATAGCAACTTCCAAAGCCATGTCAGTTATACCAGTGAATCAGAAACCTGGTATCTGGCTCTTTATCCTTTTAACAATTATTATTAAGCTGCATTCAATCACTCATTGTCCACACTTCAAATCACATGAGAAACCCCAATCTTATGTTACGGACTAAGATGGGAGGAGTGCGCGGTTAATTCTAGCCCGACTTCTCTGTAGGTTGCAACAATAGTTTGTGTTTAAATCACCCACAAAACTAGTTAATTGTTACCCTTTGATGCTGTGATTTCCAGCATTAAAAAAATCTAACCATGATTCTTTCAGTAAACATGAAGAAATAATTGATTTATTATTAAAGTTACTTTTTAAAAAAGCAAGTTAATAAATTGGTTAACATAAAAGGTATAGTTTAGAGATGTTATGATTTTTCCCATTTAAAAAAAATCACAGATAGTCGAACCCCCATACTCTCACACACAAACACAAAACAGGACAAAATGAACACAGTCTCCAGCAGAGGCTGGAGGATGGGAATGTTTCTTTTAAAAGGATAAAATTAAAAAAGAGATCTTGACACTGTTGGTAAACAGATTTCTGGTCATAATAGATTCATGCATATAACACAAAGGTGGAGTAGAGAGAGGAAAAGAGAGAGTCTTTGCCTTGCTGTTTGCTTCTAAGGCACCCACACTCACTCAGACTCACTAACGGAGAGTCTTGAAGGCTAAAATGTTCAAATAATACTTCTCTTTGGTCAGGTGTTTTTAACCAATCAGTAAGAGCCTTTCGTCTGGCAATAGCAGTGCTTTGTTAACTTAGATATACAAAGTATCTCTTCTCCCTCGGTTGTTCCCTGCTGGACATCCATCTTTAGCTGTGGTTTCTTGAAGATTGGCATAGTCACAGCCGCAGATTAATATTGCAAAGTTTTAGAAATAACTCAGGACGAATAATGTCCAAAATTCAACGTCCTTCAAATTTTCCAAAAATGGGTTCCTCACAGCACACACTGCTGCCATTGCGTGTCAAGTAGTGGAGGGAGTGGGTGTTTGTGGATAGGGTGCTAACCAAGTGGGCTGCTTTGCCCTGGATGGTGTCAAGCTTCTTGAGTGTTGTGGGAGCTGCACTCATTCAGGCAAGTATTCCATCAAACTCCTGACTTGTGCCTTGTAGATGGTGGACAGGCTTTGGGGAGTCAGGACGTGAGTTACTCGTTGCAGGATTCCTAGCTTCTAAGCTGTTCTTGTAGCCACGTATTTATATGGCTAATTCAGTTCAGTTTCTGATCAATGGTAACCCCCCCAGGATGTTGACAGTAGAGGATTCAGTGATGGGAATGTCATTGAATGTCAAGGGGTGATGGTTAGATTTTCTCTTGTTGGAGATGGTCATTGCCTGACACTCCTGTGGTGTGAATGTTACTTGCCACTTGTCAGCCCAAGCCTGAATGTTGTCCAGGTCTTGCTGCATTTGGACGTGGACTTCAGTATCTGATGAGTAACAAATGGTGCTGAACATTGTGCAATCATCAGCGAACATCCCCAACTCTGACTTTATGATGGAAGGAAGTTCATCGACAAAGCAGCTATGGGTAGTTGGGTATATGGACCTATCTTCCTGGTAAATAGTGAAGCTAAATAATTATTTAATATTTCTGCCATCTCTCCATCGTTACCTGTGGTATTATCCTGTCTATCATTTCATGGTCCTATTTCCATCATAGTCTTGCATTTTTTTATTGATTGATCCATAAAATAATTTACTTGTTCGTTTTACATTCCTTGAATATTTCTACCAAGTGTCCTTTTAACCTTCTCTGTTCTAAAGAAAATGATGCCAGTTTCTCTAATCCCTTCACCTAACGGAAGACTTTCATTCCTTGTACTATTCCAGTAAATATCCTCTGCATCCTCCATAAGGCCATGACATCCTTTCTGAAATGTGCTGCCTGAAATTAGACACAATATTCCAACTGAGGGCGAATCAGTGATTTATAAAAGTACAGTATAATCTCTTTGCTTTTCTAGATTATACTTTGATTCTGTATGCTTTGTTAAACGGCGAGCGCTAGCTAGGCAAGACATTATGGCCTGAAATTTTTCCCGCTTCGGGCAGGCTTGGTGGGAGTGGGTGGGGGTGGTCGTGGAGCCAACCACCGCCCGCGATCGGTTCCACGCCGTCATTTTACGTGGACAGGCCAATTAAGGCCCACCCAGCATTATACGCGAGCAGTGGCGCTGAGCGCTTCCTGTGCAGGTGGGGGGAGTTGGGTCCCGTGCTCTTTTGTGCGCATGCATATGAAAGAGTGCTTCAATCTCCCTGAGGCACAGCGCTGCCTCAGGGAAATTGAAGTGCTTTTGAAAAAATAAGTGAATGTAATAAAAATTTAACAATGCGTGTCCCATCTCATGTGATTGTGCCACAGGATAGGACATGTTTTTATTTCTCGGACAAACCTTTTATTTAATTCGTCAAAGCTTTAGGAAACCTTATCCCGCTCATGGATGAGGTTTCCTAAAAAACATAAAGGCCGCTTGGCCTTTTCGCCTGCCCACCAGCCATAAGATTGGACAGGCAGCGTAAACTTGAACTTAATAACATTGTTCATGTCCTTAATAGGTCTATCAATTATCAGCGGGCGCACAGCCAACTCCAGCGCGTGGCCGCCAAAGGAAACATCGCGAGGCCATGCGATGACGTCGGGATGCACGCTCAACGTCATCGCACATCATTTTAAATGCCGGCATGTTGGGCCTGCCTCCGCGCACCGACTGGAAAATCCTGGCCTATGTCACAGGGAGCACAAAATCCTCTACCTATGAACTTTCCGATAAGACTGAATTGAGCAAGACACAAAACTTGGAAGCAATCAGCAATTGTTAACAAGAACGGAAAGTGACTCAGTAGTTAGGACAAAGAAGTTTGGACAAACTTAACAAGAGAATCCAAATGCAACACTGAAGGAAAGGAAAACAGGCAGTTGGACAGCACCCTAGCAAATTTAAAGAGAAAACAAGAAACAGGACAAAGAAATTGCAGATTACTAAAGAGAAACTGTGAGACAGTTTATCTGCGGTGCAACCGAGTTTCTGGCTGTTCCAGAGAACATGCACTGAAGTTACAGTGGGAGCACGCCAGAACAGAAGAGGATTGTCAGGGCCATTGTTTACAACTTCAACCAAATTTTCTTTCAAACTTTCACATCTCAGGGCAACGTCAGAATTTGGTCACAAACAGGGTCTTCTGTGGAATCAGGCCTGTTTCTGTATCTTTCCCCTCTGTGTTGTTTCAAGTACGGACCCCAATCAGGAGCTGATGTGCAAGCAGCAGAAATTTTCTGTGAAAATGATAGTGAAATGTTTAATCATTACTTCCTAGTTTTTACCTACCATTAATTTCCAACTAGAAAAAAACCCTGGTCCTAATCAGGTCATCTTGCAGTTTGATCTGACAAAAAAAGCCAAGTTGTGGAGGGAGGTTCAAGTGGTCCCAATATTTAAAAAGGGGAAGAAATCTCACTCAGGAAATTATAGACCATTAGCTTGATGAAAGCTATGAGGAAGGTTCTGGAAGGCAATAGGAAGGATACAAGTTTAGAAGTTAAAGACAAATCCAGAATTGCATTGGGAAAAGATTGATGTCAATATTTATTTTCTTAGAGGGCCAGTGTCTTCCAGAACACTGTGGAGAGTATAGGTTCCCTCCAGTCCTTCAAAGTTTCCTGAAAGAAGACGCTATTTCCAGTTCAAGACGGTTAGATCTGGGCTGGTTGACAATTGTATTCTACGTGAGTCACTGTGGTATCCAGAAACTTTTCCTCATTACGTCATGGGGTCAGTGAGAAATTTTCCGAATTTTGAAGGCGTATCTTAATTTGTTTTTGTGGGTAACTTTGTACATCTGTATACATGTGTCCCGTCGCCACCTCCCCACCCCCCCCCCCCCCCCCCATACGTGTCTATATGGGTGTGTGGAGTGTATGTGTGAGATAGCAGGAGAGAAACTCTTCCAAGAGTGTAACTAATGCCATTGTTAGGAATAAGATGTACAGTTTGGGACTGCTTGGTACTGACACCAGAGCCGATGTTTTCTGACTACCTATTTAAATCATGGCATGTATCAATTTAATTAAAAAGCAAAGGTGTTAAAAGATTGGCCCAATCTCTGGAGGAACAGTATAAGTGCCTGAAAATCTTTGTTTTGCCATCTCTCTAGTTTTTCCAGAGTTGGCCCACTGAAGGTCCAGTCAAAATTGGGAGAGCTATTGTGTTCACTTTTAAAGATCAAAAGGTGTTTCCTTACCTGACACAAGGTGGAGCCCTCAGCTTGGACAACTCTCACAATGGCGATAATGGGGATCCACATAATACAGAAGATTGTCATACACCAGCCAAGTACTGTTGCCCAGACAGGGTACTCAACAGATCCAAATGTTGGGGGAGCAAATGTCACTAATGACCAAAACAAGATGGCCTGTTTCAAAGAATTGCACAAAACAAGATCAGATAAAGAATGAATCTGCAGCTTGATTATTTTAAATCACTAAATGATGTCATATCTCCTTACTGTCAGCAAACAGGGAGAGATAAAAACCCAACATGCTCTCCACCACAACCAGAAGAGCCAATTCCTTTCTCCAATCATCATCTCAATGTCCTTGATGAATCTGTGTACCCCTGTGAATAACAGAAAAGCAATCATTTGGTTTGTCTTACATAATAAGCATAAACAATGACATTCAATGGCATTATTATCGCTGAGTCCCCCACTATCAACATCCTGGGGGTTACCATTGACCAGAAACTGAACTGGGCTAGCCATATAAATACTATGGCTACAAGATCAAGTCAGAGGCTAGGAATCCTGCGGCGAATCATCACCCCCTGACTCTCCAAAGCCTGTCCACCATCTCCAAGGCACAGTTCAGGAGTGTGATGGAGTACTCTCCACTCACCTAGATGAGTGCAGCTCCAACAATACTCAAGAAGTTTGACATCATCCAGGGCAAAGCAGCCCACTTAATTAGCACTCCATCCACAAACATTCATTCCCTCCACTATCGACCCACAGTGGTAGCATCTACAAGATGCACTGCAGAAACTCACCAAGGCTCCTCAGACAGCACCTTCCAAACCCACGACCAATAGAAGGTGAAGGGCAGGGCAGCAGAAACACCAACACCTAGAACCATACAAAAGTTACGGTGCAGAAAGAGGCCATTCAGCCCATTGTGTTTGCGCCGGTCAAAAAGAGAAAAAAGAAACTTGCAGGTTACAGCACTTCAGATGCAGTTCTAAGGGTCATGAGGACTCGAAACGTCAACTCTTTTCTTCTTCGCCGATGCTGCCAGACCTGCTGAGTTTTTCCAGGTAATTCTGTTTTTGTTTCAGATGCAGATCCTGGAGCCTTTTAAATGAGTTGAGTGTTTCAGCCTCAATCACTAACTTAGGCAGTGAATTCCAGACTCCCACCATTCTCTGGGTGAAAAGGTTTTTCCTCATGTCCCCGCTAACCCTTCTACCAGTCATCTTAAATCTATGCCCCCTGGTAATTGACCCCTCAGCTAGGGGAAACAAGTCTTTCCTGTCAACCCTAGTTGACCAACTAGGCCCCTCAACTTTGTACATCTCAATTAGGTCACCCTTTAGCCTCCTCTGATCTAAGGAAAAGAACCCTAGCTTATCCAATCTCCCCTTATAGCTGCAATTTTCAAGCCGTGTCAACATTCTTGTAGATCTCCTCTGCACTCTCACCAGAACAATTATGTCCTCCCTGTAATGTGTAGACCAGAACTGTGCACAAAATACCAGCTGTGGCCTAACCAGCTTTTTATACAGTTCCATCATTACATCCTTGCTTTTGTATTCAATACCTTGCCCAATAAAGGAAAGCACTCCATATGCTTTCTTGATCACATTGCCCACTTGTCCTGCCACCATCAAGGACCTGTGGACATGCGCTCCAAGTTCTCTCACTTCCTCAGTCCCTCTCAATAACTTCCTGTTTATTGAGTATTCCCGAGCTTTGTTTACCCTCCCAAAATGCATTACCTCACACTTTCCTGGATTGAATTCCATTTGCCATTTCTACACCCACACAACCAAATTATTGATATCATCCTGGAGTTAAAAGCTATCCTCTTCACTATCACCTACACGGCCAATTTTTGTGTCATCTGCAAACTTCCCAATCATGCCTCCCACATTTAACTCCAAATCATTGATCGATACAACAAACAGCAAGGGCCCCAACACTGAGCCTGTGGAACACCACTGGAAACCGTTTTCTATTTGCAAAAACATCCATCGACCATTACCCTTTGTTCCCTGCCACTGAGCCAATTTTGGGCCCAACTTGCCTCATTCCCCTGTATCCCATGAGATCTCACTTTCCTGACCAGTTTGCCATGTGGGATCTTAACAAATGCCTTACTAAAATCCATATAGGCAACATCCACTACATTACCCTCATCAATCCTCCTGGTTACTTCCTCAAACAACTAAAATTTAAAAGCGTCAGTAAGACACGATCTTCCCCTAACAAAACCATTCTGACTGTCCCTGATCAACACATGCCTTTCTAAGTGACAGTTTATCCAGCCTGTCAGAATTGATTCCAATAATTTGCCCACTGCTGAAGTCAGACTGATCAGTCTATAAATTTCTGCCTATCCCTCACACCCTTCTAAATTATGGTACAATGTTCACAGACCTCCAATCCTCTGGGACCTCATCTGTATCTAGTGAGGATTGGAAAATGATCCTTAGAGCATCCGGTATTTCCTCCCTGGCTTTCTTCAACAGCCTGGGATACAATCCATCTGGCCCTGATGATTTATCCACTTTCAAGGATGCCAGTCCCTCCAGTACTTCCTCTCTCTAGTTAAAGAGGAGGAGTGTGAAGTATTAGCTACAATAAACATAATGAATGTGCATCATTCCTCTCTTTAGTGAAGACAGAGACAAAGTACTCATTGAGAACCCTGCCCACATCTTCTGTACCAACCCATAAGTTACCATGTACCTCTCTGACAGGCACTACCTTTTCCTTAGTTATTCTCTTGCTCTTAATGTAGTGGAATGACATCTTCGGACTTTCTTTGATTTTACCTGCCAATATATTTTCGTGCCCTCTCTTTGCTTTCCTAATTTCCATTTTTACTTCACCCCAGTACTTCTTATACTCCTCTAGGCTTTCTACAATATTAAGTCTTTTGTGACTGTCATAAGCTTTTTTTAATGTTTTATCTTGGCCTATATGCTTCTTGGTAACCAGGGGGCTGTAGATTTGGCAGTACCACCTTGTGGGGGTATCTCTACACTGTGACCATAGAAACTCGCATTTGAATGCCTCCCACTGATTTGATACAGTTTTTCCTTCTGATAGCTGCATCCAATCCACTCTCATCAGCTCACCTCTCAGCTTTGTAAAATTTGGCTTCCCCCAGTTTAGAACTTTTACTCCTGTTCTATGTTGTCCTTTTCCAAGTCATTCGCTATCCTGACTCAGAAATATACCGACTTTTCCTCATTGTCGGAAAAGTGAGTCAAAACTTTGGAACTCCCTCCCTAACAGCTCTGTGGGTATACCCACACCACATGGACTGCAGCGGTTTAAGAAGGCAGCTTACCACCAATCTTTTCAAGAACAATTAGGGATGAGCAATAAATGCTGGCTAAGCCAGCGATGCCTACTTCTCATGAACGAAGATAAGTAAAACAAACAATGAGGCTTGGATTTTGACCAAACCAGCCTGCACCCTTAAAAAGGCACTCCTAAAAATCAGACAGCCTAGAAATGGGGCCAGGAATCCTAGAATCGGGACCCGCTTGCCATTTTCCATGTTCTAAATGTCTTGGTAGTTGGGAGCAACTGGTAACTGATTGAATATAGAGGTAAACAGCTGTTCAAGTTGGGGTCAAGATGTTTAAATAACATCCCTATCTGCAATTAACAGGAAAATGGCTGCAGCAAAATTGATCCCAACAACAGCCCTCGCTGTAACCCAGCAAGAACAAGAGGGTTTTACAGGTAAAGGGTGCAGATGGCACTGCCTGTTTCATATGGGTGTTTTGGAACAAATGAGGAACAATTCTACTAACCATAGATCCAGCTTAAGCTGATGAGTTCCAGAATAGCAGCTGTAAGAATGCTCCATCCAGCACAGAAATGATCAATTAAATTGATCCAGTAAATTCCAGCCTGAAAATAAATGCCATATGTGAAAACGTGCTGCATGAGAAAACTATCTAACTCTCTATTCAAAATAAGCAATTTTTTTGCACACTTAAATTGCCACTTTTACTCAACCTGAAAGCAACAAATCCTACACTGTACTCCTATGTAATTGTTAACGTTTGAGGTTTTTTCACACGCAGTATTTCTGACCGATCTAAATTGTCTCATTACCATTATGATGTGCATAAATGCAGCAGCCAGTTTAGTGAGAACAACATAATTACAGATGAGGAAAGCCATTCAGTCTTTTTCTATTCAGCTGTGAACAGCCTGCTGACATCTCAGCAATGCAGCATCCAACTGTCTCTTCAATTTCTTCATATTTGATAAGGAATTTAATTCCACATGTAGACCACTGTGTGTGTTCGGGATCCCAAGTTCGGGATTTACAAACCACAATTTTCTGATCAGAGATAAGTGTTACCAACTGAGTTAAACTGGCACTGAGAAAAGTTGAGCCAATTACCACCCCATCAGTCAGCTGATGGAAGATGTCATCAACAGAGCTATCACAGACAGAGCAATAACCTGCTCACCCATACTCAGTATGGATTCTACCAGGACTACTCAGCTCCAGACTTCATTACACTCTTGGTCCAATTAAATGTAAATAAGCTGAATTCCTACATGAGATAAGAGTGAGTTCTCTCAACATCAAGGCAACATTTGACCAAATGTGGTAGCAAGGAGCCCCAGGAAGAGTTCCTCAGGGTAGTGTCTGAGGCCCAACCATCTTCAGCCGCTTCATCAATGACCTTTTCCTCCATCATAAGGTCAGAGGTGGGGATGTTCGTTGATGATTTCACTATGTTCAGCACCATTCATGACTCCTCAGATACTGTAGTAATCAGTTGCTACATGCAGCAAAACCTGGACAATATTCTAACGATAAATGGCAAGTAACATTCGCCCATGCATATACAGGTTAATCTCCATCTCCAATATCTCCCCTTGATATTACCATTGCCAAATTCACCACAGCCTACATCTGTGGGTGTCTCCATTGACCAAAAACTTAACTGAACCAGCCACATAAAAACTGTGGCTACAATATCAGATCAGATGCTGGGTATTCTGTGATGAGTGACTCATCTCCTGACTCCCCAAAGCCTTTTCACCACACCTACAAGGTACAAGTCAAGAGTGTGATGGAATACTCTTCACTTACCTGAATGTGTGCTCCTCCAACAATACTCAAAAAGCTCAACACCATCCAGAACAAAGCAGCTGATTTGATTAGCAACCCATCCTCAACCTTAAACATTTACTCCCTCCACAATTGACCTAGTTGGATCATCTACAAGGTGCAGTGCAGCAACTTGCCAAGGTTTCTTCAGCAGGACCTCCCAAACCTATGACCTTTACTACCAAGAAGGATGAAGGCAACAGGTGCATGGGACACCACCATCAGCAACGTCCCCCCCAGAAACAAGCTAGATTCTGGAAAGGTCCTTTTGGAATGGAAAACTGAAAATCTAATGCCCTTATTCAAGAAAGAGGAAAACAGAAAGCAGGAAACTCTAGGCCAATTAACCTAACATCTGTCATTGAGAAAATCCATCAATAGAAAGTAATAGCAGGTTATTTGGAAAATTATAATACAATCAAGCAAAGTGAACATGGTTTTATGAAAGAGAAATTGTGTCGCAACCCGGGCATGCCCCCAGAGGCATGCAGATACAGCAAGAATTGAGGAAGGCAAATGGTATGTTGGCCTTTATTGCAATGGGGGTAGTGTATAAACTGTAGAAAATGGGGGTAGTATACAATTGTACAAAATGTTGGTGAGATTGCACCAAGAGTGCTGTATACAGTTGTGGTCACCAATTATTTACTGAGGGGTATTTTGAGGCAGTTCGGAGAAGATTCACTTGGCTAATTCCTGGGATGAGGAAAAGTTGAGCAGGTTGGGCCTATACTCATTGGAATTTAGAAAACTGAGAGGTGATCTGATTGAAATATATAAGATTCTGAGGGGGCTTGAGAATAGATGTTGTGAGGATTTTTTCCCACCTGGGAATACTAGAACTAGGGGGCACAGTTTCAGAATAAGGGGGCTCCCATTTAGGATGGAGGTGAGGAGAAATTTCTTCTCTCGGAGTCGATAATATTTGAAATTTTCTACCGTAGGGACCAGTGGCGTCTATGGGTCATCAATATATTCAATTCTGAGTTACACAGATTTTTGATGGATAAGGGAATCATGGGTTATGGGGAACAGGTAGGAAAGTGGAGTTGAGGCCATAATCAGATCAGCCATGACTTTATTGAGTGGCAGAACAGACTGGAAGGGCCTACTCCTGCTCCTACTGCTTACATTCTTACGTTCTTAACATATTACCCTTCCTTCATCAACACTGGATTAAAGTCTGTTAATTTACCTATCAGCACTGTGGGTGTACTTATACCACAATTACTGCAGCCTTTCACAAAGGTAGCTCATGACAACCTTCTCAAGGGCAATTAGGGATGACCTTGCTAATGAGGCCAGATCCTGCGAATGCATTAAACAAAGCCTGTCATCCCTACACTGCAAGAAAAGATTTCAAACAATACCCTGCTGATCCAAAATGAACAGAATATAAATCTGATTCATAGGGTGTTAACATAGCTGAGTCTCAGCTCTTTAACCAGGGTCTTTATTTAGTAATGTTAATCAGTCCTAAACATCACAGTACAACATTAAATGGATGGGGAAAAAAAGGACCAGCACACAGATCCTTTTTCATTGCTTCATTCTGTGAAATTCATAACTTTATAACACGAACAATGTGGAAACATAGCAAAGTATTAAAGGACAACATACCTGTGTCACACATACAAGGCTGAGGAAATAAAATAACAAACAAACGCCAGATGCCAGATAAAGACGTTTTGATCGCAGAAACTGAGGGAACTGGTCCAGCAGAGTTGTTATAATTGCTTCTGATGAAATTAAAAGTGAAATGAGATCAGTAATTAAGTGAACTTTTACACCGTCCCAGAGAAACCCACCACTGGAGAGACCACAGTCCTGTAGACAGAACAGCTTCTCCAATCTCTGAAAAATAACAGAGGCATGACCAGGCTATCAGCTCTTAACAAGTTTAAAAACCAGAATATCCCACTTATGCTTAAGCACCAGGGACAGGAATCAGGAGCAGATTGGTAACTTCAGTGCTTCCTTTCTCATGCTGTGTTTTGCCGGCATTTGCAGAAAGCTCCTCAGAGGTTGGAGCTGCTGTACTATAATGGCGAGAAGGCCAAAAGTGAGAGTATCCTAAGTGCGTGGCATTACAGCTTTCCCTCCAGGACACCAGTGTCATTGAGACTAGTGATGGTCTTTACTGGGGGCTGTAATAAGGAGGACGAGGAGGGGAATGGGAGGGACATGGTTACTTCCATCGCCAGCAAGAGGTTTCAAGGAAAGGCAATGTTCCAAGTAGCAATGCCAGAAAGGTGCACTATCCCACTGCAGTAACTGGGAGACTCAGCATGTCTCCTCTTTTGGAGAGTTAAAGTCATTGTAGGTCCATCTGTGACCTCTGTACCGAGGAAGATAATTGTGTGCAATATGTCTTGGAATGGGGTGTTGGGATGGAATGAACAACATCCATCCAGAAGGATGGAGCAAAACTCTCACTTTTATTGTGCTTCTGTCCTGAGCAGAGACATGGACATTTCTAATCGTTGAAATTCTTTACATTTACTGAATAAAGTTTTAATAAAATCAGCATTTATCACTAAAACTAGAATGAGCATAATGCTTCCAGCCTTTTCACTAAACAGAGAATATTGAGGAGACCTAATGAAAGTTTCAAAATTATAGCAAGCTAATTGAGAAAGCTTGTTTCCAATGGCCATTGAATTGTTAACATGGGGATATTGATGGAGAATTAGCTTCAAAAGATCAGTAAAAGCGGCTAATGAGAAAGAGACTGAGGATCAGTTCAAAGGAAATTGGATCAGTTTTTGAAAGGATGAACATGGAAGGATTCACGGAATAGATATGGAAACGGGATTTGATTAGCTAACATTAATTTAAAGAGTCGCATTGAAACAGCTGTGATGGGATAAACAGCCACCTTCTCTCATTCAGTTAACATTACTCTAACAAATACAAATTGTATTATCATTGCCGAAAGAATCATCAGCAACACTGAATGAGTTGGATGTAAAATTTGGTCCTGGCATGTTTCCAGGGATGCGGATGAGGTAAATTTTGATTTTGTCAAAGTGGCCTTAAAGAGACAGCAATGCCATCAAAATGGAGTTGGAGGATTTATGACCAGATTAAAGATCCCATTATTTTTAAAGGATTAGAAGGAGCAGAACAGCAGTCTCTCAGCTGCTCAATATTGCATGGGTGCAAGTGCAGTGAGCTATCAAGATGTGTGTTTAGGGTGGGCAGCTCCACATTTCTACTTAAATAAGGTTTCATCCTCAAAATAGCTCCGTCTTCTGTGCTCCGATCCTGGGGCGAGGAAATGGCACTCTCCTTTGGTTGACTATTTGAAAGGGTTAATCTGCCCTGATATGAGAGAATCTGTCAAAGGATGTCATGGTGCTGGCAAATAAGAATCAATAGATTTCCAAATCTTCCCTATCCAACATCTGTTGTACATGAGAACTGGCCACAAACTCAATTAAACAGAAGACTTAAAACACAGATGGGCAGAATTCAACTGTGGTGGGCTCTAAAATGGGTGATAGTGGATCACCACCTTCCATCCATCTCATTGAAGTCGATGAAGATCAGGCAGGGTGTATAACCAGTGGAGGATCTGCTCCTGCCCACTTCAGGCTCGCTTCAAAGATGAAGCTCATTCCAGGATCTTCATTGATGAGATCTGGTTATGAGCAATGGTTGAAAGCATTGTAATCACAGAATCTCATGATATTGGCCAGGACACTGAGGAGAACTTCCTGCTCTCCTTTTATCTTCCATCCTGGGGTTGTTTGCATTTGACTCAATTTAACCTTATATCCATGAGGTGCACTTCTGGCAGTGTCAGCTTAGATTTCTTGTTTAATTCTCCAGGGTGGGACTTGAACCCATAATCTTCGACCTCAATGGCAAGAGTACCTCCACTGAGTTACAGCTGGCCCTGACATTTCCAGATGGTGCAGTGACAGACCTCCTGCTGTTTTACTGCAGTTGTTAACTCATTCAAACAAACCCATTGATGCTCCATTAAGATAGCAGAGATTTTCCACAGTGAAACATTTCTTTTTCATCCACTAACATCACCAGTAGTAAATTCTCATCCAGGGCCTGAGCACACAAATCACTTCAGTGCAGTACTGAGGGAGTGCTATACGGTCAGAGGATCTGTCCTTTGGGCGAGATGTTAAAAATCAAGGCCACATCTGCCATCTCAAGTTAATATAAAAGATTTAAAGAGACTACTTCGAAGATGAGCTGGGCAATTATCCCCAGTGTCTTGGTCAATATTTATCCTTTAAACAACATGCAAGAAAGAAACAGATTGTCTGGTCATTGTCATGTTGCTCTTTGTTGGAGTTTGCTGTGTGCAAATTTGCTGCCACACTTTCCTACTTTGCAACAATAATTACAGTACAAAAGTACTTCATTGGCTGTTAAATGCTTTGAGACATGGATGGTCGTGAAAAGTGCTATATAAATGCATGTCTTTCTTTCTTCATCTTAGACACTGGCCTAGAAGTTTGTTGGCACTGCATCCATCTTACGGGTGTAAATCCTGACCACAAGTCAAGAGTGTGATGGAATACTCTGCATTTGCCTGGATGAGCACAGCTGCAACAGCACTCAAGAAGCTTGACACCATCCAGGACCAAGCAACCCAATTAATTGGCACCCCTTCCACAAACATTCATTCCCTCCACCACTGACGCATAGTGGCAGCAGTGTGTACCATCTACCAGATGCACTGTAGGAACTCACCAAGCCTCCTTAAACAGCACCTTCCAAACCCATGGCCACTACCATCTAGAAGGACAAGGGCAGCAGACTCGTGGGAACACCACCACCTGGAAGTACCCCTTTAAGCTACTCATTATCCTGACTTGGAAATATATTGCCGTTCCTTCACTGTCATTGGGTCAAAATCCTGGAACTTCCTCCCTAACAGCACAGTGGGTGTACCTACACTACATGGATTGCAGCGATTCAAGGAGGCAGCTCACTATCACCTTCTCAAGGGCAATTAGGGATGGGCAATAAATGCTGACCTAATCAGCACCGCCCACATCCTATGAATGAATAATAAAAAAATGAATAAGAAAACGAGTGCCGAATCATCCAATATGGTGAGGACTGTGCATTCCAGGACAGAAATGCACCACCCTCCATGTTGGTAAAGGTTCAATAAGGGGCTTTAGGGCCCGTGTCTGAAGCAGGCAAATCCCCTTTGCATATACACAGGGAGTTTTTTTAGCCTATTTCAGATCCCCTTTACAAAAGGTTGACAGTGACTGCCTGGAAATGTGCCATTTTGCTGCAATCAGCATTCTCATAGAGTCATAGAGGTCAACAGCATAGAAAAAGGCCCTTTGGCCCATTGAGTCTGCGCCGATCAAACAAGTACCTAACTATTCTAATCCCATTTTCCAGCACTAGGCCCATAGCCTTGTAGGCCATGGCATCGCAAGTGCATATCCAAATACTTCTTAAATGTTATGAAGATTTCTGCCTCTACCATCCTTTCAGGCAGTGAGTTCCAGATTCCCATCACCCTCTCAGGGAAAAAATTCTTCCTTACATCTCCTCTAAACCTCCTGCCGCTTACCTTAAATCCATGCCTCCTGGTTGCAGATCCCTCCACCAAGGAGAAAAGTTCCTTCCCATTTACCCTATCTATACCCCTCATAATCTTATACACCTCAATCATGTTCCCCCTCAATCTCCTCTGCTCCAGGGAAAATAACCCCAGTCTATCCAACTCTCCTCATAACTAAAACTCTCCAGCCCAGGCAACATCCTGGTAAATCTCCTCCGCACTCTCTCTAGTGCAATCATATCCTTCCTATTTTGCGGATTCCAGAACTGCATGCAATACTCTAGCTGTGGCTTAACTAGCATTTTATACAGTTCCAGCATAACCTCTTTGTTCTTATATTCTATGCTTCGGTTAATAAAGGCAAGCATCCCATACACCTTCTTAACCACCTTATCTGCCTGTTCCGCTACCTTAAGGAACCGGTGGGCAGGCACACCAAGGTCCCTCTGATCCTTGGTACTTCCCAAGGTCCTACCATTCGTCATGTATTCCCATGCCTTGTTTGTCCTGCCCAAGTACATCACCTCACACTTATTCAGATTAAATTCCATTTGCCACTGATCAGCCCATCTGACCAGCCTGTCTATATCCTCCTGTAATCTAAGGCTATCCTCCTCACTATTTACCAGTCCGCCAATTTTCATATCATCCGCGAAATTACTGATCAACCCTCCTACATTCAATTCTAAATTGTTTATATATACCACAAACAGCAAGGGACCCAACATCGATCCCTATGGAACCTCACTGGACACAGGCAGCCAATCACAAAAACACCCTTCGACCATCACCTTCTGCTTCCGGCCACTCAGCCAATTCTAGATCCAACTTGCCAAATTGCCTTGGATCCCATGGGCTCTTACCTTTATTATCAGTCTCCCATACGGGACCTTATCAAAAGCCTTGCTGAAGTCCAAGTAGACTACGTCAAATGCATTGCCCTCATCTACACACCTGGCCACGTCTTTGAAAAATTCAATCAAATTGGTTAGACATGACCTCCTCTTAACAAAACCATGCTGATTGTCCTTGACTAATCCCTGCCTCTCCAAGTGTAGATTAATTCTGCCCCTCAGAATTGCTTCCAATAGTTTCCCCACCACTGAGGTTAGACTGACTGGCCTGTAGTTCCCTCGTTTATCCCTTCCTCCCTTCTTGAATAACGATACCACATTGGCTGCCCTTAAGTCCTCTGGCACCTCTCCTGTGGCCAGAGAGGTATTGAAAATTATTGCCAGCGCTCCTGCTATCTTCTCCCTTGCCTCACTCAACAGCCTGGATACATTTCATCCGGGCTTGGAGATTTATCTTCTTTTGAGCCTGCCAGGACACTTAGAACCTCCTCCCTTTCTATGCTAATTTCTTCAATTATATCACAGTCCTTCTGCCTGATTTCCATACCCACATCATCCATCTCACTTGTGAACACCGACACAAAGTATTCATTTAAAACCCTAGCTACATCTTCTGGCTCCACAAATAAATTACCATCATGGTCCATAATGGGGCCTACTCTTTCCCGAGTTATCCTCTTACTCTTAACGTACTTGTAAAATAACTTTGGATTTTCTTTTATTTTACCTGCCAATGTTTTTTCATGTCCCCTTTTTCCTCTCCTAAATTCCTTTTCAAGTTTCCCCCTACACATACTATACTCCTCCAAGGCTTCCACTGTTTTGAGCCCTCGATATCTACCATAAGCCTCCCTTTTTCTCTTTATCCAATCCTGTATATTCCTCGACATCCAGGGTTCCCTGGATTAGTTGGTCCCGCCCTTTGACTTTACTGGAATATGTTGGCCCTGTACTCTCCCTATTTCCTTGTTGAATGAGTCCCACTGTTCTGACGCAGATTTACCTAAAAGTAGCTGCTCCCAATCCACTCTGGACAAATCATATCTGATCTTATTAAAATCAGCCTTCCCCCAATTTAGAACTCTGATTTTTGGCCCATCCTTGTCCTTTTCCATAACAACCTTGAATCTAAGGGAGTTATGATCGCTATCAGCAAAATTCTCCCCTAGTGAAAGCTCTGCCACTTTCCTGGCTTCATTCCCTAAAATTAAGTCCAGGACCAACCCCTGTCTCGTAGGACCTTCTACATACTGGCTTAAAAAGCTCTCCTGGATGCATTTTAAGAATTCCACTCCCACTAAACCTATCACACTATGACTAACCCAGTTAATGCTGTGAAAGTTGAAATCTCCCATTATTACTACCATATTATTTTTACACTTCTCTGAAATTTGTCTACATATCTGCTCTTCTATTTCTCTCTAGCTGTTTGGGGGCCTTTTGTACACTCCCAGCAATGTGATTGCTCCTTTTTTGTTTTTTAGTTCTACCCATATAGCTTCATTTGAAGGGCCTCTTAAGATGTCATCCCTCCTTACTGCTATAATTGAGTCCTTGATCAGTTTTGCGATACCCCCTCCTTTTTTACCTCCTTCATTGTCTCGCCTGAAGACCTTATATCCTGGAATGTTGAGCTGCCAATCCTGCCCCTCTCTCAACCATGTCTCTGTGACAGCAATGACATCATACCTCCATGTGTTACTTGGTGCCCTCAACTCATTTGCCTTATTTGTCAGACTCCTTGCATTAAAATAAATACCATCCAACCTTGCCAAACTCCCTTGTGCCTTAACTGGCCTATAATATCCATGCCTTCTAGACTCACTTTCTCTCTCTCCTAATTTTGGCTGTGCATTTCTCCCTGCTGAACCTCCTCTCAGGACCCCATCCCCTTGCCAAGTTAGTTTAGACCCTCCCCAAAAGCACTAGCAAGCCTCCCTGCAAGTATGTTGGTCCCATTCTGGTTCAGATGCAACCCACCTGCCTTGTACAGGTCTCACCACCCTCAGAAATGGTCCCAATGTCCCAGAAATCTAAAGCCCTCCACCCTGCACCATCTCTCCAGCCACACATTCAAATCTGGACTAACCTCCTATTTCTCTACTTACTAGTGCGCGGCACCAGAAGTAACCCAGAGATTACTACCTTTGAGGCCCTGTTTTTTAATCTGTTTCCTAGCTCCCTAAATTCTGCTTGCAGGAGCTCATCCTTCTTTCTACCTATGTCGTTGGTACCAATATGTACCACAATCTCTGTCTGTTTGCTCTCCCCCTTTAGAATGCCCTGCAGCTGCTCTGTGACATCCTTGACCCTGGCACCAGGGAGGCAACACATCATCCTGGAGTCACATCTACGGCCGCAGAAATGCCTGTCTGTCCCCCTTACTATCGAGTCTCCTACCGCTGATGCTCTTCCTTCTTTTTCCTTCCCTTCTGTGCAGCTGAGCCACTCACAGTGCCACGAGCGTGGCTGCACTCCCCAGAGGAACCGTCACTCTCACCGTTTTCCAACACAGAAAAACGGTTCTCGAGCGAGATGCACCCTGGGGATTTCCTGACTACCTGCCTGACACATTTCTTCCGACTAATGGTCACCCATTCCCTCTCTGTCTGCACTTCCATAAGCTGTGGGGTGACCACATCTAAAAACGTGCTATCCACAAAACTCTCAGCCTCGCGGATGCACCTCAGTGCCTCCAGCTGCCGGTCAAGCTCTGAAACTCAGAGCTTAAGTAGCTGCAGCTGGTGGCACTTCCTGCACACGTAGTCAGTCAGAGCGCAAGGGGCATCTTGGAATTCCCACATGTTGCAGGCGGTACATAACACAGGACTGAGCTGCCCTGCTATGCCCCTAGTTGAAAAAAAAGCCCTTAATTTAAGTTAAATACAGTAAAAAAGCGTTAAATTATTTATGTACTTTAAATAAGAACTGGAACCCTTACCTTCCCTTAGCTTAATCTATTTTAAACTGGAGAAAAAAAAAACTGGAGGAAAACAGTTACCCACTACTCACCAATCAGCTCTCACCTTTGTGCTGACATCACTTTTTGAAGCTTCCCTGCACTCGCGCTGATTCTGACCTCTCCACTGCTTTCTCACACTGTCCTGTGATGTCACTCTTGTTATTTTAACAAGAACTGACTGCAGGATACTCTTCCCAGACTGCTTCACTGTGATGCTGACAGCAGGACACTCATCCCAGACTGCTTCACTGTGATGCTGACTACAGGACACTCTTCCCAGACTGCTTCACTGTGATGCTGACTGCAGGAAACTCTTCCCAGACTGCTTCACTGTGATGCTGATTGCAGGAAACTCTTCCCAGACTGCTTCACTGTGATGCTAACTACAGGACACTCTTCCCAGACTGCTTCACTGTGATGCTGACTGCAGGAAACTCTTCCCAGACTGCTTCACTGTGATGCTGATTGCAGGAAACTCTTCCCAGACTGCTTCACTGTGATGCTGACTGCAGGACACTTTTCCCAGACTTAGCTGGACCAATTCCCAGGGGTCCTGGACTTTTAGATATGTGCAGTCCTGGGCTCAGTGTGCAGGCTCAGGCACAATCCAATTTCTGGGCTGCAATAGCCCCCCTTTTTTATAAAAGTACAAAGCTTTTGGTTCCAGTAATATTCTTACCTACAGCTATAAATTGACTGTCGAGTCCCAGAGTGATCAGCATGAAGAAAAATAAAGAGGACCACAAAGGTGACCACGGCAACTGTGCAATAGCCGCTGGGTAGGCAATGAAGACCAAACCAAAACCTAAACAGTGGATCCAATTGAAAAAGTGCCATTAATGATCCTTAAAAGAGGACGCTATCAACTTTTTCAAACTTAAAACTCAACTAATTTAGGATTCCGATTGTTGGAATGCATTAGATGTTGTTTAGTATTTATGTAATTGACATGAAACTTTGTAGTTTTCTTCTATCACAACTGTGCATTGAGCAGAAACATTCAGACCATTCATCAACCCCCATGCTGAGACACAAAGTCAGCCTGCTTCTGCTCAGAGAGTTTCTAAACTTTTGCTTTTGCATTTCCATGTAGCTTCACTGTTGTTTTTTCATCTATCTCCTCTTCTTCTTTCTTCTTATTCCTCTCTACCTTGCATAGAAAACTGGATAGAAAATTGGTTGGCAGACAGGAAATAAAGAGTAGGAGTAAAGGGGTCTTTGTCCGAATGGCAGGCAGTGACTAGTGGGGTACTGCAGGGATCGATGCTGGGACCCCAGTTATTCACAATATATATTAATGATTTAGATAAGGGAACTAAATGTAATGTCTCCAAATTTGCAGATGACACAAAGCTGGTTGGAGGGTGAGCTGTGAGGAGGATGCAGAGATGCTTCATTGTGATTTGGACAAGCTGAGTGAGTGGGCAAATACATAGCAGATGCATAATATTGTGGATAAATGTGAGTTTATCCGCTTTGGTAGCAAAAACAGGAAGGCAGATTATTATCTGAATGGCTATAAATTGAGAAAGGGGAATGTGCAACGAGACTTGGGTGTCCTCATAAACCAGCCGCTGAAGGTAACATGCAGGTGCAGTAGGCAGTAAAGGAGACAAATGGTATGCTAGCCTTCATAGCCAGAGGATTCGAGTACAGGAACAGGGATGTCTTGCTGCAATTATACAGGGCCATGGTGAGACCACACCTGGAATATTGTGTACAGTTTTGGTCTCCTTATCTGAGGAAGGATGTACTTGCTATAGAGGGAGTGCAGCGAAGGTTTACCAGACTGATTCCTGGGATGGTGGGACTGATATAAGAGGAGAGATTGAGTCGGTTAGGATTATATTCTCTGGAGTTCAAAAGAATGAGGGGGGTTCTCATAGAAACCTATAAAATCCTAACAGACTAGACAAGATAGATGCAGGAAGGATGTTTCCGATGGTGGGGAAGTCCAGAACCAGTGTTCACAGTCTGAGGATACAGGGTAGACCATTTAGGACTGAGATGAAGAGAAATTTCTTCACCCAGAGAGTGGTAAGCCTGTGGAATTTGTTACCACAAAAAATAGCTGAGGCGAAAACATTATATGCTTTCAAGAAGGAGATAGATATAGCTCTTGGGGCAAAAGGGATCAAAGGATATGGGGAGAAAGCGGGAGCAGGCTATTCAATTGGACGATCAGCCATGATTGTAATGAATGACGGAGCAGGCTTGAAGGACTGAATGGCCTACTTCTGCTCCTAGTTTCTATGTTTCTCTCCTCCCTGCCCTCCCCTCCTCTTCACTTTCCATGTTCTTCATCACTTCTATACCTTGTTCTCCTAATCTCATATCCCATCCTCATCCTTTTCCTTCCATCTCCTCAGTCCCTTATGTAATTGCTCATTTTGGACCCACACCTTCCCCTTCTCTTCATTCTTTCCATACTTTCCCTGTTCCTTCCCTCACTTCCCCTCCACTCCTGAGTTCCTCACTCTCCCATCTCCTTTCCACCCACTCTCTCTCTCTCTCTCTCTCTCTCCCAATCCTCCTATCTCTAATACAATAAAATTAGATCCAGAATTTTCCAACACAATGAATAATCTGAGATTATGGAACCCAAGCAGTTTTATCACAAGTTTGAAAGTGTTTTAACAGAAGACAGTAAGTGTAACTCTGCATTCACCTGACTGCACAACTTCTGAAACAGGCTTCTCTTGAACATGAGCCATGTGTCCAAGGATGGAGAAGATGGCAAATCCAGCAAACACACTTGTAGCACAATTAACAACACAGACAACGATGCTATCTCTGTAACAGTTATTGTGGAATTTGTTGTATGATGACAATGTTACTAAACTGCCCAAACTCACTGCAAGAGAATAGAAAATTTGTGTTGCAGCATCTTTCCAGACCTGGAAAACAGAAAGTAGAATTAATCAGCACCAGGAAATTTTACATGAACTCATTCAACAGATAAAACTACATTAACCATGAGGAACATGTAGAGAGTTAGCCACACAGCTCAATGGTGACCTGACTGAATGAAGTTCCCTCTGGTCAACAATATCTCTATTAAACATCAGGGCCATCATTCTGTCTGTCTCCCTGTCTACTAATTTCTGTCAAATTTCCACATACCCACCACCCCCCCCCCCACCCCCCCCCCCCCCCCCCCCCCCCCCCCCCCACCCCCCGCCCCGGCCAGGAACTATGATGCTTTCCACTGTCTTTCCACTATATTTTCCAGTGAGTGATTTAATTCATTACTTGCTGCATGTACAGTGACACCCAGCGACCTTTACTTTTTTGTTGAAAACAACAACAAAGGAAGGACTTTGAATATAAGATGAGGACCCACAAATCCCAATCAGGGTATTTTTCAACCACCCTGAATTAAACTATTCAGGGATAGAAACTAACAGTGATGGAGGTTTGAAGCTACATGCTAAACTCCTTTGTGACTAATAATTAACCAGACTAAGGGAGTAAACCCTGACAAAAAAATCTGGAATGGAGTCCCAAGGCGGACTGACATCGAAATATGTCATCTTTCTGCAACTCCTGCAACCATGTCAGTGACAAATATAGCACTCTGCATTCTTCTGAACTCAACCAAGGGGGCTGACAGGGGACCCCTGACGTTTGAGTAGCCCAGCGTCTCCATAAATTTCACCCCTGAAGAAGACAATCTAGTTTCACTGTAGAGCATTAACAGAACATGGCAGATAGTGGGAGGGACCATCAGGGCCCACTGATTGGCCACCACCCACCTCAAGTCAGGCAGCCCCTGACTAGTCAGATGCTGACCCACCACAATCCATCGGCTTCAGTGGGTGCTTGGAGCTTAGAGTCTCTGCTCCAGAAGTGGATGGAATCCATTGTATCAGGCAAACAAACAAAGCAAATGAAACAAAAGATGACGAGGCGTGCAGAAACAAAAAGCTGCACTGACCTGAGAAGGGGTACCCAAGGAAATAGAGGACAGCAAATCCTGAACCTTCTCAGGTTTTCCTCTGCAGAAAATGTGGCAGAGATTGCCATGCCAGAATGGGGCCCCTGAGCCACACCAGGTGATGTTTAACACAGAGTTGGCCATCATGGCACAAACCATCATCTTACAAGATGGAAGGCAGCCACCACCAATAACAAATGTAGCAAAAGAAGAAGCACTAATAGATCTGGTCATGATAAATGATTTGGTAAAGATAAATGAAAATAAAGGAAAAATGTGTTGAGAAGGCAAATGGCAAATGTAGTTTCAATCTTCCAGAAGTGGGAGCAAAGCAATCCATGGGAAAGTTATTCAGTTAGTTAACTTCAGAGCAAGGTAACAATACTGGAATATTTGCTGAAAAATCAGATAATTGAACATCTAGAGACAGAAAATACAATGTAAATAATAAACAAGGATTTCGAAAAGGATGGTCATGTTGAAAGAGTGGACAAAATTAATGCGTGCACATGACTTTTAAACCCCTCTGATCAGGTGCCACATGTCAAAGGTTAGGATATACAGAGCCAGAGATAGACAACAGAGGGACCGAAAAATGGCTACAGACATAAACCAGAGGGTGGGCATTAGGAGAAGTTTCTTGAACCAGCAGTCAATGACCTTCTCCAACTGATTCCTAAGCAATGACTAAAATCTTGGCTATAAGTGAACAACAATCCAAAAGCAACACTCAGGCCTTTAACTAATTAGCTTAAACACAAGAAGTAAATGAACAGGAGCTTGAAACAACCGGACTAAAAATTATAGCAGAAATTCCATGGATTATTCTGGTGTGTTTACCTCAGCGTCAGCCAGTTTGGAGAAGTCTGACTGGCTTCCAATGTAGAATTCAATTCCTTTATTTGCTCCCTCCAGGGTAACACCTCGGATCAGGAGTATGGTCAGAACCACATAAGGGAATGTCGCAGTGAAATAAACCACCTGAACATGGAGAGTAACTTGTTAGATTTTCCTGTATTTCTGGTACAACATTTACAGTATTGAATCCAATTGAATGGTAAACACATCAGATTGTAATCAAAGAAGAGAATGAAGCAGAAGATGACTGGGGTACTAATAACCACACGGAGAGTAAATTTAACACTGAGCTACATGTAATTGCATTTAAATAGTTTAATATTATTCTAACTTAATTATGTCTCATATTCAGCAAGGTGCGGGAGCATATTTAAACAGGAGAATAGAACAGAATGTGATGAATATATGTCACTCCTCGCGTTTCTTTGCCATTCTTAATGTCCAGACAAATCTCATTTCACTCAAATAAAACCATGACCCTAATCTGTTCAATCACTTAGCCAATCCTGCCCAGCCTTCCAGAGCAATTGGAAATTCACCCTGAATCCCTGTATCAGAGACTGAAACCCTTAGAATGAGGGGCACATTTCAGGGGTTTGGGGGAATTGCTGCTGTTCTTTCACTCAGGAGAAAGATCTTTAGATCTCATTCAGGCCTGAAGTGCTCATGAATTATGGATCTCCCACTGCCAAAGAGTCACTGTTAACATCACCAGTGAGATAAACCAATCCACTTCACTAATGCTTTATAACTTCTAATCCTATTGTTGCAGAAATCTGTACTTTGTCACTAGTTTTAACTCTATTCATCACCAATCGTTTTACCTTTCCTGAAGATTTCACTCCTTTCAATAACGCTGCCCCAACAATCAGCCAGGCCAGAAGCAGACAAAGGGCTAAATACCAGACCATCTCCCCAGTTTCATCCATTGAACTGGTTCGGCGTAAAACCACTTTACTGAATAAAATGACAACAGGAAATGCACAATAAGAACAATTTTCATTAATGTTCATTTATATCCATATGTTTTAGTGAAGGAAATCTGTCTTTTACTGGGCTAGCGTACATGTAACTCTGGACACAATTCAATGTGGTTGACTCCTTACTGCTCTCTGAAATGGGCTCACAAGTTTCTCAGTTGTACAAACTGTTATAAAAAAGGCTCAGAAGAATGAAACTGGATGGCTGTCCCAGCATCAAACTGGGCATTGAATAGAAAACGCCACAGCCAGCCGAGTCAACCCTCAAAGTTCTCCTCATTAATATCTGGGGACCTGTGCCAAAATTGGGAGAGCGCTAAAACTATTATTCATTACACACACTTACCATTATAGAATCGTAGAATCACCTCCAGCTCCTTCCAAGGATCTGTTGGTGGCATCTGCAGGGTTTCACAATCTGCTGCCCACAACCTTATCTCTCAAGTGATTGACGCCATGTTTGCCAAGGCTGCCACTCATGTCCACTTTGACATAGATGGGGTGAGTCAGGCACAAAGCGCTCTTGCATTTGCTGCAGTCATTGGTTCCCACAGGTACAGGGAGTCATGGACTATAAACTTGTGGTGATCAAAGCACCTTCAGATCATCCAGGAGCCTTTATCAATTGAAAAGGATTCCACTCCCTCAATGCTCAGTATGAGGTCACCAGAAGGTTTTCATGGATGTCTGTGAAGATATTCTGGAAGCTGCCACGAGGCCTTCATTCTGCATCAGTCACATCTCCCACAGGTATTTGCATCTCCAAGCAGTGTAAGCGGATGGCTCCTTGGAGACAAGGGCTACCCTCTGAGGATGTAGTTGATGACACCAGTAAGGAGCCATACCACTGATGCAAAGGAGAGGCACAGCAGCAGCTGCAAAAGCACAAGAGGAAACACTAAGCAAGATGTGATTCAGGTGCCTGGACAAATCTGGGCAGCCTTCAATGCACTGGAGGAGACTGATGTGGTCAGAGTGCCTGCAACCATTCACCAGCTGCCAGAAAATGCTCACAACGGACTCATCCAGGCAAGGTTCAGATAACCTGCAGGTGTGAAACTCATAGCAATAACAATGTTGAACCCATCACCACCACAAACACCAGCCTGCCCCAAAACACAAACTATTCGCACAGTCAGAAATCTCTCCATCTCATTCACAGCCTTTGCTTCCACTCTGGTCATAACATTCTAATGTCCATTAGAATAACAACGGAGGTGACAAGAAACAGGAACTAGAAATAAAGTGCATGATTCATTCATTGAGGTTTTGATAGTCATCTAAATGTGTTCTCTTGTGCAACTAAAAAGAGTTTCCCTTTTAACAATTACCCCTATAAGGTGCTACCCCTGCTCTGAAGCGTGAGGTGCCTGTGGCTTCTGTTGTCTTGGCTTTGGGGCTTCTGAGCATCTCACCAAAAACTGCCCTACCTGCAGCTGTGCAGGGAGCGATTAGATCATCAGGACAGGTGGCATATGGGCCTCTGTCTGAGGGGAAGAGGATGAGAGAGCATAAGCAGAGACCTCACTTTCAAGTTCCATTTCTCCATTTTCATTCTCCAATGTCCTGTTTGATGGACATGTGGCAGATGAAAGATGTGAACTGGAACTGATGCAGGGAAGTGGTTCAGTCACCATTGTTGAGATTCTCACATTCCAATTAGTGGTAACAGCAAAATGACATTATAGATTGTTAGGTGCAGTGTGACATCTAATTACATCACCAGGTTTCTGGGAGATACCCATCTGTCCATGCACTCCACCACCCTTCCAAACTCCATGGGCTCCTCCCCTGCAGTGGACGGAGTGGCTCTCACTCAAGAGCGGCTCTCACTGGAGGGCCACTCCCAATTCTCTGCCTCTCCCTGGATTTACGCACTCTATTCTGCAATGAGACAAAACAGGAAGCTATGAGGATCAGAAATGGAAAGGAGGACTGACAACATTGTGGAGGGTGGCTGTGAGTTATAGTGTGAGATGGCACAGACATGAGATGAATGTGAATGTTGGTTGTTCAGATGTTGATTTGAGGAGGTGCCTTGAGAGAGAGGAATTAGTGAAATTTTGTGGAGGAGAGTGCTGGGGAAATCAGACTGTAGGGGTTGGCACCTGAAACTGGGATGCCACTCACATTTCCTGCCCACATGTGGTTCTTGAACCTCTTGTGACACTGAATCCAGGTTCAAGGGGCCACACTCCTCAGCTCACTTCCTCAAGCACCTCTGCCGATATTTGCTTTGTCTAAGAGGCTGGTCTCTTCCTCCCATAACCAGGAAGCAACACTTCTTGGCAGTCCCTTAGATCTTGTAGCAGAATATCCAGGGGAGAGTCAAAGACCTGGGGCAGGGGTTAGGGCACGACATAGGGAGCAACCTTTCCAAGGCTCCCTTCCATTGCAATGATGGTTAAAGCCTCAAGAAGGCCTGCTGGGGTTCCCTTTAACTTAAAAATTATTCATTGAGGTGTTATCATTACACCCACACTCTGGGCGTAATTTTCCATGCCTGCTGGCGTCGGGCATGAAAGGTGGCGTGAGTGGACAATATGGCGCAGAGGTAATAATCTCCGGGTTACTACCTGAGCCACGTGCAGATTGTGTAGGGTAAATAACATTTGAGAGGTAAATGCGTGGCTCAAAGATTGGTGTGGGAAAAATGTGTTCCGATTCATGGGGCACTGACACCAGTCCGGGGGAAGGAGAGAGCTGTTCCGTTGGGACAGGCTTTATTTGAACCACCCTGGGACCAGTGTCCTGGCGCATCATATAACTACATTTGTAGATAGTACTTTTAACTCATTAGTCGGGGGGGTGGGGTGCGGTGGATCGAACGAAGGGAAGTTTAAAACAATCAAAAAGAAATGAGAGAGCAGAGGTGCAGGGTAGTGAAGAGGCGAACGATAATCAAAGTTTGACAGGAAGGATCAGAAAATATAATCAGAATAGTGCAGCAGAAATCAGAACCAGAATGAGTAATTATGGTAAAAAGTCAAAGATTAAGTCTCTTTATCTGAATGCGTGCTGCATTTGTAACAAGAGAGATGAGCTGATGGCACAAATAGAAATAAATGATTATGATTTGATAGTTATTACAAAGACAGTGGTTGCAGGGTGACCAAGACTGGGAACTCAACATTCAAGGGTATTCGACGTTCCGGAAAAATAGGCAAAAAGGAAAAGGAGGTAGGGTAGCTTTGTTAATAAAGGAAGGCATCAGTGCGGTGGTGAATAGTGATATAGGTGCAATAGATCATGATGTGGAATCAGTTTGGGTGGAAATAAGGAATAGTAAGGGGAAGAAGTCATGGGTGAGGTTCGTCTATAGGCCCCTGAATAGTTGCCACACTGTAGGACAAAGTATAAATCAGGAGGCATGTAAGAAGGACGCTACAATTGTCATGGGTGATGTTAATTGACTGGGCAAATCAGATTGGCAGGGGTAACTTGGAAGACAAATTTGTAGAGTGCATCAGGGATTGTTTCTAAGAGTAATACATTGCAGAATCCACCCAGGAACAAGTTATTTTAGATCCAGTAATGTGTAATGCGGTGGGATTGAAAGAGATATCGTAGTTAAGGATCTTTTATGGGGTAGCGATAACAACATGGTAGAATTTCTAATTCAGTTTGAGAGGGAGCAACTCGGGCCTCAAACCAGTGTCCTCAACTTAAATAAGGGTGAATACAGAGGTATGAAGAAAGAGTTGTTTAAAGTGGGCTGAGAAAATAGACTAAGGGGAAGGTCAGTGGATGAACAGTGGCAGTCTTTTAAGCAGATATTTCATAAAGCTCAGCAAAAAATTATCCCAGTCAAAAAGAAGGGGTCGATAAGAAGGATGAACGACCCGTAGCTAACAAAGCTGATCAAGGACAGTATCCAATTAAGAACTGAGGTATTCAAAGCAGTGAAAACTAGTGGTAGGCCAGAGGATTGGGAACTTTTTAGGAACCAGCAGCAGATGACTAAAAAGCTAATAAAGAGGGAGAAAATTGAATATGAAAGTAAATTAGCAAGAAATATTAAAACAAACGGCAAGATCTTCTACAGGTATATAAAAGAGTGGCTAAAGTGAGTATGGGACTCTTGGAGGATGCGGCAGGGGAATTGATAATGGGGAACAAAGAAATGGCAGATAATTTAAACCAATATTTTGCATCTGTCTTCACAGCGGAGGGCACTATAAACATCCCAAATATATCAGGTAAGCAAGGAACTAATGGGGGGAAAGATCTTGTAACAGTCTCTATCACGACGGACAACATATTTGACAAACTAATGGGACTAAAGGCAGACAAGTCACCAGGACCTGATGGCCTGCATCCAAGGGTAAAGGAAGTGGCTACAGAGATAGTGGAGGCATTGGTCAAAATATTGCAGAACTCACTGGATTCCGGGAGGGTCCCAGTGGATTGGAAAACTGCTAATGTGACACCCCCTTTCAAGAAGAGAGGGAGACAAAAAGCAGGAAACTATAGGCCAGTCAGCCTAACATCTGTCATTGGAAAAATGCTAGAGTCCATCATTAAGGAAGAAATAGCAGGACATTTAGAAAAGCTTAACACAATCAAACAGAGTCAACATTGTTTTATGAAAGGGAAATCATGTTTGACAAATTTGCTAGAGTTCTTTGAGGATATAACAAGCAGAGTTGATAAAGGGGAACTGGTAGAGGTAGTGTATTTGGATTTTCAGAAGACATTCGATAAGGTGCCACTTAAAAGGTTATTGCACAAGAAAGGAGCTCACAGTATTGGGGGTAATGTATTAGCATGGATTGCGAATTGGTTAACACACAGAAGACAAAGATTTGGGATCAATGAGTCCTTTTTAGGTTGGAAAGACACAACTAGTGGAGTACCACAAGGACCAGTCCTAGGGCCTCAATTATTTACTATCGATATTAATGACTTGGAGGAGGGGGAAGAGTGTAATGTATCCAAATTTGCTGATGATACAAAAGTAGTTGGGTGGGTATGTTGTGATGAGGACATAAGGAACCTCAAGGGAATGTAGATAGGTTGAGTGAGTGGGCAAAAACTTGGCGGATGGAGTTTAATGTAGGAAAGTGTGAGGTTTGGTCTGAAGAATCAAAAGAAAGACTATTATTTAAATGGAGAGAGACTCCAAAAAGTGCAGCACAGAGGGATCTGGGTGTTCTTGTTCATGAAACACTAAAAGTTAGCATGCTAGTGCAGCAAGTAATTAAGGTGGCAAATTTGGCCTGTACTGCGAGGGGGTTGGAGTTAAAAATAGGGAAGTCTTGTTACAACTGTACACATTGTTGGTGAGGCCGCACCTGGAGTACTGCGTACAGTTTTGATCCCTGTATTTAAGAAAGAATATACCGGCATTGGAGGAAGTTCAGCAGAGATTCATTAGGCTGATTCCTGGGATGAAGGGGTTGACTTATCAAGAATAGCTAAACAGACTAGGTCTTTATTCATTTGAGTTTAGAAGAATGAGGGGTGATCTTATTGAAAGATTCTGAGGGGACTTCACAGGGTAGATGTAGAGAAGATATTTCCACTAGTGGGCAGACCTCGAACTAGGGGATATAGTTACAGAATGAGGGGACACTCATTTAAAACTGAGATGTGAAGGGATTTCTTCTCTCAGAGGGTAGCGAATGTCTATAATTCTTTACCCCAGAGAGTTGTGGGGGCTAGATCATTGAAAGTATTTAAAGAGGAGGTAGATAGATTTTTGAAATAACGGGCAGCTCAGGGATATGAGGAGCTGGCATGAAAGAGGAATTGAGGCCTTGTGCAGGTCAGCCATGATGTTATTGAACAGTGGGGCAGGCTTGAAGGGCCAAATAGCCTACTCCTGCTCCTTTTTCTTATGCTCGGTCATCGGGTGCCTCGTAATACATCAGCATTTCATTATCAGGCCATCCGGCTAGGCTCTTGCACCCCCAACTTGGGCGATCTGCACTTGGCGGCCTGCTCTTTAGGGAACTGGAGGTGAATGAACAGCACCATTTTGCAGGGCTTGCCATGGTTACCTGCTGCTTTGCAGGCTTCAGGGGCATTGGGGGGTTCAGGGTTAAGTGCCACCCTGCCTTGGAAGCGACTTGTGAGGGTGATGGGGAGCAAGGGGCAAGTGCAGCCTTGCTGTTGAGATGATTGGTGGCGGTGGGGTGGGAGTTGGGGGCAAGGGCCGCCCTGCTGCTGAATATAGAGCACAAGCATTTGGGGTGGGTGGTAGGGTGGGTGAAGGAAGTGGCCAAGGATTAGGGAAACCTATAGAAAGTGACCATTCCTCTGCAGCTGAGACAGTCCAGGCGCAGCCACATTGATATGATTGGGGTTGGGCTCCTAGCTTATCTCCCCACTCAAGCAATGCAGAGGCATCAAAGTGCCACCAAGTTCTTCAGAGATCCCTCACCCCTGACCACCCCCTCCCCCCTCCACCCAGCATCCCCCCCGGCACAGACTGCAAATTCATGACCACTTTAATGGACTTCAGAACAGTTAGACGACTGCACACATTGCTCCATGTTCAGCTTTAGCGAGGAGGTTGTACAGTCACTGCTGGAGGTACTCACAGATCCTTGCAATGTCAGCACCTGGTTTGGACCAATCTCCCCCATGGTACAAGCTAACAGTGCAGCCTTGCAGTGTGGGTTAGGGGAATGCCTGTGCCTGAGCTGAGAGCAAAGCATGCAGTCCAGTGGGCAAAGCTGCCGCTAATCGGTCTGGTGGAGTGGGGTGGAGGTGGTCAGGCCATCCAAGTGGTGGCCAGCACTTTCCAGGAAATGTTAAGGGTCTGTCCCACTTAACCAGGACAGGTTCTTAGTAAACCCATGCTAACCACGTGTCCCTCTCTTTCATCCTGCAGGGGGCAGTACGTCAGGATCAAGGAGCCTGGTGACCTAGTTGTGTGCCTCATGGCCTACAGAGTGCGAGGAAGACGGAGGAGAGAGCGACTGAGGCTCCTGGCTGTGCAGAGTCAGGAGCAGCAACCTCAGGAAGAAGGGGTGGCAGGGGCTCCCACACATGCTGCCCAAGAGCCACAGCACACCTCTCACGTACAGACTGTTGGAGGCAACTATGACATCAGTGATGGAGTTGCGCCCGCACAGCAGTGCAGGAGTGAAGTCCTGGACCAAGGTTTCCATGGAGCCCACCATCCTACCAGTGTTGACCTCGATGTGTTGGCATGCCGGCGCTATCACCTCAGCCTGAATGCTGATGGACTCCTCCATCATGCCTTGCAATTTGAGGAGCGTAGTGGACATCCCTTCCTGATGTTCCCTTGCTTGCCTTTGCAGCTCCAGCAACCGTGGCATGACTGAATCCAGAGGCTCATCATCTGACTCAGACTCAGCAATGTTCTGGCCTCCAGTAGTCCCCCGAGTGCGGATACCTGGGAAGTTCCTGCCGCTGCCTGTAGTGTGTCAGGGAGTGTGATGTGCTCACCAGATTGTGATCCCAAGGTTACTCTAAAGCTAGGTCCCACCAAGGTGTGTGTCTCTGCGCTGGTGGAGGGTGTGGGTGAGCGCTGTGACGGGACTTCAGGGAGGGTGCCTGCAGATTCCTCTTCAAAGGTTTCTTCTGGACTTCATTGGAGGCCCTGGGTCATGGACTCTGTCGGCTGTTTCCTAGATGTACCTGAGAAAGCAAACAGAGATAATTAGTACATGGCAGTGGCCTGTGAAAGAGGACACATCACTCACAGCATGGATGTTGTACTACTGGATCCTCACTTGGTAGAGCAGCGCCGACCACACCATCAGCACAGGACCAATCTGGATCCTTGCCAGCCAACTGGATGGCTCTGTTTCGAAAGTCCGTGAGGACCTTGATTTCGGGCATTTTGCCACCAGCCTGTGTCTCTCTCTCTCTTCTTGTGTGCCAGCTTGTCCTGCATGGATAGAGATGGAGAAAGTTTAAACAGGATACTTGCTGGACCAGATGATAAATGTGCCTGGCATATATGGATGGTGAGTGGTCCCATGGTTGGGATGAGGACAATGAAGGTTTTTGTGAAAGAGTGAATGGTGATGTCCCGTGAACCAGCAGTGAGTGAGGGCCCTGTGGATGTGTGATGGGTTTGTGAGTGTGTGAGTCAAAAGTGATGAGAAGAGTGACTTACCCTGGCGGAATGGAGGAGATCATTCATCCTCTTGCGGCACTGGGTGGTTGCCCTTCTTTGAAGGGCATTGGCACTGACCACCGCTGCCGCTGCCTCCCAAGCTGGGTTAGTGCTGTTGCTGCCCATCCTGCAGCTAGGGCAGGGGTAGAGGACATCCCTGCAGGCCTCCACGGGATCCAGAAGTCAAGCAAGAGACGTGTCACTGAACCTGGGGCCTACAGCCTTCTTCAGTTTCAGGGCCATGTCTCTTGGGCAGCAGTGGTGAGCTAGAAGCAATGAATGCTGTGCTTGTGGCTGGCCTTTAAACATGGCTCCTAGTGTGATGCAATGGCAGGTTGATGGCGGGCGGGTGAATGAGGAGCCTGTCGGCGGGCTGCACGCCATTTTACCCGTCCGCCACCGCACTTAGTGCGAATTTGGGAAAATTCCGTCCTCTGTGATTGGTCAGGAAATCCAGATGTGGGACTTTAAACAGCCATAGGAAATCCCACAGCTGCGCTGATCAGGCTCCCAGCCCACCTCAGCCAATACACTTCACCTCATTCCCACAAAAAGTAGTTCGGTTCCATTAGCATTTCACCCTGTATCTCCAATTATGGACATACATAGAAACAAATAGGGTAGAATATGCCCGACCTGAATGAGCATAAAATGATGCACGATGACATTGGGTAAGCGCCCCATCTTCATCGCGCACTCATGCGTTATTTCAGTCAGCAGGTGTGCGCAAGAGTCGGCAGCGCGCCTGCCGGCAATTAACAGGCCTATTAAGGCCTTTAAAGTAAAACTGAATGAAATTTTTCACTGCCTGTCCAACCTTACAGTTGGCGGGCAGGTGAAAAGGCCAAGCGGCCTTTGGATGTTTTAGGAAACCTCATCCACAGGCAGGATGAGGTTTCCAACAGCAATTAAACATTAAATTAAAAGTGTTTACATTTCATTCATAACAAGGGTCTCTCTCACATTTTAGTGCCTAATAAACTCACTCTTTCTTTCACTCAAGAAAGCCTTGTTAAATTAGTTCCTTTTATAGCATAAATATATTTGAACTGGGAAAAGGTATTCATTAAGGAAGGGATTCTTTTTTATTAACTTTGTTGCAACCAACTGTGGAGTTTGAACAAAGAAAGGGAGCCGATTCATCCCTCCTCACCCGGGAGCATAACAATTGAGGTGCCTCGTCCGGGCTCATAACAAATTGGGGGAACCTCGCCCAGGGATCAGTCGTAACATCTGCCTTTCAATAAGATCATGGCAGATTCAATTGTGACCTCAACACCATTTTCCTGTCTATCCCCTATTCCTTTTGTCTCCCTTGTCAATCAAGAATCTATCTAACAGTCTTAAAAACATTCAATGACTTGTACCTCCACTGCTCTCTGGGAAATAGAATTCCACGGACCAATGATGCTCAAGGAAAAAAATTTTCTCCTCATCTCCATCTTAAATGGGAGACCCTTTATTTTTAAACTGTATTCCCGATTCCAATTGGGAAACATCCTCTCAACAAACACTGTCAATTCCCCTCAGGATCTTACATGTTTAATTCTTCTAAACTCCAATGGATACAGGCCCAACCTGTTTAAGCTTTCCTCATGCGACAACCCCTTCATCCCAGAATCAGTCGAGTGAACCTCCTCTGAATAGCATCAAATGCTAGTATATCATTTCTCAAGTAAGGAGGCTAAAACTGTACAAAGTGCTTCAGATGTGGTCTCACCAGTGCTCTGTATAAATGTAGCAAAATATCTCCACTTAATATATTCCATCCTGTTTGCAATAAATAATAACATTCCATTTGCCTTTCTAATCATTTGCTGCACCCACATACTAACTTTTTGTAATTCATATACCAGGACACCCCGATCCCTCTGAACCGTGAGTTTTGCAGTCTTTCGCCATTTAAGTAACGTACTACTTTTCTATTTTTCCTGCCGAAATGGACAAGTTCACATTTTCCCACTCCATTTGCCAATTTTTTGCCCACGCACTTAGCTTATCCAAAATTCCTTTGTAGATATTTTTGTGCTCACAATTTACTTTTCCATCTATATTTGTGGCATCAGCAAATTTAACAAACATACATTCAATTGCTTCATCCAAGTCATTTATATAGATAGTAAATATTTGAGATCCCAGCACTGATCCCTATGGCAATCCACTGGTTACAGCTTGCTAACCCAAAAATGACCCATTTATCCCTACTCTCTGATTCCTGTTACCCTCTAGACAATCTGTTGCCTCCTATACCATGAGCTCTCATTTTGTGTAGTAACCTTTGATATGGCACCTTATCAAAGGTCTTTTGGAAATCCAAGTCGACAGGTTCCCCTTTATCCATGTTGTTTGTTACTTCCTTATTATTATTATTTTCTAAGTTTCCTTCCGTAACCTCTTTAACAATAGATCCTAGCATTTTCCCTATGACAGATATTTGGCTAACTGACAGGTAGTTTCCTACTTTCTGCCTGCTTCCTTTCTTGAATGGAGGACTTACATTTGCTATTTTCGAGTCTGATGCTACCTTTCCAGAATCAAGAGTATTTTGGAAAATTACAACCGATGCATCTACTATCTCAGCAGTCACTTATTAACGGGCTCTAGGATGAAGTCCAACAGGTTCTGGTGACTTGCTTGCCTTTAGTTCTAATAGTTCTCTCAGTAACCTTCCCCTAGAGATTTCAATTGGTTTAAGTTCCACCCTCCGTTTCACCTCTTGATTTACAAGTATTTCTGGAATATTATTTTTGTCCTCTACAGTGAAGACAGACAAAATACCTGTTCAACGCTTCTGCCATTTCCTTAACTTCCATTATTAATTCCCCAGACTCATTCTCTGGAGGATGAATGCTCAATTTAACTACTTTATCCCTTTTTCAATATTTGCAGAAACTCTTACTATCTGTTTTTATATTTCTAATGAGTTCTCTCCCACACTAAGTTTTCCCTCCTTATTAATTTTTAAGTCATTCTTTGCTGATCTTTAAATTCCAATTTCCTGAACTACTATTAATCCTCATAGTATCAAATTGAAAGGAAAAACATACAATTTTATCTTTAATGTCCTTAGTTGGCCATGAATGGTGCACTCATCACCGACAATCTTTCATTCTCGCTGGAATGTAGCTTTGTTGAATGTTATGAAATATCTCCTTAAATGTTAGAAACTGCATTCCTACTGCCCTATCCCTCAAAGTATTTTCTCAGTTCACTTTAACCAACTCCATCTTCATATCCTTGATATTGTCTTTATTTAAATTTAAAACATTAGTTTTAGACCAATTCTTCTCTTCCTCAAATTGAATGCGAAATTCAATTATATTATCATCACTGCTATCTGGAGGCTCTTTTACTTGGAGGTCATAAATTAATCCATCCTTTTTGCACACTACCATGTCTAAAATAACCCGCCGTCTGGTTTGCTCTAGAACATGCTCTATAAGATATTGTCCTGAAAATACTCTATGAACTCATCTTCCCGGCTACCTTAGCCAATCTGATTTATCCAATATATATGTAGATTAAAATCACCTATGATTATTGAAGCACCTTTCTCACAAGCCCCCGTTATTTTGTTCTGTATATTCCATCTTACATCATTGTTGATGTTAGAAGGGCTAGAAACAACTCCCTCAAAAAACTTTTCCCCCTTTGTTATTTTTTATCTCAAACCAAACTGATACTACATCTTGATATTTAGAACTAAGGTCACCTCTCATCATTGTACTCATGTCATCCTTAATTAACAGAGCAACACCACTACCTTTCCTGCCTAAAAACAAAAAAACTGCAGATGCTGGAAATCCAAAACAAAAAGAATTACCTGGAAAAACTCAGCAGGTCCGGCAGCATCGGCGGAGAAGAAAAGAGTTGATGTTTCGAGTCCTCATGACCCTTCGAAAGAACTTGAGTTCGAGTCCAAGGAGTCCTTGGACTCGAACTCAAGTTCTGTCGAAGGGTCATGAGGACTCGAAACGTCAACACCTTTCCTGCCTTCCTGTCCTTCAGAAATATCAAGTGCATTCAGCTCCGTCACATTGTTAAACATGATACCTGCTTCCAGACAGTTTCCCCCAATTCAGTTCCCAGGCCTATGGGTTAAATACAATACTGTATTCAATTAAGACACAGAGAAAGGGATATCGGTCACTGCTAATTGGAATCATTTAATGTTTAGAATTCTGGTTGTGAATCTCTCTCTTGAAGAAGTCAATTCAAATGTTCAATAAATGTTTCAGTGTACAAATATTCTTAAAGTAAACCTGCAGTGTCAGAAACCAGGGAGCTGTTAACTAATGAAAGGGCCCCTGCTGTGGTGTTATTTTGTCACAGGTGTATGGTGTAATTAGTAGCTCTATCTAAATCAATCAGCTTTTCACTCATTAAATGGGCCATTCAACCAACCAACCTTCTCGAGAGGATGCTACTGGTACATCTGTGCAGGTTATAGGTGCTACTATCTGTAATAATTTACTTACTTCCAGTATTGCTCACTTGGACCCTGGTGAGGAACGTCGATTTCTGATCCATTTGGACAAGTTTCATTGTTTGCATGCAGCCATGTTGTATTAACGATTTCAAAATATCCATCATCCAGAGTGAGATTGCAAAGTGGATCTAGAAAATGTGGAATGTGTTTTAGGGTGACATTTCGTTGGGAATGATGCTGTCATTTCTAGTGATATAATCAGGGTCACTGTTTCACTCTGACTGAATCAGTCCAATCCCTTTTATTACATGGGTGAAGTTACAGATGGGTCAGAACACAGGGGTACATCAGCACATTCCACTCAGAACAGTCCAGCTCTGGTGCTCATTCTACTTGTAAAAGCAGATTTTATTTGGCATATTCTGCAATCACAAAACCAGATTAAAACATTAAACTATAAACGGTTCCTTCAACGTGTCATGATTATTACTGATTAATGTCATGGTTAATATATTTTTAAAAATATTATCGCTGTAGGATTCCTTGTGGTGGGGTGATCTCCTGGTCCTTTGTTATAACTAGGGATCGGCAGGAAAAATCAAATCTTTCCGGTCAGTTGATCTGCTCTTCCTCAAGGTGAATACAGGGTTGGGGGTGCAGTGGGTGGAGTCGAGGTTTAATTGTATTGGCTTGGGGATAGTCAGGTTGGGTTGCCATTGTAATACATATCCACATTGCAATACATATGCCCATTGAAATAAATGTCCCCACTGTAATAAATGTCCCAATTGTAACAAAGTCAGTTTCCCCGGCATCCCAGGTATGCCAATCTGGGTATATACACACTTTTTGAACAAAGTATCTGTGAAAGCGATGCAGCCATCTCCTGTGGGGCTTCACTTTTTGAGACTCGGGTCTCTGGATCCATTTCACTTCTTCCTCCGATACTGTAAATGCAGCCTGAGAGTGAGTGACTTTATTCATTTTCTGAAGAAGATATGATGCCTCCATCGGTTTTCTTTCTGGTCAGTTGATCTGCTCTTCCTCAAGGTGAACACAGGGTTGGGGGTGCAATGGGTGGAGTCGAGGCTTAGTTGTGTTGGCTTGGGGATAGTCAAGTTGGGTGGTGTCAGGGGTGTAGTCGGGTGCTTGTGGAGTGATTGGGGGGGCGGGGTTAGTTGTGCAGTTACCCATGTGTTGGACCAGATTCTAATCTGTCTGAGCTTTCCTGGGTAACTACCCAGATAAGTACTGCAGAACTGTACTAAGTCTCTGACTTTAGCATAGGAATTGGAGATCTTCGTGGAGGATCCAGGGAGCAGGGGAATTGCCCATTGGAAGTTTAAACTTCCTGGGCAATTCCCACCGAGTACCGCGTGTGAGGACATTTGCATGGTCCCGCGTACCTCTTCAGTCATACGTCAGGTCTCCGATAGTCTGGAAACTGGAACATTTGGCCCAGGATGAAGCAAATGGTGAGCACACTGAACCATAGAATTGCTGGCTTCCCCAATCTGCTCAGAGCAATGGACAGAACACAAATGGCACTGAATTTCCCTTTCAGAAGCGACAAAGCTACATCAACAGAAAGGCTTCAATTCCTGAAATGTGTAGATCATCTGCAATTCCTGCCTCAGTATCCTGTCACATTGTTTTCTTTGAGCACAATTCAATAATAGCAAATATGCTCACCACTGGGGTGTCCAGTGGAATGATGCAGAATTAGCAAAAGGCTTCCTCCCTGTTCTAGTGACTGATGACACTCCTTCATGTCTCACAGGCTGAAGTGGAGGGAAGTTACAACCAGGTGCATGTGCCTAGCAGACAGATCATTGAGAGCCCAATACCTTACCCAATTGAAGTGAAGACAGTACCTTTGAGACCCCTGCTGCATGTTTCATCTGCACTCCACCAGCTGCAGGAGTCTGCCCACGGCAGTGGGGATTGGAAGGAAGCAAACAAGTAGTACAGGCTGTAGGTGATGACGCAGTTGTAGGTGATGTCAAGAATTGTACTGGACAGGACCATAGTGATCCCCACACCTTAAAATAGAATGAGGAGCAGGAACTTCAATTAGCATTTATTTAATATTGAATTTTTTTTCAAATGGATTCAGCTGGTCAGGCAGGCCAATTTTGTTATTATCAGCTATTTCTGTCATTATCTCTATGTTTATGTGGCTTCAGAATTATTGCATAGATTAGGAAAGCTGCCAAGCAGTTTAATACAATGAATAAAACATATAATTTTTTAATATAAAAATATCAAAGTTATGCTTTTATCCTATTCAGAAGTCAGACTTCCTGGCAAAATAATCTAGAGAAATATAACATATGAAGATAAAAAGAGAGAGACAGGCATTTCCTTCTCATTTTCATGACCAGGGAAATTCAGGAATTTAGAACTAGCTGTAATCTACAGAGAAACAATTTAACCTCAGGACTAACCCACATAATAGCACTTCATTTGTCTGATTTTAATGGGCAAGTTCATCACAGCTCTCTGCAGCAGCAATAAAGTCTCTGTCCTCATAAAATGGCTTATCGACTGAAATTGTGAGCATTACCAGGATAGATGAGTTGATGAAATAATTAGGGGTAAATGGATTTTCTGATCACTTCCTCATTCTCAAAGAAAATAAGCAGGAAGTTGTTAAATGATGCAAGTGGGTTGTTAACTCCTACCCCATTTCTAACCCATTCTGGGGTTTGTTCCCACAGGTGCTGCATACCCTCTAGTCTTCTGTCCAAGTGAACATTCTTCACCCAAGAAGCTAAACAATGAACATCATTAACTATTAACTTGGAGGAACATCCTAACTTGGCCCAGTCCAGTCCTCACCAATGTTCATAGCCCACATGTGTGCTTTTCGGGAACATTTGGCAATCAGTGACAGAATCCTTCTTGGTCTAAAGTCACAGAGACAGCTCTAGAGCTGTTGCCCAAGACTAGCTGCATTGTTGAGGTACATGTGTCAATTAGTTTCTTTTAATTTTAAATAGCACACCAACTCTCATTCTTTCTCTCAAAACTTTCTCAATGTGTTTACTTTTCTCATCAAGCTTCTCATGAGACAGGCACATCACTATACACAGGGAGACTGAGTTCCATCCTCCACTTGATATCAATGGAAAATATTTGCCCACATGTTTAAATCCCTTTCAGTGGCCTATTGCTGCATAGGGTTGCCAACCCTCCAGGATTGGCCTGGAGACTAGAGGATCTGCAGATCAATCTCCAGGGCGCTGCTGTGTGCACCCTTGGAGAAAAATCACAGGCAAAGAACTTAGGTCCTCGCCATGGCATGTCTCCCCTCGGTGGATGTGGCGAGCCATTTAAATCTCCATTCAGTTTGGCGGGACTGTAATATCCCATGGGGTGGAAAGGGCTGTAAAATCCTGGCCAGAGGGACACTAAAAAAGATTGACAAAAAAGATTTTCTTTGAACATTTCTCTTCACCAGACATAAATATACTGAAAATGGAAAAAAAAAAGATTGCTTGGCTGCCAATCAACCATCATCCAATTGGGCAATGAGTTTTTTTGCTTTCCAATTGGCCGAGGAAGACAGCAATTGGCTGGCAAATGGCTGGAGCATTGGAAAAGTCATGTGATGGCAAGCCTATTGCTGCATCTAAATCAAACAAGTAACATTTCAATGCACTGTCACTTCTTTTGGAAAAATGAAACATAAAAATAGCATCAATGCTAATGACTCAGTAACAGGTAGAGGGGTCTCCAGGTATTGGGTCTAATATCTGACTAAACTGAGAATGAAAGATAAAAACATTACATTTGCTGCATGTCTGTTCTCTGTATCTGTCTTTGCAAAAGCAAATGGCAGATCAGATTGCAAACAGGATACCAGCAAGGCTGGTTTCATCCTCCATACACCACTGCGAATTAACACTCTTATTCATTTGCTAAATGAATATTAACCTTGCATCATTGGCACGGCTTTCCACACTGCAACAGGTCCGAGGCTGGCAAACTGCCCAAAGGAAGATTCCAAGAAAAACATTGGCATAGCAATGAGTGCCAGCATGAGTGTGTAGGGAATAAGAAACGCACCTGGAAAATATAGTAAAGGAAAGCTGAAATATATTGTATGGATGTTAGATTTATTCACACAATTTTGGTGTGGAAGTTAAAAAACTGTATATTTCACATTAACACGAACTAAAATTGCCATTGACAGAACAGTGTGACTGCAGATTGCAATTTTACTCAACATCTGAATACTAAACATTCAAAAACAACATTCAGGCTCTTTATCCTATTACAATATTCCCAGCTCTTCAGTTCATTTCACTTGAGATTCTCAGATTAACTGACACAAAGTGAATGCTCTATTTCAGCACAGTCCAACGAGTTTACAGAGATATTATTATGTGCTCTTTTCTGTAGATGAAAACATAGTCTGTGTTTCCCGCAGAAACCTTTTCCTTTGATTTCTCGCAGGAATGGAGGATCAATCATTATCGTTGAAATGATAGAACATCAATGTGAGTAACTATATCATTGTAACTATAAAGATCCCACCAGCCCTGAACCTCAACAATATTTTTCAATCAAACTTTGTATGTATTGGAGCCTTCCCTTCAGCTGATATTCCAGACTCGTTCATTACATCCCTGAGTATGGCCTTTTCAAAGGGGCACAGCGGTAAGCAGTCAGGAGGGGCTGGCCCTGGGAGTCCTCAACATTGACTCTAAATCCCATGAAGTCTCATAGTTTTGACAAGGAAAATCCTGATCAAATGGGCAGATAAGTGGCAGATGGAATTTAACCCTGAAGAGTGTGAGGTGATTCACTTTAGAAGGAGTAATTTAACAAGGAAGTAGTCAATGAGTGGCATGGCACTCGGAAGTTCTGAGGAACAAAGGGACCTTGGCGTGTGTGTCCATAGATCTCTGAAGGCGGAGGGGCACGTTAGTGGGGTGGTGAAAAAGGCATATGGGAGACTAGCCTTTATCAATCGAGGCATAGATTACAAAAGTAGGGAGGTCATGTTGGAGTTATATGGAACCTTGGTGAGGCCACAGCTGGAGTACTGTGTGCAGTTCTGGTCGCCACATTATAGGAAGGATGTGATTGCACTGGAGGGAGTGCAGAGGAGAATCACCAGGATGTTTGAGAGAAGCACAGTTGACGTTTCAAGTCCGCATGACTCTTCAGCAGAACTAATTAAAAATAGAGAAGGGGTGAAATATAAGCTGGTTTAAGTGGGGGTGGGTTGGGACAAGAAGAGCTAGGTAGAGGGCCAGTGATAGGTGGAGCTAACCAAAAGATTTCACAGACAAAAGGACAAAGAGGTGTTGGAGGTGGTGATATTATCTAAAGGAAGGTGCTAATTAAGGGTAGAAAGCAGGACAAGCAAGGTACAGATAGCTCTAGTGGGGGTGGGATGGGGGGAAGGAATCAAAAAAGGCTAAAAGGTAGAGATAAAACAATTGATGGAAATATATTTAAAAATAATGGAAATAGGTGGGAAAAGAAAAATCTATATAAATTATTGGAAAAAACAAAAAGAAGGGGGAAAATCGGAAAGGGGGTGGGGATAGAGGAGAGAGTTCATGATCTAAAGTTGTTGAACTCAGTATTCAGTCCGGAAGGCTGTAAAGTGCCTAGTCAGAAGATATTCCTTCAGTTTGCGTTGAGCTTCACTAGAACAATGCAGCAAGCCAAGGACAGACATGTGGGCATGAAAGCAGGGTGTTTGAGAGGAGCACAGTTGACGGTTCAAGTCCGCATGACTCTTCAGCAGAACTAATTAAAAATAGAGAAGCGGTGAAATATAAGCTGGTGTTGAAATGGCAAGCGACAGGTGTTCTGGGTGATGCTTGCGGACAGACCGAAGGTGTTCTGCAAAGTGGTCACCCAGTCTGCCTTTGGTCTCTCCAATGTAGAGGAAACCACATTGGGAGCAACGAATGCAGTAGACTAAGTTGAGGGAAGTGCAAGTGAAATGCTGCTTCACTTGAAATGAGTGTTTGGGCCCTTGGACGGTGAGGAGAGGGGAAGTGAAGGGGCAGGTGTTGCATCTTCTGTGGTTGCATGGGGAGGTGCCGTGGGAAGGGGTTGAGGTGTAGGGGGTGATGGCAGAGTGGACCTCTTTTGGTTAGCTCCACCTATCACTGGCCCTCTACCTAGCTTTTTGTCCCAATCCACCCACCCCCCTTTAAACCAGCTTATAGTTCACCCCTTCTCTATTTTTAATTAGTTCTGTTGAAGAGTCATGCGGACTTGAAACGTCAACTGTGCTCCTTTCCACCGATGCTGCCAGACCTGCTGAGATTTTCCAGGTAATTTTGTTTTTGTTTTTGTTTTGGATTTCCAGCATCCGCAGTTCTTTGCTTTTATCTCTGCGTTTAATTGACTGTCACATCTCTTCAAGGAATGCCTACCTTGAAGAAGTTTTGCTCTTCTCTCCGTCAGGATTTTCGTATCTCTCTTTTGCCTTGTTCATCTTCATTGCTTTCCATTTCTCTCCTGGTGTTTGACAAGGTGTTTACTAAAACCCGATTCACAGCCATATTTCCTTCCTCAGTGACTGTCTCCGTCTCCGACTTACCCCACGTGGATTTCAACTGAAATTCCATCCCTCATGTTTCGAACCCACCCAGGATTATAGGTATCTCCGGGATATACAACACTCCTTGGACTGCTGTTCTCGTCACATTCGGAGATCCACGCTCAGTGCCATGCACCACCATATGAACACACTCGACCTCACCCTCCAGCAGCACCGCCGCACCTTTTTTCAAAGCTGTGCATGCCCCCAGTTTCATTTTATTCTTCGTCTCATCCGACACCTCAACAAGTAACTTTTTCTCTTTCTCTCAAGTGCAAAGCAATGCAAGTTCCAACAATTCATCGACACCAATACCCATCCAGGACCCTCTACCCCTGCCTGTCCCTCTTCCCCATCCCGTCTTCCAATCCCAGCCCCGGCTGTGCATTCACCATACCCCGTGACCTTCCCTCTCCGACGCTGAACATTCAGTGCTCAGCATAGGACTTAGTTTCACACACATCTCAATGAATTTCGGGCTCGGCAAAACGCTGAACTCTTTTTCCTCTGCCTTCGTCTCCGTGCTCACTTCTTTGGGCAGGAGTCCTCTCCCCATTCAATGGATCCATTTACCCACCTCCAATATTCTCCCTCCACCTGCACCCCTCCCTCTGGATTCTTACCTTCTCTTGATCTTTTCATTGAGAACTGTCGGTGTGACATTTAGTCATCTCAATTTCTCTGCTCCTCTCACCCATTCTGACCTGTCTCTCTCTGAACTTGCTGCACTCCGTTCTCTCAGGTCCAACCTTAACATTGTCATCAAACCCGCTGACAAGGGTGGTGCTGTTGTTGTCTGGCGCACTGACTCTACCTAGCAGAGGCTGAGCATCAACTCGCAGACACTTCCTCTTACCTCTCCCTGGACCATGACCCCACCACTGAACATCAAGCCATTGTTTCCAGGACTGTCATTCACCTCATCTCCTCTGGAGATCTTCCTTCCACAGCTTCCAACCTGACAGTCTCCCAATCTCGGATGGCCCGCTTCCACCTCCTACCCAAAATCCACAACAGGACTGTCCCGGCAGACCGATCGTGTCAGCCTGTTCCTGCCCCATGGAACTCATTTCTCGCTATCTTGACTCCATTCTCTCTCCGCTTGTCCAGTCCCTTCCCACCTATATCAGTGATTCCTCTGACACCCTACATCATATCAACAATTCCAGTTCCCTGGCCCCAACTGCCTCCTCTTCACCATGGACGTCCAATCCCTCTACACCTCCATCCCCCACCGGGATGGTCTGGTGGCTCTCTGCTTCTTCCTTGAACAGAGGCCTGAACAATCCCCATCCACCACCACTCTCCTCCGTCTGGCTGAACTTGTTCTCACACTGAACAATTTCTCCTTTAACTCCTCTCACTTCCTCCAAATAAAAGGTGTGGCTATGGGTACCCGCATGGGCCCCAGCTATGCCTGTCTCTTTATGGGGTATATGGAACATTCCTTGGTCCAGTCCTACTGCGACCCCCTTCCACAACTCTTTCTCCGGTACATCGATGATTACTTCGGTGCTGTTTCATGCTCTCGTCGGGAACTGGAAAAATTTATTAATTTTGCTTCCAATTTCAACCCCTCCATCATTTTCACGTGGTCCATCTCTGACACTTCCCTTCCCTTCCTTGAACTCTCTGTCTCAATTTCTGGTGATAGACTGTCCACCAATATCTATTACAAGCCTACCGACTCCCACAGTTACCTCGATTACAGCTCCTCACACCCCGCTTCCTGTAAGGACTCCATCCCATTCTCTCAGTTCCTTCGCCTCCGTCGCATCTGCTCTGATGATGCCACTTTCAAAAACAGTTCCTCTGACATGTTTTCCTTCTTCTTTAACTGAGGTTTTCCACCCACGGTGGTTGACAGGGCCCTCAACTGTGTCTGGCCCATCTCCCGAGCATCCGCCCTCACACCTTCTCCTCCCTCCCAGAAACATGATAGGGTCCCCCTTGTCCTCACTTATCACCCCACCAGCCTCCGCATTCAAAGGATCATCCTCCGCAATTTTCGCCAACTCCAGCGTGATGCTACCACCAAACACACCTTCCCTTCATCCCCCCCCGGTGGCATTCCATAGGGATCGTTCCCTCCGTGACACCCTGGTCCACTCCTCCACCCCCTACACCTCAACCCCCTCCCATGACACCTTTGCATGCAACCGCAGAAGATGCAACACCTGCCCCTTCACTTCCTCTCTCCTCACCGTCCAAGGGTCCAAACACTCATTTCAAGTGAAGCAGCATTTCACTTGCACTTCCCTCAACTTAGTCTACTGCATTCGTTGCTCCCAATACGGTTTCCTCAAACATTGGAGAGACCAAACGCAGACTGGGTGACCGCTTTGCAGAACACCTTCGGTCTGTCTGCAAGCATTACCTAGACCCACTGTCACTTGCCATTTCAACACTCCACCCTGCTCTCATGCCCACATGTCTGTCCTTGGCTTGCTGCATTGTTCCAGTGAAGCTCAATGCAAACTGGAGGAACAGCACCTCATCTTCTGACTAGGCATTTTATAGCCTTCCGGACTGAATACTGAATTCAACAACTATAGATCATGAACTCTCTCCTCCATCCCCACCCCCTTTCTGATTTTCCCCCTCCTTTTTGTTTTTTCCAATAATTTATATAGATTTTTCTTTTCCCACCTATTTCCATTATTTTTAAATGTGTTTCCATCAATTGTTTTATCTCTACCTTTTAGCCTTTTTCGATGCCCTTCCCCCACCCCCACTAGAGCTATCTGTACCTTGCTTGTCCTGCTTTCTACCCTTAATTAGCACATTCCTTAGATAATATCACCACCTTCATCACCTCTTTGTTCTTTTGTCTGTGACATCTTTTGGTTATCTCCACCTTTCAATGGCCCTCTACCTAGCTTTTCTTTCCCAACCCCGCCTCCCCTTAAACCAGCTTACATTTAACCCCTTCTCTATTTTTAATTAGTTCTGTTGAAGAGTCATGCGGACTCGAAACGTCAACTGTGCTCCTCTCCACTGATGCTGCCAGACCTGCTGATTTTCTCCAGGTATTTTTGTTTTTGTTTTTGTTTTGGATTTCCAGCATCCACAGTTCTTTGCTTTCACCAGGATGTTGCCTGGGATGAAACATTTAAGTTATGAGGAGAGGTTGGATCGACTTGGGTTGTTTTCGTTGGAGCAGAGAAGACTGAGGGGTGACCTGATTGAGGTGTACAAGATTATGAGGGTCATGGACAGGGTGGATAGTGAACAGCTGTTCCCCTTAGTTGAAGGGTCAGTCACGAGGGGACATAAGTTCAAGGTGAGGGGCAGGAGGTTTAGGGGGGTTGTGAGGAAAAACTTTTTTACCCAGAGGGTGGTGACGGTCTGGAATGTGCTGCCTGGGAGGGTGGTGGAGGTGGGATGCCTCACATTCTTTAAAAAGTACCTGGATGACCACTTGGCATGTCATAAAATTCAAGGCTATGGGCCAAGTGCTGGTAAATGGGATTAGGTAGGTAGGTCAGGTGTTTCTCACGTGTTGGTGCAGACTCGATGGGCCAAAGGGCCTCTTCTGCACAGTGATTCTGTGATTCTGTGATTACCATCTACCTGTGTGAAGACTCCTTCTCGAGGAACAACACTTAGATGTGGGGCTAACGTAACAATGCTGTAGGCTTCTGAACTGATTGTTACTGGTACAAGTTCCTATTGGATTCCCACTGTTCATCTCACAGGCTCAGTATCCACATTGGATCTCTGGTTACTGTGGATGGGACAAAAATATCCCCAGGCTTTTATGGCACAAATACACGCTGTGGTGGATCCAATGGAGTCAAAGGGAAAAGCAAAACATTTCAGTGCATGTATTCTTTCTCAGCTCCTATCCATGGTGAAGGTTTAAGCAGAATCCATGTTTAATAGTTCCACCACTTTCTGCTGAACAGAATCACAAGGATGTGTTAGAAAGCAAGTTGCCCCAGGTTATTGCAAACGTAGCCTCTGGATGTTCCACACACCAATATCCTTAATTGCATTTATTTATATGGCTCTGTGAAAACTCATCGCATTTTTCATATAAAGGCTGGAACTGCAATTACTTGCTTAAATGCATCAACTTTAGAACAGAAAACGTAGGAAACAAGTTAATAACACTATTGGTCTTGTTATGATATGGCAGGTGGTAATTGCCGTACTGACCAAATTCCAATGGGAAATTTGGCCAAGCTATCACAATGATTTGCAGTTTGTATTTTTATTATGAGAAGGTATGTGCAACAAAGTCAGAAGTAAAGATCCCACTTTAAATGTTAAATTAAAACAATTATTAACAAGAGGAAAGAAAAGTAAACACATGATTACAGTACACACTTACATTTAATCTTACAACTTTTCCCAAAAGATTTCTCCTTAGCTAGATTCCCAAATAAACACCGTTAGTAAACACTTCTCCTCAGAGAGTTACCACTGCTTGATAGGTGATTGCCAACTTCTTTGAAGTCACTCACCTGTCTAGAACTTCACTTACCTTCAGCTGTACTTTCCTGCTGCCAGCTTTCACCACAGCATGGGAGCAGCTTATGCAGCTCTATCTTGTACCTCTGACAAAGAGCGAGAGAAGCAGGAACACTAACACTAATAGCACCACCAATATTAGGAGCAAGACCAGCATCAACACCAACTGTCTTTTCCTCAACTGCATGCCCCTCTACAGGGGAGAGAGAGGTGGAGAAAGAGATCCAGTTCCAAGGAGGCGATACCACCCTCCCCCCACCACCCCGCCCCCAGCACTGCCCCAACCCTGACACAGGGTGTACTGATAGGGGATCAGTGCCCTCAACATGTCTAGCACTAGCTTTTCCTGACATCTGCAGCCTTGTAGAATAAAATCTCCTTCCCAGTGGAGGAGGTGGGTACCCATTGTCAGTGGCTGTCAAGGTGCCTGGCACTGGAAGGCAAACTCCATGCGTCTGTGCTTCTTGCTGGACTTTGTGCTCCCTTCTTCTGCAGGGAGTGAAAGCAGAATGGTGTGAGTATATGTATTGGATGTGGAGAGGAAGGAAGGACATGGTGACTGAGGCATTGGTGTGAGGGTACAAATGGATGAGGGTGAGTATGATTCCGATGGGGATGTGAGATGACTCAAGAGCGAGGAATGAATGGACCTACAAGGTGTGTTTTTTTGAGGATTGGGGCTCAGGAGAATGCTGGGATAGTCAGAGTGTGAGGCTTAGCACCTCAAAGCATTATGACACTCACTATTCCACCCTCCTGAAGTCTTGGATTCTCTTGGTGCACCGTCTCCAGGTTGGTGGGAGCAACTCCTGCTGCTGACTTTCCTCGATCACTTCCATTTACGCTGCCTGGTTGGAGAGGCTGCCCTCTTCCTCCAGTCCTTGGGAGAGCTCACCTCACTGCAGTCCCTCAGGTCCTGCAGCTGGACCTCCAGGTCAGAGTGCACAACCCAGAGAGCGGCCTTCCCAGGTCTCCTCTCCATTTCTGTGGTTGTTACAGCCTCAAAACTCCATCTCCAGCTGACCCATTCTAACATGTCCAAGTTCCTTTAGTTGAAAGTTTAACTTTGATGGAATAAGTGTGACATCCCATCCACCTTCTTTGTTTGACAGGGGAACCCAGAGATAGGATGCTAACGCCATGACTCAGAGCCTCAGTGAAGCCACTAAAGGGTTCAACAGAATCTTGACCTGGTAATGCTCCGTCCTTCTTAGCATTGCGCCCTTGCCAGTGAATAAATTCAGGGCCGAGAAAAGTTTTAGTTGCTGAGACCGGAGCTGAAGGAGTGTAGATGAGGCAGCCTGTTCAGAGAATATTCATTTGCTAACATTGGACTAGATTGTCAGGCAGCTGCGGAGGAAGTTTGCATGTCAGTGTGATTTATTGGAGTGGGGTGGGGGGGTGTTGCATTGTCGGTTGTGGAGTTACCCAGGCGTTAGGCTAGGTGTTTTTTGTCCAGGGTTTCCTGACTAACTATTCAGGTAGGTACATTGGAACTGTGTAAGTTCTGAGTTAGAGTTGAAGATTTTTGCACAGGCTCCCAGGGAGCAGGAAGCTCCACAAATATCCCCATCCTCAATGATGGGGGTGCCCAGCAGGTCAGTGCAAAAGGCAAGGCTGAAGCATTTGCTCCAATCTTAAGATAGAAATGCCGAACGGATGATCCATCTTGGCCTCTTCTACAGGTCCCCAGCATCACAGATGCCAGTCTTCAGCCAATTCGAATCACTCCACGTGATATCAAGAAACGGCTGAAGGCACTGGATACTGCAAAGGCTATGGGTCCTGACAATATTCTGGCAATAGCACTGAAGATTTGTGCTCCAGAACTTGCTGTGCCCCTAGGCCAAGCTGTTCCAGGTCAGCTACAACACTGGCATTTACCGAGGAATGTGAAAAAGTGGTCAGGTATGTACTGCGCACAAAAAGCAGAACAAATCCAAGCTGGCCAATTACCTCCCCATCAGTCTACTCTCGATCATCAGTAAAATGATGGTAGCGGTCATCAACAGTGCTATCAAAAAGCAGTTGCTTCGCAATAACCTGCTCACTGATGCCCAGTTTTGGTTCCACAAGGATCACTCAGCTCCTGTCCTCATTACAGCCTTGGTTCAAACATGGACAAAAGAGCAAACTCCAGGGGTGAGGAGAGAGTGAATTCCCTTGACATCAAGGTGTATTTGACCCGGTGTGGCATCAAGGAACCGTAGCAAAACTGGAGTCAATGGGGATAAAGGGGAAATCTCTCTTCTGGTTAGAGTCATATCTAGCACAAAGAAAGATGATTGTGGTTGTTGGAAGTCAGTCATCTCAGCTCCAGGACATCACTGCTCGAATTCCTCAGGGTAGTGTCCTCGGCTCAACCATCTTCAGCTGCTTCATCAATGACCTTCTTTCCATCAAGTGCCAATCAAGAGGGCTGCTTTGTCCTGGATGGTGTCAAGCTCCTTGAGTGTGTTGGAGCTGCAGTCATTGAGGCAAGTGGGGAGTGTTCCATCATGCTCCTGACTTGTGCCTTGGAGATGGTGGACAGGCTTTGGGAGTCAGGAGGTGAGTTACCCGTCGCAGGATTCCGAGCTTCTGACCTGCTCTTGTAGCCACAGCATTTATATAACTAGTCCAGTTCAGTTTCTGGTCAATGGTAACCTCCAGAATGTTGATGGTGGGGGATTCAGTAATGGTAATGCCTTTGGACGTCAAGGAGGGATGGTTAGTTTCACTCTTGTTGGAGATGGTCATTGCCTGGCACTTGTGTGGTTCAAATGTTACTTGCCACTTGTCAACCCAAGCCTGGGTATTGTCCAGGTCTTGCTGCATTTGGACATGGACTGCTTCAGTATCTGAGGAGTCGCGAATGGTGCTGAACATTTTGCAATCATCAGCGGACATCCCCACTTTTGACATTACGATGGGGGGAAGGTCATTGATGAAGCAGCGGAAGGTGGTTGGGCCGAGCACCTGGAAATCCCTCCCTTACAGCACTGTGGGTGTGCCTGGACTGCATGGACTGCAGCAGTTCAAGAAGGCAGCTCGCCACCACCTTCTCAAGGACAGTTAGGGATGGGCAATAAATGCTGGTTTAGCCAGTGAAGCTCATATCCCTTGGATGAATAAAGGAAAACAATGTTGAACCAAAGGGTTTGGGCCAATGTTTACAGACTTACACACAGCACTCTGACTCTAAAGGCTGGGACTTTGACTTGGTTCTGATATTGGAAGAGATGTTGAGTAACACATAATATGGAAACATGAACATTGGAAACTAGTTCCTGGAGTTATAGGGCCAGACTAGAGGTCCCATCTTCAGAGTTGTTGCAGCTGCCTCACCAACAGCACAGGAGTGGGTGCCATGCAGCCCTGCTTGTTCTAAGGCCTCCACCATGGGGGTCAGGATGGACACAAATGGAACCCTTTACCTGTCTTGACCCATTCACTTTATATTATGGTCTTCTCTTACAAGCACAAAGATGAACACTAGCAGTGTTCATGGGGAACTGAAGGGGGTGTCTCTTCCTCTAGGCAGGGTTTGGCTAACTGGCTGGCTGTTGGAAGATCCTACCCAATTAAGAGTGAGGAGGCACAGGGCCCGATCAGTAAGAGTACGAAAGCAGCACTGCCTGTGATTGCTGACCTCCACAAGCTGCCAAGTGTAGCTTGCAGGAAGCATTCATGTGCCCTTACTATGGATCACTGGGCTGCACAATTACAGACCTTGTGCTCATGTCCATTAGGAAACTGCTAGTGTTCATCTTTGTGCTTGTAAGAGAAGACCATAATATAAATTGAATGGGTCAAGACAGGTAAATGGTTCCATTTGTGTCCATCCTGACCCCCATGGTGGAGGCCTTAGAACATGCAGGGCTGCATGGCACCCATTCCTGTGCTGATGGTGAGGCAGCTGCAACAACTCTGAAGAACTATCCAGTCTGCTTGATTAGCACCCCCATCCGTTTGCATTAATATTCCAACAAGCACTGGCACACCATGGCCGCAATGTATATTATCTACAGGATACACCACAGTAATTTACCAATTTACCAAACCAGACTTGCTAGGAATGTCCACATCCGTAGAATTAACTTGAAAAGTAACTACAAAAGTAGTGAATCATCTATTTACACACTGGCAAGGCAAATGTCTTTTGGTTTGATAATAATATTAATACAATGCATTTCACTTTTAACTAAAAACATGGGGCAGAATTTTCCCATCCTGTCTGTGGTGAATTTCATGGTGGGAGGGAGAGGGGAATCTCGCAGGTGCCCAAAAATAAGATCGGTTCTCAGGTGGTGTGAAAACAGTTTGCAATTCTCCTGATGGCGGGTGAATGGCGGATCAGGTATCCCACTGACTCGTGACATGAATACCATTTGCATCATTACCATCTCATGAATGCTCATTAACGATGCTGCTTGCCTGAATTACATGGTGCCTTCCAATCTTGTGTCACGCTAGCAGGAAATAATGCCAGTTTGAAAGACGGGGTGATGTGTAGTGGTCAGACCCTACTTTGCTCGCTTCTTCAAGTGAGTGCAACGTTCCTAGCCTACCTGCCACAATTCTGCACCGGTCTCATTGCATTGCCAGTGAAACGACATACTGCTGGGAGTGTAGGTTTGGTTTTTCCCGATGGCCGTTTCCATAGTCCTGGAGGACATCACTGTGCAGCAGTACTCTGGTAGAGCTGAACGCTTAAAAAGAGACTAGCATTTTGACTGGGGCAATGGGCTGGGAGTAAGATACCATACCCACGAGGGCCAAAGGGGCAGGGAGGCATTGCAAGGGATTTGTGGGAGTGGAAGGGAAATGATGGCAAGCAGAGGGAAGACTGAGGGGTGGGAAGCTTGGAGTCCAACAAGGGAAACTGAAACGCTGCCAATTAAGGGGGCGGATGGGATGCCACATATATGAGTGGGAGGGGTGCACACAGACACTGGAATATGAAAACATTGGGGTATTGTCTGTTAGTGTGGCACATGAGGGATAGGTTGCACTGAGACTTATGAAAGGGAGGGTAGGTGGAAAGGGAGACAGTGTGGTATTCAGTCATGAGGACAATGGGGAACTCATTGAAAGTCAAGTCCTTGGTCTGGGGCCAGCAGGTTGGAGTCAGGGCATAGAGACATTCCTTGGGCTGACAGTCAGGACTGAGAGTATAGGCTGTCCCTGGGCTCTGAGGGCCTCACCCTGCAGAGTGAGAGAGAAGAGACAATCCTGGGGTGCCATGCTATGGGGCCATGGAAGGGGTGTACGCTACATGGCTATGCATGGCATGCACATTGTACCCCTGCTCCAGGAAGGGGCCAGGGCTGTGTGCTCATATGGGATAATGCACAGCTTGATGCACAGGGTGTTTTCACAGACCGTGTCCATTGACTTGTTTGGCTCTGTACAGGTCTGCAGATTGGATGGTAATGGATGTGGGTGGTGTCTGCAGCCTGTATTTTGAGAAATGAAATAATGGGGTGGAGGATGTGCGGCTTTCTTGGGAGGGGGTCTCCTCTGCAGGTGTCCTTGCAAACAGCCTCTAGGCGGGAAGGGTAGCAAGGTCCACATGGGGCATGGGCATGTCACCAGTGATGGGCACGAAGGTGGGGGTGTAGGTCTTGTTGACCACAACAACAATGGGATCCAGTATTACTGGGGGAGGCTGGAGAATAACAGGAGTGAGCTCTACCTTCTAGCACGCAGACAGTGAGAGAAGGATAGTTGAAGCTGGTCCTGGAATAATAGTGCAGAACCACCATCTTGCACCAAATTAATGGTGCAGTTATAAATCGAAAGTAGAAGAGAATCTGCACAGCAGGAGCCTGGGGCAGTGTGGGAGGGGAGCTCTGCTGGAATAAGGAGACCTTTCTGGGGCACCCTCTAACTTGTTGCCATGAGATTAAACTGGAGTCAGAGCTGAGAGAAAGGAGGAAGTCCTCTTTTAGAAGGTAGCCTTTTGCTGCACTGTAACAGGGAAATGTAGGAGTCACTGGCTTAACATCACAGTCACTGCATTTCAACATTAACTTTTAGGAATGTGAAATTTGGGAATGCAGGCAACTGTCAAGGAAGCGCAGGTGCTGCATATATGGGATCCCATCAATGGCAGACTGTCATGTGCTTTCCAGAATTCACAATGGGCCAAGAGCATCCAATCATTAAACATGAGCAACTTATTGTTAATGAGTATTCCAGATTAGAGATTGGAGCACTGAGCAAGGTCAGGTCACACATGTCATTTAAACCTTCTCCAGCCTCTGTGAGATTAAGATGTAAAGCCTTAAGGATGGCTTCTTAAGTCACCTGATGTGTCTCTTAGTGCCTCAGATACAAGGCTGCATCAGTGACAAGGCTAGGGGGGCAGAAGCCATTCTAGACCATTACAATTGCTTTTGGTTACAGATTGTGAGCTTCACTATGTTCACCTGTTATTCATTAATCTATTCAATCCATCATTTCAGAGAGAAGGACAAATGAGTTATTGATTCAGGATGCAATGCTGCTTTTTTTTAGGATTCTAATAAAATGGAGGAGAAGAAGAAGGGACAGATGGTGCTGGGTGCAGTTTCAGGAGGAGACCTGCCTGAGGGGAGCCACAGCAAGAATATGAGAATCAGGAGGATAGACCCAGACCACGGAGGCAACTCACTAGTCTGAGGGCCTACTGAAGAAGGCTCTCCTATTTACAGGTGAGTGAGAGACAATGCCATGCATGTCTGCACTTGTCCCAAGCTCTGGTAAATCACATAGGACCTAATGCCACATGGAGTGGGAGGCTGTCTACTGCCATTGGCCTTGAAGGTCACCACTGCCTCAATTTCTTTGCCTACAGATTATTCCAGGGATTCACAAGGGACCTGTGTGGCATCTCGCGGTCTGCAACAAATAGATGCATCAAAGTCACAGATGCCTGCAACAGCAAGACACGTCATTATGTGAGGTTTGCTCTTGGCGAAGATGGTGATGCTGTGAGATTCATTCCATTTGCAGTGATCTCAGGCTTCCTTTGAGTGCAGAGTGCAATCGACTGCACCCATGTGGCTTTAAGTGCTCCATGGCAATAGCCCCTAATGCTTATCAAGCATAAAGGTTTTCATTCTATGAATGTTCAGCTGGTGTCTGATCATCAGGAGCACATACTGTGTGTTTGTGCCAGGTACCCTGGGAGTTGCCATGATTCATACATCCTGAGTCAATTCCAGGTACCTCAGATATTTGAAGATCTTCAGTGTCTACAGGGGTGGCTGCTTGGGGATAAGGGGTACCCACTGAAATGCTGGCTCATGACACAGGTGTTATGTCCTCAGAGTGCTTCGGAGGAGAGATACAACGCAGCTCACAGCTCCACACAGTCCCTAATTGAGCAGACCATTGACATTCTGAAGATGCACTTCCGATGTCTGAACTGCCCAGGTGTGGCACTGTAATACACTCCAGATAGGGCATCCTGCTTCATCGTACTGTGTTGTGCCCTTCACAATCTGGCGCTGCAAAGAAGTGGTCCTTTGCTGGGGCAGAAATGGAAGAGGGTGAGAGCTCCTGGAGGATGAAGAGCAGGAGGACCAGGGACCTGAAGACACAGATGATTATCAGCTACCACAGGATGATGCCATCGAGAAATCAAAGTGTGGAAGCACAATGTGGAATATGTGCCCATGCCACTTTAATAGCTACCAGATTCCAGGAGGAGTAAAGTGGAGCAGGTGGGAGATGTCCATATTTCTCCTGGGCCTGATTGCCATTCCATTGCATTGAAAGGGATGTCCAACCAGTCACATCGAAGCTGGGTCAAAATCCTGGAACTCTCTCCCTAACAGCACTGTGGGTGTACCTACACCACATGGACTGCAACAGTTCAAGGAGGCAGCTCACCATCACCTTATCAATGACAGTTAGATATGGGCAATAAATGCTGGCCTAGCCAGTGATGCCCACATCCCACGAATGAATAAAAAAAGGTGTTCAGCATTCAGACTTGCACCTTCCAGCCTCATGATTGACCAAGCCATGGTCTCTAAGAATGTCAGCGGTGCACCCTATGTGCACTCGGTCTGGGAAGTGAGAGTCGACACAACAGTGGGAATGCTGCAAAAACTTACTTGTTGCACTTGTCGCCATGATAGTGAGAAATTACAGTGGTCAGTGGGATGAGGACAAGGTTGGGGACTTCCTCCTCCTCCCCAGGTCTTGACAACTCCCCCCACATCCCCTGTAAAATGTCAGACAGATTGAGGGTAGGTGGGAGGGACACCACCAGCTGGATTTTCCAAGCTTTCAAACCCGCCAGCCCATGTTTCCCAGAACTGAGCTCAGCACTCCAGATGGGTCCGACATGAAGCTCTAAAAATAAAAATCATTTTCTCCCCTTTGTATTCCAGTCCTCTTGAGATAAAGGCCAACATTCCATTCACCTTCCCCGAACAGCTCAAAAGTTCAAATCCCATCAAAATGAATTGTAAATTTGAATTCAATAAAACCTGGCAGCCTGAAAACTGGAATAAAAAATGACTACCACAGTTTTGTAAAACCTCAGCCACTTATCAGCTAACAGGTCAAACTTAATAGGTCAGATTACATGTCTTCAGTTTCACACCATGTAATCATCTCTTTTTGTCCTCAGAACAACCTGGGATGGACAACATGAACATACAAAATAGGAGCAGAATTAGGCCATTCAGCCCTTCAAACCTGCTCCGCCATTCAATAAGATTAAGGCTGATCTGCTTGTATTGTGAATTCCACATTCCCACCTATTCCCGATACCCTTTGATTCCCTTGCCTAATAGGAATCTCTTGAAAAGCAAAAAACTGTGGATGCTGGAAATCCAAAACAAAAATAAAAATACCTGGAAAAACTCAGCAGGTCTGGCAGCATCTGTGGAGAGGAACACAGTTACCGTTTCGAGTACGTATGACTCTTCAACAGAACTAAGTAAAAATAGAAGAGAGATGAAATATAAGCTGCCTTAAAGGAGGCGGGGAGGGGAGGGTAGAGCTGGATAGAGGGCCAGTGATAGGTGGAGATAACCAAAAGGTGTCATAGACAAAAGGACAAAGAGGTGTTGAAGGTGGTGATATTATCTAAGGAATGCACTAATTAAGGATAGAAAGCAGGACAAGCAAGGTACAGATAGCCCTGGGGAGGGGGGTTGGGGGGGGGGGGGGGGGGGGGGGGGAAGGTGGTGGTGGTGGTGGTGGGGGGGGGGCGGGGGATGGGGTGAAGGGAAGGGATTGAAAAAGGCTAAAAGGTAGAGATAAAACAATGGATGGCAATACATTTAAAAATAATGGAAATAGGTGGGAAAAGAAAAATTTATATAAATTATTGGGGAAAAAAGGGGGGGATCGGAAAGGGGGTGGGGATGGAGGAGAGAGTTCATGATCTAAAATTGTTGAACTCAATATTCAGTCTGGAAGGCTGTAAAGTGCCTAGTCGGAAGATGTGATGCTGTTCCTCCAGTTTGCGTTGAGCTTCACTGGAACAATGCAGCAGACATGTGGGCATGAGAACAGGGTGGAGTGTTGAAATGGCAAGCAACAGGGAGGTCTGGGTCATGCTTGCGGACAGAGCGAAGGTGTTCTGCAAAGCGGTCACCCAGTCTGCGTTTGGTCTCTCCAATGTAGAGGAAACCGCATTGGGAATGAATGAATGCAGTAGACTAAATTGAGGGAAGTGCAAGTGAAATGCTGCTTCACTTGAAAGGAGTGTTTGGGCCCTTGGACAGTGAGGAGAGGGGAAGTAAAGGGGCAGATGTTGCATGGGAAGGTGCCATGGGAGAGGGTTGAGGTGTAAGGGATGATGGAGGAGTGGACCAGGGTGTCCCGAAGGGAACGATCCCTGTGGAATGCCGCCAGGGGGTGTGAAGGGACGATGTGTTTGGTGGTGGCATTATGCTGGAGTTGGCGAAAATGGTGGAGTATGATCCTTTGAATGCTGAGGCTAGTGGAGTGATATGTGAGGACCCGGGGACCCTATCATGTTTCTGGGAGGGAGAGGAAGGTGTGAGGGCCGATGTGCGGGAGATGGGCTGGACACGGTTGAGGGCCCTGTCAACCACCATGGGTGGAAAACCTCGGTTAAAGAAGAAGGAAAACATGTCAGAGGAACTGATTTTGAAAGTGGCATCATCAGAACAGATGCGATGGAGGCGAAGGAACTGAGAGTATGGGATGGAGACCTTACCGGAAACGGGGTGTGAGGAACTGTAGTTGAGGTAGCAGTGGGAGTCGGTAGGCTTGTAATCGATATTTGTGGACAGTCTATCACCAGAAATTGAGACAGAGAGGTCAATGAAGGGAAGGGAAGTGTCAGAGATGGACCATGTGAAAATGATGGAGGGGTGGAAACTGGAAGCAAAATTAATAAATTTTTCCAGGTCCAGACGAGAGCATGAAACAACACTGTCCATGGTGAAGAGGAGGCGGTTGGGGCCAGGGAACTGAAATTGTTGATATGATGTAGGGTGTCAGGGGAATCACGGATGTAGGTGGGAAGGGACTGGACAAGGGGAGAGAGAATGGAGTCAAGATGGCAAGAAATGAGTTCCATAGGGCAGGAACAGGCTGACACGATTGGTCTGCTGGGATAGTCCTGTTTGTGGATTTTGGGTAGGAGGTAGAAGCGGGCCATCCGAGGTTAGGAGACTATCAGGTTGGTAGCTGTGGAAGGAAGATCTCCAGAGGAGATGAGGTCAGTAACAATCCTGGAAACAATGGCTTGATGTTCAGTGGTGGGGTCATGGTCCAGGGGGAGGTAGGAGGAAGTGTCTGCGAGTTGACGATCAGCCTCTGAGAGGTAGAGGTCAGTGCGCCAGACAACAACAGCACTACCCTTGTCAGGAATCTATCCACCTCTGCCTTTAAAGTATTCAATGACCCGCCTCCACCACCTTGTGAGGCAGAGAGTTCCAAAGTTGCACAGCCCTCTGAGAGAAAGAAAATTCTCCTCATCTCTGTCCTAAAAGGGCAACCCCTAATTTTAAAACAGTGTTTCCGAGATCTGGACTCACCCACAAGAGGAAACGTCCTTTCCACCCCCAGGATCTGTTCAGGATCTTATATACTTCAATCAAGTCACCCATCATTCTTCTATGCTCCAGTGGAAACCTTTCTACATCAGACAAGTCGCCAATTCCAGGTGTCAATCTAGTGAACCACCTCCAACACATTTACATCGTTCCTTAAATAAGGAGACCAAAACTGCACACAATATTCGAGATGTGGTCTCACCAATGTCCTGTATAACTGAAGCATAACATCCTTATGTTTATAATCAATCCCTCTCATAATAAAGGATAGCTTTCCATTAGCCTTCTTAATTACTGGCTGTACCTGCATATTAACTTTTTGTGACTCATGCACTAGAACGCCAAGATTCCTCTGCACCTCAGAATTCTGCAGCCGCTCTTTGTTTAAGTAATACTCCGCTTTTTTATTCTTGCTGCCCAAGTGAACAAATTCGCATTTTCTGACATTATACTCCATCTACCAGATTTTTGTCCACTCACTGAACCTATCTATATTCATCTGCAACCCTCTTATGACCTCTTTACAACATACTTTCCTACCTATCTTTGTGTTATCTGCAAATTTAGTTATCATGCCTTCACTCCCCTCAACTAAGTCATTGATATAAATTGTAAAAAGTTGAGGCCACAGGACAGATCCCACATGATCCCGCTGATCATCCTGCCAATCAGAAAAAAGACCCATTTATGCATACTGTCTGTTTTCTGCCAGCCAGCCAATCTTCTATCTATGTTAATATGTTACCCCTACACCATGAGCTTATTTTCCGCAAAATAAATACAATCTTGTCACATCAGTTCAATTCCAAGAAAAATATTTCATAAATATACAGCATTTTAAAGCTTTGACATTCAATTCATCATTCGATATAGAAGAAATTTTGATCCTGTTTTATTTACCTTGGACAGTACATACAATTTGATATTCTTAATAAACCAATGAATTTAATTCTGCCTTTTACTCTCCTGTATTTTGGATTCACTACAGTACCTCCTCCATTTCTGTAAGCCAGGTAAGGGAATCTCCAGACATTGCCCAGGCCCACAGCACAGCCAATCAATGAGAGTAAGTAGTCAGTCTTTGACGACCAGTTGCCTCGCTCCTTATTCTCATCACCCTCACTCACGTGTTCACTGGCGACAACCTGGGGGAGAGAAAGGAAATGACCAACTCAGAAATTAGACTTTCTCAGGCAGAATAAGCATTACGTTCAGACACTAAAGAAACACTGGGAAGAATTTTAACCTATCAGGGTGGGTGGGTTTCTATGCAGGCAGCAAGTTAAAACAGCTGAAACTGCTGGCATCTCGGCAATTTGGCAGGAAGCTGTTGACTTCTGCCTATAACAAAAACACGTTCTTCAGCAAATGAGAAAATCCCATGGGAGAGGCAGGTCTGCTGCTTCGATATGTTAATTTCGTGTTCGCTGCTGCTTAATCACATAATTGTTACGGTGCAGAAGGAGGCCATTCAGCCCATCATGTCTGTGGATTCTGACTTTAACTCTGCATGTGGACTTCCCAAGTTTCTCACCAAGTAAGGCAAAGCAAGAGGACAACGGGAATGGATGGAGCTGAGCAACTGACATAAAGGAAGGTCTTTAAATACTGAGATCTAAGAGTGACTTCTTTGCCTAAGTGTCAGACATTTGCTCACCTGACTTGTCCTGGAGTATGCTGTCACTGCTTTGAAGGTGGTTCCCAATATTTTGGAAGTCATTTCTGCTACTTTGGAATTTTTTTGCCTTTGAGCTACACTTCCTAGCTGTGACCTTCACAGGGGCATGAGAGCAACTTAAATGCTTTTATCTTCGACCTCAGATACAGAACAGGTGCAGGACAAGCAACACCAAAGGCGGTAGGAGCAACAGCAGCATGAGCAGCAGAAATCTTCTCCTCCCCCCCCAAGCTGCTTCCCAGGAGTGAGGGGATGAGGGCAGAGCTCCAGCTCACAGGAGATCAAAGCCCCTCCTCAGGGCATAGGCTGAGCACCAGTGCCCGCCCTGGGGGACTAATAAATGTCACTAACATTTGCAACCTCCTGGACGAAGACCTCCTCCCAGTGAGGCAGGTGGGCAACCATTGCCAGTGGCCATCAAGTTGACCAGAGCCCTGAATGTCTTCGTGTCTGCCTCCTTCCAGGGACCTGCTGGTGTGGTGCAGATTGAGAGATTTGATAACTATTACAAGTGCTTCTTCCAGGTGACAGATGCCATCAGAGGGTCCTCGGATTTGCTGCACTGTTTTGATGCCCATAGATCCAGAGAGTCATAAATTGTACACGCATGATAATCGAGGAGCTGTGAGGTCACCCAGCCAAAATTCATCAACTGCACAGGATGCCACAGAAATGTTCAACTAGTCTTTAACCACTGAAAGATTATCATGTATGTTTGTGTAAGATTTCCAGTGAGCTGACAGGATGCCTGCAGCAGTCAAATCCCTCACAAATATAAAAACAGGAAATGCTGGAAAAACTCAGCAGGTCTGGCAGCATGTATGGAGAGAGAAATAGAGTTAACGTTTTGAGCCCAATTTGACTCTTCTTCTGTCACAGATATTTTCACCTCCAGGTAGAGTCAGAGAATGGATCCTTGGAGCTAAGGCTAAAGATATGGCTAATGACACGTCTGAGAAACTCAAGCACAGATACACGGGGAAGGTCACAAAACAAGTCACATTATCACATCAGTTAAAATTGAGCAAGCAATTGGGTTGTTAAAGATGCATTTCAGATGCTTGGATCGATCAAGGATGTCCTTCAGTGTGCACCAACAAGGTTTCAACTGTTGTGTCTTGCACAACATAACGCAGCAACGAGGACCAGAGCTGTAGGTGGAGGAAGGAGGTAACTGCTTTGCATCTTCAGAGGAGGAGGAGGAAGCAGGAGGAGCCACAGTTGGAGCAGGATGGATGAGGAGGAGGAGCCTGAAAGGGCAGGGAGGTGGCTGTCAGCAGGGTCCTCCGCTTCCCAATGCCAGGTCACTCAATCAAGCACTGAATGCCTTTGAATGAGTGAGACCAACCCTCCACCCCCACCCCACCCCCCTCCCTCCCCCACCACCACCACCACAAGCAGCCGACAAGCAACCCTGACAGGGTTTGCTTTCCCGACATGGCGAGTCCCCCGCCCACCGTTGTCTGAATACCAGTGGCGGTGGGATGAGGCCCTTAATTAGGCATTAATTGCCCATTTAAGGGCCTCAGTTGGTGGTGGATTGGGAAGGCCATCCATGAGGCATTGTGCTGTGTGCTTACTCAGGACAAGGGTGGGAAAGTGGTGGGGTCCCTACCCGCTAGCCTTCTGCCTGATTGAACGCACCCCTGCCACCAAACTCAGCTCGGGAGAGGGCATTAAATTCCACCCGTAATGTGCACTTCAACATGTGACAACCTCACTACCTCTCCTGGTGGCCCCACCGTGGTGCGGGTATTTGAACTAATGCAGACTGCACATGGTTCCTGTGATGGTGCTTCCTCAGTGTGAGTGACCTCCTTTGAGGAGTATTCATCCTCCACTGGTACATGCTTCTGAGGGAAGCTTGAAGGACCTGTGAGGGATGAAAGTCACTTAGAACGGCTAAACTGGGATGGTTCTAAGTCATCACTGTGCAGATCATCACATTTCAGTGACTGAGTGAGTGCTGTATGCCATGGAGCTGTGTAATATTTAATTCTGCTACCAGGCAATTGGGAGACCCTTCTCTCTCCATCTCCAATGGTCAGGCATGTGGAGACCTGGGTTATCTCCAACAGCTCACAGCTTTTAAAGTGGAGGTGACTGGAGAGCCATCTCCAGTTTGCTACCTCTTCTTGGTGTACTGTGCTTTTGTGTACAGCAAGGAGAGAAAGAAGAGACATTTAAGGATGAAGAGTGAAATGTGTTGAGAGGATGGAAGAATATGTGGAGGGTCGTTGTGAAGGATGGGTGTGACACTGCAAAGAGATGAGGGTGATTGTACCAGTTACCGATCAAATGATGATGTGAAGAGGTGCCACAGCAGAGAGGAATGGCTGCACCTGCAGGCTGTGTTGCTATGAGGGGTAATGTGCAGGAGAAGATTGGGGAAGGCAGAATGAGCCTGCTTATACTTCCATGTGCTACACCACTCACCTTTCCTGCTCTGAGCAGATCATTGAACCTCTTATGGCTCTGTATCCAGGAGCGAGGCACCACACTCCTGCTGCTGTCCACCTGGGCTGCTTCCAGTCATGCCTGCTTGTTATCTAAAGTTTCTTTCTTCCTCCTGTTTGCAAGGCCACAGTGTCATGTCCAGGGACAGCTCGGAGAAGTGTAACGTTGCCTTGCCACATTGAACCTCTAACTGTGCATTTCCTGGCTCTGTCATGACACAGCAGTGCTTCAATTCTGACCCTGGCAGTGTTGTATTAAACAGTGAAGCCAAAACAGACAGCTGTGAGTCATCATCATGCCCACCCACTCTAATTGGTAGATAATCCTGAAAGTCAGATGCAAATGCAGTGATTCAGTTAAAAAAAAGGTCACTGACCAGCGTGCTGCTGAAACATCTGGATTCCTGATACACTGCTGCAGGCCACCTCCACCGAACCCCACAGAGACCTTATCCAATTAACTACAATCAAAATCCCCAAATCATCAGCACCTCTCAGAATTTTACATGAGTCTTTACCAAGGAGGTAGATGCTACGCAAGCCATGGTGACAGACGAGGAAACTCTGTCACTAGAAGGGTTCAAAATTAATAAGGAGAAAGTGTTGAATAAACAATTGGTATTTAAAGTTGACAAGACACCAGGCCTGGATGAAATGCACCCAAGGATATTGAAGGAAGTGAGAGCGGAAATTGCAGGGGCACTGGCCATAATTTTTCAGTCTTCCTAAGACTCAGGGGAGGCGCCAGAGGACTGGAGAATTGCAAACATTACACCCTTGTTCAAAAAGGGTTGTAAAAATAAACCCAGCAATTACAGACCAGTCAGTTTAACTTCAGTGGTGGGCAAGATTCTAGAAACAATCATTGAGAATAGAATTAGTAGTCACATGGAAAAATATGGGTTGATAATGAAGAGCCAGCATGGATTTCTAAAGGGGAAATCAAGTTAGTTAACTTGCTGGAGTTTTTTGAAGAGGTAACAGAACAGGTTGATGAGAGTATTGCTGTTGATGTGGTGTCCATGGAATTTCAAAGGGCATTTGACACAATGTCATACAACAGACTTGTGAGGAAAGTTAATGTTCACGGAACGAAAGGGTCAGTAGCAATGTGGATACAAAATTTGCTGAAAAGGAAGCAGAGAGTAATGGTCAATGGATTTTTTTTAATGCTGGAGAAAGGTTTGTAGTGGAATTCCCTAGGAGTCAGTATTGGGACACTTGCTTTTCCTGATATATATTAATTATCTAGATCTTGGTGTGCAGGGGAAAGTTTCAAAGTTTGTGGATGAAACAAAGCTGCAAGGAGGAACTTCAAAAGGACATAGACAAGTTGGTGGATTGGGCAGATAGGTGGCAGATGAATTTCAATGTGGAGAAGTGTGAGGTGATGCATTTTGGTTGGAAGAACATGGACAGACATTATAAAATAAGGAGTGAAATTTTGAAGGGGGTGCAGGAGCAGAAAGACCTGGGTTTATATGTGCAGAGATCATTGAAACTGGCAGGACAGGGGGAGAGAGCATTTAATAAAGGGTATAGTATCCTGGGCTTTATCAGTTGGGGGATTGAGTGCAAGTGCAGGGAGGTTATGCTGAATTTATATAAGACACTCGTTAGACATCAGCTGGAGTATTATGTACATTTCTGGGCGCCACATTATAGGAAGGATATGAACACATGCAGAAAGTGCAGAAGAGGTTTACAAGAATGATTCCAGGGATGACAAACTTCAGTTACAAAGATAGATTGGAGAGGTTGGGACTGTTCTCCTTGGAGAGAAGAAGACTAAGAAGAGGTTTGATAGAGATGCTCAAAATCATGAGGGGGTTGGACAGAGTAGATAGGGAAAAGCTGTTCCCACTCGTAAAAGGAGCAAGATCGAGAGACCACAGATTTAAAATGATTTGCAAAAGAAGCAAATGCGATGTGAGAAAAATCTTTTTCACACAGTAGGTGGTTCAGGTCTGGAATGCACAGTCTGGAGGTGTCGTGGAGGCATGTTTAAACGTGGCATTCACGAGGGCATTAGATGATTATTTGAATAGAAACAATGTGCAGGGGTATGGGGAAAAGGCAGGGCTATGTCACGAGGTCATAATGCTCATTTGGAGAGCCGATGCAGACACGATGGGCCGAATAGCCTCCTTCTGTGCCGTTAAAATCCTGTGGTTCTGTGAGTTCACTGTCATGTTTTAATAAAATACTCACTGTGTCCTGTGGAGGGTGTGTTTTATGGTCATTCTGTGACAACCCACATAAAGCCAATTCTCCCTTGTCCATTTTTTGACCTTGATGAACAATTCTTCTGTTTATTGCAGCCTTGAGAGTGGAGCTTGTGGAGGATTTTTAGTACAAAGCTTTCTAACTTAGTACTGCTCTCACCATCTGATGACTATTTCAGATCCTAAACCAAGTCCCAGAGCTACACAAAGTATAGCGACTCTTCCAGTTTGCGACCAGTTTGTTGAAATTAATGTGGTTCTGTTTGCACAGGTTGTGATTAGATTCAAGGTACCTGAATATTTGTGCTGTATATTGTTGAACCTCCTGGACCAAATGTTATTATTGGCTGTGAAGTGTATTCATTTCAGAACACTCAGTACAGAAGTGCAGTTATTCTGTACCTACACATTTGATGGCAACGACAAGTTAAAGGGCACAGCACACCAACTTCATCCTGCCTCCTCATTTCCCTGATTGCTACATACAAACACATGAATTAGTAGCTGGAGCTTTGCAGCCAGCGGTAACCACGCTGTTGATTGTGAGACCCAAAAACATAACTTGCAAGTGCCAATGAAAGCTATCCTGCACCACTTAAAGCTAGCCCGTACTAACTAAAGTGGGGTGAGGGGGTGCGTTACATTGTGACTGTAGCAAGTGCTGGTAGTTCTTCAGGAAGTGAATCTGACTTGGGGAGCAATGAAAAATGATGCAACGGAGAGAACGGCTTTCAATCTTTTCAGACACTGCAAAGCTGGAGAGATGTCCTGTATCACAGTGGTCAGGAGACCCTCCAGACACTTGCTCAGAAAGCAGAACAACCCAGCCTCTCCATGTAACCCTAATCCCTCATCCCTGGATTATGGGAATTACCGACAGCATCTGGAGCTCATGAAGCTCCATCTGGTGGATGAAATGTGTAGTTTCAGTGTATAATTAAACTGTGCAAATTCACATTGGCTGGTTCCACAGTTAATGTGAACAGAGGAATTTATATTGGAAGAGGTTGACAGGGTGTGCATGCCAGTTTAAGATTTTAAAAATATTTATTAATCTCCTATATGCAAGTCTTCAGCGATAGAATGGTTAGAGAGGTTGGGGAAAAGAAGACATAGGGCAGAAATTTCCCCCCGTTGGGGGGCTTGTGCAGGGGTGGGTGTGGGTGGGTGCGAACCCACTCGGCACTCCCGAATGGGGCCGCGCTGCCATGTTATGTGGGTGGGCCTTAATTGGCCCGCCCAGCATGATGCTTGTCCAGAAGCGCTAAGCGCTCCCTGTGCGGGGGGTGGGGGGTGGTGTGGGGGAGTTGGGGATTCCCTGAGTAGGGGCCTGCGCTCTTTTGTGCATGCACACAAAAGAATGCAGAAATCTCCCTGAGGCACAGAGATGCCTCAGGGAGATTACTTTCATTTACGAAACATTGAAGAAAGGTTAAAAAAAATTCAAGGTCTTGTCCCCTCATGTGAAACTGTCACATGAACTGGTACATGTCCATTAATTTTTTCAAAAAATTTTATTTAATTAATAAACCCTTCACGAAACCTCATCCCGCTGTGCGCCCACCGAACTAACAATCTAAATGACGTGCGGTGACGTCACTGTGCGTCATTTTATGCATCGGTGTGGGGGCCCCACAGAAATTCTTCCCATATTTGAGTCACCGTTCAAGTCATGCGCTCTGTCCTTATATTTTAAGAAATTCCCATGTGCACAGAAGTTTCTACCTAATCCAGTAATTCCTTTCAAAATCCGAAAATCTCAATCAAGTTTCTCCTTACCTTATGTTCTGGGAATGTGTGCTGAGTTTATATAATCTCTCATCATAATCTAACCCTTGAAGCCTAGTAATATTCTGGTGAATCTACACTGAACTCCCTCCATGGCCGGTCTGTTGTAAGGTGTGGTGCCCAGGAACACACGCAGTGACCCTGATGTGATCTATCCAGTGCTCTATATGACTTTAACAAAATAAAACTTCCTCCTTTTAAATTCTAGTCCACTAGTTCTACAGGCCAACAGCTTGTGTGAGGTATAAACAGATTACTTAGACCAAAGGACCTGTTTCTCATCTGTCTGTTCTATACAATTCTATGCAAATGTGGCATTGTATTTACAACATCCCACCAGCAGTGGTGCTGCAACATCTCCACTGACGGGAGTGTGCAGTAACATAGCATTTATATATCGTGGCATTATAAATACAGAGATAAGAATATAAATAAGAGATAAAAAGTTGGCTGAATTATACTGAATGCTATATGCATCTGTTTAGATGGAAAGATAGGTACTAAAAAGCTCAACACTTCAACCTGTGAGAGAGAAAACTTGATGCTTATAAAGAGGAAACAATGAAAATGTTTCTTTAAGTCACTGAGGTGATGAAGTGTACAAGATTATATCAGCTTTAGACAAGGTAGACAAAGAAAAGCTGATCCCATTCGGTGAAGGCACAGTGTCTGGGGGACACAGGTTTATAATTTTGACAAGAGATAAAGGGGGGGATATGAGGAAGAAGTTTTTTACACAGCGAGGGATAATGATCTGGAACATTCTGCCTCTGAGGGTGGTGGAAGCGGTAACGATCAATAATTTCAAAAGGAAATTGGGTTGGCACTTGATGGAACAAAAATTGCAGAGCTACGATGATAGAGCTGGTAAATAGCTTTGATTGGAATGTTCTATAGAGATCTGGCATGGATCCAATGGACCAAATGGTCTCCTTCTGTGCTGTAACGATTATCTTCATTGAATGAGAACTGTAACAAAAAGCACTGTTTTCATCGACTACAGAAACACTGGCTGGGGTTTTACCAGCCTGTTGGATGGTCTGGGAAGTGGGAGGGGCTGGACAATGGTGGTGAAAGGTATTGGGAGGGAAGCCTGAAGTATGTACACCGCCAGGGGATATTCCTAATGGCAGCAATGGTGGCACGGCTGCCTGCCAACTGGGGGCAGCAGCAATTTATACAATTAAAAGGTGAATCGATGGCTTTAGGCCTCTGTCACTTTGGTAAGCTGCCAGCTGAATGGAGGAGGTCACCCAATGGCTTCCTCGGGGGGGGCGGGGTGGGGCGGAGGGGGCAACTTGGATTTCACAAGCTTCATGCCCAAAAGGGACAAAATCCCAGCCAATATTGTTCTCCATTTAGCAGCGATCAGTTGGTAGTTGGAAACACCCTGAACCCCAAGGAGAGACTCTGCAATTCACAACAACCAAAATCCTCAAATTATCAGTACCTCTCAGAGTTTTACATGAGTATACTGTCACATTTTGATAAAATACTCACAGTAGTCTCTGGAAGGTCGTTCTGTGAGAATTCAGATAAAGCCAAGTCCCTCTGGTCCATTTTTGGACAATGATGAAGATTTTTGACAAAAACAAAAGTACCTGGAAAAGCTCAGCAGGTCTGGCAGCATCTGCAGAGAGCAGCGCAGTTAACGTTTTGAGTCTGAATGACCCTGCAACAGAACTAAGTAAAAATAGAAAAGAGGTGAAATATAAGCTGGATTAAGGGGGGTGAGCTGGGACAAGTAGAGCTGGATAAAGGGCCAGTGATAGGTGGATATAACCAAAAGATGTCACAGACAAAAGGACAAAGAGGTGTTGAAGGTGGTGATATTATCTAAGGAATGTGCTAATTAAGGGTAGAAAGCAGGACAACAAGGTACAGATAGCCCTAGTGGGGGTGGGGTGGGGTGAAGGAATCGAAAAAGGCTAAAAGGTAGAGATAAAACAATGGATGGAAATACATTTAAAAATAATGGAAATAGGTGGGATAAGAAAAATCTATACAAATTATCGGGAAAAAAAGGGGGCGAAATCGGAAAGGGGGTGGGGATGGAGGAGAGAGTTCATGATCTAAAATTGTTGAACTCAATATTCAGACCGGAAGGCTGTAAAGTGCTTAGTCGGAAGATGAGATGCTGTTCCTCCAGTTTGCGTTGAGCTTCACTGGAACAATGCAGCAAGCCAAGGACAAGGATGAAGATTTTTGCACTTGCTCAGCGGTTGAATGTAAATCTTGAGGAGACTTTAGTCGAAGAGCTTTCAAGCTTTGTCCTACTCCAGGTTTCTGGTTAAGGATGATTCAGCTTCTCACCAGTAGTATGCTCAGATACCAGTGCCTTAAACTCTCCTTTCTCAAGTGTTGATAATTGCCAAGTGTCCTAAATATTTTTGATGTTAACTAACCAGTCATCAGACTAGACATTCCTATTGCAGGTTATTGCACTAACGCCACATCATTAATAATCAAATGACAGTCATTCTGCGTCTACAGGTTTGGACACAGTGCTACTTTTTAAAGGGGCCGTGTCAAGTGAACCTGAACCAATCAGGAGCTCATGCAAAGCTGCACTTTGCATTTATTTACTTTAAAATGGGACAAGCTGTTCTAATAGCAGAAATCTAAATACCGTCAGCTTATGTCTCAGTTAACTTCACACTTTAAAATGATATTTTAAGTATTTCCTTTTGCTGTAGTTAAGAATACTTGCTCCAGTCACACTGGGCCACTGGAGTGAAGCTTCCAATTCGTGGCAATGACTGTCGGATTGCCACTCCACTCCGAATGTTTTGCAATGAGATGGAGCTCCGCATTCCTGGCCCGGATTTCCCAACCAGTCCTCTCAGGAATGTGGAGCGTAACTGTTCTGGGAGTCCTCCATGTCGTGCAGGATCATCGGGGGGGGGGGCGGGTGTGGGGTGAGTCAAGCCCCCTTTTAATACATCAGTTGCTGTATTTTGTTAAGTCTTTACCCACTAACATAGTGAAAAAGTTTGGGACATTTAAATAGTTTTTCAGTGTGTTAGTGAATGAGTGTGAGTGAAGTGAGTGGGTTGGTTGTGTAGGGTGGTAGGGTGGGTACAATGGCAGTGTTGCAGCTGTATTGGCTAGGATTGTGGCTAGCTCTGGGACATATATCCTCAGTACTATTGCCAGCACGTTGTAAGGCCCGGTAGCATTTCCTGCATCAAGTGCCTTCAGCCATTTTTTAATATCATGTGGAGTGAATCAAATTGCCTGAAGACTGGCATCTGTGATGCTGGGAACCTCAGGAGGAGGTTGAGATGGATCATCCACATGGTCCCTTTGGCTGAAGATGTTTGCGAATGCTTCAACCTTGTCTATGGAAAGGCTCTAGGGATTAATTTCAGGGCCACAATCCACTTTGTGCACCAAACATGAACCTGACCAGTTGTTGCAGGCTGTGACAGCCAAGGCCTTTGACACTTGGAGGACTGTGGGAGGCCAGGCCCAGGCTGATCCCCAGGCTGGTGACAAGTCTTTAAGGCAGCAGGTACTGGAAGCGGAGCGTGAAGTGCATGAATGTCTGGTAGAGATTCTAGAGGGTGTCTACGCCCTGGCTCGGACAGTGGAGGTGTTCATCCAGGCCATGAGTGCTGGCACTTCCCTCTCATCTATATATTTGGTCTCTTCCATCAAGAGATTGATGGCTCTCATATCCAGCAGACCACTGCTTGGATCCTAGAGATGCATGTGGAGCCGCATGCCATTGCTTTCTCCCTGAGAGAAAGGGAGGAATGACAAGGTGAGAGGGGGATGAGACACTTGGAGTTTCCACCAGGCCATCGTTTAGGAGGGGGTTATGAGCGCTCCTTGCAAGGGAGGAGGAGCAGCTCCTGCATCTGGCAGTTCCACTCAGGGAGCTCCTGCTGTGGACATCACATCTTTGGCCCCTCTGCCAGTTGCACCAGTGCCTCAGGTAGCCATGACGACAGAGGAGGGAATCGTCAGGCCTCAGGCAGTCGAGGATAGTTGTCAAAGGCAAGCCAGGTCAGAGGAGAGCCAGGTCAGCCACCTGTCAAAGGAGAACGTCAAGTAGGAGTGGTGGTAAAAGATTTAAGAAAACATTCTAAAAACACCTGTCTTCCTCAAGTGGTGGGTAAGGTTATGAATAATCGACAATGTTCAAGTGTCACTTTAACAAATGTGAAATGTTGTTTCTGACTGTCTCAATGTGGTGTTGGTGGCCCATGTGGAAGTGTGGGTGGGAAGTGTTGACCCAAGGGTGGCCTGGGGCTGGCTGTGGTGTATTTGTTCATCGCCAGCACATTGTAGAAGCACCAGGTGCTAATGGACAAGGGTGGTCTGAGCTTCCAGCAATGGAGAGTGGCTTTATTGTGCTTGGAGTGTGGATCTCTATTTGTCTGTGCGTTGAAGTAGTGAGGGTGAGGAGAAATCCATGAGTATAAATGTATCCTAAGCCTCCCCACCGCCCAGATCTTGGTGCCCTCCAAGCTGCCCTTCATGTCTGGGGGGACATGAAAGCTCATTTACAGCTTCCACATTGCTCTCCTCGACTGAGGAAACTTCGCCCTCCATTCTGTCTTCTGCATCCAGGACCTCCCCCCACCACACTCTGCAGCACCAGGTTGTGCAGGGTGCAGCCCACCACCATTACCCGGGAGACCCTTGCTGGACATATTGAAGAGTGCCAGCCAATCGTTCCAAGCACCTCAATCTCATTTTGAGGAGACCAATGGACTGCTAGATTGTTGCTCGGGTCACAGTGTGGCTCGCGCTATAGTGTTCCTTTGTCTCAATCCTTGTGTTCCTCACTGGGGTCAGCAGCCATCTCTTCAATGGGTAATCCTTGTCGGCAAGTATCCATTGTTGTAGTTGCGCAGGGGATTTGCAAAGCTATGTTATCTGGGTGTGCCGAAGAATATAAGCATTGTGACTGCTCCCAGGATAATGAGCACACTCCTGGAGGATCTGCTGCTGGTGGTCACAGACGTGTTGGACATTGAGGGAGTGAAGTTCCTCCTTGTTTGATGAAGGCCCCTGGCTGAGCTGCTCACGTGGGCCTCAAACCTCCACAAACGTTGACCTTTCTCTTTGTCTCCTCATAAAATAAAATGCCTCAGTGACTGTCTGCCGGGTTCAGCAGGACCCTACAGCTGCCATCCCATTGCTGCTCTTTAGAAGCTGCCGAGTCTCCGAGACCTTCCTTGTGACCCATGTGACATGTAAAATTCTGAGGGACGCAGAAAATCAGTGTCAATTGCATTCTCAAGTGTTAATTGGTATTTAATTAGCCATTAATTTTGGATGACAAGTGGAGTCCACATTTATCTTCAGTAAAATAGTCTTCCCAGTTCTCATAATACATTCAGTCCCAGTTATTTCCAATGCTGGAGTAGTTTGGAATTTCACTGCGATGCAGGGTTCCTAAATCCTCTTCTGTCAATGAGTCACTGCTCCTTTCTCTGAATCCCTCTATTAATTTATACATTAATTTTCTATTCAGTTGTATGGAATTAGATTTGCCTCACTCCAGCATCCCCAACCCTGTTAAATTCAATATTACAGGCACCATCTTGTGAAGCATATCACAGGAGAATATCATCCAGGTTGGGACTGTCACAAATGCATTTTTTGATCCTGGCGAAGGACAACAATGGGTTAACTCCTTGTTTGAGCTTCTGCTGCAGTTACAGATTTCAATGGGAACAGAAAATCACATAGCTCAATTGAGAAGCAAGGCTCATTAAACATATGTGTCCGGCGCCTATAATGGGGGAGCAGATACCCGCCTGAATAGCTCATGAACCAGACAACGGAAGGAGATCAGCTCCAATGTGGTGTAGAATCAGAGGTGTGAAAACTGGCATTCTTGAAGTCGACTTGCGTCTTTCCCAGGAAACCCTTTTTTTTTAAATAAAGGGGAGATCATAAGTTGTCAACCAGAACTAAAGGTTTGGTGTGTTGCCAAGATTGGGAAACGAGTTGCCTAGGCAAGCAGCAGAAATGTGAGAATTGGGAACAGTGATTGTAGGATCCCACTCTTTCTGCAGATAGACAAGGAAGTCGAGAGAGTCTGATCAACTCCACTGAGGGATCTGCACCGCCATCGGAAGACCAACTGAGTGGTGATTGTTAATTATTAAGTTAGAATATAAAGATTAAGTTAGGAACAGTGTGGGGGTTGGGGTGGGGGGTGGGGTTTAGACTCTAACGGGGCAGAGTTCCGGCTAACGTAACTAGTAACTGTATTTAGTGATTGTTGAGTGCAGACCTTCTTCCAGGGCTGTGGGTAATTCAATAAAGCGATTGTGAAGTATGAGATGACACTTGTCTCCATGGTCATTCTGTTCAAGCCATACACTTGTGAATCTGGTGTCACGAACTTGAATGTGGGGATGGTATCTGAGGGAGAAGGGGATTCCCCTCGACACTGAGGAGTGCTTAGGGCAGAAGACTAATTTTCTTGTTGTTTTTCCAGGGTTTTATTCAACAGGAGAGGAATTTTTGGACAAGCCATTATTTCTACTGCACTATGACCCTATTTCCATCACCAAATCCCTTTGTGTGATAGGTGGCAACACTGTCATTGTTACTATACCATTGTTAGTGTTCCCTAGTGCTATTGTGCATAACCATCATACAGCTGGTTATATCCCTTTCAATCTCACAAGCTGCCAGAAAACTGCCCCAGTCATCTGACTTGAACCCATCAGTTAACATGTGACCTTACTCATCCATAAATTCCCCTCATGACTTTTCCACCACTGGGGTCAGCAGAACAGAAAACATCCAAAACTTTGGGATTGGGTCAAATTACCCACATTTCCCCAAGGGTCCCCCATTTGATAACAGTTTGAATTAACACCTATTTCAGCCTGTATGAACCATACCCTTGCCTCATTCGTGAGGACAGTGGGATATTTCCACACTTTGGGCAGAATTTTGTCCTTGTCCGGCAGGCTAGGCAGGGCTGGACAAGGGCAGTCGGGAAGCCGATCGCTGCCAGTGATCGAGGCCAGAAGGCATTTTCATGCTGGTTGGGCAATTAAGGCCCGCCCAGCGTGAAACGCGAGCGGCATCGCTCAGAGCTGCCTGTGTAGGCTGGGGGGAGGGGGGAGGGTTTGGTGGAGGTGAGCAGGGCAAGTGCGAACTTCGCACATGCATGTGAATGCGCTTGAGAATCTCCCTGAGGCACAGAGCTGCCTCAGGGGGATGAAGATCTTAAAACAAAAATAATAAAGAAATTAAAAATGTTATAAAACATGTCCCCTCATGTGACTCTGTTATTAATTAAATTTTAAATATTTTATTTTATTTTTATTTGTTTTAGGAAACCTCATCATGCCAGTGGACGAGGTTTCCTAAAAAGTGCAAAGGCTGCTTGGCCTTTTCGCCTGCCCACCAACCGTAAGGTTGGACAGGCAGCAAAAATTTTCTTTTAATTGTCGGCGGATGTGCTGCCGACTCTGTTGCGTGGCCTCCAACCGAAACATTGTGCGGCCCTGCGTTAATGTCAGGATGCTCGCCTGACGTCAACGCGCGTCATTTTACACTAAAGTGGGTTGGTCGCGCACCCACCCACCGAGCTAAAAATTTTCCACTTTATCTATAATCCCCCACCCTCTTGTACTTTATAGATGGTAACTAATCCTATATCTGAACACGCTGTTTCACGATTCCTCTCAATGTGCTGGAGAGTAATATTTTGGATATCACCTTTGGTAAACACAAACCTACAAATTAGAAGTAGGAGTATACCACTCGGCCCCTTGACCCTGTTCTCCCATTCAATAAGTTCTTGTCTGATCTGATTGTAACCTCAACTCCACATTCCTGTCTACCCCAATAGACTTTCACCCAATTGTTAATAAAGAATCTATATAGCTCTTCCTTAAAAATATTCAAAGGCTCTGCTTTTACTGCCTTTTGAGGAAGGGAGTTCCAAAGACCCACTGACCAATTGCAATAAGGGAGGATTTACCTCTGCAGGTGGCAAGAAGTTGCCTTCAGCAAGGCTGGTCCAGTGGATTCTGCTAGAGGCTGAGAGGAGATAACAGTGTTTAGGGGTGTTTAAAGCCTGAGCCCAGTTTAAAATCACTCAATTCCAGTGACACTGACATGGGCTTTTAGCTTTAACTTTGGGCACACAAGTTTCCTGGACTCCCTGGAATGTGTCAATGAAAACAAGAAGAGAAGGCAAGGGCAATTGAGGGGAGTATTCGAGACATTTCAGCCGTATCTCAGAGAAATGGCAGTAAGCGATCATACTGACAGTTGCTTTCTTACCTGCTTGTGGGAAAAGGTTTCTTCACAGTGTTTGTGCTGAGAGGTTACTTCATGCACATTGAAGGACCTTAAACAATTTGGAGGTTTCATTTACAATTTGAAGGTTTGATCTGCACTTTGGAACTGGGATTTATCAGCTCAGCATGGGTGTTGCATAAGCTGCCTTACATTCAATGTCAGATGAGGTCAAAGATGATCAAGTAACAGCAGCAGCAGCAGTTTGAAGTTACTGGATGGTACTTAAAAAAAACTATTTTCTAGGGAGATATGTGGTACAGTCATCACTTCCTCAGTTACTTGTTTAAAAAAATTCACAATCTTTCAAAAAGTTCCTTTTAGTGTCTCTCTGCCCTGTGTAATTTTTAGAACTTCCTGGAAACGAGCACAATTATCAGAAACTCCCAGTGGTGCTTAATTCACCCTGTGACCAGTTTTGTGAACAGATAACCTCGGTGTAACTGGAGCAAAAGCAAGTATTCAAAGAGCAATTTAAAAGTTTAAAAATCACACAGCCTTTCCACTGGATTACTTTCAGTTTCTCATATTAGAACAAACCATTTCATTTTTAACCAAACACTTACAGAATTCTGCTTTGCCTGAACCCCTGATTGATATTCACTTGGTGCTGATCCTTTTAAAAATGTCAGTGTTGTCAAACCTGTAGATGCAGAATAATTGCAATTTGAATGTTCTGAAACTAATGTAAGGTACTGCTCAATGCTGCACATCGCCAGGCACAGTGTGATCAAGGAGGGGATGAACAGGGCACAGGAGCTGTAGAAATCTCGTCAGTCCCAGGCCTGGAGCCACATTCCACCCATAGATTGGATCCACAGATTCCTACCACCCCATGATGCTTTAGGAGAAAGAAAATAAACCACCGCACTCCTCCACACCACCCCCCACCCCCCCACCCCAGCAACCCCTCTGAAATTTAGACTTTATCAAAGCCAAAAACCAAAATGGCTAATGATAGAGAGAAGGATACAGGAGTGGAAGTGAGACTCCATGTTGTCCCCATCCTCCTGTAGTAAAGAACTTGGCAAAAGATGAATTAAATGAAGAAAATATTCTGATCAATGATAGGAATTCTACTCCACCTAGAAGATTTAAGATCAGCCCATTCAGAATCCTGAATTATAAATCTCCAACCACATTGGAAGCAGTTCAGAGAAAGTTTACTTCACTAATACCAGGAACCAGCGAGCTGTCTTCTGAGGAAATGTTGGACAGGTTAGGCTTGTACCTACTGGAGTTTAGAAGAGTAAGGGGTGACTTAATCGGAACCTTTTAGACCCTGAGAGGTCTTGACAGGGTTGATGTGTGGGAGTCGCCTGTGGCCTTACATGGCCTTACACTTGGTCAAGATCCTGGAGCTCCCTTCCTAACAGCACTGTGGGTGTACCTAAACCACATGGACTGCAGAGGTTCAAGAAGGCAGCTCACCACCACCTTCTCAAGGGCAACTAGGGATGGGCAATAAATGCTGGCCCAGCCAGCGAAGCCCACATCCCGTGAATTAATTAAAAAAAAATAACTAAAGTTCAAAGTGAAGTGCTCTCTTTAGATCCTACAGGGAAGCAGGATGATGATCCCTGGATTAAATAAGACCAGGCAGTGATCAATGGTAGCTCATGGCCCAAAGATGCCTTTAACAGAAAGGATAATTTTACAGCACAGGATAACTTGCTTTTGTATCAGCGAAAATGGAGAAGGACGTTGACTACTCCCTACCCAGGGGAATAGGTAAACACACAAAACCATTTAAAACACAAAAAGAGGAGTTGGTGGTGGAAATTCCCTTTGCATATCAGTGTGGGAGTTTGAAGGGTTAATTTTGAAATAGACTTTTGACAAAATAAAAAAGAGAGAGAACAAAGCACCAGCTCTCATATGGTGCTGGCTGCTGGACAATTCCAAAAGAGACTGAAAGACACCTAGGAAGATTAGGCAGAGAGCCAAACTGAAATGTTTATTTTCAAGGTTTGTCTCAGTTAAAGAAAATGCTCATGCAAATACATCACTTAGGAACAATATTAGTCAAACAGTAGTTAGCTTGTAACCTAAATAATTAACTCTGTCAGATATTAACCAAAGTCTTATATTATCCCTTTCAGGTAACACCTTCTGTGTCGTGAAAGGGCCACTGGGTCATGACCTGCTGGACATTTCTACCTCAACTCCAAGGACACCTCCGAGTGGGATAGGAAGATGGCAGACATTGACACTGACAACTGGGAGACAGTCGCTGACGACTATGATCGCTGGAGATTGACTCTTTGGAGGGGCACTGGAAGAAGTGAGCAGAAATGAAAAGCTCAGCTGACTGAGAAGAGGGCCCAGAGAAAAGAGAGGCCAACTTGGCAACACTGATGAAGATAGAGGAGGCAGAAAACCAGTCAGCAGGTCCAAATCAGTTGGAAAAGGAGAGACCGACATTAGGGTTGGGGGTGGTGAGTTTCATTTGGACCCACTCTCGGCAATGGTAGTGACAGAGCCTGGCAGGGACGGAGAATGGGATGGGTGAGCCTGGGTGCAATGGGTGAAGATCACCTCATCTGAGCCATGCGACATATGTTGCATGTCTGTGTCTGAGATTAAGCTACTTTTACTGAGTGTCCTTCCTCCATGTTGAATTCACTCATCCATGTTATTGCTTCAACAGGTCAGTCAGGAACTCAAGCCCACATCAACCTCGAGGGACTAGTATTAACCTCTGAGGAAAAGGTGGGGGACTCAGAGGATGCTCCGCCTAACTTTGCTCTGCACCTAGCACCATACTGGCACCTCAATGGGTTTGCACATGTCAACCGAAGCAGTTGTACCTACTGGTTTGAGCACTGTGCAGATGCCAGAGGCTGTGACAGTCCAGGCCTCTGACTAATGGAGATGTGCGGGAGACCGGAGAAATGCTGAGCCCCAGGCAGATCAGGAGCCGCTCTAGAGACATTTATGAGAGATGGGAATACACCGGCCCTGACAGCTTCCCTGTCCCCACGGGAATGGGGATACACCGGCCCTGACAGCTTCCCTATCCCCATGGGAATAGGGGTACAGCGGCCCTGACAGCTTCCCTGTCCCAATGGGAATGGGGATACACTGGCCCTGACAGCATCCTTATCCCCACGGGAAAGGGGATACACTGGCCCTGACAGCTTCCCTATTCCCATGGGAATGGGGATACACCGGCCCTGACAGCTTCCGTGTCCCAATGGGAATGAGGATACACCAGCCCTGACAGCTTCCCTGTTCCAATGGGAATGGGGATACACCGGCCCTGACAGCTTCCCTGTTCCAATGGGAATGGGATACACTGGCCCTGACAGCTTCCCTGTCCCCACGGGACTGGGGATCCACTGGCCCTGACAGCTTCCCTGTCCCAGTGGGAATGGGGATACACCGGCCCTGAAAGCCCTAAAGCAGGAAGGAGGTTCCTGATTCTGCTGATGGGGACAGGCCTCAGACTGTAGCGAGCCCGGGAACAACTGTGGTATGGGACGTACAGATATTTCATTGTGATTGTTTTGCTTAGAGACCATCAGAAAAGATGTTTAGTCAAGACATGCGCGAATAACATCCTGGCAATGATTGAATTAGATGGGTTGGTTTTGCCTGTGGGGTTTTTTGACACATGTCTGAAGTTCAGTAATATTGAAGAGTAAGACAGAAGACATGAACAGAATCTAAGGATACATTGATTGGAAATATACGGTTTAGCAGTTGATGTGGCTAATCGTTGGAAAATGGGAGTACTCATGGTACGACCTGGTGAGAAGGGGTGAACAGGCTCCCATCCATTTAGCCTCCTCGGAAAGTCACAGCAAAGGTTTAAGTTTCTTTTACATGAGGATCTGCCTTTTCCAAATCAGAAAGCATTTAACTATTTAAGCTGTGAGCAATACGGAGCTAATCAAACCCAGGTTTTCCTGAGTCGAGAAAGAGCGAACATATTAACCACTAAACCTGAGAAAAATAATAAAAACATGATGCCAAGCATTCAATTGTGATGCAGTCACTGGGCCCACGAACACACATACACCCCGACACACACACCCTAACACACTCACACACATACACTTATGAAACACACACACCCCGACACACACACATACACCCCGACACTCAGATATGCACACACACAGACACACACACACAAACACCCCAACACATAGATACACACACACACATACACACACCCCCTGCAAAACACACACACACACACACACACCCCCCGACAGACAGACAGACAGCACACACACATACACCTCGACACACGCACCCCGACACACACACACACATATACACCCTGACACACACACACACACACCCCCCCCCCGACACACACACACTCCCCGACGCACGCACACACACACACACCCCGACACACACACCCCCTGACACACACACACACAAACACACACTCCCCGACGCACACACACACACACAGCCCGACACATACATACAGGTATAAGGGAATAACGATAGTTACAGTTTAATAAAAAAAGGTAAAAGAATATATGGTTAAGTGTCACAAAGATAAAAATTGCTGTAAAAACTCAGCAGGTCTGTGGAGAGAACAACAGAATTAACGTTTCGAGTCCATATGACTTCTTCAGAAGTGTCGTTTGATTGTTCTTGAGATTTAGATTTTAAAGACTGCAGCTGATTTAGGTTAGCTGGCTTCTTGAATGCAGTCAGATATAGAAGATTTTGCAATTATTATAAGATTGCGCTTCACTGGTAGATTTCTGGTAGGGTTGACTTTTTGAACAGGGTAACACACTTATTCCAAATGAGAGAGAGGGAGAAAGATCAGCCTTCAGCCTCTTTCCTCTGCCGAAGACTTTCTTGACACCACCTGTGTCACTTGCAATCTCTCTCTAGTGGCTGGGCAGCCTTGCCTTAAAATACTTCACCCATTTTGTATTTCCAAGGGGTTATGGGTGTGTCTGTTTGTGCCAGCCATTGTTTCAATATCCAGTACTTTGCATTTTTAATGTCTCTTCCTTAGACAGTTATGAGTTTTAATGGGTGTCGGGATTATAGGAAATGTTTTTCCTCACGCTTCCCTGAAGGTGATTTGTTTGTTTCTTACCTTCACCTTGGAATGTGGAGAAAACCCATAGCATTACAAAATGACCCTGGTTTGTGATCCCATCAAAAGAAACAGAGCACAATGAAAGGCTGGCTTCTCTCATTGGATAGTGATCAAATAAATCATGCATTTCTCATTACATTCAGGTTTGCACCCCAGGTTTTCAGAAAGCAGCAAGGCAGTACACTTCCCAGAGAGCTTCATTCATTAAAATATGCCATTGAAATTCATTGAAGAGAAATGAGCTGTAATTAACCTAAACAGATTTCCCTGTCAGATCATTTGAGAAAACACACACATGTAACATGATGTGTGTTATTTAATTTAGTGAACAGCCTGCAGTACACACAAATTCTTACAACATGCCATAGTTTGCTGTAACGTCATGTTAAATATGTTTTCAAAGAGAAAAGTTGATCATGCTTTTACTATGGGCCCAATCGTCTGGCTCCACTGACAGCAGGATTTATGGCGAGCGTGAGCGGAAAATGTGGCGAGAATGTCAAAAATCGCTTTTGTGCCATTGCAAAAGCTGTTTGATATCGTCCACTCCACCCATCAATGGCGGGTTGCGTTTCCTGCTGCCGTATGTCGGGAACCTAATTTCAATACTTTAGCATCTTATTATGAGCCCTGCTCGCCGGAATTATCTCCTCACACTGGATCATCCGGGCATGTCAGGATGTTTCACAACTGTACATAAGTGATGTGCGACTGGCGAGCAGCACTTTGCTTGGGACTTTGTTTGCCTACCTTGTTTTGGGCTACGGTGGTATAGTGGTAATTTCACTGGAGTGGTAAACCAGAAGCCCAGGCTAATGTCCTGGAGACAAGGGTCCAAATCCCACCAAGGCAGCTGATGGAATTTGAATTCAAGTAATAATCTGGAATTGAAAAGGTAATCTCAGTAATGGTGACCAGGAAACCATTGGCGATTGTTGTAAAACCCTTTATGGTTCACTAATGTCCATTAGCAAGGAAATTTGCCATCTTTAACTTACCTGGTCTGGCCTACATGTGACTCCAGATCCACAACAATGTGGTTGACTTTTAACTGACCTCCGAAATGGCGTGGCGAGCCATTCAGTTAAAGGGCAATAAGGGATGGGCAACAAATGCTGCCCTTGCCAACTAAGCACACATCCCATAAACAAATTAAGAAAAAAGAAAACTAGCAGTCATCATCTCCAGTCTTGGTAGGCTGCACCACATGACTTTTAGCAGGGCTCCTGGTCAGGTCTTTACCTACCAGACCAGCTGTAAGGGTGCTAGGGTTTGCTTGGGGATGGGGAGAAGTGGACTCAGGCAAGGGAAGAGGCTGCAGGGTGAGGGCTGTACAGGGCGTATATGGTGGCACATGTTGATCCGTGAAAGTGGCCTCAAGGTGCTGAGGGCTGAGTAGGCAGTCTCCATAGGAGATGAGGCCAGATGGAAATGTGAGGGTGTGTGAGAGAGTGAGTGGTGATGTCCCTGCACCTGGCAGTGAGCGAGATGCCAGGGAATGTGTGATGGGCTTATGCCATGTGGTGTAGGTACACTCACAGTGTTGCTCGGGAGGGAGTTCCAGGATTTTGACCCAGCGATAGTGAAGGAATGGCGCTATATTTCCAGGTCAGAATGGTGAGTGGCTTGGAGAGGAACTTTCAGCTGGTGGTGTTCCCATATATCTTCTGTCCTTTTCTTTGTAGATGATAGTGGTCATGGATTTTGGAAGGTGCCAAGGAGCCTTGTTGACTTTCTACAGTGCATCTTGCAAATGGTACACACTGATGCCACTGTGCATCGGTGGCGGAGGGAGTGAATGTTTGTGGAATCAAGCAGGCTGCTTTGTCCTGGATGGTGTCAAGCTTCTTGAATATTGTTGTAGCTGCACTCATCCAAGCAAGTGGAGAGTATTCTATCACACTCCTGACTTGTGCCTTGTAGATGGTGGGCAGGCTTTGGGGAGTCAGGAGGTGAGTTAATCACCGCACGATTCCTAGTCTCTGACCTGCTCCTGAAGCCACAGTATTTATATGGCTAGTCCAGTTCAGTTTCTGGTGAATGGAAGCCACCAGGATGTTGATAGCAGGGGGATTCAGTGATGGTAATACCATTGAATGTCAAGGAGCGATGGTTAGCTTCTCTCTTGTTTGGAGATGGTCGTTGCCTGGCACTTGCGTGGCATGAATGTTACTTGCCACTTGTCAGCCCAAGCCTGAATATTGTCCAGGTCTTGCTGAATTTGGACATGGGCTAGTTAGGCAAATAAGATTAAGATGTCCTGGGGTGGGATTGAATACAAGGTTGTCTTTATTATAAAGAAGATTTGTAAAGCGATAGGTGAATAGAGTACCAAATATTGCACCTGTCAACACTGTATAATGCTGTATCAGCATGGTGAGTAATATTTTGACTTCATGCTAGGCATGTGTTTATATTCCTTCAGTAGGATTTGTTGGATTTATGGGATTAAATAACATATACAGCATAGAATTAACCATTCAGTCCAACTGATCTGTTCTGGTGTTTATGTCCCCGCCCCAAGCATCCTCCCAGCATGCTTCATCTAACCCTACCTGTATATCCTGCATCCTTCTCTCTCAAGTACTTACTCAGCTTTCCTTCAAATGCATCTATGGAACTTTTCTCAACTGTTCCATCTGCTGTGTTGTTGGTGAAACACAGACTCATTCAACAATCTGAGGGGAGATGATGCATTGGCCAGTATGTGGGGAATTCCTTTGGAAGAAAGCAACATCGGGTACGCAAGAAGCATCATATTTTACAACGAAAAGCAAAACTCTGGAAACAAGAAGTTGCATAAATTTGCGCTCGCACCACAGAATTGGGAATTTGGACACATGCTTCAGGCTGGTTAAGCTATGAACAGGAAATGAATTTGTTTTTATCAATCTGGTCTTTGAAATAGTTGTCAGAAACACAATTGTTTATTTACAACACCTAAATTCCTTAATGTCAAAATGAGTGGTTCTGAAAATCAACAGGAGTGAATAATTCACATCTGAGAATAAATGCTGGAATCTGTACCAAGACGTTGATACTGACCCCACTCATGTCCAAGACAGGGTCCTATGCTCACTGGGACACTTGGCTTTGACATCAGGAAGGAAAACCTGGGAGAGGTGGCCATGTTGAGGTGCAGGATACAAGTTGCTCCCTGGAATCAACTAAATGATGCCCCAGAGGTTTATTTTCTTAATTCTGATCTCCAGTGGATTCCAGGATTCCTTGAAGCCAGTTGTTAATGGACAAACTACTGCCGACCAGAGCCTGGGACCCACTGAAGGCCCAAGGAGAAGCAACTCTGACATTCTTAGTCCTCGTGACCAACTCCATTTCCTCCCAAGTTGTTGGTTGTGTTTGAGGTATATTGAGGCTACTCCCCCGAAAGGTTACTGAAATTACATTGGGAGTATGTCATACTCGCAGTGGATTTCCAGGGTCATTGTTTACAACTGAACACAAATTTTCTCTGAAATTTTCTCGTCTCAGGCAAAGTAAGAAGTTTGACATGGTTGGTGGTTTCTGTGGGATCAGGTCTGTTTCTTTATCTTTGCCTTTCCTTCTGTTCCAAGTATGGTCCCCAATCAGGAGCCGATGTGCAGGTGGCAAAAATGTTCTGTGGAAAGAAAAGTGAAACATTTAATCATTTCTGCCTGATTTTTATCCATTAACTTCTAACTAGAAAAAAGGACCCTGATCCTAGCAGATTATGTTGCAGTTTGATCCAATAAGGAAGCCAAGCTGTAGAGGATGTTTCAGCTGGTGCCAATCTCTATGAAGGGGAAGGAGCAATACTTGAAGAATTACAAACCATTATGTTGATCAAAGCTGTGAGAGTAATGCTGGCAAGTATTAGAAGGGATGGTGAATCATTGAACTCTAACAGCACAGGAGGAGGCCAGGATGAAAGCAAAATACTGTGGATGCTGGAAATCTGAAACAAAAACAGAAAATGATGGAAAAACTCAGCAGATCTGACAGCATCTGTGGAGAGAGTAAAACTAAGTTAACATTTCGAGTCTGTATGACCCTTCTTCAGAGATTTGTAGAAGGGTCACATGGACTCTAAATGCTAACTTTGTTTTTCTCTCCACAGATGCTGTCAGGCCTGCTGAGTTTTTCCAGCATTTTCTGTTTTTGTTACAGGAGGCCACTTGGCCCATCATGTCTGTGCCAGCTCTTTGCAAAAGCATTTCACCTGCTGTCACTCACCCATCTTTTCCCCACAGCCCTGCGATTTCTTCCTCTTCAGATAATGACTCTAATGAAAGCCACAATTGAACCTGCTTTTAACACACTCTCAGGCAGCACATTCCAGATTTGAACCACTCGCTGTGTGAAAAAGATTTTTCTCATTTCATAATTGCTTCATTTGCTAATCATCTGAAATTGGTGTCCCATGGTGCGGGATCCTTCCAACAATGGGAACAGTTTCTCTCTATCTACTCTGTCCAGACCCCTCATGATTTTGAATACTTCTGTCTAATCTCCTCTCAAACTTCTCTTCTCCAAGGAAAAGACCCCAGCTTCTCCAGTCTATCTTCAAAACTGAAGTTCCTCATCCCTGGAATTATTCTTGTGGATCTTTTCTGCATCCTCTCTAATTCCTTTCCACCCTTCCTAAAATGTGGAACCCAGAACTGGATGCAAAGCTCCTGTAAGACCGAACCAGTGTCGTACACATGTTTATTACAACTTCATATATAAAAACAAAAAAACTGCGGATGCTGGAAATCCAAAACAAAAACAGAATTACCTGGAAAAACTCAGCAGGTCTGGCAGCATCAGCGGAGAAGAAAAGAGTTGACGTTTCGAGTCCTCATGACCTTTCGACAGAACTTGAGTTCGAGTCCAAGAAAGAGTTGAAATATAAGCTGGTTTAAGGTGTGTGTGTGGGGGGCGGAGAGATAGAGAGAGAGAGAGGTGGGGGGGGGGGTATGGTTGTAGGGACAAACAAGCAGTGATAGAAGCAGATCATCAAAAGATGTCAACGACAATACTACAATAGAATGCATAGGTGTTAAAGTTAAAGTTGGTGATATTATCTAAACGAATGTGCTAATTAAGAATGGATGGTAGGGCACTCAGGTATAGCTCTAGTGGGGTTTTTTTTTATATAATGGAAATAGGTGGGAAAAGGAAAATCTTTATAATTTATTGGAAAAAAAAGGAAGGGGGAAACAGAAAGGGGGTGAGGATGGGGGAGGGAGCTCACGACCTAAAGTTGTTGAATTCAATATTCAGTCCGGAAGGCTGTAAAGTCCCTAGTCGGACGATGAGGTGTTGTTCCTCCAGTTTACGTTGGGCTTCACTGGAACAATGCAGCAAGCCAAGGACAGACATTTGGGCAAGTGAGCAGGGTGGAGTGTTAAAATGGCAAGTGACAGGGAGGTTTGGGTCATTCTTGCGGACAGACCGCAGGTGTTCTGCAAAGCGGTCGCCCAGTTTACGTTTGGTCTCTCCAATGTAGAGGAGACCACATTGGGAGCAACGAATGCAGTAGACTAAGTTGGGGGAAATGCAAGTGAAATGCTGCTTCACTTGAAAGGAGTGTTTGGGTCCTTGGACGGTGAGGAGAGAGGAAGTGAAGGGGCAGGTGTTGCATCTTTTGCGTGGGCATGGGGTGGTGCCATAGGAGGGGGTTGAGGAGTAGGGGGTGATGGAGGAGTGGACCAGGGTGTCCCGGAGGGAGCGATCCCTACGGAATGCCGATAAGGGGGGTGAAGGGAAGATGTGTTTGGTGGTGGCATCATGCTGGAGTTGGCAGAAATGGCGGAGGATGATCCTTTGAATGCGGAGGCTGGTGGGGTGATAAGTGAGGACAAGGGGGACCCTATCATGTTTCTGGGAGGGAGGAGAAGGCGTGAGGGCGGATGCGCGGGAGATGGGCCGGACACGGTTGAGGGCCCTGTCAACGACCGTGGGTGGAAAACCTCGGTTAAGGAAGAAGGAGGACATGTCAGAGGAACTGTTTTTGAATGTAGCATCATCGGAACAGATGCGACAGAGGTGAAGGAACTGAGAGAATGGGATGGAGTCCTTACAGGAAGCGGGGTGTGAGGAGCTGTAGTCGAGATAGCTGTGGGAGTCGGTGGGTTTGTAATGGATATTGGTGGACAGTCTATCACCAGAGATTGTGACAGAGAGGTCAAGGAAGGGAAGGGAAGGGTCAGAGATGGACCACGTGAAAATGATGGAGGGGTGGAGATTGGAAGCAAAATTAATAAATTTTTCCAAGTCCCGACGAGAGCATGAAGCGGCACCGAAGTAATTATCAATGTACCGGAGAAAGAGTTGTGGAAGGGGGCCGGAGTAGGACTGCAACAAGGAATGTTCCACATACCCCATAAAGAGACAGGCATAGCTGGGGCCCATGCGGGTACCCATAGCCACACCTTTTATTTGGAGGAAGTGAGAGGAGTTGAAGGAGAAATTGTTCAGCGTGAGAACAAGTTCAGCCAGACGGAGGAGAGTAGTGGCGGATGGGGATTGTTCGGGCCTCTGTTCGAGGAAGAAGCTAAGGGCCCTCAGACCATCCTGGTGGGGGATGGAGGTGTAGAGGGATTGGACGTCCATGGTGAAGAGGAAGCGGTTGGGGCCAGGGAACTGGAAATTGTTGATGTGACGTAAGGTGTCAGAGGAATCACGGATGTAGGTGGGAAGGGACTGTCCAGCAGCACCGCCGTACCCTTTTTCAAAGCTGCGCGTGCCCCCAGTTTCATTTTATCCTTCGGCTCATCCGACGCCTCAACAAGAAACTTTTTCTCTTTCTCTCAAGTGCTAAGGAACGCAAGCTCCAACAACTCATCGACACCAACACCCATCTAGGACCCTCCACCCCTGCCTGTCCCTCCGTCCACACCCTTTCTTCCAATCCCAACCCCAGCCGTGTATTCACTATACCCCCTGACCTTCCCCTCTCCGATGCTGAACGTTCAGTGCTCAGCAAAGGACTTAGTTTCATACCCTTACGCACTCACCTCAATGAATTTCGGGCTCGGCATGATACTGAACTCTTCTTCTGCCGTCTTCGTCTCCGGGCTCACTTCTTTGGGCAGGAGTCCTCTCCCAGTTCAACGGATCCTTTTACCCATCTCCAATATTCTCCCTCCACCTGGACCCCTCCCTCTGGATTCTTACCATCTCTCGATCTTTTCATTGAGAACTGTCGGCGTGACATTAGTCGTCTCAATTTCTCTGCTCCTCTCACCCATTCTAACCTGTCTCTCTCTGAACTTACTGCACTCCATTCTCTCAGGTCCAACCCTGACATTGTCATCAAACCCACTGACAAGGGTGGTGCTGTTGTTGTCTGGCGCACTGACCTCTACCTCGCGGAGGCTGAGCGTCAACTCGCAGACACTTCCTCCTACCTCTCCCTGGAACATGACCCCACCACTGAACATCAAGCCATTGTTTCCAGGACTGTCACTGACCTCATCTCCTCTGGGGATCTCCCTCCCACAGCTTCCAACCTGATAGTCGCCCAACCTCGGACGGCCCGCTTCTATCTCCTACCCAAAATCCACAAACAGAACTGCCCCGGTAGACCGATCATCTCAGCTTGCTCCTGCCCCACAGAACTCATTTCTCGTTATCTTGACTCCCTTCTCTCTCCCCTTGTCCAGTCCCTTCCCACCTACATCCGTGATTCCTCTGACACCTTACGTCACATCAACAATTTCCAGTTCCCTGGCCCCAACCGCTTCCTCTTCACCATGGACGTCCAATCCCTCTACACCTCCATCCCCCACCAGGATGGTCTGAGGGCCCTTAGCTTCTTCCTCGAACAGAGGCCCGAACAATCCCCATCCGCCACTACTCTCCTCCGTCTGGCTGAACTTGTTCTCACGCTGAACAATTTCTCCTTCAACTCCTCTCACTTCCTCCAAATAAAAGGTGTGGCTATGGGTACCCGCATGGGCCCCAGCTATGCCTGTCTCTTTATGGGGTATGTGGAACATTCCTTGTTGCAGTCCTACTCCGGCCCCCTTCCACAACTCTTTCTCCGGTACATTGATGATTACTTCGGTGCCGCTTCATGCTCTCGTCGGGACTTGGAAAAATTTATTAATTTTGCTTCCAATCTCCACCCCTCCATCATTTTCACGTGGTCCATCTCTGACACTTCCCTTCCCTTCCTTGACCTCTCTGTCTCAATCTCTGGTGATAGATTGTCCACCAATATCCATTACAAACCCACCGACTCCCACAGCTATCTCGACTACAGCTCCTCACACCCCGCTTCCTGTAAGGACTCCATCCCATTCTCTCAGTTCCTTCGCCTCCGTCGCATCTGTTCCGATGATGCTACATTCAAAAACAGTTCCTCTGACATGTCCTCCTTCTTCCTTAACCGGGGTTTTCCACCCACGGTCGTTGACAGGGCCCTGCTGGATATTTTATTCAAAGGATCATCCTCCGCCATTTCCGCCAACTCCAGCATGATGCCACCACCAAACACATCTTCCCTTCACCCCCCTTATCGGCATTCCGTAGGGATCGCTCCCTCCGGGACACCCTGGTCCACTCCTCCATCACCCCCTACTCCTCAACCCCCTCCTATGGCACCACCCCATGCCCACGCAAAAGATGCAACACCTGCCCCTTCACTTCCTCTCTCCTCACCGTCCAAGGACCCAAACACTCCTTTCAAGTGAAGCAGCATTTCACTTGCATTTCCCCCAACTTAGTCTACTGCATTCGTTGCTCCCAATGTGGTCTCCTCTACATTGGAGAGACCAAACGTAAACTGGGCGACCGCTTTGCAGAACACCTGCGGTCTGTCCGCAAGAATGACCCAAACCTCCCTGTCACTTGCCATTTTAACACTCCACCCTGCTCTCTTGCCCACATGTCTGTCCTTGGCTTGCTGCATTGTTCCAGTGAAGCCCAACGTAAACTGGAGGAACAACACCTCATCTTCCGACTAGGGACTTTACAGCCTTCCGGATTGAATATTGAATTCAACAACTTTAGGTCGTGAGCTCCCTCCCCCATCCCCACCCCCTTTCTGTTTCCCCCTTCCTTTTTTTTCCAATAAATTATAAAGATTTTCCTTTTCCCACCTATTTCCATTATATATAAAAAAACCCCCACTAGAGCTATACCTTGAGTGCCCTACCATCCATTCTTAATTAGCACATTCGTTTAGATAATATCACCAACTTTAACTTTAACACCTATGTGTTCTATTGTACTAGTGTCGTTGACATTTTTTGATGATCTGTTTCTATCACTGCTTGTTTGTCCCTACAACCATACCGCCCCCCCCCCACCTCTCTCTCTCTCTATCTCTCCGCCCCCCACACACACACCTTAAACCAGCTTATATTTCAACTCTTTCTTGGACTCGAACTCGAGTTCTGTCGAAAGGTCATGAGGACTCGAAACGTCAACTCTTTTCTTCTCCGCTGATGCTGCCAGACCTGCTGAGTTTTCCCAGGTAATTCTGTTTTTGTTTTTTTTTATTACAACTTCCTTGCTTTTGTGCTCTATGTCCCTGTTTACAAAGCCTAGGGTCCCATTTGTTTTTTTAATGATGCTCTCAACCTGTCCTGCCACCTGCGATGATTTGTGCACATATATGCCCTGGTCCCTCTGTTCGTGCAACCACTTTTCAATTGTACCCTTTATTTCATATTGCCTTTTCCCTTTGTACCTACCAAAACAAATCACTTCAAATTTCTGTACATTAAATTCCATCTGCCATTTGTCTGTCCATTCCACCAATCTGACTACGTCTTTTTGAAGTTGAAGTATAGCAATATCCTCCTCACGTTTTACAATGCTTCTAAGTTTTGTGTCAATAGCACATTTTGAAATTGTACCTTGTGAGTTATGATTAGCTGTAGAGTTTAGAAGTCAATGGAGAATTGCAGAAATAATTCAGGAAGTAGTTGGAGGTTAGAAAGTATGGGTTAAATTTTCCCCTTCTGACACTGATTGAACCTGTGTTGGGAGGCCCGAAGTTGAGATATGCAGGATCATAATTTTAAATATACCAGCTGATTCCCATTGGACATCACTTTCCCCAGGGCGGCAAATATGGCAGGTCGTAGCCCGACGTTCAGGTAAAGTGACCTCGGGGCTGCCATTTAAGTGCCTGCTGCAAATCCAATTTTCCCTGACATTAGCATTTTCGCTGAGGTGACTGGGTCCTGAATTCTGTGGGAACCAGGTCAGATAAGTCAATTTGTGAACTGATGCAGTAATTGATCATAGGGCTGTGCCCATAAAAGGTAAATGATCATTAAATTGACCAGTGTTGTCTGAGAGTTCCCATATATTAGAAAATTTTATCCAGTTTTCTTCTGCATTTGTCAGTATTGAAAATCTGATTTGAATGGGTCATCTCAACACTGTGGCTTGAAATTACCATGATTTAAAGTCCAGAGATCTTTTCAGACTTTGAAAAAAATCTGAACCATTGCCAGACATCTTTGACTGAAACTCCATTGAACATTTGAAAAAAAAAATGGAATGGATGTCTGGAAATCTGGTCAGATAATTTCAAAGAATCTATTGTGTTAAAGTCTATGGGGTCTGTTTAGTCAGCTGTATAATGTAATTCCATTATGAATACTTAGCTGAACTCCAACCCCTTATAATGGATCTAGCTCAGCAGGGGTTTCTTGCACAGCTGTGAGGGAATTGTCTGCTTTGATTGATTGCGCAGATGGTAGAATTAAATATTTTGAAGATGGTTCTGAATGGCTTTGTGTAATTGACAGGTTAATGAGCACTTGATATAAGAGTTTTTTTAGAGGAGTTTCAATGGCAATGTGTTGAGTTGATAGCTTCATGAACATCTAAAAGTGGCATTTTTTATAAGGGCTTGAAAGACTTCCAAGTGTTCTTATATGACCCATGAACTCTGTATTTAGTGGGTATGGAGGTGGCATAGTGAGGACCTAATGGAAGGAGGGGGCATGTTGGGGTGGGTGAGGGGGTGAAGCCATGGGGGGACAAAGGGATGAGGGCTAGAGGACCTAACAACAATGTAGAGAACTGGGTGGATGTCCCAGTGAATGGAGGGGGGAACTTCTAACCTATTGTCCTCGGCATCTGCTCACCTCTGATCTCTCCTGGGGCTGGAATGTGAAGCAGTGGCTCTGACTCCAGCCTGCACCCAATTATCAGAGACCAAAATTCTGAGTGAATGGGCTGACTTTCCAAAGTTGCCACTTTGACATCAGGAGATGGTCTGACTCACACTCCCAAAACTGAAGAAGAAAATCCAGCCCAATATCTTTTCAAAGATAGTTGGCGCCATGAGAACAGATCATGAATGTGGACAGAGAATACTGATTCCCTGCAGTCTGGATGCTAGAGATATAAATTCCAGGGATGGGAAATTCTGATAGCTTGGTGGGGGAGTCGTCACACAGCCCCATGCTCTTTTAATCCACCATTCTGACTGGCTTTCTGTGATCAGGTCATGTGCAGTCCACACCCCCAGTAGTTGCTGCCCCCAATTGCGACCTGAAGAGTGCCTTCCTGCCATCTTCCTGGTGTTACCTCCAGTGTGGGAGTTGCTGCTGCTGGACAGGTGGGAGGGCAGGGTCGGGTCTGAGAGCAGAGACTGAGGCCAGGGCAAGACTGAGGTTGGGGTTGAGACCAGGCCCAGGGCTGAGTACACATGAACATTTTTACAAGGTACTTAATATTTATATGATGTAACAATATAATTTTATCTTCAATACACAAATGTTAATAGTAACATACCAAATGTTACTGTGCTGCTTTATTGCTGCTTTGTTTTTGTTGGTGTCTGGGGTCATGTGAATTTTTAAGAGCTTTTTTATAGACACACTCTTTTATGGGATGCGGGCATCGGTGGCAAGGCCAGCCTGTGTTGCCAATCCCTGAGTTTTGCTGTTGTGAAAGTGATCACGCCATAATGTCCGCTCACACCACCCAACACACCTGACAATGGCGGGCATGGAAAATCCTGGCCATGATTTCTTATTACATGCCCAAGAAGTTCCAACTGTCTCTTCCTGATGTTGGTCAGCATTTCACTGCACATCATTAAAAAGTGCTATAATTACATGATTCCTTGTCACAAAACAAACTTTCAGACCTTTTTATCTTTGGCCACTCACCCCTGAAATTCTGCTCTGTATTAGTTTAATGATAGTTGAAAGGACAATACAGGAAGTCGTTGGAAGGGATGTGTGTTCAGGTCACCTGGAGAGTTTGGAAGTTAAAGGAGATTCTAAAATTACTTTAGGGAGTAGCTGGATGTTAGAAAGTATTTCTTTTTATAAAAAGAGTTACAGCCCTCTGGAACAGGACGCTGATATGTACAGAGAGTGTTGATTCTCTTCAGTACTGCAATGCTTCCTGAGAGAGGAGAACATTTTAGATGAAGACTGTATGTTGTGTGATATTTGGAAATAGGAGGATCTGTGAGTTATCTCAGTGTCCTTGAGATTGTCTTATCTGTCCAATAGCTCAGAGAGAAAATCCACAGAGTTTGACAATTTGCCTCAAGATGATTTTCTCTTTTTTTGGTGACTGAGACAGGAGATTTTGTTGGGATGGAGGGGGCAGGAGATTGTGTGACAAAGAGTGGGCGAGGGTGGGGGATACTGTGTGACAAAAGGGGAGGAGGAGGTAGGAGATGGTGGAGACAAATCTGAGAAGCCCCCCAAAATGGGCAGGTGGATGACGATGTGCCATTAACCTACAATCATTGATTGCAATGCAGGCTGCACACCAACATCATGCTGCCTGCTTATTATAATGTTTCATCACCCAGCCAGCATTAAGCACACTGGACTCATTTGCAGGGTGCCAGTTTTGTGAGTGACTGGCACAGATTAAAGCTAGTCTGCATTGCTTACAACTAGAGCACACATCTTAAAGGGGCAGTGCATTGTGGCAGTAGCAGTCACAGGCAGTCAGGCCTGAAACAGTTAAGGATGGCAGAACATGGGAGAAAGTGGGCTCCAGCATTTTGTCATGCTGTACTGGAGGCCTCACTGGAGGTGGTGGAAAGGAGGAGTGAGCTCCTCTGTTCACACGTGGTAATGAAGCCACTCAGACATAGACAAATGTTACAGACAAGAGGGAGATCAGTTCAAACAGCACTGATTTCCTTCTTACCACTGGCCAAAGACAGAAGGTGTTTTGAATGAGTTTGGTTTTAAGGATAAACAGTTTTCCCAACAATTCAGTTTTTGGGTGATCCAATGTTACTGATAATCCATTGCAAACTCGAGTTAGGATTAACTCAGGAGGTTAGTTCATTTCACACATTCAAAATCTGTGAAAAGGAGTGTTGGTAACATCCCATTCTGCTTTTACACAGTAAAGGGAGGGATAGAGGTAAGGAGGCTGCATTACAAGGACCACAGAAAAACTGAATATTGGTTCATCTGAGTTCCAGAGTCCCAAAGTCAGTGGCAATGAGGAATTCTTTCACATCGGCGTTTCAGTTTCAGCTGGCTGGAGACGGGTGTTGTAAGATTCACTTTTCAGGTGGTGTCAATGATGCAAGATGGGGGCACACAGTGATTGAGCCAGGTCTGTAGGTAATGATATGAAAGCTTCCAGCAGAGACAGGTTAAATGGACTGGTGTCCTACCTGGACAGAGCCGGCTTCTTTGCGGCTTGCCAATTGGATGGTAAAACAGCAAACTGGGTGTGCTGCCCAGAAATGTAATATTAAACAGTTCAAAAGGCAAGGATCTTGGGTCATGTGACCTCCTCCTCCACAATCACTTCAAGAAGAATGTTTATCCAGCGTCTGAGATTGGCTTTGTTTTCAGGACTGATAATGTCTCAGCCATTACAGGCTGAAAGGGGTGCCATTTAAGTTGGGGTTCAGGCATTTGGGAAGCCATTGTCTCAGTAAACTCACTGCCTCTGCTCACAAGGTTGGCTTATCACATGCAAATGGGATTCCTGTAGCTCACTTTGAAATTGGTTTGTACAGTCCCAGGTTATCTGTTAGTAGCTCACTAGGCATAACAAGGCACTGAGAAGAGAGTTCTTTTGTTCCGAAGAAGAAGTCTGATCTAAAAATAAAATTAGCAATAAGGATAAAGTTTTTAAATATCGACAGCATTGGGCTTCTTCTTATGCTGGAGGAACCCAACACAAATACCAGAGGGAGCAGGTAGCGTGGATATAAATGTCAGTACTCAAGCTCGGAGTATGAGTTTGAAGGGCCTCAATAAATTCAATGACCTTACATGAGTGGTCATGGTTAGTGAATGCATGTTTAAATGTTATGTCCTACTAACAGCAGCCTCAGATACCCTTGATGTCACCATGCCCCCATCACTCATGTAGCTATCATGACTTGTAAATAACAGTCGGAGCTCCATCTCACCCTCACGCACTCAGCACTGTTGTAAATCTCACCTCATGTCTCACAGCTGGCACATGCAGCCAGCTATTGAACCATGATAGTAATATCACACAAACAGATTGCACGACACTCACTGACACAATTGTTCCTCTCTTGCAGGACATGGTGGAAGCAGGAGTTCAGCAGAAGGGGACAGGCACAGTTAAAGTCCAAGACCACATGGAAGAGATGGTGCTGGCCATTACTAGGATAGCCATTGCTGGGTCTCCAGCCAGTGGTGGGCCTGAAACCATTTACAACGATGGCATCCTTACACTTAAACCTCCTTTGCACATCCCACTTCCCCTTCATCCCACATTCTTCTGATTTATTTCCCCTCCATCCTCTTCTTAGCCTTGTGCCTTTTTCCTTTCTGATATCTAAAAAGCTGCAACCTGGCCAGGCAGTGGAGCAAGATCAAGAGGAGAGTGAAGATAAAGACTCAGCACTGTCACTTAATTTCATAACCACGACCAACAGCTCAAATATTGACAGTGCATCTATCCTAGAGGATTGGTTAGAGATTCTGGAAGGACCTGCATGTAGTGTGATACCAGGAATCAGTGGTCTGCAGCCAGGGCAGGGAGCATGTTTAGTCCAGGTATCAGTAATCTGAAGGTGAGGTCACATGCAGGATCTACTGCAGAAGGCTCAGATGAGGATTTTAAAGGGATAACCTCATGATTACGCACAACGAAATGCTGGCTGCATTGGAAAGGATGCAATCAATGTTAAGAAACATGAAGTATCCCAGCACCAACTTAGCATGGGACTTTGCACAGAGTTCAGCCTTTCCAGCATACAAGTGGTGGCCAACTCTAATTGCAGATTTGAGAATATTATTTTCCTGGAGACATGCTGTGCACATGTGTGGGTTGCACCCCGGAGTCAGGAATCATGTCAGTATCTGATAACTTTTGTTGTCCAGTTGCTACCTTTGCTTAGCCATAATGGCTTCGATGAAGCTTGTACAATGGTCTGTCTTAGAATGAAGGCACACACTGTCTCTTGCTGAAGTTGAGGTTGGAAAATTACTCCCTGAAAATCCTGGGTGGATATGGCTTCCTGCTGAGAGCCCATTCTTGCCCCTCCTCCCCCTCTTCCAGCAACTTGTACTACTCTGTGCAACCTCTATTGATTTTCCCAGTCATGGGTATTCCAAAGGGAATGCTGACCAGTGCACCCATGTCTGGAATCTACTGGTTTGTGCAGAAGCCTTCAAGTCAGCAAGAAGGTCTTACAGGCCTGCTATACCATTCTTTGTAAACCATTGTAACTTTATAGAACAATAGAATGCATCAAACAGTTGAAGAACAGCAAGGAGCATGGTTTCCATGACCTGCATGCTTTGCATTGGATGTTCACTATAGCATGCACCAATATGGTACCTGCCGTGATTTCTGTACAAGTGTGCACACATGACATAGACATAATTTTGAAACTCTAAAGGTTTGTGAAACACTCACAAGACTGGTTTCATGGATTCAAATTTTGCTCCATGTGATGAAACATGGGGAAAAGAGAGAAGATTGTTTGACTAAGACCATGGAAGAGATTGTGCATCCTCCATTAGGAGGGTCGTGAATTTTTGGAATTCTTCATCCTGGAGGGATGTGGAGGCTCAGTCAGTGAATATATTCAAGGCTGAGATAGACAGATTATTGGCTTACAGGAGAGTCAAGGGTTATAGGCAACAGCTGGGAAAGTGGAGTTGAGGTCAAGATCAGTTCAGCCATGGTCTTATTGGGTAAGGCACGTTCAAAGTGCTGTATGACTTACTATTGCGCTTATTTCTTCTGTTCTGTGTTCTTAAAAGGTTTTGAGGTTTACTTGCTTCCAATTTACCATGTTTTCTATTTTGAACTCATTACAATAAATGGGTGAAAATCAGCATTAAAGAACACTGATTGGAAACCATTGAGTTGGGGTTTTGAAATAGAAAATGTGTCTATTACTCTGTACTGTGGTGAGACAGCAATAATGGCTATTTGCATGGCTAAATCTTTTTTGGAAGCAGAAGGAATAACCCTGATTGTGTTACAGAAAGTATCCAAGAATAAGTTATTGGAGTTGGCAGAAAAATTACAATTGGAGTTACCTGTAGGGGCAAGGAAAGCAGACATAGTTGAAGGTATGGCACAGCATTTAAAGTTGGTATTGATACCTGACACTAGTGAGTCACAGCTGGAAGTAGTGAGACTTCAGTTAGAAATGAAAAGGCTTGAATTTGAACAATCAAAGGAATCTTGAATTGGAGGCAAACAAAAAGGAAAAAGGAATTGGAAATGAAAAAAAAAAACTGGAACTAGAGGCAGCAGAAAAAGAAAGGGAAAATAAGGGATTATTTCAAAAAGAAATGGAATAAGTTGGGGAGGACAAATTTAGCTATAAATGATGTCTCTGTAGAAGTTTTATCTTCGTGAAGGCAAGATCCTTACAGATTAAATCCGGCAAAGTTATCACAAGTACAGAAAGAAATTGACCTCATGCTTCAAAATTATATCATTGAGTCTAGTTGCAGTAACTGCAGATCACCTACTGTACTGAAACTGGATGGAACACAACGACTATGTGTGGACTAGTGAATAGTGAATGTGGTGACAAAAACAGATTCATATCCTACACCATTGACGGAGGATTGTATGGAGATAGCGGAACAATCAAAATTGTTCACAAGGATTTTCTTGCTAAAAGGATATTGGCAAGTACCATTATTAGAGAGAGCAAAGGAGATATTGGCTTTTGTGTCGCCAAATGGACTATATCAGTTTAAAGTCATGCCATTTGGTATGAAGAATGCACCTGCTACATTTCAAAAACTGACAACCAAAGTAATTGCTGTTCCAAGCGATTTGATGTTTATATTGATGGCTTAATAGTTTTCAGTCAGATGTGGGGTGAGCATTTAGAACATCTGGAAGAATTATTTACTCGATTAGAAGAAGCTAATTTGTTCATGAACTTGGCTAACAATGAATTTGCAAAAGCACAAGTTACGTATCTAGGCCATACCATTGGACATGATAAGGTGGCTCCGAGAGATGTGAAAGTCAAGGCTATCATGGATTTCTCAGTGCCTACAACATAATGAAAAGTTTTGAGATTTCTGGTCATGCATTAGTTTTATAGGAAATTTGTACCAAATTTTAGCAGTGTGGTTGCTCCGCTGGCTGAACAATTAATAAAGAACAAGAAACTTCAATGGACACAGGGGTGTCAGAAGTCTTTTGATAATTTGAAAACTGTATTAACTACAAGTTTTGGCACTGCCCAATTACGGCAAGCAACGTGAGTTGGCCGTTGACACAAGTGATATCGGCATTGGGGCTGTACTGTTACAAGAACGTGACACAGGAATTGAAAAACCGATAGTGTTTTATCATGGAAGTTGAATGCACAACAGAGAAGATATTTAATGATCAAAAAGAAGACGTTGGGTTTGGTGCTAGCATTGCAGCATTTTGAAATCTATGTGGCAAACAATTCAACAGAAACAATTGTTTATTCAGACCACAATCCTTAAAATCCTGGACAAATTTCGAGACAAAAGAGCTATGCTCTTCAGATGGAGCATATTACTGCAGCCATTTAATCTATAGATCATACATGTTGCTGGTAGAGAATATCTGTTTGCAGATGCGTTATCAAGGGCAGAAATTTTCACTCGGTGGTGGGGGTGGGGGGGAGGGGGGGGGGGCGGGGGGGGGGGGGGGGGGGGTGCTGGGTGGGGTGCGTGCCTGGCCCACTCGAGCAGAAATGACGCGCAATAGTTTGGTTGGCGGGTGTGCGCTGGAGCCAGCCCACAATTAAAGGCCTGTTAAGGCCATTAAGTAATGAATTAACTTAAATGTTTCATGGCCTGTCCAACCTAATGGTTGGCAGACAGGCGAAAAGGCCAAGCGGCCTTTGGAATTTATTGAAAACCTTATCCATGCGCGGGATGAGGTTTCCAAAAGCAAATAAAGATAAAATAAAAGTTTTAAATCAAATTAATAACATGTCCCTGCTCATGTGACAGAGTCACATGAGGGGACATGTTTTATTACATTTTTAGTTTCTTTATTTTCTTTTTTCATCAACGCTTCATCTCCCTAAGGCACATCTGTGCCACAGGGAGATTATGAAGCACACACTCGCACGCATGTGTGAAGTTCGCGTTCGGCCCACTCTCCCTCCTCCCCACGCCCAGCATCGACAGCGCTCAGCACTGCCACTCGCGTTTCACACTGGGTGGGTCTTCATTGCGGCTTCCTGACCGCCCCCACCCTCTCCCGCTAAGCCCGCCTGCCAAGAGCAAAATTCTGCCCAGGATGGTAAGCTATTGACTTAAATTATTTCACTCCCAAACTTTTCATTACTTCCTTAAACAGCTGTGACATGAAATTTGAACTCTGATCTGATTATATTTCTTTACGCAAACCATTTTTCTAAAAAAATTAGTTAACTCTTCCACAATTCTGTTTGTTGTAATGTTTCTCAAAGGTATTGCTTCAGGAAACCTGGTAGACCCATCCATTATTGTCAGTAAGTACTGATTTCCACTTTTAGTTCTAGGCAGGGGTCCTACGCAATCAATCACGACCCTAGTAAAATGTTCTTCAAATACTGGAATTGGAATCAAAGGTGCCGGCTTAATCACTGCTTATGCTTTCCCTATCACCCGACATATGTGACATGTTCTACAGATTTTGACTAAATCCCGATGTAATCCTGGGCAAAAAAAAAAATGTTTTTCTACTTTTGCCTGCGTCTTTCTAATTCCTGAATGTCCCCCCATTTGAATTTCATGAACTATCCTCAGAATCTCATTTCTATATCCAAATAGTGTTACAATCTGATGTGCCTCCTTCCAGATTTCATTTGCTGAAGCATGATAAGATCTCCATTTTTTTCAGTAAAACATTACCCTTTTGGGCCATACCTTGAGTTAAGCAATTCAGCTGGATTATTTTCCAGTCTTTCTTCCTGAACAATGTTGTTAAACATCATGTCAGCTAATTGGCTTTCCACACCTTCTCCCTGCCTTTGAAATTCCTGTTCTTCTTGCTTCAACCTACGAGCCTGTGAACTTGTTATCAGACTATCTGGAAACAATCCAGGATGCCCTCTCTGCAGTACTCTGAAGACACCTCCACAGCCTGCTCAACTACCACATGCATCACCCACATTTGTGATCCAGCTATATCATTACCCAAGATAAATTGAATTCCCCTAATGGGCAATTTTTCCACCACTCCAACAGTTGCTCACCTGTTTGCCACTTACTCTTTAAATTTACCTTCCACAATGGAATAGGGGTTTAGCATCTCCATGAAGCTCACTTACCATCACCTGTTCCTGTAATACATCCTCTGAACAAAAAATGTCACTATCCCACAGCATTAAGAATGACTGGCCCCTGTGTCTTTTAAAATTTTAACAATTTTACTTACTCCACCCTATACACATGGAAAGACTTTTCCTTCCCAAAATCTCTAAACATTTCTTCAACCTGTTCCTCCAAATTCTCTAGGGTAAATTGTGAACTCATTTCCACTTCTTTACCTATCACTGATTCTCCCTGTTTCACTTGTACACAAACCATTGGTTTCTCTTGCACCTGAACCTCACAGCACTTTTACTTCCAGTAATTTTCTGCACCCCTATAATTCCAACAGGTTTTCCCTGCAATTTCCAGCACGCTGACTTCATGGGCAGAATTTGGCCCTTGGCGGGCAGGCTTGGCTGGGGTGGTTGGGAAGCTGACCACTGCCCACCATCAACACTGCACCGCGATTTTACGCTGGTGGGAGTGAGTGGTACATAATCACGCTGAGACACAGGGCTGCCTCAGGGAGGTGAAGAGATGTAACAAAAAGGAACAAAGAAAATGAAAACATAATAAAACAATTTCCCTCATGTGACTCTGTCTCATGAGCAGGGACATTTTATTAACTCAATTGTGAAACTTTTACATTATTTTTATTTGCTTTTGGAGACTTCAACCTGCCCGTGGTTAAGGTTTCCAAAAAAATCCAAAGGCCAATAGGTTGGACGGGCATTGAAAAAAATGACCTTTATTGATTATTTAATGGCCTTAACAGGCCTTTTAATTGTTGGTGGGCATGCCTCCGACTCTGGCATGCCCACAGACCAAACTATCATGCGACTGTGGGTTGATGTTGGCATGCTCGGCCGATGTCAACGTGTGTAATTTCAGGCTGGTGTGGGTCGGGCTTACGCCCGCCTGCTGAGTGAAAATTTCTGCCCCATGTTATTACAATTAAAACACCTTAAGAGGTGACCAGGTGTGTCAATGAGGGCAATGCATTTAACGTAGTCTACTTGGACTTCAGCAAGGCTTTTGATAAGGTCCTGCATGGGAGACTGATAACAAAGATAAGAGCCCATGGGATCCAAGGCAATTTGATAAATTGGATCCAGAATTGGCTGAGTGGCAGGAAGCAGAGGGTTATGGTCAAGGGGTGTTTTTGTGACCGGATGCTTGTGTCCAGTGGCGTTCCACAGGGATCGGTGTTGGGTGCCTTGCTGTTTGTGGTATATATAAACGATTTAGAATTGAATGTAGGAGGGTTGATCTGTAAGTTCGCAGATGACTCGAAAATTGGTGGGGTGGTAAGTAGTGAGGAGGATAGCCTTAGATTACAGGAGAATATAGACAACCTGGTCAGATGGGCTGGTCAGTGGCAAATGGAATTTAATCCGTATAAGTGTCAGGTGATGCACTTGGGCAGGACAAACAAGGCACGGGAATACACGATGAGTAATGGGACCCTGGGAAGTACCGAGGATCAGAGGGACTTTGGTGTGCATGTTCACTGGTCCCTTAAGGCAGTGGAACATATAGATAAGGTGGTTAAGAGGGCAAATGGGATACTTGCCTTTATTAGCTGAGGCATGGGATATAAGAGCAGGGAGGTTTATTCTAGAATTGTATAAAATGCTGGTTAGGAGGAGATAGCAGATGCTTTGAGGATGATTTTCCAATCTTCACTAGTTACAGTGGAGGTACCGGAGGACTGGAGAAATGCAAACGTAGTTCCGTTTTTAAAAAAGGAATCAAAGGAAATGCCAAACAATTATCGGCCAGTTAGTCTTACATTGATGGTGAGCATATTAGTAGAATCAATCCTGAGAGCTAGGATTTACTGTCATTTGGAAAGGCATGGACTAGTCCAGGATGGTCAGCAGGGGTCAAGGTGAAGGACTCTTGCACTCAACAGGAGAAAGAGCATCCAACGGAAGGCTGTAGAGAGAAGTGACTGAAGCATTCTGGGAAAAGTCACTGTAGACGCTGCGACTCACAAAGGGATTGAGGTGAAGGACTCATGCACTCAACAGGAGGAAGAGCATCCAACGGAAGGCGGTAGAGAGAAGTGACCGAAGCATTCTGGGAGAAGTCCTCTATCACGGAGGTCTTAGACGACAGTATACGGGAGAGCCTGGACAAACAGCTAACTCCTGACGAACTGAATCAGGTCCTTGAATCCTTCGAGAAGAGTAAAACTCCCGGAAGCGACGGCTTGCCGGCGGAGTTATATTCGACTCTATGGGACTGGATCAGCCCAGACCTGCTAATAGTGTACAAGAGTATGCTCCTGGCCAGCAGTATGTCAGAATTCATGAGGAAATGCACCATCACCCTCATCTACAAGCACAAGAGGGAAAGGGAAGAGATTAAAAATTGGCGACCCATTTCACTGCTGAATGTGGACTATAAGATTCTGTCCAAGATCATCGCCAATTGGGTTAAGTCCGCTCTGGAATTGGTGATCCACCCTGACCAGACCTGCACTGTGCTGGGCAGGAAGATCTCTGACAGCCTCGCGCTGCTCAGGGATACAATTGCTTATGTGCAGGACAGGGGTGTGGACACCTGCCTCATCAGCCTGGATCAGGAGAAGGCCTTTGACAGAATATCGCACACCTACATGGTGGATGTGCTCTCCAAAATGGGGTTTGGGGAGGGAATTCGCAATTGGATCCAACTGCTCTATACTAACATCAGTAGCGCAGTCTCAATCAATGGGTAGGAATCAGATAACTTACCGATTAAATCTGGAGTCAGGCAGGGCTTCCCTCTATCCCCTGTCCTTTTTGTGTGTTGCATAGAACCCTTTGCTGAATCCATCAGGAAAGATCCAGGCATAAGAGGAGTGACAATCCTAGGCAGTGGAGGCACTCAGGTCAAAGTCTCCCTGTACATGGACGATGCCGCCGTCTTCTGCTTGGATCCACTGTCGGTGCGCAAACTTGTCCACATCTGCGACTAGTTCGAATTGGCTTCGGGAGCCAAGGTAAATCGTGGGAAGAGTGAAGCTATGTTCTTTGGGAACTGGGCTGACCGATCCTTTGTCCCCTTCACTGTCAGGGCTGACGGCCTGAAGGTGCTGGGGATATGATTCGGAGGGACCAGGGCATGTGTTAGAAACTGGAAGGAGCGAGTGTCTATGGTGAAAAGAAAACTGGGCATGTGGGAGCAATGCTCCCTCTTCATTGCAGGTAAGAACCTGGTCATCAGATGTGAGGCACTCTCGCTGTTTCTGTACATGGCACAGGTCTGGCCCATTCCAGACTCCTGCACGATGGCGATCACCCGAGCCATCTTTCGCTTTATCTGAAGGTTGAAAATGGATCGTGTCCGCAGGGACACAATGCACAAGCCTCTAGATAAAGGGGGAAAAAACGTGCCCAACATCACTCTCATACTGATGGCCACCTTCGTGTGCGGCTGCATCAAGCTGTGCGTAGGTTCTCGGTATGCAAACACCAAGTGTCACTACATGCTGAGGCTCTACCTGTCTCCGGTGTTGCGAAGGATGGGTCTGGCCACACTGCCGCGGAACGCTCCAAGTGGTTAGACTGTGCTGTACCACCTGTCCCTGGTGGAAAAATTTATGCAAAGAAACACCGTTGACCACAAGTCCATCAGGCAGTGGTTGGCACATAATATCTTAGAGGCCCTGCGGGAAAAGGAGAGGGTGGATCCTGTGGGATGGTTCCCCGAGCAGACTGTCAAAGTCATTTGGCAGAATGCCTCATCGCCAGAACTTTCCAACAAGTACCAAGACGTAGCTTGGCTGGTGGTGAGAAAGGCCCTCCCCGTCAGATCCTTCCAACATGCCAGGAGTCTCACCCCCTCTGCACATTGCCCTCAAGGTGGCTGTGGTGGGGACGAGACCGTTGTTCACCTCCTCATGGATTGTGCCTTTGCAAAGAAGGTCTGGAGATAGATGCAGTGGTTTCTGTCGAGGTTCATCCCAAGCGGTTCTGTGACACAGGACTCTGTGCTCTACGGGCTGTTCCCAGGAACACACATCGAGACAAACATCAACTGCAACTGGAGGATCATCAACTTGGTGAAGGATGCTCTTTGGTCTGCCCGAAACTTGTTGGTCTTCCAGCGCAAAGAGTTGTCCCCGACCGAATGTTGCAGACTGGCACATTCCAAAGTCCAGGACCACGTGCTGAGGGACGCACCAAAGCTTGAGGCAGCTGCTGCAAAGGCAGAATGGGGAAAGGTTGCTGTCTAAGACCCTTCTGCCACAGTGCACCGAGGGACTGGGAACTGTTGAGAGCCCCTAGGGCTGTACAGCTCAAAATAAATGTACGCATTGAATGCTAATTCTATTATAATTGCATTGAAGCACCTCAGAGGGCAACATGATCTATGTTGATAACTCCAATACCATTGTCTGTTTGTCTGCATTGACCATATTGAAATGATTGTAATATTCATTGATTGTATTGAAGCACCTTGTGTTCCATGTGTAAAAGTTGAATATGATTGTACTTTTGTGATGGTGATTTTGAAATGTTTTGGAATGTTCTTCCAGATATTTTATGAATAAAATATATTTTTCAAAAAAAATGTTCAACAACAGTGTTCTAGAGAGGCCTTGGCAGAACATTGGAGTGGACTTGTTCACATTTGACAACAGTGAGTACTGGCTGGTGGCAGATTATTCCTCAAAGTTTTTTGAATCTGTGCTGCTGAGAAATTATAGTAAGAGCATCACTGTAATAAATCATTTAAAATCAAATTTTGCTCGCCAAGGCATACCTGAAGTGCTCAGCTCTGATAATGGCCCACAATTTGCAGGCACTGAGTTTCACAAATTTGGACAGGACTGGGAGTTTTGCCACACTACATCAAGTCCTAAATATCCACAATCCAACAGAATGGTGGAACCTTGACTGCCTTGGGCGACAGGAAGATATAGACAGGATAGTCAAATGGGCAGATAAGTGGCAGATGGAATTTAACCCTGAAAAGTGTGAGGTGATACACTTTGGAAGGAGTAATTTGACAAGGAAGTATTCAATGAATGGCATGACACTGGGAAGTTCTGAGGAACAAAGGGACCTTGACATGTTTGTCCATAGATCTCTGAAGGCAGAGGGGCACATTAGTGGGGTGGTGAAAAAGGCATATGGGACACTTGCCTTTATCAATCGAGGCATAGATTACAAAAGTAGGGGTAGGGAGGTCATGTTTGAGTTGTATAGAACCTTGGTGAGGCCACAGCTGGAGTACTGTGTTCAGTTCTGGTCGCCACATTATAGGAAAGATGTGATTGCACTGGAGGGGGTGCAGAGGAGATTCACCAGGATGTTGCCTGGGATGAAACATTTAAGTTATGAAGAGAGATTGGATAGACTTGAGTTGTTTTCGTTGGAGCAGAGAAGACTGAGGGGCAACATGATCGAGGTGGACAGGATTATGAGGGGCATGGACAGGGTGGATAGTGAGCAGCTGTTCCCCTTTAGCTGAAGGGTCAGTCACAAGGGGACATAAGTTCAAGGTGAGGGGCAGGAGGTTTAGGGGGGAATGTGAGGAAAAACATTTTTACCCAGAGGGTGGTGACGGACTGGAATGCACTACCTGGGAGGGTGGTGGAGGCGGGTTGTCTCACGTCCTTTAAAAAGTACCTGGATGAGCACTTGGCATGTCATAACATTCAAGGCTATGGGCCAAGTGCTGGTAAATGGGATTAGGTAGGTAGGTCAGGTATTTCTCACATGTTGGTACAGACTCGATGGGCTGAAGGGCATCTTCTGCACCCTGTGATTCTGTGTGTTGAATTAAGATGTATTTTGGGTATAAAGAGATTAGATTTACTGTTATGATCCTCATTCCTGGAGATGCAAAACTTGCCTTGGGAGCTGGTTTGCAAGTGTTCAAATGGAATTTTTAAAATTCCATTCCCACCTTCCCATCAGAGCAACAAGGGCCTGGACGTTTGCCTGGAGGTGAGTTCTGTGCCTGGGGTGGTGAGAAAGCTGTTAAGTTTGCAAAGCCAGAATAACAGGTTTCACGAAAGACCTGCAGCATTTAATCAGAGGGTTTCTTTAGGTGAGCTTCCTACACACTGACAACCTGATCGACAGGGTGGGGGCCTTTCAGGGAGAAACCAGTTTCATAGGGCCGAAGCCAGGCAAATACGAGCAGCTGTATTTGGGAAGTGAGAGACATGTTTTGTGGGGTCGAGGTTTCCTAATTGTGGATGGTGGGAGGTCAGGGATCTGGATTACACCAACATATTCTCTGCAACTAACTGTGGAAAAAATATTTAAGGTAAGTACTCCAGACATCCAACAGTGGAATTGTGTCATAGGGTCATTTATGGCACAGCAGGAGGCCATTCAGCCCATCAAGTCCATGCCAGCTCTCTGCGAAGCAATCCAGTTGATCGCACTCCACCATTCGATCCCTGTATCCCTCGAGATTTAATTCCTTCAAGTGCCCATCCAATTTCCTTTTGAAATCATTGATTGTTTCTGCTTCCAAGAGTTCCCTCTCACACTCGCACTGCCTCTCTTGCCCAAAACATTCAATCTACGTCCCCTAGTCCTTGTATTATTAGCTAATGGGAACAGGTTTTCTTTATCGACCTTATTGAAACCTGTCATAATCTTGCACACTTCTATCAAATCTCCGTTCAATCCCCTTTGCTTAAGCTAACCCTATAACTAAATTCCCCCATCTCCGAAACATGTTAGTAAATCTCCTTTGCATTCTCTCAAGGACCCTCGCATCCTTCCTAAAGTGTGGTGACCAGAACTGGATGCAGTTCTCTAGCTGTGACCTAACCAGTGCTTTATAAAGGTTCAGCATAACTTCCCTGCTTTTGTACTCAGTGCCTCTATTTATGTTGCCTAAGGCCACATACACTTTGCTAACACTCTCTCAATGTGTCCAGCCACCTTCATTTAGCCTATCGGTATCTTTCTATCCTCCGAATATCTTCACAAGCTGCTCTTGGAAAAAGACCAATGTAATTCCCTGCTTTATCATTTTACCTGGAGAGCGACCTGATCTGACTGTCTCCTCCTCCACTATCAAACCAGTTGCCTCACTCTGACTAACTGAATGGAGGCAGCTTCCAAAATGGGTGGAAGGAAGCTGGACTTTCAGTGTGGGCTTTAAAATCGGTCTAATTAACTCTCAGTACAACTTGTAAAAAGATAACAAGATCGCAAGGTAGGGACAGCTGAGAAAGACAGTGTCCCAGCATAGTTCATCACCAGAATTAAAATATCTTCAAATCCTCGAACTGTGTCTTGTGTTAATCTAAAGATTTTACCTCCACTCTTCTACCGAGAAACTGATTCCAATTATTGCTCACTCGTTGTACGAATGGAAAGTGTGAGCATGGGACAGTGGACAATTCAAATCTTTGTCCAAAATTAGGTAGGTAGACAGATAGATAGACAGACAGATGATGGATATACTAACACTGCCAATACCTGGGGCAGAATGTTGCGCTTGGCGTGTGGAATCGGCAGGAGTGGGCGTGGGAGGTCAAGAAGCCACTTGCCGCCTGTGATCGTCAGCGTACCACAATTTGACACAAGCTAGCCAATTAAGGCCCTCCCAGCATAAGACGGGGCTGCGGAATGAGCGAGAAGGGGTGGGCGGGGCGGGTGCACAATGTTTGCCGCGTCCAATGGCGACCCGGCGGCCGATTCAAATGCAGTCTCGGCAGCCCATGGAAGGCTGCCCCCGAAGGATGCGGATGTCGTGATGGATGCTATGGGTGGACATGGCCGGCGAGGCAGGTTGGCGGGACAGTCAGCCCCCCCGTTTCTCAGATGAGTGCCTCGCTGCTCTCCTGGAGAAGGTGGCAGCGAGGAGAGAAACTCTTATCCCCAGGGATGGGAGAAGGAGGCACGCCCGACCTCACCAAAAAGGCCTGGAAGGAGGTGGCAACCTGGGTCAGCAGTCATGATGTGGTGACGCGCATATGGGTCCAGTGCCGGAAACGCTTCAATGATTTCCTGTGATCAGGAAGGGTGAGTACAGTGTTGGAATGGGTCACTTTGCAGAGCAGTTAAGAACTACTCATCCACCCCATGGACCTCAGAGGTGTTAGAGTGTGAGTGGCAAATGACAATGAGGCAGCATCTGGGCAAGGGAGTGAGCCCAGGTTTCTTGGACTGAGTGTCTTGTGGCTCGGGAATCACGAATCGGCTGAGTTCTGTGAGGTGTTCCTCAGGTGGGGTTGGCCAGGCTGCAATGGCTAATCAACGCTCCCCTATCCTTTCAGGATAAAACATCCTATAACAATGCAGAGAGGTCGCGGACTGGCAGGGGCCTGCCCCACCTACTCATCCTCACTCGTTATGAGCAGGAGGCCCTGGAGCTGGAGAGGCGCTATGCACCTAGGTCAACCGGCCACGGTGAGGTTGGGGTACCAGAGGGAGGTAAGAATGCAGTGCACTGAGGTCAGAATGTCTGTCATTGCAACCATTCCACTGTTGTCTCTATATTGATATGAGCCTCAAACCTGGAATCCCCATTGATAATGGAAAGATGAGGGCACCCTGATGCACCCTGATCTCTGTCTCATGAGGCTGCCAGGCGTGCACAGTAACAGTGTGACGATTTGTTGTTCCTTTCAGGCTCGCCAGCAGCCCTTTGGGATGAGGAGCCGAAAGGCCCACCCTTGACCCCTGAAGATCACAATGGTCAGAATGCGCCTGCATCACAACCGCTCTTTCAAGCGGGAACCAGCGCAGATACCAGCAACCCAGAGGGGGGGGGCGGTGCGCATTAGATCGCCGGTCACTACCTCGGTGCACATTGGTGAGGACACTTCATGCTCACTTGAGGTGCAGGCGGAGGCAGAGAGTGCCCAGGACACCGGCAGTTGGAGGATGGCTGGGGATGAGGAAAATGCTCAGTCGATGGCTGATGATGGGCTTCTGGAGTCGGCCATGAGGCAGCAGATGCTGGGTGTCCAGCAGGATTTGTGGGAGGATCTGGCAGAGATACATAAGGGAATGCATACCACGGTCTCCGTTGTGGAGGAGTCCTTGCGGAACATGAGCAATGCAATGACCCTCATGGCCGAGCGCAGTGCCTCCTCCGTGGAGAGAGTGGTGACTCTCAAGGAGAGGCTCCTTCAGGAGCTGAATCAGGGGTTCCTGGCGTTGCGCTTGGACCTGCAAGCCCTTACACTGGCAATGAACTCAGATGGTCAGTGTCAGTGTGGGAGATGGATTGGGCACTCAGCATCCCAGCTTGGCATCTGTTCATCAACGGTGAGCAGGGAAGTCCAGAGTAACCTCACGTTGGTGCATGAGCTTCCTGTCATCTCTGCGCGCTCCTCTCAAGGTGCTCTGGATGGCTGCAGCAGCTCCTCTGCCCCTCTGCTAGGGATCGTGGCATCTGGTAAGGCTGCAGTGACTGGGGAGATGCCAGTCGTGGTACTTGCCGCTCCCTCCCAGGTGGGCCCAACTCAGACTCCATGGGCCAGAGGACGCCTGGCAAGGTCATCAAGGCCAACAGGACAGCAGAGTGAGCAGACTGACTCCAATGCCGGTGCCAGTGACGGGGGAGCACCTAGACACAGCAGCCTTAAGCGAAAACTTAAAGCACCTTAAGCAAAACATGATGATAAAAACAAAAAACTGCGGATGCTGGTAATCCAAAACAAAAACAGAATTACCTGGAAAAACAAGTGGAGGGGGGTGGTGTGGTTGTAGGGACAAGCAAGCAGTGATAGGAGCAGATAATCAAAAGATGTCGCAGACAAAACAACAAAAGAACACAGAGGCATTGAAGTTGGTAATATTATCTAAACGAATGTGCTAATTAAGAATGGATGGTAGGGCACTCAAGGTATAGCTCTAGTTGGGGTGGGGGGCATAAAAGATTTAAAAATAATGGAAATAGGTGGGAAAAGAAAAATCTATATAAATTATTGGAAAAAAAACAAAAGGAAGGGGGAAGAAACAGAAAGGGGGTAGGGATGGAGGAGGGAGTTCAAGATCTAAAGTTGTTGAATTCAATATTCAGTCTGGAAGGCTGTAAAGTGCCTAGTTGGAAGATGAGGTGTTGTTCCTCCAGTTTGCGTTGGGCTTCATTGGAACAATGCAGCAAGCCAAGGACAGACATGTGGGCAAGAGAGCAGGGTGGAGTGTTAAAATAGCAAGCGACAGGGAGGTTTGGGTCATTCTTGCGGACAGACCGCAGGTGTTCTGCAAAGCGGTCGCCCAGTTTACGTTTGGTCTCTCCAATGTAGAGGAGACCGCATTGGGAGCAACAAATGCAGTAGACGAAGTTGGGTGAAATGCTGCTTCACTTGAAAGGAGTGTTTGGGCCCTTGGACGGTGAGGAGAGAGGAAGTGAAGGGGCAGGTGTTGTGTCTTTTGCGTGGGCATGGGGTGGTGCCATAGGTGGGCGTTGAGGAGTAGGGGGTGATGGAGGAGTGGACCAGCGTGTCCCAGAGGGAATGATCCCTACGGAATACTGCCAGGGGGGGTGAAGGGAAGATGTGTTTGGTGGTGGCATCATGCTGGAGTTGGCGGAAATGGCGGAGGATGATCCTTTGAATGCGGAGGCTGGTGGGGTGATAAGTGAGGACAAGGGGGACCCTATCATGTTTCTGGGAGGGAGTAGAAGGCGTGAGGGCGGATGCGCGGGAGATGGGCCGGCCGCGGTTGAGGGCCTTGTCAACGACCGTGGGTGGAAAACCTCGGTTAAGGAAGAAGGAGGACATGTCAGAGGAACTGTTTTTGAAGGTAGAATCATCAGAACAGATGCGACGGAGGCGAAGGAACTGAGAGAATGGGATGGAGTCCTTACAGGAAGTGGGGTGTGAGAAGCTGTAGTCAAGGTACCTGTGGGAGTCGGTAGGCTTGTAATGGATATTGGTGGACAGTCTATCACCAGAGATTGAGACAGAGAGGTCAAGGAAGGGAAGGGAAGTGTCAGAGATGGACCACGTGAAAATGATGGAGGGGTGGAGATTGGAAGCAAAATTAATAACATTTTCCAAGTCCCGACGAGAGCATGAAGCAGCACCGAAGTAATCATTGATGTACCGGAGAAAGAGTTGAGGGAGGGGGCCAGAGTAGGACTGGAACAAGGAATGTTCCACATACCCCAAAAAGAGACAGGCATAGCTGGAGCCCACGAAGTTACCCATAGCCACACCTTTTATTTGGAGGAAGTGAGAGGAGTTGAAGGAGAAATTGTTCAATGTCAGAACAAGTTTAGCCAGACGGAGGAGAGTAGTGGTGGATGGGGATTGTTCGGGCCTCTGTTCGAGGAAGAAGCTAAGGGCCCTCAGACCATCCTGGTGGGGATGGAGGTGTAGAGGGATTGGATGGTGAAGAGGAAGCAGTTGGGACCAGGGAATTGGAAATTGTTGATGTGACATAAGGTGTCAGAGGAATCAAGGACCTAGGTGGGAAGGGACTGGACAAGGGGAGAGAGAAGGGAGTCAAGATAACGAGAAATGAGTTCCATGGGGCAGGAGCAAGATGACACAATCGGTCTACTGGGACAGTTCTGTTTATGGATTTTGGGTAGGAGGTAGAAGCTGGCCGTCCGAGTTTGGGCGACTATCAGGTTAGAAGCTGTGGGAGGAAGATCTCCAGAGGAGATGAGGTCAGTGATAGTCCTGGAAACAATGGCTTGATGTTCAGTGGTGGAGTCATGGTCCAGGGAGAGGTAGGAGGAAGTGTCTGCGAACTGATGCCCTCACGCCTTCTCCTCCCTCCCAGAAACATGATGGGGTCCCCCTTGTCCTCACTTATCACCCCACCAGCCTCCGCATTCAAAGGATCATCCTCCGCCATTTCCGCCAACTCCAGCATGATGCCATCACCAAACACATCTTCCCTTCACCCCCCCTGGTGGCATTCCATAGGGATCGTTCCCTCCGGGACACCCTGGTCCACTCCTCCATCACCCCCTACTCCTCAACCCCCTCCTATGGCACCTCCCTATGCCCATGCAAAAGACGCAACACCTGCCCCTTCACTTCCTCTCTCCTCACCGTCCAAGGGCCCAAACACTCCTTTCAAGTGAAGCAGCATTTCACCCAACTTAGTCTACTGCATTTGTTGCTCCCAATGCGGTCTCCTCTACATTGGAGAGACCAAACATAAACTGGGCGACCGCTTTGCAGAACACTTGCAAGAATGACCCAAACCTCCCTGTCGCTTGCCATTTTAACACTCCACCTTGCTCTCTTGCCCACATGTCTGTCCTTGGCTTGCTGCATTGTTCCAGTGAAGCCCAACGCAAACTGAAGGAACAGCACCTCATCTTCCAACTAGGCACTTTACAGCCTTCCGGACTGAATATTGAATTCAACAACTTTAGATCTTGAACTCCCTCCTCCATCCCTACCCCCTTTCTGTTTCTTCCCCCTTCCTTTTGTTTTTTCCAATAATTTATATAGATTTTTCTTTTCCCACCTATTTCCATTATTTTTAAATCTTTTATGCCCCCCCACCCCCACTAGAGCTATACCTTGAGTGCCCTACCATCCATTCTTAATTAGCACATTCGTTTAGATAATATCACCAACTTCAACACCTCTATGTTCTTTTGTTCTTTTGTCTGTGACATCGTTTGATTATCTGCTCCTATCACTGCTTGCTTGTCCCTACAACCATACCACCTCCACCTCCACTTCTCTCCCCCCACCCAAACGCTCCCCCCCACCCCCCACCTTAAACCAGCTTATATTTCACCCCTCTCGTTGGATTCACCCGGTTCTGCTGAAGGGTCATGAGGACTCGAAACGTCAACTCTTTTCTTCTCCGCCGATGCTGCCAGACCTGCTGATTTTTTCCAGGTAATTCTGTTTTTGGTAAGCACAACATGGCCTGCTCACAGGTGATATTTGTTTCCCCATTTTTCTGTTAGTTTTTATTATCGTGATGGAAAATACCTGTCAATGTTAATTTGTAGAATATTTGCCAGGCACCAGTTAATTTAAAGTGTTTTTATGCAACTGGCCTCTGGATGCTTCATTTGTTCTATAGATACAGGGTGAGCCATAATGCTATGATGGGCGTGTTTCTCCTTAACCTTTATTGCACAGGCACAAAGTGTATGTTGTTGACCAAGGAACTGGTCCTGTCAGGGATCGAGTATGGAGCCTGCAGCCCTGGCATGTGGTGGTGGCTCTTATTTGATAGGTTAGCTGAAGGAGTACTGGATCAAAGCACCTTGGGTGTCCCTGCATCCCGGGAGGTTACCCAGGTCAGTTTCTATGCCCTCAGAATTCTCCTCACCGTGCTTGTCCTTGGACTCTCTACTGGGCTCATCATCTGTTGCCTTTGCAGCTGCGTCAAGGTCTTCTTCATCCACTGCGTTCCCCCCTTTTCCAGCACCAGATTGTGGAGAGTGCAGCATGCAACCACCATCACATGATCTGGGGGGCATTGGAGTGCGCCCCCGAATGGTCCGGGTATTGGAAGCACATCTTGAGAAGACGGATGATTCTCTACCACAGCCCTTGTGGAGGCATGGCCCCTGTTGTACTGCTGCTCAGCCTCTGTCCTTGGGAGGTAGAGAATGATGCACACCCAGAAGCGCTGAGTGCTCCCTGTGTGGGCGGGGGGAGTAGGCTGGGTCTGGGCCTGCGCTCTTTCGCGCATGTGCGTGAAAGATCGCCGAAATCTCTGAGGAACAGAGGTGCCTCAGGGAGATTAGTTTGATTTTTAAAAGTTTTAATAAAGAAAAAAAAATTAAGACATGTTCCCTCATTTGAATGTGTCACATGATCTGGGACATGTCAATGAATTTTAATTTAAAAAATCATTTAATTTATCAACCCTTCATGAAACCTCATCCCTCCCGTGGATGAGGTTTCATGATAAATGCAAAGGCCGCCTGGGCTCTTCACCTGCCCGCTAACTTTAAGGTTGTATGGACAGCTCATTTAATGATCTTAATTGGAATCTAAATGGCCTTAATAAGCCTTTGACAGTTTGGCGGGCGCTCAGCAGAGTCAGCTGCACGCCCGCTGAACTGAGGATCTGAATGATGCGCTGTGATGTTGGGTTGCAAACCCGACATCACTGCGCGTCATTTTCTGGTCAGCGAGTGGGTCCCGCCCCCGCTCACCAAACAGAAGCTTCTGGCCTGTGTGATAAAAATGAAAACTGTGTCAGAGAGATTGAGAAGATGAACTGGAGCGAGTGTGCTGACAACCGGTTTTATAAGAACAGCGGCTTTACTCCATGGAACACAGAGGCCTAGAGTGTTGCAGACTCATGGAGACTATGTGACATATCCAAAATGGTGGACTGATCCCGGATCCAGAAGTCCCATTCCCATATTTGGCAGAAAACATCTTTGCTGAGGGAAAAATGAGAGCGGGATGTTTTTTGTGCATGTATGTTTTGTGAATCTGGTGGGACATTTAAAAGTGCTGCTCAAGTTCAGTAGAAACGATTTTCAACAGTGCATTGACAGAACCCACCTTGTGTGATTTATGACTTTCCAACAAAGTCGTAAACCTCTTGGAAGGTCTTTGGAAAGGTGTATTACAGTTTTGGTGGGCCCAGAAAATTTAAATTGTCACAAAAGCTCATCCATAATTATCACGTCCCTTCCCCTTTACTCAGAAACATATCTTACATTTACAAGAACAATTTTCTCAAAATAGCAAATTATTCACACAGTCTTTCTGGGGGTTTCTTTACGTGTGTAGAATGCCTCAGCTCTACATCTTCAGATGCTTTGTCAGGAACCTCCTTTTCTGGATTTGTCTGAACACCAAGTTCTTCGCCAGGCAACTGCACATCTGTTTCCTCAACTCTTGCAGACCATCTGACACATCTGACACATCTGTACAGGGTTGAGTTCTTTCAGCAGGAAATGTTGACCTGGTGAACACTGGTGGAATCATTTCCTGGTGATTTGTTTCTCTTTTCTTTAGATGATCCACATGTCTCTGTATGACTCAGCCTTCCACCTTCATGTGGTAAGATAGTAGTCCAGTCACTGCGTTTATTTCATCTGGTAACTACTTTGGTCCTTCTCCTTACTTCTTCACAGATACCATCTCTCCCTCGGTAAACTTTCTGTCATGACTATGCCAGTCATGTCTAGTTTCCTGACTTTCCTGACTCCTTTCCACCTTCTCCCTTAAATTTGGCATTATTAAGCCCAATTTAATCCTGAGACAGCGTTTCATCAAAATCTCTGCAGATGTAACACCTGTTGTTGTGTGAGGGGTGATCCTATAATGGAAAAGAGAGCATGGTTGCTGTGGAATCTCCAGTTAATTTCTTCATGCCAGCCTTGAACTTTTGAACCTTCCTATTGGCCAGTCCATTTGAGGCAGGATGGTAAGGTGCAGTTTTCACATGAGTGATACCGTTGAGACTGATACACGTTGAAACTCAGCACTTGAAAATGCTGTGCCTTATCAGATGTGACCACTTCTGGTAGTCCGTGAATGGCAAGACTTTGAGGTAGCTTTTCAATTGTAGCTGAAGGTGACTTCGCCTCATATATGTCCATCCATTTTGAGTGGGCATCAACAATGAGTTGAAACATTGTTCCCATGAAAGGTCCCAGATTGTCAACGTGTAATCGTACCCATTGCCTTCCTGGCCATTCCCAAGGGTGTAACGAGCTGTTGGAGGTAATTTTTGCAATTGTTGTCACTGCACAGAGTTCTTCACTAAGCTTTCTATTTCTCCATCCATCCCAGGCCACTATAGATAGCTGTGTACTATGGTCTTCATTCAGGAAATTCCTGAATGTGCGTTATGTAGTTTAATTAACAATGGCGTTCTTCCCTTTGGAGGAACAATCACTCATGCTCCCCAAACTAAGATACCACCCTGACTGGTTATTTTATGTCTTCTATTAAAGTACAGTTTCATTTCATCAGGCACATGCTCTGATGACCAACCATGAAGCACTTGTTCTCGTATTTTGGATAAGACTGTGTCTTGACTTGTCCAGTCTCTGATCTGTCTCGCACAAACTGGTGAGAAATCTTAGAAATTTAACAACAAAACTAGTTCTTGTGGATCTGGGACAGCTTCATCTTTTTCTTGTCAGTGCAAATGATTCAGTGTATCAGCGTTTGCAATTTGATTTCCAGGCCTACACACAATAGTATACTCATATGCTGCCAGGATCAACGCCCATCGTTGTATTCTTGCTGAGGCTATGGGTGGTATAGCCTTTTCCTCGCTGAATAACCCTAGCAATGGCTTGTGGTCTGAAACGATAGTAAAATGATGGCTGTATACGTACTGGTGAAATTTCTTGACACCAAAGATGATTGACAGGTCTTCTTTTTCTATTTGTGAGTATCCCTTTTCCGCTCTGGTGAGCATTCTTGATATGTATTTTATAGGCTGTTCCATGCCTATATGGGAGAGCACTGCTTCCACTCCGTAGGGGGACGCGTCACATGTCAGCACCAATTCTTTCCTCTGGTGATAATGTACCAATAGGTTGGACGAGTGCAAGAATTGTTTCAACTTTATGAAAGCTTCTTTTCTGTGGTGTCTCCCAAGACCAACGTTGGTTCTTCTTGAGTAGATAAGACAAGAGGTGCCAGTTCTGTAGAAAAATTGGGTAAGAACTGCCCATTATAACTGCTCATTCCTAAGAATGATTTGAGCTCTCAGGCTTCTTTGGCACAGGTGTCTTTCTTATGGCTCTTACTTTCTCCCCAACTGGGTGGAGGCCCTGGGAATCTACCTGGAGACCCAAATAGATAACCTCCCTTGCTTGGAATGTGCACTTTTCTTTTTTTAAACTCACTCCAGCTTGCAAGAAACATTTTAAAACTTCTAAGTTTGCCAAACGCTCCTTTTCAGTGAGTCCTGTCACCAGAATGTCATCTAAATAAACTATAACGTGGGCAGTCTCTGCAGTAAACTTCCCATTGTTCTCTGGAATATGGTACAAGCTGAGGAGACGCCAAAAGACAAACCGGTATATTGGTACAAAACTTTGTGGGTATTAATTGTGACAAATTCCCGAGAGGCCTTCTGTAATTGTTGATAAGCATGACTCATGTCAAGTTTCGCGTAGGTGGTTCCACTCGCAAGCTCAGCATATAGGTCATCGATTTTTGGTATGGGGTTTCTGTCCAGCTTAGCCACTTTATTAACTGTCAATTTGTAATCTCCACAAATTTGAATGCTTTGGTCGTGTTTAAGGACAGTGGCTATTCGTGCTGCCCATTCTGAGAACAGCACAGGTTGTATAATGCCCAGTTTCTGTAATCTGCCCGGTTCAGTGTCGACCTTTTCCTGCGGTGCGTAAGATACTGGTCTCGCCTTTATTGGGGGGGTTGCTTCTGGATCCACATGAATTTTCGCTTGCAGCCTTGGATCTTCCCAAGTTCGTCCTTGAAGACTGAGGCATATTTTTGTTGTAGCTCTGGTAACCCACTTGCTCTCAGGTGGAAAATTTCAGCCCATTCTAACTTAATCTCCTTTAGCCAGCTTCTCCCAAGGAGGCTTGGCCCCTTGCCTGCTACCACCATCAAGGGTGGTTTTATCCATTGTCTTAAATAATGGACAGTAACTCTGCTTATGCCTTTGACTTGGATGTCTTCATCCATGTAAGTTTTGGATTTGGGATCAGTTTCTTCCAAATTTAATTTATGTTCACCATAATTCATATATTTTAAGGTGTGTTCACCAATTGCTGTAGCTCCTATGTCCATTTCCATTCTAATAGGTCTACCATTTGCCTTCACTGTTACATGTATTAGTTCTGTTTTCCAACCTTCAAATTAAATAATGAATAAATATCTGAATATGTTTCTTCAGGCTCTCCTACAGTATAGATCTCACGGGGCTTTTTATTTTGCTTGAAAGACTGCCTGTTTTGATGACAACAAAAACATTTGATTTTTTTAACCTGCCAATCCTTATAAAATTGATTGTTTCTATTGCAACTATTCCTTGTTTTCATTGCTAAGCCATTTCTTTTTATTCGTTTACTAGCGGTGGCTATTTCCCGCTTCTTGGCAGAGTCTTGCATTTTCACGCCCTTTTTGGTTGGGTCTTCTCGCCCAATGTGAAGGACGGTGCCATTTTGCACTCCCTGTATGGCTTTCAAATCCCTTACTGTGCTTTCCATGGCTAGTGCTATCTCAAGCACCTTCTTAAAATCCAAATTTGTTTCAGGCAATAATCTCTTCTGAATCATGTCCTCTTTTATGCTGCACACTAAATGATCCCTGAGCATGTCATTTAAAGATGCACCAAACTCACAATGTTTTGTTAACTGTTTCAATCTTGCCACATAACAACTGTCTACCCCAGGGCTCTATTTCTGGAGTTAAATTTTAACTGCTGCTTTGTTACCAAGGGCTTTGGCTGGTAATGGCCTTTTATGAGGTCCACCAATTCATCAAAACTTTTCAAATCTGGGGCACTGGGTGCCACCAAACTTCAAATCAAGCCATAGGCTTTACTCCACATGTAGATAAGAGGATCGCTCGCCTCTTCTCTTCACCTGCAATGTTGTTCGCTTGGAAAAAGAACACGAGTCGTTCAATATAATGAGACCAATTGCCCATGGCTGGAACTAAAGGGTCAATTCTTCTGAATTGCAGCATTCTGTGAGGGAATTGCTTTGATGGTTAGGACAGAAATTCTACTTACAATTACCATGCAAGGTACAGCCCGATTTCGTTTCTCTGGGTTTCTTTTGTCAACTTGTTTTATTGTATCTTTGTTTTTTTTTCCGCATTTTTTCCTGTTTTTTGACTCTTTGCCAGTTTGTTGGATCCTGGTCTCCACTCGCTCAGCAATGCCTGATTTGTCAGCTGGAGGGTTAGGGGCTGCATGGATACAGGGTGGCCTGGCATCTGTTCCTATAATGCACAGGTAGCATGTTGTGCTCCTGAGCACAAACTACCCTGCTGGCTTGCTCCCTCTGAGTCAACTCGTCTGCGGTGACAGTGTGATGCTGTGAAGGTAATGGGCAAGGCACAGTTGGATGTCCACACCCTGAGGGATCGGTGGAAAGAGGGCAGGTGGAAGGGCAAACGTTCTGCATGTGATGTCTAGCAACCATCACCTGAGGGATTATGCTAATCTGAGTTAATACAGAGCATTGTGAGCAGCGGATTGTGCCAAGATGCTGCCATCTCCATGGCTGTGTCTTGTGAAGCTTTGCCAGCCTTAACTGGCCTTATACACATTTATACAGTGTGCTCCTTCATTACAAGGTGATTGGACAGCAGTAATCTTTATATTTCCCTATGGCTGGCCCATGATGGGACATCTCTTCCAGTGTCAGTAACCAGTTGGACAACTAGTACAGTTAGTGCTCACCTGACTCCTGATAGATATCCCCTCCCAGAACCAGCAGCTCTGTCATCAACCTACTGGATCTTAGCAGGAACTCCCTACAAGTTGGCCTTTTATACTGCACCTGAGAACTGTTCCCCACTGTGAGCCTGTCTCTGCATTTCGACTGCTTCGGGGCTCAGCAGGCCTGGCAGCCCCAGCTCCATCCCACAGCGGCCTGGCAGTCCCAGCTCCATCCCACAGCGGCCTGGCAGCCCCAGCTCCAACCAACAGCGGCCTGGCAGCCCCAGCTCCATCCCACAGTGGCCTGGCAGGCCCAGCTCCATCCCATAGTGGCCCATTTGGGCCACATTTTTTCCAGAGGCGGGTGTGGCGAGCCAGGAGATTTCACATCTCTGTGAACCTGCCTTGGGAGTGAAAATCCAGGCGAGAATGACTTGTGTTGCTGCTTCAGCAGCTGTTTGTAAATGCCTGGTTTCTTTGTGAGGCCTGGAAAAACAACAGGAAATAAATAGCTCTCCTCTTCTCACTTCATGAAAATTTATCAAGATTTATTGTAATCTACTCATCCACACACAGAGTGAGTACCAGAGTTGGACAGTGCTGTGAGTGGAGTGTGCAGACTGTGCCTCTGTGTTCTGACCCATCTGTAACCTCACCCATGTAATAAAAGGGATTGGACTGATTCAGTCAGAGTGAAACAGTCACCCTGATTATATCACTAGAAATGACAGCATCATTCCCAATGAAGTGTCATCCTAAAAAACATTCCACATTTTCTCAATCCACTCTGCAATCTCAACCTGGATGATGGATATTTTGAAATCGTTAATACAACATGGCTGCATGCAAACAATGAAACTTGTCCAAATGGATCAGAAATCGACGTCCTTCACCAGGGCCCAAGTGAGCAATACTGGGAGTAAGTAAATTACTACAGATAGTGGCACCTATAACCTGCACAGTTGTACCAGTAGCTTCCTCTTAGGAAGGTTAGTTGTATGAATGTCCTGTTCAATGAGTGAAAAGCTGTTTGACATAGATAGAGATATTGGCCCAGATCTTCCAGTCTCTGGATCATCGGAGACAGGATGTGAAACCCAAGAAGCAAGTCAGGATCCCGTGGAACTCCTGACCTCCACAGGAATTTCCTGGGAAGTTTGAGCTTCCAATGGGCAATTTCCCTGCCCCAAAGGACCCTCCACAAAAGTCTCCACCCCTGAGTTAGATTCGGAGGCTTTCGGACAGTTCCCTGGAACTGTCACATGACACATGAAATCAGTCACATGAAATGTTGGTCAGAAAAATTCTAGTAACTAACAACTGACCAACCAATCACCTGCACTAACCACCCACCCTACTCCACCTGACACCCCAACTGCTCCTCACGACCCCACTCGACTAACCCCCAACCCACCTATTCACTCAGCCATGTACCAATCTCACTCACCTAACCCTTCCCCACTTAACCATTTAACTCACTCACCTGTGCAGGCACCACCACCCCCCACCCCCCACCCCCCACCCCCCGCGCCCCCCACCCCGGCAAATCCATTTGCTCATTCATCTACTTGCCCAGTCCCACTAACATTCACACTGGACCTTTAAACTTACCATATGACAGTTAGTGCTGTAAAAAAGGGACTGTGCGTATTCTTCCCCCAATGCTATAGCCTGCGATGGAATTCTCTGAGGGATGCTGTATTCCATATTTCTATAGAAGCCTGGCTCGGAAGGCCCGGCAAGAAATACGGACCAGCTTCGGGGGACTGGAAAGGTTGGAGCAGAACAGCAATCCATTGATGATTGCTGCTTTGTGGAAAATCCGGGCCAATATTTACATCATACTTCTGTAACAAAATATCTGTGGGATCCACAGCAGCCACATCTGCAGCAAATGTCTGCAGTGTGAGGAACTTTGGTTCAGAGCTGGTGAGCTGGAGTCCGATCTTCGGACACTGTGAGGTATCAGAGAAGGAGGAGGACACCTACAACATTTTGTTCCAGGAGGCAGTCACTCTCCTTGCTTTGGTATTTCAAATTTGGTCATTTGTCACTGATAGGAGTGTGCAACCATGAGTGAGACAGATATGGGGAGCAGAAGGTAGCACTGAGGGAACCTCAGCCCTTGTACTTTTCTAACAGGTTTGATGTTACTGCAGCTTGTGTGGACAAGAGCAGGGACTGCAGGGAGGATGAACAAACTGACCATGACATTATCCTACAGGGGCCATTGAAATGGGGGGAGTAAAAAAGAATATAGTAGCAGTAAGGGACAGTATAGCTAGAGAGATAGTTACTGTTCTCTATAACTAAGAGAGTGAGTTCCGAGGGCTGTGTTGCCTGCCCAATGCCAGAGTGAAGAACATCTCCTGAGGGCTAGAGGGGAACTTGGATGTACAGTTTTCAAGACCAGGGAAGTATGTATTTATTTCTTCTCATTTCTGCGGGCTAGCACTTTCTGTAACCTCCGCTAGGTTATAGCCCAATAATTCAGAGTAGTAATGCAGTGAATGATAACCGGAGCATGATAGGAAGGGGACAGAACTCACAAAAATAAGAGGGCAACAGTAAAATACATCAGAGTAGAGAAAATGGTAAAAAGGTAGAATTAAAGGCTCTTTATCTGAATGTACACAACATTCATACCAAGGTGGACGAATTGATGGCACAAATAAAAAGAAATAGATATGATATTGTAGCTAATACAGAGATATGGTTGCAAAGTGACCAAGGCTGAAAACTGAATATTCCAGGGTACTTGACATTTAGGAAGGTTAGGAATAAAGGATAAAGGAGTTGTGGTAGCTCTGTTAATAAGGGATGAGGTCAGTACTGTAGTGAGAAATGATCTGGGCTCACAAGGTCAAGATGTAGAATCAGTTTGAGTGGAAATAAGAAACAGAAAGGAGAAAAGGCACCTGTGGGGGGAGTTTATGGGCCCTTTAACAGTAGTTACACTGCAGGACAGAGTAAAAATCAAGAAATAATGGGGGCTTATAAGAAACGTACAGCAATAATCACAGGCGATTTTCATCTTCATACAGATTGGACAAATCAAATTGGCAAAGGTGTCCTTGAAGGTGAATTCATAGGTTGTATTTGGGATAATTTCTTAGAACAGTATATTCTGGAACCAACCAGGAAACAGGCTATTTTAGACCTGGTGATGTGCAATGAGACAGGATTAATTAATGATGTAATTGTTAAAGATCCTCTAGGCAAGAGTGATCATATCATGGTAGAATGTCACATTTAGTTTGAGAGTGTGAAACTAGGGTGTGAAAATAGTGTTTTAAATAATTGCAATTATAAAAGGAAGATGACAAAATTGGCTACAATAGACTTGGAAACTATGTTAAAAGGTAAAACAGGAGAGAAGCAGTTGCAGACAATTAAGGAGATATTTCATATCTCTCAACAAAGGTATATTCCATTGAGAAACAAAGACACTGTGCAATGGATGCACCATTCATTGCTAAATAAGGAAGTTAAGGATTATATCAAATTGAAAGAAAATGTGTACAATGAAGTGAAGATTAATGGTAGGCCACAGGATTTGGAAAATTTTAGAAATTAGCAAAGGATGAATAAAAAAAATAGAGGGAGAAATTAGAATATGAATATGAGAGTAAGCTAGCAAGAAATACAAAAAGACAGGATGAGCATTTACAAATATATAAAAAGGAAAAGAGTAGCTAAGTTGAATGATAGTCCCTTAGATGATGAGACAAGGCAATGGCAGAGACTTTGAACAAGTATTTTCTTTCTGTCTTCATAGTGGAAGACACTAGGAACATCAAATCAATAGTAGAAAATCAAGGGGCAAAGAGGAGAAGGAGCTTAAAATAGTCACAATCACTAGAGAAAAAATATTATGAAAACGAAAGGAACTCAAAACTGTTAAGTCCCCTGGACCTGATGATAGACATCCGAAGGTCTTAAAAGAAGTGGCTGCAGAAATAGTGAATGCATTGGTCGTAATCTTCTAAAATTCCCTAGATTATGGAAAATTCACGGGGATTAGAAAACTGCAGATGTAACACCTCTATTCAAGAAAGTAGGAAGACAGGAAGCTGAAAACTATAGGCCAGTTAGAGCATCTGTCATTGGGGAAATACTGAAATCCATTATTAGGGAGGTAGTAGCAGGACATTTAGAAAATCGTAATAAAATCAAGCTCCGTCAACATCGTTTTTTGAAAGGGAATCTTGCTTGACAGATTTATGAGAATTCTTTGAAGATGTAACAAGCAGGATGGAAAAAGGGGAACCACTAGATGTAGTGGATTTGGATTCCCAAAAGATATTTGACAAGGTGTCTCATAGAAGGTTACTGCACAAGGTAAGTGTTGATAGTGTTAGGGTTAATATATTAGTATGGATTGGGAGTTAGTTAACAGAAAAATGTGTTTTGGAATAAATTTTCAGGACAGAAAACTGTAACTAGTGGAATGCCACAGGGATCAGTGTTGGGGTCTCAATTATTTACAATCATATTCATGACTTGGATGAAGGGACCGATTGTATGATAGCCAAATCTGTTGATGATACAAAGATAAGTAGAAAAGCAAGTAGTGAGAGTGACATGAAGAGTTTGCAATGGGACATAGGGCAGAACTTTCAAGGTGATGTGCGGGCGAGCGTCCCAATATCACCGCGCGCCATCACGATATTTTGTTGGGCGAGCGGGCGATGAAGTGCGACGCGTGCCCGCCATTAATTAATTGGCTTGTTAAGGCCCTTAAATCGGCAATCGATGCCGATTTTCAGGCGCCCGTGTGATCATCAGCTCGGCACATGGGCGCAACTGGCAGGTGGGTAAGAGACTTTTTAATAAAACTCATCCATGGGTGGGATAAGATGGCTCAGTGGGGTTGTCAATCTGGCCTGTGAAAATTTATTGCAGAAAGTTTTTTAAACTTGCCTGTGTGATCTGCAGCAGTTCAGAACAAATTCCAACAGCTTTCTCTGTCCTTTGAACCTTCAGCTCAGCACTCTTCAGCCAGGAATCTTTATCGGGTCTGCAGCTTTCCGGAGGCCTCCCTTTAGCCTGGGTATGGGTTCTGACATGTCAACTGGCGGCAGCTCCTCTGAGGAGGAAGGGAGGTCTAGAATAAGGAGGAAGCCAGGAGTGCACAATTAGCCTCTAGGGGAGCCACATTTGAGAGGCCAGGCGCAGACACAAGGGGCGCAGGGCCAAGAGGTAGTCCAGGTGGAAGGGGCCACAGAAGACACCACTATCCTGCTGCCAGGATATACAGGCAGAGGAGCAGCTGTCTCACTATGACTGAGGTGCAGTGCCGAAGGAGGCTCTGACTGTCAAGGGTGACAGTCAACTACATCTGTCAGATGATTGGCCCTGAGATCTCTCTTAACTGTGTGGGCAGACACCACATACCAGCTGCTTTGAAGGTCACAGTTGCCTTCAACTTCTTTGCCTCTGGCTCCTTCCAGGGCTCAGTGGGTGATCTTTGTGGTGAATCCCAATCAGCTGTCCACACTTGTGTCAAGCAGGTCACAGACGCACTGTTCAGATGTACATTGACCTTCATCCACTTCCGCTGCGACCAGGCAAGCCAGACACAGCGAGCCAGAGACCTTGCGGCCATTGCTGGCTTCCCCCGCATCCAGGGTGCTATAGACTGCACACATGTGGCCATCAAGGCACCAGCAGGTGAGCCCAGTGCCTTCATCAACAGTAAGGGCTTCCACCCCATGAACGTGCAGATAGTGTGTGATCACAGGATGCTGATTCTACAAGTCTGTGCAAGGTACCCAGGCAGCACCCATGATGCCTACATCCTCAGGCACATCCTCCCAGGTGCTGAGGCTCTTCAATACTCTGGCTTGGCTTGATGGATGGCTGCTGGGTGACAAGGGCTATCCCCTCAGAAGGTGGCTCATGACGCCTCTCCGCCATCCAAGAACAGAAGCTGAGCAGCGATACAATAGGAGACACACCTCCACAAGGGCTGTGGTAGAGAGAGCCATCGGTCTTCTTAAGATGCGCTTTTGATGCCTGGACCGCTCAGGGGGCGCACTCCAGTACCCCCCAGATCGTGTCTTGGCAATAGTGGTAGCATGCTACACTCTGCACAATCTTGCGCTGGAAAGGGAGACACAGTGGGCGATGAAGACCTTGATTCAGTGGATGTGGCTGCACACGATGACTCCAGCAGTGGTTCGGAGGATGAGGAAGCACAGGGCAAAGTTGAGGGGCTGAACGCTGACCTGGCACTACACCAAGGAGGCAGGGACACCAGGGAGACTTTAATCCAACGAACCTTCAGCTAGCTCCACACAAATGGATTAGGAGGACCAGCCTTGCCTGGCACTTCCATAGTTGGCACATAAGTGCTGCAACTGCCACTTCATCAGCTGCAACTAAGGGCTTTGAACATAAACTTTAATGTCCACTCAAACACTTATGACCTGTATGTAAAACATACAAATGCAGCACAAAGGAACCACTCTCAGCCATGGTAACACATCTGGATTTAATTTTATCCATCATATGGTGCAACAAAATGAAAGCAAAATGTTTTTACAACAGCAAAAAATAATAATTCCCTAATCTAGGGCCAACACAAAAGCACCAGTGAGAAACCCGTGGTGTGCCTAAGGTGCCTTATGCTTACGTTTATGATGCTACGTCTTGGTGCCACCCCATTGCTCGGAGTGGCTTCTGAGACAGCCTGCTGACTCTGCTGTCCTGTTGGCCTCGGTCACCTTGGCGGTCATCCTCTGGTCCGTGGAGCCTGTGCTGGCCCCACCTAGGAGGGAGTGGCCAGTTCCACAGCTGACATCTCCCCAGTCGTCGCAGCCTCAACTGATGCAACAGTCACTGGCAGAGGGGTGGAGGAGCTGCTGCCCTCATCCGCAGCGCCCTGACAGGAGCCCGCAGAGATGAAAGGCAGCTGCTGCACCGACGTGAGGATACTTTGGACCTCTCTGCTCACCATAGATGGATGGGCACCGAACTGGGAAACTCATGTCCAGAACATCTCTCACATTGCTAATGACCAGCTGTGGCCATTGGTGCTGTGAGGGCTTGCAGGTCTGAGTGTATTCCCAGGAGAAGCTACTAGTTCTTCTGGAAGCCCCTCTCCACGAGAGTCGCCACTCTCTCCATGGAGGAAGAATGAAGCTCTGACATGAGGCTCATAGCATCACTCATGCTCCGTGTGGACTCCTCCACCACAGACACCAAGCGAAGCATAGTCTCATGCCACACTCCCAGATGCTCCCGCACGCCTGGCCACATTTCCTGCAGCTGCTGTGTCGTGGATGACTCCAGAGGCACATCATCACGCCCCAACTCAGCTTGTGCCTGGTCCCCTGCAGTCCTCCGGTTGCTGATGCCATTGGCACTCCCTGTCTCTGCCATTTCTTCAGCGGTTTGTGAAGTGCCCTCTCCACTGTGCCCCGGGACATTAACCAATGTTGCAATTCGCACCAATGTGCTAGTATCTGCGCTGGTGCCTGCCTCGCAGAAATGGTGTGACGCAGGTGACAGTTCAGGCCCTCAGATGTGAGAGGGGGCATCTGTAATCGAGCCTGGTCACCAGCCTCTGATGATGCTGAAAGTAATAATAAGGACAGCGGATCAGTTAGCGTGCACACAGTGACACAGTTCATTCCTTTCCTCCTGGCTCATTATGCGTTCAACCTTCCAGAACCTAAGGAGACGAATATTGGAGGGGTGGTAAATAATCAGGAGGAGGCCGAAACATTACAGGCAGATACAGATGAGCTAAGGAATGCCAAATGGAATGTTATGTGGATAAGTGTGAGGTGATGCTCTTGGGCAGGACAAGCAAGGTATGGGAATACACGAGGAATGTTAGGACCGCGGAAAGTGAGGAGGATCAGAGGACATGGCTGGGCATGTCGACAGGCCCGTTAAGGTAGCGGGACAGGTACATAAGGCATTTAAAAAGCTAAATGCCATACTTGCTTTTATTAGCCGAGGAATAAAATGTAGGAACAGGGAGGTCATGTTGCAAGTGCAGAAAACACTGCCGAGGCCACAGCTGTACTTCTGCGTTCAGTTGTGATCAGTGCTTCATGGGAGGGATGTGATTGGAGTGGAGAGAGTGCAGAAGTCATTGACCAGGGTGCATGCTGGGCTGGAGAGTTGGAGTTATGAGGACACATAGCATACACTGGTGAAATTTGCTGTAGAACACAGTTGATTGAGGGGTGACATTATTGAGCTTCATAACATTATGAGGGGCATAGATAGAATTGACGGAAAGCAACATTTCCCCCTGGCGGAGGAATGACTAACCTGGTGGCATTTATTTAAGGTAAGGGGCATGAGGTTGACAGGTGAGGTGATGAGGAATTTTTGGACAGAGTAATGTGGGACACACTGGCTGAAAGGGTGGCGGACGCAGAAACCCTCGTAAAATGTAATAAGTATTTGGATGTACAGTTGCGAAATGGGATAAGGCGACTTTGGAAGGTGCTTGACATGCGCATCTTTGAAGGGCCGAGGGACCTTTGTCTATGACCCACACGTCTGATTCTATCAGTCTGGGAATGAGCAGTGTTGCTACAATAACGATTCCAACAATCATCAGTGCTTTGGACGGTGGGAAGACAGAGTGGATGTTACTGTGTACCTCAAATACTTGGCCGCTCCACCCCAGCCTCACCGACACCTATGGACCTGGGTGCATGGCCTCTTTCAAGCTCCAGGGCCTCCTGCTCAAAATGGCTCAAAATCAGCAACTGGGCGAGGCCACCTCCACTGCATAAATGCTCAGAGGTATTGTGCGCATTTTGCTCTTGAAAAACAGAGAAGACCATTCATTGTGGCAATTTACACATGGACTCTGCACGCGCATGCCACACCCCAACCACAGTGACCCATCTCAGGCCTCCAGTGCTTCCTCTCCACGCTACTGCTGATCATTCACAAAAATATAGTACAACTGCTCCCAACCACCCCCGCACCCCCCCCCACCCCCCCCCCCCCACAACGGCCACCTTGAACACATTCTGCTTCCATCACTTTAAGAAACCACAATCTTAGCTCCAATGGCAAGGTGGCACAACTAGGTGAGTCGTTGGGGGCAGCACTTGGCTGTTGGCCACGAGACCTTGAGGCTCCCCTTCCACAATCTCATCACCGTGCATAGAAGATGTGTTGGAGTTCTGAGTATGCGCCTAGCTGCATCTCCTGCAGGTTGCCCCCAGACTAGTCATGTGTGACTAAGAGAAACACATGGTGCGGGGAGAACCCATTTCCTCATGAACCACTCAGGCTGATGTAAGCATGGGCACTATCTGCTTGGCCACCTAGCGTATGAGAAATGCCCAACATGATTCAATGCAGTCACGACAGTAAGACTTGGAGGGGGTGGAGGCCCTCAAAGGCTAAGGCTACCTGCTGGGTTAAATGCCCAACACCAACATGGTGCAACAAATCGTTGAAGTGCTTACGGCACTGGATCCAGGTGCGCCGCACCACATCACGGGAGCTCACCACCTCCACCACCTCCTCCCAGGCATGTTTCGTCATGTGGGGGGTGGGGGGTGCGGCGGGGCTCCTTCTCCCATCCTGGGGAACCAACACCTCCCACCGTGCTGCCAGTTCCTTGAGGAGGGCAGCAAGGAGCATAATGGCCCCCCCACTGGCCTACCCTGTAGCCTGCCCTTCTCCTGGGCCACACCCGGCAGCCTACCCTGCTCCTCTGGCCTTCTCTCCAGATTGCCCTGCTGAGCAGACCCCCTGCGGTTGGATCTCCAGGTGGCCATAGTGAACAGCCTACAGGAGGCTGCCAGGCCTTCTTTTAAACAGACTGCTGTGTCACCATTGGACCCGGCGGTCTGTACACGCCCGCTGCAGCCTGCACACTCCCGCTATTCATGGGAGTCCACGCCCGCCCGTGTCAGCAACTGTTCCGCCCACCCGCCAAATGGAAAATTTTGGCCATACTTATGTTATGTGATCGGGCAAAAAATTTGACAGATGTTGTGTACTGTGGGAAAATGTGAATTTGTCCACTTTCGTGGAAGAATAGAAAAGCAGAATATTATCTAAATGGAAAAATGGCAGAATGCTGTGAAATTATCCTGTTAATATTTTCTACTACAGGTTCCACAGTTGAACACTGATGCTCAAGGCCAGTTTGAGCTTGTTCTAATTTGATTAAAGCATACTAAATCTATCATGTATAGTGCAGTGTCACAGATTATAAAACAAATGAATACAGAATATAAAAATATCTACTGTCACAATTGTACAAGTGCCATCTTAAAAATACAGCAGAAAGTAATTATTCAGCATGGATTGATCAGGCGTGATTTAACAATCTGTTTAATTTTAGAACTCAGTTCACAGGGAGTGTTAAAAGAAGTCAACAAGCCATGATTGAACTGTAAGATAAAAGCAAAAAGCTGCGGATGCTGGAAATCCAAAACAAAAACAAAAATACCTAGACTTGCTGAGTTTTTCCAGGTATTTTTGTTTTTGTCATGATTGAACTGTGTCAGCAGGTACACCAACCATCAGCATTATACATGGACAGTCAGGTCACTCCGTGTCGATCTTACTTACATCCTGTGCTAATGAGAGGGAACCCAGTCACTGCATACTCTAGGTCAGAGTTGTTGTGAGAGCTGGAGACCTTGACCACAATGTACAGTGACTGGAATCCTCTGTATAAACGCCAGGACTCAGGTAGGAGCATGACGGAAGATTCATGATGCAGGAACACTGACGATCAGTAATTCTACTCCGTCCCACCCTGCCCTAAATTGACGGCCATGTTTGCAGTGGGCAGAGGAAACTTCATACAAGCTGTATCTGGGTCCTGGTGGAGTTACTGACTGTTTCAGAGAACTCCCACTATTACAATGGGAGTACACCAGAATTTTCTGGTTTCTCCAGCTGGGAATTTTCAGAACCATTGTTTACAAATTGAACAGAAATTTTCTCTTAAATTTCACATCTCAGTAGTGACAAGAGGGCACTCATTGTTAGGAGCTTCTGTAGGATAAGGCCCATTTCTGTATCTTTTCCCTCTGCGGCGTTCCAAGTATGAACCCCAGTCAGGAGCTGATGTGCAAGCGGCAGAAATTTTCTATGAAAATAAAAATGAAAGTTGAATCATTTCTCCCCACAATTAACTTCCCACTGGGAAAAAATCTTGTTCCTAATCACATTACCCTAGTTTGTTCCAACACATGACAATTCATATTATGCTGAAAAATATCTAACCTGTATGTTTATCAGAAATTATACTCCCACGTTTAAACTCTAATTTATCAGGAAGCCTGCTGGTGGTGAGTGCTGACTAATGGGTTCATAGTTATGATAATGAGATAGTTATGTGTATCATAATGTAACAGTGATATTAGCTGTCATGTGCAAGAGATTGAGAAAAGAAGGTGGTCTAGTCTGTAGAAGAGAGAGATGTACTTACCTGGAAGCTTAGAATGTTTCCCTCAGGAGTTTTTGAAGAAACATACCAGAGTTAGTCCTAAGTAACTCATAGATAGTGGGAACCATTCCCGAACCAGAACAGGCTCCAAGTTACCTGAGCAGAGATCCAAACAGTAAACCAAACCACAAACCAATGAGATACACTTGAATAATTGCTGGTGAAAACACATTACTGCAGTTCATTACCATCTTCAAGTGGTTAAGATTGAGAATGCGTTCCGTGAGGGTGTGGTGGAGGCAGACTTAGCAGCGGGATTCAAAAGAGAATTGATAAGTTATATGAAGAGAAAATAATTGTGGGACCATAGGGAAAAGACAGGGAACTGGCACAAGCTGAGTTCCTCTGACAAAGAGCTGGCACGGACAGGAGGGACCAAATGGTCTCTTTCTATGCTGTAATCATTCGATAATTCAATGGCAGAGTTGGTAAGGTGGAGTGGTGAATTGGGAAGTGAATTCAAGAGCTTAGGGTCAAGGCAGCTGAAAGCACAGCTATCAATGGTGAACTGATTAAAATTAGGGAATAACAAAATGCCAGAATTGAAGGAGCACAGGTATCTTGATGGCTTATAGAGCTGGAGGAGGCCACAGAGATAGAGAGGGGGCAAGGTCATTGAAGGATTTGAAACAAGTTTAGATTTTAAATGTTGTTGGCAGGGTGACCAACTGTCCCAGATTTTACGGACAGTCCGTATTTGAGGCGGTTGTCCCATGCCCTGGGTTAGTTGTCTCTGGGATGCAGCTTGAACCGTAATCCAGGCCTTTAAATCTTGTGCATGTGCAGCACGTACCTGTGCTCACCTCCCTGCAGCCCAATCTTAAAGTTCAGCAAAACACCCCAGGCTCACAGGCTCGACAGTATCCACCCCCCACAGACTCCACCCACCCCACCACCACCCAGGGACCGACACTTACAGGTTCAGCATTCCAAAGTGTCCGTTAATTATTTCCCCAACAGCTGGTCACCCTGGCTGTTGGTTCGGGCGCCTGTGTTGGTCAGTGAGAACAGAGGATCGGGGTAGTTGGTGATCGAGACTTGATATGGGTTATGTTATGGGCAGCAGAGTTTTAGGAAAACACATGTAAGGTGGAAACTTGGATAACAGTCCCCAGCCAGAGGTTCCAAAGATACGAACGAGGGCTTCAGCAGCAAGTGAACAAAGGCAGTGGTAGAGTAAGGCAACTGTTTGGAGGTAAAAGGAGGCAGTTTGAGTGATGGTGCAGATTTGTGGTCAGAAGCTCATCTAAGGGTTCAAACACAACATCATTATCGTCATGTATGCCCTGCCTACAGGAAGGTCTTTGGCTCATATTAGCCTTTCCATGTCGATCTATCCTGTACCAGATTTTTCATTTTCCAATAACTTCTTTCAATTTTCAAGCCTCCAACTTGATTTTCTCTTCCTTCTTCCTTTTCTCTTTGAAATCTTCCCTCCATAATGTCTCTGTTAAATATGTTTCCTCATAAACTGTGCTCTAGCCAGACTCTCAGTCTGCTCTTAATTACGTTCAGCAAATTTCCTTGTTGTTCACTCTAGGGTTAAGTGAAGTACACAAGGGTGTTCAGTGACCTCACTGTCACCGCAGGCAGGGTCCACGTCCTCACCAGTCAGCATGATGGCACGCTCCTCAAATTGAGTGAAAGGCCTAATGTGGGCCACTCCACCCCTGGCCTGGGACTTCTCCCTGCTGATGTGAGCAGGCTTCTCCTGCATGAAAACAGCTGGACAGAGTGTGAGCAGGACATATGGCACTGCGTGGAATATTTGTGTGGTGAGCGGAGCCATGGACGGGATGAAGATGCGAGCTCCAGAGGACATGAACCTGATGGGAGATGAGGGTGTGTGTGAGAGTTAGTGGTGCTGTCTCTTGAGGTGTGAGACCCCTGTGGATGTGTGATGGGTTTGTGAGTATGTGAATTGAGAGTGATAATAAGAGTAACTTACCTTGGCAGAATGGATGAGACCATTCAACCTCTTTCAGCATTGGTGGCCGTCCTCTTTTGTAGGATATTGGCGCTGATCACCGCAGCCACCGGATTGGTGATGTTGCTTGCTGGTCTTCGCCCAGAGCAGGGGTAGAGGACATCATGGCGAGCCTCCACAGCACCCAAAAGGCGTTTGAGGAACACATCACTGAATTTGGGGGGAGGCTGCAGTCTTCCTGCCTTTCGGGGCCATGTCTTCTATGTAGCAGTCCTGGGTTGGAAGCACTGAGAGTTGTGCGTGTGGCTGCGCTTTAAATATGGCGCCCGGCTTGAGTAAGTGGTGAGGTGATGGTGTGGCGGATGAATTGGAGGCTGCCTGCAATCGAAACAGCGTGTTTACCAGGGATGCATGATTAATGAGATGGAATTGGGATGATACGACATGAAATGTGCAGGTAAAGCATTCTTTTTTTCCTGCCCACTACTGTACTTCGTGCAAATCTGGGACAATTCTGCCCAGAGTAGCCATAAATTGGATCTCTTTCTGTTTGGTAGGATGTAAGTGATGTCCCACAGGGATCAGTGCTGGGGTCTCAACTTTTTACAATTTATGTCGATTACTTGGATGAAGGGACAGGTGGTCTGGTTGCTAAATTTGCTGATGATACAAAGGTAGATAGGAAAGTAAGTTGTGAACAGGATGTAAGGAGGCTAAATTTTACATAGATTAAGTGAGTGGGCAAAGACTTGGCAAATGGACTATAATGTGGGCAAATTTGAAATTGTCCATTTTGGCAGAAAGATTAAAAAAGAAACATATTATCTAAATGATGAGAGATTGCAGAGCTCTGAGATACAGAGGGGTCTGGGTTTCCTAGCATGAATCACAAAAGGCTAGTATGCAGGTATAGCAAGTAATTAGGAAACCTAATAGAAGGTTATTGTTTATTGTGAGGGGATTTGAATATAAAAGTAGGGAGGTTATGCTTCAGTTGTATAAGGCACTGGTGAGACCACATCTGGAGTACTGTGTACAATATTGGTTTTCTTACTAAAGAAAGATGTGAATACATTAGAAGCAGTACAGAGAAGGTTTACTGAACTTAGAATGGGTGGATTGTCTTATGAGGAAAGGCTGGACAATTTAGGCTTGCATCCACTGGAGTTTAGAAGAGTAAGAGGCAACTTGATTGAAACCTTTAAGATCCTGAGAGGTCTTGACAGAGTCGGTGTGGAGAGGATGTTTCCTCTTGCAGGAGTTTTTTTTCTCTCAGAGGATCATGAGTCTTTGGAACTCTCTTCCTCAAAAGGCAGTGGAAGCAGAGTCATGATGAATAACAAATGGTACTCCCTGCCGCAGCTCACCTGTTGATGATATTCTCATCCATGTTGTTCCTTGTAGCCTGCCTCCCACATCCTACAAAACCTGAGGTCATCCAAAGCTCTGCTGCCTATGTCCTTACTTTCATTAAGGCGGGTTCACCCATGACTCCTGTTTCCCACTGTCCTACATTGGCTTCTGCTTAAGCAACATCTTGATTTTAAAATTCTCACCCTGGTTTTCATATTTCTCTAAGACCTCACCCCTCTATGTTCACCCCCAACCCCACAAGTCTTTGAGGTAACTGCAGGCCTCTAATTTGGATCACTTGAGCCTCTCTGATTTGAATTGTTCCACCATTGGTGGCTATGCCTTCAGCTGCTGAGTTCCTGAGCTCTGGAATCCCCTCCTTATTCCTCTCCACCTCTCCTTCCTCCTTTAAGAAGTGGGGAGGCGGTGGCTTAGTGGTATTGGTATTGTCACTGGACTAGTATCCCAGAGACCCAGGGTAATGATCTGGGGACCTGGGTTCAAATCCCACCATGGCAGGTGGTGAAATTTGAATTCAGCAAAAATCTGGAAACCATTGTTGTAAAAACCCATCTGGTTCAATTAAGCCCTTTAAAGAAGGAAATCTGCAATCCTCAGGGTACAGGGTAGTCCATTTAGGACTGAGATGAGGAGTTCAACAAGGGTGTTGTTTATCACCAGGGTGTTGTTTATCACCAGTCCTCTTCAATGTCTACACAGAAGCAATGATCAAAGAAGTATTTGAAAACACAGAAAATGGTTTAAGATTGGGGTTTGGTGGGGTGCAAGTGATAACATTGGTTAGACTAGCAGGTGAGAAAGCACTTGCAGAAAGCATAGAAGGAGGATTACAAGAACTAATAGGTAGAGAACAGGCATGAATTTCGCAATGAATATGATCATTGGCAAAACCAAAGTGATTCCCATCTGAAAATCACCGTGAACTATTCAAATAGTCATGAAAGGAAGTTAATTAGAACAGGTGCAAGAAGTCAAGTATTTAGAAATCATAATATCTGCAGATGGAAGATGTAACAAAGAAATAAGAACAAGGATGGCAATGGGAAAGACCATCTTTGGTAAGAGGAGATAGTTGCTCACCAGAAAGTTGAATAAACAATTTAAGAGGCGACTTGTAAAGAGTTTGATTTGGAGTGTTGTTTCGTACAGATGTGAGATTTGGACTTAACAGAAAGAGGAGACCAGCTTGCTCAATAGTTTTGAAATATGGGATTGGAGGAGATTGGAAGGGATCAGCTGGACAGAAAAAGTAACAAATGATGAAGTATTGTGGAGAGTGAATGAACAAAGAAATTTGCTGAACGTAATGAGGAAAAAGCAGAGAGACTGGGTGGGACACATCTTAAGAGGAAATGGATTTGTTAGAGATGTTATGGAGGGAAGATTTCAAGAGAAAGAGGAAGGAAGGGAATATCAATGCTGGATGGTATGGAAATTGAAGGAACTTAATGGTAAATTAAAAGAATGACACAAGACAGAAAGAGTTGTGTCAAATTTTTTTTATAGCACTGTACTGTGAAGCACCTTGGGACATTTTATTTCATTAAAGGCACCAAATAAATACAAGCTGTTGAGTCAAAGAGATGGTGAGAGATTGGGAGAACTTCAGAAAATTCTGGAAAAAGAAATTCTACGGGACAAATTTGCAGAGCCTCAGAAATCTAGGGATTTTATAAGATTGCAACCACTCTGCAGTTACTTCCAAGAGACTGGCCATCAGTCCAATGGACTTGTCAGCCTTTAGTCCCATTTAGCCTTTAGTTTGCCTAAATCTCCTTTTCTGGTGGTAATTATTTAATTTCTTCCCTCCCATTTGGGCTTGACTTTTTACTATTATTGGGTTGCTTTTAGTGTCTTATGCCATGACAACAGGTACAAAATACTTGTTCAAAATCAATGCCATTTCTTTGTTTCCCCATTATAAGTCCCCCAGTCTCATCCTCTAAGGGACCAATGTTTACTTTAGCTACTCTCTTCCTTTTTATATACTTGTAGAATCTTGTAGGGCGGAATTTTCCCAGAATTGCACTAGGTGCAGTAGCAAGCGAGTAAAATGGAGCCCTACTTGCTGATGAAAATGATGGGTGTTCACGCCGTATCTTCCCAAGCCTCAATATATATCCAGTCCCGTGAAACATGCCGTTTCCATGACAGGCGGCTCTCATTCGCCCACTTGACATCATCCTGTTGTTGCAATATGCCGGCCGCCATCTTTAAAATTCAGCTGCCAGCAAAGCGCTCATTGCCACCAGCTCACACCGCTGCCCAGGAGACATGGCCAGCAAAAGATAAAGGATTGCAGCCATTGTGAAGCAGGTCACCTATCACGCCCACTGCTGGCGGTCTGAGAAAGTTCTGTCCTTACATTTGTTGCTTGTTTAATCTCATAGGGAAGAATTTTCAGGTTGGCAAGCGGGGGCGGGGCCAACTCACCAATGAGTAAAATGACGTGCGGTGACTTCAGGCGAGCGTCCCCATGTCACTGCGCATTTAGAGTTTTACTTTGGCGGGCGCGCAGCCAACTAGGCTGCATGCCCGCCAAACTGTCAAAGGCCTATTAAGGCCATTAAGAAAGTAATTAAAGTTGTTAAGAATGCTGCCCGTCCAATCTTAAGGTTGGCGGGCAGGTGAAGAGTCCAGGTGGCCTTCGCATTTTTCATGAAACCTCATCCACTGGTGGTATGAGGTCTCATGAAGGGTTTATTAATTAAATAAAAAAAACATTTAGTAATCATGTCCCAGCTCATATGATCCTGTCACATGAGGGGACATGTCTAAATACTTTTTCTCTTTAATAAAAACTTTCATCCTGAACTTAATCTCCGAGGCAGCTCCACGTACATGCATGAAAGAGTGCAGTGCCCGACTCAGGAAATTTTCCCCCCCCCCCACCATCTCCGCATGCATGGGGAGCGCATAGTGTTTCTGGGTGCGCATCATGCTGGGTGGGCCTTAATTGGCTCTCCCATGTAAAATAGCGGCGCGGCCCCGATCCGAGGTGCCAATTGAGATCGTGCCTGTCCCTGCGCAACCGCCCCGAGGGGGGAAATTTCTGCCCATAATTTATTTTCCCCCTTTTTAATATTTTAAGTCATTTTTTGCTGGTTTGCCAGCCTTCTGGCCTATCACTAATCTTTGCAACATTTGATGCCCTTTCTCTCAATTTAATACCGTCCTTAACTTCCTTCATTTACCATGCATGGTTCATTCTTCTTTTTCAATGGAATATATCATTGTTGAGAGTTATGAAATATCACCTTAAATACCTGCCACTGCTTATCTGCCAACGTAGCTTTTTGTTTATTTTTCCAGTACACTTTATTGGATTCTGCCTTCATAATTTTCTTCATTTAATTTAAGACATGAGTTTCAGGCCCACGTTTCTCACCCTGAAACGGAATGTGAAATTCTTGCAAGTTATGATCATTCTTCCCAGGCAGACTATTTTCTATGAGCTCACTAGTTAACTATGAAAGAAATTGTCCCAAATACACTCTATGAACTCACCCCCAAGGCCACCTTTGCTGATTTGTTTTGTCCAATCTACATGACAATGGGGTTCCACATAATACAGAAGATTATCATACACCAGCCAAGTGCTGCTGCCCAGACAGGGTATTCAACAGACCCATATGTTGGTGGGGAAAATGTTGCTAATGACCAGATTAAAACTGCCTGAATGAAATGAAGGGATAAAGAATTAGATAAAATATCTACAGTTTGATTATTTTCAGTTTAAATCACTAAAAGATGTAACATCTCCTTACTGCCAGCAAACATGGAGAGATAAACATCCAACACGCTCTCCACCACAGCCAGAAGAGCCAAATCCTTTCCCCAATCATCATCTCAATGTCCTTGATGAATCTGTTTACCCCTGTGAGCAGCAAGAAAGCAGAGACACAGTCACTTGGTTTGTCCAGTCTTCAGGGCAGCTTGTTTGCTGTAGAAGTTAATCTCATACTGGTTATTAATAAACAACAGGTTAAATCAGAGAAGTGATCACAACAACAACAAAGACAACAACTTATATCTATGTAGCACCTCTAATGTAATTAAACTTTCCAGGCACAGCATAGGAGCACTATAAACCAAAGTTGGACACTGAGCCACATAAGGAAATATTAGGACAGATGACCAAAAACCTGGTCAACGAGATAGGTTTTAAGGAGCATCATAAAAAAAATAGAAGTGAGGTACAGAGGGAAAGAGATGTAGACAAGGAATTCCAGAGCTTGGAATCCAGGCAACTAAAGACGTGGTCACATTGAGGTGAAGCAACTAAAATCAGGAATACACAAGAGGCCAGAATTCGAAGAAAGCAGATATCTGGGAGGGTTGTGGGGCTGGAGGAGATCAGAGATAGGGTGAGGCAAGGCTATAAATGGATTGGAAATCAAGGATTAAAATTTTATAACTAATGCATTGTGCTTGACCAGGAACCAATGTAGGTCAAGAGAGCATGGGGATTATAAGGAAACTGGATTTAGCGCAAGTTTAGACACGGGCACCAGAGTTCTGAATGACAGTTTGTGGAGGGAAGAATGTAGGAGACCAGCCAGGAGTGCATTGAAATAGTAATGTCCAGGAGTAACAAAAGTATAAATGAGAGTTTCGGCAGCAGATGAATTGAGGCAGGGGCGATGTTATGGAGGTGGAAATAGACTGTCTTAATGATGACAGGAGTAGGAAGTTGAAAGCTCATTTTGAGGTCAAATGTTTTACCAAGCTTGTGAACAGACAGGCTTAATCTCAGCCAATTGCAATGGAGATGGATGAGTCAGTAGCTCGGGAGTGGAACTTAGATCAGAGACAGAAGACAATGATTTAAATTTTTCTAATATTTACTTGGAGGAAATTTCTGCTTATCCAGTACCAAACTGTTGGATAAACAGCCTGATAATTTAGCAACAGTGGGGATTTGAGAGGGATGGTGATGAGGTAGAGCTGAGTGTCATCAAGATACATCTGTATACTAACTCTGGACTTTTAGATGAAGATGGCCAAGTGGCAGCATATAGATGAGAAATAGGAGAAGGCCAAAGATAGATTCTTAGGGGATGCCAGAAGAATTGGTATGGGATCAGGAAGAGAATTGCCATTGCAAGTGATTCTCTGGCTGAGATTATATTGATAAAAGTGGAACCAGCTGAGATTCGACCCACTAAACTGAATGAAAGTGGAGAGTCATTTGAAGAGGATGTTGTCTTCGACCATATCAAAGATATGCAGGCAAGTTGAGAGGGACAAGTAGACAATGTTTACCTTTGCCACAGGCACATAGGATGGCATTTGTGGCTTTGATAAGAGCTGTTCCAGTACTGTGACAGGGGCGGAAACCTGATTGGAGGGATTCAAACATGGGGTTCCTGGAAAATCAGGAATGGATTTGGGAGGCAACATACCCAGGACTTTGGAGAGGGAGGAAAGATTTGAGATGTTAAGTTTGCAAAGATGGTGGGGAAGGAATTGTTTTCTTGAGGAGACAGGTGATGATGACAAACTTAAAGGAGTGACAGACAACACATGAAGAGAGAGAACCATTTATAATATTGGTGAAAATTGGCACCAGGATAGAAAATTGGGTGATTGACTGGTTAGTAGGAGTAAGATTGAAGGAACAGGTGTTGGAGCTCATGGAGCAGATGAGCTCAGAGAGGGTACGAGAGGAGAGAAGGGTGAGTTGAGGGCCAGGTCAGTGGGGAACATTTGCGAGTTCAGCAATGCAGTAAGGAGCATTTAAAGGAAGGTTAATCTGGTGGGCTAGTGGAAGAGAGTGAAGCAGCAGAGGCAGCTGATCAGATGGCCTCTAATTTACTGACTAAGAAGCCCATGATCTCCTTACTCTTTGTGGGGTGAAAGGGACAGGAGTGAGGGGTTTTACAAAACAATTTGCAGTACAGAAAAGAACGGAGGGCTAATCTTTGCCTTGCTGGGTTATCCACTGTTCTGAGCAGTTTAGCCACATCTGGCAATGGATGGTTAAACCAGCTGTCCACCAGATCCTTTCAAGTCTGTATCCCTTTTATTAGCAATTCGGAAGTGTTAAACCAATGGTCGCACGAGGAGTTGTGCGATAGCTGAACAAAAATCTTGAATTTAAAGTATATAATGTTCCCTCTGACAATTTCTTCATGTCTGTTGTAAAGGTTTCTCTTTGTGTTCTTTTTGTTAACCCATTGAACAAGGGATAATACGGTGCTGTTCTGACATGTTTAATCCCATTTAGGTTCACAAATCTTTGGAATTCAGTACTAGTGAAAGCTGTACATTATCTGATGGAATGATCTCAGGAAAACCATGAACACTGCATCTCTGGTGCAGTTTTTCAATGGTTGCTGATAATGTAAGTGATCTCACTTCAAAAACGTGCATCCACTTTGAATGTGCGTCGATGATCACAAGAAATATGGTACCTAGAAATGGACCTACATGGCCTGTATGTATCTAACCCGGGGTCAACCAGGCCAACCCCACGGATGCAGTGGAGCTGAAACGAGAACTTCTGTTGTTGCTGACACTGGAGAGGGTGTTTAACCATTGTTTCCATATCATTGTCTATACCTGGCCACCAGATATAACTTTGTGCAAGCATCTTCATTTTCGAAATACCGGGATGTGCTCTATAAAATTCTTCTAGTAATGGTTCTGTCCATTGCTTCCCATATTAAGATACCATCTTGACAACTCACGTCCAGTGGCGTACCACAGAGATCTGTGCTTGGTCCCCTATTATTTGTCATTTAAACGACATAGCTGACTATATGGGGGGTAGGTTAGTAAGTTTGTAGATGACACAAAGATTGGCTGGATGGTTAACAGTGAGGTTGGGTGTCTTGGGCTACAGGAAGATATAGACAGGATGGTCAAATGGGCAGATAAGTAGCAGATGGAATTTAACCCTGAAAAGTGTGAGGTGATACACTTTGGAAGGAGTAATTTGACAAGGAAGTATTCAATGAACCGCATGGCACTAGGAAGTTCTGAGGAACAAAGGGACCTTGGCGTGTGTGTCCATAGATCTCTGAAGGTGGAGGGGCATGTTAGTGGGATGGTGAAAAAGGCATATGGGACACTTGCCTTTATCAATCGAGGCATAGATTACAAAAGCAGGGAGGTCATGTTGGAGTTGTATAGAACCTTGGTGAGGCCACAGCTGGAATACTGTGTGCATTTCTGGTCGCCACATTATGGGAAGGATGTGATTGCACCAGAGGGGGTGCAGAGGAGATTCTTCAGGATGTTGCCTGGGATGAAACATTTAAGTTATGAAGAGAGGTTAGTTAGACTTGGGTTTTCGTTGGAGCAGAGAAGACTGAAGGGCAACCTGATCGAGGTGGACAGGATTATGAGGGGCATGGACAGGGTGGATAGGGAGCAGCTGTTCCCCTTAGTTGAAGGGTCAGTCACAAGGGGACATAAATTCAAGGTGAGGGGCAGGAGGTTTAGGGGGGATATGAGGAAAAACTTTTTTACCCAGATGGTGGTGACGGTCTGGAATGCACTGCCTGGATGGTTGGTGAAGGCCTCACATCCTTTAAAAAGTACCTGGATGAGCACTTGGCATGTCATAACATTCAAGGCTATGGGCCAAATGCTGGTAAATGGGGTTAGGTAGGTAGGTCAGGTGTTTCTCATATGTTGGTGCAGGCTCGATGAGCTGAAGGGCCTCTTCTGCACTGTGTGGTTCTGTGATTCTGTGAACTCAGTTCAGATCTATGGGCAAAAAATGGTTTAAATTTTTCAGGGACATGCTTTTGACCATTCTTGTAATACCTGTTCACAGACTCTTGCTAAAATTGGATCTCCATTTGTCCAATTTGTAATCTGTCTCATGCAGACTGGTGAAGAGTCTAGGAAATTCAATACAAGTACTACCTCTTGAGTTGCTGGAATATTTTTAATACCATCGGGCAAAGAAAGACGGCTGAGGGTGTCTGCATTTGTTATTTGCACATTCACCCAGACGGTGCATAAAGGTGTACTCGTATGACAACAAAATTAAAGCCCATCTTTGAATTTTAGCAGAGGCTATTGGTAGGATTGTCTTTTCTTCACTAAACAAACCTACTAGTGGTTTGTTATCTAACACTATGGTGGAGTGTCCACCATAAAAACATTGATGGAACTCCTTTACTCCAAATATAATAGATAAGCCTTCTTTCTCAGTTTGAGAGTAACCTTTCTTGGCTGCAGAAAGGGTACAGGATACATATCCTACTGGTCTTTCAGATCCATCCTCCATCTTGTATGACAATACTGCTCCCACCCCTTGGGGGATACATCACAAGCGAGTGTCAATTCCTTTGATGGGTCATAGTGCACTAGCAGACACGACGGGTGCAAACATTTCTTGACTTTTATAAAGGCTTCCTCTTGCGGTGCATCCCTGACCATCTGTGGTTCGTCTTCAATAATAAGTGTAAAGGGGCTAAAACTGTAGGTAGATTACGCAAGAAGCAACTGTGATAGTTTATCATGCCCAAAAAAGACTTGAGTTCAGTGACGTTGATAGGAGAGGGTGCTTCTTTCATTGCCCTGACTTTCTTCTCTAATGGATGCAACCCTTGGTCATCCACTCAAATACCTGACTTCAGTGGTTTGAAAAGTGCACTTCTTTTTTCAAATGAATGCCAGCCTCCCAAAATCTCTTCAGAACCACTTCTAGGTTGGCCACACATTCTGCTTCTGTGGATCCTGTGATCAGGATGTCATCCAGATACACTATAACACATTGAAGTCCTTATAGTAGGCTTTCCATGGTTCTTTGGAAAACTGCACAGGCAGATGACACACCAAAGGGTAAGCGTGCATATTGGTACAGGCCTTTGTGCATGTTCATGGTGACATACCCTCCTGATGTGTTGTCCAGCTCTAGCTGCTGGTATGCTTGGATCATGTCCAGTTTAGTGTAGGATCTTCCTCCTGCAAGTTTAGCATAAAGGTCTTCAATCCTTGGGATTGGGTATTTGTCTAATTTCACAGCCTTGTTCACTGTTAATTTGTAATTTCCGTAGATGCAGATGGTTTGACCTGATTTCATTGCAGGGACTATGGGTGCTGCCCATTCTGAACATTGGACTGTCTGGATTATTCCTAACTTCTCCAAATGGCACAATTCTGCTTCCACCTTTTCCTTTAGGGGGTAAGGCACAGTCTTGCCTTAAAAAGCCGGGGTATTGCTTCAGAATGTACGTATATTTTAGCTTGTAGACCTTTTATTTTCCCCAACTCATCTCAGAATATTCGGTCATAATTTTTTTAACAACTCAGGAATTCCTCCTGTTCTGACTTGAAAAATTTCTGATCACTTTGAGTTTAACTTCTTTCAATCAAACACGGCACAGAAGTCTAGATCCTTCACCTGTTACAATGATCACTGGCAGCTGGGCTGTCTATTGCCTGTAAGATACAGGTACAGAGGTGATGCCTTTCACCTGTATTGCCTCTCCAGTATATGTTTTTAACTGAGCTATGGTTTACTCCAAACTCAGTGGCTGGGTACCTTCGCTGAAGTATTTAAAGATGTGTGCTCCCACCACTGTGGTCGATGCTGCTGTGTCAACCTCCATGACTAGAAGCTTCCCATTTACTTGAAGGGTAACAGTGAATGGTTCAGTTTTCCTGGCCTTCTGATTGTGTAGGGAATAGATAGCAGGATCTGCAGCTTCTGGTTCATTTATATTGTGCACGTTATTGAACTTGTGCTGCTATCTGAATGGCTGTCTTGATCTTGCCCTGCATCGTTTTATAACATGTCCTTTTTTGTAACAGTAGTAGCATTAGGTCTCTTTAAATCTGCAGGTCTCTGGTACTTGATTACCTCACATTGGTAACACTAATTTTTAAATTACTGGTGAGCTGCTTCTAGTATTTCTTTTTGTTTTTCTATCAGGAGGGATCGTGTCCCACTTCATGGTAGCCTCCTGGATTTCGTGCCACACCTAACTGAAGAACGGTGCCATATTGCACACTCTGCAAAGCCTCTCAGCACTCCCCATTGCTAGCGCTATCTCCATGGCACGCTTCAGATCAATATCAACTTCTTCAAGTAAACGGTGCTGAATGACATTGTCGTGATCTCACATTTCGTTTAGAGTATCTCCGAAGTCACAGTGCTCCGTTTAACTGTTTTAATTTTGCAATGTATGTTACAATTGACTCACTGGGGTCCCTTACTACAGAGTTGAAGTTGAATCTTTGCAAGATCATTGAAGGTTTAGGCTGAAAATGTCCCTTCATGAGGTCTACTAGCTTGGTGAAGGATCTGGAATTAGGCGCTTTCAGAGCTGCCAGACTTTGGGTTGTGTTATACGTTTTACTCCCAATTGCCTTCTGTTTCTCTTCTGCCGTTATTTCGTTCGCCACAAAGTAGAAACCTCGGCGCTCTATGTACTGACTCCTGTCCTCGATGGATGAGTCGTACGGGTCAATTCTGCTGAACAGAGGTATTGCTGGCGAATATACTTTTCTTTCTTCCCTGAAAAATCAGAATACTCACAGTCGTGATGCGAGGTCTGTGTTGGAGCTTTTCATCCTCGTTGCCGATTGTAATAAACTTGGAGTGCAGGACAGGTTTCTTGTAGGAAACAGTTAACTTTATTTACAGACTTCTGATGAGTCTACATGCTTTTTCCAAGGCCAAGGCTAATACTCTCCGCCCTGAAGATTTCTCACAGTTAGGGCTGATTCATCTGTACAGTCATATGATCACCGCACCAGTAAGTAAAGGTTAAACTCACAATCACTACAACAACTCAGGGTGAAGATGTTTGAACAACATCCCCATCAGCAATTAGCAGGAAAATGGCTGCAGCAAAATTTACTCCAACAAGAACCAGCTGTAACCCAGCAAGAATAAGGGAATCATGACTAAAGAATGCTGAAGGCACTGTCTGTCTCATATTGGCTTTTGGAACCAAATTGGGAAAGATCTTTGACAATTAAGGAGAACATTTGTATTCCCATCATTCTCAGATATGAAGAACTATCGACAACAAATCACACAATTCGATTCTTTTGATTTTTCTAAAGAGGCATGAAGATCCACACAAGTACTTTTTAATTTAATTATTTTATTTTGTTTCAGTGCTTTTCTTGTACTTACCATAGATCCAGCTGAGGCCAAGAAGTTCCAGCAGAGCAGTTGTAATGAGAACCCATCCAGTACAGAAATAATCCACAAAAAATAACCAGTAAATCCCAGTCTAAAAATAAATGGTAAATTGGAAAATGTTACATAAGAAAACCATCACATTCTGAGATTCAAAATAAGAGATTAGTGCGATGTGAAAAATCTACACTTTACACAGCTCCAAAACACCAACTTCCATCTTGTCTGCTCAATATTTACTCATTCCTTTAATTTTTGGAATCACTGTGTCACCGTTCTCTGTACCCTTTCAATAACTAAATATCTTATTGGAAAACAAAAATTGCATGCAGTAGTCCAGATGTGATCTCATTGTCTGGATTTATATATTATGCTCCTCGCTTTACTTCTTCAACATACTGTTTTAGCTGCCTGGGAACTTTGTGCGAATGGCATTAGCGACAATTCCATGAAAACCCCCAGGGTCTCCCTCAATACAATGGGAAATACATTCCCATTTAAGAAATACTCCACAGCAACCTTCCCTCTGCTGAATCGCACAATATTGTATTTCCCTTTATTAAATTGCATCTGTCATTTCTAAATGTCTGTTACATTGTCTGTTACCATGGTTAACTGGGTAAATGCAGCAGCCAGTTTAGAGACAACGTAATTATAGATGAGGAAAGCCATTCAGTCCATCTTTATTCAGCCATTAAGGGTTTGCTAACATCCCAGCATAGGAGGTCTTGTGGCACAGTGGGTAGCATCCCAACCGCTGAGACAGAAGCTCTGGGTTTGAGTCCCACCCCAGGACTTGTTGCTTGAGGAAGGTGCATTTGTAATGCAGTCAAACAGGTTGAGAATTCACCTGCAAATCCTTCCAACATAGGTCAATAGTAGGTGGTAAGAGTGGGAGAGAGTCCTGGTCAGCTATATGATGGAAAGAAAGTTGGAGCATCAACCATCACTATCCATAGCTCTAGACTACAATATGCATGTAAAAGTGTATGTTGCCACAGCAACTCAGACTCGCTAAGTGAACGATAACACACCTGACTGGGGATCGCCATGGAGAGCCAGATCCAGCAGAACACTCAGTTCTCGGACCTGCATTCTATCATTCTGGTCATGGGTTCTATTCAGCAGTGACTATGCGAGAGAGGGTTGAGTATCGCTTTTCTCATCACAGCCTCCAGTGTTTGAATGTCTATCTCTGTTTGGATGGACTGGATGCAGTGGTTAAGGTGGGCTCTGACCAGAGTACTGTATAATTTGATGATCACCTCCTCTGATTTATATTCCACTGTTGTGGTGAGGTAGGTGAATAGCCTTTTTGGCTTTGTTGCAGTTGCTGTTGATCTACATTGGTTGGGCATGTTTAGCATTGAGTCTACTACGTTTCCTAATCCATTTCCATTTCTTTCTCATCTATTTCCATTTCCTTCATGAAGTATGTGTGTCATCCACTTTCAACAACAGCCAGCAGTGGATCAGATGCATCCAAGGATACCAAGGCAAGTGAGAGTGGAAATTGTAGAGGCATTGGCCATAATTTTTCAAGCTTCTTTAGACTCGGGGGGGGTGAAATGTTACTCTTGTTCAAAACAGGGTGTAAAGTTAAGCTCAGCAACTACAGGCCAGTAAGCTTAATTTCAGTGGTGGGAAAAATTCTAGAAATAATACAGGACAATTAGGTGTCACATTGACAAATACTGGTTAATTAAGGAAAGCTAGCATGGATTTTTTAAGGGGAAAATTATGTTTAACTTGCTGGAGCTTTTTGAAGAGGTAACAGAGAGTGTTGATGGGGGGAATACTGTTGATGTGGTGTACATGGATTTCCAAAAGGCATTTAATATAGTGTCACACAATAGACTTCTGGGCAAGGCATAGCTCATGGAATAAAAGGGACAGTAGCAACATGGATATGAAATTGGCTGAGCGACATGAAATGGACAATAGTGGTTAATGGATGTTTTTCAGGCTGGAGGAAGTTTGTAGTGGAGTTCCCCACGGGTCAGTGTTGGAATCCTTGCTTTTCCTGATACATAGTAATTACTTAGACATTGGTGTACTGGGCACAATTTCGAAATTTGCAGGTGACACCTTCTGGGGCCAGCAAGCATGACCTCATGCCCACCTGCCCTGCCACTAGCAAAAAATCTCCCAATTTGGAACATTTTTTAACTGAGGCAGGCCCAGTAACTTGGGAAATTTCCCTATTCGAGCTACTCATGTTGGTAGCCACAATCTGGACTCTGGTCTTAGATACTTTTGTCTTTTTGAGGTTTCCTTCTTCAAGAGTTCTGCGATTTCCATGTCTTGTAGCTTTCCTATCTCTTCCCATACTGACCTACTTGTACAGCACATTCCCCAGGTGAATTTAGGACTTTCCACATTTACAATATCAAACCAAGTTAATTCAATTTGTAACTTTGCATCTCCCACAGAATTAACGTCATTTACCTCCCAGATACCCCTGACATCACCTGTCCCAGCTCCTTTTGAATTGTCCACATTGTCTTTTCTGAACATTGTAAACCCCTGAATCTGATTTTCATTTCTACATTCTGAATTTACCCATGTTTCTGATGTTCCAGTCACATCATGGACTGTAACTTCTGTAACTAGTGTTGGAAAGTGCTGGCCTGCAGAGATTAGAAGAAATAAATACACACCTACCTGGACTTGAAAATGACGCTGACCCTTCTGTTCGGCAGAATTGCTTGGGGCCTGCAGTGAAAGACTCCTTGTAGGCCCCAGTGAAGTGTAACTCCAGCGGATTCAAGGAGGCCATGCCCCCTTTTTTACTGCACTTGCTGTCATAAAGCAGGTAAGTTTAAAGGGCCAGGGAAGTTGACAGGCCAGGGGAAGGTAAGTGTCTAAGGCAGTGGACAGGATTAGGGGATGGGGTGTCTGGAGGGTAGGTTGGAGGCCCGGAAGAGGTGGTAGGATGTTGGTTGGAGGTCCGGTTGGGGTCAGGAAGCCGGAGGTCTGGTTGGGGACAGGAAGTCGGAAGTCCATGGGGAACGGGGATGACGGGGTGTTGGAAGTCCATGGCGGGGGGGCCTGAGGTCGAGGGGTTGGGGGGGTCCGAGGGCGAGAGATTTGAGGGGGGGGTCCGAGGGCGGAGGTCAGTCAAAATTCTGGGGTGTGGGGGTGATTGTGGGGGGTGGGGGTGCAGAAGTCCGTGGGGAGTTGGGGGGGGGTCTGAAGTCAGGAGTGGGGGGGGGGGGTGGTGGTGGAATTGGGGGGAATTGGGGGTGTGGTGGTTGTCGAGGGGCAGGGTTTGGAGTTCAGGTGTTGGAGGGTGTCAGAGGTCGGGGGTTGGAGGAAGTCCTGTGGGGTCAGCCTAGGTCTTTACAATAGTTACCAGTTAGTCACAATTGTCCAGAGGAAGTTAGCACTTCTGGGCAATTGCCGTGCAAACCCTTACCTGGGAACACCCCAGGAGGATTCCCCAGCACATCTTTGGGTACCCCCCAAATCCAATGCTGGGGACCTTGGAAGTTAAGGCCCAGTAATTCACTGAAGTGTCTGCCTAGATATTGTGCTTAAATTCTATTTTGATGAACCACAAGCTTCTGATCAGAGATGAGAATGTTTTTAATTGACCAGGCTGACATTGTGACAGAAACCTACCAAAGTGGTCATCCCTGCACTGAAAGAGAAGATTTCAAGGAATATCCTGCTAATTTAAAGTGAACACAATGTAAATCTGATTGGCTGTGTGTTAATAAAGCTGAGTTTCATCTGTTTACCCAGCCTTGTATTTAGCACATGGGGAAAGATCAGTCAATCCCACATCATCACTGAGCAATATTCAACAAATGGAAAAACAATAGGACCAACACACAAGCTCCTTCTCTATTACTTCATCCTGTGAAATTTATCACCTTTTAGAGTTATAACCAGCTCTACATGTGGAAAAGTAGCAAAATATTAAAGGAGAACTTACCTGTGTTACATAGACAAGACTAAGCAAATAAAATAACAGGCAAACACCGGTAATCAAATGAAGATGCTTTGATCATGGAAACTTGGGGAACTGGTCTAGCAGGGTTGTGAAAATTGTTTCTGATGAAAGAAAATTGTTAAATAAGATCAGTAATTAATTCATAATTTTCACAGTCGCAGAGATGGGGGAGGTGATGGCATAGTTGTATTGTTGCTGAACTAGTAATCCAAAGATCCAGGGTAATTCACTGGGGACTCTGGTTCAAATCCTGTCAGGGCAGATGGAATTTAAATTCAGTAAAAAAATCTGGAATTAAAAGTCTAATGACGACTATGAAACCATTGTTGATTGTTGCAATCACTAATGTCCTTTATAGAAGGAAATCTATCACCCTTACCCAGTCTGGCCTACACGTGACTCCAGACCCACAGCAATGTGGTTGACTCTTAAATGCCCTCTGAAATGGCATTTAACAAACTGCTATAGTCACAAAAAAGAATGAAACATGATGGACCACCTGGCATCAACCTAGGCACCAGAAATGACAACAGCAAGCTCAGCCATGTCTACCCTGCAAAGTTCTCCTTACTAACATCTGGGGGCTCGTGCCAAAATTGGGAGAGCTGTCTCACAGACTAGTCAAGCAACAGCCTGACATAGGTATGATTCCATGAGGAAGACTTACAGATAATGTCCCAGACACTACCATCACCATTCCTGGGTATGCCCTGTCCCACTGGCAGGACAGGCCCAGCAGAGATGTCGGCACAGTGGTATACAATTGAGAAGGAGTTGCCCTGGGAGTCTTCAACATCGACTCCAGACTCCATGGAGTCTCAAGACATCAGGTCAAACATGGGCAAGGAAATCTCCTGCTGATTACCATGTACTGTCCACCCTCAGCTCATGAATCAGTGCTCCTCCATATTGAACATCACTTGGAGGAAGCACTGAGGATGGCAAGGGTGCAGAATGTACTCTGGGTGGGGGACTTCAATGTCCATCACCAAGAGTTGCTCAGTAGCAACAGTACTGACTGAGCTGGCCGAATCCTAAATGACATAGCTGCTGGACTGAGTCTGTGGTAGGTGGTGAGGAAACTAACAAATGGGAAAAACATACTTGACCTCATCCTTATCAACTAGCTTGCCAAAGATGCATCTGTCCATAACAGTAACGGTAGGAGTGACCACCACATGGTTCTAGTGGAGACAAAATCTTGCCTTCACATTGAGGATACCCTCCATCATGTTGTGTGGCACTGCTGTGCTAAATGGGATAGATTTTGAATGGATCTAGCAACTCAAGACTGGGCATCCATGAGGCACTGTGGGCCATCAGCAGCAGCAAAATTGTACTCGAAATCAACCTGTAACCTCATGGTTTAGCACATCCCCCATTCTACCATTACCATCAAGCCAGGGGATCAACTCTGCTTCAATGTAAAGTGCAGGAAGGCATGCCAGGAGCAGCACCAGGCATACCTAAAAATGAGATGTCAACCTGGTGAAGATATAACACAGAACTACTTCTGTGCCAAACAGCATAAGCAGCAACTGATAGACAGGGCTAAGCAATCCCACAACTAATGGATCAGATCTGAGCTCTGCAGTCCTGCCATATCCAGTCATGCATGGTGGTGAACAATTAAACAACTGACTGGAGGAGGAGGCTTGACAAATATCTCCATCCTCAATGATGGATGAGCTCAGCACATCAGTGCAAAAGATAAGGCTGAAGCATTTGTTACAATCTTCAGCCAGAAGTGCCAAGTGGATGATCCATCCCGGCCTCCTCCAGAGGTCCCCAGCATCACAGATGCCAGTCTTCAGCTAATGCGATTCACTCCATGGGATATCAAGAAATGACTGAAGGCAATGGATACTTCAAAGTTTATGGGCCCTGACAATATTCTGGCAATATTACTAAAGACTTGTGCTCCAGAACTTGCCGTGCCCATAGCCAAGCTGTTTCAGTACAGCTACAGCACTGGCATCCACCCGACTATGTGGAAAATTGCCCAGGTACTCCTGTACACAAAAAGCAGGATAAATCCAACCTGGCCAATTACCGCCCAATCAGTCTACTCTCCTTTATCAATAAAGTAATGGAAGGGTCATCAACAGTGCTTTCAAATGGCACTTGCTTAGCAATAGCCTGTTCACTGATGCCCAGTTTGGGTTCCACCAGGGCCACTCAGCTCCTGACCTCGTTACAGCCTTGGTTCAAACATGGACAAAATAGCTGAACTTCCGAGGTGCAGTGAGAGTGACTGCCCTTGACATCAAGGCAGCATTTGACTGAATGTGGCATCAAGCAACCCTAGCAAAACTCGAGTCAATTGGGAATCAAAGGGAAAACTCTCCACTGGTTGGAGTCGTAACTAGCACAAAGGAAGATAGTTGTGGTTGTTGGAGGACAGTCATCTCAGCTCCAGGGCATCACTGCAGGAGTTTCTCAAGGTAGTGTCCTGGGCCCAAACATCTTCAGCTGCTTCATCAATGACCTTCCTTCCTTCATAAGGTCAGAAGGAGGGATGTTTGCTGATGATTGCACAATGTTCAGCACCATTCACGACTCATCTGATACTGAAGCAGTCCATGTCCAAATACAGCAAGACTTGGACAATATCCAGGGTTGGGCTGACAAGTGGCAAGAAACATTTGTGCTGCATAAGTGTCGGGCAATGACCATTTCCAACAAGAAAGAATCCAACCATCGTCCCTTGACATTCAAAGGTATCACCATCACTGAATCCTCCCACTATCAACATCCTGGGGGAGTTACCATTGACCAGAAACTGAACTGGGCTAGCCATATAAATACTTTGGCTACAAGAGCAGGTCAGAGGCTAGGAATCATGTGATGAATAACCCACCTCCTGACTCCCCAAAGCCTGTCCACCATCTGCAAGGCACACGTCAGGAGTGTGATGGGATACTCTTCACTTGCCTGGTTGAGTGCTGTTGCAACAACACTTAAGAACTTGACACCATCCAGGGCAAAGCAGCCCGCTTGATTGACACCCCATTCACAAACATTCACTCCCTCCACCACCAACGAACAGTAGCAACGGTGTGTACCATTTGAAAGGTGCACTGCAGGAATTCACCAAGGCTCCTTAGACAGCACCTTCCAAACCCGTGACTACTACCATCTAGAAGGAGAAGGGCAGCAGATAGGTGGGAACACCACCACCTGGAAGTTCCCCTCCAAGTAACTCACCATCCTGGCTTGGAAACATATTGCTGTTCCTTCACTGTGGCTGGGTCAAAATCCTGGAACTCCATTCCTAACAGCACTGTGGGTGTATCTACACCACATGGACTGCAGCAGTTCAAGAAGGCACCTCACCACCACCTTCTCGAGGGCAATTAGGGATGGGCAATAAATGCTGACCCAGCCAGTGAAGCTCATATCCCCTGAATGAATCAAGTCTTGGAGCTGCATGTACCCAGGAGGTGAATGTAAAGTAAAGGATTAACTCTAATGATAGCTACTGAGTATATGCCTAAGAAGCTATGTCACAGCAATGTCACTCACTTAGAGGAGATGAATGTAATGCATCTCAGAGAGTAGCTCCAGCTATGTCTTGATCATATTTAATCTTTCTATATAGCTAACATGTAAATAAATGTTTTTGAACAAAAGACCATTGCCTCCAGCAAGATCTCTTCTAGAGGAAGAAGCCAAACGATCAGCCCATAATAACAGATGGTGGCAACAGTAACTACACCCACAGAGGAACAGTAGAAAATGACGGGAAAAGCTTCAAGTGAATCCCAGCAACAGTGCAGAGCAGCAGGTCAATGACTTGAGGCCAAACCAACAACCACACCAGGGACGACCAAATAACAAGGGCAGCGCAGCAACTGGCAAGCTGCACAAGAAAAGACAACCTTGAATCAGGGTAAGAAATGACCACTACTTTGCCCCTACCAGGATCATTTCAAAATATGGATAGCCCCAGACAGGCTGAGCCATGACAAAATTGGCAAAGATGTTTTAACCGGTGCCATAATGCCTCAGGTCTTGCGAGTAAAGAGAGCAAAGATCAAGTTAGCACCTTGTTATACACTTTTGGGAACATAGCAGATAACGTTCTGGCCAGACGGAGTGAATAAAGAGACAGCCTCCTCTGAGGATGTCATTGGAACTTTTGACTCACACTTCAGTCTTAGAAAAATATTATCATAGTTTAATCAGTGCAGTCAAAAACAAGGTGAAAAGATTGACTCATTCATCAATGAATTGCACCACCTCGCTGAAAATTGTATGATTGGAAGACTAAAAGATGACCTGATGAGTGATAAAATAGTCATTGGCATTTTAGATGAGAATCTCTCTGATTTCTTAAAATCTTGGGAAGGTTTAATTTAAGCAATGCTGTACAACTGGCCTGACAGGTCAAAGAGCAGAGGCAGAATGAGGCTTTTGTCAGCAATCTGAAGGGAATTTCCCAAGAACAGTCTGATGAAGTCATTCGGTTTATGGGTTGTAAAATTATAGCACAGCAGCAAGCAGGGAAATGCCCTGAGAAGGTGCCAACCGCCATTTCACAATATCCCTGTTAATGTGGGTAGTAGGTCCATCAGTAGGAAGAATGCCCCACCCGAATTGCTTGTCCAAACTGCACAGTGCCATGGCTGGGGCAAGTTCAGCCATTTTAAAGTGGTCTGTCATTCCAGGAAATCTATATTTACCAGACAGAAGGAGAAATCTGCTGAAGGAGCCTTCATTCGAGAAATTCAAGACCTTGACAACCCGGAAATCGCCTTCCTCAGAGAAATAAAGGAAGATAAAAGGCTGTATTGGAGTGCTGACTGACATAAATAGGCCTCCGGCTGAATTCAAGCTTGACATAGGAGCTGTTGTCTCAGTGTTATCTGGCAGAGTTTCATGGCTGAATAAATCACACTGCAACTGTCCTCTATTCAACTCCAAGGTCGGGGATGATCAAGCTAAGTGTTCAAGGCCAGCTAGGTATGACTTAAAACACAAGATAGACAAATTTCTGAAACAATGTACATTGTCAAGAATGCTCTTTGTTGAGCAGAAAAGCCTGCATAGCTCTGAGCCTGTTGATGCAAAAGCACAAGATAATGAGTGAAGGAGGGAATTCCACAGAATTTTTGAAGGCTTGGGTAAGCTGAAGACTGTGTATCACATTACACCCAAAGCAGACGCTAAACCCATTTGTCAATTCATGCCAAGGAAGGTCCCACACCCAGTTCTGAAAAATGTCAGGAGTGAGATTGAGCTGATGCAACAAGAAGGGGTCATTTCACCACTCACTGCACCAACCAGGTGGTGCCCTGGTATGGTGCCAGTCCCAAAGCCTAATGTCTCCATTCGTATCTACGTTGATCTTACACACCTCACAAGGCAGTGGAAAGAAAAATGCATCCAAAGGCATTGGTAGATGATAACTTGGCCAAACCTGCAACAAAAACAATCTTCACCAAACTTGATGCCAACAGTGGATTCTGGCAGTTACCATTGGATCAGAAGTCCAAATGCAGCTACGTTTATTCCACACTTGTGACGGTACTGCTTTAGATTTCTGCCATTTGGCATCATGTCAGTCCCTGAAATATTCCAATGGACAATATCCAATATACTGCAGGGTGTTGATGGCAATACATGGACAACATCTTGACCCATTGGTTGATGGAACAGGAACACAACAAATGGGTCAGGGAGGTCTTAATAATGTTGCAAGGGGCTGGCTTGACACTTAATGACAAATGTGAGTTTTCCAGGTCCATGATAAAGATTATACAAGCAACAGAAATTTCTGCAGACCCACAGAAAACAAAGGCAGCAAAAGAATTTTCACCACCTAGAAATATAACAGAACTCCAAATGTTTATGGGCATGGTCAACCAACTAGGTAAATTACTGCTTCACTGAGCCTAGATAAATGAACCCCTCAGACATATTTTATGACAGGACCAGGCGTGCTGCTGGACTGAGTGTGAGCAGCAACAATTCGAACAAATCAAAATGATGCTAACATCCTCAGAGGCCTGAGTCCACTCAGACCCGGAAGTTTCCACAATTGTGGCAGCTGATGAATCTGCAGTGGGGCTGGCAGCAGTGCTATGCCAGGTCCAAAGTGATGGCAAGAGACCTGTTTACCACCTATCCAGATCCTTAATCCAGATTGAACACCTCTATGCTGTGGCTGAAAAAGAAGCCCTCAGAGCGACTTGGGCATGTGAGAAATTCTCTGATTATGTACTGGGCCTAAGACCAATCATAGGCCATTAGTAACCTTGCTGAACACTTGTAATACAGATTATTTAGATGCCTCAATGTTGAGATCTTGGGACTTGTATATTTAAACATGAACGCTTTATTGTTAACTTTTAATTATTTACAGATCCCAGGTTACTGTCTTGCATGGTGCTGTTACCTCCATGCAAGCTGCTTCCAGAGTATTCTTTTCAGACTGTTCTCTCTGTCCATTACCATGTGATTCTACACATTATACAGTAGACAGTGCTATTCTCCAGCCGCACTTAACCCTTGTTCTGCCGTGCACCTTTACATTGCAATGATATGTAGGCACATACAACATCATACAACATCGTCTTTTCTTTTCCAAAGAAAACTTTCCTCCTTTCCAACGGAGTATAAGAAGTGTTACTTGCTATCCTTGCTCCCTCAACAAGTCTTTCACTTTATAAATTCAGAATCCTTGAGGCTTGACAATTCTTCCACATCTCAATCTGTCACATTTGGAGGAATGGTAGTAATACTCTATGAGCTGAATTTTCCCCCCATCGGTGAGCTCTACACTCACTCATTCAGGAGGACTGGTGAAACTACCAAAGAGACTTTCCTTTTAAAAAGAAGAGACTTTGGGGGTGGTGTAGGCGAATGTGAAAATAATATTATTGGGATTGTTTGGGAATTGAATTGCAACAGTACTACATGCCCTATCTGGCTTGCTGTAGTCTTATGACCTCTGCCATGAGAGTAGCTCCTGGAGTTGTCATCCTACATCAGTTCAATAAAGACTTCAGACTGGAAAACCATGCAATCATTGAACTCGAAACATGGTGTCAGGATGCGGAGATAAAATAGAGTTTTGAAATCCTAGAGTAGCTGCAGAGAACTCACAACTCAGAAAGACACAAAGAAATGTTCAAATATGCTAAAAGCTGCTGAGAAAGGACAAGGAAAAGCAAACATATACTGAAGGGCAGGCTGCAAGTAAAATACTGGTGAGTGACCATGGCAGTAAACTTTCCACTCTCAGCTCCCATCGAAATGATAGGCAATATGTGGAAGAACTGGCAGTTTTTTCCACTTGCAACGGCAAAACTACCAGCTGGCAATAAATTGAATTAACAAGCCAAAATGGATATGAGCAGCCATGCTTCTAACACTGCTGGAGAGGCACTGCTACCAATTTTATACCACCCTAAATCTTACTGATGAACAAAGGAAACAGACAACATAGATTTTGAAGCATTGAATGAACATATTGAACCCCAAGTGAACATTACATATGAGCACTCAGTATTCAATGTTAGAGCTCTAGGTGTAATCGAGTCAATTGAACATTATGTGACTGCAGTAACACAGCTTGCAGAATCATGTGATCTCAGGCAGCTAAAAAATGGTTTGATTTAAGATCGAATAGTTTTAGGCTTACGAGACCTCTCAATGAGAGAGAGTTCACTGAAAGAGTAGAAAACATTGTTGTCTTTGAACTCAAAACAAGGATAAAGACTCAGGGGGTGGAGGAGATGAAGACTAAAGGGTTAACTCTAATGATAGCTCCTTATGCACATTCTCGGAAGCTATGCCACAGTGATGTCACTCACTGAGAGGAGAGGAGTGTGAAACATCTCAGAGTAGCTCCAGCTATGTCTTGGTCTTATTTAATCTTTTTAAATAATTAGCATATAAATAATTTTTTTTGAACAAAAGACCATTGCCTCCGGCAAGATCTCGTCCAGAGGGAGCAGACAGCGAATCCTGAGATAAACCCATAATAATGGAGTGAAAAGCTTAAATCCTACCTCCTAGGCAACTGAAAGCCTGACTGCTGATAATGGAGCAATTATGTTTGGGAATGCACAAGATGTCAGAAGTAGAGGACCACACATATCTCGGGTGGTTGTGGGGATTGGAGGATATTATAGAGATAGGGAAAGACAAGGCCATTGTGATAAACTTGGAGTGCAGGGCAGGTTTCTTGTAAGAAACAGTAAACTTTATAAAAATTTTTGGAAGCTGGGCTGTAAGATACAAGGATGGAGGTGATGTCTTTCACCTGTAATGCCTCTCCAGTATATGTTTTTAACTGAGCTATGGTTTGCTCCAAACTCAATGGCTGGGTACCTTCGCTGAGGTATTTAAGGATGTGTTCTCCCACCACTGTGGTCGATGCACCTGTGTCAACCTCCATGACTAGAGGCTTCCCATTTACTTGAAGGGTAACAGTGATTGGTTCAGTTTTCCTGCCTTCTGATTGTGTAGGGAATAGATATCAGGATCTGCAGCTTCTGGTTCATTTACATGGTGCTCTGCATTGAACTTGGCCTGCTGTCTGAATGGCTGAGTTGATTCTGCCCTGCGTTGTTTTATAACATGCCCCTTTATGTTACAGCAGTGGCATCCTGCACCTTTAAATCTGTAGGGGGAGAATTTCCATCCCCCCCTCAGAGGGTGCTGAGCGCGAGTGGGAGTGGGCATGGGCAGGCATGCAGCCTATCGTTGCCCACGATCGGCTGGGCACTGCCATTTTACATGGGCAGGCCAATTAAGGCCCGCTCAATGTGATGCGCACCCAGAAGCTCTGAGCGCTCCCTGTGCGGGCGGGGGGAGGAGGCTGAGTTGGGGCCTGCGTCCTTTCGCACGTGTGCGCATAAGACAGCAGAAATCTCCCTGAGGCACAGAGCTGCCTCGGAGGATTAGTTTGATTACGAAAAAATTAAAGAAAGCAAAAAAAAAATTGACAGTGTCACATGAGCTGGGGCATGTCAATAATGAATTTTAATAAAAAATTTTATTCAATTTATAAACACTTCATGAAACCTCATCCTGCCTGTGGATGAGGTTTCATGATAAATGCGAGAGCCGCCTGGGCTCTTCGCCTGCCTGCTAACTTTATGGTTGGAGGGGCAGCCCCGACAACCAACTTAATTAGATTATTAACGGCCTTAATAGGGCTTTGAGAGTTTGGCGAATGCGCAGCTGACTCCAGTGCCTGCCTGCCAAACTGAAGATCTGAATGATCCGCGGTGACGTCGAGAGGCATGCCCGATGTCACCGCTTGTCATTTTACAGGTCAGCGAGCGGGGCCTGCCCCCGCACACTGACCAAAAGATTCAGGCCTAGGTTTCGGGTACATGGTTACCCCACATCAGTAACCCTTTAATTTTTGAATTACTAGTGAAATGCTTCCAGTATTTGCTTCTGTTTTTCTAGCAGTAGGGACCATTCGTGGTAGCCTCCCAGATCTTCGTGACACGCCCAGCGGCAGGTTCCTGCCCTAACTGCAGAATGTCCCCATATTGTACACTCTGCAAAGCCTGTGAGTCTTTCTCAGCACTCCCCATCACTAGCGCTATCTCCATGACACACTTCAGATCAACATCAATTTCTGCAAGTAAACGCCGCTGAATGGTGTCATCGTGTATGCCGCAAACCATGTCATTTACAGTATCACCGAAGTCACCGTACTACACTTATTATTTTAACTTCACGATGTACATTGTGGTCGGCTCACCAGGGGGCCTTACTCTAGAGTTGAACATGAATCTTTGCACGATCACCAATGGTTTAGGCTGAAAATATGCCTTCACAAGGTCTACTAGCTCAGTGAAGATTCTTGAATTTGGCGTGTTTGGAGCCGTCAGTCTATGGATTAGATTACATGTTTTGCTCCTGCATACACTTAGGAGAATTGCCTTTTATTTCTTCTTCGCCGTTATTTTATTTACCACAGAGTAAAAACCTAGGCGCTGTATATACTGACTCCAGTCCTCAATAGATGAGTTGTATGGGTCAATTCTGCTGAAGAGAGGCACTGATGGTAAGTATACCTTTTTTTCCTTCCCTTCAAAATCAAAATACTAACATTCAAGAGGCGAGGTGTAGCGATGGAGCTATTTATCCTCGAAGGCAATTGTAATAAACTTGGAGTGCAGGACAGATTTCTTGTAAGAGATAATAAATTTTATTTACAGAGCTCTTGATGAAGCTACATGCATGTTCCAAGACCAAGACTAGGGAACTAAGACTACCCGTGCTTAGGGCTGATTTGTCTATACAGTCAGATGATCCCCTTCACAGTATGAAAGGTTTAGCTTGCAATTACACAGCCATGGAGGGTTTTGAAATTGAGGGTGAGAACTTGAGGACCGGAAATCAAATATAAATTGTATTATGAAATATGAGATATTGGAGTGACATTTCCCTGGAGTGATAGTTTAATGGAGCTGTTAACCTAATTAAGTCAAACAGATTGATGCTCCATTAAAATTGCAAGCAGGGGACTGCCACAAAGAAATATACATTTGTTCACCAACTTCACCAACAGTATTTCTCATTATATATTATAAACTTAATAATTTAAATGACTTCCTTTTACATATGTGATTTGGGATTGCTTAAATGAAGCAATGTCATTCTTACCTAAACCTGCAAACTGAGTGTCGAGTCCCAGAGTGATCAGCATGAAGAAAAATAAAATGGACCAAAAAGGTGCCCATGGCAACTGTGCAAGAATCTCTGGGTAGACAATGAAAACCAAACTGAAACCTACATACAATTGAAATGATACAATTAATGGCATTCAGAAGAGACACACTGTAAACTAATGTTATTTACTTAAAATCCATTAATTTCTTTAGAATCCAGATTGTCAATGTTTGTCAAAATTTATTAATGGATCATTACATGAAAATTACAAATGATGCAGTAGGATGTGTTTGCAATAGAAATCACTGAATTTATATTATGCACATAGGATACAGGCACAGAAACAGGCAATTCAACCTGCACCAGCCTTGTGCCGGCATTTTTGTTCCTCTCAAGCCACCTCCCATCTTTCCTCATCTAAGTCTATCATTGTAACCCTTGATTTCCTTCTCCCTCACAAAATTGTCTAACTTTCCCTTAAATGCATCTGCACTATCTGCTTCAACTTTTCCTTGTAGTAGTGAGTTCCACATTCTCAACACTCAGTGGGTAACAAATTTTCTTCTGAATTCTTGGTGCCTATCTTCTACTGATGGCCTCTAGTTATGTTCTTCTCTACAAGAGGAAACATTTTGTCTGTTGAACAAAACATTTCATAATTATAAAAGTTCTATTAGGTCATCCTTTTATTCAGGAGAAATATACCCAGCCTTTCAATCCTATCCTGATATATATACCCATACACTTCTGGTATCATCTTTTGAATCTTCTCTGCAACCTCTCCTGATCCTCTCTGTCCTCCCCTGTAATTACACAATTGGATTTATCTTACTGCTTGAATACAGACATGACCACAGCATCCCTGCAATCCCCTGGCATGCTCTGCTTTTCCCACATGAATGGTATGAGGCTGTGTAGCCGTGCCAGGAGTGTACCTCTGCCATGATTCACGATCTCAGCAGGGATCCCATCTGCTCCATAGGCATTATTGCTATTCAGCTGCTGAGTGGCCTTTTCAACTTTGCTCTGGCATGACTGATGCTGAGACTGAGTCAGGTGGGGCATTGAGAAATGGAGTTGAGGAAATTTAAGTTGAAGACAGGATCTTGATTGACGACTTCTTCAGAATGTTCTCTACAGCGAACACTGACTGCCTCCCTGTCCTTGATGATCTCCCCTCCATGCTTGGCTCCAAGCAGGATATTCCCCTGAGTGATTGGGTGAATGATTGTGTGGATCTGGCTGAAGAAACTGTGCATGTCACTGGTGTCCACAAATTGTTGGATCTCCTGCACTCTTTCTACAGAGTAACATTTGAAGTAAGAGCAGGAGTAGGGCACTCGGCTCCTCAAGCCCCCCTCTGCCACTCAATAAAATCATCTCTGATCTGATTGTAACCTTAACTTCACATTCCCACCTACCCCCACTAACCTTTCACCCTCTTGCTTATCAAGAATCTATCTGACTCTGCCGTAAATATATTTAAAGACTCTTCTCCACTACCTTTTGAAGAAGAGAGTTCCAAAGAATCACAACCTTCTGACAGGAAAAAGTTCTCCTCATTTCTATCTTAAATGAATGATCCCTTATTTTTAAACAGTTACCCCTAGTTCTAGATTCTCCCACAAAAGGAAACACTACCCACCATTTGTTATTTATGTTGTGGGTTTTACGCTGCACCATTGCCTTCAGGTACCAATAGGGTTGCTGCTTTTCTCTTGAGGCAATTATAGGCTGTTTAATGTATTGATACTTGCTAATTATTCTAATATTGATCACAGCAGCATCTACAGATATAATTGGTGTTGCACAGAATGTTTACGCGGAACTTACTTTTCATATCAAAACCTTATACAAACAAAATGTACCACCCATAATTTACAATAATACAGTGGCAATAATTGATATTATAACTAAATAAAAACAACCTCTGATTTATTTAGAAATACTCAACATGCTCAAAGTGGTTCACATTATGAATACACTAAGTCTTGAATTCATTTGCATTCATAAAATGTTGAACATGGGCAAAAATGTATTTATAATGTAAATAACTGACCCTTTACTGAATGTTATGATGTTAATTATTTCATGACGATTTAGCATGTTCACATGAAAGAACAAAAGTTGAACAAAAGAGACTATCAACCTCCAGGCTTTCGAATTCATTATTCATTGCCACTGCCTGCCTAGGATAATCCAAACTCCGTTTTCATTGTGTGGTTTTTCAGAGCCTGAATATTAATTTTCACCAGAATTATTGCTGTGGATCCAAGTATTGATTATTGTGTCTGGGCACTGGAAAAGTTGTAATCTCAGGCTGATTCATTTCAGAGAGATAGTTAAAACTGTGTGACTCTGGTTAATATTGTTACAAGTTCCAATTATTCCCATTGATGGATTATGATTAACTGGTCAGTTAGTGTATGGTTACTTTGTTTAGACTTTGGCAAGTTTATGTTAAACTCTTTCCAGTTCAAAAGTCCTGGATTTTGCAGCAGAATGAAAGGATTATTGATAGTTTATTCGGATCATACGTTAATTCATGACCCCATCTACCCTCTCAGGTTGATGTAAAATATTCCATGGCCATTATTTCAAAGAAGAGGAATGAGTTATCCTTGGGGTTAGGGCCAAAATATATCCTTCAATCACAATGCAAGAACAAATTATCTGATCATTATCATTTTACTGTTTGTGGAAGCTTGCTGTGTGCAAATTGGCTGCCATGTTTCCTACATTACAATAGTGACCACATTTCAAAAATACTTTGTGGCTGCAAAGCACTTTGAAATGTCCTGTGGCTATGAAAGGTGCTATATAAACACACATCTTACTTTACTTTTATTTACCATCTCACAGTTAGGAAACATTATTGATGTGCAAACTAGCCAACAAATTCAGGGGATGAAGAGCACAAAGTACATTAGGTGCTCATGATAAAGGGCCAGCAATAATCATGGGTGATTTCAATCTATATATAAACTGAAAAAAATCAGATTTGCCGTAATAACCTGGATGAGGCATTCATGGAATGATTTTGAGATAGTTTTTTTGGAGAAGCACGTTCTGGAACTAACGAGAGAGCAGGTTATATTAGACTCGGTATTGTGTTGTGTGACAGGATTAATTAATGCTGTCAGAGTAAAGGCACCCCTAGGTAGCAGAAACCACAATATGATTGAACTTTATACCCCATGTTAAAGGGAAAAGAGTGGGTCTAAGACTAGTATTTTAAACTTAAATAAGGGCAACAATGTGGGCATGAAAGCTGAGCTAGGTGAAGTGAACTGGGATAATAGGCTAGAGGATAGATCAATAGAGATGCAATTGCAGACATTTAAGGGGATATTTCAGCATACTCAGAATAAGTATATTCCTCCTATAAAGAAAAAATCCAAGGGGAGGACGCACCATCTGTGGTTAACCAAAGAAGTTAAAGAAAGCTTAAGGAAAAGCATAAGTTCTGTCGAAGGGTCATGAGGACTCGAAACATCAACTCTTTTCTTCTCCGCCGATGCTGCCAGACCTGCTGAGTTTTTCCAGGTAATTCTGTTTTTGTTAAGGAAAAGCATATATCTGCAAAGATGAGTAGCGGGTCAGATGATTGGCCAGAATATAAAGAATGGCAGAGAATAACTAAAAGGTTAATCAGGATAACGAAATTAGCATGAGAAGAAGCTAGCTAGAAAGGTAAAAACAGATAGCAAGAGCTTCTTCAAATATTTAAAAAGAAAAGAGTAGGTACAGTGAGTGTTGGTCCTCTGGAGAGTGAGAATGGGGCATTAATAGTAGATAACAAGGAAATGGCAGATGAAATGAACTGTTGCTTCTGTCTTCACTACAGAGGGTACAAAAACCTTTATAGTAATAGCTATAAATCAGGAGGTGGAAGGGAGAGGGGAACTTTGTAAAATTAGAATCACTAGGGGAGCAGCTTTGACCAAATTGATGGAGCTGTGGCTGAAAAGCCTCTGGGTCCTGATGGAATTCATCCTAGGGTCTTAAAAGAGGTGGCTAATGAGGTAGTAGATGCGTTGGCATTAATTTTTCAAAATTCTCCAGATTCTGGAAAGGTTCCATCAGACTGGAAAGTAGCTAATATAATCCCTCTATTCAAGATGGGAGGGAGGCAGCTAACAGTTAGGCCAGTTAGCTTAACATCTGTTATGGGGAAGGTGTTAGAATCGATCGTTAAAGAGATTATAGCTGGGCACTGAGAGAAAGTCAAGGTAAGCGGGAAGAGTCAGCATGGTTTTGTGAAAGGGAAATCATGTTTAACCAAATGAAGGAACAACATGCGCTGTGGATAAAGGGAACCTTAGACATGCTGTACTTGGATTTCAAGAAGGCATTTGATAAGGTGCCTCATCAAAGGTTATTGCAGAAAATAAACGCACATGGTGTAGGGGGTGTTAGCATAGTAGAAGATTGGCTGGCTGGCAGAAAATGGAGAGTATGCCCAAATGGGTCTTTTTTTGATTGGCAGGATGTGACGTGTGGAGTGCAGCAGGGATCTGTGCTGGGACTACAACTTTTTACAATTGATATCAATGACTTAGATGAGGGGAGTCAAGGCATGGTAGCTAAGTTTGCAGATCACATAAAGGTAGGCAGGAAGGTATGTTGTGTAGAGGACATAAGGAGATTGCAGCCAAATACAGACAGGTTGAGTGAGTGGACAAAAATCTGGTAGATGGATTATAATGTAGGAAAATGTGAAGTTGTTGACATTGCCAGCAAGAATAAAAAAAACAGAATATTACTTAACCAGAGAATGGCTGCACAATTCCGAGGTGCAGAGGGATCTAGGTGTTCTAGTGTATGAGACACAAAAGTTATGATGCAGGTACAGCAAGTAATTAAGAAGGCTAATGGAATGCTATCCTTTATTATGACAGGAATTGAACATAACAGTAAGGATGTTATATTTCAGTTATACAGGGCATTAGTGAGACCACATCTCAAATATTGTGCACAATTTTTGTCTCCTTATTTACTGAAAGATGTTGGAGGCAGTTCAGAGGAGGATTATTAGATTGATGCCTGGAATTAGTACATTGTCTTATGAAGAAAGGTTAGACAAACTGGGCTTGCTTCCACTCTAGTTTAGAAGAATAAGGGGTGACTTGATTGAAGTATATAAGACCCTGAGCAGAATGACAAGGTGGAGGCAGAAAGGGTGTTTCCTCTGGTGGGTGAGTCCAGAACTAGGGGGAACTGTTTTAAAATCTGGGGTCACCCTTTTAGGACAGAGACGAGGAGATTTTTTTTCTCTCAGATGGCTGTGCGACTTTGGAACTTTCTACCTCAGAAGATGGTGGAGGCAGGGTCATTGAATATTTTTAAGGCAGAGGTAGATAGATTCTTGTTAGGCTAGGGATTCAAAGGTTATTGGGGTGGGGGTAGATGGGCATATGGAATTCAAAACATAAACAGATCAGCCATGATCTTGTTGAATGGTGGAAGAGGCTCAAGGGGCCAAATGGGCTACTTCCGCTCCTATTTTGTATTTTCATATGAAGAGGTGCAAATCTCTAGAATGTCCTTGTTGATTTATAGGATTCGGCCATTTGCTTTGCACAAACAGCACCTCATCCTTAGCTTTTCATTTATTTTTAAGAATTTGCTGGATATGCATGTAAACTGCTCAGTAGACATGCTGCAAAAAGTTAAGTCTGGTAATTAAGAGTATAACTTTTTTTAACAATGTAATAACTCTTAATGTCATGGCAATCAATATTTCAGTCCATAAAAGGACCAATTTAATTGGTTCAATCTCACTTTTGCACTTCATTAATTGTTGGAGATTATGAAAATGACAAATTTAAAATTTGAAATTATTTTCTTACTTTTCAATTTGGTCCCTTTTTTCTCCCTATCTACCTATCCATCTCTTTATTTATTCTATACCTGATGTAATTAATTCACCCACTCTAATTTACCCTCCATCTTCACTATTCCTCTCTGAATCCTCAAATCCTATTGCCGGGATACATTGTTGGTCCCCTCATTCATGAGCGTCCCAGATATCCTGTTGTCCTAATTATCAGCTTACATTTTCAGTAAGGTATGGTGCAAACATGTAAGAGCTGAACGCTCCATAAAGAAGTCTAACTAATGAGGCATGTGCCCAAACAATGTCCAGTCGAATAAGTTTGACTCTGTATTTACCTGACCGTGCAACATCTGAAACAGGTTTGTCTTGTGCATGAGCCATGTGTCCCAGGATGGAGAAGATGGCAAATCCAGCAAATACACTCGTAGCACAATTAACAATACAGATAATGATGTTATCCCTGTAACAGTTATTGTGGAATTTGTTGTAGGATGACAGTGTTATTAAACTGCCCCAACCCACTGAGAGAGAAAAGAAAATTTGTGTTGCAGCATCTTTCCAGACCTGGTAAATAGAAAGTTGAATTAATTAGCAGAGGGAAATTTTACACAAGTCGAACTAAGGGTGAAGGCCTTCTACAGCCAATTTTGGGCCAACATTTACCCATATATTGATGAGGCATTTCATCTGAAAATATCATTACTAAATCTGTTCCAAGGTTTCAGAAAGGAGAGATCAAGTAGAAATTCTATTTCATCCCATTCCCAGTCATTCAATTTCATCTGCTTCCATCTATCTCTTCTCTTTCAATAATAGTACTTACCATCCCTTCCATCCTTCTAACATCAAGGCTGTGATTCCCAGCCTCACTTCCGGCACAGCAAATTTCCATCAGCGTAGGATGGGAGTGGGGTGAGAGCCTGCATGCTGCTGTCCTAATGTTGCTGGCACCATCACAGTCATGGGCATTTCACAAATTCCACAATTTTAATGGAGGGTGGTGGGTTTTGGCAGGCAATGTAAATAATACTGGCACAGAGGTGCCATGAACCATGGGTGAACCATGGTTTGGAGGCAGGAACCACACAAAACATCAATACAAAAGGTGTTTTCTACTTTACATGTTATTATGATTATTAGACTGCTGCAGTCTAAGTTCTATATGTTACAACTACAATTAGTGATTGTAGTGCTTTGATTTAAAAAGATGTGACCATTAAATAATGTCATTGCCATGTCATTATTTCTGACAACTGACAAACTGTTAGGAGAAAAAAACATTATAAATTCGAAAAGTTTTGAGATGCATTCAAGTAGATTATCCACTTGATAAAGAATTATTCTGCATTAAACAATTTTGAAAGGTAATCCTAGTTAGAAATCCTGATGTGTGTGTGAAATGCGCCTTTTTTTTTCACCAAAGTTCAGCTCAGTCATCTATTTGGCTCCTTCAAATCTTTGGCAGATGCCTGAGCTTTTGGCTGTCTTCAAGGAGCTTCTGGAGAGGATAATGGCTTTCATGTGGCTATTCAAGTAATGTACATTTATTTTTTACAGATTTATGAGATTTTGAATCACTTTCAAATGTTATTATAGGTCTCGTGAGTTTTGATTATAGTGGATACTGGGTGAGTGGGTTGTGGGGTTGAGGGGTGAGGTGGCTGAGGGTGTTAGTGAGGTATGGGGTTGAGGGTATATGGCACAGAGATGGGTGTATGAAGGTATGACAGAGGGTTGGAGGTTAAGGGGGAATGGGGTTGTGGAGATAAAAGGGCTTTGGGAATTGGTAAGGGATGAGGGGAGGAGTAGTGTTCATGGGGGTGAGGGGTAGGGATGTGAGTGTTCGGGGTCCTCATACTGATCTGCAGAACAAAGTTGAATGCTCTGTGAACAGATGTGGTCTTTTTAAACTGGCTGTCTCACATCAGCCCACCTCCACGAGAAGAAGATCCCGCTGGCCAGGACGCACAGGTAGAAGACAAGATTGCAATGCTGGGTAATTTTCCGATTCCTGATTCCCACTTCAAACATGAAAATCCAACCTCATGACAATAAAAGCCATAAATTAACTAATTCAAGTGCATCACAAAGTCTTAGTTGAAACTTGGCAATACCCAAAATTAGTTTTCCCACTTTTGAAGAGGGCCCCAAAATCAACACTCAGATTTTAAATTGACTATCGTAGGCAGACAAAAAATAATTAAAGTGAAATATTAAACAATTCAAAGAAAAATTACATCTGAAATTCAGTCAATTATATTGTTGATTTTACCTCAGCATCAGCCAGCTTGGAGAAATCTGACTGGCTTCCAATGTAGAATTCAATTCCTTTATAGGCTCCCTCCAGGGTAATACCTCGGATCAGGAGTATGATCAGAACCACATAAGGGAATGTTGCAGTGAAATAAACCACCTGAACATGGAGAGTAGCTTGTTAGATTTTCCTGTATTGCTGGTACAACATTTACAGTATTGAATCCAATTGAATGGCAAATTAATAGGATTGTATTCAAAGCAGGGAACGAATCAGAAAATAATTGGAGGAGAAATCATTATATAAAATGTATATTTAACACTGAGCTGTATATTGTAACTGAATGCTAGTAGCACAATATTATGCCATCGGTGGCATACCTGCCTCCAGTCCACACATCCCTGTCCTGACATGATTGTAAGGGTGACAGGATGGGTCGTCCATCCATGGCATTATTGAGGCAATTAAGTGGGTAAATGATGCCCAAATAAGGGCCTCATCCTGCTGCCACTCTGAAATAATGGGTGGCGGGAGAGGCCGGCACCCAACGTGTAGCCCAATAGTTTTAGCCCTACGGGCTTCTATCAGTGAAAGGGAGAGGTGCTTCCTTCCCAGGCACACTCTGCCCCCTGTACCAATTGAAGGCTCCTCCTCCCGCACAGCTTTGCCTCCCCATGTCCACCTTTCCCCCCCTGCCATGTCCAACATGTGCCCACCCTCGTATGCCAGTGAGATTTTAAAACTTACCTCAGTGTCCTGGTCCATCAGTGAATGCTGCCTCCTTTGTCTACCTGCAGTACCAGCATGAGCAAGACTCCTGAATGGGCTTGCTGACTTCCAACTGGCTGGAGGCTCAAGGATACAGGACGTCCTGCCGGAGATGGATGGAAGACCTGCCTCATACTAATTAAAGGGCCATCGCAAGTAAAATAAATGCGGGGGAGCCGGCAGAGCAGAGGTGGGATCACCCCCAAAATTTACACTGGAAATAGGAAGCCCAGCGTCAGCGTAAAATCCAGCCCCATGACCCCAATCGGCTCACTCTCTGCCCAGCCTTCCACAACAATTGGAAATACATCCAAAGTCCTACATGCTCCTGCTCCTAATTCTTGTGGTGTTCTGTTTATCAGGGACTGGGATCCTTAGAATGAGGGACACATTTCAGGGGTTTGGGGGAATTGCTGCTGTTCTTTCACTCAGGAGAAAGATCTTCAGATCTCACTCAGGCCTGAAGTGCTCATGAATTATGGATCTTCCACTGCCAAAGAGTCACTGTTAACATCACCTGTGAGATAAACCAGCTCACTTCACTAACGATTTATAAATTTTAGCTTTATTGTTGCAGAAATCTGTACTTTGTGACTCTATTTATCACCAATTGTTTTACCTTTCCTGAAGATTTGACTCCTTTTGATAACGCTGCTCCAACAATCAGCCAAGCCAGAAGCAGACAGAGGGCTAAATACCAGACCATCTCCCCAGTCTCATCCATTGAACTGGTTCGGCATAAAACCACTTTACTGAATAAAATGGCAACAGAGGACAACTTAGATAAGAATACTGTTCATTACACTCACTTACGATTGAACACTAAGCATCAGGACATTTAATCAAATATAATAGGTGTAAACAATATGCAATATGTAGTTCATTCCAAGGTGTGAAATGTTACTAAGAATTGAAATGAAATTTGATATCCAGTAAAATATCTTTCACTACTCCTATTGTTCTTTGTAAATATACAGCTTTGTTTAACAGTGAGTGAAAATGAGATTCCCAACAGAGATGATTTGAAGGAGTTCCTGAAACTGCTTCATTGGCTGCCTTACATTGCACTGTTAAAACTACCTGGGTTAGTCACTGTGGATAGGGTGCATTTTAACAACCTTTGGAGACAAACTAGATGGCTGGAGAGCTGATAATATGGTAGGGTAATATGACCCGATGTCTTCCTCCTGCCTCGGCATATTAACAGTGGCAGGAAGCTCAGTGATTGTGTCAAATAAGTGCCAAGTAGATCAGGGTTGTCATCCATGTGGCAGATGACCCCTGCTAATGCTTCCAAAATGCCTGTCATTATTCTCTGAAAAATCTCTGGAGCTGGTATGATTCCAAACAGTTAGCGATTGAAAGGATATCTCGCGAAGGGTGTGAATAAATATAGTTAGTAGTTTGGATTCCTTGTCCAAAGGCAGTTGCCAGAAGCCACTGTTAGCATCCAAGTTTGTAAAAATGGTACTTTTTATGGCTTTGCTAGGCTCTCACCCACGCATGCCATTGAGTGGATCTCCCATTCCACTGCCTTGCGAAGAGCAGTGGGAAACCAGGGGATTGGGAAGCCTACAAAGACAAACAGAGGACAACTAAAAAAGACATAAGGAGGGAGAAAATTAAATATGAGGGTAAACTATCCGGTAATATAAAAGAAGATTGCGAGAGTTTTTTTAGATATATAAAGGGTAAGAGAGGCAAAAGTGGAGATTGGGCCGCTGGAAAATGACACTGGAGAAGTAGTAGTGGGGAACAAAGAAATGGCGGAGGAACTGAATAGGTACTTTGCATCAGTCTTCACGGTGGAAGACACGAGTAACATCCCCAAAGTTCAGGACAGTCAGGGGGCAGAGGTGAGTATGGTGGCCATTACCAAGGAGAAGGTGCTAGGAAAACTGAAAGGTCTGAAGGTGGATAAATCACCTGGACCACCCCATAGTTCTGAAGGAGATAGCTGAAGAGATAGTGGAGGCATTAGTGGTGATCTTTCAGGAATCACTGGAGTCAGGGAGGGTCCCAGAGGACTGGAAAATCACTAATGTAACCCCTCCATTTAAGAAGGGAGTGAGGCAAAAGACAGAAAATTACAGGCCGATTAGCCTGACCTCGGCCTTTGGTAAGATTTTAGAGTCCATTATTAAGGATGAGATTTCAGAATACTTGGAAGTGTATGGTAAAATCGGGCAAAGTCAGTATGGTTTCATCAAGGGAAGATCATGCCTGACAAATCTGTTAGAATTCATTGAGGAGGTAACGAGTAGGTTAGACAAAGGAGAACCAATGGATGTTAACTACTTAGACTTCCAGAAGGCCTTTGACAAGGTGCCGCAGAGGAGGCTGTGCAGTAAGATAAGAGCCCATGGTGTTAGAGGCAAGGTACTAGCATGGATAGAAGATTGGCTGTCTGGCAGGAGGCAGAGAGTGGGGATAAGGGGGTCCTTCTCAGGACGGTGGCCGGTGACTAGTGGAGTTCTGCAGGGGTCAGTGTTGAGACCACAATTTTTCACTTTATACATTAATTATCTAGATGAAGGAACTGAGGGCATCCTGGCTAAGTTTGCAGATGATACAAAGATAGGTGGAGGGACAGGCAGTATTGAGGAGGCGGGAAGGCTGCAGAAGGATTTGGATAGGTTAGGAGAATGGATAAAAAAGTGGCAGATGGAATACAACTTGGGGAATTGTGAGGTCATGCACTTTGGTAGGAAGAATAGAGGCATAGAGTATTTTCTAAATGGGGAGAGAATTCAGAAATCTGGAGTGCAAAGGGACTTGGGAGTCCTAGTCCAGGATTCTCAACTTGCAGGTTGAGTCGGTAGTTAGGAAGGCAAATGCAATGTTGGCATTTATTTCGAGAGGACTAGAAATAAAAGCAGGAATGTGCTGCTGAGGCTTTATAAGGCTCTGGTCAGACCATATTTAGAATATTGTGAGCAGTTTTGGGCCCCGTATCTCAGGAAGGATGTGCTGGCCCTGGAGAGGGTCCAGAGGAGGCTCACAAGAATGATCCCAGGAATGAAAGGCTTAACATATGAGGAACGTTTGAGGACTCTGGGTCTATACTCGATGGAGTTTAGTAGGATGAGGGGGGGGGGATCCGACTGAAACTTACAGAATACTGAAAGGCCTGGATAGAGTGGACGTGGGGAAGATGTTTCCATTAGTAGGAGAGACTAGGACCCGAGGGCACAGCCTCAGAGTAAAGGGAAGACCTTTTAGAACAGAGATGAGGAGAAACTTCTTTAGCCAGAGGGTGGTGAGTCTATGGAATTCATTGCCACAGAAGGCTGTGGAGGCCAGGTCATTGAGTGTATTTAAGACCGAGATAGATAGGTTCTTGATTGGTAAGGGGATCAAAGGTTACGGGGAGAAGGCGGGACAACGGGGTTGAAAAACCTATCAGCCCTGATTGAATGGCGGAGCAGACTCGATGGGCTGAATGGCCTAATTTCTGCTCCTATGTCTTATGGTCTTAACTTTGTGAGGTCAACACAGATTCCTGTTGAGCCACTCGGTTTCAGTGCTGGAACCTTGCCTGAACATTAGTTTGTGTGTTTGGTTACAGGTGAGGTGACTTCCTGATGCAGCCTTGTCTTCATTTCTTGTTTTGCTTTTCTGTAAAAGTGAGTGGGGAACCTTGGGTGGACAAGCAAATTGGTTTACACCTGGTCTCAAAGTGATACAATAGTCCGTTTACAGCTTCCCTAAACCTTGGAATAGTTTTGGGAATTCTGTCGTGAAATCTGTTGATTTTTCTGGGCTCCCTAATTCATAAAGTTTATAGATGGGCTGTAGATCTGTGCAAGCTTCTCAAATTAACAGTGAGCCTTCTTGGTTGTGGATCACATGCAAAATTTCTGTGATTTCTCTTTGTACTGGAATTTATCAGTCAACTGTCCCTTGATATTCAGTTGAATGCCTCCTGGACCGTGGAGTCTCATGGTCGATAGCTAGAGAAAGTCTAGTTTTAACCATTGTTCTGTGTCTGAAAGAATTGAAATTCCTGTTCCGGTGTCTGATTTGAAATTTACTTTATGTTCATTGACCATAATGTCTACACTCCAATAGTTCCCATTAGATCCTGTAATTTCACCTAAGAATTGCACTTCATTATCTTTTTCTTTTTCAATTTAGTTGTTTCTCCTTTAATTTTTGTGTTAAGAGCTTTTTTGCTGCAACATATGGAATTAAAATGGTCTCCCTTCTTGTAGAAATGCCTAACTTATTGGCAGGGCATTCTTCATGCCAATGCAGCCTTTCCCCACTATTAGAGAATGCGGAATAATTGTGGCCACTGTGCCCTCCTCACTTTTTCCTTGTTTTGGCTTAGGTGTGCTGCTATTTCTGTGTGCTACAAACTGCAATGTCTCAGTGGTTTTTCTCCATGGGATTTATTTCTTGCCTCAAATTGAAACCTCGTTTTGTATTCTCATTTCAGCCTGCCTCATTAACTGCATAGCCTTCGACAGTGTCAAATCTTCATTCAACTGCAACAAATCCTGTGCAGTGTCTCCTAAGATTCCTACAACGATGTAATCCTGAATTAATTTGTCTTTCAGGGCTCCATATTTGCAATTCTCAGTGAATGGATGTTAATCATTAGTGAAGGGACCTGCACTCTCTCCTGCTCTTTGGATGCACATATTGAACTTCACCCACTCTACAATAGTGTTTCTTCAAAGACTAAAATAAGTATCAAAGTCTTTGATAACTTCTTCATAAGTCATAGTGTCTTTGCTCATGCACTGCCTGACCGTTACATCATCTGCACTACTGCTTATGGCATAGAGAAGGATACTGACCCATTCCTTGCATCTCTTCCCTGCTAATCCTTTACCTGGTAAACCTTTGATGACAGTTCTCGACTTTTCGGCTTGATCTGGACCCTTGTACATGGTCAAAACACTCTGGTAAAGGTGAGATTTTCTCTGTGACTTCCCTTTACAGTGTCCTTTTCTGAAGTTCAGTTTAAGGTCTTCCCTTGCTGTCCTTGTCCTGCGATTGTTTCTTTCACTGCTTTTTCCAGTCACTGGGCTCTTCACTTGCTGCTTCTTTCATTGTTTTCCACTACTACCATCTATTATCACATTTGTGGGCCTTAGATAGGATTGTTCATGATCCAGACAACCAGATAATGCTGGAGGCAAGGCTGTTGGTAAACTCTACATTTTTTTTTTGAACTTTTTATAATACAGATTTAGCTTGAGGCTCTACATAGAACTATCTCTCTTCATGCTCTGTTGTCATGTATGTTACATCAACTATATATTTATCTTTATAACATTAACCCTTCATACTACAAATGGGGCCCACCACCACATCCGGAAACCTGCAGGTAAACCTTGGCGGCCTCACAGTGGGTTCCTAGGGGAGGGGCCTCCTTAATCAACATTCCATAGCTCAGGGAGAGGCCCACTGGCTGCAATGGCCACCTCTGCTAAAGTGCCACCTTAGGAGTATATTCCCCACCACACCAGCCTATTCCCAATCGCTGGAGCTTGACTGGCCCTGGCATGGTAAGCAAAGAAAATTCCCTCGTCTTCGAGGGTGCCACTAGTGATCGTACTACTGAGGCTGTTGAGATGCCAGCCCTATGATTGAGCTGGAATCTCTGGGAGGCTGGCTGCCTACCTCAACTGGATGGCAGACCTGCTGGCGGCCTCTTAACTGGCCATGGCTGGTAAAATGCTGCCCCAGGGTCCTGCCACCTGGTGGTATGCGGTTGGCTTTTGCAATTGGTCTCAGCAACGGGACATCTTAACTGCTGATAAAATTCGACTCTGTGTCTCCCAATGAATTCAGCTCCTCCATAGTGTCAAACGTGGTACCTGCCCCCAGACTGTTTCCCAATTCAGTTCCCTGGTCTTTGGTCTAAACACATTTAATTAAAACACAGAGAATGGGATATCAGTCACAGATAATTCAAACTATTTAATGAAAGGGCGCCAGTTGTGATGCTATTTTGTAACAGGTGTATGATGTAAATAGTACCTCCATCAAAATCAAACAGCTTTTCACTCATTAAACAGGACATTCACCCAACCAACCTTCCTGAGAGGAGCTACTGGTACAGCTGTGCAGGTTATAGGTGCCGCTATCTGTAGTAATTTACTTACTCCCAGTATTGCTCACTCGGACCCTGGTGAGGAACGTCGATTTCTGATCCATTTGGACAAGTTTCATTGTTTACATGCAGCCATGTTGTATTAACGATTTCAAAATATCCATCATCCAGAGTGAGATTGCAGTGTGGATCTAGAAAATGTGGAATGTGTTTTAGAATTACATTTCATTGGGAATGATGCTGTCATTTCTAGTGATATAATCAGGGTGACTGCTTCACTCTGACTGAATCAGTCCAATTCCTTTTATTACATGGATGAGGTTACAGATGGGCCAGAACAAAGAGGTAAAGGCCAGCTTCTTCTTCCCTGTCTTGTGACAGGTTTGGATGCAAGGAGGGCCTTTAATCAGGCAGGAGGGGGGCGGGTGAGCATTCTGACTCCCTCCTGGCTCCACCCCGAATTAAATCCATAGCAGGAAGGCCTGTGGTCAAGTTTCCAGCCCCTCTGCCAATTGAGGCCTTAAATGAATGTGTGGGGGCTCTGTGGTCGCAGAGGTGAGGGTCAGGTGGTCACTGGGGGGCGGGGGGGGCGGGGGGGGGGTGGTGGGTGGGTAATTCAGCAGGGATTTGGGTCATCAATGGGAGTTATGGTTGGGTGGTCAGTGGGGGAGGTTGCTCAGAGTGGGGGGAATGTTGGGCAGTGGGTTCGGGTGGTCAGTGGGGGTGGTCATTGTTGTGGGGTCAATTGGCTGGGCTGTGTGGCCAGTAGGGCTGTGGGAATTGGGTGATCTGTGGGGGCGGGGCATCATGCGGTTAGTTTGGGGGGGGGGTTTGAGTGGTCTCAGGGGTGATCAGTAGTGAGGGGGTTGGTCTGTGGAGTTGTTAGAGGGGGGTTGGTTGTCAGCAGGTGGTCAGTGGTTGGGTCTTTTGGTTGGGGGGGGTTAGGTGGTTAGTTGGGCGGTGGGGGGTTAGTGTTGGAGGGTGGACATGGGGGGTTGATCAGTGGATGTATCAGGTAGTCATGGGGCTCCCATGGGAGGTCCGGGGTGGGTCAGTACTCTAATTACCCAGGAGTTAGAAGTGGTTTTAATTCTTCTAAATTTTTCTGGGTAACTATTGTTGATGTAAGGCAGTTGGAGCCATCCGAGCTTTACGATTTACATTGTACTTTCTAGTGGTTCCCAGTGCAGGGCAGTTGCCCCATGGAAGTTTGAACTTTCTGGGCAATTGCCAGGCAGTCCTCATTTGGGGACCTCCAGGAGGGTTCGCCAGCACATCTTTGGGGTACCCTGCAGTTATGACACTCCAGAGCCCATAAGTTATGGGCTGAGGATAAGAGGTCACTCAATTCCCTGACACTGGAACCTGCTGGAAACAAAGAAGGACTAAGGAATCTCATTATACAAGGAGGGTGCTAAGGATCCCCTTTCTGTTTCAATGGTATTTTGATAGCTTTGACAATGGGAGATCGAAGTTCCTTTATTTATAATGGATTGCCCTCCATTGTATGCCAACAGCATCTGTCACATGATTGGAACTCCACTCGTGAAAAGCTGTGATTATAAACCTGTCATTTCGTTCCAGCAGGAGTCTGGAGAATGCACCAATAACATCAAGAAGACTTCAGAATGTAACATCACCTCTCTCTCTTTCTCACTCAGCTATTCTAAGGATTGGGATCCTATCTCTGTTACATTTTTGGAATACATCACAGAGACAGAGCATTTTAATCAAAAGGAAATTCAAGTATCATAATATCCACTTCCGAAAAGAATGAATTACAGTTTCAAAGAGAGTTTTACCAGAGAAACAATCAGTTTATATCGGCCCCAACACCACTGGAACTTCAAGACCACCAAAGGAAAGTCGAGTCATGTTTTTGCCTTTTTACTTTTTACTATACTTTTACCTGAGTGAATTTTGACAATAATCCTAATTCCTTATTTGTTAACTCAAGAGATCTGGATGGCTTATTTCTTCATATAGCTTTACATATAGTCAAGTGCATATTTTTAATTGAAAAAAATCTCACATTTTCTAAAAATTCAAGCTTGGTTATAACCATTCTCAGGAATGGAAATAAATGGAATTTATTCACCCTTCTGGACTTGCTCATAACAGATCTTTGGGGGCTTATTCAGGATTTTGTGATAGGCAGAAGAGGGATTAAGTTAAACAGCCCTGATTTCTCCACTCACTACCTATAAACACGCCTGTAAGTGGAAAGGTGTTTTTGATTTCTGATTTCCCCCTTCATAAGTATTTTCCCCAACCCTTCAGTTTTGGAGTTATCCAATCCTCTTTTAATAACCCCACAGCAAACTCAAGATAAGATAAAATAAGAGGGTGGGTTTATTTTACACACACACAAAATGCAGGAATGGGGTTTCACAATGTCTGCTCCTTATTCCCCTTTCATTTTATGAATGCAAAAGGGAAAGAAAGGGGTTCAGGGCAGAGACCAGATAAAAATAAGTATTATGGTTTCAAGTGAGTTCAGAGTCCAGGATCAATGTCCAAGGAAGGTAATTGCAGGTGGTTTTGTCTGGCAGAATTCCTGGTCTTGGTCCTGTGAACTCAGTTGCAGGTTGAGTCCGTTGACGATGCTGCAAAGTATTATTGTGTCCTGGGTATTAGTTCACTCCATATGTGAAATATAGAGTTCTTCCTGGAAATCAGACTTGGAAAGAGACGGAGGTCAAAGTTAGGCTGCTAACCTGGAGTCCGGTTCTCTTCGGAGGTTAAACCACAACTGAAGGTAAAACTCAAAAGCTGTATAATTAAAGGAATTGAAGCAGCTCAAGTCTCGGAGGTGAACTGAGAGCTTGTGATCAGCTGCAGCCATTTTATCAGAGCAGAAATGTCCACTTTGAAAACCAGAAAAATTAATAATATTGTAAGTAGCCAGGCTCTCATAATATGTATATTCTTTTCTTCCTGCCTCCTGGACGGGACAATTTGAGCCCACAGACAATGAATGGAATTGAAAGTGGGAACTAAATTAACTCCTAGGTGATTTGACCTTTTTAAAAAAAAAACACCAGAACAGTTCCCTCGTGGATTGCAGTGTTACCATACAAAACAAAATGCCCATTTTCGAAGCCAAGTACCTTTCTCAACCAGAGTGAGGAAATTTGGGATTGTTTAAGGGTCCTTTCCCTTGAAGAGCAAAAGAAGGAGCTAAACAGTTACAGTTAGAGTTCCGCTCAAAAACCAGGCAAATGTAAATTCTACAATGTGTGACCCAGACAATTAGATTTTGAACTGAAAGAAACTGAAATAGATAAAATAACTGGCAAAAGTTACAACTAGAACTGAAAAGAACTAGAGCTAAAATTCCAAGCTAGGGAAAGAGCGAAGAAGAAAGAAAAGTAGAAAGAGAGAAAAATAGAAGGAAAAGGGAAAGAGAAAGTAGGGAGTGAGAAGGATTGTTCCAAAGAGAGACATAAGAATGGGAGTTGAGGCTTCTCGAAATCCGCAGGGAAAGGTTCACTGTGTCCACTGAAACCATGCCCAGCTTAGGACCAAGTTATTCAAGTTTTCCCAAGTAATCCCCAAGTTTGATAAGGAAGAAGTAGGAACTGTCTTAATTTCTTTTGAAAGAGTGGCTCAGCAGATATAGTGGCTGCTGGAGAGGTGGACCCCATTGTTACAGAGAAAACTGACAGGCAAAACACAAAGTTTACTCCATGTTGCTTGATGAGAGTTCAGCAAATTACACATGGCAAAGAATGCTATTTTAAGTGTGTATGAACCGGTGCTGGAGGTCTACATTAGAAATTCTGTACCCTTCAAAAAACAGTCCGATCAGATGCTGTTGAACTTGAAAGGCTCAAGTAGCTCACTTTTGACTGATGGATATGGCCGCTTAAAATAAAGGCCCAAAATGAAAACCTCGGAGAAATAATGCTCCTTGGAGAGTTCAAAAATTCACTCCCTCTCTTTATCAAAACTGGTGTAGAGGTTTAGAAAGTGGAAAGGGCCAGACAGGCAGCAGTCATGGCAGCTGACTATGAGTTAACTTATCACATCCAACTTTTAAAAGGAGAAACCCAAGGGGGAGACAGAGGGAATTGGCCTCTGTGGGAATGTTCCAGCTAGGCCATTTCAATGAAAATTGTTGGCACATGAAGAGATCCAGATGGAGCACTACTGCCAAATCAGCACCCATAGCCATAAAGTGGTCAACCAATGTACAAACATGGCAAATGTCTAGGGTCACTACCAGGAGTTTGTAAATAAGGGGAAGATGACCCCTAACTGTTTAAAAGAGTGGGAAAAGGAGTTCAGCATTCTCCAAGACACTGGCTGCTTGCAAACTTTGCTAATGGGAGCATTAAAGAATTAACACCTGAGGACAGGATAAATTCTGGTGCTCTAGTAAAAGGACTCACAGGAGAATGTGTGGAGATGCCACTGATTAAAATTTACTTGAGGAGAGTGTTTGTAACAGGCCTAGTAACTATGGGTGCAGTCCCTTAAGTTTGCCCATGAAAGGGTAGATATTTTATTGAGGAACGCCCATGTTTGAAGGAGGGCATTACCCCTGAAAAATCAGAGACAACCCAAAGAGGTTGTAGAGGTTGGAGAAAGCCAGCAATGGTCTGCAGATGTGCAGGGAACTGGGAGAGGTTCAGAGGCCCTACAGGGGGCGATAGAATTCATGAGGGTTGAAGTGACTAAGGAAAAGCCACTTGAATTATAAAAGGCCAAAGCCAGGCCAATAGCGGCAGAAAGGGTCAGAATAGAGGTTGAGGAAGTTAAAAGGGATGAGCCCAGGCTAGTACAAGTTGAAGAGGTCAAGGAAGGGCCTATGAAGTTTAAAACAAGATGAAGGAAGAGAGCCAGTGATCTAGTTAGCAGACGTCTTCCCAAATTGGACAAGAGAAAGTGAGGGTGATGTGCCACTTGGTTGAAGAGTCATGGAAGAGTACAGCAGGAGCTGAACATCCAATTGGGTGCTGTAACATTCCAGGGAACATGGAACAGGTTAGGGAAAGCCCATTTCCAAAACAAAAGAGAAAGGGAAGGGAACACATACCAAAGCAGACACAACTTTGGGGGACCACAGGGGACATACCAGTGAAAGCAATGTTGAGTTATCCACTGATAAACCAGGAACAAGCCCTCAACCAGCCCAGCAGTGTTGATGCGAAGATAACTAAAATTGAAGCCCCGGGCAGAAGTCCAGAGACCCAACAGGAGCTAAGATCAGGTTACCATCTACTGACTTCCTGGAGATCATATTTGATAAAATACTCGTGTTGAACAATTAACTTCATAGGTTATTGAGCTGGACAGTGAAGGATTAAAATTCAGTCAAGAAACTCAGCTCTGCCAGCAAGAAAATTTGCATTCTAGATGCCATGCAGCCTCACAGTTAACCAGGAGCACAATGCTTATTAAAGATCTGGGGAACAGATATTTAACCCAACATCGCTAGTTAAAATGTAATCAGGGGTTTCGTAAAAGAGGGATCAGGCACTGAATTCTGAAACTGAAAATCCTCATCTATGCCTGACCCCAGAGGGAACAAAGAGAATTCAGAACTAACCATTTCCAATGAAGTTAGGTTTTGTGCTTAACTAACATTCACAATGGAAACAAGCAATGTGACAGCTTGCTATCCAGAATCTAACTCAGTTTAGAAATATTTCGTAGCCGACCTGACAACAGAGCATAGCTGTAACTATAAGGTTAAAGTGGGAAAGGGTGTGCATGTGTCTCTTTAATGTATTTTTTAATATTGGACATCTTATATTGAAACACTTGCTATGATTTGCATTTCAATCTACATGAGGGGGAGGTGTCATGGTAATGAGTCATGTGGAATGTAAAATATTAATTGTTAGTTTCATCGGCTTGTGTAATGCCTTGGATTGTTTTTAAAAAGGGAAAGAGGAACTGAAAAGGTACTGTGCTTTAAAATGGCTGCAGAAGTCATCTGACCTACAAATTAGCCAAGTTTTTAGAAGCCTCTGAAAATGGATTACCAAGGGGTCATGTCTAGGCAGTTCCCCCGATGGACTTCACACCTGCCATTATCTCAACCTTCTACAAAACATAAGGACAATAGGCCACCGAATTCCTGACTGCAGAAACTGCCAGGAACAAAGAAGGACTAACAAATCTCATTATGCAAAGGGGGTGCTAAGGAACCCTTATCTGTTTCGTTGGCATCTTGATAACTTTGACAATGGCTGATTAAAGCTCCTTCATTGTGTGCCAATAGCCAGCTGTCATATGATCAGAACACCATTTGTGAAAAGAATGTACCCATAACAGCAGCAAGACAATGGCAGAATTTAACATCACCTCTCTCTCTCTCTGTCTCTCTCTCTCTTTGCTATTCTATGGTTTGGGATCCTATCTCTGTTACATTTCTGAAATGCATCACAGAGACAGAGAATTTTGATCGAAAGGAACTTCAAGTGTCAGAATATCCACTTTAGAAAAAGACATAACAGTTTAAAAGGGACCATCTCCAAAAGACTCGAACTCAAGTTCTGTCGAAGGGTCATGAGGATCGAGACGTCAACTCTTTTCTTCTCTGCTGATGCTGCCAGACCTGCTGAGTTTTTCCAGGTAATTCTGTTTTTGTTTTGGATTTCCAGCATCCGCAGTCTTTTTGTTCTTATCCAAAAGTAACTCTCCTCCTCTTGGATACCCAGCAATATCTGTAGCTCAGATTCCAGTTTAACAACTCTGAACTGAAGTTCCTTGAGATTCAGACACTTGTAGATGTGGTGATCTGGGAATGCAATGCTTTCTGCAAACTCCCACTGCTACCATGCTGTTAATCCAGTCTGTAGGAATTGTCACTTTCTTGATGGCTCCCTTCTTTTCCAGCTCTCCAATTTTGTCTTTTAGGCTTAACTCAAGGGCAGCTGGAACTCTTCTCAGCAGATGCTGAATTGGTCTTACACTCTCACCTACTTCTGGATGATCTTCTCCTGGTAGACATCCTAGCCCTATAAACATATCTTTGTACCCCTCTAAGATCTGTTCGGCGGTTAATGGTTTTGTGTGCTGCAACACATTGTAAAACTCTGTTGGCATGTTTAATGTCACTAGTCCAAGCTTTCGGGAGGAATCATCATAAATTTACATTAAGTGCGGTAGCGGGCAGGTAAAACCTTTCACCCACCAGCCGCAATGGCGGGTTTTCACGCCGTATCATCCCAAACCTGTCTCATTAGTTATGCATTCCGAGAAACACACCGTTTCCATGGTGGGCAGGCACACATTTCAGTGCTTCCAGCTCAGGACTACTGTAGGGAAGATGTTCACAAAAGGCAAAAAGACTGCAGCCCCTAGGTTTAGTGATACATCACTGGAACACCTTTTGGATGCCCTGGAGGCCCGCCGCAATGTCCTCTACCCCCGATCTGGCCACAGGATGGGCAGTGGCATCACCAACCAGGCTTGGGAGATGGTGGTAGTGGTGATTAGTGTCAATGCTGTACAGAAGAGGTTGACCAACCAATGCAGATAGAGGGTGAATGATCTAATCCGTGCAGCCAGGGTATGGCAACCATCTCATCACTCTAAGCTCACACACTCAAGCCCATCACACATTCACTGGCATCTCACTCACTGCCAGCTCAAGGGTCATCACCACCCATTCTCACACACATACCCTCACATGTCCATCTGGTCTCACCTCCTCTGGAGACTGCCTCCTCAGCCCTCACCATCTTGAAGACATTTGCACAGATCAACATATGCTCCCTTACATACCCGAGGTTACCCTCCTTCTCCAGTACAGCCCTCATCCTGAAGCCTCTTCTCCCCCTTCCTCAAGTAAGCCCCAGCCCTGCAGCCATTGAAAAGCCATCCACATATGGCTGATGTGGCAGGTACAGACCGGCCCATGAGCCCCCTTAAAAGTGATGTGGTGCTGTCTGTGCAGCCTGGCACTGATGACTGTGAGTGCTGACCGAAGCAAGGTAGGCAAACAAACCTCGAAGTCCCAAGTCCAGCCCGCCAGGTGCATGTTGCTTATATGCTGTTGTGAAACACTTTGGTGTGTTTTCCCGCCGACGTAGGCAGATGATACAGCAGGGGTGGGAGGGGGCGGGAAGGACAAGTCAGGCGGGCTGGCCATATAGTGATATGCAGGTGTATTACAATGAAGTTCCCAACATCCAATGAGGGGAAATGTGGCCCGCCATTGGCAGGCTGAGCAGGCAATCGCAAACTGGTTTCATGCCATCGTGAAACCGATCACACCATAGCGTCCACTCATTCCACGAACATGCCAGTTGCTGGCGGGCACAGAAAATCCCAGCTGAAATGAATGGCCATTATCTCCCATCTATGATCTGGAATTCTAGATCTTCCTTTTTGCCATTGCATTGGGTTCTCAGACTAATTTGTCCTCTCAGTATGAGCATTGTGCCATCCTATAGCCTCAACCTTACTTTCCAGGGTTGCATTTTTACCATGATCACCATGTTGAGCCACTTCACACAGGTCTGTGAAGGTTATTATGTTGTATGATATGCCAGTGTCTATCTGACACTTCTTGTTCGCTTGATACTCTCCTTCTGCAGTCATATTTTAACAGTCACAAACCATTTATCACCTATAGAGTTGTCAGAACCAACCTGTTGTATTGTGCATAGTTCTTGGTCAGACCCTTCTGCTGATATCTCTCCGGTGGCCATCTGTATCAGCTTGTTTTGCTTCTTTTTGCCAAGCACTTGTGTGTAAAATGATTCTGCTTCTTGCAGTTAAAACAAAGCTTTCCCCATGTTTAGCAGTCCTTCTTTTCCATTGCATGATGTCAACCGCAGTATTTGCATCCTGCCGTTTGTCCACGATTGCCCTGCTGTTTCGATGTAGAATGTTTCTCAACATAATGGACCTGGTCTGCTCTGCCATTCATGTGCTCTAACTGACACTTTACAACTTCTGGATTTCTACAACATGAATAAATAAACTAAAAAAAAACAATGCAGTCTGTATAAGAAGATCAGACATCACCCACAAACCCAGTCTACATAATACACATTTGTATTTATACAGTGTCTTTAACATAATAAAACATCCCAAGGTCAAGGCTCCACCAGCACTGCATCAAGCTCCCCTTACCATCTGCCTTGCAGCCACACTGTCTTGTGCCTGACCACTAACCAGAACTGTGTCACTTCTTGCAGCAGAGTTAAAAAGGAAACTTGACACTGAACCATATGAGGATATATTAGGGCAACTGACCAAAAGTTTGTCAAGGCAGTAAGTTTTATGGTGGAGTAGAGGAAGGAAGTTGAGTAGAGAGATTCAGAGGTTTAGGAAGAGAATTCCAGAACTTAGGGGCCAGGAAGCTGAAGTCGCAGCCAATCATGGTGAAGCGATTAAAATTGGGGATGCATAAGAGGTCAGAACTAGAGGAGCGCAGATATTTTGAAGGGTTGAGGATATGGGAGGTATTACACAGAGAGGCAAGGCAATGGAATGATTTGAAAACAAGGATGAGTATTTTAAGATCAATGCATTGCTTGACCTGGAAGTTTATCGGAAATACCATTTTTTCCCCTAATTTTACTGTGGGATACAGAAGCAGGCCTATGGGGACTGTGTGTGTGTGTGTGCGCGTGTGTGTGTGTGCGCGTGTGTGTGTGTGCGCGTGTGTGTCTGTGCGTGTGTGTGTGTGCACGTGTCTACTTTAATTAAATTAGAGATGGCCAGACTACAAGGTTTGAAACATCAAAAGGGGTTAAGTATAAAACAGGCATTTTGAAATGGAGGTGGGTAAGCTAGGATGAGGCTCAGCAGGTACAGTGTGAATGGAATTTGCAGTTTTAGTTAAGTTGAAAGGTTGTTTGATTTTCAAAGGGAATTGATAAGATGGTTACAACTGGCTGGATAAAAAAGGCAAAGTTATTAAATTTATTTTTCCCAAAAATGCAGACCATAATGACAATATGAAAGACTTTTATATTCTGGGACAACTAACTTTCAAAGGAAGGTTGGAACTTTGGTATTTACAGATCAAAAGGGAAAACATATATTTAAAGAAAGATAGAAAGTTGTATGAGTGTGGGCATGTGAGGTCTTGAATCTTGACTGTGTGAAACAGACCTGTGGGAAAAAGCCTCTAGCCACCCTGGCGAAATTTGCTGCTCCAGTAACCAAGGTTCTGTTAAAAGGCTTTGGAGTTCCATTGTTGAGTGAGAATGAGAGAGATGCTGTGAAATATCTCCCTCACAGCAACAGTAGGTGCTTGTGGCAATATTTCTGGATGCTTTATAGATTCAAAATCTATTTGGACTGCTGCCTGAAAGAGGTGCGTAGTTGGGACCCTAGTTAACTAGAAACGTTTTTGGGACTGTTATAAAATTAAATAACTGTGTAACTGTAATCTTGTGTTTATTTTTTTCTTTTCTTTTGTTAATAACGGTGTTATTTTAATATTTTAAACCTGAAAAGATGGTAGCAGGTTTCTTACTTCTGACTTCAGTGCATAAACCTTCTCATAATAAATACAAATTGCAAAATCGTTGTGATTTCCAAGTTTCCCTTTGGGATTTGGTCAGCCTGGCAAATACCACCTACCATATTATATCAAAAGCTAATGTTAAACATGGACAATAAGTGAAGGATACTTGGTGCAAGTTAGGGCACAGACATCAAATCTTTGGATAACCTCAAGTTTACAGAAGGTTGAATGTGGGAGACCAGCCAGAATTGCTTTGGAGTAGTTAAGCCGAGAGAAAACAAAGAATGAGTGAGGGTTTCAGCAGCAGATGAGCTGAGACAGGGGCCAAGTCAAACAATGTTATAAGTGAAAATAAGTGATTTAAATAGTGGCACAGGTATATGGTTGGCAGCTCGTTTTGCAGTCAAGTACAACACCAAATTTGCAAACAGTCTGGTTTAGTCTCAGACTATGGCCAGATGAATAGGTGGAGTCAGCAGCTACAGAACAGAGTTTGTAGCATTGACAGAAGACAATGACTTCAGTTTTCTCAATATTTAATTGCAGGAATTTCTGTTCATCCAGTACTGAATGTCAGATAAGCAGTCTGATAATTTAGTAAGAGTGGAGGAATCAAGAGAGAGAGGTGGAGGTGAGGTAGAACTGGGTTTCGTCATGTGAAAACTAATGCTGTGCCTTCAGGAGAAATCACCAAGGGGGAGGATTTAGATAAGAAATAGGAAGGGCCAAAGATAGATCCTTGGGGGACACCAGAGTCAATGGTGTGGCAGTGGGAAGAGAAGTCATTGCAATTTATACTTGGACTCTGATTAGATAGTATGAACGGAATAAGAATATATAAGAATATGCTCAGTTATCATCCAATGTCCCAGTCCGTACGATAAAGAGTTTTTCTCTAAAATCAAAGCATTTTTCCACTCTTTCTGGAGTTTCAAACTGACTCATCATAGTTAAGATTTTTAATCTTGCTTTAATCAATTCAAACAGAATTAATCTTTAATATCTTGAGAAATAAATATTTAGAATCCTGAGTTGAACAGTAGGTCTATGTGGGAGATGAGAAGAAAGGGAAAGAGACAAGACTGAAATAATTCCCACAAAAAGGGAGAGAGTTTGTGAGAGACAGAGTGAAGAATATACAGAAGATGGGAAATATTTGGGAAAAACTCAACTCACATGTTGAGAAAAAGGGAGAAAAAGATTCCTGCATAAACACTGAGATACACAGACAAGAGAGTCAATGTGAGACACAAACACAGATACACAGACAAGAGAATCGATGTGAGACAAAAATGCAGAGATGCACAGACAAGAGAATCAATGTGAGACACAAATACAGAGAGAGAGAGAGAGAGATAAACAATGAACAGATAGAAAAAGAGCAGAAGAAAGAATTAAAGAGATTCATTTTCTATTTTTCTAATAAACAACACCATGGAAGATCAACTATTTTAAAAATATATTTCCACTATTCAATTTTTATTTATTATTGTCTATCCTGCAATCCCAGTGACTCAATGACATGGTTCCTGCTGCTGATTTCTATCCCAGTATTTCTGCCATATGATCACAATGGAGATGGTCACTAAAACTATTGTCCATTTTTCTCTCTCATTCAGACTGACAGAATGTAAAATGAACAGTTGGTGTCTATACTTTGCCCAATAGAAGCAAAGATCGTACCTTTGGGAGCCTTACTGCATGTTTCATCTGCACCCCACCAACTGAAGCAGTCTGCCCACAGCAGGGGGGATTGGAAGGAAGCAAACAAGTAGTACAGGCTGTAGGTGATGATGCAGGTGTAGGAAATGTTGGAAATTGTAATCAGAAGGACCATAGTGATCCCCACACCTGAAAATGAACAAGGAACAGGTGATTAGATTGGGAACTATTGATTGAAATATATTCTTTGACGTGGATTCTGCTGGTCATACAAACCAATTGTGTTTTGCTGCAATTGGTCACCATGGAGGCCTGTGAGACTGTCCTGGCTGACCACACCTGTGGGAAATGTTACTGCTTCGACTCACTCCGGATCAGAGTCGCTGAGTTGGAGCGTGAGTTAGAGACACTTTGACACATAAGGAAGTGGGTGAAATTTATGATATAATTACATTCGATATTAGGATTGAGTGGGGGAAGCAAAATCACAATCAAAGTTTTAAACTTAAGTAAGAACTATGCATAAATGTGAACTGAGTTGACCACAATAATTTGGGTAAACTCACAGCCAAACAGAAATTTTGAAGGGAGGTTTTGGTACAATACAAAATCAGAATGTACATTCCACTTGTACAGTGAAACATCCATGCTCAGGAAATGAGGGGAGAGACAGACTCAAGGTAAAAGAAAAGACTTATACAAATACCTATTAGTGTGCAATCTCTCATGTTAAGCATAATTCTTTCTTGTGATTGGTGGAAGTAAGATGTCAGATGGTTTATGAGCCCGACCTTAGCCTTGCAGGCTCTCCCACAGTAAGGACATTGGTTGTCATGCGCTAGGGACGGTGGTGGATTGTGGGCTCAAGCAACTGCTCTCTCTTTGCATCTCTCTCATCACTCCTTCTCAGGATTGGAAGGTTTTGACACAATTTTTGATGATGAATCATCATTTTGGTCATGATAGGTTGTCTGCTTCCCATGTGTTAATTTTAATGCAGCAAACCTTCAGGAAGGCTCTTCGCTTGTCTTTGACATTATTCCTTTTCACCCCTAGCACCCTCACCCCATGTGAACAAGTGCTCTTGTGTAGCTCTGAGTAGAGCAACTGTTTGTGTGGTCTTGGGTCAGGCATTCTGATGATATGACCCACCCATCTCAGCTGATGTGAGATTATCATGGCCTCTACACTTGACATTTCTGCACCATGGAGGTCTCTCATGTTTGTTCTTTTGTCTGCCCTCTTGATTCACAAAACCCCCCTGAGACAGCATAGATAATGCTGCTCTTGGGCCTTGATATGTCATCAAAGCTGTCCAAGCTTCAGCACCACATAGAAGAGTGGGAAGAACCAACGACGAATAGACTTTGAGTTTACTGTCAGATCCAATATCGCGACTCTCAAAACTCCAAGGCTTAATTCACCATAGGCCAAACTGGCACATTATTTTTTATTCATTCATGGGATATGGGTATCACTGGCTAGGCCAGCATTTATTGCCCATTCAATTGGATTCGATGGTTTACCTCTTGGTCAATCTTAGCTTTTTGGTATAGGTAGCTTCCAAGGTGTGGAAAATGAGGAATATTTTCCAACACTTCACCATGAATCTCAACTGAAGACGTTGGATTTCATAAATTTAATGTGGGTTGGTAGAGGACGTTGGTCTTCGTGACATTCAGGACAAGTACGATGCTCTTGTAGGCTTTGGTGAATAAGTAAACGATCTGATTCTTCTTCAGAGTGAACACTAACTTGTGCACCATCAGTATAATGTGGTTCCATTATAGCAGTCTTTGTTGTCTTGGAGGTGGCCTTCAGCTAGTTGAGATTGAAGAGTTTACCATTGGCATGGTAAGTACTACCATATCTGGGCGGAGCATGTTAATTTGCAAGAAAAATTGAGATTAATATTGGTGCAATGACACACCCTACTTTGGTGACAGGGAAGGGGTCTGAGATGGAGCCATTGCATAGAACTATTATTTGCACGCAGTCATGTGGCAGACAGATGTTGTTTGTGAATTTAGCTGGTTATCCATATCATTGCAGCATCTTTCAAAGGACAGTTTAATTCACCAAGTCAAAGGGTTTTGTGAGATCGAAGAAAGTCATGTACAAAGGGATGTTCCGCTCTCAGTACTTTCCCTGAACTTGGCGCGCTGTGAAGATAATGTCAGTTGTTCAGCTGGCAGGTTGGGAGCCACACTGGAACTCTGGAAGGACCACCTCTTCAATTGATGAGGGACAATTAAGATGTAACCTAGCTAGGACTTTATCAACAGCTGAGAGCAATGTTACACCCCTGTAGTTGCTACAGTACAACTTGTCTCCTTTCTTGAAGATTGTGATCATTATGGTGTCTCTAAGATCACCTAGAAGTTCTTCATTCTGCTTCACAAATGGGGCATGTGTCCAAGAGATCAACATCTCTGCTCCAGGTTTCAGTGCTTCTGCAGGGATGCTGTTGTTAGGACCAGTTGTTGTTTTTCATCTGGTTGAAAGCAATGATCACTATGTTGAGTGTTGCATCATTGTCTAGCTCACTTCTGATTGTACCTTGTGCTTCTCCAGCCAGTGGATGTCCACTGTGGAGTTCTGATTGAGTAGCTCCACAAAGTACTCTTTCCAGTAGGTTTTGATACAGTCAATGTATTGCCATCTTTGGATCTTACTGATGTTGGCCTGTGGGCTCATGGTGCAGAAATCTCTATAGCTGCCTTGTCATGCATGTCAGCCTGAAGTTGAATTTCTTCAATCTTCTCTGTCCCCCATATGTTCTTCAAATCATGGGTTCTCCTTTGAACTTCAGCTTTGGCTGTCTGGTAGACAAACCTTTTTTCCATGGAGTTTGGATCCTGTTACCAGACTTGGAATGCTGTCCATTTCCAATTAAGTGTTTTGCATATTTCTATATTTCTCTCATCAACCATTCCTGTTGTCTTTTAGTGGTGTGTCCGAAGATTTCCTGGTATGTGTCACATAGGATAACGTAAGATATAAGACACAGAAACAGGCCATTCAGTCCCCTGCCATGTGTTTATGTTCCACTGAGCCTCCTCTCATCTTATTCTATCTAAATCTGTTTTTCGTAACCATCTCACTTCTCCTTTTTATTGTTGTCTAGTTTTCCATTAAATGCATCTATATTACTCTCTTTAACCACCCCCTGTGGTAGCACATTCCACATTCTCACCACTCTTTGGTTGAAGAAATTTCTTTTCAATTTCCTATTGGATTTCTTGGGGCTGGATTTTACATTTCCTTGCCCAATGGATTTGAAGGTGGGGGTGCATGTAAAACCCAGCAGGTGGCCTTCCTGACACCTACCCATCCACTCGTGATCTGTCTGAAATTTTATGGGGGTAGGGAAAGCATCAGGCAGCCTGCTTGCCCTGGCCTGCTGAAGTTCTTAAGTGGCCAATAATGGCCACCCAAGGGCCTTATTCCTCCACCAGCAATATTTTACCTACAGTGAGCAGGGGAAGGTTCATGTCACGTGGGAAGTTTGGCAGCTGTAGCTGTAAGGGCTGGTGTCGGGAAAGTGGGAGGAGAACCTTTTTTGTGGATCCCTTGCATCATAGGAGGCACACCCCCGTCCAAGGTAATTCACCACCCACTTAATCCTCCCCTCTGGCCTTGTGAACCCGGCCTTCCTCCCTCCACGTCGAGATGCCTTACCCACCTGGGCTCCTCAGAACGGTTTAACTGCCTGTGGCACCACTCCCATTGGCGCTGATGGCCTATAGACCTGCTAACCATCGATTGGCTGGCTGTTCTCTAAGGCAGGATTTCCTCCCAAGGAAGGGGAAGAAGTCTCTCCTTAAAACTATTAATGCTGCTTCCAACATTATATTACTGTGGGGCAGATGTTGGTATCATGGTTAGGCTCCCCCTGTATCATTTTAGCCATGAGAGCGGGAAGCACGGCACCCCATATAACTCAGCTCTAAGTCTTATTGATGGTCTCCTGTTATGCTTTTCTCTCCAAGAGAGAAGAAATCCAGCCTGTCAATCCTTTCCTGGCATGTGTACCCTTGCATTCCCTGGTATTGTCCTTGTAAATCTTCTCTGTACTCTCTCTAGTGCCTCTATATCTTTTTTTTATAATATGGCAACCAGAACTGCACACAGTGCTCTAAAAGTGGTCTAACCAAGTTTGGTATAACTTCCTTGCTCTTCAATTCATTCCCTCAAGAAATAAAACCGACTGCTTGGTCTGATTTTTTTGCAGCCTTGCCAATTTGTGGTGCAACTGTTAGTGATTAACGTATTTGTACTCCAAATCCCTTTGTTCCTCTATGCCAACTAGACTGAGTAATAAGTCACCTACCAATTCTTCCTGCCAAAATATATTACCTCACATTTATCTGTGTTGAACTTTATTCGCAAATTATCTGCCCATTCTCCAGGTTTAGTAATGTCCTCATGTAATGTGTTGTAGACCTCAAGTGTTGTCACATGCAAATTTAGAAATTGTGCTTTTCATTCTAAAGTCCAAATTGTACATGTAAATTGTGAAAAGCAGTGGCCCAGCACTGATGCTTGTGGAACACCAATTCCCACCTTCTTCTTCTCTGAATAACTATCCTTTAATTCCTACTCTCTTATTTGTCTTGAAGCTAGCTGGAAATCTATTCTGTCACTTGTCCATGACTCCACATTCCTGACTTTATTCATTAAACTATTATGGTGCACCTTATCTAAGGCCATTTGAAAATTCAGATAAATTACATCTATGGACTATTGTAGTAACTAAACATATAGCCTCTGCTGCTGTCTGTCAGGAGTCATGTGGTATTCTTGGAGGCTCTGATCAATGAGTCCTAAGCACGGGTAATCTCGGGGCCAGGGCTTCCTGTCAAGGGTCCTGATCAAGAATGTAATATCTGGAAAACTCTCTGTAATAAAGTTTATCTGTTTCTTGTTGAAGCCTATCTGGTCCATCAAGTCATTATATTTGGCAATGAGGGTAAAATGTCTGCAATGCTGCACCTCACCTTGTTAATGTGAGTACATCAAATCTTAATAGAAAAAGAAAAGACTACTTACCGGTCATGCCACTCTCTGCAGAATTGATCTTTACAATGCAACTATAAAAGACTAGAGCCTGTATGTAGAGCGCCTTGGTTTTTCTTTCGTTGTGAATGAAAGGAAAAGCAGAAAACAATCGTTTTGAGTGTATGTGGTAGCAAGACATACAGTCTCATCCACAGACCGACAGCCCATTTATAAGTCCTTTAATGAATTAATGGACATCGTGAAGAAGCATTTCTAGCTGAAGCCATCGTAATAATGCAGTGGTTTAAGTTTAATTCCAGAGTTAGGGCCCCAGGACAATCCATCGCGATCTATATAGCGAAGCTGAAGCAGTTGACTGAACACTGCAACTTTGGGGGCACAATAAATGATACGCTGCGGGACCGATTAGTTTGTGGAGTTCACAAGGACGCCATTCAGCGCTGTTTACTCCTGGAGATCGACATCGATTGGCAGCGTGCCCTGGAAATAGCACTCATCATGGAAAATGCTGTGAGAGACTTGCAAGCCTTACAGCACATAGAACATGGCGCTGTTCTTCATGTAGGGCGAGAACCTATTGCTGGGCGTGGTGCGAAAACCAGAGACACAGCAGCAAAGCGAAAGGCAATGTCTGCTGTTAGAATCATGAAAAGGCCTAGTAGAAACACTCCAGCAGGTTAATCTCGTATAGATGTGGGAGTGGCCATGGACCTGTAGATTCAGGGAGACAGACTGCCATTACTGCCATAAGAAAGGTCATGTAGTAAAGCTGTGCAGGGTGAAGTCAAACAGCCCATAAAGCAGCAAACCAACATGATTTAATTGAAAAATGCAGCATAACCAGAAGCTGCTGAAATAGACATCTATCCCTTGTATAGCGTCGCCGCTGTAAAAACCGAAACTATCACTGTCACAATCCACGTTAATGAGAAGCCACTAATAATGGAGGTTGATACGGGAGCCTCAACCACAGTGGTGGGAGAGCACACATTTAAATACCTAAATGAAGGTACTCGGCCATTGAATTGCTAAATTGAAGACATATACTGGAGAATCCATACAGGTAGAGGGCATTGCCACAGTGCCTGTGTCTTATAGGCAACAGGCAGCTCAGCTTCCAGCAATAGTAGTGACAGGTGAAGGACTGAGACTGGTTACAGAAAATCAAGCTTGACTGGTCTGAAATATTTCGCCTGAAAACAGAAGGAATTCCTGAACTGCCAAGGAAAATCAACAGTTTATTTCGGGATGAATTAAAGAAGTTAAAAGGCTTGCAAGCAAAAATATATGTGGATCCTCAGGCAACACCACATTTATTTAAGGCCAGGCCTATGCCTTTTGCATTGAAGGAGAAAGTGGACACAGAACATTACCAGTTAGAAAAGCTGGGCATCATCCAATCTGTCCAATTCTCGGAGTGGGCAGCAATCATAGTTCCAGTGGTTAAGCCTGACCAAACCACACGCACTTGTGAGGACTACAAATTAATCATGAACAAGGCAGCCAAACTAGATAAACATCCTATTCTGAGAATAGACGACTTATATGCAAAGCTAGCTGGAGGCAAATGCTATACAAAACTGGACATGAGCCATGCATGCCAACAGTTAGAGCTGGATAGCACATCTAGAGAGTATGCAACCATCAACACGCACAAGGGTCTTTATCAATTTACACACCTACCCTTTGGAGTATCGTTTGCATATGCAATTTCCAAAGGACAATGGAGAGTCTTTTCCAAGGACTTCCCCAAGTGGTAATATACCTATATAAAAACAAAAAAACTGCGGATGCTGGAAATCCAAAACAAAAACAGAATTACCTGGAAAAACTCAGCAGGTCTGGCAGCATCGGCGGAGAAGAAAAGAGTTGACGTTTCGAGTCCTCATGACCCTTCGACAGAACTTGAGAACTCAAGTTCTGTCGAAGGGTCATGAGGACTCGAAACGTCAACTCTTTTCTTCTCCGCCGATGCTGCCAGACCTGCTGAGTTTTTCCAGGTAATTCTGTTTTTGTTGTGGTAGTATACCTATTCCTGATCACAAGGTCAACCGAGACTGACCGCTTGGCCAACCTGGAGGAGGTGCTAAGAAGATTCATGAAAGCTGGCATATGATTAAAGAAAGAAAAATGGACCAGAAATTACTTACTTGGCTTAAAGGGTGGATGCCATGGGTTTGCATCTGGTAGAGGAGAAAGTTAGGGTAATCAAAGATGTGCCCTCTCTGTCCAATGCAGCCAAAACTTAAAGCTTGCCTGGGAATGATCAACTTCTATAGCCGCTTCTAGCCAAATTTATCAACTGTGTTGGCACCATTACACTTGTTAAAAAAGAATCATTGTTGCTTATGGAATTCATAACAGGAAGAAGCCTTTGTGAAAATAAATGAACTTTTGCATTTGTAATGTTTATTGGTACACTGCCACCCATCAAAAGAGTTGGTATTAACATGTGATGTAAGGGCAGTGTTATTACATAGAATGGAAGATGGATCAGAAATTGGCTATGTCTCGAGAATGCTCTTCAAAGCTGACAAAGGTTATTCCCAACTAGAAAAGGAAGGATTATCGGTGGTATTTGGAGTGAAGAAATTTCACTAGTGCCTACATGGACAACATTTCACCATTGTGTCGAACCATAAACCATTAATGGGATTATTCAGTGAGGATAAAGCCATTGCACCAATAGCATCAGCAAGAATTCAACACTGGGCTTTGATATTATCTGCATTTGAGTATACCTTTGTGTCCCGCCCTGGCATACATATTGCAAATGTGGATGCACTCAGTCATCTCCCATTACCAGGTAGCATTGTACATGCTCCAGTGCCACAAGAAGTTGTGCTTGTAATGAATTTCATGGATTCTTCGCCTTTGTGTGCAAAGCAAATTAGAAATTGGATGAACAGAGGTTCAATTTTGTTGAAAGTCAGAGGCCATGTTTTGCAAGGGCGTCAAATTCAGCTGTATCTGAAAAGATGAGACTATGCCATGCCCGAAAAACAGAGTTAATTTGTCAAGATGGAATTTTGTTGTGGGAATCAAGAATTGTTATCCCTTTGCAAGAAAGAGAACCACTCTTGACAGAGTTTCACAGTGCACATCCAAGAATATCAAAGATGAAAATGCTTGTGTGAAGCTATGTCTGTGGAGAAGCATTGACAGTGACGTTGAAAGCATGGTCAAGTACATTGTCAGCAACAACAAAAGCTACCTGTTTCAGCTCCACTGCATCCATGGGAGTGGCCTGGTCGGCCCTGGGTTAAATTGCATATTGATTATGTGGGGCCATTCTTATGTACCATGCTATTATTGATCGTACATGCACATTCTGATTGGATGGTATCTGTACGAAGTCAGATCACCAACATCGAGAGCAACTATCAAAAACTGTGTCACTATTTTAGCATACATGTCCTACCGGAAATCATAGTTTCGGATAACGGTACAGCCTTTACCAGTACAGAGTTTCAGAGATTCATGAATTTAAATGGAATCAGACATAAAACAGTTCCATGCCATCCCTCATCAAATGACTAAGCTGAGAGAGCTGTGCGAACTTTCAAATCTGGAATGAAGAGATTATCAGAAAGTAGTCTAGAAACTCGACTTTCCCGCTTTCTTCTCAATTATCGTACAACGCCTCATTTACCTATGCATTCAACACCATCAGAATTTTTGATGAAACGCTGCCTATGTACAAGGTTCAGTCTGGTGTTTCCAAACTTAGAGGGGAAGGTAGAGTGTAATCAGAGTTATCATAAATTGAATCACGATGTTCATAGCAAGGCTCACACATTCACTGTTGTATCTATGTATAGGTTATTGCATATTCAGATGAACATTTCACAAATTAAAAAATAAATATTCCTAAGACATTATGAAACATGTTCCCTCAGATGACTCTGTCACTTGAGCAGGTGCATGTCATTAATTAAATTTTTAATTTTGTTTTTATTTGCTGTTGGAAATCTCATCCTGCCCGTGGATGAAGTTTCCTAAAAAATGCTAATGCTGGTTTCCGCCTGCTGCCAACTGTAAGTTTGGACAGACAGCGAAAAATTTATTTCAATTACCCTTTTAATGACCTTAGTAGGCTTTTTAAATGTCCACGGGCGTGTGCTGGATTCGGCGCATGCCCAACGACTGAAATATCACGTGAGTGCATGATAATGTCTGGACATTCCCCCAACATCATCATGCATCTTTTTACGCTCTGTCAGGTCAGGCACGCGTCCGCCCGCCAAGCTAAAAATTCTCCCCATAAAAATGAGGTACCCACTGGTTGCAGAACGCAAATGTCTTTTAATAGTATTTTGAATATACCAAGTAAAATAATCAAACGAACTAATAATCAAATTAACTAATTAACAGCCCTTTAAAGGGGCATTATAACAAAAAAAATTACAGGAAACTTAACAAATGAAGTTAAAATATAATTTCCGGGGCTGATGCTGTAATCCAGCCCCTGTAGTGCCCACTGGCTGCAGAATGCAAGTGCCTCTTTCTATAAGCACAAATAATTATCCAATGTTTGCCCCTACCCACCCCCACCTGTAGATACTTAATCTAAATGTATACAAATAACAGCAGAAACAATCCATGATTCCAAAAGGAAATTGGATGGGAACTTGGGGGAAATAAATTTGCAGGTCTATAAAGATGGAGCAGGGAAATCAGACTTGATTGGATTGCTCTACAGAGAGCTGGCATAGACTCAATGGGCCTAATGGCTTCATTCTGTGCTATAATACCTCAATGAGCTGGATTTCCTCTTCGGGGTGGAAAACAGGTATCAGTGCTGTTTCTGTGCCCCAAACTTAGCCCTGTGGGAAAGCAGTCACTCATTGGGAATGGAGGAATCTCCTTAAATGGCATGGAAACAGGTTCCATGTCTAATTAAGGGTGGCAGTGGGTGGACTCTTGAAGCTGGACCACCTTCCAGCTTGAGAGGGGCAGCAGGCTGTGATGGAAGGTAAGTAACAAGAGAGGGCACTTCAACATGGAGGCGCCCTCTTACCAACTTGAACTTTAATTCTAAGATGGTTCTTGTAGCCTGGTCACCACTGCTGGGGAGGTGGAGGGAAGTCCCCCTACAAGGCAGCGTATGGCTGCTCTCACACCCAGGCAGGCAGGGAAAGCCTCTAGGCCTGTGTGGAGTACTGGCCCTGGTCTGTCACTGGGTGCTCACCTCCACAGGCACTCAAACTGGCCTTCGCTGGAGCAGGAAGCTGGAGGTCAAATGGAAATTTCCAATCCGCCTCCTTTAATTGGTGTTAACAAGGCTCTGACTAAGATTAATTGGCTACCCGCTACATATGGCCAGCGTCGAATCCACCTCTGATAAAAATGACCAGCACCGGGAATGGATCAGAAATCTGGCACACTGACACCGTAACTTTCAGGCCACTTCCATTCTGGACTTCAGGAATGCCCAAAGATCCTGTCTTATGGCTCTGCTCTCATCTCTGATTAAGAAGATGGTTTGTTCAAGTCCCATTCCAGATACTGGAGCATGTAATCCAGAATGACACTTCAATGCAGGACTGAGGGAATATTGCACAGATGGAGGTGCTGACTTTTGAATGGGTTGTTAAGTCTGTCTTTTCATAACATCCCATGGCACAAGAAAGTGCCGGAGAGCTCAATCCCTGTGTCTTGGCCATTATTTATCCATAATTGAAACAGATTATATATTGATTATCTCATTGTTGTTTGTTTGGCCTCTTGGTTCACTAATTGTCTGCCATATTTCCCCACTTGACAACAGTGATTGATCTACAAAATGGACACTTCTGCTGTGAATCATGCTGAGGACATCCTATGCTTGTGAAATGCGCGGTTAAAATGAAAATCATTTCTTCTAATACAATCTCCAATAATCAGCAATTCTTTAAGAAGAAAGAAATGTGAGACCAATTAATTATTGCAACAGTGTTAATACCCAAAAGACAGACAGAGAGTTCTTCAGGTATTTGGCTAATATGTGATTACATTTCAAATCAGGAAAGAAAACATTTCTCTTGCTGTGTTTGTATCTTTACTGTCTATATAACTTGGTAAATATATAATAGTGCAGATTGTAAACAGTACTTGAGCACATTGAGCTTAAATGTTTGTTCAATAAGGGAAATATAACCCTAGTATATTAATATTATTCGAACACTGTTGTCCATTTAAACTGTTGCCAATTATGTGTTGCTGAATAAACACTAACCTTGTAACATCGGCACGGCTTTCCACACTGCAACAGGCCCGAGGCTGGCAAACTGCCCAAAGGAAGATTCCAAGAAAAACATTGGCATCCCAACGAGTGCCAGCATGAGTGCGTAGGGAATAAGAAATGGACCTGGAAAATACAGCCAAGGAATTCAATGGAGCATAACGTCAAGTGGAATTAAAACAGACTTTCGAACTGAACCTCATTGTTCCATCTGACAAGTTGAGTTAAAATTATCACTGATCGCTGTGAAAACATAATTGTCTGTCTCTCTGTTAGTCCGAATCTATCTATCTCATTTATCCAGAAATATCTTTATTTCCACACACCCCTTTACAGAAAATCAACTTGTCTTTATTTGATAAGATTCTATGGTGTTTTTGAACATTTATATATGGGAGATGTTCAGCTCTCAGCTCCAATGTGGAATGTTCAGTAAATTAATGGAATTGCAGAGAAATTCCCATTTTGTAAAATTCACTCTTTAACTGAATCAAAATATTTTCTGTCTCTTTATGCAATCACGTTCTGACATTTTTGCACATTGATTCTTGGTTTCCATCGATCCAGTTTTGTGGGGTTGTGAAGAGCAGTGAATACGAGCAGGTCTGATTCGAAATTCCAGAGCTGACCCCAGACTCTGACTGAGGAGGCTGATAACTGAGGCTTTCAGATATTGTGCAGTAAACATACTTAATGTGGAAGGTTCAAGTGTTTTGAACAATAACATTTGAAAATATATTCAAAATTCATAAATCAGCAGTTCTACACAACTGTGATGGTTCTTTTTTTTATTCATTCATGGGGTGTGGGCTTTGCGGGCTGGGCCAGCATTTATTGCCCATCCTTAGTTGCCCTTGAAAAAATGGTGATGAGCTGCCCTCTTGAACTGCTGCAGTCTCTGTGGTGTAGGTGCACCCACAGTGTTGTTAGGAAGGTAGTTCCAGGATTTTGACCCAGCGACAGCAAAGGAATGGCGATATATTTCCAAGTCAGGATGATGTGTGACTTGGAGGGGAAGTTCCAGGTGGTGGTGTTCCCATGTATCTGTTGCCCTTGTCCTTCTAGATGGTAGTGGCCATGGGTTTGGAGGGTGCTGTTGAAGGAGCCTTGGTGAATTCCCATAGTGTATCTTGTAGATGGTACACACTGCCACTTCTGTGCATCGGTGCTGGAGGGAGTGAACGTATGTAGATGGGGTGCCAATCAAGTGGGTTGCTTTGTCATGGACGGTGTCAAGCATCTTGAGTGTTGTGGGAGCTGTGCTCATCCAGGCAAGTGGGGAGTATTCCATCACACTTCTGACTTGTGCCTTGTAGTTGATGGACAGGCTTTGGGGAGTCAAGAGGTGGGTTACTCGCCATAGGATTCCTAGCCTCTGACCTGCTCTTAGAAACATCGAAACATAGAAGCTAGGAGCAGGAGTATGCCATTCAGCCCTTTGAGCCTGCTCTGCCATTCATTATGATCATGGCTGATCATCCAACTCAATAGCCTGCTCCTGCCTTCTCCCCATATCATTCGATCCCTATCGCCCCAAGAGCTATATCTAACTCCTTCTTGAAAGCATACAATCTTTTGGTCTCAACTACTTTCTGTGGTAACAAATTCCACAGGCTCACCACTCTCTGGGTGAAGAAATTTCTCCTCATCTCATTCCAAAAGGTCTACCCCATATCCTCAGACTGTGACCCCTGGTTCTGGACTCCCCCACCATCTACCCTGTCTAGTCCTATTATGATTTTATAGCTTTCTATGAGATCCCCCCTCATTCTTCTGAACTCCAGTGAATATAATCCTAACCGACTCAATCTCTCCTCATTTGTCAGTCCCGCCATCCCAGGAATCAGTCTGGTAAACCTTCGTTGAACTCCCTCTATAGCAAATACATCCTTCTTCAGATAAGGAGACCAAAACTGCATACAATATTCCAGGTGTAAACTCACCAAGGCCCTGTATAATTGCAGCAAGTTATTCCTGTTCCTGTACTCGAATCCTCTGGATATGAAGGCCAACATACCATTTACCTTCTTTACCACCTGCTGCACCTGCATGCTTACCTTCAACGACAGGTGCACAAGGACACCCAGGTCTCGTTCCACATTCCCCTCTCTCAATTTATAGCCATTCAGATAATAATCTGCCTTCCTGTTTTTGATACCAAAGTGGATAACCTCACATTTATCCACATTATACTGCATCTGCCATGCATTCTCCCACTTACTCAACTTGTCCAAATCACACTGAAGCATCCCTACATCCTCCTCACAGCTCACCCTCCCACCCAGCTTTGTGTCATCTGCAATTTTGGAGATATTACATTTAATTCCTTCAACTAAATCATTAATATATATAGTGAATAACTGGGATCCCAGCACCGATCCTTGAGGTACCACACTAGTCACAGCCTGCCATTCGGAAAAAGACCCATTTATTCCTACTCTTTGTCTCCTGTTTGCCAACCAGTTTTCCATCCATCTCAATACACTACCCCAAATTCCAGGCACTTTAATTTTACACGCCAAACTCTTATGTGGGACTTTGCCGAAAGCTTCTGAAAGTCCAAATAAACCACATCCACTGCCTCCCCTCACCAACTCTACGAGTTACATCCTCGAAAAATTCCAGTAGATTTGTCAAGCATGATTTCCCTTTCATAAATCCATGCTGACTCTGTCTGATTCTGCCACTGTTTTCCACGTGCTTAGCTATTAAATCTTTTATAATGGACTCTCGAATTTTCCCCACTACCGACGTCAGGCTGACTGGTCTATAATTCCCTGTTTTCTCACTGCCTCCCTTTTTAAATAGTGAGGTTACATTAGCTACTCTCCAATCTGTAGGAACTGTTCCAGAGTCTATGGAATCTCGGAAGATGACCACCAATGCATCCACTATTTCTAGGGACACTTCCTTAAGTACTCTGGGATGTAGAGTATCAGGCCCCGGGGATTTATCGGCCTTCAGTCCCATCAATTTCCCCAACACCATTTCCCTACTAATACTGAATTCTTTCGTTTCCTCCCTCTCACTAAACCCTGTGTTCCCCAACATTTCTGGTATGTTATTTGTGTCCTCCTTTGTGAAGACAGAATGCACTAAGTTGGTCAGCGATTTATTTGTTCCCCATTATAAATTTCCCTGTTTCTGACTGTAAGGGACCCACATTTGTCTTCACCAATCTTTTTCTCTTCACATACCTATAGAAACTTTTACAATCAGTTTTTACATTCCCCGCAAGCTTACTCTCATACTGTATTTTCCCCTTGGCCCTCCTTTGCTGAATTCTAAACTGCTCCCAATCCTCAGGTCTGTTGTTTTTTTTTTCACCCCACAACCGTAGACAAATTGTGTAAATAGTTTAAAGCTGTGATATTGAATTCATCATTCTTTATATCAGCCTTGTTTAACCCTGTATTATTTACCTAGTGCAAGTACCGTTTCTTGTTTCAGTGAATTTTTAAAAAATTTATTCACGGGATGTGGGCTTCGCTGGCTGGGCCAGCATTTATTGCCCATCCCTAGTTACCCATGAGAAGGTGGTGCTGAGCTGCCTTATTGATATTCTTTATAAATTGTTCCCCTTAATTTCTGCTTTTCACTCCCCTGTATTTTGGATTCACTACTGTACCTCCTCCATTTCTGTAAGCCAGGTAAGGGAATCTCCAGACATTGCCCAGACCCACAGCACAGCCGATCATTGAGAGCAAGTAGTCAGTCTTCAAGGACCAGCTGCCTCACTCCACATTCTCGTCGCTCTCACCCACATGTTCATTGGTGACAGCCTGGGGGAGAGAAAGGAAATGGCCAACTCAGAAATTCGACTTTCTCAGACTAGAACTCAAACAAAAAGTACAGTTTTCACCCACTACAGAAACGTGGGGCAGAATCGTCCCAGATTTGCACTAAATACGGTAGGGGGCATGTAAAACAATGTTTTACCCGCTGGTTGCGATGATGGGTTTTCAAGCCGTATTGTCCCAAACTCCCAGCATTATTTATGCATTCCTGGGAAACACGCCATTTCCATGGTGAGCAGATTCTCATTCACCCGCCTGCCATCACCTCGCTGCTTCATCACGCTGGGCACCATGTTTAAGGATTTAAGGACCAGCCATGTGCACACATCTCTGTGCTTCCAGACCAAGACTGCTGCAGAGAAGATGTCCACAAAAGGCAAAAAGACTCCCCCCCTACCCCTGCCGCACCACCAACCCCACCCCCCGCCCAGGTTTAGTGACACGTCACTGGAACACCTTCTGGATGCCGTGAAGGCCTGCCAGGATGTCCTCTACCCCACCCTGGCAGCAGGGTTGGCAGCGGCATGACAAACCAAGCTTGGGAGGCAGTGGCAGTGGTGGTCAGCTCCAACGTCCTTTAAAATAGGATGGGCACCCAATGATCTCCTCTGTTCTGCCAGGTAAGTCACTCATCTCATCACTCTCAACTCACACACTCACAAACCCATCACGCATTCAAAGGGCCCTCACTCACTGCCAGTTCAAGGGGCTTCACCATTCATTCTCTCACATACACCATCATTGCCCTCATCCCATCTATGGGGCCACTCACTACCCACATAGGCCAGGCATACTTATCACCTGGCCTGGCAGGCATCCTGCTTGCACTTTCTCCATTTCTATTCATGTAGGACAAGCTGGCATACAACAGCAGGGCGAGGTCACAGACCAGTGGAGGAATGCCTGAAATCAAGATCCTCCCAGGCATTGAAAACAGAGCTATCCAGCTGGCTGGCAAGGATCTGGACTTGTCCTGTGCCAATGGTGAAGTCATCGCTGTTCTACCAAGTGAGGATCCAGCAGTGCAACATCCATCAGACAACCATGCTGTGAGTGATGTGTCCTGTTTCACAGGTCACTGCCATGCACTAATTTTCTCCCCTTGCTTCTGCAGGCACATCTGGGAAGCAGCCGATAGAGTCCATGACACAGGGCCATCAATTAAGCCCCGAAGAAACCTCTGAAGAGGAAACTGAAGGCACCTTCATTGAACTCCTGTCACAGTGCTCCCCTGCATCCTCCACGAATGCAGAGATGCATGCCTCGGTGGGACCTAGCTTTAGAATAGCCTTGGGATCACAATCTGGTGAGCACATCACACTGTCTGATCCACAGCAGGTGGCGGCAGGGACTTCCCTGGTGTCCGGCACTCGGAGGACTGCTGGAGGTCAGGACGTTGCTGAGTCCAAGTCAGATGACGAGCCTCTGGATTCAGTCATGTCACAGTTGCTGGAGCTGCAAAAATAAGCTCAGGAACATCAGGAAGGGATGTCCGCTGCACTCCTCAGATTGCAAGGCACAATGGAAGAGTTTTACATGAGTTTACTGTCAGGTTTTGATAAAATACCCACTGTGTCCTCTGGAGAGTATGTTGGATTGTCATTCTGTGAGGACCCAGGTAAAGCCAAATGTCCTTTCTTCATTTCTGAACAATGACGAACGATTCTTCCACTTGCTCATGGATTGAATGTAAAATGTCTGGAGGGCTCTTTTATCCAAAGGTTTTCTACTTTTCATTGTGCCAGGACTCTGGTTAAGAACTAATATGCTCCACACTGGACAATGATTCTTTTACAATCATAAGCCAGTCCATAAAGCTGTTTAAATGGGGTGTAGTTCGGTTTACTCAGGCAATACAAAAGTTCCCAGAGTATTTCTGGTATTAATAAATTTGCAGACTAAACATTATACTTTCAGAGTTTTTGCAATAGTTTCAGAACATTCAGTACTAAAGTACAATTATTCTTCAGCTACTAGTTTGACAACAGCTGCATTTTTAAAGGGGACAGCACCAGCTGAACTGACATCAAACAGGAGCTCAGGCAGAGCAGAACTCTGAATGTGTTTGCTCAAAAATTGGATGATATTATTGCTTAATTCCTTCCTATCCTTTAAATAGATTTGTATAACCAGAGACAATAATATGTTTGATTATTCACTTCAGGATATTGACAAATTATTCATTGTAGATACTCTAACCAGCCATAAGGAGTAACGTATATTTGCGTTGGGTCCAATACTCACCACATAGAAAATACAACACAGAAACAATCTATCCAGCACAACCAGTCTTTGGTGACATTTATGTTTCACCCTAGCCTTCTCCTGTTCTTCCTAATCTAACACTGTCAGCTTAACCCTTTATTCCATTCTCCCTTATAACATCCATCCAGCCTTCCCTTAAATCATCTATACTGTTTTTCTCAACCACTCCCTGTGCTGGGGTGTTCCACATCCTCACCACTTTCTGGGCAAAGAAGCTTTTTCTGAATAACTTATTGGATTTATTGGTGACTACTTTATATTGCTGGCCTCAAGTTTTACTCTTTCCCACAAGTTCAAACATATAGTTACTCAATCAAAACCTTTCATAATTTTAAAGATCTCTATTAGATCACCACTCAGCCTTTTTTCAAAACCCTTTCCTGATAGCTACAGCGTCACAGTTCTGATATCATCTTTGTCAATCATTTTGCACCTTCTCCAGTGACTCTAATGAAGGGGAACTCATGCTTGACAAATCTACTGGAATTTTTTGAGGACGTAACTAGTAGAGTTGATGAGGGGGCGCAGGTGGATGTGGTTTATTTGGCCTTTCAGAAGGCTTTCGACAAAGTCCCACATAAGAGATTGGCGTGTAAAATTAAAGCGCATAGGATTGGGGGTAATATATTGAGATGGATAGAAAACTGGTTGGCAGACAAGAAACAAAGAGTAGGAATAAATGGGTCTTTTTCCGAATGGCAGGCAGTGACTAGTGGGGTACCGCAGGGATCGGTGCTGGGATCCCAGTTATTCACAATATATATTAATGATTTAGATGAGGGTACTAAATGTAATATCTCCAAAATTGCAGATGACACAAAGCTGGGTGGGAGGGTGAACTGTGAAGAGGATGCAGAGATGCTTCAGTGTGATTTGGACAAGTTGAGTGAGTGGGCAAATGTATGGCAGATGCAGTATAATGTGGATAAATGTGAGGTTATCCACTTTGGTATCAAAACCAGGAAGGCAGATTATTATCTGAATGGCTATAAATTGAGAGAGGGAAATGTGGAACGAGACCTGGGTGTCCTTGTGCACCTGTCGTTGAAGGTGCATGCATGCAAGTGCAGCAGGTGGTAAAGAAGGTAAATGGTATGTTGGCCTTCATATTCAGAAGATTCGAGTACAGGAACAGGAATAACCTGCTGCAATTATACAGGGCCTTGGTGAGTTTACACCTGGAATATTGTATGCAGTTTTGGTCTCCTTATCTGAAGAAGGATGTACTTGCTATAGAGGGAGTTCAACGAAGGTTTACCAGACTGATTCCTGGGATGGCGGGACTGACAAATGAGGAGAGATTGAGTCGGTTAGGATTATATTCACTGGAGTTCAGAAGAATGAGGGGGGGGATCTCATAGAAAGCTATAAAATCCTAACAGGACTAGACAGGATAGATGCAGAAAGGATGTTCCCAATGGTGGGGGAGTCCAGAACCAGGGGTCACAGTTTGAGGATATGGGGTAGACAATTTAGGACTGAGAGGAGGAGAAATTTCTTTATCCAGAGAGTGGTGAGCCTGTGGAATTCGTTACCACAGAAAGTAGTTGAAGCCAAAATATTGTACGTTTTCAAGAAGGAGTTAGATATAGCTCTTGGGGCGAAAGTGATCGAATGATATGGGGAGAAGGTGGGAGCAGGCTATTGAGTTGGATGATTAGCCATGATCATAATGAATGGCGGAGCAGGCTCGAAGGGCCGAATCATCTACTCCTGCTCATAGTTTCCATGTTTCTATATGCTTAATATTGCAACCCAGAACTGTACACAGTATTCCAAGTGTGGTTTAACCAAGGTCCAATTCAAATTCAGGGTAACTTCAATACTTTCCAATTCTATCCCTCTGGAATTGAGCCCGAGAACATTGTTTGCTTCTATTTACCATTATTAAACTGCATGGTATCTTTTAGTGACTGTGCGTTTCTGCTCTCAGGTCCCTTTTAAATTTTTATTTCCCGAGTAATATGCGATCTCCTTACTTTTCTTACCAAAATACAATACCTCCTTTTGACCTGTGCTGAAATCCATCTCCTAATTTTCTGACCATTCTACAAATGTATTAATGCCTTCCTGTAATTTACTGCAGTCCTCTTCGGTGTTGACTCTCTCTCTCCAAATCCAGTCTTGTCCACACACTTAGAAATTGTATTTTTGATTCCAAAAATCTTTAATAAAAAAAGTTGTGAACAACCGTGGTCCCAGTACTGATCTTTGTGGAGTCTCACTTTACACCTTCTGCAACTCTGGGCATTCCCCATGTACACTCTCTCTGTTACCTCTTCAAAGAATTTAAACAGGTTGGTCAAGCAAGACTTTCCCTTTTGAAATCCATGATTTATTTTGTTTCTCAATTTTTTTCTATGTTCTCCTTTTATAAGGATTCCATTACTTTTCCTATGGCAGGTGTTAAGCTGCTCTTTGTTTCCCTCAATATGCTGCATCTACTTTCTTTAATCCAGGTGTAACATTAGTTACCCACCAGTTCTTCAACACTACATCTTTTTCTGATAAATTACTCACAAATCACTGTGTACAGATTTAGTGAGAAGTGTTCTCCAAGATGTTGTTCTCCAAGCCAGAGTCTCGAATTAAGTTTTCTTTCCTTCTAATTGAATAAAACATAGCTTTTCTCTTTCATGCCTTTTAGTTTATAGTTCTCTTAATGCAACCTTATCCCATGTTTTCCAAACACTCGTTTGTTTAAAATATTTTATCAAACAGAATTGAGAAGTTTCATATTCTTTTCACATGAGAGTGTTACTTTGTATTTGTTGCCCCCTTAAACCACGGTCCTGTTATATATGGTCATTTGAACTAGACTTTCATGACACCCCTTGCTCTGATAAAAACCAGTGCTTAAAAAATATTCATTATTACTCACATTGAGAAAGGGTTTTGAGAACATGAGAGGGAAAAGACAAGCTTTTTTCAAGAGCATGTTTAAACAAATCCATTCAATACTGTAATTTGATCTCTATTAAAAGGAATGTAAAAACGCTGATATTCTTACAAAACTATTCTAATGTCAGGAAGTTAAAGTCAATCTATTCATAATGCCTCAGTTAATTTTTTCATTTTTAATGTGTCATTTGAATATTTAGTTTTGCTCCAATTACACTGTTATTAATGCAAGGTTTTATAAGATGGTCCTGTTTTAAACTGTCTCTTTAATTTAAGGTAAAATGGAGTAATGAAGAGAGTCATGTGATCTACCACAAGTTCTGCCTGACAACATGCTTGATTACCATTCCGACGGGGGCGCAGGTCAAGTGCTGTTGAAATGAAGTGCCAGATTTAAAACCTGAAAACAAAGGCAGAAACAGATGTTCTTGTTATTTCAGACTTTCTTGCCGAAGTCATCATTGCCAGCTGGCTGTGGGTGTGAATGTACAATATGGTGAGAAGGCCAAAAATCAGTTCCACGACATTGTGACACCAGTTTGCAATCGTTCGGCCAGCCCGTCGATGGCGGACCACATTCCCCGCCATCGGACGTCAGGAACCTCATTGTAATACATCTGCATATCATTATAAGGACAGCAAATGCCCACCGGACTCACCCACCCCCCTGCCCCTCGTTGGATCATCCGTCCATGTTGACAGGAAAACACGGCGGTGCAGAACACGACTTGACAACTGTGAAGTGCAGAAGTCGGGACTTACCGCTAGGGCCTTACTCACATTGCAGACAGCTGAGGAGCAGAAGATGCTGGAGCCCGACACCAATGGCACACTGGAGGAGTGTCCATTGCATGCTGGGTGGATTCTCATGGACATGACTCTGCTACGAAGCAGCTCATGGAAGTTGGGAAGTCACCGTTAATGCTCATAACAGAAGATGGTCAAGGGAGTGGAAGAGGAAGTTTTAGGGCCGACTGAGAGAGAAGTTGGGAGGGGGCAAATGAAGGTGTCGGTGGGGGTGAGGTTGGGAGGGGGAATGAAAATTTTGTGGGGTGAGGTGAGGTTGCAAGGGGGGGAATGAACTTGTTGGGGGGCAGGTTGGCATGGGGGAGGGAGTACAGGGAGAGGATGGGGTAATGGGTGAGAAGATGCCAACAGGGGAGGTAGGTGTAAGGGGGATGGAAGGTGAAGGGAAGGAGTTTGGAGGAGGGAAGAGTATGGAGAGAGAAGGAAGCCCAGGGGGAGGAAGGAGTGCAGAGAGAGGAGGGAGTCCAGGAGGAGGAAGGAATATGGAGAGGGGAGGGAGTCAGGGGGGAGGATGAAGTGCACAGAAGGACGGAGTCTGGCGAAAGGAAGAAGTAAGTGTGGAGGAAGGAATCAGGAAGGGGCGTGGAGTAAAACTGGAGGAAGAAATAAGATTGTCTTAGGGAGTCAGGAAGGGGGGGATGGAGGAAGGGTGGAGGAAGAAGTGAGGCTGGAGGAAGAGGTAAGGCTGGAGGATGGTGTTGTGGAGGAAGGACAAAGAATGGCAGAAGAAGTAAGGGTGTCTCAGGGAGTCAGGAAGGGCTAAGGACTAAGTGGGGGAGTGGATGGAATTGGGGGAGTTGGAGGACTAAGGGGGGTAAGGGGTTCCGGTGGAGAGAGGGACTCTGGGGGCTGAGGTCCAGAGGGGGAAGAGGTTCTTAAGGGGAAGAGGTCCGGAGCGGGGGATGTCTATGTGAATATGCAAGGGAGGGTATCTCTGGGGTCCTTGACTGCCCCCTGGGGAATGAAATAAGGATGGGCATGGTTTGAGGGAATGGTGAGAATGACCGAGGGCAGGGTGAGGCAGTAGGGTGAGGATTCGATGGTAGTGAGAGAAGGGATGATGAGGGTGGTTGGTGGAAACTCAGAGGCAGACACAGACCCTGGGAGTGGGAAGGACGAGGTCAGGGAGGTGAATGTGGATGGGGGTGGATTTTCGGGAAGGAAGGGAACGTACATGTTCACCAGGACATCACTGAAGAAAATGAATTGTCCCTGGTTAAGTCACAGAGGGGCAGTGGAAAGTAATGTTGGGGGGTTAACTGTGATGGGGTAATGGAAATAGGTGACTAGGGGAGGGTAAAGGATAGGACAGCAAAAGTAAAACCAAATTAGCACCATGCTGTCCAAATTGAAAATGAAACGACCATTGTGATGGGCAAGATCAGGTGCTGCAAAGGACTGTGATCGGCAGAGATGCAGATCAGCTCAGATGGACAACTGAGAGCGAGCCGCAGCAGGCAGTATTGAAAACGCTCCCTCCAGATTCACTCGTGGGCTGGCTGCTCCCTAGTGGTTACAGAGGATGAGGCTGAGGGACACACAGGCAAAGGGACTCGGAGGGAGTGGACAGCCTCTGAAATTCCTGAGTGGATAACCCAGGGGTGTCCAGCTGCCATTCCTCCTGTCCCCTGATGCCCGATGGCCCCGGCCAGACTCATTGTGGGGTAGGAGTACTTGGAGAAGCATCAAAGTGCCTCGTTTCCCTCTTGCATTGCCTTTGCAGGAACTCACACATGGCTCCTGTGATGGAGTGCACGTCAGCGCACATCTCTGAGTTCTGTTGGGACAAGGGCTCCATGGCATCTACCATCCTCCTTATGGAGACCTCCAACACACACACATGTGGGCACCACTACATTAGATAACAGGCAGACGTACTCCCCCCAACTCATGTGCCACTCTGTTGAGGGTTTCCAACAACTCTGCATGATGTTCCTCCACCTTCTGCTGACTCCAGGATGAGTTAGGAGGCCGAATCCAAAGGTTCATCATCTGCCTCAAACCTCACAGGTGCCTTTTCCCCAGCAGTCCTCCGAGTGCCGGGGAGCTTGGCTGAACCTGATTCCTCCTACTGCAGATGTGTGTCCATGTGGTGACCACCAGATTGTGAACCCGAGCCTGCTCTAGACCGAGGTCCCACCAAGACCTGTGTCTCTGCACTGATGGAGGATGTGGGTAAGTGCTGTGATGGGTCTCCCAGGCTGATTATTTCCAGCTCTTCAATGGAGGACGTGTCCTCTTGGATGGGGGCGAGGGCCTGGATGGAGCTGAGGGGCTGGCTGGCTGGGGCTTTTGGTCGCTTAGCGGAAGTCCCTGTGAACCAAAGTAGAAATAATTAGTGCATGGTAGCAGAGTCAAAAGTAGGAGAGAGGGCACTCACACATTTGCATTGAGAGAGGGGTGATGTGGTGCAGGATTCTCACGTGGGTATTTGCCGCCAATCTCATCATTGCCACAGGCAGGGCCCATGTTCTCACCAGTCAGCATGATGGCCATGCTCCTCAAAGTGAGTGAGGGGCTATATGTGGGTCATTCCAACCACCCCCACCCCCCTTCTGGGACCTCTCCCTGCTGTTGTGGGCCAGCTTCTCCTGCATGAAAACAGATGTAGAGAGTGTGAGCAGGACACATGTCACTGCATGGAATGTTTGTGTGGTGAGCGGAGTCATGGACGGGATGAGGACATGAGCTTACGAGGATATGAGCCTGAAGGAGATGTGAGAGTTAGTGGTGTTGTCCTTTGAAGTGTGAGATCCCTGTGGATGTGTGATGGGTTTGTGAGTGTGTGAGTTGAGAGTGATGAGAAGAGTGATTTACTCTGGCGCAATGGATGAGACCATTCATCCAGTAGTGGCACTGGTGCCTGTCCTCTTTTGCAGGGCAACTGACCACCGCTGACACCACCTCCCATGCTGGATTGGTGATGCAGCTGCCCATCCTGTGGCCAGAGCGGGGATAGGGGACATCACGGTGGGCCTCCACGGCATCCAAAAGGTGCTCAATGGACACGTCAGTAAACCTGGGGCTGCAGACTTCTTGCCTTTCAGGGCTACTTTTTCCATGCTACAGTTGTGGGTTGGAAGCACTGAGAGGTGTGCATGTGGCTGGAGTTTAAATATGATGCCCAGCGAGGTGATAATGTGGTGGGTCAACGCAAGCCTGCCGCCATGGAAGTGTCATTTTTCCTGAGAATGTATAATTAATGCAGCTGTTTTGGGATGATAGAGTGTGAAAAGCCCCCATTGAGGCTGGTTGTTTTACCCACCCACAACTGCACTGAGTGCAAATCTGGGACAATTCCTCCCTCTGTCTCAGAAGCCTTGAACTTGAACAGAGATGGGAGGTCTGGGAGAGAGAAACATAAAGACAATAGCCAATGCAAACAGGAGGGAAAGGTTGGTCTGTGTTAGCTACCAGGTAGAATGCTGATGGCAACTGATCCTCTAATCGAGAAGAGGGATCCAACAAGAATTGAAGAACTCTGAAATATCCTTCCTGACATGGCTAGGGAAGGCATCATTGAGTTATGCCATGCTGCTGGAGGTGGGTTCAGGATTTCTCAAGAGACTGAGGGAAATGGTATGCTGGATGTTCCAACTTGGTGAACCAGGAAGTAGTGAACCTGTGGGAAGCTGCAAGTGACTTTGGAATGTTTCCTGAAAAGGCTGCAATTCTGTGGAGAGCTTGTTGTGAAGTAAATGTGACATGGGGTTAAAATGCTGATAGAGGGTGTATTTTCTGTACTTTAGAGAGTTAATTGGTAAGAAAGTAATGTTTAGTTACTTTTGCTTTAGTTTGTTTGTTGCAGTAAAAGTATTAAAATTGAAATCCTGTTGTGCAATTCCTTTCTGTTGGACATCTGGGAATTCAAATGTCTTTTTAAAAGTCATTGGTCTCTACTGGGATCATCACAACATAGACCACATGTTTCAGTTACACTGAGATTGTTCCAGATGATTTCATGCTCAATGTAAAATGACAGACTGACATGTAACATTTATGTTCTGTCACAAACACACAGGGTAAGCATCACATAAATTCACAACTTTGATGGAGAATGCTGACATGTTGGGGTAAGAAGGACACATTCCATGGAGATGGTGAGGCCAGCCATATAGTGTTGGAGATAATGAGGCTGGTTGTGTAGCATGGGAGATTGAGAGGTTGATCACATTATATTGGAGGTGGAGAGTACATGGAAATGTTCTCCTCTTTTACACTTAATTTACACATACACACACATATACAAACAGATAGAGGAAGTGCCACTTTCCTTAAGATGCACTGGCATTCAAACATAGCTTCCCAAGCAGCAGGGTAGAGATTCAGGGCTCTACACCTGATGATTCATTCAGCACGAATGAGCAGGTGCAGGCACAGGTGAAATGGAAGGTGGATAATCGACTGCAAATAACTGGTGGATACCACAGCTGGGGCAGTAGCTCCAACACATACACATTGCTTCACTCGCCCTGGTCTACAGCAAGGTGCTGCTGCTCAACCTGGCTCAGGAGCTGGCACACAAACGCAGTAGATATCCACCACCGTGAAGTTTGAGGATTATTTCTGGGACATTGAGACAAATGCAGCTCGAGAAGCTCCCTGTGCTGGCATACATGGAACCTCCTGATGTCCACATCCTTCTCAAAGGGCAGCTAACAAAACACTCCCATTGATACAGGACCTCAAAAAAAAACCCACACAGTCGCCTGAAATCCTGCAGTCCGGACTAGAATACATTCCACACAAACCGGCCCCAGCCCCACCTCTCGATGGTGGACCTCCTGGATGACTGCAAACATCACCAACCGCAACCTGGTAACTGACCCGAGAGCTAAAGTCCCAGGTTTCAACTTTCCATGGAAAACATGGACAATCCTCAACCACTTGAGGATGGGCCAGGGAAGATGTAGCCACTTGCATCACGAGTGGAACATGAGGAATGGCTTAAGTGGTGATTGTGGCCATCCAAGTCAGACCATCGCCCATATACTGAGCTTCTGCCCTGAGAGATCCATTCCTGGTGGCACCTCAACCATTCACACTGTGTCAGCTGAAGCTGAGATTGTTAACCTCAACATCGAACTACAACTGCTTTCCCCGGCCATGCAAATAAAAAAACTGGACAGCAGGCTCATGTCAGCTGGAGAGATCAGCAAGCAGAGTGAAAGTCGCACTTGTAAACTCGAGGTCCAGCAAATGTGTGTCAGCAATTTTTCAATATTATAGAACAAGGATTCTACTCCCCCATGTTGAAGTGTATGGAGCAGCCTGCTTCCCAGCTTGTATGGGGTTCTGGAACATTGCGCTGAAACTCTGCAGTCAACAGCCGAGTGTGTTGTCACCTCAGTGGATGATGCACCATGACCCGACTGTTAATGGTTAGTGGTAGCAGTTGAAGCGGTCAAACACTAGAAACTAGACTCAGCATCCAAAATGGCCAATGAATGCAAACAAGAAGTCTACCAAATGTTCACAGACAATTAAACTAGAGTAGATGAGTGTCCTTTAAATGCCACTGAATTATTTCCCAAACTATAACATTCAGGAATAGCAATAGTTTGATAATTGGCAGTGCCAGTGCTGACAGGCACTAAATTGGTGAGAGGCATCTAAAATGTCATAGGACCCCAATTTAAATACCTTCATCATCCCCTGGGTGTTTCTGGTGAGAACCAGCTGCCTCAATAGACACCAGCTTGAAAATCTAACAGTAAATCTGAGTTTTTATTTCTGATGTGATTTTTATTGCACTACTGACCTGGTCACAATGAAAATCAAGGTGTTTGAGACACAAAAATCTGATTTTTTTTTCCCTTTTGGTTCCATTTTGTCATAAAACACTAGATGAATTTTGAAGCCATCTACATATTTCACCTGGTTCTTTGGCAGTTTGGAAAATTAAATGCAGTAACATACATTTGTGAGACCGATTTCTAACAACTATAGGATGATACAGAGAAACCGGGAGAAAGACATAAACAGAGAAAGGAGGTTTCTATACACATCACAATTTTAATTATGTTAGAAAACTAAAATAGTTCCATTTTGTAAACAAACAAGGGCTAAAGGTGTTAGGTGGGTGAGGAATAGGGAAACGGGTTGACAAGTGAAGTGGGTCAAGGTTAATATCATAGGGAAAATGTTAGAAGCTATTACTAAAGACGTTATAACAGGGCATTGGAAACATTCAGAGTAATCAGGCAGCGTCAACATGGTTTTGTGAAAGGAAAATCATGTTCAAGCAATTTATTGACGTTCTTAGACAAAGCAACATAAAGAGGAACTGGTGGATGTAGTGTATTTAGATTTCCAGAAGGCATTTGATAAGGTGCCACAACCGAGGGTATTGCAAAAAATAACAGCTCATGGTGTAGGGGGTAATATGTTGGCATGGATAGAAGATTGGCTGGCTAACAGGAAGCAGAGAGTTGGCATAAATGGTTCTTTTCCTGGTTGGCAAGGTGTAATGAGTGGTGTGCCACAGGGATCAGTGCTGGGGGCTCAACGTTTTACAATTTATATGAATGACTTGAATGAAAGGACCAATGATATGGTTGTGAAATTTGCTGATGACACAACGAGAGGATAGTAAGATGTGAGGAGGACATACAAAGTCTATGTTACAAAGGGATGTAGATAGGTTAAGTGAGTGGGAAAAGACCTGGCCAATGGAGTATAATGTGGCAACATGTGAAATTGTCCATTTTGGATAAAAAAAAAAGCATATTATCTAAATGGCGAGAGTTTGCAGAGCTCTGAGATGCAGAGGCATCTAGGTGTTCTGGTGCATGAGTTGCAAAAGGCTAGTACACAGGTACAGCAAGTAATTAGGAAAGCAAATAGAATATTATCATTTATTGTAAGGGTAATTAAATACAAAAGTAAGAAGTTTATGCTTCCATTACACAGGGCACTGGTGAACCACATCTTAAGTGTACGGTATTGGTCTGCTTATTTAAATGCATTGGAAGCAGTTCAGAGAAGTTTTACTAAACTAATATCTGGAATGGGCAGGTTGTCTCATGAGGAAACATTGGACAGGCTAGACTTGTATCAGCTGGAGTTTAGAAGAGTAAGAGGCAAGTTGATTGAAACATATAAGATCCTGAAAGGTCTTGACAGAGTCAATGTGGAGAGGATGCTTCCTCTTGAGGAGAATCTAGAACAAGGAGTTGCTGTTTAAAAGTAAAGGGTCGCCCATTTAGGACAGAACTGGGGAGAATTTTTTTCCCTCAGAGGGTTGTGAGTCTTTAAAACTCTTTTCCTGAAATGGCGATGGAAGCAGAGTCTTTGAATATTTTTAAAGCAGAAGTAGATAGATTCTTGATTAACAAGGGGGTGAAAGGTTAAGGGAATAGTTTGGAATGTGGAGTTAGGGTTACAATCAGATCAGTCATGATCTCATTGAATGATGGAGCAGGCTCAAGGGGCCGAGTGGCCTACTTCTGCTCCTAATTCATACGTATGTTAATGATGAGGACAGTGACAGTGCAACAAGTTGAAGCAGAGAATATGAGGGATTGAGTGGATGGATTGAAGGAAGAAAGATGGTTAGTGATGGGAGGGATATTGAGAAATTGAACGTGCAGTGAAAGCGATGGGAGAAAAGAGAGAGGAGGAAGATTAAATGATTTTGGGAAGGGTTGGAAAGGAGACCTGGGAGACACGTTTCACCCACCAGCACAATTCAAATGCAGCCTGCAGCCAGAGCCGGCTGATTTGTCTGTCAAAACATGCCATAGTGCCTACCACCTAACAGCTGAAAGGAAAGGAGAAAATGATCATGAAAAACAAGGTGTTAGGTAGTGAAAAGGAGAGAGGAAAAAGTGAGACATACATGTGGGAGAGTAGAGCCAGAGGCAGGAACAGCAACATAAAAACCAGAGAGAAAATTCAGACTTAGCATATTTTCCAATTTAACATGTGCAATCTTGATGTAAGGTTGATTAGTATTATTAACAATCTTATTTCTTCGCCACACTTTCTGGGTCAACTTTTTCCCAATTATTTATTCCCAATTCCACATTTGAAATAATGTAAATACACTTTGTAATTCATAATCTGTGGATTGGGAGGTTCCTCTCAACAAATCATTCAAATTCTTCCTCAAACCTGAAATGTCCTGAACATTTTTATCCATCAGTGCTTCCAAAGTTAAATGTATGATATAAGGATGTAAGGAATGAAGCAGAATTGGCCCATATGGTGTCTTGAGTCATTTTGGCAATTTAATAAGATTGTGAGCTTCTATATTGACACCAATTTCCCATCTGATTCCCATATCCATTGAATTACTTAGAGCCCAAAAATGTATCAGTCTCAGCCTTGAATGTACTCAATGACTGACCATCCATGGCCCTCTGAGGTTGAACATTCCAAAGGTGCAAAATAATGAATAAATACAATGTCAGTCATAGCAAGTAATCTGGCATCAGCTGTCGGAGTCAGAGAGTAGAGCCACTCCTTGGGCTCATAGTCAGGTCTGAGAGAGTAAAGACAATCAAGGGGAACAGTCAGGAGTGAGAGTAGAGACAGACGTGGGAAAAGTCAGGAGTGAGAGTAGAGACAGTCCTGGACAACACAGGAATGAGAGTAGAAACAGACCTTGAGAGCAGTCAGGGGTGAGAGTAAAGAAAGTTCTGGAGAACAATCAGGAATGCAAATAGAAACAGTCCTTGGAACAGTAAAGAGTGAGAGGAGAAACTGTCCTGGGAGCAGTCAGGAGTAAGAATAGAGACAGATCTGGGGATCAGTCAGGATTGATAGTTGATACAGTACTGGGGAGCAGTCTAGAGCGAGCTTAGAGACAGTCCTGGGGAAGAGTCAGGAGTGGGAGTAGAAACAGTCCTGGGAACAGTAAGTAGTGAGTAGAGACAGTCCTTTGAAAAGTCAGGAGTGAGAGGAGAGGCAACACTGGGAAAAGTCAGGGGTGAGAGTAGAGACAGTCCTGGGGAACAGTCAGGAGTGAGAGTAGAAACTGTCATGGGGAAGAGTCAGGAGTGAGAGTAGAATCAGTACTGGGGTGCATTCGAGAGTGAGAGAAGAGACAGTCCAGGGGAAGAGACAGGAGTGAGCGAAAGGATAGTTTTGGGGAACAGTCTACAGTGAGAGAAGAGACAGTCCAGGGGAACAGTAAGGACTGGGAGTAGAAAAAGATCTGGGGAATATTGAAGAGTGAGAGCAGAAATAGTCCTGGGGAAAAGTCAGGAGTGAGAGCAGAAACAGTCCTGGGGAACAGTATAGAGTAAGAGTGGAGAGAGTTTTGGGGAACATTATAGAGTGAGAGTAGAGACAGACCTGGGAAAAAGTCAGGAGTGAGAGCAGAAGCAGTGTTGGGGAACAGTTAGGAGTGAGAGCAGAAACAGCACTGGGGAGCTTTCTAGAGTGAGAGCAGAGACAGTCCTGGCGAACAGTCTAGAGAGAGAGTAGAAACTACTCTGGGGAATACTCAGCAGTAAGAGTAAAAAAGTCCCGGGGAAGAGTCTAAAGAGAGATTGGAGACAGTCCGGGGGAAGAGACAGGAGTGGGAGCAGAAAGAGTTCAGGGGAAATGTCAGGAAGGAGAGTAGAAACGTTTCTAGGGAACAGCCAGGAGTGAGAGCAGAAACAGTCCTGGGGAACAGTCAAGAGTGAGAATGGAAACAGTGATGGGGAACGGAAGAAGTGAGAGTAGAGACAGTCCTGGGGAACAGTCAGGAGTGAGAGTACAAACAGTCCTGGGGAACAGTAAGAAGTGAGAGTTGAGACAGACATGGGGAACTGTCAGGAGTGAGAGCAGATACTGTCCTGGGAAAAATTCAGGAGTGAGAGTAGAAACAGTCCTGGGGAACAGTATAGAGTGAGAGTAGAGACAGACCTGGGGAAAAGACAGGAGTGAGAGCAGAAGCAGTGTTGGGGAATAGACAGGAGTGAGAGTAGAAAGAATCCTGGGGAAAAGTCAGGAGTGAGAACTGACCAGTGTTGGAGAACAATCAGAAGTGAGAGTAGAAACAGTCCTGGGGAAGAGTCAGGAGTGAGAGTAGAAACAGTCCTGGGGAACAGTCAGGAGTGAGGGCAGAAACAGTCTTGGGGGACAGTCATGAGAAAGAGTACATACAGGCCTGTGGAAATGTCAGGAGTGAGAGTGGAGACAGTTCTGGGGACCAGTATAGAGTGAGAGTAGATAAAGTCCTGGGTATCAGTAAGAAGTGAAAATAGAGACAGTCCTGGGGCACTGTCAGGAGTGAGAGCAGAAAAAGTCCTGGGGAACAGTCAGGAGTGACAGTAGAGACAGTCCTGGGGAACAGTCAGTAGCGAAAGTAGAGAGAGTTCTAGGGAACAGTCAGGAGTGAGAGTACAAACAGTCCTGGGAAACAGTAAGAAGTGAGAGTTGAGACAGACATGGGGAACTGTCAGGAGTGAGAGCAGATACTGTCCTGGGGAAAATTCAGGAGTGAGAGTAGAAACAGTCCTGGGGAACAGTATAGAGTGAGAGTACAAACAGTCATGGGGAAACGAAGAACTGAAAGCAGAGACAGTCCTGGGGAAGAGTCAGGAATGAGATTAGAGACATTCCAGGGAAACAAAGAGGGGTGAGAGTTGAGACAATCCTGAGGAACAGACAGAGTGAGAGTAGAAACAGTCCTAGGGAAAAGTCAGGAGTGAGAGTAGAGACAGTCGTGGGGAACATACAGGAATGAGAGTAGAAGCAGAACGGGGGAACACTCAGGAATGAGAGTAGAAACAGTCCTGGGGAACAGTCAGGAGTGAGAGAAGAAAGAGTCCTGTGGAAAAGTCTAGAGTGAGAGTAGAAACAGTCATGGGGAAACGAAGAACTGAAAGAAGAGACAGTCCTGGGGAAGAGTCAGGAGTGAGAGTAGAGACAGTACTGGGGAACAGTTTAGAGTGAGAGTAGAGACATTCCAGGGGAACAAAGAGGAGTGAGAGTAGAGACAATCCTGGGGAACAGACAGAGTGAGAGTAGAAACAGTCCTAGGGAAAAGTCAGGAGTGAGAGTAGAGACAGTGCATGGGAAGATTCAGGGCTGAGAATAGAGACTGTTCTGGGGAACAGTCTAGAGAGAGCGTAGAAACTACTCTGGGGAATACTCAGCAGTAATTGTAAAAAACGTCCTGGGGAACAGTCTAAAGAGAGAGTGGAGACAGTCCGGGGGAAGAGACAGGATTGGGAGTAGAAAGAGTTCAGTGGAAAAGTCAGGAAGGAGAGTGGAAACATTTCTAGAGAACAGCCAGGAGTGAGAGCAGAAACAGTCCTGGGGAACAGTCAAGAGTGAGATTGGAAACAGTGATGGGGAACAGAAGAAGTGAGAGTAGACAGTCCTGGGGAAGAGTCAGTAGCGAGAGTAGAGCGATTTCTGGGGAACAGTCAGGAGTGAGAGTAGAAACAGTCCTGGGGAACAGTCAGGAGTGAGAGTAGAAACAGTCCTGGGGAACAGTAAGAAGTGAGAGTTGAGACAGACATGGGGAACTGTCAGGACTGAGAGCAGAAACAGTCCTGGGGAAAATTCAGGAGTGAGAGTAGAAACAGTCCTGGGGAACAGTATAGAGTGAGAGTAGAGACAGACCTGGGGAAAAGACAGGAGTGAGAGCAGAAGCAGTGTTGTGGAACAGACAGGAGTGAGAGTAGCAAGAATCCTGGGGAACAGTCAGGAGTGAGAACTGAACAGTGTTGGGGAACAATCAGAAGTGAGAGTAGAAACAGTCCTGGGGAAGAGTCAGGAGTGAGAGTTGAGACAGACCTGGGGAAAAGTCAGGAGTGAGAGCAGAAGCAGTGTTGGGGAACAGACTGGAGTGAGAGTAGAAAGAATCCTGGGGAACAGTCAGGAGTGAGAACTGAACAGTGTTGGGGAACAATCAGAAGTGAGAGTAGAAACAGTCCTGGGGAAGAGTCAGGAGTGAGAGTAGAAACAGTTCTGGGGAACAGTCAGCAGTGAGAGTAGAAAGAGTGCTGGGGAACAGTCAGGAGTGGGAGTAGAAGATGTACACGGGATCAGTCAGGAGTGAAGGCAGAAAAAGACCTGGGGAACAGTCGGGAGTGGGGGCAGAAACAGTCTTGGGGGACAGTCATGAGAGAGAGTACAAACAGGCCTGTGGAAATGTCAGGAGTGAGAGTAGAGACATTTCTGGGGACCAGTATAGAGTGAGAGTAGAGAAAGTCCTGGGTATCAGTAAGAAGTGAAAGTAGAGACCGTCCTGGGGAACTGTCAGGAGTGAAAGCAGAAACTCTCCTGGGGAAAATTCAGGAATGAGATTGGAAACAGTCCTGGGGAACAGTATAGAGTGAGAGTCGAGACAGACCTCGAGAAAATTCATGAGTGAGAGCAGAATGAGTGTTGTGGAACAGACAGGAGTGAGAGCAGAAACAATCCTGGGGAAGAGTCAGGAGTGAGAATAGAAAGAGTGCTGGGGAACAGTCAGGAGTGAGAGTAGAAGATGTACAGGGGATCAGTCAGGAGTGAAGGCAGAAAAAGACCTGGGGAACAGTCGGGAGTGGGGGCAGAAACAGTCTTGGGGGACAGTCATGAGAGAGAGAGTAAATAGAGGCCTGTGGAAATGTCAGGAGTGAGAGTAGAGACATTTCTGGGGACCAGTATAGAGTGAGAGTAGAGAAAGTCCTGGGTATCAGTAAGAAGTGAAAGTAGAGACCATCCTGGGGAACTGTCAGGAGTGAGAGCGGAGACAGTGTTGGGGAACAGTCAGTAGCGATAGTAGAGAGCGTTCTGGGGAACAGTCAGGAGTGAGAGTACAAACAGTCCTGGGGAACAGTAGGAAGTGAGAGTTGAGACAGACATGGGGAACTGTCAGGAGTGAGAGCAGATACTGTCCTGGGGAAAATTCAGGAGTGAGAATAGAAACAGTCCTGGGGAACAGTATAGAGTGAGAATAGAAACAGTCATGGGGAAACGAAGAACTGAAAAAAGGACAGTCCTAGGGAACAGTCAGGAGTGGGAGTAGAAGCTGTACAAGCGATCAGTCAGGAGTGAAGGCAGATAAAGACCTGGGGAACAGTCGGGAGTGGGGGCAGAAACAACCTTGGGGGACAGTCATGAGGGAGAGTACATACAGGCCTGTGGAAGTGTCAGGAGTGAGAGTGGAGAAAGTTCTGGGGACCAGTATAGAGTGAGAGTAGAGAAAGTCCTAGGTATCAGTAAGAAGTGAAAGTAGAGACCGTCCTGGAGAACTGTCAGTAGCGAGAGTAGAGAGCGTTCTGGGGAACAGTCAGGAGTGAGAGTACAAACAGTCCTGGGGAACAGTAAGAAGTGAGAGTTGAGACAGACATGGGGAACTGTCAGGAGTGAGAGTACAAACAGTCCTGGGGAACAGTAAGAAGTGAGAGTTGAGACAGACATGGGGAACTGTCAAGAGTGAGAGCAGATACTGTCCTGGGGAAAATTCAGGAGTGAGAGTAGAAACATTCCTGGGGAACAGTATAGGGTGAGAGTACAAACAGTCATGGGGAAACGAAGAACTGAAAGAAGAGACGGTCCTGGGGAAGAGTCAGGAGTGAGAGTAGAGACATTCCTGGGCAACAAAGAGGAGTGAGAGTAGAGACAATTCTGAGGAACAGACAGAGTGAGAGTAAAAACAGTCCTAGGGAAAAGTCAGGAGTGAGAGTAGAGACAGTCGCGGGGAACAGACAGGAATGAGAGTAGAAACAGTCCTGGGGAACAGTCAGGAGTGAGAGCAGAAACAGTCCTGTGGAAAAGTTTAGACTGAGAGTAGAAACAGTCATGGGGAAACGAAGAACTGAAAGAAGAGACAGTCCTGGGGAAGAGTCAGGAGTGAGAGTGGAGTCAGTCCTAGGGAAGAGTCAGGAGTGAGAGTAGAGACAGTACTGGGGAACAGTTTAGAGTGAGAGTAGAGACATTCCAGGGGAACAAAGAGGAGTGAGAGTAGGGACAGTGCATGGGAACAATCAGGGGTGAGAATAGAGACAGTTCTGGGGAACAGTCTAGAGAGAGAGTAGAAAATACTCTGGGGAATACTCAGCAGTAAGAGTAAAAACGTCCTGTGGAACAGTCTAAAGAGAGAGTGGAGACAGTCCTGGGAACTGTCAGGAGTGAGAGTAGAAACAGTCCTGGGGAAGAGTCAGTAGCGAGAGTAGAGACAGTTCTGGGAAACAGTCAGGAGTGAGAATACAAACAGTCCTGGGGAACAGTAAGAAGTGAGAGTTGAGACAGCCATGGGGAACTGTCAGGAGTGAGAGCAGAAACTGTCCTGGGGAAAATTCAGGAATGAGATTAGAAACAGTCCTGGGGAACAGTATAGAGTGAGAGTCGAGACAGACCTCGAGAAAATTCATGAGTGAGAGCAGAATGAGTGTTGTGGAACAGACAGGAGTGAGAGCAGAAAAACTCCTGGGGAACAGTCAGGAGTGAGAGCGGAGACAGTGTTGGGGAACAGACAGGAGTGAGAGTAGAAAGAATCCTGGGGAACAGTCAGGAGTGAGAGCTGAACAGTGTTGGGGAACAATCAGAAGTGATAGTAGAAACTGTCCTGGGGAAGAGTCAGGAGTGAGAGTAGAAATAGTCCTGGGGAACAGTCAGGAGTGAGAGTAGAAGCTGTACAGGGGATCAGTCAGGAGTGAAAGTGGAAAAAGACCTGGGGAACAGTCAGGTGTGAGGGCAGAAACAGTCTTGGGGGACATTCATGAGAGAGAGTACAAACAGACCTGTGGAAAAGTCAGGAGTGAGAGTGGAGACAGTTCTGGGGAACAGTATAGAGTGAGAGTAGAGAAAGTCCTGGGGATCAGTCAGGAGTGAGAGTAGAAGCAGAATGGGGGAACACTCAGGAGTGAGAGTAGAAACAGTCCTGGGGAACAGCCTAGAGTGAGAGTAGAAACAGTCATGGGGAAACGGAGAACTGAAAGAAGAGACAGACCTGGGGAAGAGTCAGGAGTGAGAATAGAGACAGTCCTGGGGAACAGTTTAGAGTGAGAGTAGAGTCAATCCTGGGGAACAGACAGAATGAGAGTAGAAACAGTCCGAGGGAAAAGTCAGGAGTGAGAGTAGAGACAGTGCATGTGACCAGTCATGGTAAGAATAGAGACAGTTCTGGGGAATAGTCTAGAGAGAGAGTAGAAACTACTCTAGGGAATACTCAGCAGTAATTGTAAAAAAAGTCCCGGGGAAGTGTCTAAAGAGAGAGTGGAGACAGTCCGGGGGAAGAGACAGGAGTGGGAGCAGAAAGAGTTCAGGGGAAATGTCCGGAAGGAGAGTAGAAACGTTTCTAGGGAACAGCCAGGAGTGAGAGCAGAAACAGTCCTGGGGAACAGTCAAGAGTGAGAGTGGGGAAGAGACAGGAGTTGGAGTAGAAAGAGTTCAGGGGAAAAGTCCGGAAGGAGAGTAGAAACATTTCTAGAGAACAGCCAGGCGTAGAGCAGAAACTGTCCTGGGGCACAGTCAAAAGTGAGACTGGAAACAGTGATGGGGAACAGAAGAAGTGAGAGTAGAGACAGAACTGGGAACAGTCAGGAGTGAGAGTAGAAACAGTCCTGGGGAAGAGGCAGTAGCAAGAGTAGAGAGAGTTCTGGGGAACAGTCAGGAGTGAGAGTACAAACAGTGCTGGGGAACAGTAAGAAGTGAGAGTTGAGACAGACATGGGGAACTGTCAGGAGTGAGTGCAGAAACTGACCTAGGGAAAATTCAGGAGTGAGTGTAGAAACGCTCCTGGGGAACAGTATAGAGTGAGAGTCGAGACAGACCTGGGGAAAAGTCAGGAGTGAGAGCAGAAGCAGTGTTGGGGAACAGACAGGAGTGAGAGTAGAAAGAATCCTGGGGATCAGTCAGGAGTGAGAGCTGAACAGTGTTGGGGAACAATCAGAAGTGAGAGTAGAAACAGTCCTGGGGAACAGTCAGAAGTGAGAGTAGAAACAGTCCTGGGGAACAGTCAGGAGTGGGAGTAGAAGCTGTACAGGGGATCAGTCAGGAGTGAAGGCAGAAAAAGACCTGGGGAACAGTCGGGAGTGGGGGCAGAAACAGTCTTGGGGGACAGTCATGAGAGAGAGAGTAAATAGAGGCCTGTGGAAATGTCAGGAGTGAGAGTAGAGACAGTTCTGGGGACCAGTATAGAGTGAGAGTAGAGAAAGTCCTGGGTATCAGTAAGAAGTGAAAGTAGAGACCATCCTGGGGAACTGTCAGGAGTGAGAGCGGAGACAGTGTTGGGGAACAGTCAGTAGCGATAGTAGAGAGCGTTCTGGGGAACAGTCAGGAGTGAGAGTACAAACAGTCCTGGGGAACAGTAAGAAGTGAGAGTTGAGACAGACATGGGGAACTGTCAGGAGTGAGAGCAGATACTGTCCTGGGGAAAATTCAGGAGTGAGAGTAGACACAGTCCTGGGGAACAGTATAGAGTGAGAATAGAAACAGTCATGGGGAAACGAAGAACTGAAAGAAAAGACAGTCCTGGGGAACAGTCAGGAGTGGGAGTAGAAGCTGTACAGGCGATCAGTCAGGAGTGAAGGCAGATAAAGACCTGGGGAACAGTCGGGAGTGGGGGCAGAAACAACCTTGGGGGACAGTCATGAGAGAGAGTACATACAGGCCTGTGGAAGTGTCAGGAGTGAGAGTGGAGAAAGTTCTGGGGACCAGTATAGAGTGAGAGTAGAGAAAGTCCTAGGTATCAGTAAGAAGTGAAAGTAGAGACCGTCCTGGGGAACTGTCAGTAGCGAGAGTAGAGACCGTTCTGGGGAACAGTCAGGAGTGAGAGTACAAACAGTCCTGGGGAACAGTAAGAAGTGAGAGTTGAGACAGACATGGGGAACTGTCAGGAGTGAGAGCAGATACTGTCCTGGGGAAAATTCAGGAGTGAGAGTAGAAACAGTCCTGGGGAACAGTATAGGGTGAGAGTACAAACAGTCATGGGGAAACGAAGAACTGAAAGCAGAGACAGTCCTGGGGAAGAGTCAGGAGTGAGAGTAGAGACATTCCTGGGGAACAAAGAGGAGTGAGAGTAGAGACAATCTTGAGGAACAGACAGAGTGAGAGTAGAAACAGTCCTAGGGAAAAGTCAGGAGTGAGAGTAGAAACAGTCCTGCGGAAAAGTTTAGAATGAGAGTAGAAACAGTCATGGGGAAATGAAGAACTGAAAGAAGAGACAGTCCTGGGGAAAAGTCGGGAGTGAGAGCGGAGTCAGTCCTGGGGAAGAGTCAGGAGTGAGAGTAGAGACAGTACTGGGAAACAGTTTAGAGTGAGAGTAGAGACATTCCAGGGGAAGAAAGAGGAATGACAGTAGAGACAATCCTGGGGAACAGACAGAGTGAGAGTAGAAACAGTCCTAGGAAAAAGTCAGGAGTGAGAGTAGAGACAGTGCATGGGAACAGTCAGGGGTTGAGAATAGAGACAGTTCTGGGGAACAGTCTAGAGAGAGAGTAGAAACTACTCTGGGGAATACTCAGCAGTAAGAGTAAAAAACGTCCTGGGGAACAGTCTAAAGAGAGAGTGGAGACAGTCCTGGGAACTGTCAGGAGTGAGAGTAGAAACTGTCATGGGGAACAGTCAGGAGTGAGAGTAGAAACAGTCCTGGGGAACAGTCAGTAGCGAGAGTAGAGACAGCTCTGGGGAACAGTCAGGAGTGAGAATACAAACAGTCCTGGGGAACAGTAAGAAATGAGAGTTGAGACAGCCATGGGGAACTGTCAGGAGTGAGAGCAGAAATTGTCCTGGGGACAATTCAGGAATGAGATTGGAAACAGTCCTGGGGAACAGTATAGAGTGAGAGTCGAGACAGACCTCGAGAAAATTCATGAGTGAGAGCAGAATGAGTGTTGTGGAACAGACAGGAGTGAGAACAGAAACAATCCTGGGGAACAGTCAGGAGTGAGAGCAGAGAAAGTGTTAGGGAACAGTCAGGAGTGAGAGTAGAAAGAATCCTGGGGAACAGTCAGGAGTGAGAGTAGAAACAGTCCTGGGGAAAAGTCAGGAGTGAGAGCAGAAGCAGTGTTGGGGAACAGACTGGAGTAAGGGTAGAAAGAATCCTGGGGAACAGTCAGGAGTGAGAACTGAACAGTGTTTGGGAACAATCAGAAGTGAGAAAAGAAACAGTCCTGGGGAAGAGTCAGGAGTGAGAGTAGAAACAGTTCTGGGGAACAGTCAGCAGTGAGAGTAGAAATAGTCCTGGGGAACAGTCAGGAGTGGGAGTAGAAGCTGTACAGGGGATCAGTCAGGAGTGAAGGCAGAAAAAGACCTGGGGAACAGTCGGGAGTGGGGGCAGAAACAGTCTTGGGGGACAGTCATGAGAGAGAGTACATACAGGCCTGTGGAAATGTCAGGAGTGAGAGTAGAGACATTTCTGGGGACCAGTATAGAGTGAGAGTAGAGAAAGTCCTGGGTATCAGTAAGAAGTGAAAGTAGAGACCGTCCTGGGGAACTGTCAGGAGTGAGAGCAGAAGCTCTCCCGGGGAAAATTCAGGAATGAGATTGGAAACAGTCCTGGGGAACAGTATAGAGTGAGAGTCGAGACAGACCTCGAGAAAATTCATGAGTGTGAGCAGAATGAGTGTTGTGGAACAGACAGGAGTGAGAGCAGAAACAATCCTGGGGAAGAGTCAGGAGTGAGAGTAGAAATAGTCCTGGGAAACAGTCAGGAGTGAGAGTAGAAGCTGTACAGGGGATCAGTCAGGAGTGAAAGTGGAAAAAGACCTGGGGAACAGTCAGGTGTGAGGGCAGAAACAGTCTTGGGGGACATTCATGAGAGAGAGTACAAACAGGCCTGTGGAAAAGTCAGGAGTGAGAGTAGAGACATTTCTGGGGACCAGTATAGAGTGAGAGTAGAGAAAGTCCTGGGTCTTGGTAAGAAGTGAAAGTAGAGACCGTCCTGGGGAACTGTTAGGAGTGAGAGCAGAAGCTCTCCCGGGGAAAATTCAGGAATGAGATTGGAAACAGTCCTGGGGCACAGTATAGAGTGAGAGTCGAGACAGACCTCGAGAAAATTCATGAGTGTGAGCAGAATGAGTGTTGTGGAACAGACAGGAGTGAGAGCAGAAACAATCCTGGGGAACAGTCAGGAGTGAGAGTTGAAACAATCCTGGGGAACAGTCAGGAGTGAGAGCGGAGACAGTGTTGGGGAACAGACAGGAATGAGAGTAGAAAGAATCCTGGGGAACAGTCAGGAGTGAGAGCTGAACAGTGTTGGGGAACAATCAGAAGTGATAGTAGAAACTGTCCTGGGGAAGAGTCAGGAGTGAGAGTAGAAATAGTCCTGGGGAACAGTCAGGAGTGAGAGTAGAAGCTGTACAGGGGATCAGTCAGGAGTGAAAGTGGAAAAAGACCTGGGGAACAGTCAGGTGTGAGGGCAGAAACAGTCTTGGGGGACAGTCATGAGAGAGAGTACAAACAGGCCTGTGGAAAAGTCAGGAGTGAAAGTGGAGACAGTTCTGGGGAACAGTATAGAGTGAGAGTAGAGAAAGTCCTGGGGATCAGTCAGGAGTGAGAGTAGAAGCAGAATGGGGGAACACTCAGGAGTGAGAGTAGAAACAGTCCTGGGGAACAGCCTAGAGTGAGAATAGAAACAGTCATGGGGAAACGAAGAACTGAAAGAAGAGACAGACCTGGGGAAGAGTCAGGAGTGAAAATAGAGACAGTCCTGGGGAACAGTTTAGAGTGAGAGTAGAGACATTCCAGGGGAGCAAAGAGGAGTGAGAGTAGAGACAATCCTGAGGAACAAAGAGGAGTGAGAGTCAATCCTGGGGAACAGACAGAATGAGAGTAGAAACAGTCCGAGGGAAAAGTCAGGAGTGAGAGTAGAGACAGTGCGTGTGACCAGTCATGGTAAGAATAGAGACAGTTCTGGGGAACAGTCTAGAGAGAGAGTAGAAACTACTCTGGGGAATACTCAGCAGTAATTGTAAAAAAAGTCCCGGGGAAGTGTCTAAAGAGAGAGTGGAGACAGTCCGGGGGAAGAGACAGGAGTGGGAGTAGAAAGAGTTCAGGGGAAAAGTCCGGAAGGAGAGTAGAAACATTTCTAGAGAACAGCCAGGAGTAGAGCAGAAACAGTCCTGGGGCACAGTCAAAAGTGAGACTGGAAACAGTGATGGGGAACAGAAGAAGTGAGAGTAGAGACAGAACTGGGAACAGTCAGGAATGAGAGTAGAAACAGTCCTGGGGAAGAGGCAGTAGCAAGAGTAGAGAGAGTTCTGGGGAACAGTCAGGAGTGAGAGTACAAACAGTGCTGGGGAACAGTAAGAAGTGAGAGTTGAGACAGACATGGGGAACTGTCAGGAGTGAGTGCAGAAACTGACCTAGGGAAAATTCAGGAGTGAGTGTAGAAACGCTCCTGGGGAACAGTATAGAGTGAGAGTCGAGACAGACCTGGGGAAAAGTCAGGAGTGAGAGCAGAAGCAGTGTTGGGGAACAGACAGGAGTGAGAGTAGAAAGAATCCTGGGGATCAGTCAGGAGTGAGAGCTGAACAGTGTTGGGGAACAATCAGAAGTGAGAGCAGAAACAGTCCTGGGGAAGAGTCAGGAGTGAGAGTAGAAGCTGTACAGTGGATCAGTCAGGAGTGAAAGCAGAAAAAGACCTGGGGAACAGTCAGTTGTGAGGGCAGAAACAGTCTTGGGGGACAGTCTGAGAGAGAGTACAAACAGGCCTGTGGAAAACTCAGGAGTGAGAGTAGAGACAGTTCTGGGGAACAGTATAGAGTGAGACTAGAGAAAGTCCTGGGGAACACTCAGCAGTGAGAGTAGAAATATTCCCGCGGAACGGTTGGAACAGAGAGTAGAGACAGTTCTGAGGAACAGTCAGCAGTGAAAGCAAGAACAGTCCTGTGGAACAGTCTAGAGTGAGAGTATAAAAAGTCTTGGGGAACAGAAGAAGTGAGTGTAGAGTCAATTCGTGATAACAGTCAGGAGCGAGAGCCGACAAATTCCTGGGAAACAGTCCGGAGTGAGAGTAGAGATTGTGTTGGGGAACAGTCAGGAGTGAGAATAGAGCCAGTTCTGGGGAACAGCCTAGAGTGAGAGTAGAGACAAGCTTGGTGGATAGTCTAGAGTTAGAGTAGAGTCAGCCCTGGGGAATAGTCAGAAGTGTGAGTAGAGACAGTTGTTGGGAACAGGATAGAGCGAGAACAGAGATAGTCCTGGGGAACACTAAGGACTGTGAGTAGAAACTGTCCTGGGGAACAGTCAGGAAGGAGAGTAGAAACAATCCTGTGGAACAGACAGAGTGAGAGTAGAATCAGTCCTAGGGAAAAGTCAGGAGTGCAAGTAGAGACAGTGCATGGGAACAGTCAGGGTTGAGAATAGAGACAGTTCTGGGGAACAGTCTAGAGAGAGAGTAGAAACTACTCTGGGGAATACTCAGCAGTAAGAGTAAAAAACGTCCTGTGGAACAGTCTAAAGAGAGAGTGGAGACAGTCCGGGGGAAGAGTCAGGAGTGGGAGTAGAAACAGTTCAGGGGAAAAGTCAGGAAGGAGAGTAGAAACATTTCTAGGAACTACCAGGAGTGAGAGCAGAAGCAGTCCTGGGGAAGAGTCAAGAGTGAGAGTAGAAACTGTCATGGGTAACAGTCAGGAGTGAGAGTAGAAACAGTTCTGAGGAAGAGTCAGTAGCGAGAGTAGAGTGAGTTCTGGGGAATAATCAGGAGTGAGAGCAGAAATATTCTTAGAGTTCAGTCAGGAGAGAGAGTAGAAACAGACCTGTGGAACAGTCAGGATTGAGAGTAGAGACTGTTCTGGGGAAATGTTTAGAGTGAGAGTAGAAAAAGTCCTGGGGAACAGTCAGGAATGAGAGCAGAGACAGTGCTGGGGAACAGTCAGCAGTAAGAATAGAGCCAGTTCTGGGGAAGATCCTAGAGTGAGAATGGAGACAGTCCTGGTGGATAGTCTAGAGTGAGAGTAGATGCATTCCTGGGGAAAATTCAGGAATGAGATTAGAAACAGTCCTGGGGAACAGTATAGAGTGAGAGTAGAGACAGACCTCGGGAAAAGTCAGGAGTGAGAGCAGAAGCAGTGTTGGAGAACAGACAGGAGTGAGAGTAGAAAGAATCCTGGGAAACAGTCAGGTGTGAGAACTGACCAATGTTGGGGAACAATCAGAAGTGAGAGTAGAAACAGTCCTGGGGAAGAATCTAGAGTGAGAGTAGAAACAATCCTGGGGAAGAGTCAGGAGTGAGAGTAGAAGCTATACAGGGGATCAGTCAGGAGTGAAAGCAGAAAAAGACCAGGGAAACAGTCGGGAGAGAGGGCAGAAATAGTCTTGGGGGACAGTCATGAGAGAGAGTACAAACAGGCCTGTGGAAAAGTCAGGAGTGAGAGTAGAGACAGTTCTGGGGAACAGTATAGAGTGAGAGTAGAGAAAGTCCTGGGGAACAGTCAGGAGTGAGAGCAGAGAGAGTGCTGGGGAACTGTAAGGAGTGAGAGCAGAAAAAGTCCTGGGGAACAGTCATGAGTGACAGTCGAGACAGTTGTGAGGCACAGGATAGAGCGAGAATGGAGACATTCCTGGGGAACTGTAAAGAGTGAGAGTTGAGCCTGTCCAGGTGAGCGGTCAGGAGTGAGAACAGAGATAGTCCTGGAGAACAGTCAGGAGTGAGAGTAGAAACAGTCCTGTGGAACAGTCAGGAAGGAGAGTAGAAACATTTCTGGGGAACAATCAGGAGTGAGAGCAGAAACAGTCACGGGGAACAGACAGGAGTGAGAGTAGAAGCAGAACGAGGGAACACTCAAGAATGAGAGTAGAAACAGTCCTGGGGAACAGTCAGGGTTCAGAGTAGAAGCTATACAGGGGATCATTCAGGACTGAAAGCAATAAAAGACATGCGGAACAGTCGAGAGTGAGGGCAGAAACAGTCTTGGGGGACAGTCATGAGAGAGAGTACAAACAGGCCTGTGGAAAAGTCAGGAGTGAGAGTAGAGACAGTTCTGGGGAACAGTAGAGAGTGGGAGTAGAGAAATTCCTGGGGATCAGTCAGGAGTGAGAGTAGTAACAGTCCTGTGGAGCAGTCAGGACAGTGAGTAGAGACTGTTCTTTTAAAAAGTTTAGAGTGAGAGAAGAACTAGTCCTGGGGATCAGTCAGGAGTTGGAGTAGATGCAGTACGGGGGAACTGTCAGGAGTGAAAGCAGAAACAGACCTGGGAAACAGTAAGATGTAAGAGTAGAAACAAACCTGGGGAACAGTCAGGAGTGAGAGTGGAAACAGTGTTGGGGAAAAATCTGGAGTGAGAGTAGAATCAGTCCTGGGGAAGAGTCAGGAGCGAGAGTAGAAACAGTCATGGGGAAGAGTCAGTAGCGAGAGTTGAGACAGTTCTGGGGAACAGTCAGGAGTGAGAATACAAACAGTCTTGGGGAACAGTAAGAAGTGAGAGTTGAGACAGACATGGGGAACCGTCAGGAGTGAGAGCAGAAACTGTCCCGGGGAAAATTCAGCAGTGAGAGTAGAAACAGTCCTGGGGAACAGTATAGAGTGAGAGTCGAGACAGACCTGGAGAAAATTCAGGAGTGAGAGCAGAAAGAGTGTTGTGGAACAGACAGGAGTGAGAGTAGAAACAATCCTGGGGAACAGTCAGGAGTGAGAGTGGAAACAGTGTTGGGGAACAGACAGGAGTGAGAGTAGAAAGAATCCTGGGGAACAGTCAGGAGTGAGAGCTGAACAGTGTTGGGGAACAATCAGAAGTGAGAGTAGAAACAGCTCTGTGGAACAGTCAGGATTGAGAGTAGAGATTGTTCTGGGGAAAAGTTTAAAGTGACAGTAGAAAAAGTCCTGGGGAACAGCAGAGAGAGTGCTGCGGAACAGTCAGCAGTAAGAATTGAGACAGTTCTGGGGAACAGCCTAGAGTGATAGTAGAGACAGTCCTGGTGGATAGTCTAGAGTGGGAGTAGAAACCATCCTGGGGAACAGTCAGTAGTGAGAGCAGAAATAGTCTTAGGGGACAGTCAGGAGAGAGAGTAGTAACAATCCTGTGGAACAGTCAGGACAGAGAGTAGAGACTGTTCTTTTAAAAAGTTTAGAGTGAGAGAAGAACTAGTCGTGGGGAACAGTTAGGAGTGAGAGCAGAGACAGTGCTGGGGACCAGTCATCAGTGAGAATAGAGACATCTCTGTGGAACAGCCTAGAGTTAGAGTAGAGACAGCCCTGGGGAACAGTCTAGAGTGGGAGTAGAGAGAGTCCGGGGGAGGAGTAAGGTATTGGAGTAGAGACATTACTGGGGAACAATTAGGGCTGAGAGTAGAGACAGTCCTCAGGATCAGTAAGAAGTGTGAGTAGAAACAGTCCTGGGGAACAGTCAGGAGTGAGAGCAGAAACAGTCCTGAGGAACAGTCAGGAGTGAGAGTAGAAACTTTACTGGGGAGCATTCTAGAGCAGACTGGACACAATCCTGGGGAAGAATCAGGAGAGAGAGTTGAGACAGTTCTGGGCAACAGTCTAGATTGAGAGTAGAGACAGTCCTGGGATAAGTCAAGAGTGAGAATAGGAACAGTCCGGGAGAAGAGTCAGGAACAGTCCTGGGGAAGAGTCAGGAGTGAGAGTAGAGACAGTCCTGGGGAACAGTCTAGAGTGTGAGAAGCGGCAGTCCGGGGGAACAGTAAGGAATGGGAGTAGAAAAGGTTCTGGGAACAGTCAGGTGTGAGAGTTGAGACAGTCATGGGGAACTGTCAGGGTTGAGAGCAGAAACAGTCCTGGGGAATAGACAGGAGAGAGATCACAAACAGTCCTGTGGAACAGTATAGAGTGAGAGTAGATGAAGTTCTGGGGAACAATATAGATTGAGAGTCGAGACAGACCTCGAGAAAATTCAGGAGTGAGAGCAGAATGAGTGTTGTGGAACAGACAGGAGTGAGAGTAGAAACAATTGTGGGGAACAGTCAGGAGTGAGAGCGGAAACAGTGTTGGGGAACAATCAGGAGTGAGATTAGAAACAGTCCTGGGGAACAGTCAGGAGTTGGAGTAGATGCAGTACGGGGGAACTGTCAGGAGTGAAAGGAGAAACAGACCTGGGGAACAGTAAGTTGTAAGAGTAGAAACAAACCTGGGCAACAGTCAGGAGTGAGAGCGGAAACAGAGTTGTGGAACAATCTGGAGTGAGAGTAGAATCAGTCCGGGGGAAGAGTCAGGAGAGAAAGTAGAAACAGTCCCGGGGAACAGTCAGGATTGAGAGTAGAGATTGTTCTGGGGAAAAGTTTAGAGTGAGAGTAGAAAAATTCCTGGGGAACAGTCAGGAATGAGAGTAGAGATTGTACTGGGGAACAGTCAGCAGTAAGAATAGAGACAGTTCTGGGGAACAGCCTAGAGTGATAGTAGAGACAGTTCTGGTGGATAGTCTAAAGTGAGAGTAGAAACCATCCTGGGGAACAGTCAGGAGTGAGAGCAGAAATAGTCTTAGGGGACAGTCAGGAGAGAGAGTAGAAACAGTCCTTTGGAACAGTCAGGAGTGAGAGTAGAGACTGTTCTGGGGAAACGTTTAGAGTGAGAGAAGAACTAGTCGTGGGGAACAGTTAGGAGTGAGAGCAGAGACAGTGCTGGGGAACAGTCAGCAGTAAGAATAGAGCCAGTTCTGGGGAAGAGCCTAGAGTGAGAGTGGAGACAGTCCTGGTGGATAGTCTAGAGTAAGAGTGGATGCATTCCTGGGGAAAATTCAGGTGTGAGATTAGAAACAGTCCTGGGAAACAGTACAGAGTGAGAGTAGAGACAGACCTGGGGAAAAGTCAGGAGTGAGGGCAGAAGCAGTGTTGGGGAAAAGACAGGAGTGAGAGTAGAAAGAATCCTGGGGAACAGTCAGGTGTGAGAACTGAACAGAGTTGGGGAACTATCTGAAGTGAGAGTAGAAACAGTCCTGGGGAAGAGTCAGGAGTGAGAGTAGAAACAGTTCTGGGGAACAGTCAGGAGTGAGAGTAGAAACTGTCCTGGGGAACAGTCAGGAGTGAGAGTAGAAAAAGACCAGGGAAACAGTCGGGAGAGAGGGCAGAAATAGTCTTGGGGGACAGTCATGAGAGAGAGTACAAACAGGCCTGTGGAAAAGTCAGGAGTAAGAGTAGAGACAGTTCTGGGGAACAGTATAGAGTGAGAGTAGAGAAAGTCCTGGGGAACAGTCAGGAGTGAGAGCAGAGAGGGTGCTGGGGAACTGTCAGGAGTGAGAGCAGAAAAAGTCCTGGGGAACAGTCATGAGTGACAGTAGAGACAGCTGTGAGGCACAGGATAGAGCGAGAATGGAGACATTCCTGGGGAACAGTAAGGAGTGAAAGTAGAGCCTGTCCAGGTGAGCAGTCAGGAGTGAGAACAGAAATAGTCCTGGAGAACAGTCAGGAGTGAGAGTAGAAACAGTCCTGTGGAACAGTCAGGAAGGTGAGTAGAAACATTTCTGGGGAATAATCAGGAGTGAGAAGAGAAACAATCGCGGGGAACAGATATGAGTGAGAGTAGAAGCAGAACGAGGGAACACTCAAGAATGAGAGTCGAAACAGTCCTGGGGAACAGTCAGGAGTGAGAGCAGAAGCAGTTCTGCGGAAAAGTTTAGAGTGAGAGTAGAAACAGTCATGGGGAAACAAAGAACTGAAAGAAGAGACAGTCCTGGGGAAGAGTCAGGAGTGAGAGTGGCGTCAGTCCTGGGGAAGAGTCAGGAGTGAGAATAGAGACAGTACTGGGGAACAGTTTAGAGTGAGAGTAGAGACATTCCAGGGGAAGAAAGAGGAATGAGAGTAGAAACAATCTTGGGGAACAGACAGAGTGAGAGTAGAATCAGTCCTAGGGAAAAGTCAGGAGTGCAAGTAGAGACAGTGCATGGGAACAGTCAGGGTTGAGAATAGAGACAGTTCTGGGGAACAGTCTAGAGAGAGAGTAGAAACTACTCTGGGGAATACTCAGCAGTAAGAGTAAAAAACGTCCTGGGGAACAGTCTAAAGAGAGAGTGGAGACAGTCCGGGGGAAGAGTCAGGAGTGGGAGTAGAAACAGTTCAGGGGAAAAGTCAGGAAGGAGAGTAGAAACATTTCTAGGGAACTGCCAGGAGTGAGAGCAGAAACAGTCCTGGGGAAGAGTCAAGAGTGAGTGTAGAAACAGTGATAGGGAACAGAAGAAGTGAGAGTAGAAACAGCCCTGGGGAAGAGTCAGGAGTGACAGTAGAAACTGTCATGGGTAACAGTCAGGAGTGAGAGTAGAAACAGTCCTGGGGAAGAGTCAGTAGCGAGAGTAGAGTGAGTTCTGGGGAATAATCAGGAGTGAGAGCAGAAATATTCTTAGAGTTCAGTCAGGAGAGAGAGTAGAAACAGACCTGTGGAACAGTCAGGAATGAGAGTAGAGAATGTTCTGGGGAAATGTTTAGAGTGAGAGTAGAAAAAGTCCTGGGGAACAGTCAGGAATGAGAGCAGAGATAGTGCTGGGGAACAGTCAGCAGTAAGAATAGAGACAGTTCTGGGGAACAGCCTAGAGTGAGAGTAGAGACAGTCCCGGTGGATAGTCTAAAGTGAGAGTAGAAACCATCCTGGGGAACAGTCAGGAGTGAGAGCAGAAATAGTCTTAGGGGACAGTCAGGAGAGAGAGTAGAAACAGTCCTTTGGAACAGTCAGGAGTGAGAGTAGAGACTGTTCTAGGGAAAAGTTTAGAGTGAGAGAAGAACTAGTCGTGGGGAACAGTTAGGAGTGAGAGCAGAGACAGTGCTGGGGAACAGTCAGCAGTAAGAATAGAGCCAGTTCTGGGGAAAAGCCAAGAGTGAGAGTGGAGAAAGTCCTGGTGGATAGTCTAGAGTAAGAGTGGATGCATTCCTGGGGAAAATTCAGGAATGAGATTAGAAACAGTCCTGGGGAACAGTATAGAGTGAGAGTAGAGACAGACCTCGGGAAAAGTCAGGAGTGAGAGCAGAAGCAGTGTTGGGGAACAGACAGGAGTGAGAGTAGAAAGAATCCTGGGAAACAGTCAGGTGTGAGAACTGACCAATGTTGGTGAACAATCAGAAGTGAGAGTAGAAACAGTCCTGGGGAAGAGTCTAGAGTGAGAGTAGAAACAGTCCTGGGGAAGAGTCAGGAGTGAGAGTAGAAGCTATACAGGGGATCATTCAGGAGTGAAAGCAGAAAAAGACAGGGAAACAGTCGGGAGAGAGGGCAGAAACAGTCTTGGGGGACAGTCATGAGAGAGAGTACAAACAGGCCTGTGGAAAAGTCAGGAGTGAGAGTAGAGACAGTTCTGGGGAACAGTATAGAGTGAGAGTAGAGAAAGTCCTGGGGAACAGTCATGAGTGACAGTCGAGACAGTTGTGAGGCACAGGATAGAGCGAGAATGGAGACATTCCTGGGGAACTGTAAGGAGTGAGAGTTGAGCCTGTCCAGGTGAGCGGTCAGGAGTGAGAACAGAGATAGTCCTGGAGAACAGTCAGGAGTGAGAGTAGAAACAGTCCTGTGGAACAGTCAGGAAGGAAAGTAGAAACATTTCTGGGGAACAATCAGGAATGAGAGCAGAAACAGTCACGGGGAACAGACAGGAATGAGAGTAGAAGCAGAACGAGGGAACACTCAAGAATGAGAGTAGAAACAGTCCTGGGGAACAGTCAGGGTTCAGAGTAGAAGCTATACAGGGGATCATTCAGGACTGAAAGCAATAAAAGACATGGGGAACAGTCGGGAGTGAGGGCAGAAACAGTCTTGGGGGACAGTCATGAGAGAGAGTACAAACAGGCCTGTGGAAAAGTCAGGAGTGAGAGTAGAGACAGTTCTGGGGAACAGTAGAGAGTGGGAGTAGAGAAATTCCTGGGGATCAGTCAGGAGTGAGAGTAGTAACAGTCCTGTGGAGCAGTCAGGACAGTGAGTAGAGACTGTTCTTTTAAAAAGTTTAGCATGAGAGAAGAACTAGTCCTGGGGATCAGTCAGGAGTTGGAGTAGATGCAGTACGGGGGAACTGTCAGGAGTGAAAGCAGAAACAGACCTGGGGAACAGTAAGATGTAAGAGTAGAAACAAACCTGGGGAACAGTCAGGAGTGAGAGCGGAAACAGTGTTGGGGAAAAATCTGGAGTGAGAGTAGAATCAGTCCTGGGGAAGAGTCAGGAGCGAGAGTAGAAACAGTCCTGGGATCAGTCAGGAGTGAGAGTAGAAACTGTCATGGGGAACAGTCAGTAGCGAGAGTTGAGACAGTTCTGGGGAACAGTCAGGAGTGAGAATACAAACAGTCTTGGGGAACAGTAAGAAGTGAGAGTTGAGACAGACATGGGGAACCGTCAGGAGTGAGAGCAGAAACTGTCCCGGGGAAAATTCAGCAGTGAGAGTAGAAACAGTCCTGGGGAACAGTATAGAGTGAGAGTCGAGACAGACCTGGAGAAAATTCAGGAGTGAGAGCAGAAAGAGTGTTGTGGAACAGACAGGAGTGAGAGTAGAAACAATCCTGGGGAACAGTCAGGAGTGAGAGTGGAAACAGTGTTGGGGAACAGACAGGAGTGAGAGTAGAAAGAATCCTGGGGAACAGTCAGGAGTGAGAGCTGAACAGTGTTGGGGAACAATCAGAAGTGAGAGTAGAAACAGCTCTGTGGAACAGTCAGGATTGAGAGTAGAGATTGTTCTGGGGAAAAGTTTAAAGTGACAGTAGAAAAAGTCCTGGGGAACAGCAGAGAGAGTGCTGCGGAACAGTCAGCAGTAAGAATTGAGACAGTTCTGGGGAACAGCCTAGAGTGATAGTAGAGACAGTCCTGGTGGATAGTCTAGAGTGGGAGTAGAAACCATCCTGGGGAACAGTCAGTAGTGAGAGCAGAAATAGTCTTAGGGGACAGTCAGGAGAGAGAGTAGTAACAATCCTGTGGAACAGTCAGGACAGAGAGTAGAGACTGTTCTTTTAAAAAGTTTAGAGTGAGAGAAGAACTAGTCGTGGGGAACAGTTAGGAGTGAGAGCAGAGACAGTGCTGGGGACCAGTCATCAGTGAGAATAGAGACATCTCTGTGGAACAGCCTAGAGTTAGAGTAGAGACAGCCCTGGGGAACAGTCTAGAGTGGGAGTAGAGAGAGTCCGGGGGAGGAGTAAGGTATCGGAGTAGAGACATTACTGGGGAACAATTAGGGCTGAGAGTAGAGACAGTCCTCGGGATCAGTAAGAAGTGTGAGTAGAGACAGTCCGGGGAAACAGTCAGGATTGATAGTAGAGTCAGTTGCGGGGAAAAGGATAGAGTGAGAGTAGCGACAGTCCTGAGGAACAGTCAGGAGTGGGAGTAGAAACAGTCCTGGGGAACAGTCAGGAAGGAGAGTAGATACAGTCCTGGGGAGCTTTCTAGAGTGAGAGTAGAAACAGTCCTGGGGAAGGGTCCAGAGAGAGAGTAGAAACAGTCCTGGGGAAGGGTCAGGAGTGAGAGTACACACTGTCCTGGTGTACAGTCAGGAGAGCGAGTCGAAACAATCCCATGGAACAGTCAGGAAGGAGAGTAGGAACATGTCTGGGGAACAGTCAGGCGTGCGAGCAGAAACAGTCCCGGGAAGCAGTCAGGAGTGAGTGTATTTGCAGTACAGGGGAACAGTCAGGAAGGAGAGTAGAAACATTCCGGGGAACAGTCAGAAGCGAGAGTAGAGACAGTCCTCGGGAAGAGTCAGGAGTGAGAGTAGAGACAGGCCCGGGGATCAGTCAGTCGTGAGAGAGTGGAGTCAGTCCTGGGGGAAAGTCAGCAGTGAAAGGGTAAAGACATTCATGAGGAACAGTCAGGAATAAGAATAATGGCAGTCCTGGGGAACAGTCAGGAGGGTTAGTAGAAACAGTCCTGGGGAACAGTCAGGAGTGTGTGTAGAACCAGTCCTGGGGAACAGTCAGGTGTGAGAGTATTTGCAGTATGGGGGAACAGTCAGGAGTGAGAGTAGAAGCAGTACGGGGAATAGTCAGGAGTGAGAGTGGAAACAGTCCTGGGGAACTGTCAGGAGCGAGAGTAGAGACAATCCTGGAGAACAGCCAGGAGTGTGAGTAGAAACTGTCCTGGGGAGCATTCTAGAGTGACAGTTGAGACAGTCCTGGGGAACAGTCAGGCATGTGAATAGAGACAGTTCTGGGGAACAGTCTAGAGTGAGAGTAGAGACAGGCCTGGGGAATACTCAGCAGGGAGAGTAGAAAAAGTCCTGGGGAACAGTCTATAGAGATAGGAGAGACAGTCCTGGGGAACAGTCAGGAGTGAGAGTAGAAACAGTCCTGGGGAACAGTCAGGAGTGAGAGTAGAGACAGCTCTGATGAACAGTCAGGAGTGAGAGTAGAGACAGTCCTGGGGAACAGTCAGGAGTGAGAGTAGAGACAGCTCTGGTGAACAATCAGGAGTGAAAGTAGAAACAGTCCTGCAGTGCAGCCTAGATTGAGAGTCGAGACAGTCTTGGGGAGCAGTCAGGAGTGAAAATAGAGACAGCTCTGGTGATCAATCAAGAGTGAAAGTAGAAACAGTACTGGGAAGCAGCCTAGAGCGAGTGTAGAGACACTCCTGGGGAACAGTCAGGAGCAAGAATAGAGACAGGCCAGGGGATCAGTCAGTCGTGAGAGAGTGGAGTCAGTCCTGGGGGAAAGGTAGCAGTGAAAGGTTAGAGACATTCATGAGGAAAAGTCAGGAGTAAGAATAGTACTAGTCCTGGGGAACAGTCAGGAGGGTTAGTAGAAACAGTCCTGGGGAACAGTCAGGAGGGTTAGCAGAAACAGTCCTGGGGAACAGTCAGGAGTGTGTGTAGAAACAGTCCTGGGGAATAGTCAGCAGTGAGAGTAGAAACAGTTCTGAGGACCAGTCAGGAGTGAGAGTAGAAACAGTCCAGGGAAACAGTCAGGAATGAGAATAGATATATTTCTGGGGAGCAATCAGGAATGAGAGTTGAAAGAGTCCTGGAGAACAGCCGAGAGCGAGAGTAGGGACAGTCCTGGGGAACAGTTAGGAGTGAGAGCAGAAAAATTCCTGGGGAATAATTAAGAGTGATAGTAGAGACCATTGTGGGGAACAGGATATAGCGAGAATAGAGACAGTTTTGGGGTACATTTAGGAGTGAGAGTAAAGAGAGTACTGGGTAACAGTCTCTAGTGAGAGTACAAACAGTCCTGGTGTGCAGTCAGGGGAGAGAGTCCAAACAGTCCTGTGGAACAGCTGGGAAGGAGAGTAGGAACATGTCTGGGGAACCGTCAGGAGTGAGAGCAGAAACAGTCCTGGGGGAACAGTCAGGAGAGAGAGTATTTGCAGTACGGGGGAACAGTCAGGAGTGAGAGTAGAAGTAGTACAGGGGAACAGTCAGGAGTGAGAGTAGAAACAGTCCTGGGGAACTGTCAGGAGTGTGAGTAGAAACTGTCCTGGGGAGCATTCTAGAGTGAGAGTAGAGAAAGTCCTGGGGAGGAGTCAGGAGTGATAGTTGAGACAGTACTGGGGAACAGTCTAGAGTGAGAATAGTGTCAGTCCAGGGGAACACTCAGGAGTGAGAGTAGAGACAATCCTGGGGAACAGTCAGGAATGTGAATACAGACAGTTCTGGGGAACAGTCTAGAGTGAGAGTAGAGACAGCCCTGGGGAATACTCAGCAGGGAGAGTAGAAAAAGTCCTGGGGAACAGTCCATAGAGATCGTAGAGACAGTCCTGGGGAACAATCAGGAGTGAGAGTAGAAACAATCCTGCGGAACAGTCAGGAGTGAGAGTAGAGACAGCTCTGGTGAACAATCAGGAGTGAAAGTAGAAACAGTCCTGGGGAGCAGCCTAGAGCAAGTGTAGAGACACTCCTGGGGAACAGTCAGGAGCGAGGGTAGAGACAGGCCAGGATATCAGTCGGTCGTGAGAGAGTGGAGTCAGTCCTGGGGGAAAGACAGCAGTGAAAGGGTAGAGACATTCATGAGGAACAGTCAGGAGTAAGAATAGTGCTAGTCCTGGGGAACAGTCAGGAGGGTTAGTAGAAACAGTGCTGGGGAACAGTCAGGAGTGTGTGTAGAAACAGTCCTGGGGAACAGTCAGCAGTGAGAGTAGAAACAGTTCTGAGGAACAGTCAGGAGTGAGAGCGGAAACAGTACTGGGCAACAGACAGGAATGAGAGTAGATATATTTCTGGGGAACAATCAGGAATGAGAGTTGAAAAAGTCCTGGAGAACAGCTGAGAGCGAGAGTAGGGACAGTCCTGTGGAACATTCAGGAATCAAAGCAGAAACAGTCCTGGGGAACAGCCAGGAATGAGCGTAGAGACAGTCCTGTGGAAGAGTCAGTCATGAAAGAGTAGGGAGTGTGATGGGGAACAGTCAGGAGTGAGATGAGAAACAGACCTGGGAAACAGTCAGGATTGATAGTAGAGACAGTTGTGGGGAAAAGGATAGAGTGAGAGTACAAATAGTCTTGGGGAACAGTCAGGTGAAAGAGTAGAAACATTTCTGGGGAACAGCCAGGAGGGAGCGTAGAAACCAACCTGGATAAAAGTCAGGAGCGAGAGTAGAAACAGTCCTGGGGAACAGTAAGAAGTGAGAGTAGAGAGAGTTTTGGGGAAATGTCAGGAGTCTGAGCAGAAGCAGTCGTGGGAAAAAGTCAGGAGTGAGAGCAGAGACAGTGCTGGGGAACAGTCAGGAGTGAGAGTAGAGATGGTTCTGGGGAACATTATAGAATGAGATTATGGACAGTCATGGGGAGCATTCTAGAGTGAGAGTTGAGACAGTGCTTGGGGAGGAGTCAGGAGTGAGAGTAGAGACAGTAGTGGGGTACAGTCTAGAGTGTGAGTAGAGACAGTCCAGGGGAACAGACAGAGTGAGAGTAGAAGCATACCTGGGGAAAAGTCAGGAGTGAGAGTAGAGACAGTGCTGGAGACCAGGCTGGGGTGAGAATAGAAACATTTCTGGGGAATACTCAGCAGTGAGAGTAGCAATTGTCCTGGGGAACAGTCTAGAGAGAGAGTAGAGACAGTCCGGGGGAACAGTCAGGAGTGAGAGTAGAAACAGTACTTGGGAACAGTCAGAATAGAGTCGAAACAGTCCCATGGAACAGTCTGGATGGAGATTACAAACATTTCTGGGGAACACCAGGAATGAGAGCAGAAACAGTCCTGGGGAACAGTCAGGAGCGAGAGTACAAACATTACTGGGGAACAGCAAGAAGTGAGAGTAGGGAGAGTAATGGGAAAATATCAGGAGTCTGAGCAGAACAGGCTTGGGGAAAAGTCAGGAGTGAGAGCAGAAATGGTGCTGGGGAACAGTCAGGAGTGAGAGTAGAGATGGTTCTGGGGAACAGTATAGAATGAGAGTATAGACAGTCATGGGGAGCATTCTAGAGTGAGAGTAGTGACAGTCCTGGGGATGAGTCAGGAGTGAGATTTGAGACAGTCCTGGGGAAAAGTCAGGAGGGAGAGTACAGACAATGCTGGGGACCAGGCAGGGGTAAGAATAGAGACAGTCCTGGGGAACAGTCAGGAGAGAGAGTCGAAATAGTCCCATGGAACAGTCTGCAAGGGGAGTACAAACACTTCTGGGAAACACCAGGAATGAGTGCAGAAACAGTCCTGGGGAACAGTCAGGAGCGAGAGTACAAACATTCCTGCTGTACAATAATAAGTGAGAGTAGAGAGAGTAATGGGGAAATGTCAGGAGTCTGAGCAGAACAGGCTTGGGGAAAAGTCAGGAGTGAGAGCAGAAACTGTGCTGGGGAACAGTCAGGAGTGCGAGTAGAGACGGTTCTGGGGAACAGTATAGAATGAGAGTATAGACAGTCATGGGGAGCATTCTAGAGTGAGAGTAGTGACAGTCCTGGGGATGAGTCAGGAGTGAGACTAGAGACAGTCCTGGGGAAAAGTCAGGAGTGAGAGTACAGACAATGCTGGGGACCAGGCAGGGGTAAGAATAGAGACAGTCCTGGGGAACAGTCAGGAGAGAGAGTCGAAATAGTCCCATGGAACAGTCTGCAAGGGGAGTACAAACACTTCTGGGGAGCACCAGGAATGAGTGCAGAAACAGTCCTGGGGAACAGTCAGGAGCGAGAGTACAAACATTCCTGCTGTACAGTAATAAGTGAGAGTAGAGAGAGTCATGGCGAATTGACAGGAATCAGAGCAGCAATATTCTTGGGGAAAAGTCAGGAGTGAGAGCAGAAACATTCCGGGGAACAGTCTGAAGTGAGAGTGGGGACAGTCCTGGGGAACAGTCAGTAGTGAATGTAGAGACAGCTCTGGTGAACAATCAGGAGTAAGAGTAGAAACAGTCATGGGGAGCAGCCGAGAGTGAGAGTAGAGACAGTCCTGGGTAACAGTAAGGAGTGAGAGTAGAGACAATCCTGGGGATCAGTCAGTCATGCGAGAGCGCAGTCAGTCCTGGGGGAAAGTCAGCAGTGAAAGAGTAGATACAGTCAGGAGGAACAGTCAGGAGTGAAAATAGTGCCAGTCCTGGGGAACAGCCAGGAGGGAGAGTAGAAACAGTCCTGGGGAACAGTGAGGAGTGAGAGTAGAGACAGCCCCAGGGATTACTCAGCAGTGAGAGCACAAAAAATCCTGCGGAACAGTCTAGAGAGAGAGTAGAGAGTGTCCGGGGGAACAGTCAGGAGTGAGAGTAGAGACTGTCCTGGGGAACAGTCAGGAATGAGAGCAGAAACAGTGCTGGGTAACTGTCAGGAGCGAGAGCACAAACAGTCCTGGGGAACTTTAAGAAATGAGAGTAGAAAGAGTTATGGGGAAATGTCAGGAGTCTGAGCAGAAACAGCCTTGGGGAAAAGTCAGGAGTGAGAGCAGAAACAGTGCAGGGGAACAGTCAGGAGTGAGAGTAGAAACCGTCCTGGGGAGCTTTCTAGAGTGAGAGTAGAAACAGTCCTGTGGAAGGGTCAGGAGAGAGAATAGAAACAGTCCTTGGGAACAGTCAGGTAGGAGAGTACAAACAGTCCTGGGGAATATTAAGAAGTGAGAGTACCGAGATTTATGGGGAAATGTCAGGAGTCTGAGCAGAAGCAGTCTCAGGGAAAAGTCAGGCGTGAGAGCAGAAACAGTGCTGGGGAACAGTCAGGAGTGAGAGTAGAGACAGTTCTGGGGAACACTGTGGAATGAGAGTATAGACAGTCATGGGGAACAGTCAGGAGTGAGAGTAGAAACTGTCCTGGGGAACAGTCAGGAGAGAGAGTAAAAACAATCCTGGGGAAAAGTCAGGATTGAGAGTAGAGACAGCTCTGGTGAACAATCAGGAGTGAAAGTAGAAACTCTCCTGGGCGGCAGCCTAGAATGAGAATAGAGACAGTCCTGGGGAACAGTCAGGATTTAGAGTAGAGACAGGCCCAGGGATAGGTCAGTCGTGAGAGATTGGAGTCAGTCCTGGGGGAAAGTCAGCAGTGAAAGGGTAGAGACATACATGAGGAAGAGTCAAGTGTAAGAATAGTGCCAGTCCTGGGGAACAGTCAGGAGGGTTCGTAGAAACCGTCCTGGGGAACACTCAGGAGAATGTGTAGGAACAGTCCTGAGGAACAGTCAGCAGTGAGAGTAGAAACAGTTCTGAGGAACAGTCAGAAGTGAGAGTGGAAACAGTCCTGGGCAACAGTCAGGAATGAGAGTAGATATATTTCTGGGGAATAATCAGGAATGAGAGTTGACAAAGTCCTGGAGAACAGCCAAGAGTGAGAGTAGAGACAATCCTAGGGAACGACTGGAGCGAGAGTAGGGACATTCCTGTGGTACATTCAGGAGTCAAAGCAGAAACAGTACTGGGGAACAGCCAGGAGTGAGAGTAGAGACAGTCCGGGGGAACAGTAAGGAGTCGGGGTTGACAAAGTTGTGGGGAACAATAAGGACTGAAAGTTGAGAGAGTCCTTGGGATCAGTAAGAAGTGAGAGAAGAGACAGTCCTAGGGAGCAGTCAGGAGTGAGAGCAGAAAAGTCCTGGGGAACAGTCAGGAAGGAGAGTAGAAACAGTCCTGGGGAACAGTCAGGAGTGAGAGTAGAGACAGTTCTGGAGAACAGTATAGAATGAGAGTATAGACAGTCATGGGGAACAGTCAGGAGTGAGAGTAGAGACTGTCCTGTGGAGCATTCTAGAGTGAGAGCAGAGACAGTTCTGGGGAAAAGTCTAGAGTGAAAGTAGAGACAGTCCTGGGGAATAGTCAAGCGTGAGACAGTCAGGAGTGAGAGTAGAGTCAGTGCTGGGGAACCGTCAGCAGTGAGAATAGAGACAGATCTGGCAAACAGCCTAGAGTGCAAGTAACGTCCTGGGGGACAGTCATAAGTCAGAGTAGAGACAGTTCTGGGGAACAGTATAGAGTGACAGAGAGAGAGTCCTGGGGATCAGTCAGGAGTGAGAGTAGAAATTATCCTGGGGAGCATTCTAGAATGAGAGTAGAGACAGCCCTAGGGAATACTCAGCAGTGAGAGCAGAAAACGTCCTGCGGAACAGTCTAGAGAGAGAGTAGAGTCAGTCCAGGGGAACAGTCAGGAGTGAGAGTAGAAACAGTCCTGGGGAAAAGTCAGGAATGAGAGCAGAAACAGTCCTGGGTAACAGTCAGGAGCGAGAGTAGAAATAGTCCTGGGGAAGAGTAAGAAGTGAGAGTAGAGAGAGTTATGGGGAAATGTCAGGAGTCAGAGCAGAAAGAATCTTGGGGAAAATTCTGGAGTGAGAGCAGAAACAGTCCTGGGTAACAGTCAGGAGTGAGAGTAGAGACAGTTCTGGAGAACAGTATAGAATGAGAGTATAGACAGTCATGGGGAACAGTCAGGAGTGAGAGTAGAGACTGTCCTGTGGAGCATTCTAGAGTGAGAGCAGAGACAGTTCTGGGGAAAAGTCTAGAGTGAAAGTAGAGACAGTCCTGGGGAATAGTCAAGCGTGAGACAGTCAGGAGTGAGAGTAGAGACAGTGCTGGGGAACAGTCAGCTGTGAGAATAGAGACAGATCTGGCAAACAGCCTAGAGTGCAAGTAGAGTCCTGGGGGACAGTCTAGAGTGAGAGTAGAGACAGCCCTGGACATCAGTAAGAAGTGAGATTAGAGACAGTCCTGGTGAACAGTCAGGAATGAGTGTAGAAACAGTTCCAGGGAACCGTCAGGTGTGAGAGTAGAGACAATCCTGGTGAAGAGTCATCAGTGAGAGTAGAAACAGTCCTGGCGAACAGTCTTGAGTGAGAGTAGAGACCGTCCGGGGAAAAGTAAAGAGTCGGAGTAGAGAACTGACTAGGGAACAATAAGGACTGAGAGAAGAGAGAGTCCTGGGGATCAGTACGAAGTGAGATTAGAGACAGTCCTGGGGAACAGTCAGGAGTGAGAGTATTTGCAGTACGGGGGAACAGTCAGGAGTGAGAGTAGAAACAGTCCTGGGGGACTGTCAGGAGCGAGAGTAGAGACAATCCTGGAGAACAGTCAGGAGTGAGAGTAGAAACAGTCCTGAGGAGGATTCTAGAGTGAGATTGGAGACAGTCCTGGGGAAGTGTCAGGAGTGAGAGTAGAGACAGTACTGGGGAACAGTCTAGAGTCAGAATTGAGGCAGTCCTGGGGAACACTCAGGAGTGAGAGTAGATACAGACCTGGTGAAGAGTCAGCAGTGAGAGTAGACACAGTCTTGGCGAACAGTCTTCAGTGAGAGTACAGACCGTCCGCGGGAAAAGTAAAGAGTTGGAGTAGAGAATTTACTTGGGAACTGTAAGGACTGAGAGTAGAGACAGTCCTGGAGATCAGTAACAAGTGAGGTTAGAGACAGTCCTGGGGAACAGTCAGAAGTGAGAGCAGAAAAATTCTTGGGGAATAGTGAGGATGATAATAGAGACCGTTGTGGGGAACAGGATATAGCAAGAATAGAGACAGTTTTGGGATACATTAATGAGTGAGAATAAAGAGAGTCCTGGGGAGCAGACAGGAGTGTGAATACTAACAGTCCTGGTGTACAATCAGGAGAGAGAGTTGAAAAAGTCCTGTGGAACAGTCAGGAAGGAGATTAGGAACATGTCTGGGGAACAGTCAGGAGTGAGAGCAGAAACAGTCCCGGGGAACAGTCAGGAGAGAGAGTCGAAATAGTCCCATGGAACAGTCTGGAAGGAGAGTACAAAAACTTCTGGGGAACACCAGGAATGAGTGCAGAAATAGTCCTGGGGAACAGTCAGGAGCGAGAGTATAAACATTCCTGCTGTACAGTAATAACTGAGAGTAGAGAGAGTCATGGCGAACTGACAGGAATCAGAGCAGCAATATTCTTGGGGAAATGTCAGGAGTGAGAGCAGAAACATTCCGGGGAACTGTCTGAAGTGAGAGTAGGGACAGTCCTGGGGAACAGTCAGTAGTGAAAGTAGAGACAGCTCTGGTGAACAATCAGGAGTGAGAGTAGAAACAGTCCTGGAGAGCAGCCAAGAGTGAGAATAGAGACTGTCCTGGGTAACAGTCAGGAGTGAGAGTAGAGACAGTCCTGGGGATCAGTCAGTCATGCGAGAGCGCAGTCAGTCCTGGGGGAAAGTCAGCAGTGAAAGAGTAGACACAGTCATGAGGAACAGTCAGGAGTTGAATAGTGCCAGTCCTGGGGAACAGCCAGGAGGGAGTGTAGAAACAGTCCTGGGGAACAGTGAGGAGCGAGAGTAGAGACAGCCCCAGGGATTACTCAGCAGTGAGAGCACAAAAAGTCCTACGGAACAGTCTAGAGAGAGAGTGGAGAATGTCCGGGGGAACAGTCAGGAGTGAGAGTAGAGACTGTCCTGGGGAACAGTCAGGAATGAGAGCAGAAACAGTGCTGGGTAACTGTCAGGAGCGAGAGCACAAACAGTCCTGGGGAACTTTAAGAAGTGAGAGTAGAGAGAGTTATGGGGAAATGACAGGAGTCTGAGCAGAAACAGCCTTGGGGAAAAGTCAGGAGTGAGAGCAGAAACAGTGCTGTGGAACAGTCAGGAGTGAGAGTAGAAACTGTCCTGGGGAGCTTTCTAGAGTGAGAGTAGAAACAGTCCTGTGGAAGGGTCAGGAGAGAGAGTAGAAACAGTCCTTGGGAACAGTCAGGTGGAGATTACAAACAGTCCTGGGGTATATTAAGAAGTGAGAGTAGCGAGAGTTATGAGGAAATGTCAGGAGTCTGAGCAGAAGCAGTCTTGGGGAAAAGTCAGGCATGAGAGCAGAAACAGTGCTGGGGAACAGTCAGGAGTGAGAGTAGAGACAGTTCTGGGGAACACTGTAGAATGAGAGTATAGACAGTCATGGGGAACAGTCAGGAGTGAGAGTAGAAACTGTCCTGGGGAACAGTCAGGAGAGAGAGTAAAAACAATCCTGGGGAAAAGTCAGGATTGAGAGTAGATACAGCTCTGGTGAACAATCAGGAGTGAAAGTAGAAACTCTCCTGGGCAGCAGCCTAGAGTGAGAGTGGAAACAGTCCTGGGGAACAGTCAGGATTTAGAGTAGAGACAGGCCCAGGGATAGGTCAGTCGTGAGAGATTGGAGTCAGTCCTGGGGGAAAGTCAGCAGTGAAAGGGTAGAGACATACATGAGGAAGAGTCAAGTGTAAGAACAGTGCCAGTCCTGGGGAACAGTCAGGAGGGTTCGTAGAAACCGTCCTGGGGAACACTCAGGAAAGTTTGTAGAATCAGTCCTGAGGAACAGTCAGCAGTGAGAGCTGAAACAGTCCTGGGCAACAGTCAGGAATGAGAGTAGATATATTTCTGGGGAATAATCAGGAATGAGAGTTGACAAAGTCCTGGAGAACAGCCAAGAGTGAGAGTAGAGACAATCCTAGGGAACGACTGGAGCGAGAGTAGGGACATTCCTGTGGTACATTCAGGAGTCAAAGCAGAAACAGCACTGGGGAACAGCCAGGAATGAGAGTAGAGACAGTCTGGGGGAACAGTAAGGAGTAAGAGCAGAAAACTTCCTGGGGAACAGTCAGGAAGGAGAGTAGAAACAGTCCTGGGAAATAGTCAGGAACGAGAGTACAAACAACCCTGTGGAACAGTCATAAGTCAGTAGAGAGAGTCCTGGGGATCAGTCAGGAGTGAGAGTAGAAACTATCCTGGGGAGCATTCTAGCGTGAGAGTGGAGACAGCCCTAGGGAATACTCAGCTGTGAGAGCAGAAAAACTCCCGCGGAACAGTCTAGAGAGAGAGTAGAGTCAGTCTGGGGGAACAGTCAGGAGTGAGAGTAGAAACAGTCCTGGGTAACAGTCAGGAGTAAGAGTAGAGACAGTTCTGGGGAACAGTATAAAATGAGAGTGTAGACTGTCATGGGAAATAGCCATGAGTGAGAGTAGAGACTGTCTTGTGGAGCATTCTTGAGTGAGAGTCGAGACAGTTCTGGGGAAAAGTCTAGAGTGAAAGTACAGACAGTCCTGGGGAATAGTCAAGCGTGAGACAGTCAGGAGTGAGAGAAGAAGCAGTACGGGGGAACAGTCAGGAGTGAGAGTAGAGACAGTGCTGGGGAACAGTCAGCAGTGAAAATAGAGACAGATCTGGCAAACAGCCTAGAGTGCGAGTAGAGTACTGGGGGACAGTCTAGAGTGAGAGTAGAGACAGCCCTGGACATCAGTAAGAAGTGAGATTAGAAACAGTCCTGGTGAACAGTCAGGAGTGAGTGTAGAAACATTTCCAGGGAACTGTCAGATGTGAGAGTAGAGACAATCCTGGAGAACAGTGAGAATAGAGACAAATCTGGGGAACAGCCTAAATTGAGAGTAGAGTCCTGGGGGACAGTCTAGAGTGAGAGTAGAGTCAGCCCAGGTGAAGAGTCATCAGTGAGAGTGGAAACAGTCCTGGCAAACAGTCTTGAGTGAGAGTACAGACCGTCCGGGGGAAAAGCAAAGAGTCGGAGTAGAGAATTGACTGGGGAACCATAAGGACTGAGAGAAGAGAGAATCCTGGGGATCAGTAAGGAGTGAGATTAGAGACAGTCCTGGGGAACAGTCAGGAGTGAGAGCAGAAACAGTCCCGGGGAACAGTCAGGAGTGAGAGTATTTGCAGTACGGGGGAACAGTCAGGAGCGAGAGTAGAGACAATCCTGGAGAACAGTCAGGAGTGAGAGTAGAAACTTTCCTGGGGAGCATTCTAGAGTGAGAGTAAAGACAGTCATGGGGAAGAGTCAGGAGTGAGAGTAGAGACAGTACTGGGGAACAGTCTAGAGTCAGAATTGAGACAGTCCTGGGGAACACTCAGGAGTGAGAGTAGATACAGACCTGGAGAAGAGTCAGCAGTGAGAGTAGACACAGTCTTGGCGAACAGTCCTGAGAGTACAGACTGTCCGCGGGAAAAGTAAAGAGTCAGAGTAGAGAATTTACTTGGGAACTGTAAGGACTGAGAGTAGAGACAGTCCTGGAAATCAGTAAGAAGTGAGATTAGAGACAGTCCTGGGGAACAGTCAGGAGTGAGAGCAGAAAAATTCCTGGGGAATAGTCAGGAGTGATAGTAGAGACCATTGTGGGGAACAGGATATAGCAAGAATTGAGACAGTTTTGGGATACATTAAGGAGTGAGAGTAAAGAGAGTCCTGGGGAGCAGTCAGGAGTGAGAACACAAACAGTCCTGGTGTACAATCAGGAGAGAGAGTTGAAACAGTCCTGTGGAACAGTCAGGAAGGAGATTAGGAACATGTCTGGGGAACAGTCAGGAGTGAGAGCAGAAACAGTCCCGGGGAACTGTCAGGAGTGAGAGTATTTGCAGTACAGGGGAACAGTCAGGAGTGAGAGTAGAAACAGTCCTGGGGAACTGTCAGGAGCGAGAGTAGAGACAATCCTGGAGAACAGTCAGGAGTGAGAGTAGAAACTGCCCTGGGGAGCAGTCTAGAGTGAGAGTAGAGACAGTTCTGGGGAAGAGTCAAGAGTGGGAGTAGAGACAGTACTGGGGAGCAGTCTAGAGTCAAAATAGAGACAGTCCTGGGGAACACTCAGGAGTGAGAGTAGAGACAGTCCTGGGGAACAGTCAGAGGTGTGAATAGAGACAGTTCTGGGGAACAGTCAGGAGTGAGAGTAGAAACAGTGCTGGGGAGCAGTCAGGAGTGAGAGTAGAAACAGTCCTGGGGAACAATCAGGAGAAAGAGTCGAACAGTCCCATAGATCAATCAGGAAGGGGAGTAGAAACATTTCTGGGGAACAGCCAAGGAGGGAGAGCAGAAACAGACCAGGATAAAAGTCAGGAGCGAGAGTAGAAACAGTCCTGTGGAACAGTAAGAAGTGAGAGTAGAGAAAGTTATAGGGAAATGTCAGGAGTCTGAGCAGAAACAGACTTGGGGAAAAGTCAGGAATGGGAGCAGAAACAGTACTGTGGAACAGTCAGGACTGAGAGCAGAGACAGTTCTGGGGAGCATTATAGAATGAGAGTATAGACATTCATGTGGAGCATTCTAGAGTGAGAGTAGAGACAGTAGTGGGGAACAGTCTAGATTGAGAGTACAGACCGTCCGGGGGAAAAGTAAAGAGTTGGATTAGAGAATTTACTTGGGAACTGTAAGGACTGAGAGTAGAGACAGTCCTGGAGATCAGTAAGAAGTGAGATTAGATACAGTCCTGGGGAACAGTCAGGAGTGAGAGCAGAAAAATTCCTGGTGAACAATCAGGAGTGATAGTAGAGACCGTTGTGGGGAACAGGATATAGCAAGAATTGAGACAGTTTTGGGATAGATTAAGGAGTGAGAATAAAGAGAGTCCTGGGGAGCAGTCAGGAGTGAGAATACAAACAGTCCTGGTGTACAATCAAGAGAGAGAGTCGAAACAGTCCTGTGGAACAGTCAGGAAGGAGAGTAGGAACATGTCAGGGGAACAGTCAGGAGTGAGAGTAGAAACAGTCCTGGGGAACTGTCAGGAGCGAGAGTAGAGACAATCCTGGAGAACAGTCAGGAGTGAGAGTAGAAACTGCCCTGGGGAGCATTCTAGAGTGAGAGTAGAGACAGTTCTGGGGAAGAGTCAGGAGTGAGAGTAGAGACAGTACTGGGGAACATTCTAGAGTCAGAATAGGGACAGTCCTGGGGAACACTCAGGAGTGAGAGTAGAGACAGTCCTGGGGAACAGTCAGGGGTGTGAATAGAGACAGTTCTGGGGAACATTCAGGAGTGAGAGTAGAAACAGTGCTGTGGAATACTCAGCAGTGAGAGTAGAAACAGTTCTGAGGAACAGTCAGGAATGAGAATAGATATATTTCTGGGGAATAATCAGGAATGAGTGTTGAAAAAGTCCTGGAGAACAGGCGATAGTGAGAGTAGAGACAGTCTTGGGGAACGGCTAGAGCAAGAGTAGGGACATTCCAGGGGAACATTCAGGAGTCAAAGCAGAAACAGTCCTGGGGAACAGCCAGGAGTGAGTGTAGAGATAGTCCGGGGGAACAGTAAGGAGTCGGAGTAGAGACAGTTGTGGGGAAAAATAAGGACTGAGAGTTGAGAGATTCCTGGGGATCAGTAAGAAGTGAGAGAAGAGACAGTCCTAGGGAACCATCAGGAGTGAGAGCAGAAAAAGTCCTGGGGAACAGTCAGGAAGGAGAATAGAAACAGTCCTGGGGAACAGTCAAGAACGAGAGTACAAACAGTCCTGTGGAACAGTCAGAAGTCAGAGTAGAGACAATTCTGGGGAACAGTATAGAGTGACAGTAGAGAGAGTCCTGGGGATCAGTCAGGTGTGAGAGTGGAAACTATCCTGGGGAGCATTCTAGAGTGGGAGTAGAGACAGTCCTGGGGAAGAGTCAGGAGTGAGAGTGTAGAAAGTACTGAGGAACATTCCAGATTGAGATAGAGAAAGTCCTGGGCAACACTTAGGAGTGAGAGTAGAGTCAGCCCTGTGGAACAGACAGATTGAGGGTAGATACAGTGCTGTGGGACAGTCAAGGATGAGAATGGAGAAACTTCTTGGGATCAGTCTAGAGTGAGAGTAGAGACAGCCCCAGGGAATACTCAGCAGTGGGAGCAGAAAAAGTCCTGCGGAACAGTCTAGAGAGAGAGTAGAGACAGTCTGGGGGAACAGTCATGAGTGAGAGTAAAAACTGTCTTGGGGAACAGTCAGGAATGAGAGCGGAAAAAGTCCTGGGTAACAGTCAGTAGCAAGAGTAAAAATAGTCCTGGGGAAGAGTAAGAAGTGAGAGTAGAGAGAGTTATGGGGAAATGTCAGGAGTCAGAGCACAAACAGTCTTGGGAAAAGTCAGGAGTGAGAGCAGAAGCAGTCCTGGTTAACAGTCAGCAGTGAGAGTAGAGACAGTTCTGGGGAACAGTATAGAATGAGAGTATAGACAGTCATGGGGAACAGTCAGGAGTTAGAGTAGAGACTGTCCTGTGGAGCATTCTAGAGTGAGAGTAGAGCCAGTTCTGGGGAAAAGTCTAGAGTGAAAGTAGAGACAGTCCTGGGGAATAGTCAAGAGTGAGAGTTGAAGCAGTACGGGGGAACAGTCAGGAGTGAGAATAGGAACAGTAGTGGGGAAAACTCAGGAGTGAGAGTAGAGATAGTCCTAGGGAACAGTCAGGAGTGAGAGCAGAAAAAATCCTGGGGAATTGTCAGGAGTGATAGTAGAGACCATTTTGGGGAACAGGAAATAGCGAAAATAGAGACAGCTTTGGGATACATTAAGGAGTGAGAGTAAAGAGAGTCCTGGGGAGCAGTCAGGAGCGAGAGTACAAACAGTCCTGGTGTACAGTCAGGAGAGAGAGTCGAAACAGTCCTGTGGAACAGTCAGGAAGGAGAGTAGGAACATGTCTGGGGAACAGTCAGGAGTGAGAGCAGAAACAGTCCCGGGGAACAGTCATGAGTGAGAGTAGAAGCAGTACGGGGGAACAGTCAGGAGTGAGAGTATTTGCAGTACGGGGGCCCCGTCAGGAGTGAGAGTAGAAACAGTCCTGGGGAACTGTCAGGGGTGAGAGTAGAAACAGTCCTGGGGAACAGTCAGGAGTGAGAGGAGAAGCAGTACGGGTGAACAGTCAGGTGTGAGAGTAGGAACAGTAGTGAGGAAAACTCAGGAGTGAGAGTAGAGACAGATCTGGGGAACAGTCAGAAGTGAGAATAGAGACAGTCCTGGGGAACAGACTAGAGTGAGAGTAGAGTCCTGGGGGACAGTCTAGAGTGAGAGTAGAGACAGCCCTGGTGAAGAGTCAGCAGTGAGAGTAGCAACAGTCCTGGCGAACAGTTTTGAGTGAGAGTACAGACTGTCCGGGGGAATGGTAAAGAATCAGAGTAGAGAATTTACTGGGGAACCATAAGGACTGAGAAAAGAGAGAGTCCTGGGGATCAGTACGAAGTGAGATTAGAGACAGTCCTGGGGAACAGTCAGAAGTGAGAGTAGGATCAGGCCTGGGGATCAGTCAGTCATGAGAGAGTGGAGTCAGTCCTGGGGGAAAGTCAGCAGTGAAAGGGTAGAGACATTCATGAGGAACAGTCAGGAATAAGAATAGTGGCCGTCCTGGGGAACAGTCAGGAGGGTTAGTAGAAACAGTCCTGGGGAACAGTCAGGAATGTATGTAGAAACAGTCCTGGGGAACAGTCAGCAGTGAGAGTAGGAACAGTTCTGAGGAACAGTCAGGAGTGAGAGCGGAAACAGTCCTGGGCAAGAGTCAAGAATGAGAGTAGATATATTTCTGGGGTATAATCAGGAATGAGCGTTGAAAAAGTCCTGGAGAACAGCCGAGAGCGAGAGTAGGGACAGTCCTGGGGAACATTCAGGAGTCAAAGCAGAAACAGTCCTGGGGAACAGCCAGGAGTGAGAGCAGAGACAGTCCTGTGGAAGAGTCAGTCATGAAAGAGTAGGGAGTGTGATGGGGAACAGTCAGGAGTGAGAGCAGAAACATTGTTTGGGAACAGTCAATCGGGAGAATAGGAACATTCCTGGTGAACATTCAGGAGTGAGAGCAGAAACAGACCCAGGAAACAGTCAGGATTTATAGTAGAGAAAGTTGTGGGGAACAGGATAGAGTGAGAGTAGCGACAGTCCTGGGGAACAGTCAAGAGAAAGAGTCGAATCAGTCCCATGGAACAGTCAGGAAGGTGAGTAGAAACATTTCTGAGGAACAGTCAGGAGGGAGAGCAGAAACAGTCCTGGGTAACAGTCAGGAGCGATAATACAAACAGTCCTGGGGAACAGTAAGAAATGAGAGTAGAGAGATTATGGGGAAATGTCAGGAGTCTGAGCAGAATCAGTCATGGGGAAAAGTCAGGAGTGAGAGCAGAAACAGTGCTGGGGAACAGGCAGGAGTGAGAGTAGAGACAGTACTGGGGAACAGTATAGAATGAGAGTATAGACAGTCGTGGGGAGCATTCTAGAGTGAGAGTAGAAACTGTCATGCGGAGCTTTCTAGAGTGAGAGTAGAAACAGTCCTGGGGAACAGTCAAGAGAGAGAGTAGAAACAGTCCTGGGGAACAGTCAGGAAGGAGAGTACAAACTGTCCTGGGGAACAGTAAGAAGTGAGAGTAGCGAGAGTTATGGGGAAATGTCAGGAGTCTGAGCAGAAACAGTCTTGGGGAAAAGAAAGGAGTGAGAGCAGAAACAGTGCTGGGGAACAGTCAGGAGTGAGAGTAGAGACAGCTCTGGTGAATAATCAGGAGTGAAAGTAGAAACAGTCCTGGGAATCAGCCTAGAGGGAGAGTAGAGACAGTATTGGGGATCAGTCAGTCATGAGATATTGGAGTCAGTCCTGGGGGAAAGTCAGCAGTGAAAGGGTAGAGACATTCATGAGGAACAGTCAGGATTAAGACTAGTGCCAGTCGTGGGGAACAGTCAGCAGGTTTAGTGGAAACAGTCCTGGGGAACAGTCAGAAGTGTGTGTAGAAAGAGTCCTGGGGAACAGTCAGCAGTGAGAGTAGAAACAGTTCTGAGGAATAGTCAGGAATGAGAATAGATATATTTCTGGGGAATAATCAGGAATGAATGTTGAAAAAGTCCTGGAGAACAGGCGATAGTGAGAGTAGAGACAGTCTTGGGGAACGGCTAGAGCGAGAGTAGGGACATTCCTGGGGAACATTCAGGAGTCAAAGCAGAAACAGTCCTAGGGTACAGCCAGGAGTGAGTGTAGAGATAGTCCGGGGGAACAGTAAGGAGTCGGAGTAGAGACAGTTGTGGGGAAAAATAAGGACTGAGAGTTGAGAGATTCCTGGGGATCAGTAAGAAGTGAGAGAAGAGACAGTCCTAGGGAACCATCAGGAGTGAGAGCAGAAAAAGTCCTGGGGAACAGTCAAGAAGGAGAGTAGAAACAGTCCTGGGGAACAGTCAAGAACGAGAGTACAAACAGTCCTGTGGAACAGTCAGAAGTCAGAGTAGAGACAATTCTGGGGAACAGTATAGAGTGACAGTAGAGAGAGTCCTGGGGATCAGTCAGGTGTGAGAGTGGAAACTATCTTGGGGAGCATTCTAGAGTGAGAGTAGAGACAGTCCTGGGGAAGAGTCAGGAGTGAGAGTGTAGAAAGTACTGAGGAACATTCCAGATTGAGAGTAGAGAAAGTCCTGGGCAACACTTAGGAGTGAGAGTAGAGTCAGCCCTGTGGAACAGACAGAGTGAGGGTAGATACAGTGCTGTGGGACAGTCAAGGATGAGAATAGAGACACTTCTGGGGATCAGTCTAGAGTGAGAGTAGAGACAGCCCCAGGGAATACTCAGCAGTGGGAGCAGAAAAAGTCCTGCGGAACAGTCTAGAGAGAGAGTAGAGACAGTCTGGGGGAACAGTCAGGAATGAGAGCGGAAAAGTCCTGGGTAACAGTCAGTAGCAAGAGTAAAAATAGTCCTGGGGAAGAGTAAGAAGTGAGAGTAGAGAGAGTTATGGGGAAATGTCAGGAGTCAGAGCACAAACAGTCTTGGGAAAAGTCAGGAGTGAGAGCAGAAGCAGTCCTGGTTAACAGTCAGCAGTGAGAGTAAAGACAGTTCTGGGGAACAGTATAGAATGAGAGTATAGACAGTCATGGGGAACAGTCAGGAGTTAGAGTAGAGACTGTCCTGTGGAGCATTCTAGAGTGAGAGTAGAGCCAGTTCTGGGGAAAAGTCTAGAGTGAAAGTAGAGACAGTCCTGGGGAATAGTCAAGAGTGAGTGTAGAAGCAGTACGGGGGAAAAGTCAGGAGTGAGAGTAGGAACATTAGTGGGGAAAACTCAGGAGTGAGAGTAGAGATAGTCCTAGGGAACAGTCAGGAGTGAGAGCAGAAAAATTCCTGGGAAATTGTCAGGAGTGATAGTAGAGACCATTTTGGGGAACAGGATATAGCGAAAATAGAGACAGCTTTGGGATACATTAATGGGTGAGCGTAAAGAGAGTCCTGGTGTGCAGTCAGGAGCGAGAGTACAAACAGTCTTGGTGTACAGTCAGGAGAGAGAGTCGAAACAGTCCTGTGGAACAGTCAGGAAGGAATGTAGGAACATGTCCGGGGAACAGTCAGGAGTGAGAGCAGAAACAGTCCCGTGGAACAGTCAGGAGTGAGAGTAGAAGCAGTACGGGGGAACCATCAGGAGTGAGAGTAGAAACAGTCCTGGGGAACTGTCTGGGGTGAGAGTAGATACAATCCTGGAGAACAGTCAGGAGTGAGAGTAGAAGCAGAATAGGGGAACAGTCAGGCGTGAGAATGAAACAGTCCTGCGGAACTGTCAGGAGTGAGACTAGAGACAGTGCTGGGGAACAGACAAGGGTGAGAATGGAGACAGTTCTGGGGAACAGTTAAGAGTGAGAGTAGAGACAGCCCCAGGGAATACTCAGCAGTGAGAGCAGAAAAAGTCCTGTGGATCAATCTAGAGAGAATAGAGACCCTCCGGGGAAACAGACAGGAGTGAGAGTACAAAATGTCCTGGGGAACAGTTAGGAATGAGAGCAGAAACAGACCTGGGTAACAGTGAGGTGCGAGAGTAAAAATAGTCTTGGGGAAGAGTAAGAAGTGAGAGTAGAGAGAGTTATGGGGAAATGTCCGGAGTCAGAGCAGAAACAATCTTGGGGAAAAGTCAGGAGTGTGAGCAGAAACAGTCCTGGGTAACAGTCAGGAGTGAGACCAGAGACAGTTCTGGGGAACAATATAGAATGAAAGTATAGACAGTCATGGGGAACAGTCAGGAGTTAGAGTAGAGACTGTCCTGTGGAGCATTCTAGAGTGAGAGTAGAGCCAGTTCTGGGGAAAAGTCTAGAGTGAAAGTAGAGACAGTCCTGGGGAATAGTCAAGAGTGAGAGTAGAAGCAGTACGGGGGAAAAGTCAGGAGTGAGAGTAGGAACAGTAGTGGGGAAAACTCAGGAGTGAGAGTAGAGGCAGTCCTGGGGAACAGTCAGGAGTGAGAGCAGAAAAAATCCTGGGGAATTGTCAGGAGTGATAATAGAGACCGTTGTGGGGAACAGGATATAGCGAAAATAGAGACTGCTTTGGGATACATTAATGGGTGAGAGTAAAGAGTGTCCTGGGGAGCAGTCAGGAGTGAGAGTTCAAACAGTTCTGGTGTACAGTCAGGAGAGAGAGTCGAAACAGTCCTGTGGAACAGTCAGGAAGGAGAGTAGGAACATGTCTGGGGAACAGTCAGGAGTGAGAGCAGAAACAGTCCCGAGGAACAGTCAGGAGTGAGAGTATTTGCAGTACGGGGGAACAGTCAGGAGTGAGAGTAGAAGCAGTATGGGGGAACCGTCAGGAGCGAGAGTAGAAACAGTCCTGGTTAAATGTCAGGGGTGAGAGTAGAGACAATCCTGGAGAACAGTCAGGAGTGAGAGTAGAAGCAGAACGGGGGAACAGTCAGGAGTGAGATTAGAAACAGTACAAAAACAGAATTACCTGGAAAAACTCAGCAGGTCTGGCAGCATCGGCGGAGAAGAAAAGAGTTGACGTTTCGAGTCCTCATGACCCTTCGACAGAACTTGCGTTTGAGTCCAAGAAAGAGTTGAAATATAAGCTGGTTTAAGGTGTGTGTGTGGGGGGCGGAGAGATAGAGAGACAAAGAGGTGGAGGGGGGGGTGTGGTTGTAGGGACAAACAAGCAGTGATGGAAGCAAAAATAAAAACAAAAAAACTGCGGATGCTGGAAATCCAAAACAAAAACAGAATTACCTGGAAAAACTCAGCAGGTCTGGCAGCATCGGCGGAGAAGAAAAGAGTTGACGTTTCGAGTCCTCATGACCCTTCGACAGAACTTGCGTTCGAGTCCAAGAAAGAGTTGAAATATAAGCTGGTTTAAGGTGTGTGTGTGGGGGGCGGAGAGATAGAGAGACAAAGAGGTGGAGGGGGGAGGGTGGGGGTGTGTGGTTGTAGGGACAAACAAGCAGTGATAGAAGCAGATCATCAAAAGATGTCAACGACATTAATATCACCAACTTTAACATTAACACCTATGTGTTCTATTGTACTAGTGTCGTTGACATCTTTTGATGATCTGCTTCTATCACTGCTTGTTTGTCCCTACAACCACACACCCCCACCCCCCCCTCCACCTCTTTGTCTCTCTATCTCTCCGCCCCCCACACACACACCTTAAACCAGCTTATATTTCAACTCTTTCTTGGACTCGAACGCAAGTTCTGTCGAAGGGTCATGAGGACTCGAAACATCAACTCTTTTCTTCTCCGCCGATGCTGCCAGACCTGCTGAGTTTTTCCAGGTAATTCTGTTTTTGTGTTAGTGATAGAAGCAGATCATCAAAAGATGTCAACGACAATAGTACAATAGAACACATAGGTGTTAAAATTAAAGTTGGTGATATTATCTAAACGAATGTGCTAATTACGAATGGATGGTAGGGCACTCAAGGTATAGCTCTAGTGGGGTTTTTTTTTATTTTTATTTTTTTTATATAATGGAAATAGGTGGGAAAAGGAAAATCTTTATAATTTATTGGAAAAAAAAAGGGAAGGGGGAAACAGAAAGGGGGTGGGGATGGGGGAGGGAGCTTATGACCTAAAGTTGTTGAATTCAATATTCAGTCCGGAAGGCTGTAAAGTCCCTAGTCGGAAGATGAGGTGTTGTTCCTCCAGTTTGCGTTGGGTTTCACTGGAACAACGCAGCAAGCCAAGGACAGACATTTGGGCAAGAGAGCAGGGTGGAGTGTTGAAATGGCAAGCGACAGGGAGGTTTGGGTCATTCTTGCGGACAGACCGCAGGTGTTCTGCAAAGCGGTCACTCAGTTTACGTTTGGTCTCTCCAATGTAGAGGAGACCACATTGGGAGCAACGAATGCAGTAGACTAAGTTGGGGGAAATGCAAGTGAAATGCTGCTTCACTTGAAAGGAGTGTTTGGGTCCTTGGACGGTGAGGAGAGAGGAAGTGAAGGGGCAGGTGTTGCATCTTTTGCGTGGGCATGGGGTGGTGCCATAGGAGGGGGTTGAGGAGTAGGGGGTGATGGAGGAGTGGACCAGAGTGTCCCGGAGGGAGCGATCCCTACGGAATGCCGATAAGGGGGGTGAAGGGAAGATGTGTTTGGTGGTGGCATCATGCTGGAGTTGGCGGAAATGGCGGAGGATGATCCTTTGAATGCGGAGGCTGGTGGGGTGATAATTGAGGACAAGGGGGACCCTATCATGTTTCTGGGAGGGAGGAGAAGGTGTGAGGGCGGATGAGAGTAGAAACTGTCCTGGGGAATAGTCAGGAATGAGAGCAGAAAAAGTCCTGGGTAACAGTCAGGAGCGAGAGTAAAAATAGTCCTGTGGAAGAGTAAGAAGTAAGAGTAGAGAGAGTTATGGGGAAATGTCAGGAGTCAGAGCAGAAACAATCTTGGGGAAAAGTCAGGAGTGTGAGAAGAAACAGTCCTGGGTAACAGTCAGGAGTGAGAGCAGAGACAGTTCTGGAGAACAGTATAGAATGAGACCAGGGTGTCCCGGAGGGAGCGATCCCTACGGAATGCCGATAAGGGGGGTGAAGGGAAGATGTGTTTGGTGGTGGCATCATGCTGGAGTTGGCGGAAATGGCGGAGGATGATCCTTTGAATGCGGAGGCTGGTGGGGTGATAATTGAGGACAAGGGGGACCCTATCATGTTTCTGGGAGGGAGGAGAAGGTGTGAGGGCGGATGCGCGGGAGATGGGCCGGACATGGTTGAGGGCCCTGTCAACGACCGTGGGTGGAAAACCTCGGTTAAGGAAGAAGGAGGACATGTCAGAGGAACTCTTTTTGAATGTAGCATCATCGGAACAGATGCGACGGAGGCGAAGGAACTGAGAGAATGGGATGGAGTCATTACAGGAAGCGGGGTGTGAGGAGCTGTAGTCGAGATAGCTGTGGGAGTCGGTGGGTTTGTAATGGATATTGGTGGACAGTCTATCACCAGAGATTGAGACAGAGAGGTCAAGGAAGGGAAGGGAAGTGTCAGAGATGGACCACGTGAAAATGATGGAGGGGTGGAGATTGGAAGCAAAATTAATAAATTTTTCCAAGTCCTGACGAGAGCATGAAGCGGCACCGAAGTAATCATCGATGTACCGGAGAAAGAGTTGTGGAAGGGGGCCGGTGTAGGACTGAAACAGTCCTGGGGAACTGTCAGGAGTGAGACTAGAGACAGTGCTGGGGAACAGACAAGGGTGAGAATGGAGACAGTTCTGGGGAACAGTCAAGAGTGAGATTAGAGACAGCCCCAGGGAATACTCAGCAGTGAGAGCAGAAAATGTCCTGCGGATCAATCTAGAGAGAGAATAGAGACCGTCCGGGGGAACAGACAGGAGTGAGAGTACAAACTGTCCTGGGGAACAGTTAGGAATGAGAGCAGAAACAGTCCTGGGTAACAGTCAGGAGCGAGAGTAAATATAGTCCTAGGGAAGAGTAAGAAGTGAGAGTAGAGAGAGTTATGGGGAAATGTCCGGAGTCAGAGCAGAAACAATCTTGGGGAAAAGTCAGGAGTGTGAGCAGAAACAGTCCTGGGGAACAGTCAGGAGTGAGAGTAGAGACTGTCCTGTGGAGCATTCTAGAGTGAGAGCAGAGACAGTTCTGGGGAAATGTCAAGAGTGAGAGTGGAGACAGATCTGGGGAACAGACTAGAGTGAGAGTAGAGTCCTGGGGGACAGTCTAGAGTGAGAGTAGAGACATCCCTGGTGAAGAGTCAGCAATGAGTGCAGCAACAGTCCTGGCGAACAGTCTTGAGTGAGAGTACAGACCGTCCGGGGGAAAAGTAAAGAGTCGGAGTAGAGAATTTAGTGGGGAACCATAAGGACTGAGAGAAGAGATAGTCCTGGAGATCAGTATGAAGGGAGATTAGAGATAGTCCTGGGGAACAGTCAGGAGTGAGAGCAGAAAAATTCCTGGGGAACAGTCAGGAGTGAGAGGTGAGACAGTTCTGGGGAACAGGCTCGAGTGAGAGTAGTGACAGCCCTGGGGAATACTCAGCAGCGAGAGTAGAAAAAGTCCTGGGGAACAGTCTATATAAATAGTAGAGACAGTCCTGCGGAACAGTCAGGAGTGAGAATAGAGAAAGTCCTGCGGAACAATCAGGAGTGAAAGTAGAAACATTCCTGGGGATCAGCCTAGAGTGACAGTTGAGACAGTCCTGGAGAACAGTCAGACGTGAGAGTAGAGACAGGCTCAGGGATCATTCAGTCGTGAGAGAGTGGAGTCAGTCCTGGGGGAAAGTCAGCAGTGAAAGGATAAAGACATTCACGAGGAACAGTCAGGAGTAAGAATAGTTGCCGTCCTGGGGAACAGTCAGGAGGGTTAGTAGAAACAGTCCTGGGGAACAGTCAGGTGTGTGTGTGTAGAAACACGGCTGGGGAACAGTCAGCAGTCAGTGTAGAAACAGTTCTGAGGAACAGTCAGGAGTGAGAGTGGAAACACTCCTGGGCAACAGTCAGGAATGAGAGCAGAAACAGACCCAGGGAACTGTCAGGACTAAGAGATATATTTCTGGGGAATAATCAGGAATGAGAGTTGAAAAACTCCTGGAGAACAGCCAAGAGTGAGAGTAGAGATAGTCCTGGGGAACGGATAGAGCGAGTGTAGGGACATTCCTGGGGAACATTCAGCAGTCAAAGCAGAAACAGTCCTGGGGAACAGTCAGGAGTGAGAGTAGAGACAGTCGTGTGGAAGAGTTAGTCATGAAAGCGTAGGGAGTGTGAAGGGGAACAGTCAGGAGTGGGAGCCAAAACATTGTTTGGCAACAGTCAGTAGTGAGAGTAGCAACATTCCTGGGGAACAGTCAGGAGTGAGAGCAGAAACAGACCTGGGGAACAATCAGGATTGATAGTAGTTGTGGGGAACAGGATAGAGTGAGAGTAGCGACAGTCCTGGGGAACAGTCAGGAGTGTAAGTAGAAACAGTTCTGAGGAACAGTCAGGTGTGAGAGCAGAAACAGTCCTGGGGAACGGTCCGGAGTCAGAGTAGAAACTGTCCTGGGGAACAGTCAGGAGTGAGAGCAGAATCAGTCCTGGACAATGGTCAGGAATGAGACTAGAGATAGTTCTGGGGAAAAATCAGGAGTGAAAGTTGAAAAAGTCCTGGAGAACAGCCTAGGGTGACAGTAGATACAGTCCCGAGGAATGGCTATAGCGAGAGTGGAGAAAATCGTGGGGAACATTCAGGAGTCAAAGAAGGAATAGTCCTGTGGAACAGCCAGGAGTGAGAGTAGAGACAGTCCTGTGGAAGATTCTGTCATGAAAGACAAGGGAGTGTGATGGGGAACAGTCAGGAGTGAGAGCAGAAACATTGTTGGGGAACAGTCAGTAGTGAGTGTAGGAACATTCCTGGGGAACAGTCAGGAGTGAGAGCAGAAACAGACCCGGGGAACTGTCAGGACTAAGAGCAGAAACAGTCCTGGGGAACAGTCAGGAGTGAGAGTAGAAACAGTCCTGGGGAACAGTCACGAATGAAAGCAGAAACAGTTCTCGCGAACAATCTAGAGTGAGAGTAGAGACAGTCCTGTGGAACAGTCAACAGTGAGAGTAGAACAGTCCTGGGGAAGAGTCAGGACTGAGAGTAGAAACAATCCTGCGGAACAGTCAGGAGCGAGAGTAGAAACATTCCTGGGGAACAGTCGGGAAGGAGAGTAGAAACGTTTCTGGAAAACACCAGGAGTGATAACAGAAAGAGTACTGGGGAAAATTCTAGAGTGAGAGTGAACACAGTCCTGGGGATGAGTCAGGAGTGAGAGTAGAGACAGTCCTGGGGAACAGTCAGGAGTGAGAGCAGGAACATTCCGGGAAACAGTCAGATGTGAGAGTAGAAGCAGTCCTGGGGAACAGTCAGCAGTAAGGTTAGAAACAGCTTTGGGGAACAGCCATGAGTGAGAGCGGAAACAGTCCTGGGGAACATTCAGGAGTGAGAGTAGAGACATTGCTGGGGAACAGTCAGCAAGGAGAGTAGAAACATTTCTGGGGAACACTAGGAGTGATAGCATAAAGAGTATTGGGGAGAATTCTAGCATGAGAGTGGACACAGTCCTGGGGACGAGTCAGGAGTGAGAGTAGAGACAGTCCTGGGGATAGTCAGGAAGGAGAGTAGAAACATTTCTGGGGAACACCAGGAGTGAGAGCAGAAACTCTCCTGGGGAGTATTCTAGAGTGAGAGTATAGACAGTACTGGGGAACAGTCAGCTGTGAGAATGTGGAGTCAGTTCTGGGGAAAAGAGAGCAGGGAAAGAGAAGAGACAGTCATGGGGACAGGCAGGTGTGGGAATAGTGCCAGTACTGGGGAACAGTCAGGAGTGAGAGTAGAAACAGTCCTGGGGAACAGTCAGCAGTGAGAGCGGAAAAAGTCCTGTGGAAGAGTCTAGAGAGAGAGTAGAGACTGTCCGGGGGAATAGTCAGGAGTGAGAGTAGAAACAGCTCTGCGGAACAGTCAGGAGTGAGATAGTTCTGGGGAACAGTATAGAATGAGAGTATAGACAGTCATGGGCAACAGTCAGGAGTGAGAGTACAAACTGTTCTGGGGAGCATTCTAGAGTGAGAGTAGAAATAGTCCTGTGGAAGAGTCAGGAGAGAGAGTAGAAGCAGTTCTGGGGAACAGTCAGGAGTGAGAGTAAAAACATTCCAGGGAACATTCAGAAGTGAGAATAGAGACAGTCCTGGGGAACAGTCAGGAGTGAGAGTAGCGACAGGCCCGGAGTTCAGTCAGGAATGAGAGTAGATATATTTCTGGGGAAGAATCAGGAATGAGAGTTGAAAAAGTCCTGGAGAACGGCTGAGAGTGAGGGCAGAGTCACTCCTGCGGAACAGCTAGAGCGAGAGTAGGGACATTCCTGGGGAACATTCAGGAGTCAAAGCAGAAACAGTCCTGGGGAACAGCCAGTAGAGACAGTCCTGTGGAAGAGTCAGTTATGAAAGAGTAGGGAGTGTGATGGGAAACAGTCAGGAGTGAGAGTAGAGAGATTTATAGGGAACTGTCAGGAGTCTGAGCAGAAACAGTCTTGGTGAAATGTCAGGAGTGAGAGCAGAAACAGTGCTGCGGAACAGTCAGGAGTGAGAGTAGAGACAGTTCTGGGGAACAGTAAAGAATGAGAGTATGGACAGTCATGGGTCCGGAGAGAGAGACGGAACAGTCCCATGGAACAGTCAGGACGGAGAGTACAAACATTACTGGGGAACACCAGGAGTGAGAGCAAAAATAGTCCTGGGGAACAGTCAGCAGTAAGAGTGGAAACCGCTGTGGGGAAAAGCCAAGAGTGAGAACGGAAACAGTCCTGGGAAAAAGTCAGGAGTGAGCATAGAGATTGTTCTGAGGAACAGTGAGGAGTGAGATTAGAAACAGTCCTGGTCAACATTCAGGGGTGAGAGTAGAATCATTCCTGTGGAACAGTCAGGAGCGAGAGTAGAGACATTACCAGGGAACTGTCAAGAGTGAGAATAGAAAGAGTCCTGGAGAACAGCCAGCAGTAAGAGTAGAAACAGCTCTGGGGAACAGCCATGAGTGAGAGCGGAAACAGTCCTGGGGAACAGTCAGGAGTGAGAGTAGAGTTTGACCTGGGGAAAAGTGAGGAGTGAGAGCAGAAACGGTCCTGGGCAACATTCAAGAGTGAGAGTAGAGACATTGCTGGGGAACAGTCAGAAAGGAGAGTAGAAACATTTCTGGGGAACACCAGGATTGATAGCATAAAGAGTTCTGGGGAGCATTCCAGCGTGAGAGTGGACACAGTCCTGGGGAACAGTCAGGAGCGAGAGCAGGAACATTCCGGGGAACAATCAGAAGTGAGAGTAGAAGCAGTCCTGTGGAACAGTCAGGAGTGTGAACAGAAACATTGCTGGAGAACAGTCAGGAGTGAGAGTAGAAACAGTGCTGGGGAACAGTCAGCAGTAAGATTAGAAACAGCTCTGGGGAACAGCCATGAGTGAGAGCAGAAACAGTCCTGGGCATCATTCGGGAGTGAGAGTAGAAACAGTCCTAGGGAATAGTCAGGAGGGAGAGTACAGACACTCCTGGGGAATGGCTAGAGCGAGAGTAGGGACATTCCTGGGGAACATTCAGGAGTCAAAGCAGAAACGGTCCTGGGGAACAGTCAGCAGTAAGAGTAGAAACAGCTCGGGGGAACAGCCAAGAGTGAGAGCGGAAACAGTTCTGGGCAACAGTCAGGCGTCAGAGTAGAAACAGTCCTGGGGAACATACAGGAGCAAGAGTAGAGCCATTCCTGGGGATAGTCAGGAAGGAGAGTAGAAACATTTCTGGGGAACACCAGGAGTGAGAGCAGAAACCCTCCTGGGGAGCATTCTAGACTGAGAGTATAGATAGTAATGGGGAACAGTCAGTTTTGAGAGTGTGGAGTCAGTTCTGGGGAAAAGACAGCAGTGAAAGAGAAGAGACAGTCATGGGGACAGGCAGGTGTGGGAATAGTGCCAGTACTGGGGAACAGTCAGGAGTGAGAGTAGAAACAGTCCTGGGGAACAGTCAGCAGTGAGAGCGGAAAAAGTCTTGTGGAAGAGTCTAGAGAGAGAGTAGAGACTGTCTGGGGGAAAGTCAGGAGTGAGAGTAGAGACTGTCCTTGGGAACAGCCAGGAGAGAGAGCAGAAATGGTCCTGGGTAACAGTCAGGAGCGAGAGTACAAACAGTCCTGGGGAACAGTAAGAAGTCAGAGCAGAGAGAGTTATGGGGAAATGTCAGGAGTCTTAGCAGAAACAGTCTTGGGGAAATGTCAGGAGTGAGAGCAGAAACAGCGCTGCGGAACAGTCAGGAGTGAGATAGTTCTGGGGAACAGTATAGAATGAGAGTACAGACAGTCATGGGCAACTGTCAGGAGTGAGAGTAAAAACTGTTCTGGGGAGCATTCTGGAGTGAGAGTTGAAATAGTCCTGTGGAAGAGTCAGGAGAGAGAGTAGAAGCATTCCTGGGGAACAGTCAGGAAGGATAGTAGAAACATTCCAGGGAACATTCAGAAGTGAGAGTAGAGACAGTCCTGGGGAACAGTCAGGAGTGAGAGTAGCGACAGGCCCGGGGATCAGTCAGGAATGAGAGTAGATATGTTTCTGGGGAAGAATCAGGAATGAGAGTTGAAAAAGTCCTGGAGAACGGCCGAGAGTGTGGGTAGAGTCACACCTGGGGAACGGCTAGAGCGAGAGTAGGGACATTCCTGGGGAACATTCAGGAGTCAAAGCAGAAACAGTCCTGGGGAACAGCCAGGATTGAGAGTAGAGACAGTCCTGTGGAAGAGTCAGTTATGAAAGAGTAGGGAGTGTGATGGGGAACAGTCAGGAGTGAGAGTAGAGAGATTTATAGGGAAATGTCAGGAGTCTGAGCAGAAACAGTCTTGGTGAAATGTCAGGAGTGAGAGCAGAAACAGTGCTGCGGAACAGTCAGGAGTGAGAGTAGAGACAGTTCTGGGGAACAGTAAAGAATGAGAGTATGGACAGTCATGGGTCCGGAGAGAGAGACGGAACAGTCCCATGGAACAGTCAGGATGGAGAGTACAAACATTACTGGGGAACACCAGGAGTGAGAGCAAAAATAGTACTGGGGAACAGTCAGCTGTAAGAGTGAATACTGCTGTGGGGAAAAGCCATGAGTGAGAACGGAAACAGTCCTGGGGAAAAGTCAGGAGTGAGCGTAGAGATTGTTCTGTGGAACAGTGAGGAGTGAGATCAGAAACAGTCCTGGGCAATATTCAGGGGTGAGAGTAGAATCAGTCCTGTGGAACAGTCAGGAACGAGAGTAGAGACAATACCAGGGAACTGTCAGGAGTGAGAATAGAAAGAGTCCTGGGGAACAGTCAGCAGTAAGAGTAGAAACAGCTCTGGGGAACAGCCATGAGTGAGAGCGGAAACAGTCCTGGGGAACAGTCAGGAGTGAGAGTAGTATTTGTCCTGGGGAACAGTGAGGAGTGAGAGCAGAAATAGTCCTGGGCAACATTCAGGAGTGTGAGTAGATACATTGCTGGGGAACAGTCAGCAAGGAGAGTAGAAACATTTCTGGGGAACACCAGGAGTGATAGCATAAAGAGTACTGGGGAGCATTCTAACGTGAGAGTGGACACAGTCCTGGGGACGAGTCAGGAGTGAGAGTAGAGACAGTCCTGGGGAACATTCAGCAGTAAGATTAGAAACAGCTCTGGGGAACAGCCATGAGAGAGAGGGGAAACAGTCCTGGGCATCATTCGGGAGTGAGAGTAGAAACAGTCCTGGGGAACATACAGGAGCAAGAGTAGAGCCATTCCTGGGGATAGTCAGGAAGGAGAGTTGAGACACTCCTGGGGAACGGCTAGAGCGAGAGTAGGGACATTCCTGGGGAACGTTCAGGAGTCAAAGCAGAAACAGTCCTGGGGAACAGTCAGCAGTAAGAGTAGAAACAGCTCGGGGGAACAGCCAAGAGTGAGGGCGGAAACAGTTCTGGGCAACAGTCAGGAGTGAGAGTAGAAACAGTCCTGGGGAACATACAGGAACAAGAGAAGGGCCATTCCTGTGGATAGTCAGGAAGGAGAGTAGAAACATTTCTGGGGAACACCAGGAGTGAGAGCAGAAACACTCCTGGGGAGCATTCTAGACTGAGAGTATAGACAGTAGTGGGGAACGGTCAGTTTTGAGAGTGTGGAGTCAGTTCTGGGGAAAAGACAGCAGTGAAAGAGAAGAGACAGTCATGGGGACAGGCAGGTGTGGGAATAGTGCCAGTACTGGGGAACAGTCAGGAGTGAGAGTAGAAACAGTCCTGGGGAACAGTCAGCAGTGAGAGCGGAAAAAGTCTTGTGGAAGAGTCTAGAGAGAGAGCAGAGACTGTCCTTGGGAACAGTCAGGAGTGAGAGTAGAGACTGTCCTTGGGAACAGCCAGGAGAGAGAGCAGAAACAGTGCTGGGGAACAGTAAGAAGTCAGAATAGGAAGAGTTATGGGGAAATGTCAGGAGTCTTAGCAGAAACAGTCTTGGGGAAATGTCAGGAGTCTTAGCAGAAACAGTGCTGCGGAACAGTCAGGAGTGAGATAGTTCTGGGGAACAGTATAGAATGAGAGTATAGACAGTCATGGGCAACAGTCAGGAGTGAGAGTACAAACTGTTCTGGGGAGCATTCTGGAGTGAGAGTAGAAATAGTCCTGTGGAAGAGTCAGGAGAGAGAGTAGAAACAGTCCTGGGGAACAGTCAGGAAGGATAGTAAAAACATTCCAGGGAACATTCAGAAGTGAGAGTAGAGACAGTCCTGGGGAACAGTCAGGAGTGAGAGTAGAGACAGGCCCGGAGATCAGTCAGGAATGAGAGTAGATATATTTCTGGGGAAGAATCAGGAATGAGAGTTGAAATAGTCCTGGAGAACAGCCAAGAGTGAGGGTAGAGTCACTCCTGGGGAATGGCTAGAGCGAGAGTAGGGACATTCCTGGGGAACGTTCAGGAGTCAAAGCAGAAACAGTCCTGGGGAACAGCCAGGAGTGAGAGTAGAGACAGTCCTGTGGAAGAGTCAGTTATGAAAGAGTAGGGAGTGTGATGGGGAACAGTCAGGAGTGAGAGTAGAGAGATTTATAGGGAAATGTCAGGAGTGAGAGCAGAAACAGTGCTGCGGAACAGTCAGGAGTGAGAGTAGAGACAGTTCTGGGGAACAGTAAAGAATGAGAGTTTGGACAGTCATGGGTCAGGAGACAGAGACGGAACAGTCCCATGGAACAGTCAGGAAGGAGAGTACAAACATTACTGGGGAACACCAGGAGTGAGAGCAAAAATAGTACTGGGGAACAGTCAGCAGTAAGAGTGGAAACCGCTGTGGGGAAAAGCCATGAGTGAGAACAGAAACAGTCCTGGGGAAAAGTCAGGAGTGAGCGTAGAGATTGTCCTGAGGAACAGTGAGGAGTGAGATCAGAAACAGTCCTGGGCAACATTCAGGGGTGAGAGTAGAATCATTCCTGTGGAACAGTCAGGAACGAGAGTAGAGACATTACCGGGGAACTGTCAGGAGTGAGAATAAAAACAGCTCTGGGGAACAGCCATGAGTGAGAGTGGAAACAGTCCTGGGGAACAGTCAGGAGTGAGAGTAGAGACAGTCCTGGGTAACAGTCAGGAGTGAGAGTAGAGACAGTCCTGGGGGAAAGTCAGCAGTGAAAGAGTAGACACAGTCATGAGGAACAGTCAGAAGTTGAATAGTACCAGTCCTTGGGGAACAGCCAGGATTGAGAGCAGAAACAGTGCTACGGAACAACCAGGAGTGAGAGTAGAGACAGTTCTGGGGAACAGTATAGCATGAGAGTATGGACAGTCATGGGGAACAGAGAGGAGTGAGAGTAGAAACTGTTCTGTAGAGAATTCTAGAGTGAGAGTAGAAACAGTCCTGGGGAAGAGTCAGGAGAGAGAATAGAATTAGTCCTGGGGAACAGTCAGGAAGCAGAGTAGAAACATTCCGGGGAACAGTCTGACGTGACAGTAGAGACAGTCCTGGGGAACAGCCAGGAGTGAGAGTAGAGATAATCCTGTGGAAAAGTCAGTTATGACAGAGTAGGGAGTGTGATGGGGAACAGTAAGTTGTGAGAGCAGAAACATTGTTTGGGAACAGTCAGTAGTGAGAGTAGGAACATTTCTGGTAAACAGTCAGTAGTGAGAGTAGAAGCAGTACGGGGGAACAGTCAGGACTGAGAGTAGAAACAATCCTGTGGAACAGTCAGGAGTGAGAGTAGAGACATTCCTAGGGAACAGTCAGGAAGGAGAGTAGAAACATTTCTGGGGAACACCAAGAGTGAGAGCAGAAATAGCCCTGGGGATCAGTCAGGAGTGACTTTACAAACGTTCCTGCTGTACAGTAATAAGTGAGAGTAGAAGGAGTCATGGGGAACTGACAGGAGTCAGAGCAGAAATAGTCTTCGGGAAAAGTCAGGAGTGACAGCAGAAACATTCCGAAGAACAGTCAGAAGTGAGAGTAGAGACAGTCCTGGGGGACAGTCAGTAGTGAGAGTAGAGACAGCTCCGGTGAACAATCAAGAGTGAGAGTAGAAACAGTCCTGGAGAGTAGTTGAGAGTGAGAGTAGAGACAGTGCTGGGTAAGAGTCAGGAGTGAGAGTAGAGACAGTCCTGGGGATCAGTCAGTCATGCGAGAATGGAGTCAGTCCTGGGGGAAAGTCAGCAGTGAATGAGTAGACACAATCATGAGGAACAGTCAGGAGTTGAATAGTGCCAGTCCTGGGGAACAGCCAGGAGTGAGAGCAGAAACAGTGCTACAGAACAGCCAGGAGTGAGAATAGAGACAGTTCTGGGGAACAGTATAGCATGAGAGTATGCAAAGTCATGGGGAACAGAGAGGAGTGAGAGTAGAAACTGTTCTGCGGAAAATTCTAGAGTGAGAGTAGAAACAGTCCTGGGGAAGAGTCCGGAGAGAGAGTAGAAACAGTCCTGGTGAACAGTCAGGAAACAGAGTAGAAACATTCCGGGGAACAGTCAGACGTGAGAGTAGAGTCAGTCCTGGGGAACAGCCAGGAGTGAGAGTAGAGATAGTCCTGTGGAAAAGTCAGTTATGAAGGAGCAGGGAGTGTGATGGGCAACAGTCAGGTGTGAGAACAGAAACATTGTTTGGTAACAGTCAGTAGTGAGAGTAGGAACATTTCTGGTAAACAGTCAGTAGTGAGAGTAGAAGCAGTACGGGGGAACAGCCAGGAGTGAGAGTAGAGACAGTCCTGTGGAAGAGTCAGTTATGAAAAAGTAGGGAGTGTGATGGGGAACAGTCAGGAGTGAGAGTAGAAAGATTTATAGGGAAATGTCAGGAGTCTGAGCAGAAACAGTCTTGGTGAAATGTCAGGAGTGAGAGTAGAGACATTCCTGGAGAACAGTCAGGAAGGAGAGTAGAAACATTTCTGGGGAACACAAGGAGTGAGAGCAGAAACAGTCCTGGGGAACAGTCAGGAGTGAGTTTCCAAACATTCCTGCTGTACAGTAATAAGTGAGAGTAGAATTAGTCATGGGGAACTGACAGGAGTCAGAGCAGAAATAGTCTTCGGGAAAAGTCAGGAGTGACAGCAGAAACATTCCGGAGAACAGTCAGAAGTGAGAGTAGACACAGTCCTGGGGAACATTCAGTAGTGAGAGTAGAGACAGCTCCACTGAACAATCCAGATTGAGAGTAGAAACAGTCCTGGGGAGTAGTTGAGAGTGAGAGTAGAGACATTCCTGGGTAACAGTCAGGAGTGAGCGTAGAAACAGTCCTGGGGAACAGTCGGGAAGTAGAGTAGAAACATTACTGGGGAACACCAGGAGTGATAGCATAAAGAGTCCTGGGGAGCATTCTAGCGTGAGAGTATTTGAGAGTGAGAGTAGAGACAGTGCCGGGTAAGAGTCAGGAGTGAGAGTAGAGACAGTCCTGGGAATCAGTCAGTCGTGCGAGAGTGGAGTCAGTCCGGCGGGAAAGTCAGCAGCGAAAGAGTAGGCACAGTCATGAGGAACAGTCAGGAGTTGAGTAGTGCCAGTCCTGGGGAACAGCCAGGAGTGAGAGCAGAAACAGTGCTACGGAACAGCCAGGAGTGAGAGTAGAGACAGTTCTGGGGAACAGTATAGCATGAGAGTATGGACAGTCATGGGGAACAGAGAGGAGTGAGAGTAGAAACTGTTCTGGGGAGAATTCTAGAGTGAGAGTAGAAACAGTCCTGGGGAACAGTCAGAAGCAGAGTAGAAACATTCCGGGGAACAGTCAGACGTGAGAGTAGAGCCAGTCTTGGGAAACAGCCAGGAGTGAGAGTAGAGATAGTCCTGTGGAAGAGTCAGTTATGAAGGAGTAGGGAGTGTGATGGGGAACAGTCAGGTGTGAGAGCAGAAACATTGTTTGGGAACAGTCAGTAGTGAGAGTAGGAACATTTCTGGTGAACAGTCAGGAATGAGAGTAGAAGCAGTATGGGGGAACAGTCAGGACTGAGAGTAGAAACAATCCTGCGGAACAGTCAGGAGCGAGAGTAGAGACATTCCTGGGGAACAGTCGGGAAAGAGAGTAGAAACATTTCTGGGGAACACCAGGAGTGATAGCATAAAGAGTCCTGGGGAGCATTCTATCGTGAGAGTGGACACAGTCCTGGGGACGAGTCAGGAGTGAGAGTAGAGACAGTACTGGGGAACAGTCAGGAGTGAGAGCAGGAACATTCCGGGGAACAGTCAGAAGTGAGAGTAGAAGCAGTGCTGGGGAACAGTCAGGAGTGTGAACAGAAACATTTCTGGGGAACAGTCGGGAGTGAGAGTAGAGACCGTCCTGGGGAACAGTCAGCAGTAAGATTAGAAACAGCTCTGGGGAACAGCCATGAGTGAGAGCGGAAACAGTCCTGGGCATCATTCGGGAGTGAGAGTAGAAACAGTCCTGGGGAATAGTCAGGAGGGAGAGTAGAGACACTCCTGGGGAACGGCTAGAGCGAGAGTAGGGACATTCCTGGGGAACATTCAGGAGTCAAAGCAGAAACAGTCCTGGGGAACAGTCAGCAGTAAGAGTAGAAACAGCTCGGGGGAACAGCCAGGAGTGAGAGCGGAAACAGTTCTGGGGAACATACAGGAGCAAGAGTAGAGCCATTCCTGGGGATAGTCAGGAAGGAGAGTAGAAACATTTCTGGGGAACACCAGGAGTGAGAGCAGAAACTCTCCTGGGGAGTATACTAGAGTGAGAGTATAGATAGTACTGGGGAACAGTCAGCTGTGAGAGTGTGGAGTCAGTTCTGGGGAAAAGACAGCAGTGAAAGAGGAGAGACAATCATGGGGACAGGCAGGTATGGGAATAGTGCCAGTACTGGGGAACAGTCAGGAGTGAGAGTAGAAACAGTCCTGGGGAACAATCAGCAGTGAGAGCGGAAAACGTCCTGTGGAACAGTCTAGAGAGAGAGTAGAGACTGTCCGGGGAAACAGTCAGGAGTGAGGGTAGAGACTGTCCTTGGGAACAGCCAGGAGAGAGAGCAGAAACTGTCCTGGGTAACAGTCAGGAGCGAGAGTACAAACAGTCCTGGGGAACAGTAAGAAGCCAGAACAGAGAGAGTTATGGGGAAATGTCAGGAGTCTGTGCAGACACAGTCCTGGGGAATAGTCAGGAGTGAGAGCAGAAACAGCGCTGCGGAACAGTCAGGAGTGAGATAGTTCTGGGGAACAGTATAGAATGAGAGTATAGACAGTCATGGGGAACAGTCATGAGTGAGAGTACAAACTATTCTGGGGAGCATTCTAGAGTGAGAGTAGAAACAGTCCTGTGGAAGAGTTAGGAGAGAGAGTAGAAGCATTCCTGGGGAACAGTCAGGATGGAGAGTAGAAACATTCTGGGGACATTCTGAAGTGAGAGTAGAGACAGTCCTGGGGATAAGTCAGGAATGAGAGTATATATATTCCTGGGGAAGAATCAGGAATGAGAGTTGAAAAAGTCCTGGAGAACAACCGAGAGCGAGGGTTGAGACACTCCTGGGGAACGGCTAGAGCGAGAGTAGGGACATTCCTGGGGAACTTTCATGAGTCAAAGCAGAAACAGTCCTGGGGAACAGCCAGGAGTGAGAGTAGAGACAGTCCTGTGGAAGAGTCAGTTATGAAAGAGTAGGGACTGTGATGGGGAACAGTCAGGTTTGAGAGTAGAGAGATTTATAGGGAAATGTCAGGAGTCTGAGCAGAAACAGTCTTGGTGAAATGTCTGGAGTGAGAGCAGAAACAGTGCTGCGGAACAGTCAGGAGTGAGAGTAGAGACAGTTCTGGGGAACAGTATAGAATGAGAGTATGAACAGTCATGGGTCAAGAGAGAAAGATGGAACAGTCCCATGGAACAGTCAGGAAGGAGAGTACAAACATTACTGGGGAACACCAGGAGTGAGAGCAAAAATAGTCCTGGGGAACAGTCAGCAGTAACAGTATAAACAGCTCTGGGGAACAGCCATGAGTGAGAGTGGAAACAGTCCTGGGGAACAGTGAGGAGTGAGAGCAGAAACAGTCCTGGGCAACATTCAGGAGTGAGAGTAGTGACATTGCTGTGGAACAGTCAGGAAGGAGAGTAGAAACATTTCTGGGGAACACCAGGAGTGAGAACAGAATCGGTCCTGGAGAACAGTCAGGATTGAGTGTACAAACGTTCCTGCGGTACAGTAATAAGTGAGAGTAGAAGGAGTCATGGGGAACTGACAGGAGTCAGAGCAGAAATAGTCTTGGGGAAAAGTCAGGAGTCAGAGCAGAAACATTCCGGGTAACAGTCAGAAGTGAGAGTAGAAGCTGTCCTGGGGAACATTCAGGAGTGTGAACAGAAACATTCCTGGGGAACAGTCAGCAGTAAGAGTAGAAACAGCTCGGGGGAACAGCCATGAGTGAGAACGGAAATAGTTCTGTGCAACAGTCAGGAGTGAGAGTAGAAACAGTCCTGGGGAAAAGCCAGGAGAGAGAGCAGAAATAGTCCTTGGTAACAGTCAGGAACTATTTCCGTTCTCACTCATGTCTGTTCCCCCAAGCTGTTTCTACTCTTACTGCTGACTGTTCCCCAGGACTGTTTCTGCTTTGACTCCTGAATGGTCCCCAGGAATGTCCCTACTCTCATTCTATACTGTTCCCCAGAACTATCTCTACTCTCACTCCTGTTCCCCAGTCCTGGGGAACAGTAAGAAGTCAGAGTAGAGAGAGTTATGGGGAAATGTCAGAAGTCTTAGCAGAAACAGTCTTGGGGAAATGTCAGGAGTGAGAGCAGAAACAGCGCTGTGGAACAGTCAGGAGTGAGATAGTTCTGGGGAACAGTTCAGAATGAGAGTATAGACAGTCATGGGCAACAGTCAGGAGTGAGATTACAAACTGTTCTGGGGAGCATTCTAGAGTGAGAGTAGAAACAGTTCAGTGGAAGAGTCAGGAGAGAGAGTAGAAGCAGTGCTGAGGAACAGTCAGGAGTGAGAGTAGAAACATTCCAGGGAACATTTGGAAGTGAGAGTAGAGACAGTCCTGGGGATCAGTCAGGAATGAGAGTAGATATATTTCTGGGGAAGAATCAGGAATGAGAGTTGAAAAAGTCCTGGAGAACAGCCGAGAGTGAGGGTAGAGAACCTCCTGGGGAACGGCTAGAACGAGATTAGGGACCTTCCTGGGGAACATTCAGGAGTCAAGGCAGAAACGGTCCTGGGGAATAGCCAGGAGTGAGAGTAGAGACAGTCCTGTGGAAGAGTCAGTTATGAAAGAGTAGGGAGTGTGATGGGAAACAGTCAGGAGTGAGAGTAGAGAGATTTATAGGGAAATGTCAGGAGTCTGAGCAGAAACAGTCTTGGTGAAATGTCAGGAGTGAGAGCAGAAACAGTGCTGTGGAACAGTCAGGAGTGAGAGTAGAGACAGTTCTGGGGAACAGTAAAGAATGAGAGTATGGACAGTCATGGGTCCGGAGAGAGAGACGGAACAGTCCCATGGAACAGTCAGGAAGGAGAGTACAAACATTACTGGGGAACACCAGGAGTGAGAGCAAAAAGAGTCCTGGGGAACAGTAGAAACAGTTGTGGGGAAAAGCCATGAGTGAAAACGGAAACAGTCCTGGGGAAAAGTCAGGAGTGAGAGTAGAGATTGTCCTGGGGAACAGTGAGGAGTGAGATCAGAAACAGTCCTGGGCAACATTCAGGGGTGTGAGTAGAATCAGTCCGGTGGAAAAATCAGGAGCGAGAGTAGAGACATTACTGGGGAACTGTCAAGAGTGAGAATAGAAAGATTCCTGGGGAACAGTCAGCAGTAAGAGTAGAAGCAGCTCTCGGGTACAGTCAGGAGCTAGAGTAGAAACAGTCCTGGCGAACAGTCAGGAGTGTGAGCAGAAACATTTCTAGGGAACAGTCAGGAGTGGGAGTAGAAACAGCTGAGGGGAACAGGCATGATTGAGAATGGAAACAGTCCTGGGGAAATATCAGGAGTGAGATTAGAGATTGTCCTGGGGAACAGTGAGTAGTAAGATCAGAAACAATCCTGGGCAACATTCAGGGGTGAGAGTAGAATCAGTCCTGTGGAACAGTCAGGAGCGAGTGTAGAGACATTCCTGGGGAACAGTCAGGAGTGAGAGGAGAAAGAGTCCTGGGGAACAGTCAGGAGTGAGAGTACAAACATTCCTGCTGTACAGTAATAAGTGAGAGTAGATGGAGTCATAGTGAACTGACAGGAGTCAGAGCAGAAATAGTTTTGGGGAAAAGTCAGGAGTGAGAGCAGAAACATTCCGGCGAACAGTCAGAAGTGAGAGTAGACACAGTCCTGGGGAAAAGTCAGTAGTGAGAGTAGAGACAGCTCTGGTGAACAATCAGGAGTGAGAATAGAAACAGTTCTGGGGAGAGGTCAAGAGTGAGAGTAGAGTCAGTACTGGGTAACAGTCAGGAGTGAGAGTAGAGACAGTCCTGGGGATCAGTTAGTCGTGCGAGAGTGGAGTAAGTCCTGGCGGAAGAGTAGACACAGACATGAGGAACAGTCAGGAGTGAGAATAGTTCCATTCTGGGGAACAGCCAGGAGGGAGAGTAGAAACAGTCCTGGGGAACAGTTATGAGAGAGAGTAGAGACAGCCCCGGGGAATACTCAGCAGTGAGAGCAGAAAAATTCCTGCGGAATTGTCTAGAGAGAGAAGAGAGACTTTCCGGGAGAACAGTCAGGAGTGAGAATAGTGCCAGTCCTGGGGAACAGCCCAGAGTGAGAGTAGAAACAGTTCTGGGGAACAGTCAGGAGTGTGATTAGAAACAGTTCTCAGGAACAGTCAGGAGTGAGAGCAGAGACATTCCTGGGGAAGAGTCAGGAGTGGGAGTAAAGACTGTCCTGAGGAACAGTCAGGAGTGAAAATAGTGCCAGTACTGGGGAACAGTCAGGAGTGAGAGTAGAGACATTCCTGGGGAACAGTCATGAGTGAGAGGAGAAAGAGTCCTGGGGAACAGTCAGCAGTAAGAGTAGAAACAGCTCTGGGGAACAGCCATGAGTGAGAGCTGAAACAGTCCCGGGGAACAGTCAGGACTGAGAGTAGAAGCAGTACGGGGGAACAGTCAGGACCGAGATTAGCAACAATGCTGCAAAACAGTCAGGACCGAGAGTAGAGACATTCCTGGGGAGCAGTCGGGAAGGAGAGTAGAAACATTTCTGGGGAACACCAGGAGTGATAGCATAAAGATTACTGGGGAGCATTCTAGCGTGAGAGTGGACACAGTCCTGGGGACGAGTCAGGAGTGAAAGTAGAGACAGTACTGGGGAACAGTCAGGAGTGAGAGCAGGAACATTCCGGGGAACAGTCAGAAGTGAGAGTAGAAGCAGTACTGAGGAACAGTCAGGAGTGTGAACAGAAACATTTCTGGGGAACAGTCAGGAGTGAGAGTAGAAACAGTCCTGGGGAACAGTCAGCAGTAAGATTAGAAATAGCTCTGGGGAACAGCCATGAGTGAGAGCGGAAACAGTCCTGGGCATCATTCGGGAGTGAGAGTAGAAACAGTCCTAGGGAATAGTCAGGAGGGAGAGTAGAGACACTCCTGGGGAACGGCTAGAGCGAGAGTAGGTACATTCCTGGGGAACATTCAGGAGTCAAAGCAGAAACAGTTCTGTGGAAGAGTCAGTTATGAAGGAGAAGGGAGTGTGATGGGGAACAGCCAGGAGTGAGAGCAGAAACAGACCCGGGGAACAGTCAGAATTGATAGTAGAGACAGTTGTGGGGAACAGGATAGAGTGAGAGTAGGGACAGTCCTGGGGAATAATCAGGAGTGAGAGTAGAAACAGTCCTGCGGAACAGTCAGGAGAGAGAGTCGGAACAGACCCATTGAAGTGTCAGGATGGAGAGTACAAACATTACTTTGGAACACCAGGAGTGAGAGCAAAAACAGTCCTGGGGAACAGTCAGGAGTGAGAATAGTGCCAGTCCTGGGGAACTGTCAGGAGCTAGAGTAGAAACAGTCCTGGCGAACAATCAGGAGTGTGAGCAGAAACATTCCTGGGGAACAGTCAGGAGTGAGAGTAGAAATAGCTGTGGGGACCAGGCATGATTGAGAACGGAAACAGTCCTGGGAAAAAGTCAAGAGTGAGAGTAGAGATTGTCCTGGGGAACAGTGAGGAGTAAGATCAGAAACAATCCTGGGAAATATTCAGGGGTGAGAGTAGAATCAGTCCTGTGGAACAGTCAGGAGTGAGAGTAGAGACATTCCTGGGGAACAGTCAGGAGTGAGAGAAGAAAGAGTCCTGGGGAACAGTCAGGAGTGAGAGTACAAACATTCCTGCTGTACAGTAATAGGTGAGAGTAGAAGGAGTCATGGTGAACTGACAGGAGTCAGAGGATAAATAGTTTTAGGGAAAAGTCAGAAGTGAGAGCAGAAACATTCCGGTGAACAGTCAGAAGTGAGAGTAGACACAGTCCTGGGGAACAGTCAGTAGTGAGAGTAGAGACAGCTCTGGTGAACAATCAGGAATGAGAGTTGAAAAAGTCCTGGAGAACAGCCAAGAGTGAGCGTAGAGAAATGCCTGGGAACAGCTAGAGTGAGAGTAGGGACATTCCTGGGGAACATTCAGGAGGCAAAGTAGAAACAGTCCTGGGGAACAGCCAGGAGTGAGAGTAGAGACAGTCCAGTGGAAGAGTCAGTTATTAAAGAGTAGGAAGTGTGATTGGGAACAGTTAGGAGTGAGAGCAGAAACATTGTTTGGGAACAGTCAGTAGTGAGACTAGGAACATTCCTGGGGAACAGTCAGGAGTGAGAGCATAAACAGTCCCGGGGAACAGTCAGGACTGAGAGTAGAAGCAGTACGGGTAACAGTCAGGAGTGAGAGGTAGAAACAGTCTTGGGGAACAGTCAGGAGCTAAAGTGGAGACATTCCTGGGGAACAGTCGGGAAGGAGAGTAGAAACATTTCTGGGGAACACCAGACGTGAGAGCAGAAACAGTCCTGGGGAGCATTCTAGAGTGAGAGTAGAGACAGTCCTGGGGACGAGTCAGGAGTGAGAGTAGAGACAGTACTGGGGAACAATCTAGAGTGAGAGTAGAGACAGTCCTGGGGAACAGACAGAGTGAGAGTAGAAACAGTCCTGGGGAAAAGTCAGGAGTGAGAGTAGAGTAAATACTGGGGACCAGGCAGGGGTGAGAATAGAAACAATTCTGGGGAACTGATTAGAGTGAGAGTAGAGACAGCCCTGGGGAATACCCAGCAGTGACAGTAGAAGAAGTCCTGGGGAACTGTCTAGAGAGAGAGTAGAAACAGTCCTGGGGAACAGTCAGTAAGGAGAGTAGAAACAGTCCTGCGGAACACTCAGGAGCGAGAGTACAAACAGTCCTGGGGAACAGTCAGTAAGGAGAGTAGAAACATTTCTGGGGAACAGTCAGGAGCGAGAGTACAAACATTCCTGCTGTACAGTAATAAATGAGAGTAGAGAGAATCATGAGGAACTGACAGGAGTCAGAGCAGAAATAGTCTTGGGGAAAAGTCAGGAGTGAGAACAGAAACATTCTGTGGAAAATTCAGAAGTGAGAGTAGAAACAGTCCTGGGGATCAGTCAATCGTGCGAGAGTGGAGTCAGTCCTGGGGCAAGTCAGCAGTGAAAGAGTAGACACAGTCATGAGGAACAGTCATGTGTGAGAATAGTGCCAGTCCTGGGGAACAGCCAGGAGTGTGAGTAGAAACAGTTATCAGGAACAGCCAGGAGTGAGAGTGGAAACACTCCTGCGGAAGTGTCTGGAGTGAGTAGAGACTGTCCTGGGGAAAAGTCAGGAGTGAGAGCAGAATCAGTCCTGGGCAACAGTCAGCAATGAGAGTAGAGATAGTTCTGGGGAACAATCAGGAGTGAAAGTTGAAAAAGTCCTGGAGAACAGCCTGGAGTGAGAGTTGATCCAGTCCTGGGGAATGGCTAGAGCGAGAGTAGAGAGAGTCGTGGGAACATTCAGGAGTCAAAGCAGAAACAGTCCTGGGGAACAGCCAGGAGTGAGTATAGAGACAGTCCTGTGGAAGAGTCAGTTATGAAAGAGTAGGGAGTGTGATGGGGAACAGTCAGGAGTGAAAGCAGAAACAGACCCGGGGAACAGTCAGGATTGATAGTAGAGACAGTTGTGGGGAGCAGGATAGAGTGTTGAGTAGGGACAGTCCTGGGAACAGTCAGGATTAAGAGTAGAAACAGTCCTGGAGAACAGTCAGGAGAGAGAGTCGGAAATGTCCCCTGGAACAGTCAGGAAGTAGAGTACAAGCTTTACTTGGGAACACCAGGAGTGAGAGCAAAAACAGTCCTGGGGAACAGTCAGGAGTTAGAATAGTGCCAGTCCTGGGGAACAGTCAGAGCGAGAGTAGAAACAGTCCTGGCGAAACGTCAGGAGTGTGAGCAGAAACATTCCTGGGCAACAGTCAGGAGTGAGAATATATAGTTTCCTGTGGAACGGTCAGCAGTAAGAGTAGAAACAGCTGTGGGGAACAGCCATGAGTGAGAACGGAAACAGACCTGGGGAAAAGTCAGGACTGAGAGTAGAAGCAGTCCTGGGGAACAGTCAGGAAGGAGAGTAGAAACTTTCCAGGGAACATTCAGAAGTGAGTGTAGAGACAGTCCTGGGGAACAGTCAGGATTGAGAGTAGACATATTTCTGGGGAAGAATCAGGAATGAGAGTTGAAAAAGTCCTGGAGAACAGCTGAGAGTGAGAGTAGAGACACTCCTGGGGAACAGCTAGAGCGAAAGTAGGGACATTCCTGGGGAACGTTCAGGAGTCAAAGCAGAAACAGTCCTGGGGAACAGCCTGGAGTGAGAGTAGAGACAGTCCAGTGGAAGAGTCAGTTATTAAAGTGTAGGGAGTGTGATGGGGAACAGTTAGGAGTGAGAGCAGAAACATTGTTTGGGTACAGTCAGTAGTGAGAGTAAGAACATTCCTGGGGAACAGTCAGGAGTGAGAGCATAAACAGTCCCGGGGAACAGTCAGGAGCGAGAGTAGAGACATTCCTGGGGAACAGTCGGGAAGGGGAGTAGAAACATTTCTGGGGATCACCAGGAGTGAGAGCAGAAAGAGTCCTGGGGAGCATTCTAGAGTGAGAGTAGAGACAGTCCTGGGGACGAGTCAGGAGTGAGAGTAAATCAGTACTGGAGAACAGACAGAGTGAGAGTCGAAACAGTCCTGGGGAAAGTCAGGAGTAAGAGTAGAGACAATGCTGGGGACCAGGCAGGGGTGAGAATAGAAACAATTCGGGGAACTGATTAGAGTGAGAGTAGAGACAGCCCTGGGGAATACCCAGCAGTGAGAGTAGAAGAAGTCCTGGGGAACAGTCTAGAGAGAGTAGAAACAATCCTGGGGAATAGTCACTAAGGAGAGTAGAAACAGTCCTGGGGAACAGTCAGGAGCGAGAGTACAAACATTCCTGCTGTACAGTAATAAGTGAGAGTAGAGAGAGTCATGGGGAACTGACAGGAGTCAGAGCAGAAATAGTCTTGGGAAAAAGTCAGGAATGAGAGCAGAAACATTCCGTGGAAAATTCAGAAGTGAGAGTAGAAACAGTTCTGGGGATCAGTCAATCGTGCGAGAGTGGAGTCAGTCCTGGGGCAAGTCAGCAATGAAAGACTAGACACAGGCATGAGGAACAGTCAGGAGTGAGAATAGTGCCAATCCTGGCAAACAGCCAGGAGTGAGAGTAGAGACAGTCCTGGGAACAGTCAGGAGAGAGAGTACAAAGTCTACTGGGGAACACCAGGAGTGAGAGCAAAAACAGTCCTGGCGAACAGTCAGGACTTAGAATAGTGCCAGTCCTGGGGAACAATCAGGAGCGAGAGTAGAAACAGTCCTGGCCAACAGTCAGGAGTGTGAGCAGAAAAATTCCTGGGGAACAGTCAGGAGTGAGAGTAGAAAGTTTCCTGTGGAACAGTCAGCAGTAAGAGTAGAAACATCTGTGGGGAACAGCCATGATTGAGAACGGAAACAGTCCTGGGGAAAAGTCAGGAGTGAGCGTAGAGATTGTCCTGGGGAACTTTGAGGCGTGAGATCAGAAACATTCCTGGGCAACATTCAGGGGTGAGAGTAGAATCAGTCTTGGGGAACAGTCAGAAAGGAGAGTAGAAATATTTCTGGGGAACACCAGGAGAGAGAGCAGAAACAGTCCTGGGGAACAGTCAGGAGCAAGAGTACAAATATTCCTGCTGTACAGTAATACGTGAGAGTAGAAGGAGTCATGGGGAACTGACAGGAGTCAGAGCGGAAATAGTATTGCGAAAAAGTCAGGAGTGAGCGCAGAAACTTTTCGGGGAAGAGTTAGAAGTTAGAGTAAAAACAGTCCTGGGGAGCAGTCGAGAGTGAGAGTAGAGACAGTCCTGGGTAACAGTCAGGAGTGAGAGTAGAGACTGTCCTGGGGATCAGTCATTCATGCGATAGTGGAGTCAGTCCTGGTGGAAAGTCAGCAGTGAAAGAGTAGACACAGTCATGAGGAACAGAAAGGAGTGAGAATAGTTCCAGTCCTGGGGAACAGCCAGGAGGGAGAGTAGAAAGAGTCCTGGGGAACAGTCATGAGAGAGAGTAGAGACAGGCCCGGAGAATGCTCAGCAGTGAGAGCAGAAAAAGTCCTGTGGAGCAGTCTAGAGAGAGAGTACAGACTGTCCGGGGGAACAGTCAGGAGTGAGAGTAGAGACTGTCCTGGGGAACAGCCTAGAGAGAGAGCAGAAACCGTCCTGGGCAACAGTCAGGAGCGAGAGTACAAACAGTCCTGGGGAACATAAGAAGTGAGAGTAGAGAGAGTTATGGGGAAATGTCACGAGTCTGAGCAGGAACAGTCTTGGGGAAATGTCAGGAGTGAGAGCAGAAACAGTGCTGGGGAACAGTCAGGAGTGAGAGTAGAGACAGTTCTGGGGAACATTATAGAATGAGATTATGGACAGTCATGGGGAACAGTCAGGAGTGAGAGTAGAGACAGTTCTGGGGAACATTATAGAATGAGATTATGGACAGTCATGGGGAACAGTCAGGAGTGAGAGTAGAAACAGACCCGGAGAACAGTCATGAGCTAGAGTAGAGAAATTCGTGGGGAACATTCAGGAAGGAGAGTAGAAACATTTCTGGGGAACACCAGAAGTGAGAGCAGAAAGAGTCCAGGGGAGCATTCTAGAGTGAGAGCAGAGACAGTCCTGGGGACGAGTCAGGAGTGAGAGTAGAGACAATACTGGGGAAAAGTCAGGAGGGAGAGTAGAGACAGTGCTGGGGACCAGTCAGGGGTGAGAATAGAAACAATTCTGGGGAACAGTCTAGAGTGAGAGTAGAGACAGTCCTGGGGAATATCCAGCAGTAAGAGTAGAAACAGTCCTGGGGAACAGTCAGTAAGGAGAGTAGAAACAGTCCTGGAGAACACTCAGGAGTGAGAGTAGAAACAGAGCTGGGGAACAGTCAGTAAGGAGAGTAGAAACATATCTGGAGAACAGTCAGGAGCGAGATACAAACATTCCTGCTGTACAGTAATAAATGAGAGTAGAGAAAGTCATGGGGAACTGACAGGAGTCAGCGCAGAAATAGTCTAGGGGAAAAGTCAGGAGTGAGAACAGGAACATTCCTTGGCAACTTCAGAAGTGAGAGTAGAAATAGTCCTGGGGAACAGTCAGTAGTAGAGACAGTCCTGGGTAACAGTCAGGAGTGTGAGTAGAGACAGTCCTGGGGATCTGTCAGTCGTGCGAGAGTGAAGTCAGTCCTGGGGGAAAGTCAGCAGTGAAATAGTAGAGACGGTCATGAGGAACAGTAATGAGTGAGAATAGTGCCAGTCCTGGGGAACATCCAGGAGGGAGAGTAGAAACAGTCCTGGGGAACAGTCTGGAGTGTGAGTAGAAACAGTTCTCAGGAAGTCAGGAGTGAGACCGGAAACATTCCTGGGGAAGAGTCTATTGTGAGAGTAGAGACTGTCCTGGGGAAAAGTCAGGAGTGAGAGCAGAATCTATCCTGGGTAACAGTCAGGAACGAGTGTAGAGGTAGTTCTGGGGAACATTCAGGAGTCAAAGAAGGAATAGTCCTGGCGAACAGCCAGGAGTGAGAGTAGAGACAGTCCTGTGGAAGAGTCAGTCATGAAAGAGTAGGGAGTGTGATGGGGAACAGTCAGTAGTGAGAGCAGAAACAGTGTTGGGGAACAGTCAGTAGTGAGAATAGGAACATTCCTGGGGAACAGTCAGGAGTGAGAGCAGAAACAGACCCGGGGAACAGTCAGGACTGAGAGCAGAAACAGTTCTCGGGAATATTCTAGAGTGTGAATAGAGAGAGTCCTGTGGAACAGTCAGCAGTGAGAGTAGAGACAGTCCCGGGGAACAGTCAGATGTGAGAGTAGAAACAGTCCTTGTGAACAGTCAGGAGTGATAGTAGAGACAGTCCTGGGAAATATTCAGGAGTGATCGCAGAAACACTCTTGGGTAACAGTCAAGAGTGAGCGTAGAGACAATCCTAGGGAACAGTCTTGAGTGAGATTAGTGTCAATCCTGCAGAACAGTCAGCATTGAGAGTAGAAACAGTCCTGGGGCACAGTCAGGAGTGACAGCAGGACCAGTCCTGGGGAACAGTCAGGAGTGAGAGCAGGAACATTCCGGGGAACAGTCAGAAATGAGAGTAGAAACAGTCCTGGGTAACAGTCAGGAGTATGAACAGAAACATTCCTGGGGAACAGTCAGGAGTGAGAGTAGAAACAGTCCTGGGGAACAGTCAGCAGTAAGAGTAGAAACAGCTCTGGGGAACAGCCATGAGTGAGAGCGGAAACAGTCCAGGGTAACATTCAGGAGTGAGAGTAGAAACAGTCCTGGGGAACAGTCAGGAAGGAGAGTAGGGACATTTCCGGGGAACACTAGGACTGAGAGCAGAAACAGTCCTGGGGAGTATTCTAGAGTGAGAGTATAGACAGTCCTGGGGACGAGTCAGGAGTGAGAGTAGAGACAGTACTGGTGAACAGTCTAGAGTGAGACTAGGAAAAGTCCTGGGGAACAGTCAGCAGTAAGAGTAGACACAGCTCTGGGGAATAGCCATGAGTGAGAGCAGAAACATTCCTGGGCAACATTCAGGAGTGAGAGTAGAAACAGTCCTGGGGAACACCAGGAGTGAGACCAGAAACAGTCCTGGTGAGCATTTTGGAGTGAGAGTAGAGACAGTCCTGGGGACGAGTCAGGAGTGAGAGTAGAGACAGTGCTGGGGAACAGTCTAGAATGAGAGTAGAGACAGTCCAGGGGAACAGTTAGTTGTCAGAGGATGGAGTCAGTTCTGGGGAAAAGGCAGTAGAGAAAGAGAAGAGACAGTCATGGGGAACAGTCACGAGTGAGAATAGTGCCAGTCCTGGGGAACATTCAGGAGCGAGAGTAGAAACATTCCTGGGGAACAGCCATGAGTGAGAGCGGAAATAGTCGTGGGGAACAGTCAGGAGTGAGAGTAGAGTTTGTCCTGGGGAACAGTGAGGAGTGAGAGCAGAAACAGTCCTGGGCAACATTCAGGGGTGAGACTAGAGACATTTCTGGGTAACAGTCAGGAAGGAGAGTAGAAACATTTCTGGGGAACACCAGGAGTGAGAGCAGAGACAGTCCTGGGGAACAGTCAGGAGTGAGAATACAAACATTCCTGCTGTACAGTAATAAGTGAGAGTAGAAGGAGTCATGGGGAACTGACAGGAGTCAGAGCAGAAATAGTCTTGGGGAAAAGTCAGGAGTGAGAGCAGAAACATTCCGGGTAACAGTCAGAAGTGAGAGTCGAGACAGTCCTGGGGAACAGTCAGGAGTGAGAGTAGAAACAGTCCTGGGGAGCAGTCGAGAGTGAGAGTAGAGACAGTACTGGGTAAAAGTCAGGAGTGAGAGTAGAGACAGTCCTGGAGATCAATCAGTAGTGCGAGAGTGGAATCAGTCCTGGGGGAAAGTCAGCAATGAAAGAGTAGATACAGTCATGAGGAACAGTCAGGAGTGAGAATAGTGCCAGTCCTGGGGAACAGCCAGGAGGGAGAGTAGAAACAGTCCTGGGGAACAGTCAGGAGAGAGAGTAAAGACAGCCCCTGGGAATAGTCAGCAGTGAGAGAAGAAAAAGTCCGGCGGAACAGTCTATCGAGAGAGTAGAGACTGTCCGGGGGAACAGTCAGGATTCAGAGCAGAAACAGTCCTGGGTAACAGCCATGAGCGAGAGTAGAAACATTCCTGCTGTATAGTAATAAATGAGAGTAGAGAGAATCATGGGGAACTGACAGGAGTCAGAGCAGTAATAGTCTTGGGGAAAAGTCAGGAGTGTAAGCAGGAACATTCTGTGAAAAATTCAGAAGTGAGAGTAGAAACAGTCCTGGGGAACAGTCAGTACTGACAGTAGAGACAGTCCTGGTTAACCGTCAGGAGTGTGAGTAGAGACAGTCCTGGAGATCAGTCAGTCGTGCGAGATTGAAGTCAGTCCTGGGGGAAAGCCAGCAGTGAAAGAGTAGAGATAGTCATGAGGAACAGTCAGGAGTGAGAATAGTGCCAGTCCTGGGGAACATCCAGGAGGGAGAGTAGAAACAGTCCTGGGGAACAGTCAGGAGTGTGAGTAGAAACAGTTCTCAGGAACAGTCAGGAGTGAGACCGGAAACATTCCTGGGGAAGTGTCTGTTGTGAGAGTACAGACCGTCCTGGGGAAAAGTCAGGAGTGAGAGCAGAATCAGTCCCGGGCAACAGTCAGGAATGAGTGTAGAGGTAGTTCTGGGGAACATTCAGGAGTCAAAGAAGGAATAGTCCTGGCGAACAGCCAGGAGTAAGAGTAGAGACAGTCCTATGGAAGAGTCAGTCAGGAAAGAGTAGGGAGTGTGATGTGGAACAGTCAGTAGTGAGAGCAGAAACAGTGTTGGGGAACAGTCAGTAGTGAGAATAGGAACATTCCTGGGGAACAGTCAGGAATGAGAGCTGAAACAGACCCGGGGAACAGTCAGGACTGAGAGCAGAAACAGTTCTCGGGAATATTCTAGAGTGTGAATAGAGAGAGTCCTGTGGAACAGTCAGCAGTGAGAGTAGAGACAGTCCCGGAAAACAGTCAGATGTGAGAGTAGAAACAGTCCTTGTGAACAGTCAGGAGTGATAGTAGAGACAGTCCTGGGAAATATTCAGGAGTGATAGCAGAAACACTCTTGGGTAACAGTCAAGAGTGAGTGTAAAGACAGTCCTGAGGAATTGTCTTGAGTGAGAGTAGCATCAATCCTGTGCAACAGTCAGCAGTGAGAGTCCTGGGGTACAGTCAGGAGTGACAGCAGGACCGTTCCTGGGGAACAGTCAGGAGTGAGAATAGAAACAGTCCTGGGGAACAGTCAGCAGTAAGAGTAGAAACAGCTCTGGGGAACAGCCATGAGTGAGAGCGGAAACAGTCCTGGGCAACATTCAGGAGTGAGAGTAGAAACAGTCCTGGGGAACAGTCAGGAGCGAGAGTAGAGACATTCCTGGGGAACAGTCAGGAAGGAGAGTAGGGACATTTCCTGGGAACACCAGGACTGAGAGCAGAAACAGTCCTGGTGAGCATTCTGGAGTGAGAGTATAGACAGTCCTGGGGATGAGTCAGGGGTGAGAGTTGAGACAGTCCTGGGGACGAGTCAGGAGTGAGAGTAGAGACAGTCCTGGGGAACAGTCTAGAGTGAGAGTAGAGACCGTCCAGGGGAACAGTTAGTTGTCAGAGGATGGAGTTAGTTCTGGGGAAAAGGCAGTAGTGAAAGAGAAGAGACTGTCATGGGGAATAGTTATGAGTGAGAATAGTGCCAGTCCTGGGGAACATTCAGGAGCGAGAGTAGAAACATTCCGGAGGAACAGTCAGGAGTGAGAGCAGAAACATTCCGGGCAACAGTCAGAAGTGAGAGTAGAAACAGTCCTGGGGAACAGTCAGGAGTGAGAGCAGAAAAATTCCGGTGAACAGTCAGAAGTGAGAGTAGAAACAGTCCTGGGCAACTGTCAGGAGTGATAGTAGAAACAATCCTGGGGAACAGTCAGCAGTAAGAGTAGAAACAGCTCCTGAGTACAGACAGGAGTGAGAGCAGAAACAGTCCTGGGCAACATTCAGGAGTGAGAGTAGAGATAGTTCTGGTGAACAATCGGGACTGAAAGTAGAAACTGTCCTATGGAGCAGTCAGGAGTGTGAATAGATGCAGTACTACGGAACAGGAGTGAGAAGGAAACAGTCCTGGGGAACAGTCAGGAGTGAGAGTAGAGACAGGCCCGTGGATTGGTCAGTCGTGAGAGAGTGGAGGCAGTCCTGGGGGAAAGACAGCAGTGAAAGAGTAGATTCTGTCATGGGGAACAGTCAGGAGTGAGAGTGGAAACAGTCCTGGGGAAGAGTCAGGAGTGAGATTTTAGACTGTCCTAGGGAACAGTGAGGATTGAGAGCAGAAACAGTCCTGGGCAACATTCAGGAGTGAGAGTAGAGATAGCTCTGGTGAACAATCGGGAATGAAAGTAGAAACTGTCCTGGGGAACGGCCTAGCGTGAGACTAGAGACAGTCTCTGGGAATAGTTTAGAGTGAGAGTAGAGACAGTCCTGAGGAACAGTCAGGAGTGAGAATAGCGACAGTCCTGGGGAACAGTCATGAGTGAGAGTAGACACAGGCCTGGGGAACAGTCCATAGTGAAAGATTAGAGGTAGTCATGGGGAACACTGAGAAGTGAGAATAGTAACAGTCTTGGGGAACAGTCAGTAGTGACAAAGTGGAGGCAGTCTTAGGGAAAAGTCAGCAGTAAAAGAGTAGAGTCATGGGGAACAATCAGGAGTGAGAGCAGAAACAGTCCTAGGGAACAGTCAGGAGTGAGAGTAGGAACAGTCCTGCGGAACACTCAGGATTGAGAGCTAAAACAGTCCTTGGCAACAGTAGAAGTGAGACCAGAAACAGTCCTGGGGAACATTCAGGACTGAGAGTAGATATAGTTCTGGGGAACAATCAGGAGTGAAAGTATAAACATTTTTCGGGAACATTCTAGAATGAGTGTCGAGACAGTCCTGTGGAACAGTCTAGAGTCAGAATAGAGACCGTCCTATGGAACCATCCGTAGTGAAAAAGTGGAGGCAGTCATGGGAAAAAGTCAGCAGTAAAAGAGTAGAGACAGTCGTGGGGAACAGTCAGGATTGAGAATAGGGACCGTTCTGGAGAACAGTCAGGAGTGAGAGTAAAGACAGACCTTGGGAACAGTTAGGAGTGAGCACAGAGACAGTTCTGGGGAGCGATCAGGAGTGAAAGTACAGACAGCCCTGGGGTACAGTCAGTAGTGAGAGAGTGAAGGCAGCCCTTGGGAACAGTCAGGAGTGAGAATAGGACAGTCCTGGGGAACAGTCAGTGGTGAGAGTAGAGACAGTCCTGGAAAACAGCCATTAGTTTGAGAGTGAAGGGAGTCCTTTGGAAAAGTCAGTAGTGAAAGAATAGAGACGGTCATGAGGATCTGTCAATATTGAGAGTATAGATCGTCCTGATTATCAGTCAGGAGTGAGAGTTGAAACAGTCCTGGCGTGCAACGGGGCCATGCTGAAGGGCTAAGCATGACATGCTCATTGTGCTCCTGCTCTGTGGAGGGGCAAGGTCTGTGTGCTCAATTGGGTTAATGCACAGCTTGATGTGCAAGGTATGTCTATGGTCTCACTCCTTACTGTTCTCTAGGATCGTCTTTGCTCTTTCACTCCTGGCTGTTCCCCAGGACTGTCTCTACTCTCATTCCTGACTGTTCAAATTGCTGTCCATGAACTTGCCTGTCTCTGTACTGGGCTGCAGATGTTATGGTAATGGCCATTGGAGGCATCTGCAGCCTATATTTGGGGAACACATAATAAAGGGATGGGGGCATCTGAGTCTCTCTTTGGGGGTTGGGGGGGTGTGTGGTCTGGTTCTCCTCTGAATGTGACCTTATACACAGCCTCTAGGTGGGGAATGATGAGGTCCACATGGGAGCATGGGCACATCAACAACGCTGGGCTCAAGTGGGGGAGTTTTGGAATGTTGGCCACAACAACATTGGGATTCAATATTACTCGGGGAGGCTGGAGAATAATAGGAGGGATCCCTTCATTCACATCGTGAGGTTCCAGGTAGATATGTGGGACATGGACTGTGAGAGAGGGAACGCCGAAGCTGGTCTTGAAATGATAGTGTTGAACCACCCTCTTGCATAAACAGCAATGGCGTTGTTTAAAATTAAAATTAGAAACAAATCTGCATGGGAGGGGCGTGAGGCAGTATAGGAGGAGCACACTGCTGGACTAAGGGGCCTGTTCTAGGGGCGGCCTCTAATATTTTGGTGTGTTATGATGTGGCAGGTGAAATGTGCTAGGTGGATGAAATCCATTTGGGAAACCTGATCACGGTCTCACAACAGTTTTGCAATTTGTATTTTATTTCGAGATACATGCCCTGAATTCAGAAGTAATGGGTCCAACAAGTCTTCAGAGATTTTTTTAAAAAACTAAATTAAATATTTATTAACAAAAGAAAAGATTTCACAGGCCTACAAATTATTACTATAACAACTCCTAAAACCCCAAATTAATCCAGCTTCCACTTATACCCACGTTAAGGCAACAGTAAAAAAAAATAGATTTTAAACAGATCCAGGCAAGTTAACACAATACCCTGGAAAATAGAATTCAAAGTGGCTTTTCCCAGCTTCGGTTTCTGTAGACAGCAGGCTGAATACAAAAATGCTGCAGGCTTTACACACTTCTGTTAAATCTTATAATGCCTTCCTCCTTTATACATGTTTTCCCTTTAATGTGTAATTTCCATTGTCCATATGTCTTTGGAACTTCACTTTTCGCATAATATAAATCTTTCATGTTGCCGCTATATATTTTCAGTGACTCTTAAGAAAAATAAACAGATTCCAGATCTTGCTTAAATAAAAGCAAAAAAACTGCGGATGCCGGAAAACCAAAACAAAAATAAAAATAACTGGAAAAACTCAGCAGGTCTGGCAGCATCTGTGGAGAGGAATACAGTTAACGTTTTGAGTCCGTATGACTCTTTATCAGAACTTCATAATTCATGATTCCATATCTTGCTTGTCTGGCTATTTATAAACAGACTAAGATCCCTTTGAAAACCAAATCCCCCTTTCTATCTAAAAATGCGAATTGCCTTTACATCTTACATGCTAAGACCTCAACCATGTTTACTTATTAGCAAATTAAAGACACTTCTACACCTTAGTTCTTTTGATGAATCAAAGCTTCCAGACCAGCTGTCTCCAATTCAATTAAATCCCCCCCCACTCCCCAACACACAGAGAAACTATCCAAACCCCCTATTAACCTACTTATACAATAAATTTCAATAATATTATGAGAATTATTACACCTGCCTTACAGTTGCCGGAAGATTAAAATTGAGTCAGAGCTAAGAGAAAATAGGAAGACTTCCTTGAGAAGGTAGCCATTGGAACCTGTGCTTTTTTCCATGCAGTAACAGGGAAATATAGGAGTCAATTACCTAATATTATAGTTGCCCCATTTCAACATTAACATTCAGGAATGTGAAATTTGGGAATATAGGCAACCGTTAAGGAGGCACAGATGCTGCATATATGGGATATCATCAATGGGAGACTTTTATGTGCTTCCCAGAATTGACATTCATAATGGCTCAAAGGGCATCCAGTCATTAAACTTGAGCAACTCACTGTTAATGAGTATGCCAGATCAGAGATTTGAACACTGAGCTTGTTCAGGTCACACATGTCATTCAAACCTTCTTCAACCTGTGTGAGATTCAGATTTTAAGTCTCAGGGATGCATCTTGGTCACCTCGATTTGTCTGTTTGTGCCTTAGATACAAAGGTGCATCAGTGACAAGACTAGTGGGGCAGAAGCCGCTCAAGAACATTAAAGTTGCTCTTGGTTCAAGATTGTGAGCTTCACTGTTTTAACCCATTATTTATTAATGTCTTCAATTTATCATTTCAGAGAGAGAAGGACAAAGCAATAAAGGAGCCAGGGCTCAATGCCGCCTTCTTGAGGGTTCTCATCGAACGGAGGAGAAGAAGGAACTGGCGCTGCTGAGCGCAGCTTCAGGAGGAGGCCCCGCCTGAGGTCCAGGGTGCAGGGGAGCTACAGCAACAGCATGAACATCAGAAGAATAGGCCAAGACCAGGGAGAAGACCCGCTAGACCGACGTGTACCAAAGAAGACTCTCCTATTTACAGGTAAGTGACAGACATTGCTATACACATCTGCACTGGTCCCGAGTTCTGGTAGATTATATCTGTCATATTTTTCAAGAGGACCTGAAACCCCATGGAGTGGGAAGCTATCCCTTGCAATTGGCCTTGAAGGTGACTGCTGCACTCAATTTCTTTGCCTGCGGATCATTCCAGGAATTCATAGGGGACCTGTGTGGTATCTTGCAATCCGCAATACATAGACGCATCAAGGAGTTCACAGATGCTCTTGACAGCAAGGCACATCATCGTGTTAGGGTTACGCTTGATGAAGATAGCGAGGCTGAGAGATTCAATGTGTTTTGCAGTTATCATAGGCTTCCCTAGAGTGCAGAGTGCAATAGGCTTCACCTATGTGGCTTTGAGGGCTCCATGGCATCAGCCCCTAATGTTTATCAGCCATAAAGGCTTTCATTCCATCAATGTTGAACTGGTGTGCAATCATCGGAAGCACATAATGCACATTTGAGCCACGTTCCCTGGGAGTTGCCATAATTCATACATACTTAGTCACTACCAAGTGCCTCAGATATTCAAAGGGCCTGAGTGTCTACAGGGATGGCTGCTTGGGGATAAGGGATATCCCCTGAAATGCTGGCTCATGACACCCATGGGTTCACCTCAGAGTGCTTCGGAGGAGAGATACAACACAGCTCATAGTTCCACACAGTCCCTAATTGAGCAGACCATTCACATTCTGAAGATGCACTTCCAATGCCTGCACTGCTCAGGTGTGGCACTGTAATACACTCCAGATAGGGTATCCTGCTTCATCGCGCTGTGTTGTGTCCTTCACAACCTGGCGCTGCAAAGATGTGGTCCCTTGCCAGAGGGTGAAATGGAGGAGGATGAGAGCTGCTCAGAAAATGAAGAGCAGGACAGCCAGGAGACTAAAGAGGGTGATGAGGGTGAACTACCACAGGGCAAAGCCAATGAAGAAGCACAGTGTGTAAGACGTGCCTGTGCCACTTTAATTGCTACCAGATTCTAGGACGAGTAAATTGGAGGCAACGGGAAGGTGGTCACATTCTGATTGTCCCTTAATGTTATTCCATTACATTAAAAGGGATGTCCAACCAGTCACACCAAGAGGAAGTTCAGCATTTACACTTACACCTTCCAGCCTCGTGATTAACCAAGCCATAATCTCTAAGAAGGTCAGCGGTGCACCCTGTGTGCACTCGCACTGGGAAGTGAAAGTTGAAACAACAGCAAGAACTCTGTGGAAACTTACTTGATGCAGTCGCTGCCACATTAATGAGAAACTACAGCAGCCAATGGGATAAGGACATGTTTGGGGATATCATCCTCCTGTCCAGGCCTTGTCCTTCAGTGCTACGACTGAGGAGATCCAACTGCCACTAATCCCTCAAGGCTGCTGTGCTGCTCTCACACAAGGGTGTGTCATGAGAAAAAAGGATCACAATCGCATTAATCACTTCCAATAAAGATTTGAACACATGTCCCTGACATCACACAAGGATGTGGAAATTATCCTCAGTGAGGCTGACATCATATGAATGTGAATTTCAGAAAGGGAGACTATCACTGAGTGGGAGGATGGCTCAACCTCAAAATAAGAAGATTCACATGTACATAATCACAACACCTTCAGTTGGCCAAGCCATTCACATAAACATCAAATGTATTTACAAAAGTGCACCATTTTTGCAGCAGTAGCACACCTCATGACCCAAAAATGATTTCAACATTCCCTAATTTTCCTAACCCTCCCACTACACCTGGGTGCAGCCCTGACATATTCAGCAAAGGCGGAGGTGGCCTGCTGGCTATGGCGTCCTGATATCCATGATGACCTTGGCAGTCGTCCTCTGGTGGCTTGAGGCCTGGAAGGCCCCAGCCCGATAAGGTCTCCTGCTCAAGGGCAGATGCACCTTCTGCAGCCTGAGCAGTTGGAGTGGATGAGTTCACAAGCAGAGGGGATTTGGAACAGCTGGACACCCTTGGAATACCGTGAGAAGAGGTCCCTGGGGTGTCTGGCTGATGCTCATTCCCCTGTGAGTTCCCAAAAAAGGGGCACCTGGAGGGAGGTCAAGGTGTCTCAGCCCTCTCTCACCAAGACACTGATGCCCACCAGTGTGTGTGGGCATGCAGCCCAGGGCTGAGTGCAACTTTGTCAAAACCTGCTGGAACAAGGTCTCCATGGTAGTTGCCAACCTTGCCATGGTGACCTTGAGGCACTCGCATGTCGGAGCCATGACATAAGACAGAACATAGACAGACTCCTCCATCGTTTGCTCCAGTCTGTTGAGTGACTGTTGAATCTCTGCCTGATGTTCTGTTGCCTGTTGTTGCATATCCAGCATCGTGTTGGTGGCTGCTTCCAGAGGCTCATCACCTCAATCAATCTCAGTGGGTGGCTGGTCTCCAGCAGCGTTCTGAGGGCCAGAGACCTGGGCTGTCCCTGCCTCCGACTGCTTTTGAGACGTGTCCATGAGATGTTCTCCAGTAGGTGACCCCGAGCCTAATTTAGAGAAATGACCCACCGAGGTGTGTGTCTCTGCACTGGTGGAGGGTGGGGGTGAGTGCAGTGACGATTCTTTCTTGGTGGCTTCCACAGCTTCATCCTGCTGGGCCTTATGTTTGCCCTCCTCATGTGCCTAGAGCTGCTGGTGCCTTTAAGAGAGAGAAGACATAGTTTATGAGTAGGCAGAGTACAACATTGCATGTCACTCACTGTGAATGTCAGAATGTGATGAACTCATGGAGGTGACATCCGTAATAGGTTTGTGGGACAAATCTTTCCTTTCCCACAGGAGCGATCCCTGCCCTCCCCAGCCAGCTTAGTGGCATCCTCCTCAAACTGGTTGAGGGTTACGATGTTGAATGTTCCTCCCCTGGTCTGGGATCTTTCCCGTCTGTTATGGGCCTGCATGCTCTGGATGAAGCCAAAGGAAAGGAATGTGATGAGAAGGAATGGAGCAGAGATTGGGAAAGATACATGCCCCTGTGTGTGGTGAGCCCTCCTCAGGAGGGGCTGAAGATGGAGTGTGAGAAGTATGATCGATGAGATGGTGGTGATGTAAATCAGTGTCCTCCGCTAATGTTGTGAGAGATCCCTGAAGACAGCAGCCCTTTGAGGACATGATACCATGATGAGAGTTTGATATTGGAGGGAGTTGAAGAATGACTTACCCTGATGGTGCAGGTCAGATCATTCATCCTATTCCTGCACTGGATGGCATTGCGGGTATAGTGTCCAGCCATGCTGACCTCCTTGGTTATGGCCTCCCAGGCCAGAGAGGTGAGACTGGTGTGCTTCTTAGAGCTGTCCCTGAGATAAAGCACATCCCTATGCTGCCACATTCCTCAGGTCAAGGCCTTAAGGGTGTTAGGATTGAGGCGGGGTACAGCCTTCTTCTTCCGGCTTGCAGTCTTCTTCTTCTGGCTGCCAGACATCTCTATGGGTCTCCTGGAGACAGCTGGGTTGGAGCGAGTGAGATGTGTGTGCTCAGGTGGCATTTAAATATGGTGCCCAGATCTTTGACCTCGCCAGGTAATGGTGAGGCGGATGAATCAGCTCCCAACCCACCAGGTGATTTGGAGAGCTACTTGCCTGTGCATAATGCCAAGTGTGGAATTGGGAGCGAATACCTGCCATTCGTTGTTTGAAAAGGCTTGTTCGATTAGAACACAGCTAGCAATGGATGTCTCTGGAGATGGGTTTTTTAACTCATAGGGGAGGTTCAAGACCCACTCTCTCCATCTGATAATGGGGTCTTGACACCTTTTGATCGGTTGATATATTCTTTAAATGTAGTTTATTTCGTTTTTGGTCGATGTGTGTAATGAAACAGATAATGAGAACGAAGGGACAGTTGATTATGTGTTTCTTATCTTGAAATGTCTTTAAGCATTCAGTACATCTTAATTTATAAAGATGTTTCATGCTGATGTCTCAAGGATGTGTTTTGGCTGTCCATTAACCCTGATCTCATATCATCCACCTTCCAGGAGTGCAAAGTTGTTTACCTCAGACTGCAGGGGTAACTCTCTGTTAACAGTTATAGCCATACAGTCGTTTAAAATATACATATACAGATACTAGAGAATAAGGTACATACTGTCATTTTGTATGATAAAGGTTTGGTAAGGTAAAGTTGCAAGGTACATGCAGTAATTTTGCTGAATTGTTGAATGTCACAGAATTTAGTAAACGTAGGGGTTAATTCTAAATGCAAGGTCTTTGAAAAACAAGTTCTGCTATGCCATGTGTTAACTTCTAAAATGGCCGCTTTAGCTTTGTTGAATAAACTAATTTTAAAGTGAAATATTTTAAGAAAAATTGTTATCCAAAATGACTTAATTAACCCCAATAATTAAAGACCTGAAGTGCCATACCACCATCAAAGCTCAGGAACTCTTATGGCTTGACATTGACATTCTCACCCTAAGAGACACACTACATGCAGTAGAAAGCCATCTGAAGAAACAAGACAGCAGATACACCTTTTTCTGGAAGGGTCTTCCAGAAGAGAAATGACCCCTCCACGGTTTGGGCTTTGCCAACAGAAATGTACTTGTCCAACAGCTCTGTGACTCTCTCCATGGAATAAGCGACTGCCTTGCTCACCCTAATGAGGAATCAGCATTCCACTGTCATCAGCCCATACACTCCAATGCTTGAAGCAACAGTTGAGACCAAGGAGGAATTGTACACCGACCTTGAGGAATTCCTGGCCCAAGCCCTAGCAGTAACAAAATGATCCTCCTTGGAAATTTCAAAGCCAGAGGTGGGAAGGGTGTGAATCTCTGGACGGGTGTGATAGGCATGGAAGGAGTAGGGAAAGCAAACTCCAATGGAGCAAACTCCTCCTGATAAAAGGTCTAGGACATGACCTTGTCATAATCAAAACCCTGCTTTGCTAGCGAGGGAAGCATGAAGCTACATGGCAACATCCAACACTTGCACTTGCTCATCTACAACATCTTTCAAGCAAGGTATCGCAGAGACATCCACATCACCCATGCCATGACTGGAACGTATTACTGTTGGATCGATCACTGCCTTATCCGAACTACCAACTCCATCTCATACATTATGAGGCCTGGCTGAGGGCCCAGGCAACCATTACACCTGTTGGAACAGCTGCTTCCCAGAGAAAACTTTGCTTGATAGACAGCTCATGCTCTCTGATCTCTGCTAGCAAGTTCACAATGTTTATTTACACAAGGTTAAGTAATGTGAATCAAAAACAGAATTACCTGGAAAAGCTCAGCAGGTCTGGCAGCATCGGCGGAGAAGAAAAGAGTTGACGTTTCGAGTCCTCATGACCCTTCGACAGAACTTGAGTTCGAGTCCAAGAAAGAGTTGAAATATAAGCTGGTTTAAGGTATGTTGGGGGGGAGAGAGAGAGAGAGAGAGAAGTGGAGGGGGGTGGTGTGGTTGTAGGGACAAACAAGCAGTGATAGAAGCAGATCATCAAAAGATGTCACCAACAACAGAACAAAAGAACACATAGGTGTTAAAGTTGGTGATATTATCTGAACGAATGTGCTAATTCAGAATGGATGGTAGGGCACTCAAGGTATAGCTCTAGTGGGGGTGGGAAGAGCATAAAAGATTTAAAAATATTTAAAAGTAATGGAAATAGGTGGGAAAAGAAAAATCTATATAATTTATTGGAAAAAAACAAAAGGAAGGGGGAAACAGAAAGGGGGTGGGGATGGAAGAGGGAGCTCAAGACCTAAAGTTGTTGAATTCAAGTAATGTGAATGGTTTGATTGCTATTTATACTTTAAAGTGGCTGGATGACTGACACTTTTATTGCCTTGCAGGGAAATGACATTTTTTTAACATAGTTGAAAGTAAGGAAGGAATTGCTTTTCTAAAAGCTTTTTTTTAAACACATACTACTGTCACGATAGAGTTCATTGGTTTGATACAGTGTATAGTGGAATGTAATGTATATGGGCATGGAACCGTCATAGCATGGCAGAGGGGCATGAGGAGCCATGGGGGTGGGTTTAATGCCATGGCTTGGCATAGGGGGTGAGGGGCCATGGGGGGGTGGTGTGCAGGGTTCAGGGGCTTAGCTTGGCATTGGGAGCATCAAGGCCCATGAGGCATGGATAGACTGTCATAGCTTAACATAGGAGGCATGAGGAGTGATGGAGAATGAGTGGGGGACCTTACTTTAGCATAGGGGGCTTGAGGAGCGATGGAGAATGAAGGGGGACTTTACCATAGCATAGGGGGTTTGAGGAGGACCTTTAAAACACACCTTTTTAAAACTAGGGTTCATAACTCCTCTGAGGGGCCGTAAACCATGACTCTTTAAAAACCTGGATTGACTCCATGAAAATTGCAGAGGACAAGACATGCTTATTTCCACAATGGAGCCAGCCAGGTTTGGAGTTCCAGATCCTGGGATTTGTGAGGAAACAGCCTTTAAACCTTTAAAGGCACTCTGAAAATCATACAGCCTGGGAATGGGGTTGGGAATCGAGGAATCAGCTACCACCTGGCATTTTACAGGGATTCCCAAGACATGGTGACATGGTGAAAATTCAGCCCTTGGCCTCAGTGTAATTGGAGCAGATAGTCTCAGTGTAACTGGAAAAGATAGTCTCAGTGTAACTGGAGCAGATAGTCTCAGTGTAAATGGAATGGATAGTCTCAGTGTAAATGGAATGGATAGTCTCAATGTAACTGGAACCGATAGTCTCAGTGTAACTGGAACAGATAGTTTCAGCGCAACTGGAGCAGATAGTCTCAGTGTAACTAGGACAGATAGAGCAGAATTTGAGGTCGGTGGGCGGGCATGGTCAGCTCCACCAGGAATGGCCAGGAAAAGGCCTTCCACCCTCAATCGGCCCCCAACCACAATTTCATGCTGGCGGGTCGATTAAGGCCTGCCCAGCGTGAAACACAGCTCTTCACTGGTCAGGAAGGGCTGAGTAGGGGCAGAGGCCTGTAGGCCGCCAGGTCCAATGGTGACCTAGCAGCCAGTTTAAAAACGGCCCACACGGCCCCAGAAAAGCTGCCACGGAACAATGTCTGTTCTGCATTGTCTTGATGGAGTTGAGTGCAGCTGAAGATGCCAGGCAGGAGGGCAGATTGGGTGGGCACTCGGCCCCCCATTTTTCCAATGAGTGTCTCACGGTTCTGCTGAGGAGGTGGCTGCCAGGAGGGACACCCCTGTCCCCAGAGATGGGAGGAGGAGGCCACCGCACCTCACCAAGAGGGCATGGGAGGAGGTGGCAGCGCCAGTGAGCAGCTGTGATGTGGTGCAGCACACATGGGTGCAGTGGAGGAAGTGCTTCAATGACCTGCTGTGCTCAGGAAGGGTGAGTGCCATGTTAGCATGGGTCAGTATGCAGCAGTGTTAAGATGTGGCCATCTCCCCGTGGACCTCAAGGATTCTAGAGCCTGAGTGCCAACTGTCAATCACGCAAGAGCTGGACCAGGGGGTGAGCCCTGGCTGCTTGGACTGAGTGCCTTGCGGCTCGAGGGTCATGACTCGAATGTGCCCTGCGAGATGTTCTTCAGCTGGGGTTGGCTAGGCTGCAATGGTACTGTAGGTAGAGAGTGGACTAATCAATGCTCCTGTGTCCTTTCAGGAGAAGACAAGCTGTTACCAATCAGAGAGGTCATGGACAGGCGGAGGCCACCCAACTTGCTGCTGCTTTCCCAGTTTGAGCAGGACGCTCTAGAGCTCGGGAGCTGACATACTCCCTGTGCAACCAGGCGTCGAGGGGTGGGGGTGCCAGACGCAGTGCACAGAGGTGAGAGTTTTGGATTGTGCAACCATTCTAGTATAGTTTCTTCAGTGATGGGAGCCTCAAACCTGGAGTCCCTGTTGATCATTGAAAGATGATGGCACCATGAAGCAGATCTCCATTGTCTCACCAGGGTGCCTGGCATGCACAGTGACAGTGTGATGACTTTAACTAATGACATGTCCTTGTTCTCCCTTTAGATTCGCCATAACGCACTCGCTCTCTGGACCCCGAATGGCCATCCCTGATGCTGGAGGATCAGCGGGCTTAACTTGCATCTGCATCACACCTACTCTCTGAAGCAGGCACCAACGCAGATACCAGCACCTTGGTGGGCATTAGATCGACGGCTAGTATCTCGGTGCACATTGGTGAGAGTACTTCACACTCGCTTGAAGTGCTGGCGGAGGCAGAGAGTACCCAGGGCGCTAGCAATCAGAGGACTGTTGGGGACCAGAACGATGCACAGCCAAAGGCAGATGATGAGCCTCTGGAGTCTTCCAATGGGCACCAGATGCTGGATGCCCAGCGGAATGTGCGGGTAGGATCTGGCAGAGATCCAAGAGGGTATGTATGCCAGGTTCTCTGTTGTGGAGGAGTCCATGTGGAGCGTGAGCACTGCATTGACCCTCATGGCCAAGTGCACTGCCTCTGCCATTGAGAGAGTGGCGATTCTCATGGAGAAGCTGCTCCAGGAACAGAATCAAGGGTTCCTGGGGATGCGCTCGAACCTGCAAGCTCTCACACAGGCAATGACCTCAGGTGGTCAGTGTCATTGTGCGAGATGGATGAGGCAGGTGCCCATCCATCAATGGTGAGCAGGGAGGTCCAGAGTGATCTCATGTTGGCGCACATGCTGCTTGTTGTCTCTGCGGGCTCCTCTCAAGCGTCTGGATGATGGTAGCAGCTCCTTCGCCCCTCTGCCAGTGACCGTGGCATCTGATGAGGCTGCGGTGACTGGGAAGATGCCAGCTATGGCATTGGCCGCTCCCTCCCAGGCAGGACCAGCACAGGCTCCACGGGTCAGAGGATGACCACCAAGGTCATCAGGGTCAATAAGACAGCAGAGTGGGCAGGCTGTCTCCAATGCCGGTGCCAGTGAGGCGGGGGGGGGGGGGGGGGGGGGGGGGGGGGGTGGGGTGGGGGGGGGTGGGGGGGGCTAGCACCAAGACGTAGCATTCGCAAACGTAAGTTTAAGGCACCATGAGCACAAGAGGGACATGTCATGGGTGATTTTCTGTTCATTTATGTTTGTTTTATATGTCTGCTGGTGTGGACATCAACACCAGTCATTGTAATGTCATAATGATTTCAATGTGACAATAACACTAAATTTGCTGTGGTTCCGATGGCCTGATGTGGCTTCACATTTTTTCTTTCTGGTGCAGGGTAGGCCAGTATGTAATGCTGGACGTGAGTGGCTGGATACTTTATTGCACAGGCATTGGAAGGACTTCAGGTACAAATGAAAGATCATTTCAGACATCCAGGATGGAGGTGGCAGCCCTGGTATGAGATTGAAGCTGATCTTTGGTAACCTCGATGAAGGAGTGTTGGTTCAAGGTATCCCTGGTTTCCCTGCCTCCCTGGGGGTTACTGACGTCTACCTCCACGCCCTCAGTGTTCTCCTCACTGTGCTTCTCTTCTGACTCACTACTGGACTCATCCTCTGTGGCCTGTGCAGCTGCATCAAGATCCTGTTCCTCCAGCGGGTCCCCCCTTGCTGGTGCCAGATTGTGGAGAGTGCAGCATATAACCACTATCAGTGACACCCGCTTGGGGGGTATTGTAGTGCTCCCCATGATTGGTCTAGGCATTGGAAGCGCATCTTGAGGAGACCTATGGTTCTCTCTATCATCGCCCTTGTAGAGGCATGGCTCCATGCTGCTCTGTCTTGGTTCTTGGAAGGTGGTGAGGCGTCATAAGTCACCTTTTCACTGGATAGCCCTTGTCACCCAGCAGTCATCCATCCAGTCAGGCTGGAGCACTGAAGAGCTTCGGCACCTGGGAGTGTCTCAGGATGTAAGCATCATGGGAGCTTCCAGGGTACCTTGCACAGGCTTGCAGAATCTGTTTTCTGTCGCTACACAATATCTGCAGGCTCATGGAGTGGAATCTCTTTCTGTTGATGAAGGCACCCAGCTGGCCCGCTGGCGCCTTGATGGGCACATGTGTACAATCGATGGCACCCTGAATGCAGGGGAACCCAACAATTGCTATGAAGCTTCTGGCTCGCTCAGCCTGGCTGGCCTCGTCTATATGGTAAAGAATAAAGGTCAGTACCTGCCTGAACAGAGTTCCTGTCACCAGCTTGATGCAAGTGTAGACAGCTCATTGGGAGACTCCACACAGATCCCCCATTGACCCCTGGAAAGAGCCGGAGGCAGACAGGTTGAGGGCCATTGTGACCTTCAGTGCCAGTGGCATGGGGTGTCCACCCTCACAGTTGGAGCTGACTGGCAGGGCCAATCATCTGACAAATGGAGGTCACTGTCTCCCTTAAGAGATGGAACCTCCTTCAGCATTGCAGCTCAGACACAATGAGGTACCTGCATCGCCGTCTGTAAACATTGGGGGCAGGATAGTGGTGTCTTCTGTGGCTCCTAACGCCTTGGGCTTCCTGCTGGCCCTGGGCCCCTTGGGTCTGCGGCTCTCCTCCACAGGTGCCTCCTCCGGAAGCTGCATTGGGACACCTGGCCTCCTCTCCCTTCTGCCCCTCTCTTCCTCCTCCGAGGACGTGCCACCATTGGAGACCACAATCTCCATTACCAGGGTAACAGAAGGCTCCCTGACACCTGGAAGGGTCCACATGGTCTGAATCCGCCAGGAGCCTTTAGACACCAAGGAGATCTGAAATGAAACAAGAACAAAAATTGGTGGAAAACCTCAGCAGGTCTGACAGCATCTGTGGAGAGGAAGACAGAGTTCAAGTTTCGAGTCTGTATGACTCTTCAGAACTGATGAAGAGTCATACGAACTCAAAAAGTTAACTCTGTCTTCCTCTCCACAGATGCTGTCAGACCTACTGAGGTTTTCCACCAATTTTTGTTTATGTTTCAGATTTTCAATATCCACGGTATTTTGCTTTTATCTGGTGTTTAATTAACTGCCACTTCTCTTCCAGGTCTGAAATGAAGCCTGGAAATGCTATCAGTGAAGCCCCGATCAGAGATGAAGCTACCAAACACCTTAAGTCACCTGCAGCAAACTATGTACCAAACTCCCCACTACTGACACGGCCAATGGTGCTCACCCCTTTGACCCCACCGTGGATGAGGTTTTTGAAATTGTCGGCTGGCTGCCTGCCAGTTTTGCCCATGCGACGAGCGCGAAATCGCACAGGGAATTGAAAAATTGCCATCAATTGGCTTTTTAAAGTCCTTAAGTGGCCTCTTAATTAATGGCGGGTGCAAGACTGGCACCCGCTTGGGCCAGCCGACCAAAATATCACGCGAGTGCATGAAGATGTTGGGATGCTCATCTCATTTACGCCCGATCGGGTGGCCCGCTGGACTTAAAATTCTGCCCATAGTCTCGGTGTAACTTTAGTGAAACAAAATTTCAAGCTCTAATGTTAAAGTGTGAAATGAACTCAAATAGTCCAGTAGTTTGTTTTCAGCCCAATGTTTAACAAGTACATGCAGAGTTCTGCTGTGCTTGAGCTCCTGATTGGTGCAGGTTCATTGGTACTGTCCCATTTAATAATGTAGCTGATGTCAAACCTGTTGATGCAGAAAAACTACACTTTGATACTGAGTACCCTTACACATTATTGCCAGGGAAAGCACTTGGTCCAGCAGATTCACTTAGTCTGGGACCTTGGATGTACCTCATGACGCTCCTTTTAAATCAATTGTGGAATAGTTCTTGTACTTTGCTCTGTTCTTGAACTCTGTTTTGAAACTCATCCCGTTAATCAGATTACTGCAGCAGTAAAATCGCTTCAAACTGGACACCCAAACCCTCAAACAACAGAAGAATTATTCCTTATTAACCAAAAATGTATCTGAGTGAATTGGCTTTATCTGGGTTCTCACAGAATGACCATCAAACACACCCTTCAGAGGACACAGTGAGTATTTTTTCAAAACCTGACAGTAAACTCATGTAAAACTCTGAGAGGTACTGATAATTTGGGGATTTTGGTTGTTGTGAATTGCAGAGTCTCTCCTTGGGGTTCAGGGTGTTTCCAACCTACCAACTGATTGCTGCTAAATGGAGAACGGTAGTCCAGATCTTCTGGTCTCCAGACAGTCGTACCCAGAGGTACTCTGGAAGATGCACTGGGGGACCTTTCAGAGGTCTCAATGCAAAATCTCCTTTGAAATTGCACAGGAAGTTTCAAATTCCAATTAGACATCTCCCCTGCACCTGCAACCCTCCGAAAAAGTCTCCACCTCTGAGTTAGAGTTGGAGACTTTGGAGGGTTCCGACTCTCTTACCTGTTTAATGTAGAACAGGAGAAAACCATATCTAACTCCTGGGTAACTTTTCAGGTGACCCCTTTTTCCTCCACACTGAGCATTCCTTAACTTCCCCCTCCAACTCTCTGACTCCCCCAATCCTCCGACCTCCCCTTGACCCACCCAACTCTCCGACACCCCTTGACCCGACCTGGCCTCGCCACCCTACCACCCTCTGACCCTAAATAGCAGGCACCCTATCCACCCTACTGCACTTCCACTCTAACCACCCTGACATCTACCACCCTACCACCCAGCCCAGCTGGCACCCTACCCACCCTATTCACCCTACAACACTGCCCACCTTGCCACTTGCATGCTACTACCCTACCCAACTGACACCTCACTCACCCTACCCACCTGCTACCCACCACCCTGCTACCTAACAAACTGCCAGCTACCACCCTGCCACCCTATCCAGCTGGCTCCCTACCATCCTGCCAACCTACCCTCTTACTTATTTACCTCACTCACATTCATTCATTAACTCAATGAAAAGCTATTTAAATGTCCTGCAGATTTTCGCTGTGTTAGTGAATGAAGACTCACCGAAATATGGCAGCTAGTAACATAAAAAGGCGGTGTGGCTTGGCATTCCTCGAGAATCCTAGCCTATGAGGAAGGACTCCCAGAACAGGGATGGCCGCCATTTCTGAAGTGGCCCAGGTCAGAAATGTGGAGCTCAAGTGCATGTAAAAAAATAGGAGTGGAGTGGTAATCTGATGCTGATTGCCACCCCTCGGAAGATTTAACCCAGTATCTCTGTATTGGGTGAAAACTGTACTTTTTGTCTCAGCTCTGGCCTGAGAAAGTCTAACCTCTGAGTTGGCCATTTCCTCTCTTTCCCCCAGGCTGTCATCAACGAACATATGAGTGGAAGTGATGAGAATGTGGAGCGAGGCAACTGGTCTTCGAAGACTGAATACTTACTCGCAATGATTGGTTATGCAGTGGGTCTGGGTAACATCTGCCGATTTCCTTTCCTGGCTTACAAAAATGGAGGAGGTATGGTAGTTAAATGCAAAATATAGGGCAGAGGAAAGAAGGGATAAATATTGGCCAGGAAATTCGCAAGAACTTCACTGCTCTTTCTCAAAATTGTGTCATCGGATCTTTTCTGCCCACCTGAGAGAGCAGACAGGGCCTCAGTTCAGCAACGTGTCTGATAAATGGATTAGTTAGAAATCAGTAAATGGATAAATTCCACTGACAAGCCTGGTAAATATTTCCTACTCTGACCTTGTCTCCAGGATAAAGTCCAGGCCATCATTTCTATTCTCCCAAACATAATCTTTGATTACAAATCTTTCTTTGGCCCTCTTGCATTCAGCACCAGGTAACTTCCCCATTCTACAGAGACTGAGAGAGAAAATTGGGCCAGACTTTGCAGTAGCAGGGCATGTAACTGTATCAGCCATTGGTTAACTTGCTCTTCAGCTCAAAATGTTCTGTCCACTAACTTGCTGAAAGTGTCAATTGATAATGAGACAGAGAGGGAATCTGGGCATCTGGGAGATGAGTGAACAGGGGAAATAATAGCGAGGTGATGGGGAGGTGATGGTGTAGTGGTATTTCTTACCACTAGTAACCTGGACTAGTAATCCAGAGACCTAGAGTAACGTTCTGGGGACCCGGGTGCAAATCACGCCAAGGCAGATGGTGGAATTTGAATTCAATAAAAAATTTGGAATTAAAAGTCTAATGATGACCATGAAACCATTGTTGATCGTTGTAAAAACCCATCTGGTTCACTACCATCCTTTAGGAAAGGATATCTGCCATCCTTACCTGGTGTGGCCTACTCCTACACATGACTCCAGGCCCACAGAAATGGGGTTGACTCTTAAATGCCCTCTGAAATGGCCTAGCAAGCCAATCAGCAGTATCAAACCGCTACAAAGCCTCAAAAAAGGAATGAAACTGGACGGACCACCCGGCATCGACCTAGGCACTGGAATCAACAATGGCAAATACAGCCGTCGACCCTGCAAAGTCCTCCTTACTAACATATATGGGGGCTAGTGCCAAAATTGGGAGAGCTGTCACATGGACTAATCAAACAGCAGCAATCCTCATGGAATCATAGCTAACAGATAATGTCCCAGACACCACCGTCACCATCCTGCTGTGTATGTTCTGTCCCACCAGCAGGACAGGCCCAGTAGAGGTGGCGGCACAGTGCTATACAGCTGGAACAGAGTTGCCCTTGGAGTCCTCAACCTCAACTCCGGACCCCATGAAGTCTCATGGCATCAAGTCAAAAATAGGCAAGGAAACCTCCTGCTGATTACCACATACCGTCCTCCCTCAGCTGATGAATCAGTGCTCCTCCATTTTGAGCACCACTTGGAGGAAGCACTGAGGGTGGCAAGATCCCAGCATGTACTCTGAGTGGGGGCTTAAATATCCATCACCCTGAGTGGCTCAGTAGAACCATTACTGACCGAGCTGGTCGAGCAACAGGTGGTACGAGAACCAACAAGAAAGAAAAACATACTTGACCTCCTCCTCGCCAACCTGCTGCCACAGATGCATCTGCCCATGACAGTATCAGCAGGAATGACCATGGTAGTCGTTGTGGAGACGACGTCCCTGCTTCACATTGAGGATACCCTCTATTGTGTTGTGTGGCACTACCACCATGCTAAATGGGATAGATTTCGATAAAATTCAGCAACTCAAAACTGGGCACCCATGAGGTGCTGTGGGCCATCAGCAGCAGCAGAATTGTACTCAAACACAATCTGTAACCTCAGGGCCTGGCATATCCCCCACTCTACCATTACCATTAAGCCAGGAGTTCAACCCTGGTTCAATGAAGTGTGCAGGAAGGTATGTCAGGAGCAGCAGCAGGCATACCCTTAAAATGAGGTGTCAACCTGGTGAAGCTATAACACAGGACTACTTGCGTGCCAAACAGCATAAGCAGCAAGTGATAGACAGGGTTATCAACAAACAGATCAGGTCTAAGCTCTGCAGTCCTGCCACATCCCGTCGTGAATGGTGGTGGGCAATTAAACAACTCACTGAAAGAGGATACTTCACAAATACCCCATCCTCAATGATGGGGGAGCCCAGCACATCAGTGCAAAAGATAAGGCTGAAGCATTTGCTACAATCTTCAGCCAGAAGTGCCAAGTGGGTGATCCATCTCGGCCTCCTCTGGAGGTCCCCAGCATCACAGATGCTTATCTTCAGCCAATTTGATTCAATCCACATGATATCAAGAAATAGCTGAAGGCACGGGATAGTACAAACACTATGGGCCCTGATAATATTCTGTCAATAGTACAGAATAGTCCAGAACTTGCCTTGCCCCTAGCCAAGTTGTTCCAGTACAGCCACAATACTGGCATCTACCCCGCTATGTGGGAAATTGCCCAGATATGTCCTGCGCACAAAAAGCAGGACAAATCCAACCTGGCCAATTACTGCCCCACTAGTCTACTCTCTATCATCAGTAAAGTAATGGAAGGGGCCATCAACAGTGCTATCAAGAGACACTTTCTTAGCAATAACCTGCTCACTGATGCCTACTTTAGGTTCCACCAGCGCCACACCACTCCAGACCTCATTATAGCCTTGGTTCGAAAAAGGACAAAGGAGCTGAACTCCCGAGGTGAGGTGAGAGTGACTGTCCTTGACATCAAGGCTGCATTTGGCTAAGTGTGATTTCAAGGAGCCCTAGCATAACTGGAGTCAATGGGAATCAGGGGGAAAACTCCCCATTGGTTGGAGTCATATCTAGCACAATGCAAGATGGCTGTGGTTGTTGGAGGTCAGTCATCCCTGCTCCAGGACATCAGTGCAGGTGTTCTTCAGGGTAGTGTCCTGGGCCCAACCCTCTTCAGCTGCTTCAGCAATGACCTTCCTTCCATCATAAGGTCAGAAGTGGGGATGTTTGCTGATGATTGCACAATGTTCAACACCATTTGTGACTCCGCAGATACTGAAGCAGTCCATGTCCAAATGCAGCAAGATCTGGACAATATCCAGGCTTGGGCTGACAAGCGGCAAGTAATATCCACATCACACAAGTACCAGGCAATGACCATCTCCAACAAGAGAGAGTCTAACTATTGCCCTTGATGTTCAAAAGCATGACCATCGCTGAATCTCCCATTATCAACACCCTGGGGGTTACCATTGACCAGAAACTGAACTGGACTAGCCATATAAATACTATGGCTACAAGGCCAGGTCAAAGGCTAGGAATCTGGCAGCGAGTAATACCTTATGCCTCCCCAGAGCCTGTCCACCATCTACAAGGCACAAGTCAGAAGTATAAAGGAATACTCCCTACTTGCCTGGATGAGTGCAGGTCCCACTGCAGTCAAGAAGCTTGACATCATTCAGGACAAAGCAGCCCGCTTGAGTGCTACCACATCCACAAACATTCACTCCCTCCACCAATGAAGCACAGTAGCAGCAGTGTGTACTAGCTACAAGATGCACTGCAGGAACTCACCAAGGCCACTTAGAAAGCAACTTCCAAACCCATGACCACTACCATCTGAAAAGATAAGGGCAACAGATAGATAGGAACACCATCAACTGGAAGTTCCACTCCAAGCCACTCACCATTCTTACTTGGGATATGTCACTGTTCCTTCATGGTTGCTCGGTTAAGATCCTGGAGTTCCCTCCCTAACAGCAATATGGGTGTAACTACATCATATGGACTGCAGCAGTTCAAGAACGCAGCTCACCACTACCTTCTCAAAGGCAACTAGGAATGGGCAATAAATGCTGGCCCAGCCAGCGAAGCCCACATCCTGTGAAGGAAAAAAAAATCTCCTTGTCCATCATCGTGAAGAAAGGTGAAATAAACAGGGGAAGGACTGAGAAGGAAATATTTATTTGATTGGTTGAGGTTAATGTCAAATCAATTACAGAAGAAGAAATCAAGAGAAATAAAGAGGAATTGAATGAAGAGGGACAAAAGAAGAGAACAGAAAAGTGTTACAATTATAAGGTTTATAAGACTATTATGTTCCAGTCATTTGCTTTCATTTAAGAGATCATATGACCTGTTTGTTGTAATATGCCTTTAATGGCTAGCAGCATGTCATCATTAGAAGGGAAGTGTGTCATGTGATCTAGTCTAAGTTTCACTTCGGCCTGTGAGAAGAACAGAACACACAGCTCTGCTGCTAATGTATTCAATTTTTCTAACTTAGTATATATGTTCTCATGTACCTAGTCTTAAAAAAAATGAAGCCACAATGTTTTTACACAATTACTTATGAGTGATTGTTCCCTGTATATCATTATAAAAACTCAAACAGACCAATTAATAGTGAATGGCCTTCAATCACCTACAAGGCAGGAAATGACCCTTGACATTTTGGTCAGACCGTAACGAGTTCAAGGCATCAGAGAATGTTAAAATCGCAGTGTGGTGATTGCACAGGAAAGCTTTGAAGATTAAGGTAGCTCTCAACTAAAGAGTTGGTATGCAACCAGAATCTTCGTCGTAAGATTGTAGCACATAGCCTGTCAGTTGAGTAAGTGAGGCAGTCCATCGAGAGGACCAGTACTTGGTTAGCTCAGTTGAGAAGGGTTAAGACCAGGGCGTGGGCCAGATAGCGAGTGAGGGAGAGTCAACCAAATATAAAATCTAACAAAGCTGTCATAAATATCGGACCAGAGAAGGTTGTGATTATAATGGGTATCTTTGGGAGTTGCTGAACAATAAATTCAATGAAACAAGGAGGAAGGTCAAAGGGATATTATCAAAATGTCCACAAAATTCCTCAGTTTGAATTGGGAGACAGCTAACCTACGTTCTGAATTTGTAATGTATAAATAGCTATGGTTTCTTGATTTAGGTGTATCTGAAACAGGCAATCAAGTGATAAAAATTCACCAAGCAATTGGGAATGAAGGTCTACACAGGCTGAATATGTCAGGATAAATAGTAGAATAGCTAAAGGAAATGATATGGACTACCTTGGAAGACTACTTCAGAATCAGGTTAAACTTCCATATTTATTGACGAGTCCATGTCATTTCAACAACAGCCTGCAGAAACCTGAAACCACTTTCTCAGCAGATGTGGAGAAAAGAATACATGCTCTGATTTTTCAGATGCAGAGGTAGCAGACAGAGTTGTTGAGTCAGCAATCATGTCCACTCCCCAGGAGGCACTCTAGAAAGATCTGCTAGACAATGCCAAAACATATATCATTGAAGAGCTACTCAAGGAGGGATGTAAGTATGAAGTGAAACAAAAGCAAAACTACCTGGGAAAACTCAGCAGGTGTGGCAGCATCTGCGGATAGAAGCACAGTTAACATTTCGAGTCCGAATGACCCTTCAACAGAACTAAGTAAAATAGAAGAGAGGTGAAATATAAGCTGGTTTAAGGGGAGGGGTGGGACAAGAAGAGCTGGATAGAGGACCAGTGATAGGTGGAGATAACCAAAAGATGTCACAGACAAAAGGACAAGGAGGTGTTGAAGATGGTGATATTATCTAAAGGAATGTGCTAATTAAGGGTAGAAAGCAGGACAAGCAAAGTACAGATAGCCTTAGTTGGGGTGGAGCGGGGTGAAGGGATTGAAATAGGCCAAAAGTTAGAGATAAAACAATGTACACTTAAAAATAATGGAAGTAGGTGGGAAAAGAAAAATCTATATAAATTATTGGAAAAAACAAGAAGGAGGGGGAAAATCGGAAAGGGGGTGGGGATGGAGGAGAGAGTTCATGATCTAAAATTGTTGAACTCAATATTCAGTCTGGAAGGCTGTAAAGTGCCTAGTCGGAAGATGAGGTGCTGATCCTCCAGTTTGCATTGAACTTCATTGGAACAATGCAGCAAGCCAAGGATGGACATGTGGGCATGAGAGCAGGGTGGAGTGTTGAAATGGCAAGTGACAGGGAGGTCTGGGTAATACTTGCAGACAGACCGAAGGTTTTCTACAAAGCGGTCACCCAGTCTGCATTTGGTCTCTCCAGTGTAGAGGAAACTGCATTGGGAGCAACGAATGCAATAGACTAAGTGGAAGGAAGTGCAAGTGAAATGCTGCTTCCCTTGAAAGGAGTGTTTGGACCCTTGGATGGTGAGGAGCGGGGAAGTAATGGGGCAAGTGTTGCATCTTCTGCAGTTGCATGGGAAGGTGCCATGAGAGGGGGCTGAGGTGTAGGAGGTGATGGTGAAGTGGACCAGGATGTCCTGGAGGGAACGATCCCTGTGGAATGCCGCCGGGGGGTGGGTGAAGGGAAGATGTGTTTGGTGGTGGCATCATGCTGGAGTTGGCGGAAATGGCGGCAGATGATCCTTTGAATGCAGAGGCTAGTGGGGTGATAAGTGAGGACAAGGGGGACCCTATGATGTTTCTGGGAGGGAGAAGAAGGTGTGAGGGCAGATGTGCGGGAGATGGGCCGAACACGGTTGATGGCCCTGTCAACCACCGTGGGTGGAAAATCTCGGTTAAGGAAGAAGGAGGACATGTCAGAGGAACTGATTTGAAAGTGGCATCTTCAGAACAGATGCGACAAGAGGCGAAGGAATTGAGAGAATGGGATGGAGTCCTTACAGGAAGCGGTGTGTGAGGGGCTGCAGTCGAGGTAGCTGTGGGAGTTGGTAGGCTTGTAATGGTTATTGGTGGACAGTTTATCACCAGAAATTGAGACAGAGAGGTCAAGGAAGGGAAGGGAAGTGTCAGAGATGGATCATGTGAAAATGATGGAGGGGTGGAAATTGGAAGCAAAATTAATAAATTTTTCCAAGTCCCGACAAGAGCAGGAAGCAGCACCAAAGTAATCAACAATGTACCGGAGAAAGAGTTGTGGAAGGTGGCTGGAGTAGGACTGGAACAAGGAATGTTCCACATACCCCATAAAGAGACAGGCATAGTTGGGGCCCATGCGGGTACCATATGGGTACCCATAGCCACACCTTTTATTTGCAGGAAGTGAGAGGAGTTAAAGGAGAAATTGTTCAGTGCGAGGACAAGTTCAGCCAGATGGAGCAGAATAGTGGTGGATGCGGATTGTTTGGGCCTCTGTTCGTGGAAGAAGCGGAGAGCCATCAGACCATCCTGGTGGGGGATGGAGATGTAGAGGGATTGGATATCTATGGTGAAGAGGAGGCTGTTGGGGCCAGGGGACTGGAATCACGGATGTAGGTGGGAAAGGACTGGACAAGGGGAGAGAGAATGGAGTCAAGATCGCAAGAAATGAGTTCCGTAGGGCAGGAACAGGCTGACACAATCAGTCTGCCAGGATAGTCCTGTTTGTGGATTTTGGGTAAGAGGTAGAAGCGGGCTGTCCGAGCGAGACTATCAGGTTGGAAGCTGTGGAAGGAAGATCTCCAGAGGAGATGAGGTCAGTAACAGTTCTGGAAACAATGGCTTGATGTTCAGTGGTGGTGTCATGGTCCAGGGAGAGGTAGGAGGAAGTGTCTGTGAGTTGACATGCTTCCTGTAAGGACTCCATCACATCCTCTCAATTCCTTTGCCTCCGTTGCATCTGTTCTGAAGATGCCTTTTTCAAAAACAGTTCCTCTGACATGTTCTCCTTCTTCCTTAACTGAGGTTTTCCACCCACGGTCGTTGGCAGGGCCCAAAACCGTGTCCGGCCCATCTTCCGCGCATCCGACCTCACGCCTTCTCCTTCCTCCCAGAAACATGATAGGGTCCCCGTTGTCCTCACTTATCACCCCACCAGCCTCCGCATTCAAAGGATCATCCTCCGCCATTTCCGCCAACTCCAGCATGATGCCATCACTAAATACATCTTCCCTTCACCCCCCCCGGCGGCATTCCACAGGATCGTTCCCTCCGGGACACTCTGGTCCACTCCTCCATCACCCCCTACACCTCAATCCCCTCCTACGGCACCTTCCCATACAACTGCAGAAGGTGCAACACCTGCCCCTTTACTTCCCCTCTCCTCACTGCCCAAGGTCCCAAACACTCCTTTCAAGTGAAGCAGCATTTCACTTGTACTTCCCTCAACTTAGTCTACTGCACTTGTTGCTCCCAATGCGGTTTCCTCTACAGCGGAGAGACCAAACGCAGACTGGGTGACCGCTTTGCAGAACACCTTCGGTCTGTCCGCAAGCATTACCCAGACCTCCCTGTTGCTTGCCATTTCAACACTCCACCCTGCTCTCATGCCCACATGTCCGTCCTTGACTTGCTGCATTGTTCCAATGAAGCTCAATGCAAGCTGGAGGAACAGCACTTCATCTTCCGACTAGGCACTTTACAGCCTTCCGGACTGAATATTGAGTTCAACAATTTTAGATCATGAACTCTCTCCTCCATCCCCACCCACTTTCCAATTTTCGCCCTCCTTTTTGTTTTTTCCAATAATTTATATAGATTTTTCTTTTCCCACCTACTTCCATTATTTTTAAGTGTACATTGTTTTAGCTCTACCTTTTAGCCTATTTCGATCCCTTCCCCCCACCCCACCCCCACTTAGGCTATCTGTAGCTTCCTCACCCTGCTTTCTACCCTTAATTAGCACATTCTTTTAGAAAATATCACCACCTTCAGCACTTCTTTGTCCTTTTGTCTGTGACATCTTTTGGTTATCTTCACTTATCACTGGTCCTCTATCCAGCTCTTCTTGTCCCACCCCAGCTTATATTTCACCTCTTCTATTTTTACTTAGTTCTGTTGAAGGGTCATTCGGACTCGAAACGTTAACTGTGCTCCTATCCACAGATGCTGCCAGACCTGCTGAGTTTTTCCAGGTATTTTTGTTTTTGTTTTGGATTTCCAGCATCTGTAGTTTTTTGCTTTTATCTAAGTATGAAATGATCCTCACAGGTTGATGAAGATTACAGGTCCTACGTGCCACCCACATTGTTGACCCACTTACTGGGACACCTCAACCGAGCAAAACCTGTGGACGGTGTGGCTTTCTGCATACACCAAGGAAATGTCCAGCTTTCCATCAATTGTGCAAGGCATGTGGCAGAAAGGGCCATTGGCAGAGGCAGTGCACTAGAGCAAAGGCTGATGCGGCTACAAAGGGGCATGCACTGATCCAAACAGACCATACACTATGGGTACCTTTAAGCAATAAGAATAACTATCCAGTATCCTGTCAGAAACGTATACAGGAGCTGAATGACAAACCATAAAATGATGATGATATGCACGACAAGATGATAATTGGAGAACAGATGTTTTACACCATCAATCTCATGAACAACATAGATACCATCACACCATCCGAAATGTTTGCTGTGATTCGTAGTCCTGGAGTGCAAATACAATCAATCCTCCCGGCTGTCACAGATGTTCTGTATTATGGATACTAAAGGCCGAGCAATTGTAGGTCTACCAGCATGCACTAGTAACAAGCTATAGAATCAGTTAGACCTTATATGACAGATCAGTCTTGGAAACTGCTCCTATCACAACTTAAAATCAAAATATCCAGAAAATTGGCAGTTTCAAGGGAACTGCAATATTGTTACCCTTACAAAATACCCCCATTAGAAGAGTTAAATCTGAGCTTTGCAGGTGCAAAACTTTTCTCGAAGCTTGATGCCAAGCATGGCTACTCCCAAAAGATCTCCTAAGAACTTACTGCATTTCATACCCCATTCAGATGATACTGTTTTCAAAGGCTAACTGTTAGCCAGCATCTCTTTCAAGCTCAGAGGGACCACATTCCTTGTAATGTACCAGGATGCATCTGTATCACTGATGATATTGCTGTTGTGGGAAGAAAAAAGTAAGAACATGACCATAATCTGCGCCTACTGATGCAAGCGGCACATAATGAAGAATTGGTGCTTAACAGACTGAAATGTAACAACAACATGAGGCAGATAAATTTCTTTTGTTCTATTAATTCCAGTGCTGGAATACAAGTAAAGCAGAGGATATTAAAGCCATGTCAACTCCTCAGGATGAGGGCAATCTTCAGAAATGTCTTGGTCTCCTGAATTTTTTGTCTCCATACATTCTCAATTTTACTTAAAAATTGTCATCGCTAAGGGAATTGTTGAGAAAGGATGTGCCTTTCCTGTCGCACAAAGACCACCGACACCTCTTCAGTGCTCTGTAACAGTCATTATCAGAGGCATCAACATTGCAATTTAATGACCCTAGGGAGACAATTACCTAGGAGATATTGCCTCACAGAAAAGTCTGGGAACAGGCAAACTACAAAAAGGCAAACAGGTTGCATTTGTTTCAAATCTCACTCCATAACACAATCAAACTACTCCAACATCGGATGGGAAACATTAGCTTTAGTGTTTGGAATCATGTATCTTCATACCTATCTATTTGGCAAATGATTTGTGATAACAACCAACCACAAGCCACTGGATAAAAACAAAAAACTGCGGATGCTGGAAATCCAAAACAAAAACAGAATTACCTGGAAAAACTCAGCAGGTTTGGCAGCATCGGTGGAGAAGAAAAGAGTTGACGTTTCGAGTCCTCATGACCCTTCAACAGAACTGATTTTTTTTTACAAAGAGAGGGGTGAAATATAAGCTGGTTTAAGGTGGGGGGGGGGGCGGGGCGGTGGGCGGTGGGGGGGCGGGGAGAGAAGTGGAGGGGGGTGGTGTTGTTGTAGGGATAAGCAAGCAGTGATAGGAACAGATCATCAAAAGATGTCACAGACAAAAGAACAAAAGAACACAGAGGTGTTGAAGTTGGTGATATTATCTAAATGAATGTGCTAATTAAGAATGGATGGTAGGGCACTCAAGGTATAGCTCTAGTGGGGCTGGGGGGGGCATAAAAGATTTAAAAGTAATGGAAATAGGTGGGAAAAGAAAAATCTATATAAATTATTGGGAAAAAAAACAAAAGGAAGGGGGAAGAAAGCCACTGGACATGATTTGGTGAACCACCAAGATTGCAATGTCACTTGATAAAGAATCAAGGTTATCTCTGTGAGATTAACTGAAAACCAGGTAACTTGATGGTCACGTCGGGTGCACTTAGCAGATTGCCTAACTCAGCAAAAACAGAAGATATATCCTTACATCAACAATTGACTTCATTGACATTGAACTTGAAGATGTTCTTCAACTTGATTTGGTACATTTTGTGCAGCTCAAATGCCAGAAGCTACAAGAATAATCAGCAAAAGATTCTACACCACCGGAACTGTGGAAAACCATTATTGGAGGATGTCCTGATTCAATTCAGCAAGCCCGTGAACAAATGAGACCATTCTGACCTTACTGGAATGAGCAAGACATCTCCCAGGGAGTCATTTTTAAAGACAGGCAGGTCATCGTACCAGAATCTTTGTGATCTCATATTCTTCAACTACTTCATCACTCACACATGGGCATGGATCAGATGAGGAGACTCACATGAGAAACAGTCTATTGACTGAGTATGAACAATGATATTGAAGTCATAGTCAAGAAATGTGAGGCATGTCAAGACCAAATGCCAAGTCAGCACAAAGAGCCATTGATTCCATGTGAATTTCCTACCCATCCATGTTCCAAAATTGCATCTGACATCATTCATGTCTATGGCACTGACTTCATCATCATCATTCACTACTTTACCAAGTGCCCCACTATACAACAATTGCATAATACATCAAGCTCAGCTGTTGCACCCACTCTAAGTACTATTTTCAGTTTATTTGGTGTATCTAGAGAGATCATCCAAGATAACAGTCCGCAATTTATGGATGTTTGTGAGAAGTGGAATATCAATCGCACTACTTCTCCTCATTATCCTACACCTAATGGCCTAAATGAATAAATGAGTCACACTGTGAAATCCCTAATTTTCAGATGTAGGTTGGCCAAACAAGATCGACACGTTGCAATGTTACATCTGAGAGCGACACCTCTAAGTTCAACTATTCCATCACCAGCAAAGCTCAAGTTTGGCAGGCCAGTGTGTATCAGTCTGCCTACTCTTACCCATTCTACTCTCCCAGAAACTAGAGAGCAACTTTTAAAACTACAAGAGAAGATGACCATCATGCATGATAAAAATGAAGGTACAGAATTGCCAAGTTTACAGTTGGGATAACAAGTTCACATCCAGGAGCCCACAGTAGCTAGGTGCTAACCAGACAAGGTGACCAGATTTGTTTGGAACCAAAGTTCTATAAGTCATTATACACAAAGGTGCAATGGTGAGGTGTAACTGAGGACAAATTGGATCCATTCCAGCTCTCTAACCACCATACAGTCTGGTTGCATCGAGGACAAGATCCCAAATGCAACCAGGAACAACATTCAAGAATGACAATCCCACAGGTCACTATGAGCAATCAAAGAAACCTCCAGACAAGGTTAACAGTACATGATCTGGGTGTACCAAGCAGATTATGTCTATGCTTTATAGACTCATAGGCTGGGATTTTCCACCCCTGCCCGCCACCGGGATCTTCTGGTCCTGCTGCAGGTCAATGGACTTCTGGCTGGGGCACTGCCTCACCTGTGGCAGGTCCCACCTGCAAAGGGCCGGAAAATCCCGGTCATAGATTCATCAGTTCTATACACTTATGTAATGGTAACTAAACATGAACATGTATTATAAATAGTTACACTTCTTTGGAAGGGGGCAATTGTCTTTAAAAAGAAAGGGGACTGTTGTAATATGTCTTTAAGGGTTAGCAGCATGCTATCACTAGAACGGAAGTGTGTCATCTGATACAGACTCAGTTTTACTTTGGCCTGTGATCAGAACACAGCTCTGCTGCTGATATCTTCAAGTTTTCTACCATTGTATAAATGTTCTCATATACCTAGTCTTACTAAATGAGCCCATAATGTGTTTACACAATTGCTTATGAATGTTTGGTGGCTTTATATCATGACGATAACACAACACTGAAGTATTCCTGACAGCAAGGCTGGGTGACTTGAATGAAATTAAATGGAGCTCAGATTGTTTTACTGGGAAGAATATGCAAGGTGTTTAACACTTGAGGACAATGGCAGTAGCATGTGTGCTAACAGTGGATAGACTGAGTTTTGAAAGACCCAGAAAAGTGTTGAGAATGTTGGGTTTTGCTTTAAACTGTCCATTTTCTTTCAAGTTAAGAGAGGGACTCCCAAGGATAGCTAATCAGCATTTGTATCTGCATGGAAGGCCTATATGGTTCATGTTGCCATGGAGCTGGGCTTTGCAATGGGAAGAGTCCATAGGAAGCCATTGTTGGATCGGGTTGCATGTTTTCATAAAATACCACTGAACCTCACAGACAAGGTCAATCTGCAAGAATGAGAGTAAGAGAGATTAAGAGAGAAAAAAGAGACAGAGGAAACAGAGATAGAGGCAGCAACTCAAGGAACCAGGCAGCAAGGGAGCACATGCTCAGATTGCAGAGATCAAGCTCATAAGAAGCTAAAAGGAAGCTAGATGATTCTCCTAGTTTTGGCTAGAGAGAGGGATCTCCACTTTATCCCTCATGGTGAAAATCAGTTCGGGGGCAGACATTATCCAACTGGAAAAGGAAAATGGGGCTGAGAATAGTTTTGGATTGGTTCCCAGATAATTAAGTGTCCCCATAAGTGACAGAGTAAAGACTATGCATGGACTGGGGTTTTTGGTCATTGTGAAAGTTAAATGGGGGATTTTTTTGTATGGCTTAGAGCATAAGTTGCTGACTGATATTTTATTTAGTCATTGTTGCTTTTAGTTTATTTGTTACAGTAAAAGACTTACAATTTGAAATCTTGTCATGTGATGTTTTCAGTCATTCACTGGAAGTTTTAATTTCTTCTTAAAAATTACCACTTTCTAGAGGTGAGTGCCATTGACCTCACTGTTATTTTGACTGTAAAATCCGGCCAAATATTTATCCAGATGTTTTCCTATTTCAGGATTGACTGTTATTTATGCACCAATTATCAGTGATTAGAGATTCATGAAACTTAAGAACCTGTACAAAATTGCTAGTCTTTACTTAACTTTCCTCATTAAAAAGGTGATCACCTCATACTGAAAACAAACAGGTCTGTAGAGTCAGACTCAGCTCAGAGGCTTAGTCCTCACTAGTTTAATATTCCATCATACTTCCCTACCTAACAAGCTAACTAGTACAATTTAATGAAAAAAAAATAACAGTAGCATTATGTCAATCTGGTTAATTCTTTCTGTATACTATGGTATTATTTGATGTTAAAATCATGTCTTTCTGCACTTTGACATTATGCAATTTCAACAGTATTGGTCAGAGCTTCATTTCCTGATAAGAAAATGAGAGATGTTTGATGGGAGCACAGACTGTATTTTCACCTCCTGCATTGACTTTTTAATGAACTCCCTGTAAACAACTTGGAGTAATGGAATTGCATAAGAGCCTGAATTTTCATCGCAATTGCTTTGTTTTGTATTCAGATGCTGAGTAACCCTTCAATTTGCAGTTATAACAATTAGTCCCTTTGTTAATATGAAATGGTCTTTTTAATCGTTCAACCATGTAAGATGCAGAACAGATGAGAATGACTGTCCTTGACATCAAGGTTGCATTTGAACAAGTGTGGCATCAAGGAGACCTAGCAAATCTAGAGTCACTGGGAATCAGGGGGAAAACTCTCCTTTGGTTGGAGTCATACCCAGCACAAAGGAAGATGGTTGTGGTTGTTGAAGGTCAGTCATCTCGCTCCAGGACATCACTGCAGGAGTTCCTCAGGGTAGTGTCCTAGGTCCAACAGTCTTCAGATGCTTTATCAATGACCTTCCTTCCATCATAAGGTTAGAAGTAGAGATATTCACTGATGATAACACAATGTTTAGCACCATTCATGACTCCTCAGACACTGAAGCAGTCCATGTCCAAATGCAGCAAGACCTGGACAATATCCAGGCTTGGGCTGACAAGTGGCAAGTAACATTGGTGTCACACAATTGCCAGGCAATGACTACCTCCAACAAGAGTGAATCTAACCATCGCCTATTGACTTTTAATAGCATCACGATCAGCCTGGGGGCTACCATTGATCAGAGGATGAACTGGACTAGCCATATAAATATTGTGGCTACAAGAGCCGGTCAGAGGCTAGGAATCCTGCAATGAGTAACCCACCTGCTGGCTCCCCAAAGCCTGTTCACCATCTACAAGGCACAAGTCAGGAATGTGATGGAATACTCCCCACTAGCCTGGATGAGTGCAGCTCCCACAACACTCAAGAAGCTTGACACTGCCCAGGACAAAGCAGCCCACTTAATTGGCACTACATTCACAAACATTCACTCCCTCCATCACCGATGCACATTAGCAGCAGTGTGTACCATCTATAAGATGCACTGCAGGAATTCACCAAGGGTCCTTAGACAGTACCTTCCAAACCCATGACCACCACCATCTAGAAGGACAAGGGCAGCAGATAGATGGGAACACCATCACCTGGAAGTTCCCCTCCAAGTCACTCACCATCCTGACTTGGAAATATATCGCCGTTCCTTCACTGTCGCTGGGTCAAAATCCTGGAACACGCTCCCTAACAGCACTGTGGGTGTACCTACACCACATGGACTGCAGCGGTTCAAGAAGGCAGCTCACCACTACCTTCTCAAGGGCAGCTAGGGTTAGACAATAAATGCTGGCCTTGCCAGTGAAGCCCTTATTCCATGAATGAATTAAAAAAATAGTTATTGATGTAGTCCTATTTTTGCATGGTTTGGTGCTCAGCAAGGTGCTTAAATTATTTAATTTATATGTACTTCAGTGCATGTAGGAATAGTGTGTTGGTTTTTAATTTTAATATCATTTTAGTTTAACATTACCCTTAATTTAATATCCCATCTGCCGCTCCACTGTTACCTGCTGAATTTGTTTGTCTATTTTTGTTACACATGATTGTTACATTTTTGCCTGTTTTTAACCTGCTTGCTTAGGCTATATGTGAATTTTTTGATGTAAGCCTTGCTGCAATTCAGTTTTCAAGCTGCAAAAGTGTTCCTTGAAAAAAATAGCCTTATTATTACGTACATTCCAAAACTGCATGAATAACCCTGGTCACTCTAATATCCATACAACCTATTTCACTTCCTTTTACTATATTTTCCAGGTGCGTTTCTTATTCCCTACACACTCATTCTGGCACTCACTGGAATACCAATGTTCTTCTTGGAAACTTCCTTTGGACAGTTTGCTAGCCTCGGACCTGTTGCAGTGTGGAAAGCCATGCCAATCTTACAAGGTTAATGTTTATTGAACAATACAAGCTTGGCAACTGCTTTCAATGAGCAATCATTTAATTCATAGTGATAGATTGATGGTTTAAGCAAGTCTTGGTGAAGTGTTACACCCAACTTGATCTGTAGTATCCTTTATAAAGTCCAATTCAATCAATGAATAGACAGAAACAAGAAGTGAAATTTATTCTTTTCTCATTACAAATTCAGTTCAATATTCAATCCAATATCAGGAGAACTCTCTGTCAGCCATTCAGTTACAAGCATAGATATTGAATTCATAGAACATTTTTCTAAATGAGTTATTGGTTAATTGAGTTGTTTGTTTTATTAATTTGATTTAGAGGCTCATCAGCCATTGAACGGGATTGAAGGATGTGGATCAGTACTTTCTATTGGTTTTAACAATTCATTCTTGGCATACAAGTCTCGTTGGCAAAGTCAGTATATATCGCCCATCTCTAATTGTCCTCAGAGGATTGGGATTTCAGTTGGCCTTTTTCTGAGTGTTGCAACTTAGTGACTTGCTAAGCCACAGAGGGCAATTACAAGTCAGCCATGTCGTTGTGGGACCGGAGACACATAGTGGTGGATTTTTCAAGAGGAATGGATTACCCAGCCCTGCACCATGAGCTAAAAGTCAGAGCATTATAATTATCAAGCCTAGAGCTGACAAAGGCAGGAATGATGGCTTTAGCAACAGATGAGTTGAGGCAGTGTCAGAGAAAGGTTATGTTATGGTGATGGAAGTAGGCAGTTTTGACAATGGAGTGGATATGTGGTGGGAAGTTCATCTCAGGGTCAAACACAACACCAAGCTTCCAATCTTCAGGCATCGGCCAGAAATGGAAACAATGGTGAGGGAACAGAATTTGTGGTGGGACCAAAGAAATTAGTTTGACAAGGATGACGAGGTACATTTTATTGTGGTCACAGTAACATAGAATATGATTTGTGACTTTGATAAGGGCCACTTCAGTGGTTGTCAGGGCAGAATTCTGATTGGTGGGATTCCAATATGGAATTATGAGAACGATGAGCACCTATTTTGGAAGCGACCACAGGTTCAAGGACTTTGGAGAGGAAAGGGAGGTTGCAGGTGTAGCAATAGCCTGCAAGAACAGAGCAGTCAAAGGAGGGTTTTATGAAGAGAGTGGTGATGATGACAGATTTGAAGGGGAGAGGGGACAGCACCTGAGTAGATGGAACCATTAAAAATATCAGCTAACATGAAAGCTAGGAAGGCTATTTGGATAGTTAACAGTTTGGTGGAAACAGGTTTGAGGGAGCAGGAGATGGATTTCATGGACTTGGAGAAAGCAAGGCAGCAGAAGCGATAGAGTTTAGAGAAAGATGTGAATTCAGGGCTAGGACGGGTTGAACATTCTTCACCAGTCGACTTTGTGTGACATATTCACTATCATTTATTTATTCATCTGCCTAATATATAAGTTATGCCCAACTTTCCAGGTCATCCACTGCTCAAGAGCAAATCCATTGAAGACAATCTTTAATAAGGAGGAGATGTTCATTTGCTCTGGTTCTTTCTGCAAAATACTTCCTCATTTATGAGTTTAAAAAAAAAATTTCACTACCTCAGTCTATTTTCTAAAGTTTCTCTAGTCTCTCAATGATTATATCTGCTCACTGTCCATGAGCTATGCCAGGAAGTGCTTTACTGGTGCTTTTAAAAACTGTTTTGCATGTGGAACATTGTTTGTAATAACAGTGCAAAAATGCAGCTCAAGCCTAGTTTGCATCATAATTCTACAAAATTATCTGAACATAAATAGCATATCAGAGATTAATGCTCTATTGATTACAATCAAACAAAATTGCTGAGCATGGCTAATTGAATCCAAGTGAAGTAATTATTTCACATCCATAGTTTCGAATCTAAGTTCTCTCTCTTCACTCCATTTTAAGGTGTTGGGTATGCTATGGTCCTTGCATCAACATTTGCCACTATCACCTACAACTGCATCCTCGCCTACAGCCTGTACTACTTGTTTGCTTCCTTCCAATCCCCCCTGCCATGGGCAGACTGCTTCAGTTGGTGGGGTGCAGATGAAACATGCAGCAGGACTTCCAAAGGTATTGTCTTCACTTCTATTGGGTAAAGTATAGGTTGGTTATTTTACATTCTGTGTAAAAGGATGAGGGAGAAAATGTTTTCATTTGTTTCAATGGTTATCTCCATTTTGATATTACAGTAGAAATGCTTAGATAGAAATCAGGAGTAAAAATTGTGTGGCTAAGTCACTGGGCTTTCAGGTTAGTCAATAGTATCAACTGATTTTTTTTATTGAATATAAAAATAAATTAGTTTATTTTCCATGGTAATGCTCATTGACATAATTTTATTTTACAACAGCATGTTTTTTCCTATAAACCTCTTTACTTGTTACCAGTTTTTGATTCTGTTTTGCTTTCTCAATCTTTCTGCTTTTTCTTTCACCTTTATGTCGCCTGATTCCTGGATCTGTGCTTGTGCTTCACAAATATTGTTCTTGGTAACGTATCCCTGGTTGGCCAGAACCTTTTTTCTCATTCTTTCTCCGTTTGCATGAGGTTCTTCTGTTTTCCATCTTCAGATATTTTCTTTCTCACTCTTTCAGCCCCTTAGAAACATTTTCCATTTTTCTATTTTTCTAATGTTTAGCACTCTTTGCATTTTTCTCATCTTAGTAGTCAAAAAATTTCTTATAAATGAAGAAATGATCTTGTTTCGTTTTAGGAGCAGGTACTTAGACATGCATGTGACCTGGCTTTGATTTTAAAGCAATTATTATACATAAAGGTTTTGAAGATCTGCTGAGATCAAGTCTTAGTTTAAATGTTGGGATGTACCAACCTACAAACTGACCCATACAATGTTTCCAGGGTCCTCACTTTGGAATCACCCTAGATAGGTGCCCGTATCACTTGGTATGTAATTCAGCCACTGTTACCAAAAAATGTTGGAAAATCTGGTGGAGTCAATCACGTCTATTGGGCATTGCTAGGGCCCCGTCCCGGAGTGACTCATCAAAAGGGGGTCATAATTCAAGGAAAATAACCCCTTAAAAGCCAATTGCAATCCTTTAATCCCATGTAGTATTTATGAGAAGTGACTTGGTGTAAACCAGCTGTTCAAACTGTAGACAAACTCAGAATCCAAGAACTCCATTAATATTACCATGTAATAAAAGGGATTGGACTGATTCAGTCAGAATGAAGCAGTCACCCTGATTATATCACTAGAAATGACAGCATCATTCCCAGTGTAATTTAATTCTAAAAAACATTCCACATTTTCTAGATCCACTCTGCAATCTCACTCTGGATGATGGGTATTTTGAAATCGTTAATATAACATGGCTGCATGCAAACAATGAAACTTGTCCAAATGGATCAGAAATCAACATTCCTCACCAGAGCCCAAGTGAGCAATACTGGGAGTAAGTAAATTATTACAGATAACGGCATCTATAACCTGCACAGCTGTACCAGTAGCTTCCTCTTGGGAAGCTTAGTTGGGTGAATGCCCTGCTTAATGAGTGAAAAGCTGTTTGATTTAGATAGAAGTGCTATTTACATCATACACCTGTTGCAAAATAACATCACAACTGGGGCTCTTTAGTTTGTTAAGACACCTATGTTTACTTATACTCTCAGATTATTTGACAATACTTATGCAGCGAAATATGCATTGATCATTCTTTATATTTTTGTTCCTCAATGGAAGAGATTCATTCTGGAAATTAAATGCTTCCAATTATCACTGACTCTAGTCCTTTCTTATATTTTTTAGTGAATATAGTATTGCGTTTAACCCATAGACCTGGGAACTGAATAGAGGGAAACTGTCTGGGAGCAGATACCATATTTAACAATATGAAGGAGCTGAATTCATTGGGAGACAAGTGAATAACCCAGGGAGTTTTAACAGTGCAATGTAAGGCAGCCAATGAAGCACTGTCAGGAACTCCTTCAAATCAAATCAGCTCTCCAGGGAATTTGATCAGCACTCAGTGTTTAAACATAGTTTTCTACTTTAAAAAAAAATTTGGAAATACGGAGAAAATTCTAAAGGATGCATAACTTCATCCCAACTTTTCGTAACAATTCATTTATAAAAGCAGAACCGATTCTCTTTATATTGGATATCTTTCAAATCCATTTTTATTTGACTGATTACTCTTGTATGTTGCTTCGAATAGACCAGTGTATGTAATGAAGTGTATCCTTATACAAGTTGTTCTCTGTTATTATATTCAGTAAAGTGGTTTTACGCCGTACCAGTTCAATGGATGAGATTGGGGAGATAGTCTGGCATTTAGCCCTCTGTCTGCTTTTAGCCCGGCTAATGGTTGGTGCAGCATTATCAAAAGGAATCAAATCTTCAGGAAAGGTAAAGTGATTAGTGATGAATAGAGTTAAAACTAGTGACAAAGTACAGAATTCTGCAACAATAAAACTAGAATTTATAAATCATTAGTGAAGTGGACTGGTTTATCTCACAGGTGATGTTAACAGTAACACTTTGGGCAGTGGGAGATCCATAATTCATGAGCACTTCAGGCCTGAGCAAGATCTGAAGATCTTTCTCCTGAGTGAGAGAACAGCAGCAATTCCCCCAAACCCCTGAAATGTGTCTCTCATTCTAAGAGTTTCAGTCACTGATTCAAGGTTTTGAGTGCGATCTTGAATGGAATGCTAGAGTTTGGAGAGTTGAGGGAATCTTAAATATTTTTCTAAAATTTTAATATTGCTTCTATTTAACATTTAAGTGAAAGTACTATTTAAATTCTAAATCTCATCCAGGGGCCAAAGCCAGGAGATAGATATTATCCAGTGGGGAGCAGTTGTGAATATTTAATTAAGGAAAATAGCATGAACTGTTTTTTTTGTGTACTTGGGCTTAGCCAGCCCCTTTAGTTTCAGAACATATAAATTCACACATAGTGTGACCTAGCACTGGAATGTGACTTTGAATGGAGTGCTGGAGTTTGGTAAGTTGAGGGAATTGGATGAGGAGGTGCTGCTTCACTTTTTTCTAACTTCTTCACACAGTAGGAATTGGTTCTTACACTACTACAGAGAATGATTGTTTAGTGCGTATCTGGTAAGTATCTGGTGAGTGGTTAAGATCTGTTGTATTGCTAAGGTTTAAAATCGAACAGGTATTTATGCTAAGGTTAAGCCACTCAAGTTGGGGGAGCAAAAAGGAATGTAGTGGTATCAGGGGACAGGAAAGTGAGGGGTATTGACACTGTCCTCTGCAGCAAAGAGCGAGAATCCAGAAAGCTGTGTTGCCTGCTTGGTGCCATGTTTCAGGACATCTGCTGAGGACTGGAGAGGAATTTGCAGTGGGAGGGGAAGGATCTAGTTGTCATGGTCCATATAGGCACCAATGACATAGGCAGGATGAGGAAGGAGTTTCTACATAGTCAGTTTGAGGAGCTTGGCACCAAATTAAGGGGCAGAACCTCAAAGGTAACAATCTCTAGATTATTACCTGAGCCACATGCAATTGGCATAGGCAAATAAGGTTAGAGAAATGAATGTGTGGCTCAAAGACTGGCATGGGAAAAGTTGGTTCTGGTTCGTGGGGCACTGGCATCAATACTGGGGAAAGTGGGGATTGTATCATTGGGACAGACTATATCTGAACTACGCTGGGGCTGGTGTTCTAGGGAGCCTCATAACTAGTGAAGTAACATAGAAACATAGAAAATAGGAGCAGGAGTAGGCCATTCGGCTCTTCAAGCCTGCTCCGCCATTCATTATGATCATGGCTGATCATCCAACTCAATAGCCTGCTCCCGCTTTCTCCCCATATCCTTTGACCCCTTTCGCCCCAAGAGCTATATCTAACTCCTTCTTGAAAACATACAATGTGTTGGCCTCAGCTACTTTCTTGGTAGCGAATTCCACGGGCTCACCACTCTCTGGGTGAAGAAATTTCTCCTCATCTCAGTCCTAAATGGTCTACCCCGTATCCACAGCTTGTGACCCCTGGTTCTGGACTCCCCCACCAACGGGAACATCCTTCCTACCCTGTCTAGCCCTGTTAGAATTTTATAGGTTTCTATGAGATCCTCCCTCATTCTTCTGAACTCCAGCGAATATGCTCCTAACCGACTCAATCTCTCCTCATATGTCAGTCCCGTCATCCCAGGAATCAGTCTGGTAAACCTTTACTGCACTCCCTCTATAGCAAGAACATCCTTCCTCATATAAGGAGACCAAAACTGCACACAATATTCCAAGTGTGGTGTCACCAAGGCCCTGTATAATTGCAGCAAGACATCCCTGTTCCTGTACTCGAATTCTTTCGCTATGAAGGCCAACATACCATTGGCCTTCTTAACCGCCTGTTGCACCTGCATGCTTACCTTCAACAGTTGGTGTACGAGGACACCCAGGTCTCGTTGCACATTCCCCTCTCTCAATTTATAGCTATTCAGATAATAATCTGCCTTCCTGTTTTTGCTACCAAATCACATTTATCCACATTATATTGCATCTGCCATGCATTTGCCCACTCACTCAGCTTATCCAAATCACACTGAAGCAGCTCTGCATCCTCCTCACAGCTCACCCAGCTTTGTGTCATCTGCAAATTTGGAGATATTACATTTAGCTCCATCATCTAAATCATTAATATATATATTGTGAATAGCTGGTGTCCCAGCACCGATCCCTGTGGTATCCCAATAGTCTGCCTGCCATTCGGAAAAAGACCCATTTATTCCTACCCTTTGTTTCTTGTCTGTCAACCAGTTTTCTATCCATCTCAATACACTACTCCCAATCCCACGTGCTTTAATTTTACACACTAATCTCTTATATGGGACTTTGTCGAAAGCCTTCTGAAAGTCCAAATCAACCACATCCACTGGCTCCGCCTCATCAACTCTATTAGTTACATCCTCAAAAAATTCCAGTGGACTTGTCAAGCATGATTTCCCTTTCATAAATCCATGCTGACTCTTTCCGATTCTGCCATTGATTTCCAAGTGCTCAGCTATTAAATCTTTTATAATGGTCTCTAGAATTTTCCCCACAACCAACATCAGGCTGACTGGTCTATAATTCCATTTTCTCTCTACCTCCCTTTTTAAATAGTGGGGTTACATCAGCCACCCTCCAATCTGTAGGAACTGTTCCAGAGTCTACAGAATCTCGGAAGATGGCCACCTATGCATCCACTGTTTCAAGGGCCAGTTCCTTAAGTACTCTGGGATGTAGATTATCAGGCCCTGGGGATTTATCAGCTTTCAATCCCATCAATTTCTCCAACACCATTTCCCTACTAATACTGATTTCGTTCAGTTTTTCCCTCTCACTAAACCATGTGTTCCCAACATTTCTGGTATGTTATTTGTAACTCTTTCGAGTTAAACCAATAAAACCAAATTAACAAAATTGGGATAAATCAGGCACAGCCCCTAATTCAGGTCAGCTGTAAAACCAAGAACAAGTTTAAAGGAACCTTACAAACTTTGAATCAAAATGTGATTAAAGGGGTCAACAAAGCACGCCAGTCCCGGTGGTGCCCACCGAGCACGGAAGGCCTCGAGTGTGCCAGCAGACACCGTGTGCTCCCTCTCCAGGGACATCCGGCCACGAACGTAGCCGCAGAAGAGGGACAAACAATCGGGCGGGACACCCCCGTCGATCGCCCGCTGCCTGGACCTGTTAATGGCCAACTTGGCCAGGCCCAGGAGCAGGTTCACGAGGAGGTCCTCCTCCTTCCCGACCCCCTTCCGCACCGGGTGCCCATAGATCAGGTGTGTGGGGCTGAAGTGCAAACAAAACATCAATAAAAGGTTTTTCAAATAACTAAAAAGGGCGTGCAACCTACTACACCCAATATATGCATGGTCCATGGACTCCACAAGACCGCAAAAAGGGCATGTGTCCTGAGAGTTTGTGAACCTATGCATTCTCCTATTATAGGGGACTGCTGCATGCAACACCCTCCAACCCAGGTTCCCGATAGAAAGGGGGAGGATACCCCATCGGGGGCCTCCGCTGCCGGACGGCAACAAGGCACGCCAGGGTGTGTCCGGGCGGCGGACAAGGGCGAGAAAATGGAAGGTGTGCAGCAGCAGTCCGTACAAAAAGCTCCTCTTTGCCGTGCCAAAAGGCACAGAGGACATGTCCCCGAGGCGGCTCATATTGCGGGGCATCATCACCTGAGTTTTCTCCTTTGTGAAGACAGAACCAAAGTATGTATTTAGTTAGTCAGCCATTTCTTTGTTCCCTATTATAAATTCCCCTGTTTCTGACTGTTAGGGACCTACATTTTTCTAAAGCCAATCTTTTTCTCTTCACATACCTATAGAAACTTTTACAGTCAGTTTTTATGTTACCTGCAAGCTTACTCTCGTACTCTATTTTCCCCTTCTTAATCAATCCCTTGGTCCTCCTTTGCTGAATTCTAAACTGCTCCCAATCCTCAGGTCTGTTGTTTTTTTCTGTCCAATTTGTATGCCTCTTCACTAAAGACCTGCCCGTCCAACCTTAAGGCTGGCTAGCAGACCAGGAGCCCCAGTGGGCTTCTGATAATAGACGAAACCTCATCCACTGGCGGGATGAAGTTTCATGTCCGTTTTTAAAAAGTTTAATAAAGTTTATGTCATTTTTATTAACATGTCCCATCTCGTGTGACATTGTCACATGAGAGGGACATGTTAATAATATTTTTATTTTTCTAAATTTTAACTTTTGTGCACTGTGACTAATCTCCCTGAGACAGCACGAAAGAGCACAGGCCTTGACTCAGCTTACTCCCCCCTGCCCACACAGGGATGCTCAACGCTTTCTGTGTGCGCATCATGCTGGGTGGGCCTTAATTCCCACCTATGTCTTCTAGAACAGATAAACCGATAGAGCAAATAGAAATGAGTACGATCTGATAGCCATTACAGAGAAATGGCTACAAGATGACATAGATTGGGACCTGAATATTGAGGGTCTGTGACATTTAGGTAGGACAAGAAGCTAGGAATAGATGGAGGGGTGTCTCTGTTAATTAATGATGGCATTAACACATTAGAGAGGGATGACCTAAGTTCAAGAAACCAGGGTGTAGAAGCAGGTTGAGCTGAGATGAGAAAAGGCAAGAAATCGCTTGTAGGAGTGGTGTACAGACTCCTTAATTGTAACTATACAGTTGACAAGGTGTAAAGGAAGACATAATGTGAGCTTGTCGGAAAGGTACAGCATAATCATGGGGGATTTTAATACACAATTAGACTGAAAACTTCAGATAGGCAATGGTAGCATTGATGATGAGTTCATGGAATGTTTTCAGAATAGTTTCTTAGAACAGTACATTCTGTAACCAACTAGAAAGCAGGCTATACTAGGCCTGGTATTGTGCAATGAGATAGGATTATTTAATAACTTCATAGAGAAGGTATCACTAGGTAGCAGCAGTCATAATATGATTGCATTTTACATTCAGTTTGAGGGAGAGAAGAGGAATCCAAGACTAGTATTCTAAACTTAAATAAGAGTAATTATGAAGGCATAAAATCATAGCTAAAGTGAACTGGCAAATGACGTTAAGAGATAAGTCAAGAGAGATGCAGTGACAGACATTTAAAGGGGTATTTCACAATAGAAACATTCCAACAAAAAAGAAAATTCCAAGGGGAGGACTCACTATCCATGGTTAATTAAAATAGTTTAAGACAGTTTCAAACTTAAAGAAAAACCATATAATTGTGCAAAGATGGGTGGCAGGTCAAAAGATTGGATAGAATATTACTGATATGACCTCAGCTGATGTTACTACTGGACAAGCCTGATCCCAGGGTGGAACACAGCTTGATAGGTCCTAACTTTTATTTTTGGTTAGATATATGGAGAGTAGCTACTGAACAGAGTCATGGGAATCAGCTATGAACTTTTGACAAAATAATAAAATATATATTAAACCAGAAAGGATGAACTATATTACAATAGTCCTTCACTCAACTATAACTTTACAGATATATATGCAGATTTGTAAGTATAACACAAGTTACAAAAGCTATCTTACACTTTAATGTTCACAGTAACTACACAGTCCACGGTCACGTCAGAAACACCACACTCTGAAACCAAGTGATAGATGACACCCAAGCAGATGCTATGGATCTCTCTTCAACTCCACCCAGACACTTGTTACACCGTGAGCCAACCAGTCTAACTGAACATGAGGGTTTCCGATCTCAGCCTCCAAGAAATCACTTTGGAGCCTTCTCCTAAACTGACGCTTTCTCTCAGACGCCTTCTGCAAGGGTCCACCTCCAGGGTTTTGAACTCTCCTTTCAATGTTCCTCTCCCTTGGGTCAGCATGTGCATTCAAGCTTTCTTCTGTGCAATCGCTCTCACTGACTCAGCCATCAACTGTACACCACAGCTTCACATGCCCATACCTTCAGCTGTCTCCTTAGATCTGCTGGCTTCTCAGATGCCTATCTCGCTTTAAATATGCTTCCTACAGCTTTCTCCCTTTAAGCTTGAAGCTTGGAGCCTTCCTCTCTGCTTCTTACTGTCACTTACACAGAGCAGGACCTTTTCCTATGGTCTCCTGTTTTTTTCTTTGACTGGAAGATCTTCTTGGGATGCCTCCTTTCTGTCTCACTCATTGGTCTTGGGGCCTTTTGGTTCTTTTGGGAAATTTACTCTCTCTGCAGTTCCCTCTCCCAGTAGACTGCTGGCAACTTGGTATCTCTCTTGAGATCCAGAATTCACTTGACATTCATTATTACTTTAGCTTTAGAGCAACTCATTTAGATTCTTAGACTTATTTCCCTCAGCAGTCTGCTAGTATGTCAGCTAGAGGGAGACTTAAACTGCTCCCTTCAACTTACAGCATAATGGCCAATTGAACTCAAACTGCTTTCAGCTGAACTCAGCCTGCCCTTCTATCTCTGTTGGGCTTCTGGTTGCTAGGCAACAGTGCAGTTTTTTTCTAACCTTGTTAGTTTTACTCCCTTCAAGAGTCGTAAAAATCTCATTAGAATGCAAGCACCTTTTAAAGTGAAACGAAAACTCAACTTCTCCTTTTCTTAATAGACAAATACAGAACTACAAGTCAAACTTAAACATTAAAGATATACCTTATTCTCAAAACACCAACCACACATATAACTTACTTCAACCATCGCTCTTTCCTAAGTTAAAGAATGGCAATAAGATTAAAAAGGATGGAAAAAATAGCTTACGTGAGAAAGTCTAGCAAGAAATAGCAGGAGTTTTTATAGATATATAAATAAGAAAAGAATTAACAAAGTGAGCATTGGTCCTATAGGAAGTGAGTCTGGTGAATTAATAGTGGAAAATAAGGAAATGGTAGATGATTTGAACAGGTCTTCATTATAGAGGATACAAGTAGCATCCCAGAAATAGCTATAAATCAGGAAATGGAAGGGAGGGAGCAACTCAGGAAAATTATAATCACCAGGAAAGTATGTGGCATTGAGCATATTGCTGGAGTTGTGAGTTGACAAATCCTCAGGTCCTTTTGGACTTCATCCTAGGGTATTAAAAGAAGTGGCTAGTGAGATAGTAGATGCGTTGGTTTTAATTTTCTAAAATTCCCTAGATTCGGGGAAGGTTCCATCGGAAAATAGCAAACGTAACTTCTTTATCCATAAAGGAAGGGAGATAGAAAGCAATAAACTACAGGCCAGTTAGCTTAACATCAGTCATAGGGAAAATGTTATAAGATGTTATTAAAAATGCTATGCCAATAACATTAATAAGGATGGAAAAAATTCAAGTCAATCAGGCAGGCTCAACATGGTTTTTTATGAAAGGGAAATCATGATTAAACAACTTATTGGAGTTCTTTGAAAGAGTCACATATACTGTGGATAAAGGGGGAGTGGTGGATGTACTGTACCTAGATTTCCGAAGATGTTTGAAAAGGTGCCACATCCATGGTTATTGCGGAAAATAAAAGCTCACGGTGTAGGAGGTGACATATTGGCTTAGATAGATGATTGGCTAGCTAATATGAAACAGAGAGTAGACATAAATGGGTCTTACTCTGGTTGGCAGGATGTAACACAGGGACCAGTGCTGGTGATTCAACTTTTTACAATTTATATAAATGACTTAGTTGCAAAATTTGCTGATGACACAAAGGTAGGTAGGAAAGTAACTTGTGAAGAGGACATAAGGAGGCTACAAAGGGGCAAAGATATGTTAAGTGAATAGGTAAAGATCTGGAAAATGGAGTTTAATGTGGGCAAATGTGAAATTGTCTGTTTTGTCAGAAAGGATACATAAAAGCATATTGTCTAAATGGCAAGATATTGCAGAGCACAGAGATTCAGAGGGATTTGGGTGTCCTAGTGTATGAATCACAAAAGGCTGGTAAAGCAAGTAACTAGGAAATCTAATAGAATAATATTTCTTATTGTGAGGGTGTAGTAGTTGTAGCTTTAAGAAATGTAGTGACTGTAGCTTTAAAACTTACTGTGTTGTATAGTGTGATATGACAGTGTGAATGAATCAGCTCTAAGTGCAGGGAACCTTAGAGTGTGAGTTCTTCTTCTCATTGTGGAGCTTGATGGAAGCATGTTACTGCTGCTGCAGCCTGTTAATAAAGTTCAATGTTTCTAATGAGAAACCTGTCTGGAAAATCAAGTCCATAACAAACTGGTGATGAGGATAGATCAGGTCCAGCATTGTCCCTTGCTCAACAATTGAGTATCTAGTTTAAACAAACAAAAAGCAACATATACTCACCAGGTATGTTGCAGAGTTCAAACAGAAGAAACAGAGGCACTGTCACTTTAAGTTAATATCTCAGAGCACCCACAACATTTAAAAAAAACAGGACCTGCAGATGCAAGAATAAAAAAAAAAGAAAAAGAGAACCTGTACTTAAAACATGAAATAGATGGCAGCCCCGCAGGCTTAGTAAGTTAGAGAAGCTGGCACACAGCTGCAAGTAAAGAAAGGTTTAAAAACAACCTGCAGGGCACAGTAAAAAAATAGACTGCAGAGTTAAAAATAAAAAAAGTGCTTGCTGCAGAATTGATAGCTTGCAAATTAAAAAGGGGCAAACAGAGCTTGTTGCAGAGTTCCAGGGGAAGCCCAGGTAATCGGAGTGGGCTCACAGGAAGCCCTGGAGTCATACATAGCTGGGTACAGCCAGGAGACAGGCGCTTGGAGAAACTCCAAAGATGTGCCAGCTCAGTGATGCTAGCTGTCTAGCAAAGAGCTGAAGAATCATCTGAATGAAGCTAAAGAGCCATTGAAAGGAAAAGTCACATAACTTTCCAAGATGCGAGTGGTTACCTGGTGTAATAGTTTCTGTGACTGGACCCTTGTCATACCACATAGAAGTGGAGGGCTGGATCACCCACAAACATGTGGATCATTTGAAAAGAAGGGAGAAATCCCAACAAAATGATGTTCCACCTGTAACCATTATAGAACCCATGGCCCCTGCTGAACTTGTTCAACCAAGGATAGAGACACCAGATATCTCTGTTGTAGTAGATAACACTGAACTGCCTGTGCCTAAAGAGGTACCTGATGTTGCTGCAATTCCAGATAATGTGGACCCTGTGAGAAATTCGAAAGCCGTTGAGCTACAATGTTCCAACTGGATCAGAAAACCACCTGAGAGACTGAACTTATAATTCCATGACCCATGTATGTATTTATAAAGTCATGAAGATAGATGTTCTAGTAAATACAAACAGTACAAAAATTTAAAGGGGGAGGAATGCAATAATTGTAGCTTTAAGGAATATAGTGAGTGTAGCTTTAAGACTTATTGTGTTGTATTGTATCACATGACAGTGTGAACAAATCAGCTCTAAGCATGGCAAATCTTAGAGTGGAAGTTCTTCTTCTAGCTGTAGAGCTTGATAGAAACATGTAACTGCTGCTGCAGCCTGTAAATAAAGTTTGAATTTTCTAATGGGAAACCTGTCTGGAAAATCATGTCCATAACAGAGGGAAATTGAATATAAATGTAGGGAGGTTATGTTACAGGGCACTGTTGTACAGGATACTGGTGAGATCACATCTGGAGTACTGTGTATAGCATTGGTCTCTTTATTTAAGGAAGGATGTAAATGTATTGGAAAAGTTACAGCACAGAAAGAGGCCATTCAGCCCACCATGCCTGTGCTGGCCAAAAAGGAAAAAAAAACTAGCTGCCCATTTTAACCCCACCTTTCAGCACCTGATCCATAGCCTAACACGTTACAGCATTTTAGATGCAGATCCAGGAGCCTTTTAAATGAGTTGAGGGTTTCTGCCTCCACCCCCAAACCAGGCAGTGAATTCCAAACACTCACCACCCTCTGGGTGAAGAAATGTTTCCTCATGTCCCCTCTAATCCTTCTACCAATCACCTTCAATCTGTGCCCTTGGTAATTTACCTCTCTGCTAGGGGAAATGGGGCAGCCTTATCTACTCTATCTAGGCCCCTCATAATCTTGTACACCTCAATTTGGTCACCCCTCGGCCTTCTCAGTTCCAAAGAAAACAACTCCATCCTATCCAATCTTTCCTCATAGCTGCAATTTTCAAGCCCTGGCAACAGAAAAACCTGGAATGGGCGGGCTGTCTTATGAGGAAAGGTCGCACAGGCTAGGCTTGTATCTGCTGGAGTTTTGAAGAGTAAGAGGAGACTTGTTTGAAACCTTTAAGATCCTGAGGGGTCTTGACAGGATGGATGTGGAGAGGATGTTTCCTCTTCTGGGAGAATCTAGAACAAGGGGCCTCTTTTAAAAATAATATTTAGCTTTTATCCTAATGTTTAAAAATAAGGGGTCGCCCATTTAAGACAGATGAGAAGTTTTTTCTCTCAGCTGGTAGTGAACTCCCTTCATTCCAAGGCAGTGGAGGCATAGCCTTTGAATATTTTTGAAGCAGGAGCTGATAGATTCTTGATAAACAAGGGGTGAAAGGTTATCGGAAATAGGCGGGTGGTTACAATCAGATCAGCCAAGATCTTGTTGAATGGCAGAGCAGGCTTGAGGGACTGAGTGGCCTACTTTTGTTCGTATTTTGTATATATATATATATGTAGGTATGTGGATTTCTAACTGCTTTGGATGGCTGAGCAAGACTGGCTATGTGATTGGGCAGATTAGGATCATGATTTTATTTGAAAAAATTAGATTTGTCTGGACAATGAGGGTATAAGAAACCTAAGGAGTAAAAGGAGTCAAATATATTCATCACTCTGTTCTATTCTCCTGTTTAAATTTGGTATTTTCCTGAATATGGGATATAAATAAGCTAGAATTATGCTATTTAAATTCTGTTACAATATGTATCTCAGTGTTAATTATAAAAGCAAAATACTGCGGATGCTGGAAATCTGAAACAAAAACAAAAATGGCTGGAAATACTCAGCAGGTCCGATAGCATCTATGGAGAGGAATGCAGTTAACATTTCCAGTCCGTATGACTCTTCATCAGAACAGTTCTGATGAAGAGTCATACACACTCGAAACGTTAACTGTGTTCCACTCCGCAGATGCTGTCAGACCTACTGAGTTTTTCCAGCTATTTTTGTTTTTGTTTCAGTGTTAATTATACATTTTAAGTAATTGTTACTCCTCCAGTTATGTTCTGCTTCATTCCCTGTTTTGATGACAATGCTATCAATTTACCATTTAATTGGGCTCAATACTGTAAATGTTGTACCAGCAATACAGGAAAATCTAACAAGTTACTTTCCATGTTCAGGTGGTTTATTTCACTGTAACATTCCCTTATGTGGTTCTGACCATACTCCTGATCCGAGGTGTTACCCTGGAGGGAGCTGATAAAGGAATTGAATTCTACATTGGAAGCCAGTCAGACTTCTCCAAACTGGCTGATGCTGAGGTAAACACAACAATATAACTGACTGAGTTTCAAGTCTATTTTTTAGTCATTGTGTTTTATGTTTCATTTATTTAATTTGCTGCAAGTTTGATGTATCCATGTTAAGAGTGCAGTGTTGTCCTTTGGGCTACATTCAATCATAGGAAAACCAATTTCAATCATTCTGATTACTGTAGTATAAGCGTCTGGGTGGGACTGAGCACAGAGCCACCCACACAGTGATGTAAGAAGGCACATGACCCAGACCCAGAGGTCAGTGTGGTGTTCAACAGAGACAGGTAAGACCTAAACATGGAGATAGCTCCTAGCCTGTACCCTTTACTGTACATGTGCAAATAGTTCTACTGGTTAATAAAGACTTCTGGTTAACCTACTGAAGACTACAAAGACTTCTTCAAGAGACACCATTCTGTAACAATACCATCCAACATTGTGGCAGCTGGGGATCAAAAGCCCTCAGCGCCACTAAAATGCTGAAAAACACAAGGATGCTAGAAGACTAAGGCCAGGATTTTTCATTCCCAGCTGCAGCTGATTTAATGGCAGGCAGTGGGGAGTAGTGGAAGGGTGGTGTGGTCAGTGTGGCTGAAGCTGAAAAATTGGTTTTCCCACTGGCGTGATACGATGGTAGGAATGTGCACTCCCACCAGTCATGGCAGGTCGCTAATCCTGCTAGAGGCCGGCGTGAAGCAGCCTTACATCCTGTTAATGGAATGCAGATGAATGCCTCACTGCAATTGTCCCCCATTGTCCAATTATCCACACTACCAGTGGGATATCCTGCAAATCCAGAACACGTCCAGACCAATGTGGCATGAAAATATCTGTACTTACCCGGAAGAAGGCCTGGGGCAGCCTGTGGAGATCAGAAGGTGGAGGCCTCCAGTGACAATGGACCCTGGAACACCACGTGCAACAGTGGGTGGGTGGAGCATCTATCATATGGATCTTCGCACTGCAGGTACTTCCAAGATGTGAATCTTCTCACTGCAGTAGGTGGACCTTCTTGCCGCTGGAGCTTCCAGGATGTGGATCTTCAGGTTGCATGAGGTACTGTTGGGCAGCAATGGTCTGTGCTGGGTAGAGGATTAGATGGGAGAAGAGGAACAAAGAGGTGGGGCGGGTGTGGAGGTCTAGAGGAGGGCCTGGGAGGTTGAGAGTGGTGGGAAAGAGTGAGAGATGCTGCGAGGGTCATGGAATGGCTGAGGTGGTATGAAGTGGAAGGGTGGGAATGGCCGTGGTGGAATGTGGGCAGGGGGAAGTGGGGTCAGCAGGTATGAATAGGCATGGGGGATGTGCAGATGTGAATGGGTATAGAAACATAGAAGCATAGAAACTAGGAGCAGGAGTAGGAGTAGGCCATTCAGCTCTTCGAGCCTGTTCCACCATTCATTATGATCATGGCTGATCATCCAACTCAATAGCCTGCTGCCGCCTTCTCCCCATATCATTCGATCCCTTTCGCCCCAAGAGCTATACGTAACTCCTTCTTGAAAACATACAATGTTTTGGCTTCAACTACTTTCTGTGGTAATGAATTCCACAGGCTCACCAGTCTCTGGATGAAGAAATTTCTCCTCATCTCAGTCCTAAATTGTCTATCCCATATCCTCAAACTGTGACCCCTGGTTCTGGACTCCCCCACCATTGGAAAGATCCTTCCTGCATCTATCCTGTCTAGTCCTGTTAAGACTTTATAGGTTTCTATGAGATCCCCCCCCTCATTCTTCTGAACTCCAGCGAATATAACCAAACTGACTCAATCTCTCCTCATATGTCAGTCCCGCTATCCCAGGAATCAGTCGGGTAAACCTTTGCTGCACTCCCTCTATAGCAAGTACATCCTTCCTCAGATAAGGAGACCAAAACGGCACACCATATTCCAGTTGTGGACTCACCAAGGCCCTATATAATTGCAGCAAGTTATCCCTGTTCCTGTACTCAAATCCTCTGGCTATGAAGGCCAACATACCATTTGCCTTCTTTACCACCTACTGCACCTGCATGCTTACCTTCAGCGACTGGTGTACAAGGACAGCCAGGTCTCGTTGCACATTCCCCTCTCTCAATTTATAGCCATTGAGATAATAATCTGCCCTCCTGTTTTTGCTACCTAAATGGATAACCTCACATTTATCCACATTATACTGCATCTGCCATGCATTTGCCCACTCAGTCAGCTTGTCCAAATCACACTGAAGGATCTCTGCATCCTCCTCACTGCTCACCCTCCCACCCAGCTTTGTGTCATGTGCAAATTTGGAGATATTACATTTAATTCCTTCATCTAAATCATTAATATATATTGTGCATGGGAGGTGAATGGGTATGGGGGTGTGCAGGTGTGAACAGGCATGAGGGGGTGTGCAGGTGTGAACAGGCATGAGGGGATGTGCAGGTGTGAACAGGCATGAGGGGGTGTGCAGGTGTGAACAGGCATGAAGGTGTGTGCAGGTGTGAACAGGCATGAAGGTGTGTGCAGGTGTGAACAGGCATGAGGGGGTGTGCAGGTGTGAACAGGCATGAAGGTGTGTGCAGGTGTGAACAGGTATGAAGGAGTTTGCACTTGCGGAAAGGCATGAGGGGAAAGCAGAAATGGGTTCAGAGAGAGGGGTCAACTGATGAGTCCTGGGGGGAATACTGAGGGTATTGTTGATAGGAGGGGATGGTGAGGTTTAAAGGGAGTCGGTAGGGTGGGAGGGTGAGGGTACCTTGATGATAAGCTGAGAGGAATCTGAGGGTTGTTAAGGGGACATAGAGGTAAAACTGGATTCTAGTCAGAAAGAAGAGGGAGCAGGTATGTCTATTGTCATGGGGGTAGACTGCTCAGGAAAGTAGGAGGCATGGATATTCACCTGCTCAGGATGGAGGGTGATGAGGGAGAATTGTAGGGTCACATAGGTAGGTCTAAAGTCACACCAGGAGGGTCAATGGTTGTGTAGGCAGTGGGGGGTGTGGGACACGGACGGAGGTTGGAAGGTATTGGACTCAACCTGAAATGCCACACGCATCATGGCCACTTGTGACAATCTAGAGCCTGGAGATAGAGATCTCAAGATGCTGCATGGAAGTTGGGTCACTAGATGGATTGAAAGGGCAGCTCAACTGGACAACTGAAGAGGAACCCAGTACTGACAATGCTAAGGTATTTCAATAGATAAGCACGTGAAGGGCAAAGGCTCAGCGTGCACTGGAGGCTCCTTGCACATTGCTCATAAGGGCCCTGGCAAAGATAACTGCCTCCCTGCACATGTATGATTCCAAGGGGACATAGACCCAGCCTGAAGATGGGCAGCTTGGATGTGCATAGGCTTAATGACTACGAATCACAACTAAACCAAAGCAGACCTCAATAAAGTGCTGTCTATTTCCAAAAGTGTAAGAAAATTAGCACTCATAGAGTCATAGAGGTCTACAGCACAGAAAAAGGCCCTTTGACCCATCGAGTCTGCGCTGGTCAAACAAGTGCCTAACTATTCTAATCCAATTTTCCAGCACTAGGCCTATAGCCTAATGGCATCGCAAGTGCACATCCAAATACTTCTTAAATGTTATGAGGGTTTCTGCCTCTACCACCCTTTCAATAGAGTCATAGAGGTCTACTCATAGTGCACCTGTGCAACCACATGTGAAATCATAACTTCCTAATCTTGCGTTCCCTGCCACTTCTTCCAAGTGCTCCCCCGGCATCCACAGCAGAGGCGGAGGCAGCCTGCTGACTAGTTTGCCCTGTTTTCTTGGATGACATTGAAGGGCATCCTCTGGAGATCTGAGGTTTGGAAGGCCCTGGTTTACTTTGCCTGTGCTATTGTGGGCCAACTGCCGCCTCAGAGTTCACAGAGGAGGAAGCTGAAGGGATCACAGGCAACGGGGATTCAGAAAGACTCTCAGAGAGTCCTGAGTGGGTGTTCCAGATGTGCACAACAGCTGCTTCTACTCCCTTTGGGTGCCCGACGGCTCTGCCTGACTACTTGAGGGGAAGGGGCACCAGTTTGGAGGTCGAGGACCCCCTCACATAGCCACTGCACAACCTCACCCATGGCTACAGCAATGGAGTGCAGGTCTGCATGCATCTCTGACAAAAACTGGGCATTCTGTTGGATGACAGTTTCCATTGCGCCCGCCATCCTGTCCACAGAGACCTCCATGCACCCACACTTCGGAACTGCTTCAACAGAGAGCAGATGGATGGACTCCTCCTCCTCATGTGCCACTTTGCTGAGGGCCTCCGACACCTCTGTCTGATGTTCCCCCACCTCTTTCAGTTTCCCCAGCATCTCGGGCAGGGCCCATTCCAAAAGCTCATCATCCGACTTGGACGTCGCAGATGCCTCTTCCCCAGCAGTCCTCCGAGTGCCGGTGAGCTTGGCTGACCCTGCACCTTCTGACGCAGACACATGTCTGTGTGGTGACCACCACAATGTGAGAGTCTGCCTGGACTACATCTCATACCCACTGAAGTGTGTGTCTCTGCATTGGTGGAGGGTGCAGGTGACTGCTATGATGTCTCTACAGGTGCATTTTTTTCTTCTTCCCCAATGTGCTTTGTCCTCTGTGGGCTGGAGGACCTGCTGGACAGGGCTTTCTATGCTGGCCTTCCCCTCTGTCTGCTGGCGCATGTGAGTGAGAGAGGAGAGAACAGGTGACTTCTTAAGGAACACATGGCCCTTAGGTTTCTATGTGACTACATTATGCATGGGCCTTTTCTGGATGGAGACTGAGGGCACTGACCACCCTGGTGACTTCTGCCCAAGCAACGTTGGTCACATGGTTCGGAATCCTGCTTCAGTCCTCAGGGTCCCTCTTGGCCTGCACTCCATTCAGCAGCACATTGAGGAAAGCGTCTCTGGATCTGGGGGGCAGAATTCCTGGGATGGGCGGGTCATCACCTCCCTCAACAGTGGGTATATGACAAAGAAGTTGATGTCCAGGTGCCTTTTAATTATTTTTAATATTCATTTATGGGATGTGGGCATCACTGGCTAGGCCAGCATTTATTGCCCATCCTTAATTGCCCTTGAGAAGGTGGTGATGAGCTGCCTTCTTGAACTGCTCAGTCCATGCAGTGTAGGTACACCCACACTGCTGCTAGGGAGGGAGTTCCAGGATTTTGACCTAGCGATAGTAAAGGAATGGCAATATATTTCCAAGTCAGGATGGTGAGAGGCTTGGGGGGGAACTTCCAGGTGGTGGTGTTCCCATGTGTCTGCTGCCCTTGTATTTCTAGATGGCAGTGGTTGTGGTTTTAGAAGGCACTGCCGAAGGAGGTTTGGTGAGTTTCTGCTGTGCATCTTGTAGATGGTGCACACTGCTGCTACTGTGCGTTGGTGGTGAAGGGAGTGAATGTTTGTGGACGGGGTGCCAATCAAGAGGACTGCTTTGCCTGGACAGTGTCAAACTTCTTGAGTGTTGCTGAAATTGCACTCATCCAGGCAAGTGAAGAGTATTCCATCATTCTCCTGACTTTTTCCTTGTAGATGGTGAACAGGCTTTGGGGAATTAGAAGGTGAGTTACTCGCCGCAGAATCCCGAGCCTCTGACCTGCTTTCGTAGCCACAATATTTAAATGTCAGCTTTTGGTAAGTTTCTGATAACCACCAGAATGTTGATAGTCGGGATGCAGCGATGATAATGCCATTGAATGTCAAGGAGAGATGGTTGGATTCCCTCTTGTTGGAGATGGTCATTGCCTGGCACTTCTGTGGCACGAATATTGCTTGCCATTTGTCACCCCAAGCCTGGATATTGTCCAGGTCTTGCTGCATTTGGACTTGGACTGCTTCAATCTGAGGAGCCGTGAATGGTGTTGAACGTTGTGTAGTCATCAGTGAACATCCCCACTTCTGACCTTATGATGGAAGGAAGGTCATTAATGAAACAGCTGAAGATGGTTGGGCCTGGGACACTATCCTGAGGGACTGCTACAGTGATGTCCTGGAACTGAGATGTTTGACCCTCAACAACCACAACCAACTTCCTTTGTGTTAGGTATGACTCCAAGCAGCAGAGTTTTCCCCCCTGATTCCCATTGACTCCAGTTTTGTTAGGCCTCCCTGAGACCATCAAAAGCGGCCTCGCTGTCAAGGGCAGTCACTCTCATTTCACCTCTGGAGTTTAGCTCTTTTGTCCATGTTTGAACCAAGGCTGTAAAGAGGTCAGGAGCTGAGTGGATCTGGCGGAACCCAAACTGAGCGTCAGTGAGCAGGTTATTGCTAAGCAAATACAGCTTAATACTGCTGTTGATGACCCCTTCTACCACTTTATTGATGATTGAGAGTAGGCGGTGTGGCGGTAATTAGCCGGGTTGGATTTGTCCTGCTTTTTGTGTAAAGGACATACCTGGGCAATTTTCCACATAGCCGGGTAGATGCCAGCATTGTAGCTGTACTGGAACAGCTTGGCTAGGGATGCAGCAATTTCCAGAGCATTAGTCTTCAGTACTATTGCCGGAATATTGTCAGGGCTCATAGCCTTTGCGGTATCCATTGCCTTCAGCTGTTTCTTGATATCACGTGGAGTTAATCGAATTGGCTGAATACTTGCATTTGTGCTGCTGGGGACCTCCAGAGGAGATGGATCATCTACTCAGCACTTCTGGCGAAAGGTTGTTGCAAATGCTTCAGCCTTATCTTTTGCACTGATGTGCTGGGCTCCCCCATGATTGAGGATGACGGTATTGGTGGGGCTTCCCCCTCTAGTGAGTTGTTTAATTGTCTATCACCATTCATGACTGGATGTGGCAGGGCTGCAGAGCTTAGATCTGATCCATTGTTTGTGGGATCGTTTAGTTCTGATTATCGCATGCTGCTTCTGCTGTTTGGCACACAAGTAGCCCTGTGCTGTAGCTTCAACAGGTTGATACCTCATTTGTAAGTGTTCTTGGTGCTGCTCCTGTCAAGCATCTCTGCACTTTTCATTGAATCAGGGTTGGTGGTAATGGTAGAATGTGTGATATGCTGGGCCATGAGGTTACAGATTGTGGTTGAGTACAATTCTGCTGCTGCTGATGGCCCACAGTGCCTCATGGTTGCCCTGTCTTGAATTGCTAGATCTGTTCGAAATCTCTCCCATTTAGCACAGTGGTAGTGCTACACAATACAATGGAGGATATCCTCAATGTGAAGGCAGGACGTCATCTCCACAAGATCTGTGCAGTGGTCACTCCTACTGATACTGTCATGGACAGATGCATCTGCCGCAGGCACGTTGGAGAGGATGAGGTCAAATATGTTTTTCCCACTTGTTGGTTCCCTTGCTACCTGCCATAGTCTAACAGCTATGTCCTTTAGGATTTGGTCAGCTCGGTCAATAGTGGTACTACTGAGCCACTCTGGGTGATGGACATTGAAATTCCCCACCCAGAGCTCATTCTATGCCCTTGCCACCCTCATTTCTTCTTCTAAGTGTTATTCAACATGGAATAGTACTGATTCATCAGCTGATGGTGGAGGGAAGTGGGGTGGAATGGGTGTGGGTTTTGTGGTAATCATCAGGAGGTTTCCTTGCCCATGTTTGACCTGATGACATAAGACTTTATGGGGTCTGGAATCGATGTTGAGGCTCCCCAGGCAACTCCTTCCTGACTGTTTACCACTGTGCCACCACCTCTGCTGGGCCTGTCTTGCCATTGGGACAGGACATACCCAGAGATGGTGGTGGTGGTGTTTGGGACATTAGCTATAAGGTATGATTCCATGAGTATGACTATGTTGCATGACTAGTTCCCTCAATTCTCTCAAGCTCTCCCAATTTTGGCACAAACCCCCAGATGTTAGTGAGGAGGACTTTGCAGGGCTGACAGGGCTGAGATTGCCGTTGTCGTTTCCGGTGCCTAAGTCGATGTTGGGCGGTCTGTCTGATTTTGTTCCTTATGGACTTTTTAGCAGTTTGATGCAACTGTGTTGTTTCTAGACCATTTCAGAGGGCATTTAACAGTCAACAACTTTCCTGTGGGTCTAAGAATCACATGTAGGCCAGAACAAGTAAGGACGGCATTCCTTGGACATTACTAAAGGGCATTGGTGAACCGGGGGTTTTTACAACAATTGACAATGGTTCATGGTCACCATTAGATTTTTAATTCCGGATTTTTATTGATTAAATTCAAATTCCACCATCTTCAATGGTGGGATTCAAACCTGGGTCCCAAGAGCATTACAATTGTTCTGTGAATTACTAGCTCAGTGACAATACCACTATGCCACCACCTCACACATATGGTGCCTGGATATGACTGTAGTGCACACATCATCCAGCCTGCCTCATCTCCTGACTTCATAATTAATTAGGCCAGCATTGTGCAATTTGGTGCAAATTCCCACCAGCCTTTGTGGCAGGAAAAACACTCAGGACTTAAGCATGGAATGGAAAATCCCAGCCTAAGAAAAAACTTTAATGAAAATTCCGACCTAAGAGAAACTCCCAACAGAAGCTGAGGACGTCCAGAAACTTTGCCAGAAAACACTCCAGGGAAATGGCCTGGAAGCTAAAGGCAGTGAGTTTTATTGCAGAAGAAGACTCCATTGAATCTCTCTTGCAATTCCAGCTTCAGGGTGCAGAGTCCACAGGGCCTGCAAGGGTGATTTAAATCTTTGAAAGTTCCAGGTTGCAGCTGGTTTTGAGAACCCTTTCCCAAATTCAGTGTCAGAGGCGGCATTGAAGGAAAGCCCATCGCGAAAACATGGTTCTCCAGTCAGAGCTCCAACACGTGGCCTCTGAATTCATAAGATAAGAAAAAAATCATTCATTTCTTTAAATCTCAGGTGTGTCATGACTATCCAACTCGGAAATTGGCAACATAATTTTAAATTTGAATGCCTTGTTGCTCAGTGTTGCAAACTCCGGGACGAAAGAAGTCAGCACACAGTCGAGCAGGCAGCCATTACTAAGTCCTCCTCAATAAACATGTCATTGCCATATTGTGGACCCTGCAAAAACCAGCAGGTGCAGGAAATCCCTTTGTCTCGGAGTCAATGGCGGCGCCATCTAGAAACCCAAGAAAAGCTCTAAAGTTTAAAAAACTGAGGGCAGAGCAAAAAGAAATCACCTTCCAACACAATTCTATGATTTAAAAACACCCTAGATAGCACAAACTTCTTGTTTTCAAGCTTTCACGCAGAGTAAAAGGTTAGTAAAACAACGGTTACTGCACCACAAGCATTCTTAAAAGGACAATGACATTTAAAGTTGGAAGTACATGAAAATATTTAATGATCATTGATCAAAAATCCAGCTTGCCAGATCAGTTTGTATTTATCCAAGGGGCCAAACCCAATGGGAAAAGTGGCATTCCTTGAAAATCAACTTTTCACATTACCAGAATACATCAGGCCTCAGTAAAAAATCAATGGAAGCACAGATTGCTGCCTTTTTATATTGGTTTGATGATCTTGTGAGCCAGATTATCCTAATGCAAGACAATGATGAATCTGCAGCCAGCCTCAAGGAACTATTAATAGCTTTTGATGAATATTTTAATCTTCAAGCTGAGGAGAGACATAGAATACCCCCAGCAAAATAATAAAAGGGTAAGACAGCATCCGAACAAACTACCCAAAGACATCAGAGAGGCAGGGAATTTTTCAGAAGTCCCAAAGGAATATCGCTTGTAGTGAATGACAAGGAAACAGTTCTGCGACAGGCAGAACAAGAAAAACCAGAAGTAAAATCAGAAAATGTTCATAACAAAAGACTCAATCTGAGTATATAGTTTTGAAAACAAACAATAAACTAAAGCCTTCAATGAACCAAACTGTTTAAGATCTGAACAGACAGATTTCCTTACCTGGTCACAAAGGTACTAGGAGGGGATAACAACCCTCAATTCCATGGTTGGCAAGTCAAAGTGGGCATTGGGAAAAAGCAACCAGATGTACAGCCAAACACAACAGCAGGCAAAAATGGTACTCAAACAAGTTGCAGCCTTGAAAGGCTCTTTGAAGAATCAACGCCTGTGCCTGGAAAAGCACGAGGAGTTAAGAAAGACATTGAATGCTACTTCAGAAAAAGCTGTGTTGGAGCGATCAGTAGTGACAAAACAATACACTGAAAGGCAGAGTGAGAAAACAAGAGCTGAACAAGAAAATAAACAGTTGAAAGAACAGCTAGTTGTCATTCAAGCTAAGATTAAAAAAAAGTGTACATGTGCTTCAGCAAACAGATGGAATAAAGATTCCCTTGAGCAGCAGAATGGCAGAACGGCAGAACAAACACAATGAGACTTTGGTAAATTAGAAGAAAGCTCATGATGAAGTAATTGTGCTTTGCAATGCAGAAGAAAATCTGTTGAAGGACCTTCACATGCCACAAGGATCTCTTAGGTCAGAATTTGCCCCTCTGAAGCATTATGAAGTGAAACAAAATAAATCTAATGCCACTCTAAAAGAACTGATGAATGAGTTTTCAGAGAAGACTCAGGAATGTTCAATATTCTGGGCAGAAGCCAAGAGCTCCAAGAAAGAGACAGCAGTACTGAAGGGGTTGTTGCACATTTGGAAGTAACCTTGGAAAATCGTTACATTTCCAAAGAGGTATACAAAGAGATAAAAATCAAGAACATTAAATGGCAAGCAGAGTTAGAATTTCTCACTAAAGAGCATGGGGTGTTTAAAAAAACAATTGGCAGAATTGAAATTACAGAATGTGAGCTTAAAGGATGGCACAGAGGAATTATACTCTGTCAAGGAAAAACTGATCAGTGTAGAGAATCAACTTCCACGTGCAAAAGATGAGTTTGTTAAGGAGAGACAAAAACTGATGAGGACACTGAAGTGTTACTCACAGAAAGGCGGAGGCGTAGTGGTATTGTCGCTGTGCCAGTAATCCAGAGACCCAGCGTAATGCTCTGGGGACCCAAGTTCGAATCCCACCACTGCAGATGGTGAAATTTGAAATCAAGAAAAATCTGGAATTAAAAGTCTAATAATGATCATTGTTGATTGTTGTAAAAGCCCATCTGGTTCACAAATGAAATCTGCTGCCCTTACCTGGTCTGGCTTATTTGTGGCTCCACACTGACAGCAATGTGGTTGACTCCTAAATGCCCTCTGAGTTGGCCTAGAAAGCCACTCAGCTGTATCCAACTGCTAAAAACCCTCAGAGGAATGAAACCGGACAGACCACCCAGAATCGACCTAGGGACCGGAAATGACAATGGCAATCTCAGCCCTGTCGACCCTGCAAAGTCCTCCTTACTAATGTCTGGGGGCTAGTGCCAAAATTGGGGGAGCTGCCTCAGAGGCTAGTCAAGCAACAGCCTGACATACTCATCTTCATGGAATCATATCTTACAGGCAATTTCCCAGATACCACCATCACTATCCTGCATATATCCTCTCCCACCGGTAGGACAAAACCAGCAGAGGTGGCAAGACAGTGGTATACGATCAGGAGGCCCTGGTAGTCCTCAACATGGACTTTGGGCCACATGAAGTCTCATGGCATCAGGTCAAACATGGATAAGAAAACTTCTTGTTGATTACCGCCCACCCACACAGCTGATGAATCAGTGCTCCTTCATGTTTAACACCACTTGGAGGAAGCACTGAGGGTGGCAAGGGCACAGAGTGTACTCTGGGTGGGGGACTTCAATGTCCATAACCAAGATTGGCTTGGTAGCACTACTACTAACCAAGCTGGCTGAGTCTTAAATGACATAGCTGCTAGACTGAGTCTGTGGCAGGTGGTGAGAGAACCAACTTGAGGAAAAAACACACTTGACCTCATCCTCACCAACCTGCCTGCCTCAGATGCATCTGTCCATGACAGTATCAGTAGAAATGACCACTGCACGGTCCTTGTGGAGGCAAAGTTCCATCTTAACTTTGAGAATACCTTCCATCTTGTTGTGTGGCACTACCACTGTGCCAAATGGGACAGATCTCAAACAGAGGTAGCAACTCAAGTCTAGGCAACCATGAGGCAGCAGCAGAATTATGCTCAACTACAATCTGCAACCTCATTACCTGGCATATCACCCACTCTACCATTATAACCAAGCCAGGGGATCAACACTGGTTCAACAAAGAGTGCAGGAGGGCATGCCAGGAACAGCACCAGGCATACCTGAAAATGAGGTGTCAATCTGGTGAAGCTATAATACAGGACTACTTGCATGCCAAACAGTATAAGCAGCAAGTGATAGACAGAGCTAAGCGATTCCACAACCAATGGATCAGATCTAAGCTCTGTAGTCCTGCCACCTCCAGCTATGAATGGTGGTGGACAATTAAACAACTCACTGGAAGAAGAACATCCATCAATATCCTCATCCTTAATTATGGGGGAATCCAGCATGTCAGTGCAAAAGATAAGGCTGAAGCATTTGATACAATCTTCAGCCAGAAATGTCGAGTGGATGATCCATCTTGGTCTCCTCCAGAGGTCCCCAGCATCAAGAAACCAGGCTTCAGCCAATTTCGATTCACTCCACGTGATATCAAGAAACAGCTGAAGGCATTGGATACTGCAAAGGCAATAGGCCCTGACAATATTCCGGCAATAGCACTGAAGGCTTGTGCTCCAGAGCTTGCCGCACCTTTAGTCTAAATGTTCCAGTACAGCTACAATACTGGCACCTACCTGGCTATGTGGAAAATTGCCGAGGTATGTCCTGTTCACAAAAAGCAGGACAAATCCAACCCGGCCAATTACGGCCCCATCAGTCTACCCTCGATCATCAGTAACGCTATGGAAGTGGTCATCAACTTGCTTAGCAATAACCTACTTACTGATGCCTAGTTTGGGTTCTGCCGGGACCACTCAGCTCTTGACCTCATTATAGTTTTGTTCAAACATGGTCAAAAGAACTGAACTCCCGAAGTGAGTTGAGAGCGACTACCCTTGACATCAAGGCAGCATTTGACCGAGTGTGGCATCAAGAAGCCCTAGCAAAACTGAAGTCAATTGCAATCGGGGAAAACTCTGATAGCATAAAGGAAGATGTTTGTGGTTGTTGGAAGTCAGTCATCTCAGCTTCTGGGCATCTATACAGGAGTTCCTCAGGTAGCGTCCTCAGCCCAGCCATCTTCACCTGCTTCACCAATTACCTTCCTTCCATCATAAGGTCAGAAGTGGGGATGTTTGCTGATGATTGCACAATGTTCAACACCATTTGCAACTCCTCAAATACTGAAGCAGTCCATGTCCAAATGCAGCTAGACCTGGATGACTTCCAGGCTTGGGCTGATGAGGCAAGTAACATTTGTGTCACAGAAGTGCCAGGCAATGACCACCTCCAACAAGAGAGAATCTAACCAATCACCTCTTGGCATTCAATGGCATCACAATCACCAAATTCCCCCACTATCAACATTCAGGGGGTTACCATTGACCAGAAACTGATCTGGACTAGCCATATAAATACTGTGGCTACAAGAGCCAGTCAGTGGCTAGGAATCCTGCAGTGAGTAACTCACCTCCTGACTCCCCAAAGCTTGTCCACCATCTACAAGGCACAAATCCAGAGTGTGATGGAATACTCCCCACTTGCCTGGATGAGTGCAGCTCCAACAACACTCAGGAAGCTTGCTATCATCCATGACAAAGTAGCCCGCCTGATTGGCACCCCATCAACAAACGTTCACTCCATCTACCAACAACACACAGTGGTAGCAGTGTATACCATCTAAAGATGTACCACAGAAACTTACCAAGGCTCCTTAGACAGCATCTTCCAAACCCATGACCGCTACCATCTAGAAGGACAAGGGCAGCAGATGCCTGGAAATACCACCACCTGGAAGTTCCCCCCAAGAAATTCCCCTCCTTCTCATTCACCATCCAGACTTGGAAATATACCGTCGTTCCTTCACTGTTGCTGGGTCAAAATCCACTAACTCCGTCCTTAACAGCACTGTGGGTGTACCTACACCACAGGGACTGCAGGGGTTAAAGAAGGCAGCTCACCACCACCTTCTCTAGGGCAATTGGGGATAGACAATAAATGCTGGCCCAGCCAGTGAGCCCACATTCTTTGAATGAATTAAAATAAACTAATACACTTGAAAGAGGGCTTGAAATGCTTAAATTATGAGGTTGTAGAAACAAATTCAACAGAGATAGATCTTCAATCAAAATTCAGTGAATTTCAAGCATCAAATATGTCCAGTTAGCATCGTGAGAAAGTGAGAAATGTCTGGAACAGGAGAATGAATTGCTGAAGAATCAGAGCAGTTGCTTGAATGCAGAATTAATAACCAAAACTGATAAAATTGTTGAGCTCTGATCCAACCTGAACAACATGATGGGCGAGATGCATAGTATGGAAGGGCAGATCTAGATTTTCAAAGCAGATAAGGAGAGTTTTAAGAAACACATTGAGGATCTAACAAATGAACCGGATGAGTCCAAACAACAGTCAGTGACCAGGCAAGAAACATTCCAAACAGAACTGAATGCTCAGCTGACATTTGTCAAACTTATTCAAGAGTTCCACAGATAACTCTTAGACAAAAACAACTCAACTTACTTGATTAGTTGCTGGGCCAAATGGAAATATTTGTAAGCTTGAAAAACAACTAGAAATGAAGAAAGTAATTCAAAATTTGGCTAACATTGTGGAATAGGTGTAAAATGAAGGTTCCACTGTTGAAACATGAATATCCATATTCATCAAGTTGAACCACATGATGAACAAAAAAGAAGTGACAAGGAGGCTAATATGATGTTCGTCCACCCTAAGGGAATGAGTCAGAGTACCAACAACCATCGATCAACGCAACAGCCAAACCGACCAATTGAGGCTAAACACAAAAAAATGGAAAAAAAGAACGAAAACATACCGAAATATCAGTCCAACCACCAAGTTAACAGGAAGAACCAGAAACACCAGAGCCTAAAAAACCTCTAATAGAATGGCGGATGAGTCATGGAAAGGTCATAATGTTCACTGCCTGAACCTGAAAATTCAAGGACTTGAAGGTGAGAGATGGGCTAGTGAGAATGTTATAATAATAATACAGTAATAGCAACAATGTAGTAATAGAAATAATGCTGTAACAACAATGTAAATTTATGAGACTGATAAAAATGTAAGGCATGAAGTAAACTAGTATAACTCAACATACATTAGATAAAGACTTGGGGGGAGGTGTAGTATAATAGGGTTAACATGGGACAGTACTGTCCACACAGTGATGTAAGAAGGCACATGACCCAGATGCAGTGGTCAGTGTGGTGCTGAGCAGAGATGGGAAATGACCTAAGTATGGAGATGGTTCCTTGCCTGTACCCTTTACTGTAAATAGTTCTACTTGTTAATAAAAGCTTGCAGTTAACCTAATGAAGACTACGAAGACTTTGTTCTGTAACCAACACCCTCCCACCAATTACTAGTGGGTCAAACATTTTTTTAATACTTCTGGCAACTTGTTTTAGGAGATGGTAAAGATGGACCGGGATAGGATGGGCAGGATATGATAAAAAGGGAATGAATGAGATAAGGTAAGATATGATGGACAATATGGACGAGAGGTGATGGTCTTGGATAGAGGAGGATGCAGTGAAATGGAATTCAGTGAGGTAGGCTGAAGTGATTGGATAGGGAAGGATGGGGTTAGATAGAAGGGATTAAGGTGGAATGTAACAAGATGGGATCAGCTAGGACAGGGTGGATGAGATGCCATTAAGTGGTAAGGGAAAGTATCAGGCAAATTATGGATTAGATGAAATGTAATGGGATGAAATAAGGCAAAACGGGGTGAAATGCAATGACTGACATTTTTTTGCATCATTTTGTTTTTGCAACTTGTAATAAATTTGTTCATAAAATTATTGATTATGTAGCTTATCAATCTATGTGTGCGGGCTAATTGATTAGTGACATCATTATTATCTGCCACATAGTGACTTAACACATAAATGGCCAATCACAATTAAATAAAGGTATTGCTGTAGAAAAACAGGAGCCTACTGGGTCACAGTAATTAAAGAAATGAATCATCACTGGAAAACATGACAGTGAAAAACATTGATGCTTCTGGGGAGTTTGCCAGCAAATATTAGGTTAGGAGACAAAATGATAGCCCTAATTTTTAATGGAGACAATATTGGTTAAAAGAGCTTCATCTGTTCACCTCATTGTTGAACCGTGGTGCTGACAATATCTCTCATTGTTAATGCAGTTTTACCTATCATAATTGAATAAGTTCAAGGAAAACCTCCTACTGCTAACTGATTCTATTCTACTTCCTCTTTACTAGGTTTGGAAAGATGCTGCAACACAAATTTTCTTTTCTATTGCCATATCTATGGGAGGTTTAACAGCACTATCATCCTACAACAAATTCCACAACAACTGTTGCAGAGATACCATCATTGTGTGCACTGTTAATTGTGCTACGAGTGTGTTTGCTGGATTTGTCATCTTCTCCATCCTTGGACACATGGCACACGTACAGGATGTTCCTGTTTCAGAGGTTGTACAGTCAGGTAAACTAGAGCCATCTCTTTGAAATCAATCATTTGTTAGATGTGAAATTGCAATTGTCCCGGTGTACTGACACAATAATCAAAACTTGGATCTGCAGCAGTAATTCTGGTGGAAAGTGATTTCAAGCTCTGAAATGCCACACAGTAAAATGATGGTTTTATTATATCGGACAGTGATTGGAGCTGAATAGTAAACTGGAAAGTTTGGAGATTAACAGACTTGTTGAAAATATTCCATTAAATGTGAGAACTTTGAATCATCACAGGGTGTCACAGGACAATTGATTAACATTAGAAATACACAATATAGTGCAGGGCTTTGAATCCTGTGTTTCCAATCTACTGCCACATCCTGAGTGGGAGATCAATAGTACCTGTGTGACAACAGAAAGAAAGACCTGCATTGATTCAGCAACTTTCATGATCACTTTGCAACTAATGAAGCACTTTTGAAATGTTGTTGCCTTTGTAATGTAGGAAGTGTGTCTGCCAATTTGCATGCAGCAAGCTCCCACAAACAGAACTATGACAATGGCCAGATAATCTGTTTTTTGTGATGTTGATTGAGGGATAAATATTGGCCAGGACACTGGGGTTAACTCTTCCGCTCTTCTTCAAAATAGTGCCATAAGATCTTTGTGTCCTCCTGAGCGAACAGGTGGGGCCTTGTTTTAATGTCTCATCCAAAAGGCAGCACAGCTGGAAGTACAGCACTCCCTCAGTACTGCACTGGAATATTACCATTTTATTTTGGCCAAGTCTCTAGAGTGGGACTTAAACCCAAATCCTTCTGACTCAGAGGTGAGAGCGCTATCAACTAAGTAACAGCTGACACTGAAGTAAAGCATCTTATGGTGATCAGATTCTATAGTTTCTTGCCTTCCCACCTTCAGGGGTTGCCCAACCACACCCTCAGAGACTGATGCAGCTTTTTAACATCGATCACGTTGTAGGCTGTGGGTATAGGTTCCATCCACATGTGCATTTTCTAGAAGCCTCACTGTAAAACCAGAACCATGTGTAAAATGATCCCTGTCTAGTTTTAGGCCATTAGAATAGTGATCTACTAAAATAGTAAGAGATGCATTAAATGGAAACTTTTCCAGCATTGACAGCATAGAAATAAGTCACAACATCTCAGGTCAAATACACAAATACTGGGCAAAGTGAGTTAGATTATGATAATTTGGATTCTAAGTTAATTAATGGCTTTGAAATATGTTATATCAGGTTACAGTATCTCCTTTTTAAGCACCATTAATTTTACCATATTAACTGTATCTACTTGTTAGGTATTGGTCTGGCTTTCATTGCCTATCCAGAGGCCCTTGCACAGTTGCCACTGGCACCTTTTTGGTCCACTTTATTTTTCTTCATGCTCATCACTCTGGGACTCGACAGTCAGTTCTCAAGTTTGGGTAAGTGTCTTCATAAACCACCTCTATCAAGCCTTTATTAAAGAAAAATTATGAATATAAATCATTATAATATCATGAGGTATTGCAAATTCTAATTTTATAATTCATATATTTTAGAAAATAACTTTTAGTTTGGCAGTTGGATTTTTAAAAAAATGTCGATAAATGGAAAACCTGATTGAGAAACTGGTAAACATCCCTAGGATAACTACAATTCAAAAGGTGTTTATTTTACAAGGCCACAGTTGACACTTGACAAACATAAAAAATGGATGGCCCATCTCTGAGCTCTTGACAATGCCAGGATGTTCACATTTATTTCAACAGAAGATTTAACTTCTTCATGTAGTTCTCAGATCAAAAGAAGCTAAAAGTGCCTTGTCAACAAGGGGCTTCTTTATAGGACCAGTAAGTCTGGAAAGAGGACAATTATATGCATTAGAGATATAAATGATTCATGTGTGCTACAGAGTTGTTTTCAAGGTAAAACATAATTGGTTTACATTTCTGTTTGGAGCATCCCAAAGTATGTCACATTGCCATGAAGATGGACTGTGGGGGTTAGGAAGGTAACTTTTTTTGAATTTATATGTGTGTCTTTGCTCACAGAAAATTTTCTGTCAGCCATCAGTTTGGTTAAAGCTTGGGAAGGCAGAGAGAGGGAATCTACTAGGAGCTATAAAGCAGTTCTGGGACCATAAGCTGTACAGGAACTATTGGAGCAGACTGGGAGAAAGTCAAGACAAAGAACGTAAAGGCTATTTGGAACCAAGGGTGTTCCTGATTTTTAAATCACTCAGCACCAATGCAATGGGACCCATGATGGGGCTGAGGGTTCCACAATTGTGAGGTTTTAAAGGGAAGCTGGAGGGTTGCTTAGCCAAATACTAATCTCCATGAAATCTCACACCTCAGAGAATAGCTACAATACAGAGGAAAAACCAAAGTGAATTCCTGAGAGCTGTGGCATACTTGGTTGAGTCTCAGAGAAGAAGTGAATGAACCCACAAGATTCTGTAATGTTTAAAGGAACTCTTGGGTGGAAGTAAAATGAAGAATGGTGTTTTAAGTATTTAAGTCTTTACAAAATATAGTGTTAAATTTGAGGTGTTGGTTTAATTTTTTAATGTAAAGTAAAGTATTTTGATCTAAAATGTGAAATCTTGTGATGCTGTTCTTTCAGTTAATCATTGGGTGTTTGAATTTCTCTCCAAATGCTAATGGTCTCCAGAGATTGTAACAAAGATGACAAGTTACTGTTATTAATGTTCCTGAACAAATACTTACCAATACCTTCAACTTCCTTTGTGCGTATGACACCCATGGGCACACCTGCAAAGACTTTAGCTCTTCAGAAAGGAAGACAGCCTTAGCCTTCCAGTCACATAAGGACTGCTGCTTAGAGCATTGTCTCTCTCCGAAATCTCTTTCTGGGAGTGGAGGCAAGGTTGATTTATTCCTTTCCTCATCATCCTTATTATGGCACCTAGGAATGATCATCAGATTAATGAAAACTTCCACCAGACTCATTAACACTGAGATCTGGAGGGAAGGCTGCAATGTCCTGCAATGAGGATACTCTTTTTCTTATTCATTCATCACTGGTGGGGGATCAGCATTTTTTGCCCATCTCTTGTTGTCCTTGAGAAGATGATTGTGAGTCCCCTTTGTAAAACTGCTGAAGTTGTGCAGGTGCACCCACAATGCTGTCAGGAAGGGAGTTCCGGTATGTTGACCCAGCAACAGTGAGGGAAAGGTGATACAGTTCCTAATAGGTAGGCGGTGTGACTTGCATGGGGACTTCCCGGTGGTGGTATTCCCAAGCATTTGCTGCCCTTATAATTCTAGGTGATAGGTTATGGGTTTGGACAGTATTCTTGAATGGGCCTTGGCTGCAGTGAATTTTATAGATAGTACACACTGCAGAACTGTGCACCAGTGATGGAGAGAGTGTGGATGGAGTGTCAGTCAAGTGGAATGCTTTGCCCTGGATAGTGTTGAATTCTTGAATGATCCAAACCTTCACACATCTAGGCAAGTGGAGAGTATTCCATCACACTCCTGACTTGTGCCTTGATGCTGGACAGCCTTTGGGGAGCTAGGAGGTGAGTTCCCAGTCTCTGATCTGCTTTTGTAACCGTAGCATTTATATAGCTTGTCCAGTTCAGCTTCTAGTCAATGGATGTCAATAGTGGTGGATTCAGCAATGGTAATGCCATTGAATGTCAAGGGGAGGTGGTAGATTTTCTCTTGTTGGAGATGATCATTGCCTAGTACTTGTCTGACATGAATGTTACTTCCCAGATATTATCTTAAGCCTGGATGTTGTCCAGATGTTGCTGCATGCAGGCACTGACTGCTTCAATACCTGAAGAGTTATGAATGGTGCTGAACACTGCACAATCATCAGCAAACAAGATCATTGATGAAGCAGCTGAGGGTGGTTGGGCCTAGGGCATTTCACGGAGGAACCCTTGTAGCGATGTGATGGAGCTGAGATGATTGAAAAACCAAAAAACCACAACCATCTTCCTTTGTGTTAAGTATAACTCCAACCAGTGGAGAGTTTTCTCCTGATTCCTATTGAATTATGTTTTTCTAGGGCTCCTTGATGCCACACTTGGTCAAAAACTGCCTTGAATTCAAGGGCAGTCACTCTCACTTTACCTCTAGAATTCAGCTCTTTTGTCCATGTTTGGACAAGGCAGTTAATCAGTCAGGAGCTGGCTGGCCCTGGCGGAGCACAAACTGAGCACCAGGGAGCAGGTTACTGCAGAGTAAGAGCCATTTGATAGTAATGTTGACAATACCCTCCTTCACTTTGCTGATGATCGAGAGTAGACTGATCGGATGATAATTGGCCAGATTATGTTTATTCTTTTTGTGGACAGGATATCCCTAGGCAGTTTTCCACATTGTTGGATAGATGCTTGTATTGTAGCTTTACAACCTGTCCAAGCTGAAACAGTTTGACTAGGGCTGTGGCCAATTTTGGAGGTGGGGAGGTCAGCAAGACACCATGATGGATCATCCGCTTGGCACTTCTGGCTGAAGTTGGTTGCAAATGCTTCAATCTTTTCTTTTGAACTGATCTGCTGGATTCCTGAATCAATGAGGGTGGGGATGTTTGTGGACCTTCCTCCTCCAGTTGGTTGTTTAGTTGTTCAGCACTACTTATGACTGAATGCAGCAGGAGTGCAGAGCTTTGATCTGACCCATTGCTGTGGGATCACTTCGGTCTGTCTTTAGCATGTTATTTCCATTGTGTAACATGCATTTAATCTTTTGTTGTAGCCTCATCAGTTTGGCACCACATTTTGAGGTATGCTTAGTGCTGCTCTTGCCATTGAATCAGGGTTGGTCCTCTAGCTTAATGGTAATGGCAGAATGAGAGATATGCTAGGCCATGGGGTTATGGATTGTGGTTGAATTCACTTGTATTGCTGCTGAAGGCCCACAACACCTTGTGGATACCCAGTTTTGAGCTGCTAGGTCCGTTCTGTGTCTTTCCCATTTGGCATAGTGGTATTGCCACATAACATGATGGAAGGTGTCCTCACTTTGTCCCCACGAGGATGGTGCCATGGTCTCTCCTACATACTGTCATGAACAGATGCATCTGCAACAGGCTGATTGGTAAGGATTAGGTCAAATAGGTTTTTCCCTCTTGTTGGTTCCCTCACCATCTTCTGCAAGCCTGGTCTGGCAGATGTGTTCTTCAGGACTCAGCCAGCTCCACCAATAGTGGTGCAACCAAATCACTCCTGGTCATGGATATTTAAGTCTGCTACCCAGAGTGCATTATGTGCCCTTGCTACTGTCAGTACTTCTTCCAAGTGGTGTTCAACATGGAGGAGCACTGATCCATTAGCTGAGGGGGAATGGTGGATGGTAATCAATAGCAGGGGCTGTGGAACTGTGTAAATTATAAATGAAGTGCTGACCTCATTTCACTTTTTTTTCATCAGAAACAATTTTAACAGCCTTGCTGGATCAGTTCCCCATGTTTCTACGATCAAAACGCCTTTATCTGACAACTGGCATTTGCTTGTTATTTTATTTGCTTGGCCTTTTATATGTAACAGAGGTATGTTATCCTTTAACAGTTTGTGATATTTCACTCTATATTATGAATTATTATCCTATGAAGTCAGGAATTTCACAGCATTAAGTCGCAAAAAAATAACCTTGCACGGCAGTCATGTTTTATCCCATTATTTAATATAATGCAGTGCTAATTTGGAACTGACTAACCATTCCCATCAGCAGTTACTAAATGCAGAGCCTTGTTAAAGAGATGAAATGCAGCTTTGTTACGACCCTGTGAATCAGATTTCCATTGTATCCATTGGACATTGATGTGTTCCACCATGTAGGGATGTGCACTTTGGTGAATTTCCATCTCACTTTCAATTTGGCTCAGTTTATAACACTGTCACCTTGAAGTCTAAGATGTGAAGCTTGTAAGCCCCAACCAAGGGTTCAAGCACAAGCAAATAAGTTATGTTGACATATCACGACTGTGACCAGGGGAATCCTGCATTGTCAGATGTGCCATCCTTTGGATGACCTATTAAATGGAGGCCCATCTACCCATTCAGATTCAAAATCCAGGATCCTGTGGGGCTTTAAATGCAGAGGGTCAGTGAAAGGGATGGGAATGTTAGAGGTACCACAAAAAAACTGGTTCCAGGAATCATGCAAAAGGCTTTCACATTGGACGTATGTACTCTGGTGTAAGTCAAGACATATTTTACCTGATTTTGCACGTTCAAGTGGCAATGTTAAATTCAACTGCTAACTATTTATTACACATGGTGCTTCTTTCCTGCTCTTTATTTGCCTTCATTTGTAACTGACCTCCTGCTGCTCTAGAAGGCTGGGATGGCACAAAAACCCCCTCTGGTAAGAGGCAGAACATCCTGCTGCTTCAATGGTGAGAGCACTGGCTTAAAGAGATGAAATGCAGCTTTGTTACAACCCAGTGAATCAGATTTCCATTGTATCCATTGGACATTGATGTGTTCCTCCATGTAGGGATGTGCACTTTGGTGAATTTCCATCTCACTTTCAATTTGGCTCAGTTTATAATACTCTCACCTTGAAGTCAAAGATGTTAGGCTTGTAAGCCCGAACCAAGGGTTCAAGCACAAGCTACAGGCTAGGTAACAGAGGAGAGTTGGAAAATGCTGGAGAAGCTCAGCAGGTCTGGTAGCATCTGTGGAGACAAACAGAGTTAACGTATGACCCTTCTTCAGAGCTGAAGAGAAGTAGAAATGTGATGAAACTTAAGTGGGGGGGGGGGGGGGGTGAAGCAGGTGAAGCTGGATAGAAGACCAGCAAAAGGTGGGGGCTAAGGAGAGATTGACAAAGATGTCATGGACAAAAAGACAGAAGGAATGTTAATGGTAGTGGTAAAGGTTAAAGGAGGTACTGAAAGTGGCATAAAGGTAAGAAAGCAGAATGTGTTAATAGCAGAACTAAGCACTCTGTGAAATAACAACATGGAACAAATAACAGATGGCCCTTTTGGGAGTGGGATGGGGTGGGAAGGGGTCAATGGTTGGGGAAAAAGGATGGAAAAAGGGACATAAAGGGATAAAAAAAAAGCAGATAAAAGAATAATAAATGAATAAACATGAAAATAAGTGGATCAAAAATAAGAATGAATTTAAAAAAGGGGGATTAAAAAAGGGATGAAGATAGAGGAGCGAGTTCATGGTCTGAAGTTGTTGAACTCAATGTTAAGTCCGGAAGGTTATAAAATGCCTACCTGGAAGATGAGGTGCTGTTCCTCCACTTTGCGTTGGGCTTCACTGGAACATTGCAGCAGGCGAAGGATGGACATGTGGGCGTGAGAGCAGGATGGTGTGTTGAAATGGCAAGTGACAGGAATGTCTGGGCCATGCTTGCGGACAGACCAAAGGTGTTCCGCAAAGCGGTCATCCAGTTTACATTTGGTCTCCCCAGTGTAGAGGAGACCATATTGGGAGCAGTAAAAGCAGTGGACCAAATTGAAGGAGGTATGAGTGAAGTGCTGCTTCACCTGAAAGAAGTGTTTGAGCCCTTGGACAGTGAGGAAGAGGAGGTTGCACCTTCTGCAATTGTATGGGAAGGTGCCGTGGGAGGGGGATGAGGTGTTGGGGGTGATGGAAGAGTGGACCAGGGTGTCCCAGAGGAAACGTTCCCTATGGAACGCTGACAGACGGGGTGAGGGGAAGATGTGTTTGGTAGTGGTGGTTTGCCGGAGTTGGCGGAAATAGCAGAGGATGATCTTTTGAATGCGGAGGCTGGTGGGGTAAAAAATGAGGACAACTCTATCATGGTTCTGGGAGGGAAGGGAAGGGGTAAAGGTACAGGCACGGGAGATGGGTCGAACACGGTTGAGGGTCCTGTCAACCACAGTGGGTAGGCAACCTCTGTTAAGGAAAAAGGAAGATATGTCAGAAATGCTGTTTTGGAAGGTGGCAACATCAGAACAGATGCAACAGAGATGAAGGAACTGAGAGAATGGGATGGAGTCCTCACAGGAAGCAGGGTGTAAGGAGCTGTAGTCAAGGTAGGTGTGGGAGTTGGTGGACAGTCTATCACCAGAAATGGAGCTAGAGTGGTCAAGGAAGGGAAGGGAAGGGAAGTGCTGGAGATGGACGTGATAGAGGGGCGCAGACTGGAAGCAAAATGGATAATTTTTTCCACATCCAGGCGAGAGCATGAAGCTGCACCGAAACAGTCGTCGATGTACTAAAAAAGAGTTGTGGGAGGGGACCTGAGTAGGACTGGAACAAGGAATGTTCCACATAGCCCATGTGGGCACCCACATAGCCACACCTTTTATTTGGAGGTGTCATCTGATGCCTTAACAAGAAACTTTTTCTCTTCCTTTCAGGTGTTAAGGAATGCAACCTCCAAAAACTTATTGATACCAATACCCATCCAGGACCCTTCCCACCCCTCTGACCCCATCCTGTCTTCTAACCCCAGCCCTTGTCATGTATTCACCATACCCTCCGAACTTCCCCTCTCTGATGCTGAACATTCTGTATATAGCAAATGACTCAGTTTTAGACCCTTACGCCCTCCTCAATTAATTCTGGGCTCGGCATGAGGCTGAGTTCTTCTTCTGCTGCCTTTGCTTCTGTGCTCACTTCTTTGGGCCAGATTCCTCCCCCCATTCAATGGATCCTTTCACCCATCTGCAGTATTCTCCCTTCATCTGGACCCCGCTCTCTGACCTCTTACCTGCTCTTGATCTTTTCATTGAGAACTGTCGGCGTGACATCAACCATCTGAATTTCTCTGCTCCTCTCACCCACTCTAACCTGTTTCCTTCCAAACTTGCTGCACTCCATTCTCTTAGGCCCAACCCTGACTTTGTTATCAAACCTGCCGACAAGGGTGCTGCTGCTGATGTTGTCTGGTGCATTGTCGCCTTTTTTTAAATTTATTCATGGATGTGAGCTTCGCTGGATGAGCCAGCATTTATTGCCCATCCCTCATTACCCTTGAGAAGTTGGTGGTGAGCTGACTTCTTGAACTGCTGCAGTCCATGTGGTGCAGGTACACCCACACTGCTGTTTGGAAGGGAGTTCCAGGATTTTGACCCAGTGACAGTGAAGGAACAGTGATATATTTCCAAGTCAAGATGATGAATTACTTGGAGGGGAACTTCTAGGTAGTGGTGTTCCCATCTATCTGTTGCTCTTGTCCTTCTGGATAGTAGTGGTTATAGGTTTGGAAGGTGCTGTCGGAGGATCCTTGGTGAATTCCTGCAGCGTATCTTCTAGATGGTACACACTGCTGTTATTGTGCATCGGTGGTGGGGGGAGTGAATGTTTGTGGATGTGGTGCCAATCAAGTGGGCTGGTTTGTCCTGGATGGTGTCAAGCTTCTTGAGTGCTGTGGGAGCTGCACTCATACAGGCAAGTGGGGAGCATTCCATCACACTCCTGACTTGTGCTTGTAGATGGTGGAAAGGCTTTGTGGAGTCAGGAGGTGGGTTACTCATCACAGGATTCCTAGCCTCTGACCTGCTCTTGTAGCCACGGTATTTATATGGCTAGTCCGGTTCAGTTTCTGGTCAATGGTAACCCCCAGGATGTTGATAGTGGGGGATTCAGTGATGGTATTACCAATGAGCATCAAGGGGCGATGGTTGGATTCACTCTTGCTGGAGATGGTCATTGCCTGACACTTGTGTGGTGTGAATGTTACTTGCCACTTGTCAGCCCAAGCTTGGAGATTGTCAAGGTATTGCTGCATTTGAACGTAGGCTGCTTCAGTATCTGAGGAGTTGCGAATGGTGCTGAACATTGTGCAATCATCAGCGAACATCCCCACTTTTGACCTTATGTTGGAAGGAAGGTCATTGATGAAGCAGCTGAAGATGGTTGGGTCAAGGACACCACCCTGAGGAATTCCTGCAGTGATGTCCTGGAGCTGAGATGACTGAACTCCAATAACCACAAACTTTGTGTTAGGTATGATTCCAACCAGCGGAGAATTTTCCCCGATTCCCATTGACTCCACTTTTACCACGTTTCCTTGATGATACACTCTATAAAATGCTGCCTTGATGTTAAGGACAGTCACTCTCAACTCACCTCGGAAGTTCAGCTCTTTTGTCCATGTTTGAACCAAGGATGTAATCAGATTAAGTGGCCCTGGAAGGCCCCAAACTGGTCGTCAATGAACAGATAATTGCTAAGCAAGTGCTGCTTGCACTGTTGATAACCCCCTTCTATTACTTTGCTGATGATCGAGAGTAGACTAATGGGGTGGTAATTGGCTTGGTTAGATTTGTCCTGCTTTTTGTGTACAGAACATACCTGGGCAATTTTCCACGTGGCTAGGTAGATGCCAATGTTATAGCTGTACTGGAACGGCTTGGTTAGGGGCGCGGCAAGTTCTGGAGCACAAGTCTTCAGTGCTATTGCCGGGATGTTTTCAGGGCCCATTGCCTTTACAGTATCCAGTGCCTTCAGCCGTTTCTTGATATCATGTGGAGTGAATCGAATTGGCTGAAGACTGGCATCTGTGATGCTGGGGACCTCCAGAGGAGGTCAAGATGGATCATCCACTCAGCACCTCTGGCTGAAGATTGTAGCAAATGCTTCAGCCTTATCTTTCGCACTGATGTGCTGGGCTCCTCCATCATTGAGGATGGGCATGTTGGTGGAGCCTCCTCCTTCAGTGATTTGTTTAGTTGTCCACCACCATTCACATCTGAATGGTAGGTGGAAGGACTGCAGAGCTTAGATCTGATCTGTTGGTTGTGGGATCGCTTAGCCCTGTCTGTCACTCGCTGCTTATATTTGGCATGCAAGTAGTCCTATTTTATTGCTTCACCAGGTTGACACCTCATTTTTAGGTATGCCTGGTGCTGCTCCTGGCATGCCCTCCCGAACTCTTCATTGAACCAGGGTTGATCCCCTGGCTTGATGGCAATGGTAGAATGGGAGATATGCCGGGCCATGAGGTTGCAGATTATGTTCGAGTATAATCCTGCTGCTGCTGATGGCCCACAGTGCCTCATGGATGCCCAGTCTTGAGTTGCTAGATCTGTTTGAAATCTACCCCACTTAGCATGGTGGTAGTGCCACACAACGCGATGGTGGGTATCCTTAATGTGAAGGCGGGACTTCATCTCAACGATGACTGTGTGGTGGTCAGTCCTACTGATACTGTCATGGGCAGATGCATCTGCAGCAGTTAGGGTGAGGATGAGGTCAAGTATGTTTTTCCCTCTTGTTGGTTCCCTCACCACCTGCTGCAAAGCCAGTCCAGCAGCAATTTCCTCTAAGACTCGGCCAGCTCGGTCAGTAGTGGTGCTACTGAGCCACTCTCGGCGATGGACAGTGAAGTCCCCATGCAGAGTTTATTCTGTGTCCTTGTCACTCAGTGCTTCCTCTAAGTGGTGTTCAACGTGGAGGAGCACTGACTCATCAGCTGAGGGAGAGCAGTATGTGGTAATCAGCAAGAGGTTTCCTTGCCCAGGTTTGACCTGATGCCATGAGACTTCATGGGGTCCAGAGTTGATGTTGAGGATTCCCAGGGCAACTCCCTCCCGACTGTTTACCACTGTGCAGCTACCTCTGCTGGGTCTGTCCTGCTGGTGGGACAGGACATACCCATGGATGATGATGGTGGTGTCTGGGACATTATCTATAAGGTATGACTCCGTGGGGATGACTATGTCAGGCTGTTGCTTGACTAGTCTGTGAGACAGCTCTCCCAATTTTGGCACTAGCCCTCATATATGTTAGTAATGAGGGCTTGGCAGGTTGACAGGGCTGAGTTTGCCGTTGTCGTTCCTGATGCCTAAGTCAATGCCGGATGGTCCGTCTGGTTTAATTCCATTTTAGTGACTTTGTTGTGGTTTCTTACAACTGAGTGGCTTGCTAGGACATTTCAAAGGACATTTAAGAGTTAACACATTGCTATGGGTCTGGAGTCACATGTAGGCCAGACCAGGTAAGGATGACGGATTTGCTTCCTTGAAGGACATTAAACCAGATGGGTTTTTACAACAGTCGACAATAATTTCATGGTCATCAATGGACTATTAATTCCAGATTTTTATTGATTTCACATTCCACCATCTGCCATGGTGGACCTACCCCTGGACAATGACCCCACCACCGAATATCAATCTATTCTTTCCAGGATTTATTGACCTCATCTCCTCTGGAGATCTTCCCTCAACAGCTTACCACTTCATAGTCTCCCAATCCTGGACACCCTGCTTCTACCTCCTCCCCAGAATCCACAAACAGGACTGTCCCCATAGACCCATTGTGTCAGCCTGTTCCTGTCCCACAGAACTAATTTCTTCCTATCTTGACTCCATTCTCTGTGCCCTTGTCCAGTCTCTTACTGCATACATTTGCAATTCCTCTGATGCCCTACATCATATCAACAATTTCCAGTTCCCTGGCCCTGACTGCCTCCTCTTCACCATGGACGCCCAATCCCTCTACACCTTCATTCCCCACCGGGATGATCTGAGGGGTCTCCACTTCTTTCTTGAACAGAGGCCTGAACAATCCCCATCCACCACCACTCTCCTTCGTCTGGCTGAACTTGTTCTCTCACTGAACAATTTCTCCTTTAACTTGTCTTACTTCCTGCAAATAAAAGTTGTGGCTGTGAGTACCTGCATGGGACCCAGTTATGCCTGTCTCTTTTATGGGGTATGTGGCACATTCCTTGTTCCAGTCCTACTCAGGCCCCCTCCCACATTTCTTTCTTTGGTACATTGATGACTGATACGGTGCTGCTTCATGCTCTTGTCTGGATGTGAAAAAAATGATTAATTTTGCTTCCAATTTGCACCCCACTATCGTCTTCACGTGGTCAATCTCTGACACTTCCCTTTCTTGACTGCTCTAGCTCCATTTCTGGTGATAGACTGTCCACCAATATTCATTACAAACCCACCAACTTCCACACCTACCTTGGCCACAGCTCCTCAAACCCTGCTTCCTGTGAGGACTCCACCCCATTCTCTCAGTTCCTTCACCTCTGTCGCATCTGTTCCAATGACGCCACTTACCAATATGGCGCTTCTTCCTTAACCGAGGTTTCCTACTCACTGTGGTTGACAGGGCCCTCACTCCTTCCCCTCCCTTCCAGAACCATGATAGGGTCCCCATGTCCTCACTTTTCACCCCACCAGCCTCCACATTCAAAGGATCATCCTCCGCCATTTCCGCCAACTCCAGCATGATGCCACCACTAAAGACGTTTTCCCCTCACTCCGTCTGTCAGCATTTTGTAGGGACCATTCCCTCCGGGACACCCTGGCCCACTCCTCAATACTCTCAACATCCCATCCCCTTCCCACGGCACCTTCCTATGCAATCGCAGAAGGTGCAACATCTGCCCCTTTACCTCCTCCCTCCTCACTGTCCAAGGGCCCAAACACTCCTTTCTGATGAAGCAGCACTTCACTTGCATCTCCTTCAATTTGGTCTACTGCATTCACTGCTCCCAATGTTCTCCTCTATATTGGGGAGACCAAAAGCAGACTGGGTGACAGCTTTGCAGAACACCTTCGGTCTGTCCGCAAGCGTGACCCAGACCTTCCTATTGCCTGTCATTTCAACACCCAATCCTGCTCTCATGCCCACACGTCTCTCCTTGGCCAGCTTCAATGTTCCAGTGAAGCCCAATACAAACTGGAGGAACAGCACCTCATCTTCCGATTCGGCACTTTACAGTCTTCCGGACTTAACGTTGAGTTCAGTAACTTCAGACCATGAACTCTTTTTTTAATCCCCTTTTTAAAAATGTATTTTTATTTTTTATCCACTTATTTTCATTTTTATTCATTGTTTGATCCCCTTTTATTCCTTTATCCCTTTATCCATCATTTTCCCCCAACCATAGACCCGTCCCCACCACGCCCCAAAAGTGCTATCTGTTACTTGTTCCACGTTGTTCTTTCACAGAGTCCTTACTCTTATTCTGCTCTTAACACCTTTTGCTTTCTTATCTTTATGCCACTATCAGCACCTCCTTTAGCCCTTCCCACTGCCATTAACACTCCCTCTGTCTTTTTGTCCATGACATCTTTGTCAATCTCTCCTTAGCCCCCGCTTATCAATAGCCTTTTATTCAGCTTCACCTGCTCCACCCCCTTTAAACGGTATAAATTTAATCACATTTCTACTTCTCTTCAGCTCTGAGGGAGGGTCATACGGACTCAAAACTCTGTTTCTCTCTTCACAGATGCTGTCAAACCTGCTGAGTTTTTCTAGCATTTTCTGTTTTTATTATAGAGGAGAATTGTGTGTTGATCAGGGAAGGCTGGCAAGTGAAGGCAGGGAACAAGAATGTGTGACAGGAAACTGCTGAGTATATAAATTCAGTTTTCCTCAATAGGCATCCTCTTGAAACCTAAGAAGTGCAGCACACCCGAGGAACCAAGACCCATAGTACTCGATTCCCTGTCCTGGGAGGTTTCTATGGTTTAAACACCTTACCCTGTTGTTTAGAATATTACAGTATGGTAAACTTTGTTATCCAGGGCTCTAGAAACCGGAATTCTTTACCAACTGGAATTCTTGATGTTCCCCTGATACGAATGATCACTTTATCAACAGGAAACAATTCCAAAGTTATCCAGAACCCGTATCTGTATACTATATTATTTTATATTTTAGTTTATGTTTTAATGTACTGTTGAAGATTAAAAGTGAAAAGACTGCTGTTCTTTACTTGCTGGGTACCTGCAAGTTCATACTACAATTATTGCACTCTATTCCATGGTTAAATGCATTCCTTCCTTAACTGGTATTTTTGATTAGCTGCATCACCTGTTCCCTGTGCAGGCTAAATAATAAAGATTTTACTGTATTATGTTTTCCTTATGCAGCACATTTTCTAATTTTTCATTTCTTGTTAGGCTGGGATTTACTGGATAAGTTTAATTGATCATTACTGCATTGGATTGGGTCTCATTCTAACAGCTCTGCTGGAGCTCATTGGTCTAAGCTGGATCTATGGTAAATGCAACAGGAAAAGCATTAAAATAAAATGAAATAATTTAAGCAAGCAGGTTTTCATGGGGAAAGTTTTCAATTTACCGTTGGGTGTAGAACTAGTTAGTTATCATTCACATTAACTTCAATATAAGTAAAAGTCAGATAATTTCTATAACAGACAATTGACCATTAACAGCATAATTACACCAGGGAGCAAACAAAAAATTCAAGCAATATGGGCTGAATCATCCCAGGTTTGCACTAACTGCGGCAGTGGGAAAGAGGACATTTTATCCACAGGCCACAATGGCAGCTATTCACACGGTATCGTCCCAATCAATCTAACCTCATCAATCATGTATTCCCAGGGAACACATTGTTTCATTGATGGGCGGCCTCCAATTCACCCACCCTGCCATCACCTCGCCGCTTCCTCATGCAGGGTGCCATATTTAAAGTGCAGCCACATGCATACCTCTTACTGTTTCCAGTCCAGGACTGCTGCACAGAAGATGTGGCCCCAAAAGGCAAGAAGACTGCAGCCTCCCCGATTTAGTGACGCATCGCTGGCGTGTCTTCTGGACACTGTTGGAGCCCGCCGCGATATCCTCTACCCCACTCTGGCTGCATCAATCTCACACTCCAGCTTGGGAGCTGGTGGCAATGGTGGTCAGTGCCAACGCTGCACAGAAGAGGTTTGTCATCCAGTGCAGGAAGAGGATGAATGATCCCATCCCTGCAGCCGGGGTAAGGCAACCACCTCAACCACCTGCAGATGTATTAAAATGAAGTTCCCGATGTCCGTCGGCAGGAAAGGTGACCCACCATTGACAGGCAGAGTGGATGATTGCAAACTGGTTTCATGATGTCATTAAACCGATTTTTGGCCTTCCTGCCATGTTGTCTACTCACGCCCACTATGATCCTGACGCCAACGGGAGGGAAAATTCAGCCGTATGTCTATTCAGAAGAAGGAAGAGAAATGAATTGGATGATGTAATATAGATAATTTTTCATATCTGAAAATGATGGGAATGCAAAAATTCTCCTTCGTTGTCAAAAATCTTTCCACATTTAATTCCAAAAGCCAATATGAAGCAGGCAGTGCCTTTTGAAATAAAAGCAGTGAATGCTGGAAATAGTCAGCAGGTCAGGCAGCAACTTTTCACGTTGAGATGATCCTTCACCAAGGCCTTCTGCATCTTCACTCAGGATCTCCTTATTCTCGGTGGGTTACATTTGATTGTTGGAGAAGATTTTGCTGGGCCACTTTTCTGTTAATTGCTGATATGGTTGTTGCCCAAACATCTTCAATTTGAGTTTACCACTTAACAAGTTAATGCCAGTTTCTCCCAACTATTAGGATGAATGGAACAACAGGACAGGTTCACCTTCAGTGTGTTCAGAATTTTTCTTATGGCCTCTTGGAATCCATTTCTTATTCTTCAACTCAGGACACAGAGCTCTATTTGATTGACCGGCCTCCCACATTCTGGTTACTAAGTTCATCTCGGTACAGATCTGAAGCATGAGGCTTTCCAAGAGTGAGCACCTATTCTGCAGGATTTGTTCAAATATTTTACAAAGATGGATAATCCGGTTGATGACAGAGAACAACTTACTCATCCTGTTTGAAATCTGATTCCTTCTCTGATTTAACGTTCACAAGTAACCACAGTACAAGATCAATGAGGAAGATGAGAGGTAGCAGAGTGGCAATATTACTGGGCTGGTAATCAAAATGCCTGGACTGATGCTTCAGAAGCCTGAGTTCAAATTCCAAAACAACAGCTTAATTAATTAATAAATCTGAAATATAAAGCTACTTGGAAGACTCGGCAAGAAATACAGATCAGCGTTGAGATGGTGGAACGTTCGGGTGGAGCAGCAAGCAGATGGTGATTGCCACTCCTTGGAAGATCTGGGCCATTGTTTCATGCTCCTCTATTACCATCTCTGTGATGTCCTATCCCATCAGTAGGATAGACTCACCAGAGATGACAACACAGCACTGTATAGTTGGGAGAGAGTGCCCCGGGAGTCCTCAACAATGATTCCGGAACCCATGAGGTCTCATAGCATCAGATCAAACAGCGGCAAGGAAACTTCCTGCTCATCAAAACCTACCACCCCTCATCAACTGATGAATCAGTGCTCCTCCATGTTGAACACCAGTTGGAACAAGCACTGATGGTAGCAAGGGCGCAGAATGTAGTCTGGTGGAGGATTTCAGCATTCCTCACCAAGAATGGCTCGGTATAGCACCTTTACGGACAGTGTTGATTGAGTCCTGAAGGGTAAATCAGTCAGACTGGGCCTGCAGCAGGTGATGAGAGAATCAACACAATGGGACAAATCTACTTGACTTTGTCCTCACATATTTAACTGTTGCAGATGCATCTGTCCATCCTAGCATTAGCAGGAGTGACCACTGCAGAGTTTAAGGCCTGGATTGTCACAACTGAAACAGGTAGCTCAATTTGGGAAATTTCCTGGCTCATTACATCTGCATCAGTAGATAGGCACCTGGATGACACTCCAGGGAGGGAGTGGGGAGTGGAGGATATGAAATAAAGTTGGGCCCACCAGCACCAGAAGCAGATGGGAGAGAGCCACAGAGATGGCTGATTGCCAAACTGAGCTGGTGAAAAGGCCCACCTTGGTCCTATGGGGTTTCATCCCAGTTGTATTAATAGCCTCTCATATCCCCCTTGCCTACTCGTGAACCTCCTGTTCGCATTCACCCAGCATACACTACGTACTGAACCACTGAACCCTGTAGTAATAACGGTATGTGTGGAACTGCTTAGTAAAAAAACATCCATTCACAAACAACCTCCAACTCAGATAACCCTTTTATGAAAGAGTTGACGTTTCGAGTCCTCATGACCCTTCGACAGAACTTCGACAAGTTCTGTCGAAGGGTCATGAGGACTCGAAACGTCAACTCTTTTCTTCTCCACCGATGCTGCCAGACCTGCTGAGTTTTTCCAGGTAATTCTGGTTTTGTTTTGGATTTCCAGCATCCGCAGTTTTTTTGTTTTTAACCCTTTTATGAGTCTGAGATATCAGCCAAACATGCATAATAATGTTGTTTGGACAGCTGGAGGGACCTGTTGACTTTGTTTGATAGCTATTTTTCTGTGATCCCTTTTGTCAATATCTCAATGATTATTTGCAAAGATAATGAGGTGTGACATGGTTAAAGCCTCTGTCATTGATACTTTAATGGTCTGTTTAATACTTTTATATAGTTGTTGGAACAAGTTTCTTTTTCAAAAGATTTGTGAATGGGTGTTTGATTTCTAAGCATTTCTACACATGACATTTTTACTATGGGGTTCAGAACTGAGAAAAAGAAAATAATCCACATTTATATAATACCTAGAATATAGTAAAATGTCAAGGGTACTTTACACATGCTTTATCAAGCAGAATTTGAACCAAACCACCTTGAGATATTTGGGACATAATTTATTCATCCTGTTTGAAATCCTGAGTGATCCTTTCTCTGATTTAACCTGTTGATTACTAATAACCAATATGAGATAAACTTCTACATAAACAAGCTGCCCTGAAGACTGGACAAACCAAGTGACTGTGTCTCTGCTTCCTTGCTGTTCACAGGGGTAAACAGATTCATCAAGGACATTGAGATGATGATTGGGGAAAGGAATTGGCTCTTCTGGCTGTGGTGGAGAGTGTGTTGGGGTTTTATCTCTCCGTGTTTGCTGGCAGTAAGGAGATGTTACATCTTTTCAAATTTAAAGCAAAAATAACCATGCTGCAGACAATCTATCAGTCTGTTTCTGATCTTGTTTTGTGCAATTATTTCATTTAGGCAATCTTTGTTTGGTCCTTAGCAACATTTACCCCACCAATATATGGATCTGTTGAGTACCCTGTCTGGGCAACAATACTTGGCTGGTGTATGACAATCTTTTGTATTATGTGGATCCCCATTGTCGCAATTGTGAAAATTGCTCAAGCTAAAGGCTCCACCTTGGGTCAGGTAAGGAAACACCTTCATATCTGTCAAAGAATAAATAGAAAACTCCTGACAAACTCTCAATGCTCACCATGCCTTCAGTTAAAAAGTTAGTCTAAGCAATCTTTTTCAGGCAGTTCCCATGTTTGTCTGGAAATGCTGCTAATTTATCAGCCACAATCTCTTCCTCCTGAGGCAGACAGCTCTACCCACCATCTTAATGCCAACAAGAATAACCAAAGACTAGTTGATTTGAGAAATTAGATATTGCCTCTATATCTAGGTGTTGACTCTCACCCTCCAACTTCAGATCACACAAGGATATCGGGCACATGATGAAAGCCCAGCAGCCACCAGAAACCTCATGAGGTCCCTGAAGCAAAACTTTTTGTGACCTTGCCCTCTGATGAGCTGGCACATGAGCTGACTTATCTCCTTAGCCTGGCAGTAGCCTACTCATGCTAGGTGACTGATCCTAACACTATACAATCCTCTAAGGCTTGTTTGTACCTGTATCTAAGCTGGTGGCTGGAATATCAGATCAAGCAACAGGGCCTCTTCATCAGTGGTGTGGTGTTGCCCTCTCTGTCTCTCCTCTTGAGGCTGCAGTGGCTGGACAGGTGGCACTCTTGTGTACCATGGCTGAAGATGCTGCCAAAGTCATAGTGAAAGAGGAGTTAGTTGAGATGCTGGATGTGTTAGAAATTATTAAAAATGAGGTAACAGAAAGGCTATCTGTGTTTTAAGTTAACCAGGAATGGATCACAAGCATCAGAGAAAGCTGAGGAAATTAAGGGTGGAAATTGTGGAGACTCTCATCTTAATATTCCAATCCTGCTTAGATACAGGGTTCCATAAGAATGGAGAATTACAAATGTTACACACTTGTTCCAAAAACTGTGTAGAGATTAGCCAGCAACTATAGGCTAGTCAGTTTTAACAATGGTAGGAAATCTTTTAGAAACAATAATCTGAGAGGAAGTTATCAATCATTTGGAAGGTCAGCACAGATTTGCTTAGAGAAAATTACTTTTAGCTAAGTTGACTGTGCTTTTGATGGTAACAGAGAGGGTAGATGAAGGTTATGCAGTTGATGTTGTTGTGGTCACTTTGACAAATGGACCACAGGAGTCTCAGATATAGGTCACGATTGTTTATTCAAACAATTGCAAGGGGAGAACCATGTCAATGCAGCTTGAGATAGCACGCTGCTAAATTACAAGTGTTCAACATATTTATACGTTATTGGTCACGCACAAGAACAGTTTCCAGATTCCGATCTCATCAACATATAGCTTTACATTATAAACAGACATCTCTGGTAACATGCATCATTTATCCCTATTTTCACCCAGGCAGAGACCTTCCCTCCTGTCTAAGCTGGGATCATCTGTCCTTTCCTTATCTGTTAAAGAACACACTTAATCTATGTTATTGCCATCCTCTGACTCCAATCCGGTTCCCAAAGCCTTTCTGTTGTTTGCAGGCGCTAAGGCTGTGCAAGGTTCATCCGGTAACCTTTAACTGCCAATGCGCTTGGTAGCACTGGCTGCTTGGAGATTTTAAGTAATTCATTCCCTTTCAATAAGTTCTTACTGTACCCCTATATTCCTCCCTAACAATGTGATGTACGTGGACTTTCAAAACAAATTTGATGAAGTGTCACACAGTAAGCTTGTCAGCAAACTTAAAGCCCAGAAAGCCTACAGAACAAAATTGGGTGAATGACAGGGAACACAGGAAAATGGTGAATGGTTGTTTTCTCAGGCTGGAGGAAGGACCACTGCTTTTCTTGATCTATATTGACATCCTAGACTTGGGTGTGTAGGGCACAATTTCAAAATTTGCAGATGGCACAAAAGGGAAGGGAAAGTAGAACTAGCTGAGATGTTCTTGCAGAGAGCCAGCAAGGACACAATGGAATGAATGGTCTCCTTTTGTGCTGTGACCATTCACTGATTCTATGATTCTATTCTAACTGAAAGCAGAAAATCAGAAGCAGAGAGTTGGGTGAGGGAAGAACATGGGGTGGAAAGCAAGCCACCCATGGCGGCAGCATCAGCAGTTGCACATCATGTCAGATAGCAGGATGAGGCTGAACTGGGATTTGAGAAGAGTCATAAGGTAGGAACGTGCCATCATCTTTAATGTTCTGGGCAACACTGGGTGCAATGCACCCTGTCATAGCCAGAGCCATGATATGGAGCACCATCTCCTCCATAGGGCTCAAGGGGTGCAAATGCATCAATGTCCCCCGTACTGTTCTGTTCTGCTCCCTTGCATTGTGCACCACCCTGTCCTGCTAGAAAGAGGGAAGAATGTCGTTGATTGACACTGTGCTTGGTTTAGATATTTGCCATAGCTGAATAATTGGATGGATATGAAGACAGTGAGAGGTGGATGATGGTGAGAGTGAGATAGAGCATCTGAATGCTGTGTCTGAGTTGTGACTATAAAGGATTGTTGATGGATGACTGATGGGGATGAGATGCATTGAGCAAGTGGGAGAGTTTGATGATGTCTGGAGACTATGAGATGCATTTTGAAGATGCTTTCACTGAATTTGAGTACCTAAGTGAGGTAATTGAACTTTTTCTGGCATTGCTTCCCCAGCAGTTTCCTTGAATTGATGTCCTTGATCACTCACCCTCATTGCCTTCAAAGGGTTTTCTTCAAGGGCCTCCTGGCCTCTCAGGAAGACATGCTTTCTCCTCCTCTCTACATCCATGACTAAGATTTCCAATGCCACATCTGCAAACTTGGGAACCATCGCTCTACCCTGGTGCTTCACTTGCTTTGATTCCAACTTCAAACAACTGCAGTACTGGCTTTCTGTCAGTTGTTATGGCGACAGCTGGTTGACAGACCAAATCCCAGAGGGAAACTTGGCTTACAGGCCACAACCTTTTTTTTGTATTCTTATAATGAGAAAACAGTGTATTGATCTTAATAGTAAGAAGTCCAGTAACACCTTTTGGGTTTTTAAAAGTGTTGCCTACCCAGTGCCAGGATCAACTCCATCGCTAATGCTATAGTTGGCCTCCAACAGTGTGTACGCAAGAGCGGTGGGGCAGCTCAATCTCACTCCGGCTAATCTGTCTCCTCAAGGAGTCAGCCTGGGCCCCTCAGGCACCCATAAAGAGGAAAATCAGCAGGTGCACACTCCGGGGCCATCCACCCAGGTGACTCTGAGAGTGTCCGGCCCATCTGAATCCCCTGTTCACGTGACCTCAGCAGCTCCAGTTCCAGACTGAGGAGAGAGCCATTGCCACACAGCAGGACCCTGAAAGCAGGCCGGGGCCCTCCAAGTCTCAGCCCTCCAGAGGACACCAGCTGAGATCAGCACAGACAGGGTGTAGCAGACTGCCCCCACCTCCACTGTGCATATCTGGGGAGCATCAAGACGTAATGGCAGGATTAGGAAAGTTAAGAAGAATTAGATAAACAGCCGGGGCATGTATGTTAATCACTAATACATACTGCTCAGTCTCGTCAATAAACTCCCAAGAATGTCTCCCTGCCTGGATCTCCTTGTTCTGATGAACAGTGTTCTTGTCATTCAGATGTGAAACCTTACTGCACAAGATAAAGGCAGATGTCTCAATCCAAGGCCTCTTCCTTGTGCAGCCTTCAGACCAAAGTCATAGTCTGGCCTCACGCTCCCTGGAAACATTACTGATGCCTGCACCTCGGCGGTGCTGGTCATCGCTGCCAGGATGTAGTGGGCTGATGCCACAGGGTTCTCTCATTCTCTTGGTGTGCTCTCAGCATCTTTAAGGTGGGTATAGTCCCCATCTCTTCAGCATCCGTGACCATTGATGTTGTGCTCCTGAAGGGCTCAGGTGCTGAAGGTGGACAAAGGATCAGATGGTTCTAAATTTTCATGGCTGCTTCTTTATGATATGATCTTGATCATGGAGGGCAAACGAGCTGCCCATGGCCAGACGGGAGCCAGATATTCTCAGAGGCTTTGTGAAGATCAATATAGTGTCCTCATTGCATGTTGTCATCATCCTCCTGCAACTGAGCGACTATCAGGGCCTCCACTGCATCTCTTTGACAGGAGCATTCTCACAGAGGGCATTCACGTTGCCATAAGTCAGAAGGAGTCAAATGTTCACAGATGCAATTTGAGGATCTATGGGGTCACCTCGCTGCACGTCGTCATCATCCTCCACAAATCTAGCAGCAATGAGGGCCTCCCGAGTGCGCAAGCCTCATCTGGCTATTGTGAGGGTCTCATCCCCGTCATTGTCACCTCAGAGGACCTCCTCATACCCATCGGCGTCCTCCTCATCAGAGGAGACTTCCAGCTCCTCCATCTCCTCCTCAGCGAGCTCATCTCCCCGTCGGAGTCCCAGGTTATATAGGGCACAGCAGATGATGATAATGCTTGACACCCTCTGCGGATTGTATTGCAGGGCTCCACCAGACCGATCCAGGCACCAGAACCGTATCTTCAGCATCCCGATGGTCTGCTCCACCAAGCTGCGAGTTGCAGCATGAGCCTCATCATAGCGTTGCTCTGCTGCAGTCTGAGGTCACTGCACGGGTGTATCAGCCACGGCCTCTGTGGGTAGCCCTTGTCCCCTGCAGCCTCTGTGAGCCCTGGAAGACTTCAGGGATCTGTGACTGACTGAGGATGTAGGTGTTGTGCACACTCTCTGAAAACCATGCACACCTGCAGGAAGTGTTTCTGGTGGTCGCACATTCAGTAAATGAAATCCCTTGCGGTTGACGTAGTTCACCATGTCTTGTGATGGAGACCTGAGTGCCAAGTGAGTTCAGTCGATTGCACTCTGCACCTGTGGAAAACCCGAGATCTTGGCGAATCCAATTGCTCTTGCATCCTGGCTGTCCTAGTCCCTGTCAAAATACACAAAGTTGTGTGCCCTGCAAAGGTGGCATCTGTGACCTCATGGATGCATTTGTGGGTGGAGGTTTGTGAGATCCTACAGAGGTCGCATGTGGAGCCCTGAAAGGAGCCACTAGCGTATAAATTGGGCACAGTGGTCACTTTCACGGCCACTGGCAGTGGATGCCCTCCCTGTTCCCATGGCTCCAAGTCCTGCAGTAAGTGGCAGATGTGACTGACCAGTTCCCTAGACATGTGCAGTCTTCAACAACACTAGTTCTCGATCATCTGCAGGAATGAAAAGCGATGTTTATAGACCCTGGGGGTCACTAGGCACCGACCAGCGATGGCTCGCTGTGGGTCTTCAGTGGTATGTATGAGACCCCTAGCCGCCACTTCTTCCTGATGTTGCTGCTCATGCCTCTGTGCAGCCAGGAGCCTCAGTCACTCTCTCCTCCATCTTCTTCACTTTCTGTAGGCCATCAGGCATACAGCTAGTTCACCAGGCTCCATGATCCTAATGTACTGCTCCTGCTGGTTGAAAGTCAGAGACACATGGCTAACATGGGTTTACTAAGAACCTGTCCTGGTTCAGTGTGACAACCCCTTAACCACTTGGATGGCCAGAGATTAGTGCACTGCATGGCTGCCCGGAACCCCACCCACCTCCGCCCCAATCCATTTGACCGATTGGCGACTTCAGCTTCGGCCACTGGACTGCATTCTGTGCTCTCAGCTCAGGCGCAGGCATTCTAACCAGTACTGCAAGGCTGCGCTGTTAGCTTGAACCATGGGGCAGACTGGTCTAAACCGGGATACTGACATTGCAAGGGGCTGTGAGCGCCTCCAGCAGTAACTGTTCCACGGCCAACTTTAGCAAGGAGATTGTACAACGTGTGCAGCCGTGCAACTGTTCTGCAGTCCACTAAAATTCACATGACATTGCAGTCTGTACTGAGGGTGGGTGAGGTTGGAGGGGTGAAAAGCTCTGGAGCACTCAGTGGCACTTTGATGCCTCTGCATTGCTTGAGTGGGCAGATAAGCTAGAAGCCTGACTCTGAACATATCAATGTGCCTGCGCCTGAACTCTATCAATTGCAGAGGAATGGTCACTTTATACAGGTTTCCTTAAAGCGTGGCCACTTTCCTCACCCACCTGACCCCTCACCCTGAATGTTTGTGCGCTATACTGAATGGCAGCACAGACCTTGCCCACCAACCCCACCACCCGCCAACCCCCCCACCCCTGCACCCCCCCCACCCCCATTACAAGTCACCTCAACAACAGGGCTGCCCTTAACCGCCAGCCCCCAGGGCTGTCCTACCACCCTGCCCCCACAAGCTGCCTCAACCACAAAGCAGATGTTACCCCGCCCCCATCACCACAAGTTCCCTCAATGGCAGGGCTGCCCTTAATCCTGATCCCCCAACGCCCCTCAAGCTTGAAGTCCAACCGGTGACCCTGGCGAGCAGTGCACAATGTTACTGTGTCGTGAAACCATATTGTCTGCTCAATCCACTGAATATGCCCGACTCCGGCAGGCACAGAAATGTCCGCCCATAGCTACAGGATGACCTAGATTGGGACCTGAATATTGAAGGGCACGTGACATTTACAAAGAACAGGAAGTTAGGAGAAGGTGGAGGGGTGGCTCTGTTAATTAATGATGGTATTAACACATTAGATTGGGATGGCCTAAGTTCAGGATAACAGAATGTAGGAGTGTTTTGGGTTGAGATGAGAAATGATAAAGGCAAGAAGTCACTTGTGGGAGTGATGTGCAGACTCCCTAATTGTAACTATATGGTAGGACACAGTATAAAAGAAGAGATAACGGGAGCTTATCAAAAAGGTAGAACAATAATCAATCGGGATTTTAATCTACATATAGGCTGGAAAAATCAGATGCGCAAAGGTGAGATAGATGAACAGTTCATAGAATGTTTTCCAAATAGTTTCTTTGAATAGCACATTCTGGAGCCAACCAAAGAGCAGGCTATGTTAGGCCTGGTGTTGAGCAATGAGATAGGATTAATTGATAACTTCATTGTGATAACACCCCTAGGTAGCAGCGATCTTAATATGATTGAATTTTACATTCATTTCGAAGGAGAAATGAGTGTGTCCAAGGCTACTGTCTTAGACTTAAATGGCGGCAATTATGAGGGCATAAAAGCAGAGCTAGCTAAAGTGAACTGGCAAATGAGGATAAGGGATAGGTCAATGGAAGTTTAGTGGCAGACATTTAAAGGAATATTACAGAATACACAGAATATATACATTCTAATGAGAAAGAAAAATTCCAAGGGGAGGGCCCGCCATCACTGTTAACCAAAAAAGCTAAAGACAGTATCAAACGTAAAGAAAAAGCATATAATCATACAAAGATGGGTGACAGTTCAGAAGATTGGAAAGAATATAAAGAGCAACAAAGAATGACAAAAGGATTAAAAAGGAACGAAGGATTAGAGCATGAGAGAAAGCTAGCTTGTAATATACAGATGGATAGTAAGAGTTTCTGTAGATACTTAAATAAGAAAAAAGTTGGCAAAGTGAGCGTTGGTCCTTTGGAAGCTTGGGGAATTGATAATGGAAAGTAGGGAGATGGCTGATGAAATAAACAAGTATTTTGCTTCAGTCTTCACTATAGAGAACACAAGTAACATCCTAGAAATAGATGTAAATCAGGAAATGGAAGGAAGGGAGGAATTTGGAAAAATTCCAATCACCAGAGAAGTGGTATTGAGCAAATTATTGGGGCTGCGGGCTGACAAATCCCCAGGTCCGGATGGACTTCACCCTACGATCTTGAAAGAAGTGGCTATTTGATAGTTGATGCATTAATGTTAATTTTCCAAAATTCCCTGGATTCGGGAATGGTTCCATTAGATTGGAAAATAGCAAATATAACTTCTTTGTTCAAAAAGGGAGGGACACAGAAAGCAGGAAACTACAGGCCAATTTCCTTGACACCCATCATAGGAAAAATGCTAGAAGCTATTATTAAAGACGTTATAGTAGGGCACTTAGAAAAATTCAAGGCAATCATGTAGAGTCAACATGGTTTTGTGTAAGGGAATCATGTTTAACCTATTTACTGGAGTTCTTTGAAAGAGTCACATGTGCTGTGGATAAAGGGAGACAGGTGGATGTACTGTACTTAGATTTCCAGAAGGCATTTGATAAAGTGCCACATCAAAGGTTAATGTGGAAAATAAAAGCTCATGCAGGTGACATATTGGCATGGATAGAAGATTGGCTAGCTGACAGGAAGCAGACATTTTGCATAAATGGGTCTTTTTCTGGATGTGACGAGTGGGATCCCACAGGTTCCCACAGGGATCAGTGCTGGGAGCTCAACTTTTTACTATTTATATAAATGGCTTAACTGAATGAACCAAAGGAATGGTTGCTAAATTTGTTAAATATAGGTAGGAAAGTAAATTGTGAAGAGGGCATAAGGAGGCCACAAAGGGATATAGTTAGGTTAAGTGAGCAGGCAAAGATTTGGCAAATGGAGTATAATGTGTGAAAATGAGAAATTGTCCATTTTAGCAGGAAGAATAAAAAAGAAGCTTATTACCTAAATGGTGAGAGATTGCAGAGCTCTGAGATTCAAAGGTATCTGGGCATCCTAGTGCCTGAATCACAAAAGGCTAGTATGCAGTACAGCAAGTAATTAGGAAAGCCAATAGAATGGTTATTTTTCAATGTGAGGGGAATTGATTACAAAAGTAGGGAGGTTATGATTCAGTTGTACAGGGCACTGCTGAGGCCATATCTGGAGAACTGTGTACAGTTTTAGTCCCCTTAAGAAAAGATTTAAATGTGTTAGAAGCAGCTCAGAGAAGGTTTACTCGACTAATACCATGGATGGGTGGGTTGGCTTATGAGGAAAGGTTGGGCAGGTTCGGCTTGTTTCCTCTTGAATTTAGAAGAGTAAGAGGTGACTTGTAGGCAATAGTTCAAAATCTGCCCAGCAGTCAGGTTGGATGGGGGCCAGTTGTCCAACCTGGCTAGAGCTTGTTTCTGTGTGGCCTTGGAGTCAGATGTTAAACAGTAGACTGGGGTATGCAGCTGAGAGAGTAATAGTAACCTATTCAGGAAGCCGGAGTCTTAGGTTATGTGACTTTACTTCTTCACAATTACTTTAACAAAAGATGTTTATCCAGTGTCTGGATTTTGGCTTTGTGTTCAGGATTGATAATGCCTCAGCCATTATGGGTTAAAAAGGGGTGCCACTGGTTGAAGGTCAGGCATTTGGAGAGTCATTGTTTCCGTTGAATCACTGATTCCACGAAACAAACTTGACTTATCAAATGCAAATTGCCTTTGTGTACCTCCCTTTGAAGTAGGTCTGTGCAGTTCCAGGTGGTCTGTTAGAAACTCCAGACATAACAAAGTGTGACGTTACCAAAACTGAGAAATGAATTATGTTCTTATGGTGATTCACAGGCAAAGGGTCAGTCATCTTAATTTTCTCATTCAGCAGAAAAATCCAGTTTAAAAATAAGAAATAGCAATAATGATAAAGTTTTCTTTTAAGAATATATGGTGTTGTATTCTGTTCTGGATCAATAGCAATTGTGTTCTTTTGACTTTATTGAGTTCTGTAAACTGAGAAATTGACAAAAAGTAAATTAAATCAATAGCTGGTCTACAATCTGCTTCAGGATTAAGATGTGCTGCTATTTGATACTGATTGAAATGCTCAGTAGCATAGTTGTCAGAATAATTGCGCTCGGACCCTGATCTGACTGCCCAGTGTAAGACTGTCCATAGGATTTCCTGAGTACATCCTAAACATATTTTCCATTTCACACATTTCCATTCCACCTACATGTCCCTTCGAAACCCCAATCCTACTTGCTTCTGTACCCTGGAAAAAAAACTATTACCCAACTCACTTATAGCTGCACTTTCAAAATCCCCACTGTCTAGCCTTTGACTCATTGTCATCCACAACAGTTCTCCAGCTATTGGTTTTCTCAACAGCACCCTCGCCTTTGACTACTTCATTCTTGCTTATCACCCCATCTCCAACCTAGTTTTTCTCTCAACTCCCTGAACATGTTGTCACCTCTCAAATCATTGCCCAGCTTTCCCAGAATTCCATATTTGAATCTCTCCCTTCAGGTTTCCAGCTCTGCTGCAGTACTGAAAAAGCTCTTTATCAAATTCACACATGGCACCAAAGGTAAATTGTCCCTTTTGTCCTTCTTGGCCTGCGTGCAGCCTTTGATAAAATTAACCATGCTATCCATAGACACATTGGGCAGAATTTTGCCCTCGGATGGCCTGTGGGCCCCACCAGCTCAACGGGGGGCAGACAGCTGACCCCTGCCACCGAAATGGGGCCTGCCGCCATTTTGAGTGGGCGGGCCAATTAAGGCCCACCCAGTGGCCTGCCCAACAGGAAGCGTTATGCGCTTCCTGTGCGGGGGGTGGAGGGAATCCCCATCTGCCAAAGTGCGCTCTTTCGCATGCGCACGAAAGAGTGCACTTCTCCCTGAGACAAAGTCCTGTCTCAGGGAAATCCGTGACAGGTAAGTAAAGTCTAAAAATAGATAAAAATAGATAAATAGATAAAAAAATAGATAAAAATAGATAAGTATTGAAATTATTAACATGTCCCCCTCATGTGACAATGTCACATGAGGTGGGACATGTTGATAATAAACACATAAAATTTATTAAATGTTTAACAAACGGCCTTGAAACTTCATCCCGCCAATGGATGAAGTTTCATGAATAATCTGGAGCCTGCTGGGGCTCCTGGCCTGCCCACAAGCCTTAAGCTTGGACGGGCAGGTCTTTAATTATCTTAATGAGCCTATCAACGGCCTCAATTGGCCATTGACAGGTCAGCGGGCGAACAGCTGATTTCGCTGTCCGCCCGCCTTCCTAAAAATTTAATGGGACCGGGATGACGTCAGGGGTTCCTCCCGATGTCATCCAGCATCATTTTTCCCTCAGCGAGCGGGCCCCGCCTCAAATTGCTGAGGGGAAAATCCTGACCATAGAAACTAAGAGCAGGAGTAGACCATTCGGCCCTTTGAGCCTGCTCCACCATTCGATGTGATCATGGCTGATCCTCGATCTCAACACCATATTCCCATTTCTTTTCATACCCCTTGATGCCCCCAATATCCAAAAAATGATCAATTTCTTTCTTGAATATACTCAGTGACCCCGCCTCCACAGCCTTCTGTGGTAAAGAATTCCAGAGGTTGACCACCCTCTAACTGAAGAAATCTTTACTCATCTCAGTCCTAAATGGCCTGCCCCATATCCTGAGACTGTGGCCCCTGGTTCTAAACTCCCCAACCAGGGGAAACATCCTCCTTGCATCTATTCAGTCTAGCCCTGTTAGAGAATTTTATGTGTTTCAATCAGATCCCCTCTCTAAACTCTAGTGAATACAGGCCCAGTCGAACCAATCTCTCCTCATATGACAGACCTGCCATCCCCAGTATCAGCCTAGCGAACCTTCACTGCACTCCTTCTTTGGCAAGTATATCCGTTCTTAGGTAGGAGACCAAAACGGCATTCAATACACCAGGTGTGGTCTCACCAAGGCCCTGTATAACTGTAGTAATACATCCCTCCTTCTGAACTCAAATCCTCTTGCAATGAAGGCCAACATACCTTTTGCCTTCCTTATTGCTTGCTGCAGCTGCCAGTTTACTTTCATTGACTGATATACAAGGACATCCAGATCCCTTTGTACATCCACATTTCCCAATATATCACCATCTAAATAATACTCTTCCTTTCTGCTATTCACACTGAAGCATATAACTTCACATTTATCCACACTATACTGCATCTGCCATGTGTTTGCCCACACACACAACTTGTCTAAATCACCCTGAAGCTTCCTTGCATCCTCCTCACAACTCACAACCCCGCCCAGTTTTGTGTCATCAGCAAACTTGGAAGTATTGCATTTGGTTCCCTCATCCAAGTCATTTATACATATCATGAATAGCTGGGGCCCAAGCGCTGATCCTTGCAGTACACCACTAGTCACCGCCTTCCACCCAGAAAAAGACCAATTTTTTCCCATTCTCTGAGCAGAATTTTAAGGCCCCATTTCAGAGGGGACAGGGCTGTAAAATGCGGTGAGCCATCATAAATCTCATTGACTTCAGTGGGAACATAAAATCCCGCTGCCGTAAAATTCTGCCCTCAGTTTCCGTTCTGTCAACCAATTCTCAATCCATGCCAGTATATTACCCCCAATCTCATGTGCTTTAATTTTGCCCACTAGCCTCTTATGTAGAACCTTATCAAAAGCCTTCTTGAAACCCAAATACACCATGCCCACTGGTTCTCCCTTATCTATTCTACTAATTACATCCTCAAATAACTCCAGTAGATTAGTTAAACATGATTTCCCTTTCATAAACCCATGATGACTTTATCTAATCCAGTTGATGCTTCCAAGTGTTCTGTTATTACATCTTTTATAATAGACTCCAGCATTTTCCCCACTACTGATGTTAGGCTAACTGGTCTGTAATTCTGTTTTTTCTCTCCCTCCTTTTTTAAATAATGGGGTTACAGTTGCCACCCTCCAACCTGTAGGAAATGCTCCAGAGTCTATGGAATTTTGGAAGATGACCAATGCATCCAATATTTCCAGGGCCACTTCCTTTAGTACTCTGGGATGTAGATTATCAGGTCCTGGGGATTTTTTGGCCTTTAACCCCATTAATTTCTCTAGCACCTTTTTTTTATTAATACTGATTTTTTTTTCAATTCCTCCCTCTCACTAGACCCTTGGTACCCTAACATTTCTGGGAAATTATTTGTGTCCTCTTTTGTGAAGACAGAATTAAAATATGTGTTCAATTTTTCTGCTATTTCTTGTTCCCCATTATAACTTCTCCTGTTAATGACTAAAGGACCTACATTTGTCTTTGTTAACCTTTTTCTCTTCATATATTTATAGAAGCTTTTACAGTCAGTTTTTATGTTCCTTGCAAGTTTGCTCTCATACTCCATTTTCTCTTTCTTGATCAATCTTTTTGTCCACTTTTGCTGAATTCTAAACTGCTCCCAATCCTCAGGCTTGCTGCATTTTCTGGCAATTTTATATGTCTCCTCTTTGGATCGAATGCTATCCTTAATTTCTTTTGTAAGCCATGGTTGAGCCATCTTTCCTGTTTTATTTTTGCGCCAGACAGGAATGAATAATTGTTAAAATTCATGCCTACGTTCCTTAAATATAAGCCATTGCCTATCCACCATCAACCCTTTTTGTAAGGTTCCAAAATCCTTCATTGCTAACTCATGCCTCATACCCTTATTGTTCCTTTGTTTAGATTCAGGACCTTAGCTTCAGGTTCAACTTCTTCACCCTCCATTCTAATGGACAATTCTATCATTTTATGGTCATTCTTCCCAAGGGACTCCGCACAACAGGATTGTTAATTAATCCTTTCTCATTGCATCATGCCCAGTCTAGGATAGCCTGCTCTCTAGCTGGTTCCTCAACATATTGGTCCAAAAAACATCACGTACACTGCAGGAAATCCTCCTCCACAGTATTATTGCTAGTTTGGTTTGTCCAATCTGTAAGTAGATTAAAGTCACCCATGATTACAGTTGTACCGTCTCCACTTTCATATGGAACTGCTCTCATCTGGTTCTATTACTATCCATCTAATAGTGGTCAGAGTATCTTTTGCAATGGTTTCTCTTCCCACTCCTGCATTATTTCCTCTGGTGTACCCAAGGATCTATTCTTGGCCCTTTCCTATTTCTCATCAATATACTGCCCTTATGCAACATCATCCAAAGACATGGTGTTAGTTTTTACATGTACGCTGACACCCAACTCAACCTCACCACCTCTCTGCACTCTTCCACTAAATTGCTAAATTGTCAGACTGCCTATCTGACATCTAGTACTGGATGAGTATAAATTCCCTCCAATTAGAGACTGGGATGACTGAAACCATTGTTTATTGTCCTGACTTCAAACTCTGTCCCCTAGCTCTCAACTCCATCCCTCTCCCTGGCAACATTAGGAGGCTAAACAAATCTGTTCTCAATCTTGGTGTCACATTTGTCTCCGAGATAAGCTTCCTGAATTTTTTAATCTTTTTTCACCTCTCCTAGGAGATCACATGAGAGTATTCATGTTATGATGTTCAGATATCAAAATTGCGTGGGACATATGGGTAGATCAAAGGTTCTTTTCCTGTCTGCAACTGTTTAGATGTTATTTAATAGATAATAAAACAATTCCTTACTTCAATATTTAATTGGTATTCTTTACCAATTCTAATGTTGAGAATGTGCAATAAGGTGGCATACAATTGCTAGTAGGTATCTGGAATAGAATTCGTCCACCATTAGCTGTGTTATAACATTGTAAAATGATGTAACATCATATGTTATTTTACAGATTGGCCCAAGACCCATTTATAATGGGTTAACACTTTGTTTTATTTCCACTCCGATTTGAGGCCTTTGTTTTCTCCACTCCTTCCTCATTTATACAGATCACCAGGTTAGCATGCTATGCAGAAATCTCATGATTACATGACATTTTCAGCCAGTGTAAGTGATGCTGAGAGGTCACAGGCTTATTTATTGCTGGGATCATCCAATACTGGCAAATGGGCTTCAGTTGTAAGCTGCCTCTCCCTCAACATTCTTATTACAATCCTATCTGGACTAAGAAGTCATCTTTTTCAAAAACCTTGACTTTTCCCTATGATGAGCAACAGAAGTGAATTTTCATTGGACAGTTTCAAAGGCATCTCAAGCCAATAGCGAACTTTCATTCTTCCCCATTCAGATTGGAAGGTTCTTCTCTATCAGCTGGGGAATTCCTCTCTCCTCCAAATGAATGGTAAAAGATGCCAAGCAGAGCAGAATGGGAGAAGCCAGAGTGGTTCTTTTCTGTTAAGACTCTTGAGATTACAGCTAAGAGCTGTCAGAGTTTTTTAAAAAATGGTGTTTCGAGTTGGTTTTACTGCATGTGACCAGCATTCGAGCTGGCTGCCTCAGGGCGAAGTGAAGTTGCAGCAGGAACTAGAAACAAGCTTTAGGACCCCTTATTTACACATGCAAATCAATAGGAGCTGCTTCAGACATGCTTTACTTTACCACAATGGCATCCTGAGTACTTCCAACTGAAGTGCATGCAAACAGCTCAAAAAGGTTATTTTTTCCCAGCATGAGAAATGTCGGCATTGATAATTGCTGATTATAATCACTTAGTGGTGTGTCCTGCATCAAATGGTTATGATGTCCTGGCATTTTCATCACGAGGAAACATATTATTGACCCAATAACTCTCCTTAAATTGGTGTGACAATAGCTGCAGCAAAGTATTTGCAACAATGATTATTTTAATATAACACTTGTTTGTTATGTATACCTCATTGCCAGGATACTGCCTGAGAAGTTAGAGTTTAGACATGGGAGTATAATCTCTGTGATAAACATATGGGATAAATATTTTTCAGTATAATAAGAATTGCCATGTGTTGCAACAAACTGCAGGATAACATGATTAAGGTCAGGTTTTTTTTTAGTTGGAAACTAAACTAAAAAATAAAAAAAAGGAAACTAGGAATATCAGAGCAGTAGAAGGCCATTCAGCCCCTCAGGTCTGCTCTGCCATTCAATATGACTGAAGAAGGTACTCCCTTCAATCCAGCAACTACCACATTGGCCAGTTGAAGAGGAGAAATTACAATCCCAGATCACACAGCGACCACAGAGACTCAGGCTTCCTTTAACTGGTTTTATTCAAGCATATGCAAGGGAGCCTCAATCATTCCTAGGAATGATGACCCAGCTCCCAGACTGATTACATTTCATTACTTTTGTACTTTTTCTTATCACAATACATTTAAGTACATTCAACCGACACACAGGTCCCAAGTCAAAACTATCCTATTGAGTGGATAAACATGTGATTTTGCTAACCAATTATTCTAAAGGATGTAAACATAATTATATTATCCAATCAAAATTAAAACATGTACGCAAAGACCTTGGTTCTCACAACTCAAGACTGTTTGTGTTTCATCAAAGTCCCCTCCTTGTCTCTTGTATGTCCTCCCACATATAAGCTAAAACCATATGTCCCTTCCCTACTTGAGAGAGGAGTACACTTAATCTAACTTTATGTCATGTTTTATCTCTAGTCTAGCTCTCAAGGCTTCACCACATCATTGCACCACTTGAATTGTCCTGCCTGTTACTGGACATTAGCTCATCTCTTGACTTCTGTGTAAATCACTCAGAAACTCAAGGCCTCTTTGTGTGCAATGTCCATCTGCTTATCCTCAACTGTCAATATGGCTGCCTGGAGATTTTAAGTGCTCTTCAGTAAATTCTTACAGCGTTCTCTTTTAGCGTTTTTAATTTTCCTCTAACAATGAACATGGGAAGTTAATGGTTGGTTATAATAATCAGGCAGAAATGATTAAACATTGTACTTTTCTTTTCATAGAAAATTTCTGCCGCTTGTGCATCAGCTCCTGATTGGGGTCCATACTTGGAACAACACAGACGGGAAAGATACAGAAACAGGCCTGATTCTACAGAAGCCCCTAAGCAAGTGCAACTTCTGGCTACTCCTGAGATGTGAAAATTTAAGGGAACATTTTTCGTTCAGTTTGTAAACAATGGCCCTGAAAATTCACCACCATTCTGATGATTTCCCGATATAATGTCAGTGGGAGTTTCCAGAATAAACAGTAACTTCACCTGGACCCACTTACATTTTTGGCTGAAGTTTCCTCTGTCCACTGCAAACATGAACATCAATTTGGGGCAGGTTGGGGCCAGGTAGAATTACTAAGCATTAAAGTTCCTGCATCATGAACCTTCAGTCATGTTCCAACCTGAGTCCTGGTGTTAAATGAATCCAAGCCAGTTGGTGAAGTATGAAACAGGACGCAGATCTTTTCCTTGTTTATTCACGGGATGCAGCCTTACAGATCTCGGCCTCCTAACCATTAACCCAGTGTCACAACTGACTCTTTTTATATGTGTTCTCAATGCTCAATCAACAATGCCCATCTCCTGTGTATCTTTAACAATGTAATCAACAAACCATTAACAGATTCCCCTTTCTTTCTTTAAACAAAAACTTTCTAATAAATAATTACAAAGCAATCTAAGAGAAATAAATTAGTTTTCCATATTTCTTACAATTCATTATAACACAAGATATCCCTCTTCCAGGGGCTCCAACAATTTCTTGGAACAAGCATTTGCCTTTGTAATGCAGTCTATTGATTGCTGACTTGCATCGACCCATTTTATTTTAGAAATCTTTTCTCTCCAACATTTCTTTCATGCTAGCAAGGCCAATCCTCAAGCTTTTGGCAGTGACACTCTTTGTCAAATGAACATTATCCAAAAATAATGGTTATCCACATAGCATTCAATAGGCAAACCTTTCTCAGAATGTCCCTTGTATAGGATTTCCTTCAGAATGTTAGATACATACAATTCCATATCTGTTGCTTTCACTAGCACCAGTGTTTCTGCAGCTAGGGTACTTTTTGCCACCTTTTTTTTTTGGCTTCCCAGGCAAAGGGACAAAGTTTTTCTTTTCACCCAGCAAGACTATCAGAACCCAGCTGCACTTGAATATCCATCTGGAAGATTGGAATGGGAAGCATCACGTAAAACAAATAATTGCATAATCTCTTAGGTCACCCAAGTCTGGAAATTTGAATGCACGTTTCTTTGAATTTAATTTATTTAATGTTTTATTTGTCTGATGAACCTCCTCAACTGACGTGTGTTTCATCACAGTACTAAGTTCCAGTACATCATAACTGGCATTGGGTCTTGTCTGAGAGCATAGCCAGTTTAACTGTCCATTCAAGCTTCATAACTGCTCTTTCTGTTTTGGATGCAAGATCATCTTTCTGTGAGGACCTGATTTGATTTATCAGGATATGATTAACACTTTCTAAGTATGATTATTGATTCAACATTACTCCCAACCTAATCTTCTTAATGTCTAATCCTATATATTGAAAGACCCCTGAAGACTGAGTTCCAATCTTAATTCCCCTTTTACCTTACCTAAAACAGATTGCCCCAATTTCACAGCACCTCCCCATAGAAAATCATCAGCACGCATCGTAAAGATGCCTGCAAGTTTGTCTTTGTGATAGAAACGTAGAAAATAGGAGCAGGAGTGGCCATTCCGCCCTTCGTGCCTGCTCCGCCATTCATTATGATCATGGCTGATCATCCAATTCAATAGCCTGCTCCCACTTTCTCCCCATATCCTTTGATCCCTTTCGCCCCAAGAGCTATATCTAACTCCTTCTTGAAAACATACAATGTTTTGGCCTCAATTACTTTCTGTGGTAGCGAATTCCACAGGCTCACCACTCTCTGGGTGAAGAAATTCCTCCTCAACTCAGTCCTAAATGGTCTACCCCATATCCTCAGACTGCGACCCCTGGTTCTGGACTCCCCCACCATCAGGAACATCCTTCCTGCATTTACCCTGTCTAGTCCTGTTAGAATTTTATAGGTTTCAACAAGATCCTCCCTCATTCTTCTGAACTCTAGTGAATATAATCCTAACAGACTCAATCTCTCCTCATGTGCCAGTCCAGCCATCCCAGGAATCAGTCGGGTAAACCTTCACTGCAATCCTTCTATAGCAAGAACATCCTTCCTCAGATAAGGAGACACCAAAACTGCACACAATATTCCAGCTGTGGTCTCACCTGTTTAATTGCAACAAGACATACTTGCTCCTGTACTCGAATCCTCTATGAAGGTCAAAATAGCATTTGCCTTCTTTACCGCCTGTTGCACCTACATGCTTACCTTCAGCGACTGGTGTACAAGGATGCCCAGGTCTCATTGCACATTCCCCTTTCTAAATTTATAGCCATTCAGATAATAATCTGCCTTCCTGTTTTTGCTACCAAAGTGGATAACCTCACATTTATCCACATTACACTGCATCTGCCATGCATTTGCCCACTCACTCAGCTTATCCAAATCGCACTGAAGCATCTCTGCATCCTCCTCACAGTTCACCCTCCCACCCAGCTTTGTGCAAATTGGGAGATAATGCATTTAGTTTCCTCATCTAAATCATTAATATATATTGTGAATGCCTGTAGAACATTGTTGGGTCTGCTTTCAGCTAAAAGACAACCTACTTTCAGCAAGACAGACTTAACCGAGAAATACTGTACCCTCGATATATCATTTACACAATCACAAAATTGTTACAGTACAGAAGGAGGCTATTCAGCCCATCATGTCTGCACTAGCTCACTGAATGAGCATTATGACATAGTGCCATTTTCCTGACTTTTTCCCACAACCCTGCACATTGCTTCTATTTAAATAATCATCTAATGCCCTCTTGAACGTCTTGATTGAACCTGCATCCACCACGCTTCCAGACAGTGCATTCCAGACCTTGCTGGCCAGGATTTTCCTTACCCGCCGGTGTTGGGCGTGGTTGGTGGCGTGAGTGGACAATATAGCACGATCGGTTTCACTACGGCGTGAAACCAGTTTGCAATCATCTGCTCAGCCACGTTGGCCACGTTGTCCACCATCGGATGTTGGAAGCCTCATTGTAATACATCTTATCATTATTAGGCTGGCCCACTGGAATCATCCCCCCTGCAAGATCATCTGCTCATGTCAGTGGGAAAACTCACCAACATGTTTCACAACAGCACATAAGCGACGTGCACCTGGTGGGCTGCACTTTGCTTGGGATTTCAAGGTTTGTCAGTTAGCTCTCACAGTCATAAGCACTAGGCTTCATAGACAGCATCACATTACTTTTAGGGGGGCTCACAGCAGGTTTCTACCTTTCAGATGAGCCATATTTGGTTGGATTTTCAATGAGCTGCAGGGGATGCTTGGGGATGGGGGACAAGTGGCCTCAGGCAAGGGAAGAGGCTTCAGGATGAGAGCTGTACTGGGGAAGAAGGGTAACCCAGGGTGTGTGTGGGGGCACATGTTGATCTGTGCAAGTGCCCTCAAGATGGTGATGCATGAGAAGGCACTCTCCAGAGGAGATGAAGCCAGATGGACATGTGAGAGTATATGTGTGAGAATAGGTGGTGATGTCCCTTGAACTGGCAGTGAGTGAGATGCCAATGAATATGTGATGGTCTTGAGTGTGTGAGTTTAAGGTGATGAGATGGTTGCCTTACCCTGTCTGCACAGATGAGATCATTCGTCCTCTATCTGAATTGGATGGCCAACTTCTTCTGTGCAACATTGACACTGATCACCACTGCCACTGCCTCCCAAGCCTGGTTGGTCATGCCGCTGCCCATCCTATGGCCAGAGCTGGGGTGGAGGACATCACAGCGGGCCTCCAGGGTATCCAAAAAGTGTTCCAGTGATGTGTCACTAAACCTGGGGGCTGCAGTCTTTTTGCCCTTCATGGACATCTTCTCTGCAGTGGTCGTGGGCTGGAAGCACTGAGATTTGTGCACACCGCTGGACTTTAAATATGGTGCCCATCATGATGAAGCGGTGAGGTGATGGTGTGGAGGGCATATGAAAGCCCGCCCACCATCAAAACGGCATGTTTCCCGGGAATGCATAACTAATGCAATGGGTTTGGGATGGTATGGCATGAAAACCCACCATTACAGCTGATGGGTAAAGCATTGTTTTATGCACCCGCTACCGCGCTTATTGAAAATCTGGAACAATTCCGCCCGCTATGTGAAAAAGGTTTTTTCCCCAAATCGCATTTTCTTCTTTTGCAAATCACATTAAACCTGTGCCCTCTCATTCTTGATCCTTTAACAAGCAGGAACAGTTTCTCTCATAATTTTGAGCACCCCTATCAGATCCCCTCAGCCTTCTCCTCTCCAAGGAGAATAGTCCCATCTTTTCCAATCTATCTTCATAACTGAAGTTTCTCATCCCTGGAAGCATTTTTGTAAACCTCTTCTGCACTCTCTCCAATGCATTCACATCCTTCTTAAATTGTGGTATCTAGAACTGTACACAATACTTCAGCTGAGGTCTAACTAGTGTCTTATACACATTCAGCATAACCTCCTTGCTCTTGTACTCTATGCTCCTATTAATGAAGCCTAGGATACTGAGTGCTTTATAAACTGCTCTCCATCTGTCCTGCCACCTTTAATGACTCGTGCACATGTACACCCAGGTCCCTCTGCTCATGCGCACGCTTTAGTGTTGTACCCCGCTTTTACATTGTCTCTCCGTGTTCTGCTTACCAAAATGAATCACCTCACACTTCTCTGCAATGAACTTCATCTGCCATCTATCTGCCCACTCCATCAACTATGTCCTTTTGAAGTTCTACACTGTCCTCCTCACAGTTTACAAAATTTCAGGTTTCATATTATCTGCAAACTTTGAAATTGTTCCCTGCACACCGAAATCTAGATCATTAATATAAACTATCCCCTGGGAGCTCCACTACAAACCTTCCTCCAGCCGAAAAAATATACATTAATGTGCTGTTTTCTATCTGTTTACTCAGCAGATTTTGTATCTATGTTGCTACTGTCCCTTTTATTCCAAGAGCTGTAACATTTCTCAAAAGTCTGTTGTATTGAATGCCATTTAATCCATAAACACATTTGTTTAACTTCCACAGCTTCCCTTCAACATCACTTGTTTCTTAAGGTGGTTTCAAAAACACCACTTTTTAAAAACTTTCACCCTAAAAAATGTGGCTTTTATATTGATCAACCTATATTCCCATGAATATGTGGTTAAGAGAGCCAAGAAAATCTTTAAAATCACTTTTCCTGTCGTGATCGAGCCCACTCTAACTTCTTGAACATCAACACTCTTCGAAACCCCAAGCCACTAGCCTAGCCCGACACCTATATCCCCCATTTCTTTCTGGATGACGTGACATGACCTGTCCCTCCCATGATCAGAAGTTCTGTTGTCAGTACCTGGTTGTTTTCTAGGGCCAAAGTCACTTCAGCATCTGCTATGGGAACTTGCACTGCATTTTCTAACTTTCCACAGTTTTCCCTCATTTTTCCAGTCCATAGACCTTTTCCCAGATCTTTTGAGGAGCAGCAATAATTGTCAGATTGCTGGTTCACTTGAAAATCTCCCATGACTCGACACTGCTGTGCATTTCTACCGCAACCTTCTGAGCCCTTCATGCACAGAGATATGCAGCACAGCATCAGCCAGGGAACTCCACCAGGATGGAGTAGAACTGAGGGAAGACAAGACATGCCTCCTTATTACAGCACTGGTTGTATGGTAACTTTAAATATCCAGTCTAAATGTTAATGAATGGATAAATGAATGAATTGATGAGTAAATATCTGGATGAGTAGGTGAATTGATGAATGGATGTAAGGGTGAGTGGGTGAAGTAGGTGAATGTGTAAGTGGTTAGGATGGGTGAGATGCGTTGAGGGTAGTCAGGTGGTTGGACATAGTTGTGTGGACAGGGGTGGTAGTGGGGGGGGGGTGGTGGTGGGGGCATAGTTGGTAGGAGGTGATTGAGGCTGTCAGTTGTGTAGTTACCCAGATGTTAGTCTAGGTTTTTTCCCTGGGTAACTGCCCAGGTAAGTACAGCAGGAATGTCCAAAGTCTACCTCAGAGTTAGAGACATTTGAGGAGGTCCCAGGGAGCAGCTGAATTGCCCACCAGGATTTGAAACTTCCCAGGCAATTTCCACATAGATCTGCACTTCAGGACTTCCACAAGGTCCTGATACACATCTTTGGTTGTACAGCCAGTCCCCGACAAGCCGGAAACCAGAAAATTTGGCCATAACCTCTTGTCCATCACCTAGGACATTCAGCCACTGTTTGAATTTGCTGGTGTATTTCCCTGCTTTCCCTACAGGGGTCACACTCTTCCATTCACTGATCCCTTCTGGTATGTCTGTTACCCTAGTGCTACCTTCCAGCAGATGTCCCTTGGGATAAATAGCCCTATCCAGTGCATTGGTTTCACTTTGCTTATCGTAGTTCATCCACTTACCGACCATATTCTGCTCCTCACAACTGTCAATTATGAGTTTATGATGTACAAGATGCCTCATCAACTTCTACTAATTGTTCAAGTTCTGCAAGTTTATAATCAATCCCAAGTATCCTAGATGAATGGACAACAATAGTTTGATTATCATGCAGGAGAATTACTGTCTTCCGATCACAGCTTATCACATATTCTGCACCTTTCCATACTTTCTGGCGCTCTCTGTTAATAGTGTACTACATCCCCAGGATGAAAGTTTATCTCTGACATTCTTATGTGATGCCATAAGGCTCATTGAATTTTCTCTGAGATTTCTGCCTTGATGTTTGCCCTTCTGACTGCACACAGGGTATTTTTGTTCACAGAAAAGGTGCAACTAATTGTGGTCCCTTCCAAGGGTAATCACACAGCACAGAAGGTAGTTTTGGATTTCTCCCATTGACCAACTGATACAGACTAAAAGCCCCCAACTATTTGAAGCAAATTATTTGCATGACTGCCCATGCAAGGGCAGGTGTCAGCTCACAATTTTGTTGGTCAGCTAATAAATTATGGAACATTTTAGCAATCACAGTGTGATTTCTTCCGTAAATCCCACTACTGAAGGGACTTTCAGCTGCATGTTCATCACTACAATGTTCATATTTTTGCATGTGTCTCTAAATTCATCATTGGCAAATTCCCCTTAATGTCAGTCAGTAATTTAGCTGATGGTTTTTTCATGAATTTATCCATAATCACTCTTTTATCTTTGCTCTGTATTACTGTAGTCAAAGTGAATATTGTTGTCATGTCTATGAAATATAAAATGAAAAGATTTGTATCCTTGTTTCACACATTCAAATAGTTGGCTACTACTTCATTAAAGTCTGGTGTTGATAGGAAACTTACAATAGACCACAATTGTGTCCTCTGATACTTTTTACATATATCACATTATTCACAAATTTCTTCGGTGAACTTTATGTACTCATTATCAACGGCCCCTGCATCCTTTAGTAGGATTTTTAATCTGTGACAAGGGGCATGAGAACATTGTTGATGTATCTTTCAAACATGTGCTTTTTTCCTCTCAAACTCCTGATGCCGTTAACACTTGCTTACCATTCTGATCAGAGATGCTAGGTTTTGTTGATTGGGTAAATTGCAAAATCTATTGACTTCCCAAAGACAATTTCTTTATCATGTTCTATGTCTGATTTAATTTGTGCATGGCTTGCTCAACAGCAAGGGTATCGCACCAGATTCTACATCTGTATTAATAAAGTGGCTTCCCCAAACTATTCTATACAAAACCATTTCTCTCTTCAGTGAGTTTATCATGTATTCATCCCTGAACCTGAAGCAAGGAGAGCTTTCATATTCCTTGACGTTACTTTGATCTTTATGACTGAATTAATCCAAATAACATTTGAACCAATCTGTTCCACATACTGTGGATGTGCAACTGTTGTCCAACGTAGCATAAAATGAATCTGCGTGGAGTGCACTCATTACCAACAGAAGCTTCAGTACAATTCCCTCAGACTTACCAATATTGTCATCTTCCCCTTCCGAATCTTCCATGCGGTGTGTCACCTCGACAACTCTGCTGTTCTGTTGTGGACAATTTACCGCATAATGATATTTTAAATCACATGCGAAACACATGTTTATAATACCCTGGGTAATCCTGCAGTCTGTTTTCCTGCTATAATTACTCCATTCCTGTTGTCTGCCAGACCTACCAAAAAGTTCCCCTCCTCATTTATTTTGTCTGTGATTCCTCTGTTGTATTGACACCAGCAGCTCATATCTGAATGACCTCAAAAAGCCACGAGTATTGAGTCCTCCATCTTTTGTGACACTGCCCAGTGTCCTATTTGTGTCATGAAGGCTGCTGGAAATGACTGCTTTCCCAGGAATTTTCTTTAAAGCCTCAGTGAATTGATTCAAAAGTATGTGTCTTGCTAAGTAAATCTAACTCCTGCTAAGAACAGGAGCCTGTCCAAGTGTACCATTTAAGACAGAGATGAGGATAATTTTTTTCTCTCAGAGGGTCGTGAGTCTTTGGAACTCTCTTCTTCAAAAGGCGGTGGAGGTAGAGCACTTGAATATTTTTAAGGCAGTGGTAAATAGGGGGTGAAACGTATCAGGGATAGAGAGGAATGTGGGGTTGAAGTTACAATCAGATTAGCCGTGATCTTATTGAATAGCGGAGTAGGCCCAAGGGGCTGAGTGACTTACTCCTGCTCCTAATTCGTATGTTCGTATGACACTTTAGCACAATTCAACAATTTGAGAGCAAGCACTGAACCAGGAATTTCCAAATAGAATTTCTGCAACACTGAAAAAAGTGTCCTTCTTAGCTTCCAATCTTCACTTTTAGGTAACCGTTCTCTGCTACCTTGTTAAGTGGATTCAAGCCACATGGTTAAATATGAAACAGAACACAGGTCGTTTCCTTGTTAGTAAATTTATTCACAGATCTATGTCTCCAAACTACTTACCCAATGTTCCAGCTGACTCTCTTTATACTCTTTTGATTAAACCAATTCATCAAATAAATAAATTAATTTAAGAACCACCCCTTAGGGAAGCACTATGACTGAAACAAAACTATCAAAGGAAACTTAAATTAACATGTTGCTATGGGGAGTGATAATACGTTCCAGCCTTTGCAGCACCCATCAGTCGCAGAAGGCCTCAAACGTAAATAAAAACCATACCTTTTGTAATGAACTTGATAGCGTGGACAAGTTCCTTACTTGAAACAGATAACTTTATCACAGAACTGATTTAGAAGCTCATTGCTTGAACCAGGTCCACGACTAGAAAGCTTCGCCCCTAAGATTACCCGCACTTAGGGCTCATTAATCAGTACAATTGCATGACTCTCTAAAGGTAGTAGGAAAGGTATACCAACAATCATTACACCTTTGACAGTGCAGCACTGCACTGGAGTGTCAGCCTTGATTTTTGTACTTAAGGCCTGGAGTGGGACTTGAACCCACCCATAACTTTGTGATTCAGAGATAAGTGTGTGGCCAACTGGGCCACAGCTGGCTTTGACTCTGGTTGTGTCTGTTCTCACTCCTTAATCACACAGTGCCCACCACCTGTGAATCTTTAACAACATAATCAACCAACCATTAGCACCTGGTGTTAATACGGATGATTCCAGTCACTGAACATTGTGGACAAGAGCTCCTGTTCTCACAACAATTCCCATCTACAGTATGCAGTAGCAGGGCTCCCTCCCATTAGCTACAGGATGCTGGTAAGATTGGCACAGAGGGATCTGATCCACTCTGAATTTGTCACCAAATGCTGACATGATGACTCAAAACACTGATAGTCGATGGGTTGATGTACCTGCTGTTACTAACATAGTTCTCATGAACTGTCGACTGGGCATCACTCTCCCAGGAACTCAGTTTTAAAATCAGACAGGTCTTAAGAGGTAAGAATTTCCTACATTATCTCCACTTTCCTATCTTATTTCTATATCCCTTGATTCCCTGAGTGCTCAACAACCCACTGATCTCATTTTTGAATGTACTCATTGACTGATCATCCACAATCCTCTGGGGAAGGAAAATTCCAAAATTTCACAACCTGTCTGAATGGAGAAATTTCTCCTCATTTCAGTCCAGAATTGCTGACCCCTTACCCTCAGATGTGACCCATAGTTCTAAATGTTAAAGCTTGCAGAAACAGCTGCCTAGCATCTGCCCTGTCAAACTCCCTGGGAATTTTATAACTTTAAATGAATTGCTTCTCCTTCTTCAGCATAGGGTCACAAAGCAATAAAACATGGAAGGGAGGCCTTTTGGTCCATCATGCCGATGCCTGCTCTTTGAACAGGCTATCTATTGACTCTCATTCTCCTGCCCTTTCCCCATAGCATAAACCATTCAAGTGTTTAACCAATTCCTTTCTGAAAGTTATTATTGAATGTACTGTAACCAGCCTTTCAGCCAATAGTGTCATGAGCATTTGCTGCGCAAAAATATTTCTCCGCACTTTGCCTCTGGTTCTTTTGTCATTTACTTTAAAACTGTGTCCTCAGGTTCCCAATCCTTCTGCCGCTGAAAAACGTTTTGACTTACTTACTTTATCAAACACATCACGATCAAGAACAGCTCTATCAAATCTCTCATTAACCTTGTATGGTCTATATAGAACAACCCAAGTTTCTCACGTGTCTCAACAGAACCAAAGTCCCTCATCCCTGGTAAATCTCCTCTTGGCATTCTTCCTAAAATACACTGTCCAGAATTGGAGATAATGGGCAGGTGGTGGGTGGTGACTGGGGCAATCAATTGTGTTTTTATCTAAATGTTGGTCTAGGCTTTAACCTGTAATATTTCTTGGGTAAAACAAAAACAGAATTACCTGGAAAAACTCAGCAGTCTGGCAGCATCGGTGGAGAAGACCTGCGGAGTTTTTCCAGGTAATTCTGTTTTTATTTTGGATTTCCAGCATTCGCAGTTTTTTTGTTTTTATATTTCTTGTGTAACTGCCCAGATAAGTACAGCAGGAATATCTAAAATCTAACTCATAGTCAAAGACATTTGAGGACGTCGCAGGAAGCAGCTGAATTACCCACCAGGATTTGAAACTTCCTAGGCAATTTCCACATAGGTCTGCACTTCAGGACTTCCACAGGGTCCTGACACACATCTTTGGTTGTAAATCCAGTCTCCGACAAGCCGGAGTCCAGAAAATTTGGCCCATCACCCCTTGTCCATCGCCTAGGACATTCAGCCAAATGTTTGAATTTGCTGGTGTATTTCCCTGCTCTCTCTACAGGGGTCACACCCATCCATTCACTGATCCCTTCTGGTATGTCTGTTACCCAGTGCCATCAAATCTCTCATTAACGTTGTATGGTCTATGAAGACCAGCCCAAGTTTCTCAAGCGTCTCCACAGAATCAATGTCTCTTATCCCTGGTAAATATCCTCTTGGCATTATTCTTCAAATGTATTGTTTAGAATTGGACATAGTGGGCAGAATTTTACTAGCCCCATGGCACTGGAAATGGAGTTTGTTATGGGTGCGGCAGCATGTTTGGGCACAGGGGCGTGGCCCTGTGTCAGGCCGGTTTTCCAACATGTTTCCTCCGCCAATCAATTTTACAAGATTCTGGTGGGGAGACGAATCAGTGGCAAACACATCAGGCAGACAGTTAATTAAGGTCATTAAACAATCAATTGACATTTGTTTTCCTGCCTTCTTCAGACTTTAGCAATGGCCCACGCGAAGCACAGAGGCTCAGTTTTTTGCCTTCCCAAATGAGATGAGATCTGAACAGCAGTGGAGTTGCAGAGGGAACTATCAGTCATGCTGTGAAGCTGTGTGCAGGCTCTTGGAGGCACTGCAGAGACTGGCACCAAAGTGAAGTGCTGTTAGCAGTAGGTATCTCCCAGGTTCACAGCAACCACTGGAGGCAGATTAACGTTCTTGAGAGGCTCATCGCAGTGGAGGCTTCATAAGGGGTCAATACTTTCAAACTTTGACTCCTCCAGCGAATAGGGGAGTGGTACAGAGAGAGGGGTGCAGCCACCTGAAGTGGCTGTGCAGCTACCAGTTCCAGTGGGTTTAGGAAGCCATTGGACTTGGACATGGAGGGCACATGGCAGCAAGAGGGCAGCCTCATGGTCGCAGGGGGCACTACACAGCTCAAAGTGTGAACTGTCAGAGACTCAGCTTCATGAGATGTCCAAGCACCAATGTCTACAAAGAGAAGCAGGTGGTGGCAAAGCTGTGCAGTATAAAGGAGCAGGAATTGATGCCATTGTGAAGTGGTGGACACCCAATGCCTCTAATGTTAAAGGTGGCATTGGCATTGAACCTTTCTGCCTGTGGTTCATTCCAGGGATTATGTGGAGATTTCAGTCAGTGGTCCAGCACTGCATAAAGAAGGTAATAGATAAATTGGGCAGATTTTGATCTACAAGAGAGTCCTTGATTATGAGGAACAGGCAGGAAAGTGGAGTTAAGACCATGATGAGAACATTATCATATAGGGTTTAATGGCCCTACTCCTGCTACTTTTCTTATGATTTATGAATGTACAAATGAGTATTGCACTACCGAGCCATGAGCTAATGTTCAGGTGAAGATATAAGCCTAAGGGGGCTATGGTGCCCCGTAGGCTTAACAGATCGACCTTGTAAGAAATGCAGCTCATGGACTTCATTGGTTTTTCTATTAAATATTGTTAGCATCAGCTAAAGATTGCCTAATCCTTGATTAGTTATATTGCCTTGGTGGATACTGTGTAATTGAACACCCTGACCCTGATAGTAACTCCAAGATGTGTTCAGAGTAGTGGGGTGCAATATTGGGACTGAAATGTAGAAGAAATCTCGGACACAGGAATGTGCAATTTCATTATCAGTTTTGGGTTCAGGGTATGATTGCAGGCCTGCAGCAAAACCACATGACACAATCTCAACTGGAATATTTAAAGGGCTTATACAAGGACAAAATATGGACAGATTAAGCATTTCAGAACACTGAAGTGGTGTAGCTGGATTCAAGATGGGCACAAGCTGAGCTAAGACATTTATCTGAAAAAACCCATCTGGATCATTGCTGCTGCTTTAGGGAAGGAAACTTGCCGTCCTTACCTGGTCTGGCCTACATGTGACCCCTAATATACAGTAAGGTGGTTGACTCTTAAATGCCCTCTGAAATAGCCTAGTATGCCTCTCAGTTGTGTCAAACTGCTACGACATCTAAAACAAATGAAATATGAAGGACCATCCGGTATCGGCCTAGGCACTGGAAATGATAATGGCAAACTCAGCCCTGTCAACATTCCAAAGTCCTCCTTACTAACATCTGGAGGCTAGTGCCAAAATTGGGAGAGCTGTCTCACAGACTAGTTAGTCAGCAACCTGACATACTCATACTCATGGAATCATACCTTACAGATAATGTCACAAACATCACCATCACTATCACCATCCCTTGTTATGTTCTGTCCCACTGGCAGAATAGATCCAGCAGAGAATACAGGGGTGTACTGTGGTTGGTAGGGAGTCGCCCTGGGAATCCTCAACATTGACTCTGGATCACATGAATTCTCATGGCATCAGGTCAAAAATGACAAGCAAGCCTCCTGCTGATTACCACGTACTGTCCCCCTCAGCTGATGAATCAGTGCTCCTCCGTGTTGAACACCACTTGGAGGAAGCACTGAGGATGGCAATGGCACAGAATGTACTCTGGGTGGGGGACTTCATTGTCTATCACCAAGGGTAGCTCTGTCTGGTCGAGCCTAAAGGATACAGCTGCTGGATTGGGTCAGGGCAGGTGGTGAGGGGATCAACAAGAGGGAAAAACATACTTGCCCTTATTCTCACCAACCTGCCTGCTGCAGATGCATCTGTCCATGGCGGTCTTGGTAGGAATGACCACTGCACAGTCGTTGTGGCGACAAAGTCCTCTCTTCATATTGAGGATACCTTCCATCATGTTGTGTGGCACTGCGACCGTGCTAAATGGGATAGATTTCAAACAGACCTAGCAACTCAAGACTGGGCAAACATGAGGCGCTGTGGGCAATCAGCAGAATTGTACTCAACCACAATCTGTAACCTCATGGCCCAGCATATTCCCCACTCTACCATTCCATCAAACCAGGAAGTTAGCCCTGGTTCAATGAAGAGTGCAAGAAGACATGCCAAGAGCAGAACCAGGCATATCTAAAAATGAGGTGTCAACCTGGTGAAGCTACAACACAGGACTACTTGCGTGCCAAACATCATAAGCAGCAAGTGATAGAGATAAGTGATTCCACAACCAACGGATCAGATCTAAGATCTTGTTGTCCTGCCACATCCAATTGTGAATTAAACAGTTATGAACAATTAAACAACTCACTGGAGGAGGAGGCTCCACAAATCTCCCCATTTTCAACGATGGGGGAACCCAACACATCAGTGCTAAAGATAAGGCTGAAGCATTTGCTACAATCTTCAGCCAGAAGTGCCGAGAAGATTATCCATCTCAGCCTCCTGCAGAGGTCCCCTGCATCATAGATGCCATTCTTCAGTCAATTCGACTAACTTCATGTGGTGTCAAGAAATGGCTGAAGGCTGTGGATACTGCAAAGGCTATGGGCCCTGAAAATATTCCGGCAATAGTACTGAGGACTTGTGCTCCAGAACTAATGTAGCTACAACACTAGTGTCTACCCGGCAATGTGAAAAATTGCCCAGATACGTCCTGTACACAAAAAGCAGAACAAATCCAATTATCAACCCATCAGCCTACCCTCGATCATCAGTAAAGCGATGGAAGGGGTCATCAATAGTGCTATCAAGCGACACTTGCTTAGCAATAACCTGCTCACTGATGCTCAGTTTGTGTTCCACTAGGGCCATGAAGCTCCTGACCTCATTATAGCCTTGGTTCAAACATGGACATAAGAGCTGAACTCCAGAGATAAGGTGAGAGTGACTGCTCTTGACATCAAGGCCGCATTTGACCAAGTGTAGCATCGAGGAGCCCTAGCAAAACTGGAGTCAATGGGAATTAGGAGAAAACTCTCCACTGAAATGAGTCATACCTAGCACAAGGAAGATGGTTGTTGTTTGCTGGATATCAATCATCTCAGTTCCAGGACATCACTGCAGGAGTTCCTCAGGGTCATGTCCTAGGCCCAACCATCTACAACTGCTGCATCCATGACCTTCCTTCCATCATAAGTTGTTATGAGAGATGTATATTTTTATATTTTTGTGATTATGTTGTTTGTGTAGAAAGCTGTGGAACTGTACTTAGCATTAATTAAACAGGGGGAAGGTTACTATAGACAGGTTGTCTGTGAGGTCTAAGAGATGAAAGGTTAAAGGAGTTAGGTTTGTGCATTTGTAATGAGGGGCTATGGTGGGTTTGAGTTAAAAGCAAATAGGTTGAATCTGAAATTTGCTTTTTGAGATAAGTTGGGAAATTGATTTTTCAGCTGTTGAATTTCAAAGCAGAGTTCCGAGGCATCAAGGAAAATTTGCATCTTACAGGGGAAATAGGGGAAGGTATATTAAACTTCATTGACCTGAACGTAGAGGCAGAATAGAAAATATGGGAGGTTTTTATATTTGGAGAATTGAATTTCAAAGAGGTGTTTGAAGACAATGGAACCCGAGGTGAAAGGTGAAAAAGATATTTAAGGAAAGGGACATTTAACTGTAGAGGGTTGCTGTGGGGGAGCCCACTGAAGACCTGCTTCTTTGTGAGTTGTTGAGAAGCTGGGAAAGTTTTGAATTGGAAGCAGCTGTGCAGTGTTAAACCAAGAGAGTCAGAGTGAAAGTGTCTGAGAAGAAGTGAGGTGTACCTTTATCAAAGTGACAACATTTCCTTGACTTGGGTAATATTTACTGGATTTTTCTGGTTAAAAATCTGTAAGGGGTTGTTGCCAGAAAGGTAATTTGATTGTGCACTTTTGATCAAGCATGTTTTTTTGGGGTTGTTCTGCAAGACTGTTTTAACTGCATAATTTTTATCCTGCTCACTTAAGGTTTATTTTCCCTTTTCAATAAATCTTTTAATTTTTGTAATTCTAAAGGTGTTACTGGAGTTCTAAGCTTTTGAGCTCAGCAGCTCTTCCTCCTCATTGCACAATAAAAAAAGGTTTATGATCAGTGAGACAGGCTTCACCGTGGGACCTGGGTCGCTTAGGAGCAACATCAGCAGTGGTTGTAACAAAGATCAGAAGTGGGGATGTTCATTGATGATTGCACAATGCTCAGTACCATTTGTGACTCCTCAGATACTGAAGCAGCCCATGCCCAAATGCAGCAAGACCTGGACAACGTCCAGGCTTGGGCTGACACGTGGCAAGTAACATTTGCACCACACAAGGGCCAGGCAATGATGATCTCCAACAAGAAAGAATCTAACCATTGTCCCTTGACATTCAATGACATTACCATCGCTTAATTCTCCCACTATAACATCCTGGGGATTACCATTGACCAGAAACTGAACTGGACTAGCCATGTAAATACTATGGCTAAAAGAGCAGGTCAGAATCCTGTGGTGTGTAACTCACCTCCTGGCATCCCAAACCCTGTCCACCATCTACAAGGCACAAGTCAGGAGTGTGATGGAATACTCTTCAGTTGCCTGGATGAGTGCAGCTCTAACAACACTCAAGAAACTTGACACCATTTAGTGCAAAGCAACCCACTTAATGGCACCCCATCCACAAACATTCACTCCCTCCACCACCGACACACAGTAGCAGCAGTGTGTACCATCTACAAGATGCAATGCAGGAATTCACCAAGGCTCCTTCAACAGCACCTTCTAAACCCACGACCACTACCACCTAGAAGGATAAGGGCAGCAAACACATGGGAACACCACTATCTGGAAGACCCCCTCCATGCTGCACACCATCCTGACTTGGAAATATATCACCTTTCTTTCACAATCGCTAGGTCAAAATCCTGAAGCTCCCTCCCTAACTGCATTGTGGGCGTACCTAAAGCACATGGACTGCAGCAGTTCATGAAGGCAGCTCACCACCACTTTCTCAACAGCAATTAACAGCAAAAATATTAATGAGAGAAAAATTAGAGTATGCGAGAAAGCTATCTAGTAATATAAAGACGGATAATAAGAGTTTCTATAGATATTAAATAAGAAAAGTAGTTAACAAAGTGAGCATTTGTCCCAGCAAGAGTGCGTTGTGAGGAATTGACAATGGAAAGTAAGGAGATGGCAGGTGAATTAAACAGGTATTTTGCTTCGGACTTCACTATAGAGGACACAAATAACATCCCAGAAATAGTTGTAACTCAGGAAGTGGAAGGGAGGGAGGAACTCGGAAAAATTACAATCACCAAGGAAGTGATATAGAACAAATTGTTGGGGCTGCGGGATGACAATTCCCCCAGTCCAGGTGGACTTCACCCTAAGGTCTTGAAAGAAGTGGCTGGCGAGATAGTTGATGCATTGGTGTTAATTTACCAAAATACCCTAGATTTGGGGAAGGTTCCTTTAGATTGGAAAATAGCAAAAAGGGAAGGAGACAGAAAGCAATCTTAAATCAGTTAGCCTAACATCTGCCATAGGGAAGCTGCTAGAAGCTATTATTAAAGATGTTATATCAGGGCACTTCAAAGAATTCAAGGCAATCAGGCAGAATCAACATGGGACAGAATATTGCTGTTGGATTGCTGGGGTGGGCCAGACATGCCAACATGTAAAATGACACATGATGGTGGGCGTGCGTTCCGATGTCATTGTGCGTCATTTCGATGTGTTCAGCGGGCACACGCCGGAGGCGGCTGTGCGCCCGCTGAACTGTCAACAGCCTATTAAGGCCATTAAGAAAGCAATTTACCCTATTAACAATGCTGCCTGTCCAACCTTAAGGTTGGCGGGCAGGCGAAGAGTCCAAGTGACCTTGTGTTTTTCAGGAAACTTTATCCATGGGCGGGATGAGGTTTCCTGAAGGTTTTATAAAGTTAATAAATAAATGTTGTAAACGTCACAAACATGTCCTAGCTCATGTGAAACTGTCATATGAGGGGATATGTTTAAATTTTTTTTTACTTTACTTTAAAAAAACTTTTATTACCTACTTAATCTCCATGAGGCAGCTCTGTGCCTCAGGGAGATTGCTGCGCTCTTTAACACACATGAGTTAAGGAGCGCAGGCCCTGTCTCTCACTCCTCCCCCCGCCCACACAGGTAGCTGAACGCTACCAGCTGCGCATTATGCTGTGCGGGCCTTAATTGGCTGCCCTTGTAAAATGGCGGCGTGTAACCGATCGCAGGCGGCGATCGACTCTGCGCCCATCTCCACCCAGCCCGCCCGCCATAGGTAAGATTCTACCCATGGTTTTGCAAAAGGGAAATCATGTTTAACTAATTTATTGGAGTTCTTTGAAGGAGTCACATATGCTGTGGATAAAGAGGAAGAGATGAATGTACCTTATTTAGATTTCCAGAAGGTATTTGATAAAGCGCAACATCAAAGGTTATTGAAGAAAATAAAAGCTCATGGTATAGGGGGTAACATATTGGCATGGATAGAAGATTGGTTGGCTCACCGGAAGCAGAGAGCAGGTATAAATGGATCTTTTTCTAGTTGGCAGGATGTAACAAGTGCTGTGCCACAGGATCAGTGCTGGGGCCTCAACTTTTTACTATTTATATAAATGACTTGTTTGAAGGGACCAAAGGAACGGTGGCTAAATTTGCTGATCATATAAAGAAAGGTAGGAAAGCAAATTGTGAAGAGGATATAAGATGGCTATAAAGTGACATAGGTAGGTTAAGTATGTGGGCAAAGATCTGGCAAATGAAGTATAAAGTGGTCAAATGTGAAATTGTTCACTTGGCCAGAAGAATAAAAGGGAAGCTTATTATCTAAATGGTGAGAGATTGCAGAGCTCTGAGATTCAGAGGGACCTGGGTGTCCTAGTGCTTGAACCACAAAAGGTTAGAATGCAGGTACAGCAAAGAATTAGGAAAGCTAATAGAATGCATCATTTATTGTGAGGGGAATTCATTACAAAAGTAAAGGTTATGCTTCAGTTGGGTAGGGCATTGGTGAGACCACATCTGGAGTACAGTACTGATCTCCTAACTTAAAGAAAGATGTAAATGCGTTAGAAGCAGTTCAGAACAGGTTTACTACACTAATGCCAGGAATGGGTGGATTGCCTTATGAGGAAAGGCTGGACAAGTTAGGTTTGTATTCACTGGAATTTAGTAGAGTAAGAGGTGATTTAATTGGAACCTTTAAGATCCTGAGGGGTCTTGACAGGGTGGATGTGGAGAGGATGTTTCCTCTTGTGGGAGAATCTAGAACTAGGGGTCACTGTTTAAAAATAAGGTGTCGCTCATTTAAGACAGAGATGAGGAGAATTTTTTTCTTTCAGACAGTAGTGAATCTTTGGAATCCTCTCCCTCAAAAGCTGCTGGAAGCAGAGCCTTTGAATACTTTTTAAGGTAGAGCTAGAAGATTCTTGATTAACAAGAGGGTGAAAGGTTATCAAGAGTATGCAGGGATATGAGGTTGAGGTTATATTCAGATCAACCATACTCTTATTGATTGGTGGAGCAGGCTTGGAGGGGCTGAGTGGCCTACTTCTGCTCCTAATTCATATGTTCATATGAAGTTAGGGATGGGCAAGAAATGGAGGCCTAGTCAGCAATGCCCACTTACTATAAATGAATAAAACAAAAATAATGACACTCATCTTGATGTTCTTCTTGGACAAGCAAAGATCCACAGAGAGATACTCTTCACTAGCAATGGGAGGGAGAAACCTGTTGCCACAAAGAAAGTGTGGCTAGAGGTGGCCCAGGAGGTCAGCAATAGTCATGCTCCTGGATTTAGTGCAGGGAGGGTTTTAATAACCTAGTCTGGTCAGGAAAGGTAATTACTGTTTCACATTTGCCGACATCCTGTTGCAAACATACCACCCTCCTCACTCTATCTGGTCAAGCTCACACCATCATCTTGCTCCTCTCATCCATTTCTTTTGCACACCCACATATAGCTCTCTTTCTGTGCATTTCCTCACATTTCCATCTATTCACCATCAGTGATACCCATCCTGATGCTAGTGAAATTTCATATCACTCTGGGTGAGTCACCCTCATCAAACTACACTGAATCCATCAGGTGAATGCGTTTTAGTCACTTACAGATTTGATTGCAGGGAAAGAGAGCATGGAACACAAGGAAGAATTAGAGGGCAGGAGGTGGTCCTCCTCAGATTGTGCAAGTGACCACTGCAGAGGAGGAGGAGGTGCTGAAGATCAATGGTGACTTGGTGTCTCTGACGATTGGAGGTTGGGAGCTCTGAGCTATTCGGTGACTTAATTAAATATCAGTGGTCCACATGCCATACAACATTCATTCACGTGCACATGGTTTCAGCAGCGAGTGAAATATGATCATCTCCATCGTGTTAAATTGTAACATTCTTGCCTTGCAACTTCTAATTCATATCATTATTTTCCAGCAGGTTCTTCAACTGTGTAGCAGGAGTCAGTGGGGTTTGCAGACAGTGGGTGGTATTTTCCAGCACCGCCCATGCTAGGATCATCCAATCCCACAGAAAGTCAATAAACTTTTGGCTACGCTTCCAAATCTCCTGCAGCGGGTCCTGCCACAATGGGGCCAGAAAATCCTGGCCAATGAATCCTCAGAGGAGCCAATCCTTCTGGTGATGCATCATTGCAGGATTTATGTTTACTATGCACAAGTTTGGATACTCATTCTTTGGTGGAACCATGTAGATAGTTGGCTTTATCAGTTTGTGACTCACATTTCACAAGTGAGCAACAGCAGACAGTAGTGGTAGGGATGCAGTGGAGAGTCCACAAAAGATGGTTCAGCCTCTGGTAGCTTTGTTCAGCTGGACACAGATGCTGTACCTTGGGGGCCATCGATCAGAAAGGCAAATCAAAGAGGGACAGCAGAAACTCTGTGATATACTTATAGGCCTTCCAAGCACATCGCCCATGTCATCAGAAAAAATGGAGTATTAGTGGCCACTATCACAGAGCATTGTAAGAATGTCCTCCTCCATCAATTAAGGCAATCAAATTAGTTCATACAAACCATGATCATGATTTTACTTGTCAATATTGTTCATGTCCTCTCCTTGCTTTTCTAATTTTCTTCTCAATTTAACCCCTGTACTTTTTATACTCCTCTAGATTGCAGCATTGAGATCTTGATGTGTGAGATAAATTTTTCCATTTTTTGCTTAAACCTACCCAGGCAGTGGTGTCAACATTTGAGTGTTCCACTCTTTTATTTTTGGTAGTATGAACTCTATCTCATCCTTGAATGCCTCGCACTGCTTGAACACTGATTTAACTTCAAGTAGCCATTTCCACTCCACTTTTGCCAAGCCACATCTCAGTAAAATTGGACTTTCCCCATTAAATCTAAATGCTGGTCAAAATCTCATTGTATTTAAATGAGGCAATTTTAATAAAAAGTCACTCACTCCTCTGGAGGGAGTCTTGCCCACAGAGTAAAATCCACAATTTGAAGATGGCTTCTGGACATGCTTTGATTACTGCTTTTAACAAGCTTTTCAGATGCCAACCTACACCCTCTTTATGATTGAAATTAATTCTACCATGCCATTCCCCCACCAACCCCTGCCCTCACCCACAACCATCTCCATGATTACCTCATGTTGATAGGATCAAGGAATGAAGAATGTCTTGTTGCCTGTTTCTACCATTGTGTGGAATGTGAAGTAAGCATATCCTGAAACAGAATGATTAATATCTGGGCCCAAAAAGGGATGGAGAAGGGTCACGGTTCCGCAGAATGATGGGCATTTCCATGCAAATGAAGAGTATTCCATCACACTCCTGACTTGCCTTGTAGATGGTGGACAGGCTTTGTCAGGAGGTGAGTTACTCATTGCAGAATTCTCAGCCTCTGACTTGCTCTTGTAGCCACAGTATATGGTTGGTTGCAGTAATTATGGTTTTGTTAAATGATGGACTGTACCTTTAAGAACAGTCCTGTGATGTAAGATCACATGATCTGTATAAAGCAATGTATTGACAGTGCAGGTACTTTTTCAGGCAGTGTTGAGATAGAGGTGGAGTTGAAAGCACATATCTAGTTGCCGCTGGCTGTATTATAAATAAACCTAATTTTTCCACTTAGAAAGTTGTCTGAAGATCAACTCTACTACAAATAGGTGACCTGACTATGATACAACACAATGCTGAGGATAAATCAGCATAAATTAAGATAAATCAGAATCTGTACTGTACCTTGCCCAGCAATTGTGAGTCCCTAAGATAATTAAAAAGAAAGGAAAATATACTCATCAGATATACCACCAGCTTAAGTTAAAGAAAAAACAGGCCCTGATTCCAAATGATTGAGCAATCTCCTGGAGCACACCCAGCATTTAAACAAAGCAACAAAATTGCAAGATCCCTGAGTGAAAATCCAGAAGATTGGTGAGCAAAACATAAAAAAAAGAATCTGTACTTATTTTATAAAATAGGCGACAGTCCTACAGGCTCAGTAGGTTAGAGAAACTGGCACACAGCTTGCAAGCAAAATAATGGGGGCATTCAGAGCAGAAAACAATGCTGCAATTTTAAATTTGAACAAAAAATGGCCCCAATTGCACCATAAAGGCCGAGGGGGGTGGGTGGGGGGGGGGTGAGGGTGCGGGTGGGGGGTGGGGTGGTCTTCTAAATTGTGGGACGTCCAACATCAAAACAACCTGCGAAGTTTAAAAAAAAACCTTGCAGAATTGCCCACAAAAGGGACAAGAAATTGCTGCTGTGTTTTTTTTTTCCAACTGGAACGAAGTTTTACATTGCTAAAAGAAAAAAGTCCATGATCATGGGGATCCTGCCAAAACTTGAAAAGTGCGGGAAACTCAAAAACAGCAGAGAAAAGTTGACAGCTGCAGAGACAGCCCAAGTGAAGAAAATGGTGACAGCTCTTAAAGCAGCAATATATTTAAAGTGGTAAATGCAAGAAAAATGGCTATGGACAGAAAATTTGAAGTGACCCCAGAGAGAAGGCAACTCTGCAGAAGGCAACAGGAGACCCCAGAGAGAGTGCAACAAGAAATTAAAAGTTGATTGTCCTTCAAAATCAAATGCAAAAGGAATGTGTAACCATTCAGCAACATGAAGGAATGACAACTGTCTTAAACAGTAGAATAGAAGAAATTTGGAGAGGGCTCAGGGGAGGCCCTGGTAATCAAGAGAATGTTTGGGAATGCCCTGGTAATCGGAGACAGCTCACAGGAATCTGGGAGATTCAGCTACTGAACTAAGACAAGTTGAAATTTCACCTGAGAGAAGTCTGGCCAACAGTGAAATGGTAGAAAGAAGAAGACAAAAAGGAAGAAGATTCTGAAAAGACAATAAAAGGTGACTGGTAGCACCTATAAACACTCAAAAGAGGCAACAACCAAATTATCGAACTGTGCCCAATTTGATATTATTCCAGTGCCTCACAATGGTTTGCTGGATGATGATTCTGAAGATAAAATCAAAGGGGTACAAGTTAGTTCCAAGACCTGATCTGGAAAGAAGTCTAGATGCTGTAGACAAATATGAAGAAGTTAACAGGTGATTCGTTTGAGAGCAAGACTGCATGCTTTCTTTTTCACTACGGAACAACCCCCCACATGACAACAGGAGCAACACCTGCAGAATTGTTGATGAGTTGCGCCGTCTTAGGACAAAACTGAGCCTAATATGTCCAAATTTGGACGGGAAGGTGGAGAGGAGTCAAGGAATCAAAAAGCTGTGCATGACTTGCATAGTCATGAGAGACAATTTACTATTGGAGAAGCAGTATAGGTGAAGAATTTTGATGGCGGACCGAAGTGGTTACCGGGTAAATTAAGTCAAGTGACTGGATCATTATCATACCACATGGAAGTGGAAGGCCAGATCACCTGTAAGCGTGTGGGCCATTTAAGAAAAAGAAAGATACCACAACAAGATATGGTTCCACCTGTAACCATTACTGAACCAGTGTTTCCTGTTGAAGATGCTCACCCAATGACTGACATGTTGGACGTCTCTATCAGAGTGGAAGTCACTGAACTGCAAATGCTCACCGAGGCACCTGATGTTCATGCAATTCCAGAGAATGTGGTTCCTCAGAAAGAATCTGATTTTGTGGAGCTGCAACGTTCCACACAAATCAGGAAACTGCTCGAAAGACTGAACTTGTAAATTTCATGACCTGTGTATATTATAATGTCATGAGATAAATATGCTTTTGAATACAATATGTACAGTAAAGTTAAAGGAGGAGGAATGTTGTAATTATGGTTTTGTTAAATGTTGGATTGTACCTTTAAGAATAGTCCTGTGATGTAAGATCACATGATCTGTGTAAACCAATGTGTTAGCAGCATGGGCTACCTCAGCAGTCAGTGTAGCGATGGAGATAAAGTTGAAAGCACATGTGTCGTTGCTGCTGGCTGTATTGTAAATAAACCTAATATCTCCACTTACAAAGTTGTGAGCAGATCAAATCTATTACAAGTAGGTGACTCAGCCATGCTACAACCTGGTCCAGTTCAATTAATCCCTAGGATGTTGGTGATGACTGCAGGGCCAAGACTGGGGAAAGGCAGTGGATGTATATACAACTGGCATGACAGCTATCATCCAGAATGATCAAATGTAAACTATTGTGCAGTCCTGTTTTCTTGTGACAGAGAATTACTGCACCTTGCACAATGATGAGAGATATGAAAATCAACAGAATCTTAAACAGTAACTTAACAACCTGAAACTTCATGTTAATCATTAACCGTTGTTAAAATTGAAACAGAGGTATTCTTTTCATTTGTAGATCTTCATTTTAAAGCAAAGTAGATCAATTAAAAGAGGAATCAAATTATTGTTCCTCTTTCCTGGCATATAGTTCAAATAATTATGACACAGCAAATTGCATGTTTGAGAATCAGTTACATCAAGAGATGTGTGCTAAAAGCAGTAATGGTATTTTTGGATGCCATAGAAGTCCCAAATCTCTCACAGCCAATGAAATAGTTTTTGAAGTGTATTCACTGTTATACTGTGAGGAAATACAGCAAAGAATCTAGAATCAAGACGTCAAAAACAGGAGTGGGAATGATCAGACAATCCATTTTATTATAAAAGCAAAAAAACTGTGGATGCTGGAAATCCAAAACAAAAACAAAAATACTTGGAAAAACTCAGCAGGTCTGACAGTAGCTGCGGAGAGGAGCATAGTTAACGTTTTGAGACCGTATGACTCTTCAACAAAACTAAGGAAAAATAGAAAAGAGGTGAAATATAAGCTGGTTTGGGGTGTGTGGGACAGGTAGAGCTGGATAGAGGGCCAGTGATAGGTGGAGATAACCAAGAGATGTCACAGACAAAAGGACAAAGAGGTGTTGAAGGTGATATTATCTAAGGAATGTGATAATAAAGGTACAGTTGGCCCTAGTGGGGGTGGGGTGGGGGGAAGGGATCAAAATAGGCTCAAAGGTAGAGATAAAACAATGGATGGAAATACATTTAAAAATAATGGAAATAGGTGGGAAAAGAAAAACCTATATAAATTATTGGAAAAAAGGGGATCAGAAAGGGGGTGGGAATGGAGGGGAGAGTTCATGATCTAAAATTGTTGAATTCAATATTCAGTCCGGAAGGCTGTAAAGTGCCTGATTGGAAGATGAGGTGCTGTTCCTCCAGTTTGCGTTGAGCTTCACTGGAACAATGCAGCAGGCCAAGGACGGACATGTGGACATGAGAGCAGGGTGGAGTGTTGAAATGGCAAGCAACAGGGAGGTCTGGGTCATGCTTGCAGTTGTCTTGGTCAACGGTAAATGTTGGCCAGGATACTGGGAGAGTTCCCCTGCTGTACTTCAAATTGTGCCATGGGACTTTTTTTACGTCCACCTCGGAATCACTTGCTGTAACATTTCATCTGAAGCTTGTTTTTGTATTGTTCTCTTAATGTTCCCTTACTGACCCCTTAAAACATCTCGAAGCACTTAAGCAAATAAAATTTGACAAGTTACGTATGTTAATATGAGGACAGGCAACCAAAAATTGGGTCTAACAGATATGTTTTAAGGAGCACCTTTAGGCAGGAGAGAGAGGACAAGATGCAAAGAGGCTTATGGAAAGAATTCCAGAGCTTCTGACCAAGGCAGCTGAGGGCACGGCTGCCAGTGGTGAAGTGAAGAAAATAAAGGATTCACAAGAGGTCAGCATTTGAGGAGAATGACCGCGGAAGGTTTAAATCTGGAGGAGATGACAGAGATAAGGAGTGATTTATAAACAAGGAAAGATGATACTTCCAACCATGCAGCAGGCCATGATACTGTTCTGAATTGTTAGCCTGGGTTATGTGTTTAAGTTCTGAAATGGGCTTTGAACTTCTGACTGGGGAACATTTATACACTCATCACTTGGATATTTATCAGACAAAGTGAATCAGCTGCCCTATGCCTGTTAGTGGCTTTCCCCTGGTTACTGTTGCAACAGAAGATTGTTAGTCCAACAATAGCTCAATTTATGATTCCAGCCCAAATGGTTTCCATAATAAACTTAATTTACATTGATTATCAACAGTAGTAGGTTTTATTTAACTGTTCTACAGTATTATATGAACTGACAATATTGACATACAAATCATGCACCAAGTCCTCAAGCCATGAATAATCACTGTCAGTGCCCTCGGCTGCCTGCATGACTTTAGGCTTCCAGCTGATCCTGAGAGCACTCTGACCCACAAGAAAACAACAGGTCAATTTCCAGGGCTACACTAATCAGCTCCAGCGCATCCACACTGCTGTGTAGTTCCTAACCACCCCAAGAATGCTCAGCCCTTGAGGCAAGACTATTCTATTCTTAAACTGCAACGCAATCTTGGGTTGTGTTTATGTACAGCATAATACATAGTTCCACATGTGCTGAGGCCACATATTTAGGAGTTTCCTCTGTTTCTAATTGTTTAGGCCTCCAAATTGGTTCTGCAAGCTTTGTTTATTGTACTGAAAACGTGTCAGCGAATCTTAACTTGTACTGTGGCATCTGCTGTCTTGGCAATGTGAGCCTTTTCCTTGATCTCGGTGTTCATCTTTTTCAGACTTTGCAGTGATATTTTATGTTCTCTTCCATGGCATGTTTAGAGGCAGGGAAGGCATTAAATGGGCAGGATAGTGGCAGATGGGGACCCGGCTTTCTTCCCACCTCCATCCCTAGAAGGCCCCACCGCCATTTGAGATCATCAATTGGGCTATTAATGCCCCATTAATAGCCGCTTTGGTATTAACCCAAAGGCGGATAGGTCTGTTGCTACATGGGGACCATGACATGCAACCTGTGTGGATTTGCCTGTGGTCTCCTAAGGTGATCCCTGGTTCAAAGACACTCAGTGTCTGCTGAAAGTCACCCTGTACCCTTGCTGCTGACCCATCTAAACCCTCCTCCTCTGCAATCCACATTCCATGAAACCCCTTCTGCCATCAGCTTTGCCTGTGTCACTCGACAAACCTAGGCCTCCAGTGGGTGCAATTCCCACAGCAGCCATTACCTCTCTGGTGGCGCTACTAAGCAAAAGTGATGCTGGCCAATCAGAGGCCATTAGCTCTTGATGGCCGGGACTTCCTGCCTTCAGTGTGCAGAGCCCATGAAAGGCTTGCCGGCGGCTTGTTAATTGTCCGGTTGGCTCATAATATGGCAGGCCTTCCCAGGAGGGGGCAGTGTGTGTCTCTCGCTGGTCTTCTAGCCTGTGACCAAGACCCCCATAGCCTCCATAAAATGCCCCCTGCATTTCAACACTTTTTTGCTCATTCAAAGCCACAAGGTTAAAGTTTTCTTTCCTCCACATTAGCCTAACACTAAAAGTGCTAAGGGAAAGGATGCTGGGTTATCTTGATCATTTAAATCATCTTAAAATATTCTAACAGCATCCAACTTCCATTCCATTGAACTCAATATAATGAAAATTGAGTGGGTTTGATGTAAGAGACAACTCAGATGCTGAGATTTCAGCAGACGATGGGTGGACGCAAGGCTGAGGCAGATAAGGAAGAGGACCTGGTATTAAAAGTTCAACTTGGAAGTGAATAGGACACCAATGTTGCAAGCAGTCTCATTTAGCCAGTGACAATGGTTACAGAGGGAAGCAGAGTCAATGATGAGTTTATGGATTTGCAGCAGGGGCCCCAGAGACCATAGTTTCAACTTTCCTGATGTTTAGATGAAGAGAATTGGACTCATCAGCAACTAAATATTAGCCATGCAGTTTCACATCAGAAAAATAGTGGATAGTCATGAGACGTTGTGGAGAGGTGGGGCTGAATATTGTGGGTGCACATGCAGAGTTGACCCCATTTCATTAGATGGTGATGCCAAGAGGCAGCAAGTAGATTAAGAAGAGGAGGGGCCAAGGACATTCTCTTGGGTTACTCCAATATGTGGGAGTGAGAAGAAAAGCCATTTCTGGACGTTCTCTGGCTATAGGTAGATCGGTAAGAGTGGATCCAAGTGATGAATGTCAGTCTGAGCTGGACAGTGGAGGCAGTGGAGGATCACGGTGTGTCTATAACAAGGTTGAGCAGGGTGAGGATGGAAAATGCACCACAGACACATTCAGGAAGGAAGTCATTTTTGGTTTTCATTAGGGCAATTGCAGCATAATGACAGGGGCAGAAACCTGATTAGAGAGATGCTGGGGGAATGAGCCTAGATTTGGGAAGCAACAACATTTAAGAACAAAAACAAAAATACCTGGAAAAACTCAGCAGGTCTGACATCATCTGCGGAGAGGAACACAGTTAATGTTTTGAGTCAGTATGACTCTTCAATAGAACTAAGGGAAAATAGAAAAGAGGTGAAATATAAGCTGGTTTAAGGGGGTGTGGGACAGGTGGAGCTGGATAGAGGGCCAGTGATAGGTGGAGATAACAACGAACGTGTGAATGGGAATCCGTGGTAGAGCAGGTGCATGGTATGTATGTGGTGGCGGGTTCGGTACCGAATATCTCCATGTTATAGACAAAAGGACAAAGAGGTGTTGAAGCTGATGATATTATCTAAGGAATGTGATAATAAAGGTACAGATAGCCCTAGTGGGGATGGGATGGGGGAAGGGATCGGAATAGGCTAAAAGGCAGAGATAAAACAATGGATGGAAATACATTTAAAAATAATGGAAATAGGTGGGAAAAGAAAAATCTGTATAAATTATTGGAAAAAAGGGGGATTGGAAAGGGGGTAAGGATGGAGGAGAGAGTTCATGATCTAAAATTGTTGAACTCAATATTCAGTCCGGAAGGCTGTAAAGTGCCTAATTGGAAGATGAGGTGCTGTTCCTCCAGTTTGCGTTGAGCTTCACTGGAACAATGCAGCAGGCCAAGGACGGACATGTGGACATGAGAGCAGGGTGGAGTGTTGAAATGGCAAGCAGCAGGGAGGTCTGGATCATGCTTGCGGACAGACTGTAGGTGTTCTGCAAAGCGGTCACCCAGTCTGCGTTTGGTCTCTCCAATGTAGAGGAAACCACATTGGGAGCAGCGAATGCAGTAGACTAAATTGAGGGAAGTGCAAGTGAAATGCTGCTTCACTTGAAAGCAGTGTTTGGGCCCTTGAACGGTGAGGAGAGGGGAAGTAAAGGGGCAGGTGTTGCACCTTCTGCGGTTGCACATTTAAGAACTTTGGAAAAGGAGTTAATAATTTGTAGGGCTAGAAGGGTCCAGATTGTTTTTTCAAGAAAGGGTAATGATAGCAGTTTCTAAGGGGAGGGAGGCAAAATTTGAGGAGAGGGAAATACGTGAAATGTCAGCTAGCATGAGAGCCAAGAAGAAAAGTTTGTTAATCATCAGTTTAGAGGAAATGGCATTAAGAAAGCAGAAGGTGAGTCTCATGGACAAATGGCTGAATGATTTACCTACTTATGATAGAATTGAAAGACAAAGGAACAAAAGGTAAATCAATGTCACAGGAATGGAGGTTTGGTGCAAGATGTGGCTGGAAGATAATACGAAGTTAAAGTTCAGTGAAACTGTGAAAGATTTGAAAAGTGATGAGGACGAGGATGCTGAAATTGATACAATGGATTCAACAGAGTTTGGAAAGGATGGAGTTTATGAGAGTGCAGCATTCTGAATGAATAGCCAAGTTCTGAAAGTGGAGGAAGGAGGTTGGCTAGGAGGACGTTACAGATGCTGAGCCTCAAGTTGAGCTTTGCTTTTGTTGGTGGCAGAGCGGCAGGGACAGAGTATGAAGAAAATAGGTTCTGAAACAGTGTGGACGTATGGAGTAAGGTTGGTTTGGGGTCGAGCAGAGAAAGAAGGCTACACACTTTAATTCTATATGCAACTTAAGTTAAAGTTTGTTTTAAAAATGAGTATTGACAAAATTATAGTAAACAAAAAGTCAAAAACACAATTCAGTTAGGTTGATTTTAATTATGATTTTTATTTCTATTGATATGTAAATTCAAAGTATGTTTATGTAAGTAATGAATTTTACAAGAGACACTCAACAATTTGCCAAGTATATGGTTTAGAAATGGCAAATTTTGGTCTTGTGGCTCCCAATCGTTTCATTTTAGGCAATTTTTGTTTCAAAAAGCTCTTCAGATAAAAGAAGACACCAACTCCTGGACTAGGGCAAGGGGACATCAGTTAAAACTAACGCAAGGACAATTTAGCATTGACTTCCAGAGGGCATCAGAGCTAAATTATCCTTTTTTTGCAGCACCTCCATGCCTTGAGTTCATCCAAAGAGTGAAGACCATTCAAATGTATTCCTGAATAGGGCAGTGGAGGTAAAATGCTTAGACCCATTCAAGGTAGTTAGGAGATGTGATGGACGATTGTATGTATATTTATTTTGATGATGAACTATGATGGGATAATGACTTTCGAACTTGAGATCTTGTTATTTATCTATAAGCAGTAATTAGAGTTAACTGGACCAATTTTCAAACCTATACCAAATGCCCAGCAATTTTCCACCAATTTTGGAAGCTGCCTTCATTATGTTGGTCAGAATGAGTGCTCTCCTTAGAAGCATGTCTTCTTCAGGTTTGACAGTGGAGGAGGTGACAAGCCAGATAAGGTAGATATCCAAGTGGAAGAAGCCATAGGGAATTACATTTTTTTTCAAGACCAGATTGTGACAAGGTTTAGAGGATAGAAAGGGTGTGACTGATTGTTCTGAATCTGAACACTATTCCAGCAGTTCCACTGCTGCATGCGTGGCAGTAAAAAGAATACTTACCCTGAATGCCTTGACCAAAGTTAATAGCAGAGATTATGGTGACAATGCATCAAATTGTATGAGGGAGATATTTTTCAAGCTCTCACAATACTTTGTTCATGTCTCTTATCTCAAGAAGAACTGATAATTCCCAAGGCATATTGCAGCAATTCTAGTGCAAGGGGTGTTCAACCCACATTGAGTTGCATCAGTCATTAATTTTATGGAACTCACAAACCTGCCTCATTAATCAGGAAAACTTGTAACATTGAGTGGTCTTGGAGGATCAAGTGGTTAAATCTTATAAGTTATTATTCTCTGCAACCAACTGGAGTGGATATCAAGTATTCCAATGTGAAGGCCCGAGTCTGATGTATAACCTGCACGATATTCAACCTGATAGTTTTAATGAACACCACACTAATAGAGCAGGTAGACAAATAAAGGATTCTTATGTGAACTTATAAATCAACCATTTGATCAAGAGTGATTACTCTCTAATAGTGTTAAGGACAGTTGGTTACAAGATTCCTTTAGTACAAAAAATGGTGCAGCTGCACTGCATTGGCCCCATAGGTAGACCTGAAATCAGTCAGTCATTTTGAGTTGAAAATGAAACAATCTAGAGCAGATAGTCTAAAAGTAACTAGAGCAGATAGCCTCAGTGTAACTGGAGCAGGTACCCTCAGTGTAACTGGAGCAGATAGTCGCAGGGTCAATGGAGCAAGTATCCTCAGCATCACTGGAACAGATACTCTCAGCGTCAATGGAGCAGGTACTCTCAACGTCACTGAAGCAGATCCTCTCAGCCTCAGTGGAGCAGATACTCTCAGCATCAGTGGAGCAGGTACTCAGCATCACTGAAGCAGGTACTCAGCATCACTGGAGCAGATACTCTCACTGTCATGGAGCAGGTACTCTGAGCATCACTGAAGCAGGTACACTCAGTGTCACTGGAACTAATATCCTCATCATCACTGGAGCAGGTATCCTCAGCGACATTGGAGCAGATACTCTCACTGTCACTGCAGCAGGTATAATCGGCATCACTGGAGCAGGTACTCTGAGTCTGAGCATCACTGGAGTAGGTACTCTCAGCATCACTGGAGCAGGTAGCCTCAGTGTCACTGGAGCAGGTGCACACAGCGTCAATGGAGCAGGTACTCTCAGTGTCACTAGAGAAGGTGCCTATAGCCACTGGTGCATGTAACCTCAGCATCACTGGAGCAGGCACTCTCAGCGTCACTAGAGCAGATCCTCTCAGGGTCAGTGGAGCAGATACTCTCAGCATCACTGGAGCAGGTACTCAGCATCACTGGAGCAGATATTCTCCCTGTCACTGAAGCAGGTACACTCAGCTTCACTGGGGCTAATACCCTGATTATCACTGGACCAGGTAGCCTCCGTGACATTGGAGCAGATACTCTCAGCATCACTGGAGCAGGTATAATCGGCATCACTGGAGCAGGTACTCTGAGCATCACTGAAGTAGGTAGCCTCAGCATCACTGGAGCAGGTACTCTCAGCGTCACTGGAGCAGATACACTCAGCGTCACTGGAGCAGATGCACACAGCGTCAATGGAGCAGGTACTCTCAGCGTCACTGGAGAAGGTGCCTATAGCGCCACTGGTGCAGGAACAAAGCATCACTGGTGCAAGTAGCCTCAGCGTCACTGGAACAGTTACTCTCAGCGTCACTGGAGCAGATACTTTCAATGTCACTGGAGCAGGTAGCCTCAGCATCACTGGAGCAAGTACTCTCAGCGCTACTGGAACAGTTACTCTCAGTGTCACTGGAGCAGGCACTCTCAGCGTCACTGGAGCTGATACTTTCAACGTCACTGGAGCAGGTAGCCTTAGCATCACTGGAGCAAGTACTCTCAGTGTCACTGGAGCAGGTGCTCTCAGCATCATTGGAGCAGGTAGCCTCAGCGCCACTGGAACAGTTACTCTCAGCGTCACTGGAGCAGGCACTCTCAACGTCACTGGAGCAGATACTTTCAATGTCACTGGAGCAGGTAGCCTCAGCATCACTGGAGCAGGTACTCTCAGCATCACTGGAGCAGGTACTCTCAGCATCACTGGAGCAGATACTTTCAATGTCACTGGAGCAGGTAGCCTCAGCATCACTGGAGCAAGTACTCTTAGTGTCATAGGAGCAGGCACTCTCAGCATCACTGGAGCTGATACTTTCAACATCACTGGAGCAGGTAGCCTTAGCATCACTGGAGCAAGTACTCTCAGCGTCACTGGAGCAGGTGCTCTCAGCATCACTGGAGCAAGTACACTTAGCGTCACTGGAACAGATGCTCTCAGCATCATTGGAGCAGGTAGCCTCATTATCACTGGAGCAAGTATTCTCAGCATCACTAGAGCAGGTACTGTCAGCGTCACTGCACCAGATACTTTCAATATCACTGGAGCAGGTAGCCTCAGCATCACTGGAGCAGGTAGCCTCAGCGTCACTGGAGCAAGTACTCTCAGTGTCATAGGAGCAGGTACTCTCAGCGTCCTTGGTACAGGTGCTCTCGACATCACTAAAGAAGGTACTCTCAGCATCACTGGAGCAGGTACTCTCAGCATCACTGGAGCAAGTACACTTAGCGTCACTGGAGCAGGCACTCTCAGCATCACTGGATCAGATACTCTCAGCATCACTGGATCAGGTTCTCTCAGCATCACTGGAGCAGATACCCTCAGCATCACTGGGGCAAGTTTCCTCAGCATCACCGGAGCAGATGTTCTCAGCATCACTGGAGCAGGTACTGCCAGCATTACTGGAGCAGTTACTCTCAGCATCACTGGATCAGGTACTCTCAGCATCACTGGAGCAGATACTCTCAGCATCACTGGAGCAGATACTCTCAGCATCACTGGAGCAGATACTCTCAGCATCACTGGAGCAGATACTCTCTGCATCACTGGAGCAGCTACTCTCAGCACCACTGGAGTAGATACTCTCAGCATCACTGGAGCAGATACTCTCAGCACCACTGGAGCAGATACTCTCAGCATCACTGGAGCAGATACTCTCAGCATCACTGGAGCAGGTGCACACAGAGCAACTGGAGCAGATACCCTAAGTGAGACTGGAACAGGTACTCCGAGTGCAACTGGAACATGTGCTCTGACTGCAACTGGAGCAAAACCAGCTATACTAAGTGCAAAATGGACTAAGACAGTCCAATAGAGTGAGTTAAGTTACTGCCATTAACAAACTATTTTTTTTGAAAAATATACTTCATTCATAAAACATCTGAAGGAACTTTACAAAACATTTCAAAATTACCATCACAAGAAGTTCAATCAGATTCAACTTTTCCACATAGACCATGAGGTGCTTCAATACAATCAATGAATATTACAGACATTTCAACATGGTCATTACAGACAGTCAGACAGTGCAAAGGTATTCAAGTTATCAACATAGATCATGTTGCACTCTGAGGTGCTTCAATACAATTGTGATACATGTAGTATTCACTGCATACATTCATTGTGAGTCATACAGCCCGAGGGGTTTACACAATTCCCAGTCCCTTAGTGCACTATGGCACAAAGGTCTTAGACAGCGACCTTTCCCCATTTCGCCTTTGCGGCGGCTGCCCCAAGCTTTAGTGCGTCCCTCAGCACGTAGTCCTGGACCTTGGAATGTGCCAGCCTGCAACACTCGGTTGGGACAACTCTTTGCACTGGAAGACCAACAAGTTTTGGGCAGAACAAAGAGCGACTTTCACCAAGTTAATAATCCTCCAGATGTTTCTCTCGGTGTTTATCCCTGGGAACAGCCTATAGAGCACAGAGTCCTGTGTCACAGAGTTGCTTGGGATGAACCTCAACAAAAACCACTGCATCTCTCTCCAGACCTTCTTTGCAAAGACACATTCCACAATGAGATGAACAACGGTCTCTTCCCCACCACAGCCACTACGAGGGCAATGTGCGGAGGGGGTAAGACTTCAGGCATGTTGGAAGGATCTGACGGGGAAAGCCTTTCTCACCACCAGTGAAGCTACATCTTCGTGCTTGTTGGAAAGTTCTGGCGATGAGGCATTCTGCCAAATGACTTTGACAGTCTGCTCGGGGAACCATCCTACAGGATCTGCCATCTCCGTTTCTCTCAGGGCCTCCAGGACGTTATGTGCGGAACACTGCCTGTTGTACGTGTGGTCACTGCATAAGTTTTTCCATGAGGGACAGGTGGTACTGCACAGTCTAACTACTTGGAGCGTTCTGTGGCAGCGTGGCCAGACCTATCCTTTGCAACACCGGGGACAGGTAGAACCTCAGCATGTAATGACACTTAGTGTTTGCGTACCGAGGGTTTACGCACAGCTTGATGCAGCCACACACAAAGGTGGCCATCAGGATGAGGGCGATGTTGGGCACGTTTTTTCCCCCTTTATCTAGAGGCTTGCACATCGCGTCCCTGTGAACATGATCCATTTTCGACATCCAGATAAAGTGAAAGATTTAGCTTGGGTGATTGCCACCGTGCACAAGTGAGGAATGGGCTGGACAGCAACACCGAGAGTGCCTCACACCTGATGACCAAGTTCTTACCCAGAATGGAGAAGGAGCATTGCTCCCACATGCCCAGTTTTCTTTTCACCATAGCCACTCGCTCCTTCCAGTTTCCAACGCATGCCATGGTTCCTCCGAACCATATTCCCAACACCATCAGGCCGTCTGATCAAAGGATCGGCCAGCCCAGTTCCCAGAGAACATGGCCTTGCTCTTATTGTGATTTACCTTGGCTCCTGAGGCCAGCTGAAACTGGTCACAGATGTTGATCTTGGAGGTCTCCGAGGCGAAAAGCGAGACTTGCTGGCTCCTCACCCCTTGCGGTTCCTCCCTGGCATCGAACTCCATTGACTGCAACCGGAGCAGGTTCTGCATGTTTTCCTGGAGTTGGGGCATTCCCTCTATTCCTTTCAATCTTTCTGGACACCTTTGAAGATGAAAAACTTCTTGATGTTCTCCTTGATCGCTTCCCACCAGTGTGTCAGGAGTGAAAGAGGGGTTTCACAGTTCTCCAACCTTTGTAATCCCTCTTGAGATCCTCAATGTTCTCTGGGGTCAGCAATTGCATGTTCAGCTTCCATGTCCTCCTGCCCACCCTCTGGTCTTCCTGTAAGTTACAGTCAGCCAGTGGGTGGCAGTGGTCAGAGAAGAACACCGGCTTGACGTTGGTGGATCTGACTGTGAACGCGCGGGACACAAACAGGAAGTCCATTCTGGAATGGCTGGAGCTGTTTGGCCGTGACCAGATGTATTTAGGCTGCGCTCCATCTGCAGGGTTGTTGAAGTCAGTGTTAAAGCAACCACTTGTGGAGTTCTGCTTTGCCTTAGTACCTGACTGGTGCAGGTGAGCTTGTTGCTGTCCCCTTTAAACTTGCCATTGCTATCAAATGTGCAGGTATAGAATAACTGCACTTTGACACTGAGTGTTCTGAAAAGAATACACCTAACAGCCAATAGTAACATTTGGTCCAGCAGGGTCAACAATTGACAGCAGAAATATTCAGAGACCTTGAATCTAATCATGGCCTTTGTAAACAGAACAACATTCATTTGAACAAACTGGAAGCGTCATTGTACTTTGTGCTGCTCTGGAACTTGGCTTAGGAGCTGAAATATTCATCAGATGGCGAGAGCAGTCCTGAGTTAGAAAAGTTTGTCTAAAAATCCTCCACAATCTGGACACTCAAGGCTGCAATAAACAGAAGAATTGGTCATCAATGTCCAAAAATGGACAAGGGAAGATTGGCTTTATGTGGGTTCTCACAGAATAACCATCAAACATACCCTCCACAGGACACAGTGAGTATTTTATCAAAACATGACAGTAAACTCATGTAAAACTCAGAGGTACTGATGATTTGGAGGTTTTGATTGTAGTTAATTGGATAAGGTCTCTGTGGGGTTCGGTGGAGGTGGCCTGCAGCAGTGTATCAGGAATCCAGAGGTTTCAGCAGCACGCTGGTCAGTGACCTTTTTTTTAACTGAATCACTGCATTTGCATCTGACTTTTAGGATTATCTACCAATTAGAGTGGGTGGGCATGATGATGACTCACAGCTGTCTGTTTTGGCTTCACTGTTTAATACAACACTGCCAGGGTCAGAACTGAAGCACTACTGTGTCATGACAGAGCCAGGAAATGCACAGTTAGAGGTTCAATGGGGCAAGGCAACGTTACACTTCTCCGAGCTGTCCCTGGACATGACACTGTGGCCTTGCAAACAGGAGGAAGAAAGAAACTTTAGATAACAAGCAGGCATGACTGGAAGCAGCCAAGGCGGACAGCAGCAGGAGTGTGGTGCCTCACTCCTGGATACAGAGCCATAAGAGGTTCAATGATCTGCTCAGAGCAGGAAAGGTGAGTGGTGTAGCACATGAAAGTATAAGCAGGCTCATTCTGCCTTCCCCAATCTTCTCCTGCACATTACCCCTCATAGCAACACAGCCTGCAGGTGCAGCCATTCCTCTCTGCTGTGGCACCTCTTCACATCATCATTTGATCAGTAACTGGGACAATCACCCTCATCTCTTTGCAATGTCACACACATCCTTCACAACGACCCTCCACATATTCTTCCATCCTCTCAACACATTTCACTCTTCACCCTTAAATGTCTCTTCTTTCTCTCCTTGCTGTACACAAAAGCACAGTACACCAAGAAGAGGTAGCAAACTGGAGATGGCTCTCCAGTCACCTCCACTTTAAAAGCTGTGAGCTGTTGGAGATAACCCAGGTCTCCACATGCCTGACCATTGGAGATGGAGAGAGAAGGGTCTCCCAATTGCCTGGTAGCAGAATTAAATATTACACAGCTCCATGGCATACAGCACTCACTCAGTCACTGAAATGTGTTGATCTGCACAGTGATGACTTAGAACCATCCCAGTTTAGCCGTTCTAAGTGACTTTCATCCCTCACAGGTCCTTCAAGCTTCCCTCAGAAGCATGTACCAGAGGAGGATGAATACTCCTCAAAAGAGGTCATTCACACTGAGGAAGCACCATCACAGGAACCATGTGCAGTCTGCACTAGTTCAAATACCCGCACCACGGTGGGGCCACCAGGAGAGGTAGTGAGGTTGTCACATGTTGAAGTGCACATTACGGGTGGAATTTGACGCCCTCTCCCGAGCTGAGTTTGGTGGCAGGGGGGCATTCAATCAGGCAGAAGGCTAGCGGGTAGGGACCCCGCCACTTTTCCACCTCTGTCCTGAGTAAGCCCACAGCAGAAAGTCCCATGGATGGCCTTCCCAATCCTCCACCAACGGCGGGCTGTAAATGGGAAATTAATGACCACATAAGGGCCTCATCCCACCGCCACTGGTGTTCAGACAATGGTGGGTGGGGGACTTGCCATGTTGGGAAAGCAAACCCTGTCAGGGTGCTTGTCGGCTGCTTGTGGTAGTGGTGGTCGTGGGGGAGGAGGGGGTGTGGTGGGGGTGGAGTGTTAGTCTCACTCGTTCAATGGCACTCAATGCTTGATTGAGTGACCTGGCATTGGGAAGGAGGGCACCGCTGACAGCCATCTTCCTGCCATTGCTGCTGACCCTTCTCCCCTGTAACCCATACTCCAGGTCTCCACAATTCAGCAGGAGCTGGCGTGAGAAACAGGGCCAGCAATGGAGGTTCCCCATTGGAAGGTGCAGGACCTCCAAACAGGTGCTGAACCTCAGGGGTCTTTCATTAAGTGGACTATTCTCGAGTATCAGCAGAAAATGTGTGAGGCTCTGTTATCATTTCCATTTGCACAGCTCTATTGAAACAAGATTGCATGAGTCTAAATCTAACATGGGTGCTATGATGTCTCAGGCCTTCGTGCTGATTTCCAACATTGTGGAAAGAGTTACTGTCAAAACAGAACATCAGACACAACAGGTAACAGACAGTATGTTGGCCCTCATCATTGGCCTATACGTTCAATCTTCCATTTTAAAGAGGAGAAAAACCTTGCTTCAGCCATTCAGCGCTTCATTGAAGTGCGCAAAGTGCTCTGTAGCTCTCAGCCAACACGAAAGTAGGGATGGTCTTGAGACAGGAGGTGAAAAAAGGGCAGATGGAACGAGAGACTTAGAGCATTTCCACTCCTGCTCCCTTGTGCACTATCCTGTCCCCACTGCGACAGAGCCCCACATCCCACCTCCTGTCCTGGTGGCTAATTTTGCACATGCACAGATGCAGGTAGAGCAACCTTTGGCAGGGCCCTCAGAGGATTTGGCCAAAAGCACCTGAGCAGTCTGAGCAGGAATATGAACAGCCTGTCCTGAGCGCTACTCAAGTTCCAAGCACCTTGTAGGAGTAATGAAAAAATGGAAGATAAAAGATTTCTAACTCTTTTGGGTACAAAACAAATAAACTAAATTAACAAACCAAAGGGAAGTTAAAAGGCAGCCCCTTAAAGGGAAACTGCATAAAAGATTTGTAGTTGAACAAGAATATTGATGTGAGTGTTTAACACTGTGTTAAGTTGTCATAGTTCTCTTTCATGCTTCTGAATCACAAATGTTATTACAAATTGCCCCATCCCAGCCATTGTTGTCACCTGCTGCATGCCTTTCTTCACAAGGCAAAAGGCTATGAGAGAGTAAAAGATGAGGATGAGTGTCCTTGAGAGGGATGGATTGTTGCTTGTGGGGCTTCTTTGTGCTGGGGGCTCAAGGGTGGGGCACAGTGGGTACATAATGTGAGCCAGATGGCTGCATTTCCTCACATAAACTAAGGTCTGCTTGAATCAGTCCATTCAGGCATCTCTGGCAGCGAAGTGTGCAGCTGCGTGTGACTTTCGCCACATCAGGCTCCTCCCCCTCATCCATCCTGCTCCAACTGCAGCTCCTCCTGCTTCCTCCTTCTCCTCTGAAATTGCAAATCGGTTATCTCCTTCCTCCACCTACAGTTCTGGTCCTCGTTGCTGTGTTATGTTGTGCAAGACACAACAGTTGAAACCTTGCTGGTGCACACTGAAGGACATCCTTGATCAATCCAAGCATCTGAAATGCATCTTTAACAACCTGATTGCTTGCTCAATTTTAACTCATGTGATAATGTGGCTTGGGTTGTGACCTTTCCTGTGTGTCTGTGGTTGAGTTTCTCAGACGTGTCTTTAGCCATATATTTGGAGGGTAGGCCTCAGCTCCAAGGAGCCATTCTCTGACTCTACTTGGAGGTGAAAATATCTGTGATAGAAGTAGAAGAGCCAAATTGGACTCAAAATGTTAACTCTATTTCTCTCTCCATACATGATGCCAGACCTGTTGAGTTTTTCCAGCATTTTCGGTGTTTATATCTGTGAGGGATTTGACTGCTGCAGGCATCCTTTTAGCTCACTGGGAATCTTACAGGGACATACATGATAATCTTTCAGTGGTTAAAGACTAGTTGAACATTTCTGTGGCATCCTGTGCAGTTGATGAATTCTGGCTGGGTGACCTCACAGCTCCTTGATTATCGTGTGTGTACAATTTATGACACTCTGGATCTATGGGCATCAAAACAGTGCAGCAAATCTGAGGGCCCTCTGATGGCGTCTGTCATCTGGAAGATGCACTTGTAATGTTTATCAAATCTCTCAATCTGCACCACACCAGCAGATCCCTGGAAGCCGACAGACATGAAGACATTCAGGGCTCTGGTCACCCTGATGGCCACTGGCAATGGTTGCCCATCTGTCTCACTGGGAGAAGGTCTTCATCTAGGAGGTTGCAAATGTTAGTCACATTTATAACCCCCCTCCCCCCCAGGGCACTGGTGCTCAGCCTATGCCCCGAGAAGGGGCTTTTGTCTGCTGTGAGTTGGAGCTCTGCTCTCATCCCCTCACTCCTGTGAAGCAGCAGAGGATTGAGGAGAAGATTGCTGTTGCTCCTAATGCTTTTGGTGTTGCTGGTTCTGCTCCTGTTCCTTATCTGAGGTCGAAGGTAGAGGCATATAAGTTGTTCTCATGCCCCTATGAAGGGTCACAGCTAGGAAGTGCAGCTCAAAGGCAAAAAAATTCCAAAGTGGCAGAAATGGCTTCCAAAGTATTGGAAACCACCTGCAAAGCAGTGACAGCATACTCTCAGGACAAATCAGGTGAGCAAATGTCTAATGCTTAGGCAAAAACTCACCCTCAGATCTCAGTATTTAAAAACGCTCCTTTATGTCAGTTGCTCAGTTGACAGGGCCCTCAACTGTGTCTGGCCCATCTCCCGTGCATCGGCCCTCACACCTTCCTGTCTCTCCCAGAACCATGATAGTGTCCCCCTTGTACTCACTTATCACCCCACCAGCCTCCGCATTCAAAGGAACATCCTCCACCATTTCCACCAACTCCAGCATGATGCCACCACCAAACACATCTTCCCTTCACCCCCCCAGGCAGCATTCCACAGGGATCGTTCCCTCCAGGACACCCTAGTCCCCTCCTCCAACACCCCCTACACCTCAAGCCCCACCCACGGCACCTTCCCATGCAACTGCAGAAGGTGCAACACCTGTCCCTTTACTTGCCCTCTCCTCACCGTTCAAGGGCCCAAACACTCCTTTCAAGTGAAGCAGCATTTCACTTGCACTTCCCTCAATTTAGTCTACTGCACTTGCTGTTCCCAATGCGGTTTCCTCTACATTGGAGAGACCAAACGCAGACTGGGTGACCGCTTTGCAGAACACCTTCGGTCTGTCCACAAGCATGACCCAGACCTCCCTGTTGCTTGCCATTTCAACACTCCACCCTGCTCTCATGCCCACATGTCCATTCTTGGCCTGCTGCATTGTTCCAGTGAAGCTCAACGCAAACTGGAGGAACAGCACCTCATCTTCCGACTAGGCACTTTACAGCCTTCTGGACTGAATATTGAGTTCAACAATTTTAGATCATGAACTCTTTCCTCCATCCCCACCCGCTTTCCGATCCCACCCCCCATTTTTTTCCAATAACTTTTATAGATTTTTCTTTTCCCACCTATTTCCATTATTTTTAAATGTACTTCCATCCATTGTTTTATCTCTACCTTTTAGCCTATTTTGATCCCTTCCCTTCACTTCACCCCACCCCCCACTAGGGCTCTCTGTACCTTTCTTGTCCTGATTTCTAACCTTAATTAGCACATTCCTTAGACAATATCACCACCCTCAACACCTCTTTGTCCTTTTGTCTAAGACATCTTTGGGCTATCTCCGCCTATCACAGGCCCTCTATCCAGCTCTACCTGTCCCACCCACCACTCCCCCTCACCCCCCTTAAAGCAGCTTATATTTCACCTCTTTTCTATTTTTACTTAGTTCTGTTGAAGAGTCATACAGACTCGAAACATTAACTGTGTTCCTCTCCGCAGATGCTGCCAGACCTGCTGAGTTTTTCCAGGTATTTTTATTTTTGTTTTGGATTTCCAGCATCCGCAGTTTTTTGCTTTTATCCATGAATTCCTGTTGTCCTCTTGCTTTGCTTTACTTGGTGAAAAATCTGGGAAGTCCACGTGCAGAGTTCAAGTCAGAATCCACAGACATGATGGGCTGAATGGTCTCCTTCTACACCGTAACAATTCTGTGATTAAGCGGCAGTGAACAAGAAATTAACATATCGAAGCAGCATACCTGCCTATCCCATGGGATTCCCCCATGTGCTGAAGAACGTGTTTTTGTTACAGGTGGATGTCAACAGCTTCCTGCCAAATTGCCGACATGCCGGCAGTTTCAGCTGTTTTAATTTGCTGCCTGCATAGAAACCCACCCACACTGATAGGTTAAAATTCTTCCCAGTGTTTCTTTAGCGGCCGAACGTAATGCGTATTCTGCCTGAGAAAGTCTAATTTCTGAGTCGCCCATTTCCTCTCTTTCTCCCCCAGGCTGTCACCAATCAACATGTGGATGGAAATGATGAGAATGTGGAGCGAGGCAACTGGTCCTCGAAAACTGACTACTTTCTCTCAGTTATTGGCTGTGCCGTGGGTCTGAGCAATGTCTGGAGATTCCCTTATCTGGCTTACAGAAATGGAGGAGGTACTGTAGTGAATCCAAAATACAGGGGAGTGAAAGACAGAATTACATTCATTGATTTATTAAGAACATCAGATTGAATGTACAGTCCAAGGCAAATAATATAGGATCAAAATTTCTACTATAAGAAATGATGGATTGAATGTCAAAGCTTTAAACTGTTGTCTATTTATAAAATACTTCTTATGAAATTGAAGTGATGTGACAAGATAGTATTTATTTTGAGGAAAATAGGAGCTCATGGTGTTGTGCGTAACATTAGTATAGATAGAAGATTGGCTGGTTGGCAGAAAACAGAGAGTATGCATAAATGGGTCTTTTCTCTGATTGGCAGGATGACTAGTGGGATCCCGAGGAGTCTGTTCTGTGGCCTCAACTTTTTGCAATTTATATCAATGACTTAGATGAAGGGCATGGAGGCATGGTAGCTAAATGTGCAGGTGACACAAAGATAGGTAGGAAAGTATGTTGTGAAGAGGGCATAAGAAGTTTGCAGACGGATATAGCTAGTTTGAGCGAGTGGGCAAAAATCTGGCAAATGGAGTATAATGTACGAAAATGTGAAGTCATTCACTTTGCCAGGAAGAATAAAATAAAGCAGCGTATTACTTAGACAGAGAACCATTGCAGAATTCCATGATGCAGAGGGATCTAGGTGTTCTGGTGCATGAGTCACAAAAGTTTAGTAAAGCCAGGAATTAAGAAGGCTAATGGAATGCTATCCTTTATTATGAGAGGGATTGAATATAAAAGTAATGATGTTGTGCTTCAGTTATACAGGGCGTTGGTGAGACCACATCTCAAATATTGTGTGCAGTTTTGGTCCTCTTATTTAAGGAAGGATATAAATGTGTTGGAGGCAGTTTAGTGGAGGTTAACTAGATTGATGCCTGGAATGAGTAGGCTGTCTTATGAGGAATGGTTAGACAGACTAGGTTTCTTTCCACTGGAATTTAGAAGAGTGATGGATGACTTGATTGAAGTATATAAGATCCTGAACAGTATTGACAAAGTGGACATGGGAAAGATGTTGCCTCTTATGCCTGAGTCCAGATCTCGGGAACACTGATTTAAAATTAGGGGTCGCCCTTTTATGACAGAGATGAGGAAAAAAAATTCTCTCAGAGGGCTGTGCGACTTTGGAACTCTCTGCCTCAGAAGGTGGTGGAGGCGTTGTCATTGAATGATTTTAAGGCAGAGGTTGATAGATTCCTGTTCGGCAACAGAATCAAAGGTTATCGGGAATAGATGGGAATGTGGAATTCAAACCACAAACAGATCAGCCATGCTCTTATTGAATGGCGGAGCAGGTTCGAGGGGCCGAATGGCCGCATTCTGCTCCTATTTTGTATGTTCGTATGTTCATGTTGTCCATCCCAGGTTGTTCTGAGGACAAAAAGAGATGATTACATGGTGTGAAACTGAAGACGTGTAGATCAGACCAATTAGGTTTGACCTGTTTAGTTGATAAGATCTGTGAAGCAGCTGAGGTTTTACAAAACTGTTATATTCATTTTTTTATTCCAGTTTTCAGGCTGCCAGATTTTATTGAATTCAATTTTACAATTCATTTTGATGGGATTTGAACTTTTGAGCTGTTCGGTGAAGGTGAATGGAATGTTGGCCTTTATCTCAAAAGGACTAGAATACAAAGGGGAGAAAATGATTTTTAGTTTTAAAGAGCTTCATTTAGGACCCATCTGGAGTGCTGAGCTCAGTTCTGGGAAACATGGGCTGGCGGGTTTGAAGGCTTGGAAAATCCAGCTGGTGGTCTCCCTCCCACCTACCCCCAATCTGTCTGATTTACGGGGGTGCGGGTGAGTTGTCAAGACCTGGGCAGGAGGATGAAGTCCCCAGCCTTGTCCTCATCTCACTGGCCACTGTAGTTTCTCATTACCATGACGACAAGTGCATCAAGTAAATTTTTGCAGTGTTCTTGCTGTTGTGTCGACTCTCACTTCCCAGACCGAATACACATAGGGTGCACCGCTGACATTCTTAGAGACATTGGCCTGGTCAATCATGAGGCTGGAAGGTGCAAGTCTGAATGCTGAACACTTTTTTTTATTCATTCATGGGATATGGGCATCACTGGCTAGGCCAGCATTTATTGCCCATCCCTATCTGCCATTGATAAGGTGATGGTGAGCTGCCTCCTTGAACTGCTGCAGTGCATGTGGTGTAGGTACACCTACAGTGCTGTTAGGGAGGGAGTTCCAGGATTTTGACACAGCTTCGATGTGACTGGTTGGAAATCCCTTTCAATGCGATGGAATGGCAATCAGGCCCAGGAGAAATGTGGACATCTCCCACCATCTCCACTTTATTCCTCCTGGAATCTGGCAGCTATTAAAGTGGCATGGGCACATATTCCACATTGTGCTTTCACACTGTGATTTCTCGATGGCATCATCCTGTGGTAACTGATGATCATCACCGTCTTCAGGTCTCTGTTCCCCCTGCTCTTCATCCTCCAAGACCTCTCATCCACCTCCATTTCTCCCCCTGGCAAGGGATCTCCCCTTTGCTGTGCCAGTTTGTGAAGGGCACAACACAGCACAATGATGCAGGGCATCCTATCTGGACTGTATTACAGTGCCATACCTGGGCAGTCCAGACATCGGAAATGCATCTTCAGAAAGTCAATAGTCTGCTCGATTAGGGACTGTGTGGAGCTGTGAGCTACGTTGTATCTCTCCTCCGAAGCACTCTGAGGACATCACACCGGTATCATGAGCCAGAATTTCAGTGGGTGCCCCTTATCCCCAAGCAGCCACCCCTGTAGACACACAGGCCCTTTGAATATCTGAGGCACCTGGGATTGACTCAGGATGTAGGAGTCATGGCAACTCCCAGGGTACCTGGCACAAACGCACAGTATGTGCTCCCGATGATCATACATCAACTGAACATTGATGTAATGAAAACCTTTATGGATGATAAGCATTAGGGGCTGTTGCCATGGAGCACTTAAAGCCACATGGGTACAGTCAATTGGACTCTGCACTCTAAGGAAGCCTGAGATAGCTGCAAACTCAATGAATCTCACAGCATCACTACCTTCGTTGAGAGCAAACCTCACATAATGGTGTGCCTTGCTGTTGCAGGCATCTGTGACCTCCTTGATGTGTCTATGTGTTGCGGACTGTGAATGCCACACTGGTTTCTTGTGGTCCTTGAAATGACCTGTAGGCAAAGAAATTGAGGCCATGGTGACCTTCAATGCCACTGGCAGGGGATGGCCTCCCACTCCATGGGGCGTTAGTTCCTCTCGTAGAATGTGGCAGATGTGATTTACCAGAGCTTGGGACAAGTGTAGACATGCATGGCATTGTCTCTTACTCATCTGTAAATAGGTGAGTCTCCTTCAGTAGACCCTTGGCCTAATGAGTTGCCTCCATGATCTGGGTCTATACTCATGATCCTCATATTCTTGCTGTGGCTCCCCTTGACCCTCAGGCGGGCTTCCTCCTGAGCCTGAGCCCAGCGCCGTCTGTCCCTTCTTCTCCTCCTTCATTCGATTAGAGTCCTAAAAAATGCCAGCTTTGCATCCTGGATCAATAACTCATTTGTCATTCTCTCTGAAGTGATTGATTGAATAGATTAATGAATAATGGGTGAACAGAGTGACGCTCACAATCTGTAACCAAAAGCAACTATAATGGTGTATAATGGCTTCTGCCCCACTAGCCTTGTCACTGATGCAGCCTTGTATCTGAGGCACTAACAGACACATCAGGTGACCAAGAAGCCATCCCTGAAGCTTTACATCTGAATCTCACAGATGCTGGAGAAGATTTGAATGACATTTGTGATCTGACCTTGCTCAGTGCTCAAATCTCTGATTAAAACTCATTAACAATATGTTGCTCATGTTTAATGACTGGATGCCCTTTGGACCGTTAAGAATGCCAATTCTGGAAAGCACATGACAGTTTCCCATTGATGGGATCCCATATATGCAGCATCTGTGCCTCTTTAACAGTTGCCTGCATTCCCAAAATTCACATTCCTAAGTGTTAATGTTGAAATGCAGCGACTGTGATGTTAAGCCAGTGACTCTGACTTTCCCCTGTTACAGCGCAGCAAAAGACTACCTCCTAAAAGAGCTCTTCCTCCTTTATCTCAACTCTGACTCCAGTTTAATGGCACCTACAAGTTATAGGGTGGCTCAGAAAGGGTTCCTTATTCCAGCAGTGCTCCCCTCCCACACTGCCGCAGACCCCTCCTGTGCAAATTTGCTTCTAATTTTGATTTATAATTTTGATTTTGGTGCAAGATGGTGGTTCTGTGTTATTATTTCAAGACTAGCTTTGACGATCCCTCTCTCACTGTCTGCATCCTAGAAGTTAGAGCTCCCTCCTGTTATTCTCCAGCCTCTCTGAGTAATACTGGATCCCACTGTTGTTGTGGTCAACAAGACCAGCACCCCCACTTTCGTGCCCATCACATGTGCTCACATACACGGTCTATTGCTCACAACACACACACACACACTTTTGCTGTTATGGCACAGCTGATGGTAAATGCTGAGCTACTCAAATCCGAGTGGAAAACTAGAAACAACTGCCACAACTGTTTTGCAATTTGTATACATTTCAAGATGCATGTAGTAATAAGGCCACCAAGTCTTATAGGTTTCTTACAAAATGAAATTAAACCTTTATTAATAGAAGAAATGATTTTAAGTACATAAATATATATCTACATATGACCACTATAATAACTTCAAAATCCCCTAGTTAATTTAACTCCCAGTTACAATTTCATTAAGGCAACCGTACAACACGTAGATTTTAAAAGACCCAGGCAAAGGAACACCCAATAACTTGAAACAGAGAATTCAAAGTGAGTTTTCTTATCTTCAGTTCTTTGTAGACAGCAGCTTGAGGCTTAGATGCTGAAGGCTTTTCACACTTGTTAGATCTTAGAATTCCTTCCCTTGCACATAGCCTTCTCTCCTTTATCCACATATTCCCCTTTGAATGCAAATTCCCATTGTTTCCCTATGTCTTTGTACTTCACCTCTCTAAAAATAAAAATCTTTCAAAGTACTAATTTAACTAGTCATTTTTAGGAAAAAATAAACACACTGTTTCTTAACTTCTCCTGGCTAAGTGTAATATTTCACTCCATCTTTTGAATTAAAACCAGTCTGATTTATTTAAAAATGCAATTGTTCCCTTTACACCTTACATCATAAAACATCCCCCATGTTTACCTACTTGACATTTCAAACCTAGCTTACCTTCTATTACTTCAAAGCCTTCAGACCAGCTGCCGATAATTCAATTAAGTCCCACGCACACACACAGACCCATAGGCACAGACCCCCATTATCACTCTATAATAAATCCCAATAACATTATGAAAATTATTATATTTGCCTGACACCAGGGACAGCCTATACTCTCACCCCTGACTGTCAGCCCAAGGAGTGTCTCTACGCTCTGACTCCAACCTGCTGGCTCCAGACCAAGGACTGACTTTCAATGAATTCCCCACTGTCCTCGTGACTGAACACCACACTGTCTCCCTTCCCACCCACCCCCCTTTCATAAGTCTCAATGTAACCTATCCCTCATGTGCCACACTAACAGACAATACCCCACTCCTTTCCTATTCCAGTGTCTGTGTGCACCCCTCCCATTCATATATGTGGTATCTCATCCACCCTCTTAATTAGTAGTGTTTCAGTTTCCCTTGTTGGGCTCCAAATTCCCAAGCCTCAGTCTCCCCTCTGCCTGCCTTCGTTCCCCTTCCACCAACGCCGCCACCCCCACCACCACCCCCCCCCACTGCCCCCACCCCCACCAAATCCCTTGCAATGCCTTGCTGCCCCTTTGGACCCTGTATGTCTGGTATCCTATTCCCAGCCCTCCGCCCCAGTCAAAATGCTGGTCTCTTTATAAGTGTTCAGCTCTGCCAGATTACCGCTGCACAGTGATGTCCTTCAGGACTATGAAGACACCCATCAGGATCAATACAAACCTACACTCCCAGCAATATGACGTTCCACTGGCAATGCAACAAGACTGGTGCAGAATTGTGGCAGGTAGGCTAGGAATGTTGCACTCACCTTGAAGAAGCGAGCAAAGTGGGGTCTGACCACTACACATCACTCTGCCTTTCAAATGTGATTCAGGCTGGCATCATTTCCTGCTAGTGTGATACAAGACTGGAAGGCACCAAGTAATTCAGGCAAACAGCATAGTTAATGAGCATTCATGAGATGGTAATGATGCAAATGGTACTCATGTCATGAGTCACATGCACTTGTCAGACTTGCCCTTCTTGGTCAGGGAGGTTTGAGATGTGTTACATAACTTTTGGTAAATTGCTGTCTGTGGTGTATCCTGTAGATAATATACATTGCAGCCATGGTGTGTCAGTGGTTGTTGGAATATTAATGCAAATGGCTGGGGTGCTAATCAAGCAGACTGTTTTGTCCTGGATATTTCTTCAGAATTGTTGCAGCTGTCTTATCATCAGCACAGGAGTGGGTGCCATGCTGCCCTGCAAGTTCTAAGGCCTCCACCATGGGGGTCAAGATGGACAGAAATGATACCCGTCACCTGTCTTGATCCATTTAATCTTCTCTTACAAGCACAAAGATGAACCCTAGCAGTTCCCTCATGGAGACGAGCACAATGTCTGTAATTGTGCAGCCCAGTGATCCATAGTAGGGGCATATGAATGCTTCCTGCAAGCTACACTAGGCAGCTTGTGGAGGTCAGCAATCATAGGTGGTGCTGCTTTTGCACTCTTACTGGTCGGGCCCTGTACATCCTCACTCTTAACTGGGTAGGATCTTCCAACAGCCAGCCAGACAGCTGAACCCTGCCGAGAGAAAGAGACACCCTCTTCAGTTCCCCATGATGGGACATCTAGTCTGACCCTATAACTCCAGGAACTGGTTTCCAATGTTCATGTTTCCATATAATGTGTAACTCAACATCTCTTCCAATATCAGAACCAAGTCAAAGTCCCAGCCTTTAGAGTCAAATTGCCACATGTAAGTCTGTAAACATTGGCCCAACTCCTTTGGTTCCAAAACAAAAACAGAATTACCTGGAAAAACGCAGCAGGTCTGGCAGCATCGGCGGAGAAGAAAAGAGTTGACGTTTCGAGTCCTCATGACCCTTCGACAGAACTGAGTTCTGTCGAAGGGTCATGAGGACTCGAAACGTCAACTCTTTTCTTCTCCGCCGATGCTGCCAGACCTGCTGAGTTTTTCCAGGTAATTCTGTTTTTGTTCTGGATTTCCAGCATCCGCAGTTTTTTTGTTTTTATCCTTTGGTTCCAAATTGTTTTCCTTTATTCATTCAAGGAATGTGGGCTTTGCTGGCCAGACCAACATTTATTGCCCATCCCTTATTGTCGTTGACAAGGTGGTGGTGAGCTGCCTTCTTGAACCGCTGCAGTCCATGCAGTATAGCTATACCCACAGTGCTGTAAGGGACAGAGTTCCAGGTCCTCGGCCCAACCACCTTCAGCAACTTCATTAATGACCTTCCCTCCATCATAAGTTCAGAAATGAGGATGTTCACTGATGTTTGCACAATGTTCAGCACGATTTGCGACCCCTCAGATACTGAAGCATCCATGTCCAACTGTAGCAAGACTTGGACAATATCCAGGCTTGGGCTGACAAGTGGCAAGTAACACTGATGCATCACAAAAGTGCCAGGCAATGCCATCTCCAACAAGGGAGGACCTAACCATCACCCCTTGACGTTCAATGGCATTACCATCACTGAATCCCCCACTATCAATATCCTAGGGGTTACCGTTGACCAGAAACTGAACTGGACTAGCCATATAAATACTGTGGCTACAAGAGCAAGTCAGAGGCAAGGAATTCTGCAATGAGTAGCTCACTTCCTGACTCCCCAAAGCCTAAGCAGCATCTCCAAACCACAAGTCAGGAGTGTGATGGAATACTCCCTACTTGCCTGGATGAGTGCTGCTCAAGAAACTTGACATTGTCCAGGACAAAGCAACCCGCTTGATTGGCACCACATCCACAAATATTCACTAATCCCAGCAACAATTCACAGTAGCAGCAGTGTGCACCAACTACAAGATGGACTACAGGAATTCACCAAGGCTCCTTATACAGCACCTTCCAAACCCAAGACCACTACCATCTAGAAGGACAAGGGCAACAGATATATAGAAACACCAGCACCTGGAAGTTCCCCTCCAAGCCACTCACCATCCTGACTTGGAATATATATCGCCATTCCTTCACTGTCACTGGGTCAAACTCCTGGAATTGCCCTCCTAACAGCACTGTGGGTGTACCTTCACCACATGGACTGCAGTTGTTCAAGAAGGCAGCTCAGCACCACCTTCTCATGGGTAACTAGGGATGGGCAATAAATACTGGCCCAGCCAGCGAAGTCCATATTCCGTGAGTGAATTAAAAAATTGGCCCATTTCCAAGCCAGGATAGGGAGTGGCTTGGAGGGGAACTTCCAAGTGGTGATGTACCCAGGCATCTACCACTCTTGTCCTTCTAGATGGTGGTGGTCGTGGATTTGGAAATTGCTGTCTAAGGAGCCTTGGTGAGTTTCTGCAGTGCATCTTGTGTAGGGTACACGCTGCTGCTACTGTGCGTTGGTGGTAGAGGGAGCGAACTTGTGTGGATGGAGTGCCAATCAAGTGGGCTGCTTTGTCCTGCATGGTGTCAAGCTCCTTGAGTGTTGTTGGATCTGCACTCAACCAGCTGAGTGGAGAGTATTGCATCACACACCTGACTTGTGCTCCTTGGATGGTGAACAGTTTTGGGCAGTCAGGAGGTGAGTTACACATAGCCTCATAGAGATTGGCAGCACAGAAGGAGGCCATTCATCCCATCGTATCTCACCACACTAATCCCATTTTCCAATGCTTGGCCCATAGCCCTGGAGGCTATGGTAATGCAAGTGAGTGTCTAAATATGTCTTAAATGTTATGAGAGTTTCTGACTCAATCATCCTTTTAGGCAGTGAGTTCCAGACTCTCACCACCCTCTGGGTAAAAATAATTCTTCTCCACTCCCCTCTTAGCTTTCTACCTCTTACCTTCAATCCATGCCCCCTGTTTATTGACCCCTCTGCCTTCCTATTCACACTATCTATGTCCCTCATAATCTTATACACCTCTGTCATGTCCCCTCTCAACCTTCGCTGCTTCAAGGAAAACAACCCCAGCCTATCCAATCCTTCTTCATAGCTCAGACCCTCCAGCCCAGGCAGCATCCTGGTAAATCCCCCCTCCACCCTGTCCATTGCAATCACATCCTTCCTCTAATGTGGTGACCAGAACTGCACGCAGTACTCCAGTTGTGGCCTAACTAGTGTTTTATTCAGTTCCAGCATAACCTCCCTGGACTTTCCTCTGTTCTACCCACCAATGCTTTCTCATGCACTCGGTTAGCTTTCCTAATTTCCTTTTAGAAATGTTATTCCCGGCCCAATCTTACCCATTTCCATAACTATCCTGAATCTTACTGTGTTATGGCCACTATCTTCAAAACGTTCCCCTACTGATATGCCTTCCACCTGCCGGGGCTCATTTCTGAATATTGTTGGGCTTTTTACGTATTGGCTAAAAAAGTTCTCCTGGATGCAACTGAAGAATTTTGCACCCTCTCTACCTTGCACATTAAAACTACCCCAGTTAATATTTGGGTAGTTAAAATCCCCTAATATTACTGCCTTATTATTCTTACATTTCTCTGAAATTTGATTACATATTTGATCGTCTATCTCTCCCTGACTGTTTGGGGGCCTATAGTATATACCCAACAACTTCTACCCATATGGCTTCATTTGATGATCCTTCCAGGTTATCATCCCTCCTCACTGCTATAATTGATTCCTGATCAATATTGCGACCCCCCCCCCGCACTCGTCTTCTATCCCCATCTCTATCTCCTCCCAATACCCTATAACCAGGAATGTTGAGCTGCCAATCCTTTCTTTTAGCTAAGTCTTGGCCATAGCTATGATATCAGACTCATATCATATCATACGTACCTATCTGTGCCCTCAGCTCATCTGTCTTATTCCTTAAGCTCCTTGCTTTCTTACCTAGCTTATGTTCCCCCTGCTTTCCAGACTCACTTACTGGCTAGTGTTTTAATTTGTAATGCCACCTCAGCCTCTCTCTCCTCTGAACTACTTTTCAGGATCCCATCCCCCCTGCCAATTTAGTTTAAATCTGCCCCAACAGTATCAGCAAACCTCTCCACGAGGATGTTGGTCCCATTCCTGTTCATATGTAACCTGTCCAAATTGTACAGGTCTCTCGTCCCCCAGAAACGGTCCCAATGTCCCAGGAATCTAAAGCCCTCCCTCCTGCACCATCTCTCCAGCCACAATGTCAGAGATTACTCCCTTTGAAGTCCTGCTTTGCAATTTCCTACCTAACTCCCTAAAGTCCATTTGCAGGACTTCATTTCTCTTTCTTCCTATATCATTGGTCTCAACATTTACCACAACCTCTGGCTGTTCACCCTCCCCCTTCAGAATGCCTTGCAGCCATTCTGTGACATCCTTGACCCTGGCTCCTGGGAAGCAACATACCATCCTGAAGTCATGTATATGGCCACAGGAGTGCTGTCTACTCCCCTCACTAATGAATTCCCTACCACTATTGCCCTTACACACTTCTTCCTCACCCCCCCAGAGCAGCTGGACCACCAACAGTGCCATGGCCTTGCCTCTGCTTGGCTCCACAGAGGAACCGTCGCTCTCTCCATTTTTCAAGGCTGAAAAAGCCATTTTATGAGCGAGATGCACTTGGGGGAGCCCCTCACTACCTGCTTGATCTCTGGCGGTGACCCATTCCCTCTCTGATTGTACTTCCTTAAGCTGCGGGTTGACCACGTCCTGAAATGTGCTATCCATGAACCTCTCAGCCTCGTGAATGCACCATAGTGCCCGCAGGTGACATTCAAGCTCCAAAACCTACAGCTCGAGTTGCTCCAGTTGGAGGTACCTCCTGCACACATGGTCATCCACACTGCCAAGAGCGTCTAGGATTTCCCACATAGCGTAGGATGTGCAAATCACGGGACACACTGCAGGATTCCTAACCTTTGACTTGCTCTTGGCAGCCACAGTATTTATATGGCTTGTCCAATTCAGTTTCTCGTCAGCGATAACCCCCCAAGACATTGATAGTGGGGGATTCAGCTATGGTAATGTCATTGAATGTCAAGGAGTGATGGTTCGATTCTCTCTTATTGGAGATGGTCATTGCCTGGCATTGTGTAGCGTGAATGTTGCTTGCCGCTTGTCAGCCCAAGCCTGGATGTTGTCCAAGTAGTGCTGGAATTGGACATGGACTGCTTCAGTATTGGAGGAGTTGGAAATGGTGCTAAACATTGTACAATCATCAGATGATCTTATGCTGGAAGGAAGGCCATTGATGGAGCAGCTGAAGATGTTTTGGCCTTGGACACTACCTTAAGATCATAAGACGTAGGAGCAGAAGTAGGCCATTCGGCCCATCGAGTCTGCTCCGCCAGTCAGTGAGACAATGGCTGACCTGATAACCCTCAACTCCACTTTCCTGCCTTTTCCATAAAGCCCTTGATTCCCTTAATGATTAAAAACCTATTTACCTCAAACTTGAATATGCTTACTGACCCAGCCTCCACATCCCTCTGAGGTAGAGAATTCCACAGATTCACCACCCTCTGACAGAAGAAATTCCTCCTCATCTCTGTCTTAAATGGGTGACCCCTTACTCTGAGATTATGCCCTCTGGTTCTAGACTCTCCTACAAGGGGAAACAACCTCTCAGCATCTACCCTGTCAAGGCCCTGAAGAATCATCTATGTTTCAATTAGGTTGCCTCTCATTCTTCTAAACTCCAATGAGTAAAGGCCCAACTTATTCAATCTATCCTCATGAGAAGATCCCTCCATACCCGGGATCAACCTAGTGAACTTCCTCTGGACTGCTTCCAATGCCAATATATCTTTCCTTAGATAAGGGGACTAAAATGGTTTACAGTATCCTAGGTGTGGTCTAGCTAGTGCCTTATATAGCTTTAGCAAGATTTCCTATTTTTATGCTCCATTCCCTTTGAAATACAGGCTAACATTCTATTTTCCTTCCCTATTACCTGCTGAACTTGTATGCTTTTTGTGATTCATGCACGAGGACCCCCAAATCCCTCTGTGCTGCAGCTTTCTGCAGTCTTTCTCCAGTAAATAATATACGGCTCCTCTATTCTTCCTTCCAAAATGCAGAGCCTCATATTTTCCCACATAATGGGCAGGAATATTATGCTCGGCGTGCGGGTGTGCACCCAACATGCCTGAGTGTAAAATGATGCGCGACGACATCGGGTGTGCGCCCCGATGTCATCACGCACTGACGTGATATTTTGCTCAGCGGGCACACACCAGAGTCAGCTGCGCACCCACCAATAATTAAAAGGCCTATTAACGCTATTAACAATCTAATTAATTTCAAATCTACGCTGCCCGTCCAACCTTACGGTTGACGGGCAAGCGAAAAGGCCAAGCGGCCTTTACATTTTTTAGCGAACCTCATCCACAAGTGGGATGAGGTTTCCTAAAACAAATAAACACTAAATAAAAGCTTCATTTTGGAATTAAAAATATGTCCCATCTCATATGATAGAGTCACATGAGGGGACATGTTTTATTAAATTTTTACTTTAATAATTTTTTAAACAGCGCTTCAATCTCCCTGAAGTAGCTCTGTGCCTCAGGGAGATTGAAGCGCTCTTTTTCACACATGCGCAAACTGCACGCAAGGCCCAGCTCGCCCTCCAACCACCGCTCACACAAGCAGTGCTCAGCGCTGCCGCTCACAATCCACGCAAGGTGGGCCTTTGTGAAATCAATCGACTTCCCGTTCCCGCCGAGCACCCCTGCCAAAGGCAAAATCCTATATATTACATTTGCCAAGTTTTTTGCCCACTAGCTTAGCCTGTCTATATTCCTCTGTGGACTCTTTGTGTCATCCTCACCATTTGCTTTCCCATCTACTTTTGTGTCATCCGTAAACTTGGCAATAGTACATTGGCTTCCTTCATCCAAGTCATAAATATATGTTGTAAATAATTGTGGCCTCAGCACTAATTCCTGTGGCACTCCACTTGTTACAGATTGCCACCCTGAAAATGACCCCCTTACCCCAACTCTCTTTCTTCTATTAGTTAGCCAATCCTCTATCCATGATAATATGCTACCCCCAACACCATGGGCTCTTATCTTATTAAGTAGCCTTACCTACCCTGAAGGAACCCTTGCAGTGATGTCCTGGAGCTGAGATGACTGACCTCCAACAACCACAACCATCTTCCTTTGTGCTAGGTATGACTCCAAGCAGTGGAGAGTTTTCCCCCTGATTTCCATTGACTCCAGTTTTGCTAGGGATCCTTGATGCCACACTCAGTCAAATGCAGCCTTGAAATCAAGGGCAGTCACTCTAACCTCATCTTGAGAGTTCAGCTCTTTTGTCCATGTTTGAATCCAGGCTGTAATGAGATCAGGAGCTGAGTGATCCTGGCGAAACCCAAGCTACACATCAGTGAGCAGGTTATTGCCAAGCAAGTGCTGTTTGATAGCACTGTTGATGACTTCTGCCATCAATTTACTGATGATCAAGAGTAGGCTGATGAGGCGTTAATTGGCCAGGTTGGATTTGTCCTGCTTTTTGTGTTCAGGACATACCTGGGCACTTATCCACATTCCTGGGTAGATGCCAGTATTGTAGCTCTACTGGAACAGCTTGGCTAGGGGTGTAACAAGTTCTAGAGCACAAGTCTTCAGTACTATTGCTGGAATATTGTCAGGGACCATAGCCTTTGAAGTATCCAGTGCCTTCAGCCATTTCTTGATATTGTGTGGAATGAATCGAATTGGCTGAAGACTGGCATCTGTGATCCCGGGGACCTTTAGAAGAGGCCAAGATGGATCATCCACTTGATATTTCTATCTGAAGATTGTAGCCTCAGCTTTCTCTTATGCGCTGACGTGCTGGATTCTCCCATCATTGAGAATGGGGATATTTGTGGATCCTCCTGCTGCAGGGAGTTGTTGTCGACTGGCTGTATCATCCAAGATGCATGCTGGGACCCCATAGAAGCCCTGACTCACTGAACTCCATGGGAATTGCCCGGAAAGCTTCAACTTTTGATGGGCAATTCCCCTGCTCCCTGGGACCCTGCACGGATGTCTTCGACTCTAACTCAGAACTTAGACAGTTCCAATGTACTTATCTGGGTAATTATTCAGGAAACCTTGGACAAAAAACACCTAGCCTCCCGCCTGTTAACTCCACAATTGACAGCCCCCTCCAATCACTCACACTGACACCCCAACTCCCTCCTCAATGCCTGACAGACCCCCTAACGCCCTGACAACCCCCTAATCTCACTTCCTGACCACCTGATTATAGCCTCCGAGCATCCCCTTTGGAATCACACTCACCCTCATCCATTTGCACTCTCACACCAATGCCTCAGTCACCATGTCTTTCCTTCCTCTCCAATACATATAGTCACACAAGAAGCTGAGATGCGTGGAGTTTGCCTTCCAGTGCCAGGCACCTTAACAACCACTGACAATGTGTACCCACCTCCTCCACTGGGAAGGAGATTTTATCCTACAAGACTGCAAATGTCAGGAAAACCTGAGCCTCCAGAAGCACTAGTGCTCAGACATGTTGAGGGCACTGATCCCCTCTCAGTGCACCCTGTGTTGGGGGCGGGGGGTATTACCTCCTTGGAACTGGATCCCTTTCTCCACCTCTCTCCCCTGTAGAGGGGAATGCGGTTGAGGAAAAGCCAGTTGGTATTGATGCCGGTCTTGTTCCTGATATCGGTGGTGCTGTTCAGGCTTCTCTTGCTCTTTGTCAGAGGTACAAGATAGAGCTGCATAAGCTGCTCCCATGCTGTGGTGAAAGCTGGCAGCAGGAAATTGCAGCTGAAGGTAAGTGAAGTTCTAGACAGGTGAGTGACTTCAAAGAAGATGGCAATCACCTATCAAGCAGTGGTAACTCTCTGAGGAGAAGTGTTTATGAACTGTGTTTATTCGGGAGTCTAGCTAAGTAGGAATCTTTTGAGAAAAGTTGTAAGATTAAATTTAAGTGTGTACTGTAATTATGAGTGTTTAAGTTTCCTTTCTCTTGTTAATAAATTTTTTAATTTAATATTTAAAGTGGAACTTTTATTTCAGACTTCAGTGTACATACCTTCTCGTAATAAAAATACAAATTGCAAATCATTGTGCTAGCTTGGCCAAGTTTCCCGTTGGAATTTGGTCAGCACAGCAATTACCACCTGCTATACCATAAGACAAAAAATGTTATTAACTTGTTTTCTGCTCTAAAGTTGATGCATTTAAGCGGGCAATCGCAGTTCTGGCCTTTCCATGAACCATGTGCTAAGTTTCAAAAGAGCCATATAAATACATACAATTAAGGATATTGGTGTGTGGAACATCCAGAGGTTACATTTGCAATGACCTGGGGCAACTTGCTTTATAACACATCCTTGTGATTCTGTTAAGTAGAAACTGGTGGAACTATTAAGCATGGATTCTACTTAAACCTTCACCATGGATAGGAGCTGAGAAAGAATACATGGACTGAGATGTTTTGCTTTTCCATTTGATTACATTGGATCTGCATCAGCGTGTATTTGCACCATAAAAGCCTGAAGATATTTTTGTCCCATCCACAGTAACCAGAGATCCAACGCGGATACTGAGCCTGTGAGGGTGAACAGTGGGAATGCAATGAAAACTTTTACCAGTAACAATCAGTTCAGAAGCCTACACCACTGCTACCTTCAGCCCCTGGTCTAAGTGTTGCTCATCGAGGAGGAGTGATGATTTTCACACAGGTAGATGGCAATCAGGAGTTTCCTTGTCAAAGCTATGAGATTCATGGGATTTAGAGTCAATGTTGAGGACTCCCAGGGCCAGCCCCTCCTGACTGGTTACAACCATGCCCCTTTGAAAAGGCCAAACTCAAGGATATAATGATGAGTCTGGAATAACAGCTGAAGGGAAAGTTCCAATACATACAACGTTTGGTTGAAAAGTAGTGTTGAGGTTCAGGGCTGGTGGGATCTTTAAGGTTATAATGATATAGTTATTCACAATGATGTTCTATAATTTCAACGATAATGATTGATCCTCCATTCCTGCGAAAAAAATCAAAGGAAAAGGTTTCTGTGGGAAGCACAGATTGTGTTTTCATCTCTAGAAAAGAACACATAATAGTATCTCTGTAAACTCATTGGATGTGCTGAAATAGAGCATTCACTTTGTGTCAGTTAATCTGAGAATCTCAAGTGAAATGAACTGAAGAGCTAGGAATATTGTAATAGGATAAAGAGTCTGAATGTTGTTTTTGGATGTTTACTATTCAGATGTTGAGTACAATTGCAATCTGCAGCATTGACTGTTCTGTCAATGGCAATTTTAGTTCGTGTTAATATGAAATAAACAAATGAGTTGTTTAACTTCTACACCAATATTGTGAAAATAAATCTAATGTCCATGAAATATATTTCAGCTTTCTTTTACTATATTTTCCAGGTGTGTTTCTTATTCCCTACACACTCATGCTGGCACTCATTGCTATGCCGATGTTTTTCTTGGAATCTTCCTTTGGGCAGTTTGCCAGCCTCGGACCTGTTGCAGTGTGGAAAGCCGTGCCAATGATGCAAGGTTAATGTTCATTTAGCAAATGAATAAGACTGTTTGATTCACATTGGTGTATGGAGTCTGAAGCCAGCCTTGCTGATCCTGTTTGCAATCTGATCTACCATTTGCTTTTGCAAAGACAAATACAGAGAACAGACAAGATGCAGCAAATATAACGTTTTTATCTTTAATTCTCAATTGAGTCAGATATTAGACCCAATATTTGGAGAGCACTCTACCAGTTACTGAGTCATTAGCATTGATGCTATTTTCATGTTTCATTTTTCCAAAAGAAGTGACAGTTCATTGAAATGTTACTTGTTTGATTTAAATGCAGCAATAGGCTTGCCATCACATGACTTTTCCAATGCTCCAGCCATTTGCCAGCCAACTGCTGTCTTCATCGGCCAATTGGAAAGCAAAAAGACTCATTGCCCAATTGGATGATAGTTGATTGGAAGCCAAACAGTTTTTTTTCCCCCATTTTCAGTATCTTTATGTTTGGGGAAGAGAAATGTTCAAAGAAAATCTTTTTTTGTCAATCTTTTTTAATGTCCTTATGGCCAGGATTTTGCAGCCCCTTCCACCCAGTGGGATATTCCGATCCCGCCGAACTGAATGGAGATTTCAATAGCTCGCCACATCCAGCGGCGGGAGACATAATGCGGCGGGGATATAAAATCCTGGCCAGTGATTTTTCTACAGGGTTGCACACAGCAGTGCTCTGGAGATTGATCTGCAGATCCTCTAGACTCCAGGCCAATCCTGGAAGGTTGGCAACCCTATGCAGCAATAAGTCACTGAAAGGGATTTAAACATGTGGGCAAATATTTACCATTGATATCAAGCGGAGGATGGAATTCAATCTCCCTGTGTGGAGTAATGTGCCTGTCTCATGAGAAGCATGATGAGAAAATTAACCACATTGAGAAAGTTTTGAGAGAAAGAATGAGAGATGGTGTGCTATTTAAAATTAAAATAAACAAATTGACACATGTACCTCAACAATGCAGCTGGTCTTGGGCAACAGCTCTAGAGGTGTTTCTGTGACTTTAGACCAAGAAGGATTCTGTCACTGATTGCCAAATGTTCCCGAAAAGCACACATGTGGGCCATGAACATTGGTGAGGACTGGACTGGGCCAAGTTAGGATGTTCCTCCGAGTTAATAGTTAATGATGTTCATTGTTTAGCTTCTTGGGTGAAGAATGTTCACTTGGATAGGAGACCAGAGAGTGGCCAGCACCTGTGGGAACAAACCCCAGAATGGGTTAGAAAATGTGGTAAGAGTTAACAATCAACTTCCTTCATTTAACAAGTTCCTGCTTATTTTCTTTGAAAATGAGGAAGTGATAAGGAAATCATTTTATCCTTAATTATTTCATCAACTCATCCATCCTGGTATTGCTCACAATGTCAGTTGATCAGCTGTTTTAGGAGGACAGAGACTTTATTGCTGTTGCAGAGAACTATGATGAACTTGCCCTTTAAAATCAGACAAATGAAATGCTATTATGCGGGTTAGTCCTGAGGTTAAATGGAAGGTCATTGTTTCTCTGTAGATTACAGCTAGTTCTAAATTCCTGAATTTCCCAGGTCAGGAAAATGAGAAGGGAATGCCTGTCTCTCTCTTTTTATCTTCATATGTTATATTTCTCTAGAATATTTTGCCAGGAAGTCTGACTTCTGAATAGGATAAGAGCATAACTTTGATATTTTTATATTTTAAAAAATATATATTTTATTCATTGTATTAAACTGCTTGGCAGCTTTTCTAATCAATGAAATAATGCTGAAAGCCTTATAAACATAGAGATAACAGCAGAAATAGTCAGAGTGATTAATTATAACAAAATTGGCCTGCCTGACCAGCTGAATCCATTTGAAAAAAAATTCAATATTAAATAAATGCTAATTGAAGTTCCTGCTCCTCATTCTATTTTAAGGTGTGGGGATCACTATGGTCCTGTCCAGTACACTTATTGACATCTCCTACAACTGCATCCTCGCCTACAGCCTTTACTACTTGTTTGCTTCCTTCCAATCCCCACTGCCGTGGGCAGACTGCTTCAGCTGGTGGGGTGCAGATGAAACATGCAGCAGGACTCCCAAAGGTACTGTCTTCACTTCTATTGGGTAAAGTATTGGGCTCTCAATGATCTGTCTGCTAGGCACATGTACCTGGTTGTACCTTCCCCCCACCTCAGCCTTTGAGACATGAAGGAATGTCATCAGTCACTAGAACAGGGAGGAAGCCTTTTGCTAAGTCTGCATCATTCCACTGGACCCCCCCAGCGGTGAGCATATTTGCTATTATTGAATTGTGCTCAAAGAAAACAATGTGACAGGATACTGAGGCAGGAATTGCAAATGATCTACACATTTAGGGAATTGAAGCCTTTCTGTTGATGTAGCTTTGTCACTTCTGAAAGGGAGATTCAGTGCCATTTGTGTTCTGTCTATTGCTTTGAGCAGATTGGGTAAGCCAGCAATTCTATAGTTCAGCGTGCTCACCATTTGCAATCCTATGGGCTGCATTTCACCCCCCATCGGATGGGTTGTGCGAGAGCAGGCGGGAGCGAGCGTGAATCCGATCAGGTCCATGCCGCCATTTCACCTGGGTGGCCAATTAAGGCCCGCCCAGCGTGATGCTCGCCTGGAAGCGCTGAGCGCTCCCTGTGCGGGTGGTTGTGGGGGGTGGTCTCTGAGTCCGGGCCTCAGGGAGCTGCTTCAGGGAGATGTGTTTAACTTTAACACCTGAATAAAGTAATTAAATATTTTTAAAACATGGCCCCTCATGTGACAGTGTTAAATAATTTTTAAAATAATTTTTATTGAATTTTTAAACATTTCCTGAAACCTTATCTCGCTTGTGGATGAGGCTTCATGAAAAATTCAAAGGCCGCCTGGGCTCTTCGCCTTGGACGGGCAGCCCATTTAACTTTTTTAATTAGTTTTTAACAGGCCTTAATAGGTCTTTGACAGTTTGGCACACCCACGGAACTGAAAATCTAAGCGACACATGACCCCGCCCTACTCACCGACCTGATAATTCTTCCCTATAGTTCAGTGTGCTCATCATTTGCTTCATCCTGGGCCAAATGTTCCAGTCTCCAGATCTTCGGAGACTGGATATATTATTGAAGAGGTACATGGGATCCTGCAAATGTCCTGACATGCGGAACCTTGGTGGGAATTGCCGAGGAAGTTTAAAGTCCCAATGGGCAATTCCCCTGCTCCCTGGATCCTCCACAAAAATCTCCAATTTTGAGTTAGAGTCAGAGACCTTCTACAGCTCTGCAATACTAAACCTTGACTCCACTCAATGCACCCCAACCCGACCTAACTGCACACCCTGATCTGATCTGACTACCTCCCCAAACTGACTACCTTTCCCGACCAGCCAGCTATCTTCCCAACCCAAACCGACTAATCTCCAGACCAGACCTGACTACCCCCACTGATCCCACTACCACCCTAACCCAACACAACTAACCCCAGCCCAGCTACACCCCCAACCCACCTCACCCACCTGACCCACTTACCCAACTCACCCACTTACTAAACTCAACCACTTACCCCTTTACCTACCTCATCTGCCTATCTACCTATCCATCTACCCATTCATTCGGTCATCCACTCACTCATTCATTCACTAACGTTTAAAGTCTGGATCTTTAAACTTACCAGATGGCAGCTAGTACCATAAATAGCAGGTGTGACCTGACTCCCCCGACCCGATTCCGCGCCGCCGAATTTCTCGGAGCACACTGGTCTGTGTAATTCTGTGAAAACTGGGATCAGAAGACCCCGGAAGAAATGCGCAGTAGCGTTGATTTGGGGGAATTTATGAGCACAATGGCAATCCGCTAATCATTGCTGCTGCTCCGAAAATTCAGGTCATTGTGTTCATAATTTAATTAACTCCCAGCTCAACAGAGCAGAGAGTAGTGACCTGTCAAATGCTGTCCTTCACTGCCCCCTGACAGATCTAACACAGGTCTCAGTTTGGATGCCTGGAATGGTTCAGAGCTGAGGGTTGCAATCACCTTCACTCCCATTGTGGTGACTCTAGCACATGGATCAAAGCTTCAAGTCATCATGGAGCAGATCACACAGTCGGCCGATTGTCTCCTTAGTGAAAACTATCGGTACAAAGTCAGTTTCCCCGCCATGTCAATCTGGGGGTATACAGACTCTCTGGACAGAGTATCTGTGAATGAGATGCAGCTGTCTCCTGTGGGGCTTCACTCTTTGAGACTCGGCTTTCTGGATCCGTTCCACTTCTTCCTCCAATACAGTCAATGCAGCCTGAGAGTGAGTGACTTTATTCATTTTGTCAAGAAGAGACTGGTGCCTACATCAGTTTTCTTTCCGGTTAGTTGATCGGCTCTTCCTCAAGGTGAACACAGGGCTCCTGTGCCCATGAGAATCTTGTTGCAATGTTAAGAGAACAATCCCAAACAGGTGCAGCTGGAGGGTATTTTCATCTGAGAGCCGGAGGCATGACCAGGCTTGTGGGTGGAGATGTATTCCAATACAGGGTTTGAAGGCTGGATGTGAGGAGTTGAGATTTGGGCAGAGTGTTTTTTTTTCACATAACTCACTTGCATAATTCTGTGATCTTTTAAGACAATTAATGTATTCAGACTCAGGTTACGCATCACTGGATACAAATGGGGTGGAAATGCCAGCAGAAAAAGTATAAGGTTTGATCTGTAAAACAAGTAACATTGCTACCCATGGATGTGAAATAGAGGAGGGTGTAGTGTCCTGTGTTACCACAGGGCCATGGGTCACCATGGGGCTATGAGATTCTTTTACTGTAACAAACCCAATAAAACTAAATTTGACTAAACATTTCTCAGCAGGCAACTAATACCCTAACTTAAGAAAAAAGATATTCCCCTGGTCCCTAACAGTACCAAAAAACTCAAGCTATATTTCTACATTACATTGCATTCTCTGCAGAAATGTGGCCGTTATGGGAACCAGTCCAAAATGATTCCCAACTTCCAAAGGTTGCCTTTCTCCCTATTTTGGTGAGTCATAAAGTCCAGCGTTTATCGGAATTCATTTTCCTCAGTTTTCTGAGAATTCCAAAACCAACTTCCAGTAGCAAATCCATTCCATTGATTCCTTCTTTTGGTTTTGGCAGGGCAAATCTTTCAGTGTCTTTAAATTTTTAACAGTCCTGTCTCTTTGACCAGGGAACATGCTCCCACCTGTATTCTACCAGAAGGCTAACAAAGGACAACGTTTTCCCCTGCAGTCCACAGCTGCTGTTTCCCTCTTTCTCTCCCTGACCAGAGTTTCTGGGCAGGATTTTACCGTCGGTGAGCAGGGGCGGGGCCCACTCGCCGACGGGTAAAATGATGCGAGATGACGTCGGGCGGAACTCCCAACGTCATCCAGCCCCATTTAAATTTTCAGGAAGGCGGGGGTGCAGAAAAATCAGCTGCATGCCCGCCAACCTGTCAATGGCCAATTGAGGCAATTGACAGATCAATTAAAGTACTTAGTGGACCTCCCTGTCCAACCTTAAGGTTGGCGGGCAGGCCAGGAGCCCCGGCGGCAATGAGAAAAAACATGAAACTACATGCACCAGTGCGATGAGGTTTCATGTAGGGTTTTAAAAATTTTAATAAAGCTGCTATGGAAATTCTGAACATGTCCCAACTCATGTGACATTGTCACATGAGGGGACATGTAAGGGCATTTTTTTTTCTATTTTTAATGTTGTTGACAGGAGAGCCGATCTCCCTGAGGCAGCACTTAGCGCTAAAGAGCGCACTCTAGATTTTGGGGATTCCCCACCCGCCCAGGGAGCGCATAGTGCTTCTGTGCTGACGTCACGCTGGGTGAGCCAATTAAGGCTTAAAATGGCGCCATGTCTCTGATCAGGGGCACTGATCGGAAGCGCACCTGCACGCTCCTGCCCATCAACATCCCTCCCCCCAAAACAGGGGGGAAATTCTGCCCTCTGAGTCAGTACATTCACAACAGCAAGAACAGCTGCTTCTCCCTTTCTGTTCGTGTGTTAAAACTGGCACTTGGGTTTCAATGCGACTTGACCTGGTCATCCTGTTCCCCAAGGCAACCATGTCACATCAGCTAATCAGTGGGCACAATGAGTAGGAGGTCACATGTCCTTGAATTAAAAGAGACAGTTTAAGATATAATCACCTTTTAAAACCTCTCGTAACAATATGTGTTACACTGGGGGCAATTATTATGGTGGGGACATTTGTTACAATGAAGATATATATTGCAATGTGGATATGTATTACAATGGCAATATGCCACATCTCCTGATTTTTCCTGCAACCCTTAATTCTAAAAATAACAAAGAACCAGGAGATCTTCCCACCACAAGAAATTCTACAATGATAATTTTTAAATAATATATTGATAGCCCTCTGTGATCATCATGACACATTGAAGGAACTTATTATAGTTTGATGTCTTAACCTTGTCTTATGATTGCAGAATATGCCAAATAACATTTGCTTTTACGGGTAGAGTGAGCAGCAGAGCTAGACTGTTCTGTGAGTGGAGTGTACAGACTGTACCTTTGTGTTCTGACCCATCTGTAAACTCACCCGTGTGATAAAAGGGATTGGACTGATTCAGTCAGAGTGAAACAGTGATCCTTATTATATCACGAGAAATGACAGCATAATTCCCAAAGAAATATAATTCTAAAACACATTCCACATTTTCTAGATCCATTCTGCAATCTCACTCTGGATGATGGATATTTTGAAATCGTTAATACAACATGGCTGCATGTAAACAATGAAACTTGTCCAAATGGAAGAGAAGTCAATGTTCCTCACCAGGGTCCGAGTGAGCAATACTGGGAGTAAGTAAATTACTACAGATAGTGGCACCTATAACCTGCACAGCTGTACCAGTAGCTTCCTCTTGGGAACGTCAGTTGGGTGAATGTCCTGTTTAATGAGTGAAAAGCTGTTTGATTTAGATAGAGCTACTATTTACATCATACACCTGTTACAAAATAATATCTCAACAGGGGCGGTTTTGTTAGTTAACAGCTCCCTGGTTTCTGACACTGCAGGTTTCCTTTAAGAATATTTATACATTGAAACATTTATTAACCATTTGAATTGACTTCTTCAAGGAAGAGATTCACAACCAGAATTCTAAATATTAAATGATTCCAATTAGTAGTACTGATATCCCTTTTCTCTGCGTTTTAATTGAATTTAGTATTGTGTTTAACCTATAGACCTGGGAACTGAATTGGGGGAAACTGTCTGGGAGCAGGTATCATGCTTAACAATATGATGGAGCTGAATGTACTTGATATTTCAGAAGGACAGGAGGTAGAAATGGTAGTGGGGTTGCTCTGTTAATTAAGGATGACATTAGTACAATAGTGAGATGTGACCTTAGTTCTAAATAACAAGAATCAGTTCGGGTAGAGGTAAGAAATAGCAAAGGGAAAAAGTTAATTGTGGGAGTAGTTTATAGACCCCCTAACATCATCAATGATGTAGGATGGAATATACAGAAAGAAACAATGGGTGCTTGTGAGAAAGGTACTGCAATAGCCATGGGTGATTTTAATCTACGTATAGACTGGACAAATCACTTTGGCAAAGGTAGCCTATAAAATTAGTTAATCGAGTGTTTTCAGGTAATATCTTACAGCAGCATGTTCCAGAGCCAACCAGACAGCAGGTTATTTGAGACCTGGTGGTGTGCAATGGGGATGGATTTATTCATGACCTCCAAATAAAAGAATCTCCAGGTTGCACTGATGATAACATAATTGAATTTCACATTTAATTTGAGGAAGAGAAGAGTGAGTCTGAGTCTAGTGTTTTCAACTTTAAATAAAGGCAGTTACATAGATATGAAGATAGAGTTGGCTCAAGTGAACTGGGAAAATACTTTAAGGAATAGGTCAGTCGAAATGCAGTGGCAGACATTTAAGGAGATAAAAGATAACACTCAACAAAGTTACATTCCAGTGAGAAAGAAAGACTGTAGGAGGTGAATGAACCATTCATGGCTCAGGACATTAAAGAGACTACCAAATTGAAAGATAAAGCATACAAACCTCTAAAGATTAGTGGTAAGTCAGGAAATTAGACAGAATTTAAAAACCAGCAAAGATTGACTTAAGAAGTAAGAAGGAGGGAGAAATTAGAGTATGAGAGAGAGCTCACTAGAAATATAAAAACAGATAGTAAGAGTTTCTACAAATATTTAAAAAGGGAAAGAGTAGCTAAAATGAACATTCATCCTCCAGGGAATGGGTCTTGGGGATTAATAATGGAAATTAAGGAAATGGCAGAAGCGTTGAACAGAAACTTTGTCTGTCTTCACTGTAGAGGACACAAATTCCAGAAATACTTGTAAGTCAAGAGTTGAAAGGGAGGGTGGAACTTAAACCAATTGCAATCTCCAGGGAAATGTTACTGAGAGAACTATTAGAACTAAAAGCAAGCAAGTCACCAGAACCTGATGGATTTCATCCTAGAGTCCTAAGATAAGTGACTGCTGAGATAGTAGATGCATCGGTTGTAACTTTCGAAAATACTCTTGATCCTGGAAAGTTTGCATCAGATTGGAAAATAGCAGATGTAACTCCTCTATTCAAGAAAGTTGGCAAACAGAAAGCATGGAACTACCTGTCAGTTAGCCTTATATCTGTCATAGGGAAAACACTAGGATCTATTGTTAGAGAGGTTATAGAAGGTAACTTAGAAAATAATAATGCAATTAAGCAGAGTTGAAATGTTTAGTGAAAAGGAAATCATGTTTGACAAATTTTTTAGTGTTCCTTAAGGAAATAACAAACAACATAGATAAAGGGGAACCTGTAGATGTGGTGCACTTCGATTTCCAAAAGCCGTTTCATAAGGTTCCACATCAAAGGTTACAGCACAAAATGAGAGCTCATGGTGTAGGGGGCAACAGATTATCATGGATAGAGTGTTGGTTGGTGAACAAGAATCAGAGAGTAGGGTTAAAGGTGTCATTTTTGGGTTAGCAAGCTGTAACCAGTGGTGTGCCAAGGGTATCAGTGCTGGGACCTCAAGTATTTACTATTTATATAAATGTGGGAAAATATGAACTGGTCCATGGCAGGAAGAATAGAAAAGCAGTATATTACGTAAATGGAGAAAGATTGTAAAACTCGTGGTTCAGAGGGTACGTGAATCACGGAAAGGTAGTATGTAGGAAGGCAAGTTTAATGTTATTGTTTGTTGCAAGGGGAATGGAATATGTCCGCAGGGATGTTTTGCTATGGTTATACAGGCATTGTTGTGACCACATCTGAAGTAGACAGTTTTAGTCTCCTTATTTGAGAAAGAATATACTAACATTTGAAGCAGTTCAGGAAAGGTTCACTTGACTGATTCTTGGGATGAAGTGGTTATCTTATGAGGTAAGGTTGGACAGGTTGGGTCTGCAGCCATTGGAGTTTAGAAGAATGAGAGGTGTTCTTATTAAAACACCTAAGACCCTGAGGGGAATCGGCAGGGTTGATGATGAGAGGATGTTTCCCGATTAGAATTGGGTTTACAATTTAAAGATAAAGGGTCTCCCATTTAAGATGGAGATGAGAAGAACATTTTTTTCTCTGAGCATCATTGGTCTGTGGAATTCTCTTTCCCAGAGAGCAGTGAAGGTACAAGTCATTGAATATTTTTAAGGCTGGATTAGATAGTTTCTTGATTGGCAAAGGGGTCAAAGGACATAGGGGATTGGCAGGAAAATGGTATTGAGGTCACAGTCAGATCAGCCATGATCTTATTGAATGGCAGAGCAGATTTGAGGGTGTGAATAGCCTACTCCTGCTCCAGGTTTATATGTTTGCCTGTATGTTCATATTGGGCGAAACACGGTGGAATATTAATGGAACTGAACTGCTTTTTGTGGGAGTGAGGTGAAAGGCATTGGTTGAGATGGGCTGGGAAGCTGACCGGTGCCCCAGAGGGATTCTGCATGGCTGTTTAACATCTCACATCTAGGTTTCCTGACCAGTAGCAGAGTGTGGGTGCAATGATGACCTGCCAATGAATAATTTTCAATTTAAAAGGAACCCCAGCAGGACTTCTTGAGGCTTTCACCACCATTGCAATGGAAGGAAGCCATGGAAAGGCTGCTCCCTATGTCATGCCCTAACCCCTGCCCCAGGTCCTTGACTCTCCCCTGGATGTTCTGCTACAAGATCTAAGGGACTACCGAGAGGTGTTGCTTCCTGCTTGTCGGAGGAAGAGACCAGCGTCTTAGACAAAGCAGGTATTGGCAGAAATGCTCGAGGAAGGGAGCTGAGGAGTGTGGCCCCTTGAACCTGAATTCAGTGTCACAAGAGGTTCAATAACCACATGTGGGCAGGAAATGTGAGTGGCATCCCACTTTCAGGTGCCAACCCCGACACTCTGATTTCGCCAGCACTTTCCTCCACAACATTTCATGCATTCCTCTCTCTCAAGGCACATCCTCAAATCAGCATCTGAACAACCAACACTCACAGTCACCTCATGTCTGTGCCATCTCACACTATAACTCACAGCCACCATCCACAATGTTGTCGGTCCTCCTTTCCATTTCTGATCCTCATAGCTTCCTGTTTTGTCTCATTGCAGGAGAAGAGAATGCATAAATCCAGGGAGAGGCAGAGAATTGGGAGTGACCCTCCTATGAGAGCCATTCTCGAGTGAGATCCACTCTGTCCACTGCAGGGGATGAGGGGAGTTTGGAAAGGTGGTGGAGTGCATGGACAGATGGGTATCTCTCAGAAACCTGGTGATGTAATTAGATGCCACAGTGCACCTAACGATCTATAATGTCATTTTGCTGTCACCACTAATTGGAATGTGAGGATCTCAACAATGGTGGCTGAACCATTACCCTGTGTCAGTTCCAGTTCACATCTTTCACCTGCCACATGTCCATCAAGTAGGACATTGGAGAATGAAGATGGAGAAATGGAACTTGAAAGTGAGTTCTCTGCTTATGCTCTCTCATCCTCTTTCCCTACTACCCCTCAGACAGAGGACAATATGCCACCTGTCCTGCTTATCAAATTGCTCCCTGCACAGCTGCGGGTAGGGCTGTCTTTGTTGAGATACTCTGAAGCCCAAAAACCAAGACATCAGATGACATAGGCACCTCACCCTTCAGAGCAGGGGAATGAGCAGCCTGCCCCTTGCCCTGCTGAAGCCACAGAGGTAACACCTTATCGGGGTAATTATTAAAGGAAGGGAAGCTCTTTTTAGTTGCATGAGAGAACACATTTGGATGACTATCGAAACCTCAGTGGGTTAATTTATTACAAAATATGAATGAATCAAGCACTTTATTTCAAGTTCTTGTTTCTATTTACCTCCATTGTTGCCTCCCATCTTCCAAATGGACATTAGCCTTGAGGAGAATGTTATGATCAGAATGGAAGCAAAGGCTGTGAATGAGATGGAGAGATTTCTGACTGTGGGAATGGTTTGTGCTTTGGGACAGGCTGGTGTTTGTGGTGGTGATGGGTTCAACATTGTTATGCCCTTAGTTTCACACCCTTAGGTTATCTGAATCTTGCCTGGTCGAGTCTGTTGTGAGCATTTCCTGGCAGCTAGCCAAGTGGTTGCAGGCACTCTGACCACATCAGTAGCCTACTCCCGCTTTCTCCCCATATCCTTTGATCCCTTTCAGCCCAAGAACTATATCTAACTCCTTCTTGAAAACATACAATGTTTTGGTCTCAACTATTTTCTGTGGTAACGAATTCCAGTCTCTGGATGAAGAAATTTCTCCTCATCTCAGTCCTAAATGGTCTACCCCCTATCCTCAGACTGTGATCCCTGGCACTGGACTCCCCCACCATCGAGAACATCCTTCCTGCATCTACCCTGTCTAGTCCTGTTAGAATTTTATAGGTTTCTATGAGATCCCCCCTCATTATTCTGAACTCCAGTGAATATAATCCTAATCGACTCAATCTTTCCTCATATATCAGTCCCGCCATCCCAGGAATCAGTCAGGTAAACCTTCGCTGCACTCCCTCTATAGATAATGAGACCAAAATTGCATACAATATTCCAGGTGTGGTTTCACCAAAGCTCTGTACAAATGCAGCAAGACGTCCCTGTTCCTGTACTCGAATCCTCTGGCTGTGAAGGCCAACATACCAGTTGCCTTCTTTACCGCCTGCTGCACCTACATGGTTACCTTCAGTGAGTGGTGTACAAGGACACCCAGATCTCGTCGCACATTCCTCTCTCTCAATTTATAGCCATTCAGATAATAATCTGCCTTCCTGTTTTGCTACCAAAATGGATAACCTTACATTCATCCACATTACACTACATCTGCCATGCATTTACCCGCTCGCTCAGCTTGTTCAAATCACACTGAAGCATCCCTGCATCCCTCTCATAGCTCACCCTCCCATCCAGCTTTGTGTCATCTGCAAATTTGGAGATATTACATTTAATTCCCTCATCTAAATCATGAATATATATTGTGAATAGCTGGGGTCCCAGCACCGATTCCTGCAGTAACCCACTAGTCCCAGCCTGCCATTCGGAAAAAGACCCGTTTATTCGTACTCTTTGTTTCCTGTCTGCCAACCTGTTTTCTATCTATCTCAATACACTACCCCCAATCCCATGCATTTTAATTTTACACGCCAATCTCTTATGTGGGACTTTGTCGAAAGCCTTCTGAAAGTCCAAATAAACCACATCCATTGGCTCCCCCTCATCAACTCTCCTAGTTACATCCTCGAAAATTTCCAGTAGATTTGTCAAGCATGATTTCCCTTTCATAAATCCATGCTGACTCTGTCCGACTCTGCCACTGCTTTCCACGTGGTCAGCTATTAAATCTTTTATAATGGACTCTAGAATTTTCCCGACTACCGATGTCAGGCCGACTGGTCTATAATTCCCTGTTTTCTCTCTGCCTCCCTTTTTAAATAGTGGGGTTACATTAGCTACCCTCCAATCTGCAGGAACGGTTCCAGAGTCTATAGAATCTCAGAAGATGACCACCAATGCAACCACTATTTCAAGGGCCACTTCCTTAAGTACTCTGGGATGTAGATTATCAGGCCCCAGGGATTTATCGGCCTTCAATCCTATCAATTTCCCCAACACCATTTCCCTGCTAATACTGATTTCTTTCAGTTCTTCCCTCTCACTAAACTCTGTGTTCCCCAACATTTCTAGTATGTTATTTGTGTCTTCCTTTGTGAAGACAGGGCCAATTGGTTCTGGTATTTAGTTGGTCAGCCATTTCTTTGTTCCCCATTATAAATTTCCCTGTTTCTGACTGTAAGGGATCTACATTTGTCTAAAGCCAATCTTTTTCTCTTCATATACCTATAGAAATCTTTACAGTCAGTTTTTATGTTCCCTGCAAGCTTACTCTCATACTCTATTTTCCCCTTCTTAATCAATCCCTTGGTCCTCCTTTGCTGAATTCTAAACTGCTCCCAATCCTCAGGTCTGTTGTTTTTTCTGGCCAATTTGTATGCCTATTCCTTGCATCTAATACTATCTCTAATTTCCTTTGTAAGCCATGGTTTGTCCACCTTTCCTATTTTACCTTTGCGCCAGACAGGAATAAACAATTGTTGCAGTTCACCCATGCGCTCTTTGAATGTTTGCCATTGCCTAGCCACCGTCATCCCTTTAAGTAACGTTTCCCAATCTATCATAGCCAACTCACGACTCATACCATCATAGTTTCCTTCATTACGATTCAGGACCCAAGTCTCTGAATCAACTATGTCTCCATCTTAATGAAGAATTCTATCATATTATGGTTGCTCATCCCCAAGGGGCCTCACACAACTAGACTGCAATTTTTCCTTTCTCATTACACAATACCCCGTCGAGGATGGCCTGTTCTCTCGTTGGTTCCTCAATGTATTGGTCCAGAAAAACATCACATATACACTCCAGGAATTCCTCCTCTACGGTATTGTTACTAATTCGATTTGCCCAATCTATATGCATATTAAAGTCACCCATAATTATAGATGTTCCTTTATTACAGGTGTCTCTAATTTCCTGTTTAATGCCATTCCCAACATCACCACTACAGTTTCGGGGTCTATATACAACTCCCACTAACGTTTTTTGCCCCTTAGTGTTTCTCAGCTCTACCCATACATATTCCACATGTTGGAGCTAATATCTTTCCTCATTATGGCGTTAATTTCCTCTTTAACCAGCAATGTAACTCCACCGCCTTTTCCTTTTTGTCTGTCCTTCCTAAATACTGAATGCCCCTGGATGTTCAGTTCCCATCCCTGGTCACCCTGCAGCCATGTCTCCATAATCCCGATTATATCATACCTGTTTACATCTATTTGCGCGGTTAATTCATCCACTTTATTGCGAATGCTTCTCACGTTAAGGCACAAAGCCTTCAGGCTTGCCTTTTTAACATTACTTATCCCGTTCCCACTATTTTTCACTGAGGCCCTGTTTGATTCTTGTCCTTGATTTCTCTATCACTTTTCTTATTCCGCTTTCTGTCTTTGATTCCCCTTTCTCTGACTCCTTGCGTTGGTTCCCACCCCCCTGCCATTTTAGTTTAAACCCTCCTCAACCACTCTAGCAAATGTTCCCCCTAGGACATCAGTCCCAGTCCTGCCCAGGTGTAACCCGTCCAGTTTGTACTGGTCCCACCAACCCCAGAACGGGTCCCAATGCCCCAGGAATCTGAAACCCTCCCCTTCACATCATCACTTCAGCCATGTTTTCATCTGATATATCCTGGTATTTCTATTCTGATATCCATGAAAACCTTCTGGTGACCTCATACCAGCTGAGCATTTAGGGAGTGGAATCCTTTTCAATTGATAAAGCCTCCTGGATGATCTGAAGGTGCTTTGATTGCCACAAGTTTGCAGTCCATGATCCCCTGTACCTGTGGGAACCAATGACTGCAGCAAATGCAAGAACGCTGAGATGATTCTATGATTCTATAATGGTAAGTGTGTGTAATGAATAATAGTTTTAGCGCTCTCCCAACTTTGGCACAGGTCCCCAGATATTAATGAGGAGAAATTTGAGGGTTGACTCGGCTGGCTGTGGCTTTTTCTATTCAATGCCCAGGTTGATGCTGGGAGAGCCATCCAGTTTCATTCTTCTTAGCCTTTTTTATAACAGTTTGTACAACTGAGAAACTTGTGAGCCCACTTCAGAGAGCAGTAAGGAGTCAACCACATTGCATTGTGTCCAGAGTCACATGTACGCCAGACCAGTAAAAGACAGATTTCCTTCACTAAAACATATGGACATAAATGAACAGGAATGAAAATTGTCCTTATTGTACATTTTCTTTTGTCATTTTATTCAGTAAAGTGGTTTTACGCCGTACCAGTTCAATGGATGAAACTGGGGAGATGGTCTGGTATTTAGCCCTTTGTCTGCTTCTGGCCTGGCTGATTGTTGGGGGAGCGTTATCGAAAGGAGTCAAATCTTCAGGAAAGGTAAAACAATTGATGATGAATCGAGTTAAAACTAGTGACAGATTTCTGCAACAATAAAACTCAAATTTATAAATCATTAGTGAAGTGGGCTGGTTTAACTCACAGATGATGTTAACAGTGACTCTTTGGGCAGTGGGAGATTCATAATTCTTGACCACTTCAGGCCTGAGTGTGATCTGAAGATCTTTCTCTTGAGTAAAAGAACAGCAGCAATTCACCATACTTCTGAAATGTGTCCCTCATTCTAAGGGTTTCAGTCCCTGATACAGGGACTTCCTGCTCTGGAAGGCAGGGAATGACTGGCTCAGTGATTGAACAGATTAGGATTATGGTTTTATGGATGAAATGACATTTGCTCGGATGTCAAGAATGGCAAAGAAACAGGCGTAAATATGAGGAGTGACATATATTCATCAGACTCTGTTCTCATATCCTGTTTAAATATGCACCCACCCCTCACCAAATACAAGACATAGGCCAGGATTTTCCCCTCGGCAATTTGGGGGTGGGGCCCACTCACCGAGGGGAAAATGATGCGGAATGACGTTTAAATATTCACGAAGGCGGGTGGACAGTGAAATCAGCGGTCCGACCACCAACCTGTCAATGGCCAACTAAGGCCATTGACAGGCTAATTAACCTTATTAAACACCCTGCCCGGCCATTCTTAAGGCTGGTAGGCAGGCCAGGAGCCCCAGCGGGCTGCAGATTATCAATGAAACTTCATTCACTGGCGGGATGAAGTTTCATGTCCTTTCTTTAAAAATTGAATAAATTTTTTGTGTTTATTATTAACATGTCCCATCTCGTGTAACATTGTCACATGAGGGGGACATGTTAAAAGTTTTAATATTTATCCATTTTTAGAATTTACTTAGCTCTCACGAATCTCCCTGAGACAGGACTTTGCCTCAGGGAGCAGTGTGTTCTTTCGTGTGCATGCTTGAAAGAGCGCACCAATGGGGATTCCCTCCACCTCTCGCACAGGAAATGCATAGCGCTTCCTGTTGGGTAGGCCGCTGGGTGGGCCTTAATTGGCCCGCCCATTCAAAATGGCGGCGGGCCCCGTTTCGGTGGTGGGGTTCGGCTGCCCACCAGCCAAGGGCTAAATTCTGCTGACAATTAAGTTAGAATAATATTGTGCTATTTAAATGCAGTTACTGTGTTAAATTTACAATCCTTGTGGTTATTAGTTCCCCAATCGTCTTCCGCTTCATTCTCTGCTTTGATCACCATCAGAGGTGTTTACCATTCAATTGGATTCAATACTGTAAATGTTGTACCAGCAATACAGGAAAACCTAACAAGTTATTCTCCATGTTCAGGTGGTTTATTTCACTGCAACATTCCCTTATGTGGTTCTGATCATACTCCTGATCCGAGGTGTTACCCTGGAAGGAGCTGATAAAGGAATTGAATTCTACATTGGAAGCCAGTCAGACTTCTCCAAACTGGCTGATGCTAAGGTAAATACACCAGAATAATCCATGGAATTTCAGCTGTAATTTTCAGCCAGGCTGTTTCATGCTCCTGTTTAAACTCTTGTGTTTAAACTAATTAGTTAAAGGCCTGAGGGCTGATTTTGGATTGTTGTTCACTTATAGCCAAGATTTCAGTCATTGCTTGGGAATCAGTTGGAGATGGTCATTGCCTGCCGGTTTGGGAAACTTCCGCTAATGCCCACCCTCTGTTTTATGTCTGTAGCCATCTTTCAATCCCTCTGTTGTCTATCTCTGGCTCTGTATATCCTAACCTTTGACATGTAGCACCTGATCAGAGAGATCTAAAAGTCACGTGCATGGCATTATTTTTGTTTACTCTTTGAACATGACCATCCTTTTCGAAATACTTGTTTATTATTTGTTATATTTTCAGTCTCTAGATGTTCAATTATCTGAATTTTCAGCAAATATTCCAGTATTGTTACCTCACTCTGCTGTTAATTAACTGGGTAACATTCCCATGGATTGCTTTGCTCCCACTTCTGGAAGATTGAAACTATATTTGCTAGTCACCATTGCCAGCATTTTATGGCCCCCTTGCAGTGTGTCTCCACCCGGTGGATGCAGTGAGCCACTTAAATCTTCATTTAGTTCAGCGGGACCGTAATATGCTGCCAGGCGGGAGGGGCCTTAAAGTCCTGGCCCATTCTCAGCACTTTTTTCTTTGAAATTCATGTATGGATAGAAGTATCTCTGCTCTCTCCTCCCTCGTTTCTTTAAGTATTTGCAGCTAACATCCATCTAAACCTGGGGTTTTAACCACATTAAGCTCGGTTAGATTGTCTTGTATTTTCTTCCCTTCTATCTTAACAATTCAAATATGTCTCTTCACTTCTTCAGCTCTTGTCATTTGCTCTTTATTATCCTCATCAGTAAAAAACTAAGGCGAAGCATTTTCTTTCCTAAGGTGGTCATATTTATTCTCTTTTATCATCCTCTCCTTTATATGAACTCTGTTCATTTCTTTCTTAAATATGGTCCATTGTTTTTTTTATCTCTTTGTCAGTATTTTTGTCCAGTTTACCACCATCCTTAACGCACCCCCCCCATAGCTGACATTTTTAATACCCATATTGCATGATCTACATCTGTTACTCATTACATTAACCGTTATTATAATATGATCATTACTACTTACATGGTTTTACACATTTATTTCATTATCTTTACCAAATCATTTATTATGACCAGATCTATTAGTGCTTCTTCTTTTGCTACATTTGTTATTGGTGGTGGCTGCCTTCCATCTTGTAAGATGATGGTTTGTGCCATGATGGCCAACTCTGTGTTAAACATCACCTGGTGTGGCTCAGGGGCCCCATTCTGGCATGGCAATCTCTGCCACATTTTCTGCAGAGGAAAACAGTGGGCTGAGAAGGTTCAGGATTTGCTGTCCTCTGTTTCCTCGGGTCCCCCTTCTCGGGTCAGTGCAGCTTTTTGTTTCTGCTTGCCAAGTCAACTTCTATTTCATTTGCTTTGTTTGTTTGCCTGATACAATGGATTCCATCCACTTCTGGAGCAGAGACTCTAAGCTCCAAGCACCCACTGAAGCCGATGGATTGTGGTGGGTCAGCATCTGACTAGTCAGGGGCTGCCTGACTTGAGGTGGGTGGTGGCCAATCAGTGGGCCCTGATGGTCCCTCCCACCATCTCCCATGTTCTGTTAATGCTCTACAGTGAAACTAGATTGTCTTCTTCAGGGGTGAAATTTATGGAGATGCTGGGCTACTCAAATGTCAGGGGTCCCCTCTCAGCCCCCTTGGTTGAGTTCAGAAGAATGCAGAGTGCTATATTTGTCACTGACATGGTTGCAGGTGTTGCAGAAAGATGACATATTTCGATATCAGTCCGCCTTTGGACTCCATTCCAGATTTTTTTGTCAGGGTTTACTCCCTCAGTCTGGTTAAATATTGGTCACAAAGGAGTTTAGCATGTAGCTTCAAACCTCCATCACTGTTAGTTTCTATCCCTGAATAGTTTAATTCAGGGTGGTTGAAAAATACCCTGATTGGGATTTGTGGGTCCTCATCTTATATTCAAAGCCTTTCCTTTGTTGCTCTTTTCAATACAAAAATGAAGGTCACTGGGTGTCAGTGCACATGCAGCAAGTAATGAATCAAATCACTCACTGGAAAATATAGTGGAAAGCCAGTGGAAAGCATCGTAGCTCCTTGGGGGAATTTGACAGAAATTAGTAGACAGGGAGATAGAATGATGGCCCTGCTGTTTAATGGAGTTACTGTTGACCAGAGGGAACTTCATTCAGTCAGGTCACCCTTGAGCTGTATGACTAACCCTCCACATGTTCCTCATGGGTGATGTCGTTTTATCTGTTGAAGGAGTTCGTGTAAAACTTCCTGGTGCTGATTAATTCTATTTTCTATTTTCCAGGTCTGGAAAGATGCCGCAACACAAATTTTCTATTCTCTTGCAGTGGGTTGGGGCAGTTTAATAACACTGTCATCCTACAACAAATTCCACAATAACTGTTACAGAGATAGCATTGTTGTCTGTGTTGTTAATTGTGCTACGAGTGTGTTTGCTGGATTTGCCATCTTCTCCATCCTTGGACACATGGCTCATGTACAAGAGAAGCCTGTTTCAGAGGTTGCACAGTCAGGTGAGTGCGGAGTTACACTTACTGTTTTCTGTTAAAGTACTTTCAAACTTGTGATAAAACTATTTGGGTTCTGCAATCTCAGACTATTCATTGTATTGGCAAAATCTGGATCCAATTGTATTGCACTGGAGAGAAGAGCAGTGGGGGAGAGAGAGAGAGGGTGGGTGGAAAGGAGATAGGAGAGTGAGGAATTCAGGAGTGGAGGTGAGGTGAGGGTAGGGACAGGGAAAGTGTGGAAAGAATGAAGAGAAGAGGAAGGTGTGGGTCCAAAATGAGCAATTACATAATGGATTGAGGAGATGGGAGGAAAAGGATGAGGATGGGGTATGAGATCAGGAGAACATGGAATGGAAGTTTTGTAGCATGGCCAAGTCACCAATTTGTAATAGAGTTGATCTGCAGACAACTTTCTAAGTGGAAACATTAGGTTTTTTACAATACAGCCAGCAGCAACTACACGTGTGCTTTCAACTCCATCTCTATCTCTACACTGACTGTGAAGGTAGCCTGCTCCACCAACACAATGGTTTACACAGATCATGTGATCAATTTTACTTCATTATTTACCAGAATTCTCTCAGGTAAAATGTCAACTTGTCTTAGTTCGGTAGCTGAGTCTCCCAAAACTTCGTTATCTGCTTGCCTCTTGGAAAGCTCTCTGATTTTTGTTTGCAAAGCCTCTTTGAATTCATTCAGCTGATTCTTCAGTTCTTCTGTCTCTTTTTTTTTGTATTTGTTGGCAGCCTCCTGAAAAATTGAACATTGTGTCTTCTCTGCCAACTCATTCTTTAGTTTGTTCAGAGAGGTGTTGGATTCTCTTTGTCTCTCTTCATACTTTTCCAGAGGCACAGACTTTGACCTGAGGGAATCTTGTAGTGTGTGAATGTCTTTCAACAGGTTTTCCTTTTCCTTGTGAAGGTTACTCACTTTGTCTTGAAAACTGTCATTCAGCAGGGCCTTTTTGAGTTTCTTTTGCTGTCCTTCCATGTTTTTGTTTGAGATAGACCACATTTCTTCAGGTTGTTGAACCCTTACACATGCCTTCTTCATCCTGTTGTGGTCCTTGAACTCTTTCTGCTAGTGGTCCTTGAGGCTCTTTCTGCCATACTTTGCCTTGTTCCTTTTACAGGACATGAACTCTTCCAGCTTTTTCTTGAAATCTCACTGATCAATTGAGTTTGATCTCCCTTAATCAGTTTCGCCCTGGAGGGCTTGGTCCTCTGCCTCTTAATACCATCAAGGGTAGCTGTGCTGACTGGTTTCTATAATGAACAATTACTCTGCTGATACACAGGCGAAGAAGTCCAAGTAAAAGGTATGTTTTCAGCTTGGCAAATGTCTGTTCCAAATTTAATTGATGTTCATCATTATTTAAATATCTGAAAGTGTGTTCTCCAATTACTATAGTGGAAGCTCCTGTGTCTACTTCCATTTTTAATGGCTTACCATTCATTAGCACTGAAAAAAATATTGGCTATGTCTTCCCAACTTTCATGTTAAACAATGAATAAATGTCAGAATTTGTTGTTTCAGGCTCTTCGACACTGCAGATCTCATTGGGCTTCTTCTGTTGTTTGCAAGCCTGTTTTAAATCTCTCTGCACTGTCCCATTATATGTCCACATCTGTGACAAAAGTAACACTCTACTTTTTTAACCTGCCAATTACTAAAAGACTGATTATTTCCACATCGATTAAAGTTGTTCTCCGATTTAGCTGCTAAATTATTTCTTCTTATATTCTAGTTCGCAGGGTTGTTTCCCACTTTGTGGCGGAGTATCGCTTTTTTGCGCCACTTTCGGCTGACTGTTCCCACCCGATTTGTAGTATGATGCCATTTTGCACCCCTTGTAATGCTTGTGAATCTCTTACACCACTTTCCATGGCCAGTGCTATTTCTAACGCCTTCTTAAAATTCAGATTCACTTCATCCAGCAACCTTCTCTGAATAGTGTCTTCTTTCACACCACACACTAAATGATCTCTGAGCATCTCGTTCAGAGTCTCACCAAACTTGCAATATTCCATTAGTTGCTTCAAATTTGCCATGAAGCTAGCAATTGTCTCACCCAGGGCTCTATTTCACAAAGTGAACCGGAACCTCTGCATTGTGACTGAGGACTTGGCTTGAAAAAGTCCTGTCACGAGGCCCACCAATTCTCCAAAATTCTTTGAATGTGAGGCACTGGGTGCTATCAATCTTCAAATCAAACTGCAGGTTTTGCTTTCACAAGTACCCAAGAGGATCACTTGTGTCTTCTCTTCCCCGATGATTTCATTCGCTTGAAAGAAGATCTCGAATTGTTCCCTAAATTGAGACAAATCATCTGTGGCTGGCTCAAGGGAATTGATTCTACCAAATTAGGGTATTTTTGGTGAGTACATCTTCTGTTATTTTATAGGGACATTGATACTCCCAATCACTGGGCCAGGTATGGTACCAATTCCAATCTATTTTGATTTATCCTGATTTATCCTCATTGCCAGTTTGTCATGCATGGCTAGGTTGCCTATTATGTAACATAGTGATCTGCAGACAACTTTCTAAGTGTAAAAATTAGGTTTATTTACAATGCAGCCAGCAGCAACTACACGTGTGCTTTCAATTCCATCTCTATCTCTACACTGACTATGAAGGACCCCTGCACCGCTAACACATTGGTTTATACATATCATGTGATCTTACATAACAGGACTATTCTTAAAGGTACAGTCCAACATTTAACAAAACTATAATTACTACAAGAAGTGTTGAAAAACATGGGAAGTGGAGAGGAGGAGAGGGCAGGGACAAGGGAGGAATAAGAAGAATGAAGAAAAGGAGGTGGATAAAAAGACAACAGTGAAACTACATGGAAATGCAAGAGCAAAAGTTGGGAAACTCTCTGAGCTGAAGCAGGCTGACTTTGTGTCTCAGCATGGGGGTTGATGAATGGGCTGAATGTTTCTGCTCAACACACAGTCGTGATAGAAGAAAGCCACAATTTCTCAGGTCAATTACATAAATACTAAACAACATCTCATGCATTCCAACAATCAGAATCCTAAATTAGTTGAGTTTTAAATTAATAAAAAGTTGATAGTGTTCCTCTTTTAAGTACCATTAATGGCACTTTTTCAATTGTATCCACTGTTTAGGTTTTGGTTTGGCCTTCATTGCCTACCCAGAGGCTATTGCACAGTTGCCATGGTCACCTTTATGGTCTTTTTTATTTTTCATCATGCTGATCACTTTGGGACTCGACAGTCAATTTGTAGCTGTAGGTAAGAATATTACTGTAACCAATAGCTTTGTACTTTTATAAAAAAAGTGGGTTATTGTAGCCCAGAAATTTGATTGGGCCTGAGACTGCACACTGAGCCCAGGGCTGCACATATCTAAAAGCCCAGGACCCTGGAGAATTGGTCCAGCAGAGAATACTGATTTTTACAAAATGGCACATTTCCAGGCAATCTCTGTCAATCTTTTGTAATGGGGATCTGAAATAGGCTTAACAACTCTCTGTGTTTATGCAAAGGGGATTTGCCTGTTTCAGACAAGGGCCCTGAAGCCCCATATTGAAGCCTTTACCAACATGGAGGGCGGTGCACTTCTGTCCTGGAATACACAGTACTTACCATATTGGATGATTTGGCACTCGTTTTGTTATTCATTTTTTTATTACTGGTTCATAGTGTGTGTGCTTCGCTGTTAAGCGGGCTGCTTTGTCCTGGGTGGTGCCAAGCTTCTCGAGTGCTGTTGGAGCTGCAATCATCCAGGCAAATGCAGAGTATTCCATCACACTCCTCACTTGTGCCTTGTAAATGGTGGACAGGCTTTACACCTATAAATTGGGTACAAAGTCAACAAATTTCTAGGCCAGTGTCTAAGGTGAAGAAAGAAAGACGTGCATTTATACAGCACTTTTCACAGCTATCGATGTCTCAAAGCATTTAACAGCCAATGAAGTACTTTTGAACTGTAATCATTGTTGCAGAGTAAGAAAGTGGCAGCGAATTTGCACACTGCAAACTCCAACAAAGAGCAACATGACAATGACCAGCTAATCTGTTTCTTTCTTGCATGTTGTTTGCTGGATAAATATTGGCCAAGGCACTGGGGATAACTCTTCAGCTCATCTTCGAAATACTCCCTTTAGATCTTTTATATCCACTTGAGAAGACATCTCACCCAAAGGATGGAACCTCTGACCGTGCAACACTCCCTCAGTACTGCACTGAAGTGATTTGTATGCTCAGGCCCTTGATGTTAGTGGATGAAAGAGAAATGTTTCACTGTGGTAAATCTCTGCTTGCTGTCTTAACGCAGCATTAACCAGTTTGCTTTAATCAGTGAACAACTGCATTAAAACAGCTGGATTATGTCACTGCACCATCTGGAAATGTCAGGGCCAGCTGTAACTCAGTGGGGGTACTCTTGCCATTGAGGTTGAGGATTATCAGTTCAAGTTCCATTCTGGAGATTTAAACGTAAAATCTAAGTTGACACTTCACTGCAGAACCAAGGGAATGCCTCACTGCCAGAAGTGCGCCTCATGGATACAAGATTAAATTGAGTCAAATGCAAGCAATCCCATGATGGAATATAGAAGGAGAGCAGGAAGTTCTCCTCAGTGTCCTGGCCAATATTTATCATGAGATTCTGTGATTACAATTCTTTCAACCATTGCTCATAACCAGATCTCATCAATGAAGTTCCTGGAATGAGCTTCATCTTTGAAGTGAGCCTGAAGTGGGCAGGAGCAGATCCTCCACTAGTTATACATCCTGCCTGATTTTCATCGACTTCAATGAGATGGATGGAAGATGGTGATCTACTATCGCCCATTTTAGAGCCCACCACAGTTGAATTCTGCCCACCTGTATTTTAAGTCTTCTATTTAATTGAGTTTGTGGCCAATTCTCATGTACAACAGATGTTGGATAGGGAAGATTTGGAAATCTATTGATTCTTATTTACCAGCACCATGACATCCTTTGACAGATTCTCTCATATCAGAGCAGATTAATCCTTTCAACTAGTTGACCAGAGGAGAGTGCCATTTGCTCGCCCAGGATGGGAGCACAGAAGAAGGAGCCATTTTGAGGATGAAGCCTTATTAAATAGAAATGTGGAGCTGACCACCCTAAACACACACCTTGATAGCTCACTGCACTTGCACCCATGCAATATTGAGCAGCTGAGAGACTGCTGTTCTGCTCCTTCTAATCCTTTAAAAATAATGGGATCTTTAACCTAGTGTTAAATCTTCCAACCCCATTTTGATGACATTGCTGTCTCTTTAAGGCCACTTTGACCAAATCAAAATTGACCTCATCCGCACACCCTTTGTATCACTGACTTTTCCCCTTGACATTTTTGCTGTTCCTTCCCTGGAAACACGTCAGGACCAAATTTTACATCCAGCTCGTTCAGTGTTGCTGATGATTCTTTAAGCACCTTGACACTTGACAATGATGAGACAATTTGCATTTCTTAGAATAATGCTAACTGAATGAGAGATGGTGGCTGTTACCTCATCACAGCTGTGTCAATGTGACTCTTTAAACTAATGTTAACTAACCTCATCCCATTTCCATACCTATTCCATTAATCCTTTCGCATTCATCCTTTTCAAAAACCGATCCAGTTTTCTTTGAACTGATCCTCAGTCTCTTTCTCAATAGCCACTTTTTCTGATCTTTTGATGCTAATTCTCCATCAATATCCCCATGTTAATAATTCAATGGCCATTGGAAACAATCTTTCTCAATTTGCTTGCTATAAGTTTGAAACCTCTATTAGGTCTCCTCAATATTCTCTGTGTAGTGCAAAGGCTGGAAGCATTATGCTAATTCCAGTTTTAGGAATAGATGCTGATTTGATTGAAACTTTATTCAGTACCCCATTCCAAGACAGATGGCACACCATCAGCTTTCTAGATACAGAGGTCACGGATGGACCTACAATGACTTTAACCCTCCAAAAGAGGAGACATTCTGAGTCTCCCAGTTACTGCAGTGGGATAGTGCATCTTTATGGCATCGCTGCTTGGAACATTGCCTTTCCCTGAAACCTCTTGCTGGCGATGGAAGTAAATAAGTCTCTCCCATTCCCCTCCTTGTCCTCCTTATTATAGCCCCCAGTAAAGACTATTAGGATACTGAAAACATCAACTCATCTCAATGACACTGGTGTCCTGGAGGGAAAGCTGTAATGCCACGCACTTAGGATACTCTCACTTTTGGCCTTCTCGCCATTATAGTACAGTAGCACTAGCCTCTGAGGAGCTTTCTGCAAATGCCGGCAAAACACAGCATGAGAAAGGAAGCACTGAAGTTACCAATCTGCTCCTGATTCCTGTCCCTGGTGCTTAAGCATAAGTGGGATATCCTGCTTTATAAACTTGTTAAGAACTGATAGCCTGATCATGCCTCTGTTATTTTTCAGAGATTGGAGAAGCTGTTCTGTCTGCAGGACTGTGGTCTCTCTAGTGGTGGGTTTCTCTGGGACTGTGTAAAAGTTCACTTAATTACTGATCTCATTTAACTTTTAATTTCATCAGAAGCAATTATAACAACCCTGCTGGACCAGTTCCCTCAGTTTCTGCGATCAAAACGTCTTTATCTGACAACTGGTGTTTGTTTGTTATTTTATTTCCTCAGCCTTGTATGTGTGACACAGGTATGTTGTCCTTTAATACTTTGCTATGTTTCCACATTGTTTGTGTTATAAAGTTATGAATTTCACAGAATGAAGCAATGAAAAAGGATCTGTGTGCTGGTCCTTTTTTTCCCCATCCATTTAATGTTGTACTGTGATGTTTAGGACTGACTAACATTACTAAATAAAGACCCTGGTTAAAGAGCTGAGACTCAGCTATGTTAACACCCTATGAATCAGATTTATATTCTGTTCATTTTGGATCAGCAGGGTATTGTTTGAAATCTTTTCTTGCAGTGTAGGGATGACAATTTTTGTTTTATGCGTTCGCAGGATCTGGGCTTCATTAGCAAGATCATCCCTAATTGCCCTTGAGAAGGTGGTCATGAGCTACCTTTGTGAAAAACTGCAGTCAGTGTAGTATAAGTACACCCAAAGTGCTGATAGTTAAATTAAAGGATTTCGATCCAGTGATGAGGAAGGATAGGTAATATCTTACGAACATAAGAGTGTAAGAATTAGGAGCATGGGTAATCCCTTCCAGTCTGTTCTGCCACACAATAAGTTCATGGCTGATCTGATTATGGCCTCAAATCTACTTTCCTGCCTGTCCCCCATAACCGATGACTCCCTTGTCCATCAAAAATCTGCGTAACTCAGCCTGGAATAGATTAAATGAACTATAGACGCCACTGGGCTTAGGGTAGACAATGTCAAAGATCATCGTCCTCTGAGAGAAGAAATTTCTCCTCATCTCCATCATAAATGGGAGCCCCCTTATTCTGAAACCGTGCCCCCTAGTTCTAGTATTCTCAGGAGGGAAAATGTTCTCACAACATCTTCTCTCAGGCCCCCTAAGTATCTTATATTTCAATCAGATCACCTCTCATTTTTCTAAACTCCAATGAGCATAGGCCCAACCCGCTCAACTTTTCCTCATCCCAGGAATTAACCAAGTGAATTTTCTCCGAACTGGTTTTGAGCCTTTTGGGCATTGTTGGAGTAGCACTCATTTAGGTAAGTGAAGAGTATTCCATCACATTCTTGACTTGTACCTCATGTAGGAATTCAGCTTTTTTGCATTTAATTGGACCAGGAGTGTAATGAAGTCTGGAGCTAAGTGGCCCTGGAGCAGCCCAAACTGAGTATGGGTAAGCAAATTATTGCTGTGTCTGTGACAGCTCTGTTGATGACATCTGCCATCATCTGACTGATGGGGTGGTAATTGGCTCAACTTTTCTCAGTGCCAGTTTAACTCAGTTGGTGACACTTACTTCTGATCAGAAAATTGTGGTTTGTAAATCCCGAACTTGGTTAAAGAATGTGAGGCAATTCGTTAATGTGTGATCTACACGTGGAATTAAATTCCTCATCAAATATGAAGAAATTGAAGAGACAGTTGGATGCTGCATTGCTGAGATGTCAGCAGATCATTAATGGCTGAATAGAAAAAGACTGAATGGCTTTCCTCATCTGTAATTATGTTGTTCTCATTAAACTGGCTGCTGAATTTATATCCATCACATAGGTAATGAGACAATTCAGACCGGTCAGAAATGCTGCGTGTGAAAAAACCTCAAACATTAACAATTACATGGGAGTATCTGATCAGTGAGTGTTTTTATTCCTGCTGTTGTCATGGTAAACTATTGAGAAGCAATGTGACAGTGTAGGACTTGCTGCTTTCAGGTTGAGTAAAAGTGGTGATTTAAGTGTTCCAGACATTGCTTATTTTGAATAGAGAGTTAGATAGTTTTCTCATGCAGCACGTTTTCAAATATTGCACTTATTTTCAGGCTGGAATTTACTGGATCAATTTAATTGATCATTTCTGTGCTGGATGGAGTATTCTTGCAGCTGCTATCCTGGAACTCATCAGCTTAAGCTGGATCTATGGTTAGTAGAATTGTTCCTCATTTGTTCCAAAACACCCATATGAAACAGGCAGTGCCATCTGCACCCTTTACCTGTAAAACCCTCTTGTTCTTGCTGGGTTACAGCGAGGGCTGTTGTTGGGATCAATTTTGATGCAGCCATTTTCCTGTTAATTGCAGATGGGGATGTTATTTAAACATCTTGACCCTAAGTTGAACAGCTGTTTACCTCTATATTCAATCAGTTACCAGTTGCTCCCAACTACAAAGACATATAGAACATGGAAAATGGCAAGCGGGTCTCGATTCTAGGATTCCTGGCCCCATTTCTTGGCTGTCCGATTTTCAGGAGTACCTTTTTAAGGGTTCAGGCTAGTTTGGTTGAAAGCCCACACTTTTCACTCCAGACTTGGCCGGCTCCTTTGTAGGCAGAAGCATGTCTTTGTCCCCTTTAAGTTTCAAGAGGTCGGGCCATGTTTTAAAAGACTCTTGTTTCATGGTCCCTCAAAGGAATCATGTACCATAGCTTGCATGTACGAACATTTTTTTAAAGGATAGGTTCAAAAGGTCTTCCTCATGTACCATATGCCAAGATGCCTCCCCAAATTACCCCTCTGGCCCCTCAAGCTATGACACTTGCATGCCCATTCACCCAAATATACTGGATAGAAGCAATGAAACCTATAGTGACAGTAGGATGTGTAAAAAAAAAAGCTTTGAAACAGTCATTCATTGATATCTTTCCACTTTCTTAAACTCCCTTTTATTACAGGGCAATACAAGTGTCAATCATCCAGACCTTTCAAAGTTTCAATAGGCACTTGAAACTTCTTAATGTTGTGAAAATAAACATTATTGAATTGACTGTACACATCAGAGAGCCAGAGCTGTCAATCAAGCATTTTTTTTTCTCTGGGGCTCAGGTGTTTCAAAACTATAATAGATTTCTGCCTCTCAGCCAAGCCTCGTTGTTTTTCTTTCATTCGTTCATGGGATGTAGGCACGCTGGCTTGGCTAGCATTAATTGCCCATCCCTAACTGTTTTTGAGAAGATGCTGGTAAGCTGCCTTCTTAAGCTGCTGCAGTCCACATGTAGGTACACCCACAGTGCTATTAGGGAGGGAGTTCCAGGATTTTGTCCCAGCGACAGTGAGGGAAAATTGAAATATTTCTGAGTCAGGATGGTGGGTTGCTTGGAAAAGGACAACACAAAACAGAAGTAAATTTTCTAAATTGGAGGAAGACAAATTTTACAAAGCTGAGAAGTGAGCTGGTGAGAGTGGACTGGACACAGCTATTAGAAGGAAAAACTGCGTCAAATCAATGGGAGGCATTGAAATGCAAGTTTCTACGGTCAGAGTGTTGAGATGCCCCACAAAGAAAAAGGGTGGTACTGCCCAATCTACAGTCCCCTGTTTACCCAGAAGCATACAGGCCAAGATAAAGAATTAAAAAAGCTTGACAGTCACAAAAAACTTCATACTGTTTATAACAAATACTGAATATAACAAATACAGGTGTGAAGTAAAATGGAAATTAGGAAAGCAAAAAGATAGGAAAACATATTGACAGATAAAATCAAAGAAAATCCAAAGATGTTATACCACTACATCAAGAGCAAGAGAATAACTAAGGGAAAGGTAGGTAGTGCCTATCAGAGATGTGCATGGTAACTTGTGAGTTAGTAGAGAAGATGTGGGCACTCTGTCTCTGTCTTCACTAAGGAGAGGGATGATGCAGACATTCCAGTTAAAGAGGAGGAATGTGAATTATAAGCATAGTGAGAGAGGAAGTATTGGAGGGACTGGCACCCTTGAAGGTGGATAAATCACCAGAGCCAGATGGATTGTATCCCTGGCTGTTGAAGGAAGCCAGGGAGGAAATATCGGATGCTCTGAGGATCATTTTCCAACTCTCACTAGATACAGACGAAGTCCCCGAGGATCGGAGGTCTGCGAACGTTGTATCATTAATTGAAGGTGTATGAGGGATAGGCCAGAAAGTCATAGACCAATAGTCTGACTTCAGTGGTGGGCAATTTATTGGAATCAATTCTGAGAGGCTGGGTGAACTGTCACTTAGAAAGGCATGTGTTGACCAGGAACAGTCAGCATGGTTTTGTTATGGGAAGATTGTGTCTTACTAACTTTTTTAATTTTTAATTTTTTGAGAAAGTAACAAGGAGGATTGAAGAGGGTAGTGTCATGAATGTTATCTCTGTGGACCTTAGTAAGATATTTGTTAAAGTCCTACATAGCAGACTGTCAGGAATGTGAGATCTCATGGGATACAGGGGAAGGTGGCAAGTTGGATCCAAAATTGTCTCAGTGGCAGAAAACAAAGAGTAATGGTCCATGGATGTTTCTGAACATGGAAAATGGTTTCCAGTGGTGTTCTACGGGGGTCAGTAGTGGGGCTCTTGCTGTTAGCTAAATATCTCAATGATTTATACTGAAATGTGGGAGGCATGATTGGGAAATTTGCAGATGAAACAAAAATTGGCCGTGTAGTTGTTAGTGTAGAGGATAGCTGTTGAGTCCAGAATGATACCAATAAATTGGTTGAGTGGATGGAGATGTGGAAAATGGAATTCAATCTGGAAAAGTGTGAGATAATACATTTTGGGAGGGTAAACAAAGTTAGGGAATACTCAATAAACAGGAAGATATTGAGAGGGGTTGAGGAAGTGACAGACCTTGGAGTGCATGTCCACATGCCCTTGATGATGGCAGGACAGGTGGGCAATGTGGTCAAGAAAGCAAATGAAATTCTTTCCTTTATTGGGCGAGGTATTGAATACAAAAGCAGGAATGTAATGTTGGAGCTGCATAAAATGTTGGTTAGGCCACAGCTGGAATTTGTGCACAGTTCTGGTCACCACATTACAGGAAGGACATAATTGCTCTGGAGAGAGTGCAGAGAACATTTACAAGAATGTTGACAGGGCTTGAAAATTGTGGCTATTAGAATAGATTGGATGGGCTAGGGTTGTATTCCTTAGATCAAAAAGGACTAAAGGGTGACCTAACTGTGGTATACAAAATTATGAGGGGCCTAGATAGGGTAGACAGGAAAGACTTGTTTCCCCTAGATGAGGCGTCAGTTACCAGGGGGCATAGATTTAAGGTGACAGGTAGAAGAGTTAGTGGGGACATGAGGAAAACCCTTTTCACCCAGTGGGTGGTGGGAGTCTGGAATTCACTGCCTAAATTAGTGGTTGAGGCTGAAACGCTCAACTCATTTAAAAGGCTCCAGGATCTGCATCTGAAGTGCTGTAACATTCAAGTTTATTTTTTCTCTTTTTGGCTAGCACAGACAAAATGTGCTGAATGGCCTCTTTCTGCAACATAACTTTTGTATGGTTCTACGGTTCTAGTTGGTGGTGTTCCTGTCTTTCTGCTGCCCTGCCCTTCACCTTGTAGGTGGCAGTGGTCATGGGTTTGGAAGGTGCTGTCCTGTATCTTATATCTTGTAGATGGTGCACACTGCTGCCACTGTTCATCAGTGGTGGAGGGAATGAATGTTTGTGAATGGGGTGCCAATTAAGCAGCCTGCTTTGTCCTGGATGTTGTCAAGCTTCTTGAGTGTTATTGGAGCTGCTGTCACCCAGGCGAGTGGAGAGTGTTCCATCACACTCCTGACCTGTGCCTTGGAGATGGTGGACAGGCTTTGGGGAGTCAGGGGGTGATGGATCGCCACAGGATTCCTAGCCTCTGATCTGTTCTTATAGCCACAGTATTTATATGGCTAGCCCAGTTCAGTTTCTGGCCAATGGTAGCTCCCAAGATGTTGATAGTGGGGGATTCAGCGATAATAAAGCCATTGAATGGCATTGTTTGTGCTTATTATCCTATTATGTAAGACAAACCAAATGATTGCTTTTCCTATGTTCACAGGGGTAAACAGATTCATTAAGGACATTGAGATGATGATTGGAGAAAGGAATTGGCTCTTCTGGCTGTGGTGGAGAGCATGTTGGGTTTTTATCTCTCCGTGTTTGCTGACAGTAAGGAGATATGGCATTGTTTAGTGCTTTATACTGAACATAATCAAGCTGCAGACAATCCCTCATTATTTATCTGATCTTGTTTTGTGCAATTCTTTGAAACAGGCAATCTTGTTCTGGTCAGTAGTGACTTTTGCTCCACCAACATATGGATCTGTTGAGTACCCTGTCTGGGCAACAGTACTTGGTTGGTGTATGACAAGCTTCTGTATTATGTGGATCCCCATTTTCGCCGTTATGAGAGTTGTCCAAGCTGAGGGCTCCACGTTGTGTCAGGTAAGGAAACACCTTGTAACCTTTGAAAGTGAACAGAATAGTTCTCCCAATTCTGACGGGACCTTCACTGGGTGAACACTTGGAAAACTAGACAGATGGCAAAACAATGATTATCAGGCTTTTAGACTGTTCCTCCAGAGATTGTGCCAATCTTTTAACACCTTTGCTTTTTAAGTAAATTGATACATGCCATGATTTAAATAGGTAGTCAGAAAACATCAGCTCTAGTGTCAGTGCTAAGCACTCCCATATTGTACATCTTATTCCTAACAATGGCATTAGTTACAATCTTGGAAGAGCTTCTCTCCTGCTCTCTCACACATACACTCCACACACCCACATACAGACACTTGTGTGTGTGTGTGTACATATATATATATATATATATACAAACATATGCACACAGATGGAGGGACACATATGTATACAGATATACAAATTTACCCACAAAAACAAATTGAGACACCTCTTCAAAATTCAGAAAATTTCTCACCGACCTCATGAGGTAATGAAAAAAGTTTCTGGAAACTACAGTGACTTATGTAGAATACAATTGTCAACCAGCCCAGATCTAACCGTCTTGAATTGGAAATAGCGTCTTCTTTCAGGAAACTTTGAAGGATTGGAGGGAACCCATACTCTCCACAGTGTTCTGGAAGACACTGGCCGTTTAAGAAAATAAATATTGACATCAATCTTTTCCCAATGCAATTCTGGATTCGCCTTTAACTTCTAAACTCATATCCCTCCTATTGCCTTCCAGAATCTTCCTCATAGCTTTCATCAAGCTAATGGTCTATAATTGCCTGAGTGAGATTTCTTCTGCTTCATAAATATTGGGACCACCTGAACCTCCTTTCACAACGTGGTTTTTTTGTCAGATCAAACTGCAAGATAACCTGATTAGGACCAGGGTTTTTTCTAGTTGGAAATTTATGGTAGGTAAAAACTAGGAAGTAATGATTAAACATTTCACTATCATTTTCACAGAAAATTTCTGCCGCTTGCACATCAGCTCCTGATTGGGGTCCGTACTTGAAACAACACAGAGGGGAAAGATACAGAAACAGGCCTGATTCCACAGAAGACCCTAATTGTGTCCAACTTCTGGCTATGCCCTGAGATGTGAAAGCTTGAAAGAAAATTTGGCTGAACTTGTATACAATGGCCCTGACAATCCACTTCTGTTCTGGCATGCTCCCACTGTAACTTCAGTGCAAGTTCTCTAGAACAGCCAGAAACTCAGTTGCAGCCCAGATACATTGTCTCACACTTACTCTTTAGTAACCTGCAATTTTTCTGTTCTGTTTCTTGTTTTCTCTTTTAATTTGCTTGGGTGCTGTCCAACTTGTTTCTTGCTCAACTCAGTCTTATCGGGAAGTTCATACGCATAGGATTTAGTGCTCCCTGTAACTTAATTTCTTGCCTGGCTAGCGCTGTTTGTTTAATAAGGCATACAGAATCAAAGTATAGACTGGAAAAGCAAAGAGATTATACTGCACTTTTATAAATATTGTGTCTAAGTTCAGGCAACATACTTTAGAAAGTATATCAAGGACTTAGAGAGGGTGTAGGTGATATTTACTGGAAAAGTACAAGGGATGAAAGTCTTCAGTTATGTGAAGGAATTAGAGAAACTGGCATCATTTTCTTTAAAACAGAGAAGATTAAGAGGACACTTGATAGAAATATTCAAGGAACGTAAAACAAAGAAGTAAATTACTTAATGGACCAATCAATTAAAAAAAAAGCAACACTATGATGGAAATAGGACCATGAAATGATGGACAGGATAATACCACAGGTATCAATGGAGAGATGGCAGAAATATTAAAATAATTATTTAGCTTCGGTAAACCAGGGGGATAGGTTCCTAGGCCCAACCGCCCACAACTGCTTCATCAACGACCTTCTTCCCATCATAAGGTCAGAGGGGGATGTCCGCTGATGTTTGCACAATGTTCAGCACCATTCATGACTCCTCAGATACTGAAGCAGTCCATATCCAAATGCAACAAAACCTGGACAATATCCAGCCTTGTGCTGACTAGTGGCAAGTAACCTACACGTCACACAAGTGTCAGGCAATGACCATCCAACAAGAGAAAATCTAAAAATCGCCCCTTAATGTTCAATGGCATGACCAGTGCTGAAATCCCCCCCTATGAACATCCTGGGGGTTACCATTGACCAGAAGTTGAACTGGACTAGCCATATAAATACAGTGGCTACAAGAGCAAGTCAGAGGCTAGAAATCCTGCAACGAGTAACTTACCTCTTGACTCCCCAAAGCACGTCCAACATATACAAGGCACAAGTCAGGAGTGTGATGGAATACCCTCCACCTGCCTGGATGAGTGCAGCTCCAACAACACTCAAGGAGCTTGACACCATCCAGGACAAAGCAGCCCACTTGATTGGCACCCCATCCACAAACATTCACACCTTCCACAACCGACACAAAGTGGCAGCAGTGTGTACTGTGAGGAACCCATTTTTGGAAAATTTGAAGGACATTAAATTTTGGACATTCTCTCACCTGCGTTACTTTAAAAAGTTTGCAATATTAGTTTGCACCTGTGACTGTGCCATTCTGCACGAAACCACAGATAAAGATAGATGTTGGGTAGGGAAGACTTGGAGATGGAAGATATACTTTATATATCTAAGTTAACAAAACGCTGCTGTTGCCAGACAAAAAGCTCTTGCTGATTGGTTAAAAACATCGGGCCTAAGAAAAGTATTCTTTCAACATCTTAATCTTTAAGACTCTCAGTCAGAGTCAGAGTGAGTTTGGGTGTGCCTTAGAAGCAAGCTGCAAAGAAAAGACTCTCGTTCCCCCTCTCTACCTTCCCTTTTGTGTTTATGCAGTCTCAAGTACGTTATACTTCCTTTAAAAATGTCTCATCAGGATAACTCAACTGTTTTTTGAGAGTTTGCAAAATTGTGAAAAGAGTCATCAAGGACAGTTTCATCAACAAATCCGGCTGAAATAACTTTTGATCCTAATGCGCCCAGAATTCTCTTTGAACAACAACATCAAAATATCTTCGAATTTTATCCTTTTAAAAAAAGCATTCTCATCCTCCAGCCTCTGCTGGAGACTGGGTTTGTTTTATTCTGTTTTGTGTTTATGTGAGAGTGTATGTGGATTCGATTATCTGTGTTTTTTTATAAGGGAAAAATCATCACACTTCCAAACTACAACTTGTATGTTAACCGGTTTATTAACTTGTTTTTATAACAATTAATTGTTTTATAATAAATCAATTATTTCTTTGTGTTTAATGAAAGAAACCTGGTTAGAACTTTCTTTTATGCTGGGAATCGCAGAATCAAAGGGTAACAATTGGCCAGTTTTGTGGGTGAATTAAACATTTCAACAATTGTTGCGACCTGTGGAGAAGTGGTGCCAGAATTAGCTGTGCACTCCTCCCATCTTGGTCTGTAACATAAGATTGACGTCTCTCACAGAATTTGAAGCATGGACAATGAGTGATTGGATACAGATTAATAATAATTGTTGAGGGATATAAATACAGATACCAGGTTTCTGATTCATTAGTAATCAACATGGCTTTGGAAGTTGCTATTTTTTTTAAAAGTGGAAGATTTATCCAACTGGTTTATCAACAGTAACCAAAGCGAAGCTAAGGGAATTGGCAGATAAGTTGAAGTTAGAATTAATTAAAGAGGTGAGGAAAGCAGACATAGCTGAAGTAACAGTGCAGCATTTGAAATTAGAAGGGATAGAAGAGAGATTGCATTCTCCAGGGGATGAGTCAACTGAGTTAGCTGGAATTCAGTTGCAAATGAAACAAATTGAAAATAAAAAAAAAAAAATGGAGCAGGAAGCAGGAAAAAGCAGAAAGAGAAAGAGCATTTTAGCAGCCAGAGCTGCAATTTCAGGCAAGAGAGAAGGAACGAGAAAGGAATACTAGCTTAAAAGGCTGAACTTTAAAACAGAGGTACCAGATGTTGGAAAACGTTTTGCAGATGGAAGAACTTATCCCAAGCCAGAGCCCAGTGGGAAGGTATTTAAATTTCTGCACACCCTTGCAAAGTTTGAGGAAAGGAGAGGCCTTCCTCATGTTGTTTGTGAAGGTTGCTCAGCAAATGAAGTGGCTAAAAAGTAAACTGGACATTGCTCCTGCAAAGTAGGTTAATGGGCACAGCTCATGAGGTTTATGCATCACTTTCAGAAGAGCTGTCTATGGATTATAGTGCAGTAAAGAAGGCTATTTTTAGTTGAGTTGGTCCCTGAGGCACACAGGCAAAAGTTTTGAAGCAAAATGAAACAGTCTGGGCAGACTTATATTGAATATGAGAAGGTAAAGCAAACTAATGTTGATCATTGGATATGGGCACTAAAGGTAGGGGCCACATATGAGTCCCTTGGGGAAATAATTCCCCTGGAGGAATTTAAAAATTCACTCTCTCCAGCAGAAAGAACTCAAGTAGAGAACAAGAAGGTTTCATCAGCTGGACAGGTAGTGGAGATTGCTGATGACTACGAGCTTGTCCAGAAATCCAAACCCTTTTTCCATCATTCCCACAAACCCAAGAAGGATAGAAAGTGGGAGGGTAAAAGGAAGGCAAGTAGCCACGGAACAGAAGGGAAAACTGGGAATGTGCTGAAATCTCCTCCTCAGACCAGAAAGGAAAGTTATGAAGGTGGAAGTGACGTCCGAAGGCCTAAGTGTTTCCATTGTAACAAAGTGGGACACATTCAAGAAAATTGCTAGAAGTTGAATAGGAAATCAATGGGACTTATTGGGGTACGTAAGAATGATTCAGGATAAAGAGCCCCAACTGAAAATACAACTGATCAAGTTGTAATGTCACAGTTTGAAATTCAGTCTCCTGAACTACATGATAGTAACTACTGCTGCACTGTTACGCTCTCAGCAGGCGGGAAGGTTTACTCAGAACACTTTTTTTTCTTTTTTGGATAAGGACACCCATCCAATCATTCATGTCTAGGACCACCGTGTTAGGACTGTATAAAACAGGCACTAATTCCACTTGGTGCTATCAGCTCCACAAGGTGTGACTTTGAATTTGTATCAGGAAAAGACGAATTGCAAGATTGACAAGTGGAATACCACAGTGGGTGTCAGTCTAGTGATTTAGTAGCCAGAGTACCCTTCTGAGAAAGAGGACAGTAGTTGATGTGGTATGGCTTTGTGATGGCTGGTGATGTGTTTCACACATACTCCCCACAAGGGGAGATGGGGAAAGTGGCAGAGGAAAACATTTTTTTTTTACAGAATTGGAAACTTATTAAGCCTTTCTATTTTTCTGTGAGTCTGAGTGTGAGCATTGATGTGAGTTAAGGGTGAGGTGAACAAGATTCCTGAAAACTACAGGGAATTCTTGTCAAAAGGAAAAGTAACTCTTCATTCCACAAATGAAGTCAAGGAAGCAATGAAATTGCAGTAAAAGGTTCGAGGAATTTTTCCTTCTTGTGTAGTGACCTGAGCAATATTTAAACAAGATCCACCGACAGAGGTAAAATTGGTACCACAAACAGATGTTTGGCTATTTGAAACTTTGTTCGTGGATTTGGACAATCTGAACGAAATGTTCAGTTAGACATCTCTGATTGATTCTCAGCAAGATGATCCAGTGTTAAGCAGAGAGTATTCCATCATACTTCTGACTTGTGCCTTGTATACAGTGGACAGGGTTGGGGAGTCAGGAGATGAGTTACTTGCCTCAGGATTCCTAGCCTCTGTCCTGCTCTTGTAGCCACAGTGTTTATATAGCTAGTCCTGTTCAATTTCTGATCAATGGTAACCCCCAGGATGTTGATAATGAGGGATTCAGCAATGATATTATCATTGAATGTCAAGGGCTGTTGGTTAAATTCTCTCTTGTTGGAGATGGTCATTGCCTAGCACTTGTGTGGCGTGAATATGACTTGCCACTTGTCAGCCCAAGCCTGGATATTGTCCAGGTCTTGCTGCATTTGGACATGGACTGCTGACAGTATCTGACAGGTCACGAATGTTGTTGAGCATATTGCAAACTTCAGCAAACATCCCCACTTCTGACCTAATGATGGAAGGAAGGTCATTGATGAAGCAGCTGATGATGATTGGGCCTAGGACACTACCCTGAGGAACTCTCTCAGTGGTGTCCTGGATCTGAGATGATTGGCCTCCAACTACAACAGCCAGATTCCTTTGTGCTAGGTATGACTCCAACCTGTGGAGAGTTTTTCCCCTGACTGCCATTGACACCAGTTGTGCTCAGGCTTCTTGATACCACACTCTGTCAAATGTGGCCTTGATGTCAAGGGCAATTGCTCTCACCTCACCTCGGGAGTTCAGCTCTATTGTCCATGTTTGAACCAAGGCTATAATGAGGTCAGGAGCTAAGTGGCCCAGGCGGAACCCAAACTGGGTGCCAGTGAGCAGGTTATTGCTAAGGAAGCGCTGCTTGATAGCACTGTTAATGATCCCTTCCATCACTTTACTGATAATTGACAGTGGACGATGGGGCAGTAATAGGCCAGGTTGTGGTTATGCTGCTTTTTGTGTACGGGACATTCCTTGGCAATTTTACACATTGCTGGGTAGCTGTCAGTATTGTAGATGTACTGTAACAACTTGGCTAGGGGGTGGAAAGTTCTGGAGCACAAATCTTCAGTAATATTGCCAGAATATTGTCAGACCCCATAGCCTTTGCAGTATCGTGTGCCTTCAGCTGTTTCTTGATATCTAATGGAGTGAATTGATTTGGCTTCTATGATGCTGGGGACCTCCAAAGGAGGCCAAGCTGGATCACCCACTCGGCACTTCTGGCTGAAGATTGTAGCAAATGCTTCAGCTTTATCATTTGCACATGTGTGCTGTGCTCCTTCCTTACTGTGGTCTGGAATACTTCATGGAGCATCCTCCTCCAGTGTGTTTAATTATCCACCACCATTCACAAAAGGACTGCAGAGCTTAGATCTGATCCTTTGGTTGTGGAATCACTCAGCTTTGTCCATCACTTGCTGCTTATGCTGTTTGGCACACAAGTAGTTCTGTGTTGTAGCATCACCAGGTTAACATCTCATTTTCAGATGTGCCTAGTTCTGCTCCTGGCACGCACTCCTGCACTCTTCATTGAACCAGGGTTGATCCCCCGGCTTGGTGTTAATGGTAGAGTGGGGGGATACGCCAGGCCATGAGGTTACAGATTGTGTTTGAGTACGATTCTGCTGCTGCTAATGGCCCTCAGTGCCTCATGGTTGCCCAATTTTGAATTGCTGGATATGTTTGAAATCTTGCCGCTTAGCATGGTGGTAGTGGCATAGAACATGGTGGAGAGTGCCCTCAACATGAAGACGGGATTTTGTCTCCACAAGGACTGTGCAGTGGTCACTTCTACCAATACTGACATGGACAGATGAATCTGCGGCAAGCATGTTTGTGAGGTTGAGGTCAAGTATGTTTTTCTCTTTTGTTGGTTCTCTCACGACTTGCTACAGACCCAGTCTAGCAGCTATGTCCTTTAGGAGATGGCCAGCTCAGTCTTTACTGGTGAGTAATGAGCTACGCTTCAAGATGGACATTGAAATCCCCCCACCCAGTGTACTTTCTTTGTCCTTGGTATGCTCAATACTTCCTCCAAGTGGTGTTCAACATGGAGTATGGATTCATCAGCTGATGGGGAGCAGTACGTGCTTTTCTTGCCCATGTTTGACCTGATACCATGAGACTTCATGTGGTCCAGAGTCAATATTGAGGACTCCCAGGGCAAATTCCTCCCGAATATCTGTGCCACCACCTCTGTTAGGTCTATCATGCCGATGGGATAGGACACACCTGTGATGGTGATGGTGGTGTCTGAGGCATTATCTGTAAGGTATGATTCCATGAGCAATCCATCAGGGGCTAGGTGACCGTGTTGTCACTGGGCTAGTAATCCAGACACCCAGGGTAATGCTTTGGGGACTCGGGTTCAAATCCCACAACGGCAGATGGTGGAATTTGAATTGAATAAAAAAGAATCTGATATTGAAGGTTCAATGATGACCATGAAACTGATTGTTGTAAGAACCTATCTGGTTCACTAATGCCCTTTTATGGAAGGAAATCTGCTGTACCTGCCTGGTCTGGACTACATCTGACTCCAGATCCACAGCAATGTGTTTTTTTTCCTACTTTTACCAGCCACAGCTTTCTCATATCCCCTCTTTGCCCTCCTAATTTCTTTCTTAAGCTCCGCCCTGCACTTTCTGTACTCCACTAATGCCTCTGCTGATTTGCTTCCCTTGTACCTGCCAAAAGCCTCTCTTTTCCTTTTCCTCCTAAACTGAATATCTCTGATCATCCATGGCTCTCTGGATTTGTTACTTCTTCATACCACCCTAGAGGGAACGTAAGACCGTAAGACATAGGAGCAGAAATTAGGCCATTCGGCCCATCAAGTCTTCTCCGCCATTCAATCATGGCTGATAAGTTTCTCAATCCCATTCTCCTGCCTTCTCCCCGTAACCTTTGTTCCCCTTAACAATCATGAACCTATCTATCTTAGTCTTAAATACACTCAATGACCTGGCCTCCACTGCCTTCTGTGGCAATGAATTCCATAGATTCACCACTCTCTGTCTAAAGAAGTTTCTCCTCATCTCTGTTCTAAAATGTCTTCCCTTTACTCTGAGGCTGTGCCCTCGGGTCCTAGTCTCTCCTACTAATGGAAACATCTTCCTCACGTCCACTCTATCCAGGCCTTTCAGTATTCTGTAAGTTTCAGTCAGACCCCTCCTCATGCTTCTAAACTCCATTGAGTATAGACCCAGAGTCCTCAAACGTTCCTCATATGTTAAGCCTTTCATTCCTGGGATCATTCTCATGAGCCTCCTCTAGACCCTCTCCAGGAACCTCTTCCTGAGATACGGGGCCCAAAATTGCTCACAATATTCTAAACGTGGTCTGACCAGAGCCTTATAAAGCCTCAGCAGCACATCCCTGCTTTTATATTCTAGTCCTCTTGAAATAAATGCCAACATTGCATTTGCCTTCCTAACTACCGACTCAACCAGAATCCTGGACTAGGGCTCCCAAGTCCCTTTGCACTCCAGATTTCTGAATTCTCTCCCTATTTAGAAAATAGTCTATGCCTCTATTCTTCCTACCAAAGTGCATGACCTCACACTTCCCCATGTTGTATTCCATCTGCCACTTCTTTGCCCATTTTCCTAACCTGTCCAAATCCTTCTGCAGCCTCCTCATCTCCTCAATACTACCTGCTCCTCCACCTATCTTTGTATCATCTGCAAACTTAGCCAGGATGCCCTCAGTTCCTTCATCTAGATCATTAATGTATAAAGTGAAAAGTTGTGGTCCCAACACTGATCCCTGTGGAACTCCACTAGTCACTGGCCGCCATCCTGAGAAGGACCCCTTATCCCCACTCTCTGCCTCCTGGCAGACAGCCAATCTTCTATCCATGCTAGTACCTTGCCTCTAACACCATGGGCTCTTATATTACTGAGCAGCCTCCTGTGCGGCACCTTGTCAAAGGCCTTCTGGAAGTCCAAGTAGATAACATCCATTGGCTCTCTTTTGTCTAACCTACTTGTCACCTCCTCAAAGAATTCTAACAGATTTCTCAGGCATGACCTCCCCTTGATGAAACCATGCTGGCTTTGCCCTATTCACCTCACACTTGCCCGCATTAAACTTCATCTGCCCACTCTGCCCTATCTGCCCACCCCACCAACTTGTCTATGTCCTTTTGAAGTTCTACATTGTCCAACTCACAGTTTAAAATGCTTCTAATTTTTGTTCATCTGCAAACTTTGAAATTGTCCCCTGCACACCAATTCCTAGATCATTAACATATATCAGAAAAAGCAAGTGCCCCGATACCAACCCCTGGGGAACTACACTAGGAACCTTCCTCAAGCCCAAAAAATATCCATTAACCATTACTCTCTGTTTCCTATTATGCAAGTGTTGATCCTGTACCCTGCCCATTTCCTTTTTGAGCACCCCCCCCCCCCACTGTTCCTCTGTAGATTTCCCCACAAGTAACTGTTCCCAGTCTACCTTAGCCAGATCCTGCTTTATTTTACTAAGATCCACTCTCCCCCATTCCAAAACAATTTTTTGCAACTTGTCGATTTCTTTGTCCATAACAAACTTATACTGTGCCATGTTGTGGTCACTATCACTAAAATGCTTGCCCACCATCACCTCAACCACCTGTTCGGCTTCATTCTCCAGAATTAGGTCCAGCAATGTACTGTCCCTTGTTTGACCCTCTACATATTGATCTAAAAAGTTCTCCTATACACATTTCAAGAAATCCACTCCATCCAAGCCCTTAACACTATGTCTATCCCAATTAATTTTGGGGAAGTTGAAATCACCTAATATAATTACCCTATTGTTAGTGTTTTTACACACCACAAATTGTGCACATATTTGCTCCTCAATTTCTCACTGACTATCCGGGGGTCTATAATAAACATCTAATAATGTGGTTGCCCCTTTTTTATTCCTAAACTCTATTCCTAAGTTCATTTGATGCCCCTTTCAAGATATCATCTCTCCTTAATGCAGGAACTGACTCCTTAACTAATAATGCAATGCCTCCTCCTCTTTTACCGCCTCCCCTGTCTCGCTTGAAGATTCTATATCCCGGAATGTTGAGCTGCCAATCCTGCCCTTCCCTCAACCATGTCTCAGTGATTGCTTCTATATCACAATTCCACGTGTCAATCCTCACACTTAACTCATCTGTTTTACCTGTAATGCTCCTGGCATTAAAATAGAGGCCTTCCAGCCTTGCATTACTCCCTTGAAACTTAATGTAGCTGTACTCCCTCTGACTTGATTGTTTTACTGTATTATGATGTGTTCCTATTCTGCTAACATTTTGTGTCCCCTCCTCCTGCCGAATTAGTTTAAACTTCTCCCAACAGCATGAGAAAACCCACCCGCAAGGATGTTAGTCCCGCTTTTGTTCAGATATAGACCGTCCCGCTTGTTCAGATCCCACCTTCCCTAGAAATGGTCCCAGTGATCCAGGAATCTAAAACCCTCCCTCAGACAATCATGTAAAGTTGCAAGAAGTATTCAACAGACTAGAGGAAAGGCTGGAGTAGCATGTCCACATTCTGTCTGTCATGGCTTTGACATGTGAGCACCTCAAGGTCAACACAGGAAGAGTGGCAGCCACCTTGGAGACCTTGGTCTAGCAGATCCTGCCAGGTATGCACTTGAATCTGCAGTCCATGGCTATGGGAATTGGTAGGATCCATCAGTAGCTAGGTGAGCGGGAAATGGGGCACCTTGACCTCCCTCCAGGTGCCCCTTCTCCTCAAGGGGAGGGGTCCTCAGGCACACACAGGGAGGATGAGCATTACAATGATGCCCTCTATTCAGGACACTCCAATGGTGTCCAGCTCCAAATCCTATTTGCCTGCGACCCCACCCACTCCAGCTGCTCAGGCCGAGGAGGGTTCATCTGCTCCTGAGCCGCTGCCCCTTGTCAGGCAGGGACAATCCAGGCCTCAGGCTACCAGAGGATGTCTGCCAAGGTCATCACAGACATCAGGGAGTAGCAGTCAGCAGGCTGTCTCCACCTCTGCTGCGGATGTTGCGGCTGCATGTAAGAGTAATGGGAGGGTTAGAAAAATTAAGAAATGTTGACATCACTTCTGGGTCACAGTAATCAATCACTATATATATCATGCATATTTATAATTACAATCACTTTTCATGAGAACGGTCATGTCATTTGAAAGCATTGTGCACATGCATCTATGTGCCCTCTTATTGCGAGGATGAGCCATGTTCCCACTCAGTGATCGCCTCCCTTTATGAGTCTCACATTCATGTTATGTCTACCTGACTCATGATGGTTAATCAATCCTAGTATTATGTCAGTGAGGTGTGTCAAACTCTTTACTTGAATGTTTGAAAAATGTTTTAATAACCTCTACTCCTTGCTCAACAACATGGAGTTGTGTGTGCTCAATCACCTTGGAGGGTTAGCTGTAATTGTTCCGCAAAATGAGATGGCTGTCTACATTGTCAGTGCCAAAGCACAAGACCTGTAGCCATGCTGCTCTCTCCAACCATGCGCGCATATCAGTGTCCGCTAAAAGTTTGTCATTAAGATAGCGATAACTGCATCAAATCCTTTAATTCAGCATTTGCGCTGTTGTGCCCAATTTCACTTCCCAGAGCGCACAGGTCCAGGGTTCAACGCTGACCTTTCCAAAGATCAGGGCCTGATGAATCACGAGGGTTGAAGGTGCAAGTCTGAATGTTGAACTTGCTCTCGATGTCACTGGTTGTAAAGGCCTTTCAGTGCACTGGAATGACCCTGAGGGACAGAAGGAATGTGGCTGTGTCCCGTTGCCTGCACCTTAACCCTCCTGGAATCTTGTAGCTATCAGTGTGACACAGGCACGTCTTCCACATTGTGTTTCTTCTATAGCATCCTCACATGGAAGCTGACCCTTATCTCCCTCTTCCCCTTCCTGTTCTTCATCGCCTGAGGAGCTCTCAGTCTCCTCCATGTCTCCCTTTGGCAAGGGATCCCCTTTTAGAAGTGCCAGGTTGTGAAGAGTGCACAGAACATGATGTTGGACACCCTCTGTGGAGAGTATTGCACAGCCCCACCTCAGTTGTCCAAACATCAGTCATGCATCCTCGGGATGCCAATAGTCTGCTCAATGATGGATCATTTCGAGCTATGCCCCACGTTGTACCTCTTCATTGAGGCACTGGGAGGATAATGCATGGGTGTCATGAGCTATCGTCTGAGTAGGTACCCCTTATCCCCAAGCAGCCGCCCCATAATTGCTGAGGTCCTTCGAATATGTGAGGCACCTGGGAGTGACTCAGGATATATGAGTCATGGCAGCTCCCAGGGTACCTGGCACAAACGTGCATGATGTGCTTCTAATGGTCACACACCAGTTGAATGTTCAGGAAGTCAAACCCTTTCATGTTGATGAACATCAGGGGCTGCTGCCGTGGAATAACTCTCAAAGCCACATGCACCCTGAACTGTAGGAAAGCCTGAGATAGCTGCAAACCCCAGGAATCTAGCAGCCTGGCTAGCTTCATCCACTGGGAACTTCACATAACGATGAGCCTTACTGTCGAGGTTATCTGTCACCTCCCTGATGCATTAATGTGGACTGTTGTATTTCTCATAGGTTCCCTGTGAATCCCTGGAATGATCCTCAGGCAAATAAATTGAGCACGGTGGTGAACTTCAGCGGTACCGGTGGGGGACGTTCTCCTCGCCCATGGGGCATTAGACCCTCCCACAGAATGTGGCAGATATGATCCACCACATCTCTTGACAAATGCAGACGTGCACAGCAATTTCTTTCACTCAAATCCTGATAGGAAGGTCTTCTTCAGTTAACCATTGGCCATGCAGGTTGCCTCAGTGGGATGGGTCTAACCTCCTCATCCCATGGTTCTTGCTGGGGCTCCCTTGGACCCTGGACCTCAGGCAGGGTGTCTCTCAAAGCTGTGCTAGGTGGCACTGAGCCCTCCTTTCCTCCTTAATCAGCAGACTGCCATCAAGAAGGCGGCATTGAGTGCAGGTTCCATTATTCAATCCTCCTTCTCACTGTGAACTGATAGATGTGACAGATTAATAATTACTGGGGAAATATAGTAAATCTTCCACTCGCAAACAGAAAGCCACTGTCATGCCCCAGAGCTGCATCTGTGCTCCTGCTTGTCATTGATACACCCCTGTAGCTGAGGAGGAGGTCGGCTTGAATCATCCACATGGCCCCTTTGGCTGAAGATGTTTGTGAATGTTTCAACCTTGTCAATGGATAAGCTCTCGGGATTAGTTTCAGGGCCACAATCCACTTTGTGCACCAAACGTGAGCCTGACCAGTTGTTGCAGACTGTGACAGCCAAGGCCTTTGACACCTGGAGGACTGTGGGAGGCCAGGCTCAGGCTGATCCCCAGGCTGGTGACGAATCTTTACTTTAAGGCAGCAGGTAATGGAAGTGGAGCATGAAGTGCATGAATGTCTGGTAGAGATTCAAGAGGGTATCTACAGCCTGGGTCAGACAGTGGAAGTGTTCATCCAGGCCATGAGTGCCAGCACTTCCCTCTCATCTATACGTGTGGTCTCTTCCATCAAGAGATTGGTTGCTTTCATATCCAGAGACTACTGACTGGAGCCTAGAGATGCATGTGGAGCTGCATACCATTGCCTTCTCCCTGAGAGAAAGGGAGGAATGACAAGGTAAGGGGGGATGGGGCACTTGGAGTTTCCAACAGGCCATCGTTTAGAAGGGAGTTATGAGTATGCCTCATGAGGGAGGAGGAGCAGCTAACTGCGGTCCTGCAAGAGACCTCGTAATTGGCACCACAGCGAAGACTGTGGTTGCCATCACACTGCCCTCCCATGGTGCACCCGCATTTCAACCTGACATTGGGAATTAGGTCGTAGTGGCAAATTCCAAGCCTATAGTGTTCTCCATTTAGCAGCGGTCGGTTGGTAGTTTGGAAACACCCTGAACCCCACAGAGAGACTCTGCTATTCACAGCAACCAAAATCCCCAAATTCTCAGCAACTCTCAGAATTTTACATGTGTTTACTGTCAGGTTTCGATAAAATACTCCGTGTATCCTCCGGAGGGTCATTCTGTGAGAATTCAGATAGAGCCAAGTCCCTCTGGTCCACATTTGGACAATGATGAAGATTTTTACGCTTGCTCAGGAGCTGAATGTAAATTTTGAGGAGACTTTTGTCCAAAGGTTTTCAAGCTTTGTCCTACTCCAGGGTTCTGGTTAAGAACAATTCAGCTTCTCACCAGGAGTACAGTCAGATACCAGTGCCTTACTATCTCCTTCCTTAAGCATTGGTGATCACCAATTGCCCTGAATATTTCTGGTGTTAACTAGCCAATCATCAGACTAAACATTCCTATTGCAGGTTATTTGCATTAGCTTTACAATATTAATTATCAAATTACAGTCATACTGCATCTACAGATTTGGGCACAGTGCTACTTTTTAAAGGGGCAGTATCAAGTGAACCTGAACCAAACAGGAGCTCACGCAAAGCAGCACTTTGCATTTTTTTGCTCGAAAATGGGACAACCTGTTTTAACAGCAGGAATCTACACACCGTCAGCTTGTGTCTGAACCCATTTTACACTTTAAAATGATTTCCTTTGGCTGTAGTTAAGAATACTCGCTCCAGTCACACTGAACCACTGGAGTGAAGCTTCCAATTCGTGGCAATGACTGTCGGATTGCCACTCCACCCCGACTGTTTTGCAATGAGATGGATCTCCGCATTCCTGGCCCGGATTTCCCAAGCAGGCCTCTCAGGAACGTGGAGTGTAACTGTTCTGGGAGTCCTCCATGTCGTGCAGGATCATCGGGGGTGGGGTGGGGGGGGTGTGGGGTGAGTCAAGCCTCCTTTTAAGGCATCAGCTGCTGTATTTTGTTAAGTCTTCACTCACTAACACAGTGAAAAGGTTTGGCACATTTAAATAGTTTTTCAGTGTGTTAGTGAATGAGAGTGAGTGAAGTGAGTGGGTAGGTTGTGTAGGGTGGTAGGGTGGTAGGGTGGGTACAATGGGAGTGTTCCAGCTGTACTGGAGCAGCTTGGCTAGGAGCATGGCTAGTTCTGGGACACATATCCTCAGTACTATTGCCAGCATGTTGTAAGGGCCGGTAGCATTTCCTGCATCAAGTGCCTTCAGCCATTTTTTAATATCATGTGGAGTGAATCAAATTGTCTGAAGACTTCTTCCATTATAAATTCCTCTGTTCACATTAACTGTGGAACCAGCCTATGTGAATTTGTCACATTTAATTACACATTGAAACTACACATTTCATCCATCAGATGGAGCTTCATGAGCCCCAGATCACACAGAATTACAGAATCACAGTACAGAAAAGGCCCTTCGGCCCATCGGGTCTTCACTGACATGTGAGAAACACCTGATCTATCTACCTAATCCCATTTACCAGCACTTGGCCCATAGCCTTGAATGTTATGACATGCCAAGTGCTCACCCAGGTACTTTTTAAAGGATGTGAGGCAACCCGCCTCCACCACCCTCCCAGGCAGTGCATTCCAGACCATCACCACCCTCTGGGTAAAAAGTTTTTCCTCACATCCCCCCTAAACCTCCTGCCCCTCACTTTGAACTTATGCCCCCTTGTGACTGACCCTTCAACTAAGGGGAACAGCTGCTCCCCATCCACCATGTCCATGCCCTCATAATCTTGTACACCACGATCAGTTCGCCCCTCAGTCCTCTCTGCTCCAAAGAAAACAACCCAAGTCTATCCAACTTCTCTTCATAACTTAAATGTTTCATCCCAGGCAACATCCTGGTGAATCTCCTCTGCACCCTCTCCAGTGCAATCACATCCTTCCTGTAATGTGGTGTCCAGAGCTGCACACAGTACTCCAGCTGTGGCCTCACAAAGGTTCTATACGACACCAACATGACCTCCTACTTTTGTAATCTAGGCCTCGATTGATAAAGGCAAGTGTCCCATATGCCTTTTTTACCATACAACTAACATGTCCCTCCGCCTTCAGAGATCTATGGACACACACACCAAGATCCCTTTGTTCCACAGAACTTCCTCATGTAATGTTGTTCATTGAATACTTCTTTGTCAAATTACACCTTCCAAAATGTATCACTTCACATTTTTCAGGGTTAAATTCCAACTGCCACTTATCAGCCCATTTGACCATCCCAACTATGTCTTCCAGTAGCCCAAGACATGTAACCTCAGTGTTAACCATCCAGCCAATCTTTGTGTCATCCGCCAACTTACTAATCCTATCCCCCACATAGTCATCTATGTTGTTTAAGATGGAAGTTGATGTGGGGGTGTCAATGTCCATCATTGGAGAGCTTACATTTAGATATCTGAGTAAAGGAACCCATCCTTTGAAGTTAGAAGTTTTGGACACAAAGCTGAGGGCATACACGGGTGAAGAGATAAATGTGAAAGGGGTTTGTCAAGTCAAGGTGTAGTATGAGAAGCAGTCTGAAAAATTACTCCTATTTGTAATGTCAGGCAGGGGACTGAGTCTCCTCGGAAGGAACTGGCCGGGAGAGATAAATCTTGAGGGCCCGCTAAGTTCCCAATTCAAAACCAGAAGCATTGCTGCAAGAAAAAAATGAGTACTCAAAGACCCAATGGAAGAAGCCTGTAAAAGTGTTACACTGGGTCAGAGTTCAATTTGAAGTCAGTATCCTTCGAAAGGAAATGGAAAATCTATTAAAGGACTTTTGTGCACTACAAAATTCAGTCAGTTCCCAATATTTGTCACGAGAAAGATATGAAGAAGAAAAGGAAACAAAAACAAAAACAGAATTACCTGGAAAAACTCAGCAGGTCTGGCAGCATCGGCGGAGAAGAAAAGAGTTGACGTTTCGAGTCCTCATGACCCTTCGACAGAACTTGAGTTCGAGTCCAAGAAAGAGTTGAAATATAAGCTGGTTTAAGGTGTGTGTGTGGGGGGTGGAGAGAGAGAGAGAGAGAGAGGTGGAGGGAGGGGGTGTGGTTGTAGGGATAAACAAGCAGTGATAGAAGCAGATCATCAAAAGATGTCAACAACAATAGTACAAAAGAACACATAGGTGTTAAAGTTAAAGTTGGTGATATTATCTAAACGAATGTGCTAATTAAGAATGGATGGTAGGGCACTCAAGGTATAGCTCTAGTGGGGGTGTTTTTTTTTTTAAATAATGGAAATAGGTGGGAAAAGGAAAATCTTTATAATTTATTGGAAAAAAAAAGGAAGGGGGAAACAGAAAGGGGGTGGGGATGGGGGAGGGAGCTCATGACCTAAAGTTGTTGAATTCAATATTCAGTCCGGAAGGCTGTAAAGTGCCTAGTCGGAAGATGAGGTGTTGTTCCTCCAGTTTGCGTTGGGCTTCACTGGAACAATGCAACAAGCCAAGGACAGACATGTGGGCAAGAGAGCAGGGTGGAGTGTTAAAATGGCAAGCGACAGGGAGGTTTGGGTCATTCTTGCAGACAGACCGCAGGTTTTCTGCAAAGCGGTCGCCCAGTTTACGTTTGGTCTCTCCAATGTAGAGGAGACCACATTGGGAGCAACGAATGCAGTAGACTAAGTTGGGGGAAATGCAAGTGAAATGCTGCTTCACTTGAAAGGAGTGTTTGGGTCCTTGGACGGTGAGGAGAGAGGAAGTGAAGGGGCAGGTGTTGCATCTTTTGCGTGGGCATGCAGGAAAAGTTAACCCTGCCTCTGTCTGAGTTAAGAAATGAATTGGCTGAGAAAGGGCAAAGATATGCGAATCTCCAGGAAACTATTAATGAGAGTAGGAAATAATTAGAAGAGCTGAAGTAGCAACTGTGTAAAAGCCCTGAAGTTTTAAAGCTAAAAGGCCCTGAATTCTCAGAAAAGCTGTCGGAAAACCCAACTACTGAGCTCATTCACGTTCAGCTGGTGCCTGAGTCTAGTCCAGCCAATTGCAAAATTAAAGAGAAGACAGAGAAACTGGTCAGTGCTACCAAGAAAAGGACACGCAGGAAGAAAATGAGAAATTATTGACAGCCCTCAGAAAGAAAATAAAATAGTTTTCTTTTATCCTTTTCCTTTTTCTCCTCACACATCATGTGGCTCATCACTGTATTGCTTTGTGCCTGTTGCCCTTTATCTGTTTCAGCTTGGAGGGGGAGCAGGACTGAACGTGAATGCACCTGGAAGATGGTGAAATCATCCACTTATGGACATAATGGGCAACTGCCTCTGAAAAGGAGGTCTCAGAAACACTAGCCGAGGTTGTTGGGCTATGATGCTCAACCTGTTAAAGAAGGCTTCTGAGAGACTTGACCTGTAAATAGTTATTGTATAAATAGTAAATATGTTTGAAGCTTGTTAGCTGTACTTTCAAGTAAAGGGGGAGGGATATGGTAAAGTGAGGTACCCTGTTCCTTTAAGAGAAGACAAATGCAGTGATCATGTGACAGCACTGATGAACCACTGTACAGTGCGATCTATTATAAAGGATGTGACAACAGGACACTTAGAAAGTAACAACAGGATTAGACAAAGTCAACATGGGTTTATGAAAGGGAAATCGTGTTTGACAAACCTAATGGAGATTTTGAGGACATAATTAGCAGAATAGGTAAGGGAGAACCAATGGATGTATTTAGATTTCCAGAAAGTTTTTGATAAAGTCCCACATATGAGGTTAATGTGTAAGATTAAAGAATGTGGGATTGGGGGTATTATATTGGCATGGATTCAGGATTCAGTGCGGGAAGGCCGGCGTGGTGGACAAGGTAGCACAGACTGAAGGAAGTACACAAGCACATTCTGGGCTGCTTGGTGGGAGGGGTGAGCGAGGCGGGCACGCACTTGGAAAAGCTTGTCAAAAGAGAATTTTTCTGTAGCTGAAACAGTTTAGCTGGGTCAAAATTCTGAGACTCCTTCCCTAAAAGCACTGTGGATGCACCTACACCATGTGGACTGCAAAGGTTCAAGAAGACAGCTCACCAAGTCTGCTCACCACCACCTTCTCAAGGGCAATTAGGGATGGCCAATAAATGCTGGCCTAGCCAGCGAAATCCATATCCCGTAAATGAATTTTTAAAAAGTTGCATCTCCATTGCCATGGTTGGAGTCGGACATTTGAAGTTTTACTGCCCACTCAAGAAACACAAAAGCATGAATGTGCCATCAAATGCTCCAGAACCTTTCACGCCTCGGATGCAGACTGCAAATTAATGTGCATTTTAGGAGGTAACAGAGCAATTGGATGACTGGGGAAGTCGTAGAATCCCCTTCTGAAACCTGGACATGGTGCAGTCACCAATGACTGGGAGTCAGACTTCCCCGCTCCATTCAGCGGAATGTCTTTCATTCAAATCCAAAGGCCTTGGAGCTATGATTCTTTGCCTGACAGGAATGTCCTGCTGACACCTGAATCTAATTAAAAATTTATTAGAACGCTGTTTATCAGGATACCTGTATTCTGAAATGTGGAACCGCATTCTCTGATGTCCCCCAAGAAGCATGGTTGTGCACCTTCTGGGTCTTTGGTCTCGACCTCGTGGATGACCTTTGGGATGTCTGTACGGTGTTGGGGTTTTGACTTGCACTGTTCACCAGAGTCTGCCTGCCTGTTGCAGCGGAAGAATTGGGCTGAACTCACAGGACACATCTTTCCTTTTGGGCACTTCACAGCTCAGCGCTGGCAAGCTCTCTCTGTTGGGTGGTTCAGGGATTGCTTTCCCTGACTTGGGTGGTCTGCATTTTTGTGATTTTTGTGGCAGAAGGATGCAAATATTGTGATTTAAAGTCTGAGCTAATCTGAGACAGAATTGAGGTGGCTGTTGCAGATGATTCACTCTCTGATCTTCTACAAGCTAAAGATTATCTTACCCTCGACAAGGCTTTCCAGCTAGCTGGGCTCTCTGAGCTAGGTGAACGACACAGGACCTTCCTAAGGGGACAGAACACTTCATGAGGCAGGTACCAACCCTCAGTCCACCATGGTTGGTTTGTGCCCCATGAAGTGTTTTGTCCCCTTAGGAAGGTCCTGTGTCGTTCACCTAGCTCAGAGAGCCCAGCTAGCTGGAGAGCCTTGTCGAGGGTAAGATAATCTTTAGCTTGTAGAAGGTCAGAGAGTGAATCATCTGCAACACCCACCTCAATTCTGTCTTGGATTAACTCAGACTTTAAATCACAATATCTGCATCCTTCTGCCACCTTACAGAGATTGTGAATGAAGGAATAATCAGGCTTCCCACGGAGCTGGACTCTCTTGTTAAATTTAGCTCTCTCCAGTATTTTAAAACATAGGACTAAGGAACAGAGGAAGAGGAATATAGGGACAGGAGTAGGCCAGTCAGCCTGTTGAGCCTGTTCTGCATTCAAACATGGCTGATCATCCACTTCAATGACTTTCTCCCACAATATCCCCATATCCCTTTATATCATTGGCTTAAATTCCACTAACTGTTGTGGTGGACTTTGAACCCATGTGTTTGGAGCATTAGCCTGGGCCACTCAATCACTAGTCCAGCAATATTACCACTACGTCACCATCTCAAGTCAGAGCTCTCCGGTGTTTTCTCTTCATTTTTTTTCTAGCTTGTTTTCTCAGCATCTGTAGCTTCATTTGGGAATTAGGTTTAGTGCAGAATCTGTTGAAGGTGTCCTTTTCCTTGGTTTCTCAGCATTCCTATGAGGGTGAGGGTTGCCACCACGAAGAACACTGCTTCAGACACTATAATGTAAGCTTTGGAGTCTTGAGTGTACTAACAGCAAGTTTCGTTAACAATTCACAATGATGTACATTTTTACAGAAGAGGGTACAGCTGACTCCAGTCTAGGTCTTTACCCTTCTCTGTCCATCTCTAGACTGACCCTGGCTCTGGGTCATATCCCTTTTTACATCATTATATGGGTGGTACTGTACTCAGTTCCACATTAACGCTTTATGTACTACTACTACATATACCCCTTAAAGAGGAGATGTATCCTGATTGAACAGGGCGCTGGAAGTTGCTGGGAAAGTTCTCTGAGTATGGAGAAACAGGTCAGAGAGATGGCTCCTTGGTTCTCAGATGAAGTGCTGAAGACATTAGAGAAGGAGATGGAAAAGAGGTGAAAGGTCCTGTATACACAAAGGGTCAGAAAGCCCTCCAGAGAGACACTGTGTAGGGAATAGGAGCCGGTAACCATGGGGGTCAATGTCCGGAATCTGATCCTGTGAACCTGGATAAAACAACAACAAAAACAATGTTTCTTTATATGTAGTGCCTTCAACATAGTGAAATGTCCAAGGTTCTTCATAAGAGCATTTAAAACAAGGTATCACACTGACCCACAAAAGGAGGTATTATGTTAGATGACCAAAAGCTTGGTCAAAGAGGTAGTTTTAAACAGTGTCTTAAAGGAAGAATGTGAGGTAAAGAGGCAGAGAAGTGTAGGGAGGGTATTTCAGAATCTGGGGCCTAGGCAGCTAAAGGCACGGCCGTGAATGGTGGAGTGATTAAAATCGGGAATACACAAGAGGCCAGAATTAGAGGAGCACAGCTTTCTTAGAAGGGACGATGTCATGGAGGGAGTTAAAAACAAGGGTGAAAATTATAAAGTTAAGATGCTGCTTGATCAGGAACCAATATAATTCAGCAAGAGCTGGAATGATAGGAGAACAGGACTTTCTGTGAGTTACAACATGGGCAGCTGAGTTTTGGATGACCTCAGGTTTTAAAGGGTAGAATGTGAAAGACCAACCAGTAGTGTGTTGGAATAGTCAAATTTAATGAAGGCCTGAATGAGAGTTTCAGCAACAAATCAGCTGAGACGAGGACAAATTTGGGCGATCGTATGGAAGTGGCCTTAGTGACAGCAGGAAGATGTGTTTGGAAGCTCATGTTGGGATCAGACATGACACCAAGGTTGCAAATAGACTGGCTTAACCTCAAATTAATCTCATATGTTGCCAGGGAGATGGATGGAGTCGATAGCTAGGGAATGGAGTTTGGTGCAAGAACTGAAAACACTGGCTTCAGTCTTCTCAATTCTAATTGGAGGAAATTTCTGCTGATCCAGTACTGGTGTGAAGGAATCCACCCTGACTAAGATTGATGTCTAATAATCACAACCATTTTCCTTTGTGCTAGATATGACTCCAACCAATGGAGAGTTTTCCCCCTGATTCCCATTGATATCAGTTTTGCTAGAGCTCCTTAAAGCCTCACTTGGTTAAATACAGCCTTGATTTCAAAGGCGGTCACTCTGCCCTCATCTCTGGAGTTCAGCTTTTTTGTCCATGTTTGGATCAAGACTAAATGGCGAACAACACACTGTTCTTGGTGGAAACTGTATTTTTGTTTGAGTTCTAGTCTGAGAAAGTCTAATTTCTGAGTCAGCCATTTTCTCTCTTTCCCCAGGTTGTCACCAATGAACATGCGGGTGAGGGTGATGAGAAGGTGGAGCGAGGCAACTGGTCCTTGAAAACTGACTACTTGCTCTCGGTGATCAGCTCTGCTATGGGTTTGGGCAACGTCTGGAGATTCCCTTATCTGGCTTACAGAAATGGAGGAGGTCCAGTAGTAACATAAAAAAAAACAAGAGACAGAAAGGCAGAAATAAATTCATTGATTTATGAAGAATATTAAATTCAATTTACTAGCAAATAATACAAGGTTGAAGTCTGCTGAATTAAGGAAAGATGAATTGCATATCACACTTTAAACTGTTGTATATTTATTTATTATTTTCTTGGGATGTGGGTGCTGTGAAAAGTTGGTGTTCATTACCTTACTCTGAGGGCAATAAGAGATAATCACATTGCCTGAAATTTATACCCCCACTGAGAAGCATCCTGGAGTTCTCACATGGAACAGGATATGCACCCCACAGATCCGAGAAGCTCTGCCATGCCCGTTCATTAGACTATTTGCTGAATTGCTAAAAAATAAACTTAAGACTTAAATAAATAAAGACTCATCAACTACTTATCAATCATCTCTTTCCCTTGTGCTGACCTTACTTTATATTTTAAGGGTTAGCTGAAATGTCGAGTTGCTTGTGGCGAACTGCTAGCTTCCCTACCTCTCAGCCAGAAGCTCCGAATTTGAATCCCACTCTGGGACTTGATGGCCACAGAAGGTGTGTTTATGGCTTGGCCAAACAGGCTGATTGTCAGCTTGTGAATCTTTCTGATTCACTTTTAGCAGGCAGTAAGAGCCTTTTGGTCAGCCAAGACCTGCAGAAGGCAACAGCAAATCACTGCAGTACCTTGCAAAGCATAACTATGAGCCAACACATTTAAATCCCAAATGAATGAGCTTTGACAAGTGCTCAGAAATGTTGTTTAATTACTTTTGAATATCTTTTGAAATGTTATTGTTTAAAATAATTGAGCTACGTACTTCAGTCTTGTTATGTGCAAATATCTCAAATCCTCAGCCATCAATCTCTCCGAACGGTCTCTGGGGTCAGGGTTACAGGTTTGGTTCATAATATCTATTTAACATAGTGACAAATTCAGTCGCTTCTTGTTAATTCTTTCACGTGATATGGGTGTCGCTGGCTAGGCTAGCATTCGGTTGCCATCCCTAATTACCCTTGAGAAGGTGGTGGTGAGGTGACTTCTTGAACTGTGGCCGTCCATAGTGTTATGACTGGGATGGGAAGATTGCACAGTTTATTTAACCCCACTACTCCACAGGTCGCAACATTAGTTTAACTCACCAAAATGGCTAATTATTTGTGTGGGGAGGTGGTGTAGTGGTATTGCCACTGGACCGATAATCCAAAGACCCAGGGCAATCCTCTGGGGACCCGGGTTTGAAACCTACCACAGTAGATGGTGGAATTTTAAGAAGTCTAATGATGACCATGAAACCATTGTCATAAAAACCCAAAAATCACTAAGGTTCTTTGAGAAGAAAAGCTGCCGGCCTCAGCTAGTCTGGTCTACATGTGACTCCAGATCCGCAGTAATGTGGTTAACAAGCTGCTAAGTTGTATCAAACTGCCACAAAGCTAATAAAAAGGAATGAAACCGGACGAACCACCTGGCATCGATCTAGGCACCGGAAATGACAACAGCAAACCCAGTCCTGTTGACCCTTACTAACATCTGGGGCCTTGTGCTGAAAGTGGGAGAGGTGTCTCACAGACTAGTCGAGCATACCTTACAGATGATGTCCCAGACACCACCATAACCATACATAGGTATGTCCTATCCCACTGGCAAGAAATAGCTAGCAGAGGTGGCACAGGGGTATACAGTCGGGAGGGAGGTGCCCTGGGGGTCCTCAACATTGGGTCTCATGGCAACAGGCCAAAAATGGGCAATGAAACTTCCTGCCGATTACCACGTATCACCTTCCCTCAGCTGATGAATTAGCGCTCCTCCATGTTGAACACCACTTGGAGGAAGCACTGAGGGTGACAAGGGCATAGAATGTACTCTGGGTGGAGGACTTCAACGCCCATTTCCAAGAGTGGCTTAGTAGCACCACTGCTGACCGAGTCTTAAAGGACATTGCTGCTCGACTGGGTCTGTGGCAGATGGTGATGGAATCAAAAAGAGGGAAAACCATACTTGACCTCATCCTCACCAACCTGCCTGCTGCAGATGCATCTGTCCATGACATTGTTGGTGGGAGTAACCACCATGCATCCTTGTGGAGATGAAGTCCCATCTTCACATTGAGGACACCCTTTATCGTGTTGTGTGGCACTGCCACTGTGCTAAATGGGATAGATTTCAAACAGATCTGGCAACTCAAGATTGAGCAAACCTGTGGTGGTGTGGACATTCAGCAGCAGAATTGTACTCGAACACAATTTGTAACCTTATGGCCCAGCATATACCCCACTCTACCATGACCATCAAGTCAGGGGGATCAACTTGATTCAATGCAGGAGGGCATGTCAGGAGCAGCACCAGTACCTAAAAATGTGGTGTCAACCTGGTGAAGCTATAACACAGCACAATTTGTGTGCCAAAAAACATAAGCAGCAAGTGATAGACAGAGCTAAAAAATCCCGCAACCAACGAAACAGATCTAAGCTCTGCAGTCCTGCCACATCCAACCATGAATGGTGATGGACAATTAAGCCAATTACTGGAGGAGGAGGTTCCACAAATATCCCCATCCTCAATTCTGGGAGAACCCAACACATCAGTGCAAAAGATAAGGCTGAAGCATTCAATCAATTTAAAAAAAAAATCACTGCTGCGCTGCAGTCATGTACTGAGCAGTAATGTATCAGTCTATCAGTCCAACAGCCACCTAGAGAAATGCACTCAATGAAGCCCCATATTTGGAGAATAATATGTAATTATTTCTAACTTATGGGAACCAGAATACATAACAGTGATATTTTTGGAACTTCCTGCTCAGGTTTAATTGTCTACCAGCATCCATGACTGGTTTTGGCAGGATTGCAATGCTTTGATCAGATCCATTAGTCGTGAGATTGCTTTGCTCAGTCTATCGCATGCTGCTTCTTTCATTGTTTAACGTGTGTGTAGTCCTGTTTTATACCTTCACCTCATTTTTTTGTTATGCCTGGTGCTGCTCTTGGCATGCTCTCCTGCAGCTGCCATTAAACCAGCTTTGGTTTCACTGGTCTGATAGTAATTGTAGAATTAGGGGTATGCCAGGCCATGCGATTATGGATTGTGGTGGAATACAATTCTGCTGTTAATGATGGCCCACAATGCCTCATGGATTACCAATGTTGAGCTGCTAGATCTGTTCTGAATCTCTCCCAATTAGCATGGTGGCAGTTTCCCACAACTTGGTGGAGGGTATCTTCAGTATGAAGTGGACTCTGTCTCTACAAGGACTATGTGGTGGTGACTCCTACCAATACTGTCCTAGCCATTTGCACCTGCAAAAATTGAGAGATATTGGAGAAGAATGGTGTGGACAACTGTGTCAAAGACTGCAGACAGGCCGAGAAGGGCAAGGAGGAAAGGTTTACCTTTGGCACAGTCACATAGCATGTCATTTGTGACATTCATAAGAGCTGTTTCAGTGTGTGGCAGAGAGGAAGTGTTGGATGGGTCAAGCCCTGAATACCTTTGTTATTTCTAGATCAAACCATAATGTCCATGTTGGACTTTTTCCTGGAGTTGATTTCAGGGTGGGAACCATTCTCATCAATTTTTTACTCGTTTTGCCCCCAATGAACATGGGAAGATAGGAACAGGAATAGGCCATTCATCCCGTCAAGCATGTTGCACCATTCACTTAGATTTTGGCTGATCATCTATCTCAATGCCATCTTCCCGCACTATCTCCATGTCCCCTTATGTCATTAGTCGTCAGAAATCTATCAATTTCTGTCTTGAACATGCTCAATGATTGAGATCCACAGCCCTCTGGGGTAGAGAATTTGAAAGATTCACCACCTTTGATTGAAGAAATGTCTCCTCATCTCAGTCGTAAGTGGCCTTGCCCTTATCTTGAGATTATGTCCCTTTGTTTTAGGTTCACTAGCCAGGGGAAACATCTTACCTACAACCATCCTGTCATGCCCTGTATTTTGTAAGTTTCAATGAGGTCACCCCTCATTCTACGAAACTTTAGTTGATACAGACCCAGTCTCCCCACATAAGGCAATCCCGCCATCCCAGGGATTAATCTGGTGAAACTCTGTTGCACTCCCTCTCTCTGGCAAATATATCCCTCCTTAGATAAGGGTATCAAAACTGTGCACAATACTCCAGGTGAGACCTCACCAAGGCTTTATTCAACTGCAATAAGACATCTTTACTCCTGTACGCAAATCACCTTGCGATGAAGGCCAACATACCATTTGCCTTCCTAATTCCTTGCTGCACCTGCATGCTAGCTTTTAGTGACTCATGAACAAGGACACCCAGGTCTCTTTGGACACCCGCACTTTCCAACCTTTGACCTTTTGAGAAATATTCTGTTTTTCTGTTTCTTATGCCAAATTGAATAACTTCACATTTATTCACATTATATTCCACCTGCCATGTTCTAGCCTATCCACATAGCTTGTCCAAGTCCACTTGAAGCCTCCTTGCACCCTCCTCGCAAATTACATTCCCACCCAGTTTTGTGTCATCAACAAATCATTTATGTAGATTGTGAACAGCTGTGAACCTAGCATGGATCCTTGGGATACCCCACTAGTCACAGCCTGCCATCCTGAAAATGATCTGTTTATTCCAACTCTCTTCTTTCTGTCTGTTAATCAATTCTCAATTCATACTAGTATATTTCCCACAATCCCATGTGCTCTAATTTTGTTTACTAACCTCCTGTGTGGGATCTTATCAAAAGCCTTCTGAAAATCCGAATACACCACATCCACTTGTTCTTCTTTATCTATGCTACAAGTAACATTCTCAAAAAATTCCAACAAGTTTGTCAAACATGATTTCCCTTTCTTAAATCTATGTGACTGCGTTATTTTACTATTCTTTTCTAAATATACAGTTGCCACATCCTTTATAATTTTTTCTAACATTGTCCTGACTAATGACATCAAACTAGCAGTTCTGTAATTCTCCATTCTCCTTCTTCCTCCCTTCTTAAATAGTGGGGTTACATTTGCTACTTTCCCGTCTGCAGGAGCCTTTCCAGAATCTATAGAATTTTGAAAGATAACCACCAACATATTCACTATCTCTCTAACCACACTCTTTCAACACTCTGGGATGACGTTCATCTGGCACAAGGGGTTTATGAACCTTCAATCCAGTTAACTTTTCAAGTACTACATCTTTACCAATACTAATTTCTTTTAGTTCTGCAGTTTCGCAACTCCCTTGGTCGCCTCGTATTTCTGGAGATTTTCTGTATCTCTTTCTGTGAAGACAGACAAAAAACTGTTTAGTTTATCCACCATTTCCCTGTTTTCCACTATAAATTTTCCTGTCCCCACCTGTAATGGGCCCACATCTGCCTCAGCTAATCTTTTCCTTTTCACATACCTAAAGAAGATTTTACAGTTTACCTTTACATTCCCTGCTAGTTTCTATTCATATTCTATTTTCCCTTTTTAATCAGCTTCTTGGTCCTCCTTTGCTGGGTCATAAATTGCTCACAATCCTCAGGCTTAACGCCATTACCGGCATCGTTATGAGCCACTTCTTATGATCTAATGCAACCTTTAACTTCATTAACTACATCTGATTTACCTTACGCTTTAGGTGTTTCTGCCTTAGAGGGAAGTATATCTGTTGTAGACTGTGTGGTGTTTCTTTAAATATTAGCCATTGCCTGTCTATCATTAAATCTTTTAGTATATTTTTCAAATCCACCACAGCCAACTTGTCCCCCATACCTTCAGAGGCCAGAATCTTCGGGTCAGCGAGTGGAGGTGAGGCCTGATTGATGACACATAAAATGATGCGTGGTGATGTCAGGCATGTGTGCCATCGTCACTGCTCGTTATTCAGAACTTGAGTTTGGTGGGCGCGCACTGGAGTCGGCTGCGCGCCCACTGAGCTGTCAAAGACCTATTAAGGCCATTTAAACAACAATTAAGATAACTAAAACAAAAACAAAAACAGAATTACCTGGAAAAACTCAGCAGGTCTGGCAGCATCGGCGGAGAAGAAAAGAGTTGACGTTTCGAGTCCTCATGACCCTTCGACAGAACTTGAGTTCGAGTCCAAGAAAGAGTTGAAATATAAGCTGGTTTAAGGTGTGTGTGTGGGGGGCGGAGAGAGAGAGAGAGAGAGAGGTGGGGGGGGGGTTTGTGGTTGTAGGGACAAACAAGCAGTGATAGAAGCAGATCATCAAAAGATGTCAACAACAATAGTACAAAAGAACACATAGGTGTTAAAGTTAAAGTTGGTGATATTATCTAAACGAATGTGCTAATTAAGAATGGATGGTAGGGCACTCAAGGTATAGCTCTAGTGGGGGTGTTTTTTTTTAAATAATGGAAATAGGTGGGAAAAGGAAAATCTTTATAATTTATTGGAAAAAAAAGGAAGGGGGAAACAGAAAGGGGGTGGGGATGGGGGAGGGAGCTCACGACCTAAAGTTGTTGAATTCAATATTCAGTCCAGAAGGCTGTAAAGTGCCTAGTGGGAAGATGAGGTGTTGTTCCTCCAGTTCCTCCAACGTAGAGAGACCAAATGTAAACTGGGCGACTGCTTTGCAGAACACCTGCGGTCTGTCTGCAAGAATGACCCAAACCTCCCTGTTGCTTGCCATTTTAACACTCCACCCTGCTCTCTTGCCCACATGTCTGTCCTTGGCTTGCTGCATTGTTCCAGTGAAGCCCAACGCAAACTGGAGGAACAACACCTCATCTTCCGACTAGGCACTTTACAGCCTTCCGGACTGAATATTGAATTCAACAACTTTAGGTCATGAGCTCCCTCCCCCATCCCCACCCCCTTTCTGTTTCCCCCTTCCTTTTTTTTCCAATAAATTATAAAGATTTTCCTTTTCCCACCTATTTCCATTATTTAAAAAAAAAACACCCCCACTAGAGCTATACCTTGAGTGCCCTACCATCCATTCTTAATTAGCACATTCGTTTAGATAATATCACCAACTTTAACTTTAACACCTATGTGTTCTTTTGTACTATTGTTGTTGACATCTTTTGATGATCTGCTTCTATCACTGCTTGTTTGTCCCTACAACCACACCACCCCTCCCACCTCTCTCTCTCTCTCTCTCTCTCCGCCCCCCACACACACACCTTAAACCAGCTTATATTTCAACTCTTTCTTGGACTCGAACTCAAGTTCTGTCGAAGGGTCATGAGGATTCTTTTCTTCTCCGCCGATGCTGCCAGACCTGCTGAGTTTTTCCAGGTAATTCTGATTTTGTTTTTGTTTTGGATTTCCAGCATCCGCAGTTTTTTTGTTTTTATTAATTAAGATAACCAACTGAGCTGCCTGTCCAACCTTAAGGTTGGCAGGCAGGCAAAGGGCCCAGGCGGCCTTCGCATTTATCATGAAACCGCATCCATGGGCGGGATGAGGTTTCATGAAGGTTTTTAAACTTTAACAAAAATGTTTAATCAAATTCATTGATATGTCCCAGCTCATGTGAGATTGTCACATGAGGGGACATGCCTCACATTTTTTTTCTCTTTATTAAAATTTTTGAGAATCATGCAAATCTCCCTGAGGCAGCTCTGTGTGCAGGTCCCGATTCAGCCTCCTCCCCCTGCCCACACAGGGAGCCTTGAATGCTTCCGGGTGTGCGTCATGCGGGGCGGACCTTAATTATCCGTCCATGTAAAATGGCGGCGCACAGCCGATCGCAGCTATGCGCCCGCCCGCACCCGTTCCCACTCAGCCCCCCCGATGGAAAGAAAATTCTCCCCATAATTTCCTTTCTTCAAATTCAAGATCTTAGTTTCAGAATGAACGATATCATATTCAAAATTAGTGTGAAATTCTATTGTATTATGGTAAATTACAGGTGAAAGTCCAGGCCAGTGCTTCCTGTACCTCTTCCTTTTTACAGGGTTCAGAGTGATTCAACATGGAATTCTGGAGCTCCAGTGTCTCTTAACATTGTAATAGGTTTAGCTACATCATTTGATGAAAAAGGGGTTATCCTCCCTTTCGACAAAAACCCTTTATATCTCTCACCTACCTTATTCACCTCATCTGCATTAACAGCAGTGGTTACCTCCAGACCCTTATTTGTAGTTAAAGCTACAATTTGATCCGTGGCATTTTCTTTTTGAGTTCCCTTTTCAGACTCACTCTTACAAACTCCACTCAGTCCTATGGGCTTCCCTCACTTATATCCATATCATCCTGGCTACTTTATAAACTTATTATTTTTAAAGAAATGGACAAATGGCTGGATTGATAAAATGGCACAGCTGACCACATGATGGTCATTCTGCAAGCTGATGAGCAATTTAAACATGGACAAACTCCTGGAATGTAACAGTTTTTGCATTGTATAAACATTCCAGCCAAGATAACACAAAGGGTTAGTAGATGAGGAGTCTCTACCAATCAGTGCAGGACAAAGGCAGAGCTATTGGGATCCTCCTCTCTCACATTGTGATAATGGTTCTATAGTTACCTGCTCTGAACACAAAGCATCGCAACACTGGTCTTTGTTATCTGAGTCACTCAACCCAAAACCATCCTGTTACATACCTGAGACTTGAACTGTTTGAATTCCTTTAATTACATAGATTTTGAATTTTACCTTCAGTTGCAGTTTAACCTCAGAATAGAACCAGACTCCAGGCTAGCAGCCTGACTTTGACCTCCATCTCTTTCCAAGTTTGATTTCTAGAAAGGGCCCTACAGACTGAGCTAATATCCGGGACACAAGATCATTTTGCTGCATCTTCAACGACTCAACCCGCGACCAGGTTCCTAGGACTAAGACCAGGAATTCTGCCTGACAAAGCTAAGTAAAAGAACCTTCCTTGGACATTGATCCTGGACTCTGGATTTACAAGAAACCATAATTTTAATTTTTATCCTGGTCTCTGCCCTCAACCCCTTTCTTTCCCTTATCTCTTTTTCATTTCATAAATGCAAAAGGGGCAGACGTTGCAAAACCCCTTCTTGCATTTTGTGTGCGTGTAAAATAAACCAATCCTCTTATTTCACCTTATCTCGAGTTTGCTGTGGGGCTATTAATAGAGGGTTGGACAACTTCAAAACTGAGGGTTTGGGAAAAACACACCACCAATTATAAAGGGGGAAGTCAAAAATCAAAAACATCTTTCTGTTTATGGATGGGTAGTGAGAGGAGGAATAAGGGTTGTTTAAATTAATCCCCCTCCAGTCTGTCACAATAAACTTTGCCTTTCTACTTGGCAAATTCGGTTTTATAATTAACTAATAATTTTTGTTGCTTATTAAAGAAACCTGGGCATTGAGTGGTCACTCTGAGATTAATAGGTAAATTACATAATTGGCCATATATCTAGCTGGAAAAATTATTTAAATATATGTTGTTATCCCTGGAGAAGTGGAACTAGAGACAGACTGTGCGCTCCTGCCATCTTGGTTGTAACAATGGAAGAGAATGCATGGTGAACCGGTTTTATAATATCAGAGACCTTATTCCAAAGATGTAATCTGCTGCTTTAGTAGCTCTGTGTAAATCCAGGGTTTATAGCAATTTACCATTACACAGAGAGTGAGAACCAGAGCTGGACTGTTTTGTGAGTGAAGTGTACAGTCTGTAACTCTGTGTTCTGACTCATCTGTAGCCTCACCCGTGGATTGGACTGATTCAGTCAGTGAAGCAGTGGCCCTGATTATATCACTAGAAATGACAGCATCATTCTCAATGAAATGTAATTCTAAAACAAATTCCACATTTTCTAGATCCACTCTGCAATCTCACTCTGGATGTTGGATATTTTGAAATCGTTAATACAACATGGCTGCATGTGAACAATGAAACTTGTCCAAATGGATCAGAAATCGATGTTCCTCACCAAGGTCCAAATGATCAATACTGGGAGTAAGTAAATTACTACAGATAGCGGCACCTATAACCTGCGCAGCTGTACCAGTAGCTTCCTCTCGGGAAGGTTAGTTGGAGGAATGTCCTGTTAATGATTTGCATCATATGCCTGTTACAAGATAAGATCACAACAGGGGCTATTCCATTAGTTAACAGCTCCACGTTTTTTAACACTGCAGCTTTACTTTAACAGTGAAAGCTTTTGAACATGTTTTCCTTATTTTATTATTTATCAAGGAAGAAATTCTTTGGAATTCTTAAACATTAAATAGTTCCAATTATCTGTGTCTGATATCACTGTGTTTTTAATTGAATATAGTTTTGTGTTTAACCCATAGACCTGAGAACTGAATTTGGGTAGCTCTTCACCAACATGCAGGTGACATGTTTATACTGGTAGTTACCATTATATAGCACACTCTGTTAAATTGTCCTATTAATATTTTCCATCTAAGTTTCATAGTTCAACACTGATGCTCGAGCCCTGCTTGAGCTTGTTCTAATTTAATTGAAGCACACTGAACCTATCATGCACAGTGCAGTGTTACAGATTATAGCCAAGATTTTGACAGATTATTAAAAAATTCTACTAAATTAGAATGAAAAATTCTAGTTACAATTGTAAAAATACCACCTGAAAAGTAGAGCAGAAAGTAAATACTCAACATGAACTGATCAGATGAGATTTAATGATTTCTTTTATTTTAAAGCTCAGTTGCTTGGGGAGAGTTAGGACTAATCATCAAGTCATGATTGAATTGTGTCAGCAGACATACCGACCATCAGCATTACACACAGACAGTCAGTGTTTTGAGTCAGCATGTCAGCATTGAGTGACAAAAATTAGTTTGGATCAGATCCCTCTGTGTCAATCTTACCCACATCCTGTGCTAATGAGAGGGAACCCAGTCACGGGATACTGTAGGTCGGAGTTGTTGCGAGAGCAGGAGCTCTTGTCCATGATGTTCAGTGACTGGAATCGCCTGTATTAACACCAGGACTCAGATAGGAGTGTGACTGAAGGTTCATGATGCAGGAACTTTGTCGATCAGTAATTCTACTTGGCCCCACCCACCCCAAATTGATGCCGATGTTTGCAGTGGGCAGAGCAAACTTCGGACAAAGCTGTGTCTGTGTCTTGGTGGAGTTGTTGACTGTTCTGAAGAACTCTCATGGATGTTACAGTGAGAGTAGACCAGAATAGCAGTGGATTTTCAGGGCCACTGTTTAGAAATTGAAAAAAAATGTTGTCTTAAATCTTCACATCTCAGGAGTGGCCCGAAATTGCACACCGTTAGGGTCTTCTGTGGGATCAGACCTGTGTCTGTATCTTTCCCCTCTGTGTTGTTCCAAGTACGGACCCCAATCAGGAGCTGATGTGCAAGTGGCAGAAATTTTCTGTGAAAATAAAGGTGAAATGTTTAAACATTTCTGTGGATTTTTACTCACCATTAACTTCCAACTGGAAAAAAACCCTAATCCTAATCAGATTATACTGCAGATTGTTCCAACACATAACAATTCATATATTTCACCTGTATGTTTATCACAGAGATTATACTCCCCATGCCTCACCCCTAATTTCTCAGGCAGTATACTGGCAATGAGATACACTGAAAAAAGTGTTTTACATCTAAATAATCATTAGTGGAAATACTTTACTTCTGCTCATTATATCTTAAATGTGAGAGAGATAGCGAGGTAAAGGGGTTTAAGGGAGAATCCCAGAGTTTAGGCCCAGGCCAGCTGAAAGCACATCCACCAATGAAGGAGCGATTACAATTAGGGTTGCATAAAATGTCAGAATTGAAAGAGTGCAGATACCTTGACAGTTTACACAGTTGGAGAAGGTTACAGATATCGGGAGGGGTGGATCCATTGAAGGATTTGACACAGGAATGACGATTTAAAAGAGGAGATGTTCGATTGGGAACCCATGTTTGTCAGTGAGAACACAGATGATGGGTGAACAAGACTTGGTGTGATTTAAGCCATGGGCAGCAGAGTTTTGGATAAGCACAAGAACAAGTCAGGTGAAAGTTAGGGGCCAGCCCCAGTAATGCACTGAATAGAGTTTACAAAGATATTGGGCTGAATTTTTCAGATCACAGAGTTTTGCAACTCATCACCCAAAGGATCAGTGGAGAATGCATCCCCACATTTCATGCCATTTAATGTTTCATAGAGTGCTAATTAGCTGGAGATGGGATTTCTGTCCCTCACTTGGGTGGAGGTCCCAACTAACAGAGCTGCCAGCTAATCTGATTGGTCAGTTGCTCTCTAATCCCAGCAGCACCACCAGGAGCAGTGAGCCCTGCTGGGATTACAACCAGTCCCCAAAGTCAAAGTGCTGGAACCTCAGGACCAGGTTGGTGCAGGGTCTTCTGGCGAGGACAGCATCGGAGAACCAAGGGGGAGGGGAGAAGTGGTGAGGGGAGCTTAATGGCAAGTTCTGGTGCAGAGGGGTAGAGGCGGGGCAGAATCTGGAAAAGGGCCAGTGAAGGAGGCACCCTCTGCCTCTTTCCTGCCCGGGGCCTGGGTAGATTTACCTGCTGGGCTTCTTCGCTGGCCCTGCCCTCCTCCCAATGGCCAAAAAATGAGGGCTGGTCGTGAAGCAGCCCTTCCGTGACTGATAATTGGCCTAGCCCTCTCCTGCCCCTTGTAAAATGGCAGACAGGTCGGAGACAGGTGGGCAGACAGCAGGAAGGCCACCTGGGGAATTTTACAGGCCTCTCCGCCTATAAACCTGCGGTGGGCTAATGTAAAAATCTACCCATTGTCTGAGATTCCAACCACAATCTCTGTTGCTGACCAACCATTTCCATTTCTCTCCTGTCAACTTTGTAAAGCTGAGCTAGGTAATTTGCTGCCTTAGTTCTGTGTTTGACCCCGAGGTGAGCTTTTGTGGAATTCTCCCAACCTCCCTCCGTGCCTTTGAGAATAATAACCATTTGTATTTATACAGAACTTTAACATATGTGCTAACATATGTCTTTTTTTTAAAAAAGACATACAAGCAAAATCTGGCTGAGAATGTAAAGTAAGCATTTTCTGGAAAATTCCTTTGTGGATTATACTTGACTGACAGGTCCAGAGAAAACTTGGAATGTTGCACCTGAAAAGGTGAAAGGAAGAGATAAAATTCAAAGGACTGAACTTTAATCTCCTGTAGTTGTGGAGACAATGGAGACTGATTGCCATATCTCAGTAAAACATCCAAAACCATCTGCTGTTTATCTCAGAATGTGAAATAAATGTGATCTAATCAACAATAGGACTGATTTGTATATTTTTTTAACCTTTATTTCTGGACTCACTTCTTATTTCTGATCTGTGTGTTTGTGTGTTGTGTTTTTATTATTTGTTCTCAGGTTTTTAGTAACTGTTAAACTTACTCTTTCTTTGGTTCAAGAAAGCCTGGTTAAATTGGCTCCTTCTAAAACCTAAATACAATTGGACTGAGAAAAGGTACCCATGGGGGAAGAGATCACTTTCAAATAACCCTTGTTGCGACCAGCCGAGGGGGTTGAAAAAAGGAGGGAAGCCAGCTCATTCCTTTTCACCCAGGGGCATAACAAAATTGGGGTCCCATTTGGGAAATTGACAATTTGGGGTATCTCATCCGGGACCATATCAAATTTGGGGATGTCGCCTGGGGACCAGTCATAACAAGTAAAAGAAAATATGACACTTTTACAAGATGAAAACCAAAAGAGTAGTTCATGTGTTGGGCTCATGGTAAAAGAACTGTTGCTGCAGGCCCAATAAAGGATGGAGTCTTTTTCTACTGTTGAATTGTAGTACAGGTGATTTCAAAAAGTCAGAGGTCAGGATTATTGCAGGAATCCCTTGAAGAGATGAATGTTCAACAAGTCACCACGTTAGGCACTTGTGGTTTGCATACCAGGAGATCCAATTTCTTTACAGGTGCACTTGGAGTTTTGGAATCAGGCTGGGTGGCTCTTTTAAGATGTACAGCCTCCAGGTTTTCACAGGCAAAAAAAACACAGCCTGCAGCTCCTGTCTCTCTTAGTGTTTGCTTTAGACTGGCCAGGCCTTTCTGGGTCTTCTGATAAAAACTCATTGGGCTGAAATTTTGGGATGTTGAAGGGCAGGTGCACACAGGTGCGCTTCCGATTTGCGCCATGATTGGGGGCGCGGCGCCAATTTATGTGGGTGGGCCAATTAAGGCCCGCCCAGCATGATGTTTACACAGAAGCACTGAGTGCTTTCTGTGTGAGCGGGGGGAATCACAAAACTGAGAGTGCGCTCTTTCACGCATGCGCACGAAAGAGCACATTCATCTCCCTGAGGCTAAGTGCAGCCTCAGAGATTGGCTGTAAATGTCAAAAATAGAAAAATAGAAAAATGAAATTTCCCTAACATGTCCCCTCTTGTGACAATGTCACATGAGTTGGGGCATGTCCATAATTTTGACAAAAACTTTATTAAATTTTTTTTTAAAGCTGCATGAAGCCCCCTCCTGCCCGTGGATGGGGTTTCATGCTTTTTCCAATTCACGATGGGTTGGATGGGCAGGTCCTTTAATTACTTAATAGTCTCTGTCAATGGTCCCACCTTCCTGAAAATTTAAATGGGGCGTGGTGACATCGGGAGATCGCCCCGACGTCACCGTGTGTCATTTTACACATTGGTGAGCGGGCCCCGTCCCTGCTCAGTGACGCATTAAATCCTGCCCACTATTTCCAGCTGTTTTCAGGCACATGACCAAAACTGGTATTGTCCACCATGGATTGCTTCATTGAAAGCTATTGTTTTACAATGGAGATAACGGATGCGTTCTTCACACTTGCTCAGGATGAATTATTTTTTGCCCAGCTCTCATTGTTTGGGTTCCAACTCAGAGGCATGGGCCTGAATTTTCAATCCTGGGTCGGGAGCGCAGAGTCAGAACAATTCCAGGCTCTTCAAACCTGACCTGGAGATAAGTGCTCTAAACATTTGGATTTTTGATCTGGGGGTGCTAGAGTGGGTGAAAAGTGAAAATGGGAATCATGGAGGTTGACCCTGGAAAGAATTCACAGGCTGCTGGAGATGGAGGTGGTCTGGTGCTCTGGCACAACAAAAACAACCCTCATCTCTCACACTTTCTCACACTCTCACACACTCCCTATACCCCATCCATGCCCAGCCATGCCACCTGATCTCCCCTGCCCACTCCCACATGGCCCCTCATAAAGTTATTGTCAAACTATTACAGCTCCCACAATCAATAGTGTCTCATACCCACTCTGCCACCCTATTTCCCCCATGACTCTCCACCATTGTCCCTCATACCTTCCATGGCAACTTATGCCCCCCACACACCCTCCCATAGCTCTTTATTGCCACTATGACAACTTAGTGCTAACTCATGATAACTCATGATCCCATCCACCATGCTTTGCCCTTGCACATATCATGCCAACTCACCCAGTATCCACCATGGGCAGACCAAAGGAACAGTGCTGAGATTAAATGCAATTCTTAAGTGTCTATTGAGCAATTCACAATTTTAAATAAAACACTGTCATTGATTAAAAACTCATTGGCTATATTTAACTTGCTTTATTACCCTATAAAAACAATTATTTGCATTTATAGTCACACTTCAAAGAGTTTAAAGCCACTTGGAACTATCAAACAAACTGTGGATTGACAGGTACACCACTGTGAGAATGATATATTGTGAAATAAGTCATGTAGCACTAATCCTATAATGGTAGCCCTCAGTTTTATGTCAACATACTTTGTGAAATAACAAGCACAGATTTTTGTAATGCTGCAGATAGTTTTTTTTTCTCAAATATTTAAAGTGCAGGATATTTAAATTCCTTGACAGCTAGACAGTCCTCTCTACAGCTCTCTTGACAGCTTTCTTGATAGTTCTGATGATCTTGGTAGCTTGAGTGAATCTAAGCTCATTTTATGCATATTCATATCCACTTTTCACAATCCAAAAGGGTACCTATCTCTCCCAAAAGGCACCTGAGCTCTCCCAAAGATGTCCCAGGACACCTACCTCTCCAAGGAACTCTGGCAGTGTTAGGCCTTCTCGTACCAAGTCTAAAGTGCACAAGCCATGTTTTGGACATCCCAGTAGCCAAATTTAGATCTAACTGAGGCAGCTATACTTTAATATGTACAGTTGCCTCCATGAATCACGGATTTGCAATTTAGAATATGCCACCCCTTTCCACTCCCATTGCAAAAATGGTGTGGGCCGGTTTGGGGTAAGAACCTCCAGACTCATGATCTTCTGCCATTTCACTATGTTGGAGAGACGCTCCGTATACACAAAAATGTAGGCCATGGAGGCTGGACTTGTATTTTGGGTATATTTCCAAACAATAGCAAGCGTAAATTCCTTGGGTAGTATTAACCTGGGTGTGTCCATTCAAAGGTGAGGCCCCCACCCTTGATTAATCAAGACAGAAATTTCCAGAAAGTTTGAGGCAGAAATTGCAAAAGTCACATGACCTCAGCACCTTGCTTGTTGCAAATTTGTAGTATGATTTTTCCCTTTCATAAAAACATATTGACTCTCTTTGGTTACATTATAGTTTTTAAAAGGTCCTGCTGCAACTTCTATACTATTGGAATCCAACATTTTTCCAATGACAGATGTTAGGCTAACTGGCCCACAGTTTCCTGATTTCTGTTTCCTCCTTTCTTGAATAGGGCCATGAAAATTTGTGGTTGTCCAATCTGCTCAAACCTTGCAGGGGAATTTTGAAAGGCTACAACTAATGCATTCACTATCTCTGCAGCCACTTATTTTAAGGCCCCAGGATGCAAGCCATTTCCAGATCTAAAATATACTAGTTTGTTCCACAACAAGCTCTGAGAAACTATCCCAAGGTGCACTCTATAAACTTATCCTCAAAGTTACCTTTGTCAATTTGTTTTGTTTAATCTATATGAAGATTAAAGTTGCCCGCAATTATTGAAATACCTTTTCCACAAGCCTCCAATGTTTCTTGATTTATAATTTGCCCATCAGTATGTCTACTATTAGGGGGGTATAGCCTATTCCCATTAGTGGCTGATTTCCCTTGCTATTTCTTACCTCCAGACAAATTAATTATGCATCTGGATCTTGTGAGTTAAGGTCATTTCTCACTATTGTACTGAGCTCATCCTTTATTAACAGAGCTACCCCATCTCTTATTACTTTCTACTTGTTTCTCTGAAATTTCAAATGGGTTCTAGCCTTCATCACCTTGCATTGTCATATCTGTAATGACTACCAGATCAGTGTCTCATGCACTCTGACCTCTATCTCATCAACTTAGATGATGCTGTGGTTGTGCAACAAGCACCTATTAAACTATTATGAATTTACATTCGATGTGATCCCAAATGGGATTAATAAGTGCATGAAATGCTTAACAGAGTGAATGGAAGACTTCATATCTACATCTTCTCAAGCATCACAATGTATCTCAAATTGACGTATTCACTGTGTTTAATAGTTACATAAGACCCTTTGATGAATACACAGTACTGGTTTTGAATGCCAGATTTAGCAAAGAGGATATGAGCAAGCTCGAAAGTGTTTGGATATGAGCACTGAAACTGATCCTACATAACGCAAAGCAAAGCTACTCTGGCACAATCAAGCAACTGAATATGTGTTCCCTTGCTGAAAGGCAGTAAAAGCTTTGTCTGGACTTTGCTTGAAAACTCTTGAATCCCACAGCCCATTGCCACTAACTCTTGTCACAACCACACAAAGTGAATGTGCAATGGAATTAAGGAGAAAAGACACCACAAATAAGATATAGAATGGATTGATTATGATATAGCCCAATCCCCTACTTAGTAAATTCATAAATAGTATATAGATGATTGAGAATTTAACAAACTCAACCTGACAATATACGATCCCTGGACTTCATTACAAATGTAGAGTGCAGTAGGTTTTTCACTTTTATTCTGTAAATTAAGGAGATCTGCATTTTGTAATGTTTTGTAATTACTTGTATACTGAAATGTTCATAATTGTGCAATCATATTATTATTTTATACTTTATTTTTTTTTAATTTATCTTTGTTTTAATGATTGTAACTATGTTATGAATTATGGTCACTTGTTTTATTTGTATCATCATCACAATTCAGCACCTGCCGCCATGAAGATATTTCAATAAACCAATCAGCTATTTATCTATCCATTTATTTCTATTTACACCATCAACTCATCGATCTTGTTACGAATGCTATGAGCATTCAGATAAAGAGCCTTTAATTTCTTCCAGTTATCATTTTCCCTACTCTGACCCTAAATTATTTTTGTGAGCTTTGTCCATATCACCAAACTGCGCTCATGGTTTATTCTATTTAACATTCTAAATTAACCCTCACTGGAATCTTCCCACGCATGACTTCCAGGACATAAGCATCACGCCTGCTTTACTGCCCTTACCAAGATGGCATTCATTGTGGGTCAAACTGAAAGTGAGCAGAAGTAGCACAATAAGGACCTTCTGGCTTTAAAGTGACATTCCTTGTGCTTAAACTGCTCCAGAGCCCAATTTTGTATCCTCTATTTCTTACTCTTTAAAAGATATCAAGGTATTTCCTTACCTGGCACAAGGTAGAGCCCTCAGCTTGAACAACTCTCACAATGGCAATAATGGGGATCCACATAATGCAGAAGATTATCATACACCAGCCAAGTGCTGTTGCCCAGACAGGGTACTCAACAGACCCATATGTTGGTGGGGTGAATGTTGCTAATGACCAGATTAAGAGTGTCTGAATGAAATAAATGCATAAAACCAGGTCAAATGCTGAACAAGAGATTGTCTGCCGTTTGATTATTTTCAGTTAAAGTCACTAAAAGATGTAACATCTCCTTACTGCCAGCAAACACGGAGAGATAAAAATCCAACACGCTCTCCACCACAGCCAGAAGAGCCAATTCCTTTCCCCAATCATCATCTCAATATCCTTGATGAATCTGTTTACCCCTGTGAACAGCAAGAAAGCAGAGACACAATCACTTGGTTTGACCTGTCTTGAAGGCAGCTTCTTCGCTGTAGAGGTTCATCTCGTACTGGGTGTCATTAATGAACGGGTTAAATCAGGGAAGGGATCACTCAGGATTTCACACAGGATGAGTGAATTGTTCCCTGTCACTGACCTGATAACCTATGAAAGTAAAATTTTTGTACAAATCCCAAAGAGTTCACTCTAGGGAAGGCTCATGTTTCAGATCTGTGTTGAGATGGACAGGCCCCTGTTATCAGGATGGGGAGGATGGGCAATCCAAGTGAGTCTTTTGTCAGGAGTTGAAGAATATTAAATGGATCCCAGGAGATAATAAGAAACATCATGGACACACTCAGGCTGGACCTGTCCTGTTGTTCCATCTGCCTTGATGGTTGGGACAAACTGGAAACTGACTGAGTCGAGATGGTTAACAGTTACGCAACTCAGGGTGAAGATGTTTGAACAACACCCCCATCAGAAATTAGCAGGAAAATGGCTGCAGCAAAATTTATCCCAACAACAACCAGCTGTAACCCGGCAAGAACAAGGGGATCATGACCAAAGAATGCTGAAGGCACTGTCTGTCTCATGTTGGCTTTTGGAACCAAATGGGAAATGTCTTTGACAATTAAGGATAGCATTTGAATTCTCATCATTCACAGATACAAAGAACAATCTACACCACATCACCTAATTCAGTTAACTTGATTTTTGAACGAAACCTGAAGGTCCACTAAAGTATCTTTAAATATAATTCCTTTATTTTGATTCAGTTTTTTTCCTGTTTTACTTACCATAGATCCAGCTTAGACCAATGAGCTCCAACAGAGCTATTATAATGAGAACCCATCCAGCACAGAAATGATCCACTAAATTTAACCAGTAAATCCCAGCCTTAAATTAAATGGAAAGTTAGAAAATATTACATGGGAAAATCATAACACTCTAACATTCAAAATAAGAGATTAAAGGGATTCGAGAAAATAACACTGGCACTCATTTACAGAACGCCCAATTCTAACTTGTCTGCTCAATTTTTCCTTATTCTTTTAAGTTCTGAAATCAACTGTGTAGCTCTTCTCCAGACCCATTCAAATGCGGAATGACCTTTTTGAAAAAAAGCTACCAAAATTGCCTTCAGTACTTGAGGTGTCATCTCACTAGGGCCAAATACAGCTATGGATTTAGAAGTTATGACCAGTCCTGTACATTATAATGATCCTTGACCCTTGAAAAAGTTTTTGGTAAGATTTGTTTGGACACCAATAATGTTTTTTTTAAAGTAGACAAAGTTTGAGATTTAAGACACTTGCTCTGTGAATAAAACCACAAGATTCCCTGGGTTTTGAAAATAACAAAAATAAACTTTAATATACAAAGTCAGAAAGATAAAATAATTTATAATATCTACTTTATAGGCTAACATTCAGGGTAAGCATGAGGTACATGTGAATTAACAAGCAAACTGTGGTCGAACATACTATACCACACAGCAAATGACAGATGTGACCAGATGTCCAGGGATGACTCAGCAACACACACACAGATGCCATTAACATTGTGAGTGAACCATTCTCACTGAAGCTGTTTCTCTTACGAGCAATTCCAGTCTAAACCTTCGAAGGTCTAACTTGGGAATTCTCTCTGAAAGTCACTCCAACTTGGATGGCACCAACAATGGCCCACCTCGCAGGATTTCAATCTCATCTCCCAAGATTCTGTCCCCCTGGAATCCTGAGTAGTCAAACTCCAACAACTCACATGCACAATTTCAGCTCTTTGGCTTGTGCTGAGCAGAATACTACTGCTCCAAAGCAGTACCTTTGCCCCAGTGGCCTGCAGCATGGACTCATCAATCTTCGGCTGCCTTCTTGGATCTTCAGGGCTTGTCCTGAGCCCTCTTCACTCAAAGTCTGCACCCCACAGCCCTTTTCCTGTTTGGAACTTGTTGTTCTGCTCCTTTCTTTTTAACTGAACTAGGAACTCTCTGTGCTCCTACCCCCTCTCTGGGTGTCTTCTTTTGGAACCTCTCCTTATTCTCTCTCCTTTTGAGACATTTCCCTTTCCAGATGCCCTATCCCCTGCCTGGGACTCTTCTTCTCTCTGCGCTCTCGGTCACCTGGTCCAGGTTTTGATGGGCCCAAAGAACGAAAAAATACCAATTTGTGTATGTGCAGCCTGCTCCCAGTCTATGCATGTGCAAATGCTAGTAAGCCCATCAGGAGTTGAAGTGCTTGACCTCCACTCTAAAGTTCAGTTTTAATAACTGTTTCCTTGGAGGAAAAAAAGTTTCATTACAGTGAATGTTTCCTTACAATGGCTTTATAATTTCTTTACAAGTACTTAACATCACAAACTTCTAATAAACAGCTCATTACATACTTAACAGAAAACTTTTTCATTTGGTTTCACAATTGCACATCTTGTATTATAAAGGTACAAAGGCTGAACCAAAACAAAAGTCAGTATATGTGACAGGTAGGATTAGCAGGATTTAAACATTAAAGAATAATCACAACTCAAAGCTTGTGCTTTTTATCTTATGCACGTCCTTTAACTCAGCAAAGAATGTTTCATTGAATTCCACAGCCCAATTGCCATCCTTTTTGTCAGCAGCAGGTGTAACCCCATTTGTACTCAAACATTGTGAAACCTCATACTGAGACAATAGGCCAAAATGTGCACCAACAATTCATTTCTCCTCTGACTGAAACCTCTTTTAATTGGTTCAAAGATGTTATTGAGATACTTTTATGTTCACACAAATGGTTTTGGTATCCTTGCTTGATTTGGTCTGTGAACATTTTAAGATATAACAGTTTCTCCTGATCCCATTCCAAATGGGTTTTATTTCATTCTTTTTGAGCAATGTCAACCGCTTCCTCACTCTGAAATGGCTGAGCAACCCATTCAGTTGTATCAAACTGCTATGAAGTCTCTAGGGAATGAAACCAGACGAGCCTCTCGGCATCAACTTAGGCACTGGAAAACCCAACAGCAAACTTACCTGCAAATTCCCCCTTACTGACAGTCAAGCAACAGCCATCATCACAGGATCATACCTTACAGATAATGTCCCAGGCACCACCATCACCATCCCTGGGTATGTCCTGTCTCACCGGCAAGACAGGCCCAGCAGAGGTGGTGGCACAGTGGTATAGAGTAGGGAAGAAGTTGCCCTGGGAGTCCGCAACATTGTCTCTGGACCCAATGAAATCTCGTGGCATCAGGTCAAACACGGGCAAGGAAACCTCCAGTTGATTACCACATACTGTCCTGCTTCAGCTGATGAATAGTACTCCTCCATGTTGAACACCACTTGGAGGAAGCACTGAAAGTGGCAAGGGCACAGAATGTACTCTGGGTGAGTGACTTCAATGTCCATCACAAGAGTGGCCCCAGTAGCACCACTATTGACGGAGCTGGCTAAAGCCTAAAGGACATAACTGTTAGACTGGGGCTGCAGCAGGTGCTGAGGGAACTAACAAGTGGGGAAAACATACTTGATCTCATTCTCACCAATCTACTTCCATGACAGTATCGGTTGGAGTGACCACTCCACAATCCTTGTGGAGTCAAAGTCCCATCTTCACTTGGAGGATACCCTTCACCATGTTGTGTAGCACTACCACAATGCTAAATGGGATAGATTTGGAACAGATCTAGCAACTCAAAACTGTTCATCCATGAGGTGCGGTGGGCCATCAGCAGAATTGTATAAAACCACAATCTGTAACCTCATGGCCCTGTAAATCCCCCACTCTACCATTGCCACCAAGACAGGAGATCAACCCTGGTTCAAGGAAGAGTGCAGGAGAGCATGCTAAGAACAGCACCAGGCATACCTAGAAATGAGGTGTCAACCTAGTGAAGCTACATCTCAGGATTACATGCGTGCCAAACAGCAAAAGCAGCATGCCCTAGACAGAGCTAAGCGATTCCACAACCAATGGATCAGATCTAAGCTCTGCAGTCCTGTCACATCCATTTGTGAATGGCGGTGGACAATTAAACAACCCACTGGAGGAGGTGCTCCAGATCACAGCAAAAGATAAGGCTGAAGCATTTGCAACAATCTTCAGTCAGGAGTGCCAAGTGGATGATCCATCTTGCACTCCTCCGGAGGTCCCCAGCATCACAGATACTAGTATTCAGCCAATTCGATTCACTCCACGTGACATCACAAAACAGCTTAACACATTGGAGGCTAGAAAATTGCCCAGACATCCTGTATACAAAAGGAAGGACAAATCCAACCCGGCCAATTACCACCCCATCAGTCTACTCTCCATCATCAGTAAAGTAATGGAAGGGGTCATTAACAGTGCTATCAAGCTGCACTTGCTTAGCAATAACCCATTCACTGACACTTAGTTTGAGTTCTGCCAGGGCCACTCAGCTTCTGACCTCATCACAGCCCTGGTACAAACTTGGACAAAAGAGATTTTTTTAATTCATTCATGGAATATGGGCTTCACTGGCTGGGTCAGCATTTATTACCCATCCCTAGTAGCCCTTGGGAAGGTAGAGCTGAGCTGTCTTCTTGGACAGCTGCAGTCCATGTGGTGTAGGTACACCCACAGTGCTGATGGGCTAGGGAGTTCCAGAATTTTGACCCAGCGACAGTGAAGGAATGGCAATATATTTCCAAGTCAGGATGGTGAGTGACTCGAGGGGGAACTTGCAGCTGGTGGTGTTGCCATATATTTGCCATCCTTGCTCTTCTAGATGGTAGTGGTCGTGGGTTTGGAAAGTGCTGCCTAAGGAGCCTTGGTGAATTCCTGCAGTGCACCTTGTAGATGGTACACACTGCTGCCACTGTGCATTGGTGGTGGAGTGGGTGAATGTTTGTGGGTGTGGTGCCAATCAAGTGGGCTGCTTTTCCCTGGATGATGTGAAGCTTCTTGAGTGTTGTTGGAGTTGCTCTCATCCAGGCCAGTGCGGAGTATTCCATCACATGCCTGACTTGTGCCTTGTAAATGGTGGACAGGCTTTGAGGAGTCAGGAGGTGAGTTACTCGCCGCAGGATTCCTAGCCTCTGACCTACTCTTGTAGCCCCAGTATTTATACGGCTAGTCCAGTTCACTTTCTGGTCAATGGTAACCCCAGGATGTTGATAGAGAGGATTCAGTGAATGTAATGCCTTTGAATGTCAAGGGGCGATGGTTAGTTCCTCTCTTGTTGAAGATGGTTACTGCCTGGCACTTGTATGGCGTGAATGTTACTTGACGCTTGTCAGCTCAAGCCTGAATATTGTCCAGGTCTTTCTGCATTTGGACAAAAAAGTTGAACTCCAGAGGTGAAGTGGGAATGATTGCACTTGACATCAAGTCAGTATTTGGCCGAGTGTTGCATCAAGGAGCCCAAGAGCCAAGAGCCCTAGAGTCAATGGGAATTAAGGGGAAAATTCTTCACTGGTTTGAGTCATACCGAGCACCAAGGAAGGTGGTTGTGGCTGTTGGAGGTCAGTCATCTCAGCTCCAGGACATCACTGCAGTAGATCCTTAGGGTAGTGTGCTGGGCCCAACCATCTTCAGATGCTTCATCAATGACCTTTCTTCCATCATAAGTTCAAAAGTGGGGATGTTTACTGATGCAACTCCTCAGATACTGAAGCAGTCTAAGTCCAAATGTAGCAAGACCTGGATTATATCCAGGCTTGGGCTGACAAGCGGCAAATAACTTTCACACCATACAAGTGCCAGGCAATGACCATCTCCAACAAGAAAGAATCTAACCACTGCTCCATGACATTCAATGGCACTACCATCACTGAATACCTCACCAACAACATCCTGGAGGTTACCATTGATCAGAAACTGAACTAGACTAGCCATATAAATACTGTGGGAACACAAGCAGGCCACAGGATCCTGCAGCAAGCAACTCACCTCCTGACTTCCCAAAGCCTGTCCACCATCCAAAAGGCACAAGTCAGGAGTGTGATGGAATACTCTCCACTTGCCTGGATGAGTGCAGCTCCCACAATACTCAAGAAATTTGACACCATCCAGGACAAAGCAGCCCACTTGATTGGCACCTCATTCACAAACATTCACTCCCTTCACCACTGACGCATAGTGATAGCAGTGTGTAGCATCGATAAGAATTCACCAAGGTTCCATAGACCTTCCAAACCCATGACCATTACCATCTAGAAAGACAAGGGCAACAGACACATGGGAACACCACCACCTGGAAGTTCCCCTCCAAGTCACATACCATCCTGATGTCGCTGGGTCAAAATCCTGGAACTCCCTCCTTAACAGCATGCCAAAATGAACTGGACCAGCCATATAGATACTGTGGTTACAAGAGCAGATCAGGGAATGACAATTCTCTGTTGAATACCTCATCTCCTGACTCCCCAAAGCCTGTCATCCATCTACAAGGCACAAGTCAGAAGTTTGATGGGATACTCTCCTCTTGGCTGGATGAGTGCAGCTGCAAAAATACTCAAGAAGCTTGACACCATCCAGGACAAAGCAACCTACTTGATTTGCACCCCAATCCACCACCCTAAACATTCACTCCCTCCACCACTGATGCACAGTGGAAGCAGTCTGTACCATCTACAGGATGCACAGCAGGAACTCACCAAGGCTCCTTAGGCAGCACCTACAAAAACCACTACCATCTAGAAAGACAAGGGCAGCAGACACATGGGAACACCACCACCTGAAGTTCCCCTCCAAGTTACACTCCACCCTGACTTGGAAATATATCACTGTTCTTTCACTGTCGCTGAGTCGAAGTCCTGGAGCTTCCTCCGTAACAACACTGTGGGCGTACTTCAACCACATGGACTGCAGCAGTTCAAGAAGGCAGCTCACCGGCACCCACAGAGATGAGCAATAAATGCTGGGCTCTCCAACAATGCCCACATCCCATGAATGAATAAAGGAAAACTCTAGATTTTTCTTTTTCTTATTAATACTCCAAGACTTCCATGCATTTCAACAGCCATATTATTCCAATCCTCTGAGTTTGAAGTGATCTTTAGTGAGCTGTCCACTTGACTGGATTCTTGCTGCTATACTCTATGGGCAGAATTTTCTGTGCCCACTGGCGTCGGGCGTGCTTGGCGGCGTGAGTGGACAATATGGCGAGAAGGCTAAAAGTGGGGCTACATTTCCCGCCATCGTACATTAGGAACCTCATTATAATACTTCAGCATATCATTATAAGGCTACCCTGATGGACTCATCCCCCTAACGCTGGATTGCCTGCCCATGTCAGCATGATTGCCTGAAGTGTTTCACCACTGCACACAAGTGACATGCACCTGGAAAACTGTATTTTGCTCAGGACTTTAAGGTTTGTTTGCCTACCTTGCTTCAGGCAGCACTCGCATCATCAGCGCCAGGCAGCACAGACAGCACCACAGCACTTTTAGGGCGGTTCATGGGCAAGTCTCTAGCTATCAGACCAGCCATAAGGTGGGGGCAGCTTTGTATGGCTGCAGGCTGGGGCTTGCTTGGGGGAGGGGAAGGAGTGGCTTTAGGTAATGAAAGAGGCTGCAGGGAGAGAGCTGCTCTGGGGAGGGAGGTTATCCCAGAGTGTGTGTGAGGACACATGTTAATCTGTGCAAATTGCCTCAGGATGGTGAGGGCTGGGGAGGCAGTCAGCAGATGAGGTAAGGCCAGATGGTGATGTGAGGGTGTGTGTGTGAGAGAGTGAGTGTCCCTTGAGCTGGCAGTGAGTGAGATGTCAGCGAATGTGTGATGGGCTTGAGTGTGTGAGTTTAGAGTGATGAGATGGTTGCCTTACCCTGGCAGCACAGATTAGATCAATTATCCCCTATCTGCATTGGATGGCCAAAGTCTTATGTGCAGCATTGGCACTGATCAACACTGCCATCGCCTACCAAGCCGGAGAGGTAATGTTGCTGCCCCTCCTGCGTCCATAGCAGCTGTAGGTGACATCACAGCGGGCCTCCACAGCATCTAAAAGGTGCTCGAGGGATGCATCACTAAACCTGAGGATTTCAGTCTTCTTGAATTTTGGGGCTATATCTTATTTGTACCATTCCTCAGCTAGAAGCACTGAGAAGTGTGCACATGACTGTACTTTGAATGTGGTGCCCGGCGTGATGTAGTGGCGAGGTGACAGCATGGCGGGTGAATCAGAGCCTGCCCGCAATCGAAACACTGTGTTTCCAGGAATGCATTATTAATGTGGCGGGTTTGGGATGACATGATGCGAAAAGCTGCCATTGCAGCCAGCGAGTAAAATGTAATTTCACCTGCCTGATACCGTACTTAGTGCAAATCTGGGACGATTTTGCTCTGTCTCAGCATTGGCAAGCACTTACAATTCGGTGTCCATGGTCATTGACCCTTCCAGATCATGCCATAGTTTCAGTCCTTTCTGTTGAAAATTCTTAATTTTCAATTCTGCAGGCACTTCTGTTGCTCCTGTACTCACCACGATTGAGTTGGATACATCAGTACTGTTACTTGGATCAGTTCTTTGCTCAACCTGATCACAACTGAACAAGGAGTTTTTATTCACAGAAACAACTTCGGAACTACGACACCCCATCCCAGGTTGTGCAAAAACTATACTGCCTGCTAGATCATTGTCCAATGTAAAGTCGACATTTCTAATCGGGAATTGTGGAACAACTCCAACCACACAAGGCCCCTTCATCAGAGCATGATTTAAATTTACTTTATGTAATGGCTAAGGAACAGCTTTCTCTTGAATATCCTGTATTTATATATTCCAATTTAGTGAACTTTCTGAAGAAAGATCCAAATCCTTTGCAAACAATAAGCTCTGAGCTGAACCCGTATCTCTCAGGCTAACAATTTTTCTAGGCTCTTTCCTGGGCAAAAATGGAGTGACTTACCCTTCCAATATAAACACCTTATAATATTTTCTAGTTCTATCTTTGCCCACTGTAAAAACATGAGTAGCAAAGGGGTTCTCACAACTTTCACATTCTGGTGCAGCTTTCTCTGTGGAAATCCTGTCACTTGCACCAGTGCCACTGTTTTAACACTCCTGTCTTTTCTGAAGACTCCTAAAGTGTCCCTGTTACTGTCACCGGTTTACTGTTCAGCTTCCAATAGTGGGCTTTGAGATGCCCTGTCTTATGGCAATAAAAGCATACTGGTTCATTTATGTCACTTTTATCCTCTACATTATCATTTCCCTTGACAGTTTCTGCCCAAAACATGACTCTTTTCTATTCCTTCAGTTTCCCTGTGAGTTTATAAATGGAGATCTACACTCCCCAACTGCCTATGTGATATATCGTACCTATCTGCTGGAACCACTGCTTCCCATACCATAGAAACCTAATGGTCTTGCAGGTGTGACCAAATAGCTGTTGGAATGCTACTTTAAAGTTCTTGAAGTATCATTAACTCCTTCACATTCTCAAAATTTTGTTCCAGCTTCAGGTATCAAAATCATTGATCCCATGACATTTCTTTCTCACTAGCAAATTCTACAAACATTTCATTTGCTCTTTTCATTAATGTCTAAAATTTCAACTGATATGCTTCAGGGACAAGCTCAAAGTATTAAGAACTCAATTTTAGCTACTTCATAATTACCACTCAAGAAGCTTGACACTATCCAGGACAAAGCAACCTGCTTTATTGGCACAAACATTCACTCCCTCCACTACTGACGAGCAGTGGCAGTGTGTACTATCTACAAGATTCCCTGCAGGAATTCACCAAGCCTCCTTAGATAGCACCTACCAAATCCACTACCACTGCCATCTAGAAAGACAAGGGCAACAGGCACATGGGAGCACCACCACCACCTGGAAGTTTCCCTCCAATCACTCACCATCCTGACTTGGAAATATATCGCTGTTCCTTCACTGTTGTTGGGTCAAAATCCTGGAACACCCTTCCCTAACAGCACTGTGGGTGTACCTACACCACATGGACTGCAGCGGTTCAAGAAGGTAACTCACCACCACCTTCTCAAGGGCAACTAGGGATGGGCAATAAATGCTGGCCCAGCCAGCGAAGCCTACATTCCGCAAATGAATAAAAAAAAATCGGTTGTCCTTCCAAAAGGCTAGAATGCATATCTATGGCCTTTCCAAACAAATCACTTTGCAAAAAGAGTCAATGGGCAGAATCTTACGCTGATCGGGCAGGCACGCACCCAACCTGATCAGACGTGAAATCGTGTGATATGACGTTGGGTGAGGGTCCAGACATCATCCCATTCTCGTGCGTGCGATATTTCGGATGGCGGTCGAGCGCAAAAGTCGGAAGTGCGCCCGCCGACAATTAAAAGGCCAATTAAAGTTATTAAAGGTGTAATTGTCTCCAATTTCTCGTGCTCTGTGCAACTTTACGGTTAGCAGGTGAGCGAATTAGCCAGGCAGACTTTGCATTTTTTATGAAACCTCATCCAAAAGGCTGGATGAGGTTTTCATGATTAAATGAAGGTAAAATATAAACCTATGGACAGCATTTTTATCATATATTTGTTCAGGTTGTGATGCTGGACTTTTTTTTCCTGATTTAAAAAAAACTTTATTTAATGCTTTTCAGGTCTTCAGCTCCCTGAGCACCTCTGTGCCTTCAGGGAGCTTTCAGTCAGCGCCCACCCACGGCCTTGTTAACCCAGGCAGCACTGAGCCTCTCGGTGCTCACTTCATGCTGGCTGGCTGTTAATTGGCCAGCCAGCTTGAAATTGCAGTTGGGGGCCAATCACAGTCGGCTGTTCCCCAGCTGATCCCGGACCCGCAGTTCGTACCAGCCTGCCAACCTAAAAATCCTGCCCAATCTGTCCTTTGGCCACTTTACATTTGCAGCCACCTTTTCAATAAGATAAAATGTCTCTCAACTCCGTCTTTAGTGAATTTAGGCAATAGGCAAAGACTCTTTGCTTTATCAAAGCTCAGAGAGGGAATTGATTCCTCACGTGAACTACTAGACTTCCTACCACCCCATAATCTAAGTTTTTCTCCAGCCAGTTCATGTTGTTTGATTTCTTTCTTTCTTTGAAACTCAAGCTTTCACATTCATTTCTTTCACCCTATTTTTCTTCTTCCACTTTTGCTAACTTCTCTCTCAGGAGTTCAAGCTCGTGTTTCTGCTTTTCTCTATCTCTAACTCAAGCTGCTTCATCTACAACTGAATTCTAGCTCATGCAAGCTGTATTCTACCTGTATCAATCTTCTCTTCTTCTAATCCTAAACGCTGTGATATTACCTCAATGATGCCTGTTTCCTTAGCTCCTGCTTTTAACTCTAACTATTCTGCTAATGCAATTAACCTAGCCTTGGTCAATTGCTGCAATTCACTCAGGGCCAGAAAAGTCGTAGCAATTGGCAAAGTAATTTTTCTTTTCAATCAATATAGTAAAATTCACTGTGCAAATCTTATTAACCTTAACCTCAGCAAGTACCAGCACTTGTATTTGTCTGTGGATTTGAAATCCCACAAGAGCCCCCAATTTATGTTATGATCCTTGATCAGGCCCCGAGGTTTTTGGTAAGATTCGCTTAAGACCAATAGCTTTTTGTTTAAAGCAGACAAAGGTTCAGATCTAAGACAATTATGCAGTGAATAAAGTCACAAGAATCCATGGGTTTTGAAGAAACAAAAATAAATGTTATTATTCAAGGTTAGAAAGATAAAACAATTTATAATATATATCTTACACTCTAATAGTCAGTGTTAATATGAGGTACCTGTGAATTAACAAGCAGATTGTGGTCAAACACACCACACTACACAAGAAATGGCAGATGCAACCAAGGCATGGATTTCTCAACAGCCCACCCAGACGACAGTAACACTGAGTCAACCAATCTTCTTGAAACTCTGGCCAGAATTTTGCCAGAATTGCACTAATTACGGTGGCGGGCAAGGGAGAAGACATTTTCCTGCTAGCCACAAGGGCCGGTTTTTGCATTGAATCGTCCCCTTCCCGCCTCATTAATTATGCAGCCATAGGAAACATGCCGTGCCACTGGTGGGCGGACTCTGGATCGCCCGCCACGCCGTTACCTCAACATTTCTTCACTCTGGGTGCCATTTCTAAACTGCAGCCACGCACACAGTTCTCAATGCTTTCTACCCAGAACTGCTCCAGTGAAGACGTAGCCCTGAAAGCCAAGAAGTGTTCAGTGAGCCATCCCTGGAATGCTCTTCGGAGGCCCACCATGATGTCCTCCACCCTCACTCTCAGCACTCCGGCTTGGGAGACGGTGGCAGTGGAGGTCAGTGCCACTGCTGCACAGAAGAGCTTGGCCAACCAGTGCATAAAGAGGATGAATGATCTCATCTGTGCTGTGAGGGCGAGGCAACTACCTCATCACTCTAAACTCACATACTCACAAGCCCGTCAAATATTTACTGGCATCTCATTCACTGCCAGCTCAAGGGACATCACCACTCACTCTCTCACACGCCCTCACATTTCCATCTGGCCTCATCTCCTCTGGATAGTGCTTCCTCAGCCCTTAACATCTTGATTCCACTTACAAAGGTCAACATGTGCCCCCACACACACACCCTGGGATACCCTCCTTCCTCAGTACAGCCCCCATCCTGCAGCCCCTTCCCTTGCCTGAGGCAACTTCTCCCCCTTCCCCAAGCAAGCCCTAGTCCTGAAACCGATGAAAAGCCCCCCAAACTTACGGCTGGTGTGATAGGTAGAGACTTGCCAGTGAGCACCCCCCCACCCCCCCCCCCCCCCAACCACTATAAATGATGTGGTGTTGCCTGCGGAGCTGGGCACTGATGACTGCGAGTGCTGCCCAAAGTAAGGTAGGCAAACAAACCTTGAAGTCTCAAATAAAGTACCGGTCATTAGGTGCATATCCCTTATGCACATTTGTGAAACACATCGGCGTGCATTCAGGCCAATGTGACCCAATGTGGGGGGATGATTCTGGCAAGCAGAGTTTATAATGAGATTCTAATGTATTGAAATTAATTTCTTGATGTGTGGCGGTGGGAACACAGCCGGCTATTAACGGGTGGAGTGGATGATCACAAACTGGTTTTATGACGACGTGTAACCGGTTTTTGCAACCTCCCGATATTTTCTGCTCCCACGAGCTATGCCACCCACCACAAACGGGAACAGAAAATCCCGGATTCTGTGCCTCTCAGGGGAGATTCAGTCTTCAGTTTCGAAGATCTAATTTGGGAACACACTGCAAAAGCTGCTCCAACTCGGACGGTATCAACAATGGCCAACCTCACAGGGTTTCAATCTCATCTCCAGAGTTTCCATTCCTCTGGATTCACACGTATTCACTCAAACACCAACTCAGAAACACAACTTCAGCTCTTTGGCTGGGCCGAGCGGGGCAGTACTGCTCCAAAGGAATACTTTGCCCCAAAGGCCTGCAGCATCGAATCATCAATCTTCAGCTGTCTTCTTGGATCTTGAGGGGTTCTCCTGATCCCTCTTCAGTTGAAGCTTTCCACCACAGCACTTTTCCTGTTTGGAGTCGGTTTCCCTGCTCCTCTCCTTATCATCTGTCCCTGTCCCCTCTCTGAATCACAGAATCTTTACAGGACAGGAGATGGCCATTCAGCCCATCAAGTCTGCACTGGCTCTCTGAAACAGCATTCTACCTAGCCCCACTCCCCTGCCTTATCCCTGTAAACTTGCACATTCTTTTCAGGTAGCAATCCAATTCCCTTTTGAATACTTTGATTGAACTTGCCTCCACCACCCTTTCCGGAAGTTTGTTCCAGACTGCAACCACCCTCTGGGTGAAAAATCTTTTCCTCGCATCACTTTCACTCCTTTTGCCAATTATTTTGAATCTGTGCCCTCTAGTTCTTGATGTTCTCTTGAGTGGGAACAGTTTCTCACTATTTACCCTGTCCATACCACTGAGGATCTTGAATACCTCTATCAAGTCCCCTCTCAGTCTTCTTTTCTCCATGGAAAAGAGCCCCAACCTCTCCAATCTATCCTCATGGCTACAGTTTTTTACCTCTGGAGTCATTCTTGTGAATCTCCTCTGTATTCTCTCCAAAGGTTTCATATCCTTTCTCAAGTGTGGCTTCCAGACTAGACACCGTACTCCAGATGAGACCTAACTAGTGCCTTATACAAGTTCAACATGACCTCCTTACTCTTGCACTCAACACTCCTATTAATAAAGCCCAAGATACTATATGCTTCATTAAATGCTCTCTCAATGTGTCCTGCCATCTTCAATGATCTATGTACATATACACCGATGTCCCTCTGTTCCTGCACCTTCTTTAGAGTTTCTCCCTTTATTTGATAATGTCTTCCCATATACTTCTTGCCAAAATGAGTCACCTCATACTACATTGCATTGAACTTCATCCACCACTTGTCTGCCCAATCTACTAACATGTCTATGTCCTTTTGAAGTTCAAAACTATCTCCATAACATTTGACAATGTTTGCAATCTTCGTATCATCTGTAAATTTTGAAATAATGCCCTGCACACCACAGTCTAGGTCATTAATATATATTAGGAAGAACAAGGGTCACAACACTGATCCCTGGGGAACTCCACTACAAACATTCCTCTGATCTAAAAAAAAACATTTATCACTACTCTCTGTTTCCTGTCACTCAGCCAATTTCTTATCCAAGTGCCTACTCTTCCTTTTATTCCGTGAGCTAGAATTTTGCTCACCAGCCTGTTGTGTGGCACTGTGTCAAATGCCTTTTGAAAATCTATATCAACAGCATTGCGCTTATCAAACTCTGGAGCCATTCTTTTGGGACCTCTCCCTGTCCCCGCTCTCTTTGGGGCCTCTCCATTTCCCCTCTTCCTGCCCCTTACCTGGGACTCTCCTTCTTGTTGGTTCTTTGCTCCCGATCTCCTGATTCGGTTTTAAATGTCATTTTTTTATTTACAGGCTTGGCTGAAAGAATGTAAAAATGATGATCTGCACATGTGCAGCCTGCTCCTGCTCTGCACCTGCGCAAATCTCCAATGTCCATCATTACTGACCTCCACTCTAAAGACCAAAGTAAGTCCAGACTTCATAACAACATCTCAACACCCTATTTCCTGTTTTAACTGCCTGTGAACATTGTGCTAACTGTGTTAGTGCCAAGTCCATTGGAATACCCAACACCTCTCTTGCTTCCCAATATCTTAACTATATTGCCATCAAATACATTTTCCACACCAACTTTCCCTCAGCTGAATCTCCCAATATTGCATTTCCCTTCAATAAAGTGCACCTGCCATTCCTGATCCAAACAAATTACATTGTCTGTTACTATGGTTATGTGGGTAAATGCGGCAGCCCATTTAGAGACCACACCATAATTATGGATGATGAAAGTCATTCAATCCATCTTTATTCAACCATTAAGGACTGGCGGACATCCCGCCATTGTAGAATCTGATTGTTTCTTCAATGATTCCAAAGCTTTACCTCCCCTGCTCAATCAGGAAATTAGTTCCAAGTGTACATCACTCTTTGTGTACTGAAGAATATCAGGGAAGGATTTTTCCCTCGTCGGGGGGTGGTTGGGAAGCTGACAGCTGCCTGTGATCAGGGCCAGACCACGATTTCACACTGACAGGCCAATTAAGGCCCGTCCAGCTTGAACCACGGGCAGCAGCGTTCAGCGCTGCCTGTGTGGGGGAGGGGGGGGTGCAGAGCCGAGTGTGAACTTCACACATGGGGGGGCAGGTGCGTACTTGAAAATCTTCCTGAGACACAGAGCTGCCTCAGGGAGATGAATTGTTTTAAAAATTAGAAATAAAGATTTAAAAAATGTTATAAAGCATATCCCCTCACGTGGCTCTGTCACATGAGCAGGGACATGTTATAAATGAAATTTTAAAATATTTAAAAAAACAATATTTGCTGTTGGAAACTTTATCCTGCCCATGGATGAGGTTTCCTAAATAATGCAAAGGCTGCTTGGCCCTTTCACCTGCCCACCAGCCATAATGTTGGACCGACAGCGAATAATTTGTTTTAAAAGCCTTGTTAATGACCTTAATAAGTCTTATAATTGTCGGTGGGTATGCCGCCAACTCCAGCATGTGCCCGCTGCCCAAAATATCGTGGGATGGCGTCGGGATGCTCGCCTAACATCAATGTGAGTCATTTTATGCTCGGTCGGGTTGGGCACATGCCCGCCTGCTGAGCTAAAAATTCTTCCCCTGATGTCAGGCCTAAAATTACCTTTCCTAGTTTGAGACCATGCTCCCTTGTTCCATAGTTTAACTACATCTAATTTCTTCAGCAAAATTATGTCCCTCTATAAGGTCACCTCTCAGGTGCCCAATCTCCAGGCTGAGGTATCCAATTTCTCCAGTCTTTCCTCATAACTCAAAACCCTGATACTGGGGATCAGCCATGTGGCTCTTCTCATCACAGCCTCCAGTGTTTGAATGTTTGTCTCTGTTTGGATGAGCTGGATGCAGTTGTCAAGGTGGGATCTGACCAGAGCACTGTAAAGTTTGATGATCTCTTCCTCTAACTTATAACTTTATGTTGAGGTACTATAGCTGAACATCCTTTTCGACTTTGTTGCTGCTGATCTGCATTGGTTGGACATTTTTAGCATAGGGGTGTTCAGGCAGAGCAAGGATTAATGTGGGGCTGGAGAACAGTATCGCTCATTGCATGATGTAGAGAGTCACATGACAGTAGACTGTTGTATAGCAGAGACTGGAAGGAGCCAGCATAGAGACAGCACCAATGCAGGGCTGTACTTTAGAGATTTATATAGTTACTGGTTATGAATAAAATGGTTAATGTTCAACCATACAAGTAAGATGCCAAACAACCTTACAACATGGTGGCAGCGAAGGATGGACCCTAAAATCCCAGAGGAGCTGAAGAAGGAACCCAGAATCTAAAAGCAAGAAAAGCTAATGAAATTGAATTCTGACCTGTGAGAAATGTGCCTAAGTTGAAGACATCATTGGAGATCGCCTAAAAAGAAGCTCCATTTCAGACATGGAGGCTGAAGGAGTCCACCAGGGCATGTGCAGGTCCACTGTCAGAACTGATCAAACACAGAATCAAGGGATCTAGCTGAATCGCATAAAGGCTGAACAAATTTGAAAGAAAAAAAGGGAAAAAAGGCTAAAAGGCAACAGAAGAATAGACTGTGCACTTGGAAAGTCAAACCTCATTGGGCACAGAGTCAGAGTCAGAGGGCCTGAGCAGATCACAAAAGGCTGATAAAAATTCAAACAAAAATGGAAAAAAGGCTGTAAGTCAGAAGAATAATTCACTGTTCGAGTGAAAAAAATCCTGAATGAATGCAGAGTCAAGAAATCTAACCAAATCACAAAAAGGGTGAGCAAAGTACAGCAAGAAGCCTAAGTTTACTTTTTTAAAAAATAGGCAGCAATCAGCATCAGCAAATCTTGAGGGCAGCTGCAAGAAAACAGCAGCAACGGTCCACAGCCAGCTTGATAACATGTGGTGGCCAAGCATGACTGAAGAGAAAAATATAGTTTCTAAAAATGGCAGGCAGGGCTGAAATATTGTCTTCCATTTGATTCCCAAGCTAATCAAAGCAAAAAGCTGGCCTAAACCTTTTGTTTTAAAGGTTTCCAGTAGAGTTAATAAGTTGAAAAACTGGCCCCGTCAACACAATGGGAGCCCACTGAAACCCAACGAATTGTGGGAAGAACAAAGAAAAGAATGGCAGATGGGGAACCATCATGAAGAATAAAAATAAATTAAAGAGGTGCTCAGCTGTTATAAAAAAGAAAGCCATGGGTTGTAATTTAAAACTAGCGCAGGCCAATTTAAGCTAAGGCAAGGCCAAACCAGAAGAACTCAACCAGAAGTGCAGCCAGGCACTGCAGAAGGTAGAAAACGTACTCAAAGGAGTCACTGCTCTGAAAGATGCTTTGAAGAATCAATACATAGCTCTGAAAGAAACATGAGCAGCTAGAAAAGATGTTGAATACTACTTCAGAAAAAACTGAGGTGGACATCGCAGTGGTGATAAAGCAATGCATTGAAGAGCGGCGTGAGGTGGCAATAAATAGTTGCAAGAAAAGCTGATTGTCTTTCAAGATCAAATACAAAAAGAGTACATAACCTTTCAACAGCATGAAGAAATTAGACTGTCTTGAACAGCAGACTGGAAGAACAGCAGAACAAAGTTGAAGAGACTATTGAATTGCAAGAAAACTGAAAATGAAGCAATTGAGCTTCATAAACAAAAAGAAAACCTGTTGAAGGACCTTCACATGCTCCAAGGATCACTCAGGTCAATGTTTGTTCCTCTGGAAAATCATGAAGGGGAGCAAAATGAATTTACCGTCATACTGAATGAACTGAAGAACCAGCTGGCAGAGAAGACTCAGCAATGTTCCATATTTCAGGAGGAAACAAAGAAATAAAGGAAAGAGACCAAAGAGCTGAAGAACCAATTGAATGAAAAAGAGGAGGCTTTGAAAGGAAAAGCTGTAGAACTTTTCAAGCTGCGAGCGGATAATGAAGTCATGAGTAACACCATTACATACTGAAGTAAGTTAAGACTTTGCCAGAGATAGGCCTGGCCAACAGTGAAACCAAGATGAAAGATAAGGACAAAGCTCTATTGCAGCCAGAGAAAGAAAAGACAGAAGTAAGATTGGAAAATGTAAATCCAATACTGAAGCACAAGGAACTAGAAGGAAAAGTACTGGATGTCGCAAAGCCTCATTCAGCTCTTACTGAAAGCCATTGAGTTGTTGAAAAATGACATGGCTGAAATGAAAATCAAGAACCAAGAATGTCAAGAAACAGTTGAACAGTTGCAAGAGAAAGTAAGAGTTCTCACAAAGGAACATGAAACGTCTCAGAACCGATTAGCAGAAAAAAAATGAAAGAATGTAAGCTTGAAGGGTTGCCCACAAGAATTAGGCTCTGCTCAGGAAAACTTGTTCGGTATAGAGAACCACCTTTCACATCGGAAAGATGAATTTGCTAATGAAAAATGAGAACCGAGAACCCAGGAGTGGCGCTTACAGGGAATAGAACATTTGAAGAAGAGCATGAAAGATGAGATGTGCAGCATGGAAGAGCAAATCCAGACTTTAAAAGAAGATAAGTCTGAAACAAATACAACTGAACTCACCAGAGCAACTGCTGATCTGAATGAAAAGATTCATAAGCTTGAACAAGGATTGGATAATAAGATACTAAGGAAATATTTGGCTGAAATTGTGAAGCAAGTGGAAATGAAGGTTCCATTTTTGAAATCTCAGCATCCAGGAAGAATATGGCAGCCCCCAAGGAAAATGAAAATCTAAGTCCATTCCAGGAATAAATGGAGTGAACATTCCTTATGGAAGGAACGAGACAAACCCACATTGTCTGAACAAAGCAGATGCGTTGTAAATAAAGAGAAATGCAACTTCAAGGAGCACAAAAGGTGAGTCAAATGGAGAAAACCAAGTACTTGAAGCACAAAGTACTACAATTTCAATACTAAACAGACCACGTCAACTCAAAGCAGCTGAGGCCACCATTCCTCCAAACATGACAGAACAAGATCTGGATGAATTGTCAAGCTTCTATACTGTATGAATTTATAAAGTCATGAGACTGGGTGTGGAGGGAAGGAAAGGAGTAGCAAATAAAGTAAAGATTGTATTGTAAATATATTTGGGTAAAGGCTTGGGGGAGATGTAGTATAAGGGTGTTCAGGCAGATCAAGGGTTAATGTGGGAATGGAGGACAGTACCACTCATGGTGATGTAGAGAGTCACATGATACTGTGTGTGCAATACAATTTGAAAAGGTCCAGCATGGAGGCAGCACCCATGCAGGGCTGTACCTTGCAGAATTATATAGTTCTAGGTTACCAGTAAACGGTAATGTTCAACCATACAAGCCTCTTAGCACTAAACAACCTCACAGCATTCATTGCCTCCATCACAATGACTGTCTGCACTTTACACTTCTCTTCCTAAGTCTCTCTCGGTGCGCTGGGCCTCAGCAAAATGAAAGTAAGTAGCCGAAAACTGGGAGTGATGTAAAACAGGGTGTTGGGTCACTATGCCCGTTTTATTGCTCTAGCAAAGTCTGGGAATGAAATCTCCATCCTTCACTAAGAGATTGCTTGAAGAAACATTTTACAAATCTCTACTCCATCCCATGTTCACCTCACCCTGCACCATCCTTTTTAAAATCTGGCAGTGGTCATATTGTGGGACTAAAATCTAGGGGGAGGACACATTATCATCTATTGTAACTTTGGCAAAAATGTCCCAGAGCAACAGCGTATAGGGATTTTACTATAAGAGCCTTTAGAACCCAAGCCTCTGATATAATTGTTTCCAGAAATGATTTCTCTCGGGATATTGCTGTCACACTCTCCTTTGCAGTTGGAATTTCTTATTTATGAATTAGATTTTTTCCACTTAATTTGCCTGTTTCTCTCACACCTCAAACAACAATTAGTTTTAAAAAAAATACTGTTTGCACATTTATTTAGTATGAATGTAATGCAACACCATATGGAGCCTGTGGATAGGCTGTAATTGTTACACAGCGTACAACACAATTCGTGTGAGGGGTTCTGGGAGAAGTTCTTGAGTTAAGGATGTAGTGAATTTTTGTACCATGTGTCACTCTTTGCTGAAAAATTCAGATCAACAATTTAATCTATATTTCTCCTGAGCTGATGGCAAAATGCCTGTTTGGTTCACAAATCCTGGGTATAGTGTCAAAGGGGCAGATGACACTTGTGCTGTATTGTGGCTTTGTGCCAGAGAAGTCAGAATAGGAAAGTTGTTTCAGCTACAGAGTTGAATTGTTTCATAAATGTAATGAATTCTTTGTAGCCATTTTCCTAACATCAGTTGATTGCTCTTTAATTAATTATCCTTACATTGAGCCTCCAATTTCAGCATTGCTACAGTCATTGGGCCCACTGCATGTAGGTGTAATGAAAGAAAGACAAAATCTACACTCATCCAGCACCTTTCATGATGTTCCAAATTGCTTTACAGCCAATTAAATACTGGACTTGACTATCCTAATGCACTTCTGACTGGTCTCTGACATTCTACGCTCTGTAGACTTGAGGTCATCTAAAACCTTGCTCTCTACGTCCTTACAGATGGTCACATTCACATATTACCCCTATGCTTGCTGACCAGTATTGACTTCTGGTTTAGCGACACTCTGATTTTGATATGCTTATCCTTGTTTTCACTCCCTTGTATGGCCTCTTTCATCACTACCACTATAACCTCCTTCTGGGAAAAGATGAGTCCGTCCCACACTGTCACTGCCCAATTTAAACAGATGAGAAGAAAGAACCAAAAGACAGGGTCCTTCTTTGTTGCTTCACCCTGCAAAATTGATTAACTTTTAGAGCTATAACCAGCACTAAATGTGGAAACAGCTTAAACTACTGAAACACAACATACCTGTGTTACAAATAGAAGGCTGAGGAAATAAAATAACAAACTAACACCAGTTATCAGGTAAAGACGCCTTGATGGTAGAAACTTAGGGAACTGGTCCAGCAGAGCTGTGAAAATTGTTTCTGATGAAAGAAAATGTTAAATTAAATCAATAATTAATGAATAATTTACACAGTCCCAGAGAATCCACCACTGCAGAAGCCAAAGCCCTGCAGGCTAGAAGAGCAGATGAGAACATACAAACATTCAAATTTGGTGCAGGAATAGGCTATTCAGCCCCACAAGCCTGCTCTGCCATTCAATAAGACCGTTGCTGATTTGACTGTGGCCTCAAATCCACATTCTGCATACCCCTAACAACCTTTGACTCCCTTGTTAGCTGAGAATCTATCCACCTCCGCCTTAATGATATTTATTGACCCAACCTCCACCGTTCTCTGGGGAAGAGAGTTCCAATGATTCACAACCCTCTGAGGGAAAAAATTCTTCTCATCTCCGTCTTAAATGGAAGACCCTGTATTTTTAAAGTCTGTCCCCTACATCTGCCTCTGCCGCAAGGGGAAACATCCTTTCAGTATCCACCCTGTCAACTTCACTCAGAATCTCATGTGTTTCAATAAGATCACCTCTCAATTTTATAAACTCCATTGGATACAGGCCCAGCCTGCGAATGAAAGGTAGCAGTAAAACTTGTTCGAACTGATCTTGTATACCTTAAAATGGAACTTCAGTATTACTGCTGCCAGTATTACTGATTTTTTACTGGGATTTGAAAATTTTGAACTGGTTTGGTCTTCTGGAATTCCTCATAAGGTAACCATCCCCATCCCAGTTGTCAGTTGATTGAACCTTTTCTGAACTGCTTCTCAATTTGTTTATATCCTTTCTTAAATAAGGACACCAAAACTGTACACAGTACTCTAGATGTGATCTCACCAATACCTTGTATGACTGTACCAAAACATTCTGAATTTTGTTTTACATTTTAAAAAATTCATTCATGGGATGTGGGCGTCACTGGCTAGACCAGCATTTATTGTCCATCCCAAATTGCCCTTGAGAAGATGGTGGTGAGCTGCCTTCTTGAACCACTGCAGTCCATGTAGTATAGGTACACGCACAGTGCTGTTAAGGAGGGAGTTCCAGAATTTTGACCCAGCAATAGTGAAGGAATGGCAATATATTTCCAAGTCAGGATGTTCAGAGGCTTGGAGGAGAACTTTCAGGTGATGGTGTTCCCATATGCCTGCCACCCTTGTCCTTCTAGATGGCAGTGGTTGTGGGATGGGAAGGTGCTGTCTAAGGAGCCTTGGTAATTTCCTGCAGTGCACCTTGTAGATGGTACACACTGCTGCCACTGTGTGTCAGTGGCGGAGGGAATGAATGTTTGTGGATGGGGTGCCAGTTGAGTGGACTGCTTTGTCCTGAATGGTGTCATGCTTCTTGAGTGTTGTTGGAGATGCACTCATCCAGGCAAGCGGAAAGTATTCCATCACACTCCTGACTTGTGCCTTATAGATGGTGGACAGACTGTGGGGAGTCAGGAGGTGAGTTACTCGCCACCAGATTCCTAGCCTCTGACCTGCCCTTGAAGCCATTGTATTTATATGGTTAGTCCAGTTCACTTTCTGGTCAATGGTGATCCCCAGGATGTTGATAATGGGGGATGCAATGATGGTAATGCCATAGAATGTCAAGGGATGATGGTTAGATTCTCTCTTGTTGGAGGTGGTCATTGCCTGGCACTTGTGCGGTACGAATCTAACTTGCCACTTGTCAGCCCAAGCCTAGTTATTGTCCAGGTCTTGCTGCACTTGGACATGGACTGTTTCAGTATCTGAGGAGTTGTGAATGGTGCTGAACATTATGCAATCATCAGTGAACATCCCCACTTCTGACCTTATGATGGAAGGAAGGTTATTGATGAATCAGCTGAAGATAGTTGGGCTGAGGACACTACCTTGAGGAACTCCTGCAGCGATGTCCTGGAACTGAAATGTTTGACGTCCAACAACCACAACCATCTTCCTTTGTATTTCTCCAACAATTCCCCTTATAATAAGTGACAACATTCCATTTGGCTTCCTAAACACTTGCTGTACCTGGATACTAACTTTTCTTGATTCATATACCAGGTCACCCAGATCCCTCTGTACCTCAAAGTCCTGCAATCTCTCTCCATGTACATAATGTGCTGTTTTTCTATTCTTCCTGCCAAAGCTCCCTGAAAAATGCATTTCATCCAATCCCATTCCTGTTACTCTGGTGTGTGGGAAGGTTTAGGGGAAACTGTATAACTATTATCTTCAGACACCTACAGAGTGTTTTAACGTTACAAAGCAGGCAGGTTTTATGACCAGCTTGCTCCAAATGAGTCAGGTAGATAAAAAAAAGCAAATCCCTCCATGGTGGAAGCAATATCTGTCACAAGGAAATGTGAGGGGATAGAGTTTGGGAAAAATAACAGGGAAAGGAAATATAACCTGAACATTAAGATTCAAAACCACTGCGATAAGTATCTTACAGAGATTGTACTCTGAACTCTTCCAGGTGTTGGGATGACATTTCCCTGGATTGTTGCTTTAACGCAGATGCTAACCCATTTAAGTCAAACAGATTGATGCCCCGTTAAAACCGTGATCAAAGAATTGCCATAAAGAAATATTATGCATTCAGCCACTCACATCACCAACAGTAATTTCTCTATATGATAAACATAATAATTTAGAATAGCTTCCTTTAGTAGAAAGAGCTTGTTTACATGAAGCAATGTCATTCTTACCTAAACCTCCAAAGTGAGTGTCGAGCCCCAGAGTGATCATCATGAGGAAAAATAAAACAGACCAGAAAGGTGCCCAGGGCAACTGTGTAAGAGCTTCTGGGTAGGCGATGAAAACCAAACCAAAACCTAAACAGTGTGCACAATTGAAATTATATAAAATTAATGGAGCTAAGGGGAGACATACCGTGAACTGATGTTATTTCCTTACAATCCATTAATTAATTTAGAACTCAGATTGTCAGTATTTAAAAAAAAATTATTAAATTGATTGTTACATGAAAGTTACAATGATGCAATGATACATGTTCACAACACAAATCACTGACTGTTATATACTTATAATATAAATCTCTAAATTAAGTATTTATAATAATTAGAAGCAGTGATTCGTTTTGAGTTCTGAGTGATGTTTACATGCGTGATAAAAATCTCCAGCTCTGTTTGGAGAGATTGACATTTAAAATATTTGGGGGTGGGGGGGTGTGCATGGGGATGGGAAGGAAATAACTGAGCAGCGAATTTACTGCTCAAGTCCATGCTGCAGAATGACCCAGTGCCCAGGATATTGCAATAATTAGGCTGGTTGTGTAAACTGTGTTTTATTCTGAAGTTACCTGGTCACCTTCTAATTCTAATCACTGATTGGGTGGGATTTTCCGTGCCCGCTGGCGGTGGGCATGACAGGTGGTGTGAGGGTCAATATGGCACGATCGGTTTCATGACGGCAGGATGGTAGGTCGTGATTGTCCGTTTAGCCCGCCAACGGCGGACCGCTTTGCCCGCCATCAGCCATCAGGGACATCATTGTAATACATCAGCATAAAATTATCAGGCCATATCGCCAGGCTCTTGTATCCCCGCTGTGGACCATCCTTCCATGTCAGCAGGAAAGCAAGTTGACGTATTTCACAGCAGCACAGAGGGGATGTACACTTAACATAAGAACTAGGAGCACAGGTAGGCAATTCAGCCCCTCGAGCCTGCCCTGCCCTTCAATACCATCATGGCTGATCTCATTTCAGCCTCAACTCCAATTTCTCGCCCTCTCCCCATAACCTTTCAACCCATTACTAAATAAAAATCTGTCCATCTTTTCCTTAAATTTATTCAGCGTCCCAGCATCCACTGCACTCTGAGGTAGTGAATTCCACAGATTCACGACCTTGTGAGAAAAGTAATTCCCCCTCATCTCTGATTTAAATCTGCCACCCTTTAGTCTAAAACAATGCCATATCATTCTAGAATGCCCCATAAGGGGAAACATCCACTCCATGCCTACTTTGTCTATTCCCTTTACCAATCTATACACCTGAATTAGATCTCCTCTCATCCTTCTAAACTCTAGCGAGTATAGGCCTAAACTGTTCAATCTCTCCTCATATGACAAGCCCCGCATCTCTGGAATCAATCTACTAAACCTCCTCTGAACCACCTCCAATGCAACTACATCCTTCCTCAAGTAAGGGGACCAAAACTGTGCACCGTACTCCAGGTGAGGTCTCACCAATGCCTTGTACAGTTGCAACAACACTTCCCTATTTTTATACTCTATTCCTTTAGCAATAAATGCCAATAAATAAATGCAGGCTGCATCCACCTCTGCTGTGGATGTCCAGGGAGCAACAAGGCATAGCAGCAGGGTTAGGACAGTTAAGGAGAATTAGTTATACAACACCTGGGCACAGGTGTTAATCATTTGTACTGTTCAATATTTTCAATAAACTCCTAAGAATGTCTCCCTGTCTATGGCTCCTTGTTCTGATGAGCAGTGTTCTTGTCACTCAGATGTGAAACCTTGGTTCCTGCACAAGATAAAGACAGGTGTCTCAGTCCAAGGCCGCTTCCCTGTGCTCTGTGCAGTCTTCAGATCACAGTGATAGTCAAGCCTCACACTTCCTGGAATCGTTACTGATGCCTGCACCTTGGCGGTGCTGGTCATTGCTGCCAGAATGTAGTGGGCAAGCGCCAGAGTTCTCTCATACTCCCTGTGTGCTCTCAGCACCTTTAAGGTGGGGCTGGCCCCCATCACACCAGCATCTGTGACCAGTGATGTTGTGCACCAGCTCCTGAAGGGCTGAGATGCTGAAGGCAGACACAGCATCAGACATGTTTAAAGTTTCATGGCTGCGTCTCTGAGATGGCTCTGTTCATGGAGCGCAAGCGAGCTGCCCTCGGTCAGACAGGAGTCAGACATTCTCAGAGGCTATGTGAAGATCTATGGAGTGTCCTCACTGCATGTCATCATCCTCCTGTGATCAAGCGACTATTAGGGCATCCAGTGCATCTCCATGACAGGAGCATTCTCACAGAGGGTATGTGCTCTGCCATAAGCCAAACTGGAGTCAAATGTTCACAACTACGATGTGAGGATCTACAGGGACACCTCACTGCATGCTGGCATCATCCTCCACAAACCAGGCAGCTATGAGAACCTCCCTCCTCGTGTGCCTGCCTCGACTAGCCAGTGCCAGGTCCTCATCCCCGTCACCATCATACCCACCACCGAAGACCACCTCACCCTCATCCACATGACCCCCTCCCCACCCCCCCAAAACTCAACAGCCGCCTCTGAGGCTGGCCAGCACTTGCCCACACACACCCCCACCCCTCAGAATCTCCTGCCGGGCCAGGCATCAGTTTCTCACCCCCACCCCTGGCACCCCTGAGGCCTGTAAACAACAGGTGAGCTGTGGAGAACGTGCTTTCCCGCCAACGTGGACTCTCATTGGAGGAGACGTGCAGCTCCTCCATCTCCTCCTCAGCCAGCTCCCCCCGCCCCCAGGTTGTAAAGGGCATAGCAGACGACAACATTGCATGACACCCTCTGTGGACTGTATTACAGGGCTCCAGCAGACCAGTCCAGACACCTGAACCTCATCTTCAGCATCCAACAGTCTTCTCCACCAAGTTGCGAACTGCTGCATGAGCCTTATTATAGCGCGCTCTGCTGCAGTCTGAGGCCGCCGCACGGGTGTCAGCAGCCACAGTCTCTGTGGGTAGCCTTTGTCCCTGAGGAGCCATCCCTGCAGCCTCTGTGAACCCTGGAAGACTGCAGGGATCTGCGAGCTATGTAGGTGTCGTGCAGACTCCCTGGAAACCGTGCGTATTCCTGCAGGATGTGTTTCTGGTGGTCGCATACCGGCTGCACGTTCAGTGAGTGGAAGTCCTTGCTGTTGATGAAGCCCACTGAGTGTCGCGATGGAGACTTGAGTGTCACATGAGTGCAGTCAATCGCACCCTGCACCTGCGGGAATCCTGAGATCAGGGCGAAAATATGGCCCTTGCATCCTGGCTGTCCCGGTCCCAGGCGAAATGCACAAAGTTGTGTGCCCTCGAGAAGATGGCATCCATGACCTCATGGATGCATTAGTAGGTGGTGGATTGTGAAATCCCACAGAGGTCACCTGTGGAGCCCTGAAAGGAGCCACTGACATAGAAATTGAGTGCCATGGTCATTTTCACAGCCACTGGCAGTGGGTGTCCTCCATGTCCCCTTGACGCCAGATCCTGCAGTAAGTGGCAGATGTGAGCCACCAGGTCCCTAGACATGCGCAGTCATCGGCGACATTGGTTCTCAGTCATCTGCAGGAATGATAGGCAGTGTCTGTAGACCTTGGGTGTCACTAGGCGCTGATCAGCCACAGCTCACTGGTGCTCCTGGGCAGCGTGTGCGGGAGACCCTGCTGTCCTTTCTTCATGAGGCTGCTCTTCCTGCCTTTGCACGGCCAGGAGCCTCAGTCACTGTCTCCTTCATCTTCTACAGTCTCTGTAGTCCATCAGGCAGCTAGGTCACCAGGATCCATAATCCTGACGTGGTCCTTGTGCAGCATGAAAGAGAGAGAGAGAGAGACGTGGTTATCATGGCTGTACGTAGCAGCTTTCCTGGTCCCTTAATACTTCCCAGAGAGTCCTGGTCACCCCTCGGATGGCCAGAGACGAGTGCGCTGCATGGCTGCCCTGTCAACCTGCGACATGGGGGACATTGGTCCAAACCAGGATGCTGACATTGCAAGGGGCTGTGAGCACCTCCAGCTGTGACTGCTGCATGGCCAGTGTTGGCGAGGAGATTGTACAATGTGTGCAGTCCAACTGCTCCGCGGTCTAATAAAGCCGTGGCGGACTCAAAGTCTGTGCTGGTGGGGTGGGGGTGTGGGGGTGGGGGGGTGTAAGGTATGGAGTGCTTGGTGACCCTTTGGTGTCACTTCGATGCTTACATGGGCAGGCAGGCTATGAGCCCAACCCCAATCATATCGCTGTGGCTGCGCCTGATCTGTCTTAGTTGCAGAGACATGGTCAGTTTATATAGGTGTCCCGAATGCATGGCCATTTCCATCGCTTATCTTGCCCCTCACCTTGATTGCCTGTTCGCGGGTGGCAACGCCAGGGCAGCACTTGACCCCCCCCCCACCCCTCCCCCCTCACCCCAGCAGCCGCCTCCGAGGCTAGCCAGCACTTGCCCCGAAACACTCCTGCTCCTCAGCAGTTGCCTGCCGGGCCAGGCATCAGTTTCTCCGCCCCACCCCTGGCACCCCTGAGGCCTGTAAACAACAGGTGAGCTGTGGAGAACATGCTTTCCCGCCGATGTGGACAGGAGATATACGGGGGGGATTCTAAGAGCCTGGTGGGATGGCCCTTTAATTATATGCTGATGTATTACAATTAGCTCCCTGCCAAACGATGGCGGGCAAAGCAGCTCACTGTCGGTGGGCTGAGTGGACGATTGTGACCTGCCTTCATGCCATCGTGAAGTGGGTCTGGCCATATTTTCTGCGCATGCCAGCTATCAAGCCCGTCGCCAGTGGGCTCGGAAAATTCCTCCCATTGTGTGGTTTCCAGAGTCTGAATATTAATTTACATCAGAACTATTGCCGTGGATCCAAGTATTGATTATTGTGTCTAGACACTGGGAAAACTGAAATCTCAGATTAGTTCATTTTAGAGAGATGGTAAAAGCTGTGTGACCCTGTTTGATAGTTTTACCAGTTCCACTTTACCTGATTGTGCAACCTCTGAAACAGGCCTGTCTTGTACATGAGCCATGTGTCCAAGGGTTGAGAAGATGGCAAATCCAGCAAACACACTCGTAGCACAATTAACAACACAGATAATGATGCTATCTCGGTAACAGTTGTTGTGAAATTTGTTGTAGGATGACAGAGTTATTAAACTGCCCCAACCCACTGAGATAGAAAAGAAAATTTGTATTGCAGCATCTTTCCAGACCTGGTAAATAGAAAGTAGAATTAGTTAGCAATGGGAAAGTTTACACAAACATATTCAACAGATAAAACTACATTAACCATGAAAACCATGCATTTGGGTAATAAATCTCAATTTCAATAAATACCCTGTGATAGCTTTTATTGTCCACTCTAGAGCAGCGTAAACTACACACATAGGATCGATTTGGGTTGTTTAAAAACAGAATAAATGGAAACCAAAATTTGAATTCTGTCAGAATAATGGTGATGCTAAATTGCTCATGATGATTTATGTGCAAATGCCAAAGCAATTTTGGATTAAACACAAAAGTCCAAAGGTTTCTCTCCGGTATGCACTGCTCCACTGTTAGCTTCATGGAAATGTGTTGTGTTTGCCCTACCCTTTAGAAACATTGGGCAGTGTGAAGTTCCTGTACTTACACTGTCGATACAAACTAAATCCACCACAGAAATTAATTTCAAGTCATTTTAAATCTAAGTAGCCTTTTAACAATGTGCTAAGTGTTATTTACTGCCAGTCGTTCTCTCTGGCATTGAAACGTATCTATGGGAAGTGTAGAGTCAGGTTATAATTGTGTCAGAGATTTAGATAAAAATTCAAGTTAATTATTTTAATTTTCTTCTTTCTGTCGCTTTTTTTCCTCTCTCACTTAGTCCACCCTTTCTTTTCCTCACTTCATCTTTTTCCTGATTTAACATTGAATTCACCCACTCTAACTTATTCTACCTTCTCTGCCTCAGTCATTGTGCTGTTACTTTCACAATACTACAACCTGATTGGTTAAGGAGATACTCAGTTACTTTTCCATGTTCACTCAGTTCCCAATGTGGGTGATGTTTTTCCACTTCCATCCCTCGCATCCAGTGATTTGCAGCATCAAATATCATTGTCATTAAATGCATCAGGGCAAGTCTAACTTAAAACGGACACATTTCATTGCCCTGCTCCAGAAAATTTTGAACCAATATTATCCTATAGATTAACCAGATAGTTCACCTGAAAATCTTATTACTGAATCTGTTACAATGTCTCAGAGAGAATTAGGGATCAAGAAGAAATTCCACTGCATCCCATTCCATGTCACTCTATCTCATCGAGTTCCATCCTGTCTCTTCTCTTCCCAGCACAGCCCTCGCCATCCCTTCCCTCCTGCCAACACCAAGGTGATGAAAATCGTCAACTAACTCATTAGAAGTCATCACAAGGTCTTAGTTAAAACTTAGGGCAATATCTGAAATTAGCTTTCTCACATTTGAATCGGAACTCAATAGCAGCACTCTGATTTTAAATTGATTATCCCAAGCAGACAAAAAAATCAAATAATTTAAGCATTAAACAACGCAACTAAAAATACACTTGAAGTTAAATTGATTATATTGTAGTATTCACCTCAGTGTCAGCCAGTTTGGAGAAGTCTGAATGGCTTCCAATGTAGAATTGAATTCCTTTATCGGCTCCCTCCAGGGTAACACCTCGGATCAGGAGTATGGTCAGAACCACATAAGGGAATGTCGCAGTGAAATAAACCACCTGAACATGGAAAGTAACTTGTTAGATTTTCCTGTATTGCTGGTACAATAGGAGAACATAAGAGATGAGAGTGGGCCATTTGGCCCCTCAAGCCTGCATCACTGTTCAGTAAGACTATGGCTTATTAGATGGTGGCCTTAAGTCTGTTTCTCTGTCTGACCCCAGCCCCCATAACCCTTGACTCCCTTGTAGGTCAAAAATCTGTCTAAGTCAGTCTTGAGTATATTCAATGACCCAGTCTTCACTGATATCTTGGGTAGAGAATTCCGCTCGAGCATGAAATGACACGCGTTGAAGTCGGCTGGGGTGCCAACATGGACGCACAGTCGCGCGATAGTTCGGTCGGCAGGCGAGCACCGGTGGCCCAACTCCTGTTGACAATTAAAAGGCCTATTAAGGCCATTAAGTAATCAATTAAATTAAAATTTTCACTGCCCGTCCAACCTAACGGTTGGCGGGAAGGCGGAAAGCGCAAGCGGCCTTTGCATTTTTTTGGAAAACTCATCCATAGGCAGGTGAAAATATTAATTTTTCATTAATAATATTTAATAACAGTCACATGAGGGAACATGATTCATTACATTTTTATTTTTAAAATTTTTTCTTCGTATCTTTTCATCTCCCTGAGGCAGCTCTGTGCCTCAGGCAGATGATGAAGCACTCACACATGCTGTCTGCGCTCAGCCCGCTCACCCTCCCCATCCCCCGCACAGCTCGCGTTTCATGCTGGGTGGGCCTCAATTGGCCCGCAAGCATGAAATCGCGGTCTGGTGCCGATCACAGGTAGTGATCGGCTTCCCGAACACCCCCACATGCTCTCACCGAGCACCCCCACCAAGGGCAAAATTCTGCCCAATGGGTCTATGTCTGTGTGTGACTAAATTGAATTAAAGTCAGCTGACCTGAAGGCTTTGATGTATGAGAAGATAAGTTAGGTTTGAAATGCTAAGTAGGTAGACATAGGGGTAAAGGGGGCATTTGCATATTTAAATAAACCAGATTAGATTGTTTTCAAAGGAGGGGTGAAATGTATAATTTAGCCAAGTGAAGTACAGAAACAGTCAACGGGATTTTCTGCACCCACCCGCTGCCACAATCTTCCAGTCCTGCTGCAAGTCAATGGACTCCTGGCTGGGGTGCCACCTCACCCATAGTGGGTCCTGCCCACGATGGGGCCAGAAAATCCTGGCCAGTGTGTTTATTTTTCCCAAAGATTACTGGTAAAATTAGTACTTTGAGAGATGTTTATTATCAGAGAGGTAAAGTCCAAAGACAGTGAAATAATGGGAATTTGCATTCAAAGGGGAATGTATGGATAAAGGAGAGAAGGCTGTGTGCAAAGGCATTCTGAAATCTAACTTTGTGAAACATCTTTAGCATCTAAGCCTCAAGCTGCTGTCTACAAAACATTGAAGTTAAAAAAACTCACTTTGAATTGGATTGTCCACAGTATCATGTTTCTTTGCCTAGATCTGTTAAAATCTATGTGTCTTACCATTGTCTTAATGAAAGTGCAACTGGGAGTTAGCTTTATTAGGGGATTTAGAAGTCATCATAGTATTAATTTGTAGACCTGTGAATGTATTGTCAAGAAGATATAATAATTTTCATAACGTTAGTGAAATTTATTGTAAAATAGAGTAATAGTGGGAAGAGTATATGTGTCAATAGGTGTCTGTGTGTTTGTGTTTGAGATTTAATTGAATTATAGGCAGCTAGCATGGGTCCTTTAATCTAAGTACAGGGGTTAGGTTTGAAATGTTAATTAGGTAAACATGGGGAAGTTTAGAAACATAGGTGTCAACGGAACATTTGCATCTTGAAATAAACCAGACTAGATTGTTTTCAAAGGAAGGGTGAAATTTGTCAACTAGCCAGGTGACGTTTAGCAGTGGTGGGTGGAATTTTCCCAAATTTGCACTAAGTGCAGTAACGGGCAGGTAAAATGGTGTGCTGCCCGCTGACAGCGATGGCGAGTTTTCACGCCGTATCATCCCGAGCCCATCTCATTAGTTATGCACTCCCAGGAAACATGCCGTTTCCATGGCAGGCGGGCTCCTAATTCACCTGCCCATTGTCACCCCGCCGCTGCATCATGCCGGGCGCCATATTTAAAGTCCAGCCACAAGCACAGTACTCATTGCTTCCAGCTCACCACTGCTGCTCAGGAGACATGGCCCTCAAATGCAAGAAAACTGCAGCTTCCCGGTTTAATGATGGGTCCCTTGAGCGACTGCTGGATGCTGTGGAGATCTGCCAGGATATCCTGTACCCCGCCCTGGCCACAGGATGGGAAGCAACGTGACCAATCGACTTGAGAGGTGTGGCAGCGGTGGTCAGCACCTATGCACTTGAGAAGAGGACAGCCACCCAGTGCCGCAAGAGGAATAATGATGTCCTCCGTTCCACCAGGTTAAGTCACTCTTTTCATCACTCTCAATTCACACACTCATAAACCCATCAGACATCCACAGGACCCTCACTCACTGCCAGTTCAAGGGTCATCACCATTCGCTGTCTCACAAACACCTTCATTGCCCTTATCCTGTCCATGGGACCCCTCACCACCCACCCATACTTATCATCTGGCCCAGCAGGTGTCTTGCTTACTCTTTCTCCATCTCTATCCATGATAGACAAACTGGCACACAACAAGAGTGAGAGGTCGCAGACCGGTGGGAGAATGCCTGTAGTCAAGGCCCTCACCAACTTTGAAAACAGAGCCATCCAGCTGGCTGGCGATGACCAAGACCGGTCCTGCACTGATGGTGAGGTTGGCGCTGCTCTACCAAGTGAGGGTCCAGCAGTGTAAAATCCATCAGACAACTATGCCATGAGTGATGTGTCCTCTTTCACAGGCTGTTGCCATGCTTTAATTATCTCCCCTTGTATTCATAGGAAACAGCCAACAAGAGTCCATGACACAAGACTCATCATAGCTCATTAAATTAACAAGTGGGCTGTTGAGTTGAGTGGTCAGGTGATGCCCCGAAGAAATCTCTGAAGAGGAATCTGGAGGTACCATCATGAAGTCCCATCACAGCACTCACCCACACCCTCTGCCAGTACAGAGACACACACTTCGGTGGGACCAAGCTTTAGAGTAGCCTTGGGATCACAATCTGGTGAGCACATCGCACTGTCTGATCAACAGCAGGCGGAGGTAGGGACTTCCCTGGTGTCTGGCACTCGAAGGACTGCTGGGGGCCAGGAATGTATTGAGTCCGAGTCAGATGATGAGCCTCTGGACTCAGTCATGCCACAATTGCAGGAGCTGCAAGGGTAAGCTCGGGAACATTAGGAAGGGATGTCCGCTGCACTCCTTAGATTGCAAGGCAGGATGGAGGTGTCCATCCGCCTTCAGTCTGAGGTGATAGCACCGACATGCCAACACACTGAGGTCAACACTGGCAGGATGGCATCTGCCATGGAGACCTTGGTCCAGGGCTTTGCTCCTGCACTGCTGTGTGGGCTCAACTCCATTGCTGATGCCAAAGTTGGCTTCCAACATTGTGCATGCAAGTGGGTACCAGGCATCTTGATTTCACTCCAGCTGCCCTGGCTCCTCAAGGTGTCAGCCTGGGGCCCCTGGGAACCCATAGGGAGGAAGATCAGCCAGTGCACCCTGGAAGTGTCTGGCCAAAGCGAATCCCCTCTTCCTGTGATGTCAGCAGCTCCAGCTTCACAGGCCGAAAAGGGTGCCACTGCCACACAGCAGGACCCTGAAAGCAGGCCAGGGCCCTCCAGGTCTCGACCGACCAAAGGACACCTGCCAAAGTCATCACAGACAGGGCGTCACAGTCAGCAGGCTGCCTGCACCTCCGCTGTGGATGTCCGGGGAGCACCAAGATGCAACGGCAGTGTTGGGACAGTTAAGGAGAATTAACTCTTTTGACTCAACCAAATAAAGTAAATTAACAAAATGAGGGACAAAGAAAAAGCAGTCCCTAAATTAGGGAAACTGCAAAAACAAAGGCAAAATTTAAAGGAAACTTGCAAACATTAAACTAAAATGCGATTAATGGGATCAATAAAATACCCCAGTCCCCGTGGTGCCCAACGGGCATGGAAGGTCTCGACGGTGCCGGCAGACACCGTGTGTGCTCCTTTTCCAGGGACACCCAGCTGCAAAAGTAGCCACAGAAGAGGGGCAGACAGTTGGGTTGGAAAATCCCCTCGATTGCCCGCTTCCTAGACCAACTTGGCCAGGCCCAGGAACAGGTTTATGAGGGGTTCCTTCTCCCTCCCAGCCCCCCTCCGCGCCGGGCGCCCATAGATCGGGAGTGTGGGACTGAAGTGCAAACAAATCATCAATAAAAGGTTTTTTAAATAAGTGAACAGGGGGTGCAGCCTTTAAAAGCCGATGTAAACAAGGACCACGGACTCCACAAGGCTGCAAAAGACGTAGGTATCTTTGGAGTCCATGAACCGACACATCCTGCGGTTGTAGGGGACTACTGCGTGCAATGGCCTCCACCCCAGGTCCCCGATGGAAAGCGGGAGTACACCCCCGTAGAGGGCTCCCCAATGGGGACCTCCACCGATGGACAGCAACAAGGCACGCCAGAGCGTGTCCGGTGGGTGGGCGTGGGCGAGGCAGTGAAGGGTGCGCAGCAACCCGTACAGGAAACCCCTCTGCACCGTGCTAACGGACACAGAGGGCATTTCCCCGAGGCGGTTCAGATTGCAGGGCACCGGCTCCTGAGGGAGGGGTCGGGGCTTGGGGCCAATGTGGAATTCCGTCCAAACATGGGAACGTTCAGCAGGAAGACCACTGCGCACCTGAGTCACCTCGAGGCCCAGTAGGACACTGGGGCAAAGCACAACCGTCCTGAGGTCTTGAATGGCATTGGCCAAAAGCCGGACATCCACGGACACGCGATGCACAAACTCCTGCGGAAGCACCCAGCCCTCTCCTCCGCCACCCAGCACATCCCTGATCCTGGTCACCTCGGCAGCCACAGCCCTCCTCTCCGCCAGCCACTGAAAAGGACGGAGGGGCAGATTCCTGAGCAGCGGCTCTCTGACGATAGCTGCTACTCCAAATGGGGGAGAGCTGTGTCGCGAGGCAACCATGTTCCAGACTTTGATCAGGTCCTGGTAAAAGATAGACAATGCCTGCAAGGAGCCACAAAGGCCCCTCAGATCTAGAAACAGGAGCTGCACATCATAATCCAGGCCGTGCACCTGACAGAAGAAATATGTCATCAGGGCACACCATCTCGGGAGGCGCTAAACGTAAAGGTATCACTGCAGGCCCCAAAGGCAGAAGGTTGCCACCTGGGTGCGTAGGCACACTAGCGCCTGACGGCCCTCCCTAAGCGGGAGACTCAGAACATCAGCAGCGACCCAGTGCAATATTTGTCCCAGAAGAAGTCGACGAGCATTCTCTGGATTTTCGTGTCAAAGTCCGGGGATGGGGTCAAAGTGACCAGCCGGTACCAGTTGGTTTATAACCAGAACTCGACCTCGGTAAGACAGCACTCGGAGCAGTCCTGTCCAGCGCAGCAGGCGAGTGGTGACTTTGGTCTCCAGCTCCTGTCAGTTCACTGGCCAGGATTCCTCAGCAGGGCAGAGGTGGACCCCAAGGTAAAGGAGGCTGGTCCTGCTCCAGGTGAAAGGCCTGAGCTCCTCGGGCAGAGAATCCACCTGCCATGGACCAACCAGGAGTCTAGAACATTTGCCCCAGTTCATCCTGGCAGAGGAAGCAGCAGAGTAGACCTCCTGGCACTTGTGCATCCACCGCAGGTCAGCCGGGTCGGCGAACATGAGGAGCAAGTTATCGGCATAAGCCAAAAGGACCACCCTGATGCCCGGCCCGCGCAGAACCAATCCCGACAACCTCCTCTGCAAGAGGCGCAGGAAAGGCTCCACGCAGATAGAGTACAATTGGCCAGACAAGGGGCAGCCCTGATGCACTTCTCTCCCAAAGTGATTGGGCACTGTCAGGGACCTGTTAACCTTAACTAGACATTCTGCGGCAGTGTACAGAAGTCGGATCCGGGTGACGAAATGTTTCCCAAACCTGAATACTCGCTGAGTCCCAAATAAATATTCGTAATCCACCCTCTTGAACACCTCTGGGCAAAATGGATCATGTCCCGGACCAGATGGCCAGATGGATATTGTCAAAGATGGTACTGCCCAGGACGGTGTAGGACTGGTCAGGGTGGATCCTGTGGTCCAGGAGGGTGCCAAGGCGAGAAGCCATGGCTCTGGCAAGGATTTTATAATCCATGCTGAGGAGGGAGACCGGGCACAAGTTCTTAAGAAGGCAAAGTCCCCCTTCTTCGGCAGCAGGCCAATGACCTTCCTGTGCCACGAGAGGGCCATCTGTTTGGTTGCGATACTCTTGCCCAGGACCCCCACGAAGTTGCTCCCCAAGATGTCCCAGAATACCCTGAAGAACTCCACGGTCAGCCCGTCCAGCCCTGGGGATTTGCCCCTGGAGAGGTTGTTGAGGGTGCCGGTCAGCTCCCCAAGACTTATAGGGGAGTTAAGCTTTCCGGCACCCTCCGGGCTGACCTGTGGCAGGTCCTCCCACAAAACTCTGCAAGCATCTTCGCTGGACAGACTCGGAGAGAACAGGGCCATGTAATAGTCTCGGTCAATGGCCCTGATGCCCTCCGGATCTAAGACAAGGGATCTGTCATCAGCCAGCAGCGTAAGAAGCTGCTGACAGCCCCTGTGCCTTTTTTTCCAGCGAGTAGAAGAAGGTGGAGCCACGGTCCAGGTTCTTGAGGAATCAGATCTGCAACAGCACAAATGCGCCCCAGGACCCGACGAGTTGCAGGTCCCGTAGCGTGCCCTTCTTCTCTTAGTAGACCGACTGCTAGATCGGGTCTGCATCCAGCTGACGGAGATGTGCCTCCAAGTTGAGTGCCTCCTTTTCCAGCTCCTTGACCCTGGATTTCTACCTCTTTGTCGATCTCCTCGTGTACTCCTGACAGAAGACACAGACGTGAGCCTTGCCCATGTCCCACCAGAGCCTCAAGAATGGGAAGCATCCCCTCTTCCTTCTCCAACCAGTCCAGAAATGACAGAACGAGTCCAGGAACCGCTTGTCCTCCAGCAGCAGGTTGTTAATGTGCTAATATTCGGACATCTTCCGAGTACAGAATGGAACAAGCTCCGCCCACATCAGATGGTGGTCCGTCTGCCATCGCAGCCACCGCACAGAAGCCGACGGAACGCAGGACACGTATGCCCTTGAAATGTAAAAACAGTCGAGTCTGGACGCCCCAACTCTAGGTGACATGAAAGTGAAATCGCTGAAGTCAGGATGGAGATTTCGCCAGACGCCCACCAAGCCGATGGAGCTGATCAGGTCCTGCAACTTCCTCACACCTAGCATGCAGCACTGAGCACTGTGATGGTCCCTGGCCTTGAGGGTACAGTTGAAATCCCCCCCTGAGGACGATGCACTCGCCCATGTTGATGGAGCCCAGATGAGTGGCCACTTCCTCAAAGAAGCTCGCTTGCTGCTGCGCACCCAGGGGAGCGTACACATTCACAAAGTGAAGCGCCGTGCACCCAGGCGCACAGTAAGGTGCAGCAACCAGCCTGGCACCAGCTCCTTGACCCCCAAGATCTCCGGCTGAAAATGTGGGGCCAACAAGATCGCCAACCTGCCAGAATTGGAGGCTGGGTGACTCATGTAGACACCCACCCCTCACCACTCCAGGAGTCAGGTAGCTTTGTCTCCCAGAATGGTATGGGTTTCCTGCAGGAAGCACAGTGCATACTTCCCATCCTGGAGGACCAAGAAGTTCTGGAACCTGCGTTGTGCGTCCCTGCTGCCGTGGATGTTGAGGCTGGCTATAGTTGTCTTCATTGTCAGGAGAATGTGCTACCATCTCATGAAATAAAAGAAGGAGAGGACTTTTCTAAGTCTTTCACTCCTTCAGGAGCCCAACGAGAAACGTACAGACCCTCCACCAGGCATTCCTGTCCAACTTGGGGGCCTTTAGGGCCTTGTGGGTGGACCAGAATACCTGCGGAAACGAATGCCACCGGTCCAAGGCCAACTGGACCCTGTCTCGGCAACTGCGATTACTCGCCAGAAAATCCCAGAGTTCCCCGATGGGAATGAGGGGGGAGTCGACAGCGGGCACCGAAGCCCCCATCAGCTCACCTGGCTCCAAAGACTCTAGATCATCGGTGGTGCTCGCTATCGACATCCCATCCTCCTCCAGGTTGTTGCCTCTGGCTTCCGACCCCTCCCCCTCAATGAGTGTAGGGCTGGTTCGGAGCCGCCAGCTGCCTCTACCTCTGTCTCGATCCCATCCCCGGGATCAAGGCCAGAGAGGTCCTCTCTGGTCTCCTCTCGGGTTTCTGGGTCAGAGGGTGGCAGCCTCTCAGAGACCCGCTCCACCTCAGCCACTTGGCCGCCAGGCAAATCCGGAAAGATTACCGGGCCCAGATCAGTAGCGCCTGGTGACAAACGCTGAGACGGAGCGGGGAGGCCCTCCTCGCTACCGCTACCAATGACCCAGTCGTTGGAGCCGTGAAGGGACTGCTGCAGTCCCCTGGCGGGCCAGATGACATTTTGAGGGTACAAGGTGGGTTGGGGTGGGACACCATCGCTAGAGTGGTACCCTCACTGACACCTGAGAGGGCCCCTCAGGGGACTGCAGCGAGGTATCGGGGTTTGGTCCACCCCCCCAGAGAGCAGAGCGAGGACTTGTGGGGTGGAGGGGACACATCTAACCTCATCAGCCGGAATGTCCTCCCCTTCCAATGGATTTGGGCAAGTCCGCCCCCTTCAATAAGTCCACCGGCTCGGTGTCGCTCACCCCACCGTCGCCAGACCCGGGAACCTGCGTGGGGACGATGCCCAACCCAGTATATGGTGCTGAGGCACACACATGCCCAGGAGCATGCGCTGACACGATGCCGGGGCCAGATAATTTTTGCTCCCCTGAGACGGTCTCTTCAGAGGCCTGGTTTTCAGGGTGGTTTTGGGTGTTTTCAGGGGTCTGGGACCATCCCCAGGTGGTGGGTTTCCCCCACGCCTTCTTGTGGCACTGTCCGCCCCACCCCGGTGACACCTCCTCTTGCAGGGAGGAAGATGGAGGGATGGTGGGGGAGAATTAACTTTTTTGAGTCAACCAAATAAACTAAAAACTAAAAAAGAGTCAACCACATTGCTGTGGTTCTGGAGTCACATGCAGGCCAGCTGATATCCTTCTGTAAAGGACATTAGTGAATCAGATGGGTTTTTAAACAATCAGTCATTATTGAATTCAAATTCCATTACCTGCTGTGGCTGGATTTAAACCCAAGTCCCCAGAGCATTACTCTGGACCTCTGGACCAGCAACAATACCACTATGCCATCACCTCCCCATGAAGTGTATGTACTCTTCACTATTGTCAATAAACTCCCAACAATGTCTCCTGCCTGTGTCTCCTTGTTCTGATGAGTAGTGTTTGTGTCACTCAGATGTGAAACCTTTCTGAAAGGTGAGTGTCTCAGTCCAGGGCCTCTTCCCTGTGCTCTGTGCAGCCTTCAGGCCACAGTGATGGTCCAGCCTCACACTCCCTGGAAACATTACTGATGCCTGCACCTTGGCGCTGCTGGTCATTGCTGGCAGAATGTAGTGGGCAGGTGCCACAGAGTTCTCTCATTCTCTCAATGTGCTCTCAGCACCTTTATGGAGGAGATCGCCCCCATCTCTTCAGCATTTGTGACCAGCGATGCTGTCTTCCAGCTCCTGAAGGGCTGAGATGCTGGAGGTGGATAAAGCATCAGAGGCTTCTGAAGTTTCATGACTGCATCTCTATGAAATGGCCCTGATCACGGAGCGCAAGCGAGCTGCCCTTGACCAGACAGGAGTCAGATATTCTCAGAGGTTATGTGAAGATCTATGGAGTGTCTTCACTGCCTGTCATTACCATCCCCCTGCACCGAGCGCCCATTAGGTCCTCCACTGTGTTTCCATGACAGGAGCATTCTCACAGAGGGTATGCATGCTGCCATAAGCCAGAATGGAGTCAAACATTCACAGATGCGATGCGAGGAACTATGAGGTCACCTCACTGCATGTCATCATCATCATCCACAAATCTAGCAGCTATGAGGACCTCCTGAGCGTGCCCAGATCTCGGGTTTCCCACAGGTGCAAGATGCAATTCACTGCACTCACGTGGCGCTCAGATCTCCATAGCATGCCTGCCTCGTCTAGCCAGTGTGAAAGCCTCATCCTCATCATCGTCACCTCCAAGGATCCCCTCGCCCTCATCCCCGCCGGTGTCCTACTCATCAGAGGAGACATGCAGCTCCTCCATCTCCTCCTCAGCCAGCTCCTCAACCCGTTGCAGTGCCAGGTTGTAAAGGGCGCAGCGTGACGATGCGTGACGCCCTCTGTGGACTGCATTGACGGGCTCCACCAGACCGGTCCAGGCACCGGAACTGCATTTTCAGCACCCCGATAGTCTGCTCCACCAAGTTTCGAGCTGATGCATGAGATGCATTATAGCGTCGCTCTGCTGCAGCCTGAGGCCGCCGCATAGGTGTCATCAGCCATGGCCTCTGTGGGTAGCCCTTGTCTCCAAAGAGCCATTCCTGCAGCCTCTGTGGACCCTGGAAGACTTCAGGGATCTGTAACCGACTGAGGATGTCGGAGTTGTGCATACTCCCTGAAAACTGTACACAGACCTGAAGGATGCGTTCCTGGTGGTCACACACCAGCTGTACATTCAGCAAATGGAAGCCCTAATGGTTGATGTCGTTGATCGTGCGTCGCAATGGAGATCTGAGCACTACATGAGTGCAGTCAATCATACCTTGCACCTGTAACCTGAGATCTGGGCAAATCCAATTGCTCTCGCATCCTGGCTGTCCTGGCCCCAGGCAAAATGCGATAAGTTGAGTGCCCTCGCAAAAATGGCATCCATGACCTCATGTATGCATTTGTGGGTTAAGGCTTGAGAGATCCCATAGAGGTCACCTGTGGGGCCCTGAAAGGAGCTACTGGAATAGAAATTGATAGTTGTGGTCACTTTCAGTCACTGGCAGTGGATGCCCTCCATGTCTCCGTGGTGCAAAATCCTGCAGTAGCTGGCAGATGTGAGTGGCCAGTTCCCTAGACATGTGCAGTCTTTGGCGGCACTGGTTCTCTGGAGAACTTGGTGACACTTTGATGCCTCTGCGTTGCTTGAGTGGGCAGATAAGCTAGGAGCCCAACCCAATCATATCAATGTGGCTATGCCTGAACTGTCTCAGTTGCAGAGAAATGGTCACTTTCTGCAGGTTTCCCGAATGCATGGCCACTTCCCTCACCCACCCTACACCCACTCACACCCTGAATGTTTGTTCTGTATTCAATGGCAGAGCTACCCTTGCACACCTACCCCCCTCCCCCCAACCACCCCAATGACAAGGCTGCACTTACTCCCTGCTCTCTCTCACGCTCAAAAGTCACCTCCAAGGCTGCACTTGTGGCTCGCTCCCCCTCAGCCTCAAAAGTCACCTCTGATGCGGGCGGCACTTAACCCCGACTCCCACCCTCCAGCACCCCTAAAGCCTGCAAAGAAACAGGCAACCCTGGCACCAGCAAGATCGTTGCTGTGCACTCACCTCCAGTTCACCCAAAGTGCAAGCCGCCAAGTGCATTTCACCTCTGAGCTGTTGTGAATCATATCGGCAGACATTGTTATGTTAATGCATCTAGTAATGCATTGGTGTAATAAGTATAGGAGTATATGTATAATAAGTATATGTAAGATGAGTTCAGAAAATGAAGCTATCTTTTTAAATTATGATGGTTCATTTTTTAATAAGGAGGGGTATGTCAGGAAGATATAATAATTGTCATAATGTTATTGGAATTTATTGTTAAGTGGAGTAAGAGTGGAGTCTGTGTCTATGGGTGTATGTCTGTGTGTGACTTAATTGAATTAAATGAAGCTGGCCTGAAGGCTTTGCTGTATTAGAAGATGAGCTAGGTTTGAAATGTTAAGTAGATTGACATAGGGGTAAAGGGAATATTAGTGTTTTTAAATAAACCAGACTAGATTATTTTCAAAAGAGGGGTGAAATATGTTACCTGGCCATGTGATATTCAGAAACAGTGCATTTATTTTTTCCCAAAAATTACTTGTAAAATTAGTGCTATGAGAGATTTTTATTATCAGAGAGATGAAGTCCAAAGATACAGTGAAACAATGGGAATTTGCATCCAAAGGGAAAATATGTATCTGCAGGTGAAGATTGTGTGTAAGGGGAGGCATTCTGAGTTCTAACAAGTGTGAAATGCCTTCAGCATCTAAGCCTAAAGCTACTGTCTATAAAGAACTGAAGTTAAGAAAACTCACTTTGAATTGGATTGTTTATAGTACCATGTTTCTTTGCCTGGGTCTTTTAAAATCTGTGTGTCTTACTGTTGCCTTAATGAAAGTGTAACTGGGAGTTAGATTGATTAGGGGATTTAGAAGTTACCATAGTAGTAATTTGTAAACCTATGTATGTACTTAAGATCATTTTCCCTTTTATCTTAGATTCCATTGTTCTCAAACACCTCTTTTAACTTAACTTATCCAAATATTAACTTTTTTAATGTTTTCCAATTGTCACTACTTTCGGGTCAAATAAAATTCAGTAACTCTCCCTTGTCTACTGAAGAAAATGTTGTAAGTTGTAAACAACCCCTTTGAAATTTAACAGCTGAAAAGTCGAGTCCTTACCTATCACCTAATGAAAATTTTAAAAAGCAAACTATTTATTTCTAAATCCACTTCACCAGAGCCTCTCATTACAAATGCATGCATCTAGCTCCTTTACTATTTTATCTCTCAACTCTCACAGACAATCTGTCTCTATGAACTTTCCCCCAGTTTAATAAATCATGGATATATACACACACACACACACACACACACACACACACGCACGCACGCACGCACTTCTTACCACCATATTCCGAAAATATTAAAAGCAATCACATCCATCTTCACACCTCCCTCAATGGAAAAAATGAGAAACGTCATACTTCAAAAAGGCATTACATTTTTTCAACCCACTTGGGATTATTTATCATATTATGCACAAGAAAAAAAAAACTAGTGCACTATGGTGTACATGCATCAACTATGAAAATATATATACAACTTCTTCTGTACAAGTAAAGGTAATTCCAGTCCACTCTCAGTTTCCTAGTATCCAAGTCCTTTTGAATTTAAACCCATGGCAATGCATCCGCAATTAAATTCTCTCATCCTAGCCATGTGTATAATTTTTAAAATTGAACAGTTATAATAACAAACACTATCGGAACAGTCTGATGTTTTTATGTCTTTTTTATTTCAAGAAACTTCAAATGTTTGTGGTCAGTATATACAACTGTCTCTGAAGAGTTGTCTGCCATGTACACTTCAAAATGCTGTAAAGCTAAAATCAAACTTAAAATCTCTTTCTCTATAGTTGAATATTTCTTATGGTGCATGTCCATGAGAAATATCCAGCTGGTTTCTCAAGTTCCACTTCATCTTCCCGTAGCAACACAGCACCAACACCCACACCACTGGCTTCAACAGCCATTTAAACTGCTTTGTATAATAAGGTGCTGCTAGAACAGATGTAATGGTTAGTACAGCTTTCAAGTTGTCAAATACAGTCTGACACTCCTGTGTCCATTGGAATCCCTTGTTCTTTTTCAATAATCCCGTCAGCGGAGCAATTACACTAATGAAATTTGGCACAAATTTCTAAGAAAATCCACTCATGCCCAGAACTCTCAAAACTTCCCCTTTCATTGTAAACACTGGGAACTCTACAATAGCTTTTACTTTTGCATCTCATGGGGCCACTTGACTATGCCAATCAGTGTGGCCTAAATATGTAACTTTTGCTTTCGCAAGTTCCCTTTTAGCCAAATTTATAACCGAATTGGCTTACTGTAGTTGGTCAAACAGCTTAGATGTTCCCCCCAGGTTTGACTGAATACCACTAGTCATCAATATAAACTGCACAATTGCTTAGATCTTCAGTCACTTTGTTAGTCTTTGAAATGTTGTTGGTGCATTTTTCATACCAAAGGGCATTACTTTGCATTGATATAAACAATCTGGAGTTACAAAAACTAATATCTCTTTTGGTCTTCCTGAAAAGAGTGCTTGCCAGTTTCTCCACAGTAAGGCAATTTTTGTGAAAAATGCTGGCTTTCCCATTCTCTCGATACAATCCTCCAATTGGAATTGGATATGAATCTGCCTTTCTACTGCAATTAAGTTACAGTAAGCAATACATAGTCTTTGTGATTCATCTGGTTTTGGCACCATTACAATAGGCGAACTCTAATTACTGTGACTGGGCTCTATGATGTCATTTTGAAGCATAAATCAATTTCTTTCTGCACTTGAGCCAATTCTACTGGATTTAATCCATCTGGGTGTTGCCTTATTGAAACTGAAACCCCTACACCAACATCCTGCAAAGCCAAATTTTACTTCCTTGGTCTATTCCACAAATTGCTTTGTGTGATTGAAACAGCTCTTGCAAATCACTTCAACAGTTTTCTGGAAGGTAACTTAAGATCACATTTAGATTCTTAATTACTTCCTTATTGTCCAATTTAATCAGAAGAATGTCAATTTCAGAATCTTTAATTTCTGTTTCCTCCTTCGCACTTACCACTACCAGCATCTCCTGTTTATCCTCTCTGTCAAAGTGTAACTGTTATAAGTCTAGATACTACTGCTGTAACCATGCGGAGAATTTTCTCCCCGTCGGGCGGGCCAGTCAGGAGCAGGCGCAGATCCGAGTGCCACTTGCAATTGATTGCGAGCCACCATTTTACATGGGTGAGCCAATTAAGGCTCGCCCAGCATGATGTGCACCAGGAAGCACTCAGCACTACCTGTGCGGGAGGGGGGTGGTGGTGTGAATGGAGAGTCAGGCCCTGCACTCTTTTGCATGGAGCTGCCTCAGGGAGATTAGTTTAATAATAAAACATTTGAAAAAATAAAGAATTAAATTACTCAGACAAGGCCCCTCATGTGACATTGTCACAAGAGCTGGGACATGCTTATGATTTTTCAATTAATAAACACTTCATGAAACCTCATCCCACCTGTGGATGAAGTTTCATGAAAAGTGCGAAGGCTGCCTGGGCTCTTCACTTTCAGGTTGGACGGACAACTCTGACAATCACTTTATTTAGTTAATTAATGTCTTAACAGGCCTTTGACAGTTCGGCGAGCGTGCAGCCGACTCCGCTGTGCGCCCGCTGAACGAAGATCGGATTGACGCGCGATGATGTTGGGACACAAGCCAAACAGAAAATTCTGGCCCATAAGATGTAGGAGCAGAAGTAGGCCATTTGGCCCATCGAGTCTGTTCCACCATTCAATGAGATCATGGCTAATCTGATAATCCTCAACTCCACTTTCCTGCCTTTTCCCCATAACCTTTGATTCACTTACTGTTTAAGTTCGACCCTTCAAGCCTGCTCCGCCATTCAAAAAGATCATGACTGATCTGATTGTGGTCTCAACTCCTTCTTCTTATCTGCTGTCCATAACCCTTAACTCTGTTGGCTGTCAAAATCCATCTAACTCAGGACTGGCTGGGACTCCATTCAACAAAGAATTGGAGAGCTCTGGGACCATCCTAATGGGGATAGAGGTGCAGGTGGATTAGCCGTTCATGAAGTGAAAACAGATAGGGCCAGGAAACTGAAATGTTGAGGTAGTGTCGGGCATGGGAAGGCTCATGGATGTAGATAGAAAGGCACAGTGCAAGATCAGCAAAAATGGAGTCAAGAAAGGAAGAAATAATTTTAGTTGGACAAGAACAGACTGAAACAATGAGTCAACCATGGCAGTCTTGTTTATGGGTTTTGGGAAGGAGGTAGAAGCAGGCTGTACAAGGTTGGGGTCTATGATGTTGGAGGCTATAGAGGGAAGATCTCTAGAGGAGTTAAGGCCAGTGACAGCCCTGGACACAATGGCATGATGTTATCTGGTGGGAGTCATAGTCCAGGGGGTGGTAGGAGAAAGTATCATTGAGTTGGCTTTCAGCCTCTTCTAGTTACAGGTCAGTGCATGAGACAACAAGAGCTCCACCCTTGTCAGCAGGTTTAATGATGATGTCAGGGTTGGACTTGAGAGAACTGAGTGTTGCAAGTTCAGAGGGAGAGCAGGGAAATTGAGTGGACCAATGTCATGCTGGCAGTTCTCAATTAAAAGATCTAGAGAGGGGAAGAGTCCAGAGAGAGGGGCTCATGTGGAAGGAGAATGTTGGGGATGGGCAAAGGGATCAGTTAAGTGGGAGGAAGACTCCTGGTCAAAGAAGTGGGCATGAAGGCGAGGGTGACAGGAGAAGAGCTGGGCATCATGCCAAGCTCAGAACTCATTGAGGTAAGCAGGTGAAGTTGAGGCCTTTGTTAGTTAATCTCTCTTGCCTTGTACCCTATTACAGACCTCACAGAACTTCTCTTTTGTTCTTCCTGCCCCATTTCCCCACTGTCACTCTTTCTACTGGCTTACAAAACCTTGTATTTCTATCTTTCTTAGTTCTGAAGAAAGGTCATCAACTTAAAATGCTAACTCGGTTTCTCTTCACAGGTGCTGGCCAACCTGTTCGGGATTTCCAGATTTTTTTTTGTGTGTTTGTATTTCATAATCATACCTCTTAATGGACAATCTCATGGTTCAAATAAATCTCATTTCACTCAAATAAAACCATGACCCTAATCTGCTCAATCACTTAGCCAATCCTGCCCAGCCTTCCAGAGCAATTGGAAATTCACCCTGATGGTGACTGAAACCCTTAGAATGAGGGACATATTTCAGGCGTTTGGGGGAATTGCTGCTGTTCTCTCACTCAGGAGAAATATCTTCAGATCTCACTCAGGCCTGAAGTGCTCATGAATTATGGATCTCCCACTGCCAAAGAGTCACTGTTAACATCACCTTTGAAATAAACCAGCCACTTCACTAATCATTTATAAATTCTAGTTTTATTGTTGCAGAAATCTGTACTTTGTCACTAGTTGTAACTCATCACCTATCGTTTTACCTTTCCTGAAGATTTGACTCCTTTCGATATCGCAGCCCCGGCCATCAGCCGTGCCAGAAGCAGACAGAGGGCTAAATACCAGACTATCTCCCCAGGCTCATAGATTGAACTGGTACGGCGTAAAACCACTTTACTAAATAAAATGATAACAGAACACATAAACACTATTAGAAACAAAGCATCAAAGTATTCTATGAAATGTACAGGGATTTGAACAAGACCGAACATATTTTGGTTTTTAGAAGTGAGATGAAATTTGATATCCTTCAGGTTTTTCTCTGTATTTCTATTGATGTTTTCAAATAGAAAGCTTTGTTTAAACATTGAGAGCTGATGAGATTCTTTGGAGAGCTGATTTGATTTGAAGGAGTTCCTTACAGTGCTTCATTGACTGTCTCACATTGCACTGTTAAAAATCCCTGGGTTAGTCACTGTGTCTACCAATGAATCTAGCTCCTTCATATTGTTAAACATGGTACCTGCTCCCAGACAGTTTCCTTCAATTCAGTTCCCAGGTCTATAGATTAAACACAATACAAACACAAAGGGATATCAGTCACAGATAATTGGAACCATTCAATAGAGATAAAAACAAAAAACTGCGGATGCTGGAAATCCAAAACAAAAACAGAATTACCTGGAAAAACTCAGCAGGTCTGGCAGCATCGGCGGAGACGAAAAGAGTTGACGTTTCGAGTCCTCATGACCCTTCAACAGAACTAGAAGTTGAAGGGTCATGAGGACACGAAACGTCAACTTTTTTCTTCTCCGCCGATGCTGCCAGACCTGCTGAGTTTTTCTAGGTAATTCTGTTTTTGTTTTGGAACCATTCAATGTTTAGGAATTCTAGTGGTGAATCTTTTGAACAATAAAACATTAAAACATGTTCAATAAGAGTATCACTGTTTAAATATTGTTAAAGTAAGCCTGCAGTGTTAGAAACCAGGGAGCTGTTAACTAATGAAAGGGCCCCAGTTTTGATGCTATTTTGTAACAAGTGTATGATGTAAATAGTATCTCTATCTAAATCAAACAGCTTTTCACTCATTAAACAGGACATTCACCCAACTAACCTCCCTGAGAGGAAGCTACTGGTACAGCTGTGCAGGATATAGGTGCCGCTATCTGTAGTAATTTACTTACTCCCAGTATTGCTCACTTGGACCCTGGTGAGAAATGTTGATTTCTGATCCATTTGGACAAGTTTCATTGTTTGCATGCAGCCATGTTGTATTAACGATTTCAAAATACCCATCATCCAGAGTGAGATTGCAGAGTGGATCTAGAAAACGTGGGATGTGTTTTAGAATGACATTTCATTGGGAATGATGCTGTCATTTTCTAGTGATATAATCAAGGTCATTGTTTCCCTCTGACTGAATCAGTCCGATCCCTTTTATTACATGGGTGAGGTTTCAGATGGGTCAGAACACAAAGGCACATTCTGCACACTCCATTCACAGCACAGTCCAGCTCTGATGTTCACCCTGTGTGTGTTAGGAGATTTTCTTCAATAGCAGCTGTAATGCTAATAATCATAAAAACAAATTAAGGTATTGAAGTATAAACAGTTCCTTCAATAATAATTATTACAGAAGTTTTCAAGATATTAAAGAAGGCATTATGGATTAGGATATGTTTCTAGTGAAGTCTGTCAGATTTAATTCATTCATTCCAAATAAACCTTTATCGAGACTTACCTGATGAATCTGTGGAGTACATGACTTATGGATATCACATGATCCTGGATCTTCCTGTTATAACATTGTTGTGGATCACAGGGAAAAAAAGTGTTAACTAGTCCCCATATTTACTTTTACTTTCCATGGGAGTTAAGCTGCACAGACTTCATGGGGTTCAGAGTCAATGTTCAGAACTCCCAGAGCCATTGCATCCCAGCTGTATACCAATGTACCACCACCTAGAATCATAGAACTCATAGAATGCATGTCACAGAATTTCCCATCATGTCCATTCCATCTCTCTGTAAGAGCAACTCACCTAACTTCCCTGTCTTTTCCTCATAGAAATGCAAATTATTTTTCTTCAGATAATTATCCAATTCCCTTTTGAAAGCCACGATTGAACCTACATCCACTTCATACTCAGGCATTTCATAACCACTCATTTTTCCCCATGTCACCTCTGGTTATTTTGCCAATCACTTTACATTGGTGTTCTCTGGTTCTCAACTCTTCCAACAATGGGAATTGTTTCCCCGCCCTCCCCCGACCATGCACCCCCCCCCCGCAAACTGCTCAGTCCAAGCACCTCATGACTTTGAACAAATCTATCAAATATCCTCTAGACTTTCTGTACTTAAGGAGAATAGTCACAACTTTGCCAATCTCTCTAGGTAACTGAAGCCTCTCATTCCTGGAATTATTCTCATAATTCTTTTCGGCACCATCTCCAGTTCCTTCACATTCTTCCTAAAGTGTTGTGCCCAAGATTGGATGCAATACTCAAGTTAAGGCCGCAATGTGTTGAATAAATGTTTACCATAACTTCTTTGCCTTTTTACTCAATTCCTCTATTTATAAAGCCTAGGATCCTATAAGCCTTTTTAACTTATTTATCAACCTGCCCTAATGCCTTCACTGATTTGTCCATATAAACCCCCAGATCCATCTGCTTATGCACTCCCTCCAGACTTGTATCCTTTATTTTATATTGCCTCTTCTCATTTTTTCAATGAAAATGTACCACTATATACGTCCCTGCATTAAATTTGATCTGTCAGTTTTCCATATATTCCCATCTCTCTGTGTCTTCTTGAAGTCCTCCTCATATTTCCCGACAGACTGAATACTCCAGTGTCAGGAACAGTGAACATCTCAACACTAGCTGCTGATGGGCATTGGGACCCTGGGGAAGTCCAGATGAACGCCCCTGTGCAGTACTTGCACGGGAATTTTAAACTTCCAATTGCCAGTTTTATATAACCTGGACAGCCCTGAGATTCCCTAAAGAAGTGGAATGAGATGGCCATATCCACACAGACTGGGATTGTTTGTCCTATACTTAGTCTGGGTTTTACAATGATTTATTTAGATTTACACTGATTTACTCCAAGAACCAATGGTGTGACACCTATCCTCTCAGCAGGTGGCAATCTGTCCCTCACAAATAGGCATGAAATTCACACACATTGGGCAGAGCACTTCAGCAATCTCCGAAACCAACAATCCAATGATACTATGGAGTCACTTCCACAGCTCCACACTCTGGAAGGGCTTGTTCTCAACCTTCTCAAGCGGAAGTTGCAAAGGCCACAAAGTAGCTTTCTAAATAAGGGCAATGTGAGGACATGAAAGCAGAGCTAGCTAGTAAACTGGCAAATGGGGTTAAGGGATACGTCGATAGAAGTTCAGTGGCAGATGTTTAAAGGGAAATTCCAGAATACACAGAATCGATACATTCCAATGAGAAAGAAAAATTCCAAGGGGAGGGCCCACCATCCACGGTTAGCTAAAAAAGTTTAAGAAAATATCAAACTTAAAGAAAAAACATATAACATTTACACAAAGACCGGGGGCGGGACCAGGTCAGAAGATTGGAAAGAATTTAAAGAACAGCAAATAATGATAAAATGATTAATAAGGAGGGAAAAATTAGAATACAAGGGAAAGCAAGTTGGTAAAATGAAGACAGATAGCAAGAATTTCTATAGATATTTAAATAAGAAAAAAGTTAACAAAGTGACCATTGGTCCTATTGAAAGTGAGTCTGGGCAATTGATAATGGAAAGTAAAGGTAGTGGTGGATGAATTAAATAGGTATTTTGTTTTGGTCTTCACTGTAGAGGATACAAGTAATATCCCAGAAATATCTGTAAATCAGGAAATGGAAGGGAGGGAGGAACTCGGGAAAATTACAATCCCAGGGATGTGGTATAGAGCAAATTGTTGGGGCTGTAGACTGACAAACCCTAAAGTCCGGATGGACTTCACCCTAAGATCTTGAAAGAAGTGGCTAGTGTGATAGCTGATCCATTGGTTTTAATTTTCCAAAATTCCTTAGATTTGGGGAAGGTTCTATTAGCTTGGAAAATAACAAATGTAACTCCTTTATTGAAAAAGGGAGGGAGAGAGAAAGCAGGAAACTATAGGCCAGTTAGCTTAACATCTGTCATAGGGAGAATGTTAGAAGCCATTATTAAAGATACTATAGCAGGGCATTTAGAAAAATTCAAGGCAATCAGGCAGAATCAACATGGTTTTGTGAAAGGGAAATCATGTTTAACCAATTTATTGGAGTTCTTTGAAGGAGTGACATGTGCTGTGGATAAAGAGAAAATGGTGGATGTTCAGTACTTAGATTTCCAGAAGGCATTTGATAAAGCGCCACTTCAAAAGCTATTGCAGAAAATAAAAGCTCATGGTGTAGGGGGTAACATTTTGGCATGGGTAGAAGATTGGCTAGCTAACAGGAAACAGAGAGTTGGCATAAATGTGTCTTTTTCTGGCTGGCAGGATGTAATGAGTGGTGTGTTACAGGGGTCAGTGCTGGGCCTCAACTTTTTACAATTTATATAAATGACTTCGATGAAGGAACCAAAGGAATGGTTGCTAAATTTGCTGATGACACAAAGATAGGTTGGAAAGTAAATTTTGGAGAGGACATAAAAAGGTTACAAAGGGACATAGATAGGTTAAGTGAATGGGCAAAAATTTGTCAAATGGAGTATAATGTAGCCAAATGTGAAGTTGTTAATTTTGGCAGGAAGAATAACAAAACTTATTATCTAAACTGTGGAAGATTAAGAGCTCTGAGATTCAGAGGGATCTGGATGTCCTTGTGCACGAATCACAAAAGTCTGGTATGCAGGTGCAGCAAGTAATTAGGAAATCTAATAGAGTGTTATTGTTTATTGTGAGGGGAATTGATTACAAAAGTAGGGAGGTTACGCTTCAGTTGTACAGGGCACTGGTAAGACCACATCTGGAGTACTGTGTACAGTGCTGGTTTCCTTCATTAAGGAAAGATGTAAATATGTTAGAAGCAGTTCAGAGAAGGTTTACTAGACTAATACCAGGGATGGGCGGGTTGTCTTATGAGGAAAAGTTCGGCAGGTTCGGCTTGTATCCTCTTGGATTTAGAAGAGTAAGAAGTGACTTGATTGAAACCTTTGAGATCCTGAGGGGACTTGACAGAGTAGACGTGGAGAGGATGTTTCTTCTCATGGGAAAATCTATAACTAGGGGTCATTGTTTAAAAATAAGGGGTCACCCATTTAAGACAAAGATGAGGAGGAACTTTTTCTCTCAGAGGGTAGTGAATCTTTGGAGCTCTCTTCCTCAAAAGGTGGTGGAAACAGGGTCTTTGAATATTTTTAAGGTACAGCTAGATAGATTCCTGATTAACAAGGGAGTGAAAGTTTATTGGGGGGCAGGCGGGTGCCTGGAGTTGAGGTTATGATCAGATCAGCCATGATCTTATTGAATGGTGGAGCAGGTTCGAGGGGCCGAATGGCCTACAACTGCTTCTAATTCGTATGTTTGAATGGGGAAGTTACTGGGATCTAATGGCGTCCCACCTGAAGTATTCAAGCTTGGAGGGACACACATGGTTCGGAAACTCACTAGTCTCTTCTGCCTAATCTGGAACCATGATGCTGTGCCCCAAGACTACAAAATGCCTCCAGAACTCATCTCTGCAAACAGAAAGGGAGCAAGTCCATCTGTGATGCCTCTTTCATTGGCAGGAAAAATCCTTGCAAGGGTTATCCTTAATGGGAATGTCACTCACCTCACTCACTCTGTGTGCCCAGAAACACAGTGTGGCTTCTGTGCAGGATGGGGAACAGTGGATATGATATTTACAGCTTATCAAATTCAGGAAAAGTCCTGTGAACAGAGTAAGGACCTCGATGTGGTGTTGACCTGACTAAGAGTTTTGACACAGTAAAATAGGAAGGCCTATGGAAGGTTCTGTACACATATGGCTGCCCTGGAAAGATGATCAGTGTCATCTGCTCATTTCATGATGGCATGATGTCCAGTGCAATGTGAAATGGTATGTCATTGGATGACTTTCTTGTCACCAAGGTCACCAAGAAAGGCTGTGTATTGGCTCCAGCTCTGTTTGCTATATACTTCTCAGCTATGCTCTGGTACACAATCAAAGGCCTTGACACAGGAGTACATATTCAATTCAGGACAGACAAAATCTCTTCAACTCACAAAAGCTCAAGGCTTGTATGAAGATTAATGAACACATACTCTGGAGGACATTCAGCTGCTTGTTGGTTGCTTTGCCCCAGTCTCAGGACACTTGAGCCTGGCAATAAGCCTGAACAAGACAGGGATCTTGTATTAACCCGCCCCTGGTCATGCTCAGAATTGATGAGCTGGAGTTTGATCTTTTCATATTTCAATCTATTGAGGAGGGGGAATGTTACCTGGGCACTTTAATCCAGAAGACAGTTGCACCCCTTAAGCTACGCACTTCAAATTTGTTCCAAGGTCAGGGGCAGGAGGGTGCAAACATGAGCGAAGCAGGTACGAGGATTCCAAGGTAGCAATGGAGGAGCCTCAGGCCTTGCAATTGTCCAACACGTTCAAGGTTCTTGCAACTTGTATGGATGAGAGCAGGGACTGCAGGGAGGATGAACAAAGTGGACGTGGCATCATGATGCAGGGGGCTGTTTAAGTGGCTGGAATAAAAGGAATGCAGTTGTAGGAGGGGACAGTATAGCTAGAGGGACACTGAAGCTCAGTGGAAGGGAGGTACAGGCATAGTGGTATTGTCTGGACTGGTATTCCAGAGACCCAAGGGTTAATGCTCTGGGGACCTGGGTTCGAATCTCACCACGGTAGATGGTGAAATTTGAACTCAATAAAAATCTACGCTGGAGCGGAGTATCAGGAAACAAGGGTCCCATGGCTCCCAGTGAAGTGATCTGGAACAAGTGCTGCTCCCGCTAGCACCAGATTTGCAAGTAAACTTCAGCTGCTCAAGGGCCAAGCACTAGGCATGGAATTGGTGAAGAACATTCACTCTGGCCTTCGTGTCTCTAAGCTGGAGTCTGATATCCTCCAGCTGCCCCTAATCAGGGGCAATTATCTCTATTACCATTACGGCTGTGATGGCACAGATGACTGCAGCTGGGGCTGTGACTACCGGATGATGCAGACCCTCTCCTCCTGGATTATTTTGCAACAGGCAAACAAAAAACTATTGAGTTCCCACATTAGAGATGCAGGAGGCGCTAGTGGAAATGGAGGATAAGCCCCAAAATTTCTTCGGCTCCAAGACCTGAATTGGCTCCTTTGAGATCTCCCTGTGTGTCGACAAGTTCTACGACGTACTGTGCAAACTCATCCACGTGCGATGAGGAGGGAAGCTTCTGCAGAAGGTCGAAGAGCTCTATCTGCACTTTGACACACTGGGATCCCCAATCATGGCGGGGGCATTTTGGGCATGTGCATGGGCTTGGAGAACTGCTACCTCCTTGTCCTGGGTCCCCATTATTCTGGAAAGACCCTGGATAAGGAATATGCTCAAAGGAAAGGATGAGTTGCCTGGAAGAGACTGGACTTGTTTGACTAGAATTCATTCTATAACTTTTGCCTTCCTCAGTGGAAAGGTGTGTATTTATACAACACACTGTAACTGTGAACCGCAAACATCCTGTCTGTCTGCTCATGTCCTGATGTATTTATTGAGCAACTGATGAAAAGTTAATGAAATGATGCTTCAATTAAACAAATCTTGGTAAAGCGTGAAAAAAAATCTGGAATTAAAAGCCTGATACTGACCATGAAACCATTGTCGATTGTTGTAAAAACCCATCTGGTTCACTAATATCCTTCAGGGAAGGTAATCTTCTGTCCTTACCTGGCCTGCCTACATGTGACTCCAGACTCACAGCAATGTGATTGACTCTTAAAATGCCCTCTGAACAAGGGCAATTAGTGTTGGACAATAAATGCTGGCCTAGCCAGTGATGCCCACATCTCATGAATGAATAATGAAAAAAAGTGTGTGAGTCCTGAAGGTTGTGTTGTCTTCACAGTGTCAGGGTTCAGGAGACCTCCTCAGGGCTAGGGAGGAACTTGGAGTGGCAAGGGAAAGATCCAGTTGTTGTGGTCCACATGGGTTCTAAAGGCATAGCTAGGACTAAACGTAGGTAGTATGAGCAGTCAGTGGCTAAATTAAAAAGCAGAGCCAAACAGTTAATAGTCTCTGGATTACTACCTGAGCCACAAACAAATTGGCATAAGGTAAATAAGATCAGAGTTGAATGTGTGTCTCAAAGATTGGTGTGGGAGAAATGGGCACTGGCACCTGTACTGGACAAAGAAGGAGCTGACCCATTGGGAGTGCCTTCACCTGAATCATGGTGGGACCAGTATTCTGGTGAATCCAATAACTAGGGGTCTAAACAAAATATTGGGGGTTCAGGGTTGGGGGTGGAGGCGGGAAGGTTCACATGAGGGGAAATTTGGGAAGTTAAAGAAGGACAAGGCAATAGAGCAGGTTAACAATATGGGTAATGATAACCAGGGTGTGACAGGAAAGGACAGAGTGTAGAAATATTAGAGTGCAATAGCAAATAAGGTCAGAGTAGGGAAAAATGGTGAAAAAACAGAATTAAAGGCTCTTCATCCGTATGCCTGCAACATTTGTCCTAAGATGACTGAATTGTTTGCACAGATAGAAATAAATGAGTCTGATATTATAGCCATTATGGGCACATGCAAAGGGACTGAATATTCAAGAGTATTTGGCATTTTGGAAGGATAGGTAGAAAGGGAAAGAAGGTGAGGTAGCTTGTTAATAGAGAATGATACCAGCATAGTAGTGGGAAATGATTTTGATTCAGAGGATCAAAATGTAAAATCAGTTTGGGTGGGAATAAGAAATGACAAAGGGAAAAAAAATCACTGGTGGGAGCTTATAGGCCCCTCGACAATAGTTGCACTGCAGGACAGAGACTAACTCAAGAAAAAAATGGTGGCTTGTAAGGAAGGTAAGAAAATAACTGTGGGTGACTTTAATCTTCACATGGATTGGAAAAATCAAATGGCAAAAAAGCACCCTTGAGGATGAGTCCAGAGAGTGTATTTGGGACAGTTTCTTAGAACAATAGATTCTGAAACCAACCAGGGAATCAACTATTTTAGATATGGTAATAGGCAATGAGAAAGGATTAATTAATAATTCCATAGCAAAGGATCCTCTTTGGTAAGAGTGATCATAACATGCTGAAATTTCACTTTCAGTTTGCGAGTAAGAAATGTAGGTCTGAACTAGAGTCACGGGCATGCGTCCTGACATCATCGTGCGTCATTTTTCATTTGGCGGGCGTGCACTGGAGGCGGCTGCACGCCTGCTGAACTGTCAACGGCCTATTAAGGCCATTAAAAAAGCACTTAAGCTTGTTAAGAATGCTGCCCATTCAGCCTTAAGGCTGGTGGGTAGGCGAAGAGCCCAAGCGGCATTTTACGTTTTTCAAGAAACCTCATCTCTCGATGGGATGAGGTTTTACGAAGTTTTTATGAAATAAATAAATGAATAAATTTTCCCAACTGCACAAACATGTTCCAGCTCATGTCACGCTGTCACATGAGGGATATGTTTAAATAATTTTCCATCCATGGAGCTGCCTCAGGGAGACTGGTGCACTTTTTTGCGCGCATGCGCGAAAGAGTGCAGACCCAGACTCTCCTTCCTCCCCCGCCTGCACAGGTAGTGCTGAGCGCTACTGGGCATGAGTTATGCTGGGCGAGCCTTAATTGGCCCTCCTGCATAAAATGGCAGTGCGCAGCCAATCGTGGGCGATGATCAGCTCAGCGACCGCCCCCACCCGCTCTCTCCCAGCCTGCCCGCCAAAGGAAAAATTCTCCTCAAGAACTGAAATAAAGGTAATTTCAAGGATATGAATGCTGAGTTGTCTAAAATGGACCGGGTAAATGGGTTAAGAGGTAAGACGGTAGAGAAGCAGTGTCAGTCATTTAAAGAGATATTTCCTAACTCTCAATAAAGATATACTCCAATGAGAGAAACTCTACGAGAAGGATGCACCATCCATGGGCAACAAATGAAGTTAAGGATGGTATCAAATGGAAAGAAAAGACGGATGATTCTGCAAAGATTTGTGGTAGGTCAGAAAATTGGGAAAATTTTTGAAACCAGCAAAGGATGGCTCCAAAAATAAAGAGGGAGATTTTGCAGCTTGAGAGAAAACCAGCTAGAAATATAAAAACAGCAGTTAAAGCTTCTATATGTATATATAAAGAAAGAGAGTAGCAAAAGTAGCCTGGTCACTTAATGGATGAGATGGGGAATTGATAATGGGAAACAAGGAAATGGCCGAGACTTTGAACACATGTTTTGTATTTATCTTCAAGCAGAAGACACAGAAAGCATCCCAAGAATAGTAGGAAAGCCAGGGGCATAAGAACATAAGATATAGGAGCAGGAGCCATTCGGCCCCTCAATAAGATCATGGCTTATCTGCCCCAGGCCTCAACTCCTCTTTCATGCCAGCTCCTTATGTGGCCTCAACTCCTCCATATTTCAAAAATCTACCTCTTCTTTAAAGCACTTTCAGTGATGTAGCCTCCACAACTCTCGGACGTCGGGGGCGGGGTGGTGGTTGTGGAGGCTAGAGCTGGGTTGGGGGGACGAATGTAAAACAATCACAATTATTAGAGAAAAAGTACGATGAAAACTAATGGGGCTAAAGGTTGACAAGTCCCTTGGATATGATGGCCTGCATATTAGGGTCTGAAAATGGCTGCAGAGATAGAGGATGTAGCCTGCAAACTTCCAAAATTGCCTAAATTCTGGAAAGGTCTCAATAGAATGGAAAACCACAAAAGTACCACTTTTATTCGAGAAAGGAGGGAGACATGAAGCAGGAAACTATAGGCCAGTTAGCCTAACATCTGCCACTGGGAAAATGCTAAATTCCATTAAGAAGGTAAGACCAGGACATTTGGAAAATCATAATATAATAAGGCAGCATCAAGATGGTTTTGTGAAAGGAAAATGGTGCTTGACATATGTATTAGAGTCCTTTGAGGATGTAACAAGGAGGGTGGATAAAGCATAGATGTTGTGTATTTGGATCTTATTGAGACAATTAAGATCCTGAGGGGACTTGACAGGGTCAATGCTGAGAGGATATGTCCTGTCATGGGGGAATCTAAAATTAGGAGGCACTAAGAGTTTAAAAACAATGGGGAGGATTTTATGTATGGTGGGATTTCCCACCCCTCCACCTGAGGAGCCTCATTCCCACTTGTCTTCTCTTCAGCTTTTTTAATGTTCTGCAGGTTGTTAATTGCCTAAAGGGGACACTTATCTGTGGAGGAAATCCTGCTTTCGAGAGCTGCTGGCCAATCAGATACAGTTCCAGCAGCACCAGGTTCGAGCAATGGCCACTGCTGAGACTACCGGCAGTCCTCAAAGAAGAGGAGCTAGTGGAGGCCGGACTGAGCTAAATCCTGGGTAGTGGCAGAGCCTGGCTGGCAGGCCTCATTGAAGGGAGTGAGCGGGTTTGGGGGACCCAGTTTGAGAGGCTGGAGGGGAGGGTTAAAGGGGGATGCCTCCGATGATGACAAAGGACCCCAAAAGGATGTAACTCACCACCCACCCTCCCCCTTGCCTGATACCAGTCCACTCAGCTAAAGCCACTGAGCTACCTGTTTGGCATGGGCATCTCACTTCTGTGGGTAGAATAGCAGTGCAGGGATGGAATGAGGTAGTTAAGTGGTTACCACCGCCTTCACCAACACCCCTCACCCATAGAATGGGAGACAATTCAGAATAGGCAGGTAGATGGTTGGCAGGCCATGCATTGCATTTCACAAGATCACTCCACTGTCAAACACATTGGTGGGCAACATAAAGTTCCACCCAATGGGACTCCCATTGAAGATTGAGATGAAGAGGATTTTTTTCTTAGAGGGTCATTCGCCTTTGGACTTCTCTTTCACAGAGATCAGTGGAGGCTGGGACATTAAATATATTCAAGGCAGAGCTGGACAGAGTTTTGATCTACAAGGGAGTCAAGACTAATGGGCAGGCAGGGAAGCAGAGTTAAGGCCAAAATCAGGTTGGCCATGATCTTATTAAATGGTGGATCAGGCTCAGTGGGCCGAATTGACTACTCCTGCTCCTACTTCTTATGAACTGATGATCACAGCCTCGGTCTGTATAATAATGACAGACATCAGCCACAGTTCCATTCGGAATTATAAGAGGTTTTTCTAAAATCAAAAGGCAGAATTGCTGCTCTCGTTGGCAGCGGGCATGCTTGGCAGTGTGAGCGGACAATATGGTGGGAAGGCCAAAATGTGGTTTCACGGCATCATGAAAGCAGTTGCAATTGTCCACTCTGCCCATCAATGGTTGGCCACATTTGCCTCAGCTGTATGTCGGGAACTTCACTGTAATACATTTGCATATCATTGTAACCCAGCTTACCAGAATCACTCCCCCCATGCTGGACCATCCGGGCATGTCGACGTGCACCTGGCGAGCTGCACTTTGAGGGGAACTCGGAGGTGAGCGCACAGTAATGATGCACAGCACTTACGAGGGCCACCAGTTGGACCTCAAGATTGAGGTGCCCCGCAATCAAGTGAGGGCACAGGCAAGTCACATTTTTCAGGCTGGCTGACATTGTGGTGCTGGGTCAAGGGCTGCACTGCAGTTCAGCCAAGTTGGGGGGGATGGGCTGCACTGCAGTTGAAGGTAGTGCACAAGCACATGTGGGGTCAGGGGAGGGAAGCAGCCATTCATTAGGGAAACCTTGTATAAGGTGACCAGTGCTCTGCAGCTGAGACAGTTCGGAACAGCGACATTGACATGCTCAGAGTTGGGCCTTTAGTTTCTCTGCCCACTCAAGCACCGAAGAGGCATCAAAGTGCCACCAAGTGCTCCAGAGCTTTTCACCCCTTGGGCACAGACTGGAAACCAATGAGCATTTCAGTGGGCTGCAGAACAGCTGGACAAATGGGCAAGTTGTACAATCTCCTTGCTGAAGCTGGTCATGGAGCAGTCACTGGTGGAGGCGCTCACAGCCCCTTGTAATGTCAGCATCATTTGGACCAGTCTACCCCATGGTTTAAGCTAATAGCACAGATTTGCACCATGGGTTAGGAGAATGCCTGTGCCTGAGCTGAGAGCACAGCATGCGGCCCAATGGACGAAGCTGCTGCCAATTGGTCAGGTGGAGTGGGGCGGAGGTGGGTGGGGTTTTGGGTAGCCATGCAGCGCACTAAACGCTGACCATGCAAGTGGTGCCAACACTCTCCGCGATGCATGAAGGGGCCTTCAGAATTAATCAGGAGCAATTCTTAGTACACCCAAGCTAGCCCAAATGACTCTCTCTTTCATCCTGCAGGAGGAGTACATCAGGAACATGGAGCCTGGTGAACTAACTGTATGCTTCATGCTTACTGGGAACAAAGACGAAAGAGAAGCGATTAACGGAGGTGCCTGGCTATGCAGAAGGAGGAGCAGCACCCTCAGGGGGGCAGTTGGGGCTCCGTGCACGCCACTGAAGAGCCACAGCGAGCCGTTCTTGGTCAGCACCCAGCTAGGCCCAGTGTCTATAGATGGTACTTGTCATTCCTGCAGATGACTGAGAACCAGTGTTGCTGAAGACTGAGTATGTCCGGGGGACTGGCCCTGCTGCAGGATTTGGCACCAAGGGGACATGGAGGGCATCCAACACCAGTGGCCGTGAAAGGTGAAAGTGACCACGGTGCTCAATTTTTAAGACATTGGCTCCTTTCAGAGCTTCGCAGGCGACCTCTGTGGGATATCGCAAGCCTCCGCCCACAAATGCAACCATGAGGTCACAGACGCCATCTTCGCGAAGACACACGACTTCGTGCATTTCGCCCGGGATCAGGAAAGCCAGGATGCAAGAGCAATTGAATTTGCCCAGATCATGGGTTTCCCACAGGTGCAGGGTGCGATCAACTGCTGCACGTGGCGCTCAGATCTTCATGGCAACAAGTGGCCAACAATTTCAACCGCAAGGGCTTCCACTCACTGAATGTTCAGCTGCTGTGCGAACACCACAAATGCATCCTGCAGGTCTGCGCACGGTTTCTAAGGAGTGTCCATAACTCCTACATTCTCAGTTGGTCTTAGATCCCTGACATCTTCCAGGGTCCATAGAGGCTGCAGAGATGGCTCCTTCGGGACAAGGGCTACCAGCAGAGACCGTGACTGATGACATCCATGCGGCGGCCTCAGACTGCAGCAGAGCAATGCTATCATGAGGCTCGTGCTGCAGCTCGCAACTTGGTGGAGCAAACCATTTGAATATTGAAGATGCAGTTCCGGTGCCTGGACCAATCTGATGGAGCCCTGCAATACAGTCCACAGAGGGTGTCAGGCATTGTTGTTGCCCGCTACACCCTTTAAAATCTGACACTGCAACGAGGAGAGGAGCTGGCTGAGGAGGATTGGAGGAGCTGGAAATCTCCTCTGATGAGGAGGATGTCAACAGGGATGAGGGTGAGGATGCCCTCGAAGGCAAGGATGATGACGAGGAGGCCAGACAAGGCAGGCACACTTCGGAGGCCCTCATAGCTGTTGGATTCTTGAAGGATGATGATGATATGCACTGAGGTGAACCCATAGGTCCTCACATTTTATCCGTGAATGCTTTGCTCCAGTCTGGCTAACGGCAGCGCACATACCCTGTGTGATAAGGCTCCTGTCATGGAGATGCAGCGGATTCACATAGTGCTGATATTCAGGAGGGTGATGACAACAAACAGTGGGAACACGCTATAGATCCTCACACGGCTTATGTGAATGTCTGACTCCTGTCTGGCTGATGGCACCCTGCTTGCGCCCTGCTGAAGAAATGAAGGCTACCTGCACCCTAAAGTGCTGAAAGCACATGGAGAGATTGACAGAACTCTGTGCCACCAGCCCAGGACATTCTGGAAGCAATAATAAGCCCTATCGAACTGCCGACATGATTGATGTGTCCGGTGACAGTGAAGGTGCACCATCAGTGTGCTGGGAAGATTGTACAAAGCACAGGGAAGAGGCCCTGGACTGAGACACCTGCCTTTACCTTGTGCAGGGACCAAGGTTTCACATCTGAGTGACATAAACACTGCTCATCAGAACAAAGAGCCATAGGTAAGGAGCCTTTTTTGGGTATTTATTGACAATAATGACCGTTATGTACAAGTGATTAACACCCATGCCCAGGTTGTGCAACTACATCTTCTTAACTTCCCCGATGGGAGGCCCTCTACGGAGGTGTCCTCCCCCTTTCTATCGGGGACCTGGGTTGGAGGGTGTTGCATGCAGCAGTCCCCTATAATAGGAGAATGCATAGGTTCACGGACTCTCAGGACACATGCCCTTTTTGCGGTCTTGTGGAGTCCGTGGACCATGCATATATAGGGTGTGGTAGGCTGCACTCCCTTTTTAGTTATTTGAAAAACCTTTTATTGATGTTTTGTTTGCACTTCAGCCCCATGCTCCTGATCTATGGGCACCCGGTGCAGAAGGGGGTCGGGAAGGAGGAGGACCTCCTCATGAACCTGCTCCTGGGCCTGGCCAAGTTGGCCATTAACAGGTCCAGGCAGCGGGTGATCGACGGGGGAGTCCCGCCCGATTGTTTGTCCCTCTTCCGCGGCTACGTTCGCGGCCGGATATCCCTGGAGAGGGAGCACGCGGTGTCTGCTGGCACTCTCGAGGCCTTCTGTGCTCGGTGGGCACCGCGGGGACTGGGGTGTTTTGTTGACCCCTTTAATCACATTTTGATTTAAAGTTTGTAAGTTTCCTTTAAACTTTGTTCTTGGTTTTACAGCTGACCTGAATTAGGGGCTGTGCCTGATTTATCCCAATTTTGTTGATTTGGTTTTCATTTAAAAGATTATCAAGAATTCAAATCTCACAGTGGCAAACTATGAAACAATGTAACTTCATTAAAACAGATGGAAACGTGTTTGTACTCGAAAAAGTTACATCTTATAGCTTGGCCTAAATAGTCAAGTGGTTATGGTACTGGGCTTGTAACCCCAAGATCAAGAGTTCAAATCTCACAATGGCAGACTATGAAACAATGTAACTTCATCTGAATAGGAACAGATGGAAATGAGTTTGTACTCAAAAGAGTTACATCTTGCTTGGCCTAAATAGCCAAGTGGTTATGGTACTGGGATTGTAACTCGAAAGAGTTACAAAGTACAAGAGTGGTTGAAAGCCAATGGTAGTCATTGCAAAAGCTTGGCCTAAATAGCCAAGTGGTTATGGTACTGCGCTTGTAACCCCAAGATCAAGAGTTCAAATCTCACAATGTGAAACAATGTAACTTCATCTGAAACAGATGGAAACGTGTTTGTACTCGAAAGAGTTACATCTTTCCCCCTTTCTATCGGGGACCTGGGTTGGAGGGTGTTGCATGCAGCAGTCCCCTATAATAGGAGAATGCATAGGTTCATGGACTCTCAGGACACATGCCCTTTTTGCGGTCTTGTGGAGTCCGTGGACCATGCATATATAGGGTGTGGTAGGCTGCACTCCCCTTTTAGTTATTTGAAAAACCTTTTATTGATGTTTTGTTTGCACTTCAGTCCCACGCTCCTGATCTATGGGCACCCGGTGCGGAAGGGGGTCGGGAAGGAGGAGGATGTCCTCGTGAACCTGATCCTGGGTCAGGCCAAGTTGGCCATTAACAGGTCCAGGCAGCGGGCAATCGACGGGGGAGTCCCGCCCGATTGTCCCTCTTCCGCGGCTACGTTCGCGGCCAGATGTCCCTGGAGAGGGAGCACGCGGTGTCTGCCGGCACACTCGAGGCCTTCCGTGCTCGGTGGGCACCGCGGGGACTAGGGTGCTTTACTGACCCCTTTAATCACATTTTGGTTTAAAGTTGTAAGTTTCCTTTAAACTTTGTTCTTGGTTTTACAACTGACCTGAATTAGGGGCTGTGCCTGATTTATCCAAATTTTGTTAATTTAGTTTAATTGTTTTGACTCTATAAGAGTTACATCTTCTTAACGTTCCTAACCCTGCCGCAATATCTTGGTGCTCCCTGGACATCCACAGCGGAAGTGGAGGCAGCCTACTGATGTGACGCTCTGTCTGTGACGACTTTGGTGGACGTCCTCTAGGGGGCTGAGACTTGGTGGGCCCCAGCCTGCTTTTGGGGTCCTGCTATGTGGCAGTGGCACCCTCGGCCTGTGGGGCTGGAGCTGCTGAGGTCATAGGAAGAGGGGAGTCAGATGGGCCAGACACTCTCGGAGTCACCTGGATGGATGGACTGGGTGTGTGAACTTGCTGATCCTCCTTGCCAAGGGTGCCCAAGGGCCTTGGCTGACTCCTTGAGGAGAAGGGGAAGCTGGAGTGATATTGAGCTGCCCAGCACCCCTCTCGCGTACACACTGCTGGGTGCCAACTATGGCATCAGCAATGGACTTGAGCCGATGCAGTATTGCAGGAACAATGTCCTGGACAAGGTCTCACTAGTGCCCACCATCCTATCAGTGTTGATCTCGGTGCGTTGGCATGCCGGCACTATCACCTCAGAATGAAGGCAGAAGGACTCCTCCATCACGCCTTGCAATCCGAGAAAAGAAGCGGCCATTCCTTCCTGATGTTCCCTTGCCTTTGCAGCCCCAGCAACTGAGGTATGACCAAGTCCAGAGGCTCGTCAACTGACTCAGATTCAGAGATTTCTGACCTCTAGCAGTCCTCCAAGTATTGTACACCTGGGAAGACCCTGCCGCTGCCTGCTGTGGTTCCGAGTGCCATGTGTTCACCAGATTATGATGCTGAGGCTACTCTAAAGCTAGGTCCCACGAGGTTGTGTGTCTCCGTGCTGGTGGAGGGTGTGGGGGAGCGCTGTGACGGGTATTCAGGGAGGATTTCAGCAGATTTCTCTTCTGATGTGTCTTCGGGGCTTCAGTTGAGGACTTAGGTCATGGGCTCCATCGGCTGGTTCCCAGATGCACCTATGAAAGCAAGGAGAGATAATTAGTTCATGGCAGCGGCCTGTGAAAGAGGACACATCACTCACGCCATGGTTGTCTGATGGCTGTTACATTATTGGATCCTCACTTGGTAGAACAGCACTGACCACACCATCAGCACAGGACCAGTCTCAGTCATCTCTGGCCAAGTGTTTTCAAATTCTGTGAGGACCTTGATTTCAAGCATTCCGCCACCAGTCTGCGACCTCGCCCTCAGTTGTGCCAGCTTGTCCTGCATGGATAGAGGTGGACAGAGTGTAAGCAGGATGCCTGCCAGGCCAGATGATAAATATGCCTGGCATGTGTGGGTGGTGAATGGTGACATGTGTGGGATGAGGACAATGAAGGTGCGTGTGAGAGAGTGAATAGTGATGTCTCTTGAACTGGCAGTGAGTGAGATCCCTGTGGATGTGTGATGGGTTTGTGATTGTGTGAATTGAGAGTGTCGAGAAGATTGACTTGCCCTGGCGGAACTGAGGAAATCATTCATCCTCTTGTGGCACTGGTTGGCTGTCCTCTTTTGCAGGGCGTTGGTGCTGACCACCACTGCTAGCGCCTCCCAAGTCAGATTGGTGATGTTTTTGTCCATCCTGCGGCCAGAGCAGGGGTAGAGGACATCTGAGCAGGCCTCCATGGCAACCAAAAGGCATTCCAGTGATGCGTCATTGCTGAACTAGAGACCTGCAGCCTTCTTGTCTTTCGGGGTCATGTCTTCTGTGCGGCAGTCCTGGGCTGGAAGCACTAAGAGGTGTGCATTCGGGGGCATTTTAAATATGGCACCCAGCATGAGGAAGCTGTGAGGAGATGGCATGGCGGTGAATCAGAAGCCTCTTGCCAGTGGTATGGCATGTTTCTAGGGAATGCATGATTAATGAGATAGGATTAGGGCGATGTGGTGAGAAAAACTGCCATTGCAGCCAGTGGGTAAACTTTCCTTTTCCCTCCCGCTACCACACTGACTGCAAGCATGAGACAATTCCACCCATTATTTCCTCTCTTTCAGGAGTTTTAAAATTACCAATCACAATTAAGATTTTCAGCTTACTTTTGTCAATTCAAACAGAATTGTTTGCCAGGAGTATTACCGATAAAAAGGATGAGTTAAAGGTGAGGATTGACATGTGGAATTGTGGTATAGTAGCCATCACTGAGACATGGTTGAGGGAGGGGCAGGATTGACAACTCAGCATACTGGGATATAGAATCTTCAGGCAAGACAGAGGAGGGGGTAAGAGAGGAGGAGGCATTGCAGTTAAGGAGTCAGTGACTTCATTAAGGAGAGATGATATCTTGGATGGAGCATCGAATGAAGCTTTGTGGGTAGAGTTTAGGAATAAAAAAGGGGCAGTCACATTGTTAGGTGTTTATTATAGACCCCAGATAGTCAGCGGGAAATTGAGGAGTAAATATGTGCACAATTTGCAGAGGTGTGTAAAAACACTAACAGTAGGGTAATTGTATTTGGTGATTTCAACTTTCCCAACATTAATTGGGATAGACATAGTGTTAAGGGCTTGGATGGAGTGGATTTCTTGAAATGTGTACAGGAGAACTTTTTATGTCAATATGTAGAGAGTTCAACAAGCAAAGGCACAGTGCTAGACCTAATTCTGGGGAATGAAGCCGGACAGGTGGCTGATGTGGTGGTGGGGGACCATTTTAGTGATAACGACCACAGCATGGTACAATTTAAGCTTGTTATGGACAAATAAATAGACAAGTTGCAAAAAATTGTTTTGGATTGGGGGAGAGTGGATTTTAGTAAAATAAGGCAGGATCTGGCCAAGGTAGACTTGGAACAGCTACTTGTGGGGAAATCTACAGAGGAGCAGTGGGGGGTGTTCAAAAAGGAAATGGGGAGGGTACAGGCTCAACATGTTCCCTCTAGGGTGATAGGAAGGAGTAACAAGCCCAGAGAACCATAGATGACCAGGGATATTCAGGATACGATGAGAAGGAAAAGGGAGGCTTTTAGCATGTACAAAGGAAGCAAATCAGCGGAGGCATTAGTGGAGCACAGAAAGTGCAGGGTGGAGCTTAACAATGCAATTAAGAGGGCAAAGAGGGGATATGAGGAAGCTCTGGCTGGTAAAAGCAGGGAAAATCCCAAGATATTCTCTAAGTATATTAAAGGGAAGAGGATAACCAGGGAAAGAGTAGGGCTCATTAGGGACCAAGAGGGCAACCTATGGGTGGAGCTAGAGGACTTTGGTAGAGTGTTGAATGAATACTTCACATCCATCTTCACCCAAGAGCATGAGGATGAAGGTATGGAATGTGGGGAGAGAGACTGCAAGGTTCTTGAGCAAATTGATATCGGGAGTGACAAGGTGTTGACATGCTTAAAAGTAGACAAATCTCCAGGTCCGGATGATTTGTGTCCCAGACTGCTGAGGGAGGCAAGGGAGGAGATCACAGGGGCTCTGACCCAAATTTTTAATTCCTCTCTGGCCACGGGGGAGGTGCCAGAGGAATGGAGAACAGCTAATGTGGTTCCTCTATTTAAGAAGGGCTGTAGAGAGAAGCCAGGGAACTACAGGCCAGTGAGTCTCACGTCAGTGGTAAGGAAACTATTGGAGAAAATTCTGAAGGAGAGAATCTATCTCCACTTGGAGAGACAAGCTTTGATCAGGGATAGTCAGCATGGCTTTGTCAGAGGGAGGTCATGCCTAAGAAATTTGATTGAATTTTTTGAGGAGGTGACCAGATGTGTAGATGAGGGTAGTGCAGTTGATGTAGTTTATGTGGATTTCAGCAAAGCCTTTGACAAGGTCCCACATGGGAGATTTATAAAGAAGGCAAATGCACATAGGATGCACATAGGGTAATTTGATAAGGTGGATTCAAAATTGGCTTCGTTGTAGGAGACAGAGGGTGATGGCAGAAGGCTGCTTTAGTGACTGGAAGCCAGTGTCCAGTGGCGTACCACAAGGATCTATGCTGGATCCCCTATTACTTGTCATTTATATAAACGACGTAGATGACTATGTAGGGGGTAGGAATAGTAAGTTTGTGGATGACACAAAGATTGGCCAGGTGGTTAATGGTGAGGATGCGTGTCTTTGGCTACAGGAAGATATAGATGGGATGGTCAAATGGGCTGATAAGTGGCAGATGGAATTTAACCCTGAAAAGTGTGAAGTGATACACTTTGGAAGGAATAATTTGACAAGGAAGTACTCAATGAATGGTATGACACTAGGAATTTCTGAGGAACAAAGGGACCTTGGCGTGTGTGTCCATAGATCTCTGAAGGCAGAGGGGCATGTTAGTAGGGTGGTGAAAAAGGCATATGGGAGTTGCCTTTATCAATCAAGGCATAGATTACAAAAGTAGTGAGGTCATGTTGGAGTTGTATAGAACCTCGGTGTGGCCACAGCCGGAGTACTGCATGCAGTTCTGGTCGCCACATTTTAGGAAGGATGCTGCCAGACCTGCGGAGTTTTTCCAGGGTATTCTGTTTTTGTTCAGGAAGGATGCGGTTGCACTGGAGGAGGTGCAGAGGCGATTCACCAGGATGTTGCCTGGGATGAAACATTTAAGTTATGAAGAGAGGTTGGATAGACTTGGGTTGTTTTCACTGGAGCAGAGAAGACTAAGGGTCGACCTTATCGAGATGTACAAGATTATGAGGGACATGGAGAGGGCGGATAGGGAGCAGCTGTTCCTCTTAGTTGAAGAGTCAGCCACGAGGGGACACAAGTTCAAGGTGAGGGGCAGAAGGTTTGGGGGAATATGAGGAAAAACATTTTTACCCGGAGGGTGGCGCTGCCTGGGAGGCTGGTAGAGGCGGGTTGCCTCACATCCTTTAAAAAGTACCTGGATGAGCACTTGGCATGTTATAACATTCAAGGCTATGGGCCAAGTACTGGTAAATGGGATTAGGTAGGTAGGTCAGGTGTTTCTCATGTGTCAGTGCAGACTCGATGGGCCAATGGGCCTCTTCTGCACTGTGTGATTCTGTGAATTCAACTTCACTAACTTAGGATTAAAAATATTTATTGCTGAGTCTCTGTGGGAGTTGTCTAGAAAAGGAAAGAGACAAGACTGTAATAAATTCAACACAAAGGGATAGAGTTTGTGAGAGGCTGACAGAGTGAGAACTATACAGAGGATGGGGAATATTAGGGAAAAACTCACATGGTGCAAAAAAGGGAAAAAAAGATTCCCGTGCAATTGTGGAGAAACACAGTCAAGAGAATCGATGTGAGATACAAATACAGAGATACACAGACAAGAGAATCGATGTGAGACACAAATACAGGGAAACACTGACAAGAGAATTGATGTGAGGCACAAATACAGAGTGAGAGAGAGACAATGAACAGATAGAAAGAGCGCAAGAAAGAATGATAGAACAGGTGGACAGCTGAGCGGCAACGAAGAAAGAGACTCATTTTCTATTATTTTTCTCATAAACAACACTTTGGAAGATTAACTATTTTCTTCAGACATAACCACTGTTCAAGCTGATTATCCTGCAATCCCAGTGACTCAATGGCATGGTTCCTGCTGCTGATTTCTATCCCAGTATTTCTGCCATATGATCACAACGGAGATGGTCGCTGAAACTATTGTCCATTTTTCTCTCTCATCAGTGACAGAATGTAAAATGAACTGTCGCTTTCTATATTTTACCCAATAGAAGTGAAGACAGTACCTTTGGGAGTCCTGCTGCATGTTTCATCTGCACCCCACCAACTGAAGCAGTCTGCCCACGGCAGGGTCCATTGGAGCGAAGCGGACAAATAGTACAGGCTGTAGGCGATGGTGCATGGGTAGGAAATGTTGGCAAATGTCATCACAAGGACCATAGCTATCCCCACTCCTGAAAATAATCAAGGAACAGGAGATTAGATTAGGAAATATTGGTTGAAATAAATTCTTTGACATGGATTCTGCTGGTCAGACAAACCAATTGTGTTTTGCTGCAATCGGTTACCATGGAGACCAGTGAGACTGTCCTGGCTGACCACACCTGCAGGAAATGTCACTGCTTCGACTCACTCCGGATCAGAGTCGCTGAGTTGGAGCGTGAGTTGGAGACACTCTGACACATAAGGAGGTGGGTGAAATTTATGGCGTAATTACGTTCAATATTAGGATTGAGTGGGGGAAGCAAGATCACAATCATAGTTTTAAATTTAAGTAAGAACTTTGATTAAATGCAAACCAAATTGACAGCAATAAACTGGGCTGGCTGTAAACTCACAACCAAACAATGGGATATTTTGAAGGAAGTTTTAGGTACAGTACAAAAGCAGAACATTGTCTAAAAGACAAGGGGGGGAATTTTCCCAACCCACCCAATGTTATATTCAACAGTGGGGTTGCTTTGCTTGCAAATTGGTTGTACAATTATTTGTTGGGAGGTGATTTGATAACATTATACTGTAGATGCAGGCAACAGAGCATTAACATGATGTGTGCTTCTCCAACCAGGTCCTATTGTAGACAAACATTAACATTGTAGCCCGTGCTACACAGCTATTGGGTCATACAGTCATGTGGTCAATCTGCTTACAGTCTCTTAAAGGTGCGTTACACCTCAGATTACCACATCCATGGGGGGGTTTCATGGCGGGTAGGAACAGGGAGTCTAGCAGGAGCCAAAAAATCAGAAACCACCAGCTTAAAAATAGTTTGCAATTCCCTTGATGGTGGGTTAATGACAGGTCAGGCATCCTGCTGAGTAACAGTGTGAATGTAATTTGCATTCATTACCATCATATGAATGCTCATTAAATTAGCTTCTCACCAGAATCGTGGGCCACCTTCCACTCCTGCGTCACCCTAGTGGGAAATCACATCGGTCGGAATCTCATTTCGAAAAGGGTGGCGTGCACAGGTCAGACCTCACTTTGCTTGGGACTTCGAGGTGAGTGTGACATAAACAGGCTACCTTCAACACTGCTGTTCTGGTCATGTTGCAATGTCAGTGGAACACCATGCTGTCTGGGGCATGGGGTTGATTGCTACTGTAATCACAAGGACAGTGCTGTGCAGTGGTGCTCAGGCAGGGTTTAACTTTCAGATGCTGACCGATGTTGTGACTGGGGAGGGATTGAAGGGGTGGCCTTCTCCCAATGGGTGTCACCATTATCCAGAAGGACAGCATTGTGCATCGGTACTCATACAGAGCTGAGTATTCAGAAACCAGCATTTTAGTTGGGGAAGAGTTTGGGGGGTTGCTGGGTGTGGGTTGGGGGATGGGGAAGGGGGATGGGGAAGGGTGAACACATGGGGAGCGATAGCGATGGAAGGCTTTGCAAGGGGTTGGGTGGGAAAGGAGGTACAATGAAAAGCAGAGGGGCAGGAAGGCTTTGCAAGGAGGTGGAGGAGGAGGGGGAACACTGGGAGGCAAAGAGTAGGCCGAGGGTAGGAAGCTGGAGCATGACAAGTGTAACTGAAACAATGAGAAACAAGGGGGTGAAAGAGGTACCACATGCATGAATGGGAAACGATACACACAGACTATTGAATAGGAAAGGAGAGGGTAATTGTTAGTGTGCTAAAAGAGGGATGTGTCCCATGCAGATTCATAAGTGGGGTGGTGGGGTGGGGGGGGATGTGTTTTCAAAAGGGTACTGTGTAGTCTTCAGTCCCAAGGGCAATGGAGAACTCAGTGAAAAGCAAAGTCTTGGTTTGGAACTTGTGGTCAGGAATCAGAGAGCAGAGACAATCATGGGGCTCTGTGGACCTCACAGTCAACAGTCAGAGAGTGAAGTCAGTGATGGGGTGCAGTGGGATCACTGCAGGAGTAATCATTGGGAGTAGAGTGTACCACCGCTCCAGGGAGGGGCAAGGGCTGTGTGCTCAATAGGAATGATGCATGGCTTGGTGTGCAGGGAGTTTTCACAGTTGTTGTCCATAGGCTTGACTGTCGCTTTCTCTGGCCTGCAGATGGTATGGTAGTGGTAATGGGAGGCCTCTGCAGTCTGAATTTGGGGAAAACATAACAAAGTTGGCTGGGGGGAGGGAGGGTGGCAGTTGAGGGGGGGGGGCGGGGGGGTTGGGGGATTCACCTCAGTAGGTGACAGTGAACACAGCCTCAAGGTGAGGTTCCAGGTAGATTTCTGGTACATGGACAGTGAGAGGGGGAGTGTTGAATCTTGTTTTGAAATATTAGTGCAGAGCTACCATCTTGCTCTACTGGAGTTATGGTGCAGTTAAAAATTGAAAATGGAAGTGATTCTGAATGGGAGGCTTCTGAGGCTGTATGGGAGGTGTGCACTGCTGGATGAAGGGGTCTTTTCTGGGGACACCCTCAAACTGGTTGGCGCTGCAAGAGTGAGCTGGAGTCTGTTAGAGAAAATGAGAAAGACCTCCTTGTGAAGAAAGCCATTAAAATCCAAAGTCTTTCTCAGTGCTGTAACAGAGATACTCAGAAGTCAATGGCTTAACATCACATTTCCAGCATAATAGCATTAACACATCAGAATGTGAAATTTGGGAATGCAGGCATTCAGTAAGGAGTCACAGCTGCGCCATGTATGGCATCGCATTAATAGAAACCATGCAATTGCTCTCCGGAATTTGCAGTCCTGACTGGAAAAAGTCATCCATTCATTAATCATCAGGTACATATTGTTCATTAGGATGCCAGATCAGAGATTGGAGCATGAGCCAGGTTAGGTAGTACTCGTCATTCAAACCTTCTCATAGCAATGAGTGATTCAGATGTAATGTTTCTGGGATGGAATCTTTGTCACCTCAACGTGGGCGGTAGTGACTCAAAGACAAGGCAGCATCAGTGACAATGCAAGTGGGGCAGAAATCAGAATATAATGAACAGCAGAATGTGACTGAAAGGTTAATCAGTAGAAAGAAATTAGAGTATAACAGGAAGCTAGCTAGAAATGTAAAAACGGATGGATAGTGAGTATTTCTACAGGCATTTAAAAATAAAAAGAATAAATAAAGTGAGTGTTGGTCCTCTAGAAAATGAGAATGGGGAGTTAATAATAGATAATAAGGAAATGGTGGATAAAATAAACAAATATTTTGCTTCTGTCTTCACCATAGAGGATATAAAAAACATTCCAGTAATAGCTGTAAATCAGTAGGGGAAGGAGAGGGGCACTTGGTGAAATTAGAATCACTGGGGAAGCAGTATTGAGCAAATTGATGGAGCTATGGGCTGACAAGCCTTTGGAGTCATGATGGACTTCTTCCAAAAGTTTTAAAAGAGGTGGCTAATGAAGTTGTTAATTGGTGTTAATTTTCCAAAATTCCCTAGTTTCTGGAAAGTTTCTACCAGGCTGGAATGCAGCAAATATAACTTCTCTATTCAAGAAGGGAGGGAAGCACAAAACAGGAAACTATAGGCCAGTTAGCTTGACATCTGTCGTGGGGAAAGTGTTAGAGTCAATCATTAAAGAGTCACTTAGAAAAACTCAAGGTAATTGGGAAGAGTCAGCATGGTTTTGTGAAAGGGAGATCATGTTTAACCAATTTGTTACAGTTCTTTGAAGGAGTAACATGCGCTGTGGATAAAGGGGAGCCTGTAGACGTACTGTACTTAGATTTCCAGAAGGCATTTGATAAGGTGCCACATCAAAGGTTATTGTGGAAAATAAAAGTTCATTATGTAGGGGGTAACATATTAGCCTGGACTGAGGATTGATTGGATGGCAGAAAACAGAGAGTATGCATAAATGGGTCTTTGTCTGAATAGCAGAATGTGACTAGTGGGGTCCCATAGGGGTCTGTGCTGAGCCCTCAACTTTTTACAATTTACATCAACAACTTAGATGAGGGGTGCAGAGGCTTGGCAGCTAAATTTACAGACAATACAAAGATAAATAGGAAAGTATGTTGTGAAGAGAACATGAGGAGGTTGTAGACGGATATAGATAGGTTGAGTGAATGAGCAAAAATCTGGCAGATGGAGTACGATGTGGGAAAATGTGAAGTTGTTCACTTTGGCAGGAAGAATAAAAAAGCAGAGTATTACTTGAAAAGAGAACACTGCAGAATTCAGAGGTGCAGCGAGGTCTAGGTATTCTTGTACATGAGTAACAAAACGTTAGTGTGCAGGTACAGCACATAATAAAGAAGGCTAATGGAATGTTACACTGTATTATGAGAGGAATTGAACATAAAAGTAAGGATGCTTCAGTTATACATGGCATTGGTGAGACCGCGTCTCAAATACTAGGTGCAGTTTTGGTCTCCTTATTGAAGGAAGAATGTAAAGGCATTGGAAGTGGCACAGAGGAGGTTTACTAGATTTAAACCTGGAATGAGTGGGTTGTCATATGGGGAAAGGTTGGACAGATTGGGCTTGTTTCCACTGGAGTTTAGAAGAGTAAGTGGTGACTTGATTGAAGAATACAAGGGCCTGAATGGTCTTGACAAGGTCGATGTGGAAAGGATGTTTCCTCTAGTGGGTGAGTCCAGGACTAGAGGGCACTGTTTTAAAATTAGAGGTCACCCTTTTAGGAAAGAGATGGGGAGGATTTTTTTCTCTCAGAGGGTTGTGCGACTTTGGATCTTTCTGCTTCAGAAGGCGGTGGAAGCAGGTCATTGAATATTTTTAAGGCAGAGGTAGATAGATTCTTAACAAAAAAAAAAATACCTGGAAAAACTCAGCAGGTCTGACAGCATCTGCGGAGAGGAATACAGTTAACGTTTCAAGTCCGTATGACTCTTCAACAGAACTAAGGAAAAATAGCAAAGCGGTGAAATATAAGCTGGTTTAAGGGGGGGTGGGGGGGTGGGACAGGTAGAGCTGGATAGAGGGCCAGTGATAGGTGGAGATAACCAAAAGATGTCATAGACAAAAGGACAAAGAGGTGTTGAAGGTGGTGATATTATCTAAGGAATGTGATGATAGGTGACATTAAGGGTAGAAAGCAGGATGAGCAAAGTACAGATAGCCCTAGTGGGGGTGGGTGGGAGGAAGGGATCGAAATAGGCTAAAAGGCAGAGATAAAACAATTTAAAAATAATGGAAATAGGTGGGAAAAGAAAAATCTATATAAATTATTGGAAAAAATGGAGAACAGAAAGGGGGTGGGGATGGTGGAGAGAGTTCATGATCTAAAATTGTTGAACTCAATATTCAGTCTGGAAGGCTGTAAAGTGCCTAGTCGGAAGATGAGGTGTTGTTCCTCCAGTTTGCGTTGAGTTTCACTGGAACAATGCAGCAAGCCAAGGACGGACATGTGGGCATGAGAGCAGGTTGGAGCGTTGAAATGGCAAGAGACAGGGAGGTCTGGGTCATGCTTGTGGACAGACCAAAGGTGTTCTGCAAAGCGGTCACCCAGTATGCGTTTGGTCTCGAGGAAACTGCATTGGGAGCTGCGAATGCAATAGACTAAATTAAGGGAAGTGCAAGTGAAATGCTGCTTCACTTAAAAGGAGTATTTGGGCCCTTGGACAGTGAGGAGATGGAAAGTAAAGGGGCAGGTGTTGCACCTTCTGCAATTGCATGGGAAGGTGCCGTGGGACGGGGTTGAGTTATAGGGGGTGATGGAGGAGTGGAACAGGGTGTCCCGGAGGATAGTTAGATTCTTGTTCGGCAAGGGTATCAAAAGTTCTCAGGTGGTAGATAGGAATAAAGAACTCGAAGCACAAACAGATCAGCCATGATCTTATTGAATGGCGGAGCAGGCTCAAGGGGCCAAATGGCCTTCTTCTGCTTTTATTTCATATGATTGTGTGTAAACTACTATAGACCATTCCAGTTCTTACAGATTGTGAGCTTCAATATCTGAATGTGTTACTTATTAATGTCTTCAATATTTCATTTCAGAGAGAGGAGTTAATGCTTTTATTGAGGGTCCTAATGCAATGGAGGAGGTGAAGGAGGGAAAGGTGATGGTGAGTGCAGCTCCACCAGGAGGGCCCAGCTGATGTCCAGGCACAAGGGAACCAGAACAGTAAGAAGATGGTCAAGAAGACAGACCCAGACAATGGAGGTGAATCACCAGACCAAGGGTCGACTGAAGCAGCCTCTCACCCATTTACAAATGGGTGAGAGACAATGCCGGACACATCTGGACTTGTCCAAAGCTATGGTAGATCACATGTGCTACATTCTTCGTGAAGACCTGATGCCCCGTGGAGTGGGAGACTATCCCTTGCCAGTGATTTTAAAGATGACCGCCACACTCAATTTCTTTGCCTGTGGGTCATTCCAGGGAGCCACAGGGGACCTGTGTGGCATTTCGCAGTCTGCAACACGTAGATGCATAAGGGTCATCACAGATGCCTTTTTCAGCAAGGCACGTCACTATGTGAGGTTTACTCTGGACGAAGATATCCAGGCTGTGAGATTTACCAATTTTGCTGCTAGCTCAGGCTTCCCAAGAGGGGGTGCAATCGATTGTATCCACGTGACTTTAAGTGCTCAGTGGCAGCAACCCCTAAAGTTCATAAACCACAAGGGCTTTCATTCCATCAATGTATAACTGGTATGTGATCACCAGGAGCATATACTGCACATCTGTGCCAGGTGCCTTGGGAGTTGCCATGATTCCTACATCTTGAGTCACTCCTAGGTGCCTCAGATATTCAAAGGACATAAGTGTCTACAGGGATGGCTGCTTGGGGCTAAGGGGTACCTCCTGAAACGCTGGCTCATGACACCCATGCGTCTTCCTCAGAGTGCTTCAAAGGAGAGATACAATGCAGCTCACAACTCCACGCAGTCCCTAAATGAGAAGACCATTGGCATTCTGAGGATGCATTTGGGATGTATGGACTACTCAGGTAGTGCACTACAGTACACTCCAGATAGGGTTTCATGTATCATCGTTATGTGTTGTGCCCTTCACAACCTGTCAATGCAAAGAGGTGATCCCTTGCCAGGGAGTGAAATGGAGGTGGCTGAGCGATCTTTATAGAGTGAAGATCAGGAGGCCCAGGAACATCAAGAGGGGAATGAGGGTCACTTTGAATGTGACGATGCTGTAGAGGAAGCAAGACATGGGAGACATGCATGTGACACTTTAATTGCTACCAGATTCCAGAAGGAGTAAATTGAAGGCAAGTGTGAGAGGGCCACAGTCCTCCTGACCCTCAACGCCATTCCCTTTCATCTCAAGGGAATTCCAACCAATTGGTTTGAGCATGAGACCAGCATTCACATTTGCACCTCCTAGCCTCATGATTCACCAGCTCTTGATTTCCACGAAGGCCAGCGGTGCCTCTATAAGAGTTCGCTCTGGTAAGTGAGAGGTGAAACTTTTCCACCACCACTTAGGACACACAAGTGCTGCCAAGCAATCAAGGCTGATGTGCTGCTCTCACACAATGGTCTTCCGTGAGACCATAAGACCATAAGACATCGGAGCGGAAATTAGGCCATTCGGCCCATCGAGTCTGCTGCACCATTCAATCATGGCCGATAAGTTTCTCAACCCCATTCTCCCGCCTTCTCCCCATTACCTTTGATCCCCTTACTAATCAAGAAACTATCTATCTCGGTCTTAACTAAACTCAATGACCTCGCCTCCACAGCCCTCTGTGGCAATGAATTCCATAGATTCACCACTCTCTGGCTAAAGAAGTTTCTCCTCATCTCTGTTCTAATAGGTCTTCCCTTTACTCTGAGGCTGTGCCCTCGGGTCCTAGTCTCTCCTACTAATGGAAACATCTTCCCCACGTCCACTCTATCCAGGCCTTTCAGTATTCAGTAAGTTTCAATCAGATCCCCCCTCATCCTTCTAAATTCCATCGAGTATAGACCCAGAGCCTCAAATGTTCCTCATATGTTAAGCCTTTCATTCCTGGGATCGTTCTTGTGAACATCCTCTGGACCCTCTCCAGGGCCAGCACATCCTTCCTGAGATACAGGGCCCAAAATTGCTCAAAATATTCTAAATGTGTCTAACCAGAGCCTTATAAAGCCTCAGCAGCACTTCCCTACTTTTATATTCTAGTCCTCTTGAAATAAATGCCAACATTGCATTTGCCTTCTTAACTACCCACTCAACCTGCAAGTTAACCTTAAGAGAATCCTGGACTAGGACTCCCAAGTCCCTTTGCACTCCAGATTTCTGAATTCTCTCCCCATTTAGAAAATAGTCTATGCCTCTATTCTTCTTACCAAAGTGCATGACCTCACGCTTCCCTACGTTGTATTCCATCTGCCACTTCTTTGCCCATTCTCCTTACCTGTCCAAATCCTTCTGCAGCCTTCCCACCTCCTCAATACTACCTGTCCCTCCACCTATCTTTGTATCATCTGCAAACTTAGCCAGAATGCCCTCAGTTCCTTCATTACGTATAAAGTGAAAAGTTGTGGTCCCAACACTGACCCCTGCGGAACTCCACTAGTCACCAGCCGCCATCCTGAGAAGGACCCCCTTATCCCCACTCTCTGCATCCTGCCAGACAGCTAATCTTCTACCCATGCTAATACCTTGCCTCTAGCACCATGTGTTCTTATCTTACTGATTAGCCTCCTGTGCAGTATCTTGTCAAAGGCCTTCTGGAAGTCCAAGTAGATAACATCCATTGGCTCTCCTTTGTCTAACCTACTCATTACCTCCTCAAAGAATTCTAACAGATTTTTCAGGCATGACCTCCCCTTGATGAAACCATGTTGACTTTGCCCAATTTTACCATGCACTTCCAAGTATTCTGAAATCTCATCTTTAATAGTGGACCCTAAAACCTTACCAACAACCAAGGTCAGGCTAATCGACCCGTAATTTCCCGTCTTTTGCCTCACTCCCTTCTTAAACAAGGAGGGGTTAGAAGTGCGTAAATCACATACTTCTAACAAACATTTTAACATATCTCCCTGACATCATACAAGGTCCAGAGACTATCTTCACTGAGGGTGGCATCACATGAATGTGAATCTCACAAAGAGAGACTGTTACTGAGTGAGATTATGGATAAACCTCGAAATAGGAGGATTCACATGTACATAATCACAAGGCCTTCAGTTTACAAAGCCATTCACATAAAAATCAAATGTATTTATAAAAGTGCAATTTTTACAATGGTAGCACCTGCAGCTAAAAGTGATTTGAGCATTTCTCAATTTTCCTAACCCTACGACTATGCCTGGATGCAGCCCCAGCATCCTCAGCAGAGGTGGAGGCAGCCCACTGACTGCTACATCCTGATGTTTTGGCAGATGCCCTCTGGTGTACCGAGGCCTGGAAGGCCCTGGCCTTATAAGGGTCTCTTGCTCAGGGAGAGATACACCCTCCGTGGCCTGAGCTGTTGGAGTGGATGGGCTCATGGGCATAGGGGACTGAGTGGCTGGACACCCTTGGAGTGTCCTGAGACAAGGCCTCTGGGATGTCCGGCTGACACTCATCCTCCCTGCAGGTGCCTGAGGGTTGAGCCATGATTCCTTGAGGAGAAAGTCCACCTCGAGGCAGGTCAAGGTGCCTTATCTCCCTTTCGCCTATGTCTTGATGGTGCCCACCAGGGTGCGTGTGTGTGGCCATGGAGTGGCTGAAGCGATGTGCTGTTTTCTTCTTGTGGCTTTCAGACATCTCTGTAGGTGTCCTGGAGACAGCTGGGCTGCAGAGGGTGAGATGTGTGTGCTCCAGTGGTGTTTTAATGTGATGCCCGGACCAGGTAACGGTGGGGTGGACGAATCAGCTCCCAAACTGCCAGGTGATTCGGATAGATACTCGCCTGTGCATAATTAATGAGCTTAAAGCGCGGATTCGGGCATGATCTCCCCCCATCCAAGCAGCAGGATACATGCTGCGGAATCCCCCACCACCGCACTTGGTTTCAAAAACGGAAAAATCCCCCAAGAATTCCACTTGTGCAGTGAAACAACCTTGGTCAACAAATAAGGGAAGAGAAAGTATCAAGCTAAAAGGAAATATTATATGAACGTGAGGATAAGTGGCTACTTGCTCCCACTGCCTTCTTAGTGTCTGACTGGGGGACCTCCAGCTGTCCACCTCCTACTTTGGAGAATGTTGGGGCCAACTCTCTGGCCTGTTGTGCCACTTTCTTTCTGCTCAGAGACTTTTCTCCAGCCACTTTTGACATCTGCTGCACCCAGAATGTCCCTCACTTTTAACTCAAAACGTTAACTGTGTTCCTCTCCGCAGATGCTGCCAGACCTGCTGAGTTTTTCCATTATTTTTATTTTTTTAATAGAGGCAGACTGGCTTTCAACAGAATTAGCTTCACACAAACTTGCTGATATGTGCAGCTGCTCAGCAGCATGCTTAACGCTGGGCTGCTTGCTGCTATCATTTAAGTTAGCAGAGGGCATGAAGTTTGTATGTTCTCTGCATCACTCCGATCAAGTGTGAGTTAACCTCAGATCAGGACTCCAATCCCTAATTAGCAGTCATATCCTATTCTCCCCTCATGTGACATAATCGTTAAAGTCCCTGATAAAAGATTTTTCACAAAACTAAAAGTGTACAGAATTGGAGGTGACCTTGTGATTTTGATATGTAATTGGTTGGGAGACAGGAGACAGAGCAGGAGAAAGAATAACCTCTGATTGCTGGCTGTAACATGTGGTGTTTGCTAAAGATCTGGATCTGTACTGTTCCTTCAGCTTTTCATAAATATATCAAAGACTCTGATGAAGGAACAGGGAATGGGGTATCCAAGTTCACAGCTAAGTTAGAAGTAACAGTAAGTTGTTTAGTTGGGAGCAGGAAGTTACAAAGTGATGTAGACAGATTGAGTGAGGGGACAAAACTGTGACTAATAGAGTTCCATGTGTGGAAGGTTGAAGTCAGCCATTTTGAATCCAAAAATAATAAATTTGTGAGATTTTCAGAATAGGAAAAGACAAGGGCTGCAATACAATGAGAGGAAATTATGTTTCATTTATACAGAGCCTTGTTCAGATCCCATCAGTACATTCAGCTTGGATGCAGATCCTAAGGAAGGATATGTTGGCCTTATGGCTGATATTGGTTGGAATAAGGGTTACATTCTGAGCCCTGATTATATAATGTTGGTTTGAATCCCCTTGAGGCTAGAAGCTTGAAGAGTGATCTAATAGATGTCTTTTACATGATAAAGCAATTCAATAATGTCAGTGCAAGGAACCTATTTCCTTGAATACAAAGTAAAATGCAACAGATGCTGGAAATCTGAAATCAAAACAGAAAATGCTGGAAATACTCAACAGGTCTGGCAACATATGTGGAAAGAGAAATATTTCAGGTTGATGACCTTTCGTCAGAGCAAGAGAAAATTGAGAGTAAAATCATACCTGCAAAGAAAAAGGAAGCATAACGGGGTCAGAGGTTACAGTCTGAAATTGTTAACTCAGTGTTGATACATGATGACAGAAAAGTGGCTAATTGAAAGATGAGGCACTGTTCCTCGAGCTTACATTGGGCTTGATTAGTACACTGCAGGAGGCCGAGGACAGAGAACCCAGTGTGAGCAAAAGGTAGGGAATTAAAATGAGACCTGTTCTGAAGCTTGGGGGGTCACAGTACTGGTCTGAATGGAGGTGTTCCATCAAATAGTCCTCCCCAATCTGCTTTTGATCTCTCAAGTGTAGAGCAGACTGCATTTTGAGTAGCAAATATAATCAATTAAATTGAAGGAAGTAATATATAAATTGCTATTTTACCTGGGAGAAGTGCTTGTGTTCTTGGATGGTGAGGAGAGAGGAGGTGAATGGGCAGGGGTTGCATCTTCTGAATGCTTGGAAAGAAGTCCTGGGAAAAGGAGATGTTGTTGGGAGTGACTGAGGACTAGGATATCACAGAGGGAACAGTCCCTTTGAAATACTGAAAGGGGAGGGGAAGAGAATGTACGTTTGTTGATGATATCAAGCTAGAGGTGACAGAAATGGCAGAGGGTGATCTGTTAAATATAGCAGCTGGTCGGGTGGAAGGTGAGGATTATGGGAACTCATTGTGATTCAAGTAGGGAGGGGAAGGGGTGAGGGCAGAAGTGCAGGAAATGGAATGCACACAGTTGAGGGCCCTGTCAACCATGATAGGAGGAATCCTTGTTTGAGAAAAAGGAAGACTTATCAGAAGTTCTTTTGTGAAAGTTTGCATCTTGAATGCAGATGTGGCAGAGACAGAGAAACTAGGAGAATGCAGCAGAGCACCTGCAATAAACAAAGGGTGGGATTTTCTGGTCCTGCCCACCACCAGGATTGTCTGGTCCTGCTGAAAGTCAATGGATCTTTGGCTGGGTCGCCGAATCTCTGGCGGTGATGGGGCCGGAAAATCCCGGTGAATGTGTGAGGAAATGTAATTAAACCAGCCGTGGGAGTCAGCAGACTTATTGTGAAATTTTGTTGATAGCCTATCCCCAGAAATGGAGACAGAGGAGTCAACGAAGAAATGGGAAGAATTAGAGATGACCACATGAAGGCAAGAGAAGAGTGCAAAATAGAAGCATTGTTGATTTTCTAATTCAGGGTGAGAGCAGAGAGCAAACTGTCATCAATATACCAAAAAAAGAGGTGTGGCTAGGACTAGGACATGGAATGTTCCACATATCCCACAAAAAAGTTTTGTTTTACTCTTGCTTTTGTTTTTGTGTGCAGCTGTTCGGAATTCTGCTGTTTGCTCCTCCTCTAGACACATGAGTTGTTTCTTTACTTGTCTCATTACCACTCACTCTGACCTTGCGCCACCAACTCATCTGTCGTTTAGTTTCTCCTTTCTTCCCCCTTATCAAAGACCTTCCATTTGTTCTTCTTACTCTCTTGAGTTCACCTTCTCAAGACCTGTTACATTTCTAACTTTTCCCAGTTCTGAACCAGAAAGGTTCACACTGTTTCTCTCGCCACTGACACTGCCTGGCCTGCTGCATATTTGCAGAATGTTCTGTTTTATAACCTATTTCTTCTGCTTCGTGGGAATTCATAACAAAAAGCATAACATTAAAATTAGAGCTTGGCCAATCCTGAGTGAAATTAGGGAGTAATTGTTCTCACAAAGTGCACTGATAATCTTGAATTCTCGCCCCAAAAAGGATGCAAACACCAAGTAAATTACATTTTGGAGACTTGGATTGATATTTTGATTAGTTACTAGATAACAATGAATATTGAACAGAGTCAGGGCTCAGGTATAGATCAGCCATCTATTGTTGTTCCTATGTTCAAGGAAAGAAAGGCTGGCTTGAGGATTACTGCAGGTTTAAGCCATCATAGCAGTTGCCATGAAAACTGCTGATCCATAATGTACAATGGATATCACACACCAACTGGACTATCAGGAAATTAAATGCCTTTCTTCCGATGTTTCTATCTGATTTCTCTGTCCATGTTCTCTAGTGTTGGCCCTCCAGCAGTGCACTGTTCCCTCAAGTCATGGAGCCATGGTGGAAGCCATTGAGCTGGGCCAGGGACAGGACTACGCCCAGGTCTCCCACATGTCTCCCTGATTACCTCCTCACTTGGGGGGATGACTGAACCTCCCCTCCCCAGCCCCGCACAAGGAAAAAAACATTTCGGACCAGCACTCTTATTACCCGGTTTTTACTGATGTTCCATTTTGGACCAGTTTGGACCGGTATTCTTATTTCTCAGTTTTTACTGATTTTTCGTTCTGGACCTCCTCCTGCTATCACCTTTGAGGGACACTAGCAGGGCAGAAAGTGCTGGGCAGAAATTCTTTTCCAAGGTCCAACGGTCCTCATCGTCAGAGTCCCTGGGCTCAGTCTCTTGGAACATCAGCAGCGTCCACCTCAGGGGCAGAAGCAACATCATCAACAGGCTGGGCCAGGAGAGGCCCATGATCATCATGGGAAAGCCAGAGCTGAAAGCAACTGGAGAATCCCTATACAGCATTCCTTCTTTGCCCGCATGAGCGACAGCTCGCCTGTATCCTCTCTGACGGTGGAAAAGGCAGCTCCACTGAACAAGGTGAAGATTGTGGAAGGAGGGAAGAAACTCAAGCAGGTGGTGCCTTTGCTGCTGTGTTTCAACAGACTGAGCGGTTCTGTGCATCCGTTGTCCCCTCACATCTCTGGGGCGGTCTCCCTGGAAACATTCACCTTCCTACCCCCATCTCCCAGTCCTCTCACCAAGAAGAGGAATTTGTCTGTGTGTTGTCTGTGTGCCTAGACAGAAGATAGCACCACACTGTGGTGACATGGGATTTTATATTTCTCATAATTTGTGATGTATTTTTTCTTTTTCATTGTTAGCTATTTGCTTGTGTATGATTTTTAATGAATGGGCAGTGCACCCACCATGAATTTCTGAATGGACAATAACATTTGAATTGAATTGAATTATTTCCTACATTAAAACAAGCTGAAATTTAATGACAAGCAATTTACTGCAAATAGTTTTAAATATATAATGTAAGAGTCTTGAGTGCACACGACTCCAGGTGTCATACTTCTGTTGCGTATGCAAAGCCTCAATAGAGATAACATATAAAACCAGGAAGAACCTGACCTCAGAGAAACCAGGCATTTACATCTATCTACCAATTCACACAGAAAAAGTTATTCTCCAAATGACTCAGGAAATGGACATTATTTTATTAAAGGTCAAGTTAACACAGTGCTACCTCAGCAGCAGAATAATACATTGTGAGTTGAATGGTCTAATATCACTGTCCTTATAAATTGCTGATCATCTGACTCACTGTGAGCAATTCCATGGCGGATAGGCTAGTGAGAATAATTAAGTATTTAAAATGTAAAATTAATGTTATCATTTTCAATTCTGGAATTAAATTATGAATTGAAGTAGCTCAGTTATATGTGATGGCTATTAGCTTCTCCCTGGTTGTTCTCAATATCTAACGCATTTTGGGATTTGGTCCAACTGCTGTTGTATATATTCTGGTTTCCTGGGCTTCTTCACTCGAAAACCCAAGCAGTGAAACAGTGAGCATCATTAATCATTAACAGGAGCGGCATCCCAGCTGGGTCCAGTCTTGCACTCACCCAAAGTCCATCAGCTACATGTGTACTTTTTAACAGGAGTTGGCAATCAATGACAGGCTGATGTATTTCTCCTCAGTCTAAGGGACATGGGTTCAGCTCTAGAGATCTCACTTTTGCCTGAGATGACCTGCAGGTTTAAACTGTCCAGCTGCTTTAATTTTTATTTAATTCTAAACAACATGCCAGCTCCCATTCTTTCTCACAAATCTCTCTTAATCTGTGTTTATTTTTCATCATACTTCATTTTCCAGAGGCACAGTACAATAGATTGAATTCCCTCCTCCACTTATCAATGGACAATATTTATCCAAATCCCATTCACCAACCTAACTGCACCCCAATTACTGCATGTAAACAACAGCAATAATAGTCAATGACAGATCTCTTGTCCCTGAGAACACAAGAACATAAGGAATAGAAGCAGAAAAAGCCATTGAGCACTTCAAGTCTGCTCTACCATTCAATGAGATCATGGCTGATCTTCTACTTAATTTTCCTGCACTATCCCCACACCTCTTGATGCTTTTAATATGTAGAAATCTGTCAGTCTCAGAGTTGAACTTATTCAATGACTAAGCCTCCATAGCCCTTAGGAGCAGAGAATTCCAAAGATTCACCACCCTCTGAGTGAAGAAATTCCTCCTCAACTCAGTCTTAAGTGGCCTTCCCTTATTCTGAGACTGTGCCCCCTGGTTCTAGACACCCCAGCCAGGGGAAACATCCTTGCTGTATTGACCCTGTCGAACCCTGTAAGAATTTTGAGTTCTCTGAGTCACAACATGGTTTGTTCAAGCCCCATTCTAGAGACATAATCCAGGGTGACGCTTCAGTGCAGTGCCGAGGGAATGTTCCGCAACTGGAGGTGTTGTTTTTTTTTGAAAGAGAGGTTATGATGAACTCTGCACTTTGCAGAGGCTCGGTGATTGACGTCAACTGAGAGAGTGGTAGCTGCAGCACCAAGAGTTTGGCATAGTGGCACTGCCAGACTTAGGAGCAGAGGAAAGGAAAAATCAGACAATGCAAATGCCTGGTGAAGGAGAGTAGGATACAAAACAGGCCCACATGACCCCAAATGATCTGAAAACCAACCCACGTGATCAGGTTCACTGGAGAAAGAAAAGGTTGTGATTCAGTTGAAAAAAGGTGAACACAAAGGCTGGAACTGGAGGCAAAGATAAGGGGAAATAAGATTCATGTCACTGCTTCAATCATTTTAAAGGAACTGGTTGACCAGGATCAGCCATAGAGTGCACAGGCTTGTTACTGAGGGTTCGTAGGAAGGTGTCTCTGGTGGATCCAGACATCAAGATTTTTGTGTGCCAAGCTGATGAGGCTCTGCACAAATGCACCATTTTGGCGAAGACATTGCCTGTGGAAACTGGAGAGGTTGGAAGCTGCTGTCGAATGAGGATTGGTGACTAAATCTCAAAGGAAAGGAGCTGGAATTCTACCTGATAAAGTTTAGAGGTTAAAAGGACTTCGTGGCTGAAATTAGCGCCATATATGTTAGGTGGACTTCCCCGTAAATCCATAAAATCTATTGTTGTTGTATTTGCAATTTGCTTGTAAATTGTGTTTAATTTATGATGATTTTGATTCGATGGGGTGGTGGGAAAGTAGAGGTGAAAAAGAAATGAAATAGTGTTCATTGGTTTTCTCATTGAGGTTCAGTAAATGTGTTTTTTGCTCGGTTTGTTGGTTTCCATGTGGATCATGATTAAATTGGGGGCTTATGCAGGATCAATCTGAATTAGGCTGTGAAACAGGTCTATTGGAACTTTCCAGAATTTAAACAAACAAGAATTCCCAATTAATTGTGCTGCATTCATTGAGGAATCAACATGAGTATTTTTAACACTCAGTCCTTTGTGGAGAAAAAGGAATTTTTTCTCTTAGTGCCTTGGAACAGTTGAGAAAAGATAATTTGAAGGTTGCAGCAGAGAGAAATGGACGTCAGCTTAAAACCCGGAACCAAGGAGGAAGAGATCTTGGATGAATTGGCTCAGCATTTGACATTCAAGGAAAAGAAGCATATTTCTGCTAGCACTCGAGTTGAACTAGCCAGACTCCAAATTGAAAAAGAAAAGTCTGATCTTAAAAGAGAAAAAAGCAAAAGAAAAGTTAGAATTTAAAAGAAAAACAAAAGAAAAACATGAATTCAAATGGGAAAGAGAAAAGTTAGAAAAAGAAAGAGAACAGTTAGAAAGAGAAAGCGAAAGGTGAGAAAGAGAAAAATTAGAATTGGAAAGAGAAAAGTTAAAAGTACGTGCATTGGTGAGGAAAGGTGAGGATTATAAACAGCAAGCTTCTCATAGATTTCATTCAGCCAAGAATATTTGTTTTGGTACCTAAATTTAGTGAGGAGAGAGTAGACATGTACTCTGTGTCATTTGAGAAAATTGCTACATGTCTGAACTGGCCTAACAACTTTAGACTATGCTTTGACCGAGTGTTCTCTTAAGGAAAAAGTTGGCGGTGTACTCATCTTTTTCAGAAGAACATTCATGTGACTATGACAGCATAATGGCAATTGTTCTCAATCCCTATGAGTTGGTACCAGAGGCTGACAAAGGGAGATTCAGGAATTTAGGAAAGGAAAAAGGGTCAGACCTATGTGGAATCTGCAAGAGAGAAAGAAATTGTCTGGCGGATGATTATAAGCTGACTCACCAGCATATTCATAACAAGCCACAATTTGGAGACTTCCAGAGATATTGGAGAGTTGGGGGTTTGATGAAAAGAATGAAAAGATATCTGCCTCTATTGACAAAGATGGAAAGGGTAAAACCACAGATACTCTTCAAGTTAGCAAAAAAGACAGCCTGGGAGACAAGTTTGGTTCGCGGGGACCGACATGCTATTTTTGTCATAAAAATAAGACCTGTGAAAGGTTTAGTGTTGGAAATGGAAAACACACCTGTAGCATTTGTGCAGTCACATTGTCTCCCAGAAAATATTGTCATGGATAGAGCTCGCAACAAGAAGGTTGCTTCTCCCATGTTTACCGATTCAGTGAATCAAGGTTCAGCAAACTATAGAATTTTTTTCAAAACAAAAACAGAATTACCTGGAAAAACTCAGCAGGTCTGGCAGCATCGGCGGAGAAGAAAAGAGTTGACGTTTCGAGTCCTCATGACCCTTCGACAGAACTTGAGTTCGAGTCCAGGAAAGAGCTGAAATATAAGCTGGTTTAAGGTGTGTGTGTGGGGGGCGGAGAGATAGAGAAATGGAAAGCAATGAAGGTGAACAAGGCAACAGAGAAATCCGGAAATCTTGTCGCAGAGAGGAACAGAACTTCTTCAAGGAGGTAGGCATTTCTTGAAGAGCAGTGGCAGTCAATTAAACACAGAGATAAAAACAAAAAAACTGCGGATGCTGGAAATCCAAAACAAAAACAGAATTACCTGGAAAAACTCAGCAGGTCTGGCAGCATCGGCGGAGAAGAAAAGAGTTGACGTTTCGAGTCCTCATGACCCTTCGACAGAACTTGAGTTCGAGTCCAGGAAAGAGCTGAAATATAAGCTGGTTTAAGGTGTGTGTGTGGGGGGCGGAGAGATAGAGAAATGGAAAGCAATGAAGGTGAACAAGGCAACAGAGAAATCCGGAAATCTTGTCGCAGAGAGGAACAGAACTTCTTCAAGGAGGTAGGCATTTCTTGAAGAGCAGTGGCAGTCAATTAAACACAGAGATAAAAACAAAAAAACTGCGGATGCTGGAAATCCAAAACAAAAACAGAATTACCTGGAAAAACTCAGCAGGTCTGGCAGCATCGGAGTTTTTCCAGGTAATTCTGTTTTTGTTTTGGATTTCCAGCATCCGCAGTTTTTTTGTTTTTATCTCTGTGTTTAATTGACTGCCACTGCTCTTCAAGAAATGCCTACCTCCTTGAAGAAGTTCTGTTCCTCTCTGCGACAAGATTTCCGGATTTCTCTGTTGCCTTGTTCACCTTCATTGCTTTCCATTTCTCTATCTCTCCGCCCCCCACACACACACCTTAAACCAGCTTATATTTCAGCTCTTTCCTGGACTCGAACTCAAGTTCTGTCGAAGGGTCATGAGGACTCGAAACGTCAACTCTTTTCTTCTCCGCCGATGCTGCCAGACCTGCTGAGTTTTTCCAGGTAATTCTGTTTTTGTTTTGGATTTCCAGCATCCGCAGTTTTTTTGTTTTTATCTCTGTGTTTAATTGACTGCCACTGCTCTTCAAGAAATGCCTACCTCCTTGAAGAAGTTCTGTTCCTCTCTGCGACAAGATTTCCGGATTTCTCTGTTGCCTTGTTCACCTTCATTGCTTTCCATTTCTCTATCTCTCCGCCCCCCACACACACACCTTAAACCAGCTTATATTTCAGCTCTTTCCTGGACTCGAACTCAAGTTCTGTCGAAGGGTCATGAGGACTCGAAACGTCAACTCTTTTCTTCTCCGCCGATGCTGCCAGACCTGCTGAGTTTTTCCAGGTAATTCTGTTTTTGTTTTGGATTTCCAGCATCCACAGTTTTTTTGTTTTTATCATAGAATTTTTTTGTTTGAGGGTAAATGCCCCCAGGGGAGGCAGACAAGTCAATTGTTATCCCTCGATGCAGGAATGATACCGTCACTGATATTGGCGGGTGATGTGAATTTCCCTCCAGGTAGTTTGCTGAATGTAGAAATATTCGTTTGGGGTATTGATGAAAATTATTTGTATTTTCCCTTGTATAGGAGTAATTTCAAATGTGATTCAGTCAGCAGTCCTGTCACTGTAGGTGCCATTCCAGGTTTTCCTATTGAAGTTGTGAACTTTTTGCTAGGGAATGACTTGGAAGAGGTAAGGAATTAGCACCTCCAATGGAAAGCTAACTGAGGCTGCAGAAGGAAAAGCTGACTGACTGCTTTATGAAGCTATGAAGATTGATATTCTTCCAAAAGAGGCGCTCAAAGAATTGGAAATGACGCCCACATCCCATGAATGAATATAAAAAAAAACCTGCCACCAAATTCCTAAGCAAGCACTTGTTTCTTATTGAACTTAAGCCTTTTCATCTCCACTCTGTGCTCCCACTCTCTTCTGCTGTTCGAGGAATTTAATTGAGTTTATTTCGATGCTCAACTAAGAATTCTTGATAATCGGGCTTGATTGTTTAAAAATGATATCGGAGCATATGGAGGAAAAGATAATGGTAGCTAGAGAGCCTTAAAAGAATGAGCTAGAATTGCAGAAAAAAACATTAAGATAGTGGGGCCAAATTCGTTGAAATGGCATTAAAGGAAGCATATGGTCATCGATTGGAACAATTGACTAGCTTGCCTGAATACAGAGCCAATTTACAGATTGAGGAGAAGAAATGGGAGAGAAAGCATGAACAAGATGTGGCAAAGCAGATAGCAAGGAAACTTACAGTTAATGAGGAACAATGGAATAAAAAGAAGTTGAGAAAGTTGGGTCCAATATTAAAACTGCAGAGCTACAGGGAAAAATATTGGTCCTTGAATGGAATTTCAGAAAAAAGCTCTTAAAGCTGAATTACAAAAGTTCAAGTCGAGTGGGTTAAAGAAAAACAAAAGATCAGTAGGGTTAATGAACTAAATAAAAAGGATTATCAAGCCTTCTTAGCTGAGCATCAGAATAAACTCAACTAAATTCCTAAAGCAGCAAAGGAGGACTTTATTTCACAGAAAGTAAGCTGCTTTCAAAAGAGAGTAGGAGCACAGAGTGGAGATTAACAGGCCTAAGTTCAATGAGGAACATGTACTAACTTAGGAATTTGGTGCAGGTGTTTTTTTTATATTTGATCACAGGATGTGGGCATCACTTGCTAGTTAGCATTTATTGTCCATCCCTAATTGCTCTTGAGAAGGTGGTGGTGAGCTGCCTTCTTGGATCACTGCAGTCCATGTGGTGTAGACACACACCAGTGCTGTTAGGGAAAGGGTTCCAGGATTCTGACTCAGCAACAGTGAAGCAACAGTGATATATTTCCAAGTCAGGGTGGTGAATGGCTTGGAGGGGAGTTTCCAGGTGGTGGTGCTCCCATACATCTACTGCTAGATGGTAATGGTTGTAAGTTTGGAAGCTGCAGTTGAAAGAGCTTTGGTGAGTTGCTGCAGTGCAACTTGTACGTGGTAAATACTGCTGCTATTGTGCATCGGTGGTGGAGGGAGTGAATGTTGAGGCAGTGGATGGGGTGCCAATCAAGCGGGTTGCTTTGTCCTGGATGGTGTCAAGTTATTTGAGTGTTTTGGAGCTGCACTCATCCAGCCAAGTGGGGAATATTTCATCACATTCCTGACTTGTGTCTTGTAGATGGTGGACAGGCTTTGGGGAGTCAGGACATGAGGCATTCAGTGCAGAATTCTCAGCCTCTGACCTGCTCTTGTAGCTACAGTATTTATATGGCTAGCGCAGTTCAGTTCCTGGTCAATGGTAACTCCCAGGGTGTTGATAGTGGAGATTTAGCAATAGTAATGCCATTGAATGTCAAGGAGGGATGGTTAGATTCTCTCCTGTTGGTGATGGTCATTGCTTGGCACTTGTGTGGCACAAATGTTACTTACCATTTGTCAGCCCAAGCCTGAATGTAGCTGAGGACTTGCTGCATATGGACTATGGACAGGGACTGTTTCAGTATTTGAGGAGCTGTGAATAGTGCTGACCATTGTGCAATCATCAGAACCTACCTCTGACATTATGATGGAAGGATGGTCATTGATGAAGCAGCTGAAGATGGTTGAGCCTCGGACGCTACCCTGAGGAACTCCTGCAGTGATATTCTGGAACTGAGATGATTTACCTCCAGCAACCACAACTATCTCGTTTTGTGCCAAGTCTGATTCCAACTAATGGAGAATTTTCCTCCTGATTCCCATTGACTCCAGTTTTGCTAAGGCTGCTTGATGGCACACTCGGTCAAATGCAGTCACTCCCACCTCTCCTCTCCAGTTCAGCTCTTTTGTTTGTACTAAAGTTGTAATGAGGTCAGGAGCTAAGTGAGCTTGGCGGAACCCAAACTGAGCATCAGCGAGCAGGTTATTACAGAATAAGTGCTGCTTGATAGAGTGTCAATGACACCTTCCATCGTGTTGCTGATGATCAAGGATGGATTGATGGGAAGGTTATTAGCTGGGTTGAATTTGTCCTGCTTTTTGTGGACAGAATATACCTGGACAATTTTCCACATAGCTGAGTTGATGCCAGTTTGTAGCTGTATTTGAACAGCTTGGATAGGGGCGTGGCTATTTCTGGAGCACAAGTCTTCAGTACAATTGTTGAAATATTGTCAGGGCCCATAGCCCATAACGAATGACTTCAGCCATTTCTTCATATCATGTGCAGTGAATTGAATTGACTGAAAACTGGCATCTGTGATGCTTGGGACCGCAGGGGAGGCCGAGATGGATCATCTTCTCGGCATTTCTGGCTGAAAATGATTGCAAATACTTCAGCCTTGTCTTTTGCATTGATGTATTGGGCTCCTCCATCATTGAGGATGGGATATTTGTGGGTCCTCCACCTCTTGTTAGTTGTTTAATTTTCCTACATTATTCATTACTGACAGGACTGCAGAGCTTAGATCTGATCCATTGGTTGTGGGATCGCTTAGCTCTGTCTCTCACACACTGCTTTCTCTATTTGGCATTAAAGCAGTCCCATGTTGCAGCTTCACCAAGTTGACACCTTATTTTTATGTATGCCTGGTACTGCTCCTAAAATGCCGTCCTGCACTGTTCATTGAACCAGGATTGATCCACCAGCTTGGTGGTAATGGTAGAGTAAGGCATATGCTGGACCATGAGGTTACAGATTGTAGTTGAGTACAATTCTGCTGCTGCTGGTGGCCCACAGAACCTCATGGATGCCCAGCTTTGAGTTGCTAGATCTGTTTGAAATCTATCCAATTTAGCATAGTTGTATTGTCACACAACACAAAGGTGGGATTTTGTCTCCACAAGGACTCTGGTTGTCCCTCCTACCAATACTGCCTTGGACAGATGCTTCTACGACAGCTAGATTGTTGGGGACAAGGTTAAGTAGGTTTTTCCCTCTTATTGGTTCCCTCACCACCTGTCGCAGGCCCAGTCCAGCAGCTATATCCTTTATTACTCAGCCAGTGCGGCAAGCAGTGGTGCTACTTATGATGAACATTCAAGTCCCTCACCCAGAGTACATTCTGCACCCTTGCTGCCCTCAGTGCTTCTTCCAATTGGTGTTCAACATGGAGGAGGACTGGGTGGGAGGAGGGATGCCGGAGGTAGTAATCAGCAGGAGGTTTCTATGCCCAAGTTTGACTTAATGCCATGAGGCTTTATGGGGACAGAGAAAATGTTGAGAGCTCCCAAACTCCATCCCGATTTTATACAATTGTGCTGCCACCTCTGCTGGGTCTGTCCTGCATGGATGTACCCAAAGACGGAGATATTGGTAACTGAGATATTGTAAAGTGATATCATACAATGGGTGGAATCGTCCCTATTTTCATGAAGTGCGGTAGTGGGTGGGATAAAGGGCATTTTACCCATTGGTTGTAATGGCAGCTATTCCATAGAACCATAGAACCATAGAAAAGTTACAGCACATAAGAAAGCCATTCGGCCGATCTTGTCCAAGCCAGCCCGAGGACACCCAGGTGCCCTTTCTAATCCCACCTTCCTGCACCGGGCCCATAGCCCTGCAGCTTACAGCACTTAAGGTGCAGATCCAGGTACTTTTTAAAAGAGTTTAGAGTTTCTGCCTCTACCACCAACTTGGGCAGTGAATTCCAGACACCCACTACCCTCTGTGTAAAAAAGTTCTTTCTCATGTCCCCCCTACACCTTCTGCCACTTATCTTGAATCTATGTCCCCTGGTTCTAGAATTCTCCACTAAGGGAAACAAGTTTATCCTGCCCACTCTATCTATTCTCCTCATAATTTTGTATGCTCCAATCAGGTCACCTCTCAGCCTTCTTTGTTCAAAGGAAAATAACCCCAACATATCCAATCTCTCCTTGTAGCTACACTTTTCCAACTCTGGCAACATTTGTGCAACATCATCACATTCCCACCTTATTAATCATGCATTGCCGGGAAACACGCCTGTTTCATTGGCGGAGGCCTCCAATTCACCTGCCAGGCCATCACCTCGCCTCTTCCTTGCATTGGGCATTTAAAGTGCATCGAAGTGCACACCTCTCAGTGCTCCAGCCCAGGACAGCTGAACAGAAGACATGGCCCCAAAAGGCAAGAAGAGTGCAGCCTCCCGATTCAGTGATGCGTCCCTGGGACGACATCAGGACACTTTTGGAGCCTGCGGTGACGTCCTTTATCCTTGCTCTGGCCACAGGAGGCCCATCAGCATCACCACTCCTGTATGGGAGGTGGTGGCAGAGGTGATCAGTGCCAACGCTGCATGGAAGAGGTTCGCCATCCAGTGCAGATAGAGTTTGAATGATCTCATCAGTGCTGCAAGGGTTAGGCAACCATCTCATCACTCTAAACTCACACCCTCACAAGGCCATCACATATTCACTGGCATCTCATTCACTGCCAGATCAAGGGGCATCACCACTTATTCTCTCACACACACCCCAACATCTCCATGTGGCCTCATGTCCTCTGGAGACTGCCTCCTCAGCCCTCACCCTGTTGAGGCCACTTGCACAAGTCAACAGGTGTCCCCACACACACCCTGGGATACCCCCTCTTCCCCAGTACAGCACTCACCCTGCAGCCTCTTCCCCTGCCTGAGGCCACTTGTTCCCCTTCCCCAAACAAGCCCTAGCCCTGCAGCCATTGAAAAACTACTCCCACCTTATAGCTGATCTGGTCGGTATAGACCTGCCCCTGAGCCTCCTTAGAAGTGATGCGGTGCTGCCTGCGAAGCCTGGCGCTGATGACTGTGAGTGCTGCCTGAGGCAAGGAAGGCAAACAAACCTTGAAGTCCCAAGCGAAGTGCAGCTCGCCAGAAGCGCGTTGCTTATGCACAGTTGTGAAACATGTTTGCGTGCAATCATGCTGATGTGTCTGGATGATCCATTGTGGGCGGTATGATTCTAGCAAGCTGGGCTTATAATGATGTACAGATGTGTTACAATGAAGTTCCCGATATGCGGTGGCTGGAAGTGTGGCTCACCATTGACAGGCAGAGTGGACAATTGCAAACTGGTTTCACGATGTTGTGAAACCGATTTTGGCCTTCCCACCATATTGTTCACTCTTGCCGGCCATGATGCCCAATGCCACTGGGAATGGAAAATTCCACCAAGTGAGTATGTCTATGTCAGAATGTTGCTTGACTAGACCGTGAGATGGCTCTCCCAATTTTAGCACAAACCCTCCAGATGTTAGTAAGGAGGACTTTGCAAGCTGTGTTTGCCATTGTCCTTTCCAGTGCCTAGGTCAATGCTGGGTGATCCATCCAGTTTAGTTCCTTTTAGTTTTGATACAATTGAGTGGCTTGCTAGGCCATTTCAGAGAGCAGTTAAGAATCAACCATATTGCTGTGGGTCTGGAGTCACATGTGGGCCAGACCAGGTAAGGACAGCAGATCGCTTTTCCTAAAGGATATTAATGAACCACACGGATTTTGATGATGATCGACAATGATTTCATGATCACAATGACTAAGACTAGCTTTTAATTCCATATTGATTAATTGAATTTAAATCCCCCCAAGCTATTGTGGTAAAATTTGAACTCTTAACCTCAAAGCTTTGGGATGGGACGTTGGATCACTAGCCCAGTGACATTATCACTTCTCCCCAACTTCTTCACCAATATCTCTGGTAAGTTTTCCTCAAGCTATAATTTAGATTAACAGTCTGACTCTCACCTAGAACTTTAACCAGTTGCAACTTTAGGGTGGATCACCCCAGCCCTGGAAAGAAGAGGTTTTGCGACCACAAAGAGTGTGAGCACAGGGTAGAGAAAATGAAGCCTGAGTGTGACAAGGAATGAGTACTAACTTGGGAATTTGGTACAGACGGGTTGGGAGTTTGCTGCTTTTTATACCATTTTGTTCAGCCTCTAATAGCTGTTGAGTGTTAACAGGCATTAATTAGGTGAGCAGGTAGATGATTGGCTGTTGGATGGAGTTTTAAGATTTCTTCCCTCTAATTGGGAGCAGTAGTTTAAACCAGCACTGTGAAGATATAAATATTGTATTAAATTTATAACTTAACTGGTTAAACTATTTAATATAACTACAGATAACAGCTGAAGGATATTTCTGAACTTGGAACCTAATTAGTTAAATAAAGCACAATAAAATGGCAGTGCTGGCAATGTGTTGTAACTGTTGTATGTGGGAGCTGGTGGACATCAGTTGATCCACATCAGCTACACCTGCAGGAAGTGTCTACAGCTCTAGGAACTTTGGCTCAGGCTTGATGAGCTGTAGTCCAAGCTTTGGACTACGATGCATCAGAGTGTCAAAGTTACAAGTACGCTTTGTTCCAAGAGACAGTGACAACCCTTGGAAAAGATACTTGCGATTTGGTCCATGGTCAGAGACAGTTTGGTGTGACTGTGTGAGTGAGGCAGGTATGGGGACCCAGAAGGTAGCAATGGAGCAGCCTCAGCCACTGCAATTGTCCAACAGGTCTGAGGTTCTTACAGCATCTGTGCATGAGAGCACGGACTGCAGAGTGGAAGAACAAACTGACCACAGCACCATGGTGAAGGGAGCTATTCAAGTAGCGGGGAGTACTAAGTAATGTAGTTGTAGGAGGGGACAGTACAGTTACAGGGATAAATACAGTTCTCTACAGCTGAAAGTGTGGGTCCTGAAGACTGATTTGCCTGCCCAGTGCCAGTGTTAAGGACATCTCCTCAGGGCTGGACGAACCTGGAGTGGGAAGTGAAGGATGCACATGAATACCAATGGGTGGACTAAGGAAGAGATTCTGCTGAGGAAATCTGAGCGCCTATGGGGCTAAATTAAAAAGCAGAACCACAAAAATAATAATCACTGGATTACTACCTGAGCAACAAGCAAATTGGCAAAGGGTAAAGAAGGTAAGAGACAAGGACAAGGCAATATGAAAAATGGGTAATGGTAACCAGAAATAGCAGGGAGAGTATGGAGACTTCATTTAAAAACTAGGAGAAGTGTGTAGAGGCCATTTATAAACGAGGGGGAGAGTGTGGAGACTTCATTTAAAAATGAGCGGAGAGAGTGTGGATACTTCATTTAACATTGACCAAGGAGAGTGTGGAGACTTCATTTAAAAATGACTGGGGAGAGCATGGAGACTTAATTTAAAAATGATGGGGAGAGTGTGGAGACTTCATTTAAAAATGATGGGGAGAGTGTGGAGACTTCATTTAAAAATGATGGGGAGAGTGTGGAGACTTCATTTAGAAACAAGTTGGGAGTGTGGATACTTCATTTAAAATTGACTGGGGAGAGCGTGGAGACTTCATTTAAAAATGGGCGGGGAGACTGTGGAGACTTCATTTAAAAATGAATGGGGAAAGCAGCTGATTGGTGAGTTGGATATGTGAGTTTTTCTAGTCTTTATAGTAAAATTAAGGTCTAGAGACTGGTGTAAAAAAGTAATTATAATAAAGTGTATTGAGCAGGGACTCCTCAAGTGTAAAGAACATTTAGAGTAATTAATTAATAAATTAAATTAAAAAATGATAGTGATGGCAGGACGGGTGATGTGTTGCTCCTGCAGCATGTGGGATGCTGGACACCAAGGCGAACCAGAGCGAGGACATCTATACCAAATGTTTGCAGTTCAAGGAACTGCAGATCCATGGTAAGGAGCTGAACTCTGAGCTGCAGACATTGCGCCACACCAGGAAGGGTTGAGTTACCTGGACACTTTGCTCCAGGCGGACACATCCCACAGATTAGATAATTCAAATTTGGTCTGTGATCAGGGACAGGAGAGTGTGACTGCAGGTGAGGCAGGTATGGAGAGCCAGAGGGTAGCATTTGAGGAGCCTCGGCCCCTGCAATTGTCCAACAGTTATGAGGTTCTTGCAAGCAGTGTGGATGAAAGCGGGGACTGCAGGGAGGATGAGTGAACTGACCATGGCACCATGGTACAGGGAGCCATTCAAGTGGGGAGTGGAAATAGGAATGTAGTAGTGGTAGAGGACAGTGCAATTAGGGGGATAGATACTGTTCTCTGCAGCCGTAAACGTTGAGTCCCGTGAGTCCTGAAGGCTATATTGCCTGCCTGTTGCCAGGGTTAAGGACATCTTCTCAGGGCTGGAGAGAAACTTGGAGTGGGAGGGGAGGGATCCAGTTGTTGTTATCCATGGTGGGACCAACGACAGTGATTGGACCAGAAAGGAGGTTCTAAATTTGAACACTAGGAGCTAAATTAAAAAGCAGAAACTCCAAGGTAATAATCTCAGGATTACTATCTAAGCCATGGACAAACTGGAATAAGGTAAAAATAAAGTCAAGGGGTTAAACGTGTGGCTCAGAGGTAGGTATGGGAGGAATGGGTTTCAGTTCATTGGGCACTGGCACCAGTACTGGGCCAGAAGGGAGTTGTTCCGGTGGGACAAGTTTCACATGAACTGTGCTGGGACCAGTGTCCTGGTGAATCGAATAACTAGGGCTGTAGAGAGGCCTTTAAACTAAATAGGTAGGGGAGTGAGAGGGGTGGCTGAGGGTTCTGGAAAGAGGATATGTAGGTTACAAAGCAAGTGGATATGGCAGCATTGCAGGGCAGGTATTTAGGTAATGATACCCAGAGTATTTCAGGAAGGGAAGGAGTTTACAAACATTTAAAAAAGCAGCAAAAAGTGAAATGGGGAAAAAAATGGTAAAAAGGCAAAATTAATGGCTCTTTACTTAAATGCACATCACATTCAGAACAAAATAAATGAATTAACAGCACAAATAGAGGTTAATGGACATGATCTTATAGCCATTATGGAGGTTACAAGGAGTTCAAAGCTGGGAACTAAATATTCAGGGGTATGTGACTTTTCAAAAGGACAGGCAGGAAGGAAAGGGTGATGGGGTAGCCTTGTTAGTACGAGATGGAATAGCAAGAAATGATCTTGGATTAGAAATGGAGAATCTATATGGATGGAGGTAAGAAATAACAAGGGGAAGAAGACACTGATGGAAGTAGTCTATAGGCCCCCTAATAGTAGCTATGCTGTGAGACAGAGAATAAATCAGGAGATAATGAGGGCATGTAAAAAAAGACAGTATATTAATCATGGATAACTTTAATCTTCATGTAGATTGGGAAAATGAAATTGGCAAAGGTAGCAGAGGTAGAATTCTTGTATTCCGGACAGTTTCCTAAAACAATATGTTGCGGGTCAAACCAGGGATCAGGCTATTTTGGGTCTGGTAATGTGCAATGAGGCAGGTTTAATAAATGATCTCAGAGTAAAAAAAAATCCCTTAGGAAACAGTGACCATAACATGGTAGAATTTAGCGTTCAATGTGAAACTGAGAAACTTGGGTCAGAGCAATAGTACTAAACTTAAATAAGGGTAATTACAAAGGAATGAGGGCAGAATTGGCTGGAGTGGATTGGGAAAGGGGTTTAGCAGAAAAGACAGTTGATGAACAATGGCAGATGTTTAAGAAAATAATTCATGACTCACAACAAAGGTAAATCCCAGTGAGGAAGAAGGATTCTAGGAAGGGGATAAACCAACCATGGTTAACCAAGGAAGCTAAGGTTAGTATCAAATTGAAAGAAAAAACATACAATGTGGCAAAGATTAGTAGTAAGGCAGAGGATTGGGAATTTTTTTAAAACCAACATAAGATGACCAAAAAAAATGAGGTAGAAAATAAACTTTGAGGGTAAACTAGCAAGTCATATAAAAATGGGTAGTAAGAACTTCTTTAAATATATAAAAAGGCAGAGAAAGGCCAAAGTCAATATAGGCCCCTTAGAGAATGAGGCTGGGGATATAATATTGGGGAACCAGGAAATGGAAGAGGAGTTGAATAAATACTTTGCCTTAGTCTTCACGGGAGAAGACACTAATAGCATTCCAAAAACACTAAATAATCAAGGGGCAAAAGGGGGTGAGGAAATAAATACAATAAATATCACTAGATAAAAAGTACTTGGGAAACTAATGGGGCTAAAGGCCGCTAAGTCTCCTGGACCTGATGGGTTGCATCCTATGATATTAAAGGAAGTAGCTGCGGAGATTGTGGATGCACTGGTTGTAATCTTCCAAGAATCCTTAGATCCTGGAAAAGTTCCAGAGGATTGGAAAACTGCCAATGTAACATCTTTATCCGAAAAGGGCGGGAGACAAAAAACAGATTACTATAGGCCAGTTAGCTTAGTATCCATCATTGGGAAAACATTAGGGTCTATTATAAAGGATGTAATAGCAGAGCATTTATAAATGCATAATATAATCAAGCAGAATCAGCATGGCTTCATGAAGGGGAAATCATGCCTGACAAATTCATTAGAATTCTTTGAGGAGGTAGCAAGCAAGATAGATAAAGGGGAACCAGTAGATGTAATATATTTGGATTTCCAAAAGGTATTCAATAAGGTACCACGCATAAGTCTACTTAATAAGATAAGAGCCCATGGTGTTGGGGGTACTATATTAGCATGGATAGAGGATTGGCTAACTAACAGAATACAAAGAGCTGGGATAAGGGGGGCATTTTCAGAATGGCAACCTATATCTAGTGGACTGCCATAGGGATTAGTGCTGGGGCCTCAATTATTTGCAATATATATCAATGACTTGGATGAGGGAAATGAATGTACTATTGCCAAATTTGCAGATGACACAAAAATAGATGAGAAGGCAAGTGGTGAAGATGGCACAAAGAGTCTACAGAGGGATATAGACAGCTTAAGTGAATGAGCAAAAACTTGGCAGATGGAATATAATGTGGGAAAATGTGAGGTTATGCACTTTGGCAGGAAGAACAGAGGAGCTGAATATTAATTAAATGGAGAAAGACTGCAGAAACCTGCAGCACAGAGGAATTTCAGAGTCCTTGTGCATGAATCTCAAAATGCTCGCATCCAAGTTCAGCAGGTAATAAAGAAGTCAAAAGGAATATTGGCCTTTATTTCAACGGGAATGGAATATAATAATAGGGAAGTCTTCCAAAACTATGCAAGGCTCAAGTTAGATCTCACCTAGAATACTGTGAACAGTTTTGGTCCCCTTATCTAAAGAAAGCTGTACAGGCCTTGGGGGCAGTCCATGAAAGGTTCACTAGGTTGATCCCAGGTATGGAAGGAATTTCTTATGAGGAGAGGTTGAATAGCTTGGACCTGTACTCATTGAGTTTAGAAGAATGAGAGGTGACCTTATTGAAACATATAAGATTCTTGGGGGGCTTGACAGGGTAGATGCTGAGAGGTTGTTTCCCCTTGTGGGAGAGTCTAGGACCAGAGGGCATAATCTTAGAGTAAGATGGTACCCATTTAAAACAGAGATGGGGAGGAATTTCTTCTCTCAGAGGGTAGTGAATCTGTGGAATTCTTTACCACAGAGGGCTGTAGAGGTTGGGTCATTAAGTAATTCAAGGATGAGACAGACAGATTTTTAATCAGTAAGGGAATCAAGGGTTATGGGGAAAAGGCAGGAAAGTGAAGTTGAGGATTATCAGATCAGCCCATGATCTTGTTGAATGACAGAACAGACTTGATGGGCTGAATGGCCTTTTCCCCATCCTACGTCTTATGGTATGATAGGAAGGGACAGACTATACAAACAAAAGAATGCACCAGTAAATATGATCAGAGTAGGAGAAAGAAAGCTTTAAATTAACAGAGGGGGAAGAGGGTTCAGGTGAAGGGAGACTTAAAAATCCAAAGATAGAAGTTGAGGCAATGAAAAAGTGTATTGTTGAGGGTAAAGACAAGCTAAGTGGGACAGGAAATCACAGAAAGTTTAATGGTAATAGTGCATCAGAGAGTAAGGTCCATGAAGGAAACATTAAGTTAAAAAATTGAATTTAATTTATTTGCAAGTGTGAAGCATTCACAATAAGATAGAGTGTGCTAGTAGCACAAATAGAGTTAAATGGTTTAGATCCAGTTGCCATTACAGAAACATGGGGCAGCATTTTCCTATTGGCGTGTTGGGGCAGGCCCTGCACTGCCCCGCGTAAAAGTACGCAGGGTGACGCCGGGCGAGCGTCCTGACATCACAGCATGCCATCGCGATTTTTCGTTGGGTGGGCACGTGATGATATTTGCTGCACGCCTGCCATTAATGAACAGGCCACTTAAGGTTCTTGACTCACCAATCGATGCCGTATTTTCAGCACCCGTGCAATCTTTGGGTCTGCACACGGGTGAAATGGGCAGGCAGGTAGGGCACATTTGTATAAACATCATCCACAGGCAGGATAAGAGGAATCACTGGGGTCGTGAGTGTGCTCTGTCAAGTATTCATTTTTCAGTTTTTGAAACTTGCCTGTGTGATCTCTAATACTTCAAAACTCATACCAGCTGCTTTGTCTGGACTCAACCCTCAGGTCAGCACTCCAGGAAGCCTTCCCAAAGCCTGGGAATGGGAGCTGAACTCTCCACTGGAGGCACCTCCTCTGAGGAGGAAGAGAGGGTTAGAAGGGGGAGGAGGCCAGGAGTGCACATTCAGCCTCCAGAGGAGCCACCTTTGAGAGGAGAGATTCAGGCACAAGGGGCGCAGGGCCAAGAGGTAGTCCAAGGCGGAAGGGGCTGCAGAAGACACCACTATACTGCTGCCAGGGTATACACGCAGGGGAAGCATCTACCTCAAGTTGTCTGAGGTGCAGTGCTGAAGAAGGATCCGTCTCTCAAGGGAGACAGTCAACTATATCTGTCAGATGATTGAGCCTGAGATCTCTGCTAATTGTGTGCGTGGACATCCCATGCCAGTGTCTCTAATAGTCACAGCTGCCCTCAACTTCTATGCTTCTGGCTCCTTCCAGGGGTCAGTTGGTGAACTTTGCGGTGTCTCCCAATCAGCTGTCCACATTTGTGTCAGGCAGGTTACAGAAGCTATGTTTAGGCATGCATTGACCTTTATCCAATTCCCTTGGGACCAGGCAAGCCAGACACAGATAGCCAGAGGCTTTGCGGCCATTGCTGGGTTCCCCCGCATCCAGGGTGCAATAGACTGCACACATGTGGCCATCAAGGCATCAGCAGGTGAGCCCGGTGCTTTTATCAACAGGAAGGGCTTCCATTTCATGAACGTGTAGATAGTGTGTGATCACAGGATGCAGATTCTACAAATTTGTGCAAGGTACCCAGGCAGATCCCATGGATGCCTACATTTTCAGACACCCCCAGGTGCCGGGGCTCTTCATTGCTCCGGCTCGGCTGGGTGACAAGAGCTATCCCCTGCTAAGGTGGCTCATGACACCACTACGCTATCCAAGAACAGAAGCTGACCAGTGGTACAATAGGAGCCAGGGCACCACAACGGCTGTGGTGGAGAGAGCCATCGGTCTTCTCAAGATGTGCTTCCGTTGCCTGGTCCGGTCAGGAAGTGCACTCCAGTACTCCCCAGATTGTGTCGGTGATAGTGGTTGCATGCTGCACTCTCCACAATCTTGCGCTGGAAAGGGGGGACACAGTGGATGATGAAGATGTTGACGCAGTGGCTGCGACTGCACACGTTGAGTCCAGCAGTGAGCCTGAGGATGAACAGGGACATGCTGTGGGTGAAGATGCTGACCTGGGCATGCTCCAGGGAGACAGGGACACCCGGGAGGCTTTAATCCAGCAAACCTTCAGCTAGCACGCCACAGATGGATTTCCAGGACCAGCCTGGGCTGTAAGCTACATACTGGATACCTAAGTGCCAAGTCTTCTAGGTTAGGAACAGTAACTAAGGGCCTTCTTAACAAAGCTAAATGTTCCACAAAGCATTCATGACAATTTTTGAAACCATGCACATGCAGAAGAAAAGAGGCACCCTCGGCCATGGTCACATGTCTGAATTTAATATCACAGGCAAAGAAACTTAATGAAACAAAATGACAAGAGTGGTTCAATTCAAAGCAAATCATAAAGGCCTCATCTCGGACCAACACAAAAGCACCAGTGATAAACCCGTGGTGTGCCTAAGGTACCTTATGTTTATGTTTCCGGGTGTTACATCTTGGTGCTGCCCCATCGCTGGGAGTGGCATCTGAGACAGCCTGCTGACTCTGCTGTCATGTTGGCCTCGATGAACTTGGCGGTCGTCCTCTGGCATGTGGAGCCTGTGCTGGCCCTGCCTTGGAGAGATTTGCCAATTCCACAGCTGGCATCTCTCCAGTCATCACAGCCTCACCGGATGCTATGGTCACTGGGAGAGGGGCAGAGGAGCTGCCACCCTCATCTGGAGCACCCTGAGAGGAGTCCGCAGAGACGACAGGCAGCTGCTGCTCCAACATGAGGTCATTCGGACCTCCCTGCTCACCATAGATGGATGGGTACGGGGCTGGTAAACTTGGTGCCCACATCATCTCCCACACTGGCACTGAGCAGCTGAGGGCAATGCTGATGTGAGGGCTTGCTGGTCAGAGCGCATCCCCAGGAAGCCCTGATGGGTCTTCTGGAGGAGGCTCTCCACGATAGTTGCTACACTCTCCATGGAGGACTCATGGCGCGCAGACATGTGGCTCATTGCTTTGGCGATCGCCCACATAGACTCCTCCACCATGGAGATCAAGCAAAGCATAGCATCATGTACCTCCCCCAGATCTCCTGCACACCCGGTCTCATTTCCTGCCCATGCTGTATTGTGGATGATTCCAGGGTCACATCATCGGGCACTGACTGAGCATGTGCCTGGTCCCCTGCAGTCCTCCAACTGCTGGCACTATGGGCATTCTCTGTCTCTGCCAGCTCCTCCAGCAACTGTGAAGTGCCCTCACCGTTGTGTCCCGGGACACTAGCCGATGTTCTAACTCCCACCAACAATGTGCTTGTATCGGCTCTGGTGCCTGCCTGGCAGAGATGGTGTGACGCTGGTGAGACTTCAGGGCCCTCAGGTGTGAGAGGAGGCCCCTTCTGCTCCTCCTCCTGGCCCTACTCCGACGATGCTGAAAGGAAGAACAAGGACATTGGATCATTTAACGTGGAGACAATGACAAAGATCATCCCTGTTTCCTGGATCATTATGTGCTCATCCTTCCATCACCAATGGTCAAGCCATGTTGCAAAATTAAATCAATTAACATTCAGCACTGCCATGGCTGTTGAGAGAACAATGCTGACCTCACTGCAGGGCAAACATATCTGGCTGTGGCATCCCAGCCTCACCGACACCAGTGGACCTGGGTGCATGGCGCCTCTCCAAATCCAGGGCCGCCTGCTCAAACCGGCTGAGAATGGTGATCTGTGCCTGGCCGCCGCCAGTCCTTGCAATGCTCTGCAGCATTGTGAGCATTCTTCTCCTGAAAAGGAGAGAAGAGCATTGATTTGTGCAAATTGTACATGGACTCTCTTCGCACACGGCCCATCCCAGAGTGGGGCATATCAGGGTCCAGAGCCTCCTCACCCCGTTGCTGCTGAACACTCACACAAAAATGCTAGGCCTGCTCCACACCCCCACATCCCCCTGCCCTTGGCCACATGCTGACTACATCACATTAGGCGCCACACGGTATATTCTTCCATAGCAAGGATACGCAGAGGGCAGCAGATGGTTCATTGCCACACCACCTTGAAGCTCCCCTCCCAGCACGTCATCACCTTGACTTGGACATGTCTTGCAGTTCAAGTACAGCACCTAGGTGCAGCTCCTCCAGGTTGGTCCCAAAACAGTCATGTGGGTCTCAGTGTGCTACATGCTATAGGCTCAGAACCCATCTCTTCACCACTCTCTTGGGCTGACCTTGGCATGGGCAATATCTGTTGGCCCACCCAGCAAAGAACACATGCTGTCAATGATTCAATGCAGTCACTACACTCAGACTTGCGGGCAGTGGAGCAGCAGGGGGGAAATCCAACCTGCTGGGTTAAATGACCAATGTCAATGTTGTCCTCACCCTTCCAGAGTGCAACAAGTTGTTGAAGCGCTTATGACACTGGATCCAAATGCACTGCACCACGTCATAGGAGCTCACCATCTCCGCCACCTCCTCCCAGGCATGTTTCTTCATGTGGGGAGGCCTCCTTCTCCTGTTCTGGGGAACTAGTACCTCCCACCGTGATGCCACCTCCTCGAGCAGGGCAGCAAGGCAGTCATCAGAAAAGCGAGGGGCACACTGGACCTTCGCCTTACCCTCTGGCCTGGCCTGCCCCAACGGCCTACCTTCCAGCCTGGCCTGCCCCGATGGTCTAGCCTCTGGACTGGAACAACCTCCATTTCCCCTCTGCAGAGCCCTTTGCCCAGCCATTGCGAGCAGCCTTGGCTGCCAGGCCTTCCATTATACAGGCCGCCGGGTCGCCATTACACCTGGCGAGCTGAGCCTGTCACCCGCCACTCTCATTATGCACTGGAGTTGTGAAGCACGCTGGGCGGGCCTTAATTGGCCCACCCATGAAAAATTTTGGCGCAGACTCGATTGTGAGTAGTAATCGGGTCTGTGCCCACCTGGCCCGCGCCCACTCCTGTTCCTGCTCCAACCCCCCCCCCCCCCACCATCCAGAAACCTCTGCCCATGGTTACAAGGTGACCCGGGAGGGTACACAACATTTCAAAGAGAGGCAGAATGGAAAAGGAGGTGGGGAATAAAAGATAACAGAAGGACATTAGTGAGAAAGAATTTTGCCTTGAAAATCACGAAGTATCAGTAGTATGATTGGAAATTAGAAATAGCAAAGGGGCAGACAACAGTGGTGCAAATAATTTATAGCCTCCATAACAGTAGGTGAACTATTGGACAGAGTATTAAACAAGAAATTGTTGGAGCTTGTAACAAAGGCAATGTAATAATTGTGGGGGTTTTTGATCTTCATATAGACTGGGACAATCAAATTGGCAAAGGTGATCTGGAAGATGAGTTTATAGAATGCTTTTGTGACAGTTTCCTGGAGCAATGTGATGTGGAATCCTCGAGGGATAATGCTATTTGGTCTAGTGTTGGGCCATGAGGCAGGGTTAGTTCATAATATCATTGTAAAAGATCCAATGGGAAATAGTGATCATAATTCAAATATTAAGTTTGAAAATGCCATACTTAATCACAAGAGAAAGCTAGCTAAGGTTTATTGAGTGAAGAGACTGAAAGGTGTGGTGCTAAATAAACAGGGGAAACATTTAAGGAAATAATTCAAAATGTTCAAAAAACAAAAACTCAGCAAGAAAAATCCATCTGTGGCTTACTAACAAGGTTAAGAATAGTATTAAATTAAAAGCGGAGGTGTATCCTGTTACACAAACCTACTCAAAATTTTGAGGAGATAATTAGTAGGGTGGCTAAAGGGGAACTAGTAGATATGGTATACTTGGATTTCCAAAAGGCATTTGATACAGATCCGCATTAAAGGTCAATAAACAAGATAAGGTCTCATGGAGTTGGGTGTGATAAGTTAGCATGGATTAAGGATTGGCTAACTGACAGGAAGACTAACTGACAGCAGAGAGTAGGGATAAATGGGGCACTTTCAAGATGGCACACTTGACTGATGGATTGCCGCAAGCATCCTATGCTATTTGCAATCTGTGTGACTAACTTATAATAAGAGTCAGAGAGTAATATATTTAAATTTTCTGATGATACAAACCATAGCTTAAAGGTGGAAATGTAGGCTGTGGGAAGGATATAAAAAGGTTGGTAAGAGATATAAACAGGTTAAGCGAGTGGGCAACAAAATGGCAGAGGAAGTATAATGTGGGGAAGTGTGAAGTCATTCAATTTGGTCATAACAATGGAAAAGCAGAATTTTTTTTAAAGGTGTGAAACTTGTAAATGTTGATGCTTGGAGGAACTTGGGTGCACTCATATAAGGAACACAGGACCATACAAGTACACCAAGCAATTAGGAAGGCAAATGGCATGTTGGCCTTTATTGCAAGTGGATTGGAATACTGGAATAAAGAAGCTTTGCTATATTTATACAGGGCTTTGGTGATACCACAGCTGCAATACCATGTGCAGTTTTGGTCTCTATTTTAGGATGGAAATATTTGCAATGGAAGCAGTATTGCAAAGGTTCACTAGATTGGTCCTTGGGATGAAGGATTGTCCTGTGATGAGGGGATGAGTAAATTGGGACAATATTCTCTAGAGTTTAGAAAATGAGAGGTGATCTCTATGAAACATATGGGGTTTAATATGGCTACAAACTGAGAGGTTGTTTTCCCTGGGTGGAGAATCTAGAATTTGTGGGGTGGGGGGAGGGGGTGCAGTGGAATCTCAGGAAAAGGGGATGATCATTTAGGACTGAGATGAAGAGAAATTTCTTTATTCAAAGGCTTGTGAATCTTTGAAATTCTCTGCCCCAGAGGGTTACAGATGCTCTATCAATATATTTAAGGTTGGGATTGATATTCTTTTGGTCTGTTAGGAGCAGTAGAGAAAGTGGAGTTGAAGTCCAAAGTCAGTCATTATCATATTGAATAGCAGAGCAAGTTCGACTGACCATATGGTCTACTCCCCCTCATATCTCCCGTGTTCTGTGTTCTTGATAAGGAAGCAGAATTAAAACTGCGTCTGCAGGAGAAGCAAAATGAATGGTCAGCTCACGAAGAAGGAATTACAGTTAACATTGCTTCTGAATTTGAGTAAGATTGGTCAGTTCCAGGTGCAAGTCTGGATAAAGATTTGGACATTTAAAAAAATCATGCAGCTGTAGAAGGAAATAGGAATTGGGAGCTAGAGCTTGAGCAAAACATAAGTCCAGAGTCTGTTCTTGAAAGTTACCGCACTGAGGCCAGCACCAAAAAAAGTCCTTATGATGGCCTGGTGTCCAGCTTTAAAGAAGACCAATGGAGATTGCTGAATCCAGAGTGGGAATTTCTCCATCGTTCCAGTTCATTGCAGCCAGAACCCAGAGCCCATATGAACTGCCAATGTTGACAAGGTTAACTAGGCCAAGTAAATTGCAAGACATGTGTACCCCACACAAATGCTGTGCGTGTGTCCAGATCGCACCATGTAGACATTTTTGAGAGTAGCCACAAATTGGATGAGTAATGCTAAATGATGATATCCAGCTGAAGATGTGTGAGAATGCATTAAAATAATCTGAAAAGCAACACGAGGGAACACAAAACTGAAACAGAAGGGGTTTAGGAAATTTGAACTGTCTGAACATCAGCTCAAACAAGAATGGGACCATTTTCAGCTTAAGCTGAGTAACTTTACACATCAAATACAACCTGATTTCTGGAAAGGAAAACGTAAGACATGAAGACCACCAATATGAGGAATAATGCAGGCAACAAGCACAAAAATGTTAACAGGAAGGCCAGGAGTTCAGGAAAAAGCTGGAGAAAATATAGACGCAGCCTGAGCACAAAACTGAAGTACATCATCTCAAAGAACAAGAAAGAACCATTAAGAGTCTGCAATTGAAAAGGAGGATCTTGTAAGGAAACTAAAAAGAAAGTGAATCAACCAGCAGTAGAATTGGAACTCGGAGAATGAAAGCAATTGGTCTCTGAATTCTAGTTGTCACATTTGTTTGTCTTTGTTATTGGTTCAAACCTTGTAATTTTTTAACACAAAATATGTATAATTGTGGAATATGATAAAAATATAATCTGTATTGTTAGCAATAAGCTATATGTTAACATATTTATGAAGTCAAGAACTTGTTATACTTTGAAAGTGTTATAAAGAAAATTTTACTATGGTAGAACTTTTATTTCCCCAAATGGGATGTGTAATGTACTCTGCAGTTTAAAAAGCCTGGTGGGTCTCAGCTACCAGCATGAAATGGGAGAGCGGAAAATTGTAAATTCTAACCAACATTAGTGTTAATGGCTGAGTAAGAAAAAAAGACTTGTTCCAGTTATTGGGTCTGATATCTAATTCAATTTAGAATGAGGAAAGGAAACATTTCACTCAGTGGCCGGGATTTTCCGGCCCTGCTGCAGCAGGGAAGCCGCTGTGAGCCACTCAAATCTCCAGTGACATTGGCGGGATCCCGCTGGCAGGAGGGGCCAAATAATCTCACCCAGTCTCTTCACTTTCTGTATCTGGTTTTATAAATTATACAACAGATCAGAAAGTCCACTATGTGGTAAGGAAAATTTCAGCAATATTTTAATACACTTTTACTCATTTAAGTTGTAGCTAGACTGTGTTGCTAAATAAACACTAACCTTGTAACACTGGCACAGCTTTCCACACTGCAACAGGTCCAAGGCTGGCAAACTGTCCAAAGGAACATTCCAAGAAAAACATTGGAATTCCAACGAGTGCCAGCATGACTGTGTAGGGAATAAGAAATGAACCTGGAAAACATAGTACAGGAGTTCAACGGAGGGTAAAATCATTAGTTCAAGCTGAACTTCCTTGTTTCTATCAAAGGGTTTGGGTTAAAATACCCCTGAAGCCTCTATGAAAGCATTTCCTTCCTTCCTTCCTTCCTCTCTCCCTCCCTCCCTTCCTTCCTTTCTAAAGACCTAGTATGTGTGCAGCAATATCTTTCCTTCCAATTATCCCTATATAGAGAGTTAATTTGTCTTCATTCTTTCCTATTGCATTGGCCATGTCATGATTCCTATAAGATTTTATGATTTGATTGTACTTTAATATTTTGGAGATGTTAGATGCAGTTTTTGATGTTCAGTAAGTTAATGAAATAGCAGAGAAATTCCCATTTTGTAAAATTCACTCTCTAGGTGAAACAAAATATTTTCTGTCTCTTTATGCAGTCATGTTGTGACATTTTTACATGTTTGTTCTTGGTTTCCATCGATCCAGTTTTGTGGGGTTGTGAAGAGCAGATTTCAGCCCAATATACAAAGCTGATCCCAGCGCCTGACCAAAAACTGAGGATTTCAGATATTGTGCAGTAAACATACCTGATATAGACAGTTCATGAATTTTAAACAATAACACTTTAGAATATATTCAAAATTAATAAATCAACCATTATTTTTTGCTTTAAATTACCATCTATTTGATGTATGTCACTCTTACTTATGATTCTAAACCGGTCATATTGACACATCACCCATTTCCCAAGAAAAAATTGTATAAATAGTTTAAAGTTGTGCGATTGAATTAATTATTCAAATTCAGAATTGTCTACTGTACCTCCTCCATTTCTGTAAGCCAGGTAAGGGAATCTCCAGACATTGCCAAAACCCACTGTATAACCGATCATTGAGAGCAAGTAGTCAGTATTCAAGGACCAGTTGCCTCGCTCCACATTCTCGTCACTTTCACCCACATGTTCATTGGTGACAGCCTGGGGTAAAGAGAGGAAATGGCCAACTCAGAAATTAGACTTTCTCAGACTAGAACTCAAACAAAATGTATAGTTTTCAACCATTATAGAAACACTGTTGTTCTCTATTTAGCAGCAATTGGTTGGTAATTTGACAATACCCTGGACTGTACAGAGAGACTCTGCAATTCAAAACAATCAAAACCTGCAAATCTTCAGCACCACTCAGAGTTTTACATGAGTTTACTTTCAGGTTTTGATAAAATACTCACTGTGTCCCCTGGAAGGTGTGTTTGATGGTCATTCTGTGAAAACTCAGATAAAGCCAATTCTCTCTGGTTCATTTTTGGACAATGAAGGGTGTTTTCAGATGCTCAGGGGCTGTATGTAAACCTTAAGGAAGACACTTTTGTCCAAAAGTCCTTGATTTTCCTGTGGCTCCAGGACTCTGGTTAAGGATAATTCAGCTTCTCACCAGGGAATGACTCTTCCACAGTCGGAAGGTATCCCTTTATCCTGTTTTAAAGGGGTGTAACTCTGTTTACTCAAGGTCTGGTATTACTTAAGGTTCTTCAGTATTTCTGCTGTTAATTATTCAATTCCCACATTCCTATTGCATAATTTTCAGAATATTCAGGATCAAAGTGCACTTATTCTGCATCTACAGGTTTGGGCACAATGGTAGTTTGCAATGGGGCAGCACCAAGTGAACCTGAACCAATAAGTAGTTTAGACAAAGAAGAAATCTGAACGTATTTACTTAAAATGAAGCAGCCTGTCATGCCAGAATGCCAGAAACATGAAAGGCAATCCACTGGTTCCCCCGTTCATTTTACAATTTGAAATTTGAGTATTTAGTTTTGCTGAAATTTTTAAAACTCATTTACAGAATGTGGGTGTCTCTGGCTAGGCCATTATTTATTGCCCATCCCTAGTTGCCCTTGAGAAGATGATGGTGAGCTGCCTTCTTGAACTGCTGCAGTCCATGTGATGTATGTATGCCCACAGTGCTGTTAGGGAGGGAGTTCCAGGATTTTGACCCAGCGACAGTGAAGGAAAGGCGATATATTTCCGAGTCAGGGTGGTAGTGGCTTTGAGGAGAACTTCCAAGTGGTGGTGTTCCCATGTGTCTTCTGCCCTTGTCCTTCTGAATCCCATGCTGGCCTACCTTCACAAGATTTTATAATGTAGTTAGATAGAGACCATGGCTAGGATTTTGTGGTCCCCAGAAGGGACAAAAAGGAATTGAGTTTGGGGAAATATGACCACTGAGCTGCAGATTTAGAAGCCCCCACTCCATTTCCATCTCCAGCCATTTTTACTGACATGGGAAAGGGCGAGTCATGAACCCAAAACCCTCCTGGTTAGAAGTTGCAGGCACCATTATAGAAGCAGGCTTTTAAAAACTTCTGGAATTCTCATGGAGGTGGCCACAATCTGAACCTAAACCACATCTGCAGAGTGAAGGCGTGAGCCATGGATTGGAACGGTATAAAAGGTGAGTGAAAATGCTGCTGCCTCCTTTAAAGTTCATCAGGGTATGTTATAGCCTGAGTTATATCCATGTTTTCTAGAGTGACTGATGACAGGGCTGTGATTGGAAAATATAAATACAGTAAAGTCCGGCCATTTGTAACGTCCTTGTTCGTGTTTTCACTTGCCTATGCTTTGTACTTTGTACACAGCAATGCCCAAAATGTGAGCAACGCTCACTTATCCGCTGTTTCTCCTCCCTTGTCTTCTTTCTCCGGGAAGGAGATTGGAATGGTTTCAGATGAAGTGGAGCTCGAATGAAAGGAATAGCCCAGAAGTGTCCAAATTGCTGGGTCCAGAGTTGCAATAACGCTTTATTCAATTTGAAATCTTCACTGATGTATTGTGGAGAGGCTCCTCCATCTGTCACATACAGGTACTGTACCACAATTTTGCTGGTGAGTCACTGCCCAAACAAATGCTGCCTTCTTGTGGCTGTAACCCAACTAATTCAGTCCCATGCAAAAGCACGTTCCCCATTTGTGATTTTGCCATTTGCGAGATATTACAGGAACGCAATCCCCACGAACGGCGGGACTTTGCTGTAACCACTAAATAATATGGTTGCTAGGCCATTACATCTGACAACTGGCAAACTGATAAATGGAAGAACAGAATTGTAACAGCAGAAAAATTCTTCAGATGTATTGGAATAGATATCCATTACACAAAGTGCCATTGTGCAATATTGTAAGGCTAGGCCAGTGCGGGATTCACAACTAATTATTCAAACTCTCTCCTAGCTTTCATTCATTCTTTGCCTATCAGCCCAGCCATCTGTTTGGCTGTTCAAAAGTATTGATAGACACATGAGCTTTTGGCTGCCTTCACAAAAACTAATAGATTCTGAAATGCAGGGTTCGCTTACTCAGTTGTCCTGGGGCATGTGTGATAAATTGGTTGGCTGCCTTAAAACACACTAATGGGTTCTGAAGTGGGAAAGTTGGTTTGATGGATTTGACAGATTTATGAGATCCTGAAGAGTCGAATAGTTTTTCAAGAGTCGAAACAAGTGATGTCAGTTTATTGCTGCTGAAGAGGCTAATGGTTTTCCTAGCACCTATTTGAGTGGTGTTTGTTTATCTTAATAGATTTATGAGCTTCTAAAGAGGGTTATTGTTTTTAAAGTGCCTATTCAAGTGGTGCTATTTATTTTGACAGATACTTGAGCTTAATGTTTGTTGAAATGAAATTGGAGCTTTTAACCTGGCCACTTTGACATCGGCCCTTCTCCGACTCCGCCTCATGTTTGCTGTTGGAGAGTAGCAGTATTGACTCAAGGACATTCTGTCCTCAAAGACATGAATTGGCATTGCAAGGATGAAGGCAGAATTTCAAAATTAGGATTAATCCCAACTTTCACTTCCCACCTCTGATGGGAAAATCTCAGTGGGCATGATGGTGAGGGGGGGGTTGGGCGACTGGAACAATTAGGCAGGATTATTTGTATCGCATTCCTGGCATCAGGAAAACTGTCCCCGATTAAATTGATGTGGGAAGTATCCAAAGTGAAATTTGCGCCGAACGAAGGGGAGGGAGTCAATTAGGCTCACTGGTCAGGCACTTGACACCAATTAGCCACATGGCAATAGGATTTAATCACAGCTCAGGGATTAAATGGAAGTTGCATGGGTTTCCCGTGACTTCTGCTTGTGGCACTGTATGGAATTTACATATTGACAGACTCTCGATTGCTGAATTTAGGTGGGGGAGGGCAGGATTATTGTCACAGAGAAGGGGCACATGCAGTGTGTGGGGTCAAGATGATCAAAGGCAATGGCAGAGGCTAGTTTTTGTGTCCTCATATCCCTTGCCAGGTTCCATAATCAAGAACTGCAGCAATGATCTCTGGTAAAATACCTGGAACGCTATCCGCAGCAGCCACCTCTCCTAGTCCTAAATCACATGGAAGACACAAGAAAATTAAATATCTAACAGGTACTTATTTAGGCCAGGTTTCTGAACAGAGGCAAACAGGGGTGCCCAACAATTCTCTAACTGGCAGGCAAGATGTATTTTGCCAACTTTAAGTCCAGGGCAGGGAGTCAATCTGCTCCAGTTGTACAGAAACCATCTGTTCCAGTTATATTGAGACTATCTGTTCCAGTTACACTAATACTATCTGCTCCAGTTACACTGAGATTATCTGTCACAGTCACATTGTGACTACATGTTCCAGTTACAATGAGATTATCTGTTAAGGTTACACTGAGAATATCTGCTCCAGTTGCACTGAGGCCATCTGTTCCAGATACACTAAGGTTATCTGCCCCTGTTACACTGAGAGTATCTGTTCTAGTTACATTGAGACGATCTGCGTCATTTACACTCTGACTAGCTATCCCAGTTACACTGAGACTATCTGTTTCAGTTACATTGAGACGATCTGCATCATTTACACTGAGATTATCTAACCCAGTTTCACTGAGACTACCTGCTCCAGTTACACTGAGCCTATCTGCTCAAGTTACACTGACACTGTATGTTATAGTTACATTGAGACTATCTGTCCCCAGTTACACTGAGTCTGTCTGCTCTAGTTACAATGAGTTTATCTGTTCCAGTTACACTGATACTATCTGCTCTAGTTAAACTAAATCTATCTGTTCCACTTACACTGAGTCTATCTGTTCCAGTTACGCTGAAACTGTCCGTTCATTTTACACTGAGACTATCTGCTCCAGTTAGCCTGAAACTATCTGCTACAGGTACACTGAGAGCATCTGATCCAGTTACACTGAGACTCTCTTTTCCAGTTACAATTACATTATTTGTTCCAGTTACATTGAGGCTACCTGCTCCATTTACACTGAGACTATCTTTTCCAGTTACACTGACAGTATTGGTCCCAGTAAAACTGAGTCTATCTGTTCCATTTACACTGGTACTATCTGCTCCAGTTACACTGAGGTTATCTGTTTCAGTCACTCTGAGACTATTTGTTCCAGTTCCACTGAGACTATCTGTTTCAGTTAAACTGAACCTATCTGTTCCAGTTACACTGTGACTACATGTGATAGTTACATTGAGACTATCTGGTCCAGTTACATGGAGACTATCCGTAACAGTTACACTGAGGCAATTCATTCCATTTAGAATGAGACTATCTGCCCTAGATGCTCTGAGACTATCTGTTCCAGTTACACTGGAATATCTTTTCCAGTTACACTGAGACTATCCATAACATTTACACTGAGACTACCTGTTTTTTTACACTGAGACTATCTGCTCCAGTTACACTGAGACTATCTGTTCTAGTTACATTGTGACCAAGTGTTCCAGTAACACTGAGAACATCTGCTTCAGTTACACTGAGACTATCTGCTCCAGTTACAATAAGAGCGAGTGTTCCAGTTACACTGAGATTATCTGTTTCAGTCACTGTGAGACTCTGTTCAAGTTCTACTGAGACTCTATGTTCCAGTTACACTGAGACCATCTGTTGCAGCCACATTGAGACTATCCATTCAATTTACACTGAGACTACCTGTTTCTTTTACACTGAGACTATCTGCTCCAGTTACACTGAGACTATCTGCTCCAGTTACATTGAGACTATCTGTTCCAGTGACACTGAGACTATCTGTTCCAGTTACACTGAGACCATCTGTTCCAGCCACATTGAGACTATCTATTCCAGTTACACTGAGACTACCTGTTCCAGTTACACTGAGACTGTACGTTCATTTTACACTGAGACCATCTGCTTCAGTTACTATGAGATTATCTCCCTATTTAAATGAGGCTATTTGCTCTATTCATCTAAGATTAACTTCTCCAATTATACCGAGACTACCTGTTCCATTTACACTGACACCATCTGTTCCAGTTACATTAAGACAATCTGTTTCTTTTACATGGAGACTATCTGTTCCTTTTACACTGAGACTATATGTTTTAGTTACATTGCGAATATCTGCCCCAGTTACACTGAGACTACCCATTCAATTTACACTGAGACTACCTGTTTCTTTTACACTGAGACTATCTGCTCCAGTTACACTGAGACTATCTGTTCCAGTTATATTGAGAATATATGTTCCAGTGACAGAGTCTATCTGTTCCAGTTACATTGAATCTGTCCATTCCAGTCACACTGATGCTCTCTGCTTCTTTTACACTGAGACTATCTGCCCGAGTAAAAATGATACTATCTATTCCAGTTACACTGAGCCTAGCTCTTCCAGTTATACTGATACTTTGTGCTCCAGTTACACTGTGATTATCTGTTTCAGTCACACTGAGACTATCTGTTCTCGTTAAATTCAGACTATATGTTCCATTTGCATTGGGACCACCTGTTACAGTTACACTGAGAATATCTGCTCTTATTACACTGAGACTGTATGTCATGTTATATTGAGACTATCTGTTCCCAGTTATATGGAGGCAATCTATTCCAGATACACTGAGACCATTTGCCCCACTTACACTGAGACTATCAGCCCCAGTGAAAATGAGGCAACCTGTTCCAGTTGAATTGACACTATCTGCTCCAGCTACACTGAGAGAACCTGTTCCAGTTACACTGAGACTACCTGCTCCAGTTACACTGAGTTTATCTGTTCCAGTCACTCTGAGGCTAGCCGTTCGAGTTCCACTGAGACTATCTGTTCCAGTTACATTGAGGCTACCTCTTCCAGTTACACTGGAACTATCTCTTCCAGTTACACTGTGACTATTTCTTCTAGTTACACTAGAACTATCTCTTCCAGTTGCACTGAGACTATCTGTTCCACCTACACTGAAGCTACCTGTTTCTTTTACACTGATGCAATCTGCTCCAGTTAACCTGAGGCTGTCTGCTGCAGGTACACTGAGACTATCTGTTCCATTTACAATGGAACTATCTGTTCTTGTTACATTGAGATTATCTGCTTCATTTATCCTGAAACTATCTGTTCCAGATACACTGAGACTATCAGCCCCAGTGAAAATGAGGCAATCTGTTCCAGTTGCATTGAGTCTATCTGCTCCATTTACACTGAGACTATTTGTTCCAGTTATACTGAGACTATATGCTCCATTTACATTGAGACTATCTGTTACAGTGACACTAAGAATATCTGCTCCAGTTACACTGAAGCTATCTGCTCCAACTAAGCGGAGGCTGTCTGCTGCAGGTACACTGAGACAATCTGCTCCAGTTACACTGATATTATCTCCTCCAATTGCACTGAGAGTATCTGTTCCATTTCAATGAGACTATCCGCTCCATTTAAAATGAGACTATCTGCTCCAGTTGCTCTGAGACTATCTGTTCCCGTTATACTGGGAATATCTCTTCCAGTTGCAAAGATGCTATCTGCTTCAGTTACATGATGCTATCTGCTCCAGTTGCACTGAGACTATCTGTTCCAGTTACATTGAGACTATCTGTTCCAATTGCACTGAGAGTATCTGTTCCCATTTCAAAGAGACTAATTGCTCCAGTTACTCCAAGACTATATGCTCCAGTTACACTAAGATTATCTGTTCCAGTTACACTGAGACTATCTGTTCCAATTGCACTGAGAGTATCTGTTCCCATTTCAAAGAGACTAATTGCTCCAGTTACTCCAAGACTATATGCTCCAGTTACACTAAGAGTATCTGTTCCAGTTACAATGAGATTATCTGTTTCAGTCACTCTGAGACTCATTGTTCGAGCTCCACTGAGACTCAATGTTCCAGGTACACTTAAACTATCTGCTCCATTACACTGAGACTATCTGCTCCAGTTACATTGAGACTATCTGTTCCTTTTACACTGGGACTACCTGTTCCAGTTATACTGAATCTGTCCTTTCCATTTATACTGATGTTATCTGCTCCATTTGCACTGAGAATATTTGTTCCCGATACAGTGAGATATCTGCCCCAGTTAAAATGATACAATCTGTTCCAGTTACATTGATACTTTCTGCTCCAGTTTCACTGCGATTATCTGTTTCAGTCACACTGAGACTATATGTTCTAGTTACATTGAGACTATCTGTTACAGAGACACTGAGACTATCTCTTCCAGTTACACTGGCACTATCTCTTCCAGTTACACTGGCACTGTCTCTTCCAGTTACACTGAGATTATCAGTTCCACCTACGCTGAATCTATCTGTTTTTTTTTACACTGAGATCATCTGCTCCAGTTACACTGATACTATCTAAAAGCAAAAAACTCCGGATGTTGGAAATCCAAAACAAAAACAAAAATACCTGGAAAAACTCGGCAGGTCTGGCAGCATCTGCGCAGAGGAGCAAAGTTAACGTTTCGAGTCTGAATGACCCTTCAACAGAACTAAGTAAAAATAGAAGAGAGGTGAAATATAAGCTGTTTTAAAGGGGGTGGGGGTGGTGGTGGGACAAGTAGAGCTGGATAGAGGGCCAGTGATAGGTGGAGATAACCAAAAGATGTCACAGACAAAAGGACAAAGAGTTATTGAGGATGGTGATATTATATAAGGAACGTGCTAATTAAGGGTAGAAAGCAGGACAAGCAAGATACAGATAGTCCTAGTGGGGGTGGGGTGAGTGAAGGAATCAAAAAAGGCTAAAAGGTAGAGATAAAACAATGGATGAAAATACAGTAGGTGGGAAAAGAAAAATCTATATAAATTATTGGAAAAAAAAAGGGGGTGGAATTGGAAAGGGGGTGGAGATAGAGGAGAGAGTTCATGACCTAAAATTGTTGAACTCAATATTCAATCCGGAAGGCTGTAAAGTGCCTAGTCGGAAGATGAGGTGCTGTTCCTCCAGTTTGCATTGAGCTTCACTAGAACAATGCAGCAGGCCAAGGATGGACATGTGGGCATGAGAGCAGGGTGGAGTGTTGAAATGGCAAGCAACAGGGAGGTCTGGGTAGTACTTGCGGACAGACCGAAGGTGTTATCTGCCGAAGGTGTCTGCAAGCAGTACCCAGACCTCCCTGTCGCTTGCCATTTCAACACTCCACCCTGCTCTCATGCCCACATGTCCATCCTTGGCCTGCTGCATTGTTCCAGTGAAGCTCAATGTAAACTGGAGGAAAAGCACCTCATCTTCCGCCTAGGCACTTTACAGCCTTCCGGATTGAATATTGAGTTCAACAATTTTAGATCATGAACTCTCTCCTCCATCCCCACCCCCTTTCCAATCTCCCCCTTTTTTTCCCAATAATTCATATAGATTTTTCTTTTCCCACTTACTTCCATTATTTTTAATTGTATTTTCATCCAATGTAGCCTTTTTTGATTCCTTCACCCCACCCCACCCCCACTAGGGCTATCTGTACCTTGTTTGTCCTGCTTTCTACCCTTAATTAGCACATTCCTTAGATAATATCACCACCTTCAACACCTCTTTGTCCTTTTGTCTGTGACATCTTTTGGTTATCTCCACCTATCACTGGCCCTCTATCCAGCTCTACTTGTCCCCACCCACCCTCCCCCTCCTCCACCTTAAAACAGCTTATATTTCACCTCAATTCTATTTTTACTTAGCTCTGTTGAAGGGTCATTCAGACTCGAAACGTTAACTGTGCTCCTCTGCGCAGATACTGCCAGACCTACTGAGTTTTTCCAGGTATTTTTATTTTTGTTTTGTACACTGATAATATCTGTTCAATTTACAATGGAACAATCTGTTCCAGCTACATTGAGATGATCTGCTTCATTTACACTGAGACTATCTGTTCCAGATACACTGAGACAATCGGCTGGGCCCCAGTGAAAATGGGGCAATCTGCTCCAGTTACATTGGGACTATTTGTTCCAGTCACACTGAGATGATATATTCCAGTTACATTGAGACTATCTGTTACAGTGACACTGATGCTACCTGCTCTAATTACACTGAGGCTATCTGCTCCAGTTAACCTGAGGCTGTCTGCTGCAGGTACAATGAGACTATCTGCTCCAGTTATACTGATATTATCTTCTCCAGTTGCACTAAGAGTATCTGTTCCATTTCAGTGAGACTATCCGCTCCATTTAAAATGAGACTATCTGCTCCAGATACACTGAGACTACCTGTTCCAGTTACACTGGGAATATCTCTTCCAGTTACACTGAGACTCCCTGTTCCAGGTACACTGAGACTATCTGCTCCAGTTGCACTGATGATATCTGCTCCAGTTACACTGAGACTATCTGTTCCAATTGCACTGAGAGTATCTGCTCCCATTTCAAAGAGACTATTTGCTCCAGTTACACTAAGAGTGTCCTTTCCAGTTATACTAAGAAATTCTGTTCCAGTTACAATGAGATTATCTGTTTCAGTCACTCTGAGACTATCCGAGTTCCACTGAGACTCAATGTTCCAGTTACACTTAAACTATCTGCTCCAGTTACATTGAGACTAACTGTTCCTTTTACACTGAGACTACCTGTTCCAGTTATACTGAATCTATCCTTTCCGGTTACACTGATGTTATCTGCTCCATTTGCACTGAGAGTATTTGTTCCAGATACAATGAGATATCTGCCCCAGTTAAAATGATAAGATCTGTTCCAGTTACATTGATACTTTCTACTCCAGTTTCACTGTGATTATCTGTTTCAACCACTATCTGTTCTAATTACACTGAGACTATATGTTCCAGTTACATTGGGACTATCTGTTACAGTGACACTGAGAATATCTGCTCCAGTTACACTGAGACTGTATGTTGTAATTGCACTGATTCTATCTGTTCCCAGTTACATGGATACTATCTGTTCCAGATACACTGAGACTATCTGCCCCAGTAAAAATTATACTATCTGTCTCAGTTACACTGAATCTATCCCTTCCAGTTACACTGATACTTGGTGCTCCAGTTACAATGTGATTATCTGTTTCAGTCACACAGAGAATATCCATTCTAGTTACACTAAGACTATCTGTTTCAGTTACATTGAAACTATCTGTTACAATTACATTAATAATATCTGCTCCAGTTACATTGAGACTGTATGTTATAGTTACACTGAGACTATTTGCTCCAGTTACACTGAGACTATCTGCTCTAGTTACACTGAGACTGTCTTTTCCAGTTACACTGAGATTCTCTGTTCCTGTTACACTGAGACTATCTGTTTGAGCAACACTGCGACTATCCGTCCCAGGTACACTGAGACCATCTGCTCCATTAACACTGAGACCCTCTGTTTCTGTTTCACTGAGACTATCTGCTCTGGTTATCTGTTCCAGGCGCACTGAGGCAATCTATTCTACTTACACTGAGACTTTCTGCTCCATTTACACTGGGACCACCTGTTTCAGTTACACTGAGACTATCTGCTCCAGTTACACTGAGACTATCTGTTTTAGTTACACCAGGACTACCTGTTCCAGTTATACTGAGACTGTCTGTTCCCATTTTAACTGAGAATATCTGCTTCAGTTACACTGAGAATATCAGTTCTAGTGACACTGAGACAATCTTTTCAATTTACACTGAGACTATCTCCTCCAGTTACACTGGGACTACCTGCTCCAGTTACACTGAGACTATCTGCTCCAGTTTCACTGGGACTATCTGTTCCAGTTACACTGGGACTATCTTCTCCAGTTACACTGGGACAATCTGCTCCAGTTACACTGAGAATATCTGCTCCAGTTACACTGGAACTATCTGTTCCAATTACACTGGGACAATCTGCTCCAGCTACAAGACGACTATCGGTTCCTATTTCTACTATCTGCTGCAATTACACTGAGACTTTCTGTTCCATTTACACTGAGACTATCTATTCCAGTTACAACCAGAATATCTGTGCCAGTTACATTGAGGCTATCTGTTCCAATAACACTGAGAATTTCTGTTCCAGTTACACTCGGACCACCTGTTCCTGTTTCTACACTATGACTACCTGCTCCAGTTACACTTACACTATCTGCTCCAGTTACACAGAGACTATCTGTCCCATTTACACTGGGATTATCTGCTCCAGTTGCACTGAGATTATCTGCTGCAGTTACACAGAGACTATCTGCTCAATTTTCATTGAGACTATCCGCTCCAGTTATACTGAGACTATCTTCTCCAGTTATACTGAGGCTATGTGATCCAGTTACACTGAGACTATCTGCTCCTGTTACACTGAGACCATCTGCTCCAGTTGCACTGAACTATCTGCTTCAGTTACACTCAGAGTATCTGTTCCAGTTATATTGAGCCTATCTGCTCTAGTTTCACTGGGACAATATGCTGCAGTTACACTGAGTCTCCCTGTTCCAATTACACTGAGACTAAAAACAAAAACAAAAAACTGCGGATGCTGGAAATCCAAAACAAAAGCAGAATTACCTGGAAAAACTCAGCAGGTCTGGCAGCATCGGCGGAGAAGAAAAGAGTTGACGTTTCGAGTCCTCATGACCCTTCGACAGAACAGAAGAGAGATACGGAAATCTTGTCGCAGAGACGAACAGAACTTCTTCAAGGAGGTAGGCATTTCTTGAACAGCAGTGACAGTCAATTAAACACAGAGATAAAAACAAAAACAAAAAACTGCGGATGCTGGAAATCCAAAACAAAAGCAGAATTACCTGGAAAAACTCAGCAGGTCTGGCAGCATCAGCGGAGAAGAAAAGAGTTGACATTTCGAGTCCTCATGACCCTTCGAAACGTCAACTCTTTTCTTCTCTGCCGATGCTGCCAGACCTGCTGAGTTTTTCCAGGTAATTCTGTTTTTGTTTTACACTGAGACTATCTGTTCCAGTTACATCAGGATTACCTGTTCTAGTTATACTGAGATTGTCTGTTCCCAGTTAAACTGAGGATACCTGCTTCCGTTAGACTGAGAGTCTGTTCCAGTTACACTGAGACTATCTGTTCCAGTTAAACTAGGACCATCTGTTCCAGTAACACTGAGATTAACTGCTCCAGCTAGACTGAGACTATCTGTTCCAGTTATACTGGAACTGTCTGTTCCCAGTTAAACTGAGAATATCTGTTTCAGTTACACTGAGACTCTCATCTTCCTCTCAGGTTATCTGGAGAACCTGGATCCAGTGCTGTAAGCAGGTGAAAGACCTTCTCTGCTCTGCCGGGGTGAATGGCAATCATCAGTCTTCTTTAAAGCCACACTCAGTGGGTAGATGGGGTGATACAGCTGCTGGGGAGGGAGAACCTATCAAATGGAAAGAAGGCTCCAGCTCTGTCAGGAGGCGAGAGCCTGGCACTCCCAACCCGTGTAAAGGTTGCTGCTGAGTGGCAGACTGACACATATATTCCACTTGCCACAGAAGGGAGGGAGTGCCAGGTTTTTGACCAAGAAAGAGTGAGGGAACTGTGATATAATTCCACATCAGGGAGGTGAATGACTTGGAGGGGAATTTTTAGGTGGTAGTGTTCCCTTGTCCATGTAAGTTTGGAAGATGATCTCGATAGACTCTTAACGAGTTGCTGCAGTGCTTCTTGAGTATGGTCCATTCTGCTGGCACTGTGCGGTAATGAATGAGGTACCAATCAAGCAAACTTTGCTCTGGCGATGAGCTTCTTGAGTTTTGTGGGAGCTGCACTCATCCAGGCAAGTGGAGAGTATTCCACTACACTGCCGACTTGTGCCTTGTAGATGGTGAACAGGCTTTAGGGAGTCAGGAGGTGAGTTACTCGCTGCAGGATTCCTAGCCTCAGACCTGCTCTTCTAGCCACAATATTTAACTGTGGGGTCTAGTTAAGTTTCCGGTCAATGGTAACCTGCAGGATGTTGATGGTAAAGGATTCAGTGACGATAATGTCATTGAATGTCAAGGAAAGATGGTTAGATTCTCTCTTGTTGAAGATTCCTTTGCCTGGCACTTGTATGGTGAAAATTTCATTTGCCACTTAGCCCAAGCCTGAATGTTGTTCAGGTCTTGTTACGTACGGGCATGGGCCGCTTCAGTATCTGAGGACTTACAAATGGCACTGAATACTGTGCAATTACCAGTGAACATCCCATTTCTGACCTTGTGATGAAGCAGGAGGTGGTGACATAGTAGCATTGTCACTAGGCTCGTATTCCAGAAACCCAGGGTAATCTTCTAGGGACCCGGGTTTGAATCCCAGCACAGCAGATGATGAAAATTCAGTTTAATAAAAAAATCTTGAATCTAATGACAACCATGAAACTGCTGTCAATTGTGGTCAAAACCCATCTGGTTCTTTAGGGAAGGAAATCTGCTGTTCCTCCCTGGTCTAGTCTCCATGTGACTCCAGGCCCACAGCAATGTGGTTGACTCTGAAATGGCTGAGCAAGCCACTCAGTTCTCAAGGGTGATTATGGATGGGCAATAACTGCTGGCAGTCAATGACACCCATCCCATGAACAGAAGGGAAAAAAAAAAACAACTGTTGATGGTTGGACTGAGGCACCACCCTGAGGCAAACACAACCATCTTCCTTTCTGTTAGGTATGATTCCAACCAGCAGAGAGATTCTCCCCAATTCCTACTGACAGGGGTCCTTCATGTCACACTCAGTCACTTTCACCTCACCTCTTGAGATCAGCTCTTTTGTCCATGTTCGGACTAAGGCCAGCATTTGTTGCCCATCCCTAATTGCCCTTAAACTGAGTGGCTTGTTCAACCACTCATCAGAGGGCATTTAAAAGTCAACCACATTGCTGGGGATCTGGAGTCACATGGAGACCAGACCAGGTAAGGATGGTAGATTTTCTTCCCTAAAGAACATTTGTGAACCACATGAGTTTTTACAATAACCAACAGCAGTTTCATGGTCACTATTACTGAGATTAGTTTTTAATTCCAGATTACATTAGCTGAATTTAAACCAGCTGCTGTGGTGGGATTTGAACCCATGTGCCTAGAGAATTAGTCTGAGCCTCAGAATTACCTATCTAGTGACATTGCCACTATGCTATCATCTCCCCAAATCTTGGGCTAGTGTCTCCAAGACAACTCTAATTGATACGTTATAGGCGGGGTTGTGGGCTGATGTTAAATCTTCTAGATGGAATAGAATGCTTATCATTAATCAGAATATTTTCTTCATTTTATTCATCTTCTGCTCGGTTCTTTTCTGTAGGAGGATGGGGATAACACAGAGTCTCACATCCACACCTGTATCTTTCCTTCTACCAATAGCCATTCTGGATTTCTGGTTTTGATAAGGTCTAAATTTCAAGGGTATAATTTTCTTTCTTTTACTACATAATCGGGTGACAAGAATCTTTGTGTCCTGTCTGCAACTGTGACTCCGAACCTGGGACCGAGGAGGTTTCTACAGCTCCAGTGACATGTTCACCCGACACCTGGATCACACTGTTCTGGGGATATGCAGCATTGAGCATTTATTGAAATTCGTTTCAGAACACTCAGTCACAAATTGCAGTTAATCAGCATTTACAGGTTTTTTAAAAATTCATTCATGGGATGTGGCTGGGCCAGCATTTATTGCCCATCACTAGCTGCCCTTGAGAAGGTGGTAGTGAGCTGCCTTCTTGAACCACTGCAGTCCATGTGGTGTAGGTACACCCACAGTGCTGTTCAGGAGGGAGTTCCAGGATTTTGACCCAGCAACAGTGAAGAAACGGAGATATATTTCCAAGTCAGGATGGTGAGTGACTTGGAGGGGAACTTCCAGGTGGTGGTGTTCCCAATTGTCTGCTACCCTTGTCCTTCTAGATGGTAGTGGTCATGTTTCTGGAAGGTGCTGTCAAAGGAGCTCTGATGAATTCCAGCACTGCATCTTGTAGATGGTACACAGTGCTGCTACTGTGAGCCGGTGATAGAGGGGGTGTATGTTTGTGGATGTGGTGCCAATCAAATGGGCTGCTTTGTCCTGGACAAAGCTTCTTGACTACTGTGGGACGTGCATTCATCCAGGCAAGAGGGGAGTATTCCATCACACTCCTGAATTGTGCCTTGTACATGGTGGACAGGCTTTGGGGAGTCAGGAGGTGAGTTAATTGTCGCACGATTCCTAGCCTCTGACCTCCTCTTGTAGCCACAGTATTTATGTTCAGTTTCTAGTCAATGGTAAACTTCAGGATGTTGATAGTGGGGTATTCAATGATGGAAATGCAATTAAACATCAAGGGGCAATGGTTAGATTCTCTCTTGTTGGGGAGGGTCATTACCTGGCATTTGTGTGGTGTGACTTGTCAGTCCAAGCCTGGGTATTGTCCAGGTCTTGCTGCATTTGGACATGGACTGCTTCAATATCTGAGGCGAATGGTGCTGAACATTGTGCAATCATCAGCAAACATCCCCACTTTTGATCCTATGATGGAAGGAAGGTCATTGATGAAGCAACTGAAGATGGATGGGCCTAGGACACTACACTGAGGTAATCCTGCAATGATGTTCAGGAGCTAAGATGACTGACCTCCAACAACCATCTTTATTTGTGTTATAAGTATGACTCTAACCAATGGAGAGTATTCGCCTGGATTCCCATTGACTCTAGTTTTGCTAAGGCTCCTTGATGCCACACTCGGTTAAATGCAGACTTGACGTCAAGTGCAGTCACTATCACCTCACCTCGGGAGTTCAGCTCTTTTGCCCATGTTTGAACCAAGGCTGTAATGAGGTCAGGAGCTGAGTAGCTCTGGCGGAACCCAAACTGGGCATCATTGAACAGGTTATCACTGAGCAAGTGCCGCTTGATAGCACTGTTGATGACCTCTTCCATTACTTTCCTGATGATGGAAAGTAGGCTCGTGGTGCAGTAATTGGCTGGGTTGGATTTGTCCTGCTTTTTGTGTGCAGAACACACCTGGGCAATTTTACACATAGCCGGGTAACTACCAGTGTTGTAATTGTACTGGAACAGCTTGGCTAGGGGTGCGGCAAGTTCTGGAGCACAACTCTTCAGTACAATTGCCGGAATATTGTCAGGGCCCATAGCCTTTGCAGTATCCAGTGCCTTCAACCGTTTCTTGATATCATGTGGAGTGAATCGAATTGGCTGACGACTGGCATCTGTGATGTTGGAGACCTCTGGAGGAGGCTGAGATGGATCATCCACTCGGCACTTCTGGCTGCTCCAGCCTTATCTTTTGCATTAATGTGCTGGGCTGCCCAATCATTGAGGATGGGGAAATTTGTGGAGTCTTTTCCTCCAGTGATTTGTTTTATGGTGCACCACCATTCACAACTGGAATTGGCAGAACTGCTGAGCTTAGATCTGATCTGTTGGTTGTGGGATTGCTTAGCCTTGTTTATCACTTGCTGCTTATGCTGCTTGGCATGCAGGTAGTCCTGCTTTACAGCTTCACCAGGTTTACACCTCACTTTTTGGTATGCCTAGTGTTGCTCCTGGCATGCCCTTCTGCAGTCTTCTTTGAACCAGGGTTGATCTCCTGGCTTATGGTAATGGTGGAGTTGGTGATATGTCGGTCCATGAAGTTACAGGTTGTGTTGGAGTACAATTTTGCTGCTGCACCACAGTACAATTCCTTCCTGACTGCATTCCACTGTACTACCATCTCTGCTGGGTCTGACCTATTGGTGGACACGACAGCACCTCATGGATGCCCAGCCCTTTTGGTTCCCTCACCATCTGCTGCAGACCCAGTCTAGCAGCTATGTCTTTTAGGACTCGGCCAGCTTGGTCAGTAGTGGTGCTACTGAGCCGCTCTTGGTGATGGACATTGAAGTCCTCCACCCAGATTACATTCTGTGCCATTGCCACCATCAGTGCTTCCTCCAAGTGGTGTCCAACATGGAGGAACAATGATTCATCAGCTGAGGGAGGGTGGTACGTGGTGATCAGCAGGAAGTTTCCTTGTCCATGTTTGACCTGAGGCCATGTGGCTTCATTGGGTCTGGAATCGATGCTGAGGACTCCCAGGGCAACTCCCTCCTGACTGTATTCCACTGTGCCTCCACCTATGCTTGGTCTGACCTGCTGGCGGGACAGGACATACCCAGGGATGGTGATGGTGGTGTCTAGGTCATTATCTGTAGGGTATGATTCTGTGAGTATGACTATGTCAGGCTGTTATTTGACTAGTCTGTGAGAAAGCTCTCCCAATTTTGGCATTATTCCCCCAGATGTTAATAAGGAGGACTTTGCAGGGTTGACAGGGCTGAATTTGCCATTGTTGCTCCCAGTGCCTAGGCTGATGCTAGGTGGTCCATCTGGGGTTTCACACCTTTTTTGTGACTTTCCATCAGTTTGATACAACTGAGTGGCTTGCTAGGCCATTTCAGAGGGCATTTAAGAGTCAACCACATTGCTGTGGATCTGGAGGCACATGTAGGCCAGGCCAGGTAAAGTTGGCAGATTTCCTTCCCTAAAGGACGTGAGTGAACCAGATGGGTTTTTACAACAATGGACAGTGGTTTCATGGTTATCATTAGACTTTGCCATGGCATTACCCTGAGCCTCTGGATTACTCAGGCGGTGTCTCTAGCCCTGGGTGTCGCTAGGTGCCAACCAGCCATGACTCACTGCCACTCCTGGGTAGTGTGTGCAGGAGCCCCTGCTGCCCCTTCATCATGAGGTTGCTGCTCCTGCATTTGTGCAGCCAGGAGCCTCAGTCACTCTCTCCTCAGTCTTCTACGATCTCTGTAGGCATCAGGCAGACAGCTAGGTCACCAGAATCTATGATCCTGACATGGTCCTCCTTCAACATGAAAGAGAGAGATATGTGCTTATCATGGTTGTACTTAGCACCTTTCCTGGCCCTGTGTGACAGCCCCATAATGCTTCCCGAAGAGTGCTGGCCACCCCTCGGAGGGCCAGAGATAAGTGAGCTGCATGGCTGCCATGCCAACCTGTGACATGGGGACAATTTTCAAACCAGGGTACTGAGATTATAAGGGGCTGTGAGCGCCTCCAGCCATGACTGCTACATGGTCAGCATTGGCGAGGTGATTGTACAATGTGTGCAGTCCAACTGCTCCGTGGTCGAATACAGTGGTGGCGGACTCAAACTATATGTGGGGGTGTGGGGGGCACTGGGCGGTAAGGTATGGAGCTCCTGTAATAAAGAATGACTCACTGCGTAATGAATAAACTTCACTTACCACTGCTGAATTGAAGCCTGTCACTTCCTCAACCAACTTTGGGAATTCCTCCCTGAATGGTGCTTCACTCTTCCATACTGAGACCCGATTGATCTTTGGTACAAGACCATGTCTTAAACACGCTGACCTGGTTGAGCAGAGAAATTGGCCGATTCTGTAAAACATAGAGGGTTTTGTTAATTTATTTTTCTTCATGGCAAAGGGTGATGGTGAACTGACCCTTCACTTTGAGGTTTGTGCCTCCAGTTCCTTGTAGCTTTAAATCAGCTGGTTGAATTTGGACTTCTTCAAGTCAATTTGGAAGCCAGCCCAATCAGTCTGATAATGCAAAGACTCCTGCTTAAGTTCTGCTCTGAAGCCTTGAACTTTCTGCTCCACAGATCAAACCTGTTTATCAGATTTTTGGCCTCTCCTAGGAAGTCATCAGGTTAGAAAGGTATATCTCCTATTTCTTGGACATCAAACTGGTTGGAAACATGTTCAAATGTTTGTGATGTCTTGTTCTTAATTTACAGAACTGTGTAAAATGACCAGTCCTGGCACAGAGAAAGAATTCAACAGCCCCTTCTTGGCAGGCTTCATGGCAGTGTTGTCTGATAGTACCACATCTGCAGCACATGACTGTAGATGGAATAGTTCTCCCCACCCCCTCTCTGGTTTTGCTGGGCTATTCAGTGGGTGGGGCCCACAATCTTGGGCCTACATACTGGACCAATGCCTCCCGAGCCTTGACATTGTCTCAAACTGCATTCTGATTTTGCATCTCAACTTGGCCTGCCTGGTGATCTGTTCAGCTTTCTATAGGGTCAGGTCCTCTTTTGATTGTAGCAAGTTGGACAGCGTGTCATTGAGGATACTGAATACAATGCGGTGTCCATTAAATTTGTGTTTTAAAGCTCCATAACTGCAGGTACTAACTAACCAATATAATTATTAATGAAATAATCAATGGATTCCCCTGGACTTTGGATTTTCTGATTGAATTTTGCTTTTTCTATAGCCAAATTCTTTTTGGGGCTGAAGTATTTCACAAAGGCCTTCGTCACCTTGTTGTATGACCCTGGGGCTTCCTCATTTCCTTGCCACGCAAAGGCATCATCAGCTATGGCTCCCAGGACATATAAAAGCATATGGACCTGGTGTTTCTGAGGTTTCCCCTGTAACCTCAAAGCCATTTGGTATCTTGCGAACTCTCTATTCCAGAGCTCCCATAGCTGTCCTTTCTGTGGCTCTTCGATGTGTTGGAAAGGCTGTGCAAGGGCTAATGATTGCTCAATGGTTAGTAACATCATGTGTCTCTCACTGTCCCCTCACTGTGGTGCTTTTCAGGTCTGATCTCCTTGCTGCGAAGTTGATTTTCTTCTTTCACCAGTCATCACTTGTGGGTTGCCAATCTGCAGCTGCAGCTTGCTAGACTGTAGCCTCCAGTGCTACCACCATGTTTCAATGTCATAACTGGGCTTTCGTTAGGTTGTACTATGACAATTCTTTCTAGTCTTATCAAACCTTGATGAAGCTTTGCTCCCCTTTGACAGACTGGAGATGATCACTATGGTTTAACTTCAACAATTTATTAAGAACCATATGCAAAGGTTTCAGGGTAAGCACGTGGTATTCAGGACCAAGGTGACACTGCTACTAGCTCACTTGGAGCCCCTCAGTCACCTGACCACTGATGTCACTCTTATATCATTAATATTGTTGTGGTCTCATTAACATATTCATTAAGCCATTACTCAATAAGGGAAACTGCAGAACTCTACGGTGCAAATGGATCTGAGTGCCCTGGTGCATGAATCACAAAATGTTGGTACATAGGTGTAGCAAGTTGTTAGGAAAGCAAATGGAATGTTGGGTGTTTATTGTAAGGGTAATGGAATATTAAAATAGTTATATGATGGTCGGACAGGGCAATGGTAAGGCTACATCTGGGGTACTCTGTACAGCTTGGGTTTCTCTACTTAAGAACGGGTATAACTGCATTAGAAGCAGCTCAGAGAAAGTTTACTCAACTGATTCCTGGGATGAAGGGGTTTTCTCATGAAGAAACGTTGAGCAGATTGAGCCTATACCCATTGGAAATTAGAAGAATGAATGTGATCTGATCAAAACATGTAGGACAGAATTTTATGGCCCCGTTTCGGTGGGGACAGGGCCGTAAAATGCGATGAGACATTCCAAACTTCATTGGCTTCGGCAGGAACATAAAATCCCGCTGCCGTAAAATTTTGCCCATAAGATCCTCAGGTGACTTGACAGAATGAATGCTGAAAGGATGTCTCCCCTTGTGGAGGGATCCAGAACCAGGGGTCACAGTTTAAAAATTAGGGGTCTCGCATTTAAGACTGAGATAAGGAGATTTTTTTCTCTCAGATGGGTGTTAGCCTGTGGAATTTTCTTCCAGAGAGCAGGGGAGGCTGGGCCATTGAATATGTTGTAGCCTTTTCTTAGTAAGACTCTTTGATTCCATTATGAGAAAAAAATACTTCTCACATCTCAGGAGTTTTGGAAAAAAATCCACACTCTACAATGCTGCCTGACCTGCTGAGTTTTTCAGGCATTTTCTGGTTTTATTTCAGATTTCCAGTATCTGCAGTTTGTTGCTTCTGATTTAGTTATTTTCCCATTTGTGTTTATTGGATCTTGCTGTGCACACATTTTCAGTTGATATTTTTGGTTTACAATAGGTACAACACCTCAAAAGCACTCATTAAGTCTAAAGTGCTTGAGAATATCCTGAGTTTGTGACAGGTGCTACATAAATGCAATTTCTTCTTCCATTTGTTCTTCAACATATCTCAATTTTTCACCACTATTATTTAAATATTCAGTGTTTAAGCAATACATTTGCTTCATGTTTTATACTTTATGGAAAGTCTATTATGAGATTCCAATTGCTTTTGAGGACTGATTAAAAATCTTTAGCACATTAAGTTAGTCTGGCAACTGAAAAATTCTGAGTAAATACAGTTTATTGTTCCCTCAGGGTAAATGGGACTTGGTGTGAGTTAGAATCCAGACAACAGGGATTTGGATGAACTCAGGTTTCTGGTGTTTGACCACAAGAATACAAGAATTAGGGGCAGGAGTAGGTAATTTGTCCCTTCGATCTGCTCCACTATTTGATAAGATCATGGTGGATCTGATTGTGGCCTCATCTCTCGTCTCCTGTCTGCCCCCCTAACTCTTGACTCCCTTGTCTATCAAAAATCTGTCTAATTCAACCTTGAATATATTTAATGACCCAGCCTCCGCTGCTTTCTGGGGAGGAGAATTCCACAGACTAACGACACTCTGGGAAAAAAATTCTCCTTACTCAGTCTTAAATCTTTAAACTGCAATCCCTGCTTCTAGGCTCCTCCACAAGGGGAGACATCCTGTCAGCACGGACCCTAACAAATCCTTTCAGGATCTTATATGTTTCAATAAGATCACCTCTCATTCCTCTAAACTCCAAGGAGTATAGGCCCAACCTGCTCAACCTTTCCTCATGAGATAACCCTTCATCCCAGGAATTAGTCAAATGATCCTTCTCTGAATGGCATCTAATGCTATTATATTCTTTCTTAAGCAAGGAACCAAAGCAGGATTATCAAAAAGGCTTTAAAACAGGCTTTGGCAGTCTAGAAAGGCAGTTGTATGTCTGTCGGTGTTCCTGAGACTTGATAAGTGCAAATAGCTAACAATTAAATGCATAGGCTTTATATCTGGACAATTGTCCACTCAGTCGATCTGAACTGAGTTCTGCTGAACAGCACCAGAAAGTGAGATCCACCCCCAACTCAGCACATGCTAATGGAAGGTTAAGTGTATAAAAGTCAGTGACTCTTAAATTTCGGTACTGCAGTTAAGAAAGACAATTGACCCACTCAGTCACTGAAGCCCACTATCAACACGAACCTGACCAGGTGGCTTGTAGGTGCAAGCTCCATGGGCTGCATTTTACAGGGGGCAGAATGTTCGTCCCACCCGGAAGAAAAGTCAAGCACACCGGGAAAAGGCCCGCCCTACAGTGTTGACACCCTGGGGTGGGCTAAACAAAGTAAGAGTAGGACTTCCGCCCCTCAGCGGGAGGGCTCTGCAGTGGAGGCCTTTGAGAGCTCTGTAGTCGGTGCTGCCAGGGCTGCAAGAAGCAGAATGAAGGAGAGCAACAGCTGCCAAGACCAAATAGTTTCCCAGCTTTTAAGGCAGGGAGGGATCCAAGTGCACAGGGAGGTGGGGGGCTGGTGGGTGGGGGGGTAGGGGCCAGGTTTTGGAGAGCAGGCAGCAAGGAAGGAAGAAGGGTGGTGACATCTTGGGGGAAATGCCCCAATTGCACACAAGGGACCCACCAAATGAGGTGCAGGAAGGTGTTGGGTCAGCCACCCAACAAATTTTACCTGCATCTCTGCCGAAAACATGCTCGATGGAGGCCCGTAAAATCCAGCCTCATATTTCTGTGTGTTCTATCACTTAACTAACAGCGCGTTGTATGTTTGGCATTGCAAAAGTGTAATAAAGACTTTTGATGGTTAACTGAAGCAAATGAGAGTAATCTCATTGGCCTGTAATTTCCGAGCTCCCCAGCATGGATTTGATAGATGGGATGTTCCCAGGTGAGGGTTTGCATAGCAATTGCCCAGCAGTGCACAATTCCTCTGGACAATTGCCCTGCACTGGGAACCACCCGAAAATGGGGTTTAAATCATAACCTTCAGATGGTTCCGCCAGGGTTATGCCAATAGTTACTCAAAAGAAGCCAGGAAAGTTAAAGCCTCTTCTAACTTCCGAGTAACTATTGTAAAGACTCAGGCCAACCTCATGGAACTACCCCCACACCTCCGACCACCTCCCCCAGCCCACTGGACTCCCCCCACCCACCCCCCCGTAACCCCCTGCCCTCTGACACCCTCACCCCCAGACCTCCAACACCGCCACCGGCCTCTGATCTCCCAACCCACCGACCTCTGATCGCCCACTCCTCTGAACACCGATGCCCCACTCCTCTGACAACTGCTGTCCTCCTGACCTCTGATATCCCCCCAACCCCCTTGACCTCTGACCCCGCCGTCGTCACAGACTTCTGACTCCCCCCCCCAACTCCCGTCAACCACAACTGCTCCCCAGACCTCAGACCAACTGCCCCCCCACCACCCACCCCCCCCACCGCCCACCGTGCCTCGAGCTCCTCCCTTCACGAATTTCTGACTCCCACCCCCTGGAATTCCAACCGACTCTCCCAGACTTCCAACTAACCTGCCCATCCCCTGGACCTCTGACCCAACCCCCATACCGTATGCCGACACCCCCACACCCTAAATCCCAACCATCTATCTTAGACACCTTCCCACTGGCCTGTCAATTTTCCTGGCCCTTTCGGCTTACCTGCTTTACAAGTGCCGTTTCGAAGGGAGTGTGGCCTTCTTGAATCCGCTGGAGCTAGACTTCGCTGGGGCCTGAAAGGAGTATTTCAATGCATGCCCCAAGCAGCTCCACCAAACAGAAGTCATGGAGGTCATAGAGTCACAGAGGTCTACAGCAAAGAAAAATGCCCTTTGGCCCATCAAGTATGAGCCAGTCAGACAAGTACCTAACTATTCTAATCCCATTTTCCAGCACTAGGCCCATTGTCTTGTATGCTATGGCATCGCAAGTGCACATCCAAATACTTCTTAAATGTAATGAGGGTTTCTGCCTCTACCACACTTTCAGGCAGTGAGTTCCAGATCCCCACCACCCTCTGGGTGAAAAGATTCTTCCTCACATCCCCTCTAAACCTCCTGCTTCTTCCTTAAATCTATGGCCCCTGGTTATTGATCCCTCTACCAAGGGGATAAGTTCCTCCCTGTCTTCCTTATCTATGCCTGTCATAATTTTGTACACCTCAATCATGTCCCCCCTCAATCTCCTCTGCACCAGGGAAAGTAACCCCAGTCTATCCAATCTCTCCTCACAGCTAAAACTCTCCTGCCCAGGCAACATCCTGGTAAATCTCCTCTGCACTCTCTCTAGTGCAATCACATCCTTCCTATAATGTGGATTCCAGAACTGCATGCAATACTCTAGCTGTGGCCTAACCAGCGTTTTATACAGTTCCAGCATAACATCTCTGCTCTTATATTCTATGCCTCGGCTAATAAAGGCAAATATCCTAAATGCCTTCTTAACCACCTTATCTGCCTGTTCCGCTACCTAAAGGGACCGGTGGGCATGCACACCAAGGTCCCTTCTGATCCTCGGTACTTCCCAAGGTCCTACCATTCGTCATGTATTCCCGCGCCTTATTTGTCCTGCCCAAGTGCATCACCTCACACTTATCCGGATTAAATTCCAGTAGCCAGTGAGCAGCCCATCTGACCAGCCCATCTATATCCTCTTGTACTCTAAGGCTATCCTCCACACTAATTACCACCCCACCAATTTGCATGTCATCCGCAAACTTACTGATCAATCTTCCTACCTTCAGGTTTAAATCGTTTATATATACCACAAACAGCAAGGGACCCAACACTGATCCCTTGGGAACCCCACTGGACACAGGCGTCCAGTCACAAAATCACCCCTCCACCATCACCCCCTGCTTCCTGCCTCTCGGCCAATTCTGGATCCCACGGCTTTTCATTATCAGTCTCCCATTCAGGACCTTATCAAAAGCCTTGCTGAAGTCCAAGTAGATTACATCAAATGCATTGCCCTCATCTACACACCTGGTCACCTCTTCGAAAAATTCAATCAAATTGGTCAGACATGGCCTCCCCTTAACAAAACCATGCTGACTGTCTTTGATTAAGCCCTGCCTCTCCAAGTGTAGATTAATTATTTTCCTCAGAATTGCTTCTAATAGTTTCCCCACCATAAGGTTAGACTGGCTGGCCTGTAGTTCCCTGGTTTATCCCTTCCTCCCTTCTTGAATAATGATACCACATTGGCTGTCCTCCAGTCCTCTGGCACCTCTCCTGTGGCCAGGGAGATATTGAAAATTATTGCCAACACCCCTGCTATCTCATCCCTTGCTTCACGCAACAGCCTGAGATACATTTCATCCAGGCCTAGGGATTTATCTACTTTTAAGCCTGCCAGACCACTTAGAACCTCCTCCCTTTCTATGCTAATTTCTTTAATTATATCACAGTCCTTCTGCCTGATTTCCATAACCATGTCATCCCTCTCACTTGTGAATACTGGCACAATGTATTCATTTAGAACCCTACCTATGTCTTCCAGCCCCACACACAAATTACCACTATGGTCCTAAATGGGCCCTACTCTTTCCCTAGTTATCTCTTATTCTTAATGTACTTGTAAGATAACTTTCGATTTTCCTTTATCTTATCTGCCAATGTTTGTCCATGCCCTCTTTTTGCTCTCCTAATTTCCTTTGTAATTTTGCCCCTACACATTCTATATTCCACCAGGACTTCTGCTGTTTTGAGCCCTCGGTATCTGCCATAAGCCTCCCTTTTTCTCTTTACCTAATCCTATGTATACCTCGACCTCCAGGGTTCCCTGGATTTGTTGGTCCCACCCTTTGTCTTTACAGGAATATGTTGGCATGTACTCTTCCTATTTCCTTCTTGAATGAGTCCCACTGCTGTGATGCAGATTTACCTAAAAGTAGCTGCTCTCAGTCCACTCTGGCCAAATCCTATCTGATCTTATTAAAATTGGCCTTCCCCCAATTTAGAACTCTGATTTCTCTGTCATTTTCCATAACAACCTTGAATCTAACGGAGTAATGATCACTATCTGCAAAATGCTCCCCCACTGATGCCTCTACCACTTGCCCGGCTTCATTGCCTAAAATTAAGTACAGGACCGCCCCCTATCTTGTAGGACCTTCTACGTACTGGCTTAAAAAGCTCTCCTGGATGCATTTTAAGAATTCTGCTCCTTCTAAACCTATCACACTATGACTAACCCAGTTAATGTTGGGGAAGTTGAAATCCCCCACTATTACTACCCTATTATTATAGTGTCAGAATAATTTTCAAGACCAGGTGAGTGTTCATTTATTTCTTCAAATTCCTGCAGGCCAGCACTTTCCAACGCTAGTCAGAAGCTATGGCCCATTATTCCTGTAATTCTCAGTCAAGAACTGTAAAACCTGTTAAGGACAGAGGAAAGCCTTACAGATTTGCTGGTGACAATGAAGGAACCCAGGTCACAATAATTACACAAATCTATGAATGAGTTAATTACCAAATATATTAGAGGGAAATTGGCTCTTGAGGAGAGATGGAGACACATCAGAATCAGTGGCAATGGCCTGGTGTACGAGATGGAACTGCACAGGGGTCAGGCCAGGTGCAGTGCAATTGGCATGAGACAGCAGTACAATAGGTGAAAGCAAAGAAACCAAATGTGATTCTTGTGTGTTAATTTCAATTGAAGATTGTGCAGCTAGAACTGAGATGTAAAACTGAATTACATTTTACATTAAAGATGCTGGTGGGGATGTTATTTTTATGTAAAATCTTGCTTTGCTAATGTGGGAAGGCACCGAATAATTTGCTTTGTAAAAGGTAAGCTTCAGCCTTGAAGATGTTTGGCTGAAATCTAAACTGAACTGTTCAAAACATTTTGCTATAATTTGGCTAGACATTAAAAAAACTGCCATTGCTAGAAGCATTTCTGTTTTGAAAAAGGAGTGTGTAAGGACTCAATCTAAAGCAATGCAGGCTGACTTAAGCCAAAACCTGGAAGAACAGCAGAAGATACTTGAAGAGACCCTGCTTGATGACGGAGTTCAAGACAAGGTGAGCAACCTTCAAAGGGATAAAGAAAACCTGTTGAAACACCTTCACACATCACAAGATTCCCTCAGGTCAGAGTTTATACCTCTGGAAAAGTACGAAGAGAAACAGAAAGAATTCAGCATCTCTCTGAACAAACTGAAGAATGAGTTGGCAGAGAAGACACAACAATGTTCAATTTCCCAGGAGGCAGCAAACAAATACCTGCCACGGAGGTGACTGTTGTCGGAGGGTGGGAGGAATGTCCGGGGACAACTGCAACCCTGCCTCGGGAGGCGACTGTTCTTGTGGTGCGGGTTGTCCGGAGGCAACTGCTGCCCAGCCTCAGAGGCGACTTTTGTCGGGGTGGGGATGTCCAGGGGCAACTGCTGACCTGGCGTTGGATCCCTTGCACAAGAAAGCGATGTGGAAGCCAGGGTAAGAGAGGGAAGTGGCCTTGCATTAGGCGCACCTACATTAACTGACTATGCCTCTACAACTGAGACAGATCAGGCACAGCCACAGTGATATGATTGGGGTCAGGGTCCTAGCCTGCCCGCCCGCACAAGCAATGCGGAGGCACCAAAGGGCGACCAAGCGCTCCATACCTTACCATCCCCCCCATCGACACAGACTTTGAGTCCACCACCACTTTATTAGACCGTGGAGCAGTTGGACTGCACAGATACAATTTCCTCGCGAATGCTGGTCATGTAGCAGTCACTGCTGGAAGTGCTCACAGCCCTTTGAAATCTCAGCATTCTGGTTTGGACCAGTGTCCCCCATTTCGCAGGATGACAGGGCAGCCATGCACTGCACTCATCTCCGGCCATCCAAGGGGTGACCAGCACTCTCCAGGAAGCATTAAGGGGAAATCACACAGGGTCAGGAAAGGTGCTAAGTACAGCCATGATAACCAGGTCTCTCTCTCTTTCATGCTGCAGGAGGACTACATCAAGATAATGGATCTTGGTGACCTAGTTGTATGCCTGATGGCCTACAGAGATCGTAGAAGACTGAGGAGAGAGTGACTGAGGTTCCTGGCTGTGCAAAGGCTGGAGCAGCATCCTCATGAAGAAGCGGCAGCTGGGGCTCCCGCACATGCTGCCCAGGAGCGACAGCGAGCCGTGGCTGGTTGGCGCTGGGTGACACCCAAGGTCGATAGACACCACCTGCCATTCCTGCAGATGACCGAGAACCAGTGTCGCTGATGACTGCACATGTCTAGAGATCTGGTGGTTCACATCTGCCAGTTATTGCAGGATTTGGCACCAAGGGGACATGGAGGGCATCCACTGTCAGTGGCTGTGAACGTGACCATGGTGCTCAATTTCTATGCTAGTGACTCCTTTCAGGGCTCCACAGGCGACCTCTGTGGGATTTCACAATCCTCCACCCACAAATGCATCCATGAGGTCACAGATGCCATCATCTCCATGATACACAACTTTGTGCATTTTGCCTGGGACCAGGACAGCCAGGATGCAAAGGCCATTGGATTCGCCCTGACCTTGGGATTCCCACAGGTGCAGGATGCAATTGACTGCACTCATGCAGTGCTCAGCTCTCCATCGCTACACACGGTGAAGTATATCAACTGTAAGGACTTCCACTCACTGAATGTGCAGCTGGTGTGCAGCCACCAGAAACACATCCTGCAGGTCTGTGCACAATTTCCAGGGATTGTGCATGATGCCTACATCCTGAGTCGCTCGCAGATCCCTGAAGTCTTCCAGGGTCCACAGAGGCTGCAGGGTTGCCTTCCCGGGGACAAGGGTTACCCGCAAAGGCTGTGGCTGATGACACCTGTGTGGCGGCCTCAGACTGCAGCAGAGCAATGCTATAATGAGGCTCATGCAGCAGCTCACAACTTGGTTGGGCAGACCATCAGGATGCTGTAGATGCGGTTCCATTGCTTGGACCAGTCTGGTGGAGCCCTGCAATACAGTCTGCAGAGGGTGTCATGCATCATCGTCGTCTGCTGCACCATTTACAACCTGGCGCTGCAATGGGGTGAGGAGCTGGCTGAGGAGGAGGTGGAAGAGATGCATGTCTCCTCTGATGAGAAGATCGCTGACAGGGATGAGGGTGAGGTGGTCCTCAGTGGTGAATATGATGTGGTTGAGGCTCTCACACTGTCTAGATGAGGCAGGCATGCTCTGGAGGCCCTCGTAGCTGCCAGATTTGTGGAGGACGATAACGTCATACAGTGAGGTGTCCCCGTAGATCCTCACATCGCAGTTGTAAAACCTCTGACTCCAGTCTGGCTTATGGCAGAGCCTATATTCTCTGTTAGAATGCTCCTTTAGCAGGTGCAATGGAAGCCCCAAGAGTCACCAAAGCTAGTCTCAAGGTCCACGGCAGCAGGGATGCACAACGCAGGTCCCAGAACTTCTCGGTTCTCTGGGATGGGAAGTATGCGCTGTGCTTCCTGCAGGAAACCCATACCGTTCTGGGAGACAAAGCTACGTGGCTCCTGGAGTGGTGAGGGGGGGGTCTACATGATCCACCCAGCCTCCAATTCTGGCAGGATGGCGATCTTGTTGGCCCCACATTTCTAGCTTGGGTTCTTGGGGGTCAAGGAACCGGTGCCAGGCTGGTTGCTGCACCTTACTGTGCGCTTGGGGGGTACGGCGCTTCACTTTGTGAATGTGTATGCTCCCCTGGGTGCACAGCAGCAAGCGAGCTTCTTTAAGGAAGTGTCCACTCATCTGGGCTCCATTGAGGCAGGCAAATGCACCGCCTTTGAGGGGGGGATTTCAACTGTACCCTCGAAGCCAGGGACTGTCATGGTGCCCAGCACCACACGCTAGGTGTGAGGAAGTTGCAGGACCTGGTCAGGTCCATTGACTTGGTGGGCGTCTGGCGAAATCTCCATCCTGACTTCAGCATTTTCACTTAGTGCCAACTGGAGTCGAAGCGTCCAGACTCAACTGCCTTTACATTTCGAGGGCATACATGTCCTGCATTCTGTCGGCTTCTGTGTGCTGGGTGTCGTGCACAGACCACCGTCTGGTGTGGGCAGAGCTCACTCCATTCTGCACTCGGACGGGGTCCGCGTATTGGCACTCTAACAGCCTGTTGCTGGAGGACGAGCGCTTCCTGGACTCATCCTATCCTTTCTGGGCCAGCTGGAGAAGGAAGCGGGGAGGCTTCCCCTCCTTGAGGCTATGGTGGGATGTGGCAAGGCTCATGTCTGGGTCTTCTGCCAGGAGTACACGAGGGGGTCGACAAAGAGGCGGAAACCCAGGGTCGAGGAGTTGGAGAAGGAAGTGCTTGACCTGGAGGCACATCTCCAACAGCCCGATGCAGACCCGGCCCTTAGGCTGGCGTACGAGGAAAAGAAGGGCATGCTGCAGGACCTATAACTTGTTGGATCCCATGGCCCATACATGAGGTCGCAGATCCAGTTGCTCCAGGACCTCAACTGCGGCTCCCCCTTCTCCTACTCACTGGAAAAAAGCCCTGTTCTCTCCAGATCTGTCCAGCAAGGACGCTCGCAGAGTTTTGTGGGAGGACCTGCCACAGGTCAGCCCAGAGGGTGTTGGAAAGCTTGACTCCCCTATAAGTCTGGGGTGGCTGACCGATGCCCTCAAGAGCCTCTCTTGGGGCAAGTCCCCAGGGCTGGACGGGCTGACCGTGGAGTTCTTCAGGGCATTCTGGGACGTCCTGGGGAGTGACCACACGGGGGTCGTAGGGGAGAGTATTGCAACCCCTGCTGCCTAAGAAGGGGGATCTGCGCCTTCTTAAAAACCGGCACCCAGTCTCCCTCCTCAGCATGGATTACAAGGTCTTTACCAGGGCCATGTCTTCTTGCCTTGGCACCATGCTGGACCACATGATCCACCCTGACCATTCCAACAAAATCCCAGGCTATACCATCTTCGATAACATCCATCTGGTCCGGGACATTATCCAATTTTCCCAGAGGACTGCTCTGTCGAGTGCTTTCCTGTCTCTTGACCAGGAGAAGGCATTTGAGAAGGTCAATCATGATTATTTATTCGGGACTCTGTGAGCATTCAGGCTCGGGACGCATTTCGTCACCCGGATCCGACTTCTGTACACTGCCACGGAGTGTCTAGTTAAGGTTAATGGGTCCGTGACGGCGGCCCTTCACTTTGGGAGAGGGTTACATCAGGGCTGCCCACTATCTGGCCCGTTGTATTCTATTTGCGTGGAGCCTTTCCTGTGCCTCTTCCATAGGAGGTTGTCGGGATTGGTTCTGCGCAGGCCGGGCATCAGTGTGGTCCTATCGGCTTACGCCGATGACATGCTCCTCATGTTCACCATCCCGGCTGACCTGGAGTACCAGGCAAGTGCCAGGAGGTCTACTCTGCTGGGTCCTCTGTCAGGATCAACTGGAGCAAATGTTTTGGACTGTTGGTCGGCCCGTGGCAAATGGATCCCCCACCCGAGGAGCTCAGGCCTTTCACCTGAAGCAGTGTCAGCCTCCTCTACCTGGGGGTCCATCTCTGCCCTGCTGCGGAATCCTGGCCGGTGAGCTGGCAGGAGCTGGAGACCAAAGTCACCCCACACCTGCGGCGCTGGGCAGGACTGCTCCGAGTGCTGTCTTACTGGGGTCGAGTTCTGGTTATAAACCAGCTGATTGTTGCCATGTTGTGATACCAAGCTGGTCACTTTGACCCGTCCCCCGGACTTTGTCATGAAAATCCAGAGACTGCTCGTCGACTTCTTCTGGGACAAAAGGTTGCACTGGGTCGCTGCTGAGGTTCTGAGTCTCCCGCTTAGGGAGGGCGGTCAGGCGCTAGTGTGCCTATGCACCCAGGTAGCAACTTTCCGCTTTCAGACCCTGCAGCGATACCTTTACGTCGAGCCTCCTCCAAGATGATGTACCCTGGTGACGTATTTCTTCTGTCAGGTGCACGGCCTGAATAATGAACTGCAGCTCTTGTTTCTAGATCTGAGGGGCCTTCGAGCCTCCTTGTAGACGTTGCCTGTCTTTTACCAGGACCTGATCAAAGTCTGGAACATGGTTGCCTTGCGATGCAGCTCTCCCCTGTCAGGAGTAGCAGCTATCGTCAGAGAGCCGCTGCTCAGGAATCCACCCCTCTGTTCTTTTCAGTGGCTGGCGGAGAGGAGGGCTGTGGCTGCCGAGGTGACCAGGCAGCAGGCAATTGAGAGGGTCAACCGACCCGACTTTGTAAGGAAACTGCTTTTACCTATAGGAAGTTCATTAAAGAGGTTTTAGGAAGAAACTAGCACAAAAATGTCCATCCTTGGGAAAGGCTCAATGAGAGATAAGTCCAAGGAAGATGAGCTCCGTGAAGGAAGAGAAACTAAATACGCACACTTGAACAGTGATCTGCATGCTCTTGTTGTAGTCTTGATACCCTCAACCGAGGGCTATTCACGAATGTGCCACGCCATGGAGGAGCTTAAAAAATTTCTTATTCATGACTACTTTTCTGCAGCTATGTCCCTGGAGAGGGAGCACAAGGTGTCCGCCAGCACCGTCGAGGCCTTCCATGCCGGGTGGGCACCATGGGGACTGGGATGCTTTATTAACCCTTTTATTTCATGTTGGTAAGTTTCCTTTGCATTTTGTATTTTGGTTTTGCAGTTTCCCTTTAAGGGGCTGGCTTTTATTTTGTCCCTGATTTTGTTAATTTAGTACAATTGTTTTGACTCAAAAAGGTTACCTTTACCTAACTGCCCTAACCCTGCTGCTACGTCTTGGTGCTCCCTGGACATCAACACCAGAGGTGGAGGCAGCCTGCTGACTGTGACGCCCTGTCTGTGATAACTTTGGTAGGCATCCCCTGGAGGGCCGAGACTTGGAGGGCCCCGGCCTGCTTTCGGGCTCCTGCTGTGTGGCAGTGGCACCCTCCTTGGCCTGTGCAGCTGGAGTTGCTGATGGTACAGGAAGAGGGGACTCAGATGGGCCAGTCACTCCCAGATCACCTGGGTGGATGGCCCCAGAGTGTACACCTACTGATCCTCCTCCCTATAGGTGCCTGAGGGCCTCTGGCTGACTCCACGTGGGCAAGGAGTAGCTGGGATGAGATCGAGCTGTCCAGCACCCCTCTCGTGTACACACTGTTGGAGGCAAACTGTGGCATCAGTGACAGAGTAAGACCGCACAGCAGTGCAGGAGCGAAGTCCTGGATCAAAGTTTCCATGGTGGCCGCCATCCTGCCAGTGTTGAACTCTGTGCATTGCAATGCCAACTCTCTCACCTCAGCTTGAAGGTGGATGGATTCCTCCATCATGCCTTGCAATCTGAGGAGTGCAGCTGATATTCCTCCCTGATGTTTCCGAGCTTGCATTTGCAGCTCTAGCTACTGTGACATGACGGAGTCCAAAGGCTCATTACCTGACTTGGAATCAGCAACATTCTGGCCTGCAGCAGTCCTCTGAATGCTGGACACCTGGGACGTCCCTGCCTCCGCCTGATGTAGATCAGATAGTGCATTGTGCTCACCAGATTGTGATCCTGAGGCTATTCTAAAGCTAGGTCCCACCGAGGTGTATGCCTCTGCGGTGGTGGAGTGTGTGGGTGAGCGCTGTGATGGGACTTCAGGGAGGGTGCCTCCAGATTCTTCTCTAGAGGTTTCTTCAGGGCTTGATTGGAGGCCCTGGGTCATGGGCTCTGTTGGCTGTTTGGCAGATGTGCCTGCGAAAGCAAGGAGAGATAATTAGTGCATGGCAGTGGCCTGTGAAAGAGGACACATCACTCATGGCATGGTTGTCTGATGGATGTTGTACTGCTGGATCCTCACTTGGTAGAGCAGCTCCGACCTCACTGTCAGCACAACTCATACTCTTGTAATTTGAGTATCCACCACTCTGTTCGAGTAGACAGCTTGCTATGTGCATTGTTGAACAAGTTTACTCGTGGTTGTGAATTGTTATTACTTCAAATTTGTTTCCACACAAGTAGAAATGAAAGTGCAAGATACCCTGTGTGATTAAGAGTGCTCCGCTCTCTGTTTTAAATAGCGGTCTCCTATGGGCATTGGTGATCTTCTTGGCATGATGACGATTGACAGGTGACCTGCCTTGACTTTCTGCACGAGAACTGCACTTAAGTCAAAGGGGTTTGCACCCACCTACCTCTTGCTGGCTGGCTTTCTGAGGGTCAGAATAGGTACATGTGCAACTTGCTGACAACTGTTGTTTGATCCAGTGTACAGTCCACTGTGCAACTTATTCCATTTCTACTCGGCAGCCCTGTTTGTCAGATCAAGTGGGGGTTGGGGGGTTGCAGGCCATGTAGTACCAAAACCAGGATGGGAGGACCGTGCAGTTTTTCTAGCCTCACTTCTCCACAGGTCGCAAAATTAATTTAAAGGTTTAATTCACTGAGCAAAATGGCTAATTGTTTATCTTGGTGAATGTTAGACCCAGAATAAAGGAATCTTTAACCAGGCTTCTTTCAATAAACTCAGAATGATTGATTTATTAAGAAACAAAACTTCTATTTTTAAAGTTGCAAGAACTGGTTAACACACAATTGTAGTCTGGGAGTATAACTCTCTATCCCTTTTAAAAATACCCCAGTACGCAAACACACACACACACACACACACACATACTGTCAAAGGACAAAAATATAGGGTCTCTCTACAGCAATCAGGTTTAGAGGATAGGCATTATAAAACAATGAAGGATCGCAACACTGATTGATCTGGGACTCCCTTCTGGTCCTGGTAGATATGTGGAGGCTCTCACCAATGGAGCTTCAGTGTGGAGGAGAATATAGAGCTGGACCAATTCTTCCTGTCTCAGCTTTGCAGGTCTAAAATGCAGACTAGTCACACTCAGATGAGGAGTCTCTGACTACAACTGTATAACCACACACAGAATTTCAGCCAAGGCAGAGACGGTGAGCCAGTTAGGGTAGCCTTCCTGCTTAGCTTATTCCCCAACAAGACTGAATTCACAAAACAACAGATTCAACACTTACAGCTTGCCTCTGGCATGTTATTTCCAATAAATCATTAGCCTGTGACTTTACCAGTTTTCCTCCACATTCATTAAAGTGATTGCAGTTCAAAACAAGTAAACAACTCTTCCTTAAACACAATGCTGGTCAGGTGATTTCTTGATAAAAGGTAGGTAAGTGGGTAGGTAAATGAATGGGTGGGTGTGGGGGTAGGTGAGTAGTTGGGTGAGTGGGTAGATGCATGTGTGGTAGGTGAGTAGTTGGGTGAGTGGGTAGGTTGGAAAAAGCATGCTTGTTGACAGTTCCAAGATGAACTTACAACCTCTTTAAAAAAAACTCCAGGTCAGCATCCAAATGTCCAGATAATGCAATGTCTTTCCATATTTTAAAAGAAAGATCCAGTTCATGAAGTATGGTTTTCCCAATACCTCCACCCTTAAGAAAAAAAAACTTTATTTCCAAATTTGTTTCAGTACAAAGTGTACAGGAAATATTTACCCCATATTTAGACAAAACTCAAACATGCACTCACTCAGCCATTCATTCGTTATAAAGAGCCTATACAGTTTTCTCTGACTTTCTTAATTTCCAGATAACTCCACAAAAATTTACATTCTTGATTATGCCTCAGCAATTATACTGTCCTTTCCAGAAATATGAAGAATCTTTAAATTATAAGGCTGTATTAGCAAGCTCCATCAGAACAGTCTGTTTTTCCGAGTCTTAAATTTTTCCACAAAGGCCAAGTAGTTATGGTCACTATACACTAGTGTTTCTTTACAGCCATGATGAATGTTTACCTCAAAATGTTGAGACCCTACTGTAGAATATTTCCTTTGATACCAGTTTAATTTATTAGAGAATTATCCCACCAGCTTCTCTATGCCCAATTCATCTACTTGCAATAAAATCACAACCACCCCAAATTACTAGCATCGATTACCACCTTGAAGGGTTTAGCGAAATTAGGGGCAGCTAACATGGTTCATTAGTTAGGTTCACCTTCAGCTTCTCAAAAGCTGCCTGGAACTCTTTTGATCATACCACCTTTGTTTTCTTTTGCAATAAATCCATTAGTGAAGCAGCTATTGTGCTGAAGTTTGGCACAAACTTACAATAGAAGCCATACATCCCTAAAAATCTCATAATTTTCTGTTTAGTTTTAGGGACAGGGAATTCCATCAAAGCCTGTACATTCGCTGTCCTTGGTAACATTTGCCCCTGTCCTATGATATGCCCTAGATAAGTTACTTGCACTTTCGCATATTCATTCTTGACAAAGTTTATTACTAGGTCTGCCACCCGTAATTATTTAAATAGGGCTTCCAACTGTTTCACATGATCATTCCGTGTGTTGCTATAAACCAATATATCATCCGAGTAAACTACACAGTTAGGAACATTAGTTACCACCTGATTCATTAGCCTTTGGAAAGTGGCTGGAGCATTTTTTAGTCCGAATGGCATTTCTCGGCATTGATATAGCCCATTCGGTGTGACAAAAGCCAAGGTCTCCTTAGCTTATGATGTTAAAGGTGCTTACCAGTATTCTTTCAACAAATCTAACTTAGGAAGAAACATGGCACTGCCAACCCTGTCAATCTTCCAGACGAGGGATTGGGTGGGAATCCATTCTTGTTACTGCATTAACCTTTCTATAGTCTATATAGAACCTGCGGTCCATCAGGTTTAAACACTAACCCTACTGAAGAACACCAACTGCTTTGATTAGGTTCAGTTAGGTGATTTTCTAACTTGTGTTGAATTTCAGCTATCGCTTGAGCTTCTTTCTCAGGACTTTAACAATAAGGATGTTGCTTTATCGGAGACGATTCTTCTGCATCCACATCTTGCATGGCTAAAGTTGTACATCCTGGTTTGTCCCTACAGATTCCTTTAAATTCAATAAGTAGCCTTACTGAGTATTCTCATTGTCCTTCCTCTAAGTATGAAAATATGATGCCTAACTGTCCTAATATTTCAGTGTTAGCTAAATAGGTAGTAGGAGGTTCACTTTGGGAACTATCTAAGGTTGGGATTTTCCATGCCCACTGGTGTCAGGCATGTTTGGTGGCATAAGTGAACAATATGTCACGATCAGTTTCACAATGGCATGAAACCAGTTTGCGATCATCTGCTCAGCCTGCTGATGGCAGGTTGTATTTCCTGCCATCAGACATCAGGAGCCTCATTGTAAGACATCAGCATATCATTATAAGGCCAGCCCACTGGACTCATCCTACCACCACCACGCCCCCCCCCCCGCCCTGCTGGATCGTCTGGCCACATCGGCCTGAAAACACACCGACACATTCCACAACAGCACACAAGTGACATGCGCCTGGTGGGCTGCACTTCGCTTAGGACTTCGAGGTTTGTTTGCCTGCCTTGCTTTGGTCAGCTCTCACAGACATCAGAATCAGGCTTCACAGACAGCACCACATCACTTCTAAGGGGGCTCATGGGTAGGTCGCCACCTACCAGATCAGCCATATGTGGGTGGCTTTTCAGTGGCTGCAGGGTTAGGGCTTGCTTGGGGAAGGGGAAGAAGAGGCCTCAGGCTAGGGAAGAGGCTGCAGAATGAGAGCTGTACAGGGGAAGTTGCGGGGGGGTGGAGGGGGGGGTGTGGTGGAGGGAGGGAGGGGGTACCCCAGGAGGTGTTTGGGGGCACATGTTGATCTGTGTAAATGGCCACAAGATGGTGAGGGCTGAGGAGGCAGTCTCCAGAGGAGATGAGGCCAGGTGGAGATGTGAGGGAATGTGTGTGAGAGAGTGAGCGGTGATGTCCCTTGAGCTGGTAGTGAATGAGATGTCAGTGAATGTGTGCTGGGCTTGAGTGTGTGAGTTTAGAGTGATGAGATGGTTGCCATATCATGGCTGCGAAGATGAGATCACTCATCTTCTATCAGGCTGAGCAGATGATCGCAAACTGGTTTCATGCCATTGTGAAACTGATCGTGACATATTGTTCACTTATGCCACCAAACATGCCTGACACCAGTGGGCATGGAAAATCCCAACCTTAGATAGTTCCCAAAGTGAACCTCCTACTACCTATTTAGCTAACACTGAAATATTAGGACAGTTAGGCATCATATTTTCATACTTAGAGGAAGGACAATGAGAATACTCAGTAAGGCTACTTATTGAATTTAAAGGAATCTGTAGGGACAAACCAGGATGTACAACTTTAGCCATGCAAGATGTGGATGCAGAAGAATCGTCTCCGATAAAGCAACATCCTTATTGTTAAAGAGGTTGGATGGCCAACCTCTTCTGTGCAGCATTACCACTGACTTCCACTGCCACTGCCTGCCATGTTAGGTTGGTGATGCCACTGCCCATCCTGCAGCCAGAGCAGGGGAGAGGATATCACGGCGGGCCTCCACGGCGTTCAAATGCCATTCCAGTGATGCATCATTAAACCTGGGGGCTGCAGTCTTTTTGCCTTTGTGGACATCTTCCCTGCAGTAGTGATGGGCTGGAAGCACAGAGATGTGTGCACATGACTGGACAATAAATATGGTGCCCAGCGTGATGAAGCGGTGTGGTGATGGTGTGGCGGGCAAATGAGAGCCTGTCCACCATTGAAGCAGTGTGTTTTCTGGGAATGCATAAGTAATGCGGTGGGATTGGGACAGTACAGAGTGAAAACCCGCCATCATGGCCGGTGGGTAAAATGCTGTTTTACACGCTCACGACAGCACTTTGTGCAAATCTGGGATGATTCCACCCTAAGTCTGCTTCTCTCACTGTCTCTTTCGTCCATCACTGTGCTTGCAATCTGACATACCTGCTTCTTCTTATCCTCCTCCCTACGATGATATTGTTTCAACATATTGATACAGCACAGCTGATTCTTTTTCCTATGATCTGGGTTTTTATCAAATAATTTACTTCACCAACTCTCTTAATTACCTGGTATGGATCACTGAAATGTGCTTTCACAGATTCCCCCTGTAAAGGCAATAACACTAACACTTCATGCCCTGGTTGTAATGTTCGGGATGCAGCTTGCCTATCTGTCCATTCCTTCTTCTTTGTTTGAGAAACTTTAAGATGTTCTTGAGACAATTTTCAGGCTCCCATGAAGCATTCCTGGAACACAGACACATAATCTAACATCGTGATTTTGTCCCTCTCTCCGAAAAACTTTTTTTTGATTAATTTCAGAGGACTTCTTACCTCATGTCCATAAATTAATTCAAAAGGTGAAAATCAATAGATTCATTCAGTGAATCTCCAGTAGCAAATCAAAAAAAGTCCAGTGCTTTTCCCTAATCATGGGAATATTCATGACAATGTGCTTTAATCATTGTTTTGAGAGTTTGATGGTATGTCTCTAAAGCGCTTTTTATCTGTGAATGATATTATTATGATCCCAGCTGAGGTTACCCCTGGACAAGCCTGATCCCAGAGTGGAACCCAGCTTGCTAGATCCTAATTTTTAATTTGTTTGTTCAGATATGTGGAGAGTAGCTACAGCTGATGAACATTTAACAAAAGAATAAAATATTAGTAAACAAGAAAATATCAACTATATTATAATACTCCTTCGCCCTTGAACTCCCTCCTCCATTCCCACCCCCTTTCCATTTCTTCCTTCTTCCTTTTGTTTTTTTCCAATAATTTATATAGATTTTTCTTTTCCCACCTATTTCCATTATTTTTAAATCTATATCTTTTATGACCTGTTAGTCTTTCCACCCCACCCCCACTAGAGCTGTACCTTGAGTGCCCTGCTATCCATTCTTAATTAGTACATTCGTTTAGATAATATCACCACCTTCAACACCTCTTTGTTCTTCTGTCTGTGACATCTTTTGATTATCTGCTCCTATTACTGCTTGCTTGTCCCTACAACCACACACTCCCCAACTTCTCTCCCCCCACCTCCCCCCCACCCCCACCTTAAACCAGCTTATATTTCACCCGTCTCTTAATATTTACTCAGTTCTGTTGAAGATTCATGAGGACTCGAAACGTCAACTCTTTTCTTCTCCACCGATGCTGCCAGATCTGCTGAGTTTTTCCAGGTAATTCTGTTTTTGTTTTAAAACTCAACATGACAGTTCTTAACACAAAAATTCAGAAACACAAATCAAACTTAAACTTTAAAGCTGAAACTCATTCCTAACACCTATAAATACCAATATAACTTACTTAAATTATTTCTATTTCCCAACAATATGCTGTGGATTTTAACTGTTTTATACCCAAACAAGTTATTATGTTTTGAAAAATTTTAGACATAAAATTGGAGCCCTGATCCGACTGGATCTCTATTGGTAATCCATATTGAGTAAATAATTAGGTTAATATCTCTACTGCCAACTCAGCTGTAATTGCTCTTAAAAAGATGGCCTCTGGAAATCAAGCTGTCATCCGTAATAGTAAGGATATACTGATGTTTGGTTTTCATTTTTGGCGACGGTACCACAGAATCTAGTAACACCCTACTAAATGGCTCCACAAAAGATGCCAGTTTGATTGTAGGCTGTAGTTTTCCCACCATCTGGCATGTATGGCACATTTTACAAAACTGCACCATGTCCTTGTGAAGACCTGGCTGGTAAAACTGTCGGTTCATTTGCACTTGAGTTTTCCGTATCCTTACATGTCCAGCCATAGGAATGTCATATGCTATCTGTAATATCGCTTTGCGATATTTGGGTAGTGCCACCATCCACTCTTCATCTGCAGATCTGCAAGGAGGCCTCCACTTCCTCAATAGCATCCATTTTTAATACAATAACATTCTGGAACTTCATCAGCCTCAGCTTCGTTTTGAACTGATTGTGCTATCTTATTTAACTCCGGATCAGCTTGTTGAGAATCAACAGAAGAAGATTTACTAACCATGTCTTTCAGGTTATCTAAGCCTCTAAAGAAAGTTTCAACTAACCAAATATCTGCCTGTGGTATCATTTTGATTTCCGATGATGGACTTTGCTTAGCCGTTGTTCGGGTCACCACACATAAAGGAAAAACTCCCGGAAAATTTTCCTTTAACTGCTCTGTCTCTTTAACCTCACTTGGACTTTCAGTAATTATGAGGGAAGCTACTACCTTTGCTTCAGCTAAGCATTTCCCAGGGTAAGTTAACTCCATCTACAGGTAACTTCTGAACAACTCCTATCAGCACTATCCCAGACATTAAGTCACACTTAAGTGCACCCGATACAAAGGTATGGGTATATACTCACCCCCACCCCACCCCAATACCATTTATTAAAACATTGGCACTCTCTGGTGGAAAAGTTATGCCTTTCCCCAACAAAAGTGTTTGTTAGGCTCCATATCTATTAATATAATTATAGATTTAGCTTTCTCATTTGAGGGTTAAGGGGTTACTATTTCTGTTGATAGGAACTCTTTATAACTCTCATGTATCTTATTGAACTCTACTGAATTCACAGTTGTGTTCACACTTGGCTTCACAGGCATAGTTAATGTTACCACTTGATCTGCTCTATTTCCAGTCAGGGCTCTTTTTCCTGAATCGTCTTTACTTACCCCAATAAGTGCCATGGATTTCCCATGCTACTTCCAGTAATCTGCATGATCATGACCCACCTTGTTACAATGGAAATGCTTAGGCCTTCAGTACCTTCTTTTCCGGTCTGAGGATGAGTTTCCGGGGATTCCCAGCTGTCCCTTCTCCTCCATGGCTACTTGCCTTCCTTTTACCTTCCCAACTTCTACTCTTTTCGGGTTTGTGGGGGTGACAGCAAAGGGTTTGGATTTATGGACCAGCTCATTATCGTCAGCCATCTCCTCTGCTTGTCTAGGTGTAGCAACCCTCTGGCCTTCAACATGGGTTCTAACTAATGGATGAAATTAATTTTTAATTCTTCCAGGATAATTATTTCCTTCAGAGCCTCATACATTGTCCCTATCTTTAATGCCCATATCCAACAGTTGGAATTACTTTACTTTACCCTCTCAAATTGAATATAGGTGTGCCCAGGCTGTTTCCTTATGTTACGAAATTTCTGCCTGTATGCCTCAGGGACCAACTCACATGCACAAAAAATAACCTTTTTCACTGTGTCATAATTCATAGAAAGTGATGCATAAACCTCGTGAGATCTACCCACTAACCTACTCTGTAGGAGCAATGTCCAGACTGCTTTTGGGAACTTCAGTTGCTTAGCAACTTCTCAAACAAAATAAAGAACGCCTCTACATTTTCTCTAATTTTGGGAGGGGTTGTACAAAAGTAAACATCTCCCCACTGAGCCTTCGGTTGGAGGTGGGTATTTTTGTCATCAGAACTTTCCTCAGCATTTGAGGCCTCTTGTTTTAATTCCAGCCTTTTTAGCTCAGGTTTCCTTTCTCCTTCCTTTGCCTCTCTTTCTTTATCCTTCTCTATTTCCTCCCATGCTCTGGAGGCCAGCTTTTCTCATTCCTAATTCCCTTTCCTTTTCCTTTTGCCTTACGACTTCTCAATAACAATTCCCTTTCTTTTACCTCCAATTCGAGTCTTTTTATTTGCAAATGAAAATGGTGTTTTACCTGCTGGCCGCATTGGGGACTTGTCATGCCATATTGTCCCGAACCCACCGCATTAATTATGCATCCCTGAGAAACACAACGTTTCCATGGTGGGCGAGCTCTCATTCACCTGCCACACCATCACTTCGCTGCTTCAACACACCAGTGCCATATTTAAAGTGCAGCCGTGTGCACACCTCTCAGTGCTTTCAGACCACGGCTGCTGCACAGAAGACAGGGTGGCCTCAAAAAGCAAAAAGACTGCAGCCCAAGTTTAATGACGCATCCTCCAGCGCCTTTTGGACGCAGTGGATGCTCACCGTTGTGTCTTCTATCCCTGTTCTGGCTGCAGGATGGGTAGCAGCCTCATTAATTTGCCTTGGGTGGGCAGTGGCAGCAGTGGTCAGTGCCAATCCCATACAAAAATGGACAGCCACCCAGTGCCAAAAAAGGGTAAATGTTCCGCCAAGGTAATTCATTCTTCTCATCTTCTCAACTCACACACTCACAAACCCATCACACATCCACAGGGATCTCACATCTCAAGGGGCATGACCACTAACTCGCACACACACCCTCACATCCCCATCAGGCTCATATCCTCTGGAGCTCGTGTCCTCATCCTGTCCATGGCTCCACCCACCACACAAACATTCCATGCAGTGCCATGTGTCCTGCTCACACCCCCTCCATCTGGTTTCATGCAGGAGAAGCTGGCTCACGTCAGCAGGGAGAGGTCCCAGACTTTTATTTTTATTCATTCACAGGATGAGGGCTTTGCTGGCTGGGCCAGCATTAATTTCCCATCCCCAGTTGCTTTTGAGAAGGTGGTGGTGAGCTGCCTCCTTGAACAATGTGATGTAGGTGCACGCACAGTTCCAGGATTTTGATCCAGGCAAGTGGAGAGTATTCCATCACACTCCTACCTTGTGTCTTTTAGATGGTGGGCAGGTTTTGTGGAGACAGGAGGTGAGTTCCTCGCTGCAGAATTCCTAGTCTCTGACCTGCTCTTGTAGCCACAGAATTTATATGGCTAATCCAGTTCTGTTTCTAGTCAATGGTAAACCCCAGGAAGTTGATACTAGGCGTTCAGCAATGGTAATGCCATTTAATGTTAAGGGCCAAGGGTTAGATTCTCTGTTGTTGGAGATCATCTTGCTTGACACCTGTGTGGCGCAAATGTTATTTGCCACTTGTCATCCTGAGCCTGAATGTTCTCCAGGCCTTGCTACATTTGGACATAGACTGAGGAGTTGCAAATGGTGTTGAACATTGTGCAAATATTAACAAACATTTCCACTTCTGACCTTATGATGGAAGGAAGGAAACTGATGAAGCAGCTGAAGATGGTTGGGCCTAGATACTGCCCTGAGGAAATCCTGCAGTGATGTCCTGGAACTGAAATGATTGACCTCCAACAAACACATCCATTTTCCTTTGTGCTAGGTATGACTTGAACCACCGGATTCCCTTTGACTCCAGTTTTGCTAGAGCTCCTTGATGCCACACTTGGTCAAATGTTACCTTCATGTCAAGGGCAGTCACTCTCACCTCGCCTCTGGAGTTCAGCTCTTTCGTCCATGTCTGAACCAAGGCTGTAATGAGGTCAGGAACTGAGTGGCCCTGATGATATGCAAATTGGGTGTCAGTGCACAGGTTACTGCTAAGCAAGTGCCACTTGACAGCACTGTGGATGACCTCTTCCATCACTTTACAGATGATGGAGAGTGTAGACTGATGGGATAGTAATTGACCGGGTTGGATTTGTCCTACTTTTTGTGTACAGGACATACCTGGGCAATTTTCCACATAGTTGGTTAGACGCCAGTGTTGTAACTGTACTGAAACAGCTTGGTTAGGGGTGTGGCATGTTCTGGAGCACAATTCTTCAGTACTATTGCTGGAATATTGTCAGGGCCTTTGCAGTATCAAGCGCTTTTAGCTGTTTCTTGATTTTATGTGGAGTGAATCGAATTGCTGAAGACTGGCACCTGTGATGCTGGGGATTTCGGAGGAGACTGTGATGGATCATCTACTTGGCACTTCTGGCTGAAGTCTGTTGCAAATGCTGCAACCTTATTTTTTGCACTGAAATGCTTGGCTCCCCCATCATTGAGAATGGGGATATTTGTGGATCCTCCTCCTCCAGTGAGTTGTTTAATTGTCCACCACCATTCACGACTGGATGTGGCAGGACCGCAGAGCTTAGATCTGATCCGTTGGTTGTGGAATTGCTTAGCTCTGTGTATCAGTTGCTGTTTCTGCTGTATGGCATGCTGTGTTGTAGCTTCACCAGGTTGACACCTCATTTTTAGGTATGCCTGGTGCTGCTCCTGGCATGCCCTCCTGCACTCTTCACTGAACCAGCGATGATCCCCTGGCTTGATGGTAATGCTAGAGTAGGGGAGACATGCAGGGCCATGAGTTTACAGCTTGTTGTTGTGTGCAATTCTGCTGCTGATGGTAGCTAACAGTGCCTTGTGGTTACCCATTCTTGAGTTGCTAGATCTGTTTGAAATCTATCCCATTTAGCACGGTGGTAGTGCCACACAACACGATGGAGGGTACCCTCAATGTGAAGATGGGACTTTGTCTCCATAAGGGCTGTGTTGTTGTCACTCCTGCTGATACTGCCATGGACAGATGCATCTGAGGCAGGCTGGTTGGTGAGGATGAGGTCAACCTCTTGTTGGTTCCCTCACCACCTGCCACAGACCCAGTCTAGCAGCTATGTCCTTTAGAACTCGGCCAGCTCGGTCAGTAGTGGTGCTACCGAGCCACTCTTGGTGATGAGCATTGAAGACCCCCACTCAGAGTACATTCTGCATCCTTGCCACCCTCAGTGTTTCCTCCAAGTGGTGTTCAATGTGGAGGAGCACTGATTCATCAGCTGTGGGAGGCCGGCCCATGGTAATCACCAGGAGGTTTCTTTGCCCATGTTTGACCTATGCCATGAGACTTCATGGGGTCCGGAATCAATGTTGAGAAGCTAGGGCAACTCCCTACCAACTGTATTCCACTATGCCATTACCTCTGCCGGGTCTGTCCTGCTTGTGGGATAGGACAGCTCCAGGAATGGTGATGGTGGTGTCTGGGACATTATCTGTAAGGCATGATTTCATGAGTATGACTATGTCAAGCTGTTGCTTGACTAGTCTCTGAGACAGCTCTCCCAATTTTAGCTCCCAGAGTTTGTAAGGAGGACTTTGCAGGGTCAACAGGGTTGAGATTGTCGTTGTTGTTTCTGGTGCCTAAACCTAAGAGGAGAGACAAGACAAGAGACAAAGGCACTAAAATGGGAAATGATTAACATACTGTGCTAGGAAGGAACAGAGAGTACAATTCTAAGGGCAGAATTTTCTGCCTGTTGGGCAGACGGGCCTGAATCAATCTCCGGCGGGCGGGGAGACAATCCCCGCCAGAGAAGTGGGCCCCGCCACCATTTTAGAAGGGCAGGCCAATTAAGGACCGCTCAGCATGACATCCAGCGGGAAGCGGAATGCCCTCCCTGTGCAGGGAGGGGGGATTCCCCAAAAGCGAGAGTGCGCTCTTTTGCGTATGCACATGAAAGAGCGCATATCTCCCTGAGGCAATGTTTGGCCTCAGGGAGATCGCTAACACTTTTAAAAATATGAAAAATAGAAAAAAAAATCCCTAACATGTCCCCCTCACGTGACAATGTCACATGAGATGGGGACATGTTCATAATTTACATAAGTTTATTAAACTTTTTAAAACCCTGCATGAAACCTCATCCCGCCGGTGGATGAGGTTTCCTGTTTTTTCTATTTGCCGCCGGGGCTCCTGGCCTGTCCACCAACCTTAAGGTTGGACAGGCAAATCCTTTAATTGTATAATTGATCCTGTCAGTGGCCTCAATTGGCCATTGACAGGTTGGCGGACCCGCGGTTGAATTTGCTGTGGGCCCACCTTCCTGAAAATTTAAATGGGGTGGGATGACATCAGGGGTTCCACCCGACATCATCCCATGTCATTTTACATGTCGGTGAGTGGACCCCACCCCCTGCTCGCCGACGGCAAAATTCTGCCCTAAGAGTAAATCAGCAAATAAGGCTAAGCGCTACAAGAGTAAAAAAAGGACAAAACTAAAGGCTCTGTTAATGAATGCACATGGTATTCAAAGCAAAACAGATGAACAGACAGCACAAATAGAAATAAGTAAGTATGATCTTATAGGTATTTCAGATATATGGCTAGATTGGGACCTGAATATTGAAGGGTACATAACATTTAGGAAGGACAGGAAGTTCGGAAAATGTGGAGGGGTGGCTCTGTTAATTGTTGGTGGCATTAGAACATGAGAGAGGGATGATCTAATTTCAGGAAACCAGCATGTAGAAGTAATTTGGGTTGAGATGAGAAATGATAAAAGTAATCACTTGTGGGAGTGGTTTACAGGACCCTAATTGTAACTACACAGTAGGCCAACCAGAGACAGGCTATACTAGACTTGGCATTGAGCCACAAGATAGGATTAATTGATAACCTCCTAATGAGGGCACCCCTTGGTAGCAGCGATCACAATATGAATGAATTTTGTATTCATTTTGAGGGAGAAATGAGTGCATCCAAGACTAATATTTTAATCTTAAATAAGGGCAATTATGATATGAGGTTATGAAAGCAGAACTAGCTAAGGTGAACAGGCAAATGAGTTAAGGTATATGTCAATAGAAGTTCAGTGGCAGACGTTTAAAGGGATATTTCAGAATACACAGAATAAATACATTCCAATGAAAAAGAAAAATTCCAAGGGAAGGGCCCACTGTCCGTGGTTAGCTAAAAAACTTAAGACAGTATCAAACTTAAAGAAGAAACACATTGGGCAGTTGGGCGGGCGGGTGGCTGATTGCCACTGGCGAAACGGGCCGCGCTGTCATTTTCTGCCAGGGGTCCATTTAAGACCCACACCACGGCTTTGCGTCTCCTGTGCAGAACGGGAAAATAGTCGTTGGGGCGGGCGGCCTCTGACAGCCGGTTCCAATGGGGAGCTGGCAGCCTGTTTAAAGACTGGCCAGGCAGCCTGCTTGAAGCAATGCACATGACCAAGAAGAGCAGAGGAGGAGGAGGTGGAGGAGGAGGAGGAGGGCAGGCTGAAGCATGCCTTGCTGTCCTGCAAGAGGTGGGCCAGCGACATGATGTTCTGTATTCTGAGGATGGGAGGAGGAGGGCTCCCCATGTTACCAGCCAGGCTTGGGAGGAGGTGGGCGAGGCTGTAAGTGCCCATGATGATGTCAGACGCACTGACACACAGTGTCAAAAACGCTTCAATTGTTTGCTGCGCTCCGGACGGGTGAGTACCATGTCTGTCTGGGCTATTTGAGACAGAAGGCAGCCTTAGCCTTTGACCCCCCCCTCCCCCACCATGTATAGCTGGCGTTACTGCATGTGCATCTGTCGTATTTTGGCAGGGCAAATGGGTACTGACAATGCTTACATCAGCCTTAGTGGCTGAGGGGAAGAAGGGCTTTCTGCACATCATATGTTGGTTTCTGTGGCGTTTGAGTAGTTTGGGGGCAAGCTGCAGGAAGGCCAGTGGACACATACTCAGAACTCCAACACATGTCATATTGATGGTAATGAGATGGTCCAAGGGGTTCCTCAAGGTCTTTTGGACAAGTGCCATCTGCTGGCATCGGCACCATACCTATTTGATCCTCCTTTCCATGGGCGCTAGGACTCGTGTGCTATTCAAAGTGGATGGACACCGAATGTGTCTAAGGGAATGGTTGGGGGAGGGGTTTGGGACCGTCCGTACTATCTTCTGGGGACTCCTGACGAGTAGTGTGGACAGGAGCCACTGGAGGCCTCAGATGGCCCACTGTGGTTGGGGTGCGGCATGTGCGTGCAGAGTACATGAGTGACCTGCCCCAATAAATCCTCTTATGTGTTTTGCAGGCAAAAAGTAACCACAATGCCGAGGAGCACCTGAGGACTGGTGGTGGGCGTGCCCTCCTCCAGCACCTCACCCCATTCAAGGAGCAGGCCATGGAGCTGGGCAGGAGGTAGGAGGCCAGGGCGGCTGGGGGCAGCGAGGCTGGCGTCCAGCGGGCAGGTATTTGAGTTCCACAGTCCCATCCACTCTGTCTGCCCACCATCCAAACCACTGATGTTTGCTGCAATCGTTAATGCTGCAACACTGCTCATTCACTGACTGAGTTTTTCTGACATCTGGGTCATACAGAAGGGACCCTTGTCCCCTTGAGGAACTGCACCTCCACCACCTTCCAAAGTCACCTTATCCCATTTGTGATCACTATCACCATGGTTTCACATGCCATTGGATCGCTGCTGCACAGCCAAAGAATTATTCCATTTTCAGGGGTTTGGGACCTCCAGCACTCTTTCAGCCAGTGCACCCACATTAGTTTATCCAGAAGGTCCTCAGCACCTCAGCTGGAAACTTCATGGCACATGACTTAGATGAATGCCACCCCGTTACTCATCCCTGCGCCAAGGGGAAATATTGCCTTCTGCCCACTCGGTCTATGCCCCTCCTTACAGAATGAAGTCCAATAATATGACCTCTCAATCTCCTGAGTTCAGCAGAAAATGACACAACTGTTTGAAATGTTTCCACAGCCGTGCAACTGTCCAGGCAACAATGCATCCAGGTCAGGTACCTCTGCACTCTCCCCATTCCTCTGGTTCTTTACAAGCCATATGTCATTCATGAGGCCATCTAACCAGCCTGTTTGCATGTGCGTCTATTGCTTGGAGCCCGTCTCGACTCATTTGGACCTCACCAATGTTCTTCTTTTATGGGTCATTAAGGGTGAGCTATTTATGAGGCTGGGGGGGAAAGGGATGAAAGGTTGAACTGAATGTACGCTAACTGATGCACTGTCCTTGTTGTTAATTTCAACATCACCACCACAGGGACCCGCACCTCGACCCAGCAGCCCCCCCTCCATATCTGAGGGCCAACAAGTGCAACTTGCGGCACATCATTTCAGCCAGCCAGGCACCAGCACAGACACACACACCTGGGTGGGGACTTTACCGTCAGCTCGTGTCCCGGGTCACAGTGGAGAGGGCACATCACAATCGCTGGGGGAGATGGTAGGGGCAGAGAGTGCCAATGGCTCCAGCAGCCGGAGGGCTGCAGGGGACAAGGCACATGCTGAGTCCGGCACTGATGACGTGCCTCTGGAGTTGTTCCCATTGCAGCAGCTGCAGGAAAGGCGGCAGGAAATGCGTTTGCATCTGGCAGGGTTGCATGAGGGAATGGTTCGGTTGCTGTCTGTGATGGAGGAGTCTCGGAAGAGTGAACGTGAAGAATCCGCCCTCAGGGCAGAGCTTCAGGATTCTTTCAATGAGAGATTGGTGACTCTCATAGAGAGGGGCTTCCACCAAATGGATCAAAATATGATTGGGATATGCTCTGACCTGCAAGGCCTAACTGCGGTTCTGGCCACAGGTGGTGTTTTCCATTATGGGAGATGTAGTGGACACCAAGCGCCAGCACTCGATGCCCATGCATCTGCGGTGAGCGGGGAGGTAGATTTGGACCTCACATCGGTGCGGCTGTCTGCTGTTGCTGCGAGCTCCTCTCATGGTGCTCCGGATGAGGAGAGCAGCTCCTCCGCCCCTCTGCCAGTCAACGTTGCTTCCATTGAGGCTGCAACAACTAGGGAGGTGCCAGTTCAGGAGTTGGCCACTCCCTCCCAGGCGGGGCCATCACAGGCTCCACGAGTCAGAGAACGCCCGCCAAGGTAACCTAGGCCAATAGGACAGCAGAGTCAGCAGGCTGTCTCTCAAGCCACTCCGATCAATGGGGCGGCACCTAGATGTAGCACCCAGAAATGAAAACATAAGGCACCTTAGGCACTCCCCGGGTATGTCATTGGTGATTTTGTGTTGGCCTTAGAATAGGGACCCCTTTTTGTAACATTGTCGAATAATCATGTGTGCTTTGCTTTTGGACAGAATAAAGTCCACCTTTGTTACCATGGCTTAGTGTCTTTTCATTGTGATGCTTTTTTCATTTTCACATAATTATCATGAGTGTTAGAGTGGAGATTGATGTTTCTGTACTAAGCCCTTATTTGCAGCTAAACAGGTGGAAGATGTGGCACCTAAGTGCCACTTGTGGAAGTTCCAGGCAATGCTGTTCTTGCTGATCCATGTGTGTGGAGCGAGCTGAAGGTTCTTTGGATTAAATTATCCTGGGGGTCCCTGCCTCCTTGGTGTAAATGCGAGTCGTCGTTCTGCCTCTCATTATCGCCCTGTGCTTCCTCATCCTCAGAGGCACTGCTGGATTCTTCATGTGCAGCCTCATCCAGGGTGTCAAGGTCTTCATCGTCAATTCCATTCCCCCTTTCCAGCACAAGATTGTGCAGGGCACAGCAGACTACCACTATCAGAGAGATGCGATCTGGGGGGGTACTGGAGTGCACCCCGTGAGCAGTCCAGGCAACAGAAATGCATCTTGAGAAGACCGATGGCTCTCTCCACCACAGCCCTTGTGGTGCCCTGGCTCCTATTGTACTGATGCTCAGCTTCTATTCTTGGATGGCGTAGTGGTGTCATGAGCCACCTTCACAGGGGATAGCCCTTGTCACCTAGCAGCCAACCAGCAGCACTGAAGAGCCCCGGCACCTGAGAGTGTCTGAGGATGCAGGAGTTGTGGGAGCTGCCTGGGTACCTTGCACAGACTTGTAGAATCAGCATCCTGTGATCACACACTATCTGCACGTTCATGGAGTGGAAGCCCTTCCTGTTGACGAAGGCACCGGGTTCACCGTGTCTTGATGGCCACGTGTGTACAGTCTATAGCACCCTGGACGCAGGGGAAGCCAGCAATGGCCGTGAAGCCTCTGGCTCACTGTACCTGACTTGCTTGTCACAGCGGAAGTGGATGAAGGTGGATACCTGTCTGAACAGAGTGTCTGTAACCTGCTTGACACATGTGTGGACAGCTGATTGGGAGACATGGCAAAGATCAGCCGTCGAGCCCTGGGAGGAGTCAGAGCCTTAGAAATGGAGGGCAACTGTGAGCTTCAGAGTCGCTGGCATGGGATGTTAGCCCACACAGTTAGGATAGATGTCAGAGCCAATCAACTGACTAGACATAGTTGACTGTCTCCCTTGAGAGTCGGACCCTCCTTCGGCACTGCACCTCAGTCATACTGAAGTAGCTGCTTCACTGCCTGTATACCCCGGCAGCAGGATAGTGGCATCGTCTTGTGGCCCCTTGCACCTCGGACAACCTCTTGGCCCTGCCCCCCTTCTGCTTGTGCCTGGCATCCCAAAGGTGGCTCCCCTGGAGGCTGATTTTCCAGTCCTGGCCTCCTCCTGATTCTATCCCTCCCTTCCTCCTCAGGGAATCTGCCTCCACTGGAGAGATCAGAACCCATAGCCCCAGGCCAAATGGAGGCCTCCGGAACGCTGCAAGGCCGAAAAAGAATGCTGTCTGCAGAATGCTTTCACTTTATACAAAAACCTCTTGGACATCGATGAGAACTAACAATCACACAGGTATGTTTTAAATATTTTCATCAATTATAACTTCATGAAAAACATGAACAACCCCTCTGATTCCACATATCCCGACATTGCAAAAGTTTTCTTCAATAATCTCCTACCCGCCTTCCTGTTGGGCCTGTGCACCGACCTGAAGTTCACACGGGCCCCTCAAAATCGTACACAATTGGCAAGTTAAGGGGCTTAACGAGCCCTTCAATTAATGGCGGGTGAACTGATCGCGGCAGCCCACCAAAATATCACAATGGCGCGGGCTGACGTCGGCACGCTCGCGCGATGTCAGCGTACGTCATTTTACGTGCTGGTGTGCGGGCTACACTATCTGCATGTCAGCCGGAAAATTCTGGCCATAATTATGTAAAGAAAGGTGGCAGGTCAGAAGATTGGACAGAATATAAAGAGCAGCAAAGAATTACTAAAAGATTAACAAGGAGGGAAAAAATTGTGTATGAGAGAAAGCTAGCTAATAATTTTAAGAAGGATAGTAAGACTCTCTGTAGATATTCAATTATGAAAAGTTAACAAGGTGAGAATTAGTTCTGTAGAAAGTAAGTCTCAGGAATTAATAATGGAAAGTAAGGAGATGGCAAATGAATTGAACAGGTATTTTGCATCGGACTTCACTATAGAGGATTGAATATTTTTAAGGCAGTGGTAGATAGATTCTTGATAAGTCAGAGGGTGAAAGTTTATTGGGGGTAAGAAGGAATATGGAATTGAGCTCACAATCAGATCAACCATGATCCCATGAAATGGTGGAGCAGGTTCAAAGGGCCGAGTGACATACTCCAGCTCCTTATTCGCTTGTTTGTGTGTGTTGTCTTATTTTCAAGCAAATGCATGCAGCATCCTGCCTTGTCCCAGTTCCTGATTGGTGCAGTTGTACTTGTTGCTGTTCCCTTTAAAAATGCAGATGTTGTTAAAACTGTCAATGGAGCAGAAATGTTACATAACACGATACAGTGTTTTGAAATTAAAGCAATCGGAACATTTAGTCTGGAAATTGAGTAAGCGAGAGCAGATATACTCTAGGACTTTGGACCTTGAGCAAACAAGAGTTAATCCATTTTTAAACAATATAAGAACTGGCTTCTGGTTGTGGAAGAGTCAGGTGAGAAGCTGAATCACTTGTAACCAGATTCCAGAAGTAGTACAAAGTTAGAAGACTTTTGGTCAAAAGTGTCTTCATTAAGGTTTACATCCAAACCCTGAGCAAGTGGAAGAATCATTCACCATTGTCCAAAAATGGACCTGGCAGACTTTAATTTTTCTGATTTCTCACAGGATGACTATCAAACAAACACTCCAGAAGACAAGGTGAGTAATTTAGCAAAATATGACAGTAAACTCATGCAAAACTCAGAAAGATACTGATGATTTGCAGATTTTGGTCGTTGTGACTTGCAGAGACTCCTTGTGGGGTTCAGGGTGTTTCCAAACTACCAACCAATAGCTGCTAGGTGGAAAAGTCAATGGTTGCTTGGAATTCATAGGGTATTTGATAGCAACCTGTCAGTGTTGCTGCCGATACTCCTCTGAATATGACCACAACTTGAGCGCTTGGGCACATGCCCAGATTAAACTGGAAACCCAGAAATTGCAGTCTGTTCTTCACTGATCCACTGCAGGATGTGTTGTGGACTCCTGCCCATCCATCGCCAGAAAGCAGTGAAATTAATTCATTTGACAAGAACTTTCCCATTTCTGCTCTCACACCACTGTTAGCGAGCCCATAAAAAAGATAAGCCTCTTTAAATGAGGTATAACCGAACTTCTAGCGATGATCTGAGTAATAATTACTATTCAACAACTGTTCTGGTCCTGACAACATAATCTTATATTTGTGAAATGTTAAATGACTTCATTATGATTAAGTACTCATTTGAAAAAACAGACTTGTTAAATAATTAAAAGAATGCTTGTTCATGATATTTCACTCCTACTTCAATCCCCTGTGCCTGACTCAATCTTTACTCCACTCTCTATAATTATTTTAATAAATAATTTGATAATTAGTGATTTTTATTTCCTGATTGGATGTCTATGAGAATTCTTTAATTTGGTTGGCTGAATGGACAGCTTGATGCCTCACAGTAGCTCAGTGATCAGATCCCCATTAAGCTGCACCACCATCAATCACACATTGAAAGAGGCAAAGCCCTCACCATTTAGATTGCTAGATCTCTCAACACAGTTCTCCTGTGGCTGCTGGCACAATATGCGTCATAATGAGTGAAAATAGTACTTTTTGCTTGATTTCTAGTCTTACTTCTGAGCCAGCCATTTTCTCTCTTTCCCCCAGGCTGTCACCAATGAACATGTGGATGAGAGTGATGAGAATGTGGAGCGAGGCAACTGGTCCTCAAAGATTGACTACTTGCTCTCAATGATTGGCTGTTCTGTGGGTCTGGGCAATGTTTGGAGATTCCCTTACCTGGCTTACAGAAATGGAGGATGTACAGTAGACAATTTAAAATACAGGAGCGAGAAAATAAAAATAAAGGGAATAACTAATTGATTTATAAGGAACATTAAATTTATTGCACTAGCCAAATAATATTGGATAAAACAATGCTGTTATAAAGAATGATGAATTCCATTTCACAGCTTTAAACTATTTAGAAGATTTTTTTTGGGAGGTTGATCCTGATGTGTCAGGGTCATAGTTTAACGTTATAAGTAAGAGTGAGGAGCATTAATGAGTTGGTATTTTAAAACAAATATGAATGAACCTTGGCAGGTGTGTAGAATTAATGATTTTTTAAAAATGGATATGTTTTAAGATATTATTGTTTATGTAGTGCAAAGGATTAATGTTAAATGTGCAAATAGACATTCTACGTCATCAATGATGTAAGATCCCATGAAAACAGTGCATGCTGAGAGAGGTCTGCGTGAAGCCTCATGTTAAGCCTTGTACTATACAGTGTAGGGTGTTCTGCAAAAGCTAATGTTTACCACAGCCTTCCCTCCAGCAGTCTGTAAAATTACTGACAAGGGCAACCTAAGCTAAGACATACAACAATGATGATGATTTTAAAATGCATGAACTGTTCACATCAAGAATGTTTACTGAACAATATCTGAAATGTTCAGTTAACTGTCTCCTCGATCAAGGTGTTCATTCAAGTTTGTAAATTGAGGTCAAACTGGCTCTTACCAGCTGCTCTTTACAACCACAGAAAACTGGATTGGTGAAAACAAACAACAAAACAACATACACAACTGCATAAAGAGAAAGATAATATTTTGATTGACTGGGGAGTGAATTTTAGAATGTGGCAATTTTCCTGATTTCATTGGTTTGCTGAATTTTTAGAATTGGCGTTGAAAGCTAAACGTCTAGACTAATAACAATTCATGTCATAAAATCTTACAGTAACCATGTCCAATGGAAGAGGAGAGAATGAAAATACATTGACTTTCTGTGTAGAGTTAAAATATTTCTGGATCAATAGGTTAAAAATTAGATAGAAAGACAGAGGCAGACAAACAAATTTTCATAATAATTTCAGTACAGCCTGAAAGCTTATTTTAGCCTTGCCCAGTTTTACGCTTTATTGAAGTTGTTTACTATATTTTCCAGGTGCGTTTCTTATTCCCTATGCATTCATGCTGGCACTCGTTGGGATACCACTGTTTTTCTTGGAATCTTCCTTTGGTCAGTTTGCCAGCCTTGGACCTGTTGCAATGTGGAAAGCTGTGCCAATATTACAAGGTTAGTATTTATTTGGCAAATGATTAATAGAGTGTACTCAATTTTGCAATATTAGTTATATTTTTCTTATCAGATGGAGGTTTAAGTCAGATTTGCTGAAGTACAGATTACAATTTGATCTTTCATACAGTTAATAAAGACAGCTGCAGACAGTGAGGAAGCAGACACAGCGAGTGAAACATTCTCTTTCCTTGTTCCAACTTTAACCAGGTATAAGACCTGCTTGAGGACTCTTTATCTGCCAAAGGGCTCTTTATCTGTCAGTCAAAGGCTCCTTAGGCAGCACCTTCCGTACCCATGACCATAACCATCTAGAAGGACAATGGCAGCAGATACATGAGAAGCCCACCACCTGAAAGTTCCCCTGTCAGTCACTCACCTTCTTGACTTGGAAATATATTGCCGTTCCTTCACTGTCGCTGGGTCAAAATCCTGGAATTCCCTCACTAACATCACTGGGGGTGTACCTACAGCATGTGGACTGCCGTTGTTCAAGAAGGCAGTTCATGGCCACCTTCTCAAGGGCATGAAGGAATGGGCAATAAATGCTGGCCCAGCCAACGAAGCCCACACCCCTTGAATAATTTTTTTTAAAAGATTAATGCTCGTTTCATTTTTCATTTTCCAGAAAGAAGTGTTTGTTATTTGACACCTTAAAAAAGTAAGGAATAACTTGTATTTTAATCATGATCACAGGAAGCCCTTACATGTTTTACAGCCAATGCTGTTGTTTGGAAGTGCAATCACTGTTGTAATTTGGGGAAACATGATGGAGACATTATACCCTGCAATATGTATATTAATATTCTGCTGCTAAGGTAGCAATGTATTTAACTTGACCTTTAAAGTTATGATGTTTAAATGCTGCACATAGTAAGCCCTGAGGTCATTTAGAGGGCAATTGTTTCTATGTGGGGTTGTTCTAACTGTAAATGCTTACTTTCTGTCCAGTCAGAAAAAAGCAAAAGGAAATAACAGACTGTCTTCCTCTTAGTTTTATAGATTAAATTTATTGATTTTTTTTGCATATGTAGCAACAGTGTGGCATCTCAAGCCCAATGGGCTCAAGATTCTTTCATTTATTTAGTTAAAAGCATGAGGATTTACAATGAATTGCTTGCCATTAAAGTGCAACTTATTTAATCTGTGAAGCAATTCTGGAGAATGTGTTCATACAAATTAAACAGAAACTTTAGAGAAAAGGCATTGTTGTAATATGCCTTTAAGGTATAGCAACATGGCATCACTAGAAGAGAAGTGTCATGGGATCCAGTTTTAGTTTTGCTTCTGCCTGCAAGCAGAACACAGAATGGCTTTCTACTTGTGTATAAATGTTCGCATGTGCCTTATCTCAATTAATGAACCCACAACATGTTTACCCAATCCCTTATGAGTGGTTGGTGCTTTTATATCATTATAAAAATACGACGTGGTGTTCGGCAATTGTTAAAGAGTGTGGCAGCAAGATTAAGTACAAGTGCAAAATAGTGAACAGGCTTAGATTGTGCTAGATTGAGATGACCCTTGATGTTTTGGTCAGACAGCAACAAAATCAAGGCATCAGAGGGTGTTGCGAACATAGTGTGTTGACTGCGTAGAAAAGCTTTGAAGAAACAGTGCCACAGTAGTGCTCAAGTGAAGAGCTGGTAAGCAGACACATCCCTCACGGTGAGTAGGACAGTACACTGGAGGACCAGCACTGGGTTAGCTCAATCCGGAAAGGTGAGTGACCAGGGTGTGGGCCTGATCAATAGCGAGTGAGAGAGAGTCAATTGAAAAGAAAACCAAAAATGCCATTAAAACCAAGCCAGAGAATGTTACAAATATAATGGGTGGAGCTTCGGAAAAGCATGTGAAAGTAACTACAGTGACACACATCGTAGGTATTATAGGAGAAGGGAGGTCAAAGGGATATTGTCAAAATGTCCAAAAAATTCCCCAGTTTCAATTGGGATGCAGCTGACCTACCATCTGAATACAAAATATTTAAGGTCTCTTGATTCATGTGTATCTGAACCAGACCAGAAAAGGCATAAAAATTCACCTAGCAATTGGAAATGAAGATCTACACAGGCTGAACATGTCAGGATAAACAGCAGAAGAGCTAAGTGTTCCCCAGAAGTTATGGACTACATTGGAAGGCCTGTTCAGGATCAGGTTAAACTTCCGTATTCATTGGCTAGAGTTCATGCCATTTTGAAACCAGCCTACAGAATCCATAAACCACTTTGTCAGCAATCGAGGAGAAAAAGTATGAACTGTGATTTTGCAAATGCAGATTAGCAGACAGAATTGTTGAATTGGTGATTGCATCCACTTCCAAGGATGCATTCCAGAAAGATCTGCTAGACAAGCCCAAAACATTTAGCATCGAAGAACTACTCAAGAATGGACATAAGTACAAAGTGAGCCTTACAGGTCAATGAAGCTTGCAGGTCCTAAGTATAACCCCAATTGTTGATGCACTCATTAGAACATCTAAACCTAGCAAGCCATGTGGGAGGTGTGGCCTTCTGCATGCACCAAGGAAATGCTCAGTTTTGCATCAGTTGTGCAGGCCGTTGGGAGAAAGGGCCACTGGCAACAGCAGTGCATTAGAGCAAAAGCCGATGCAGCTACAAAGAGCTGTGCATGCCTGTGAATTCTAAAAGACATGTATCCACAGACATGGAAGGCCATGGCAAAACCTACAACTGTGAAACCTTCGGCGTACAATGGTTCACCAATTCCATGTGCAGGTTCCATAGTCCTGGAGTGCAGATGCAATCAATCACCCTGGGTGTCACAGATGTTCTACATCATGGAGACTAAAGGCCCAGTGATTGTAGGTCTACCAGCATGCTATGACTTCATAATCCATGGAATCATTCAGACCTCACATGGAAGATCAACTTTAGAAGTTACACTTATCACCTCAGTTCATGACCTGACATTGAAATATCCGGAATGCTTCAACAAAATTGGCAGTTTCAAGGGAGCTTCAAGATTACACTTGCAGGAGAATATAACTCCATCCGTTGAGCCACCATATAAGTGCAACATTCACTTACAAGACAAATAGAAGGTCAAGCTAAACAAAATGGAGAAAGGCGGAATCATTGGAAGAGTACAAGAGCACACAGATAAAGGCAAAATACCGCGGATGCTGGAAATCTAAAACAAAAACAAAAATTGCTGAAGAAACTCAACAGGTCTGACAGCATCTGTGGAGAGAAAGACAGAGTTAACGTTTCGAGTCCGTATGACTCTTATTCAGAGTGCACAAGAGCACACAGACTGGTGCAGCTCAATTATGTTTGTCATAAAGGAGGATGGGTCATTGAGATTATGCCTCAATCCACAATGTTTAAACACAGCTTTGAAATGTTGTCCTGACAGAATACTCACATTAGAAAAGTTAAATTCAAGATTTGCAGGTGCAAATTTTTTCTCAAAGCTTAATGACAAGCATGGCTACTGGTCAGTATATCTTGCAGAGAAGTCTCAAGCACTCACTCCAGCTCGTACCCCATTCAGATGATAATTTTTTCAATGGATTTCCTTTTGGGTGATCTGTTCACCAGGATCTCTTTCAAACTCACATGGACCGTATTACGTGCATTGTGCCAGGATGCATCTGCTTCACAGATCACATTGCCATTGCAGCAAGAACAAAGCAAGAACATGACCAAATTTGCACTCTTTGATGCAAGTGGCAAGTATTGAAGGATTGGCATTCAACAGTCTGAAATGTGACATCAGTGTGCAGCAAATCAATTTGTTAGGTTCTATTTATTCCAGTGCTGGTGTGCATCCCAATCCAAGTCAGATAAAGGATATTAAAGCCTTTCCAACTCCTCAAGATCAGAATGATCTTTGAAGGTGTCTAGGTCTCTTTACTGTCTTGTCTTCATGCATTCCCAATTTTGTTCAAAATCTTCATTGCTAAGGAAATTGTTGAGAAAGGATGTGCCTTTCCTATGGCACAAAAACCCCCAAGACCCTTCAAAGCACTGAAAAAGTAATTATCAGAAGCGTCGACATTTCAATTTTATGATCCTAGGAGGACAGCTACCCTGGAGATAGATGCCTCACAGAAAATACTGCAAAATGGTAAACAGATTGTACTTGCTTCAAAATCTCTGCCCATAATGCAATTCAACTACTCCAACATTGAGTTGGAAACATTAGCTTTAGTGTTTTGAATCATGCATTTTCATAGCTATCTATTTGACAAAAGATTTGTGGTCGAGACTGACCACAAGCCACTGGAGCTGATTTAGTGAAAACCATTGACCAGTGCAGAGCCAAGATTGCAATGTTTGTTGATAAAGATTCAAGGTTAAAATTGTGAGATCAAGTATAAGCCAGGTAACTTGATGTCACATTGGATACACTTAGCAGACTGCATAACCTAGTGAAAACAGAAGATATATCCTTATCATCGTTGACTACTTTACCAAATACCCCATCATTCAACAATTGTACAATACATCAATCACAACTGATGCACAAAATCTAATTGCTATTTTCAGTTTATTTAGTGTGCCTAGAGAGATCATTATTGACAGGGGTCTGCAATTTATTGATGATCCATTTCAGGATATTTGTGAGAATTGGAATGTTGATCATACTGCTTCTTCTCCTCATTACCCTAGATCAAATGGTCCAGCTGAACAAATGATTAGCACGGTGAAATCAATAATTCTCAGATGTAGACAGACCAAGCAAGATCTGCTCATTGCAATGTTAAGTAGAAACCAACCAAGGTGACAAGAATTTGTTTGGAACCAAGGTCCTATGAAGTCATCATAAGATGACTTCTGTCCCTTTGTTTATGACATCTTTGGCAATCTCTCCTTTGCCTCCACCTATCACTGGCCCTCTATCCAGCTCCACCTGTCCCACACCCCCTTATACAGCTTATATTTCACCACATTTCTTATTCCTCTTTAGTTCTGATGAAGAGTCATACGGACTCGAAATGTTAACTCTGTCTTCCTTTAAACAGAAGATGTCAGACCTGCTGAGTTTTTCCAGCAATTTTTGTTTTTGTTCCTATGAAGTTATTCCACCCAAAAGCACAACAGTGAGGTGTAACTGAGGACAAATCAGATCCATTCCAGCTCCTCAACCACAGTGCATTCTTTTGCATCTAGGACAAGATCCCAAAGGCAACCAGAAACAATATCCAAGAATGACAATCCCACAGGTCACTTTGAACAATTAAAGAAACCTCCAGACAAGGTTACTGCTACATGATCTGGGTGTACCAGTAGATTACTGTTATGCTTTAGAGAGTCATAGATTCATCAGTTCTGTATACTTAAGTAATGGCAACTAAACATGAACATGGATTGAAAATAATTCTACTTCTTTGCAAGTGGCGAATATATCTTTAAAAAGAAAGAGGATGCTGTAATGTACCTTTAAGGGACAGCAACATGCCATCTGTAGAATTGAAGTGTGTAATTCGATCCAGTTTTAGTTTTACTTCTGCCTGTGAGCAGAACAAAATCCAGATCTGATGTTTTCAGCTTTCCACTTTTGTATGACTATTCTCATATACCGAGTCTCAATAAATGAAGCCACAACTTGTTTACCCAATCCCTTATGAGTGATTGGTATTTTTATATCATTATAACAAAACAGCAAGCATTTCATTTCCTTACGGTCCAGTTGGTGTGTGTTAACATGCAGCTCATCATGGAGGTGTGCACCAGGTTTCCCTGGTAACTGTTATGATGCCTTTAACCTGCAGTAATTCTCAAGTCACCCTTTCTTTCCTTTGAACATAGTGACTGCTGTAGATTATTCAGCCTCTGTTTGACTATTTAATTAGATTATGGCTGATCTGAGCATCAACACTTTTTTGCTTCATAACATTTGTTACCCATAACTAATAAAAGTCTACCAATTTTAGTCTTGATTATTAATACCCACAGCCTTTTTGGGGGAAAATTCAAGACTTCCAGTACACCTTATGATCATAATTGCACCCTCATTTCATTCAGACTTGGCAAAGCTTTAATTTTAAGATTGTGCCCTTCTGTTATGAATTCCAGTAAGCAGAGGAAAGTAGATTCCGAAAAAGATACTTTTAAAAAATTTGTTCGATGTGTGTCCTTGGCTGGGTGCATTTATTGCACATCCCTAAGTGCCCTGAGAAGGTGGTGCTGAGCTGTATTCTTGAACTGCTGCAGTCCATGTGGTACACCCACAGTGTTGTTAGGGCGGGAGTTCCAGGATTTTGAACCAGCAATGGTGAAGAAACGGAGTTATACTTCCATGTCAAGTTGGTGAGTGGCTTGGAGGGGAACTTCCAAGTGGTGTTCCCATTTCTCTGCTGCCCTTGTCCTTCTAGATGGTAGTGTTGTGGGTTTGGAAGGTGCTATCTAAGGAGCCTTTGTGAGTTCATGCAGTGCATCTTGTAGATGGTACACACTATTGCCACTGTACGGTGATGGAGGAAGGAGTGAATGTTTGTGGATGGGGTACCAATCAAGGGCTTCTTTGTCCTGAATGGCGTCAAGCTTCTTGAGTGTTGTGGGAGCTGCACTCATCCAGGCAAGTGGGGAGTATTCCATCACACTCCTGACTTGTGCCTTGCAGATGGTGGACAGGCTTTGACGAGTCAGGAGGTGAGTTACTTGCCACAAGACTCCTAGCCTCTGACCAGCCCTTGTAGCCACAGTATTTATATGGCTTCATATTGAACTTGAAACATTCACCCTGTTCTTTCCCCACTGTTTCAGCCAGACATGGTGAGTGTTTCCAACACTTTCTGCTTTTATTTCAGATGTCCAGCATCTGCAGTATTTTGCTTCCATTTGAGAGGAAACAGGTACAGCAAAAATTAGAATATGAGAGAAAGCTGGCTAGCAATATAAAAACAGATAGTAGGAATTTCTATAGATAGTTAAAAAAGAAAAGAGTTAATAAAGTGAGCACTGGTCCAATAGAAAGTGTGTCTGGGGAATTAATAATGGAAAAATGGAGATAGGAAATGAATTAAACAGACATTTTGTATTAGTCTTCACTATAAAGGATACAAGTAATTTCCCAGAAATAGCTGCAAATCAGGAAATGGAAGGAAGGGAGGAAGTCGAGAAAATTACAATCACCAAGGAAGTGGCACTGAGAAAATTATTGGAGCTGTGGGCTGGCAAATCCTTGGGTCCTGATGGACTTCATCCAAGGGTCTTAAAAGAAGTGGCTAGTGAGATAGTTGTTGCATTGGTTTTAATTTTCCTAAATTACCTAGATTCGGGCAAGATTCCATTAGATTGGAAAATAATGAATTTAATTTCTTTATTCAAAAAGGGAGGAAGACAGAAAGCAGGAAACTACAGACCTGTTATACCATGAGGCCATAAGACGTAGGAGCAGAAGTAGGCCATTCGGCCTATTGAGTCTGCTCCGCCATTCAATGAGATCATGGCTGATCTGATAATCTTCAATTCCACTTTCCTGCCTTTTCCTCACATCCTTTGAGTACTGATTAAAATTTTGTTTATCAGTTAGCTTAACATCTGTCCTAGGGAAAATATTAGAAGTTATTATTAAAGACGTTATAGCATGGCACTTAGATAAATTCAAGGTGATCAGGTAGAGTACCGTGGTTTTATGAAAGGGAAATCATGTTTAACCAACTTATTGGAGTTCTTTGAAGAAGTAACATGTGCTGTGGATTAAGGGGAATCGGTGGATGTGCTGTACTTTCCAGATTTCCAGAAGGCATTTGATAAGATGCCACATCAAAGGCTATTACAAAAAAAAAAGCTCATGGCGTAGAGTGTAACATATTGTCATGGATAGAAGATTGGTTTGCTAACAGGAGACAGAGAGTAGGTATAAATGGGTAATTTTCTGGTTGGAAAGATGTAACGAGTGGTGTGCCACAGGGATCAGTGCTGGAACGTCAACTGTTTACAATTTATATAAATGACCTGGATGAAGGGGCAAATGGAATGGTAGCTAAATTTGCTGATGATGCAAAGATAGGTAGGAAAATAAGTTATGAAGAGGACTAATGAGGTGACAAAGGGTTATATATAAGTTAAGTGAATGGGCAAAGGTCTGGCAAATGGAATATATATGGGAATATGTGTAATTGTTCATTTTGGCATGAAGAATAAAAAAGTATATTATCTAAACTGCTAGAGATTGCAGAGCTCTAGAAGGATCTGCATGTCCTTGTGCATGAATCACAAAAGGTTAGTATGCAGGTACAGTAGGTATTTAGGAAATCTAATAGAATATTATCATTTATAGTGAGGGAAATTGAATACAAAATTAGAGAGGTTATGCTTTAGTTATACAAGGCATTGGTGAGACCATGCCTGGAGCACTGTGTACAGTATTGCTCTCTTTATTTAAAGAAGGATGTAAATGCATTAGATGCAGTTCAGAGAAGGTTTACTAGACTAATACCTGGAATAGGCGGGTTGTCTTATGGGAGGAAAGATTGGACGGGGTAGGCTTGTACCTGCTGGAGTTTAGAACAGTAAGAGGCAACTTGATTGAAGCATATAAACTCTTGAGGGGTCTTGACAGGGTGGATGTGGAAAGGATGTTCCCTCTTGTGAGAGAATCTAGGACTCGGGGGGTCACTGTTTAAGAAAAATGGGTCGCCCAATTAAGACAAAGCTCAGAGGAATTTTTTTCTCTCAGAGGGTCATGGGTCTTTGGTACTCTCTTCCTTAAAAGGTGGTGGAAGCAGAATCTTTCAATATTTTTAAATCAGAGCTAAATAGATTCATGATAAACAAAGGGGTGAAAGGTTATCGGGGTAGGCGGGAATGTGGGGTTGAGGTTACAATCAGGTCAGCCATGCTCTTATTGAATGGTGGAGCAGGCTATAAGGGCTGAGTGACCTATCCTGTTCCTAATTTGTATGTTCATATGTTTGGTTCTCTGCATCTATATTAATGGATTCACTTACATTTTAAAACATTTCTATTAGATCACTCATCATAATTCTAAATGTAGGCGAATACAAGCCACCATTATATAATCAGTCCTCTTAATTTAACCTGTTGGATTTTGGCATTATTCAAGTCAATAAATGCTGTACCATCCCTCAGGCTAGTATATCCTTCTGAGCTACCATGCCCAATCTGTATGTAGCTGGCCAGATGGGGTCTGCCTGAGGCTCTGTACAACTGAAATGCAATTTCCTCCTATACTGCAGCCCCTTGAATGAAAAGCCAACATTCCATTTGTCATTTTTGTTAGATATAGTGATTTGTGTGTGTGAGAACACCCAACCCCTTTGCTCCATCATAGTTCCTGATCTCTTGGACCCTGATCCGGAGTGAGTCAAGGCAATGACATTTCCTGCAGGTATGGTCAGCCAGGACAGTCTCACTGGTCCCCATGGTGACCGATTGCAGCAAAACACAATTGGTTTGTCTGACCAGCAGAATCCATGTCAAAGAATTGATTTCAAATCAATAGTTCCCAATCTAATCTCCTGTTCCTTGTTTATTTTCAGGTGTGGGGATCAATATGGTCCTTGTGACCTCAATTTCCAACATTTCCTACATCTGCATCCTCGCCTACAGCCTGTACTACTTGTTCGCTTCCCTCCAATCGCCCCTGCCGTGGGCAGACTGCTTCAGTTGGTGGGGTGCAGATGAAACATGCAGCAGGACTCCTAAAGGTACGATCTTCGCTTCTATTGGGTAAAATATAGAAACTGACTGTTCATTTTTCATTCTGTCAGTCTAAATGAGAGAGAAGAATGGGCAATAGTTTCAGTGACCATCTTCATTGTGATCAGACAGCAGAAATACTGTGATAGGAATCAGCAGCAGGAACCATGTCATTGAACCACTGAGATTGCTGAACACTTAGTAATAAATAAAAAATGAAAGGTGGTAATGTATTAACGAAAATAGTTAATCTCTCGTTATGCTCCTCATGAGCTAAGTACAAGAACAAGACTCGTTTTCCACTTTGTCTCTCAGCTTGTCATGAATTCTATAACTGTTTCTTATGCTTCATTTGTCCATTATTTGTCTCTCTCTCTGTATTTGTTTCTCACATCGATTCTCTTGCCTGCGTTTCTCTGCGCAGGAATCTTTTTCTCCCTTTTCTTCATCATGTGAGTTTTTTCCCAAATATTCCCCGTCCTCTGTACATTTCTCAATCTGTTGGCCTCTCACAAACTCTATCCCTTTGTGCTGATTTTTTTTTTCAGCTTGTCTCTTTCCCTTTCTTCTCACCTCCCACAGAGATCTGGGCCTGAATTTTCAGCTTGGCGGGCAGGTGCGATCGGCAGGCTCGGCTGCAGCTGGGGAGCGGACCGTCGACTGCGATCGGCCCTCCACTGCAAATTAATACTGGCTGGCCAATTGACGGTCAACCAGTGTGAAGCCCTTGCTGATATTATCATCGCTGGCTGGATTGGGGGCAGGAGGAGGGTGAATGCTGACGTAAGCGTGGGCGTGGGGAACATGGAATGAAAGCTCCCTGAAGGTAGAGAGCTGCCTCAGGGAGCTGAAGTACTTAAATGCAAAAATTAAAGATTTTAAAAACCTGGAAAAAAACACCCATGCATCAGAGTCAGTCACTGGAGCATATGGATGACGAAAATTCTGTGCAAACATTTTTTTTTAAAATAATATCGGAAACCTCATCCTGCCCCTGGATGAGGCTTCCTGAAAAACGCAAAGATCGCCTGGCCGATTCGCCTGCCCGCCAGCCATAAAGTTGGATGGGCAGCAAAAAATCCCAGTTAATTGTACCATTAATGGGCTTAATAACCCCCTTCACCCCTTCATTGTTGGCGGGTGCGCTTCCAACTTACGCTCGCGCCCGCTAACCGAAATATCACACGAGTGCGCAATGACATTGAGATGCTCACCCGCATGCCGAGCGAAACATTCTGCCCCTGCTGCTCAACTCAAGATTCTAAACATTTATCTCTAAGATACTAAAGATTAATTCTGTTTGAATTGACCAGAAGAAGTTTAAAAATCTCAATTGTGATGGGCCAGTTTGGAATTTCTGAAAGAGGGGAAGGAATCAATATTTTGACTTGCAAATAATAGAAACGAGCCTGTGGATAGGAACTAGAAACCAGTGAAGGACCACCAAAAAAAGAGTGTTTCCATAGCCTGCTCTCTCATTAGAGAGAGAAGACTGGTGGTGATTTTAATTAGAGGTTTACAACACCCCAGACAAGGTAGGCCTTCATAGATTAATTCAGTTGACACATGAATTGAACCAACACTATTGGCATCACTCTGCATCATAAACTAGCCATCTAGCCAACTGAGCTAACCAACCCAATGAAAAAGGATCATAGAATCTCAGAATTGCTACAGCACACAAGGAGGCCATTCATTCCATTGGCTCTCCAGTTGAGCAATTCACTTAGTGCTATTCCTCCACCTTCTTCCCGTAACCCTCCACATTCTTCCATCAAAAAGGGAAAAGTATAGAATAAGAGATTAAACTAGCCAGTATGGGCTTTTACAAGTATATAACAAAAGCAGTGAAAGTAAACATCAATCTCTTTAAAAGCAGAGATGGGAGAAATTATCATGAGGATTGAGGAAATGGCAGAGGCATTGAACACATATATTTTACTACATGTATGATAGCTTTATCCATGGTTGATTCACAACATTTTGCACCAGGAAAATGTCACAGAAGCATTCGATAAATTCATCTTCTAGACCACACCCGCCAATTTGATTGGTCTAATCTATATGAAGATTAAAGTCCCTCACAATTATTTCATTACCTTTGTTATAGGCTCCAGTAATTTTTCTTAATGCTCTGAGCATTGGTAAAATTACTGTTAGAGGCATATATACTACTTTCTGACTCTTGCTATTCCTAATTTCCAACCATATTGATTCTACTTCATGATCTTCTGAGGCCAGATCCTTTCTCACGAATGTCCTTCGGCCATCCTTTACGATCAGGGCTATCGCTCCTCCATTGCCATGTTGTCTATCTTTTAAAATATTGTAGCTTTTGGAATAATTGTTCCTCAACCTTGGTCGCCATGTAACAAGTTCTCTGTAATGGAGATTAGATCCAAACCATTTATCTTGATTTCATCTATCCTATTAGACATGCTTTGTGCATTCATTAAAAAGACTTTAATTTAATTTCTTTATGACTATTCCCTGAGTGGATTTTACTCACTGGTGTTCATTACCATTAAACTCTCTCTGTCATTCCATGTCCTCTCCTTCCCTGGTCAGGCCTAAGTGTGACGCCAGACCCAAATATTTCTATTGTGTCTGCCAGCACACTAGAAAACATAGATTACATACCAGACTGAAAGAGTAGTCAAATGGTAAAGTAGGTGATAATAAGATACTTCATATGAGAAGAGAAAAAGTATTGGAGAAATTTAAGGGACTAAAATCCAACAAATTCAGGTCTGCATCCTAGGGATCTAAAGCAGTTAACTAAAGAGACAGCAGGATCGCTGGTTGTGTTATGCAAAAAACTCCTTAGTTTCTGGAATGGTCCAGAAGACTGGAAGTTAGTAAATATAACTCTGCTATTCGAAAAAGGAAGGAGAGAGAGAAAACTGGGAACTACAGTTAGCCTAGCATCAGGTGTAGATAAAATGCTGCAATTGATTATCAAGGAAGTTTTAACAATGCATTCAGAAAATCAGCTTGGTTTTATGAAAAGGAAACCCTTTTTCGCAAATTTATTAGTTATTTGAAGGTGTAAATATTAGGGTAGTTAAAGGGGAGCCATTTGATGTAGTATGCTTGGATTTTAAAAAAGAAATTAAGAAAGTGCCACACAGAAAAGTTTAATATGTAAGATAGAAGTACTCATGGAGTTTGAGGTACTATATTTGCATGAATAGCGGATTGGTTAATGGATATGAAGCGAACAGTAGGAATAAATGGGGTATTTTTAAGTTGGTCAGCTATAACTAGTGGAGTGCCACAATAATCAGTGCTGATGCCTCATCAATTTATAATCTATAATAGACAAAGGACTTAGACAGTGAAATTATGAGTTATGCATCCATGTTTGCTGACTTTTATCTTCTTCTTCTACATAAACATACCAATCATATGACATGGATTTGTAAAGCGCTAATATGGGTTCTTTATTCGAAGATAAGACTATATACAGATAGTGTTAACTAGGGAGATAAGTATAATTGTCTGACGCTGAACATCTGCTGCTGTTGACTGAGTACAATTTATGGGACTAGGTGGCTGAGATGGTAGTGATTGGCAGCAGTTTAAAATATGCACCCTTAAAGATACATATGCATCATATCACAAAATTTCCTTTTATTATAAACAAGAGTGGAAAACTAGAGAACAAAATACTTACATGACAGCATAAGAAAATAACATTGGGACTGACTAAACTGTCTTACAAAGAAGTAAATTTACAAGTCTCTGGAATGTATTGGTAGTTTGCTTATCTGTCTAGACTTACTTAGGGTGATCTTTGCTGGAGTCTGCTGTGGATTTTCAGAATGCTGGTTTGGGGTGCTTTCTTTGTGCTGCACTTTGTTCTGTTTGCAATAGGACTACTCGGTGTTTCTAGTTGTGGTATTGTTCTGATGTTCCAAATGTTGTGGCGCAGTATCAAGCCATTTAGTGTTCATACTTGATGTGGTCTTGGCTCTGGGCATATGCTGATGGATTCCACTGGATTCCAGGTGCCATCAGTTGGGTGTTTGACACAGACTTTCGTTTAGGTTTGGTAAATTTGTTACCCTGGTTATGGACATCTTTCATCTTCCCCTGTTTTTCGAGTGATGCATCCCATACCTGGGAGCATCGACAAGTGATCACTGCAGAGGTTTGTCCGCACTTGTCTGTCAAATAGCAAATCTGCATTGGCTTCATAGTGCGATGAAGTGTGCACATTCAGAATGGGTATACATATTCGCTTCAAATTGTGCTGATAACCTGTTGGCTGATTTCCTACTTTGAACTTAGGTGGTCTTCTCCCAGTGTAAGCATGGGGCTTCTAATAGTGATCCTCATGGTCTGTGGTCTTCATTATTATCTTAACGATACCATGAATCATGACCAAGGACAGGCCCTTGCACGCTAGTAGGCCTGTGATCACTGGATCTGTTGTGTCCACAGTATAATATATCTGGGTTGACCCGGGCAAGTTGTTGTTGTGACACTTGAGTGTAATCAATCCCAGGGACTGAATCGCTGAGCCATTTTATGCAGCGAGTTTAAGCTAAATTGTTTGAACCATCATTTGCCACTTCTGTGCGGACATATATTTCAGTGTGCAAATTGGAAGGATCTTTACACCTATACCAATATCCAGTTTTGCATATAGGGTATGCTGACCTTACATCTTTGGGCACATAATCTGGGTGGTGCCAAAGGCTCTGTTGTATACTACTGTGCCAATACATTCTTTGATGTTCACCATGCTGAGTGTCAGCTCACTTTGTGCATCAATGATCTGGCCGTTTCATTGTCTGACCATATAACTTGGCTATTCATTTCGTGAATCTTGTCTTGACTCTATTTGGGATACACATTTCATCGGTGGGAATGCTGTACCTGTCCAGCTTTTGGTTGTGGCTTCTCATGATGTTGAACCATTGATTCCAGACCTTGCTTTCTGCAATGACATTTCCAATGTCCTTTGGTGCCAGATGCCTTGCTTACAGCATCAAAAGGTGGGCAATTTCTGGAAGTATGTATGAGGCTGCATCACCTGCATTGCTAACTAGGCTTACCTACGTTGGCCATCATGCTAACAGTGGACAAATTACACATAGTCTGTACACTCTGTCTACCCATTAGTATGGTTTTGTATTTGCATCCACTTTGCCGTTCTCTTCCCACAGTGTAACCTTTGAGGTCTTTTCGGAATACTTCAATCAGGGTAGATGTTATCATGAGTTCAATTGTTCTGTCAGCTGGCTCTGCTGCCATTTAGTCACAGTCTCGTCCCTTGACTCTACATCTGTTTATGAAGTGATCATTGGTCTCTGTCGTCTGAAAGACAAGGATTCCAGATGGTGTATTGGGAAGTTGAATGCTACTTGTAATTGATCTTCAAGTGTTGACATATTTTATCTGGATTTTTAATATGGCTGTCAACAGGCCTGACATGCTCAGACTATGGAGGCCTTCATTGCATATAACATTAATTTTAATGGCTTGTCTATCTGGTTCTGAAATAATGAGGCCCAGAGAGCACAGCCCTACTGGCATCCAACTGAGTGTTGGAAATTTTGTGGTTATACTGTGGCTTTTTCAGGATTATTAAAATTATCAGAGACAGGACAGCTATTCAGGTTTTCTTCTGCAGCTCTTCTAAACTTAATTTAGCTCTGGTTTCAGTCCCCTAATTGGCCACTGCCTTTGCTGGCTATGGGTTGTTGCTTGACTGCAATGGTGATGCTGTTGAGCTCTTTCTTCTGTCCTGGATTTACTCTAAACCCTGCCCACAAAGCCATGATTTTAAGCACTAATTTGTAGAGCAGACTTCAAAAGTAAAATAAAACATTGAAAAAAGACTTTTTAACTGCATTCTTTTAGCTGTTAGGAGCTGTTCCTGGATGGATTCTTCTATCCGAACCAAGTCTCCAGTGTTTTTAAATTCCTCCTGACCTCACGTAGAAAATGGTCGGCAGCAGTAATTCCTTTATCTGTGGAATTATTCTTAAAGCTAGACTTTCCAGAGTCAGCTGTTTAATTATGTTGCTGCTTAACCTTCATAGCAGTTAGACTTATACTGATCAAACTCTCCCAAATTTGAACAATCTTGCCGGCGTTTGGTGCCTGCTGGCTACGAGGTGCAATGATGTCCTAGAATGCGGGTACAGAATGTAGGATTCCTCCAAAGCTGCAGTAACATTTACACACAATGATAATTGTTTCATTTTCAGACAAATTATTTTCTTCCGCCGTGTATGAAGGATCATGACTTGCATACTTTACAGTCAAACCTTCAAATAAAACCTTCAATGTAAACATGCCAAACGTATGACAGGGATTAGTAAAACAATAATGTGCATTCGTTATTTGAAGATCAGACTATATATAAATAATGTTAACGAGAAGGCTAAGTATACATTTTTGACTCTGACCATCTGCTGCTGTAGACTGAGTACAAGGCATGGGACCAATACACGACACCCTGTGTCAAGGTGGTAGTGATTGGCAAGAGTTTAACATATGTTTCCTTAAAAGTACATTTATATCACTTCACACCACTGATGATACAAATCTAGTTGGGAATGTAAGCTAAGACAACTAAGAGGTGGCAAAGAGATGCAGGCAGGTAAACTGAGTGGGAAACAAGATAGCAGATGGAATATAATGTGGGAAATGTGGAGTCTCAAGGCATCAGGTAAAAGATGAGCGAGGAAATCTCCTGCTGAATGCCACCTATCAAGCCCCCTCAGCTGATCAATCAGTTTTCCTCCATATTAAACAGCAATTGGAAGAATCACAGATGGTGGCACAGCATGTACTCTGGGCGGGGGGACTTGGAGAATGTCGATCATCAAGGATGGCTTGGCAACAAGGTTGTCAAATAATAAAGGACATAGCTGCTACACTGGGAGTGCAGCAGATGGTCAGGGAAACAATAGGGGGGAATCACTTACTTGATCTTGTCCCCACCAATCTACTTATCACAGATGTATCTGTCCATGACAGTATTGGTAGGAGTGACAACTGCAGAGTCTCTATGGAAGCAAATTCCTGGCATTGAGGATTCCCTCCATCGTATTGTGCGGCACTGCCACTGTGCTAAATGGGATAGATTTTCAACAGATCAAGGAACTTATAATTGGGCACCAATGAGGTGCTGTGGGCCATCATCAACCGCAGAATTGTACTCAACCACAACATGTAACCCCATGGCATGACATATACCCCACTCTACCATTACCATTAAGCCAGGGAGTTAACCCTGGTTCAATGAAGAGTGCAGGGGGGGCATGCCAGAGGCAGCACCAAGCATACCTAAAAATGAGGTGTCAACCTGGTAAAGCTACAACACAAGACTACTTATATGTCAATCAGCAGAAGCAGTATATGATAGACAGAGGAAAGTAATCCTACAACCAACAAATCAGACTAAGTTCTACAGCCCGGACACATGCAGTTGTGAATGGTATTTTTTTGTTCATTCTTTTGCTGGGATGTTGACATTGCTGTCAAGGCCAGCATTTGTTGCCCATCCCTAATTGCCTGTGAACTGAGTAGATTTTTAAAAATTCTTTTACAGGATCTGGGTGTTGCTGGGTAGGCCAGCATTTATTGTCCATCTCTAATTGTCCTTGAGGAGGTGGTGGTGAGCTGTCTTCTTGAACCGCTGCAGGGCATGTGGTGTAGGTACACCCACAATGCTGTTAGGAAGGGAGTTTCAGGATTTTGATCCAATGACAGTGAAGAACGGTGATATATTTCCAAGTCAGAATGGTGACTGCCTTGTAGGGGAACTTCCAGATGGTGTTGTTACCATCTAAGTGCTGCCCTTGTTCTTCTAAATGGCAGTGGTCTTGTATTTTGAAGGTGCTGTCTAAGGAGGCTTGGTGAATTTCTGCAGTGCATCTTGTAGATGGTACACACTGCTGCCACTGCCCGTCGGTTGCAGAGGGAGTGAATGTTTGTGGAAGGGGTGCCATTTAAGCGAGCTGGTTTGTCCTGGATGATGTCGAGCTTCTTGAGTGTTGTTGAAGCTGCACTCATCTAGGCAAGTGGAGAGTATTCCATCACACTCCTCACTTGTGCCTTGTAGATGGTGGATAGGCTTTGGGGAGTCAGGAGGTGAGTTACCTGCCACAGGCTTCCTAGCCTCTGACCTGCTCTGGTAGCCACAGTATTTATATGGCTAGTCCAAATTAGTTTCTGGTCAATGGTGACCCCCAGGATGTTGATAGGGGGGGATTCAGTGATGGCAATGCCATTGAATATCAAGGGACGATAGTTGGATTCTCTCTTGTTGGAAATGGTCATTACCTGGCACTTATGTGGTGCAAATGTTACTTGCCACTTGTCAGCCCAAGCCTGGACATTGTCCAGTTCTTGTTGCATTTGGACATGGATTGCTTCAGTACCTGAGGAGTCGTGAATGGTGCTGAACATTGTGCAATTGTCAGTAAACATCCCCACTTCTGACCTCATGACGGATGGAAGGTCATAGATGAAGCAGCTGAAGATTGTTGGGCCTAGGACACTACCCTGAGGAACTCCTGAAGTGATGTCCTGGAACTGAGATGATTGACTTCCAACAACCACAACCACCTTCCTTTGTGCTAGGTATGACTCCAAACAATAAACTGTTTTCCCCCTGATTCCTATTGACTCCAGTTTTGCTAGGGGCCCTTGATGCTACACTCAGTCAATTGCCGCCTTGATGTCAAGGGCAGTCACTCTCACCTCACCTCTGGAGTTCTGCTCTTTTGTCCTTGTTTGAGCCAAGGCTGTACTGAGGTCAGAAGTTGAGTGACCCTGGCAGAACCCAAACCGGGCGTCAGTGAGCAGGCTATTGGTGGGCAAATGCAGCCTGATTGCACTGTTGATGACCTCTTCCAACATTTTACTGATGGTCAAGAATATACTGATTGGCGGTAAATGGCTGGGCTGAATTTGCCTGCTTTTTGTGAACAGGAAATACCTGGGCAGTTTTCCACCTTGCCATGTAGATGCCAATGTTATAGTTGTACTGGAACAGCTTGGATAGGGATGGGTCAAGTTCTGGAGCACACATCTTCAGTACTATTGCTGAAATATTGTCAGGGCCCATAGCCTTTGCAGTATCCAGTGCCTTCAGCCACTTCTTGATATCACGTGGAGTGAATCGAATTGGCTGAAGGCTGACATCTGTGATGCTGGGGACCTCTGGAGGAGGCCAAGATGGATCATCCACTTGGCACTCCTGGCTGAAGATTGTTGCAAATGCGCAGCCTTATCTTTTGCACTGATGTGCTGGGCTCCCCCATCATTGAGGATGGGGATATTTGTGGAGCCACCTCCTCCAGTGAGTTGTTTAATTGTCCACCACCATTCACAACTAGATGTACCAGGACTACAGAGCTTATATCCAATCCGTTGGTTGTGGAATCGTTTATCTCTGTCTATCCCTTGCTGCTTATGTTGTTTGGCCATCCTGAGTTATAGCTTCAATAAGTTGACACCTCATTTTTAGACATGCTTTGTTCTGGTCCTAACATGCCCTCCTGCACTCTTCATTGAACCAGGGTCGATCCATTGCCTTGGTGATAATGGTAGAGTGGGGGATATGTTGTGCCATGGGATTACAGATTGTCGTTGAGTACAATTCTGCTGCTGCTGATGGTCCACAGTATCTCATGGATTTCCAGTCTTGAGTTGCCAGATATGTTTGAAATCTATCCCATTTAGCATGGTGGTAGTGCCACACAACATGATGAAAGGTATCCTCAGTATGAAGATGGAATTTTGTCTCCACAAGGAATATGTGGTGGTCACTGTTATGATAGCAGCTGGTAAAGGCTGAGTTATTTAAAGTCCCAGACAGAACGTTTAAACAACTGTCATAACTTGTATTTTTAATTGGTATGTTTGAGATGCAACTCTGAATTCAGAAATGAAGCCACCAAGCCTCCAGAGGTTTTTATATAAATTAAATTAAACATTTGTTAACTTACCAAGGTATTAAACACATACACATGCCTACAAATTACTACCATAATAACTATTAAACAAATCCTCAAATTAATCCCTCCTAGATAATCTTCCCCAAGGCAACAATAATCCATAGACTTTAAACAGACACAAGGTAAAGCACATTTTATCTTACAAATTCAAAATGAAGTTCCTTTCGATTTGGTTCCTTCGCAGACACAGTGGTCAGCTTACGGGCGGCTTAGATCTCGTATGCCTCTGACCTACACACATCAAACTCTTTCTTGCATATACCTAGCCTTCCCGTTGAATGCAAATTCTCATTGTATCACCAGCCCCTTTGAACTCCACCTCTTCTAACAATAAAACACCTTTCATAGTACCAATTTTATTAATAATATAAACATATTGCTTGGTGTCTCCTATCTAGGTGCAAGATTTCACCCTATTCTTTGAAAGGCTTATTCAACAAAATGCAAACATACTGTTTACCTTAACTTCCTTAGTGCACTTCTGGGAAATTTCCACCCTAAGTGCGGTAGCGGGCAGGTAAAATGGAGTCCTACCTGCCGATGAAATTGGCGGGTTTTCACGTCATATCTTCCCAAGCCCACCTCATTATATATTCACTCCTGCAAAACACGCCATTTCCATGGCGGGCGGGCTCTCATTCGCCCACTTGCCATCACCCACTGTTGCATCATGCCAGCTGCCACCTTTAAAAGTGAGCCACCAGCAAAGTGCTCATCACCACCAGCTCATCACTGCTGCCTGGGAGACATGGCTTGCAAAGGCAAAAAGACTACAGCACCCCGCTTCAACAATGGGACTCTTGACTGACTGCTGGATGCTATGGAGACCTGCCAGAATGTGCTCTACCCCGCTCTGGCTGCAGGTTGGGTAGCAATATCACCAACCCGGCTTGGGAGGTGGTGGCAGTGGTAATCAGTGTGAACGCGCTGCAGATCAGGGCAGCCACCCAGTGCTGCAAAAGGATGAATGATCTCCTCCGTTCTGCCAGGGTAAGTCATTCATACAATCACAAACCCATCACACATCCACAGGGTCCTCACTCACTGCCAGTGCCAAGGGACATCACCATTCACTCTCTCACACACACCATCTTTGTCCTCATCTCATCCATGGGACCATTTACCACCCACACAGGCCAGGCATACTTATCATTTGGCCCGGCAAGCATCCTGATACACTCACCCCATCTCTTTCCATGCAGGACAAACTGGCTCACAACAGGAGGGAAAGGTCGCAGGCAGGTGGAGGGATGCTGGAATTCAAAGTTCTCACTCAAAATTGATCTGGCAGCTCTGAGGGCCTCCCAAGTGTGCCTGCCTCATCTAGCCAAGAACCTCATTCCTGTCATTGTCATCAGTGAGGGCCCCCTCACCCTTTTCCCAGTCGGCGTCCTCCTCATTGGAGGAGACATGCAGCTCCTGCATCTCCTCCTCAGCCAGCTCCTCACCCCATTGCAGCGCCAGCTTGTAAAGGGCACAGCAGATGATGATGATGCGTGACACCCTCTGCAGACTGTATCACACCCATGGGCTAGGGAAATTCCACCCTTGTTCTTTAACATCTCAAAACTACTATGCTTCAAAGTACCCCAACTAGCTGGCTTTACCTATCTCAAAGTCTCTTCTTCAACCATTGAATATCTTCTCTGTGGTACATTCAGCTCCCATGAAAAATACCCTATTGGTTTTTCAATTCCAGTGTCATCTTCTTGTAACAGTACAGCCCCAACGCCTATATCGCTTGTGTCAATGGCCAACTTGAATTGCTTGACATAATTGGATACTCCCAAAACTGGTGTCATAGTTAATATAGTTTTCAAACTATCGAATGATTTCTGACACTCCAGTGCCCATTAAAACTTCTTGTTCTTTCTAATAGTTCCGTCAGTGGAGCAACCACACTGTTAATATTTGGTACAAATTTCTGGAAAAACCTCCAGAAATCTCAAAGCTTCTCGTTTTGTTATTGGCAGTGGGAAATCGACACTGGTCTTGATTTTCCATGTCCAATGATATAGCCTAATACATAACTTCTGCTTTTGCAAATTCACTTTTAGCCAAGTTCATCATCATATTAACTTCTTAGAATTGAGAAAATAATAATCCCAGATGCTGTAAATGCTCCTCCTACATATGCCTGAAAGCTATTAGATCATCAATATAAACAGCACAATTGTTTAGACCTGGATTTACTTTGTTTGTCAGTCTTTGAAATGTTGCAGGTGCAATCTTCATACCAAATGGGATGACTTTAAACTGATATTGTTCACTTGTCACTACAAATGCCGATATCTCCTTTGCTCTCTCCAACAATAGTACCTGCCAATATCCTTTTAGCAAGTCAACCTTTGTGACAAATTTTAATTTTCCTGCTTTCTCAATGCAATATCCCATCCTTGATATAGGATATTAGTCCATTTTTGTCACCACATTCACCTTTTGATAACCCACACACAGTCTTTGTGTTCCATCCAGTTTTGGTACTACTATAATAGGCAAACTCCAGTTACGGCAACTCGACTCAACGATATCATTTTGAAGCATAAAATCAATTTATTTTGTACTTGTGATAACTTTGCCTGGTTTAATCTATAAAGATGTTGCCTTATTGAAGGTAAAACCTGTACAGTCACATCATGTATATCAAAATCCGTCTTCCCCAATTTATTCCCACAAATAAGTTTGTGTGACTGCAAGTTTTCCAAATAATGTTGACACTTGCTTGGAAGATAACTCAATATTTCATTTAAATTTTCAAGCACCCCTTCATTATTCAAATGGATTAGTTTCAGAGTCCTGAGCTTCTATCTCTTTATCATCATCCACCATCGCTAATACCTCTTTTTGTTCCTCTTTCCTGTCAAAGTACTTTTTAAACATATTTACATTACACACCCTCTGCTTCTTTCTTCTATCTGGAATATTTATTAAATAATTTACTTTATCAATTTCTCTTCAATGCTGTAAGGCCCACTAAATCGTGCATGTAATGAATCACCTAGTACTGCTGACAAAGCTAATACTTTATCTCCAAGAACAAAACTGCGAGCTTTAGCTTCCTTATCTGGCTTCAATTTCATCACTTGCTGAGATATCTTTAAATGTTCCCTAGCCAATTCATATGCTCTGTTCAATCTTTCCCTGAAATGTGATACGTAATCCAAGAGAATAGTTTCTGAGTTTTGACCCACCAACTTCTCATGAATCAATTTCAGTGGTCTCCTTACCTCATGACCATAAACTAGTTCAAAAGAGCTAAAATGATTTGATACATTAGGAGCATCTCTAATAGCATACAACAAGAATGGAATTCTTCCAACCCAATTCTGTGGATAATCTTGACAGTATGCTCTCATCATAGTTTTTAAAGTTTGATGCCATCTTTCCAGAGCTCCTTTTGACACCGGATGATAAGCTGTTGATTAAACTGTTTTATCCCCAAACTGCTCATTACTTCCCTAAACAGCTGTGACATGAAATTTGACCCCTGACCTGACTGTATTTCCTTACGTAAACCAGATCTTGTAAAAAAAAATAACTCCTCCACAATCTTCTTAGCTGTAATATTTCTTAAAGGTATCGCTTCAGAAACCTGGTAGACATATCCATTGTTGTTAGTAAGTACTAATTTCCACTTTTAGTCTTAGGGACAGGTCTTACGCAATCAATCATGACCCTAGTAAAAAGTTCTTTAAATTCTGGTATTGAGATTAAAGACACCAGCTTAATCATTGCTTGTGGTTTCCATGTTACTTGAATTGTATGACAGGTTCTATAGAGTTTGACTACATCCTTATGAAGTCCTGACCAAAAACAAAATGCCTCTGTATCTTTTCCTGGGTTTTCTTAACCTCTAAATGTTCCCCCATTGGAATTTCATGAGCAATCCTCAGAATCTCATTTCTATACCTTAATGGGATAACAACCTAATGCACCTCAATCCAGCTTTCATTTGCTGAGACATGATCCGGCTTCCATTTTCCCATTAAAATATTTCCCTTAAGGTGATAACATCCTGGAATACATTTTGCTTCTGTTTGTGAATAAGCTTTCTGATATAACTACTTTAATTGTAAATCATTTTTTCTGTAACTCCACTAATCTCGGTGAGTTAAACACTTCAGCTGAATTGTCCAGTAGTCTTTCTTCCTGAACAATGTTATCAAACACAGTGCCAGCAAATTGGATTTTTGCAACTTCATCTTGCCTTTGAACTGCCTGCCCTTCTTGTTTATTTTGTTCTTCCCGATGAGCTTTTGATCTCATTACTACACAATCAGGAAACAATCCAGGATACCCCTTCTGTAATACCTCTGTTGAAAACAATTCTACAGGCTCAACTACCCTAGGCATCACCCACATTTGTGATCCAGCGATATCATTACCCAAAATGAATTGAACTCCTGCAGCGGGAAATTTTTCCACTACTCCAGCAATAGCTTCACCTGTCCTCCATTTGCTCCTTAAATTTACCTTCCACAATGGAATAGATTTAGCATCTCCATGAACACCATTTATTATCACCTGTTCCTGCAATACTCCGTCTGAACAACAAATATCACTATCACACAACATTAAAAAATTGGCTAGCCTGTATCTCTTAAAATTTTAAAATCTTTACCTACTCCACCCTGTGCACATAGAGAGGCTTACCCTTCACACACAAAGTCTTTAAACATTTCTGCAACCTGCTCCTCTGAATTCACTTGGGTGAATTGTGAACACATTCCCACTTCTTTACCTTTCACTGATTCTCCCTGTTTTGACGGTGCACAAACCATTGTTTTTTCCTGTGCCTGAACCTCACAACCCACAGCACTTTTACTTGCAGAACTTTCCTGTATCACAATAATTCCAACAAGATTTTCTTTGCAATTTCCAACACACCGGCTTTGTGTGCACTTTATTACAATGAAAACACCTCAATTTTCGAATGTCTTCCTACCCTTAGTATTTTCCCTTTTATTCTGAGAAAAAACTTCCTGGGAATTCCCAGCCACTCCTTCTCTTTCCTGACTACCTACCTTCCTTTCACCTTCCCACTTTCTATCCTTTTCTGATTTGAAAGGGTGATGAAAAAATAGGTTTAGCTCTATGAACTAACTCATAATCATCAGCTATCTCTGCTCTTATCTTACTGTTTGAACCCTCTGTTCCTCCACATGAGTTCTCACTACCAAAAGGATTTAATCTTTAAATTCTTTCAAAAGAATTACTTCCCTAAGAGCTGCATTTGTTGTCTCTATTTTTAACACCTGTATCCACCAGTCAAAATTACTTTGTTTTACTCTCTCAAACTCAATATAAGTTTGCCCAGGCTGTTTTCTCTTTTTCCTAAATTTCTGCCTCTATGCTTCAGGAATCAATGCATATGCACTCAAAATAGCCTTTCTCACCACATCATAATTCACCAATTCCTCTTCAGATAGTGAAGTATATACCTCATGTGCTCTACCCAGCAACTTAGACTGTAATAACAAAATCTAGTACTCATGTGGCTACTTCATTTGTTTAGCTAGCTTCTCAAATGAAATAAAGACGTTTCAACACCTTTTCCCTCAAACTTTGGAAGTTTTACAAATCTAAACATCTCCCAACTGGGTTTTTGGTTAAAGGTTTTTCCATCATCAGAACTCTCCTCAGATTCCGAGATGTCTTTCTTAACTTCCAGCCTTTTAAGCAAGTATTCTCTTTCTCTCTCTTTTTCTCTTTCAAGAAATTCCAGTTCCAGCTTCCTTTCTTTATCCTGCCTTTCTGCTTGCTCCCTTTTAATTATCATGTCTCTTTGCTTTGCTTCTATTTCAGTTCCTTTGCTTGTTCAAAATCAAGCTTCTTCATTTCATACTGAAGTCTCACTATTTCCAGCTGTGACTCACCAGTGTCAGGTATCACTTTCAACTGTAGATGCTGTGCTATACTTTTAATTATATCTGATTTCCTAGCCCCCGCAGGTAGCCCCAATTTTAACTTATCCACCACCTCTGTTAACTTACTCTTAGTTATTTTTTGTAACACAAACAAACTTCTATTCCCAGAGAAGCATTAGCAATTGCCAAAGCCATCTTGCAGTCTCACAGCTTCTAAAAAACCTCACCAACTCTTGAATTCAAAGTGCTTTTCATACTTGTAACCTTAAGATTCACCAATTCCAAACCAATCAAGGAATAACAAATATTATCCCGCAAGGAACCCCTAACTGTTATGACACAACAGTTGGTAAAGGCTGAGTTATTTAAAATCCCCAGAGGGAAACTTTAAACAACTGTCATAATCTATATTTTCAATTGGTATGTTTGAGATACAGCTCTGAATTCAGAAATGAAACCACCAAGCCCCCCAGATGTTTTCTTATATAAATTAAATATTTATTAATTTACCAGGTATTAAACACATCCACATGTTTACAAATTACTATAACTGTTAAACAAATTCTCAAGTGAATTACTCCCAGGTAATCTTCCCCAAGGCAACAATAACCCAAAGACTTAAATAGACACCAGGCAAAGCACATTTTATCTTACAAATTCAAAATGAGTTTCCTTTCAATTTGGTTCCCTTGCAGACACAGCTGTAGGACTTACAAGTGGCTTAGACCTCACATACCTCTGACTTCCACACATTAAACTCTTCTGTATATACTTAGCCTCCCCTTTGAATGAAAATTCTCATTGTATTACCAGGCCCTTTGAACTCCAGCTCTTCTAACAATAAAACCCCTTTCACACTACAAATTTTATTAGTAACATAAACATATTTCTTGGTGTCTCCTTGCTTGGTGCAGTCTTTGAATGGTTTATTCAACAAAATGCAAATGTACCCTCTACCTTAACTTACTTACTGTTTAACATCTCAAAACGATTATACATGAAAGCACCCAGACTAGCTAGCTTTAATCCATTTAAGACACACACACTCACAACCACAAATATGGCCCTACTACAAGTCCAATTTAAAATAATTTCCAGTAACATTGTATACATTAATATCTTCATGACGATGACTCCTATTGATACTGTCATGGACAGATGTATCTGTGGCAGCTAGGTTGGTGAAGGTGAGGTCAAGTGTGTTTTTCCCCCATGTTGGTTCCTTCACAACTGCCGCAAACCCAATCTAGCAGCTATGTCTTTTAGGAATCAGCCAGCTCAGTGTGTGGTGGTGCTACTGAGCCACTCTTGGTGATGGACATTGAAGTCCCCCACCAAATGTACATCCCGCACTCTTGCTATTCTCAGTTCTTCCTCCAAGTGATGTTCAACATGGAGGAGCACTGATTTATTAGCTAATGTGGGGATGGGTGGGTGGTCTTGCTAGACCATTCAGAGTGCAGTTAAGAGTCAACCACTTTGCTGTGGATCTGGGGTTACATGTAAGCCAGGTCAGGTAAGGACAGCAGATTTCTTTCCCTAAAGGGCATGAGTGAACCAGATGGGTTTGTACAGCAATCAATGACAGTTTCTTGATTAGCTTTCAATTATAGATTTTATTAGTTGAATTTAAATTCCACAATCTGCCATGGTGGATTTGAACCCAGAGCCTTAGCCTGGATTACTAATCCAGTGATATTACCACCACACTGCCATCTTCCCGGTGGACAATTAAACAACTAATTGGAGGAGAAGATTCCACTAACATTCCCACCATCAAAGATAGGGGAACCCAGCATGGCAGTTCAAAAGACAAGGCTGAAGTTCTTGCAATCATCTTCAGTCAGAAGTGCCAAGTGGATGATACATCTTGGGCCTCCACCTGAGGTCCCCAGAGTCATAGAAATCAGTCTTCAGCCAACTCAATTCACTCCACGTGGCATCAAGAAATGGCTGAAGGTACTGGATGTTTCAAAGGCTCTGACAACATTCCAATAATTGTACTGAAGACTTGTACTCCAGAACTTGCAATGCCCTTGGCCAAGCTGTTCCAGGACAGCTACAACACTGGCATCTAACCAGTAATGAAGAAAATGACTCAGTTTTGGCCTGTCCACAAAAAATTAGGACAAATCCACCTCAGCCAATTACTGCCCTATCAGTCTACTCTTGATTATCAGCAAATTGATGGAAGGTGTAATTAACATTGCTTTCAAGCAACACTTACCCAGTTTTGGTTCTGCCAGGGCCGCTCATCTCCTGACCTCATTACAGCCTTGGTCCAAACATGGACAAAAGATGTGAGTTGAAAGTGACTGCCCTGGACATCAAGGCAGCATTTGACCAAGTGTGACATCGAGGAGCCCTAGTGAAACTGGAGTCAATGAGAATCAAGGGGAAAGCTCCCAATGGTTGTAGTCATACCTAACATAAAGGAAGGTGGTTGTGTTTGTTGGAAGTCAATCACTTCAGTTCCAGGACATCGCTGCAGGAGTTCCTCAGAGTAGTGTCCTAGGTCAAACCATCTTCAGCTGCTTCATCAATGACCTTCCCTCCACCATTAGTTCAGAAGTGATGATTGTGCAATGCTCAGAAGCATACATAACTCCTAAGATACCCAAGGAGTTTGATGTGATGCCCAGATCCTGTAACAAATAAGTTTTCAAATAACAGGCATGAAGGACTGTATGCTGTACTCCAACTCCTGTACCTTACGTTCTTCGCTGTTTCCACTGCTTTCTCATCATTTGTTTGGAGGGACCCTTTTTTCCTGCACATAAAGGATCCCTCTTTAACTTTCCATCTTGTCCACCAATGCTTCCAGTCTATACTCCAAAGATCTCTTGCTGTCACTGTCATTATTGAATGTTGCACAGCAATCTATATTAGCAATGATTTCAACATCTCAGCAATCACAATTCACCTTCCCTTTAGGAGGTGCAGATTCACGTGAAGTAGTGCAGATGAGGGTTAAGTGGGATTAGAAATAATCACAGTGGGTCTCCCCGCTAATGCGTGAAGTTAATGAACAGGGCACCTTGTGCTGGCTGCACATAGAACTCATTATAATTAGCAGCCAGCATGATGGTGGAATGTTATCAGATCACAGTGAAGTGACACAGGGTAATTACAATATCCATACTCATTTTCAGAAACTGTCCAGCCTGACCACAAGATATGTAAGGATTGATATGGGAGGCTGTTGATACTTTTACCCATGACCTACAGGGATATTATAAAGGGAAATCATAGCATCGTGTGTTTCAGAAGGCTCATGTGATATCCATAAATCATGTGTGCATAGGTTCTTCTGAAATCATTATGGGGAAGAGGTCATGTGACTAAGGTAACAATTTGAAATCTTTTTAGTACAAGCTGCTAATGACAGAAGCAGTGAGTAGTCAGAAAAAGTTGCCAGTAAGGGGCACCCTCCTCTCCTCTGCCAAGTTAAGACCCTATCTCTTTACAGTTTAAACATCGAGCGCAGATAAAGTGAATTTCCATCAAAAGAAACCTCAGGTGCAAAAATCATTGACTTCTAGGAGAGATGGATTATGTTTTTAAAAGGAGATTGTCCTTGGCAATTGCAGTTATATGAGCTTCAACTCAACTCCTGAATCTAAAGGACTTTGGAGTGGTTTCTGCTGCAGTTAGTGACCAACCAAGGACTTATAAACAGTGAAGTCTCAATTTTTAATCTTTCAAAATTGAACTTTAATTTGGCAAAGAAAGGAGCAATATAACTTGTAAATTTTGCATGCTTGTGTGTGTGTGAATGTGGGTGGTGAGAGCCGAGGAGTGTAGGTTTAACTTTTTAAATATTTTGCTGCCTTTACCTGAGTAGGCTTTTAACTCAATAAAAACTAACTCCTTAATCTCAAGAAAGCCTGCCACATTCGTTTCTTTGCAATGAGCACTTAAATGGTTAAACACAGGCATTGAGAAAATTACTTCATACTTCTAGATCTTTCAACAATACCTGTTACAGTCAGACTTTGGGTGGTAAGATAGGGGAGTCATATTTTAACCCTCCTCATGTGTACATGGCAGTCTGCATAGGCTTTATTAGTAGTGAGTGAAAGTACATTAAATCTTGGATTTAATTCAAAACATGTTACATTGTTTAAAGTCTTTATTGGACTGGTTCTTTGATAATCATGACTCATTGAAAAAACTGTTTTTATTTTAATGATTTGAATTGGATTCATGATTACTAACACTGAAGAATTTGTCAAATGAAACCTATCAGTGGGCACCAGAGCTGAGCTTTGCTGTGAGTGGAGTGTACAGACTGTACCCCTGTGTTCTGACCCATCTACAACCTCACCAATGTAATAAAAGGGATTGGATTGATTCAGTCAGAGTGAAACAGTCACCCTGCTTATATCACTAGAAATAACAGCATCATTCCCAATGAAATGTCATTCTAAAACAAATTCCACATTTTCTAGATCCACTCTGCAATCTCACTCTGGATGATGGGTATTTTGAAATCGTTAATACAACATGGCTGCATGTAAACAATGAAACTTGTCCAAATGGATCAGAAATCAACATTCCTCACCAGGGTCCAAGTGAGCAATACTGGGAGTAAGTAAATTACTGCAGATAGCAGCATCTGTAACCTGCACAGTTGTACCAGTAGCTTCCTCTCAGGAAGGTTAGCTGAGTCAATGCCCTGTTTAATGAGTGAAAAACTGTTTGATTTAGATAGACATACTATTTAAATCATACACCTGTTACAAAATAACATTGCAACAGGGGCCCTTTCATTAGTTAATAGCTCCCTGGTTTCTGATACTGCAGGTTTACTTTAACAGTATTTATACAGTGAAACATTTGTTGAATATTATTTATTGTCTCCTTTTCCAAGGATGAGATTCACCATTGGAATCCCTAAACATTAAGTGATTCCAATTATCAGTGACCTGCCTTTTTATCCCTTTCTCTGTGTTTTAATTGAATACAGTGTTGTTTTTAACCCAGAGATCTGGGAGCTGAATTGAGGGAAACTTTCTGGGAGCAGGTACCATGTTTAACAATTTAAAGGAGCTGAATTCACAGTGACTAACCCAGGGAGTTTTAACAGTGCAATGTAAGGCATTCAATGAAGCACTGTCAGGAACTCCTTCAAATCAGAGGGAATCTCAACAGTGATCACTATGTCAACATAGCTTCATGATTTAAAATATCAGTAGAAATAGAGAGAAATCATAAAAGATATTAAATTTCATCTCAATTCTTGTCAACAGTTCAATTCTATAAGTAGAAATGATTCTGTTTTAGCTTAATAATATTCAAATATTTGACTAACTATTCTGTTGCATTGGGTCTAATAGTGTCTACGTGTAACGAACAGTATCTTAATACATGTCATTCTCTGTTGTCATTTTATTCAGTAAAGTGGTTTTATGCCGTACCAGTTCAATCAATGAGCCTGGGGAGATAGTCTGGTATTTAGCCCTCTGTCTGCTTCTGGCCTGGCTGATTGTTGGAGCAGCATTATCGAAAGGAATCAAATCTTCAGGAAAGGTAAAAGAATTGGTGATGAATAGAGTTAAAACTGGAGACAAAGTACAGATCTCTGAAACAATAAAAGTAGAATTTATAAACCATTAGTGCAGTGGGCTGGTTTATCTCACAAGTGATGGTAACAGTGACTCTTTGGGGAGTGGGAGATCCATAATTCATGAGCACTTCAGGCTGGATAGAGATTTGGTTTATTTCCTGAGTGAAGAGCAGCTGGAGCAACAAATTCAGACCCCTCATGCCACTGGATGCGGTGCTATCAGAGTCCGAGACTCTCTGAGTGGCATACACAGCTTCTCGGGCAGCTTAAAGCAAATCTTTCCCCATGCTGGAATTTCTATCCATGGGCTGGAATTTCCCAGTTGGTCAGGTCATGGTGTCAAACAGCCATTCTGGCTAATTTGACACATGAATTTGGACTGTGCTGGTCCACTCACCATATCTACTTGTCATTCACTCAAAGAATATGTCTGCACCTGCAAATCCGACTCCCCAATAAAGTTCTCTAAATGATCAACCTCTCAATTTGCAGGTAAAGTGATTTAGGTGAATGTATACTATTGCTTAACAAAAACAGAATTACCTGGAAAAACTCAGCAGGTCTGGCAGCATCGGCGGAGAAGAAAAGAGTTGACGTTTTGAGTCCTCATGAATCCCAGGAGATTCACCTAGTTCTCTCGAAGGGTCATGAGGACTCGAAACGTCAACTCTTTTCTTCTCTGCCGATGCTGCCAGACCTGCCGAGTTTTTCCAGGGGTGAAATATAAGCTGGTTTAAGGTGTGTGTGGCGGGGTGGGGGTTTTTGGGTGGGGGGAGAGAAGTGGAGGGGGGGGTGGTGTGGTTGTAGGGACAAACAAGCAGTGATAGAAGCAGATCATCAAAAGATGTCACAGACAACAGAACAAAAGAACACACAGGTGTTAAAGTTGGTGATATTATCTAAATGAATGTGCTAATTAAGAATGGATGGTAGGGTACTCAAGGTATGGCTCTAGTGGGGGTGGGGGGAGCATAAAAGATTCAAAAATATTTAAAAATAATGGAAATAGGTGGGAAAAGAAAAATCTATATAATTCATTGGAAAAAACAAAAGGAAGGGGGAAGAAACAGAAAGGGGTTGGGGATGGAGGAGGGAGCTCAAGACCTAAAGTTGTTGAATTCAATATTCAGTCCAGAAGGCTGTAAAGTGCCTAGTCAGAAGATGAGGTGCTGTTCCTCCAGTTTGCATTGGGCTTCACTGGAACAATGCAGCAAGCCAAGGACAGACATGTGGGCAAGGGAGCAGGGTGGAGTGTTAAAATGGCAAGCGACAAGGAGGTTTGGGTCATTCTTGCGGACAGACGGCAGGTGTTCTGCAAAGCGGTCGCCCAGTTTACGTTTGGTCTCTCCAATGTAGAGGAGACCACATTGGGAGCAAGGAAAGCAGTAGACTAAGTTGGGGGAAAGGCAAGTGAAATGCTGCTTCACTTGAAAGGAGTGTTTGGGTCCTTGGACGGTGAGGCGAGAGGAAGTGAAGGGGCAGGTATTACATCTTTTGCCTGGGCATAAGGAGGTGCCATAGGTGGGGTTTGAGGAGTAGAGGGTGATGGAGGAGTGGACCAGGGTGTCCCGGAGGGAACAATCCCTACGGAATGCTGACAGGGGGGGTGAAGGGAAGATGTGTTTGGTAGTGGCATCCTGCTGGAGTTGGCGGAAATGGCGGAGGATGATCCTTTGAATGCGGAGGCTGGTGGGGTAATAAGTGAGGACAAGGGGGACCCTATCATATTTCTGGGAGGGAGGAGAAGGCGTGAGGGTGGATGTGCTGGAGATGGGCTGGACACGGTTGAGGGCCCTGTCAACGTGGGTGGAAAACCTCGGTTAAGGAAGAAGGAGGACATGTCAGAGGAACTGTTTTTGAAGGTAGCATCATCTGAACAGATGCGACGGAGGTGAAGGAACTGAGAGAATGGGATGGAGTCCTTATCGGAAGCGGGGTGTGAGGAGCTGCAGTTGAAGTAGCTGTGGGAGTCAGTAGGTTTGTAATGGATATTGGTGGACAATCTATCACCAGAGATTGAGACAGAGAGGTCAAGGAAGGGAAGGGAAGTGTCAGAGATGGACCACGTGAAAATGATGGAGGGGTGGAGATTGGAAGCAAAATTAATAAATTTTTCCAAGTCCCGACGAGAGCATGAAGCAGCACTGAAGTAATCATCGATGTACTGGAGAAAGAGTTGTGGAAGGGGGCCGGAGTAGGACTGGAACAAGGAATGTTCCACATACCCCATAAAGAGACAAGCATAGCTGGGGCCCATGCGGGTACCCATAGCCACACCTTTTATTTGGAGGAAGTGAGAGGAGTTGAAGGAGAAATTGTTCAGAGTGAGAACAAGTTCAGCCAGACGGAGGAGAGTAGTGGTGGATGGGGATTGTTCGGGCTTCTGTTCGAGGAAGAAGCTAAGGGCCCTCAGACCATCCTGGTGGGGGATGGAGGTGTAGAGGGATTGGACGTCCATGGTGAAGAGGAGGCGGTTGGGGCCAGGGAACTGGAAATTGTTGATGTGACGTAAGGTGTCAGAGGAATCATGGATGTAGGTGGGAAGGGACTAGACAAGGGGTGAGAGAAGGGAGTCAAGATAACGAGAAATGAGTTCTGTGGGGCAGGAGCAAGCTGAGACGATCGATCTACTGGGACAGTTCTGTTTGTGGATTTTGGGTAGGAGATAGAAGCGGGCTGTCCGAGGTTGGGCGACTATCAGGTTGGAAGCTGTGGGAGGAAGATCCCCAGAGGAGATGAGGTCAGTGACAGTCCTGGAAACTCTCCCCCCACCCAAACCCCCCCCCCCGCCCCCCTCCAACGCCCCCCCCCCCCACCCCACACACACACACACACACACACACACACACAAACACACACACACACACACAGCTTAAACCAGCTTATATTTCACCCCTTCCTTGGATTCACCTCGTTCTGTTGAAGGGTTATGAGGACTCGAAACGTCAACTCTTTTCTTCTCCGCCGATGCTGCCAGACCTGCTGAGTTTTTCCAGGTAATTCTGTTTTTGTTTTGGATTTCCAGCATCCGCAGTTTTTTTGTTTTTATCTCTGTATACTATTGCTCGGTTTGTGGAAGTACTGTAGGGTGTTTATAGAGGTGTTGTGGTGAGTTGCTGAATTTAGCAGGGGGTGGCACTGCACCCTCACAGCGAAGCAGACTGACCAGTTCATACAAAGGCTGCAACAGGTATGAGCTGCAGTGGTAGTGTCTCTGGGTCTGCAACACCACAGGGAGATGGACTGAAGCTGTGGTGACATTAAGGTCTGCATGATGTTCTCTGCCACACTGGAGCCAGGTTTCTCCATTCGCCTTGATAGTGAGCGAGGCTGTCTGGCAAGCCAGCCAGTGCACCAAGTGATCCTCATCAGTGATCTCCTATGCACCACCCCATCGAGATCCTCATCTCAGTCCCTGTAGCAGGACCTGTCTGTGACCCTGCCAAATGATAAGCTGGTAGATGAGCCCCTTGCCTGGTTGCAGCCCACTCATACCTGGTGCCTCACCACATGAAGATCCCAACTTCATACCAGCCTCTAAGGTAGGTGTTGTGCCAGTGCCTGAGCTGGTGGCTGCGAGTGTTAGATCAGGTGCTTATTCATCAGTGTTGTGCGATTGCTCACTCTCTATTCCTCCTGGCGTATTGTGGCTGGTCAGGCGGCAGTATCTGAAAGTAGAAAATTAGAAATGAGATGAGATTGAGATGAGGGAAGTTAGGGGACTGGTGTGGAGAGGAAGCAAGCGGTCCATGGTCACACCATCAGCAACTTGCATGTCATGTTGGATATCAGGAAAAGGGTGAGGTGGGATTTGAAAAGGGACATAAAGAACATTCCCCATAAACTGTGTGGATGCATCGGTTCTCATTAACCTTGACGGGATCACACGGTGCAACAAGCTGGCCTCACAGAACCAAAAGAAGTTAGAGGAAACATTGAGTAGATGACAGGAACATCCCATCTTTCTCAATGTTCTCACTGACACTGGTTGCCAGGGGCTCTGCTGCAGTTGGCACTATGATACTGAGATCCATCTCCTCCATAGGAGTCAAGAGAAGCAGGCATCCTTGCCCCTCACTGATTCTGCTCCTCTCCCTTAGACTGGGTGGGAGATCTTGTCCTGGGAGAGAGAGAGAGAGGGCAGAATATTAGTGATTGTGTTGCCTTATGCAGACGTTGTGCCTACCACAGCTGAAATTGAAGGCGTGTGGAAGCTGTAAGAGCTCAGTGTCAGGCTGGTATCATTGGTTTATGTATGAAGGTGAGATGGAGTATTAGACACGAGTCATGATTGTTGGGGCTACTGCTGGCTGAGTGATGGGTATTGAGCAAACTGAGAGTTTGGCAGAGCAGTGGGTAGATATCATGTGAAGATACTTTCACTGACCTTCACCAGCTGCATAGGGACATTAAACTTCTTGTGGCAATATTGCCAGGCCATCCGGTTCCAAATCCTTACTTAGACCTCCCAGGTCATCTTTCTCATTCCAATCGGTAGGTGATCCTTGAGAGACTGCTGCACCTCCCCCTCATTGCCATGGAAGCTTGGTCTCTCACCTCATGGTCATACCACTGTGACTCCAGCACTGCATTTGTGAGCCTAAGAGCCCTCTCTCTTCACTGGCAATAATTTTGTGTGCTTCCTACCTGCAGCCAGTGTCAGCAGCAGCTGACAGTAGAACCTCTCTGCCACAGAGTGCACCCCTTAAAGAAAGGCCTTTAAGAGGAGCCAACTGGTTGCACCATATGAAGTCAGCCCACACTGCTCAGCCCCTTGCTGAGCTCTCAGGCAACCAGCAATGTGGGCCCCACTCACACCAAAGCTACAATCATGTAAGTGAAGAGGCACCAATAAGTTTGCATCTTGCCTGTCTCAATAAGAACAGGCACAGGCTGGGTGTAAGCAGCAACACCTGCACCTGAAAAGCGACTATAACCTGCTTTTTCCCCAAACCCCTGAAATGTGCCCCTCATCCTAAGGGTTCCAGTCACTGATACAGGGACTCAGGGTGAATTCCCAATTGCTCTGGAAGGCTCGGCAGGATTGGCTAAGTGATTAAGCAGATTAGGATCCTGGTTTTATTTGAGTGAAATGAGGTTTGTCTGGACAATGAGATTGACAAAGAAACCTGAAGGGTGAAATATATTCATCACGCTCCGATTGCTTTTCCTGTTTAAGTATGTTATTTCCCTGAATGTGAAATACATAAAAGTTAGGATATTATTCTGCACGTTAAATTCAGTTCCATTTTGCAGCTCAGTTTTCAATTCATGTAGTCATTACTGATCCATTTATCTTATGATTCATTCTCTGCTTTGATCACAATCCTGTTAGTTTCCCATCCAATTGGATTCAATACTGTAAATGTTGTACCAGCAATACAGGAAAATCTAATAAGTTACTTTCCATGATCAGGTGGTTTATTTCACTGCGACATTCCCTTATGTGGTTCTGATCATACTCCTGATCCGAGGTGCTACCCTGGAGGGAGCCGATAAAGGAATTGATTTCTACATTGGAAGCCAGTCAGACTTCTCCAAGCTGGCTGATGCTGAGGTAAACACAACAATACAATTGACTGAATTTCAGATGTAACTTTTATTTGAATTGTTTAATGTTTCACTTCATTTTTTTATCTGCTTGGGATCGTCAATTTAAAATCTGAGTGTTGCTTTTGGGTTTTTGCTGAAATGGAGGAAAACTAATTTCTAGGTATTGCTCATTTTTACTGAGACCCTGTGATAAGTTTGAATGAGTTAGTTTACAGTTTTTATCAGCTTGGTGTTAGCATGAGGGAAGGGATGACAAAGGCTGGGATGGAGAGAGAAGAGATAGGACGGAACTGAATGAGATAGAGTGATAGGGAATGGGGTGGAATGGAATTTCCTTTCGATGTCTCCTTCGTTCAGAAACCTTGCAACAGATTCAGTAATAAAATTTTCAGGTGAATTTTCTTATTAATCTTTGGGGTAAATATTGTCTCAAATATGGCTGTAGCAGGGCAATAAATATTACCCATTCCTTATTAGGCTTGTACTTACCCTTTTGATGTCAATGATATTTGGTGTTGTAAGTAGCTGGAAGTAGGAGATGGAAGTGACAAAACATCATCCATATCTGGGATCTGAATGAATATGGAAAAGCAACTGAGTATCTCCTTAACCAATCAGATTGTAGTATTGTGAAATTTACAGCACAGTGATTGAGACAGAGAAAGAAGTGTTAGAGTGGGTGAATTCAATGTTAAATCAGGTACAGAAAGAGAAATAAAGAGAAATGAAGAAAAGAGAGAGAAATAAAATAGCCACAGAAAGAAAAGTTAAACTAATTAAAACTTTTTTCTAAATCTCCAGTAACATTTATAACCTGAATCTACACATCGTTGAAAGGTTAATTAGATTTGAAGTTACTTAAGCATCTTTGCTGAGTTTAGTTTGTATTGACAGTACAAGTACAGAAACTTCACACTGGTCAGTGTATATAAATGTGAGGCAGATAGACAGCTTCCGGTTTCCTGAGGCTCCCGAGAGGTTGGATAGACTTGGATTGTTTTCGTTGAAGCAGAGAAGACTGAGGCGTGACCTGATCGAGGTGTACATGATTATGAGGGGCATGACCAGGGTGAATAGGGAGCAGCTGTTCCCCTTAGTTGAAGGGTCAGTCACAAGGGGACATAAGTTCAAGGTGAGAGGCAGGAGGTTTAGGGGGGGATGTGAGGAAAACTTTTTTTACCCAGAGGGTGGTAACAGTCTGGAATGCGCTGCCTGGGAGGGTGCTGAAGGCGGGTTGCCTCACATCCTTTAAAAAGTACCTGGAAGAGCACTTGGCACGTCATAACATTCAAGACTATAGGCCAAGTGCTGGTAAATGGGATTAGGTAGATAGGTCAGGTATTTCTCACGTATTGGTGCAGACTCGATGGGCTGAAGGGCCTCTTTTGCACTGTGTGGTTCTATGATTCTGAGTGATGGAGTGGTGAATATTGGACAAGAATGTTTGGATTTCTGAGTTTAACCTGAAGTTGCTGTGGGATTTGTGTACAAATAATCATGAGTGTTATTAGCCTCACCATGATTCCCACAGCAGATAATGAGCCTTTGAATTTGTGTGAGTATAAAATGGTTGATATCAAATTGGCACCCTGTTTTATATCCCTTCCAATTTTGATGCCTAATTAAATTATTTATCCTCTGTTTACATGATCACAACTATTCCCTGTGTATGCCATTTACACTGTGTTTTACAGTGGACAATAAAAACAGTGACAAGGTCTTTATTGATACTGAGGTCTAAATTTTGAATTTGGTGGGTTTTTGTTGCATTGGATACGAGTGTGAAAATGATTCCTTTGTTGCTGTTTTCAGTAAAAGAATGGAGGTCACTGCGTGTCAGTGTACAAACTGCAAGTAAAGAATCGAATCACTCACTAGAAAACATGGGTGACAGTGGAAAGCATCGAGGCTCCTAGAGGGAATTTGGCAGCAAGTAGTAGATAGGGAGATGGAATGATGACTGTTTAATGGAGATGCTGTTGACCAGAGGGAACTTCATTCAGTTAGCTCACCACTGAGCTGTGGGACTAACCCTCTACATGGTTAACATAGTTTTATCTGTTGAATGAGTTCAAGTGAAATCTCTCAGTGCTGATTAATTCTCCCTTCTATTAACCAGGTCTGGAAAGATGCTGCAACACAGATTTTCTATTCTCTTGCAGTGGGTTGGGGCAGTTTATTAACACTGTCATCCTACAACAAATTCCACAATAACTGTTACCAAGATACCATCATTATCTGTGTTGTTAATTGTGCTACGAGTGTGTTTGCTGGATTTGCCATCTTCTCAACCCTTGGACACATGGCTCATGTACAAGGCAAGCCTGTTTCAGAAGTTGCACAGTCAGGTAAAGGTACAATTATACTTACTGGGCTGGGTGTTGTTGGAACACGGAATCTCATGACTTGTCTCATCAGTTAGATTTCTTACAGCAGCCTTCAGCTTATAATTGTTTGTTCTGAGTTCACTGGAATTGTGAACTGATAATGAGGGCCACAGGCCGTCTGGGACCTTAGTGAATAGTGTGATCCATAATGGTGTATCCACTCAGTGGGATTTAAGGATTGAGAAAGAAACAGAGAGATGGTAGAAAAGGATGGCCTTGTGATTGGTGGTTGAATTGGTACGATAGATAAAGTTAACCAGCAGACACTTCTTAGGTGGAAACTGAGTTTATTAACAAGGCCCTCAGCAGTACTACATCTGTGCTTTCAACTCAAATGCAATCTCTACACACATAACTACTAACTACTGACTACCGACTACTGAGGTTGTCCACGCTACCCTCTTATTGGGTATTAAAGATCATGTGATCTTCCTTAACAAGCACTATTCTTCTTAAAGGTATATTAAACACCAATTAAGACCATTATTACCACATCCCTCCCCCTTTACTCAGATATACATTTTATATTTACAAATACAAATTTCTCAAAACAACAAAATATTTACAAATTCAGTATTTCTGGTGGTTTCCTTATGCATATAGAATGTCTCAGCTCTGCAACTTGAGATGCTTTGTTAAGAACTTCCTTTTCTGGAGTTACCTGAATATCAGGTGCGATGGTGGGCACCTATAGATCTGTATCCTCATCTCTTACAGGAACATCAAACATGTCCGAATAGGTTGAGTATCCTCAACAGGCAACACTGACCCAGTCGTGATCACTGGTGGAATAAATTCTTGGTGACCTGTTTCTCTCTTCCTTAAGTGATCCACCTGTCTCTGTATGACTTGGCCTTCCACCTCTACGTGGTAAGATAGAGGTCCAGCCACTGCACTTATTTTACCTGGTAACCACTTTGGTCCTTCTCCAAAGTTCTTCATGTATACCATCTCTCCCACAGTAAATTTCCTCTCATGATTATGCCAGCCGTGTCTAGTTTTCTGGCTTCCCTAACTCCTTTTCACCTTCCCCTGTAAATTCAGCATTAATAATCTCAATTTTGTCCTGAGACGGTGTTTCAACAACAACTCCGCAGGTGTAACATCTGTTGTTGTACGAGGGGTGGTCCTGTAATGAAAAAGAAAGCGTGCTAGCTTGGTTGCCAAGGAATCACCATTTAGCTTCTTCATGCCTACCTTGAATTTTGAACCATCCTTTCAGCCAGCCCATTTGAGAAAGGGTGGTATGGTGAAGCTTTTACATGAGTGATATCATTGAGGCTGGTAAACCATTAAAACTCAGCACTCGTGAATGCTGTGCCATTATCAGAAACGACTATTTCTGTTAATCTGTTAATGGCAAAACTTTGACATAGTTTCTCAATTGTAGCAGAAGACGTTGGTGACTTCACCTCATATATTTCCATCCATTTTGGGAAAACTCCTCCAATAACACTCAACACTATCCTTCCACCTTCCACTAACTCTTCACCCTCAAAAGAAAGACAAAAGCACCTCACCTGATGGGCCCATGGTTATCCCTATGAAGAGTATTACTGGTGGGGTTGGTGGTTGAGGCTGGGCTTGTCCAGCTGAATGCATGCTCAGCTGGGAGTGATTACGAGAGGGTCTTAACTGTACATGGAAGGACCAAAATGGCAGATCCTGCATCAAATCAGTGTGGGAGGCTGTTCCATTTCAAGTCCACCCATTCCGAATTTATCGGGTACACACAACACATGGCCACACAGGCACCTTTGCATTCAGGGTGTGCCACACGGGCTATGCTGGAAGTGGCTGGAACCATTCTAGTCAATATGTTTTGTGTTTCAGTTTTCCACCAGCACTAGCAGCATTATGGTGGCAAATTGAACAGCCAGTCCAGTTGGCTCCTGCTTCACGACTGCCTTGGTCCAAACATTTTCCGAAACTCCCAAAATTTGGGAAAGGTTCTATTAGATTGAAAGATAGCAAATGAAAGTCCATTATTCAAAAAGGGAGGTAGATAGAAAGTGGGGGACTACAGGCCAGTTAGCTTAACATCTGTCATAGGGAAAATGTTAGAAGCTGGTATTAAAGAAGCCATGGCATGGTACGTGGATAAGTTCAATGCAATCAAGCAAAGTCAACATGTTTTTGTGAAAAGGAAATTGTGTTTAACCAACTTATTGGCGTTCTTTGAGGAAGTATCATGTGCTGTGGATAAAGGGGAATCAGTGGACGTACTATACTTCAGTTTCTGGAAGGCATTTGATAAAGTGCCACATCAAAGGTTATTGTGGAAAGCAAAAGCTCACGCTATTGGGGGTAACATATTGGCATGGATAGAAGATTGACTGGCTAACAGGGAGCCGAGAGTAGGCATAAATGGATCTTTTTCAGGTTGGTAATATGTAACAAGTGGTGTTCCACAGGGCTCAGTGCTGGGACCTGAACTGTTTTCAATTTATATAAATGACTTGGATGAAGGGATGGATGGGATGGTTGCTAAATTTGCTGATGATACAAAGAAAGGTAGAAAAGTAATTTGTGAAGAGGATATAAAGAGGCTACAAAAAGATATAGATAGGTTAAGTGAGTGGGCAAAGATCTGGCAAATCGAGTATAATGTGTGAAAATGTGAAATTTTCCATTTGGCAGGAAGAATTAAAGAGAGGCATATTATCTAAATGGTGAGAGGTTGCAGAGCTCTGAGATGCAGAGGGTTCTGGGTGTCTTAGTGCATGAATCTCAAAAAGTTAGTATGCAGGTACAGCACGTAATTAGGAAAACTCATATGTTATCATTTATTGCAAGGGGAATTGAATACAAAAGTAGGGAGGTTATGCTTCGGTTATACAGTGCACTAACGAGACCACATTTGGAGTACAATGTATAGTATTGGTCACCTTACTTTAGCAAGGGTGTAAGTATGTTAGAAGCTGTTCAGGGAATGTTTACCAGATTAATAACTGGGATGGGTTGTCTTATAAGGTTGGACAGGATAGGCTTGTATCCGCTGGAGTTTAGAAGATTAAGAGGTGACTTGATTGAAACATATCAGATCCTGAGGGGTCCTGAAAGGGTGGATGTGGAGAGGATGTTTACTGTTGTGGAAAGATCTAGAGCTAGGGGTCACTATTTAAAAATAAGGGGTTGCCTCATTTAAAATGGAGATGAGGTGAGATATTTTCTCTCAGAGTCTTTGGAACTTTCTTCCTGAAAAGGTGGTGGAAGCAGAGTCTTTGAATATTTTTAAGGCAGAGGTGGTTAGATCCCTTGTCAGCAAGGGGTGATAGGTTATCCGGGGTAGGCAGGATGCAGATTTCAAGTTATCATCAGATCAGCCATGATCTTATTAAATGGCAGAGCAGGCTCGAGGGGCTGAATGACCTACTCCTGCTCCTTGTTTGTATGTTCATAACATGGACAAAAGGGCTGAACTCCAGACCTGAGGGGAAAGTGACTGCCCTTGACATCAAGACAGCATTTGACAAGTGTGGCAACAAGGAGCCCTAGCAAAACTGGAATCAATGGGGATCAGGGAGAAAACCCTCCATTGGTTGAAGCCATACCTCTCACAAAGGAAGATGGTTGTGGTTGTTGGAGGCCAACCATCTCAGTGCCAGGACATCTCTGCAGGAGTTTCTTAGCATAGTGTCCTAGCCCCAACTATCTTCAGCTGCTTCATCACCTTCCATCCATCATAAGGCCAGAAGTAGGAATGTTCACTGATGGTTGCACAACGTTCAGCACCATTTGTGACTCCTCAGATACTGAAACAGTCCATGTCCATATTGCAGGAAGATCTGGACAACATTCAGGCTTGGGCTGATAAGTGGCAGGTGGCATTCACTCCACACAAGTGCCAGACAACATCTGTCTCCACCAGGAGAGAATCCAACCATTGCCCCTTTACATCAATGTCATTACCATCACTGAATCCCCCACTATCCACACCTTTGGGATTACCATTGACCAGAAACTGGTCTGTGTAAATACTGTGGCTACAAGAGCAAGTCAGAGGAATTCTGTGGCAATCAACTCACTCCTTGTTCCCTGCAACTCTGTCCACCATCTACAAGGCTCAAGCCAGGAGTGCGATGGAATACTTTCCATTTGCCTGGATGACTGCAGCTCCAACAACACTCAAGAAGCTCAACACCATCCAGGATAAGACGGCCACTTGATCAGCACCCAACACATTCACCTAAATGTTCACTCCCTCCACCAACACGCACAGTGGCAGCAGTATGTACCATCTGCAAGATGCACTGCAGCAGAATACCAAGGCTTCTCAGACAGCACCTTCCAAACATATGACCTCTACCACTTGGAAGGACAAGGGCAGCAGACGCATGGGAACACCAACACCTGCAAGTTCCCCTCCAAGTGACACACCATCCTCACTTGGAAATATATCGCCGTTCCTATACTGTCGTTGGGTCAAAATCCTGGAACTCCCTCCTTAACAGTACTGTGGATGTACCTACACCACATGGACTGCAGTGATTCAAGAAGGCAGCTCATCACCACCTTCTGAAGGGCAATTAGTGATGGGCAATAAATGCTGACCTTGCCAGTGACACCTACATCCCTTAAAAGGATAAAAATAAAATGTCTACTGTATGTTACATTAATTTTACCATGTCAATTATATCCACTGTTTAGGTTTTGGTTTGGTTTTCATTGCCTACCCAGAGGCTCTTGCACAGTTGCCATGGGCACCATTCTGGTCCTTTTTATTTTTCCTCATGCTGATCACTCTGGGACTCGACACGCAGTTTGCATCCTTGGGTAAGAATGACAATACTTCATTTAAATAATCACTTTCTATTTATATAAAAGGAAGTTGTATTTATTATGCTTATAATGTAGGGTCGGGAATTACTGCTGGTGATGTCAGTGAATGAGTAATGTTTCTTTGTGGCAACTCTCTGCTCGCTGTCCAATGGAGCATCAATCTGTTTGAATTCATTGTGTTAACAGCAGCATTAAATGAATATTCAGGTAAATGTCACCTCAGCATCTGGAAGATATCAGTTTGATTTTAATTGCAGTGATTTTCAATCTCACTGTTCAGGTGATGTTCCCTCTCCCTTTTCCTTTTCCTACATGGTAGAGCCTCATTTTTCTCCATTTGTGCCCAGGAGCTGCAGCTCCAGGTGTCTGATGATAATCATCATACAGTTTGAGGTGCATCTGAACGGTTTCCCACACAGCAGAGGTACAGGAGCAGGATTAGATAAAAATGCACTGAGGAACGATGACATTGATATATTACGTTTTTGTCACTGGAGTCGTCCAGAGGCCTGGATAAATGACCCAGAGACATGAGTTTAAATCTCAGCTCAGCAGCTGAGGAATTTCACTATTTTCCCCTCCACCTCCTGATGTAAATCAGGAGGTGGAGGGAGAGAGGAACTTGGTGAAATTGCAATCACTAGGGAAGTAGCACTGCGCAAACTGATGGAGCTACAGCTGACAAGTTTCCGGTTCCAGATGGACTTCATCCTAGGCTCTTAAAAGAGGTGGCTAATGAGATAATAGATGCGTTGGTGTTCATTTTCCAAAATTTCCTAGTTTCTGGAAAGGTTTCATCGGACTGGAAAATAGCAAATATAACCTTTCTATTCAAGAAGGGAGGGAGGCAGAAAACAAGAAACTATAGGCTGGTTAGCTTGACATCTGTAGTGGTGAAGGTGTAGAGTTAATCCTTAAAGAGGTTATAGCTGGGCACTTAGAAAAGCTCAAGGTAATCAGGTCAGGTCAGCATGGTTTTGTGAAAGGGAAATTATGTTTAACAAATTTATTAGAGTTCTTTGAAGGAGTAACATGTGCAGTGGACAGAGGGGAGTCTGTAAACGTACTGTACTTGGATTTGCAGAAAGTATTTGATATGGTGCCATATCAAAGTTTAATTTGGAAAATAAAAGCTCATAGTGTAGGAGGCAACATATTAATCTGGATAGAATATTGGCTAGCTGACGGAAAACAGAAAGTATGCATTAATGGATCTTCTCTTGGATTGGCAGGATGTGACAAGTGGAATTCCGCAGGGGCCTGTGCTGGGGCCTCAACCTTTTACAATTTACATCAATGACTTTGATGAGGGGTGAGAAGGCATGGTAGCTAAATTTACAGATGACACAAAGATTGGTCGGAAAGTATGTTGTGAAGAAGACATAAGGAGTTTCCAGACAGATAAAGATAAGTTGAGTGAGTGGGAAAAAATCTGGCAGATGGAGAATAGTGTAGGAAAATGTGAAGTTGTTCACTTTGGCAGGAAGAATAAAAAAGCAGAGTATCACTTAAATGGAGAACGACTACAGAATTCTGAGGTGCAGAGTGATCCAGATGTTCGAGTGCATGAGTTACAAAAGGTTAGTATGAAGGTACGGCATGTAATCAAGAGGCTAATAGAATGCCATCCTTTATTACGAGAGGAATTAAACATAAAAATAAGAATGTTATGCTTCAGTTATACAGGGCATTGTTGAGACATCTCGAATACTGTGTGCAGTTTTATCTGCTTATTTAAAGAAGGATGTAAATATATTGGAGGTGGTTCAGTGGAGGTTTGCTAGATTGACACCTGGAATGAGTGGGTTGTCTTATGAGGATAGGTTGGACAGGCTGGGCTTGTTTCTACTGGAGTTTAGAAGCATGAGTGGTGACTTGTTTGAAGAATATAAGATACTGAATGGTCTTGACAATGTCGACATGGAAAGGATGTTTCTTCTAGTGGGTGAGTCCAGAACTAGAGGGCACTGTTTTAAAATTAGAGGTCACCCTTTTAAGACAGAGATGAGGAAATTTTTTTTCTCTCAGAGGGCTGTGCGACTTTGGAACTTTCTGCCTCAGAAGGTGGTGGAGGCAGGGTCACTGAATATTTTTAAAGCAGAGTTAGATAGATTCTTGTTAGGCAAGGGGCAGATGGGAATATGGAACATGAAACACAAACAAATTAGCTGTGGTCTTACTGAATAGCGGAGTAGGCTTGAGGAGCTTCTGCTCCTATTTCATATGTTCAAATTTAAACTCAGACAATTAAATAAATCTAGAATTTAAAAGCTATTATCTTCACTGGTGATAATGAAGCTTCTGCTTTATTGTAAAGCACCCATCTTGTTCACTGTAGCCCTTCAGAAAAGGAAATGTGCCACCCATATTGGTCATGTGACATGTGACTCCAGGCCCACGCAATATGTTTGACCCATATCTGCCCTATGAGATGGCCGTGCAAGCCAAGTGCTGCTAATCACTGCGATAGGAACAAAAAAAAGCAGATGGACCATCTGACATCGGGCTTGTCACGAGAAATGACAAAGGCACACCCTGTTAGTCCCTCTGCACTAGCAGCTGGAGGCTTGTACCAAAACCGTGGTGGTGGGGTGGGCTGGGAGGGGGGGGGCGGGGGGGGGAGGTGGGGGGGGGGGTCAGGTTTGCTGTCTCACAGGCTAGTCAATAACAGCCTGACATAGTCATACCAACCGGCAGGACAACCCAGCAGAGTAGCGGTATACAGTCGGGAGGAAGTTGCCCTGGGAGTCCTCAACATTAACTTCGAGCCCTATGAAGTCTCATGGCAACAGATCAAACATGGGCAAGGAAATCTCCTGCTGATTACCACGTACCGCAGCCACCTCCACCCCTCCCAACCCCACAACCCCCCTTCCTTCCCCTAGCTGATGAGTCAGTACTCCTCCAAGTTGAACACCACTTTGAAGAAACACTGAGGTTAGCAAGGGCACTCGGGGAAGGGAGACTTCAATGTCCATCATCAAGAGTGGCTCAGCAGCACCGTTACTGACCGAGCTGGCTGAGTCGTAAATGACATAGCTGCTAGACTGAGTCTGCAGCAGTTGGCGAGGGAACAAACAAGATGCAAAAGCATATTTGACCTCATCTTCATCAACCTGCCTGCCACAAATGCATCTTTCCATGAGAGTAGGAGTGACCACCGCACAGTCACTGCGGAGACCAAGTCCTGCCTTCACATTGAGAATGGCCTCCATCATGTTGTGTGGCATGACCAGCGTGCTAAATGTGATAGATTTTGAACAAACCTAGCAACTCAAGACTAGGTATCCATGAGGTGCTGTGGGCCATCAGCAGCAGCAGAACTGTACTCAAACACAATCTGTAACCTCATGGCCTGGCATATCCCACACTCTACCATTACCACCAAGCCAGGGGATCAACCCAGGTTCAATGAAGAGTGCAGGAGGGCATGCCAGGAGCAGAACTAGGCATACCTGAAAATGAGGTGCTAACCTGGTGAATCTACAACGCAGGACTACTTGCGCGCCAAACAGCAAAAGCAGCAAGTGATGGACAGAGCTCAGCCATTCAACAACAAATGGATCAAATCTAAGCTCTGCAATCTTGCCACATCCAGTTGGATGGTGGTGGACAATTAAACAACTCACTGGAGGAGGAGGCTCCACAAATATTCCCATCCTCAATGACGGAAGAGCCCAGCACATCAGTGCAAAAGATAAGGCTGCAGCATTTGCAAAAATCTTCAGCCAGAAGTACCGAGTGGATGATCTATCTCGGCCTCCTCTGGAGGTCCCCAGATTCACAGTTGCCAGTCTTCAGCCAATTCGATTCAATCCAAGTGATATCAAGAATTGGCTGAAGGCACTGGATACTGCAAAGGCTGCAGGCCCTGACAATATTCCAGCAATAGTACTGAAGACTTGTGCTCCAGAACTTGCTGTGCCCCTAGCCAAGCTGGTCGAGCACAGCTACAACACAGGCATCTACCCAGCTATGTGGAAAATTGCCCAGCAATGTCCCATACACAAAAAGCAGGACAAACTGAGCCAGGCCAATTACCGCCCCATCAGTCTACTCTCAATGATCAGTAAAGTGATGGAAGGGCTCATCAATAGTGTAATCAAATGATACTTTCTTAGTACTAACCTGTTCACTGATACTCAGTTTGGGATCTGTCAGGGTCACTCAGCTCCTGACCTCATTACAGCCTTGGTTCAAACATGGACCAAAGAGCTGAACTCCTGAGGTGAGGTGAGAGTAACTGCCCTTGATATCAAGGCAGCATTTGACCGAGTGTGGCATCAAGGAGCTCTTAGCAAAATGGAGTCAATGGGAATCAGGGGGAAAACTCTCTGCTGGTTGGATGGTTGTGATTGTAGGAGGTCAGTTATCTCAGCTCCAGGGCTTCACTGCAAGAGTTCCTCAGGGTAGTGTCCTGGGTCCAACTATCTTCAGCTGCTTCATCAATGACCTTTGTTCCATCATAACGTCAGAAGTGGAGATGTTCCCTGATGTTTGCACAATGTTCAGCACCATTCGCGACTCTTCAGATACTGAAGCAGTCCATGTCCAAATGCAACAAGACCTGGACAATATCCAGTCTTGGGCTAACAAGTGGCAAGTAACATTCATGCCACACAAGTGCCATGCAACGACCATCTCCAACACAAGAGAATCTAATCATCGTCCCTTGGCATTCAATGGCACTACCATCGCTGAATCCCCCACTATCAACTTCCTGGGGTTTACCAATGACCAGAAACTGAAATAGACTAGCTATATAAATACTGCTTCATCAGTGAATATCTCTCCATCATGAGGTCAGGAAGGAGAATGGTTGCTGATGATTGCTCAATGTTCATTCAATAGCATTACCATCACTATTTATCCCACCATCAACATCAAGGAGGTTACCATTGACCTGAAACTTATCTGAACTGGCTAGATTAGTATTGTGGCTATAGGAGGTTGGGTCTTCTGCAGTGAGTAACTCACCTGTTGACTCCCCAAAGCCTGTCCACCATCTATATGGCACAATTCAGGAATGTGATGGAATATTCCCCAAATGCCTGGATGAGAGCAGCTCCAGCAATCCTCGGAAGATGTAGGAAATGATTAAAAATATATCATGGTACAGATCTTCATTGTGGAGGGTAATCCTTCCACACAATGGCCTTCAAACAGCGCTGTGACCCAGCGACTTAAGTGTCTCCAGTGGAAGGATAGATAAACGAGGCTTTGCAGGTCCCTCCATCCCACCTTCCTTTCCATTGCTCAAATGCTTCCAATAAGATCGGCTGTAGGTGAGAAGGTATCAGCCTGCCAACCCAACAGTGATCTTCCAGGTCTCATCCCGGTCCCCCCTCCATTCCCACCATTGCAGGCCTCAAATAATTCCCATTGATAGATGAATCTGTCCTCGTCTGCTCCTCTCCTCTGTTCACTTTGGTCTGTGCAGTGGTGGGTTTCTCTGGGACTGTGTAACTTATTGATTACTGACATCATTTAACATTTTCTTTCATTAGAATTAATTGTAACAACACTGCTGGACCAGTTCCCTAAGTTTCTACGACCAAAGCACTTTTATGTGACAACTGGTGTTTGTTTGTTATTTTATTTCCTTGGCCTTATTTGTGTAACACAGGTATGTTGTCCTTTAGTAATTTTCTACTTTTCCATTTGTAGGTTAAAACTAAGAAGTTTATTGATGGCAACCTTGGTACATTTCTGTCTCAGTATCAGCTTGCTTCAGTTTAAAAGCACGCTCACCTCTAGCCAGATTGCTGTGCTTGTAAATCCAGGATTTAAACACACAATCTTGGTGAACAATTTACTGTTTTACTGAGGTGGTGTTATATAGTCAAAATTGGAGACCTTCCTGGCATGCGAGAGCTACAATGTAGTAAGAATATTAAAAATATTGTTAAATTTAAAACATTGAAATTTTCTCCCAAACCCATCAGGAATGCATCATGAAAGTTGTAAAATACTATAAGAAACAAAAATAGTTTGGATCTGAGTGTTATAATCCAAGCTGAGGTTACCCCTGGACAAGCCTTATCCCAAAATGGACACAGCAGTTGGTAAAGGCTGAGTTATTCAAAATCCCAGAGGGAAACTTTAAACAACTGTCATAACCTATATTTTCAATGGGCATGTTTGAGCTGCAGCTCTGAATTCAGGAATAAAACCCACTAAGCCTCAAGAGGTTTGTTCATATAACTTAAATTAAACACCTATTAATTTAACAAGGTATTAAATACATATGCATGTCTACAAATTACTACCATAATAACTATTAAACAAATCCACTAATTAATCACTCCCAGGTAATCTTCCCCAAGGCAACACTAACCCATAGACTGAAACAGGCACCTGGCAAAGCACATTTTATCTTATGAATTCAAAATTAGGCTCCTTTCAATTTGGTTCCTTTCAATTTGGTTCCTTCACACAGTTTTAGGCTTACAGGCGGCATGCCTCTGACTCACACACACAAGACTCTTTCCTGTATATACTTAGCCTTCCCTTTGAATGTAAAGTCTCGTTGTATCACCAGACCCTTTGAATTCCATGTCTTTTAATGGTAAATCTCCTTTTGTAGCACCAATTTTATTAGTAATATAAACACATTGCTGTTGTCTTCTAGCTAGGTGCAAGATTTTACCTCCAGTCTTTGAATGCTTTATTCAACAAAATGCAAATGCGCTCTTTACTGTTTAACATCAGACACGACTACAAGTCCAATTCTAAATCATTGCCTGTAACATTATATGCATTAATATCTTCAGGACAGTCTGTGGGAGGGACCTGCCTATCTGGCCTCCCTGTTTCCAGGCAGCAGCACTGTTTTTCCTACTCTTGTATGTTTACTTTCACTTTGTAGGGATCGTAAACATCACATTAGAAATGCAAGCAGCCTTTTAAAGTGAAGCTAAAACTCCATTTGACCTTTCTTAACACACAGATACAGAAATACAATTCAAACTTAAACTTTAAAGCTAAAACTCATTCCTAATACCCACAAATATAAGTATAACTTACTTAAGCTATCTCTATTTCCTAACACTGGGTATAGGCAGAAAGTGTGAAAATTGTGAATAATGACTGCCTCAAAACATAAGGCACAAACCCTCTCCTTCATAAATTATGTGGAAATCAAAGACAGTCTGTAGTAACCTGGCATGTAATGTACCTTTAAGACAAGTATTGTAATGTAAGGCCAAATTATCTTAATATCCAATAGCAGAGTAGTGCAGACTACCCCTAGGTGGGAGAGTCTTGAGTTAGTCACTGATGAGTGAAGACAGAGTTTTATGTTGTGAGCACACAAGTGTAGCTGCAGAGTTTAGTTTGCAAATAAGCAACGTGTTTATTCTATAAACGATCTCCTGATGTTCTCTGCCTCTGTACCAACTCAATCACTCCGAAACAAGTGTGCAACCCGAATCCTTTAGCTCCAACAAACCAAGGGTGCTGGATCCAACACAGCCTAAATGGGCTGAAAGTATATAGATGCCCAATGCTGGATGTTGTTTGTCCTGAGAGGGACCAAAAAGGAGAACTGTGAAGCAATGGCTGTGATGGAGGCAATGAACACTTGAGTTAGCCAGCATACTTCATGAATGATGTTTAAACAGCTGAGAAAGGAACCAAACAAGACTGAAGAATTGTATTAAACTCAACGTGGACCACGTCCAATGAATGAAGATTTTAGTTTTATTCATTCATGGGATGAGGGCATCACTGACAAGGCCAGTATTTATTGTCCATCCCTAATTGCCCTTGAGCTGCCTTCATTAACTGCTGCAGTACGTGTGGTGTAGGTACACCCACAGCCAAAAGGAGGGCGTTCCAGGATTTCAGCTCAGTGACAGTGAAAGGATGGCAATATAGTTTCAAGTCAGGTACATGTGTGACTTAGAAAGGAACTAGTAGCTGGTAACTAGACTCCCAGCAGTCTGCTGTCCTTGTTCTTCTAGATAGTAGGGAATGTCGATATGAAAAATACTGTTCAAGGAGATTTGGCGAGTTGCTGCGGAGGGAGTGAATGTTTAAGGTGCTGGATGGGCTGTTAATCAAACAGACTGCTTTATTCTGGATGGTGTCAAGCTTCTTGAGTGTTGGAGCTGCACTCATCCAGGCAAGTGGGGAGTATTCCATCACACCCCTAACTTTTGCCTTGTAGATGGTGGACAGGCTTTGGGGAGTCAGGAGAGGAGTCACCCGCTGCAGGATTCTTAGCCTCTGACCTGCTTTTGTAGCCACAGTATTTTTATGGCTAGTCTAGTTCAGCTCCTGGTCAGTGGTAGCCCCCAGGATGTTGATAGATGTAGTTGAGATATAGGGAATGGAGAGAGAGATCTTGGGGGTTTTGAAGCTTCTTGTGGCATTTCATTACTTTAAAGACGTTATATAAATATAAATTGTTGTTGTTTTCATGGGAGTGTTATTAATGTGTTTTTAATACCATTAGCATAATGATCTCAGGCAGTTAAAACAGGAAACAGCTGCTGGGATACATTGCAAGGAGCATAAAATATAAATCCAGAGAGGTATTTGACCTGAGTGAGATCACATCGGGAGTAAAGCATGGACATTTGGCCTTCTTGTTTCAAAGGATGTTCAGCAATTGACGGGGCACAGAATTGATTCCAGAACTTAAAGAAATGAAGAAAAATTGAGCAAACAAGTTAGAATTGGATGCTTTATAGTTGAGACAAAGCACGGTTTTCATATTCCATTAATCTCTTATTTTGAATGTTATGATTTTCCCATGTAACATTTTAAAATTTCTCTTTTAATTTTAGGCTGGGATTTACTGGTTAAATTTACTGGATTATTTCTGTACTGGGTGGATCCTCATTACAATAGCTCTGCTGGAACTCATTGGCCTCAGCTGGATCTATGGTGAGGAAAACAGGAAAAACACTGAAACAAAAATAAAATTGAAGTGCTTGTCTGAATCTTCCTGTTTCTTTAGAAAACACATGAAAATGCATGAGGTGATGTTTATAGTCCATGTTGAGAATTCAAATTTTCTCCTTAATTGGAAACAAGAAAGAAAGATTAGAATGTATATGACACTTTACATGATGGCTAGACATCTTAAAGCACTTTACAATCATTGAAGTAATGTTGTAATGTAGAAAACATGGCAATCAATTTGCACATAGCAAACTTCCATAAGCAACAATGTGATAATGAGCAGATAATCTGTTTTTATTATGTTGATTGAAGGATAAATATTGGTCAGAACATCAGGGATACTTCCCCTGCTCTTCTTCAAAATAGCTCCATGGATCTTTTCTCCAGCCAAGGAAGCAGATGGGGCTGCAGTTTAAATCTCTCATCTGAAAGACTGCACCTTTGATAGTGCAGCACTCTTTCAGTACTACACTGGAGGGTCAGCATTGATTTTTTTGCTTAAACTCTGGACCTTGTGACTCCGAGGCAAGAGTGCTAACAAACTGAGCCACGCCTGGGAAAAGCACTATTAGTTATAGGCAAAATTGTCAAAAATCCTTCCCATTTGGTTCCATGTGCCAACATCAGAAAGACAACAGCCATCACCATGATGCCTTTGTTCATGCTGGGCTACAGCTGCTTGCTTTTGGGTCATTTTTGCTGCAGTATATTTTTGTGTTAATTGCTGATGGTGATGTTGCTTAATCATCTTCACTCTGAGCTGTTTGCCGCTTTACCCAGCCGGGTACCAGTTTTTCTCAACTATCAAGGCAGATGGGGCAACAGGACAGGATTGCCATCAGTGTGTTTACAATTACCTTCATATGTATTCAGGTTGTTGAGAGGCGATAATTTACTCATTCTGTTTGAAATACTGCCAGATCCCAATCTGTCCATCAGTGACACCCTGTACAAGATAAACCAAGTGATTGTGTCTTTGCTTTTTTTGTTCACAGGGGTAAACAGATTCATCAAGGACATTGAGATGATGATTGGGGAAAGAAATTGGCTCTTCTGGCTGTGGTGGAGAGTGTGTTGGAGTTTTATCTCTCCATGTTTGGTGACAGTAAGGAGTTTTTTTAATATTCATTCATGGGATGTGGGCATCGTTGGCTAGGCTAGCATTCATTGCCCATCCCTAATTGCCCTTGAGAAGGTGGTGGTGAGCTACCTTCTTGAACTGCTGCAGTCCCTGTGATGTAGGTGCACCCACAGTACTTTTAGGGAGGGAGTTCCACGATTTTGACCCAGTGACAGTGAAAGGGCAGTGATATATTGCCAAGTCAAGATGGTGAGTGACTTGGAGGAGAGCTTACAGGTGGTGGTGTTCCCGTATGTCTGCTGCCCTTGCCCTTCTAGATGTCAGTGGTCATCGGTTTGGAAGGTGTCATCTGAGGAGCCTTGGTGAGTTCCTGCAGTGCATCTTGTAGGTGGTACACACTGCTGCTACTGTGTGTCAGTGGTGGAGGAAGTGAATATTTGTGGATGGGGTGCCAATCAAGTTGGCTGCTTTGTCCTGTCCAGCTTCTTGAGTGTTGTGGGAGCAGCACTCATCTAGGCAAGAGGGGAGTATTCTATTATGCTCCTGACTTTGTGCCTTGTAGATGGTGGACAGGCTTTGAGGAGGCAGGAGGTGAGTTACTTGCTGCAGGACTCTGGACTTTGACCTTCCCTTGTACCCACAGTATTAAATGGCTAGTCCATATACATCTTCGTATACAATCCATGTTACACCCTTGAGTGACTTAAGCTGAAAATAAATTGCGGATAATCTCTCATTCTGTGTTTGATTTTGCTTTACACAATTATTTCATTCAGGCAGTTTTAATCTGGTCAGTAACAACGTTCGTCCCACCAACATATGGATCTGTTGAGTACCCTGTCTGGGCAACAGCACTTGGTTGGTGTATGATAATCCTCTGTATTTTGTGGATCCCCATTGTCGCCATTGTGAGAGTTGTCCAAGCTGAGGGTTCCACCTTGTGCCAGGTGAGGAAATCTTTTAATGGTTAAGGAACAGAATTGATGTGAGGTTTTCCCAATCTCTCATTTTACAACAACAACTTGTATTTATATAGCACCTTTAATGTATAAATGTATAAACACCCAAGGCATATTACAGCAGTGTTATGAAGCAAGAATTGACACCGGGCTACATGCGGTGAACATAGCGCAAGTGACCATAATTTTTGTTGAACAGGAGGTTTTAAGAAGTACCTTAAAGGAGGAAAGAGAGGTGGACAGGTGGAGAGGAATGGGGGAAATTCTCGAGCTCAGGGCTTTGGCAGCTGAAGGAACGGACTCCAGTGGTGGAACAATTAAAACCAGGGAAGCTTATGAAGCCAGAATGAGAGGAGTGTAGATACCTGTGGCTTGTGGGGCTGGAGGAGGTTACACAGATAGGGAAGGGTGAGGCCAAGAAGGGGGAGGAAATCAAGGTTGAGAATTTGAAAATCAAGGTTGAGTTTAGCTGGGAGCCAATGTCAGTCATCAAGCGCTGGAATGATAGGTGAATGGGACTTTTCACAAGTAAGGACGGACCAGCAGAGTTCTGGCTGACATCATGATTACCAAGGACAGGCAGGAAGGAGTTAGACTTATCAAGTCTAGACATTACAAAGGCTTGGGATGATGTTTTCAGCAGCAAATGAGCTGAGGCAGGGGCAGAGTCAGGCACTGGAGATGTTAGTGGGAGGTCTTAGTAATGTTGTAAATATGTGGTTGGAAGCTCATCACAGGGTGTGTCAAATCTGACATCAATGTTGTGAATGGTCTGATTCAGCCTCAGACTGTTGCCAAGGAGAGGTATGGATATGATAACTAGGGAATAGAGTTTATGGCAGGAGTCGAAGAGAATGTTTTCAGTCTTCCCAATACTTAATTGGCAGGAATTTCTGCTTATCCAGTATTGGATTTCAGGCAATCAGTCTGAAAGTTTGGAGATAGTGCTGGTGTCGAGGGAGGTGGAGGTGAGGTGGAGCTGGGTATCATCAGCATATATGTGGAAACTGATGGACAAAGGGCCACCTCGAGACTTGATAATCCCATTGCTCTCTTGGCTAGCCTTATATCTTGCACCTTCAGACAAAATGAGTCAATCCAAAACTCTGCAGCAAGTATTTGATTGGCACTAAGTTATGTTCATTCATCATCCCTGGGCTCGGTGACCTATATTGGCCACTGGCAGTTCTTCAGTTTTAAATTCTCATTCCTGTTTCAAATCTATCCAAGCTCCTGCTGCTTCCTATACCTGTAACCCCCTCCAGCTATACAAGCCCCCGAGATCTCAGAGCTCCTCTAAATCTGGCATCTCCCACTCAGCCCCCCACTGACGGGGAGAAAATTCACCCCACAACTTGCTTTCCTACTTATTTTTGTATCGCCAGTAAGTTTGGCCAAAATATGCTTTGTTCCTACATCCAAGTCATTAATATAGATTGTAAATATTTGAGGCCCCAGTATTCTTTTCTTTGGCACTCCATTAGCTACAGTTTGTTATTCGGAATATCCTGACTCTCTATTTCTTGTTATTTGGTCAATTCTCTGTCCATGCTAATATATAACACCCAACACCATGAGCTCTAATCTTGTGTGGTAACCTTTTATGTGGCACCTTATCAAAAGCTTTTTGGAAATCCAAATAGACTACATCTATTGGTTCGCTTTTAACCATCCTGCTTGCTACATCCTTAAATAGCTGTAATAGAATTGTCAAACATGATTTCCCTTTCACAAAACTATGTGACCCTGCCTGATAATAATATCATCTTCTAAATATCCTGCTATTACCCCTTTAATAATGGATTCCAACATTTTCCCAATAACAGGCATTAGGCTAACTGGCTTAGAGTTTCTGACTTTCTGGACGGAATTGTTCCACATTTGCAGCAAGTGCGGTAAAACACCCGCTGGCTGCTATGATGGGTTTTCATGCTGTATCATTCCAAACTCCCCACATTATTTATGCATTTCCCGGAATCACGCTATTTCAATGGCGGGTGGGCACCGATTTGCCTGCCATGCCATCACCTCACTGCTTCATCACGCCAGGCACAACATTTAAAGTATAGCCACGCTCAGTGCTTCTGGCCCAGGAATGCAGTAAAGAAGACATGGCCTCGAAAGGCAAGAAGGCTGAAGCCCTCAAGCACCTTTTGGGCCCCTGGAGGCTCACTGTGATGTCCTCTACCTCTGCTCTGGCCACAGGAAGGACAGCTACATTACCACTCAAGCCCATCACACATTCACTGGCATCTCACTCACTGCCAGATCAAAGGACAACACCACCCATTCTCACACACACACACACCCTCACATGTCCATCAGGTCTCATCTCCTCTGGAGACTGCCTCCTGAGCCCTCACCATCTTGAGGGCACTTGTACAGATCAACATGTGCCCCCCCACACACCCTGGGTTACCATCCTTCCCCAGTACAGCCCTCATCCTGCAGTCCCTTCCCTTGCCTGAGGCCACTTGTCCCCCTTTCCCAAGCAAGCCTTAGCCCTGCAGCCATTAAAAAGCCACCCACATAAGGCTGATCTGACAGGTAAAGACCTGCCATGAGCCGCCATAAAAGTGATGTGGTGCAGCCTGTGAAGCCTAGCACTGATGACTGCGAGTGCTGACCAAAGCAAGGTAGCCAAATGAACCTTGAAATCCTGAGCAAGGTGCAGCCCGCCAAGTGCACGTTGCTCATGTGCTGTTGTGAAACACACATCGACATGTCTTCCCGCCGGCGTGGGCAGACAATACAGCGGTGGGCTGGCCTAATAATGATATGCTGATGCATTACACTACAATGAGGATACAGCCATCTGATGGCTGGGAATGTGGCCCTCCTTTGGCAGGCTGAGCAGATGATTGCAAGCTGTTTTCACGCTGGCGTGAAACTGATCATGCCATATTGTCTGCTCACACTATCGAACACGCCCAACGCCAGCGGGCACGGAAAACCCCAGCCCATGTGTTTGTAATGACTTGACATACCAGGCTGGTTTCTACTTGAAACACCTAACTTTATTTCAGAGAGCTCTTCAGAAGCTACATACTTGAACCAGGTCCACAACTAGAAAGCCACACACCCTGGATTACCCACACTTAGGGCTTGTTGGTCAGAGTCTCCAGGAACAATCATGTGACCCCTGCTTGGCAGTAGGGAAGATTATACCTTCAATTACTACCATGCCCCTCCTTTCTTGAACAGAGATGTTATATTTGAGTTTTTCTAATCTACTGGGACCTTTCCAGAATCTAGGGAAGTTTGGAAGGTTACAACATTCACTATCTCTGTAGCCACTTCTTTTAAGACCCTAGAATGCAGTCCACCAGGCTCAGGGGTCTTGTCATCCTTAAGTTTCATTCATTTTCCCATTACTTTCTCTCTAGTAATAGTGATTGTTTTAAGTTCATCCCTCCCTTTTGCCTCTTGATTCTCAGCTATTCTTGAGATGATTTTTGTGTTGTCCACTATGAAGATGGACACATCTGAGGGATGCACCATCATCTATGAAGATGTTGAAAACCTTTAGTGCCATTTCCTCATTTCCCATTATTAATTCCTCAGTCGGCACGTCTAAATGACCAATGCTCACTTTAGCTACTTGTTTCCTTTTAATAATACTTGTAGAAGCTTTTACTCTCATTTTATATTTTTTGCTAGTTTTCTCTCATACTCCAATTTCTCATTCTTTATTATTTTTTTAAATCATCCTTTGCTGGTTTCTAAAACTTTTCCAACCTACCATGAATCTTAGCAGCATTGCATGTCTGTTCTTTCAATTTGATACCACCCTAAACATCCTTAGTTCGTCAATGATGGTGTATCCCTCAGATACAGTCTTTCCTCCTCAATGGAATATATCTTTATTGAGGCTTATGAAATATCTCCTTAAATGTCTGCCATTGCTTCTCTACCATCTTCCCTTCAAACCCATTTTATTATTCCATTTTAGCCAATCCAGAAGGAAAAAAGACAGTTCAGGCCAGTACTCTTATTTCTCAGTTTTCACTGGTGTTCCATTTTAAGGTATACAAGAGCAGTTTGGACCAGTATTCGTATTTTCCAGTTTTTACTGTTTTTTTTTCATTCTGGGAACTCTGCCTTTATGTCCTTGTAATTGTCTTTATAGAAATTTAAGATACTCGTTATGGACCCACATTTCTCACCCCCAAAGTGAATGTGAAGTTCAATTGTTACAGTCACTCTTGCTGAGAAGATCCTTTACTACGAGGCCTTTAATTAATCCTGTCGCATTACATATTACCAGTTCCAAAATAGCTTGTTCCTTGGCAGGATCCAGAATGTATTTTTTGAGGAAACTATCCTCATTACACTCTATAACTCATCCTCCAGGCTATCTTTGCCAATTTGATTTGTCGAATCAATTTGAAGATTAAAATGAACCACAATTATTGCAGTTCCTTTCTTGAAAACGCCCATTATTTCTTGAATTACATTCGGCCCTGCTGTGTAGTTGCTGATAAGAGATCTATAAGCGACTCTCACCAGTGACTTTTTCCCTTTCTATTTCTTATCTCTACACATAACTGGTTCAACATCTTGATCTTCTGAACCAAGACCATTTCTCACTATTGTGCTGATCTCATTCTTTATTAACAGAGCTATTCCACTTCTTTTTCTTTCTCTCTTTGCAGATAGCCTTCTGTAATGGCTATCATATTATACTCATATTTGTGCTATCAATTCATCCACCTTGTTACAAACGCTGTAAGTATTCAGTTAGTGAATTTTTAATTTTTTCTTTTTACCATTTTTGCCAATTTTACCTTATTTGCTGGTGCACTCTTATGTTTATGGTTAACCCTGGTTATCAGTGCCTGTATCATTACCCTAATCTATTGCTTTGCTATTGCTCTTTAACTTGCCAAATATCCCCTCGCATGAACCATCCCCTCACTATTTAGTTAAAACCATCTCTACAGCCTGACTTATACAATTTGCCAGTATACTGGTTCCATCATGGTTTAGGTGAAGGGCATCCCAATGGAACAGCTCCCTCTTTCTCCATAACTGGTGCCAGTACTTCATGAATCAAAACCCATTTCTCTCCATCCGCCCTCACACCTTCCACTCCCTCCCAGAAACATGATAGGGTCCCCCTTGTCCTCACTTATCACCCCACCAGCCTCCGCATTCAAAAGATCATCCACCACCATTTCCGCCAACTCCAGCATGATGCCGCCACCAGACATATCTTCCCTTCACCCCCCCAGTGGCATTCCGCAGGGATCATTCCCTCCGGGACACCCTGGTCCACTCCTCCATCACCCCCTACACCTCAAACCCCTCCCACGGCACCTTCCCAGGCACCTGCAGAAGGTGCAACACCTGCCTCTTTACTTCCCCTCTCCTAACCGTCCAAGGGCCCAAACACTCCTTTCAAGTGAAGCAGCATTTCACTTGCACTTCTTTCAATTTAGTCTACTGCATTCGCTGTTCCCAGTGCGGTTTCCTCTAAATTGGAGAGACCAAACGCAGACTGGGTGACCGCTTTGCAGAACACCTTCGATCTGTCCGCAAGCATTACCCAGACCTCCCTGTCGCTCGCCATTTCAATACTCCACCCTGCTGTTATGCCCACATGTCCATCCTTGGCCTGCTGCATTGCTCCAGTGAAGCTCAACACAAACTGGAGGAACAGCACCACATCTTCCGACTAAGCACTTTACAGCCTTCCGGACTGAATATTGAGTTCAACAATTTTAGATCATGATCTCTCTCCTCCATCCCCACCCCTTTCCGCTCCCCCCACTTTTTTTCCCAATAATTTATATAGATTTTTCTTTTCCCACCTATTTCCATTATTTTTAAATGTATTTCTATCCATTGTTTTATCTCTACCTTTTAGCCTTTTTCGATTCCTTCACCCCACCCCACCCCCACTAGGGCTATCTGTACCTTGTTGTCCTGCTTTCTACCCTTAATTAGCACATTCCTTAGCTAATATCACCACCTTCAACACCTCTTTGTTCTTTTGTCTGTGACATCTTTTGGTTATCTCCACCTATCACTGGCTCTCTATCCAGCTCTACTTGTCCCCCCACCCCCCCCCCCCCTTAAATCAGCTTATATTTCACCTCTCTTCTATTTTTACTTAGTTCAGTTGAAGGGTCATTCGGACTCAAAACGTTAACTGTGCTCCTTTCCGCGGATGCTGCCAGACCTGCTGAGTTTTTCCAGGTATTTTTGTTTTTGTTTCCCATTTTTCTCACACCAATTTTTGAGCCACACATTCAACTCCTTGATTTTATCCACCCTATGCCAATATGCTTGCAGCTCAGAGATCCTTACCTTTGTAGTTCTGCTTTTTAATTTAGCTCCCGGCTGCCTATACTCCCTTCATAGAATCTTTTTCTTAGTCCAACCTTTGTCATTGATAGTTACATGGACCAAGACAAGTGGATCCTTCCCCTCCCACTCCAAGTTCCTCTCCAGCACTGAGGAGGTGTCCTTCATCCTGGTAGACAACATCGCCTTCAGGACTTATGGTCTCAGCTGCAGAGAACAGTATCTATCCCTCTAACTATATTGCCCCATACTACTATTACATTCCTTTTACCTTTCCAAACTTGAATTGTCCCCTGCACCTTGGTGCTGTGGTCAGTTTGCTCATCCTCCCTCCAGTCCCTACTTTCATCCATACAGGCTGCAGAACCTTGAACCTGTTGGATAATTGCAAGGGCTGAGACTTCTCCTGTACTATCTCCTGGATCCCCACATCTGCTTCACTCTCAGTCACACTCTTCTGTCTCTGACCATAGCCCAAATTCGAAGTATCTGACTTGAGGGGTGTGACTGCCTCCTGAAACAAAGTGTCCAGGTAACTTTCTCCCTTCCTTGATGCATTGCAGTGTCTGAAGCTCAGACTCAAGCTCATCAATTCTGTACCAAAGTTCCTCAAGCTGCAGGCACTTACTGCAGATGTAATTGCTGTGAATTAAATGGGTGTCCACCAGCTCCCACATGCAACAACTGTTACACATCACCACTCCTGCCAACTTAACTGCTTTATTTAATAAATTAGGTTTATTAGAAATATCACTGAATCTGATATCTGTGGTTATATCAAGCAGATTAATTAGTTAAGGTATAAATACTTATATCTCCACAGTATCAGTTTAAGCTACTGCCCCTTGTTTATAGATCCAAAAAAAAACTAAAACTCACTGTTATGACACAGCAGTTGGTAAAGGCTGAGTTATTTAAAATCCCAGAGGGAAACTTTAAACAACTGTCATAACCTATATTTTCAATTGGTATGTTTGAGATGCAACTCTGAATTCAGAAATGAAACCACCAAACCTCCAGATGTTTTGTGTATAAATTAAATTAAACATTTATTAACTTAACAAGGAATTAAACACATACACATGTCTACAAATTTCCACCATAATAACTTTTAAACAAAACGCCAAATTAATTGCACCCATGTAAATCTTCCCCAAGGCAACAATAACCCTTAGACTTAAACAGGCACCAGGCAAAGCACACTTTATCTTACAAGTTCAAAACGAGGTCCTGTGCAATTTGCTTCCTTTGCAGACGGTTGTAGGGTTTGCAAGCTGCTTAGATATTATATGCCCCTGACCTACACACACAAAACTCTTTTCTGCATATACCTAGCCCTCCCTTTGAATGTAAATTTTTATTGTATCACCAGGGCCTTTGAACTCCTCCTCTTCTAACAATAAAATCCCTTTCATAGTATTAATTTTATTAGTAATATAAACATATTGCTTGGTGTCTCCTAGCTAGGTGCAAGATTTCACCCCCAGTCTTTGAATGGTTTATTCAAAAAAATGCAAATGTACCCTCTACCTTACATTTACATCTAAAAACTACTAAAAATCAAAGCACCCAGGCTAGCTGGCTTTACTCCAATTAAGACACACACACTCACACCCACAGACATTGACCCTACTACAAGTCCAATTTAAATGAATTTCCAATAACATTATATACATTAATATTTTCATGATAGTCACCAACCACTCACTAACCTGCTCACTTCATTAATGTTTTTAGGTTTCAGCTCTCATGACCTGCAGTGGTCTCCATCTCTCTCTTTCAGACCACTACTTATTTGCAAAAGGTCAGAACAGCACCTCCTCCCTCACTGCACTAAATTCCCTCACTCACCAAATTCACAAATTTACACCTTGCCTCAATCTACTATCTTCATGCTTACTTTGTGCATTTAGCAAGAGCACCTGTATTTATACTAACTGGAATTCTACAGAATTGAGTCAAGCCCTGTTGGGTAGAGAAACCAGTTTGAACTATCTACCTAATTAACTAACTGTAGCTGCCTCTCAAGGAGAGAGCTTCTTTATCCCTGACTAAGACTGAAAGAGACCTAGCTTTAATAGTAAACTTTGATTACATGCTAAATACAAACTTGGCCAAATTTTAGAAAAATTATCCCTTAAAATTTGCCCACTTGCCGAGATGCCCAGGACAGGCATGTCATATTATGAACTTTAAAAAAAAAGGACACAAATATGTTGTTAAGGTGGCTCCCTCAAATCATGTGGCTTTTGGCATTTGGACTACAGATAGTATCAAGTCTCTGGGAAATACATGATTGAATATGGACATAGATGAGGGTACCTCACAGACATTTATGGAATTCACACATCTCATTGTTTAAGGATGGGCTAACCTTTAAAGGCTATGGAGCTTCCAGACTGCCTGTCCCCATGTTTCATACTGGACAAAAGGGAAGATAAAAAATCAATGGCCACTATCAATTCCCTGTCATATCATGATTGCCTCTTCCACCCAAACTAGACCAGATGGGTCTCAGAAATGTTAACCCAGCAGCCATGTAATTGAAATTGTTTTAAGGACTGTAGCTTTATTATCCCATGACCAAGTAGACTCATCAGAGCCATCAGTCATCAACCAATCTGAGAACCAGGCTCTGAAACTAGCTGAAAGTCATCAAACAGCCAAAGCGTGTAATCTGTTCCAAGATTAAAGTTCTCCTGAGAACCAACCACAGAGATATTCAACCAGAAATCTCACTACCTGCTGTGAACCCTTCGATTTACCAGGATCTCACTCCAACTTTAAATCATCAAAGCCATTTAAGAAACCACAGGCCTGCCCTGTGTGAAACTAGAGACTGTAAATCAAAGACTGAAGTCACTGTTATCTGTGGAGGTGCACTATCTGTATCCAATCTTTGTGTGTGTGTGTGTGTGTGTGTGTGTGTGTGCGCGCGTGTACGTGTGTGTGTGTTTTTGTGTGTGTGTGCACATGAGACAGAATGTGTGAAATTGTGTTAATTCAGGGTAAGTGTGTGAGGATTAATAACCTTCTTTATTTTAAATTCATAAAAGCTTGCTGCTGAATTAATTTGAATGCACACTCCAAGAGTAAGAAAAGACACACCTCTTTCCATATAAAACATATTGATTCTGGGCTGTAAGAGAGCAAATGAATTCTGTCTGTGACACGCACTAAATTCCCAAATGTGTACGCTGTCTTGAGCTGCACTCAGTCACGAGCTGCTGTATTCATGCATATTTACTTTTAGACGTGGTTGTTCTTTCATCAAGTGAGAATAAATTAATGGCTCAATAACGCCACTTAAATTGATCATGGGTGATCTGGTTGTGGTCTCAACTGCACCTTTCTGTCCCTTCCTGTCTGCCTTCCCCCCAGCATAACCCTTGACTCCCTTGTTTATCAAGAGTATTTTTAACATTGATCACTTAGATGTAATACGCATTGTTCCATGTATCTCACTACTGCCTGAGACATTAGAATTTAGACATGGGAGTATAATCTCTGTGATCAACATCCAGATTAAATATTTTTCTGCATAATATAAATTGCCATGAGTTGGAACAAACTGAAGGAGAATCTGGTTAGGAACAGGTTTTTATTTTCCCTGTGGGAGTTAATGTGGGTAAAAATCCAGCAGAAATGATTAAACATTTTACTTTCCTTTTCACAGAAAATTTTTGCCGCTTGCACATCAACTCCTGATTGGGGTCCATACTTGGAACAACACAGAGGGGAAAGATACAGAAAGAGGCCTGATTCTGCAGAATCTCCTCATTGTGAAAAACGTCTGGTTACTCCACCATAACTTCAGTGCAATTTCCCTGGAACAGTCAGGAACTCCACCAGGACCCAGATACATCCTAGTCTGAAGTTTTCCCTGCAGAACTGCAAACATGGATATCAATTTGGGGAAGGATGGGACCAGGTAGAGTTACTGACCATCAGGGATCATGCCTCATGAACATCCACTCATTCTCCTACCTGAGTCCTGGTGTTAATACAGATGATTCCAGCCATTGAACATCATGGACAAGAGCTCCTCCTCTCACAACAACTCCCACCTACAGTATGCAGTGGCTGGGTTCTCTCCTGTTAGCAAAGGGTATGGGTAAGATTGACACAGAGGGACATGAACCACACTGATTTTTATCATCAAATGCTGACACACTGACACCAAACACTGACTGTCCATGTCTAATACTGGTGGTTGGTGTGTCTGCTGACACAGTTGTTGACTTATTGATTGATCCTAACTCTCCCCAGGAACTGAGTTTTAAAATCAAACAGATTATTAAATTTCATATTATCAATTCTGCTCTACTTTTTGGGTGACATTTGTAACAGCTACAGCTGTGGTGAGAATTTTTCATTCTCATTTAGTAGATATTATCGTACTTTTTATTCAGTTGTTTCATACTTTATCATACTGCACTGTACATGATAGATTTAATGTACTTTAATCATTTCAACAGAAACTCAAAATGACCTTAAAAGCATCAAATGCTCAATTATAGAAATAACTAAAAAATGTTAACAGGACAATTTCACCATGTGTACTGTATAATGGTAACTGCCAGTTATAAATCTGGCACACGTACATTGGCTAACATCAAATAGATTTTCCAGTTGGCAGTAAACTCATCCAATCCCAGCTAAAATGTTCATGAAAATCCATGGGCAGTGTTAACACAATCCCTGGGGCAGTGTTAACACAATCCCTGGGGCAGTGTCAGCACAATCCCTGGGGCAGTGTTAACACAATCCCTGGGACAGTGTTACACAATCCCAGGGGCAGTGTTAGCACAATCCCAGGGGTAGTGTTAACACAATCCCTGGGGCAGTTTTAACACAATCCCTGGGGCAGTGTCAGCACAATCCCAGGGGCAGTGTTAATACAATCCCTGGGGCAGTGTTAACACAATCCCCAGGGCAGTGGGCAGTCCATTGAGCAGTGGCAGGGCAGTCCGTTGGGCAGTGGCAGGGCAGTCCATTGGGCAGTGGCAGAGCAGTCCCTGGGGCAATGCCAGCAGACTCTGGGGCAGTGTAAAAGAAGTCGCTGGGACAGTGTCAACAAATTCCCTCAGGCAATGCGCAGTCTGCAGGTCAATGTCAACTCAGGACTCTGCGGCAACACACAGACCCTCAGGCAGTGTCAACACAGTCCCTGAGCCAGTGTACAGTCTCTGGGTCAGTGGGAAAGCCCTGGGCAGTGTCAACACTGTCCCTGGGGCAGTGCTGACAAACTCCCCAGGGGAATGCCAGCACACACCCTGGGGCAGTGTTAACGCAGTCACTGGGGCTGTGTTAATGCAGTCCGTGGGGCAGTGTTAATGCAGTCACTGGGGCTGTGTTAATGCAGTCCGTGGGGCAGTGCCAGCTCACTTTCAAGTCATTGTAAAGGCAATGATTATCATGCTTGATGAGTCTGCTCCTGGAGCAGATTGGAAGGTTGATCATTATATTTCATCTGGGGTCCTATCATGAAATTAGGACATCAAACTGAGTTCAACCAGTGAAGCATGGCTTTCCTGAAGTTGGTAAAATCGTCAGGGATTCTATACAAAATGGCTGTTCTCAAGCAGACTTCATACAATCCAAAACTCAAAATGGCTGTTATCCCAAACTGTCGAATCATTCTTCCACATTAAGTATTTGGTTGGCCCAATTTGTGGCATTACCCTATCCACCATCTTTTATCCATTTTAAATATCTCAGCCATTAAATTGAATGGCTCCCATTCTTCCAGGTTTGGTGAGATGGGAAAGTGCTACTCACCCCTCCAGGGAAGTCATTGTCAATGAGTTTCTGTTTACCCTTGTGGGAATGCATAGTGAATTTCAAATGTCTCCACGTGCCTGGTTATGTCTATTTGCAATCTTCTTGGAGCCTTTTAAAAACTTAACAAATGTTGTATTTGTGGAAGGTCAGGTAACTTTTAGCAGCTGTTTTCAAGCCACCCACCTTGTGACCATTTAAAAGAAAGATTAGCTTTTCTACAAAATCTACAATATCACAACTACACATTCATCATATATGCATACCTCTCCCTTACAGGAAAAATTGAAATTTAAAAAAAAAATTATTTTACAGAATTACACTGAAGAAACAAAAGATAAAGAAATACATACTTCTTTCACCACACACAGCCAGGCAGCTGATGCAATACAGCTTCTCTCTTACATTTCCCAGTTAGTTTTTATCTGGGGATTCCCTGCCTTCTCTTTTTCCTGTTTTTTTCCAACAGTTTGCACAGGTTTGAACTTTGGAGCTTCGCTGGACTGTCTATCGGTCACTTTCGCATCTCGTTGAGATCTACAAAGGATATGCCAAACAAATCTGAAGCTAAATCAATTGTCGTTTCAACACCTGGAAGTGTTTCCTGTTCACTTCCCAGACTTAAACATTTTCAATTCTCCTTTTGAGGTATCAAGTTAGCAACAATCTCTTTTTGAGACTGTAGCTTCTCTTTTCTTTGATCAGAATCCCATTTTGTTGTCACAAGAATGTAATTAGGATGTTTTTTTACGTTCAAACAGAAATGTTTGATATTTTTGTTTAGTTTGTTCTTTGAACGTTTTTAAATCTCTCAAGGTTTCCTCATTCCACTCAGATCAGATTTTATTTAATTTGTTTCCAGCAAGGTTGATAGGTTCTGTGTTTTGAGTTTTTGCTTTTTTCTCCAACATTTTGAATCTGCCTCACAATGTAGTTTACAAAAGTCATGTGTTGAACTGAATTCAGTGACATCCACTTCTGCAACTAGATTCTGAGACTGTACACTGATGGGTGTTGTTAACTGTGCCATCTCAACACAATTTCAGCTGCTGTTAGGGTCACTGTTTGCTCTCAATTGTCTTTGTGGTGAATTTCGATTTAGGATTTCTGTCAATCCCTTTTCTGCCTCTTTCAACTCACTTGGCTTGGTCCCCTCACTGTTTCTTAGCCTGCTTTGGGACTTCTTTGGTGCCTATTTAATTCTGTGGTCATTTTCTGAACCATTTTAACCTTTATAGGTTGTGTCGCCCCCTGTAAGGCTTCTATACCCTTTTCAGCTGTTTGCACCTTTGCAGAATCTTGCTGAAACTGTTCAGTTTGTTCAGCCTCTCTGGACTGTTCTTGAGTTTGGTGGGGGAGTAACACCTTCAAGCGAGGTCATTTCCGACTAAAAGGTTGACCCCCTCATAGGCAAGCTCTAGATTGCACCCATCATCACCTGCCAGGTAACAAATTCACTCTTCAAGTGAATTTTCACCAACGGTACCTCAACATTTCTCCATTTAGCCCTTTGACATCACTCTGAAATTTGTGCTGCTCCTGCATTGGAAATCCTCAATTGCCCCACAACCAGTGTTTGCAAACAATGTTAATCCTCTTTCCTCTTCTTTGGAATAACTAAGGGCCATTTCCCCTTTACACATGAATTCCTGGTAGGTTTCTTTGCCTTTCATTGCATTTGCACAAAGGGATACAATTTTATTGACCACAAATATGGGTTGAGCTGGAATGCTGTCTGTGGCCTTCTTCACTTGTCAGCAGTGTCCCTCTATATGGCCCAATTTGCCACAACTACAACAGACAGGGTGTGATCCTGCAGCTCTGCCTTCTACATTCTTTCTTTTCAATATTGGGGATTGGTTTTCCCATTTTTCCCTATGCTTTTTTCCTTTTCCGTTTCCCTTCCTACTATCTCCCTCTTATCCCTTCCCTCCTGATATAACCTATTTGACACTGCTGTAATTTGAAGGTCTGTGAGACAATTCACAATGAATGCCCTTGATGAGGTAACCTTTCCTTCCTCAAGGTGTAATTTTATATCGTAAGGGAGACAATTTTTGAACTGCTCTAACAACACAGTTCTTTTATTCCATTGTAAGTGCGTTCTACCTATAAAGCTCACACCCATCGGTCTGAAGTAATCTGTTTGACTCTTTCGAATGTCAGATATGTTTATATGGTTTTCTTACATGAATGTCTGAATTGCTGATGACAGGCTTCTGGTACGAGCTCATAGGCACTCAGGGTTGCATCCTTAGTCTGTTGGTTATCAACAGTCACTTCAGGGAACAGTGTGGAAAAGACCTCTTGGGTTTTTCTTGTTAACTGACCCTGGATCATCAGTGTCCACACTTCCTTAGGTAAATGTAGCTGATGTGCCACTTTTTCAAAAGCAGTAAAGAAGGATTCTACATCTCACTTTTCAAATTTATGAATAAAGTTGGAGCCACAAACAAATTGGCATAGGGCAAATAAGATTGGAGAAATGAATGCACGGTTCAAACATTGGTGTGCAAGAAATGGATTTCAATTCACGGCACCAGTACTGGGGAAAGTAGGAGCTTTACCGATGGGACGGTCTACGCCTAAACCATGCTGGACCCGGTTTTCTTGTGAATCGCGTAACTAGAGTAGTAGAGAGGGCTTTAAACTAAATAGTGGGGGGCAAGGGATCACATGAAAGGAGACATAGTAAAGCAAAGGGAAACAACAAACTAATAGAGCAGGGCAGCAATTTTGGTAATGATTGGGTAATGAGAGTGACAGGAAGGGAAAGAACATACAATTGTAAAAGTGCAGCAGCAGATAAGGCCAGAGATGGTAAAAGTAGTAAAAAAAAGAGTTTCTGAATGCACAAAGTATTTGTCACAAAAGGGATGAATTGTTAGAACAGATAGAGATAAATATGTATGGCTTGAGAGCCATCATAGAAACTGGGGAATTTCTCATGGTAAATTAGGAAATGACAGAGACTTTGAACAAAAATTTTTTGTCTGTGTTCATGGTAGGAGAGACAATAACATCTCAAGAATAGTGGAAAATCCAGGGACAAAGAGAAGAGCAGAAATGACAACAATCACTATTACTAGAGTAAAAGTGCTTAGGAAGCTAATGGGATGAAGGGTTGACATGTCCAATGGGCCTGGTGGCCTCTATCCAAAAATTGTAAGTGAAGTGATTACAAAGAGTATGGATGTATTGGTGACGATCTTTCAAAATACCCCAGATTCTGGAAAGGTCACAGCAGATTAAAAAACCACAAATGTAACATTTCTTTATTTTTTATTCATTCGTGGGATGTGGGCATCACTGGCTAGTTCAGCATTTATTGATCATCCCTAAAGAATGCTGAAGGCACTGCCTATCTCATATTGGCTTTTGGAACCAAATAGGGAAATGTCTTTGACAATTAAATTTGAATTCTTAACATCTTGTTAAATGAAAAACTATTTACACCAGGTAGAACTATTTACACCAATTCAACCGTCTTCTTCTAGAGAGACATAAAGATCCACGTAAGTACTTTTCAGCGCGACTGTAATGAGAATCCATCCAGTACCGAAATAATCCATTAAATTTAACCAGTAAATCCCAGCCTAAAATTAAATGGAAATTATAATTCCATGTATGCGCAGTTGTGTTGTTTTATTCAGTGACATCATTGCGAATGATGGAGTAGGCAGTGGTCAGGAGCAGTAATGTTGTCAAAGAGATATTAAAGACATCGCTTAAAAAGCCTCACCTGGGGCAGAGGAAAGGAAATGGACCTGGGGATTGGGATGGAGAGGGGAGGGCGGTTCCTGATCCACATCGTGACAGCCACATATCTGGATTACACCCTCCATAGCCTTTGTTTGCAGCTTCGGGGCTTCTTCCAGTTGGATCTTCAGTTCACACCTCCAATGTGAGGCACCCTATAAGTCTCTTACAAGATCAGTAGTTCCCATGTTGGAGAGTGGAGTTGCCAATGTGTCATTGCTGGAGGGTTCCTATTGGCCCTCCAGCATTGGGAGCCCGCCCACCATCCTTAATTTGGCAGCGAGCATGCCCCCTGTTCACTAATTGGCAAAATCTACAAAGATTGCATTGGGCATTTGAGGCTGAAGCAAAGCATAGTGTTCTGTACACATGGCTCTATCTACACAGCTCTGTCTAACACTAGGCTGAACCCTAAGTACAGGTCATGTGTTCTCTTACATCACTGTGTGGGCAATACTTTACTCAGTTCCATGCTATGTGCCAGACCTTCATACACCATCTCTCCCACATCTTTATCCAATGTATTTCAAGTTATTCTAGTTTACTCCATATGTTTACACAGTTATTGCTACCACACCTCCCCATACAAATCCCTGAGTTCATAGGTTCAGGCAGCCTGAAGGCCTTACTAGCCTTCCATATCTCATTGGCACAACTGCCAGAGGAGTGGTGTTGGAGATTAATCACACCAAGGCATTAGTAATACATAGAAACCCCATTTATTACTTGTGCACAAAGGACAACAATACAGCGAGAGCCATTGTACTGTCTCAAAGCAGAATACATAAACACTTGCTTAAAAGCATTTTACAACCAATCAGTAAGTTTTGCACATTTCAATCCACTTATTTGCATACATTAACTGACCAATCCATGTTTTAGTTAATTTCCACTCCCACCACAACAGATGTGGGGCCTACGCACTTGGTTATCACAGCTTTGATTACATTTGGCCTGAGAAAGAACAACATGGAATGTCTCAGGGCTCATCCTACAACAGTGGTCAGACAAGATGGTAAAGTTCTTCAAGGTTGCAGTATTTTTCTCTTAGGCCTAAGCATTTAATTCAATTTCTCCATTAACCCTTTCAATACTAAGTGGGCTCCCTATAGTTGTCTAGGCCACCACACTTCCCCCCTTTTGTCCTACAAGGACAATCCACCACCCTTAGCCAAATTCTATGTACCCTAGCCGCCAGGATTCATCCTCAGAGGGGTCTTGATCCCTGAGGAGAGGGAGGGAATAGATAGCGGGCATGAATCAACAAGGTAGACACAGGAACCCAATGGCAGCTCACCCACCCGAATAATACCCTTGGTGTAATTTCTTTTGATGCCTAGCCAGGCCTCCCCTTAATAACCACAAAGGTGGGCTCTCATCTCCAAATGGGCGTCCGATGAATGAGGGCCCCTGTATTACCTAGGGACCATGCGGCATCTGTGGGGAAAGCCAGAAAATGCATCTCTGCAGAGGAGGGGTTAACAGGAAAATGAGTACAAATCCAATATTTAGTCCGATTAACATGCGAGGCTACGGCCTGCATTAGTTGAACCGCAGAATTGGTAGTCCATGCCCCTGCAAGAGCCACGCAGGACAGGATCCAAATCAGAGTCAGCATTCTGATGGCTCAGTTAAAGTTCTTGCACAAGTACTTTGGTCCGAGGTCAGCGTCCGCTTGACATGCAATGTGTGGATCCACAAGGGATGTCCTTCAACATTCACGGCCGTATGGGCGGTGAGCAGGACTTGGAAAGGCCCATCCCATCGAAGTTCCAAATAGTTCTTTCTCCTGAAGGTCTTTACCAGGACTATGTCCCCGGGCTGGTATTGATGGCAATCTTCAAAGGTGGGCTTTTTCTGAGCTTCTACTTCCTGTATATGCAAGCTTTTGAGAGAATTAATGAGCGCTATACAGTAGGTAATCATTCCCTCATCCATGGCGTGGGTGTCCATTTCCCTAGTAGACAAAGGTGGGACCACGGGGAGGCGCATAAGACGTCCCATTACAGCTTCATAAGGAGAAAGGGAGATGGTACAGTTAGGGTGAGAGCGCACAGTCATGAGCGCCAAGGGTAGAGCTTCAGGCCATTTCAAGCCAGTTTCTTCACATAATTTAGCTAGTTTGTTTTTCAGAATACCGTTCTGTCTTTCCACTGCCCTAGTAGACTGGGGCTAGTATGGGCAGGAAAGGTGATGGTTGCATTGTAAGGCTTTCAACAGTTCCTTTATCACTTTAGCAGTACAAATGAGGCCCATTATCACTCAATAAAATCTCTGGTATCCCAAATCTGGGTATATATTCACGCAAAAATAATTTTACAACAATAACAGCATCGTTTCGTCGGATGGGATATGCCTCCACCCATCGCGAGAACAAACATACTATAACTAAAACATAATTATATCCCATACATTTAGGCATTTGTATAAAGTCCATTTGTAGGTGTACAAATGGGCCCCATGGCTGGGGTCCCGTACCAGCAGTCACTGAGGGTGTCTTGCCTGAGTTATGTCGTTGACAAAGCAGACGTTGTGAAGCTATTTTAGCTGCCATGGTGAAAAACCCAGGAGCAACCCACATCTGCTGTGCCACTCTGTTCATCCCCCCTTTGCCCCTACATTTTCTACTCTATATAATGTCCTGCTGTGTGTTAACATAGGTATGAAAGGTATTACTAATACGATGCCTATTAGCATATTACTATTTACTATACATTCCACCTTCATTCCATATACATACGTTAAACCTCTGAGCTGGCAACCAGTCAAGTCATGATTCTTGTGTCGTGAGTGATTCAATAAATGCTCATTAGTTACCCATAAAGGGACTACCCCTTCATTAATCTGTTTTAAATTTTCTCGGGCTTGTTCCAGTGCCCAAGATCCATAGGAGCTACATATATCATTTCTGCTCACTTCGTCTGAAATATCTTTCCCTATTTCAATTAATTTATTGATAGTCCCCACATGACTTCCGAGCACGGTAGCCAGGCTTTGGATTAACCAATGATGTCCCTGTGTTGAATGTTGTAGCGGCATCACTTATCAGGCTGCGCTTAATGTGATTCCCTCCCAAGTCTGATCTCATCTCGCCATTGAACTAAACTGTTTCAGTCATCAATTGGCGCGTCAGAGCCATATACAGTGCTTGGGTATGGGTTGAGCACCACTGGGGCAGGATGACACCGGATACATTCAAGGCTAGGGGTACCAGCTCATGATATCCATTAGTATACAAAACTTCTGATTAGCCAGTACCAAACAATTTGCCGGTCCTGGATGCATAGTCGGACAAGATGGGTCAGTCAGTGTGGTTTGAGGGGCTCCAATTATCTCCACGCGGACTGCGGAAGTAGATGTGGAAGGTGGCTGGGTAGTGGCGGACTTCCCATGCCTGATCTGAAGCAAACCCTTACTACAATTTGAAAGCACTTGTACCCCTGCTGTTACAGTTATCATTCCCCGTTGTGTGTCACATTCGGCACTGTCTGTGCTGTACCAAAGTTCCTCCTGCGGTACAGGATGAGTAGTAATGATCCCCAACCTTGTTGCCAGTACTGATATGTCCACGACCAGGATCATAGATCTATGGAGAAATTAACATCGGCTCTCATTCTCATATCTACAAGTGAACATATATCACCTGTCATAATTACCTCATATGGTCCGTGCCTATTCATTCCGAGCTCACCTTGACCATCACCTTATTCCCCACCTGGGGGGGTCCGTTGTTGCTCTTTGGATGTGCCTGTTTCCATATCCTTAATCATCTGTCAGTCTCTAACTTCCTCTCTCAACTCATGTAATTGCCTACTTAATTCCTTTACATTGTCCTGTATTTTTCCTTTCAGTGGCCCTTCACCTCCTATTATAATGCTGTCAGGTAATTGCGTGGCCCTTCCTGTTATCAATTCAAATGGGGTGAACCTGGTAGTCCTGTTTGGTGTAGCCCTAAGGTGCATCAGAATGCTGGGAAATATGGTGGCCCAGCTGTTGCCTGTCTCCTGAATTGCTTAGGCTATAGATGTTTTTAAAGTTCAGTTCATCCTTTCCACCAACCCTAGACTCTGGGGGTGGTAAGGAATATAGAATTTTCTGCTTAATCTCCATAAGATTACACACTTCTTTAATGACTCTCCCTGTGAAATGAGTTACTTGATCTGAATCCATCTGGGTAGACACCCCACTTCTTCCAGTTTACTCTCTCCTGTTGCTGTCTCATGTCAGACCTCAATTTCTTAAACAACTCTACAAGGCATCTTCTTATCCTTTCTTTCAATGGCTCAGTATCTTCACTTCCAGTGATGGTTCTCTCTGGGAACCGTTTAACTCTGCCTGTCATCAAAGTGTTAATCCTGTGATCTTACTTTTTGTAAATCGCAGGCACATTAATATAATCAGTAATACATCTATTTAGCCTTTTCCCAGCTTGCCCTTTACCTGTATCTATCTTGTAGTAAATTGTTAAGTATTATTTCTCCTTGCCCTTCAATTGCCTCAACTGCAGACACTGAATAATTTTACCTCTAAGGTTTTTTTTCTGACCACGATCATCTTGATTCTCTTGAAGTCAGTTTCTCTATTGTCTTGATTGTTTAAAATGTTTCCTTACTCTTTATTCAGTTCCAATGCCTCAGTTGATGGCCAGATTATCAAATTCATTTCCCTTAAAACAGTTTGTACATTATGTCTTCTTTCCTTAATTCATTCTCCTACTTGCCTCATACCATTTTACACATGCAACAGCTACCATCTCATCTTGTTCAGGTTGCCTGGCGAGATTTTAAAATAATTAAAATATTCCCATAATAGTTTTAAAAACAGAAATCAGGTATGACATGTTTTGCTTCCTTAACTTCTTCTCAAACATTTTATTGTCTCAAAAGTAACCCACTAAATTGTGTCTGACCCTTTTCTTTTAGAATTATCTCAGATTCATTAACTCGGCCAAAAATTGGATTTCTGCCAAACTTTGTCAAGGTCTTGAGCTTAGCTTCATATTTTGGGAACAGACTTTACAAATACAAAAGCTTGCAGCATTTGAATTAGTGCCAATTGTTGTCAAACCTTTTAAAATGAAAATTCCCTTTTGAGAACTACATTAAGAACCAAACCTCAAATATTTTAAACCTTGTAAGAACTGTAATTTACACTATCAAAATTAAAATACCCTCTATTTCATGTGTAATGATTTGTATCCAAGTTATAATTTCCGTATGTTTATCGACACATTCTTTATCTTAGATAGTATCCTAGTGATTCAACAGTAACCTGTTAAATTACACTGCACTTTACATCTCAAGATTATCCCAAATTCAAATTCCAATGCTTTTGGAAAGCAGATTTCATTTAATATTTAATTCATCTCTTCATAAGAAATCCCTTTTTATCCATTGGAACCACCTAGACCTTGTGTTTATGTCTTTTGGTTTTCCTAGAATCTTTCTGAATTTCAAGTAATTTTTTTCCCTCAGAATTTTTAGAATATTAACTTGTAAGAGTTAATGTAATTTGTATGTGTCAATCCCAATCAGCTTGGAAGCTGATGATGAGGGTTATTCTTTACTAGTCTGCAAGGGGGTGATACAAGGGTTGGTTCATCTCAAACAAGGCATGACCTGTTTTATCTTTACACTACCTTCAAATTACGATTTTTGCCAGAAATCTCAACTCAGCTCTTATACTCAAAACTTGTGAATAGTTGAGTGTACTTTTCCTCTAATCTAATATGGGGCTTTTGACTCTAAAGTGATCAACTGCACACACAAAAGACAATTCAGGGAAGAAAACACATTAAAGCTCACATACAAATGCTTCATTGCACACAAACAAACACATAGATAAAGGTATGTATCGCTATTCCTATAATATTGAATTTAACTCTAAACAAAGCTTCAAGTCACAGTGGGGGGAATAACGGGATCTTTAAGGCTCCACCTGTAGGGACTTTCAAACTGACGAGAACTCACATTTTCTCTGCTACTGCTTGTCAATTGCTCATTAACCCCCTAGGGGTACCCTCTCTCTCTTCAGCACAAACAACTCTTGTAACTTAGATCAATTCATTTTTTTTTAAGTTACAGAAAATTCAGTAGCGGACTATCTACCTCCCTTAAAACATATTACAAGTGCTCAATTCTGCCTCAATTAAAAGTTCCATCTGGTGGGAAGCTCTCTCCTTTACCTTGAGTCCATTTAACCCAATCAGAAACATACTGGAGCATTTCAGGACCGTAATGGACATACATATAAACATTTGGGGTTCCCTTCAAAGGGGGAACCTGGAGTTTCTTTGATGCCATATTACCCACTCTTATTTAATAATATACACAAAAATACACACAGAAACTAAATCACCAACTCCAGGGGACTCAAACCCCGAGTACACTAATACTACTTTTCAACTCCAGGGCACTCGAACCCCCGAGTGCCCTAAATGTACTTTTCAACTCCAGGGGACTCGAACCCCCAAGTACACTAAATTACTGGCCAGACTAATCTCCTAAATACATAAAAGATGACTTGCCCTAAGAGTCAGCCACAGGCAGGCGAAGGCAGATCGCAGGTCAACGAACACCAGAAGCCCAAATGGGGCTGCCGCGGGCTGAGGAGACCTTGAACCGCGAAGTCCTAACGCTGGCGCTCCGTGATCCAAACCTAGGGGTTAGTCATCTCGGCAGAATCTCCAGAAACTGTCAGAGATTAATCACACCAAGGCAACATTAATACATAGAAACCCCATTTATTACTTGTGCACAAGGGACAACAATACAGCGAGAGCTATTGTACTGTCTCAAAGCAGAATACACAAACACTTGCTTAAAAGCATTTTACAACCAATCAGTAAATTCTGCACATCTCAATCTGTTTATTTGCATATGTTAACTGACCAATCCATGTTTTAGTTAAGTTCCACTCCCACCACAACAGATGTGGTGCTTACGCACTTGGTTATCACAGCTTTGATTACATTTGGCCTGAGAAAGAACAACACGGAATGTCTCAGGGCTCATCCTACAACTGTGGTCAGACAAGATGGTAAAGTTCTTCAAGGTTGAAGTATTTTTCTCTTAGGCCTAAGCATTTAATTCGATTTCTCCATTAACCCTTTCAATACTAAGTGGGCTCCCTATAGTTGTCTAGGCCACCCTAGTGGTAGGCTCTGTTGGTGCACATCAGATAAAGGGACGGCAATGAGATAGGGGATGGGAAATACAGGACTGAAGGAGTTGTATCTGAATGCACGCAGTATACGAAATAAGGTAAATGAGCTTGTGGTGCAGATTGAAATTAGCAGGTATGATGTGATGGGCATTACGGAGACATGGCTGCAAGGGGATCAGGACTGGGAGCTAAATATCCAAGGATATACATCCTATCGAAAAGATAGGCAGGTTGGCAGAGGGGGTGGAGTTGCATTGTTAGTAAGAAATTAAATTAAATCGATAGCAAGAAATGACGTAGGGTCAGATGATGTAGAATCTGTGTGGATAGAGTTGAGGAACTGCAAAAGTAAAAAAAAAACATAATGGGAGTTATGTACGGGCCTCTGCACAGTAGTCAGGATGTGTGGCACAAGATACACCAGGAGAAAGAAAAGGCGTGTAAGAAAGGCAAGGTTACAGTGATCAAAGGGGATTTCAATATGCAGGTAGACTGGGAAAATCAGGTTGGTAGTGGATCCTAAGAAAAGGAATTTGTGGGATGTCTACGAGATGGCTTTTTGGAGCAGCTTGTGGTGGAGCCCACTAGGGAACAGGCAATTCAAGATTTAGTGATGTGTAATGAGGCAGATTTGATAAGGGAGCATAAGGTGAAGGAACCCTTAGGAGGAAGAGACATTAATATGATAGAATTTACCCTGCAATTTGAGAGGAAAAATCTGGAATCAGATGTAACAGTATTGCAGTTGAATAAAGGTAACTACAGGGGCATGAGGGAGGACCTGGCCAGAATTGACTGGGAGATGAGCCTAGCAGGAAAGACAGTGGAACAGCAATGGCAGGAGTTTCTGGGAGTAATTTGGGAGACATAGCAAAAATTCATCCCTAAGAAGAAGAAGCATACTAAAGGGAGAACGAGGCAACCATGGCTGACAAGGGAAAGCAAGAACAGCATAAAAGCTAAAGAGAAAGCATACAATGCGGCGAAGAGCAGTGGGAAGCCAGGGGATTGGGAAGCCTACAAAGACCACAGAAGATAACTAAAAAAGAAATAAGGAGGGAGAAGATTAAATATGATGGTAAACTAGCCAGTAGTATAAAAGAAGATTGCAAGAGATTTTTAGATATATAAAGGGTAAGAGAGAGGCAAAAGTGGACATTGGGCCACTGGAAAATGACACTGGAGAAGTAGTAGTGGGGATCAAAGAAATGGCAGAGCAACTGAATAGGTACTTTGCATCAGTCTTCACAGTGGAAGACACGAGTACCATCCCCAAAGTTCAAGAGAGTCGGGGGGCAGAGGTGAGTATGGTGGCCATTATCAAGGAGAAGGTGCTAGGAAAGCTGAAAGGTCTGAAGGTGGATAAATCACCTGGGCCAGATGGATTACGCCCCAGAGTTCTGAGGAGATAGCTGAAGAGATAGCGGAGGCGTTAGTGGTGATCTTTCAGGAATCACTGGAGTCAGGGAGGGTCCCAGAGGACTGGAAAATTGCTAATGTTTAAGAAGGGAGTGAGGCAAAAGACTGGAAATTACAGGCCGATTAGCCTGACCTTGGTTGTTGGTAAGATTTTAGAGTCCATTATTAAGGATGAGATTTCAGAATACTTGGAAGTGCATGGTAAAATAGGGCAAAGTCAGCATGGTTTCATCAAGGGGAGGTCATGCCTGACAAATCTGTTGGCATTCTTTGAGGAGGTAACAAGCAGTTTAGACAAAGGAGAGCCAATGAATGTTATTTACTTGGACTTCCAGAAGGCCTTTGACAAGGTGCCGCACAGGAGGCTGCTCAGTAAGGTAAGAGCCCATGGTGTTAGTGGCAAGGTACCAGCATGGATAGAAGATTGGCTGTCTGCCAGGAGGCAGAGAGTGGGGATAAGGGGGTCCTTCTCAGGATGGCGGCTGGTGGCTAGTGGAGTTTCGCAGGTGTCAGTGTTGGGACCACAACTTTTCACTTTTTACATTAATGATCTAGATGAAGGAACTGAGGGCATCCTGGCTAAGTTTGCAGATGATACAAAGATAGGTGGAGGGACAGGTAGTATTGAGGAGGCGGGAAGGCTGCAGAAGGATTTGGACAGGTTAGGAGAATGGGCAAAGAAGTGGCAGATGGAATACAACGTAGGGAAGTGTGAGGTCATGCACTTTGGTAGGAAGAATAGAGGCATAGACTATTTTCTAAATGGGGATAGAATTCAGAAATCTGGAGTGCAAAGGGACTTGGGAGTCCTAGTCCAGGATTCTCTTAAGGTTAACTTGCAGGTTGAGTTGGTAGTTAGGAAGGCAAATGCAATGTTGGCATTTATTTCGAGAGGACTAGAATATAAAAGTAGGGATGTGCTGCTGAGGCTTTATAAGGCTCTGGTCAGACCACATTTAGAATATTGTGAGCACTTTTGGGCCTCGTATCTCAGGAAGGATGTGCTGGCCCTGGAGAGGGTCCAGAGGAGGCTCACCAGAACGATCCCAGGAATGAAAGACTTAACATATGAGGAACGTTTGAGGACTCTGCGTCTATACTCGATGGAGTTTAGAAGGACGAGGGGGGAATCTGATTGAAACTTACAGAATACTTACAGAATAGAGTGGACGTGGGGAAGATGTTTCCATTAGTACGAGAGACTAGGACCCGAGGGCACAGCCTCAGAGTACAGGGAAGACCTTTTAGAACAGAGATAAGGAGAGACTTCTTTAGCCAGAGAGTGGTGAATCTATGGAATTCATTGCCACAGAAGGCTATGGAGGCCAGGTCACTGAGTGTATTTAAGACCGAGATAGCTAGGTTCTTGATTGGTAAGGGGATAAAAGGTTACGGGGAGAAGTCGGGAGAATGTGGTTGAGAAACTTATCAGCCATGATTGAATGGCGGAGCAGACTCGATGGGCCGAATGGCCTAATTTCTGCTCCTATGTCTTATGGTCTTACGGTCTTGGTCCCGTATGGCATACAGTAGTTCAATGATTTCTTTCCCTTGTACCTTAATCTTGCCAAGTTTTCACCAATGATTTTAAGTGTAGTCCCGCCCAGATGTTGAAACTAGATAGATGATGGCTGTAATGTAATATTTGTAGGCCACTTTACTTCATCAGATAAGGCTGAAGCACCGGCACCGGTGTCTAATTTAAATTCTCTGTGTCCGCCCGCATCTAGTTTAATGCTCCAGTAATTATTTTCTGTTCATTAACTTCCCCAAGGAAAGTTATTTTATGTGGCATTTCCACTTCTTGCATTTGGTTTGGCCTTGTTATTTTCTCTTTTCTCTTGTGAATTACTTATGTTTTAGATCAGCAGACAATTTTAAAATGCCCTAACTTTCCACAGCTGTGTCAGTCTGCTCCCCTTGCTGGGCATTCTTCCTACTTGTGCAGGGTTTTCCTGTCATACCGAAAGCATTTGAAGATGGTGGCTGGCATGCTTTTCCCTGATTTCTCAGGCTTCTGCTTTAATACACTATCTCTTTTCTGCCCGACATCTTAATTGGCCTCATTCATTCACTTCCAGGGGACATCACCTTCCTCACAAAAAAACACTCTATTTTACTTTCTTAGCTCAGTCTGTTACACAATTTGTACTGTCTTAGTGAGAGTTAGACCTTCTCTTATTTACAAGAGATCCGTGAGAGTTTAACTAGGATCATGTATTAATTCATCACTCAGGATCCTATAGTCGCAATTTTCTGCCAGACTATGCAGGTCATGAATGAATGAATCCAATACAGTTACTGGGTTTTTGTTTCTGCATATTAAATTTGCTGGCTCAATGATTGAATATTTTTGAATGCTGAAATATGAATTGAATGCCTAGAAGATTTCATTGTAAGAGCTTGAAGCCTCCTTGACTACCTGCCTTGCTATTAACTCGTTGCCAATACTTCCAACTGCATAAAGTACTGACCTGATCCTTTTATTCCTTTTTGTGCAAACCTGAAACTGTTTGATATCTGGAAAATCTCTTCCTCCAATTGCCCCAATGTTGAGCTGATTGCAAGCCTTCAGGAAGTCTGACAATAAGAAATTCAGAGCAAATAAATTGTAATGTATGTTATGCTACATGGAGCTGTATTTAAGGTGCAAAGTCCTCTTAAGGTCATTAAATTTAAGGTAGGAATTAGCCTACAATATTTTCAGCACAATTCAGATGTTCCACATAAGTTCTGGAGATATTCTACTATGTAGTACCATGTCACTTAAGCCCAGACAGAAACCAACCTATCTTGGAACTCTGAGTGATTTGACTTTTTTTATTCTTCCAAGGGTATGGATGTTGCTGGCTAGGCCATCATTTGTTGCCTGTCCCTAACTGCCTTTGAAAAAGTGATGGTGAGCCACCTTCTTGAACCTCTGCAGTCCATCTGGTGTAGGCACATGCACAGTGCTGTTAGGGAATTGCAGGACTTTGACACAGCAACAGAGAAGGAGCAGCGATATAGGGCGGGATTTTCCAGCCCCACCCGCCACCAGGCCCCATCCGCCATGAAAGTCAGCGGACTTATAGTCTGGCTGGTGTGTGGCTTGGAGGGAAACTTGCACTATTATTTACCATTGCACTTCAAAATGTATATGTATGAGCTATCATTGAATGTTAAATAGCAGATGAATTGATTGGGGAGGTGGGATTTGGAAGGTAGATCTCATAGATGGAAGATGAAGGATGACACTATGATATCAAACTTGCAACATTCTTTATTTCAGTATTTATTAGATGTGCAGTAAATACATTATCTGCAAACAGCTTTACAGAAAACCTTCCACTGACTAGTTACACAGTAGGAATGAGAAATGAATACATTGATACATGAAAACTTTGTTACCATTATTGATTTTATTTAATGTTTCTGTGAATTTTATGAACATTAAAGTGAATAATTTATATGATGTTGTTATTCCCTCGTTTGTTTTTCCCTTGCTTGTCAATTGCAACATTGATTAGATACAGGGTAAAGCTTGTTGCACACTGCCACCAAAAATTCCCATATCAGGGATTATGAAGACCATATATACAGAGTTCTCTCCAACAATATCCTAACCACACTGCCGTTGTTTTTCATTCTATACGGATGGAAAAGAAACAGAAATGTTTGGAAATGCACAACAAGGCTGTCAGCAGGAATGAACAAGAAATATCCATCTTGCTCACATCTTGAGAAGAAAAATAAAACAAAACAGTCAGGTTTATATTGCACATAGAACCTCATCAATTGAAAGGGCTCTACCTGAGATTTTAAGGTATCTTCTGTTTTTATTTATTCCTGCTTGTGATGTGGATGTTGCTAGCAAGGCCAGAATTTATTTACTTATATATGAATAGATTGGCTATGTAATTCTAGCTTTTTGTTTTTATATTATTTCAGATTTTTAATACCTGTGAATATTTTCTTTTTATTCCTTAAGCCTCCTGAGCAGATTTGAAAATGTTGTACCAACTCATATAGAGTGATGGCTTGTCAAAGTATACTCACCAGGAACTGACTTTGAATCACCCCATGCTCATTTCACTGCTTACCAAAGCTACAGTTTACAGTGACTACATAAATGATTATGCATTTTCTCCAAATGGGATTCTGGAATTGTTACTAATATTTTGAGAAATATATTCAACTCCAATGAAAACAGCAAAAACAGCCTTTCTGATAATCATTACAACCGATGGGGAGAAGAGACTTGTGGCCTATAGGTCTGGGATGCATTTAAATACAGGATCTAAAGTTAAAAACACAGATTTGCTACAGATTGTCTCTTCCAATATTTGTCAGTGGAGTTGGGTTATATGTTTGCATAGAGATAATATTTGTCTAAAGAATTTTTATTTGTTCTCTTTTCCTGAAATCCATTGATCTGGGTGTCCCTGGGAGCTACAATTTAGTCTGTGGAGAGAGTAATATTTAAGTTGCAGGATATTCTAATGCTTGTTACATTGGTTCCTGTCTAGTGACAAGGGTGGGACGCTCTGGGAGTGTTTTGATAGGTCAACAGAATTGCTCAAGGGACACTGAACAACTCTGCTTCAGTCAGTCTGCTTCGGGGAGCCAACCTGCAAATGCCCTAGAGAAAGAGGACAGAGACACGTCTCAGTTAAATTAAAGAAAGAGCTGCAGGCAGCAAACTTTAAGTAAAGAGGGCCACTGGGACAAAGTGGTGTTCTGCTTGGCACGGATATGAAAGCATGCTTGTAAGCTAATGTTTGGGCAGAATTTTGCCCTCGGATGGTGGGTGGGCCCCACTGGCTCGGTGACGGGCGGGCAACCGAACTCCACCGCTGAAATGGGGCTGGCCGCCATTTTGAGTGGGCGGGCCAATTAAGGCCCGCCCAGCAGCCTTCTCGACAGGAAGCTCTATGCGCTTCCTGTGCGGAGGGTGGATGGAAAGAGCACACTGCTCACTGAGGCAAAGTGCTGTCTCAGGGAGTTTGCTGACAGGTAAGAAAAGTGAAAAAATAGAGAAATATTAAAATTATTAACATGTCCCCGTCATGTCACAATGTCACACAGGATGGAACATGTTAATAAGAAACACATAAAGTTTTAAATTTTTAAAAAACGTACATGAAACTTCATCCCGCCAGTGGATGAAGTTTCATTGATAATCTGGAGCCCACTGGGGCTCCTGGCCTGCCCGCCATCCTTAAGATTGGCCAGACAGGTCTTTAACAAGGTTAATTAGCCTGTCAATGGCCTTAATTGGCCATTGACAGGTCGGCGAGCGGACAGCTGATTTCACTGTCCGCCCGCCTTCCTGAAGACTTAAATGGACCGGGATGATAGCGGGAGGAACCCCCGACGTCATCCCGCGTCATTTTCCCTCGGCGAGCGGGCCCTGCCCCCAAACCACTGAGGGGAAAATCCTGGCCTTTGAGTTCCTCGGAAACCCAGGAGAAGGAATCTTGGGAGGCGAAATTGTAAACCTGTGAGGTGGGCCATTGTTAAAGCCGTTCAAGTAGGAGCAATGTTTGGAAAGAATTCCAAGCCAGGGTCTTCAAAGGTGGTGATTGGAAACCCTCGTAAGAAGGGCAAAGTTTCAGTGAGATTGGCTGATGCTCAATGGGGCTAAAGTCTTGAGAAATTTATGGACTGTCTTGGTTGCGCCTGTCATTGCCTCTGTAGTGTGATGTGTTCAGCCACTGTTCACCTGTTAATTCACATGTACCTCATAATTACTCTGAATGTTAGAGTATAAGATACATACTGTAAATTGTTTTATCTTTCTGAATTTGTAAAGTAAATTTTGTTTTTTTTCGCTTGTTCAAAACATGTGGAATCTTGTGACTTTACTCCAAGAGCAGGTGGCTTGAATCTCAACCTTTATCTACTTTAAACAAAACGTTATTGGTCCCTAACTGGATCTTCCTCCATGTCCCAGGATCTGGCCAAGGATCATAACACTCTGGATGTGGGCAATACTGGCAAGGCAGCATTTATTGCCCAATCCTGGTTATCCTAAGAATGTGGTGATGGATCTTCTTGACAGTGTTTCTGCAATGATGTTAGGTACAGAATTCCAGGACACTGTGTGATGATAAAGAAATGGTAATACCGTGCAATTCATGATGGTGAATGACTTGGAGATGATGGTGTTCCCACAACATTACTGCTCTTATCCTTTCTCTCTGATAGAAGTTGTAAGGGAGTGAGATGCTCTTGATCTAATGTTGGTGAGGCGTTGAAGTGCATTATGTAAATTGTACATACTGCAGCTGAAGGGTGCTGGTGATGGATTAACGATGGGTATTATGACACAATCCTGATTTGACCCTTGTGTTGGGCTCAGGAAGGGAACCATTTGTTGCAGAGTTCCAAACTGCTGCCTTGCCCATGTGACCATGATGATCATTCCACTGGTCTTGTTAAGAATTGTAAAATAGTACAGCAGAAAAGGAGGCCCTTCAGCCCATTGAATCTGTACTAGCTCTTTACAGGTCATTGATGACCCTCTAGGATTTTGATGGTACAGACTCTGCAATGGCAACGGCATTGGGCTTTCTCTTGTTGGACATGATCAATGTTATAAGGTGTGAGTGTTCCCTGCTATTTGTCGAACAATGTTTAGATATTTTCCAGGTCCAGTTGTCTGGAATTGGCTGCTTCATTATCATGTAAGTTGTTTCTGGAGTTGATCACCATCAGTGAATGGCCTGTAATCAGTTTTGTGAAGCAACTGAAGATGGTTAGACCAAGGTCACCTCTCTGCAGCAATATCATTGGCTGGAATGATTTGCCTTTTACAACCACAGCCATCTTCTTGTGTGTCAAGCATGACTTCAGCCACTGGAGGCTTTTCCCTTGTCTCCCATTGAGCTTAGTTTGCTAAGACTCCTTGGTATTATATTTAGTGCAACATTGATTTGACATTGACAGCAGATACTCACATCTCCCCTCTAGCATTCACCACTTGTGTTCATGTTTGCAATAAGGCTGATGAAGTTCTGAGTAAAATAGTTCTGATAGAAGTTAAGTGGCTGTTGCCAAATGGCCCAAGTGAGGATCCTTTGCTAAGTTTTGTCTTGTTACTGAGCCTAAAGTTGTTGTTGACAGTGACAGCAACAAAATGAAATGCTTCTTTCCCTTCTCACTCACTTCTCTTTAACTCCTCCTGCCTTGCAATTCCCACATTGTGCTTCTGTGAGGTGAATTGTTATTTCCTTAAACAATCAAATTGCATCCAAGTGCTTCCCCATATTCACATGTGCTTGCCAAAAAAATCAACTTATAATAATTCATGCTTCTTCCTACCATGTAAAGTTCTTTTATTTTAGGTTAAATTTAATCATGGGTCTCAGGTGGTGCAATAATCAGATAATCTGTCAGAATTCAGGCACTAAATTCAAATATTTCCAATTTTATCTGAATGCCATATTTGAAAAGATTTGTATTTACATAATGCTTTATCACATTTCTCAGAAACATCTCTCATACAATTAAACAATAAGTCTGCTTTTGAGTTGTTTCTTGGCATATTGGTAATTTTACATTTCCCTGCAAATAAGTACAATGTTCCCTGCCAAGGATCTGTTCATCTATCATTTGAATTGTCAAATTAAGCAGTGGATTGGGTGGGGGGGGGGGGGTTAATAAAGAAAAATAATAAATATGGACCCCAATCCTATAGGCAGAAATCTGAAAAGAATGAAGCCAAACTTCACTTGGAGCCATTCAAAGTGAACAAAAATATATATTGGCCTGCATTGTGAAAAGAAAACTTTATTAACATTCTGTAAACCTCAAGAACATATGAATATATTTGTATATTATTTGTGGTTTTACCAGATGTGTTCCAGGCAAAAAATTGGGAGGGAAAAAGGAACAGTTCAGCACATCTTGTTCAATAAGTATATATAACATGTGGAAAGTATCGCCCCTCAGCTCTAATTTACTAGCAATCAAAAACTCTCACACTTTGTATTGATGTTTCCACTTCCTCTTGTCTCTTCTGGTTTTAGAAAGGCTTTGGTTTTCAGGCTGTTTATCCCATTTCTCCTCTGAGGCCCTTGTGCAACTGGGTAGCTTGGTACTTAGCTTGCTTCCTTATGGTTGTACTTATACGAGTTGTTATGTAATGATATGGTGCTGGTAATAGCCTAGAATTGTGGCTTGAATTCTGGAAGTCTTATTCTGGTTCTTTTTATAAATGCATCTGGATTGGACATTTTTCCACAGTGCCTTTATCCACTTTAGGAAGTTTGGAGACTCAGTGAGACAGCTGCATTTTAGTGAACAAGCTGTCAGGTCTTTGTTATTATGAGGTTATGATGCAAGGAGTTTTAGAAAGCAGGAATGACTCTCTTTCATAACTTTACCAATTCATATTTAAGGTACTTTTAATAGTACAGTGCCATGCTCCAAATTTGCCTTCCTTAATGTGGTTCCCAAAGGACTGTCTTTCACTAATGATACCTTTCTCACTGTTTCAGTGATCGCTTCGTTTTCACACCAAATGGATTTTATTTTGAAAAAATATCAAAGAACCTTGATGTATGTTGTCCTAGAGTCTGAACCCAGCACATTCCTGACAATATGCTTGCAAAAGCCAGAGTCTCTGGAAGAGATGGTTTTCAAGACTAATGTGCCTTGAGAGGTGATGTATTTCTGCTCTCTGGGGGAATGCCAATGGGTTGTGATAGCTGTTTTCCATCAAGAAGCTCCCAGGCAATCGGTACTTGATCCCGATACCATAGCAATTGAACCAGAGCAATGCTTCAACAGACCCTGCCAGGCTAGATGGAGAACCATTGGTGATGCGTGGCTTATAGAACGCAATGATTACCGGGACTGACCATCTCATTCACTGCACTACATGTGTAGGTACCCCATCTTGGATGTTCACAGTATGAATGGAAAGAGTGCTATTGGCTATTGATGATGTCCGTTCAGAAGTCTGACAGCTATTAAATATGATCCTATTACATAAACTCCATAAGACCTGTGGCTTGGGCAATCCTTGCATCAATGCAGAAATGGATTGTCTTCATGCAGACTGCTCACTAATCCAGAAGAGGAAGACTGGATCTTAGGTTTGGCACCTTCAACCAGTGTAGAGACTTTTTCAGCATATCCAGCAACATTCTTCATCATGCATCTATACCTTCCAGTCTCAGAGGATGTATGATTAAATACATACAGCATTCCATTGGGCTTATGGTAGAATTTGGACAGTTTCTTTTCAAAGTGCAGGTGTGTTCCACTTGGATATATCCAGGTTATAATCTTTCTCCCATAGGATGGGGCTGGTGATGCCAAACCATAGGGTGTAATCCACGTGACTGTTGGTTCAGGAATGCCATCAGCCTTGCAGGAAATAGATATCCCCTGGAAGGAGAGGATGGTCTCTTTTATCACTAAATCCTCTAGGCATCCATTGATCTGAGGAGCTTCCAATTTGATTTTCCTCATATTCTCATCACGTCTGTTGTGCATAATGCAAATATAGTTATCACTGTCCCATTGTGTTACTCTCTTTATGATAAGCCATATACCTCTCATATGGAACTTTTCTGCTTGATTCTTTGAGGCTCAATGATCACCTCAACGTTTACATCCTTTCAACATCCACCTTGTCAAGGCCGTTCAGGATCATGTATACTTCAATCAAATCACCCCTCAGTCTGCTAAACTCCAGAGGAAACAAACCCAGTCTGTCCAACCTTCCCTCATAAGATAACCCACTCATTCCAGGTATCAATCCAGTAAACCTCCTTTGAACCACCTCCAATACATTTACATCCTTCCTTAAATAAGGAGACCAAAACTGCACACAGTGTTTGAGGTGCGGTCTCACCAACTCCCTGTATAACTGAAGCATAACATCCTCTCTTAATAAAGGATAGCATTCCATTCGCCTTTTTAATTACTTTCTGGGAGGCTGGCAGGCTGCTTGGAGAATAATTTTCTCCTGATCAGCTTGGAGGAGAATTCAGTGGAAGGTTAGAAATGGTTTCCTAACCTGCCCTTTTAGCAGAAGTCAATGCATTACAGGAAAAGTTAAGCAAAAAAATTAACACTTTAATTTACAAAGCATCTTAGATTTGTGATATATCTCAAAGCAATTTGCAGTTTGTGTTGCATCTGTAACTACAAACAAAGCAGCCATTGTATACAACAGGAGTGAAATGAATTAATAATTAACCTTTTTCTGGTGGTAATTGTAGTATATGGGGCTGGTACATATAGGGTTAATGTGGAACTGAGAATAGTACCAAAGAGTTGGTATGGTGTTGGCGAGAGCTGCGTGAAGACCTAAGCATGGAAGCAGTTCCTACCTTGTGCCCTTTACTGTATATTTGTAAATAGCTCTAGCATTTAATTAAGACTTACAGTTAACCTATTTCAGACTACAAACACTTCATTAAAACCTACTGAGATATAACCAACAACCCACAACATTAATGGACAGGTAAAATATTGGCCATAAGATGAGAACTCCTTTGGACAGTGATATCCATCTGAACCACCTAAACATACAGATGGAGTTCCTGTCAGATGCCTCAATCACAGGATGATACATTTCACAATTTAATATTTCTTCAGTGCTGCTCTTTAGCAAATTAGAAACCCATAACCTTCTGCTCTGGAGATGAGAATGACAATAAGCAGTCAGAGAAAAAGGAGGGAAAATAACTTTTAAATATAGATCATAATTTTAAAGACTTGCAGCAGCCAGTAACTATTTTTTGTGTTTGCTGCATTACCTGGACTGAACTTATTTCACTAAATAAAAGCAAAATACTGCGGATGCTGGAAATCTAGAACAAAAACAAAAATATCTGGAAAAACTCAGCAGGTCTGAAAGCATCTGCGGAGATAGATACAGTCGATGTTTCGAGTCCGTATGACCCTTCATCAGAACTGAGAAATATAGAACTGAGGTGAAATATAAGCTGGTAGAGGGGGGTGGGACAGGTAGAGCTCAATAGGGGCCAGGGATAGGTGAAGGTCAAGAAGAGATTGCCAAAGATGTCATAGACAAAAGGACAAAGGGGTGTTGATGCTGGTGATATTCTTGGTCTCAGCTGATCTTTTGATAACCACTTTCATACTCACTGTCTCAAGCTCCTATCCCCTCATCATTCATGTATGTAAAAAACAGGAGAAAGCTGAAAATATGCAGAAGGCCCATCGACATTTTATGGGTTAAAATGTTGGGTTCAGATTCTCCATTCTACACCAATTCTAATGAAGTGCCTTCACTTATTTTTTCACTTTTTCACTGCCTATAGGCTGACAGACCTGCATTTCAACCTTCTATTTCAGACCTAAAGCAGGCAGTTGTCATCATGATCTTTAATTTACCTACTCAGTTTGTGCTTTAAATTATTTGATAAGTCCTGGCTTTAAAACAAGCTCAATTCAGAAATATACTCTGCATTCTTTAATTTAAGAGCCTTGCCGATTGACTGCATATATTGCAAATATGGGTTTGCACAGTAATTCTTTCAAGTAATGGTTGCAGAGTTGTGGTCAGCACGCGTGTAAATTTCAAAAATGTGTTGTTAGGGGGTAAGACTCACTGCCGATACAATATTGGAAAAAATTCCTGACATTTAAGAAGCTTTAAAACAACTTTTAACAAAACAACTTTAAAACAACAATTTGTCAGATTAAAGATTGGAACTTGTGTCTCAGGTGGTACCTTTGCTCACTTTTACCTGCAGGTATTAACTGGACAGGGAACATTGCATTTTAAATAAATGAACATTCTCATATGTCTGAAGATTCTGGAAACTCACACCTGGGAACCTATTATTTCAGATATAACCCACCCAAACTGCTCGGATGGCGTCCAATCTGTAACCCAGACCAGTGTGAGGAACTCCATAAACATACACAAATTTCATTATTGAATTCTAGCTTGCAATTTGCTCTTGGGTCATCAATTATTCTGCATACAAACTATCCAAACCCCTTCACTAAGACCCATTCTATGACTCAGTGTTTCCTATTCATTCTGCTAAACGTAAACCATTTTCCACACTCAATTAGATCCCAGTCCACACTCCTGCTAATTATTCCTTTCATAAATCATCTGAACCTTTTGAATCAATTGTAACCCACCCCCAACAACCTATATAAAATCATCCATCCTCCTGGATTCCAGCCTTGCAATTGGCCTCAGGGTAAATATTATTTTATGGACTGAATACTGATTAGATATTTCAGAGAGTTAATCCTCTTGTTAAGAATTTCTCACCCTGATTTCTAATTGTATTCATGAGTTCTACTCTCATTACACACAGATACATATTTTACAATGTAAATGCATAAGGTGAAAAATAACAATGTTATTAAGTGTGTAATTATACAGTTTGGACAGTTATTTGGCAGTTATATTATTAAATGCATCTTAAATAAATTGAAATGACAATATGATTATTGTCTAAAAATTATTTTTTGTGATGTTAATGTAGAAGATTCCTTCATCTGTTTTTATGGGAGGCTCTCTGATCAGCTAAAGGTAAAGTTAATGTTAAAATAGTAAACAAAGAAGTGTTGTATGAATATGTGAAGCATCGGGACACTAACAATGCGAACAGTAATTCCAAGACTTGTGTATCTTTATACAATGATGATTCTGCTGCTGTACCCTTACCTGAAGGTGTTGAGGCTGAAATTGTGCAACTATTGTGCTGGTCACCAATTCACTGAAGACTAATGCCAGTCTTTAGAAACATTTATGCACCTTTAAGTATCTTCAACCCGTTATACGTGTATCTATACTTTAACCTGTTCAAATCTTGCAAACTGGCAAAATAGATTAATTCCATTGTTTTTGTTTACATGCTTTATCATGGAATAATGAATAATTCACAAAGGTTGAAATGAAGGAGCTCTTTTCTCCCTCCTATTTCTTCAAAAGAATCAGCTAGACTTTGGCTGAAGCAGCTGCTGTTCAAGCAGATTTTTATCCTGAACAGCCAAACCATTGGATTGCCTGCTTTCATGATACAAATTCTTGTTAGCTGACAAGGAGCTGTCAGTCATGACTCAGCCTCCCCTGTCCAACTGGCTCCAATTTGAAGCCCCAAGTTTGGGCTGCATTTGCCAGGAGGGGGCACAGGCAGCCCATAAAGACAAACACTTCAGGGAACTTCTTCAATGATGGAAATGCAATATCTTGACAGCTTTGCCTGAGAGGAAGAAATATGATTTCTCGTATTTTGTTGTGAGTTACGTAAATAAAACTATGAGCCAGAATGGGCTTCAAGATTAGATATCAACAATTTTATATGCAAGTTGAAATTCTTTAGGAGCTGATCCAAACGCAATGGTCCTGATTATGTGTCATACAGCGCTAAATTCCAGGGCCTGGATTTTAACCAAGTTGGGATGACTTGGAGCCCTTTAAAACTGTTGGGTCGGTCTGATTCTCAGCCCATTCGTGGGCTGACTACCTATCAGGAGTGCCTTTAAAGGATGTGGGCTGCTTCCTGTCACAAGCCCGGAGTAGTCATTCCTGACCTGGCCAGCTCCATTGCTCCCCATGCCAAGCTCTGGCGTTTCCATGTCCATTGACCCACCATACACTTTCTAGAACCAATGAACACCACAGTATAAACTGGGAAGTGTTTAAAAAGCTTGAAAAAAATGTAATTCAAATATCACGTTCCCCAATGCTTGGAAAATAGTCTGTACTGTCTAATAAAAGTGTCAATCATCCAGGACCTCTGAAGTTTCAAAAATCATAAACCAAAAAGAATTGAAACCAGGTGAAACATGGAACAAACATTGTTAAATTGACAGAGATCAGAGAGACTGAGCTGTCAATAAAACAATGTTTCCTCTGGGGAGCAGGTGTTCTCTCATTCTACTAGATATCTGGAGTTGGCCAAGAAACTCAAGAAGAATGTAACCAAGTAATGGTTGTCCTGAAATCTGGACAAGTGAAGGAGAGGCATCACAAGACGATAGTGTTATTAACCATGTCATAGGCTTCAGAGAGCTGAAGAAGAATAAGGGACAATGATGCATCTTGTCACTGCCACAGAAAATGCCATTCATGATTTTAGATAGGGCCATCAGCAGCAGCATAGGAGGAGTGGAAACCTGATTGATGGATTCAAACCAAGGAATTGCAGGAGGGATGGACACAGGTTTGAGAGGTAACCATGTTTTTAAGGATCTTAGAGAAGAAAGAGAGCATGGTGTTTTGTTTTGAAGATTGAGGTTGATGGTAATGGTTTGTAAGTGAACTGGGGCTGTGCATGAGAAGAGGTTAACATGTCAGTTAACATAGGGTCCAGGAAAAGAAATTGAACAATCTGGTGTTTATTAGAAATGAAGTTGAAGGAAAAGGAGATAGCCTTCAAGGATGAGATGAGATAAACTACTTACAAAATAAGATACAAATTGGAGTTTGCTATTATTAGGTTAATGCACAGGGTGGAAAATGCCATATTACGTAACACTTCAAAAATAATTTATTGCCTGTGAAACATTTTGGGATGAATACGAGATCTTATAGCGCAGTGGGGAACATCCTTACCTCTGAGTCAGAAGTTCCAGGTTCGAGACCCAACCCAGGACTTAATTGCCATGGAAAATGTGTTCATAACCCGGCCAAACAGGTTGATTATCAACCTGTCAATCCTTCTAATATGCATATGGCAGGCAGTAAGAGCAGGAGAGTTTCCTGGTCAACTAGAATTGTGTGGTAAATGCACTGCAATAGCCTCCCACATTAAAAGACTGCATGTGCAAGCTCTTGCCATCAGCTGTGCTCTGTGGCAATCATCCTCCTTGCTTTGAAGGACTGCTAGAGAGAGGGATTTTGGAATGGCTTTAGGTGCCAATAAATGCAAGTTATTTTCCTGGGTCTCATTGAAACCCTTGTGGATCTTATCTAAAAGTTCTGGTATGGTGAAGTTTGAGCTAACTCCTTCATTTGTGTTCTTGCAACTTAAAGTCTCCATGTTTATCTGGCATATGCATGAAGTAGGACAGCGATTTAACACTGTACCGATCATAATTTCATGTTTTCAGTTACCTGTTCAGTGAATTCTTCCAGACTGCTGGAGAGAGGGGTTGATTTCGTCCTTTCACAGGAAGATGAGCAAGTTGTAATGAAATCAAAACACATTGCATAGTCTTCTACTAAAACATATGCCGACAATAGTACTGAAGACTTATGCTCCAGAACTTGCCGCGCCTAAGCTAAGCGGTTTCATTACAGCTAAAACAGTGGCACCATCCCAGCTATGTAGAAAATTGCCCAGGTATGTCCTGTATTCAAAAGCCAGGACAAATTTAACCCAGCCAATTACTGCACCATTAATCAACTCTCGATCATCAGTAAAGTGATGGAAGGGGTCATCAACAGTCCTATCAAGTGGCATTTGCTTCACAATAATCTGCTCACTGACGCTCAGTTTGGGTTCTGCCAGAATCACTTAGCTCCTGGCCTCATCACAGCCTTGGTTCAAACATGGATGAAAGAGCTGAACTCCAGAGGTGAGTTGAGAGTGATTGCCTTGACATCAAGGCAGCATTTGACTGAGTGTGGCATCAAGGACCCCTGGCAAAACTGGAGTCAATGGGAATCAGGGAGAAAACTCTCCGCTGGTTGGAGTCATACCTAGCACAAAGGAAGATGGTTGTGGTTGTTGGAGGTCAATCATCTCAGTTCCAGGACATCACTGCAGGAGTTCCTCAGGGTAATGTCCTCAGCCCAACCATCTTCAGCTGCTTCATCAATGACCTCCCTTCCATCATAGGTTCAGAAGTGGGGATGTTCACTGATGTTTGCACAATGTTCAGCACCTTTTTTGAGTACTCAGATATTGAAACGGTTCATGCCCAAAAGCAGCCAGACCTGGACAATATCCAGGTTTGGGCTGACAAGGGTCAAGTAAGATTTGTGCCACACAATTGCCAGGCAATGACCTTCTCCAACAAGAGAGAATCCAATCATCACCCCTTGACATTCAATGGAATTACCATCGCTGAATTCCCCCACTATCAACATTCTTGGGTTACCATTGACCAGAACCTGAACTGGATTAGTCATATAAATACTGTGGCTACAAGAGCAGGTTAGTGGCTAGGGCTTCTGCCACGAGTAACTCACCTCCTGACTCCGCAAAGCTTTTCCACAATCTACAAGGCCCAAGTCAGGAGTGTGATGGAATACTGTCCATTTGCCTGGATAAGTGCAGCTCCAACAACACTCAAGAAGCTTGACATCATCCAGGACAAAGCAACCCGCTTGATTGGCACCCCATCCACAAACATTCATGCCCGTCACCACCGACACACTGTGGCAGCAGTGTGTTCCATCTACTTTTCACTGCAGGAACTTAACAAGCCTCCTTAGACAGCACATTCCAAATCCATGACACTACCACCTAGAAGGACAAGGGCAGCAGGCATGTGGGAACACCACCATCTGGAAGTTCCCCTCCAAGCCACTCAGCAGCCTGACTTGGAAACATATTACTGTTATTTCACTGTCACTGGGTGAAGATCCTGGAACACCCTTCCTAACATCACTGTGGGTGTACCTACACCATAGGGACTGCAGCTCACCACCACCTTCTCAAGGGCAACTCGGGATGGACAAAAAAATCCTGGCCTTGCCATTGATGCCCACATCCCATGAATGAATAGAAGAATATTCTCTCCCAGGCCTAAGGAACTGAAATCCCTGAACCTTTCGAACACTCCTTATTCATACAATCTGCAGTTTTTGAAAACTAAAGTTTGGTGCCATCTGATCACTAATTTCTGATTTACTTCATCTTTACTTTTGTTCTTTTCAACCTTACCCTTGGCCCTTTACTTTTACTCTTGAGACTGACTTGTAGTGAAACAGGCGTTTGATGAAAGGTTGTTGACCTGCAATATTAACTCTGTTTCTCTACCCACAGATGCCGCCAGACCTTTTGAGTATTTCCAGAAATTTATGTTTTTATAGCAGAACTATACAGACTTGTGTCAGATATTTCTTCCCGCATTCCACAGAATGTAATCACAGAATCATAGAATCACAAAGTGCAGAAGAGGCCCTTCGGCCCATCGAGTCTGCACCGACACGTGAGAAGCACCTGACCTACCTACCTAATCCCATTTACCAGCACTTCGTCCATAGCCTTGAATGTTATGACATGCCAAGCGCTCATCCAGGTACTTTTTAAAGGATGCGAGGCAAACCGCCTCCACCACCCTCGCAGGCAGTGCATTCCAGACCGTCACCATCCTCTGGGTAAAAAAGTTTTTCCTCACATCTCCCCTAAACCTCCTTCCCCTCACTTTGAACTTATGTCCCCTCGTGACTGACCCTTCAACTAAGGGGAACAGCTGCTCCCTATCCAACCTGTCCATGCCCCTCATAATCTTGTACACCTTGATCAGGTCGCCCCTCAGTCTTCTCTGCTCCAACGAAAATAACCCAAGTCTATCCAACCTCTCTTCATAACTTAAATGCTTCATCCCAGGCAACATCCTGGTGAATCTCCTCTGCACTCCCTCCAGTGCAATCAAATCCCTCCCATAATGTGGCGACCAGAACTGCACACAGTACTCCACCTGTGGCCTCACCAAGATTCTCTACAACTCCAACATGACTTCCCTACTTTTGTAATCTATGCCTCGATTGATAAAGGCAAGTGTTCCATATGCCTTTTTCACCACCTCACTAACATGCCCCTCTGCCTTCATGGATCTATGGACACACACGCCAAGGTCCCTTTGTTCCTCAGAACTTCCTAGTGTCATGCCGTTCATTGAATACTTCCTTGTCAAATTACTCCTTCCAAAGTGTATCAGTTCACAATTTTCGGGGTTAAATTCCATCTGCCACTTACCTGCCCCTTTGACCATCCCATCTATATCTTCCTGTAGCCCAAGACACTCAACCTCACTGTTAACCAGCCAGCCAATCTTTGTGTCATCCGCAAACTTACTATTCCGACCCCCCACATAATCATCTATGTCATTTATATAAATGACAAATAATAGGGGACCGAGCACAGATCCCTGTGGTACGCCACTGGACACTGGCTTTCAGTCACTAAAGCATCCTTCTGTCATCACCCTCTGCCTCCTACAACTAAGCCAATTTTGAATCCAACTTATCAAATTACCCTGTATCCCATGTGCTTTTGCCTTCTTTATAAATCTCCCATGTGGGACCTTGTCAAAGGCTTTGCTGACATCCATATAAACCATATCAACTGTACTACCCTCATCTACACACCTGGTCACCTCCTCAAAAAATTCAATCAAATTTGTTAGGCATGACCTCCCTCTGGCAAAGCCATGCTGACTATCCCGGATCTAATCTTGCCTCTCCAAGTGGAGACAGACACACTCCTTCAGAAATTTCTCCAATAGTTTCACTACCACTGATGTGAGTCTCACTGACCTGTAGTTCCCTGGCTTAGTTCTACAACCATTCTTAAATAGTGCAACCACATTAGCTGTTCTCCAGTCGTCTGGCACCTCCCCCTTGGCCAGAGAGGAATTAAAAATTTTGGTCAGAGCCCCTGCAATCTCCTCCCTTGCCTCCCTCAGCAGTCTGGGACACAAATCATTCAGAACTGGAAATTTGTCCACTTTTAAGCCTGCCAACACCTCCAATACCTCGTCACTCCCTATATCAATTTGCTTAAGAACCTCACAGTCTCTCTCCCCGAGTTTGATACCTTCATCCTCATTCTCTTGGGTGAAAACGGACTTGAGGTATTCATTCAACACTCTAGTGGTGTCCTCTAGCTCCACCCATAGATTGCCTCCTTGGTCCCTTATGGGACCTCCTCTATCCCTGGTTATCCTCTTCCCATTGATATACTTAGAAAATATCTTGGGATTTTCCCTACTTTTACCAGCCAGAGCTTTCTCATATCCCTTCCTTGCTCTCTTAATTGCTTTCTTAAGCTCCACCCTGCACTCTCTGTACTCCACTAATGCCACTGCTGATTTGTCTCCCTTGTATCTGCTAAAAGCCTCTCTTTACCTTGTCATCATAACCTGAATATTTCTGGTCATCCATGGTTCTCTGGGCTTGTTACTCCTTCCTATCACCCTAGAGGGAATATGTTGAGCCTATACCCTCCCTATTTCCTTTTTGAACACCCCCCACTGCTCCTCTGTAGATTTCCCCACAAGTAACTGTTCCCAGTTGATTTCTTTGTCCATAATGAACTTAAACTGTACCATGTTATGGTCGCTATTGCTAAAATGCTTGCCCACCACCTCCTCAGTCACCTGTCCAGCTTCATTCCCCAGGATTAGGTCCAGCAATGCCTCTACATATTGACCTAAAAAGTTTTCCTGTACATATTTCAAGAAATCCACTCCATCCAAGCCCTTAACACTATGTCTATCCCATTAATGTTGGGAAAGTTGAAATCACCAAATATAATTACCCTATTGTTATTGTTTTTACCCACCACCACAAATTGTGCACATATTTACTCCTCAATTTTCCACTGACTATCAAGGGGTCTATAATAAACACCCACTAGTGTAGTTGCCCCTTTTTTATTCCTAAGCTCTACCCACAAAGCTTCATTCGAGATATCCTCTCTCCTCCAAGATATCCTCTCTCCTCACTGCAGTAACTGACTCTTTAACTAATAATGCAATGCCTCCTCCTCTTTTACCCCCTCTCCTGTCTCGCCTGAAGATTCTATATCCTGGAATGTTGAGCTGCCAATCCTGCCCTTCCTTCAACCACATCTCAGTGATGGCTACTATATCACAATTCCACATGTCAATCCTCACCCTTAACTCATCAGTTTTACCTGTAATACTCCTGGCATTAAAATAGAGGCCATCCAGCCTTGCCTTACTCCCTTGAAGCTTATTGCAGCTGTATTCCCTTTGACTTGATTGTTTTATTGCATTATGATGTGTTCCTACTCTGCTAACATTCTCTGTCCCCTCTCCCTGCCGAATTAGTTTAAACTCTTCCCAACAGCACTAGCAAACCTGCCTGCAAGGGTTTTAGACCAGCTCTGGTTCAGATGTAGACCGTCCCACCTTCCCCAGAAACAGTCCCAGTGATCCAGGAATCTAAAACCCTCCCTTCTGCACCAACTCTTAAGCCACATATTCATCTGCACTATTCTCCTATTTCTGAGCTCTCTAGTATGTGGCACTGGGAGTAATCCAGAGATTATAACCTGAGAGGTCTTGCTTTTTTGTCTATTGCCTAACTCTCTGAATTCTTGATGCAAGACCTCATCCCTCTTTCTACCTATGTCATTGGTACCAACATGTACCTCTGCCTTATCACCCTTCCCCTGCAGGATGCCCTGCAGCTGTTCAGAGACATCCTGGACCCTGGCACCAGGGAGGCAACATACCATCCTGGAGTCACATTGACGGCCACAGTAGCACCTGTCTGTTCCCCTGTCTATAGAATCCCCTATTACTATTGCTCTTCCTCCCCTCCAATACAGACAGGCTGCCTGCGGTGCCAGAAGCTTTGGTCTGTCTGCACACCCTGGAGGAACCAGTGGCCTCATCAGCCTCCAAAATGGAATACCATTTTGAGCGCTGGGCCCCAGGGACTCCTGAACTACCTGCCAATTTCCCCTGGACTGCCTGGTGGTCACCCATTCCCTTCCTTCCTCAAGTCCTTTCAGCTGCAGTGTGATCACCTCTCTAATCATGCTATCCACAATGCTCTCAGACTCGCGGATGCTCCACAGTGTCCCCAGCCGCCGTTCCAGCTCTGAAACCCGAGCTTCCAGGAGCTGCAAGTGGGGACACTTCCTGCACACATGCTCGTCCCAGGCACTGGAAAAGTCCCCGCCTTCCCACATGGAGCACACCACAGGTCGGAGCGCTCCTGCCATGATCTATCCCTTTAAATTAAATCTTTTAAGTCAATTTCTCTAGGACCCTCCTTTCCTGATCCTCGTTACTGTAGAATATACAAACTGTGAACAACAAAAAGACCTTAAACTATAAGCGATTAAATTAGTAAATATCTTACCCACTGCTTACCAGTAATTCCTTTCCCTTGTGGCCTCTCCTACAGCAGCACACTCTGAAGATTTAAAAAGTTGGATAGCAAGGAAAAAATGCAAAGAGCACCTCATACCCTATGCACCAAATTCCGAATACCCACTCTGTCTGTGCCCCACTCAGGATGTGCTCACTCTCCTGTTCCTGTGCAAGCACACTGTAACTCTTTCGAGTACAAACCCATTTCCATCTGTTTCAGATGAAATTACATTGTTTTATAGTTTGCCATTGTGAGATTTGAATTCTTGATCTGGGGGTTACAAATCCAGTACCATAACCACTTGGCTATTGAGGCCAAGCTGCAAGCATACTGTAACTTGCTTCTAGATAGCCCCTTTCTTAAATAGAGCTGACTTGACTCACCACTAGTTAAGCTTCAAATAGTAATTAACCCCTATTTAGGCCCTAATCAGGCTTCAGGTGATTGACAGTTAACTGTTGCAGTCAGCTGAGTCAGCTACCTTACCAACCTTTTAAGTAGAGTACTGAACTTACAAAAATTAAAGAGAAAGACTTACCAGTTCAATTCCTGCTTTGCACCAAATTCCGAATAACCACTCTGTGCCCCACTCAGGATGTGCTCACTCTCCTGTTCCTGTGCAAGCACACTATAGCGTGCATCTAGATAATCCCTTTTTTAAATAGCGCTGACTTGACTAGTTAAGCTTCAAATAGTAATTAACACCTATTCAGGCCCTAATCAGGCTTGAGGTGATTGACAGTTAACTGTTGCACAGTCAGCTGAGTCAGCTACCTTACCAACCTTTTAACTAGACTTCTGAAATTACAAAAACTAAAGAGGAATTAAAGAGAAAGATTTACCAGTTCAATTCACACTTTGCACCAAATTCCAAATATTTTGCTTTTATCTTAGCAAAATGTGTTAATAGCAGAACAAGTGTTGCAATATGGTGCTGGCTGTGTTGTCTCAATGGTGAGAGCTTGAGGCTTGCATATTTAAACATGAAACATTTATTGATGGTCTTTAACTATTTATAGATCACAAGTTACTGTCATGCGTGGTGCTGTTATCTCCATGCAAGCTGCTTCAAGAGTGTTCTTTCCAGACTGCTCTCTCAGACTACTACCATGTGACTCTATACATCATACCATGGGCTGTGCCATTCTTCAGTCCCACATTAACCCTTGCTGTGTCGAGCACCTTTACAGTACAATGGCATGCAGGCACATACAATATCATACAACAAGGGTCACACTTTTCTGAAAGCAAAACATGAGAACAAGAAACAGATTGGCACTTGAGTGGGTGGGCAGGGGAGAGGGAGGTGGGTAGAAAAAAAGTCAAAATAGGGAACAGAGTTCAGGGTATGGAGTCTTTGAACTCAATATTAAATCTAGAAGAATGTAAAGTGCCTAATCGGAGTATGAGGTGCTGTTGCTCCAGCTTGTGATGGGTTTCACTGGAACAGTGCAGCAGGCTGAGGACAGAATGTGAACATGAGAGCAAGATAGTGAATTAAAACGGCAAGTGACAGGAAGACGTGGGTCATGCTTGTGGACTGAGTGATGGTGTTCCGCCAAGTAGTCAACCAATCAGCGCTTAGTTTCCCCAATGTAGAGGACACCACATTGCGAGCAGCGAATGCAGTAGCTTAAATTGAAAGAAATGCAACTGAATTCTGCTTCACCCGGAAGGAATATTTGGGGCCTTGGTTGGTGAGGAGGGAGGAGGTAACGGGGTAGGTGTTACACCTCCTGCGATTGCATGGGAAGGGATGAGGTGTTGGTGATAGAGTGGACCAGGGTATCATAGACAGAATAGTCCCTTCGAAATACTGATGGGGAGGTGAACCATCACCAAAACACATCCTCCCCTCTGCCTACTGACCCAGATATGACATAATGCCTGCTATTTCAAGCTTTATAATTTTTAAAAGTCTCTTTTTTTTATTCATTCATGGGATGTAGGCATCACTGACTAGGCCAGCATTTATTGCCCATCCCTAATTGTCCTTCAGAAGGTGGGGGTGAACTGCATTCTTGAACTGCTGCAGTCCATGTGGTGTAGATACACCTACAGTGATATTAGGGAATGAGTTCCAGGATTTTGACCCAGTGACAGTGAAGGAACAGCAATATAGTTCCAAGCCAGGTTAGTGAGTAGCCTCATCTTCCTACTTTCATAACCAAAAAACAGAGGGATTTCCATTACATGTGCCCTTGATATCATGGGAAACTAGGGACTTGATTGTCTGGTAAGTGCTTGGTTTAAAGGACAGTGTATTAATAGCTAGCTTAGGACACCAGAGTTAAGGTAGATCTATGAATAAAAAGCACTTAAACTTTAAAATATAATAACTAAAAATAAAATAATTAAAATAAATACCTAAAAACACATACATGTGTAACTAAGAAACATTTAACCTTTAGTAGTAAGTGGTACTGGCATTTAATATGTGCAGTAAATATAATAAACATAGGAGTTATTCTAAGGTAATTAAGGAAGTATTTAACTTAACTAAATAGCATAAGTAATAATGGCAGGATAGGTATTGTTGCAGCTGTGGAATATGGGAACTTTTGGGTGCCAAGTTGATCCAGGCTGAATGCTTCTTCAGAAAGCGTAAGCAGCTAGAGGAATTCCAGATGAGGATTATCAATCTGAAACATGAACTGCAGGCACTGTGCAACATAAGGGAGGGGGAGAAATACCTGGGCAGTTTGTTCCAGGAGACAGTCACACCTATTAGTATAGGGTCATCTGTTTTAGTCAGCAGTGAGGGACAGGAAGATATGACCATGAGTGAGGCAGGTAAAGGGACCAAGCAGACAGGAGTGGAGGAGACTCAGACTTTGCAGTTGTCAAACAGGTTTGTGGTGCATGCAACCTGTGTGGATGAAAGCAAAGTCTGCAAGGTGGATGAATATATTGGCCATGACACCATGTTACAGGAAACCATTCAAGCAAGGGGAGCAAAAAAGGAATGTAGTGGTAGTAGGGAACAGTATAGTGAGGGAGATTGACACTGTTCTTTGCAGCAAACGAGCGAGAGTCCAGGAAGCTGTGCTGCCTGCCCGGTGCCAGGGTTCAGAATATCTGCTCAGGGCTGGAGAGGAACTTGCAGTGGGATGGAGAGGGTTCAGTAGTCGTGGTCCATGAAGGTACCAGTAACATAGGCAGGACAAGGAGAGATGTTCTGCATAGTCAGTATGAGGAGCTATGCACCAAATTAAGCCAAACCATTTTTTTTATATTCATTCATGGAATGTGGGCTTTTCTGGCTGGGCCAGCTTTTATTGCCCATCCCTAGTTGCCCTTGAGAAGCTCCTGGTGTGATCCTTTGAAGGTTGATGAAGCCTTGGGAGCATGCTTCCTCATTGAGATGAGGCGCTGTCTGGAGGAGGGTGTGTTACCGTTAAACGTCCAAAGTTGCTGACTTTTCAAGTATCCCTGCAGCTTCAGCAGCGTACATGATGCAGGAGCTGATCCATTATCGTGAGTGGGCTCGTAATTTGTAGCCCTTACCGGACAATGCTCTTCGAGGCGATTCATGTCCAGCAATTAGACTACGCATTCTGAGTAATGTCAATGATGCAATTGATGTGTTGAGACTTGGGCCAAGGCATCCGAGGAGGTTCGGTGGGTTTCAATTCATGTACAGACAAGTCAGTCCTCCCTGTCACCTTCTTCTCAATCCCATTGACATCCGGCACTCTTATTAAGGAATGGTGGCCTGCATTTTTCTTGCTTTACTATGGATGTGGAAAACAACAACCTATTTAACTGAGGAAAACAACATTCAAACAATTGCATGCCAAACATTAACTGCCTCCTCTTTAACACAGACATGGTGCCCTCATGGGCAGCACTGGCACAGGTAAATTGAAAAATCTCTCACACCATGAAGCACTGAGGGTCACATATAGTTTCCAATATAGAGCACACTTAAACTTTAGTACTTTATTGTTCAACCCCATTTCTCCCATCAACATTGCCTGAAGTTACAACTGGCGGTTCCTGATCATGCTCAACCACATGTCACCATTTTAAAGTAGCATTTGTGACTGCGGCCAGTGGTCAGGTGAGCAGCACTGCATCCGTACATTGAAACTAAAGCGGTGTGTCCCCAACACAAATAACGACATGGTGAGAGACACTCAGGACTGTAGGTTCAAGCGCCAGGACACTAGTTTGACTGAGAGGTGGCAAGGTGCTTGCACTTATTGCTCAGCCTTTTAGATGTACAGTCAGAAAGTGGCAAGTGCAGCTGCCAGACAGGAACGCACTGTACCTTAGAGCAAGGACTCCTGGCATGGAAGCCCTGGCAGATGACAGTGCACAAGGAGTTCTAGGACATAGCACCCTTCTCCATGTGTTAACACGTCTGTCCTTCTACACTACCTTCACCTTTCAATCATGCATATGACATAGGAGAACACCTCTGCCTCTGTGTCACACAGTCAAGAGTGGCAATGAGATGACCCTGCTGTTATGGCACAGCCAATGGTAACTGCTGGGCTGCTCAAATCCCAAAAGGAAACTTGAAACAGCTGCCACAACTGTTTTACAATTTGTATAAATTTCGAGATGCATGCCCTGAATTCAATAGGAATAAGACAACCGAGTTTTATAGGTTTCTTACAAAACTAAATTAAGCATTTATTAATAGAAGAAATGGTTTTAAGAAAATACATAGATCTACAAATTACTATTATGATAACTTCTAAACCCTTTAGTTGATCTAAATTCCAGTTACACTTTCATTAATGCAACAGTAAGATACCTAGATTTTAAAAGTCCCGGGCAAAGTAACACACAATACCCTGAACAGTCAAATTCAAAGTGAGTTTTTTTCAGCTTCAGTTCCTTATAGACAGCAGCTTGAGGCTTAAATGCTGGAGGCTTTTCACAATTGTGTTAGATCTTAGAGTTCCTGCATTTACACACAGTCTTCTCTCCTTTATAGCTATTTTCCCCTTCCCAGGAGGTTAAGAGGCATTGTGAAGAATAATTTTTTCACCCAGAGGGTGGTGGGAATCTGGAACTCACTGCCTGAAAAGTAGAGGCAGAAACCCTCATAACATTTAAGAAGTTTTGGATGTGCACTTGGCATACAAAGCTATGGGCCTAGTGCTGGAAAATGGGATTAGAATAGTTAGGTACTTGTTTGATCAGTGCAGACTTGATGGGCCGAAGGGCCTTTTCCTGTGCTGTAGACCTCTATGGCCCTATGACTATATGAATGCAAATTCCCATTGTTTCACTATGTCTTTGGATTTTACTTCTGCAATAATAAAATAATAGTACTAATTTTAACAGTAGCCTTTGGGAAAAATAAACACACTGGGCAGAATTTTGCCCTTGATGGGCAGAATCGGCATGGTGGGTGGGGGCAGTTGAGAAGCTGATCACTGACCGCGATCGGCATCGGACCATGATTTCATGTTGGCGGGACAATTAAAGCCCACTCAGCATGGATTGTGAGCGGCAGCGCTCAGCACTGCCTATGTGTTGGGAGGCAGGGGGGGAGAAGAGGCTGAATGGGCTGAGCACAAACTTCGCGCATGTGCATAAGTGAGTGCATCATAATCTCCCCGAAGCACAGATTTGCCTCAGGGAGATGAACAGCTGATAATAAAAGAAAATAACAATGTAATAAAGCAGGTCTCCTCATGGGACTTTGTTATTAATTCAATTGTAAAACATAAATTTTTGTTTGTTTTTGCTTTTAGAAACCTCATCCTGCCCATGGATGAGGTTTCCAAAAAAATGTAAAGGCCACGTGGCCTTTTTGCCTGTCCACCAACCATTAGGTTGGACGGGTAGCGGAAAATTTAGGTTAATTGCTTATTTAATGGCCTTAAAAGGCCTTTTAATTGTCAGCGGACTCACTGCCAACTCTGGCGCATGCCAGCTGACCAAACTATCACGTGACGGCGCATTGACAGCAGCACGGTCGGCCGACATCAACACAGGTCATTTCACATTCGAGCGAGTTGGCTGTGCATCCATCCGCCGAGCGAAAATTTCAGCCCACTGTTTCTTAACTTTGCCTGGTTAAGTGTAATGTTTCACCCCTTCTTTTGAATTCAAGCTAGTCTGGTTTATTTAAAAATGCTATAATGTTCCATTTACACCTTCTTAACATTTCAAACCTAGCTTATCTTCTGTTACATCAAAGCCTTCCGAGCAGCTGCCTTTAATTTAATTAAGTCCCACACAAAAAGACCCAAAGACACAGACACCATTATTACTCTACAATAAATTCCAATAACACTATGAAATTTATTATATCTTCCTGACACCCGCAAAGCATGTGAACGATGTGCCTTCCGCCATCACAGATAACATTACAGACAAGACATCACTGATGTCAGAATTGACCTGAAAATGGCCAGACACGGCATTGAAATGTAAGCAGACCACACATATAACATTCCCATGATAGCAACATCCACAGGGACCGTGTCATGTAATAAACCAGCATGTCACCTGCTTTATTAAGAGCTGTGTTGCAGTCAAAAGGGGAAAACACAAGAGGGGATGTGGAATGGGTCCATATTCTATTTACAGTTGTGCACATTGTTTACATGTGAACACCTGTGCCACCATTGTGCTCCTAATATTTATTACTTTTCCTAACCCTACTGCTATGTCTTGGTGCTTCCCTGACATCCACAGCAGAAGTGGAGGTAGCCTGCTGACTGCTACACCCCGTCTGTGATGACCTTGATGGGCATACTCTGGAGGCCTGAGACCTGGAGGGCCCCAGCCTGCTTCGGGTATCCTGCTGTGGGTCAGATGCACCCTCCTTGCCCTATGGAGTTGGAACAGATGGAGTCACAGGAAGAGGGGAATTGGATTGGTGGGACACTCCTGGAGTCAACTTGGTGGGTGGCCCCAGGATGTTCAACTGCTAGCCCTCCTCCCTATGGGTGCCCGATTGTCCCTGGCTATCTCCTTGAGGAGAAAGGTTGCTGGAATGAGATCAAGTTGCCCCATACCCCTCTCATATGGATGCTGTTGGAGGCCAGCTCCAGCTTCAAAGTTGGAGTTCAACCTGTGCAGCAGTGCAGGACCGATGTCCCGGGTCAAGGTCTCCATGGCGGCTGCTACCCTGCCGGTGTTGACCTCAGTGCATTGGCAGGATGGCGCGATCACCTCAGACTGGAGGTGGACGGACTCCTCCATCGTCCCTTTGCAATCTGAGGAGTGCAGCTAACATCGCTTCCTGATGTCCCCATGCTTGCCCCTGCAGCTCCAGCAATTGATTTAGGACCAGGTCCGCAGGCTCATCATCTGACTCAGACTCAGCAGAATCTTGGCCTTTAGCAGTCCTTTGTGTGCCAGTGACCTTGGACGTCCCTGCCACTGCCTGCTGTGGACCAGATTGTGTGCTGTGCTCACCAGATTGGGATCTCAAACCTGCTCTAGATCTAGGTCTCTCTGAGATGTGTGTATCTGTGCTAATGGAGGGTGTGGGTGAGCACTGTGATGGGTCTTCTAAGGTGCTGGTCTCAGAGTCCTCATCTGAGGTGTTCTTGGGGCTGGAGCTGGGGTCCTGGTCCCTGAGGGTGTCAGGAACTTGGCAGATGTGCCTAGGAGAGAAAGCGGAGGTTACTAGTGCATAGCAGCTAGTAACACACAGAACAGTGCACTCACAGTTACATTGGCAGAGGGATGACCTGCTGCAGGATTCTCATGTGGCTTGCCGCCATCCTCGCCATTGCCATAGGAACGGTCAACATCATCTCCAATCAATCACTCAAAGTCACGGAAGACCTTGAGTTCCAGCACACCACCCCCAGTCTGTGACCGCTCTCTTTTATTGTGCGCAATCTTGTCCTGCATAAAGACTAATGGGGAGGGCATAAGCAACATGCATGGCAGGGTAGGTGAGAAAGATAGCTGGCATTTGGGTAATTTGTGGAGCCATGGACAGAATGAGGATGAAATGAGCAGAGAGGGATGAGTCCATATGGAGATGTAGATGTGAGGGTGTACGCGAGAGAGTGAGGGGTGATGTCCATTGATCTGGCAGTGAGTGAGATTCCTATGGATGCGCGATGGTCTTGTGAGTGTGAGAGTTGAGAGCAATGAGATGGTTGATCATCCAATCTCTTTTGGCACAGGATTACCGACTTTTCAAGCAGCATTTGCACTGACCACTGCTACCACTACCTGCCAAGCTGGATTTGTGATGTTGCTGCCCCTCCTGCAGCCTGTGTCAGGTAGAGAACATTGTGGCAGGCCTCTACTGCTTCCAGCAGGCACTCAAGTGAGGCATCACTAAACATACGAACACGTGAACATACATACAAACGTAAGAACAAGGAGCAGGAGTAGGCCATCCAGCCCTTTGAGTCTGCTCTACCATTTAAATAGATCATGGCTGATCTGATAGTAACCAGAAATCTGTATCCCACCTACTGCCAGTAACCTATCACCCCCTTGCCTACCAAGAATCTATCCACCTCTGCCTTAAAAATATTCAAAGACTCTGCTTTCACCGCCTTATCAGGAAGAAAGTTCCAAAGACTTACGACACTCTGAGGCAAAAACTTTTTTTGCCTCATCTCTGTTTTAAATGGGCCCCTTATTTTTAAACAGTGATCCCTAGTTCTAGATCCTCCCACAAGACAAAACTTCCTCTCCATATCGATCTTGTCAAGACCCCTCAGGATCTTATATGCTTCAATCAAGTTGCCTCTTACTCTTCTAAACTCCAGCAGATACAAGCCTAGTCTGTCCAACCTTTCCTCATAAAAAAACCCACCCCTTCTAGATATTAGTCTGGTAAACCTTCTCTGAACTGCTTCCAATGCATTTACATCCTTCCTTAAATAAGGTGACCAATACTGTACATAGTACTCCAAATGTGGTCTCACCATTGCATTGTACAACTGAAGCATAACCTCCCTACTTTTGTTGTCAATTCCCCTCATAATAAATGATAACATTCTATTAGCTTTCCTAATTACTTGCTGCGCCTGCATAATAGCCTTTTGTGATTCTGGGGACAGCACTCTTCTTAGGTTTTGGGGCCATCTCTTCAATTGAGTTGTCCTGGGCTGCAAGTATTGAGAAATATGCACCCGGAGTGAGGAAGCAGTGAGGTGAGGTCACATTTGGGGTGGGTGAACCAGAGACTGCTTGCCAGCGATCTGGCGGGTTTCTCGTGAATTCTTAATTAATGAGGCAGGACGGGAACAATACGACGTGAAAAACCACCATTGCAGCCAATGGGAAAAGCATTGATTTCCATGTCCACTACCACACTTGGTGCAATTCAGGGAAAATTCCACCCAATTAGTCATTTGTGGGAGTGGTGTATAGGTCCCCTAATAGTAATCACACGGTGGGGTGGCGTATCAAAGAAGAAATAATGAGCGCTTGTCAGAAAGGTACACTGATTATCAGGAGGGATTTCAATGTGCATATAGACTGGAAAAATCAGATGGGCAAAGGTAGCATAGGTAATGAATTCATAGAATGTTTCTGGGCTAATTTCTTAGATCATCACATTCTGGAGCCAACCAAGGAGCAGGCTATACTGGCATTGTGTAATGAGATAGGATCAATTAATTAATTAATTACTCATAGTAAATGTGTCCCTAGGGAGCTGTGATCATAATATGATTTAATTTTACTTTCAGTTTGAGGGAAAGAAGAGTGGGTGTTAGGCTAGCAGTTTAAACTTAAATAAGGTCATGAAAACAGAGCTAGCTAAAGTGAACAGGCAAATTAGGTTAAGGGATAAGTCACACAGATGTAGTGGCAGACAGTTAAGAGGATACACAGAATAGATATATTCCAAAGGGAGGACCCACCACCCTTGGTTAACTAAAAAAGTTAAAGATAATATCAAACTTAAAGAAAAAGCATGTAATAGCACAAAGATGGGTGGCAGGTCAGAAGATTGGACAGAATATGAAAACAGCAAAGAGTGTCTAAAATATTAATAAGGTAGGAAAAATTAGAGCACAAGAGAAGGCTGGCTGGAAATATAAAAATAGTTAGTGAGAGTTTTGTTAGATATTTAAAAAAGAAAAGAGTTAACAAAGTGAGCATTTGTCCTATAGGAAATGAGCCTGGGTAATTAATAATGGAAAATAAGGAGACAGTAAATGAATTGAAAAAGTATTTTGCATCTGTCTTCACTACAAAGGATACAAGTAACACCCCAGAAATAGTTGTAAATCGGGAAACGGAAGAGATGGAGGAACTCAGGAAAATTATAGTCACTGGGCAAGTGGTATTGAGTAAATTGTTGGAACTGCAGGTTGACAAGTCCCCGGATCCTGATGGACTTCATCCTAGGGTCTAAAAAAAAGTGGCTAGTGAGATAGATGATGCATTGGTTTTAATTTTCCAAAATTCACGAGATTCAGGGAAGGTTCCATTGAATTGGAAAATAGCACATGCAACTGCCTTATTCAAAAAGGGAGGGAGACAAAAGCAGGAAACTATAGGCCAGTTAGCTTAACATCTGTCATAGGGAAAATGTTAGAAGCTATTATTAAACATGTTATGGCAGGGCACTTGGATAAATTCAAGGTAATCAGGCATTGTCAACATGATTTTTTTGAAAGGGAAATCATGGCCTGAAATTTCCCGTTGGTGATTTGGGGGTGGGGCCCACTCGCCGACCGGAAAATGACGCGGGGTGATGTCGGGAGGAACCCGCGACATCATCCTGGTCCACTTAAATATTGAGGAAGGTAGGCGGACAGTGAAATCAGCTGTCCACCTGCCGACCTGTCAATGGCCAATTAAGGCCATTGACAGGATAATTAAGGTAGTTAAAGGCCCTGCCCATCCAACCTTAAGGCTGGTGGACAGGCCAGGAGCCCCAGCGGGTAATAGGAAAAACATAAAACCTCATCCACTGGTGGCATGAGGTTTCATGTCCACATTAAAAATGTTTAATAAATTTTATGTGATACTTATTAACATGTCCCATCTAGTGTGACATTGTCACATGAAGGGGACATGTTAATGATTTTTAAAATTTTTCTATTTTTTAAGTTTGTAAAACTTTCACTGATCTCTCTGAGACAGCATTTAGAGTTAGGGAGCATGCGCGAAAGAGCGCACTTTGACAGATGGGGAATCCCTCCCCCCACCCCCCACACGGGAAGCGCATAGCACTTCCTGTTGGGCAGGCCGCTGGGTGGGCCTTAATTGGCCCGCCCACTTAAAATGGAGATGGGGCCAGCTTTGGCGGCGGAGCTCAGCTGCCCACCCGCTGCCTGCCCACTGCCGAGCCAGTGGGGCCCGCCTGCCAACCTTGTACTAAGTTCTGCCCCATGTTTAACCAATTTATTGGAGTTCTTTGAAGGAGTAACATGTGCTGTGTATAAAGAGGAACTGGTGGATGTACTGCAATTAAATTTTCAGAAGGCATTTAATGAAGTGCCACATCAAATGTCATTGCAGAAAAAAACGGTCATGGTGTAGGTGGTAATATATAAGCATGGATAGAAGATTGGCTAGCTCACAGGAAACAGGGGGTAGGCATAAATGGATCTATTCACGGTTGGCAGGGTGTAATGAGTGATGCGCCACAGGAATCAGAGCTGAGGCCTCAACTCTTTACAATTGATATAAATGATTTGGATGAAGGGACCGATGGTATGGTTGTTAAATTTGCTGATGACACAAAGATAGGTAGAAAACTATGTTGAGAAGAGGACGTAAGGAGACTATATAGGATATAGATAAGTTAGTTGAGCGGACAAAGATCTGGCAAATAGAGTATAATGTGGGAAAATTTGAGGTTGTCCATTTTGGCAGGACAAATAAAAAGGAAGCGTATTATGTACATGGTGAGAGATTGCAGGGCTCTGAGATTCAGAGGGATCTGGGTGTCCCAATGTATGACTTGCAAAATGTTAGTGCACAGATGCAGCATGTAATTAGAAAATCTAATAGAATGTTATTGTTGCAAGGGGAATTGAATACAAGAGTAGGGAGGTTATGCTTCAGTTATACAAGGCATTGGTGAGACCACATCTCAAGTACTGTGCACTGTATTGGTCTCCTTATTTAAGGAAAGGTGTAAACGCATGGAAGCAGTTCAGAGAAATTTACTAGATCAATATCTGGAATGGACGGGTTGTCTTATGATGAAATGTTGGACAGGCTAGGCTTGTATCCATTGGAAGAGCAAGAGGCAAATTGATTGAAACCTTTAAGATCCTGAGGGGACTTGACAGGGTGGATGTGGAAAGGATGTTTCCTCTTATGGGGGAATCTAGAATTAGGATTGCCAATGTAAGACAGAGTTAAGGGAAAAAAAATTCTCTCAGAGAGTTGTGAGACTTTGGAATTCTCCTTCTCAAAGGATGGTTGAGGCAGAGCCTTTGAATATCTTGAAGGCAGACCTAGATGGATTCTGGATAAGCAAGGGGTGAAAGGTTATCAGGATTAGGCAGAAATGTGGAGTTGAGGTTAAAATCAGCTCAAAAATGATCATATTAATGATTGAACAGGTTCAATGGGCCAAATTGCCTACTCCTGCTCCTAATTCATATGTTTGTATGTTCATAGTGTCTAATGTTGCGCTTTGAGCAGAGCCCATAAGCAATTAAAGCAGAAATTGGATAATTTGCTCTCATCCATAGGATTTGCAACTTCAGTAACTTAATTCACAGATAGGCATTTCTTGTTATTTCTTGTTATTTTTATTATATAGGTTGAGGGAAGAATATATAGTGTGTAGAAACCCTAGAAAATAGGAAATGGCCTAACCTCTGTAACCTTCTCCAGCCCTGCAACTCTCCAAGATCTCTGAGATCCTCCAATTCTGGCCTCCTGCCCATTCACTATATTAAATGCTGCATCACTAGTGTCCATGCATTCAGCTGCCAATGCCCCAAACATTAGAATTTACTCCCTAAACTTCTCTGCTTTTGTATTTCTCCTTACTATTCTCCTTAAAAATGACATGTTCGAACAAATTTTTGGTCTATCCTGAAATCTCCTGATCTGGCTCAGTGTCAAATTCTGTTTGGTAACACTACTGTGAAGCAGCTTGGGACATTTTACTGCATTAGAATGCTATACAAAATAAAGCTCCTGCTGTTGTTACCTTCTGGCTTCAGAAGATCAGGTCCTGGCAGAGCCTTGCAGAACCAAACAAAGACAAAGAGTGTCAAACAAATCCAAAGAGAACCTGGGAGAGACAAACAGAGCCACCAGGTCCAAACAGAGCCAAAATGTGCCTGGCAGAGCCTAACAGAGCTAAACAGAACCAACCAGTGTCCAGCAGAGCCAAAGAAAGCCTGGCAGAACTAAACAGAGCCTGGCAGAGTCAAACAGAGCCAAACAGAGACTGGCAGAACCAAACAGAGCCCAGCAGAACCAAGGAGAACCTGGCAGATTCAAGAATGAAACAGAGCCTGGCAGAGCCAAATGGAGTCAGAAAGAGCCATATAGCACCTGCAGAGCCAAACAGAGCCAAACATAGGCAGAAAAAGGCCAAAGAAAGCCTGGCAGAGCCAAATAGAGCTGAACATAGCCAAATTGAGCCTGGCAGAGACAAACAGAGCCTGGCAGAGGCAAACAGAGTCTGGCAGCTCCAAACAGAACCAAAGAGAGCCATACTGAGCCAAACAGAGCTAAACAGAGTCAAAGAGAGCTAAACAGAGGCAGGCAGAGCAAGACAGAATCTAATATAGCCAAACAGAGGCAAATAGAGCCAAACAGATCTGTTTGGTTTTACAAGTCGCTGTTTGGCTCTGCCACATTCTGTTGCAGTCTGTTTGGCTCTATTTAGCTCTGTTTGGCTCTGCCAGGCTCTGTCTGGCTCTGTTTGGCATTGTTTGGCTCTGCCAGGCTCTGTTTGGATCTGTTAGGCTCTCTTTTTCTCTGCAAGGCTCTCTTTTGCTCTTCCAGTCTCTACCCATCTCTGCCAGGCTATGTTTGGCTTTGCCCATCTTTGCTTGGCTCAGTTTGGCTCAGTTTGGCTCTGCCAGGCTCTGTTTGCCACTGTTTGGCTCTTCCAGGCTCTGATTGGCTCTGCTTGGCCCTGCCAGTCTCTGCACAGCTCTGCTTGACTATGCCAGGCTCTGTTTGGTTCTTTTTGGCTCTGTTTGGCTCTGCCAGGCTCTGCTTTGCTCTGCCATGCTCTGTTTGGCTCTCACAGGTTCTGTCTGGCTCTGCCTGGCACTGTTTGGCTCTGTTTCTCTCTGGCTCTGCTTGTTTCTGCTTAACTCTTTATGGCTTTGTTTGGCTTTGGCTCTGTTTGTATCTGCCTGGCTCTGCCAGGCTTTGTTTGGCTCACCCATGCTCTGTTTGGCTCTACCAGACTCTGTTTGGCTCTACCAGTCTCTGTTTGGCTCTGGGTGGCTCTGTTTGGCTCTGCCAAGCTCTGTTTGGCTCTGTTTGACTCTGTTTGGCTCCGTTTGACTCCGTTTGGCTCCGTCAGGCTCTGTTTGGTCTGGCCGAATGAAAGCAATGTTCAGTGTAAGATTGGTCATTCTGCTGTTTGTTCTCCTTTGAACAAGAAGATAACTGTACTCAATGGTTGTTTCCCATATAGTCAAATAGTCTTCTAACCTGCCATTGTCTTGTTACATTCATAAAAAGGGACAAATAGATTGACATACCAGACATTCAATGTCAAAGAATCACTGTCTTCTTGACAGAATACGAGCAATTTGGGGTATTTTATAATAACTCATGAGTGTAGAACAAACCTACATCAAAATATGGTGCAAATTGCAAACGATTGTTAAATTCCATTAGCAGGATTTTCGCATCATCATGCAGGGAGCGGCCAGGAATCAGCTGGCCAATTAACACCCAGCCAGAATGAAAGGTACACTGAGAAACAATAAGGGGCAGGAGGATGGCAAGTGCCAAAGTCAGCGCAGGAATGGGGGAGTGCGCAATTAAAGCTCCCTGAAGCAGAGCAATGGATAAAGTTTTTAAAATTCCAGAAAAAATGTCCACACAGCAGATTCACTCTTTGGTTCTTCACTTCTCTATCTTATATTTGCTTTGTACAGAACACCATGCAAATCAATCGCATTCTCTAGTTTCTTTTATTCTTCTGATCCTTCTCCAATGGAATTTTATGGCTCTCACTGACATAGAAGGCTTCATAATTCATTTTTGTTCTTCCTATGGTATTACCTCTAGATTCAATGATGCTCACGATTCTGCTGTCTTTTGTAAAAAATTGGGCTATTGCACCTGGTCAGTGTGAAGCATCTAGTTTCATTTACTACCACCAGTAACCACATATATTCACTTCATAGCTGCTAAATTCTACTGCTCCTCGTGTGTTGTGTATTGCTCTATCTACAGCACAGAATGCTCTCCATCTGCTATAATGTCTGGTGAGTTCATTAGAATAACACAGCATGCCCAGTGCATAGCAAATGACATCCTTCTTAGACGGAATAAGAATATATAAATAAAAGCAGTTCTAGGTGTCAGGAATTTAAGTTATAAGGGAAGTCCAAGGGAATTCAAATGATTTCCTTTAATTACTTAATCAATATTTTCTAAATTATGGAAGACATGGAGCTGTTTATCCAGAACAAAAACAGAATTACCTGGAAAAACTCAGCAGGTCTGGCAGCATCGGCGGAGAAGAAAAGAGTTGACGTTTCGAGTCCTCATGACCCTTCGACAGAACTTGAGTTCGAGTCCAAGAAAGAGTTGAAATATAAGCTGGTTTAAGGTGTGTGTGTGGGGGGTGGAGAGATAGAGAGACAAAGAGGTGGAGGGGGGGGGGTGTGGTTGTAGGGAAAAACGAGCAGTGATAGAAGCAGATCATCAAAAGATGTCAACGACAATAGTACAATAGAACACATAGGTGTTAAAATTAAAGTTGGTGATATTATCTAAACGAGTGTGCTAATTAAGAATGGATGGTAGGGCACTCAAGGTATAGCTCTAGTGGGTTTTTTTTTTATATAATGGAAATAGGTGGGCAAAGGAAAATCTTTATAATTTATTGGAAAAAAAAGGGAAGGGGGAAACAGAAAGGGAGTGGGGATGGGGGAGGGAGCTTACGACCTAAAGTTGTTGAATTCAATATTCAGTCCGGAAGGCTGTAAAGTCCCTAGTCGGAAGATGAGGTGTTGTTCCTCCAGTTTGCGTTGGGCTTCACTGGAACAATGCAGCAAGCCAAGGACAGACATGTGGGCAAGAGAGCAGGGTGGAGTGTTGAAATGGGAAGCGACAGGGAGGTTTGGGTCATTCTTGCGGACAGACCGCAGGTGTTCCGCAAAGCGGTCGCCCAGTTTACGTTTCGTCTCTCCAATGTAGAGGAGACCACATTGGGAGCAACGAATGCAGTAGACTAAGTTGGGGGAAATGCAAGTGAAATGCTGCTTCACTTGAAAGGAGTGTTCGGGTCCTTGGACGGTGAGGAGAGAGGAAGTTATCCTTCGGCTCATCCGACGCCTCAACAAGAAACTTTTTCTCTTTCTCTCAAGTGCTAAGGAACGCAAGCTGCAACAACTCATTGACACCAACACCCATCTAGGACCCTCCACCCCTGCCTGTTCCTCCGTCCCCACCCTTTCTTCCAATCCCAACCCCAGCCGTGTATTCACTATACCCCCTGACCTTCCCCTCTCCGATGCTGAACGTTCAGTGCTCAGCAAAGGACTTAGTTTCATACCCTTACGCCCTCACCTCAATGAATTTCGGGCTCGGCATGATGCTGAACTCTTCTTCCGCCGTCTTCGTCTCCGGGCTCACTTCTTTGGGCAGGAGTCCTCTCCCAGTTCAACGGATCCTTTTACCCATCTCCAATATTCTCCCTCCACCTGGACCCCTCCCTCTGGATTCTTACCTTCTCTTGATCTTTTCATTGAGAACTGTCGGCGCGACATTAGTCGTCTCAATTTCTCTGCTCCTCTCACCCATTCTAACCTGTCTCTCTCTGAACTTACTGCACTCCATTCTCTCAGGTCCAACCCTGACATTGTCATCAAACCCGCTGACAAGGGTGGTGCTGTTGTTGTCTGGCGCACTGACCTCTACCTCGTGGAGGCTGAGCGTCAACTCGCAGACACTTCCTCCTACCTCTCCCTGGACCATGACCCCACCACTGAACATCAAGCCATTGTTTCCAGGACTGTCACTGACCTCATCTCCTCTGGGGATCTCCCTCCCACAGCTTCCAACCTGATAGTATCCCAACCTCGGACGGCCGTCTTCTATCTCCTACCCAAGATCCACAAACAGAACTGCCCCGGTAGACCGATCGTCTCAGCTTGTTCCTGCCCCACAGAACTCATTTCTCGTTATCTTGACTCCCTTCTCTCTCCCCTTGTCCAGTCCCTTCCCACCTACATCCGTGATTCCTCTGACACCTTACGTCACATCAACAATTTCCAGTTCCCTGGCCCCAACCGCTTCCTCTTCACCATGGACGTCCAATCCCTCTACACCTCCATCCCCCACCAGGATGGTCTGAGGGCCCTTAGCTTCTTCCTCGAACAGAGGCCCGAACAATCCCCATCCACCACTACTCTCCTCCGTCTGGCTGAACTTGTTCTCACGCTGAACAATTTCTCCTTCAACTCCTCTCACTTCCTCCAAATAAAAGGTGTGGCTATGGGTACCCGCATGGGCCCCAGCTATGCCTGTCTCTTTATGGGGTATGTGGAACATTCCTTGTTGCAGTCCTACTCCTGGCCCCCTTCCACAACTCTTTCTCCGGTACATCGATGATTACTTCGGTGCCGCTTCATGCTCTCGTCAGGACTTGGAAAAATTTATTAATTTTGCTTCCAATCTCCACCCCTCCATCATTTTCACGTGGTCCATCTCTGACACTTCCCTTCCCTTCCTTGACCTCTCTGTCTCAATCTCTGGTGATAGACTGTCCACCAATATCCATTACAAACCCACCGACTCCCACAGCTATCTCGACTACAGCTCCTCACACCCCGCTTCCTGTAAGGACTCCATCCCATTCTCTCAGTTCCTTCGCCTCCGTCGCATCTGTTTCGATGATGCTACATTCAAAAACAGTTCCTCTGACATGTCCTCCTTCTTCCTTAACCGAGGTTTTCCACCCACGGTCGTTGACAGGGCCCTCAACCGTGTCCGGCCCATCTCCCACGCATCCGCCCTCACGCCTTCTCCTCCCTCCCAGAAACATGATAGGGTCCCCCTTGTCCTCACTTATCACCCCACCAGCCTCGCATTCAAAGGATCATCCTCCGCCATTTCCGCCAACTCCAGCATGATGCCACCACCAAACACATCTTCCCTTCACCCCCCTTATCGGCATTCCGTAGGGATCGCTCCCTCCGGGACACCCTGGTCCACTCCTCCATCACCCCCTACTCCTCAATCCCCTCCTATGGCACCACCCCATGCCCACGCAAAAGATGCAACACCTGCCCCTTCACTTCCTCTCTCCTCACCGTCCAAGGACCCAAACACTCCTTTCAAGTGAAGCAGCATTTCACTTGCATTTCCCCCAACTTAGTCTACTGCATTCGTTGCTCCCAATGTGGTCTCCTCTACATTGGAGAGACCAAATGTAAACTGGGCGACCGCTTTGCAGAACACCTGCGGTCTGTCCGCAAGAATGACCCAAACCTCCCTGTCGCTTGCCATTTTAACACTCCACCCTGCTCTCTTGCCCACATGTCTGTCCTTGGCTTGCTGCATTGTTCCAGTGAAGCCCAACGCAAACTGGAGGAATAACAACTCATCTTCCGACTAGGGACTTTACAGCCTTCCGGACTGAATATTGAATTCAACAACTTTAGGTCGTGAGCTCCCTCCCCCATCCCCACCCCCTCTCTGTTTCCCCCTTCCTTTTTTTTCCAATAAATTATAAAGATTTTCCTTTTCCCACCTATTTCCATTATTTAAAAAAAAACCAACTAGAGCTATACCTTGAGTGCCCTACCATCCATTCTTAATTAGCACATTCGTTTAGGTAATATCATCAACTTTAACTTTAACCCCTATGTGTTCTATTGTACTATTGTCGTTGACATCTTTTGATGATCTGCTTCTATCACTGCTTGTTTGTCCCTACAACCACACCACACCCCCCTCCACCTCTCTCTCTCTATCTCTCCGCCCCCCACACACACACCTTAAACCAGCTTATATTTCAACTCTTTCTTGGACTCGAACTCAAGTTCTGTCGAAGGGTCATGAGGACTCGAAACGTCAACTCTTTTCTTCTCCGCCGATGCTGCCAGACCTGCTGAGTTTTTCCAGGTAATTCTGTTTTTGTTTTGCCCTTAGTAATATCCTGTTAACTGAATAAACAGAGAAATATCTGCAACAAGTGCATGCATTAGGACCATTCTATTCAAGAGGCAGTTTTGGAGCTATAACTGCAGGAAGTGCTCTAAAAAAGGTTCTTTTTGGAATGGGGAACAGGAAAAAAAGTTAAGGGTGATCAATCTTAGTTCATTTGTAATACTCTTTGCTCCAGGACAAATAGCTATGTCTTCAACTCCTTTTTCAAGGTTTGATCATAAAAGAAAGAAATGTTCCATCGTCAGCAGTGCTGCCCTTTAGATGAAATATTAAACTGAAGTCCTGTGTGCCTTTTCACATCTATTAACATCTCATGAGAGCCCTCAATCTAATTCTTCTCCAGAAACACAACCGATTGCCCCAAGACCCCTTTTATATTGTCCACAACATTGGCATTCCCTGGCAAGTCACTCCACAACTCCAGCCCCCCCAAAAACCCTCATTCCCCCTCCTCACCAGGATCTGCAGCTTGACACAAGGCAAGACCCTCAAACACTGAGCAAAATCCTGATACAGCGCTGCATGCCTCTATCCTAAACTGCTGGAGAGCTGCTAGCTTCCGAGGCAGGACTTGCTGACCCAGAAAAGTGGAAATCCCTCCCTCAGCCTATTAATGGCCAATTGACCATTAAATTGCTGCAGGGCAGCAGGTGATCCCCTCAGTGAGCTCCTCCCCTGACTTTTTGGATGGTGGGGGGGGTGGGTGCGGATAACCCAGCATCTCATTTAATTGAGCCCATTAACTCTGTTTTAATCTGTCGACAGCTTGACCTGCTAAGTACCTCCAACAGTTTATGTTTTTATTTCTGCTCATATGCTTCCTGGCTTTAAACAAGCACATCTCATTCACTCTTGTTGAACAGAATTTCAAATCATCCCATCCTATTTTATAAAATTCTTGATCCAAACATAAAACATTCCCTAAATTTCATTACTTTTAATACATTTTATTCACATAGGATAATCAAGCTCTTCCAAGTTTCACACAGAGATTATTTCATATTTCTGTTAAGTATTCTTATCTTGTGTAAATTGAACTGCTGATTGAAAGTTTAATTGGGCAATGGGAGAATACTTTGCCAAACTGGTTGTTTTACTCTACAGTTTATAACATGTCCCAATAAACAGATAATGTGCATAGCACAATTCATCTTCAAGAATCACTTTCTGTGACTTAATTGCTTCCTTAATCAATACTACTGCAGTCTGTATTTAGTTAAACATTGCAACCCACCTAGTTATCTGAGATGAAGCTAAGGAGGACATGACAGCATTAACCCAAAACTTCCTTATTACAGGGATCTGAACTTGAAGCTCAATGATTAAAGCTGCCCATTACTATATATAAATAACATAGATGACTATGTGGAGGAGGTAGGATTAGTAAGTTTGCGGATGACACAAAGATTGGCTGGGTGTTTGTGCACCTGCAATGAACTTACACCAGAAGTGTGAGTAGGTATTGCGGCATCAGTCAGTGTGAAATGCTGATTTGATGCCTGTATTGCCATTTTGGAGCGCAACTGTCCTGCTAACGCCCTCTCATAACTGTGCACAGCTCAACATGCACTCAGCAGCAGGAAGGACCATTACTTAAAGAGATCATTGACTATGTTCAGATTAGTTAATGATTATTTCTAGCATGGTTTGATGTTGTTTACTGTTAGTTAAAGTTTCTGAAGTCTACATGGAGTGATGTGGCAGATGCTGAAGGATTTGATCCTGACTCCAGCGATCCTTCTCAGCATGAGTGCAACATTTTTATATGCTCTTTGGCCTGCACAACTAAGCTATCATGAGAGCACACCCTTTGCCACAAGGAGTAGAGTGAACAGCTAAAGATAAGGAGGAAGAAGAGGAAAGGGAGGGGGGGGGTAGAAGAGAGGAGGGGAAACAACCTTTGTCATCACAATTAGTAGCTGAGGAGGAGAAGCAAGAAAAAGGGAGAAGGCAACCAACACCTAAAGCGGGATAATACAGGGATGCCCGACAGCAACCCTTGCTCCACGATCTCTCACTCCCATACACCCCGGGAAAAAGTCAGCATGGAGCCAATATGTGCCACATTGACCTGCCCTGCAGCCATAAAAAGCTGCGGAACAGGATTAATGAGAGCCCCTCTTTATATCACCGTTCCTTCACTGCAGCTGGGCCCAAAAAGAGGGAGACAATGGCATAGTGGTGTTGTAATCCGGGAATCGAGTTTAAATCCCACCAAAGCAGATGATGGAATTTGAATTCAATAAAAATCTGGAATTAAAGTCTAATGAAGACCATAAAACCATTGTTGATTGTTGTAAAAACCCATCTGGTCACTAATGCCCTGTAGGGAAGGAAATCTGTTGTCCTTACCTGGCCTGGCCTATAGACTACATCAATGTGGTTGACTCTGAAATGATCTAGCAAGCCACTCAGGTGTAACAAACCGCTAAAAAGGAATGAAAGCAGACACACCACCTGGCATCGACCTAGGTACCTAGGCACAGCCCTGTCAACCGTGCAAAGTTCTCCTTACTAACATCTGGGGCTAGTACCTCACAGGCTAGTCAAGCAACAGCCTGACATAGTCATCTTCACTGAATCACAACTTACAGATAATGTTCCAGAGTCCACCATCACCATCCCTGGGTAAGTCCTATCCCACCAGCAAGACAAACCCAGCAGAGGTGGTGGCACAGTGGCAACCAGTCAGGAGGGAATTGCCCTGGGAGTCCTGAACATCAACTCTGGACGCAGGTCTCATGGCATCAGGTCAAACAGGGGCAAGGAAACCTCCTGTTGATTGCCATATACCGCCTCAGCTGATGAATCAGTGTCCTCGATGTTGAACATAACTTGGAGGAAGCATTGAAGGTACTCTGGGTGGGGGGCTTCAATGTCCATCAGGAGGGTGGCTTGGTAGCACCACTGTTAACCCACGCTGGCGAGTCCTAAATGACACAGCTGCTAAACTGGGGCAGTGGCAGGTGGTGAGGGAACCAATAAGAGGGAAAACCATACTTCAACTCATCCTCATCAATCTGCCTGCCGCAGATACATCTGTCCATGACAGTTTCGGTAGGAGTGACCACCGCAGTCATTGTGGAGGCAAACTCCAGCCTTCACATTGAGGATACCCCCCGTTGTGTTGCTATCACCGTGCTAAATGGGATAAATTTCGAAAACATCTAGCAACTCAAGACCGGGCAGCCATGAGGTGCTGTGGGCCATCAGCAGCAGCAGAACTGTACTCAAACACAATCTGTAACCTCATGGCCCGACATATCCCCCACTCTACCATTACCATCAAGGCAGGGGATCAACCCTGGTGCAATGAAGAACAGCACCAGGCATACCTAAAAATGGGCTGTCAACCTGGTGAAGCTATAACACAGGTGCCAGACAGCATAAGCAGTAAGTGATACACATAGCTGAGCGATCCCACAACCAACGGGTCAGACCTAAGCTCTGCAGTCGTGCCACATCCAGTCGTGAATGGTGGTGGACAATTAAATAACTCACTGGAGGAGGAGGTTCTAAAAATATCCCCATCCTCAATGATGGTGGACCCAGCACAGCAGTGCAAAACATAAGGCTGAAGCAATCTCCAGCCAGAAATGTCAAGTATGTGATCCATTTCGGCCTCCTCCAGAGGTCCCCAGTATCACAGATGCCAGTCTTCAGTGAATTCAATGCACTCCACATGATATCAAGAAATGGCTGAAGGCACTAGATACTGCAAAAGCTATGGGCCCTGACAATATTCCGGCAATAGCACTGAAGACATGTGCTCCAGAACTTGACGCGCTCGTAGCCAAGCTGCACCAGTACAGCTACAACATTGGCATCTTCCCGGCTACGTGGAAAATTGTCCCGGTAACTCCAGGACAAATTTAACCCAGCCAATTACCACCCCATCAGTCTGCTCTCCATCATTAGTAAAGTAATGGAAGGGGTCATCAACCGTGCTATTAAGTGGCATTTAATTAACAATAACCTGCTCACTGATGCCCAGTTTGGTTTCCACCAGGGCCACTCAGCTCCTAACCTCATTACAGCCTTTGTTCAAATATGGACAAAAGTGTTGAACTCCCGAGGTGACGTGAGAGTGACTGCCCTTGACATCAAGGCAGCATTTGACCGAGTGTGGCATCAACCCTAGCAAAACTTGAGTCAATGGGAATCAGGGGGAAAATTCTCCACTCATTGGAGTCACACCTAGCACAAAGGGAGACGGCTGTGGTTGTTGGAGATCTGTCATCTCAGCTCCAGCACATCACTGCTGGTGTCCCTCAAGGTAGTGTCCTAGGCCTAACCATCTTCAGCTGCTTCATTAGTGACCTCACTTCGATCATAAGGTCAGTAGTGGGGATGTTTGCTGATGATTACACAATGTTCCGCACCATTCACAACTCCTCAGATACTGAAGCAGTCCATGTTCAAATGCAGCAAGACCTGGACAACATCCAGGCTTGGGCTGACAATCAGCAAGTAACATTCACGGCCATACAAGCGTCAGGCAATAACCATCCCCAATGAGAGAGAATCCAACCATCACCCCATGATGTTCAATGGCATTGCCATCACTAAATCCCCCACTATCAACATCCTGGGGGTTACCATTGACCAGAAACTGAACTGGACTAGCCATATAAATACTGTGGCTACAAGAGCAAGTCAGAGGCTAGGAATCATGTGATGAGTAACCCACCTCCTTACTCCCCAAACCTGTCCACCATCTACAAGGCACAAGTCAGGAGTGTGATGGAATACTCCCCACTTACCTGGAAGCATGCAGCTCCTAAAACACTGAAGAAGCTGGACACCGCCCAGGACAAAGCAGCTCATTTGTTTGGCACCACATCCACAAACATTCACTCCCTCTACCATCGATGCACAGTAGCAGCAGTGTGTACCATCTACAAGATGCACTGCAGGAATTCACAAAGGCTCCTTAGACAGCACCTTTCACACCCATGACCATTACCACCTAGATGGACAAGGGCAGCAGATAGATGGGAACACCACCACCTGGAATTTCCCCTCCAAGTCACTCACCATCCTGACTTGGATATATATCACTGTTCCTTCACTGTCGCTGATTAAAAAAGTAGGGAGGTCATGTTGGAGTTGTATAGAACCTTGGTGAGGCCACAGGTGGAGTACTGTGTGCATTTCTGGTTGCCACATTATAGGAGTGATGTGATTGCACTCGAGGGGGTGTAGAGGGGATTCACCAGAATGTTGCCTGGGATGAAACATTTAAGTTATGAAGAGAGGTTGGATAGACTTGGATTGTTTTCATTGAAGCAGTGAAGACTGAGGTTAACAAGATTATGAGGGGCGTGGAAAGGGAGCAGCTGTTCCCCTTAGTTGAAGGGTCAGTCACAACGGGTCATAAGTTTAATATGAGGGGCAGGAGGTTTAGGTGGGATGTGGCGAAAAGCTTTTTTAACCAGAGGGTGGTGACAGTCTGGAATGCACTGCCTGCGAGGGTGATGGAGGCGGGTTGCCTCACATCCTTTAAAAAGTACCTTGGCACGTCATAACATTCAAGACTATGGGCCAAGTGCTGGTAAATGGGGTTTGGTAGGTAGGTCAGGTGTTTCTCATGTGTCAGTGCAGACTCGATAGGCTAAAGGGCCTCTTCTGCACTGTGATTCTGTGATACTGCAGATGCTGGAAATCTGAAACAAAATAGAAAATGCTGGGGAAACTAAGCAGGAATGACAGCATCTGTGGAGAAAGAAAAACAAAGTTAATGTTTTGGGTCTGTCTAAAGGAGGGGTATAGGGACTTGAACATTAAATTTGTTTTTCTCCCTCCACAGATGCTGTTAAACCTGCTGAGTTTTCCCAGCATTTTCTGTTTTTGTAACACATTTTGTTATCTTGCTTTCCGACAGTGCTGACCTTAATGCCTCTATTAACTCTTACTTTAGTCTTTAAGATAGCCATTACCACTCCCTTTGTGTCTTGTGTCCATGACATCTTTGTCATTTATTCTCACCTGACCTCCAACTAATCCCTGACCTTCTATTTTGCTACACCTGCTCTACACCATTGTTCAACAGCATAAAACTCACCACATGTACACCTCTTCAGCTCTGAAGAAGAGTTATACAGACTTGAAACGTTAAGCCTGTTTCTCTCTCCACCGATGCTGCCAGGTCTGCTGATTTTTTTTCCCATCACATTCTGTTTTTAGACCAATTTAGACGATGGTTGTGTAGAGGTGCATTGGGTACATGATGTGAGTCATCCTAAAATATCTTAACTCCCTTCCCCACCATTCTTTCTGGCAGGTGGCTACTTAAAACCATGCCTTGTCTTTCCTATATTCTTATAAAAAAATGTGGCCAAAAATTCACTGCCTATGGTACTTGCTGCTGCACAGGCTCCCCAGGGAACCTTTGAAGCCTTTGGTTTCTTGCGTATGGGGGTTGATCTAATGTTTAAAATAAATATCCAATGTTCAAAGGTTCAGGCCTCTTCTCTCAATTTCATTCCTGAGGCTGATATGCTTCAACACCAGCCCCCAATATTAGACTGAATCCATTTTCTGTCTGGGAAGTAGGAACACATGCCACTGTGTTTCAGGTGCCATTGACTATGTAAGGGGTATGTTAAGGTCCTACTCCTTATAAAATGAACCAGGAGCACTGAATCAGCAAGGACCTGGTTTCACCAGACTCTTTCAAGAATTATGGTGGACAGTTGGAGGAACCCTCAAAGAAATTCACAATATTTATAGTTAACCAGTAACTGAGTTTTAATTGCGGTGAAACAACGTGACAACTTAACAACAGCAACATCTTATAGCACCTTCAATCTAATAAAGCGTCCCAAGGCACTTCACAGGAGCATTATAAAGCACAATTAGACACCAAGCCACATGAAGTGGTTTAAATGCAGGCCTCCTTTGAGGCCATTCAGGCCCATCAGTCAGTGCACTGCTATATTGAGAGAAGGATGGAGAAATATTAGTCAGTATATGGATACTTTCTTGAGGTGCAGATATCTTCACAGGAGAGCAGATTTTTGTAATTCTTGAGATCTCTTCTGTTGTAATATGACAGATGTCCTGGGGTAACATTTTTCAATCATTTCTGCTGGTTGGTCTTGCAGGTAGCTTTATTTTATTGCTTAATGGCACATTGATTTCACAGTGAGCAGGGACACTCAAACACAGCAGGATTTCATCAGGTGAAGTTACTGCCTGTGTAGCTCGTTTACTGGAATAACCTGTCCTAAAAATGTTAAAAACTGAAGTTGAATTATTGCCTGAAAGTGAATCTGCTACGAGTACAGACTAGATGTTTGCCAGTGAGTCTGGATAATTTGTGGGGTAGATTACTGATGTATTGGCAGTTGAAGAAAGATACACCACATTATAGACTAATTGCATTTTTTAAGGCCACATTTCCTCATCATTTGAATGTGTGCCTGGAATTTTTGTTTTAAATTGACTCACTTATTTTTCATTTTAGCTGTAGCAGCAGAATATAATGCAATTGTCTTGGAGAGAACTGAGAAGGCGGAGAATCACTGCCACTGAAATCGATCTTAATAGAAGGAAAAGGGTTGGCTCCTATTCTATTAAAAAGAAAGCTTCTCCTCCGATGTGTAATCCTTTCCAATCTCTCTTGCAACTGACCTTACCTCACTTTTTTTATGAAGACTGCTAAGATCACTGTTCCTTTGAACTCTTCCTTCTCTTAATTTTTTTTACATTTTATCTTAGGTTGTGGGCAAGGCAGTTTATTGCTAATCCAACTCACATGAATCCAAGAAAGGGTGGTGAGTTCCCTTCCAGTGAGCCCACAAATGACTAGATGTTTTAAAATTCAAGTTCACTGTGGTTGAATTTGAATTCACAACATTTTTGTTGCTAGTTCATTAACATAGCCACTAAGCTACTACACCCATATATATATATATATATTGCCAATATGTTGTAATGAAAACTCATTGTGCTGTTTTCTATTCCAATCATTTTTTCCCTGTATCTCAAACCTGTATAATTCGTTACTACTCTAAGCATTCATTTCTGAAATCTACTGGCTTTGGTACTACCAAATCACTATGGCCCTAAGCTAGCAATTCTCCGTGGCTGTCTAACATGACCTGCTACCTTAGAAGTTGAATGATGTTATGATCTTTGTAGCTGCAGAGGTAAATCAGCAGACGATCATAGCTGCAAATGTTCATGCAAACCTTGGCACAGCTCCCTTATTGCCTCTCTGATGGATTACACTTAATACAGAGCTACTCAATAAAGTTTTCAAAGGACAAGTGTTACCTGTATAGCCTATGATGGGAGACATTTTCTTCAAGGTTGTATCCTTCTCAAAGTTGCCTCCTTCTCATTTCCTCCCTCAGCTCAACTGTAATGGGGAATAAAAGAACGTCCATTTGGAGTCCCATGCTGCTTCTCACTGTGGTATGAGCAAAAAATATTCTGGATGTCACAGTTACACAGGCAGTCAGAAACAAGTGAAACAAAAAAAAAATACCCTGACTTAATGTCACAGAAAATGGAAAATAAATGTGTAATTATGTGTTTCTTAGTTAAAAAAAGATGCTGTGTTATGGCACAGCCGATGGTAAATGCTGAGTTGTTCAAATCCCAGAGGGAGGCTTTGGACAACTGCCACAACTGTTTTGCAATTTGTATAAATTTCGAGATGCATGCCTTAAATTCAGTAGTAATAAGATCACCGAGTCTTATAGGTTTCTTACAGAACTAAATTAAGCCTTTATTACTAGAATAAATGATTTTAAATACATACATAGATCTATAAATTACTGCTATGATACCTTCTAAATCCCCTAATTAATTTAACTCCCAGTTACACTTTCATTAAGGCAACAGTAAGACACATAGGGCAGAATTTTCTGCCTATCAGGCAGGCGGGCCCGATCCAATCTCTGGCCGGCGCGGAGCCAATCCCCGCCAGCAAAGAGAGCTGCACCGTCATTTTATGTGGGTGGGCCAATTAAGGCCTGCCTAGCATGACATCCGGTGGGAAGGACTTTGCTCTTCCTGTGCGGGTTGGGGGGAAGCCCTGAAATCGAGAGTGTGCTATTTTGCGCATGCGCACGAAAGAGCGCATATTTCCCGGAGGCTAATGCAGCCTCAGGGAGATCACATGGACTTTGAAAAATATTAAGAATATAAAAAAAAAATTCCCTTACATGTCCCCCTCATGTGACAATGTCACATGATTTGGGACATGTTCATAATTTACAGAATACCTTTATTAACATTTTTAAACCCCTGTATGAAACCTCATCCCGCCGTTGGATGAGGTTTCATGTTTTCTCTATTTGCCACTGGGGCTCCTGGCCTGCCCACCAGCCTTAAGGTTGGACAGGCAGGTTCTTTAATTGCTTAAATGGTCCTCTCAATGGCCTCAATTTCCAATTGACAGGCTGGTGGGCCCGCAGCTGATTTTGCTGTGCCCCTGCCTTCCCGAAAATTTAAATGGGGCAGGGTGATGTCGGAGGTCCCACCCCACATCATCCCATGTCATTTTATGCGTTGACGAGTGGGCCCCACCCCCTGCTCGCCGACGGCAAAAATTCTGCCCATAGGTTTTAAAAAACCCAGGCAAAGAAACATGATACCCTGAATAATCCAATCCAAAGTGAGTTTCCTTAACTTCAGGTCTTTGTAGACAGCAGCTTGAGGCTTAAATGCTGAAAGTATTTTACACTTGTTAGATCTTAGAATGTTTGACCTTGCACACAGCCTTCTCTCCTTTATACATATTTTTCCCTTCAAATGCAATTTGCATTGTTTCACTATGTCTTTGGATTTTACCTCTCTGATTATAAAATTTACCATAGTACCAATTTTACCAGTAATCTTTGGGAAAAATAAACACACTGGCCAGGATTTTCTGGCCCCGTCGTGGGTGTGACCCGCTGCGGGTAAGGCGGCGGAACCGGAAGCTCAAGGCGGTTGGTGGGTGCGGAAAATCCCGCCCAGTGTTTCTAAGTCTTTAGACCAGCTGCCTTTAACTCAATTAAGTCACAGACACTCACACATAGACATAGACCCATAGACACAGACCCCACTATCACTTTACTTTACAATAAATTCCACTAACATTATGAGAATTATTATATCTTTCTGACACAGTAAGGCCTGGAAATGTAAGGAAACACCTTTTCAACTCAGAGGTAAAAGAAATTCCAGGAGTTGAGTGATTTTTAACAGCTTTAATAATTTTAATAACGTTTATTAGGTCTGCCTCCATTTCAGAATATAAAATCCCTTGAAATTCCTTAGCTTTTCGTCATTGTGCTAGTTAACTTGGTTGTATTTGTGAACTAATTACAATTTTTTTAACGTCACACAATTTACTCTGTTGCCAGCAGTTGTCACTTGACAATTGTTAGCTAATTTTTCTTGCTCACTGGTTTGCTGCTACCATTTTATTTAATGGATTTAGTCCCACCAAATGGACCACTGAAATATTTTATTAATTGTACATGTCTCCCTAGTTTTGATAAGAGCTATGGTGCATTTTGTGTTATATTTCTGGAAGGCGGTGTAGTGGTAATGTTCCTGAGGTCTAATTCACATGCCTGGACTAATACTCTAGATGTACAAGTTCACTTTGCCACAGGAGCTGGTAGAATTAAATTCAATTATTAATAAATCAGGAATAAAATACTGGTCTTAGTAATGGTGACAATGAAAGAACCGGGTTATTGTAAAAAACCATCTGGTTCACTAAAGTCCTTTAGGGAAAGGAAACTGCCAATCTCACCTGGTCTGACTTGTATGTGGCTCCATACCTACAATAATGTGGTTGACTCCTACCTGCCCCTTGAAATGGCTACTCGGTTGTATCAAACCATGACAAAAAAGTAGCACTGTGGGTGCATCTACACCACGTGGACAGCAACATCAGAAGAAATATATTCCAGGAACAAAATGATCTTTGCAAGTCACAAGAAGAAGGGTGAGTGTGAAGAATTGATAGCTTATCTCAAATCAGGCACAGCCAAATAGCTTTGATCGACAGTCCCTCATGGTGGCTCACCACCACCTTCTCAATGGCAATTAGGGAGTGCCAGTGACGTTCACATCCCATGAACAAATAAAGTAATAATAATATAAATTTGAAGTAGCTTCATGAAGTTTGTTGTGTTCATTACTGTGAAATCCATCCTGTTAGTATTTTATTTCAGATCGTTGCATCTTATTTGATGCTATTATTGGGTTTATAGGGCAGCAAGGTGATAAAATGCTAGAGAAAAAGAGGCATGGGCTGCTAGAGGGATTTGTTTTCATTCCTATGTTTCAGATTTACTTGGGGAATTGATCACAGTGGTTCTAGGCTTCTGCAGCAAAATCATCAAATCATGTATACTGTATCATTGCTAATGAGGCTGATGCTGTGGCAGTTCAATTGTTGTAAAGAAAATGTAGTGTGGGAGAGCACATAAACCACTTAGGGGGGAAATTGGCTAACCTTTGAAAATGGACATGGGGATTGTGATGGGAGTTTAACATGCGCCCCGAGCTTCTGAAACAAGCAGCACACAAACTTTGTGCTGGCTGTTCAAATAAATGGTGCTTTTTTTTAATTCTTTCACGGGATGTGGCTGGGTAGGTCAGACTTAATTGCCCTTGAGAAGGTGGTGGTGAGCTACCATCTTATACACAAAGTAAGATCACACAGAGTTAGGGGTAATATATTAGCTTGGATAGAGGATTGGCTAACCAACAGAAAGCAGAGAGTTGGGATAAATGGGTCGTTTTCTGGATGGCAAGTTGTAACTAGTGGGGTGCTACAGGGATTTGATCCTTGGGCCCCAACTATTTACAATCTATATTAATGACTTGGATTCAGGGATAGAAGGTACTATTGCTAAATTTGCAGATGACACCAAAATAGGTAGGAAAGTAAGTTTTAATGAAGAAATAAGAAATTTACAAATGGATGTGGACAGGTTAGGTAAATGGGCCAAAATTTGGCAGATGGAGTTTAACGTGGATAAGTGTGAGGTTATCGATTTTGGTCGGAAGAATAAAAAGGCGACTTATTATTTAAATAGAGAGAAACTTCAGAATGCTTCAGTGCAGAGGGATCTGGGTTTCCTTGTGCATGAATCGCTGAAAGCAATTAGTATACAGGTACAGCAGGTAATAAAGGAGGCAAATGGAATTTTGGCATTTATTGCTAAAGGAATAGAGTATAAAAATATGGAAGTGTTACAACTATACAAGGCATTGGTGAGACTGCACCTGGAGTACTGTGCACAGTTTTGGTCTCTTTACTTGAGGAAGGATGTAGAGGCATTGGAGGCAGTTCAGAGGAGGTTCACTAGATTGATTCCAGAGATGCGGGGCTTGTCTTATGAGGAGAGATTGAGCAGTTTAGGCTTATACTCGCTAGAGTTTAGAAGGATGAGAGGAGATCTAATTGAGGTATATAAGATGCTAAAGGATATAGGCAAAGTACTGTGGAGTGGATGTTTCCCCTTGTGGGACATTCTAGAACAAGAGGCCATAGTTTTAGGTTAAGGGGTGACAGATTTAAGTCAGAGATGAGGAGGAATTACTTTTCTCAAAAGGTCATGAATCTGTGGAATTCACTACCTCAGAGTGCAGTGGATGCTGGGATGCTGAATAAAATTAAGTAGGAGATAGACAGATTTTTAATTAGTAACAGGTTAAAAAGTTATGAGGAGAGGGCGGGAAATTGGAGTTGAGGCTGAATTGAGATCAGCCGTGATCATATTGAATGGCGGGACAGGCTCAAGGGGCTGAATTGCCGACTCCTGCTCCTTGTTCTTATGTTCTAATGTTCTTGAATCGCTGCAGCCCATGTGGGGTATGTACACTCACAGTGCTGTTAAGGAAGGAGTTCCAGAATTTTTTTTTCACTTCATGGGATGTGGGCTTCGCTGGCAGGGCCAGTATTTATTGCCCATCCCTAGGTGCCCTTGAGAAGGTGGTAGTGAGCTGCCTTCTTAAACCGCTGTAGTCCATGTGGTGTAGGTACACCCACAGTGCTGTTAGAAAGGGAGTTCCAGGATTTTGACTCAGCGACAGTGAAGGAACAGTGATATATATCCAAGTCAGGATGGTGAGTGACTTGGAGGGGAAATTCCAGGTGGTGGTGTTCCCATCTATCTGCTGCCCTTGTCCATCTAGGTGGTAATGGTCATGGGTTTGAAAGGTGCTGTCTAAGGAGCCTTTGTGAATTCCTGCAGTGCATCTTGTAGATGGTACACACTGCTGCTACTGTGCGTCGATGGTAGAGGGAGTGAATGTTTGTGAATGTGGTGCCAAACAAATGAGCTGCTTTGTCCTGGACGGTGTCCAGCTTCTTCAGTGTTTTAGGAGCTGCATGCTTCCAGGTAAGTGGGGAGTATTCCATCATACTCCTGACTTGTGCCTTGTAGATGGTGGACAGGTTTGGGGAGTAAGGAGGTGGGTTACTCATCACATGATTCCTAGCCTCTGACTTGCTCTTGTAGCCACAGTATTTGTATGGCTAGTCCAGTTCAGTTTCTGGTCAATGGTAACCCCCAGGATGTTGATAGTGGGGGATTTAGTGATGGCAATGCCATTGAACATCATGGGGTGATGGTTGGATTCTCTCTCATTGGGGATGGTTATTGCCTGACGCTTGTATGGCCGTGAATGTTACTTGCTGATTGTCAGCCCAAGCCTGGATGTTGTCCAGGTCTTGCTGCATTTGAACATGGACTGCTTCAGTATCTGAGGAGTTGTGAATGGTGCGGAACATTGTGTAATCATCAGCAAACATCCCCACTTCTGACCTTATTATCAAAGTGAGGTCACTAATGAAGCAGCTGAAGATGGTTAGGCCTAGGACACTACCTTGAGGGACACCAGCAGTGATGTGCTGGAACTGAGATGACAGATCTCCAACAACCACAGCCGTCTCCCTTTGTGCTAGGTGTGACTCCAATGAGTGGAGAATTTTCCCCCTGATTCCCATTGGCTCCAGTTTTGCTAGGGTTGATGCCACACTCGGTCAAATGCTGCCTTGATGTCAAGGGCAGTCACTCTCACGTCACCTCGGGAGTTCAACACTTTTGTCCATATTTGAATCAAGGCTGTAATGAGGTTAGGAGCTGAGTGGCCCTGGTGGAAACCAAACTGGGCATCAGTGAGCAGGTTATTGTTAATTAAATGCCACTTAATAGCACTGTTGATGACCCCTTCCATTACTTTACTAATGATGGAGAGCAGACTGATGGGGTGGTAATTGGCTGGGTTAAATTTGTCCTGGAGTTACCGGGACAATTTTCCACGTAGCCGGGAAGATGCCAATGTTGTAGCTGTACTGGTGCAGCTTGGCTAGGAGCGCGTCAAGTTCTGGAGCACATGTCTTCAGTGCTATTGCCAGAATATTGTCAGGGCCCACAGCCTTTGCAGTATCTAGTGCCTTCAGCCATTTCTTGATATCATGTGGAGTGAATTGAATTCGCTGAAGACTGGCATCTGTGATGCTGGGGACCTCTGGAGGAGGCCGAAATGGATCACATACTTGACATTTCTGGCTGGAGATTGCTTCAGCCTTATGTTTTGCACTGCTGTGCTGGGTCCACCATCATTGCGGATGGGGATATTTTTAGAACCTCCTCCTCCAGTGAGTTATTTAATTGTCCACCACCATTCACGACTGGATGTGGCACGACTGCAGAGCTTAGGTCTGACCCGTTGGTTGTGGGATCGCTCAGCTATGTGTATCACTTACTGATTATGCTGTCTGGCACCTGTGTTATAGCTTCACCAGGTTGACAGCTCATTTTTAGGTATGCCTGGTGCTGTTCTTCATTGCACCAGGGTTGATCCCCTGCCTTGATGGTAATGGTAGAGTGGGGGATATGCCGGGCCATGAGGTTACAGATTGTGTTTGAGTACAGTTCTGCTGCTGCTGATGGCCCACAGCACCTCATGGCTGCCCGGTCTTGAGTTGCTAGATGTTTTCGAAATTTATCCCATTTAGCACGGTGATAGCAACACAACGGGGGGTATCCTCAATGTGAAGGCTGGAGTTTGCCTCCACAATGACTGCGGTGGTCACTCCTACCGAAACTGTCATGGACAGATGTATCTGCGGCAGGCAGATTGATGAGGATGAGTTCAAGTATGGTTTTCCCTCTTATTGGTTCCCTCACCACCTGCCACTGCCCCAGTTTAGCAGCTGTGTCATTTAGGACTCGCCAGCGTGGGTTAACAGTGGTGCTACCAAGCCACCCTCCTGATGGACATTGAAGCCCCCCACCCAGAGCACCTTCAATGCTTCCTCCAAGTTATGTTCAACATGGAGGACACTGATTCATCAGCTGAGGCGGTATATGGCAATCAACAGGAGGTTTCCTTGCCCCTGTTTGACCTGATGCCATGAGACTTACGTCCAGAGTTGATGTTCAGGACTCCCAGGGCAATTCCCTCCTGACTGGTTGCCACTGTGCCACCACCTCTGCTGGGTTTGTCTTGCTGGTGGGATAGGACTTACCCAGGGATGGTGATGGTGGACTCTGGAACATTATCTGTAAGGTGTGATTCAGTGAAGATGACTATGTCAGGCTGTTGCTTGACTAGCCTGTGAGGTACTAGCCCCAGATGTTAGTAAGGAGAACTTTGCACGGTTGACAGGGCTGTGCCTAGGTACCTAGGTCGATGCCAGGTGGTGTGTCTGCTTTCATTCCTTTTTAGCGGTTTGTTACACCTGAGTGGCTTGCTAGATCATTTCAGAGTCAACCACATTGATGTAGTCTGTAGGCCAGGCCAGGTAAGGACAACAGATTTCCTTCCCTACAGGGCATTAGTGACCAGATGGGTTTTTACAACAATCGACAATGGTTTTATGGTCTTCATTAGACTTTAATTCCAGATTTTTATTGAATTCAAATTCCACCATCTGCTGTGGTGGGATTTAAACTCGGTTCACCAGAGCATTACCCTGGTCCCCGGATTACAACACCACTATGCCATTGTCTCCCTCTTTTTGGGCCCAGCGGCAGTGAAGGAACGGTGATATAATGAAGGGCTCTCATTAATCCTGTTCCGCAGCTCTTTATGGCTGCAGGGCAGGTCAATGTGGCACATATTGGCTCCATGCTGACTTTTTCCCGGGGTGTATAGGAGTGAGGGGTCGTGGAGCAAGGGTTGCTGTCGGGCATCCCTGTATTATCCCGCTTTAGGTGTTGGTTGCCTTCTCCCTTTTTCTTGCTTCTCCTCCTCAGCTACTAATTGTGATGACAAATGTTGTTACCCCTCCTCTCTTCTACCCCCCCTCCCTTTCCTCTTCTTCCTCCTTATCTTTAGCTGTTCACTCTATTCCTTGTGGCAAGGGGTGTGCTCTCATGATAGCTTAGTTGTGCAGGCCAAAGAGCATATAAAACTGTTGCACTCATGCTGAGCAGGATCGCTGGAGTCAGGATCAAATCCTTCAGCATCTGCCACATCACTCCATGTAGACTTCAGAAACTTTAAATAACAGTAAACAACATCAAACACTGCTAGAAATAATCATTAACTAATCTGAACATAGTCAATGATCTCTTTAAGTAATGGTTCTTCCTGCTGCTGAGTGCATGTTGAGCTGTGCACAGTTATGAGAGGGCGTTAGCAGGAGAGTTGCGCTCCAAAATGGCAATACAGGCATCTAATCAGCATTTCACACTGACTGATGTCACAATACCTACTCATACTTCTGGTGTAAGTTCCTTGCAGGTGCACAAACACCCTATCAAGATGGCATCTAGTGTGGTGCACACCAGAAGCATGTGTGTTCACCATGAATGCCATTTTGAGTCCAAAAAGACATAATTGAATTTTGCAGTCATTACATCTCGTTTTAAAATTGCTTATATGTTTGAAGTCAGTTACCTGACAGTTTACATATTAAGATTTGCTAAGGGCTGCTAATAAGCTACATTAAAAAGGTAGTTTGGCCCACAGTCCAGGGGATAATTTGATGATTCATTTTTATCCTTGTACTTGCTATAGTTAATTTTACCTTAATATTTATTCAGTTTCTTTTCAAATAGTTAATTGCACAGATATTATTTTCTTTTGGTGTGAATGTATTTCACAAATTACAAGATAATTATGGTGAAGAAGACCATTCAGCCCATCTTCACTTATCCATCCAGTGCGATCCAATCACCTGCCATTGTAGCATCCAATTGTTTATTAAATTATTCCATGGTTCTTAACTCTACCACTGTATCTGGACATCTTGATCAATATTTATTTCTCAATAAACATTGTTAATAAATGATTATGTGATCACTTACCCTATTACTGTTTGTGGAATCCTGCTCTGCACAGTTTGGCTGCCATATTTCTCTACATTGCAACAGTGATTTAAATACTTCATTGGTTGAGACATACTTTGGAATGTTCTGAAGTCACAAGTGCTATTTTCTTTTTCTTTAGGTGGATTTATTCAGGAAGAGGGTGAGACGTGAATCTTGAGGTGTTCATGCCAAATCTGACAAATAAATTACCAAGCCAGCTGCACACCAAGCACTTGAGAGCAAAGAGTCAATAGATTTAATGCCACTGAGGTAGATGTTGTGTCAAGGAAAGCAATAAGGGTCAGAATTCCTAAGGTTCAATGTTAAGGAAGCAATTAGTGAGACATTGATATCACTGCAGAAAATATCGGTTGGAGAAAGTAGGTTAGAGAGAGTATGTAGGGTGGCCGAGATGTACTATTAGTGATGGAGTTGATCTGCAGATACTCCTTGGGTGGAAAATTTAAGTTTATTTACAATATATTCAGCAGCAACTACACATGTGCTTTCAACTCCAACTCTGTCCCTACACTGACTATTGGGGTAGCCCGCGCTACTCTCCTATTGGTTACTACAGATCATGTGATCTTCCTTAATAAGTATTATTCTTAAAGGTCCATTGCACTCTAAATAAAACCATAATTACTGCATTCCTCACCCTTTAACTCAACTATACATTTTGTATTTACAAGTACACATTTTTCAAGACAATATAATATTTACACTGGGTAAGGAAATTACAAGTTCAGTCTTTCAGTGGTTTCCTGGTACGTGTGAAGTGTCGCAGCTCCACAACTTCAGATTCTTTGTCAGCAACCTCTTCTTCCAGAGTTGCATAAGCATCAGGTGCATCGGTGGGCACTTGCAGTTCTGTATCCTCAACTCTTAAGGGAACATTAGACAAGTCAATCCCGGGTTGAGAATTCTCAACAGGAAATGCAGACTCAGTCATGATCACTGGTGGAACCAAATCTTGGTGATTTGTTTCTCTCTTCCTTAAATGGTCCACATGTTGATGGAAGATCTGGCCTTCCACCTCCACATGCTAAGTTAGAACTCCAGTCACCGCACTTATTTCACCCAGTAACCATTTTGGTCCTTCCACAAAATTTTTCATGTATACAGGCTCTCACACGGTAAATTTCCTCTCCCGGCTATGCTGGTCTTGTGTGGCTTTCTGGCTTCCCTGACTCCTTTCCGACTTCCCCTCTAAATTCAACATTATTAAGCTCAATCTTGTCCTGAGACAGCATTTCAACCATAACTCTGCGGGTGTGACACCTGTTGTTGTGTGAGGGGTAGTCCTGTAATGAAAAAGAAAGCATGCTAGCTTGGTTGCCAAGGAATCACCAGATAGCATTTTCATGCCTGCCTTGAATGTTTGAACTGTCCTTTTGGCCAGTCTGTTTGAGGAAGGGTGGTACGATGCAGTTTTTACATGTGTGATGCTGTTGAGGCTGATAAAACATTGAAACTCAGCATCTGTAAATGCTGTGCCATTATCAGAAACAATTACTTTTGGTAACCCATGAATGGCAAAACTCTGACATAGTTTCTCAATTGTAACAGCCGATGTTGGTGACTTCACATCATATATGTCCAACCATTTTGAATGGGCATCGACAATGAGCAGAAACATTGTTCTCAGGGAAGGTCTGATGTAGTCAATGTGTAACCACCCCCAGTGTCTACTTGGCCACTCCTATGGGTATAATGGAGCTGTCGCTGGCAAACTGTTGCAGTTTTTGACATTGCACACAGTGCCATCCATCCCAGGCCACCATGTGTGCTATGGTCTTTATTTGAGAAATTCCTGGATCGGCACTATATAGTTCAATTAGAAGTGGCTCCCTTCCCTTTGGAGGAACCGGGGCCTCCCTTATGGCTTTCACTTTCTCCTCAACCGGGTGGAGGCCCTGTGAATCTATACAAAGAAGGCAAAGAAGGCCTAGTCAGCAGTGGCAGCTCAGGTCAATTAGCATGACATAGTGCGTTGCTCCTGGACCCAGTGTCACAAATGGTTGATTAATCTTTTGTGCTTGGAAAGCTTGAATACTGAGTTAGTATTGTACTGTGTGGAGATGTCGTGAATGGTGGCTGTCCTTTGTGATGCTCAGCGGTGAAAGAATCAGAGTAACAAAAGGCACATATACCTGTGTCAGCCAAGGCCGGAAGATGTGGCTGCAAGCCTTGGGGGCATAGAACGGTGGGATGTGCAAGTTTGATGGGCTCCTCCACCTGGTCCTCCAGGGGAGGAGGGGTGGTATGGGTTGCAGTGTCAGTCTGGTATGGTGTTGAAGGTAGAGGACGGACTAATGAACAGGAGACAATCGGATGGTGGGGTGGCCAACATGTTTATACTGACCAAATTTGAGTTGGATGCCCTTGAGCTAGAGTGCCAGTGAGGAGAAAGATCCTCAGATTGGGGTGAGGCAGGGGTGTCGGAGTTAGGTAGGAGTCCAGTGGGCAGATGCGAAACTGGTGGAGAGCACAAACAATGTGGGGCCATCTCATCTCAAATGAGGACTTCTAAGCAAGAGTCCCCAGTGATCCAGCAATCATGATGCCACCATAATGCAGTTGTCCATAGTCTCACCCGCTTGCCTAGCATGCATATCGAATATGTGATGATCGATGATACCGATGTATTGTCTTCCTCCCTCAGATGAGCCATCCTCCAGAGGATGCCAGGACCCTGTGGACACTCCCTTCCCTTCTGAGGAGGAGCCGCAGCCTGATCCATCAGCGTCAAACCCTTTCTCGCTACCAGGCACCAGCGCAGATACAAATACATCAGTGGGCATTAGTTTGTCAGCTCAGGTGGTAGTACACTGTGGGGAGGGCACAACACACTCGGCTATCAGAGGACTGCTGGAGACTGGGTCGATGCTGAGCCTGAGGTAGATGATGAGCCTTTGGAGTCGTCCATCAGGCGGTAGATGCTGGATGCCCAGCGGGATGCAAGGGAAGATTGACGGAGATCCCTGAGGGTCTGCAGGCCATTATCTCTGTCATGGAGGAATTCATGAGCAGCTTGGGCATTGTGTTCATCTTAAGCACTGAATGCACAGCCTCCTCCATTAAGGGAGTGGCGACTTTCATGGAGAGGCAGCTTCAGGAACAGAATCAGGGATTCCTGGGATTGTGTTCAGACCTGCACCCCCACACACTAGCTGTGACCTCAGGTGGCTAGAATTGGTGAAATTACACCACCACCCACCCCCCCGCCCACCATATCAAATTTGCTGTTCATGTCAGCGGGAAAAACATGCCGGCCAGAACACATCTTGGCAAGTGTGAAATGCAGAAGTCAGAACTTACCGTTAGGGTCTTGCTCATATCATGGATATTCGAGGCGCAGAAGATGCTGGAGTCCTACAGCTACTGGACATTGGAAGACCATGTGCATCACAAGCTGGGTGGATTTATATGGACATGGCTTTGCCGCGAAACAGCTCACAGAAGGTGAAAGGTCTCCTTTGATGCCTGGGGTCTACTTCGGGACATTAGGGTCTTGACCATTGGCTGCTACGGATGATCATTGAGGGCGGTGGGGTTAGAGGAAGGTCCAGCTGTGAGTGGGAGAGGAAGTGTACCAGCGGTGATGGGTGAGAGAGGAAGGTGGTTTGACTGGGAGAGGAAGATGTACCAGGGGCGGGAGGTTGGAGGGGGAATGCCAATGAAGGTGTTGGGGGGTGAGATTGGAAGGAGGGGGGGGTAACAAAGGTGTCGGTGTGGGGGGGGGGGCAGTGAGGTTGGGAGGGGGGAGGGAGCACGGGGGGAGGAGAATGCAATTGGGGAGAATATGGAAACTGGGGAGATAGGTGTAAGGAAGGAGGAAGGTATAAGTGAAGGAGTTTGGGAGTGGAAGGAGTTTGGAGAGGCAGAAAAATCCAAGGGGAGGAAGGAGTCTGGAAGGAGGACGGAGTTAAGGTGGAGGAGGGAATAAGGGTGGAGTATGGAGTAAGGGTGGAGGATGGAGTAAGGGTGGGGGTGTCCACTTGAACTTGTAAGGGAAGGGTCTGTGGAGTCAGTGACTACCTCCTGGGAAGCGAGCTGAGGGTGGGCACGGTAGGAGGGAATGGTGAGTATGGGGGTGGGCAGAGTGAACCAGTAGGGTGGGAGGATGAGGGTACAATAGTAGCGGTAGAAGGGATGGTGAGGGTGTTTGGTGGGATTCAGAGGCAGACATGGACCCTGGGGTTGGAAAGGAGGAGGATGAGGAGGATAATGTGGATGAGGGTTGAATTCTCAGATATATAGGGAGGGTGTACGTTCACCTGGGCATCCTGGAAAGAAAAGGGTTCTGGCTGGTAGGTGACCATTGGGAGGTGGAAGGTGATGACACGGGGGTCAGCAGTGATGGGGGAAAGGACATAAGTGACTCGGGGTGGGGAAAGGACAAGGAGCTGAAAAAAAACCTTTCAATAATCTGAAATCTGAAATCAAAAGGGATTGCGATCAGTGGGTGGGTGGAAATGCAGGTCAGCTCAGATGGAGAGCCGAATGAGAACCCTAGCAAGCAGCATTGAAAGTGCTCAGGACATTGAGATGAGTGTGATGGATGAAGGCTCCATATATATGGGAGAGTGCTTGCATGAGACTCTGAAAGGCCCTGCCACACACACACTTCTCTCTCCAGAATCACTTGTGGTCCGGCAACATGCAGCTGAACTGCTCATTGCAGGCGGGGTGTTGTGGGGGGTGGGGGATGGATGGATGCAGGGTGAGGACTTGCAACGCCTGCAAATGAAGTTGAAAGACACCATTACACATTATTCAGTAAAAGTGAATATATTTTCAGATTACAAAGTGACAAAATATGTTCACCTGTGCAACTACTTGTGATCAGAAATTCTTAACTTTTCTAGGCCTATCACTTCTTCTAGGTGTTGCCCTCACATCTGCACAAGGGATGGAGATAAACTATGCAGTGGTTGGCCCTGTTGCCTGTGATGACTTTGGTGCGTGTCTTCTGGAGACCCGAGGCCTTGAGGGCCCTGGCTTGTTTTGGCTGTCCTCCTGTGGGCCAGCTGCTCCCTCTGCGGTGACAGAGGATGGGGTTGAGGGTGTCACAGGCAAAGGGGACTTGAAGGGAGAGGACAGTCTTTGGATTCCTGAGTGGATGACCCAGGGGTGTCCAGCTGCTGCCTCTCCTCCTCCCTTCTGGTTCCCGAGGACTTGGTCTGACGCCTTGAGGGGAAGGAGCACCTGGAAGGACATCGAGATGCCCGTTTCCCTCTTGCATTGCAACTGCAGGAACTCACCCATGGCTAATGCGATGGAGTGCAGCCTGCACATATTCTGCATTCTGCTGGACCTGCGTATCCATGGCATCCACCATCCTTCCTATGGAGACCTTTATGCACCCACATGTGGACACCACTTCATCGGAGAGCAGGGGGATGCACTCCCCTGATTCATGTGCCACCCTGTTGAGGGCTTCCAACAGCTCTGTGTGATGTTCCCCCGCCTTCTACTGACTCTCCTTGATGAATTGGAAGGCCAAATACAGAGGCTTGTCATCTGACTCGGAATGCAGATGACTTTTCCCCAGCAGACCTCCGAGTGCCAGGGAGCTCGGCTGAAACTGCCTCTTCCTGTTGCGGACATCTGTCCATGCAGTGAGCACCAGATTGTGAACTCGAGCCTGCTCTATATCTAGGTCCCACAAAGGTGTATGTCTCTGCGCTGGTGGAGGGTTTGGGTAAGCGCTGTGATGGGTTTTCCAGGCTGCTTATTTCCACCTGTTCAATGGAGGAGGTGTCCTCTTGGCTAGAGGTTAGAAGCTGGCTGGCTGGGGGTGTTGGTCACTTGGCAGAGCTCCCTGTGAACCAAAGAAGAGGTGATTAGTGCATGGCAGCAGAGTCAAAAACAGGAGGGAGCGCGTTCACAATTACGTTAAGAAAGGGATGATCTGGTGCAGGATCCTCATGTGTCTGTTGGCCACTGTCACCGCAGGCATGGTCCACATCCTCACCAGTCAGCACAATGGTGCGCCTCTCAGTGTGAATGAGGGTTCTAATGTGGGCCACCCCACCCCTGGTCTGGGACCTCTCCCTGCTGTTGTGGGCCAGCTTCTCCTGCATGCAAACAGATGGGGTCGGTTTGGGCAGGGCACATGGCATTGTGTGGGACGTTTGTGTGGTGAGCGGCACCATTGACGGGATGAGGACGTGAGCTCCAAAGGATAGGAGCCTGATGGAGATGTGAGGACGTGTGTGAGAGTAAGTGGTGTTTCCTCTTGAGGTGTCAGATCCCTGTGGATGTGTGATGGGTTTGTGAGTGTGTGAATTGAGATTGAGGAGATGGTTGACTTACTCGGATGGAATAGATGAGAGCATTCATCCTCTCCCTGCACTAGTTAGCTGTCCTCTTTTGCAGGGTGCTGGTGCTGACCACCGCTGCCACCGGCTCCCATGCTGGATTGGTGACCTTGCTTGCTGGTCTTTGCCCAGAGTGGGGTCGAGGACATCGCAGTGGGCTGCCACTGCATCCAGGAGCTGCTCAAGGAGGGTGTTGCTAAATCTGGGGGGGCACCATGTTTCCTCCCTTTGGCAGCCATCAATTCCCAGCAACTTTCTGTCTCTTGAAGAGTGCTAGCTCTGTGCAGGGGTGCACTTTAAATATGGCATCCAGATTACTGAAGGCCTGAGGTGATGGCGGGGTGGGCGAATCAGAGGCTTCCCCGTCAGCAACCTGGTGTGTTTCCCGGGAATGAATTACTAATGTGAAGGGACATGTGCAAATGGGGCGATGTGATGTGAAAAGCTGCCATGGAGGCCAGAGGGTAAGTGTTCCTCATCTGATAGCCTATGTAAATCTAGCAGTGAAGATTAGTTCATCCTTAGGGGGTCTTCTTTCAGTCATGCCATCTGCTTTGCCAACTTGGTCCATATGGTTGCAGTTTTGCCCTGAGGCAAAAGGTTATGGCAATGAGCCTCATGCCAGCATCTAAGCACATAATTTATGCTGAAGATCCAGTGTGATATTAAGAGGGCGATGTATTGCCAGGCATGATATCTTTCTGATGAGATATTAAGCCTATTTGCTAGTTCAATAGATATTAAAGCTACATTATGAGGATTCGTACTCTGAAAGGACAAAATCAAATGGGTTAAAAGGCCTTCTTCGTCCACACCTATCTTATGATAATACTGAGAAGGAGCTGCCTTACATAGTATTGCATAGTATTTACAACACAGAAACAGGCACTTGACCCAACAGGTCCATGTTGATGTTTATACGCCACATGATCCTCCTTCCACATTTCCTCATCTAACCCCATAATTATACTCTTCCCTTCCTCATGAGAAAAGAGCCCCATCCTGTTCAATCTTTCCTGATGGGTATTAGCTTTCAGTTCGGGTATAATTCTCGGAATTAGTATTTGTTTCTTCTCTAGTTCATCCATATCCTTTTTGTAATGTAGCGGCCAGTGCTGTTTAAAGTACATCAAGTATGCTATATAACAAAGACCCTATACAAGTTTAACATAAACTCTCTGCTTTTTAATTCATTCCCACTAGAAATGAACTCCAGTACTTTATTTGTTTTTTAAAATGATCTTATTGATCTATGCAGCTATCTTCAATGATTTGTATGTCTGTACCCCCGATCCTGCCACTCTTCTACCCTATTTAGACTTATTTTCCAAGCAGTACGTGGCCTTCTCATTCTTCCTATCAAATTGTTCTACCTCATACTTATCTATATTGAAGCTCATTTGCCAAGTGCTTTCCAATTATATGAACTTATAAACAACTTCCTGTATTTTGTTGCAGATCTCTGTATGAAGTATATTCCTTAACTTGGTGTCATCCACAAATTTTGCAACTGCACCTCCAATTCTGGAGTCCAAATCACTTATGTAAATTATGAACAACAGTTATCTCAACATCAATCCTTGTAAAACACCACTTCCCACCTTTTGCAGTGTGTGTAACTACTTTTAACTCCTAGTCTTTGGTGGGGATTTCCTGTGCCCATCTGCGTCAGGTGTGTTTGGTGGTGTGAGCAGACAATATGTCGTGATCAATTTCCCGACAGCACGGAACCAGTTTGCGATCGTCGGCTCAGCTCACTGATGTCAGGAACCTCATTGTAATACATCTGCATATCATTACAATGCCTGCCCACTGGAATTGTCCACTGGATTGTCCACCCACATTGGCGAGAAAGTACAACAGCATGTAAAAGGCGTGTACTTGTCGGGCTGCATGTTGAGGGGAACTCACTGGTGAGTACAGAGTAACATTGTGCAGTGTTCACCTATTGGACTTCAAGCTTGAAGCGCTTTGAGCGGTGGGGGGGAGGGGGGTTAGTGTGGCAAGAGCTGCCCTGCAGTTCAATGTAGTGCACACGCATGTGTCGGGTCAGGTTCGGGGTCGCTGGGGGGAGTGCTGGGTGGGGGAAGTGGCCATTATACCTTGTATATAGTGACCATGTCTCTGCAGCTGAAACAGTTCCGGCTCAGCAACATTGATATGATTGGAGTCGGGCCTCTAGGTTACCTGCCCACTCAAGGAACGCAGAGGCATCAAAGTGCCACCAATTGCTCCAGAGCTTTTCACTCCTTGGGTGCAGACTGCAAAGTAATGAGCATTTTAGGGGACTGAAAAACAATTGGACGACTGGGCACGTTGTACAATCTCCTTGCTAAATCTGGCTGTGAAGCAGTCACTGGTGGAGGCGCTCACAACTCCTTGCAATGTCATCAACCTGGTTTGAACCAGCCACCCTCATGGTTCAAGCTAACAGTGCAGCCTTACAGCACGGGTTAGGAGAATGCCAGCACCTGAGCTGAGAGCACAGCATGCAGTCCAATGGGTAAAGCTGCTGCGAATCGGTCAGGTGGAGTGCGGTGGAGGTGGTTGGGGTTTCAGGCAGCCATGCAGCGCATTAATCTCTGGCCATCCAGGTGGTGGTCAGCATTCTCTGCGATGCATTATGGGGCCTTCACACTTAACCAGGAAAGTTTATTAGTACACCCATGCTAACCAACGTGGTCCTCTCTTTCATCCTGCAGGAGGAGCACATCAGGATCATGGAGTTTGGTGAACTAGCTGTATGCCTCGTGGCTTACAGAGAGCGAAGACGACAGAGGTGAGAGTGATGGAGGCGCCTGGCTGCGCAGAGGGAAGAGCAGCCCCCTCAGGAAGAAGGGGCAGCTGGGGCTCCCGTACACGCCGCCGAAGAGCTACAATGAGCCATCGATGGTTGGTGCTTAACGACACTCAGGGTCTATAGACGCCACCTTTCATTCCTGCAGATGACCAAGAACCAGTGTTGCCGAAGACTGCGCATGTCTAGGGAACTGGTCAGTCAATCTGCTACCTGCTGCAGGACTTGGCGCCATGGGAACATGGAGGGCATCCACTGCCAGTGGCCATTAAAGTGACCTAGCACTCAATTTCTATGCCAGTGGCTCCTTTCAGGGCTCCATGGGTGATCTCTGTGGGATATCACAAGCCTCCACCTACAAATGCATCCATGAGATCACAATGCCATCTTTGCAAAGGCACACAACTTTGTGCATTTCACTCGAGACCAATAGAGCCAGGATGCAAGAGCGAATGGGTTTGGCCAGATCTCAGGCTTCCCACAGTTGAAGGTTGCCATCGACTGCACTCACGTGGCACTCAGGTCTCCATCACAACACACCGTCAACTACATCAACCACAAAGGATCCAACTCGCTGTATGTGCAGTTGGTGTGCGACCAGAAATGCATCCTGCAGGTCTGCGCACAGTTTCCAGGGAGTATGCATGATTCCTACATTCTCAATCCATCACAGATTTGTGACGAATTCCAGGGTCCACAGAAGCTGCAGGGATGTCTCCTCGAGGACAAGCAGAGGATGTGGCTGATGACACCCGTGCGGTGGCCTTGGACTGCAGCAGAGCGATGGTATAATGAAGCTCATGCTGTAACTCATAACTTGATGGAGCAGACCATCGGGAATCAGAAAATGAGTTTCCGGTGCCTGGACCGGTCTGGTAGAGCCCTGCAATATTGTCCACAGAGGGTGTCATGCATCATCTTTGCATGCTACACACTTTACAACCTGGTGCTGCAACGGGGAGAGGAGTTGACTGAGGGGGAAATGGAGGAGCTGGAGGTCTCCTCAGATGAGAAGGACGCGGACGAGGATGAGGGTAAGGAGGTCTTCGAAGGCAACAGTGAAGGGGATGAGGCCCTCACACTGGCCAGATGAGGCAGATGCTCTCAGGAGGCCCTCACAGCTGCTAGATTTGTGGAGAATGATGACAACATGCAGTGAGGAGACATAGATCCTCACATTGCACCTGTGAACGTTTGGCTCCAGTTTGGCTTATTGCAGTGCACTTACCCACTGTGAGAATGTTCTTGTCATGGAGATGTGGTGGAGGCCCTAATAGTCGTTTGATTGCAGGAAGATGATTGTGACATGCATTGAAGACACTCCATAGATCTTTGCATAGCCTCTGAGAATGTCTAACTCCTGTCTGGCCAAGGGTGGCTCTCTTGCGCTCTGCGATCAGGTTCATATCATAGAGACACAGCCATGAAACTTGTGGTCAGGCACACCACCCTTTGAAACCAAATGACAGATGCCACCCCAGGCAGATGCTATGGATCTCTCAGCTAGCCCCCGTCAGATGCTTGACACATTGTGAGCCAACCAGACTCACTGAACTCCGTCTTTCATATGAAGGTTTCCAATCTCTACCTTCCCAGAACTCACCTTGGAATCTTCTCTCAAACCAACACTTTCTCTCAGATGCCTTCCTCAAGGGTTCACCTCCAGTGTTTTGAACTCTCCTCCTGATGTTCCTCTCCCTTGAGTCACCACATGCATTCAAGCTTTCTACCATGCACACTCTCTTACCGATTTAGCTGTCATCAGTACATCACTGCTTCATAGCAAAGCGTTACAGACCTTCAGTTGCCTTTTTGGATCCTCTGACTTCTCACAAGCCTTTATATCACTTTGATCTACTTCCTGCAGCTTTGGGCTTTAAGCTTGAAGCTTGGAGCCTTTTTCTGCCCATCACTCTTCACTTAACAGAACCTTTTCCAGGTTCCTGTCCTTCCTTTGGCTAGAGGGTCTGCTTAGAACTTTCTCCTGTTCTGCTCCCCTGGATTCTTGGGGACTTTCTTCCTTAGCTTGGGATTGACTATCTGTTCACTTTGCTCCAGTCTGTCCCTGGCAGCTACTTGCAACCAATTTTCGCTTGGAACAGGTTATTTGCCCCTTTTAGGCTGCTTCTGCCTGGTAGTAGTTTTCAGAATTGAACTTAAAATCTCATTTCTTCTGTGTGCCTTTGGGAGGGACCTGCCTCTCTGGACCCCTGCTGCAAGGCAACAGTCCAGCTTTTCTACTCTTGTAGAAAAACAAAATACTGCGAGCGCTGGAAATCTGAAATTAAAACAGAAAAGCTCTGAAGTCATACGGACTCGAAACATCAATTAGCACCTAATTGGGCTGGAGGCAGGAAGATGGCAGGGTACCCACCCACTATCCTCTCACCCAATTAAATGCCCCCCCCCCCACCCCCCATCACCAAAGCTGACATGAGGGACGGCATAAAATCACTTAATGGAATTGGTCTATTAACCCAGAGGTCCAGGCTAATGCTCTAAGGAGACAGATTCAAATCCCACAATAGTAACTGGTGGAATTTGAATTTAATTAATTGAATTCATTTAATTAGCTTAATGAAAGCTAATCTCAGAATGGTCCTATGAAATTACCATTGATTGTCATAAAAACTCACCTGGCTCACTCATGGCCTTTAGGGAAGGAAATCTGCTGTCCTTACCTGGTCTGGCCTACATATGGCCCCAGACCCACAGCAATGCAAATGACTCTAAACTGCCCATTGATATGGCCTATCTAGCCACCGGCCTGAATTTCATAGTCCCCAGCCGGTGGGCTTTCCTCTGGGTTCTCACCTCCCTCAACCTCACAATGATTTTACACTAGGGCAGACAAGGCCATGCACAGGCAGCCCACCCTTGCCCCAATTGAGGCCATTGCCACTTAAGGGCCCTTTCCTACCCAGCACCCCCACCTGAAGCTCCCTTCTAACTGAGGTCATCCCCCCGCCTCTGTTAAGGTCCAGTGGCTCAACACTCCAACAGTCCGTTTTCCACCACCCCTACAGGCCTTCCCTAGCCTTCCTGTCCTGAGACCCCAAAAGCTTACCTTGCCATTCAGTCCTGGAACTTAGACATCTTCCTGAACTTTCTCTTCTGTCCACTGCACTGCATTCGCTGCAGGGACTGGAGAGCTGCTGGCCAATCAGGTTGGCTGGCAGTTCTCTAAGGCAGGACTTCTTACCGGGTGAGGGGTGGAAGTCTTACCTGTAGTCAACTGATGCTCTTTGGAGTGTGAAATGGCTATGGGGCAGTCAGGGCCACTGACCCTTTGGATGGTGGGAAGGGACAATCCATCACCCAAAATATTCAGGTCACTGAGTTCAAGGGCAGTTAGAGATGGGCAACAAATGCTGGCCTTGCCAGTGATGCCCACATCCCATGAAAAAAATTAAAACAAAATCTGGTTAAGAATATGAGACCATAGAAAAAAGGAGCTTACAGCAAAATCACTCACTAGCCCTTTAAGGAACCCAAAATTAATCCCTCCTCTATCTCCAAAGGCCTGCATTTCCTTTACTGCAATTATCTATCCAATATTCTTTGAAAGTTGTAATGGTCTGTATCTCAAACACCCTGCAGCAAAGCATTCTAAATAAAGCACGTTCTGTGTAATGAACTTCCTCCAAACTTCTCTCCTCACTTTATTTGTGTAGGTGATTGAAACTTATTGAGATAGATATACATAATCAAATTCTGTGTGAAACATGGCCCAGGATTTTCTGGCTCTGTCGTGGCATGACACATGGCTGGAGATTTGGTGGCCCAGACAAAAGTCCATTGTCTTTTGGCAGTACTGAACGATTTTCGTGGCAGGCGGGCTAGACAATCCTGCCTATAATAACTCCTAAGTAACTGAGACATTGGACATGTGATGCAAAAAAATTTCTACAGAATTTCCTCTGCTGTTCCACTTTTATATTCTGCTTATCACTTACAGATTCTATCCATCATCCTGTAGTTTCTGAGCTCCATCTTTCTATTCACTGGCCCAACCAGTTTAGTATCATTTGCAAATTTTACCATTCTGCATTGTGTACCTGAATCCAACTAATTTATGTAAATTGGCAAGAGAAGAGCCCTGAGGCACCTTACTGAATACTCCCTACCCTACAGTAACTCCTCTAATGCATTCTCATATTTTACCCTCAGTCAATTTCTTATCCATTCCCAGGATTTGCTGTGAACCTCTGGGGCTTTGAATTGAACTAAAGGCGTTTTATGTAAAACTTTCATGAATGCCTGTCGGAAATTTAGATACATGATGTCATAAGGCTTCCCACAGTCTATTTGGATATATAACTATGTTTTTGATGTGGACCTGGGGATTTGCTGAGGTGCAGTTTGGGCTGGCAAACAATTGTAGAAGTAATCATTCAGAATATTTACTATTTTATTTTCATCTTTTCGGATGTTTGCTTCTTTTCTAACTGACTGTGCTTAGTCCTGAAAGATGTTTTCTACAGTTGTGTTTTCCCAGGTGCTATGCCTTTTTTTTAGGTTCCTCTTTGTCTTCAATCGCACCTTTAACATGGTTCTGCATTTGTTTGTATCCAACCTATTAAATCCGTCCCCTTTCTCCCTGCAGGATTTGCAGGGATAGTTTGTTTCATCTCTCTATCAATTTGGATTTGTTGGCCAATCCATTTAAGATTTTGTGCATTTACTGTGCTCACTATATTGAACACCTGTATAAAGCAAGCATTGCCTTTCTAGAACCAACTACTTTTAGTGGAAGTAAGGAGCCCTATGGCAGAACAAAAAGGCTCACAAACACTCATTGTGTCCTCTTTAACCTTGTCCTGCAAAAGAGCCCACAAGTGATGATGTTGGAGGGAGTTGAGGAGCATTAATTATATTATTGAAGACTAAACAACAGAGGGGGAGGAGAAGCTGGATGTACCTTTAATATCTTCAAAAAAGAAGCAAAAATCCTAAAATGGGAAGAGATCATCTGATAATAAGAATCCATTACAGCCACCATCTTTACTTCCTATACCTTTGGCTCATTTTCACAACTCACGTGCATAATCTTAGCATTTGTTTAGTGAGAGATTACCTTAAAAGTGCAAATTCACAGCTAAACCATGAAGCAGTGACCTTTGGTGCCACGTGTCTTACAACCAAATGCACTTTCTAAGATAAAAGCAATGTACAGCAGATGCTGGAAATCTGAAATTAAAACAGAAAATGAGGAGTGTTCCACATGCCCCACAAAAAGGCAGGCATAACTAGGGCCCATGTGGGTACCCATAGCCACATCTTTTATTTGGAGGAAGTGAGATAATTTAAAGGAGAAATTGTTCAGTGAGAGAACAAGTTCAGCCAGGTTCTCTGGAGTTTAGAAAAATGAATGGGGATCTCATTGTATAAAATTCTGACAGGGCTTGAGAGACTGGATGCAGGGATGATGTTTCCTCTGACTGGAGCATCTAGAACAAAGGGTCACAGTCTCAGGATACGGGATAGGCCATTTAGGACTGAGATGAGGAGAAGCTTCTTCACTGTGGAATTCTCTACCACAGAAGGCTATGGAGGCCAAGTCACTGAATATATTTAAGAAAGAACTAGATTTCTAGACTCTAAAGGCATCAAGGGGTATGGGGAGAGAGTGGGAGCATGGCATTGAGATATAGAATCAGCCAAAATCATACTGAATGGCAGAACAAACTCAAAGGGTTGAATGACCTTGTCCTGCTTCTATTTTGCTATGTTTCTATGTTCAGACCATCCTAGTGCTGAACATTTCCACCCCCCCCAGGATGGTCTGAGGGCTTTCCTCTTCTTCATTGAACAGGGGCCCAAACAATCCCCATCCACCACAACCCTCCTCCACCTGGCTGAACTTGTTCTCTCAGGCCCCCTTCCACAACTCTTTATCTGGTACATCATTGACTGGATCAGTGCTGCTTCATGCTCTCATTTGGACCTGGTGAGACTTATTGATTTTGCTTCCAATTTCCACCCTTCTTTCACCTTCACATAGACCATCTCCAGCAATTCTCATCCCTTCCTTGACCTCTCTGTCTCCATTTCTGGTGATAGACTGTCCACCAATATTCATTGCAAACCCACGACTCCCACAACTGCCTCGACTACAGCTCCTTACACCAACCTTCCTGTAAGGACTCCATCCCAGCAATTCTGCCTCCATTGCTTCTCTTCTAATGATGCTACCTTTCAAAACAGCACTTCAGGCATGTCTTCCTTTTCCCCCTCAGCTATGGTTGACAGGGCCCTAAACCATGTCCAACCCATTTCCCATACCTCTGCCCTCACCCCTCCCCATCCCTCGCAGAACCATGATTGGGTTTCCTTTGTCCTCACTTTTCACCCCACCAGCCTCCCCATTCAAAGGACCATCCTCTGACATTTCCACCAACTCCAGCATGATGCCACCACCAAACACATCTTCCCCTCACCTTCCTGTCGGTATTCCATAGGGACCGTTCCTCAGTGACACCCTAGTCCATTCCTCCATCATCCCCAACTCCTCATCCCCTTCCCAAAGCACGTTCCCATACAATTGCAGAAAGTGCAACACCAGCCCCTTTACCTCCTCCCTCCTCACCATCCAAGGCCCCAGACACTCCTTTCAAATGAAACAGCACTTTAATTGCACCTCCTTCAATTTGGTCTACTGCATCCGCTGCCCCCAATGTGGTCTCTTCTACATTGGGGAGACAAAACGCAGACTGGGTGACTGCTTTGTGGAACACCTTCGCTCAGCCCACAAGCATGACCCAGGCCTCCCTGTCACTTGCTATTTCAACTCATCATCCTGCTCTCATGCCCACATGCCTGCTCCAATGTTCCAGTGAAGCTCATTGCAAACTGTAGGAACAGCGCCTTATCTTCTGATTAGGCACTTCACAGCCTTCCAGACTTAACATCGAGCTCAATAACTTCAGACCATGAATTCTTTCCTCCATCTTTACCCCCATTTTAAACAAATTGTTATTTTTTTATGTATCTTTTTAATTTTTCCCCCCAATGTCCCCTACCCTGTTTCACAGAGCCCTGATCCTTGTTCTGCTAACACATTCTGTTATCTTACCTTTATGCTACTATCAGCACCATCTCTAATCCTTAACACTACCATTAACACACCATTTGTCCTGTGTCCATGGCACGCTTGTCAAATTTCTCCTTAGCTCCCACCTAATGCTGACCTTCTATTTTGCTCCTCCTGCTCAACTCTCTCTTAAACAGCATAAAATCCATCATATTTCTACTTCTCCTTAGCTCTGAAGAAGAGTCATACAGACTCAAGATGTTAACTCTGTTTCTCTCGCCACAGATGCTGCTAGACTTGCTGAGATATTTCAGCATTTTCTGTTTTTATTTCGTACTTTCTGACTGTCCTGCTTTTGATGGTGTATATTTTAGTTTAAACTGCCTGGGCTGTAATATAACAGGACTCTTTACAGAACCCACCTGCCTTTTATTTCATTGCTGTGATTGGAATGAAATCAGGCAGCTTCTAGAAAATGAGTGCAATCCATCCCCAAAATTACTGGCCCCATGGTGAAGATGAAAATCCATGTCAATTATATGTGTTGCCAGGTTAATTCTGCTTCTCCCTGATTTGCTTGCTGCTATTTGAATAACATTCATTTTCAGCAACAGCTGGTCTTGCCATTATAACTAAATTTAGTTTGTGCTCACCAAAACTATGGGCTGATTCTCGCTACCAAGACAGCTAGTTCGATTTGGGATAGCTCAGGTCCACCAACCCTGGAAACAGCATAGAAAGCCAAAGGGGTGGCTGAGTGCTGAGGTGGGCTGATTAGAAGGCTTGCATTGGTTCTCTGGGGCTTCGTGCCAGTTTTATTAAAGGCTGTTAGGCCCTCTAGTTAGCTCTCACCCCTCACCCTGCAACGCCTACCCATTTAACCACTTAAAGATGTCAAAAGCAAACAGTTCTCTCTAAGAGTCAAAACAGAGCTCCTTATTGAGATAATCCTTTTTGAGTCTGTGTTCTCAGCCAAGCATGCATAATGAGACGATCCAGTTCTACTGAAAGAGTTCTTACACCTGTCCACATTACACATGCTTGGCTGAGAGTTCTCCTTTCTCTGATCTCTTCTGTCAATGTTTCAATGTTGATTTGCACAAGATTCAGGGTGTTTGCAGTTTCTATTATTGATGCACTAAGGGCCAAGGGGTGGGTGGGGGACTTGAGTTGGCACTGAGTTAGAATGGAGGGGGCATTGGGGGCATGGAAGAGACATGGGGGCCATGGATAAGATCTTTTGAACTTACCTTTCAAAAGATTCACAAATGCAGACAATGGTTCATGACTCCTCCAAAGGACTGTGAACCACAAGTCATCCAGAAGCTGGCCCAACTCCACAAAAATTGGAGGGGACTAGGAGAAGCCTACTCCCACAATGGAGCTGGCCAAGTTCGAGTGCAGGCTACAAGTTAACCCTCACCTTTATTCTGCACTAGCAAAGATTGAGGGCACTAGGAATGGGAATAGGAATCCCAGAATCAGGTCCCGCTGCTATTTTTAAATTACTCTTGAGTCATTCCTACTCTGTGAAAATGTGGGCTGTTGTTGCTGCATTTTGTAGTTCCCAGAAATTTGAAATAATTACACTTTTAGATTGACATGCTGAAGTTGTAGCTTCTGTGACTCTGGTAATCACATTTTTACCTCCCATCTCTTGGATCTGTCTTTCAAGCTTTCCTTTTAGTCCTCTTGGTACTTTTTGTGGGAATGATTCACTGGTTTCTTCTTTGGATCAATGATGATGTGATATTTAAAATTTTCAATGCATTCTGCCATCTCATCAAAACACTCTGGATACATTTGTACCAGATGTTTTTTGCTTCTGATCAGAGGGTGCTTTGCAATGTGTATACTACCTTTAACTCTTAGCGATGCCTCCTTCATCTCATGGTTTACTAAAATCAACTGCAGCTCTTCACAACTGCTCGAACACAAGAAAGGAGGGTCATTTGTTTCAGTGATGCAGAACATGCATTAATGTCTTTTGCTTTGTGTGTTCCACTGATTAGGGTCATTCCTAGCTGTCGAATCTCAATTCTACCATATGCTGTCAGCATGATGTTGCTCAGTATCAGACCATCTTTCTTTGGGTAACTATTTTCTTTCTTATTTTCAGGAAAGATTATCTGGTATAGTCTGAGTGGGACGATGTTACTCTGTGCTTCATTATCAAGACTCAGCTTTAGATTTATGGTTGTGGGGTTATTTCTCACATTCTTTCTGATCTCGATGACTGTGTGAATTTTTTTTTTCTTGGAACTGTCTTAACTGATATTTCATGTAGATGTATGGTTCCTGTGTCTATTGCAGGATTGTCCAACATGCAGTCCACTGGCTGGATGTCGCCAGTGAGGCCCCAGAGACAGTTTTCAAAATTCCGGTAATTGAAGTGGAAGATTCTGAAAGAAACTGTTCCACCAATCACCGGCCTTTCCTCTTCTGCATTTGCTGCTGATAGGCTCACAAGTAGACAATTGTCCTGCATTGGGAACTATCCAATAATGTGATTTATTTCCCAAATTTCATGTGGTTCCGACTATGTTACAATAACAGTTACCCAGAGAAAGTTAGAAGAATTAAAATCGCTTCTAGCTTCTGGTTAACTATAGCACTGTCTAATCCCGACACACCCCCTGCTGCCGGAACCCCCCCAAACCCCTTGACCCCCACGGACAATGGGGCTCCCCCCAACTCCCCCAGCCCACACTAGAGCCCCTGACCACACCCCCCGTACCCTTGAATACACCCTGTCACCCCAAACATTCACGGGGCCCCCGAGCCCCTCACAGGACACTCCGACTACAACCCCAACTCCTGACCGCCCCCCACCCCACCCCCACCCCCCCAACAACCCTCCCAACCACCCATGCAACCCCCATCTGACAGGACCATACAACTACATCCCCGCCCCCTCCCTTCTGCCCTCCACACCCCGGTATAATAGCCCCATGCCCCTGACTGCAATTCCCACACCCTGACACCCCCACTGGCTACCCGATCTAACCCACCTCGCTGACCCCCACCCACTAGCCACCACTTTCCCACTGAGCACCCGACCCCCACAACTGGCCACCCACTCCCACAACCCTGCCCGGTATACCCAACCCCCAACCTGCCAATTTACCCGATAAACTTACCTTCCCCCTGGCTTCTCAGTGACCGGACCTTTAAAGTTACCTGCTTTACGGCAGCAAGTGCTTTAAAATAGCGGGCATGTCTTCCTTCCCTCTGAGGCTGCAGCCCTAGACAGGAGGTCATGGGAACCTGAGCTGGGAGGTTAGTGAGATAGGAGAGGCTGGATTTCCAGGTAAATGACAACAAACAGAGTGGCAATCTGACTTAATAGCCACTCCACTTTAGTGCACTGACTGCTGTGAGTTATGTATTTTGATTATATATGTGTGCCTCCGCATGACAATATATTTCCTAAATCAAACTGGAATAATATAACAATTCTGCCCAAATCCTATTGAACCCCAATGATTCCTGAAGCACCAGGAAGTATCTACACCCATAGGCATAACTCCTACCTAATTGTAGGAGTTTTGCAGCCTATCCACCCTCAGATATTGACACGAGGAGTTGCTACTGGGTTAGGGTTCAGCATGTGTAAGTTCAGTTCCATTACTGCTTTGTCGGAATATTGAGACTCATGGGGCTGAATTTAAACTGGAAAAAAACAGACTGGTTTGGGTCAGGAAGGAGTTAAAGATTCAGCAACCTGTTTCCCGACTCAAACCCACCAACTTCCAGCTTTAACTGAAGCTGGAGGTTGAAGGGGTGCCCAGTTCAACTCAAGGAGGCAAGTTAGAACTTTAAATATGGTAACGAGGCTACAAATCGGCATGTCATTCAGCTACCCGAGGTTCCTGAGCATCGGGGAACCCAATAGCTTCCTTGAGGTAAGAACCTGGTGGGAACAGGTGCCTGCCCAAGGAGCATCCTCAGTCTGGGCCTCCTCTCATCGATCTTCACCCCAAGAACTCTGAGCTCCCTACCCAACCCACACTGCCGCCACCGCCGGATCCTGAATCTGCACCATCACCAGGTCTTGATCTCCCCTCACCTTCCAACCAGGCCCCATCCCCCAAATCTCTCAAAGCCTCCAATCCACCCTTCCATGAAGCCCCTGAGCTTCCCTCTGGGAATGGCAGCTCCCTCAGTTCAACTCCTCGCTCACACTGATTGCTCCCGTGTTTGTCCCATTCCCTGCCTATCTGGCTGCCTCCCACCACACCATCAATAGGTCCCCTGTTCACAATGCAGAGTTACCTGCTGACTGTCAGGGACTGGGGCCAGCAAGCTGGCACCACCTCACCACGGACTGAAGACCCATCTATCAATCATGCTTGGCGTCCAAGTGGGGGACCATTCATCAATGACAGAGACATGTTGTAGAGCATGGAGGAATCCTGGATTAGCCCTCCAACTTTCCAACCGACCTACTCGCTACAGGTTAGGTCAATAAAAATTCTGTTCATGGATTTTCAGAACAGAATTGCCTCATATGAAATTTAGGATTAAATGGCAGTTTTGTAAAATGTTTCTTTCACATTCTTTTAAAGTTAATTGTAACCCAAGATCGAATGAAAGAGGAATAACTTTATTAAGACTTTAAATAATGGTACGTCCAGCAATATTCAATAGCTTAACCTTTGGTTGTAAATTTTATCTTGCTGATATAGTTAACTAATTAGTTAAACAATATTCGTTTGAAGAGTATTCACTGAATATAAATATGTAGGATTACTTGGGATCAGGCAAGCTAAATCTTCAGGAGTGATAATAACTCAGTTTGATTTACAACTATGAACTACTTTGATGGCAGTGATTTTTAAAAATCAATATATTCTATTATATCTAATGCAGTGTTGTAATTTGCATCTGTCACGCCTCATGGGAATAAAAGTCACTCCTAATATTTTCTTAATACTGATGCTATTAACTCCCCATGGCAACAACGCACATGAATCAATGTCTCCTGACTCATGATGTGCCATAGCAACAATTCATACAGGGCTCTGGTTGCATAGCAATACAACATGACAATAATTTGTGTCACTTAGGTTTATTGTAATCTACTAAGGCACAATAGCATTAGCTTCCCTGCTTCCCATTAGGCCACCAGGCCAAACTTCCTCTAAGATGCCTATGATGACATGACGGAGCAGACAGGCTTCATCAAGAAACAATTAACTTTCTAGAATCTGGAATTAAAAGTCTGATGATGACCATGAAACCATTACCGATTGTTGTAAAAACCCATCTGGTTCACTAATGTCCCTTGGGGAAGGAAATCTGCTATCCTTACCTGGTCTGGCCTACATGTTACTCCAGACCCACAGCAATGTGGTTGACTCTTAAATGCCCGCTGAACAAGGGCAATTAGGGGTGGGCAATAAATGCTGACTTAGCCAGGGACACCCACAGCCCATGAAAGAATTAAAAAAAAAATTAGAGATTTACAGATGCTTTTATCTCGACCCAGGGCAGAATTTTTCACTTGGCGTGCAGGCATGCGCCTGACACACTCGAGTATAGTGCACGATTACGTCAGGTGAGTGTCCCAATGTCATCATGCACTCACAGGACATTTCAGTCGGCGGATGCGAGTGGGTGTCGGAGCCGTGCCTGCCATCAATTTAGAGGCCGCTTAAGGACATTAAAAAGCCAATTTACACTGCTTTCTCGTTGCCCGTGTGATTTTGCGCTTGTCGCATAGGCAAAATGGGCAGGCAGCCAGCCGGCAATTTCAAAAACTGAAAGGGGTGAGCAGCATTGCCAGTGTCAGTCGTAAGGAGTTTGGTACATAGTTTGCTGTTGGAGACTTATTGGTACTTGGTAGCTTCAGCTCTGTTCAGTTCTTCATTGTTAGCATTTCCAGGCTTCATTTCAGGTCTTCTAGGTGTCTCCAAGACCCCCAGAGGATTTAGACTGTGTGGACACTTCCAGGTATCAGACAGCATTCCGTCACCCTGGTAATGGGGATTGTGGTCTCCATTGATGGCACCTCCTCTGAGGAGAAAGAAAGGAGCAGAAGGGAGAGGAGGTCCAGTGCAGCTTCCAGGGGAGGGACCTGTGGAAGGAGAGGCGCAGGAACAAGGGGCACAGGACCAGCAGGAAGCCCAAGGCAGAAGGGGCCACAGAAGATGCCTCTATCCTGCTGCCAGGGTTTACAGGTGGCGATGCAGATACCTCAATATGTTTGAGGTGCATTGCTGAAGGAGGCTCTGCCTCTCAAGGGAGACAGCGACCTCCATTTGCCAGATGATCAGGCCTGAGATCAGCTCCAACTGTGTGGGTGTACATTCCATGCCAGTGGCTCTGAAGATCACAGCTGCCTTCAACTTCTATGCCTCCGGCTCTTTTCAGGGCTCATTGGGAGATCTGAGTGGAGTTCCCCAATCGGCTGTCCACGGTTGCATCTAGCTGGTGACAGAAATTCTGTTCGGGCAGGTACTGACCTTTATTCTTTACTGTACGGACAGGCCCAGCCAGGCTGAGTGAGCCAGAGGCTTTACAGCAATTGCCGGGTTCCCCTGCATCTAGGGTGCAATCAACTGCACAAATGTGGCCATCAAGTGCCAGTGGGTCAGCCTGGTGCCTTCATCAACAGGAAGGGATTCCACTCCATGAACGTGCAGATAGTGTGTGACCACAGGATGCAGATTCTGCAAGTCTTAGCAAGGTACCCTGGCTGCTCCCATGACTCTCATATCCTGAGACACCCCCAGGTGCTGAGGCTCTTCAGTGCTCCAGCCCAACTCGATGGATGGATGGCTGCTGGGTGACAAGTGCTATCCATTGAAGAGATGGCTCATGATGCCTATCCGTCATCCAAGAACAGAGGCAGAGCATTGGTACAGTATGAGTTATGCCTCCACAATGGCAGTGATAGAGAGAACCATGGGTCTTCTGAAGATGCACTTTCAATGTCTGCGCCGTTTGCCCGACGTCAATATGAGTCATCTCACACTCAAGTGGGCCGAGCATGCCACCGCCCGCCAAGGTGAAAGTTCTGTCCAATGTTATCGTCACACTGAAATCATTACAACATTACAATTACTGCTGTTGATATCCACACCAGCAGACATATAAACCAAATGTAAATGAACAGGAATTCACCTTGTGAGTTGTCCCTCTCGTGCTCATAGTGCCTTTGACTTATGTTTGCATGTGCTACTTCTAGGTCCTCCCCCATCACTGGCACTGGCATTGGAGACAGTCTGCTGTCTTGTTGGCCTTGATGACTTTGGCAGTTGTCCCCTGGCCAGTGGAGCCTGTGAGGCAGCAGCCATTGCCACGGAGGGCATCTCCCCAGTCATCGCAACCTCATCAGATGAGACGGTCACTGGCAGAGGGGCAGAGGAGCTGCTGCTGTCATCCAGAGCACACTGAGAGGAGCCCGCAGAGACAACAAGCAATCATGCGCTAATGTGAGGTCACTCTGGACCTCCCTGCCTGCCAATGATGGATGGACACATAGCTGGGATACTCATCCATCTCCCAAACTTGTACTGACACCTGAGGTCAGTGCCTTTGTGAGGGCTTGCATGTCCGAGCACAACCCCAGGATTCTGTTCCTAGAGCTGCCTCTCCATGAGAGATTCCACTCTATCAATGGAGGAGGCAGTGCACTCAGCCATGAGATTCAAATCAGTGCTCATGCTCTGCATGGATTCCTCCATGACAGAGACCATGGCACACATACCCTCATGGATCTCCGCCAGATCCTCCCATGCATCTCACTGGACACAGATCATCTGCCCCCTAATGGATGACTCCAGAGGCTCATCATCAGCCTTTGAATGAGCATTGTCCTGTTCCCCAGCAGTCCTCCAACTGCTGACACCCTGGGTACCCTCTGCCTCTGCCTGCACCTCAAGTGAGCGTGAAGTGCCCTCTCTAATGTGCACCGATATACTAGCTGCCGATCTAATGCCCACCGAGGTGCTGGTATCTGCACTGACTGCTTCAGGGAGTGGGTGTGACGCAGGTGTAAGTGAAACCCAGTAGTCCTCTAGCATCAGGGGTGGCCTTTTGGGGTCCAGGGAGCGTATGTGTATTGGCGAACCTAAAATGGAGAAGAAGGACATATGAATAATTAAAGTCATCACACTGTCACTGTGCATGCTAGGCACCCTGGTGAGATGATGGAGATCTGCATCATGGTGCCATTGTCTTTCAATGATCAATGGGGACTCCGGGTTTGAGGCTCCCATCAATGAAGAGACTGCAGTAGAATGGTTGCACAATCTGAAACTCTTACCTCTGTGCATTGCACTCTTACCTTCGTCTGGCATCCCACCTCTCCATGCCTGGTTGCACAGGAGCATGCTGACTCTCCAGATCTCGCACATCCTGCTCGAACTTGCTGAGCAGCAGCAGGTGAGGTGGGCCTCTGCCTGTACATGCCCTTTCAGCTTGGTTATGGCTCATCTTCTGACAGTATGGAGGAGCATTGATTAGTCCCAGTGCCATTGCAGCCTGGCCAACTCCAGCTGAGGAACACATGCACCTTGTGGCCCTTGAGCCGCAAGGCACTCGGTCCAAGCAGCCAGGGGTCACCCCCTTGGCCATCTCTGGCATCAATGACTGTTGGCACTCTGGGTCTAGCACCCCTAAGGTCCACGGGGGGACTGCCGCACCTTAACACTTCTGCACTCTGACCCATACCAACATGGTACTCGCCCTTCCTGAGCGCAGCAGGCCACTGAACTGCTTCCAGCACTGCACCCATGTGTATTGCATCACGTCATGGCTGCTCACCAGTGCTGCCACCTCTTCCTATGCCCTCTTTGTGAGGTGCCGTGGCCTCCTCCTTCCATCTCTGGGGATAAGGGTGTCACTCCTGGCAGCCACCTCCCCAGCAGCACCACGTGGCACTCATCCAAAAAACGGGGACCAAGTGTCCACCTGATCCTCCCTCCTGCCTGGCATCTCCAGCTCACTTGACTCCATCAAGAAAATGCAGGACAGACATCATCCCATGGCAGCTTTTCTGGGGCTACCTGAGCCATTTTTAAACTGGCTGCCTGGTCGCCATTGAACCCGGCGGCCGACAGACACCTTCCCCTGCTTGGTCGCTCCTGACCAGTGAAGAGCCGTGTTTCATGCTGGGCAGGCCAATCGTGGGTGGTGGGCTGTTTCCTGGCTGCTCCCTGCCCTGCCAACTTAGCCTGTCCACGGACCTCAATTTTCTACCCCAGGACTCTCCTCAGGAAGCTCCACCCCTCGGATTGCCCATGCTGCCAGCTCACCGGTCGGAGCCGCTGCAGTGCATCACATGACCCCTGACTGACAGAAGGGAGAGACTATACCCACAGTTACCACAGTTCCTGCCCCGTTTGTTTTTTACAATTTCTATTTACTGGAAAGCATTTGAACAGTCCAACAAACAAATATACAAGTTCAGGTGGTTATAAATTAAGTCTCTGAGGTGCTCTCCTTATACGGCTAGAGCAGCGTATCTCTACCATTGGAGGTTCCTAAACGGGATCGACAGGGTCTGGAACTGCAGTGTGACACACATCATCGGAATATGGCAGTTCAGAATTTGACAACTCTTCAAAGACATTTGGCATGTCTATCCTAGGCTGATCAGATACCTCAGGAATTGACGTTTTGACACTAATTACAGGGGGATCAGTTGATTGTTGGAATGCTTCTCTGGCACCAACATGATCTACATGCTTTTGGAGTATTCCATCTTGGTGAGATAGTGGACTAGTCTCTAAGGCAATGGCTCCAGGAGCCCAGTTGTGTCCACTGCCAAAATTCCATACGTATACCGTGTCACCTATGCTGAAAGTGCGAACTTTACAGTGTATGTCATGGTTAACCTTCTGATTACTCTGGCTCTGTGCCATCTTCCCATCTAAGTTTGGAAACACAAGATGTGGATGTGTGCACAGATGGAGTTTCATTCATCTCTCCGACGGTGTCAAACCCGTAGTTGAAGGTGGCGTTGTACGATAACGGAAACAAAACCGGGAAAGTAGAGATTCCAGAGTGCCTCCTGATAGCCTTTTCATACCAGACTTAAAAGTTTGTACTGCCCTCTAAGCTAGTTCATTCAATAAGGGATAGTAAGGAGCTGTTTTAATATGTCGGATTCCATTCAGATCCATAAATTTCTGAAACTCTGTGCTGGTAAAAGCAGTGACATTATCAGAATGTGCATCTACAATTATCAAGAACATGGTAGCCAAGAATTGTCCTACGTAATCGATATGTAATCGAACGCAGGGTAGACCAGACCACTTCCACAGATGCATGGGAGTTGGAACAGGCAACTTCTGTTGTTGCTGACAATGGAGACAGTGATTGGCCAAATTTTCAATAATTCCATCAATGCCTGGCCACCACACATAGCTTTGTGCAAGCATTTTCATTTTTGATATGCCCAGATGGGTATCATGGAGTTCTGTCAAGAACGGTTCTCTGCCTTATGATGGGACCGCCACTCTTGATCCCTACAACAAAATCCCACCTTGGCAGCTCAATTCCATCTGCTTGATATGCAATGTACTCAATTTTTCAGATACGAGCAATTTTGGCACATAGAAACATAGAAAATAGGAGCAGGAATAGGTCATTTGGCCCTTCAAGCCTGTTCTGCCATTCAGTATGGATGATCCTTTATCTCAACACCATACCCCTGAGCTCTCCCCAGACACCTCGACACATTTGGAATCCAGGAATCTATCTATTTCTTTTTTAAATTAACCAGTGGCTTGGCCTCCACAGCCTTCTGTGGTAAAGAATTCCATAGGTCTGCCCTCTGAGTGAAGAAATTTCTCCTCATCTCAGTCCTAAATGGCCTACCCCATATCCTGAGACTGTAACCCCTTGTTCTAGATACCCAGCCACAGGTAACATCATCCCTGGGGTATGGCATTTGTCTAGTTTGGCTGCCTTATTTACGGTCAGCTTACAGTCTCCACAGATACTTATGGTGCGGTTGGGCTTAACCACTGGGATTATGGCAACAGGCTTTTCCAAGAATTGAACAGGTTGGATAATACCCAGCTTTTCTAGCTGGCACAGCTACGCACCATCCTTTTCTTTCAATGTATAAGGCGCAGGTCTTGCCTTAAAGAAGTGAGTTGTCACCTGTGGCTCCGCACGCATCTTGGCCTGCATGCCTTTTAACTTCCCTAGTTCATTCCGAAAACCCATGTTGTATTTTCTTAGAAGTTTTGGAGCTCCACATGATTTCAGTTGAAATATCACAGACCAATGGAGTTTGATCTTCTGTAGCTAGTCTCAGCCTAAAAGACTGGGACCTTCTCCTTTCACAAATATTACTGGGCCGTCTGTTGCTTGTATGAGACTGGAGCTGCAGTGATGCCCTTTATCTGAATGGATTCTCCCAAGTATGTCCTTAATTTAGCGGTTGTCCGCTCCAAGTTTACTGGCTGTCTTCCTTCATTAAGGTAGCTGAAAGTGTGCTCTCCCACAACTGTGGTCAAGGCACCTGTGTCCACTTCCATTTTCTGTGGCTTCTCATTAACTTGTGATGTTACAATAAAAGGTTCGGTCTTCACAGCAGTCACATTATATAAGGAGTAAACATCAGTAGCAGCAGCTTCAGCCATTGTTGCACCCATTACTTCTATCATGTTTGTTTGCTGTTTTGCAGACTGCTTTAAATTTGTTGGGCATTGCCTAACCACATGACTCTTCTTGTGACAGTAATGGCAATCTGCCTTTTTGAACTTACAGGTATCCGCTGCGTGGTCACCCCCAGATCGATAGTAACTTTGTCTTGAAGTCACTGCTGAAGCATTTCTGCCAGCAGACAATGAATAGCACTTTAATTCTAGAGGTCTGGTTTCACACCACGGTCAGCAGTAGGCCCCCACCCAACATGAAGCACAGCACCTTTTTCTATGTGTTGCAAAGCCTGAGAGTCTCTTACAGCACTTTCAATAGTGAAGGAGAGTGTGCTTAAAGTCAACATTGATCTCAGCGAGCAAATGGTGCTGTATAGTGTTGTATTTAACTCCAAAAACCAATCAGTCCCTCAGCATAGCATTTAATGTGTCCCCAAAATCGCAGTGTTCTGTTAACTCCTTGAGGTTCCCAGCATAGGTCTCCCCCATATGGACTCCCGTGGGGCCCTAACCATTGAATTCATTTTAAAACTCTGCATTATTATGGATGGCTTCAGCTAGAAGCATGTTTTCACGAAGTCCACTCATTCTTTATGGGACTTGGAATTGGGAATGTTCGGGGCCGTCAGGTTACGAATGAAATTGTATGTTTTACTGTCACATACACTCAAGAGGATAACTTTCTGCTTTTCTTCCGCCCTAATCTCGTTTGCTTCGAAGTATAATCCGAGGTGCTCTTCATACTGGCTCCAGTCTTCCATAGTCACATCATATGGATCAATTCTGCCGAAGAGTGGCATGACTGGTGGGTAGTATTTTTAAAAATTCAATGTACTCACAGCAACAGGGCGAGGTGCAGAGTCGGAACTGATTTTACCCTCGTCGCCAATTGTGATGACTCAACGGAGCCGACAGGTTTCATCAAGAAACAATTAACTTTATTACAGAGAGATTTAGAGATTTTTTACCTGAATCAGGGCTCTTGTCGGGATGCTCCGTTCCCTGGACTGTCTGCGTGACCAGCTCACTGGTCAGTATCCCCGCAGTACATCATGTAACCCCCGGTTGACAGGAGGGAGGGACTATACCCCCAGTTACCACAGTGCCCACCCATGCCCAATCCCTGAACTTGAACCTTTCCCTTCTATCTCCCCTCATGTCCACTCCAACCTCATTTTGCCTCTGAAAGCCAACTCCTGCACCCTTGACTCCATTCCCACTAAACGACTGACCACCAAACTTTCCTTCCTGGTCCCCTGTTAGCCAATATTGTTAACAGTTATCTCCCCTCAGCACTGCCCCTGCCCTTCTAATCTACCATCATCAGCTGCCTTCTAAAAAAAAAAACAATCCTTGAACCTTCCTTGCAAAATACTGCCCCATTTCCAACCTCCCTTTCCTCACAAAATCCTTGAATGTGCTGTCACCTCCTAAATCTGTGCCTATCGCTCCCAGACCTCCAAGCCTGAACCCCTTTAGTCAGAATTACAGCCCGTCCATGGGCCTGAATTTTACCCTTGGTGGGCACACATGATTGACGGGCCCGCGACAGGCTGGGAAATGGGCCGCTGCTCGCGATTGGTCAACATCCACAATTTCACGCTGGCTGGTCAATTAACAGCCAGCCAGTGTGAAACGCACACTGAAATGCTCAGTGCTGCCGGAGTGGGGGCGGGAAGAGGGTGGGTGATGACGTTTCTCTGGGCGTGGGTGAGTGCTTCGAGAAAGCTCTCCGAAGGTAGACAGCTGCCTCAGAGAGCTGGAGACCTGAAAATGCGAAAATAAAGTTTTTATTAAAGCCGAGAAAAGTGTCCATGCATCTTAATCAATCACCTGAAAATGTAGCAGCTAAAAATGCTGTTCAAAAGAAATTATTTTTATTTTATTTATCAGGGAAATTTCATCCCATCCTTGGACGAGGTTTGATGAAAAATGCAAAGGCTGCCTGGCCGATTCACCCATCTGCCAGTTGTAAAATTGGATGGGCAACGAAAAATTGAAGCCAATTGCGCCATTAATGGGCTTAATTGACCTCAAAAGTTGAAAGCGGCCCACCAAGTGAAATATCGCACGAGTGCGTGATGACGTCGGGACGCTCACCTGATGTCTTCTTGCACAATTTTATTCCCAATTGGGTTAGGCATGCGCCCACCTGCGAGGTGTAAAATTCTGCCCATTGTATAGATATCCCTCTTAATAAAGTTACAGATTACATCTAATGTGACTTGCTGTAGTAAAGTATCTCTTCTCGTTCTTCTTGACTTGTCTTCAGTCTTTGACACAGTTCTCCTCCAGTGTCTATCCCTCGTCAGTAGGAGTAGGTGGGTCTGCTTTCGCCTAGCCCCATTCTTAACTATCCATTCATAGTCAGACCTGCAATGGTTTCTCTTCCTGCTCCCACACCATTACTTCAAGGCCCCTAAAGATCTAACCTTGTTGCCATTCCTTTTTCTCAGCTACATGCTGTCCCTCAGCGCCATCATCCAAAAATGCAATATCAGGTTCTACATGTACACTGGTGGCACCCAGTTCTTCCTCACCATCGTCTCTCTCGACTCCATTACTGTCTCTAAGCTTACTATTTGACGTCCACTGCTGGATGAGCAGAAATTTTAACATTAGGAAGAATGAGACCATTGGGTGGAATTACCCAAGATTTGCATTAAGTGCAGTCGCGGGTGGGAAAGGGACATTTTACCACCACCCCCCACCTCCCCGCCCCAGCTGCAATGGAGGGTTCTCGTGCCACATCGTCCCATTCCTGTTTCATTTATCATGCATTCCTGGGAAACACGCCAAATCACTGGTGGGGTGTCCTCTTATCCACCCACCCTGCCATCACCTCAGGTCTTCAGTAAACCAGGTGCAATGTTTGAAGGCAGCCCCTGCACTCTTCAAGGGAGAGGAAGCTGCTGGGAACTGATGGCTGCCAAAGGGAGGAAACATGCTGCCCCCAGATTTAGTGATGAATCCCTTGAGCACTTATTAGATGCAGTGGAGGCCTGCTGCGATGTCCTCTACCCCCGTTCTGAGTGAAGGCCAGCAAGCAAGTTCACCAATCCAGCATGGGAGCTGGTGGCAGCAGTAGTCAGTGCCAATGCCCTGCAAAAGAAGACAGCCACCCAGTGCCAAAAGGGGATGAATGATGACCTCTGTTCTGCCAGGATAGGTCATTCTTCTCTCCACTCTCAACTCGCACACTTGCAAACCCATCACACGTCCACAGGGATCTCACTCACTGCTAGTTCAAGGGACATCACCATCCAATCTCTCACACACACCTTCATCTGCCCTGTGGATCGTTTCCTCATCCCATCCATGACACCATCCACACAGGCCAGGCACCCTTATCATCTGGCCTGGCAGGCATCCTGCTTACACTCTCTCCATCTGTCATCATGCGGAACAAGCTGGCACACAACAACAGGAAGAGTCGCAGGCTGGCGGTCTCACAGATTTTGAAAATAGAGTCATCCAGCTGGCCGACAGCGATCTGCACCATTCCTGTACTGATGGTGAGGTCAGCGGTGCTCAACCAAGTGAGGATCCAGCAGTCCAACATTCATCAGACAACCATGCCGCGAGTGAGTTCCCCTATTCCGCAGTCCCCTGCCACGAACTAATTATCTCTCCTCGCTTTTGCAAGCACATCTGGGAAACAGCCATGGGGGCCCACGACTCAAGCCCAAAGAAACCTCAGACAAAGAATCTGATGACACCCACATTAAAGACCGATCACAATGCTCACCCACACCCTCTGCCAGCGCAGAGGCACACCTCAGCGGGACCTAGCTTTAGAGAAGCCTCGGGTCACAACCTGATGAGCACATCGCACTGTCTGATCCACGGCAAGCGGAGGCAGGGGCTTTTCAGGTTTCTGGCATTTGGAGGACTGCTGGAGACCAGAAATCTGCAGAGTTTGAGTCAGATGAGGAGCCTCTGGACTCAGTCATACCTCAGTCACTGGAGCTGCAAATGCAAGCTGGGAAACACCAGGATGGGATGTCCACTGCACTCCTCAGATTGCAAGGCACAATGGGGAATCCATCCACCTTCACCTGCAGACAGAGCCAAGCTCCTGGCACCACAAGCAGCCTGTCTGTACAGGAGGGGAGGAAGAGAGGAAGAGCAATGGTAATAGGGGATTCTATAATCAGGGGAACAGATAGTCATTACAGTGGCCATCAACATGACTCCAGATTGGTGTGTTGCCTCCCTGGTGTGAGGGTTCAGGATGTCACTGAATGGCTGCAGGGCATCCTGAAGGGGGAGGGTGATAAGGCAGAGGTCATGGTACATGTTGGTACCAATGACATAGGTAGAAAGAGGGATGAAGTCTTGCATCAAGAATTCAGGGAGTTAGGCAGGATCTAAAAAGCAAGACCTCTCGGGTTGTAATCTCTGGATTACTCCCAGTGCCACGTGCTAGCTAGCTCAGAAATAGGAGAATAATGCAGATGAATACGTGGCTTAAGAGTTGGTGCAGGAGAGAGGGTTTTAGATTCCTAGATCACCAGGACCGTTTCTGGGGAAGGTGGGACCTGTACAAGCGGGACGGTCTAACATCCTTGCGGGCAGGTTTGCTAGTGCTGTTGGGAGTTTAACTTAATTCGGCAGGGGGAGGGGTCACAGAATGCTAGCAGAATAGGGACACATCATAATATAGTAAAACAATCAAGTCAGAGGGAGTACAGCTGCATTAATTTTCAAGGGAGTAAGGCAAGGCTGGATGTCCTCTACTTGAATGCCAGGAATATTACAGGTAAAACGGATGAGTTAAGGGTGAGGATTGACACATGGAATTGTGATATAGTAGCCATCACTGAGACATAGTTGAGGGAAAGGCAAGATTGGCAACTCAACATTATGGGATATAGAAACTTCAGGCGAGACAGGAGAGGGGGTAAAAGAGGAGGAGAAGTTGCATTATTAGCTAAGGAGTCTTTTACTGCAGTAAGGAGAGATAATATCTTGGACGGGGCATCAAATGAAGCTTTGTGGGTAGAATTTAGGAATAAAAAAGGAGCAACCACATTATTAAGTGTTTATTATAGACCCCCATATAGTCACCGGGAAATTGCAGAGCAAATACGTGCAGAATTTGTGAAGGTGTGTAAAAACAATAACAATAGGGTAATTATATTTGGTGATTTCAACTTTCCCAACATTAATTGCGATAGACATATTGTCAAGAGCTTGAATGGAGTGGATTTCTTGAAATGTGTACAAGAGAACTTTTTAGGTCAATATGTTATGGTTCCAACAAGGGACGGCGCAGTACTGGACCTAATTCTGGGGCTTGAAGCCGGGCAGGTGGTTGAGGTGGTGGTGGGTGAGCATTTTAGCGATAGCGACCACAACAAGGTACAGTTTAAGTTTGTTACGGACAAAGAAATCGACAAGTTGCAAAAAAATGTTTTTGATTGAGGCAGAGTGGATATTAGTAAAATAAGGCAGGATCTGGCCAAGATACACTGGGAACTTGCGAGGAAATCTACAGAGGAATGTTCAAAATGGAAATGGGGAGGGTACAGGCTCAACATGTTCCCTCTAGGGTGACAGGAAGGAGTAACAAGCCCAGAGAACCATGGATGACCAGAGATATTCAGGTTACGATGAGAAGGAAAAGAGAGGCTTTTAGCAGGTACAAGGGAAGCAAATCAGCAGAGGCATTACTGGAGTACAGACAGTGCAGGGTGGATCTTAAGAAAGCAATTAGGAGAGCAAAGAGGGGATATGAAAAAGCTCTGGCTGGTAAAAGTAGGGAAAATCCCAAGATATTCTCTAAGTATATCAATGGGAAGAAGATAACCAGGGAAAGAGTAGGGCCCATAAGGGACCAAGAGGGCAATTTACGGGTGGAGCCAGAGCACATCAGTGGAGTGTTGAATGAATACTTCACGTCCGTCTTCACCCAAGAGAATGAGGATGAAGATATCGAACTCGGGGAGAGAGACTGCGAGGTTCTTAAGCAAATTGATATAGGGATTGACAAGGTATTGGAGGTGTTGGCAGGCTTAAAAGAGGACAAATCTCCAGTTCTGGATGATTTGTGTCCCAGACTGCTGAGGGAGGCAAGGGAAGAGATCGCAGGGGCTCTGACCCAAATTTTTAATTCCTCTCTGGCCACAGGGGAGGTGCCAGAGGACTGGAGAACAGCTAATGTGGTCCCGCTATTTAAGAAGGGTTGTAGAGGTAAGCCAGGGAAGTACATGCCAGTGAGTAGTGGTAGGGAAACTATTGGAGAAATTTTTGAAGGAGAGTATCTATCTCCACTTGGAGAGGCAAGGTTTGATCACGGATAGTCAGCATAGCTTTGTCAATGGGAGGTCATGCCTAACAAATTTGATTGAATTTTTTGAGGAGGTGACCAGGTGTGTAGATGAGGGTAGTACAGTTGATGTAGCTTATATGGATTTCAGCAAAGCCTTTGACAAGGTTCCACATGGGAGACTTATAAAGAAGGCAAAGGCACATGGGATACAGGATAATTTGATAAGTTGGATTCAAAATTGGCTTAGTTGTAGAAGGCAGAGGGTGATGACAGAAGGCTGCTTTAGTGACTGAAACCCAGTGTCCAGTGGCATACCACAGGGATCTGTGCTGGATCCCCTATTATTTGTCATTTATATAAACAACGTAGATGACTATGTGGGGGATAGGGTTAGTAAGTTGGCAGATGACACAATGATTGGCCGGGTGATTAACAGTGAGGTTGAGTGTGTTGGGCTACAGGAAGATATAGATGGGATTGCCAAATGGGCAGATAAGTGGCAGATGTAATTTAACCCTGAAAAGTGTGAAGTGATACACTTTGGAAGGAGTAATTTGACAAGGAAGTATTCAATGAATGGCAAGGCATTAGAAAGTTTCTGAGGAACAAAGGGACCTGAAGGCAGAGGGGCATGTTAGTGGTGTGGTGAAAAAGGCATATGGAATACTTGCCTTTATCAATCGAGGCATAGATTACAAAAGTAGGGAGAATGTTGGAGTTGCATAGAACTTTGGTGAGGCCACAGCTGGAGTACTGTGTACAGTGCTGATAGCCACATTATAGGAAGGATGTAATTGCACTGGAGGGGCTGCAGAGGAGATTCACCAGGATGTGGTCTTGGATGAAACATTTAAAATATGAAAAGAGTTTGTATAGACTTGGATAGTTTTTGTTGGAGCAGAGAAGACGGAGGGATGACCTGATCGAGGTGTACAAGATTATGAGGGGCATGGACAGGGTGGAGAGGGAGCAGCTGTTCCCCTTAGTTGAAGGGTCAGTCCTGAGGGTACATAAGTTCAAGGTGAGGGGCAGGAGGTTTAGGGAGGATGTGAGGAAAAACATTTTTACCCAGAGGATGGTGACGGTCTAGAATGCACTGCCTGGGAGGGTGGTGGAGGCGTTTTGCCTCACATCCTTTAAAAAGTAGCTGGATGAGCATTTGTCACATCATAACATTCAAGGCTATGGGCCAAGTGCTGGTAAATGGTATTAGGTAGGTAGGTCAGGTGTTTCTCACATGTCAGTGCAGACTCGCTGGGCCGAAGGGCCTCTTCTGCACTGTGTGATTCCGTGATTCATTCTGAGGTGATAGCGCCAGCATGCCAATGCATCTGTGGTCAACACTGGTAGGATAGCGGCCACCATGGAGACCATGGACCGGGAAATTGGTCCTGCATTGCTGTGTGGGATTAACTCCATCGCTGACACCGTAGTTGGTCTCCAACAGTGTCAATGTAAGAAGGGTGTAGGGCAGCTTGATCTCACTCCAGCTTCCCCTTCTCCTGAAAGTGTCAGCCATAGGGAGGAGGATCAGTGGGTGCTCACCCTGGGGCCATCCACCCAGCTGACTCTGGGAGTGTCCGGCTGCTCCAAATTCCCTCTTTCTGTGACACCTGAAGCTCCAGCCCCACAGGCTGAGGAAGGTGCAGCTGGCCCACAGAAGGACACACAAAGCAGACCAGGACCCTCATCACAGACAGGTTGTTGCAGTCAGTAGGCTGCCTCCACCTCCGCTGTGGATGTCGGGGGAGCGCCAAGATGTAGCAGCAGAATCAGGAAGGTTAAGGAGATATAGTTACACAGCCTGGACACGGGTGTTAATCACTTGTACATAATGTTCACTATTGTAAATAAACTCCGAATGATTTCTCCTTGCCCATGGCTCCTTGTTCTGATGAGCAGTGTCCGTGTCACTCAGATGTGAAACCTTTCTGCACAAAATAAAGGCAGGTGTCTCAGTCCAGGGACGCTTCCCTGTGCTTTGTGTAATCTTCCCAGCACAGTGACATCAGTCATGTCTGCATCTCAATAGGTCTTATTTTGCTGCCAGAATGTCCTGGGCTGGCAGCACAGAGTCCCATCATTCTCCATCTGTGCTCTCAGCATCTTTGAGGTACGGCTGGCCCCTCATCTCATCAGCATCTGTGTCTGGTGACAGTGTGGTCCTGAAGGGTTCAGCTCACGAAGGGTGTCATATGACTGGGGGAAGTTAAAGTTTCCCGGCTGCATCTCCATGATATGACCCTGTTCACAGAGATCAAGCGAGCTGCCATCAGCCAGGCCGGAGCCAGGCATTCACATAAGCTATGTGATCTATGGAGTGTCTCCGCTTCATGTTGTCATCCTCCTCCTGGAATTTAGGGACTAGGGAATCCACTGCATCTTCATGACAGGAACCTTATCATAGAGGTTTGTGTGCTGCCATCACCCACACAGGAATTGAATGTTCACAGATGCAATGTGAGGATCTATGGTGTCTCCTCACTGCATGTCGTCATCATCCTCCTCAAGTCTAGCAGCTATGAGGGCCTCTTGAGCACACCTGCCTTGTCTGGCCAGTGTGATAGAGCTGTGAACGCCTCCACCAGTGACAGCTCGCTGTGGCGCTTCAGCAGAGCACGCAGGAGCCCCAGCCACCCCTTCTTCTCGAGGGTGCCGCTCCTCCTTCTGTCCAGCCAGATGCCTCTATCACTCTCTTCTCCTTCGTCTCCACTCTCTGTAAGTCATGAGGCATACAGCTGCGTCACCAGGCTCCATACTCCTGATGTACTCCTTCTGCAGGATGAAAGAGGGAGGCACGTTGTTGACATTGGTGTTCTAAGAACCTCTCTTGGTTAAATCTGAAAGCCCCTTAATGCATGCTGAAGAGTGCTGGCCACCATTTGGTTGACTAGAGTTTAGTGTGTTTCATGGCTGCCCAAAACCCCACCCACCTCCACCCCACTCCACCTGATGAATTGATGGCAGCTTCCCCCACTAGACTGCATGCTGTGCTCTCAGCTCAGGTACAGGCATTCTCCTAACCTGCACTGCAAGACTGCATTGTTAGCTTGAACCATGGGGGAGGCTGGTCCAAACTGGGATGATGACATTGCAAAGGGTTGTGAGTGCCTCCACCAGTGACTGCTCTGTGGCCAGCTTTAGTAAGGAGATTGTACAACATGTCCAGTTGTCCAATTGTTCTGCAGTCCATTAAAATGGTCATTAGTTTGCAGTCTGTGCTCAAGGGGTGAAAAGCTCTGGAGCGCTTGGTGGCACTTTCATGCCTCTGCATTGCTTGAGTGGGCAGATAATCTAGAGGCCTAACTCCAAGCATACCAATGTAGCTGCACCTGAACTGTCTCAGCTGCAGAGAAATGGTCACATAACACAAGGTTTCCCTAATGCAATGCCGCTTTCCTCCCCCACTGACCCTCTTGCATGTGCTTTGGCACTGCCATCAGACCAGGCTACCTTGTCCCCCAACTTACCTCAGACACAGTGCAGCCCTTGCATCCCACAGTGTGCCTCACAGCATGCTACCTTGCCCTCCAACTTGCCCCAACTGCAGTGCAGCCCTTTCCCTGGCATTGCACTGTCAGCCAGCCAGCAAGAAGTGTCTTGCTTGTGCCCTCGCCTGAATGCACAGCCCCTCAACCTTGAAGTCCAACAGGTGACCCTTGTGAGCACTGTGCAATGTCAGCGTGTACTCACCTCCAAGTTCCCCTCGGAGTTTAGCTCACCAGGTGCATGACTTTGAAATGCTGTTGTAAAACAGGTCGGCAGGCAACTATGCTGACACACCCAGATGATCCAGTGTGGGGGTTGATTCCAGTGAGCTGGGCTCATAATGATATGCAGATATATCACAATGAAGTTCCTGACATGTGGCGGTGGGAAATGTGGGCTGCCTTTGACTAGCGGAGTGGACAATTCCAAACTTGTTTGATGACAGCATGGACTTTAGCCTTCCTGCCATATTGTCCAGTCATGCCCGCCATGATGCCCAGACCAACGGGGATATAAAATTCAGGCCAATCTTCAGTCCCTGCCATAAACTCCGTTCCATAGTCACTGAATCCCTCGTTCTTGCTAGCAATTGTCTAAGGCTGAATTATACTGTTTGCAACCTTGCTGTTGTATTTGATCCCTGCACCTGGTATCTGGAATATTTTGAAAGCTGGCAACCATAAAGCCTTCAATTCTTTGTGTCACAGTGGATGGCCTCATTTGTTCCTTGAAGGCTGCAGGGAATGACTGTTTCTCCCAGGTTTCTTTTAAGGCAGTAGACAGTTGATCCTTTCTTTCTCTGAGAACCAGATGTCAGTTACAACCATTTGCCTATGCATATGAGGCACGTTATCACAATTTAGCAATTTAAATATTGGCACCAATCTAGGGATCCCCAATAGTTCCATCTTTTTCAGTTTTTCTTTCTCCACTCATTCATTCACACATACATACAATTACTCACACACTTATTCACTCAAAAGATGCGGCCATTGTCTTTTGTGGTTTCCTTAACTGCTAAAGAAAACTAAGATTGAATTACCTCTGGGTACCTTGCTGATTCTGACCATGTTTCATACTCTGAATTCCACATATAAGGCAACACAAGTGCTGCTAATTCCTGTGCCGAATCAAAGTAACTTTTTTAGAAAGAAAAGCTGCACCCCTAGCAATAGGATGAAGATGCACTGAATTCATAGAAAGAGGAGAGTTTGTGAATTATCACCATGGTCTGGGAAAAGTGTTCTGCAGTCAGCATCGCAGTGAAGCAATCCGGGAAGAGTGTCTTGCGGTCAGCATTGTGGTGAAGCAGTCTGGGAAGAGTGTCCTGCGGTCAGCATCACAGTGAAGCAGTCTGGGAAGAGTGTCCTGCGGTCAGCATCACAGTGAAGCAGTCTGGGAAGAGTGTCCTGCGGCCAGCATCACAGTGAAGCAGTCTGGGAAGAGTGTCCTGCAGTCAGTTCTTGTTGAAAATAACAAGAGTGATATCACAAAACAGCGTGAGAGAGTGGAGGAGAGATCAGAACCAGTGCGAGTGCGGGGAAGCTTCAAAAAGTGACATCAGCACAAAGGTGAGGGCTGATTGGTGAGTAGTGGGTAAGTGTTTTTCTCCCCCAGTTTTTCTCCAGTTTAAAATAGATTAAGCTAAGGAAAGGTAAGAGTTCTAGTTTTTATTTAAAGTAAAAAATAATGTATTTTTTTTACTGTATTTAACTTAAAGTTAGAATGTTTTTTTCAACTAGAGGCATGGCAGAGCAGCTCAGTTCCTTGTTATGTACCGCCTGCAACATATGGGATAGATAAGGTGTAGATAAGGTGGTTAAGAAGGCATATAGTATACTTGCCTTTATTAGCTGAGGCATAGAATACAAGAGCAGGGAACTGTATAAAATGCTATTTAGGCCACAGCCAGAATATTGCATGAAGTTCTGGAATCTGCATCATAGGAAGGATGCGATTGCAATAGAAAGTGCAGAGGAGATTTACTTGAATGCTTCCTGGGCTGTAGAGTTTTAGTTATGAGGAGAGATTGGATAGACTGGGGTTATTTTCCTTTGGACAGAGGAGATTGAGGGGGGACATGATTGAGGTGTATAAAATTATGAAGGGCATAGATAGGATAGACAGGAAAGAACTTTTCCCCTTGGCGGAGGTATCAATAACAGGGGGCATAGATTTAATGTAAGGGGCAGGGAGTTTAGAGGGGATGTGAGGAAGAATTTTTTCACCCAGAGGGTGTTAGGATCTGGAACTCACTGCCTGAAAGGGTGGTAGAGGCAGAAACCCTCATAACATTTAAGAAGTATTTAGATGAACACTTGCGATGCCATGGTATTTAAGGCTATGGACCTAGTGCTGGAAAATTGGATTAGAATAGTTAGGCACTTGTTTAACTGGCGCAGACTCAATGGGCCGAAGGGCCTTTTTCTGTGCTGTAGAGCTCTATGATTCTTTGACTCTATAAACTGTTCATTTGAAAAATGGGAGGTCCATAAATTATACAGGGCCTAGAGAAGGGAACAGGTAAGGCTGGGGTAAAATTCTTATGTTAATGGGGAGGCTTGAGGTTTTTAGACCTCTGTCCTATTCCTGGGCATTTAGCTTAAATGACAAAAATTAGATAAATGATCAGCCCTCTTAGAAAAGGAGCCAATTTCAAATGTGTTCTGAAGTTTGATATGCTCTTACTACGTTTCACTAAAATAGTTGACGAGCATTGCATTTTGCTGCCTCCTCCTAGCAGGGTGCCCAAGATATGTCGATACTGGAGTATGCATCTTCCTGTTTTGTTCAAATGATCTGAACTCAGCTGGGTCAGGCTTCCATTGTGACCGATGCATGATTCCTGCTTCACTATAATTATAGCAGCAGAGCATTATCACAGATCTTTAAGTCCTGACCTGTTATTATCTAGTGATATTAAGGGCAATTTGGCCAGGACCTGCCTCCCACACCCACTTCGTAGAAAAGCCTTGGGGCAATTTGTGTGGCAGTTTTGTTGGGAGAGATTAATGTTCACCAAGGACTGAATTCAACAATAAACGCAAATAGAAAAGTTTCCACAGAGCTGCCAAAGACTGAAAGATTAATCTCCCAGGGGCTTTCTGGAAGGCCTGCTACCTGATATTTATGGTAACATTTGCACCCGATTGATGTGTCAGAGAAAGCACCTGAAAGACTGCTAACTTGCTTCCTTAATCAGAAACTGGAGCTGACAGTAAGATTAGATAAGGAATGAAAATATGACACACTGAGGGAAAAGGCTGGCAGTCTGCCAGCCTTCAACTGGGTGACCTAGAAGCACTCCCTACTCAGCTCTTTAAATACAAGCTAATTAAGCTCATTTATCAGACGTGAAGTACCACACAGTACTGCACAGTTTGCATTAATGCACAGTGTTGATAGACAAGACAGATGCTCAATTTCTTCTAAGCTGTAAACGTATGAGTCCAAAGCATGATAGGGGTGCCAGATTTTTTTCATTGCTCCTATGGAACTGCAAAACCCTAGATGTATCATGCCAAACCACATCACATGACAATCAGAGGCCTGGATTTTCCCTTTGACAGAGAGCCTCTGCATTGTGGCAAAAGTCCTGGAAATGAACGGAATTTCTAAGCCCTGGTATTTCCAAGTTTGTGGAGGTGGGACTGGAATCGGGTTGGGGAATGCACGATTCATGGAGGCAGCTGGCCATGCAAATCACCAGCTGCTTCCACTAACTTCTGATTTTTTAACCTTGGTTGTGCGAATCCTGGAGTGAGCAGACCAGGTAAAAGGAGATCTGAACTTGGTGGGTTCTTTGAGTGTCCCCTGAGTGTCAGAAACCTTGACTGTCTCTACCTCCACCAGCTATGGAGCCGTGTCTGTGAGGTGATCACCAGATTGTGAACCTGAGCCTGGTCTAGAACAAGGACCCACCAAGGTGCATGTACCTGCACTGGTGGTGGCTGCAGGTGAACACAGTGACGGTGCTTCCTCTGAAGATAATGCGGCTTCCTCCTCAGAGGCAGCCTGGGGGCTGGGACTGTGGCGACTCACTAATGATGTCCTCCTGCTTTTCTTGCTGATTCCTGGAGTAGAGAAAAGAGAGAATTAGTGAGTGACTCGCAGGCTCAGACATTAAATGTCACTCACAGCCAATGTCGCATCTTGTAGATGGATACTAGGTGTATCCTCACTGGCTTGTTGGGGGTGGCCGATCCCACCTTCCATGCAGGTATGGTCTCTTTTCTCCTGTTAACTCTGCAGTCTGTTCCTCGAAGCTACTGAGGGGAGGAATTTCCTGAGTGCCATCTCCTGTCTTTGCTCGCTCTCTTTTATAATGCAATATCTTGCCCTTTAGAAAGACAGAAGGATTAATTCCGAAGCCAGTGGGTGAATGTGTAGTTCAGAAGAATCCATACTTATTGGAGCTGTTGAGCCCTCCCCAGTAAGTAATTAAGAATCCATTTGTCCAGGGAGTAATATGGGATGAAGAGCTTAAATTTGTTGGCACACATTCAGTGCTGATGTCCCATCTGTTTGTTGTGTGTGACACCCCTGTGCATCTTATCCCTTAGGTTGCCTGATACCCTTACGGGAGTGTCAGTTTCCAATGAGTAGATGGTTCATTTACCCTGGTGGAGTGCAGCAGATCATTCATTCTCTTGTGGTACTCAGGCCAGTCCTTTTTTGGGCCCCGCAAGTGCTAACCACCCTGTTAAGCTCCTCCCAGGCTGCTGTGGTCAGGTGGGAGGGCCTCCTGCTCCTATCCCTTAGTAGCAGCACCTCCCGCCTTTCCTGGACAGCCTGGAGGAGAGCCTCCAGGGAGGCATCACTGAACCACGGGGCTGAATGTTGCTTCTCCTCATAGGTGTTTCTGCCTGGTACTCCTGGCCTGCAGTGAGTGAATGGCTGTCATGTCATTTAAGTATGGTGTCAGGACCTTTGACCTCATGACGGAAAGGCAGGGTGGCCAACTCCCTGCCTGCCCACCATGAGATTCGCCGAACTTCTTGCGGATGCATAATTAATGAGCTGAAAAATGGCAGCCATCCTGCTGCCAGTGGGAATCACTTCAACTTTCCTGCCCGCTCTGGACTCAGTCTCCAGAATGAAAGATTCCACCCCTATAATATTATACTTCAGAGGTGATACCTGATGTGTGAGGCTCCAAACATTAATACCTGAGCTGCGATGTCTGAGGAATGATGCCCCAGATGTGATGCCTGAGGCACGGTATGCCAGATGTGACATCTGTGGTCTTCCAAATGATGTGTGAGGCATGAAATATGATTCTTTAATTGCAATGTATGAGGTGTGGTGTAGATGCATAGTAAATGTGTCATTTTTATATATAGAGAGAATAAATACAATCAGAATTGCAAGTCAATAATAATGAATAAGCACATTGCAATAATATTAATATTAAATTTAATTAACAAGACAACCAGAACAACATTCTCAAGCCCTGCCCTATTCAATCATTGCTACCTATCTTAGCTCCAGGCTTAAACTTCCCACTCCTTTCCAACATAGCCCCTGGGCCTTTACTCTTTTGCATAAATGTGGCAAAATAACGCAAACCCCATCACACTCTCAGGAACTATCAGAGTTTTGGAACCTTAACTCTAGCTCCAGTATCCAAAGCAAGGGAGAGGAAAAGGAGGCACTGCGAAACATACAGAAAAATAGAGATAGGCTTGTCAATAGGATAGGAAATGTGTAAGGCATACAGATTATGAAACATAAAAAGAGAGAGTTATTTACAGAGCGAAAGACAGAGACTAAAAGGCATACCTGCCCACAAAAGAGTATGAGAGACAAACCGAGGTATATAGAAGTGAAAACTTTGTGAGGCAGAGAGAGGGGGAGAGAGTGATAGAGAGAGAGGATGCAAAATTATAGTCCTGAATTTTTGCTCCCAGATCAAGAGTGCAGAGTTGGGATATTTTCTGGCTCTGGAAACCTGACCTGGGAGAAAGTGCATTTGAATTTGGGATTTTTTTTCCGGCATGACAGGGTACTCTGGAAGTCAGGCTGGGTGACCCCGGAATGACTGCGGAGGCTGTTGGATGTGGAGGTGGGCTAGGGGTAAGGTCTGCCTCAGTGCTCTGGCACTTTGTCAAAGATATTTTTTTTAAAACAGTAAAAAAGGCCTTCAGCCATCATCCCTTACACCCCCCCCCCCACACACACTTCCATGCTCACTCATGTCACCTCATGCCCTCTAACAATGCCCCATGGCCCCCAAACCCTCCATGCAAACAAATGCCCTCCATTCACCACATGGCCCTTTAATTCCCCCATGCCAACTTAGTGCCAACTCATGCCAATACATACCATGCCCACCCTTTGCCTTACATCTAACATGCCAGCTCACCCAATATCCACCATGGGTACACCCATGGAGCCATGCTGAGGTAAAATAAATTAAAGGTATGTGTCTATTGCAGACTTTTAAAAAAAACACTCATCCATAAAAACCTATTCACTACATTTACATTCCTTCAACTACATAATCCCTTATAAGAACAAACATTTCATTCAAGTGCTTAATACCTTATCAATATGAACTTGAAAGATAGCACAGAGGAATTATGCTCTGCTAAGGAAAAACCGATCAGTGTGGAGCACCAGCTTTCATGTGGGAAATAGGAGTTAGCTAGTGACAAATGAGAACACTGGAGTGTAGTTGAACACTTGAAACAGAACTTGAAATGCCAAAATGATGAACTTGTGGAAGCAAATTCAACAAAGGTCTTGAATTAAAACTTGATGACCATCAAGCATCAGAAGTCTCTATTAAGTATCTTGAACAATGCCTGAAGCAGGAGAAGAAATTGCTGATGAACTAGAATGGTTGGTTGAATGTGGAATTAACAACGAAGACTGATGAAGTTAAGACCATAAGCTACCATAAGACATAGGAGCAGAAGTAGGCCATTCAGCCCATCGAGTCTGCTCGGCCATTCAGTGAGATTATGATTGATCTGATAATCCTAAACTCCACTTTCCTGTTTTTTTTCCTGTAACCCTTAATTCCCTTAATGATTAAAAATCAGATATCTCAGCCTTGCATATACTTAATGACCCAGCCTCCACAGCTCTCTGCAATAAAAAATCCCAAAGATTCACCTTTGAGGGAAGAAATTCCTCCTAATTTCTGTTTTAAATGGGCGACCCTTTACTCTGATCTTATGCCCTCTGGTCTTAGACTCTCCTGCAAGGCGAAACAACCTGTCAGCATCTACCCTGTCAAGCCCTCTAAGAATCTTATATGTTTCAATAAGGTTGCCTCTCATTCTTCTAAACTCCAATGAGTAAGGGCCCAGCCTATTCAACCTCTCAAAAGAAAATCCCTCCATACCCGGGATCAACCTGTTCAATTCATTTATTTTGTTCTGAATACTAAATGTATTTAAGTAAAGAGCCATTAACTTTGCCTCTTTACCATTTTTTCCCCTTTGACCCTATTTGCTGCTGTTTTTTTTTTATGTTTGGATGCTCTGTCCCTTCCTGTCACACTCTGGGTATCATTACCTAAATAGCTGTCCTGCAATACTGCCATATACTTTTGCTTTGTAAGCCTACATATGCCCTTTCCAGGATACTCTCTCTCCTCTATTTAGTTTAAAGCTCTCCCTGCAGCCCTAGATATTCAGTTCATCAGGACACTGGTCCCTGCATGGTTCAGGTGAAGCCCGTCCCACTGGAAAAACTTCCTTCTATCCTAGTACGGCTGCCCATGGACTGAAACCCATCCATCCCACACCAATCTCTGAGCCACGCATTTAACCCCTTGACTTTATTTGCCCTATGCCAGTTTGCCCATGGCTCAAGTAGCAATCCTGAGATTATTACCTTGGAGGTTTTGCTTTTTAATTTAGCTCCTAACTGTTCAAATTCTTTCAGCAGAACCTCCTTTCTAGTCCAATCAATGTTGTTGGTACCAACATATAACTGGATCCCCCCCCCTCCCACTCCAAGTACCTCTCCAGCCCTGAGGAGATGTCTTTAACCATGGTACTGTGGCAGGCAACACAGCCTTCGGGACTCAAGCTCATAGCTGCAGAAAATAATATCTATTCCCCTAATTATACTGTCCCCTACCACTACTATGTTCCTATTTCCTCCCCCCACTTGAATGACTCCCTGTGCCATGGTGCCATGGTCAGCTCATTCATCCTTCCTATAGCCCCACAGTCTCTCCACACAACTTGCAAGAAACATGCAACTGTTGGACAGTTGCAGGGGCCAAGGGTCCTTGAACGCTACCCCTTGGTTCCCCAAACCTGTTTCATCTGCAGTCACACCTTCCTGTCCCTGATCACAGGCCAAATTTCAATTACCTAATCTGAGAGGTGTGACTGCCTCCTGGAGCAACGTGTCCCTTCCCTGATGTGGTATAATGTGTGCAGCTCAGACTCCAGCATCTTAACTCGGATCCAAACTTCCTCGAGCTGCAGACATTTACTATAGATGTGTTTGCCCTGGATCACCTTGGTATCCAGCTGCCTCCTATGTGCCACAGCAGCTACACATCGCCCGTCCTGCTATTGCTAATGTATTTTATTTATTTAATTAAGTAATTATTCTAGGATCCCTGGTCTTTACACTTGAAGAATCCCCCACTCTTTACACTTTATTGTAATTATTTTTTACACCAGTATCGATCTTATACTTAACAAGCTATTTTTTAAGAAAAAGAGAAAAAAAGGTTGGCAGCCTTAACACAAACTAAAGGCCTTACTTTTACTTTAAAGACCAGAAATACTCACCAACCCTACTGACCAATCAGCTGCTTTCCACACTCTTTGCCCTCTTGCCCTCTTTATGAAGTCTCGCCACTCTCTCTCTCTCTCGTTGTACTTTTTGATGGTCTCTCGTCTCTCTTGAATTTCTTGTCCTTGAATTTTTATCCAATATGAAGAACTTGAAAGATGAGATGTGCAATATGAAAGAGCAAATCCAGACTTTAAAAGCAGAAAAGGAAAATTCTCAGAAACAGATTGATGATCTAACAAGTGAATTGGGAGAATCTAAGGAGCTGTTAGTGACCATGGAAGAAATATTCCAAAAGGAACTGAATGCTGAGGTGAAGTTGCTAAAATTGTATAAGGATTTCACAGGTAACTCTGAAACAAAGGCAAATGAACTCACCAGAGTATTGCTTAGCTGAATGAAAAGATTCATAAGCTTGCAAAGGGATCGGAAAATAAAAGAGTAAACAAATCTTTGCCTGAAATTGTGCAATGTATGAAAGTGAAGTCTCTATTTTTGAAACGTCAATGCCCACGAAGAACATGGCAGATGCCATGGAAAACGAAAATCCGAATCCATTCTAGGAATGAATGGAATGCATTCCCTTCCCTCAATGCCAAACCTGTACAGTTAACTCAAAGCAACTAAGACTACCATTCCTCCAAAGTGACAGGCCATGATCTGGAAGAATTTTCAAGCCTCAAGATCGTCTAAATTCATAAAGTCAGAGACTTGGCGGGGTTGGGGTGGGGGTTGGTGCTGCCAGTTGCAGTGGATAACGGGTAGCAAGTAAAGTTGTATTGGAAATAGTTATACTTGGTTGGAAGGAGGAAGAGTTTTATTTTAAAAAGAAAGGGGGGTGTTGTATATGCCTTTAAGGGATAGCAGCATGCCACTGTAATATAAGAGTGTTCAACAGAGCGAGGGTAAATGTGGGACTGGAGAGCAGTACCTCCACGGTATGATATGGAGTCACATGATAGCAGACTGTGTAGTAGAGTCAGAAAGAAGCTGGCATGGAGGCAGCACCCATGCATTACAGTACCTTGAATGTATACATAGTTATAGGTTAACAATACACGGTTTATTTTTAACCATACAAGCCTCCACACCTCTCCCTGACGCTCCAAACAAATCTTTACAACAATACTAAACTTGGTCCAATTTAATTGGAGGAAGTAATCAGCAATCTGCAAAAGGAGCTAGGTAAAATTTATTAATTCAAGAGACTGGGGCTGGAATTTTACAGCCCTGTTGTGGCGGGTATGGGGCCATTAAATGTGGCGAGCCGTTTTAAACTCTATTGACTTTGGTGGAAACGTAAAATCTGCCATAAAAGTCTGCCCTTGATCTTATATGCAGGCTGACAATTCCCTTTCTGAACTGAAGGAGTTTTGTACTGTTGGAAGTGTTTTCTTTCAAATGAGGCTTAAAACCGAGGTCCTTTCAGCTAGTGTAAAAGAAGAGTATGGGAGTTCTTCTACTATCCCAGTCAACATATATCCCTCAACCAAGAACATTACAATTGGTTAATGATCATTTACCTCTGCTGTTTGTGAGATTTGCTGCAACTTGATTACAACATTGCCTGAAGTTTAAAGATATTTAATTGCCAAGAAAGCACACTGAGACATCCTGATGTTGTGAAAAGGGTTTTCATGTTCTTTCTCTTCTTTCTTAAAAAGGCAGATCAGTAGCACATGAAATTCAATCAAGTCATTTGCACAGTAACATTGGCAAAAAATGATGTTTTAGCCTGGATAGTGTAGAAATAATTAATGTTGAAGTTGAAAGGGATTCTGGTGATAGTAGGTCCAAACTTTATATGGAAGAATTGTTCAGGTTACTGTGCACTGACATTGTACATCTATCAGAAAGTATGTGAAGATGAAAGGACAATTTATGACCGATACAAAGAAGAACTTCTTCACACTATGATCAACACATGGAGTCCCTAAGGCACAAACCTAGGACAGAAATGTTCCAGATTTGCACTAAATGTGGTAGCAGGCAGGAAAAATGACGTTTTACCCTCCAGCTGCAATGGCAGCTTCTCACGCAATATCACCCCAGTCCTGCCATGTTAATAGTGCATTTCCAGAAAACATGCCATTTCCATGCTGGGTGGGCCTCATTCACCCACCACGCTCCTACTTCACTGCTTCATCATGCTGGGCGCCATATTTGAAGTGCAGCCACACACACAACTCTCAGTGCTTCCAGCCCAGGACTGCTGTAAAGAAGACATGGCCCTGAAAGGCAAGAAGACTGCAGCCCCGCTGGTTTAATGACGCGTCCCTTGAGTGCCTTTTGGACACAGTGGAGCCCTTCTGTGATGTCCTGTATTCTACTCTGGCCGCAGGATAGGCAGCAGCATCACTAATACAGCATGGGAGATGGTGACAGCGGTGGTCCGCACCAATACCCTGCAAAAGAGGACAGCCACCCACTGCCACAACAGGATAAATGGCCTCATCCGTTTGGCCAGCATAAGTCACTCTTCTCATCATTCTCAACTCACACACTCTCAAACCCATCATACATCCACAGGGACCTAACACCTCAAGGGACAACATCACCAACTCTCAAACACACTCTCACATCTTCCTCAGGCTCAAATATTCTGGAGCCCACGTCTTCATCCCATCCATGTCTCCGCTCACCACACAAACATTCCATGTAGTGCCATGTGTCCTGCTCACGCTCTCTCCATCTGTTTTCATGAGGAGAAGCTTGCTCACATCAGCAGGGAGAGGTTCCAGACCAGAGATGGAGTGGCCAATATTAGCTCCCTCACTCACTTTGAGGAGCATGCCATCCTGCTGACTGATGAGGACATGGACCGTACATGTAGTGATGGGGAGGCCAATGCCGAACACCCTTGTGAGGATCCTGCACCCATCATCCCTCTCTCAATGCCACTGAGTGCTCCTTCTCCTGCTTTTGACTCTGCTGCTATGCACTAATTATCTTTACTTTGGTTCACAGGGAGCTCTGCCAAGCGACCGGCACCCTCAGCCAGCCAGCCCCTCAGCTCAATCGATGTCCTCACCTCCAACCAAGAGGACACCTCCTCCCTTGAACAGCTGGAAATAAACAGCCTGGAAGACCTGTCACAGTGCTTACCCACACCCTCCACCAGTGCAGAGACACACACCTCAGTGGGACCTAGATCTAGAGCAGGCTCAGGTTCACAATCTGGTGGTCATCGTATGGACTTGGGTCCATAGCAGGATGAGGCAGGTTCAGTTGAGCAGCCCAGCACTCTGAGTGAGGACTGCTAGGAAAGAGACATCTGTGAGGTCCAATTCAGATGACAAACCTCTGGATGTGGCCTTCCAACTCATTGTGGAGAGTCAGCAGAAGGCAGGGGAACATCACACAGAGCTGTTGGAAGCATGCAAGTCAGAGGAGTGCATCCGCCTGCTCTTTGATGAAGAGGTGCCCACAGGTGCGCATAAGGAGGTCTCCATGGGGAGGATGGCAGATGCTATGGAGACCCTGGTCCAGAAGAACATGCAGGTATGTGCAGACCTGCCCTCTATCGTGATAGCCATGGGTAAGTTCCTGCAGTGGCATCGATGCCCCCCCAGGTGCTCCTTGCCCTCAAGGAGTCAGGCCTGGGCCCTTGGGCACCCAAAGGGAGGAGAAGTGGCAGCAGCTGGACACCCCTGGGACATCCACTCAGGATCTCAGAGGCTGTCCTCTCCCGCTAAGTACCCTTTGCCTGTGACCCCCTCAACCTTGTACTCTGTCACTGCAGAGAGAGCAGCTGGCTCACAGGAGGACAGCCAAAGCAAGCCAATGCCCCCAAGGCCTCAATCCTCCAGAGGACCCATGCTGAAGGCATCAGAGGCAACAAGGCCAACCAATGCACAAGCTGTCTCCACCTCTGCTGCACATGTCAGGGCAGAAACTAGGGGTCTAAGGCGTTCAAAAGTTTAGAAATTCTGATCACAGTTGGTTGCATGGATGAATACATTGTGTCACTTTACAATCTGGAAATATATTCACTGTTACTGAATAATGTGTAATGGTGTCTTTCAGCTTCTTTGACAGGCTTCTTGAGTCCTCCCACTGCATTCCCCCCCTCTCCCCCCACTACCAGTTCAGCTGCATGCAGCCAGCCCACGTGTGATTCTGAGGGAGAAGTGTGTATGTGGCAGGGCCTTTCGGAGCCTTGTGCAGGTACTGTCCCATATGTGCGGATCCTTCACGTTTGGCACTCGTCTCAATGTCCTGAGCATTTTCAATGCTGCCTGCTGGGGTTCACTTTCAGTTGACCATCTGAGCTGACCTGTATCTCCACCCACCCACTGATCACACTCCCATGCAGCACCTGATCTTGCCCACCACAACTCTCATTTCACTTTTGATTTAGCCAGCATGGTAGTGCTATAGTTTCTCTTTCGCTCCCTCATCCTTTCCCTTCCCCAGTCACCCATTTCCTTTCTTCCATCACTGTTGACAACGCTGGCATCACCTTCCACCTCCCCATCATGACCTACCAGCCACAACCCTTTTCTTCTGGGGACATCCAAGTGAACGTGCACGTTCCCTTCCTTCCTGAAAATTCCACCCCCACCTACATTAACTTCCATGGCTTCCTCCTTCCCACCCCCAGGGTTTTTTTTGTCTCTGAGTTCCCACCAACCACCCTCACCATCCCTTCCACCGATACCGTCGCACCCTCACCCTCCCACCCTACCGCCTCATTCTGCCCTTGGTCATTCTCATCATTTCCTCATTCCATATCCACCCTCAGTTCACTCCCCAGGAGGCAGTCATGGACTCATTAGAGCTCTCCCTTGCATGTTCAGCTGGACATACCCCCCCTCCAGAGTCCTTCTCCCAGAACTCAATTCCTCCCCCACAACCCCAGACTCCACCCACCCTGGACTCTGCCCTACCGCCCCCCAACCCTTAGTCCTTCCCCTTTCCTGACTCCTTCAGACACCCTTACTTATTCCTCCAGCCTTACTCCTTCCTCCATCCTTGCTTCTTCCTCCATCCTTACTCCATCCCCTTTCTGCACTCCTTCCTCCCCACAGACTCCTTCCTCCCCCGTGGACTCCTTCCCTTCTCCGCACTCCTTGCTCCCTCTAAACTCCTTCCCTTACACTTCCCAGTCGCTGCCTTCTGCCCCATAATCCCCTCTTCTCCCCCCGTTGTCCCTCCCCGCAACTTCCTTTCTGACAACTTCGATCGCCCCTCCCAACCTCCCCCTGACACCTTTGGTCCGCCTTCCCAACCTCACCCCCCGACACCCTCGTTCCTGCACCCCCCAACCCCGCAACACCTCTTCATCTCCCAGCTGATCCTAGACCTTCCTCTCCCACCAGCCTGGTACACCTTCCACTCCCAAACACAGCTGGATCTTTTACTCCACCCCCTTGACCATCATTTGTTTTGAGGAGGCCCTCAATGGAGACTTTCCACCTTCTGTGAGCTGCTTTGTGGCAGAGCCATGTCCATGAGAATCGACCCAGCATGCCATGGACATTCCTTCCGATGCTGTCAGGTTCCAGCATCTTTTGCTCCTCGAATGTGAGCAAGGCCCTGGCGGTAAGTCCTGACTTCGGCGTGTTACACTTGTCAAGGCGTGTTCTGCACTAGCGTGTTTTCCTACTGATGTGGGTAGATGATCCAGAGTGGGGGGATGATTCCGGCAGGCTGGCCTTATAATGATATGCAGGCTTATTACAATGAGATTCCCAATGTCCAACGGTGGGAAACATGGCCTGCCATTGACTGCCCCAGCAGATGACTGCAAACTGGTTTCACAATGTCGTGAAACTAATTTTTGGCCTTCTCACCATATTGTCTGCTCATGCTGCCAAACTTGCCTGACAGCAGCGGGCATGGAAAATTCCACCTTTCATTTATTGTTTCATTCTAGATAATGATAAATTTGGATAGGTGTAGTAAACCAAAGAAGAAAGACAAGGCAAGAGAGACAGGTATTAATATGGGAAATAATAAACAGATGGTGACAGGACGGGACAGAGAGTACAAATCTAAGATTGAATCCGCACATAAGGCTAGATGCTACAAAAATAATAAAATGACAAAACTAAAGGCTCTGTATCTAAATGCACATTCAAAATAAGACTGATAACGCAACTAGAAATAAATAAGTATGATCTGTTAGCCATTTCAGAGACACAGCTACAGGTTGATATAGGGCAGAATTTTTAGGTTGGCGGGCAGGTGCCCGACCGACCCGATCAGATGCGAAATCACGTCAGATGATGTCGGGCAAGTGTCGTGATGTCATCCCATGCTCGCGCAATATTTTGGTTGGTGGGCGCGCGCAAAAGTCGGAAGCACGCCCGCCAACAATTAAGAGGGCAATTAGGGTAATTAAAGTTGCAATTGTTTTTAATTTTACATTGCCCATCCAACCTTACGCAGACGGGCAAATCGGCCGGGTGGCCTTTGCATTTTTCTTCAAAACTCATCCATGAGCGGGATGAGGTTTCCGTGATTAAATAAAATATAAATAAATTTCTGTGCACAGCATTTTAATTTGCTAATTATTCAGGTGATTTACAACGATGCATGGACAATTTCTTTCAGCTTCTGAAACATTTATTTTTGATTTTACAGATCTTCAGCTCCCTGAGGCAGTTCTCTGCCATCAGGAAGCTTCCATTCAGTGCTCGCCCATGTCCGTGCTGACGTCAGTACCTGTCTTCCTCCCACTTCCATCCCAGCAGCGCTGAGCATTTCAGTGCGCTCTTCATGCTGTTACTTGGCCAGCCAGCGCAAAATCGCGATAGGGGACTGATTGCAGTCGGCGGTCCATTCCCCGGCCAATCCCGGACCTGACGATCGCATCCACTCTCCGACCTAAAAACTCTGCCCATAGATTGGGACCCGAATATTGAAGGGTAATTGACATTTAGGAAGGACATGAAGTTAGGAAAAGGTGGAGATATGGCTTTTTTAAATAATGATGGTATTTGCATATTAGAGAGGGATGACCTAAGTTCAGGAAACTCGGATGTAGAAGTGGTTTGGTTTGAGATGAGGAATGATAAAGGCAAGAAGTCAGTGTGGGAATGATGTACAGGCCCCCTAATTGTAACTGCACAATAGGACAGAGTATAAAAGAAGGGATAATGGGAGCTTGCCAGAAAGGTACAGCAATAATGTGGGGAATTTTAATCTACATTTGGACTGGCTAAATCAGATGGGCAAAGGTAGGGTAGATGAGGAGTTCATATAATATTTTCAAGATAGTTTCTTAGAACAGCATGTTGTGGAGCCAACCAGAGAGCAGACTATACTAGACCTGGTATTGAGCAATGAGATAGGATTAATTAATAACATCCTTGTGAAGGCACTTGAGGTATCAGCAATCATAATATGATTGAATTTTACATTCATTTTGAGGGAGAAACGAGTGAGTCCAAGGCTAGTATTTTAAACTTAAATAAGTGTAAATATGAGGGCATGAAAACACAACTAGCTAAAGTGAACTGGCAAATGAGGTTAAGGGATATGTCAACAGAAGTTCACTGGCAGGCATTTAGAGGGATATTTCAGAATACACAGAATATATACATTCCAATGAGAAAGAAAGATTCCAAGGGGAGGACCCACCATCCATGGTTAACTAAAAAAGTAAAAGACAGTATCAAACTTAAAGAAAAAGCATATAATTATGCAAAGACGGGTGGCAGGTCAGAAGATTGGAAGGAATATAAAGAACAGCAACGGATGACAAAGCGGTTAATAAGGAGGGGAAAATTTGAGTATGACAGAAAGCTAGTTAGTAATATAAAGATGGAAAGTAAGAGTTTCTATAGATATTTAAATAACAAAAGACTTAACAAAGTGAGCGTTGGTCCTATATAGTGTGCGCCTGGGGAATGGATAATGGAAAGTAGGGAGATGGAGGATGAATTAAACAGGTATTTTGCTTCTGTCTCCTGTAGAGGACATAAGTAACATCCAGAATTAGCTGTAAATCTAAATCAGGAAATGGAAGGGAGGAAGGAACTCGGGAAAATTACAATCACCAGGGAAGTGGTATTGAGTAAATTGCCGGGGCTGCAGGCAAACAAATCTTCAAGTCCGGGTGGACTTCACCCTAAGATCTTGAAAGAAGTGGTTAGTGAGATAGTTGATGCACTGGTTTTAATTTTCCAAAATTCCCTAGGTTCGGAGAAGATTCCTTTAGATTGATAACAACAAATATAGCTCCTTTATTCAAAAAGGGAGGGAGATAGAAAGCAGGAAACTATAGGCCGGTTAGCCTAACATCTGTCAAAGGGAAAATGTCAGAAGCTATTATTAAAGGTGTTATAGCAGAGCACTTAATTGGCCCGCCCATGTAAAATGGCGCTATGCCCCTAATTGGGGGCACGCCTCCGCTTGCCCACACTTCAACTTCCCCCCTGACAGGGGGAAAATCCTCCTCCATGTGTCTATGTCACTCAGACATTTCTCTTAGAATTCCACTCAGGGCCTGAAGGTGCAGTTGTGACATGCTGCCACATGATGGCAATGATGCCACATGATGGCAATGAAGGCATGTGGCATAATTCCTTTGCATTAGTTTTTGTGTACATTTGCATTCAATTTCTATGTGGGCTATTGTAACCTGATGACTGACTAAAACTCAGGACAGAGAAATTTCAGTCCCTTCTCTTGGTATTGAACTGAAGTGAGCTAACTCAACACAGGCTCAAGATCTGGCCCATCTAGTCTGTATGGCTCGGCGAACCAAAAACAGAAAATGCCCAAAAATCTCAGCAGGTTTAGCAGCATCTGTGGTTAGAGAAACAGAGTTATCATTTTGAATCCATCTGACCCTTCTTCAGAGCTAAAGAGTAGTAGAAATGTGATGAAACTTATACTGTTTAAGGGGGTGGAGCAGGTGGAGCTGAATAGAAGGCCAGCAATAGGTGGGGACAAAGGAGGGATTGACAAAGATGTCATGAACTAAAGGACAAAGGGAGTGTTAATGGTAGTGGTTAGTGCTAAAAAAAAGTGTCATTAACACTCCCTTTTGTCCTTTACTTCATGACATCTTTGTCAATCCCTCCTTTGTCCCCACATATTGCTGGCCTTCTATCCAGCTCCACCTGCTCCACCTCCCTTAAACAGTATAAATTTCATTACATTTCCACTTCTTTTCAGCTCTGAAGAAGGGTCATATGAACTCGAAATATTAACTCTGTTTCTCTCTCCACAGATGCTGCTAGACCTGCTGAATTTTTCCAGCGTTTTCAGTTTTTATTTCAGATTTCCAGCATCTGCAGTATTTTGCTTTAATCTCTGGCTCAGAGAAATATTGGTCTGGATTTTTATTCCCAGATCGGATGCACAGAGATGGGAGAATTCCTGGCTCCGTGAACCTGATCTTTAAAAATGGCTGTCCAAACTTCTAATTTTTTGTCTACCAAAAGTCTATACTTGGTACAGATATTATGCAGTCATGTAGTTAGCTGCCAAGACTCAGTGGGTGGATGGATGATGACCACTGCCGGCTCATTATCCCATCCACTTGCGGTCTTTCCACCCATCTATCAGGATGCACCCACACTGTTGACCCTTGACCAGGTCCCTCACAGCTGCATACTGTCACAGCATAACAGTGTGATTAAGAGGGAGGAAACCAGTAGGCTGTAGGTGGTCACAGAGCCCAGCATGTTACCTCGGAGTCACAGCTGCAGTATACATGGCACCAAGCATTTGTGTAGAGCCATTCTCTCCACCAAACCTTACCAGTAATTAAAGATGACATGTTGAAAATGGTTTGTGTATGTAAGGACACAAAAGTAAATGAGAGCAGTGTAATCTGAATGGCTCACAACATTTTCACTTTCCATTTTAATTCATAGAATGTCACACAGAGGAGATGCAGGGCAAGGGATGTTTCCAGCAACACCATGATTTTCTGACCAGAACCTTCACATTTTAGTGGAAAAGGTCCAGAAGAGAGCAGTCCCCTACCCTACCATCACCATGATGACCCTGCAGCAACCAAGAAGGCTGGGATTCAAATTGTGGCTGTGGTGAATGCAGCAGGAGACCATCAGTGCTCATGGAATCAGTGCTGGAAAAGGTTCGATGACCACTACGTTCGGCAGGGTGAGTAACTTGGCTCATCCATTCAGAGGTCCAAGGGAAGGGTCACATCTGCATGTTGCAGCTAAGGTGCAATACATGGTACATGCCTCTGCTTCAGCATTGAGGCTTGTATGTGTACACAGCTCATGTAGGTATGCACAGAACACATTTGAATGAGCAGTGTGATGCAATGAAGAGCAATTTCCCGCCAGGGACTATATATTAGGCTAAGGTATATTCATGTTGTTGTTGCAGACTAAAAGGGAGAAAAATGCCACAGAGATGCCAGTTAATATTGCTTGTTTGCTATGTGCAATACTTTTGCTGCATGGCATTCCAGGTGTTACAGGATGTGCTTTGTGCGGTAAGCAGAGGTATATGGTGTCATGTTATGATAAGGATATAATACCTTGGGCTTACTTACTGTACAAGGCACAAGGCACCAATTTCTCATAAGGGACTGGGTAAACATGTTGTTTGTTCACTTATTAAGAATCAGTTATTAAGACTGAGAACAGTTATACATAGGTGTAAAGCTTGAAGGCATCGGGGGGTGGGGGGAGCGGGTGTGTGTGTGTGTGTGTGCGCGCGCATGAACACTGCTCAAAGTAAAAGTGAAAGTAGAAGACTGGATCAGATGACACATTCCTCTTCTAGTGATTTCATGCTGATATCCCATGTGGCATGTGGCGACCATATCAGACACTGGATCATTGGCTGGAATGGATGGCACTCAAGTTCTTTCAAAAAGCTGTTGTTGGAGTTATTTTTTTTAATTCATTCATGGGACGTAGCCTTTGCTGGCTAGGCCAGAATGTATTGCCCATCCCTAGTTGCCCTTGAGAAGGTGGTGGTGAGCTGCCTTCTTGAAGTCCATGTGGTGTAGGTACACCCACAGTGCTGTTAGGAAGAGAGTTCCAGGATCTTGACCCAGTGACAGTGAAGGAACAGCGATATATTTCCAAGTCAGGAAGGTAAGTGACTTGGAAGGGAAATTCCAGGTGGTGGTGTGCCCATCTATCTGCTGCCCTTGTCCTTCTAGGTGATAGTCATCAAGGGTTTGGAAGGTGCTGTTGAAGGAGCCTTGGTAGATTCCTGCAGTGCACCTTGTAGATGGTACACACTGCTGCCACTGTGTGTCGGTGGTTGTGGGGGTGAATTTTTGTGGATATGCCAATCAAGCGGGCTGCTTTGTCCTGGATGGTGTCAAGCTTCTTGAGTGTTGTTGGAGCTGCGCTCACCCAAGCAAGTGGGGAGAATCGATTCACACGCCTGACTTGTAGATAAAAGCAAAATACTGCGGATGCTGGAAATCTGGAACAAAAATAGGAAATGCTGGAAAAACTCAGCAGGTCTAGCAGCATTTGTGCAGACAGAAACAGAGTTAATGTTTTGAGTCTGCATGACCCTTCTTCAGATGCTGCTGGACCTGCTGAATTTTTCCAGCATTGCCTGTTTTAACTCCTGACTTGTGCCCTGTAGATGGTGGACAGGCTTTGAGGAGTCAGGAGGCGAGTTACTTGCCTTGCAGGATTCCTCGCCTCTGATCTGCCCTTGTAGCCACAATATTTACATGGCTAGTCCAGTTCAGTTTCTGGTCAATGGTAACCCCCAGGATGTTGATAGTGGGGGATTCAGTGATGGTAATGCCATTGAACATCAAGGGGTGATGGTTGGACTCTCTCTTGTTGGACATGATCATTGCCTGACACTTGTATGGTGCGAATGTTACTTGCCACTTGTTAGCCCAAGCCTGGATATTATCCAGGTCTTACTCCATTTGGACATAGACTGCTTCAGTATCTGAGGAGTTGTGAATGGTGCAGGACATTGAGCAATCATCAGAGAACATCCCCACTTGTGACGTTATGATGGAAGAAGGGCCATTGATGAAGCAGCTGAAAATGGTTGGGCCAAAGACACTACCCTGAGGAACTCCTGCATTGATGTCCTGGAGCCAAGATGACTGACCTCCAACAACCACAGCCATCTTCCTTTGTGCTAGGTATGACTCCAACCAGCGGAGAGTTTTCCCCCGATTCCCATTGACTCTAGTTTTGCTAGGGCTCCGATGCCACACTCGGTCAAATGCTGCCTTGATATCCAAGGATAGTCACTCTCACCTCACCTCTGGAGTTCTGCTGTTTTGTCCATGTTTGATCAAAGGCTGTAATGAGGTCAGGAGCTGAGTGGCCCTGGCAGGACCCAAACTGGGCATCAGTGAGCAGGTTATTGCTAAGCAAGTGCCACTTGATAGCACTGTTGATGACACCTTCTATTTCTTTACTGATGATGAAAAGTAGGCTGATGGGGCACTAATTGGCTGGTTGGATTTGTCCTGCTTTTTGTGTAAGGGACACACCTGGGCAATTTTCCACATAGCCGCGTAGATTCCAATGTTGTAGCTGTACTGGAATAACTTGGCTAGGAGCACGGCAAGTTCTGCAGCACAAGTCTTCAGTACTATTGCTGGAATATTGCCAGGGCTCATTGTAGGCTCCTTATACATGAGATGCTTTATCTGCATATAGGCTACAACATCTAATCCTATCAGTATGCATAGGGTTTGAATTCTGATGTCATGTCACTCTCAGTATTGTGGGCATGATTTCATTATGGACAATTTAGCAGCATGGGCCGCTCATTTTCATTGATTGGCCTTCATGTGAGGGGGCCAGGTTGTGAATGACTTATTAACATGCGTGTTTGCAACAGGATGAGGCCCACGGTTATGATGGCGAGAGTTTCAGCCATATGAATGTGACTGAGCCCAACTCATTTAATCTCTCCCTTGTGGGGGACAGGCTGTCCCTTGGGTAATTGTGGAGTCATTAAGGTTCTTTAGGTGGAAATGTGTCAGTCACCAGGGACTGGCTGATGGAAATTGTGATATGGGGGTATTAGAAACTTTTTTGCACAAATACCCATCTGGATGATCGATGCTGCACAAAGTCGGCTCTGGCTATATGGCCACGCCTCCCAGCAGCTCTGCCATTGGAGATCTCCTCATTCATTTGGGAATCTGCTGAATGGACAGGGGCTTCCTCCTCCTACTCATCTTCCTCCTCTTCAGTGGTTGGAGCTCTGACCATGGCGCTGTCATCATCGATTTGTATGCCCCTCCACCGTGCAATGTTGTGCAGCATGTAGCCCATGACTACTATTCCTGATAACCTTGTTGCGGCATATTGCAGAGCTCCATCTGAGCAATCAAGGCACCTGAAGGACATCTTTAAAATGACAATTGCCTGCTCAATGGCAGTCCTGGTGATGACATGGCTGCTGTGGTAGTTGAGCTCTGCTCCGTTTTGGGTTCTTATAGGGAGTCATTAGCCAAGTTCTTAAGGGGTAGTCCTTGTCCCTTAGAAGCCAACCACGGATTTACAATAAAAAAAGGAAGTGCTGGGGAAACTCAGCATCTATGGAAAGAGAAACAAAGTTAATGTTTCGAGTCCAATATGACTTCTTTGGAACCACGCATGGATCTGAAATTCGTATTGGTAGCTGAAATAGCTGAGGGTGTTGGGAACTTGCGGTGAAATGGAGTTAATCGACCACGTGACTGTATCAACCAATCGTCCGGTATGTGTCTGAGATGACAAATCGTAGGGAAATTAATGTGATCCCCTACATGAGCAAACAGGGCCTTAGCTACAACCTAATGCAGCTGTGTGCTGCTGACTGGGATTAACCAGACAAGTCTCCTGCTGATCCCTGAAAACGTCATGAGGCATAGAAACTGGGAGTGACAGTTACCTTCACAGCAACTGGCAGGGCATGGGGGTCGATGGATTATAGCTCGACTTGCTGCTGGACCTTGCGACTTATGTCTGTCACCACTCATAGCTTAGCAGGTGTCGCCTTCAACACTGGTTGTCTGTCATATTGAGGTAGGAAGTCCTAGATCTGTACACCCTTCCCACACAGTAGTGTGTGGTTGTCCTGCCTCTCTTTCATCTCCATCCAGGTGTATGTGGTATTGTCGCTTTTTCCTGGCCTTCAGCTCTCTCTCTGGCCTCCAGCTGCTCATGCTGAGTGACTTGCATGGCCTCTATGTGTGAAGGTGCCATGACCATCTTCTATGTTCCATTGCATGAAGTGCTATGTGCTCTTCTCCAGCACAGTTCTCTTCCTGGCACGCTGGTGCATGATCCCTGAAAATGTCATGAGGCATAGAAACTGAGAGTGACAGTTGCCTTCACAGCCACTGGCAGGGCTGCACAACACTCCCGATGGCCAGTGTCTAGGGCGCTTCATGGTTGTCCGAAAACCCACCCACCTCCGCCCCACTCAAATTGACCGATTGGCAGTAGCTTTGACTGCATGCTGTGCTCTCAACTCAGGTGCAAGCATTCACCTAACTTGCACTGCAAGGCTATGCTATTAGCTTGAACAATGAAGGATATTGCTCCAAACATTAATAAAGACATTGCAAGGGGCTGATTGCCTCCGCCAGTGACTGTGCCATGGCTATCTTTTGCAAGGGATTCTACAACTTATTCAGTCGGCCAATTGTTCTGCTGCCCCCTAAAATGCACATTAATTTTCCGTCTGCGTCCAAGGGGTGCAAAGTTCTGGAGCATTTAATGGCACATTCATGCTTTTGCATTGCTTGAGTAAGCAGAAAAGCTTCAGGGGCCCGACTCCAAGCATGTCAATGGAGCTACTGCTGCAAGGTCTCAGCTGCAGAAGAATAATCACTTCTGAGAAGCTTTTACAAGTGTGTGGCTGCTTCCCTCACCTCCCTTCCTCCCCCCTACCCGTCCACCACTCCAAGCATGTGCTTTTGCACTTCTACTCCACCCACTTAAACAACGTTAGATCATTGGAAATTCAATACCCATCCATTTTAATAGCCCAGGAAAGATACCCCTGCAGGACCTACCTGAGGGCAACTGCCCACATTGCAGCTGACCTAAATTGATCCAGAAGACACTGGCAATTTGCCTCAGAGGACCAACAGGTGACCACAACTTGTTAGAATTGCTCTGATGAGGTCTGAGGCCAAATCTCAGACAAAACTTCTGTCATATATTGAGAGCACACCAACCATTCTGGGCTTGAAACTGTGCATAAATACATTTCTCCCATTCGGATTTCAGCCAGCATAGGCTCTTTCATATTCATGTCAAAACTCTGGCCTTGAAGGCCTGCTGTAAATTGCTCTTAGAAATATTAGTGAGTGCCACAAGGCTGACTTGTGAAATTTAAACAATGAAATGAAATGTTAAATTCTGATGTAATTTAATTATGTTGATGGGTTTCCATTTTATTAATTTTCCTTTTTCCAATATGATTCTATCTTTGCAGTAGCCCCTGAGTCTTGCTGGACTACAGTTCCATAGGCATCCTCCATTACCTCACTCCAATTCTTTTTGTGGCAGTCTAAATAGTGAATGTTTTCAAGCTATTTAACTATGGGAATCTCTGCGCTGAGCACCTGTACTCTGTCCTCACACATATACGTTCCAGTTGAGATCACAAGGCTTTTGCGCTGTATCTAACTCATTTACATGGGTTTGTAGTTTTGTATTTTGTCTCCAGAGTATAGAGTATAAATAAAGAAATAGCTTGACATTCAGTTAGAGGGTAATTAAGACATGGTTATTAAGACAGATATTTTAGTTTTTATAAATTAATATGTATTCTTTTTTAATAGACTTACTAAGTTTGTTTAATATCTTTTGTTTGCAATGTAAGCACTTTTTGTTCACTGGCATGTAAGCACATTTGGTATTAGAATTCTAGCCAGAAGCCTGAATCCCAAATAAGTTAATAAACTGAATGTGCCCTGGTTGATGTAAATGTTGCAGAGAATTAGCCTTGGTTAGTATCGAGATATCTGGTGGGACAGGACAGAACTTGCCTATGAATAGGGAACCTGGGCAACAAACTATTTGCTGAAAGGAAATAAAGTGTTAAAAAGATTCTGTTAGTAGGAACAGGTATACAGATATTAGGATGATTTAGGACTGTATATATAGATTGTGAGCAGTACTCCTTTTAGAGTAAACCCAGAATTTTAATAAACCCATACATATACTGTACACACAGTTACCGGGACTTAAGTTTCTGAGAATTCACAGTTGAACAGTTTTGAATTGGATAATAAAGTTTTTGAATGTGTGTCTAGAAATCTTTTAAGAGTAATCCAGTTACAAAAAGTCTGCCTTTTAAAATAGGTTTCCATTTTCTCCATTCTGTTTCTCGTGATGTGGTGCCATTAGCCGCTCAGCTTTTGTTCAATTAGTTTTGATCATTAGTAGAGCAAACATCCAAACTCAAACTGTGAGCACACTTGCTCATTTCCTTTACTGATCTGTTTTGAATTCAGCAAAAGGTGACAACACTAATTGGGGACATTATTCATTCTGGCCTAGCTCTCAGGGAATGATATGAAAAGTGAATGTGGAGGACAGTAGTCAGCTATCAGACAATATCAGATAATACCCTGAGACAGATGTTTGGGGAGAAGAACAATTTGGCACGTTCAGACATCTGCTAATGATTTTATCTTAAATTCTATTGGTGCTGTGTTATTGATACTGGCACAGTCAATAGCTGACACTGTTCAACAGTGTCCCTGAAATACCCCTTGTATACAGTGGGGGGCAGTAAAGGATTGTTATTGCAATGTTGCACTCATCCACTGTTCTTTACAAGGGACCATAGAAAGCTGTCAGATGGGGCTTCCTGTTTGTTTCAGCAATTAAAATTATATTTTTACATTAAAAGGAAAAATCAAAGTGCCGGAGATATGAAGTAAAAGAAGATTTTGAAAACATGATTGAGGGCCTGATTTGCATTAAACTTCAACACACCTCTCAGAAATATTGCAAAACATCCCTTACAGTGAGGTACTACAAAGTGCAGTGATTTTTACAGGTGAATGTAGCAAATATTTTCTGCCCAGGAAAATCTCACAAGTAGCAACCAGATGGGCAAGCACTTAATCTGTTTATTTGATGATATTGGTGGGGCAGGATTTTATGTCTCGCAGGCGGGCAGGTGCACGCCCAACCTGGTCGGGCGTGAAATCACACGCGGTGACAACGGGTGAGCGTCCCTACTTCATCGCTCACTCGCGTGATCTTTCGGTCGGCGGGCGCACGCGTGAACGCATCCGCCGACAATTAAGAGACCCATTAAGGCCCTTAAGCAGGTAACTTATTTGTATTTTTCAGTGCCCATCCAATCATTCGGATGGCGGGTGGGTGAATCGGCCAGGCGGCCTTTGGATTTTTTATGAAACCTTATCCACAGGGCGGGATGAGGTTTCCAGAAGTAATTGAAAAAAAACATTTAAACATCATTTTGAAGATGTCCCTCTTCATGTGACTCAGTCACATGTGGGGACATGTCTCTCTCATTTTTAAAATGTTTATTTTTGTTTCCACAATTCTTCAGCTCCCTGAGGCAGCTCTCAGTGCGTGCTTCCCCATGCATGCATATGCAGACTTCTGTGCTTGCAATCCGCCCTCCCCCCATTCTGGCAGCATTGATCGTTTCAGTGCAAGTTTCACGCTGGCTCGCTGTGAATTGGCCAGCCAGCACAAAATGGCGGGCAGCAGACCGTTGTGCGGCTGCTCCTGGGCCCATCCACCACACCCACCCAATGACCTGAAATTCCTGACTGTGTAGATAAGAAGAATTAAGTAGCGCAGTTAAAAAAAAAATCCCTGCTCTTTAAATAGCACCATCAGATTTTCAAAGCTCAGTTGAGCAGATGGATTTAACTCGGGTACAAAGGTATAAAAGATGCCAGATCGAATAGATTAATCCTGAATACTTTTTGAATCTAAACCATGACTACAGGATAGACTGGATGAAGGCAAATTCAGGACTGATGTCAGGAAGCACCTGTTAATATAAGAAGTAATCAATGCTTTGAATGATCTCCCGGTGAGAGTGGTAGAGAGAAATGGTCATGCTGATCGATATTTATTTTGCCAGGGGTTGAGTGCTTCTTCTGCCTGTTATATCTCTAACTTTTTCCAGTTCTGAAAGAACAGCATTGACTTGAAACTTAAATCTGTTTTTCTGTCCACAGATGCTGCCTGACCTGCTGAGTGTTCAGCATTTTCTGTTTTTATTTCAGATTGCCAGCATTTGCAGTATTTTGTTTTTGTATTGGGGAATTTAATATTTCTAGTTTATAACAATTTTTGGAAAGATAGGAAGATACTAAAGGGTTTGGATGGCAATATTAGTAAAATATTTTTTCACTGTGTTAGAATATAACAATATATGTGGGAGTAGTGTTAAGAATGAATCCATGTGGATGAAGTTCAGAAAAAGGCAGGGAATCGCTCAATTCTTGGTGTGCAATACAAGCCATCAAATTGCAGAGATGAGACAAAAAGGAGGAAATTGACAGAAAGTTGTGAGTAATATGTAAAAACAATAGGGTATTAATATTTTTAATATTCTGAGATAGACTGTAATAAATGTAATGAAAACGTTCAAGGTGGGTAGAAATACTTTTTAGATAGCATTCAAAACCACTGTCTGGTAGCACTGATGCTGAGCTCGCCACTGGCCCAGTTAGGGCATCTGTATATCAAGATAACATTGAACAAGTGACACTGACACAGTGTGGGGTCCACACCCAGAAATTATCTTGTGTGTTGGGTTTGTGACCCTGGATTTAAAAGCCTGGTGGATGAGTCAGAGTGATCCCTACTGCCAAATGTGAAAATGCTGAGTTGAATATGACCAGTTCGACTTTGACCTCCCCAGTAATTGAACAGTCTGCACCACTATCTAGGCTCTAATAGGGATAAAATGCCTTTGGGTGAAGAACCCATCTGAAACTTTACCCAGCTTAATCAGTGACTTTAGAAGAGAATATGAAGAACAGAGAAGTTCATAATGAAGAAGGAGCTTCATCACTGTGTGGAAGCCTTGCTGCATTAATGCTAGATCTGACTGAATCAGCTTGGTAATGCAATCTATATTTAGGTCAGAGGGGAGTACAGTGTTGTTAGAGGTGCTGTCTTGAATATTGCTGAAAAGAGAGACATGTTGCTGAAGCTTTTCATTTTGCACTCATCAGGACAAATGCTAAATATCAAACAATTCCATCAATTTATACTACTGGAGAAATGGATGCTGATTGGTTGGCAAGTCCACTCTGATTGGCTGAGGCATTACCATGGCGAAAGCAATGGGGAACTATAGGCTCCCCAAGCTCTTGCAGAGAATAGGTCACTGCATGTGAATGTATGTTGTTTCTAGCAAGATCTTAAATTGGTTATTAGTGAAGCTATTAGTGCACTCAGGATTGTTCAGCAAGTGCTTCCCAATGACAGAATTACAGCTAACAGTAGAGGTTTTGTTTTGGGTTTTCTAAGCACGAGCTGGTTGAGTATGAGCTGTAGTCTGCCCATTATGAACAACTGAAGGAACATGCTATTTGATTCGATCAGCCAATCATTGTGATGTACAATCTACATGCCTGGCATTACACCAGCACTGAAATTCATACACCACGTTGCTTTTTGGACTGATAGCAGCATCCTGTTAGTGGAAAATACCATGTGCGTAGCCACTGCATAGTCACAGTGTGAAAAAGATTGTTTAATCTTTTGGTGACATTTTTGAGATACTTTGCCTTTTCAAGGTAATTAGAGGTATACAGGGCACTTTTCAAGTCCTGAAGCTTTCAGCAATCTTCAAGTGGTGCTATCCTCTAGACACAAAATTCAACCGGGATCCTATCTGTCATTTCAGATAGATGTTAGAAATTGCATGTTCCTATTTGAAGAAGATCTGGGAGTTCTATCAGTGTCCTGAAGCAACATTTCTTAGCCAACTCCATCAAACCTGATTAAGCATTCATGTTATGGAGATCTGTGGGATACTGTTGCCACAGAAAATCTACTTTATGTATTCAAGTATCTAACAACCACTGCACTCCAAAAGTAACCCACTGTGTGAAGTTCTTTGAGATTTGTGTTTGGGTGATGTAATAAGTTGCCATATGAATGTAGGTATTGATTTCAAAGACACAGTACAGTTCTCAGTTCTGTGTCAACGTATGACTTGTGATCAGCCGGTAAGCCACAGAATACCCTTATAATTTACCCTGCCACATCTCTCTGTGCAATTCTCTATCAGATTTCATAAATTCAAATTTTCTGCTAATGTAGACCATGTTCCTCCTCCCCCAAATCACAAGAAAAAGGCTATTTCTTGGCTAAGTGCAGATGTCTTCAGCAAACCATGCAATTTAATCGAGTTGACAGGGAGGGGCTTTCTGCTTTGAATAAGTTATTCATAGTGCACTCGTAGAATATTGAAACTAAAATGCGAGAATATGAAATCTCAGTGGAACTCAAATCAAACATTGATAACTTAAATAAAAAGCTCCTGAAATAAGAACTGACTTGCTTTCTACAGTGAATGTGATAGAAGAGGGTCTCAGGATTATAGATTATAAGCAGCAGTCCAAAATTTCATCACCTAACGTAATACTTGCAGTTATCTCGGACAAAGCCAAAGCATTGAGCTGAAAATTTAAAAATACCACACAACATATCTAGAAATCAGGGAGTTATTATCTATATGAGGGTGTTACACCTGGTTTGAATGTGTTTGATGTGAATGTGTATATAGAATTTTACTTGGGAAAAGCTATTACCATTGGTGTTGGTAAATGCAGAATATAAGTTTAATTTTATTAACTAAAGAACAATGAGATGGAGTGGGAGAATGTTTTGAATGCTGGAGCAGAATGAGTGAAAGCAGAATCTATATTAGCTTTTAATATAGAGGCCTTTAATAGGGAAGTGGCTAAACACTTGAGTTTCATTTTAGAGAGCTGGTACAGCTATGATGGGCCAAATGTTTCCTTATGTGCTGTAAGATTCTGTTGTCTTAAAGGTCTGATAACTTTGCTCCATTAACAGCAGAATGGGCTTGTAAGTCTGTGAATGTCTGCAGTCACAAAACTTGTTCCAAGTTATGGTGTGGGGCCATTTGTATAGTTGGGAGTTTGCATCCTACTTGTGTAAAGGTACATCAATAGCACCTGTCTTAGTCTGCTGATAAAGCTGCGAGTGGCCTGCAGCTTCTCATTAAGTAAGCCTGAGGTCCTTCCAGGATTAAAGTCAAAAGGCTAGCAACATTTTTCCAAAGCTCCTACAGGCGCAATTAATTTTGAAGTTAAAGTAATAGAAATTGCGAGATTACCTTTGCTTGCTATACTTTTAGGGTTTCAGTAGAACTCACATCGGCACCTAGCAGGTGAGAATTCCACAGGGGCTTAACAAGGGTATACATGGAGTAGCCTGAGTTGTACAGTCTTGAGATGGTGAGTGTCACATCTCAGGCTGAAAGAACAACACTTGAAGTCACAGATTTAACTGTAAGAACAAAATAATCAGCTATGCTGGCTGACTTCTCAAAATGTGATATCTGACCTTCCACCTCTAGGTCAGATGACCTCATATCTGGTACAGAGTCTACCTCACAGTATCTTATCCAAGTACCATATAATATCTAATACTCTAGTCCACACACACAATCAACTATCACCATGGCATCCCTCCCTTATTAGACCAAAACATGTCCATGATTTTTCTGCTTGCTGTATGTAGCTTAGACTTGACCTTTGTCTGACTCACTTTCAATCTCTGTAGTTGTCATCACACTGGGCGTAGCATAACCTGCCACAAACTGCACGATTCATCTTCCTTCTCTGGTGAGGGCCTGATTGTTTGATCTTCCCTCAATAGTTGTGACTGCAGATCAGTGATATTCATCTTTCCAACAATGTGAAGCACATTGTACTTGTACTGCTGGAGTCTAGAAACCTATCTTTCAATTCTGGCACATGGTTTGGATCTGGGAGAATAAATCATCTCTAATGGCTTGTGATCTATCACTAATTCAAATTGCTGAACAAACATGCATGGAATCTTTCACATGTCCACACCAATCTAGGGCCTCTTTCTCCACCTGAGAATATCTCCTCTCCACATCTGTAAGAGATCTGTTCACGTAGACAGTGATTGTCGGAGCTTCAGCATGCATTTTCAAAAATGCATTTATAGGATGTGGGCATCACTGGCTAAGCCAGCATTTATTGTGTATCCCTAATTGCACTTGAGGTGGTGGTTGTGAGCTACCTTCTTGAACCGCTGCAGTTTGTGTGGTGTAGGTACACCAGGTTCCAGGATGTTGACCCAGCGACAGTGAAAGAATGGGAATATATTTCCAAATCAGGATGGTGAGTGGCTTGGAGGGTGTGGTCAATCTGCTCAAATTCTCTTAAAGATGCATTGCACCTCAGATCTGTTGAGCCTGAGAGAGTCGAAGAGGCAGACTTACAAATTCCTACTGAGTGGAACTTCTGATAGTGGGGAATTCAGTGATGGTAATGCCATTGAATGTCAAGAGGCGATGGTTAGATTATCTCTTATTGGAGATGGTCATTGCTTGGCATGCATGTTACTTGCCAATTGTCAGCCTAAGCCAGGATATTGTCCAGGTCTTGCTGCATTTGGATATAGACTGCTTCAGTATCTGAGGAGTCGCGAATGGTGCTCCTGCAGTGATGTCCTGGAACTGAGATTGACTGACCTCCAACAACCATAACTATGTTCCTTTGTGCTAGGTATGACTCCAGCCAGCGGAGATTTTCCGCCCTGATTCCCGTTGACTCCAGTTTTGCTAGGGCTCCTTGATGCCACACTCGGCCAAATGCTGCCTTGATGTCAAGGACAGTCACTCTCACCTCACCTCGGGAGTTCAGCTCTTTTGTCCATGTTTGCACCAAGGCTGTAATGAAGTCAGGAGCTGAGTGATCCTGGCGAAACCAAAATTGAGCCTTAGTGAGCAGGTTATTGTTAAGCAAGTGCCGCTTGATGATACTGTTGATGACCTCTTCCATTACTTTACTGATGATTGAGAGTACAGATGGGGCAGTAATTAGTCAGGTTGGATTTGTCCTGCTTTTAGTGTACAGGACACATCTTGGCAATTTTCCACATTGCCAGTTGATGCCAGTGGTGTAGCTGCACTGGAACAGCTTGGCTAGGGGCACAACAAGTTTTGATGCACAATTCTTCAGTACTATTGCTGGAATATTGTCAGGGTTCATAGCCTTTGCAGTAACCAGTGCCTTCAGCCATTTCTTGATATCACATGGAGTGAAATGTTTCCCATTTAGCACGGTGGTAGTGCCACACAACATGATGGAGGGTATCCTCAATGTGAGGGCGGGACTTCATCTCCTCAAGCACTGTGCAATGGTCACTCCTACTGATACTGTCATGGGCATATCCATCTGTGGCAGGCAGATTGGCGAGGATGGGGTCAAGTATGTTTTTCCCTCTTGTTGGTTCCCTCACCACCTGCTGCAGACCCAGTCTAGCATCTATGTCCTTTAGGATTCAGCCAGCTTAGTCAGTGGATGTGCTACCAAGCCACTCTTGACGATGGACCTTGAAGTCCACCAGCCAGAACACATCCTGTGCCTTTGCTACCCTCAGTGCTTCCTTCAGGTGGTTTTTGACATGGAGGAGCACTGATTCATCAGCTGAGGGGGGATGGTACGTGATAATCAGCAGGAAGTTTCCTTGCCCATGTTTGACCTGAATTCATGGGTTCCAGATTCAATGTTGAGGACTCCCAGAACAATTTCCACCTGACTGTATACCACTGTACCACCATCTCAGCTGGATCTGTCTTGCCAGTGGGACAGGACTTACCCAGGGATGGTGATGGTGGTGTCTGTGACATTATCTGTATGGTTCAGTGAGGATGACTATGTGTTGCTTGAATAGTCTGTGAGACAGCTCTCCCAAATTTGGCACAAGCCCCCAAATGTTAGTAAGGCCGACTTTGCAGGGTTAACAGGGCTAAGTTTGCCATCGTTGTTTCTGGTGCCTCGGTTGATGCTAGGAAGCTCATCTGGTTTTATTCCTTTTAGGCTTTTTAGTGGTTTGATACAACTGAGTGGCTTGCTAGGCCATTCCAGGAGGTAGTCAAGAGTCAATCACATTGCCATGGATCTGGAGTCACATGTAGGCCAGACCAGGTAAGGGTGGCAGATTTCCTTTCCTAAAGGGCATTAGTGAACCAGATGAGTTTTTATGACAATGGTTTCATGGTCTCATTATGACTTTTAATTCAAAATTTATTTTGGTAGGGTTTGAACCCAAGTCCCCAGACCTATTACCCTGGGTCTCTGGATTGCTCGTCTGATGATAATACCACCATGCCACTGCCACCACCTCTGCCTCCTCCTCCACTACAAATTCTGCCTCTGCATTCCAATCCCAGCTTTCACATCTGCAATGAAACATCCAACAGTTTGAAGTGGGGTTTTATTTGTGTAAGGATAGATCTTTTTGACACATTTGAGATGCACACTTGATTCTCTTTGTCTTCAGTTCCTTCCGCGCTGCTCTGTCAATGTCTGAATCTACAATAATGCTCACTTCAGCACCACCAATCATTGGAACTTTCTCATGGTTGCTCCTGTTGACAGAAAACAGATATCCATGATGCCACCCATGTCCTCGCTCTCTGTATCTTCTTCATCTCTCTTGCCTTTACATGGTTGGGCTTCCCTCTCTGTTCAGCTTTGCTTCTGCACTTTTTGGCAAAATGGTCTTTGCCCACATATTTTCTTTGTATCTTTCCCTTGGCAGGGCAGCAGGCACCTTTCCCATAGTGCCCCAAGTTGCCACATCTGAAATCCTCTCAGACTTTTGCTGTTTACATTTACACGTACCTATTTCTATTGTGCAAAGCAGTTATCTCAACTTTTGTTGTGCCACTGGCAGAAATGGGTCCAGGTTTCATGGTGTGGAATTACCCATCCACTGCTTCCAATGCAGCTGCTATTTTCAAAGTGTTGACAAATGTTAACTTACTGACTTGCAATGCCGGATCACCCGATCCACTACCTGGCTATTCAGGTCTGTCGCAACATAATTACATCCATCCAGGGAGGAAGGGGTGGGGGTAATGTCACTGGGCTGGTAATTCAGAGTCCCAGGCTAATACTCTGTGGACATGGGTTCAAATCTCACTGTAGCAGCTGGTGGAATTAAAATTCAATTAATAAAATTGAAAACTGGTCTCAGAAATGAAGTGTCATCAAACTATCATTGATTGTCATACAAACCTGTCTGGCTCACCAATGCTCTTTAGGGAAGGAAATCTGCCATCCTTACCTGGTCTGGCCTACATATGACTCCAGATCTGCAGCAGGGTGGTTGGTTCTTAACTGCCCTCTGAAATGGCACTACAAGCCACTCGGTTGAAGGGTAATTAGGGATGGGTAACAAAAGCTGGCCTTGCTAGCAATGCCCACATCCCATCAAAAGAATAACAAAAAATCTGATGCTTGCATCAAACGCGTCACAAATTCCCACAGTTTCCCCCTCTTTCTGTCTCATCTGATGGAATATATGCCTTTGGAATGTGGCATTTGGTGTCGCCGCATAATGGTCCTCCAAAGCTTTCACTGGACATTCATAATCTGCTTTTTTTCCCGTACCAGGCAACATCATGAAAGTCTCCCTCTCCAAAGCACCCACATTGAACAACAAGCAATAAGACCCATCGCTGTGCTTTATGTGCCACCATTGCCCCATCCAAAATCAGGCTTGACTGCCAGTATACACTTTGAAAGCCTCCAGCCAGGCTTTCCTTTTCATACTGATGGTACTGGAATCACCCAGACTTCAAATATATCAGCTGCAGCAAATGCCATGACACAATGCTTAATATCTCGGTATTTATCCTAGTCACCAATGTCACATTTCAGGCTGAAAGAACAACACTTGAAATCACAGATTTAACTGCAAGAATAACATTATTTAATCTCCCATGCTTCTCTATATGTGCTATATAACCTTCTGCCCCAGGTCAGGTGACCCCATATATAGTATAGAGTGTTCTTTACAGTATTTTATCTGAGTACTGTATAATACCTAATGCACAAGTCCACAGATACAACCAGTTATCATCATGACAGTGGGTAGGAATGAGCCAATGATTCACCCTCTTGCCCATCACCCCCATTAGAATTTTTCAGAGCAATTTGTTAGAGTGAAATCCCACCAAAACTGGTTTTCATATCATTTTTTGGTCCCCATCAGGCAATTCTTCTTGTCTTGTAATCAAGATCCAATTTTAGGTCCTATGATTATAATCATGTTGCTCACTTACCTGGCAGTGCAGAACTTGAAAGAACAAGGTAGAGGGAGGTCCATGTTGCCTCTGACTCATGCCATATCTGACCTGGGCGAATGTGATGCTGATCTCTTTGTCTTTTCAGGTATCAAGCCCTAAGAGGCCATTGGCAACATTGACTTTCATTGACGTTCAGGTGCATTGTTATGCTTAGTAAAGCTCTGCAGCAGTTTGCCATTGCCTTCTGCAGGTTATGGCTGACCAGGAGACTTTTCCGCACTTACAGCCTGTCTTAGGCATATTGGAAGGATTTACAGGTTGATAATAAAACTGTGTGGTCACATTATGCATGCACCTTCAGTGGCCATCAAGTCCCAGAGTGGTACTTGAACCTGGAGCTCCTGGCTTAGTGGTAGGAACGGTACCACTGCACCGCAAAACACAAACATGTTGCTGATATTGGATGTAAAAACAAATAGAAATACATTCTAACTTATGAATATTTAACTCAATCAATAGAGAAAAATGATGAAATATGTCATGAAGCTCTGCTGATGGTACAGTTAGCCAATGCAGTGAGTAGCTAAACCTTACAGACTAGTAAGTCTCAGGTTCCATCATTTCCTATACTAAGACAACTGATATAAATTGGTGGATTTATTGGCTGCTAAAACTCCACCTGAAATAGGAAGGATTTCTGCTCCTGATCATTGTCTAGTGCCCTCTGCTGGAAAATTGTGAGTGCGTACGTTGTGTGAGAAAAGGATTGCGCTCAGCTGTTGAGGTGCTTTCTGGGTTGTTCCTAGATGTAATCGGGGAAGAAAGCTTAGCATAAGAGGAGTATGTGACATTTGGGGTTTCTGTTCATAAAGTGGTGTCCATGATGTGTGTCTCAATGAGCCCTTTGGAGGATGTCAAGAGAGGCACAGTGATTAAATGTAGGATTAATCAAGGGAGACTCAAACTTGAAATGACTACAACAGAATTGGAAGGCAGTGGAGTAGAGATGGTTTGAGGTAGGGATTGGGGTGGGGGGTGGGGGGGAGTTAAATTCTCAGAAGTAATGAAAAGTGGCATAACTGGGCAACAAGAAGGGCAAGAAACAGAAGAGAAGGGTCTCAGAAATACCAGGAGGAAAGATGGGAGATGGAAGCACTGTGCTCAAGTGACAGCCACAATTCATTTGTGAATGGAATTTTGATTTACATACAGACATGGCCGAGATCAGAAGAAATATCCCTTTCATGAACAGAATATCTTCCCCCTTAATCCAGGTGCCTTCTGTTATATGGATCAAAGGGCGTGACACTCGGTATGGGTATCGTATGTCACAATATCTGATTTACCAATTGTGAGCCCTACGGGGTGTAAAGCTTCAAATAATCAACCTGAACCAACATTAAAACACTCCACAGATCAAGGCCTATGATGAAACTGATTTTTTTGTTTATTCAGTCTTGGGATGTGGACATCACTAGCAAGACTAGCTTTTAATGCCCATCCCTAGTTGTCCTTGAGCACATGGTGATGAGCCACCTACAGCTAATTAGTCATTTCAAAGGGCAGTTAAGAGATAAACACATTGCTGTGAGTTCAGAGCCACATGTAGGCCAGAGTAGGTAAAAATTTCCTTCCCCAAAGGGCATTATTGAACCAAATGGACTTTTATGACAATCCAGTAGTTTCATAATTATTATTAATGAGACTAGCATTCTTTTCCAGATTTATTTAATTACTTAATTGAATGTAAATTCCTCCAGTTGCTATGGCGAGATTTCAACTCAAGTCTCATGGAGTTTTAGTTTGGGCCTCTGGATTACCGTTGATTAACATCACCGCTATGCCTATTGTTCTTTTCTTTAATGAGTTCCCTCTATGGGTCAGTAGGTTTAGGCACTAATTCCTGGTCTGTCCTCTATCTCTGATTGTTTATTGAGTAAAGACACAGATCACTGGCATTAAAATAGCTATTTTAAAGAGGTCAACACTGACATGAAAATAACACATCAGAAAGTCTTGACAAATTTTGTTAGGAAAGAAGGAAGACAGAAAATTAGCAAAAAAAAAGTTTCATTAACTAAAAGCAGACAATCTTGTCAGTGGAGCCTGTGACAGTGCTGAGCTGAGTCATTCAGTGTAAGCCATTGGGACCTCGGTAATCATGCCAACATCACGTTTGGCTTTTGATTTAGAAATGTGAGCTGCACTGAGATGGACTAACAGATAAAGCTGATCATTACACTGCCAGTGAGTGATTTTACCAATGTAATGCACTTTTCTGCTTGTATATCGAGTGGCAGGATAGCACCGTATGTTGTCTAAATTATTGATTGAGAGGCCCTGAATTCAATTGTTCTGCCTGACAACTAAAGCAGTTCGAATGTTCCAATTACTGCAGCTATAGCTAAAAGCTTGTTGCTCACTTAACGGAGCATCCATTAAATAGAGCCCATTACCCAAATTCATTTCAGTAAATGGACCATGTTGGGACTTGTGCTTTTTCCAACAGAAACAGTAGGCAGATTCAAGTAAGTTCGAACCTCAGAAGATTGACCTCTATGGCACCAATGTGATATTTTTACATTTAAAACCCAGCTCCCTTATGGCCTCTTTGTGAGAAATTGCTAATTTAATTTTGAGATATGCAATGTGCCAGTTTTAAAAGTAGGTGTATTATAAAATTAGATAGTAATTAATCCTCCTGGCTTTTAAGGTGTTTTTCACCATTTTGGGTTTCCAGGTTCTGCTGTTTGAAATAGTAAACCATTTAATGTACAGGGCTCTTAAGTCAGGTTTTTGGAAAATGTGATATGGGTTAACTAACCTTTTTGTTTGTAATGAGGAAGCCCTTCAGTTGCTTACTGCTTTCACTAGGTGCACTGACTAAGAATGAGCCCTCAGATTGTGAAAATCGTGGGCCTACTGACAATTGTAAGAAATAAAGGTGCTGGAAAGGCCACATCTGGCCTCATGAACTGTTTTGACCCTTGGGCTTTGGGCAGAAATTTTTTGTGCAGCTGTGATACAAAGAGCCGTCTTGTTTCCTCTCACCACTTTCCAAATTAAATCTGGTCTGGAAGATGAAACTCTCTGATAACATTTGACTGAAAGGGTTAAAATCCTTCGGAAGGAAAAGTGGTGACAGATGAGTGGATACTATATCAGGAATCCAAAATTATCATCATTATGTCAAAAAAATTGACATAATTACTTCAAGAAGCTCCACAGTTGAAAAAGGGGAAGCCATAAATCAGGATCCAGGTATTTATTTTTTTCTCTCCTTTTGCTATTAGTCTTCTCAGTACTCTGTCCGAATGCACAGTGATGTCAGGTCTTGTGGTTTGTACATGAATGAGTTAAAACATTTTTCACTCAGAGACTGTTTGCCTGTGTCCCTGATGGGTTTTTAAATTAGTCTGATGGGTGTTCATCCATTATGGTGTATTATATTACCTGTTGAAACAAAATCACTCCATTTGTACATTGCAAGAGCAGCTGGTAGCAAGAGCAAGATTCTGGTAGAAAGGCTTCAGAATACTTAGGATGAGGCTCTCTTTATGCCTCTAAAGCACTTTGTTGAATAGCTTCCAGTGGCGTTCTCCCCAGTCAAAAGTTTCAGACTCATACTTAAAAACATAATTGTTATACATATGAACATACGAATTAGGAGCAGTAGGCCACTCGGCCCCTTGAGACTGCTCCGCCATTCAATAAGATCATAGCTAACCTGATGTAACCTCAACTCCACGTTCCTGCCTACCCCCGTTGACCTTTCACCAATTGCTTATCAAGAATCTATCTACCACTGCCTTAAAAATATTCACAGACTCTGCTTCCACCACCTTTTGAGGAAGAGAGTTCCAAAGAGACTCTGTTCTATTTCAATTATGCTGGAATAGAACTAGCTTAGCTTAAAGCTGATGTCCTGCTTGCCATTTCTGAGATAGTCAAGTTTGTCATTCGGCTACGCTAGCACTTTTTCTCTTCTCTCTTTGATTGGAAGCTTTGAGTTGTCCTATGTAGTAACTGAAGATATAGCCTCTCCTGCTGTCTATCGGGGTCACGTGATGTTCTTGAAGGCTCCGACCAATGAGCCCTGAGCATAGGCAATCAGTTAGGGCTTCCTGATGAGAGTCCTGATGGAGCATGTAGCATCTGAAAAGCTCTCTGCAATAAAGTTTATCTGTTTCTTGTTAAAACCTGTCTGGTCCGCCAAGTCATTACATTTGGTGATGAGGGTAAAATAGCTCTGACGCTGCACCTCGCCTTGTTAACGCGAGTACATCGAATCTTAAGAAAAAAGAACAGACTACTCTCCAGTGATGCCACTCTTCAGCAGAATCGATCCTTATGCATTCTGGAACCAGTATGTAGAGCGCCTTGGTATGTGGTAGCAAGACATATAATCTCATCTGCAGTCTGACTGCCCTGAACGCAGCCAATTCTAGGTCCTTTAATGAATTAGTGGACTTCATGAAAACACAGTTTCAGCCGAAGTCATCCGTAATAATTGAGTGGTTTAAGTTTAATTCCAGAGTTAGGGCCCAGAGAGATTCCATCGCAACCTGTAGTGAAACTGAAGCAGTGGACTGAGTGCTGCGACCTCGGGGACACACTAAATGATATGCTGCGGGGCCGCTTAGTTTGTGGAGTTCACAATGATGCCATTCAACATCGTTTACTCGCAGAAGTTGACATTGATTTGAAGTGCACTCTAGAAATATCACTTGCCATGGAAGTGCTGTGAGAGACTTGTAGCCCTTACAACACTTTTAACATGGTGCAGTACTTCATGTGGTGCAAAAACCAGGGACACAGCATTGAAGCAAGAGGCAATGTCCGCTGTTAGAAACACGAAAAGGCCTAGTAAAAATTCTTCAGCAGTGACTCAAAGGTTAATTTGTTATAGATGTGGGGGTGACCGTAGGCTGCACCCCTGTAAATTCAAGGAGGCAGAATGCCATTACTGCCTTAAGAAAGATCTCGTAGTAAGGCAATATAGGGCGAAGTCAAAACAGCCCATAAATCAGCAAAACAACTTAATTAAATTAAGAAATACAGCAGGATCTGAAGCTGCCAATACCAACATATATTCGCTGTATAACGTCACAGCTGTAAAAAAAAATATACTCCCGTCACAACCCAGGTGAATGGAAGCCATTAATAATGGAGGTAGATATGGGAGCTTCAACCACAGGGGTGTTGGGAGAACACATATGTTTAAATACCTAAAAGAAAGTACTCAACCACTGAATCTGGAGCAGACAACCAGTAAAGTGAAGACATACACAGGAGAATCCATACAGGAAAAGGGCATCGCCACAGTACCAGTGTCTTATAGGCAACAGACAGTGCAACTTCCAGCATTAATAGTGACAGGAGAAGGACCTAGTCTTCTGGGCTGAGATTGGTTACAGAAAATCAAGTTTGACTGGTCTGAGATATTTCACTTGAGAACAGGAGGAGTTCCTGAACTGCTAACAAAATACAACAGTGTATTTCAGAACAAATTAGGGAAGATAAAAGGCTTCCAAGCAAAAAATATATGTGAATCCTCAGGTGACACCACGTTTCTTTAAGGCCAGACCTGTGCCTTATGCATTGAAGGAGAAGGTGGATGCAGAATTGTGTCAATTAGAAAAGCTGGGCATTATCCAACCTGTCCAATTCTCGGAATAGGCAGCACCCATAGTTCCAGTGGATAAGCCTAAACAAACCATATGCATTTGTGGGGACTATAAATTGACCATGAAGGCAGCAAAACTAGAAAAGTTCCCCATTCTAAGGATAGATGACTTATATGCAAAGCTAGCCGGAGGCAAATCCTATACAAAATTGGATATGAGCCATACCTACCAACAATTAGAGCTGGATTTCACGTCTAGAGGATATGTGACTATCAATACTCACAAGGGCCTTTATCAATATACTCGCCTACCATTTGGAGTATTGTCTGCATGTGCTGTCTTCAAAAGGACAATGGAGAGTCTTTTGCAAGGACTTCCCCAAGTGGTAGTATACCCAAATGAAGTTCTGATCAACCTGGAGGAGGTGCCAAGAAGTTTCATGGAAACTGGCATACAATTAAAGAAAGAAAAATGTACATTCCAAGTTTCAGAAGTTACTTACCTGGGTCACAGGGTGAACGCCATGGGTTTGCATCGGATAGAAGAGAAAGTTCGGGCATAGATGTGCCCTCCCATCCAATGTAAACAAACTTAAGTCTTTCCTGGGTATGATCAACAACTATAGCCACTTCTTATCAAATTTATCAAAAGTGTTAGCACCATTACACATAAAAAAGAATCGCCGTTGGTCGTGGAATTCACAACAGGAAGAAACCTTTGTGAAAGTAAAGAAGCTGTTGCATTTGCCATGTTTATTGGTACACTACGACCCATTGAAAGAATTGGTATTAACATGTGATGCTTCTCCTTATGATGTAGGAGCAGTGTTATCACATAGAATGGAAGATGGATCAGAAAGGCCCATTGGCTATGTCTCGAGAACCCCCTCCACAGTTGAGAAGGGTTATTCCCAGGTAGAAAATGAAAGTTTATCAATGGTGTTCGGAGTGAAGAAATTCCACCATTTCCTGCACCTTTTCACACCACCTACGTGTAAGGTTAAGTCGGCTGTTTCCAAACTTAAAGGGGAAGGTAGAGAGGAATCAGAGTAATCAAAACTTGAATCACGATAGTCATAGCAAAGCTCACACATTCACTATAGGAGACACTGTATTTGTGCAGAATTTTGGAAGTGGACCTTGTTGGGTTCCTCGAACTATTGTCTCAGCGTCTGGTTCCTTATCCTTCCAGATAGAAAAGGGAGACAGAATTGTCTGAAAATATGTGGACCATATTCATGATAGAGAGACATTCCAACAACCAGCTATTCAGCCTATGATCATCATCGAGCTATCAATCCCTGAGGTGATAGATCGACCTAGAATAGACATGCCCGATATCTCTGTAGAATTGCCTTACCCTGAAATTCCACTTTCTAAGGATGTATCTCATGTTGTAATTCCTGATCATGTCGATCCTAAGGAGGAGCCTCAAGTGATAGAGCTACATCGCTCTAACTGAATAAGGAAAGAACCTCAGAGACTTAGGGCAGAATTTTGCCCTCATCGGCCGGGTGCGGTGGGTGGGCCGGGAGCTGTCGTGAAGCCGACTACCGCCCGCAGTTGGGCTCTGACATGGATTTCACACTGGCTGGCCAATTAATGGCATTGCAGTACTCAGCGCTGCTGAGATGGTGCGGGAGGAGTGCGAGCACAGAAGTGTATGCATGCATTGGGTGCCCACAGTAAAAGCTCCCTGAGGCACAGAGCTGCCCCAGGAGCTGAAGAATTTTGAAAATAAAAAAAAAATTAAAAATGTTAATAATGTCCCCTCATGTTACTCTGTCACATGAGAAGGGACATGTTAGAAATTAGTTTGAAAATTTTTTATTTTTGTTTTAATTACTGATAGAAAACTTATCCCGCTCCTGGATGAGGTTTTGCAAAAAATCCAAAGGCCACTTGGCCTTTGCGTCTGCACAACTGTAAGGTTGGACGAGCAGCGAAAAATTTCATTTAATTAGAATTTATATGGCCTTCACAGGCCTGTTAATTGTCGGCTGGTGTGCTGCCGACTCCTGCATGCTCTCACCTACCGAAATAACATGCGATGTGCAATGATGTTGATACACTCATCTGACATCATTGTATCATTTTAAGCTCATACGGGTCAGGTAAGTGCCCGCCCAATGAGCACAATATCTTGCCCTTAATCTTTAATCATCTGCATTGTATATATGTATATGTTGTGGGATATTCAAATGTTCTCTGTAAATAGAAACTGTAAAAATAACTGAAGGGGGAGGAAATGTAGTAACTGAAGGTATAGCCTCTCCTGTTGTCCATTGTGGTCACATGATGTTCTTGGCAGCTCCGACCAATGAGTCCTAAGCATGGGTAATCAAGGGGGTGGGGCTTTCTGGCAAGGATCCTGATCAAGTACGTAGTACCTGAAAAGCTCTCTGTGAAAAAGTTTACCTGTTTCTTGTTGAAACCCGTCTGGTCTGTCATTACATCCTATCAGTTCATTTTAACATGCATTTTGGTGAAGAAACCGGCTGCCGCCATTGTAAAATGTCATTTTTCACGCCCGCTGCCGCACATAGTGCAAATGTGGGACGATTTCATCCTGTGGCTTTGAAATTGCACTGCGCATCTGTGTGCTCAACATTTTCATATGAAACCACTTTGCCCAATTTTTAATAGGACATAGTAATCCATTTCAAATAAATACTTTACTTTGTTAAAATAGTGGGCAAAGGAATTCATGTGCAAGATACTTTCAAGTGCTGTGTTCTCAAAGAGATAAGTTGGACTAACTCAGTTATCCCAACATTGTGCTCAATCTTGGTGCCAATTATTTCTCTACCTGTTAACATAGAAACTAGGAGCTGGAGTAGGCCATTCGATCATCCAACTCAATAGCCTACTACTGCCTTCTCCCCATACCTTTTGATCCCTTTTGCCCCAAGAGCTATATCTAACTCCTTGAAAACATACAATGTTTTTGGTCTCAACTATTTTCTAAATTCCACCAGCTGCTGTGGTGAGATTTAAACCCATGTTCCCAGAGCATTAGCTGGGGCCTCTGGATTGCTAGTCTAGTGATGTTACCACTATGCCATCATCTCCCCCCAAGCCTAGAGGCAAAGTAAAATTGAGTGTGCTACATTAATGTAATTTTTAAACTGCATTTTAAGTAGGTAAATTAATGTGCTGGAATAATGTAGAGAGGAATTTAATATGAACACATTGGGTGAAGTTCAATGCCCTTCCCCATGGTGAATTTGGTGGCAAGGGCATTTAATCAAACAGGATGATAGCGGGATGGGACCCAACTGCTTTCCTGCTTCCACCCCGATTAAGTCCGTGACAGAAAGGCCTTTGGGGCAGCCTTTTTGCCCTGTCGCCAATTGAGGCCCTTAAGAGGGCAATTAATGCCCACTTAAGTGGCTCATCTCATCACCACTGGTTTTCACCCAGCAGCGGGTGGGTGGTTCGCCATGCAGGGAGTATGACAAGCAAACCCATGCAGGGTTCTTGCAGGCTCCTGGCACTAAGAGTTCCCTCATTCAAAGGCACTCAACTTTGGATTGAGGGACCCACCACAGGGAAGGTGGTGGATCCCTGAGAACCTCTCGTGCTTATGCTGCTGATTCTGGGCCTTGGCAAGATGTCATACTGGCAGCAGCCACTGCCTGCCCAATAGTGCTGCTGTTCAATAGAGCCGCAGGCCTTGGATTAGCCAGTAGCTTTTAAGTTCCATCCCCACGGTCATTGATACCAAGGAAGGCTCACCACTGCCCAGTTAATTGCCTGAGTGGCACTTAATTCGGCAGGTCTACCATAACAGAGACAATATGGGGTTCCCACTGGCTTTCCAGCTGGCGGGCAAAACTCTTGTTGGCCATTACTTCTTCTTAGGCAGTTCTTCAGGATCGAATATGACTTGCTCCAATTCCAGATCGTTGGGTTCTGAGATGACTGATAAATCCAATGCGTGATCTGCAGATTCTACCACCTGCAGGGCAAGTGGTGCTTGGTAGCTCAGACAGTTGAGTTGTTGGGAGGTTTGTGCACTTTCTTTGTTGCTCAACTTTGCTTCTGTGTGTTCCTGATGAAGTCTCTTGATGTGTTCGGTGCCTTCCAGAATAAACCTTCTCCATTTTGGTTGACCATAGGCCAGGGACTCTCATGAGTCAGTGGGGAATTTTGACTTCTTCAGGGATGTTTTGAGGGGATCCGTAAAGCCTTACTACTGTCTTCCTGGAAGCATCCTACCATAATCAAGTTCCAAGTAGAGCAGTTGCTCCTGGAATCAGGTGTCAGGCATATGAATGACACTTGCCCTGCAGAGCTGCATTTGAGTGATGAGCATTTCAATGCTGGGCATGTTGGCTTGGAAGATGATGCTGTTGTTGCTACTGGATTTGGGGGATCTTGTGAAGGTACCAACAGCAGTACTTCTCCATTGCTTTGAGGTGCATGCTGTAGTTTGTCCAAGTCTCCAGAAGGTCCTACCTGGCTTGACATAGTACTGTCACCTCTGCCATGAAGGAACGCCTGGGGGTAGCCGTGATATAAGTAGTTCAATAAAGACACTATACTAGAAAGACTGTAATATTTCAACTTGTAACATTGTGTCAGAGGTGGAGCTGAGATTGAATTTTGAAAAGCTTGAAGAGAAGTCACAGCTACTGAAAGAGAAGCACTGAAATGTTCCAACCTGTTAAAAGCTGCTGAAAAAAAAACACAAGACAAGGAAAAGCAAACACAATTGGAAGGCTGCAAATAAAATATTGGGTGAAACAAAAATGGCTATAAATTTTCCTCTCCCAGCTCCTGTCGAAATGAAAGGAGATATGCAACAGAACTGGCAATTTTTCCATTTGCAGTGGCAAAACTACGAGATTGCAACAGAGTAAATTAACAAGCTGGAGCCAAAACAAGTAGCAACACTTAACACTGCTGAGGAGAGTCTGCTACAAATTGTATTCCACCCTAAACCTATCCAAAACACAGCAAAAACAGACAACAGACATTTTGAAAGCCTTGAAGGCAAACTTTGAACTCCAAGTGAATGTAACTTATGGACCGTATGTGTTCAATATTAGGGCTCAAGGTAAAAAAGAATCCATTAATCAGTAAGTGACTGCAGTAACACAGTTCACAGTATCCTGTGAATTTTGGCAACTAAAAGATGATCTCATTAAAGATAGGATTGTCTTAGGCATAGATCCGACAGTGAGAACAAGTCTGCTGAGAGAGGGGAAACTTACTCTCAAGAAAGTGATAGACATGTGCAGAAACAGGGAGGTTGTAACATGCCAGCTAGAGCACAGAACATACCAGGAGAGACATTTCAGGCCAAGAGAGCAGAAAATCGCTCACCCTGCTCACCCTCCAAAACTGCTCACTTTAGATCTGCTCCCTTTCATAACTGGTGGCTCATTTATACTGTTTTTTCGAATTTCTTATCTCAATCCAAATCAAGGTTAATTCTCAAACCGAGACTAAGGTCATGGTTTACTTTGCTCCTACAAGTCCTCTGTTACGAGCTCAAAGACTGCAGTCTTTTTAGTGTGGTGTCTTTATGGAAATGCTTGTATCACAGCTACCCCTAGACATTCGGTCATGGCAGAGGTCACATGACTATGGCAAGCCAGATAGATCATGTGGCAATAAGTGCATTTCAAAACACAAACAACCTCCTTTCCATAACAAACAACAGACAACTTCTGATTATGGTCAGCTGTGGCTTCTTCCATTGTCTCACCACATCCATAGGCTAATAGATCATCCACTATGGCTTCCACTCCAGGAGATCAGTGATTATCTCATGTTGTCCGCATTGATAATCATCTGGAGCTGTGGAAACGCCTTATGGCACACACAACCATCTGTAACTCCTGAACGGCATCCAGAATGTTGTTAGAACGCTACTGCGAAGGATGGTTAATGGCAAAGTGAAGCTGGATGAAAGCAGCAGAAACCCATTGACTCCCACAGCTACCTCGACTACAGCTCCTCACACCCCACTTCCTGTAAGGACTCCATCCCATTCTCTCAGTTCCTTCGCCTCCGTCACATCCGTTCTGATGATGCTACCTTCAAAAACAGTTCCTCTGACATGTCCTCCTTCTTCCTTAACCGAGGTGTTCCACCCACGGTCGTTGACAGGGCCCTCAACCGTGTCCGGCCCATCTCCCGCGTATCCGCCCTCATGCTTTCTCCTCCCTCCCAGAAACATGATAGGATCCCCCTTGTCCTCATTTATTACCCCACCAGCCTCCGCATTCAAAGGATCATCCTCCGCCATTTCTGCCAACTCCAGCATGATGCCACCACCAAACACATCTTCCCTTCAACCCCCCTATCGGCATTCCATAGGGATCGCTCCCTCCGGGACACCCTGGTCCACTCCTCCATCACCCCCTACTCCTCAACCCCCTCCTATGGCACCACCCCATGCCCACGCAAAAGATGCAACACCTGCCCCTTCACTTCCTCTCTCCTCACCGTCCAAGGGCCCAAACACTCCTTTCAAGTGAAGCAGCATTTCACTTGCATTTCCCCCAAATTAGTCTACTGCATTCGTTGCTCCCAATGCGGTCTCCTCTACATTGGAGAGACCAAACGTAAACTGGGCGACCGCTTTGCAGAACACCTGCGGTCTGTCCGCAAGAATGACCCAAGCCTCCCTGTCGCTTGCCATTTTAACACTCCACCCTGCTCTCTTGCCCACATGTCTGTCCTTGGCTTGCTGCATTGTTCCAGTGAAGCCCAACGCAAACTGGAGGAACAACACCTCATCTTCCGACTAGGGACTTTACAGCCTTCCGGACTGAATATTGAATTCAACAACTTTAGGTCGTGAGCTCCCTCCCCCATCCCCACCCCCTTTCTGTTTCCCCCTTCCTTTTTTTTCCAATAAATTATATCGATTTTTCTTTTCCCACCTATTTCCATTATTTTTAAATATCTTAAAATCTTTTATGCTCTCCCCACCCCCACTAGAGCTATACCTTGAGTGCCCTACCATCCATTCTTAATTAGCACATTCGTTTAGATGATATCACCAACTTTAACACCTATGTGTTCTTTTGTTCTATTGTTGTTGACATCTTTTGATGATCTGCTTCCATCACTGCTTGTTTGTCCCTACAACCACACCCCCCCTCCATTTCTTTCTCTCTCTCTCTCTCTACCCCCCACACACACACCATAAACCAGCTTATATTTCAAATCTTTCTTGGACTTGAACTCAAGTTCTGTCGAAGGGCTATGAGGACTCGAAACGTCAACTCTTTTCTTCTCCGCCGATGCTGCCAGACCTGCTGAGTTTTTCCACGTAATTCTGTTTTTACCTTAAACAGGTTCACTGGCAGGCTGCTAGCAACATGGGAAAACAGCATCGGAGTAACCGACTGCTGCTAGAACCCCGTACGCACCACGAGTGGGAGATAGGGGATCAGGTTATGGTTAGCAATTTTGCTCGGGTAGGCAGCCTAGAACCATTATACATGGGGCCCTACAGCATTGTAGATAAGGCAAGCCCCATGGTATACGCCAGAAAGCTGCCTCGGCGCACCAAATGATTCCACATTAACCAATGTAAGTTGTTTAAATCCGAGAGAAGGGAGCAGCCAGTTGGGGCAAGGTCTGAGGATAAAAATCCTCAGCCTGCAGCAGAAGCAAACTTACAGACTGCACAAGCAGGTGCAGTGGCTTGTTTTAAGGGAAGGGCCATCCCACCCACCATTTGGGACACTCCCCCGCTTATCTGGGATGCAGACGGGGTGGGACCTGAGGGCAGACTTAGAAAGTGGTACAGCCTGAAGATAGAAATCCCCAGCCATTGGCAGTGCAGATTCTACAGACCGCACAAGAGGGGACAATGGTTCAGGTTGAAGACTCACCAGCCAGAAAACCCCCACCAGCCAGAGTCCCTAGAAGGTCCACACAAACGCCAAGGCTGTAGGGGGTGGTGGTGTGTTTCAGCTTCACCTCTGACATCTGAGCAATCCAAATCGCTCCCGCTCCCTGGGTTCTAGACCTTGGACTTATTTGGGGGCAGTGACAAAGTGCAGCAGACAACTGGTTTTGGTGCAAGAAAAAAAACTGGTTTATTGACGTCACAAATGAACTTATAACACTAGGATTACACTGAGATTATACAGACCTACAAAGTACAATTAGTTAAGAATGGAGAACACATGGCATAACGGGGGAAAATCATGCTACTAATCCCCTTACCCTTGTCCCACCCCCAAAACCTAACTAAATTGAACTAGGAGAGGTCAGGGATCATGCTCACCAACCAGAGTTCCTTGACAGTCCGAAATCTAGCCAGGTAAGCCGGTTGCAGTTTTGGGGTACGCTCTTTGTGTCCTCTGGGGCCTGCCATCCCCACGTGGTCCTGGTCTGTGGAATCTGCAAAGGTTCTTCAGTTGGTTGGAGGGCACTGTTGTGGGTGGTTGATCTTCATGGAGGGCTGCGGTTGCAGCCTTGTTGTCTTCGGTTGAGCCTGCTGCCCCATGCCCCTCGCTGTGATGTTGCCTGCGGGCCTGCAAACATCCAGATCTCCTCCCTGCTTAAATTCTGCTTCAACCACTCCAAAACTGCTCATGCTCCTCTCCTTCGTAACTCGTGGCCCAGTTATACTGTTTTTCAAATTTCTTATCTGAATTCAAATCAAGGTTAGTTCTTTGTCTGATTTTGGTGGGCTTCTTCAGGTGATTGTTATCTCTTTGTTTTTAATGGGCTTGCATGCAGTTTATCGTTGTCTTCCTGTCCCCATAACTAGGCTTGAACTGTTAGTCATTGTACATGTGGAGTATTGATAGGTTCGCATAATTGCATTGATTGCTGCCTTCCTGCCTTAGTATTTAGTAGCGATTATTTATGCAAGATTCTGATGGGCTTTAGTTTTGTGTCAGATGAAGTCTTTCTCTGGGTTGATTGTGTTAAAGGGAAGAATGCATATGCTGTCTCTTCTCGTTGTCTGGTTCCAGGCAACAATCCGCACAGCACTCAACAAGCCCGGGCATGTCTTGTCTCAGGCCTCTATGGGTCTTGCCTCCTGTCTGCAGTGTTCTAAACTTAACTCAGCAGTTGGGTCCTCTGCCATAAAAGTCCAAAAGTCATATCCTTGTTGGTGATATGAAAAATGTGGGAATTTTGAGAACTCTTCAGCTCTGACGACGTGCTTTCCGGAGGCCTCCATTTAGCCTGCAGCTTTCTGGAGGCCTCCATTTAGCCTGGGGGTATGGGTTCTGACCTCTCCACTGGAGGCAGCTCCCCTAAGGAGGAAGGGAGGGATAGAATAATGAGGAGGCCAGGACTGGACAATCAGCCTCCAGGGGAGCCACCTTTGGCCAGGCGCAGGCACAAGGGATACAGGGCCAAGAGGTTGTCCAAGGTGCAAGGGGCTGCAGAAGACGCCACTATCCTGCTACTAGGGTATACCGGCGGCGAAGCAGCTACCTCAATATGTCTGAGGTGCAGTGCCGAACAAGGCTCCGACACTCAAGGGACACAGTCAACTATATTTATCAGATGATTGGCTCTGACATCTATCCTAACTGTGTGGGCTAACATCCCATGCCAGCGACTCTGAAGCTCACAGTTGCCCTCCATTTCTAAGGCTCTGGCTCCTCCCAGGGCTCGACGGCTGATCTTTGCCGTGTCTCCCAATCAGCTGTCCACACATGTGTCAAGCAGGTTACAGACGCTCTGTTTAGACGGGTATCCACCTTCATCCACTTCCGCTGAGACCAGGCAAGTCAGGCACAGCGAGCCAGAGGCTTCGCGGCCATTGCTGGCTTCCCCCGTGTCCTGGGTGCAATAGACTGAACAGCAGGTGAGCCCGGTGCCTTCGTCAATAGGAAGGACTTCCACCTCATGAACGTGCAGATAGTGTGTGATCACAGGATGCTGATTCTACAAGTCTGTGCAAGATACCCAGGCAGCTCCCACGACACCTGCACCCTCAGACACTCACAGGTACCGGGGCTCTTCAGTGCTCCAGCACGGCTGGATGGATGGCTGCTGGGTGACAAGGGCTATCTCCTGCGAAGGTGGCTCATGATGCCAGTACGCCATCCAAGAACAGAATCTGAGCATTGGTACAATAGGAGCCAGGGCACCACAAAGGCTGTGGTGGAGAGAGCCATCGGTCTTCTCAAGATGCACTTCCGTTGCCTGGACCGCTCAGGGGGCACACTCCAGTACTCACCAGATCGCGTCTCCGTGATAGTGGTAGTCTGCTGTGCCCTGCGCAATCTTGCGCTGGAAAGGGCGAATGGAATTGACGATGAAGACCTTGATGCCCTGGATGAGGCTGCACATGATGAATCCAGCAGTGCCTCAGAGGATGAGGAATCACAGGGCGATGATGAGGGGCAGAACGATGACCCGCATTTACACCAAGGAGGCAGGGACACCCGTGACAATTTAATCCAAAGAACCTTCAGTTAGCTCCACACACATGGATCAGCAGGAAAATCATTGCCTGGGACTTCCACAGGTGGCACTTAGGTACCACATCTTCCACCTGTTCAGCTGCAAATAAGGGCTTAGTACAGAAACATCAATGTCCACTCAAACACTCATGATAAATATGTGAAAAAGAAAAATGCACCATAAACAAAAGACCCTCAGCCATGGTCACAAAGGTGGACTTTACTGTGTCCAAAAGCAAAGCACACAGCACTTTTTTCCGATAAGAAAAATATGGGTGCCTATTCTAAGGCCAACACAAAATCACCAGTGACATACCCGTGGAGTGCCTAAGGTGACTTATGCTTACATTTTTGGGTGCTACGTCTAGGTGCCGCCCCATCCCTCAGAGTGGCTTGAGAGACAGCCTGCTGACTCTGCTGTCCTATTGGGCTCGATGAACTTGGCTGGCGTCCTCTGGCCCATGGAGCCTGTGATGGCCCTACCTGGGAAGAAGTGGCCAGTTCCAGAACTGGCACCTCCCCAGTTGTCGCAGCCTGAGTGGAAGAAATGTTGACTGGCAGAGGGGCGCAGGAGCTGCTGTCCTCATCCGGAGCGCCCTGAGAGGAGCTCGCAGTGACGATAGGCAGCTGCTGCGCCGACATGAGGTCCCTTTCGACCTCCCTGCTCACCGCAGATGCATGGGAACCAAGTGCTGATATTTGGTGTCCACAACATCTCCCACATTGGGAATGACCACCCATGGCCTGTACCGCTGTGAGGATTACATGTCAGAGCATATCCCAATCATAAAATGTTCCATTCAATTGAAGCCCCTCTCTATGAGAGTCGCCAATCCCTCATTGGAGGAAGCCTGAAGCTCTGCCCTGAGGCCAAACTTTCACATTCACTTTGCCTGGATTCCTCCGTTGCAGAGAGCAACTGAACCATTCCCTCATGTAACCCTGCCAGATGCAAATGCCCTTCCTGCCACCTGTCCTGCAGCTGCTGCATTGGGGACAACTCCAGAGGTACGTCATCAGTGCCGGACTCAGCATGTGCCTCGTCCCCGGCTGTTGGCGCCATCGGCACTCTCTGCCCCGACCATCTCCTCCAGCGATTGTGATGTGCCCTCTCCATTGTGACCCAGGACACGAGCCGACGGTAAAGTCCCCACCGAGGTGTGTGTGTCTTTGCCGGTGCCTGGCTGGCTAAAATGATGTGCTGCAACTTGCACATGTTGGCCCTCAGGTGTGGAGTGGGCACCACGGGGTCGAGGTGGGGGTCTCTCTGATGGTGATGCTGAAATTAACAAGGACAGTGCATCAGTTAGCGTACATTCAGTTCAACCTTTCATCCCTTTCCCCCCCAGACTCATAAGTCACTCACCTTTCAAGACCCTATGGAGAAGAACATTGGTGAGGTGGAATAGAGTCAAGACGAGTCCCAAACATTAAACACACATGCAGACAGGCTGGTCAGATGGCCTCAGGAATGTCACATGGCATGTTATGTACCATAGGAGTGGGGAGAGTGCAGAGGTACCTGACCTGGATGCATTGTGGCCTGGATAGTTGCGGGACTGAAGAAACATCGCAAACGGTTGTGACATTTGCCGTCGATCACAGGAGATCGAGAGGTCACATTATTGGCCTTCATTCCGTAAGGAGGGGCATAGACCGAGTGGGTAGAAGGCAACATTTCCCCTTGGCGCAGGGATGAGTAACGTGGTGACATTTATCTAAGTTGAGTGCCATGAGGTTCACAGCTGAGGTGCTGAGGACCTTGTGGACAGAGTAATGTGGGGTACGCTGGCTGAAAGAGTGCTGGAGGTTCCAAACCCTCTCAGATGAAATAAGTCTTTGGCTGTGCAGCAGCGATCCAATGGCATGTTAGACCATGGCGATAGTGGTCACAAATGGGATAAGGTGACTTTGGAAGGTGGTGGAGACGCGATTCCTCAAGGAGACAAGGGTCCCTCCTGTATGACCCACACGTCAGAATGTCTGAGTCTGCGAATGAGCAGTGTTTCAGCATTAACAATTGCAGCAACCATCAGTGGCTTGGATGGTGGGCAGATAGAGTGGATGGGTCTATGGACCTCAAATACCTGGCCACCGGACCCCAGCCTCGCCACCCCCAGCCACCCTGGCCTCCTGACTCCTGCCCAGCTCCATGGCCTGCTCTTCAAAAGGTGTGAGACGCTGGAGGAGGGGGCACCCACCTCCAGTCCTCTGGCGCTCCCAGCCATTGTGGTGACTTTTTGCCTGCAAAACAGAGAAGAGGATTTATTGGGGCTGCTCGCTCATGCAGTCTGCACGTGCACGATGCACCCCAACCACACTGACCCATCTGAGGCCTCCAGCAGCTCCTGTCCACATTACTGGTGATCAGTCCCCAGAAGATAATACGGCTGGTCCTAACCCCCCTCCCCCAATGGCCACCTTGGACACATTCGGCTTCCATCACTTTGAATAGCACACGGGTCTTTGTGCCCATCGCAAGGAGGTGCAACTAGGTGCGGCACCGATGCCAGCAGATGGCACTTGTCCAAAACATCTTGAGACTCCCCTTCCACCATCTCATTACCATCAATATGACATGTGTTGGAGTTCTGAGTATGTGTCGTGCGGCCTCCCCTGCAGGTTGCCCCCAGACTATTCAAATGCCTCAAACACCATCATATGCTGCGGGGAGAACCACTAAGGCTGATGTAAGCATGGTCAGTACCCATTTGCCCACCCAGCGTGCGACAGATGCCCTATGCAGCAATGACAGCAAGACATGGTGGTGGTTGCGGGGGGGGGGGGTAGTCAAAGGCTACGGCTGCCTTCTGGCTCAAATGGCCAAGACAGACATGGTACTCACTCGTCCAGAGCGCAGCAAATCATTGAATCTTTTCCTGCACTGTGTGCCAGTGCACCGCACATCATCATGGGCACTGACAGCGTCACCCACCTCCTCCCAGGCCTGGCTGATGACATGGGGGGCCCTCCTCCTCCCATCCTCCAGATACAGAAGGTGCCGACGGATGCCCACCTCTTGCAGGAGGACAGCAAGGCATGCATCTGAAAATCGGGGGACACAGTGGCCCCCCGCTGGCCTCTCATGCAGCCTTACCCCCTCCTCCTCCTCCTCTGCCCTCAATCCAGCATTCTTGAGTGGCCATGGTGCACTGCCTCAAGCAGGCTTCCTGGCCACTCTTTATACAGTGGCAATCGGCTGCCCGCCTGCAGCTGAGTCAGTCGGGTCCACCCAACCGGCAAATGGAAAATTCTGCCCTATATTTTTGCAATACTGTTTCTATGATTATTCAGAATACAGGTGTTCTGAGTAAGGAGCAGGCTCTTTCTCATTCCTTTTTACCTTGTAAAGTATGCAAGCATAGCCCAGATTGTTTAGTGACCGGTGTGTGGTAACTGAAAATTATGAAAACCAAGAATATCTTGGAAAATGTGGAGAAATCCATCATCAACTTATGTGAACTCTAGCACATCAAAACATTGCAACATGTCATCCACCAACATGTAGTTAACCAATGGATGCTGCAGCTGGGCCATCAATGCAGATATTGCTGGCGTTAGACAAACATCTCTCTAAAATGGCAATGCTTGACCATTGCAATGTCTGAGCTTCACTCTCCCCACAGCTTTGGACACGCTAGGTGAGCAAATTTTCAAACAGATTGTATCAGGGGTTTCAATCAGATTGCCATTCTCTGCAGTATACTGACCCACAGTTGCAATAGAGTGGCACCCTCTCTCACACTGGGTGTGCACCAATCCCCCTGCCTTTCCCTCTATTTCAATGCCAGGAAGCCAGCTAGACTTCCTATTGGCAGCCGTGGAGATGCAACCAAAGACTCACAGGGCTGAACTTGGAGAGTTTGCCGACCATAACCATCACAAGAGTCCTTAGCTGAGCTGCAGCAATCTTTCATCTCCCAAGCTGCAGCCACTGGTGAAGTGCCTTACAGGAGCACTAGAATAGTTAACAGAGCATTTATGTTCAGCACCTGAAGTTTTCACTAGGGTTCAAGATAATTCATTGCATGTGAGACTTTGACATATTTCTGAAACACGTTATGAGGTCTTACATAAATGTCAATTTTTTTTTCTGCCCTCTCAAGGCCGTCTCTATTCTTTCCTATGATTAGGTGACCAGAATTACACATATTTTCTGGCCAACATCTTCAATCACAAAAACACAGCATGTTGTGCAATCTTCAACTCGGCAACTGGGTTGTTCCTAATCTGTGTGGTTTAATAGCATGCTGGGCTGACAGTGTATTTACCAAACAAGTTGGGGAGAGCTCACACATTTTGCTAAGTGAATGAAACAGATGGTGATAGCAGCTTAGACCTGCCGGCTTAACAGCTGCTGCTCTTAGTCCTTCACATTGACATTGTTCTTCAGAAGCAAGGCATCTCAGCAAAGTGTGATGTACTGGAACATAGCAAAGTTTCTGTCTGGCTCAAGTGCAGCATTCAGTACCAATACTATTTTGTAACATTTATAATATGTTATACAGTAAATGGCTTCACCTACGCAGGCTATTTAGCTGCCCAACTGTATCATGTGTGAAGGTCTTTCAGAATCCCTAACGTTTGTTGGAAATTCTGGCCTATGATCAATGGCTTTAATTGCCTTTTTAATTGCATCATTGGCTACGCTTGCAGGCAGGTAGCCATACCGCCTTTAAGAAAATTACCTGTGGGCAGAATGTGCTAGCATATGTGCCCACTTCTGTCCCTGTCCCCATATCGAAGCAAAAGTTCTGCCCTCTATATTTTTTCTTTCTCAGGCCTCGAAGTCCTCTTTGAGGAAACTGATTTAATTAGGCCCAGTGTTCTTGGTGCCAATAGGTCCGCCAGGAATGTTACTAGTGTCACCTGGGGAGGTGGGGGGGTGGGGGGAGGCGGGTGACGGTGGGGTGGGGGGTGAGATTGCATTGGTTTCCAACTCTCTCACCCCAGGGCTGCCAATCAGTAGCCCAAGAAGGTCAACAAGATCACTAGGGCAAGAAAGGTAACAACACTTGCCCATTCTGGGTCCAAACCAATCTTCAACTATGTGAAACAGCACATCTATAATTAATCCTTCACAATGTACTTCAGTTAACTAGGAGTTGGGCAGGGATCTCTAATTCATGATCTTGCACTATGGCTATCCATTTTTCTTGACAATAATTACTTACATATAAACCCTTAAAACCCCTTCCTCCCTTTTAACAGGCTGGTACACCCACTCTCTTACTTCAGTTTTCCCATATTGGCACACACTCCTCAGCTACTAGCCTTCTCATGTGCTCAATCCTCCAGCAGAAGAAAAGGGTACAAAATGCCTGCGAAAGACACTGTCAGAGAAAACTTTCCTGCAATTAAATCCCTCAAGTCCTATGATGAGAAGGTCATAGAATTCAAGGGAAGTACTGCTCTTGCCATGGGAAAGATTAAGGTTTGCTCCATATTACTGGCACCATGTTAGTGACTGAACGCCTACAGTGTTGCCATGATATTTTCGTGAAGCACCACACAGAGAAAGTCTTTCACCCCATTCTCGGTCTTCTTAGTGCCAAGGGGATAACGCTCATTCATTAATAGCTTCCATTCTCTTTTTTGCAGTCCTAGAACAGGTATGTAGGTAATAGGATCATACAGATGATGATGATGATGATGATGATGATGATGAGCAGGAAGAACAGAAACACAATTATCTCCTTGCCAACTGATGATGATGATGATAATGACAAGGATGCTAATGATAAAGAGGGAGATGACAGCAGTCTGCAGTCTACCCATAGACTTCTCCAGAGACTTTGGTGACAATTATTTGCTTCATTGTCTAGGTGCCAACCTGGCAGAGCAGATAGATTTATTTCAATGGGTTGACTATCAGGCAGGTTTGACAACAGGCAGATCGTCTGCTCTGCAAGGTTACCATTCATGTTCCTCTAGCCTCCTGCATTGCTCCTTCACTTTCAGATATCAGCTCTGATTCTTTCACTTGGTGACTACATAGCAATTCTGAGGTTGCAACATCTATTCATGGAGAAGACTGGTTAGGACTTCAGAATCATGTTACCCAGGTCTCATGAGTTCTTACATGTAAAGGGGGATCCGCAAGAAACATCACACCTAATGTGTAGGCTTTGAGGTCAGTCTCCAAATATGTACAGCAATGACAGGTGTGACCCTTAAGCCTACAATTCACACTTGTGGCAATATCGTGGAAGCTTTGTTTTCGCTGCAGGAACAAATGGAATCTGGGCTTCGTTGGACTTTGAAGCAGATCTCCAGCTACGAATAGATAGCAACCAGTGCCTTCTTTTCCTTAGACCAGCCTGCAGCCTGCACAGTGGCTTACACAACATGCTGCAATGCATGCTGCTGTCTCAGGGCTATTTGGATTTGATAGCTGCCATTAAATCAGCCATTCCAGTGATTAGTGAAGCCATGGAACTAGGGCTCAGTGGGATAGTGATGGGTCAAGTCCATCTTTGTGATACTGGCTCTCAGACAACAGCAAGTGACAGGCGATCGGCCTTCTCAGAGCACCACGCCAGTGGAACATGGGAAGCAGGCTGTCAATGGAAAGCAACCAGTGTTGCTGGCAACAGTGACTCCCTGCCAAGTGCTGGCAGTCATGAGATGATAACCACCTCAGTCCCATGAGCTTTTGCTGGAACATGATGACTCAATTGTCGCCCATGATCCTGGCCTTCTGCTGCACCAAGGAGAAGTAGTTGACAGTTCGAAATTCAGATTGGCAATGAGACAGCTCAATGTCTATAGAATGCTTTTCCATTAAATCCCCTCAACTTTGCTGGAATTAAAAATATCAGCACTATCTGTCAGCTGAAAATATCAAGGCCTCCTTTGCACCTGTCATTTTCCATTTCCTGAACTACCTGGCATCTTGAGAGGTCAGCTGAGTTTCAGTGTAATCCTATTCATCATTTAATGGTATTTCTGAAGGTATAGTTTGGGTTATATTTGCAGCTGCTTGCACTCTACCTTTCTTGAGGCACCTGGGTTTTGAGACTGTTTGATGCTATTGTTGATGTTGTTGGTTAACAGTATAAACCATCCCACAGTGTGTATCTATATAAGTGAGAAGATAATATACTTTATTTTAGAAAATCTTTTCAACCTCCTTATTCATTGTGGGGTATGGTTCCATGTATCTGTTGCATCTCATTCTAGTGGCCAACCTCCATTTCTGAGATTTGATGGTCTTCGCAAGTTAAACTGGAAGAGACATTACAGGTGAATCCATTCCTGTTCTTACCCAACATTTCAAATAATACACTGAATTACATAGGATTTGTGGCATATAAACAGGTGATTCTGGTCTGTTCGCTGGTGTTTATGCTCTGCACAATCCTTCTCCCTACCAAACATCTTTACATCCCATCAGCATACCCTTCTATTACTTTCTCCTCAATGTACTTATCTAACTTCCCCTTAAAACATTTATGTTATCTGCCTCAACTACTCCAGGTTCCACATTTTAATCACTCTCCATGTAAAGAAGTTTCTTCTGAACTCTTTCTTGAATATATTAGACTGCTATATTTTGTAAACTTTCCAGTAAGAATCTTTGGATAGTGGTCAGGAGGATGAATCTTTGCTGATTTTTCCCAGCCTGTTGAGAGAAATTGTAGGAAACTCAGAGATGCTCAATACCAAGATCATCTTATCGGTAGATGATTTTAACATAGATACAGCATGCTGTTTCACCATTGGTCGATTCTCACTTCAGAGTATGTTTGGCTTTGAAATGCAATCAGCTCTACATGTCCTAGCTGGCTTTCTTTAGTCACATTTACATCCAGGGCATTAATGCCAATGGAACGACGCTACGCTCAGATTGAGAAAGAGTGCCTGGCTATTGTTTTTGCTTGTGAGCATTTTCATCAATACCTGCTTGGGAGAGACAAAGTAGCAGTGGAGTCTGACCACAAGGCACTTCAGAGCAGTTTTCTCAAACCTCTACTATCTACTCCAAAGCTTCTGCAAAGAATGTTACTTCATTTACGAAGATATCATCCAGACATGACATATAAGCAACGGAAACAGATGTACATCGCTGACATGCTGTCAAGAACAGCACTCGCCATGATAAAAGTTGAGGATGCTATAACGGAACGTGAAATCTTCCAGATTCAATGAGAAGCAGCAGCTTGACATGACCTGGAAGTCATCAACCCAGCAAAGACGCTGAATCTGACAGACAAGCACCTTGTTCAAATCAAGTGAACCACCCAACATGATACAACTCTCCAAGTGCTACAAGCAGCAGTAGTCAAAGGATGGCCTAAGAGCATCCAGGAGACACCTGTTGTCCAACATATTGGGCATAACAGGATGAACTGACATCCCAAGAAGGCATCTTGTACAAAGGAAATAGTCATCATCCCTAAGGAGATGAAATGAGAGATGCTGAAGTGCATCCATGCAAGCTATCAAGGAATTTAACCAAGCCTAAGAAAGGCAAGAGAAGTGCTCCACTGGCCAAACATGACACCACAAACCATCCGCCAACCAGAAGACGAGGTAGGCAGCCCCCTTAAAAGTGACATCAAACCGTCTCTCCGTGCACTTCTCCCAGGCAAGATGAACAAAGGCCTGGCACCGGAAAGAGTACACATAACAGAGACTGGGCTCCCTGAAGCAGAGTGTGATCGGCACACCCGGACCTGACCTTCCCCAGCTTGTGAAGGTGGGGGAGGAGGAGCTCACTGGGAACAAAGGGCAGGATGTTGGATGAAACAAACCTCTCCATAGTGGCCTCAAGAGGATCCATTGCCAGATAGGTCCCACCTCCGGTGAGCCCCTTGGCCAGGGCCAGGTGTACTGCCTGCTTGGACCTCAGGGAGAACACCGCCTTCCCATGCATGCTCGAGGCTGCAACAATGGCTGAAGGGCCGACAACCCCGGCCAAAGTCTTCATGCATGTTTCTACAGTCATCTCGGGGTGAGTGTAGCTCTTTACCCCCATGGCCCTGGTCAGGAGGGGAAATGATGATGGGGCCACGGGAGCAGCTGAGGCTGCGGGAGCAGCTGAGGCCACAGAAGCAGTCACTCTCACATAGGTCTTCTTGGTGGGCCCGCCACTAGTGATAGCGCCACCTCCACAGCCCTGGGAGGTCTTGGCCACTGGTGATCCCAATGCAGCCATTGGGGAATGAGCCACACCCACGCCGAGTTCTGTCGGTGGTAGCATCAGCATTCAGAAAGGGGGATAGGGGGAAAAGAAGGATTACCCTCTCCCTCCTGATGGTGTCCAAAGACAGAAGGGGATGAGAGAGAAAGGGAAAAAGGACAGGGAGGCACAGAAGGGGAAAGGGTAATGGGTGCAGGGTGAGTGTCGCTGGGTGGAGCGGAGTGGGTGATGGGTCCTAGATGTTCTGCCCATAGGTAGAGGACGACGTGTTTGCCAGGCATCCAGTACTGCCTGGCACATGGAAGTCAGGTCTGTCCCTGTTCATCACTTGGAAGTGGGTGAGGGGGCAAAATGAACATATGCATGCTTCTCCCCAAGCCCCTTCAACAGCCATCTTCCTCCCCTTACAAAGCAACAGTGTCTTCATAGCCCCCACCAAACAAAAGTCCAGACACCCACTGCAAATGTAATGAAAAAAGTTCTTGCCTCCTGGCCTCCCTGTCTTGCAGTGCCTTCTCTCTCTCTCTCCTCCAATTCTTCAGGCCTCAGGCCTTGCAGGATCCAGGCACCTGCAGCCTTGGCAACAAAACCAGCAGCAGGCTTCTAGTGTCCCTTGGGCAGCAGCAAAACCAGAGCAGCTTGTAGAAGTCCAGAGGAGTATGTTAGAAAAAGCAACAGTAGCAGCAGCCACAGCCAGCACACAGCAACAACTCCCACTCAGGAAGGGACGAGCTGTAGCTGAGCCCAATCAGGAATTACAGCCTGGGCATGGGCGTTAATCACTTGTACATAAAGTTCACTATCATACATAAACTCCCAAGAAAGTCTCCCTGCCTATGGCTCCTTAGTGTGATGAGCAGTATTCATGTCACACAGGTGTGAAACATTTCTGCACAAGATAAAGGCAGGTTTCTCAGTCCAGGCCTCTTCCCTGTGCTCTGTGCAGCCTTCAGACCAAAGTGATGGTCCAGCCTCACACTCCCTGGACACATTACCGATGCCTGCACCTCGATGGTGCTTATCATTGCTGCCAGAATATTGCGGGCAGGCATTACCGAGCTCCACCATTCTCTCTGTGAGCTCTCAGGACCTTTACGTGGGTCTGACCCCCATTTCTTCAGCATCCATGACCAGTGGCACTGTGTTCCTGAAGGTGTCAGGTACTGAAGGTGGACAAAGGGTCCACCAAAGTTTAATGGCTGCGTCTCTGTGATATGACCCTGATCATGGAGCGCAAGCAAGCTGCCCTCAACAGACTGGAGTCAAACATTCTCAGAGGCTATGTGAAGATGTAAGGAGTGTCCTCACTGCACGTCATCATCATTCTCCTGCAATTGAGCGATTATTAGGCTCTCCATTACATCTCCATGACAGGAGCATTATTACAGTGGGTATGTGCACTGCCATAAGCCAGACAGGAGTCAAACGTTCATAGATGCAATGTGAGGATCTTATGGAGTCTCCTCATTGCATGTTATTATCATCCTCCACAAATCTAGCAGCTATGAGGGCCTCCCGAGTGCACCTGCCTCATCTGGCCAGTGCGAGGGCCTCATTCGCGTCATTGCCACCTATGAGGACATCCCTATCGACGCTCTCCTCATTCAAGGAGACCTTCAGCTCCTCCAATATCTCCTCAGCCAGCTCCTCTCCCTGTTGCAGCGCCAGTTTGTAAAGAGTGCAGCAGACAACAACGATGAGTGACACCCTCTGTGGACTATACTGCAGGGCTCCACCAGACCGGTCCAGGCACCGGAACCTTATTTTCAGCATCCCAATGATTTGCTCTACCAAGTTGCGAGCTGCAGCATGAGCCTCATTATACCATCGCTCTGCTGCAGTCTGAGGCCGCCGCACGGGTGCAATCAGCCATGTCCTCTGCGGGTAGCCCTTGTCGCTGAGGAGCCATCCCTGCAGCTTCTGTAGACCTGGAAGATGTCAGGGGTCTGTTACTGACTGAGGTGTCATGCACACTTCCTGGAAACCATGCGCAGACCTGCAGGATGTGTTTCTGGTGGTTGTACACTAGCTGCACATTCAACGAATAGAATCCCTAGCGGTTGACATAGTTGACCATATGTTGCAACAGAGATCTGAGTGCCACGTGAATGCAGTCAATGGCACCCTACATCTGTGGGAAACCCGAGATCTGGGCCTATTCAAATGCAAATTGCATCCTGGCTCTCTTGGTCCTGGGTAAAATGCACAAAGTTATGGACACTTGCAAAGGTGACATCCCTAATCTCATGGATGCATCTGTGGGTGGAGGCTTGTGATACCCCACAGAGGTCACCTGTGGAGCCCTGAAAGGAAACATGGCATAGAAATTAAGTGCCACTGTCACTTTCACGGCCACTGCCCTTCATGTCCATGTGGCACCAAATCCTGCAGCAAGTGGAAGATGTGACCGACAAGTTCCCTAGACATGCGCAGTCTTCAGTGACAATGGTTCTTGGTCATCTGCAGTAATGAAAGGCGGCCTCTATAGACCCTGGGTCTAGCTTGGCACCGACCAGTGACGGCTCGCTGTGGCCCTTCAGCAGCGTGTGAATGAGCCCCAGCTGCCCCTCCTTCCTAAGGGTGCTGCTCCTTCCTCTGAACAGCCAGACACTTCAGTTGTTCTCTTCCGTGTCGTCTTCACTCTCTGTAAGCCACGAGGCATACAGCTAGGTCAACAGGCTCCTTGATCCTGATGTATTCCTCCCGCAGGATGAAAGAGAGAGACACGTGAGTTAGCATGGGTGTACTAAGAACTGCTCTTGAAGGCCCCATAATGCATCCTGGAGAGTGCTGGCCACCACTTAGATGGCCAGAGTTTAGTGCACTGCACGGCTGCCTGAAATCCCACTCACCTTCGCCCCATTCCACCTGACCAATTGGCGGTAGCCTTGCCCATTGGACCACATACTGTGCTCTCAGCTCAGGCGCAGGCATTCTCCTAACCCACCCTGCAAGGCCGTACTGTTAGCTTAAACCATGGTGGAGACTAGCCCAAACCGGAATGATGACATTGCAAGGGGCTGTGCGCACATCCACCAGTGACTGCTCCATGGTCAGCTTTAGTAAGGAGTTTGTACGAAGTGCCCAGTCATTCAACTGTTCTTCAGTCCACTAAAACGCTCATTACTTTGCAGTCTGTGCCGACAGGTGAGAAGATCTGCAGCAGTTGGTGGCACTTTCAGGCCTCTGCATTGCTGAGAGGGCAGATAAACTAGAAGCCCAACTCCAATTATATCAATGTGGCTGCACCTGAACTATCTCAGCTGCAGAGGAATGGTCACTTCATACAAGGTGTCCGTAATGCATGCCTGCTTCCCTCACCCACCACACAACTGCTTGTGCGCTACCTTCAACAGCAGGGCAGCCTTTGCAACACCCCCCCACCCCCCACCCCCCCTCCTAAACTCACCTCAACTGCAGGGCAGCCTCCCCCCCTCTCCATGTCGCCTCAGCTGCAGGGCCACATTCCCTGCCCCCCCATGAAAGTCACCTGGCTGCAGGGCAGCCTTTGCTCCCCTCAAAAGTTGCCTCAACTGCAGGGAAGCCTCCGCCCATCACCACCACCCCCACCCCCCCGCCCGTCCAATGTATTTCAACCTTGAAGTCCAACAGGCAGCTTTGCGAATGCTGTAAAACATTACTGTGCACTCACCTCCGAGTTTCCCTCAAAGTGCAGCCCACCAAGTGCATGCCTTTTATATGCTGTGGCGAAACACGTGAAACATGCATTCACGCTTACGTGGTTGGGTGATCCAGCAGTGGGGGGATAAGCCCAGTGGGCTGGTCTTATAATATAATTAGGTTCCCGACATCCAATGGTGGGAAACGAGAACTGCCATTGACAGGCTGAGTGAACGATCGCAAACTGGTTTCACAATGTCATGAAACGATGTTTGGCATTCTCGCTGTTTTGTCTGCTCATGCCACCGAACACAACCGATGCCAGTGAGCATGAAAAATTCTGCTATTTGGGTTGGAGGTTAAGGGATAGCAAGGTTGTATTGTAAGTAGCTGTGGTCCATTAGAAGGGAGGGAAGTTTTCTTTTGATAAGAAAGGGGTATGTTGTGTTTGCCTGCATGCCACTGTAATGTAAAGATGCTCGGCAGAGCAAGCCTTAACATGTGTGATTTACAGTATGATTTATAGAGTCACGTGATAATAGATTCGGAGAACAGTCTAGAGGTAATCTGTATTGGAGCAGTACCATGCGTGGCAGTAACTGGGATCTGTACATAGTTAAGGTTTATCAGTAAATGAATGGGTTCATGTTTAAACATACAAGTCTCAAGATCTCATCAATGAGTCACCAAATGAACTCAAAACATAACAACACACATACACACAAACAGACACACACACACACAAACAGCACACAGACTCACAGAGTGGGATTTGTCTGTGCATGTGTGTCTGTGTATGTGCCTCTGTGCGTGTGTCTGCATATGTCTGTGTGTGTGCCCGTGTGTGTGTCAGTGTGTGTGCGCACGTGTGTCTGTTTCTGAGTGTGTGCCTGTGTCTGTATGTCTGTTTCTGTGTCTGTGTTTGTGTCTGTATGTTTGTTTGGGTGTATGTGTGTCTGTTTGCCTTGTGTGTGTGTGTGACTGTTTTTGTATGTGTGCCTGTGTCCGTGTGTTTGTTTGTGTGTGCATGCCTGTTTGTCTTGTGTCTGTGTGTGTGTGTTTCTGTTTTGAGTCTGGTGGAAGGAGGAGAATAACTTCAAGGATCTGAATAATAATCCTCTAATTGAAAAGAAAATTCAGAAGAATTATGGGCATGGCTATGTTGATAAAATAGGGAAACAGATTAATAGCGAGGGGTGAAATAAACATTGCAATCAGATGACCAGCTTTCTTTGTGTACAAGAAGAGGTATAGCAAAGCCTGTCCAAATATAGGAAGCAATATTGCAGTCTTGGACAAAGTTAGATTATATGGAGTCAATTTCGCATATATCCTCTGGGTGATAGTTTACAAGAAACATTTAGCAATCTGTATCCATTCTTACTTAGTCTTAATGGTCAGGGATCAAGCACAGCTGAAACTTGTTTAACAGAATGTCTCTAATCCATATGTCCCTAATTATAGGATAGGTCTTCAATTTATTTACACTGGGAAGTGATAAGTGTTAAAGAAATGGACTGCTAAAAAGGAAGGCTCATCACAAGTATCTGAGCCACTTTGTGGCACTGAAGTGTGGTTGGTGCAATTTCAGCTCCCAGCTAAATCACAGTGCATCCCAGTAGCCTCACTCCTCCAATGGAAATGACTAGCTGATGCCTATCCTCAGTGAGGAGCCAAACTGCTGTGTCTTCTGGGCTTATAAAGTGACCACCTTAGAAAAATAAACGACTATTTAACTCATTAAAATTTATCTCTCCAATACCCTAACTCTAGCATTTATCACTGTCTTGTGTTATGCACAAATAAGTACACAAATTGGCTGCTTTTAGAATAAAATTGTATAAACAGCACAGAAGGAGGCCATTTAGCCCAACTTATCCATGCAGGCTCTCTGCAAGAGCAACTAGCTACTTTCACTCACTCGGCCTTTTCCTGTGGCTCTGCAAACTTTTTCCCTTCAGATAATTATCCAATTCATTTTGAAAGCCATGATCGAATCTGCCTCCACCATACTCTCAGGCATTCCAAACCCTAACCACTGACTGCGTAAAAAGGTTTTTTTCCCATGCCATCTTTGGCTGTTTGGCTCTTTGGTTCTTTCAGTAATCACCTAAAATCAACGTCCTCTGGTTCTTGATCCTTCTGCCAATGGGAAGAGTTTGCCCCTATCTACTCTATCTAGCTCCCTCATGATTTTGAACACCTCTATCAAATCTCCTCTCAACCTTCTCTTATCTAAGGAGAACAACTCCAGTTTCTCCAATCTATCTACGTAAGTGAAGTCTTTTATTCTGCATACCCTCCAATGCCTTCATATTCTTCCTAAATTAGTGCCTAGAATTGGATATAATATTCCATTTCAGGCCAAACCAGTGTTTTATAAAAGTTTAGCACATTTTCCTTGCTTCTCTACTGTATGCCTCTATTAATAAACCCAGGACCCAGCATGCCTTTCTCAATCTGTCCTTCCACATTCAATGATTTGTATAAATAAGCCCCCAGGTCCCACTGCTCCTGTAACACTTTTAGATTTATATCCTTTATTTTCTAATGTCTCTCCTCATTCTTTCTATCAAAATATATCCCTTCACACTTCTCTACATTAAATTTCATCTGCCACATGTCCGCCCATTCCACCAATCTATGTCCACTTGAAATCTATCACTAGCCTTCTCACATTTCACAATTCTTCCAAGTTATGTGTCATCTGTAAATTTTGAAATTGTGCCCTACACACCCAAATCTAGGTCATTAATATATATCAAGAAAAACACTGGTCCTCATTCCAACCCCTTGGGAAACCCACTGTGTACCTTCTTCCGGTTTGAAAATCAACCATTCAGCACTACTCTTGTGTTTTCTATGTCTCAGCCAACATTGTATTCATGCTGCCACTGTTCCTTTTCTTCCATGGCTTTGAGTTTACGGAAAAGTTTGTTATGTGGCACATTATCAAATACCTTTCGGAAGTCTATGTACACCACATTAACTGCATTATCTTAACACCTCTCTCTGCTAAGTGATCAAAAAAATTAAGTCAGGTTAGTTAAACACAATTTGCCTTTCACAAACCAGTTTTGGCTTTCCTTAATTAATCAACATGTGTCCAGGTGACTGTTAATTTTGTCCTGGATTATTATTTCCATTAGCTTTCCACCATCATGGTTAAACTGACTGGCCCGTAGTTGGTGGTTTACTGTTATGTTCTTTTTTGACCAAGCTGTAACATTTCCAATTCCCTACTCCTCTGGCGCCAACCCTGTAGTTGAAGAGGATTGAAAGATGGGTGCCAGTATTTCACAATTTCCACCCCTACTCCCTCAGCATCCTCTGATGCATCTGATCTGGACCTGATGACTTATCAATTTTTAAGTACAACCAGTTTTTCTAAAATATCCCATTTTATCAATTTTTAACCCATTTAGTGTCTCAATCAACACCTTTTTCACCCAGACTTTGGCAACACCTTTCTTCTTGGTAAAGACAAATACAAATTACTCATTTAGTACCTCAGCCATTCCCAATGCCTCCATGCATTTTTTTTCGTCAAATTGGCCTTCCCTATAGTTGCTCGCTTTTTACTATTAATGTGCCTATAGTAGACTTTTGGATTCCCTTTTATGTTATCTACCAATCCTTTCTCATACTCTCTTTTCACTTCCCCCTCTGAACTTTCTATATTCAGCCTGGTTCTCACTTATATTATCTATCCGAGATCTGTTGTATGCAGCCTTTTTCTGTTCCATCTTACTCTCTACCTCTTATGTCATCCATGGTGCTCTGGCTTTGTTGATTCTACCTTTCACCTTTGTGGGAATACATCTCAACAGCATTCAAACTATCTCCTCTTTAGGGAAATCCATTGTGTTACAATTTTGCCTGCCATTCATTAATTCCAATTTACCTGGGCCAGACCTGTTCTCATTAGACTGATTATTTATTTTTACCCTGTATTGCTCTTTTTCCTTTTCCATAGGCAATCTAAACCTCATGATACTATGTTCACTGCCTCCTAAATGTTCCCCGACTGACACTCAATCCATCCTTATTCCCTGGAACCAGATCCAGCAATGCCTACTTCCTTGTTGGGCCAGAAACATACTAAGGTAGAAAATTTGCCTGAACACACTTCAGAAACTCATCCCCTCTCTGCCCTTTCTTCAGTACAATCACATATTAAAATAATTAAAGTCCCCCATTATAACCAATCTATAGTTTTTTCATCTGTCTTTGATTTCCTTGCAACTGGTTCCTCCATATCTTTCCCACTGATTGGTGGTCTATAGAATATACCTGGTAGTGTAAAGGCACCTCTGTTATTTCTTAGCTTTAACCAAATATATTCTGTCCTTGACCCCTCAAGGACATCCTCTCTCTCCAGCACCACAATATTATTCTTAATCAATACTGCCACCCCTTCTCCACCCTATCTTTCCTGAATACCTTGTATCCAGGAATAATTATTACCCTTTTATTTCCAGATCGTCTAGAACATTTAATTAAAGAATAATTAAGTAATGTATCATAATTGCTACTTTGAACTTACAGGCATCATGCAGTGGGGATGGGGCAGGATCGTGGTAGTGGGTTGCACCTAGTGTTCAATTAAAAATATATAGGTACCATAACTTTCTACTTGGTGAAAATTGCCATCTCAAAGGCAGAGTACATTCAGCAGTTTAAAAAGAAGAAACAAAATACAGCAACAACATCTTACAAAAATGCATTTAAAAAAACCATAGCATTCTCCCAGATGTAAGAGTGATGGCTTAATTCTCTCAATATAGCGTCCTCCATGTTCCAGAGGTTGTTAATCATGGTTCAATGATTTCATAATATCACAATGGAGCAAGTAGAAGAGGCAGATGCCAAGAACTACCTCAGCCACTGTAGGAATTAAACCCACATTGTTGGTATTATTAAGCACTTTGCTCTAAACAACTCAACTAACCAACTTTAAAAGATGGATCTTGCCAACACTAGAACCATAGTGAAAAACCACTACATTCATAAGTATTCACAAGTTCAAATGATTTGGAGAATTCCTTGATTTGTTTTAAATTCATTCATGGGATGTGGGTGTTGCTGGCTAGGCCAGCATTTATTACTCATCCCTAATTGCCTTTGAGAAGGTGGTAGGTGGTGAGCTGCCTTCTTGAACTGCTGCAGTCCACGTGTTGTAGGAACACGCACGATGCTGTTAGGAAAGGAGTTCCAGGATTTTGACACAACGACAGTGAAGGAATTTTATGGATATCTTAAAGTAGATTGACAATGGGTAAACTGGGACTAGCAGTAGAATGTAACTTTTCAGGATTGGTTTCAACACAGTCAGGTTCCATGACTGTTTTTGGAATAGCAGCTTTGTTTTGTATTTCCAGATTATCAAGAACTTATTATTTTCACTTAATAACTGTTTTCCAAAATATCTGTCAGATATTGTTAAGTCTAGGCACCTGGACATTGCTTGTGAGGAACTCAAAGGTCCTGTCATTTTTTTCCTCAAGAAAAATATTGCTGATTGTCGGCAAAACATCTGGTTTCTAGATACTGGCTGGTATAAACTGGAAATGAAGGAGAAATTACAATTATATTGCTCCTTGTCCTTTGAATTGAGCAATTTTCTCTGTTCTTCTTTGAAGCCCATGGCATTAAAGGGGGGTGGCTGCTTGACTATGAAATTGGCTAAGAGACAGAAAGCAGACAGTAGTGGTGAATGGTTGTTCCTTAAAATGGAGGGAAGTGTGTAGTGATGTCCCACCAGTTGGTGTTGGGACCACTGCTCATTTTGATGTATATTAATAACCTAGATTTGGGTATACAAGGCATAATTTCAAAGTTTGCGGATGACATAAATCTTAGAAATGTAGTAAACCATGAGGATGATAATAACAGACTTCAGGAGGGTGTAGACAGACCAATTAAATAGGCAAAGATGTGGCAGATGAAAATTAATGTAGGGAAGTGTGAAGTGATTCATTTTGGTTGTAAAATGAGGTAAGACAATATAAACTAAATGTAGAACTTTAAAGGGGATGCCAGAACATAAAGACTTGGGGGTGTATGTACATAAGACTTTGAAGGTGACAGGAAAATTGACAAGGCTCTTAGAAAGGCATACAAGACCCTTGACTTTATTCACAGATGCATAGAGTACAAAAACAAGAAAGTTATGAGACACTTTATGAGACACTGGTTAGGATCCAGCTGGAGTATTGTGGCCAATTCTAGCCACTGCACTTTGGAAGTGTATCAAGGAGTTAAGAGTGGGTGCAGCGGAGATTTACTAGAATGGTACCAGGAATGGAATAGTTTAGTTATGTGGAAAGACTGGAGAAACTGGAATTGTTCACCTTAGAGTAGTGAAGGTTAAGAAGATATTGACTATAACTGCTCAATATTGTGAAGCCCTTTTAATGGGATGAATAGGGAGGAATTGTTTCCAATGTCAGAAGGATCAGTAACCAAAGGATATTCAGGTAATTGACAAAAGAGCTGGAGTTGCCATGAGGATTTTTTTTCACATAACAATCTGCGAAGCACTGTCTGATAGGGTAGTGGAAGCAGATTGAATGATAACCTTCAAGTGGAAATGGATAACTGCTTAGGTTAGGGTTTTTCAGTCCAATAGGAGCAGGAATGGAGGCAGACAGATGCTAAAAACAGTGTCGCTGACCATCGTGTTGATTGTATGTTGCCATTTCTCCCAGCGATTTTCTTCAGGATGGGGGAAGGGGGTCCCAGAAATACACCCAAATTGGGAATGAGACCAATTAACTCTAAAAACAAGCTCATTGCTAGCTCCTTAAGGGCAAATTTGGGCAGCGCACAGGTACAAACGGGATCAGGGGCTTGGCCTAAATAGCCAAGTGGTTATGGTACTGGGCTTGTAACCCCAAGATCAAGAGTTCAAATCTCTTGGCAAACTATGAAACAATGTAACTTCATCTGGAAACAGATGGAAACATGTTTGTACTCAAAAGAGTTACAAACTGGATCAGGGACAGACTAGGTGCAAGAAGGTGGTAACACAGTGCAGAGTCAGCCATGGCTGCATCATGATATTAGCGGGCCCATAAAAGGGAGCGCAGCTGAGAGGGCCATCAGTCACATGCACGCAGGTGCTATCAGGTGTACACAGGTTAACATAAGAATACAAGAACGTAAGAAATATATGCAGGCTATGCCTCAAGCTCCTCCATTCAATACAATCATAGCTGATCTTCTGCCTTGACTCCCTAACTGACTAAAAATCTTTCTACCTTAAACTTTAATACAATGGACCATCCACAACCCTCTGGATTAGAGAATTCCAAAGATTTACTATCCTTTGAGTAAAGAAGTCTCTCCTCATTTCAGTCCTATATTGTTGATGCTCTATCCTGAGACTGCACATGTATCTTCTGGATTCCCCAGCCAGGGGAAATAACCTCTCAGTATCTACCCTGTTCAGCACTTCAGAATCTTGTATGTTTCAATTAAATCATCTCCTAAACTCCAGAGTATGGGCCCAATTTACTCATAGGACAAAACTCTCACCCCAGGCACCAAGCTAGTGAACCTTTGCTGTACTGCCCCCAAGGCAGGTATATTCTTCCTTTGATATAAGACCAAAACTGTGCACAGTACTCCAGGTGAGGTCTCACCAAAGCCCTCTTTTTATTTTTTTGGTTATCAGGTTCACTTTGTCCAGCGAGCACGAGCTGCGCCCTTGATATTAATACATTTGTTGGTTCCTGAAGCAATAGAAGCAGAGAGACCGATTAATTGAGCAAACACTGGTGATTTATTGGAACCAAGAACAGAACACAAACACAATGTGTGCTTCTTCAATCACCTCCAGTTCTAGACTTACAGTTACCAAGAAACCCACACCATGTAATGATTGGCCAATGTAGTCACATGGTCAACTAACTACATTCTCTGAAAGGTACATAGCTCTCCACTTTACCATACCCCTCCCATTTTACTTGAAAGTAAAATTGATAAGCATGACAACAACCCAATTATTTACATGAATAACTATTTACAAGTCAAATCTCTCAGGAGGCTTCCTCAGATGTTTCAAGTGCCGTAGCTCAACAACCTCAGATGGTTTTTCTGAGACCCCCCCTTCTCAGGGGTCAATTGTCCACCAGGCTCTTCAGTGGATGTGGGTATATTTGTGTCTTCGACCCTCATGGGTCCAACAGGCCCCACTGGTAATTACAAATTGTGTGACATTTCTTCCATGTGCAGTGCAGACCCAAACGCAAATGATGACGGCATTCCTTCTTCTGGGACTGTCTCTATTCTCCAGAGATGATCCACGTGTGGTCTAATTATTGGGCCATTTACTGACAAATTATAAGAGAGAGGTCCTGTCACGGAGCTCACTTCGTCTAATCACCAATTGGGCCCATCTCCAAAGTCCCCACTGTGAAATTTCTTTCATGATTGTGGCCATCATGCCTAGCCTTCTGGACCTCTTGACCTCTCTCCACCCTTCCGCCTAAATTTGGCCTGTTAAGAGTTAGACGGGTGCAGAGACGTCTCTTCATTAGTAATTTAGTGGGGGCAATACTAGTGGTCATGTGTGGCATCGCCTCGTATGTGAACAATAACCATGACAATCTGGTGCTGATGGAATCCCCGTCCAGCTTTTTCAGCCCGGACTTAAAAGTTTGGACTGCCCGCTCAGCCAAACCATTAGAAGTGAGATGATAAGACAAGGTTTTTATATCAGTTATTCCATTGAGGGTTGTAAACCTGTGAAACTTCCTGCTGGTAAATGTAGCCCCATTGTCTGACACGAGCACCTCTTGAAACTGGTATACTGTAAAACTCTGTCGCAAATGATCAATGATGGCAGCAGACATGGGTGGCTGGACTTCATAGACATCCATCCACTTCGAGTGGGAGTCTATTAGTAAATGGAACATCATGCCCAATAAGGGCCCCATGGAGTCAATGTGGAGGTGAACCCATGGCCGCCCTGGCCATTTCCCTGGTGGGGTAGCTTTTGTATCTGCTGGCATTGAAGACAACTTTTGACTAGGGTTTTGATGCCCGTGTCCATCCCTGGACCCCGCAAGTAGCTGCACGTCAGCATCTTCATCCTACTAATGCTAGGGTGAGCGCTATGTAATTTGGCCAGTAATGGCCTTCATCCTCTCAGGGGCACGATAACCCTTGCTCCTCAGAGCAATATGCCGTCCTGACAGGTGAGCTCATATCTGCGATTGAAATAGGACTCCATATCATCAGACTTTAGGTGGAATTTTCCCAGAATTGCACTAAGTGCGGCAGCGGGTGGGGGTAAAATGGAGTCCTACTTGCCAATGAAAATGACAGGTTTTCATACTGTATCTTTCTAATCCCGCCTCATTATATATTAACTCCCGCAAAACACGTTGTTTCCATGGTGGGCGGGCTCTCATTCACTCGCTTGCCATCACCCACCTGTTGCATCAGGCTGGCTGCCATCTTTAAAAGGTACCACCAGCAAAGTGCTCACCGCCACCAGCTCACCACCGCTACCTGGGAGACATGGACAGCAAAGGAAAAAAGACTGCAGCCCCCGCTTCAACAACAGGTCCCTCGAGTGATTGCTGGATGCCGTGGAGGCCCAACAGGATGTGCTTTACCCCGGCTCTGGCCGCAGGACGGGTAGCAATGTCACCAACTCGGCTTGGGAGGCAGCTGCAGAGGTGGTCAGTGCGAATGCCCTGCAGAGCAGGACAGTCATGCAGTGCCGCAAAAGGACGAATTATCTCCTCCGTTCCGCCAGGGTAAGTCACTCATTTCATCACTCCCAACTCGCACACTCACAAACCCATCATACATCCACAGGGCCCTCATTCACTGTCAGTGAAAGATGTATCACCATTCACTCTTCCACACACACCGTCATTATCCTCATCCAGTCCATGGGACCACTCACCACCCACACAGGCCAGGCATACTTATCATCTGGCCCGGCAGGCATCCTGATACGCTTTCCCTTTCTCTATCCATGCAGGACAAACTGGCACACAACAGGAGGGAAAGGTTGCAGACAGGTGGAGGGATGCCGGAAATCAAAGTCCTGACAGAATTCGAAAACAGAGCCATCCGGCTGGCCGGCGATGACTGGGACCAGTCCTGTGCTGATGGTGAGGTCAGCGCTGGTCTACCAAGTGAGGATCCAGCAGTGTAACATCCATCAGACAACCATGCCATGAGTGACGTGTCCTCTTTCAGAGGCCACTGTCATGCATTAATTATCTCCCCTTGCTCTCGCACATCTGCCAAATAGCTGAGAAAGTCCATGACCCAGGGCCTCCAATCAAGCTCCGAAGAAACCTCTGAAGAGGAATCCGAAGGCACCCTCTCTGAAGTCATGCGCTTACCCACACCCTCCACCAACGCACAGACACATCCCTCGGTGGGACCTAGCTTTAGAGGAGCCTTGGGATCATAATCTGCTGAGCACATCGCACTTTCTGATCCACAGTAGGCAGAGACAGGGTCTTCCCAGATCCCCGCTACTTGGGGGATTGCTGGAGACCAGAACATTGCTGAGTCCGAGTCAGGTGATGAGTCTCTGGACTTGGTCATGTCACAGTTGCTGGACCTGCAAATGCAAGCTAAGGAACAACTGGAAGGGTTGTCTGCTACATTCCTCAGATTGCAAGGCACAATGGAGGAGTCCGTCTGTCTTCAGGCTGAGGTGATAGCGCTGGTATTGCAACGCACCAAGGTCAACACTGGCAGTATGACGCTGCCATGGAGACCTTGGTCCAGGATGTTGCTCCTGCACTGCTGTGCGGGCTTAACTCCATTGCAGATGCCATAGTTGGCCTCCAACAGTGTGTACATGAGAGGGGTGCTGGACAGCTTGATCTCACTCCAGCTACCACTGCTCCTGAAGGAGTCAGCCTGGGGCCCTCGGGCACCCATAGGGAGGAGGACCAGTGGGTGCACACTCTGGGGCCATCTGCCCAGGTGACTCTGGGATTGACTGGCCCATCTGATTGCCCTGTGACTTCTGCAGATCCAGCTTCACAAACCAAGGAGGGTCCCACTGCCACACAGCAGGACCCCAAAAGCAGGCTACAGCCCTCCAGAGGATGACCGCCAATCTCATCACAAACAGGGCTTCACAGTCAGCAGGCTGCCTCCACCTCTGTTGTAGATGTCCAGGGAGCACCAAGACGTAATGGCAGGGTTAGGAAAGTTATGTAAAAGTAATTGCACAGCCTGGCCACGGGTGTTGATCACTTGTACATATTATTCATTATTGTCAATAAACTCCTAAGAATGTCACTCTGCCTGTGGCTCCTTGTCCTGATGAGCAGTGTTCTTGTCGCTCAGATGCAAAATCTTTCTGCAAAAGAAAAAAGGCAGGTTTCTCAGTCTAGGACCTTTTCCCCCTGCTTTGTGCAGCCTTCAGGCAACAGTAATGGTCCAGCCTCACATGCCCTGGAGACATTACTGATGCCTGCACCTCGTCAGCACTGCCAGAATGTAGTGGGCAGGCGCCACAGAGTTCATTCATTCTCTCGGTGTGCTCTCAGCACACTTAAGGTGAGGCTGGCCCCCATCACACCAGTATCTGTGACCAGTGATGCTGTGCACCAGCTCCTGAAGGGCTGAGATGCTGAAGGTGGACACAGCATCAGGTACATCTACAGTTTCATGAGATGGCCCTGATCTTGGAGAGCAAGCGATCTGCCCTCAGCCAGACAGGAGTCAAACATTCTCAGAGGCTATGTGAAGATCTAATGACTGTCCTCACTGCAAGTTGTCATTATCCTCCTGCAATCGAGCAGCTATTAGGGCCTCCACAGCATCTCCATGACAGGAGCATTCTCACAGTCAAACATTTACAACTGTGACATGAGGATCTACAGTGACACTTCACTGCATGTCGTCATCATCTTCTAAAAATCTGGCAGCAATGAGGGCCTCCCAAGTGTGCCTGCCTTGTCTAGCCAGTGCGAGACCCTCAACCCCATCGTCATCACCACCTAGGACCCCCTCACCCTCATCCCCATCAGCGTCCTCCTGACCAGAGGAGACGTGCAGCTCCTCCACCTCCTCCTCAGCCAGCTCCTCACCCTATTGCAGCACCAGGTTGTAAAGGGCACAGCAGACAACAACAATGCATGACACTCTCTGTGGACTGTATTCTGGGCTCCACCAGACCGGTCCAGGCACCAGAACAGCATCTTCAGCATCCCAATGGTCTGCTCCACCAAGTTGCGAGCTGCTGCATGAGCCTCATTATAGTGTCACTCTGGTGCAGTCTGAGGCTGCCACATGGGTGTCATCAACCACAGCCTCTGTGGGTAGCCCTTGTCCCCAAGTAGCCAACCCTGCAGCCTCTGTAGACCCTGGAAGACTTCAGGGATCTGCGAGTGACTCAGGATGTAGGCATCATGCTCAATCCTTGGAAACTGTGCGCGTACCTGCAGGATACATTTCTGGTGGTCGCTTGCTAGCTGCATGTTCAGTGAGTGGAAGCCCCTGCGGTTGATGAAGTTCACTGAGTGTAGCGATGGAGACCTGAGCACCACATGAGTGCAGTCAATCGCACCCTGCATCTGTGGGAATCCCAAGATCAGGACAAATCCAATGATCCTTACATCCTGGCTGTCCTGGTCCTGGGCAAAATGCACAAAGTTGTGTGTCATGGAGAAGCTGGCATCCGTGACCTCATGGATGCATTTGTGAGTGAAGGATTGTGAAATCCCACAGAGGTCACCTGTGGAGCCCTGAAAGGAGTCACTAGCATAGAAATTGAGCGCCATGGTCACTTTCACAGCCACTGGCAGTGGATGCCGTCCATGTCCCCTTGGCGGCAAGTCCTGTAATAAGTGGCAGATGTGAGATGTGCAGTCATCGGCGACACTGGTTCTCAGTCATCTGCAGGAATGGCAGGCGGTATCTATAGATCCTGGGTATTGCTAGGCACCAACCAGCCACGGCTCGCTGTCGCTCCTGGGCAGCGTGTGCGGGAGCCCCTGTTGCCCCTTCTATATGAGGTTGCTTCTCCTGCCTTTGAACAGCCAAGTGCCTTAGTCGCTTGCTCCTCCATCTTCTACAGTCTCTGTAAACCATCAGGCATACAGCTAGGTCACCAGGATCCATGATCCTGATGTGGTATTCCTGCAGAATGAAAGAGAGAGAGAGACGTGGTTATCATGGCTGTACTTAACATGATTCCTGGCCCTGTGAGACAGACACTTAATGTTTCCAGAGTGTGCTGGTCTCCCCTCGGATGGCCAGAGATGAGTGCACTGCATGGTTGCCCTGTCAACCTGTGACATGACAGTCCTGGAAACAATAACTTGATGTTCGGTGATGGGGTCATGGTCCAGGGGGACGGAGGAAGGAGTGTCCGAGAGTTGGCGCTCAGCCTCTGCGAGGTAGAGGTCAGTATGCTAGACAACAACAGCATCATCCTGGTCAGCAAGTTTGATAACAAAGTCAAGATTGGACCTAAGAGAATGGAGTGCAGCAAGTTCAGAAGGAGACAGGTTAGAGTGGATGTGAGGGGCAGAGAAATTGAGGCGGCCGATATCACGCCAACATTTCTCAATAAAAAGATCGAGAGTAGGTAAGAGGCCAGAGGGAGGGGTCCAGGTGGAGGGAGAATACTGGAGGCAGGTGAAAGGACCCATGGAACTGGGGGGAGGACTCCTGCCCAAAGTAGTGAGCATACAGACGAAGGCGGCAGGAGAAGAGTTCAGCATCGTGCCGAGCCTGAAATTCATTCAGATGAGGGCATAAGGGGATGAAAGTGAGTCCTCTGCTGAGTACAGAATGTTCAACATCAGAAAGGGGAAGGTCAGAGAGTATGGTGAATTCATGGCAAGGGCTGGGATTAGAAGACGAGATGGGGTCAAAGGGATGGGAAGGGGTGGAGTGTCCTGGATGGGCGTAGGTATCGATAAACTGTTGGAGCTTGCATAAAGCTGAACATCAAGCCATTGTTTCCAGGACTGTCATTAACCTCATCTCCTTTGGAGATCTTCCATCCACAGCTTCCAATTTCATATTCTCGCAACCCCGGACAGCCCACTTCTACCTCCTTCCCAAAATCCACAAACAGGATTGTCCTGGTAGACCGATCATGTCAGCCTGTTCCTGCCCTATGGAAATCATTTGTTCTTATCTTGACTTCGTTCTCTCCTCCCTTGTCTAGTCTCTTCCCACCTACATCCATGATTCCTCTGATGCCTTACGTCATTAAAAATTTCCAGTTCCTACCCGCCTCATCTTCACCATGGGCGTCCAATCCCTCTACACCTCCATCCCCCACCAGGATGGTCTGAGGACTCTCCACTTCTTCCTTGTACAAAGTCCCAAATAATCCCCATCCACCACCACTCTCCTCCGTCTGGTTGAACTTGTTCTCTCACTGAACAATTTCTCCTTAAACTTGTCCCACTTCCCCTGAATAAAAGGTGCTGCTATGGGTACTCGCATGGGTCCCAGTTATGCCTGTCTCTTCATGGGGTATGTGGAACATTCCTTGTACCAGTCCTACGAAGGCCCCTCCCCATAACTCTTTCTTCAGTGCATCGATGACAGTTTGGTGCCACTTCATGCTCTTGTCTGGACCTGGAAAAATTTATTTATTTTGCTTCCAATTTCCACCCCTCTATCACCTTCACATGGTCCATCTCTGACACTTCCCTTCCCTTCCTTGACCTTCCTGTCTCCATTTCTGGTGATAGATTGACCACAATATTCATTACAAGCCTACCAACTCCCACAGCTACCTCGACTACAGCTCCGCACACCCCACTTCCTGTAAGGACTCCATCCCATTCCCTCAGTTCCTTCACCTCAGTTGCATCTGTTCTGATTATGCCACTTTCCCAATGGCACTTTTGACATGTCTTCCTTCTTCCTTAAACAAGGTTTCTGTGGTTGGCAGAGCCCTCAGCCGTGGTCGATCCATCTCCCCCGCCTCTGCCCTCACACCTTCCCCTTCCTCCCAGAACCATGATAGGATCCCCTTTGTCCTCACTTTTCACCCCACCAGCCTCCTTATTCAATGATCATCCTCTGCCATTTCAGCCAACTCCAGTATGATGCCACCACCAAACACATCTTCCCCTCACCCTCCTGAGCATTCCGTAGGGTCCATTCCCTCTGGGACACCCTGGCCACTCCTCTATCACCCCCAATTCCTCATCCCTTTCCCACAGCAGCTTCGCATACCTTCGCAGAAGGTGCAGTACTTGCCCCTTTACCTCCTCCATCCTCATCGTCCAAGGGCCCAAACATTCCTTTTAGGTGAAGCAGAACTTCACTTGCACCTCCTTCAATTTAGTCTACTGCATCCGCTGCTCCCAATGCAGTCTCCTCTACATTGGGGAGACCAAACGCAGACCGGGTGACCGTTTTGGGGAACACCTCTGGTCTGTCCACAAGCATGACCCAGGCCTTCTGGTCGCTTGCCATTTCAACACACCATCACATACTTGGCCTGTTGCAATGTTCCAGTGAAGCCCAACGCAAACTGGAGGAACAGCACTTCATCTTCCGATTAGGCACTTTACAGTCTTCCGGACTTAACATTGAGTTCAACAACTTCAGACCATGAGCTCGCTCCTCCATCCTCACCCCCTTTTTTAATCCTTTTTTTTTAATCCCGTTTTTTCTGTATTTTTTAATTTTCTATCCATTTTTAATTTTATTCATTTATCCATGGTGTTATCCCCTTTTTTATATCCCCTTCTATCCCATTTTATATCATTTCTTTTTCTTCCCCAACACCACCTCCTCCCCACATCCCATCCCCTTCATGACCATCTGTTACTTTTATGCCAATATCTGCACTTTTTTAGTACTAAACACTACCATGAACACTCTCTTTGTCCTTTAGTCCATGACATCTTTGTCAATCCCTCCTTTGTCCCCACCTATTACTGGCCTTCTATCCAGCTCCCCTTTATCCGTATAAATTTTATCACATTTCCACTTCTCTTCAGCTCTTCATATGGACTTGAAATGTTAACTCTGTTTCTCTCTCCACAGATGCTGCTAGACCTGTTGAGTTTTTCCAGCATTTTCTGTTTGTATTTCAGATTTCCGACACCCGCAGTATTTTGATTTTAAGCTACTTCTTTGGCTTGGAAAAGGCATTTTTCTCACTTCAAGCGTACCCCCACTTGTGAGAAGTGTTTCAGCACCTCCCCCAAATTAGCTAAGAATTCTTCGTCAGTTCGCCCAGTGACTAAGACATCATCCTGTTAAACAACAACATGGGCAGTCCCTGAAGCAGAGTTTCCATGGTACACTGGAAAATAGCACATGCCGATGAGACCCCAAAGGATATTCGAGTATATTGATACAATCTTCGATGCGTATTGATGGTCACGAATTCCCTAGAACCTTCTTCCAACTCTACCTGCTGGTAGGCGTGGCTTATGTCGAGTTTTGAATATGTGATGCCCCCTGCCAATTTCAAATATAATTCATCAATCTTCGGTATCTGGTTTCTATCTAGTTTGGCCACTCTGTTTACAGTTAACTTATAGTCACCGTGTAAGCAAACATTTTGGTCTGGCTTCAGTGCAGGTACTATGGGTGCTGCCCACTCAGAAAATTGCACTGGTTGTAAGATACCCAACTTTTCCAGCCTGCTTACCTCGGTCTCGACCTTGTCCTGCAGATCATTAGGGACTGATCTGGTTCTGATAAATATAGGGGTTTCGTTAGGGTCTACGTGGATTTTGGCTTGAAGCCCATGAATCCTTCCTAGCTCGTCACTGAAAATGGAAGCGTACTTTTGTAACAATTCCTGTAAGTTTCTCGTTCTGATTTGAAAAATCTCGACCCATTGCAATTTAATCTTTTTGAGCCAGTTCCGACCAATTAAACTAGGGCCCGCCCCAGCTACTTCTGTATGGGGTAAATTTGGAGACTGATCCCCATACTGTACCAGGACTTGGCATATCCCTTTCACTCTTTTTTCTTCATCCGTATATGTTTTTAATTTAATGCTCAATTGTTCCAAACTTAAAGGATAGACTCCTTTATTCAAGTGTATGAATGGATATTCTCTTATGACAGACATTGATGCCCTAGTATCAACTTCCATCTTGATGGGTTGTTCATTGACTCTAATGACTACTCGGAGTGGCTCAGTTCTACCCATTCTCAGGTTGTATAATGAATAGGTGTCAGATTCTGCTTCCTCTGGTTCTTCAACAAGACAGATTTTGTGATTTGTACCGTTGTTTTTAAAAGGCTGTCTCGGTCTATCTTGACAGTGCCGCATTATCTGACCATTGTGGTGGCAGAAAAAGCATGCGATATTTCTGAACTGTCAAGTGCCTGCAGGCTGCCTGGATACATTTCTCTCATTAATGTCGTGGGTTTTCACTATAGTACTGTTGTTTTTCAAAGGTCTGTACATAGAGGGCATTTCCCGCTTTTCTGTGGAGTCCGATGTTTTCGTGCCTTTTCTTACTGGCCCTTCCTCCCTTACAAAATGGACGGTGCCATTTTGTGTAGCTTTTATTTGCCTCTGAGTCTTTAACAGTTCCCTCCATGGCTGTTGCCAATTCTGATGCCTTACTGAAGTCTAGATTAGTTTCAGATAGCAATCACTTTTGAATGGCATCGTCCCAGATTCTGCATATCAATCGGTCTCTCAACGTGTCATTAACTGAAGTTCCAAATTTACAATATTCCGTTAAGCCATTTAAAGCAGCTGCACAGCCAGCAATTGTCTCTGCTGGAAGCCTATTCCTTGAATTGAATTTAAAACGGTGCACAGTGACTGAGGGCTTTGGCTTCAGTTGGTTTTAGACAAAAATTACTGACTCGTCGAAAGTACTCATATCGGGGGTGTTAGATGACGTGAGGCTGCAGATCAGCCCATACATTTTGCGCCACATGTGGACAAAGGAATCACCCTCTTCTTGTCCTCCCCCGTGATCTAATTAGCAGTAAAGAAGAATGATAGGCATTCGAAGTAATGAGACCAGTCATCGGAAATGGGGTTGAATGGTTCAAGATGCCCAAACTGCGGCATAATCAATGACTAAGGAAACTGTGCTTTTAAACAGCTTTCAAGGTAGTGGTGAAGTAACATAGTGGCTTTCTTGCTTGCCGTCAATTGATCCGGTTTATCCTCATTGCCAGTTTTATGTTTTTGGTTATCAGGTTCGCTTTGTCCGCCGAATGCTAGCTGCACCCTTGATATTAACACATTAGTTGGTGTTTCAAACAATAGAAGCTGAGAGACTGATTAACTGAACAAACACTGGTAGTTTATTGGAATTAAGAACAGAGAACTAACACCAAGTGTGCTTCTTCAATCACCTCAGCTCTAGACTTAGAGTTACCCAAGAAGCTCGTGCTGTGTAGCGATTGGTCAACACAGTCACATGGTCAACTAACTACATTCTCTTAATTGTACATAGCACTCCACTTTATCACACCTGTACAATTGTGGCAAGATTTCCTGATTCTTGTACTCCAATTCCTTTGCCATAAAGGCCAACATGCCATTTGCCTTCTTAATTGCTTGCTGTACCTGCATACTAACTTTCCATGTTCCTCATACAAGTACACCTAAGACCCTCTGCCCATCAACATTTTCAGTTTCATATGTTTTAAAAAATATTCTGCTTTTCTATTCTTAGAACCAAAGTGAATAACCTTAAACTATAGTCCATTTGTCGCCTTGTTGTCATTCACTTAACCAAAGGAATGTCGACATTCCTTTGCAGCCTCTTTGTGTCCTCCTCACAGCTTAGATCACCATCTAGTCTGCTACATAGTGCTCTCCTTGTGGCCTCAGATGAGGTGGAGGCAGCTGCTCACTTTTCTCTGCCTGTGGCTAAGTTACATGTGGCAGTTGTCCTCATCATTGTGGTGTCAGTGGGCATCTCCAGAGGCTGCTGCAATGTTGCCAGTGTAGGTGCAGCCTCTGTTACATAGCCCTGCTGTATATTTGATCCCTGAGTCAGAGACCTGATGATGTTGGTGGCCTGTGAAAGGTAGCACCCTCATCCTCTTCAGTAACTGCTCAGCCCTTGAATGGTCCTCTGGAGCACTGAAGCGGACCACCGGCTGGAGAGCAACTGACATTCCCTTCATTCGTCTTTGTACTACTGACTGGTGCATGACAGTGTGCTTTAGCTGCATCCAATCTGAATGCTACTATACATGGCTCTCCATGAGGTTGGCCATAGCCTCAGTGGAGGAGCTCTTGTATTCAATGCCCCGAGCCAAGGTGGTGCACATGATATGAATGGACTCTTCCATTATATCTCCATAACTCAGCACTGCCGAAGTGAACTCTGACATGAGGGTACACATCTGTTATTGCTAAGAGCTTTCCTGTGACCCAAAGTCCTGCACCTATCCAGCTGCCTATACCTGTCCTCTCTTCTCTAAGGGAGACTGCTTAGAATTGCCTCTGCCACTCTCGCCTTCTCCTGTTCACTAATGCCATGCTCTTCACCCTGTGCTACTGTATATGAGTACACATGAGGACCCACTGAAGTGATTACCTTAACTGGTGGAATGTGTGCATGTAAGATGTGCTGGATCTGCTGTTTCAGTTTCTTGCGATGGCCCATTGCCATGAAAAGACTCAGGTGTTCATCCTCCATGTCAGAACCTGTGGAAGACAGAAGAAAAGATCATGAGAATTAACCTTTCAGAGCAGAAACTTCTGCACAGATAAGGTGCTTCCCAATGCAGCTGAGTTTTTGGCATGCTATTAGACAGGGAGGAGTGCACTCCACCCACTTCATCTACAGATAGCAATATCTTGTCATCCTCTCTGCCAGGAATGTCTCCATCTCAGCTTGCTCCTGTGGGGCCACCCTTGTGATTTCCATGGCAATCATGATGTGGAGAGGAGGTACTTCTCCGTCAGTCAGAACCCTCTCCCTGGCATTGTGAGCCCTCTTCTCTTGCAAGGCAAGAGAGAGAGAGATAAGGATATGCTGGCCTCTCTGACCAGTGCTAGTGGCTCATTGACATAAGAAGCTGCATGTATCAGTCACAGCAGTTCCTCATGAGCCTTGCTGAAGAGCCAGTAAGCAGTCTAGGCACACATTGGTCCCATGGTCAGGAGGATCACATACCCTCAGTTTCCTCAGCTGGAGTGTCTGCTGGAGATTGAATACCCAGAGGAGTCTTATCAGAGCCTCTTACCAGATTGAATAAAGTCAATGAACCTTTTATGGCACTGGACCAAATTCCTCCAGACCACACCTCAGCTACTGACCGTTTCAGCCACCTCCTGCCATGCCAGCTTTGTTTCGTTGGATGGCTTTCCCCTTCCATCCTCTGGATAGAGGAACCTCCCTCCTCTCCCTCACAGCTTCCACCACACACCAAGCTGTATTCAGGGCTTTCTTCGATGTTGACCTTGGTGCTCTCCTTTCCGAGATGGTGTCCAAACCACTCTGTTCAAGTTTTTAACACAGAGGAGACCCTTTCCTTCAGAGTGTAGAATACTGGTCCAGGCTTAAAAATATTTTGCCCCCCATCCTTCACAGTGAGGTGAACCAGGGCATACTTCTGCTATACCAAATTTCTCATGAATAATAACATGCACTCTTCCATGAGTACATCCAAGGGGTCTGGTGTGGTGATCTTTGTAACATTGGCCCAGGCTCCACAACCAATCTCAGCCCATTAGTGAGGAACCTTTGCCTGTAACTACAATTATAGACAATTCTTTCATTTGAGTTCTATACTTAACAAGAATTGGCATGCACATCACAGAATCGCAGAATCACACAGTGCAGAAGAGACCCTTCAGCCAATCGAGTCTGCATCGACACGTCAGAAACACCTGACCTACCTACCAAATCCCATTTACCAGCACTTGGCCCATAGCCTTGAATGTTATGACAGGCCAAGTGCTCATCCAGGTACTTTTTAAAGGATATGAGGCAACCCACCTCCATCACCCTCCCAGGCTGTGCATTCCAGACCGTCACCACCCTCTTGGTAAAAGCGTTTTTCCTCACATCGGCCCTAAACCTCCTGCCCCTCACCTTGAAATTATGTCCCCTTGTGACTGACCTTTTAACTAAGGGAAACAGCTGCTCCCTATCCACCTTGTCCATGCCCCTCATAATCTTGTACATCTTGATCAGGTCACCCCTCAGTCTTCTCTGCTCCAATGAAAATAACCTAAGTCTATCCAACCTCTCACCATAACTTAAATGTTTCACCACAGGCAACATCCTGGTGAATCTCCTCTGCACTCCCTCCAGTGCAATTGCATCCTTCCTATAATGTGGCGACCAGAACTGCACACAGTACTCCAGCTGTGGCCTCACCAAGGTTCTATACAACTCCAACATGACCTCCCTACTTTTGTAATTTATGCCTAGATTGATAAAGGCAAGTGTCCCAAATGCCTCTTTCACCACCCCACTAACATGCCCCTCTGCCTTCAGGGATCTATGGACACACACACCAAGGTCCCTTTGTTCCTCAGAACTTCATAATGTCATGCCATTCATTGAATACTTCCTTGTCAAATTACTCCTTCCAAAGTGTATCACCTTACACATTTCAGGGTTAAATTCCATCTGCCACTTATCTGCCCATTTGACCATCTCTTCTATATCTTCCTGTAGCCCAAGACACTCAACCTCACTGTTAACCACCCAACCAATCTTTGTGTCATCCGCAAACTGACTAATCCGACCCCCCAAATAGTCATCTATGTTGTTTATGTAAATGACAAGTAATAGGGGACCCAGCACAGATCCCTGTGGTACGCCACTGGACACTGGCTTCCAGTCACTAAAGGATCCTTCTGTCATCACTCTGTCTCCTACAACTAAGCCAATTTTGAATCCACCTTATCAAATTACTCTGTATCCCATGTGTATTTGCTTTCTTTATAAGTCTCCCATGTGGGACCTTGTCAAAGGCTTTGCTGAAATCCATATAGACTACATCAACGACTCTACCCTAATCTACACAACTGGTCACCTCCTCCCTACTCCTCAATCAAATTTGTCAGGCATGACCTCCCTCTGACAAAGCCATGCTGATTATCCCTGAACAAACCTTGCCTCTCCAAGTGGAGATAGATTCTCTCCTTCAGAATTTTCTCTAATAGTTTCCCAACCACTGACGTAAGACTCACTGGCCTGTAGTTTCCTGGCTTATCTCTACAACATGTCCATGGGGAAGAGAGAGTATGGGGGGAGGAAAGAGAGGACAGGGCGAGGAGGGTGTATTGGGGAAGAATGTGGCAAGTGGGGAGGTAAGTGCAAGTTGGGGAGGAAGGTTAAAGAGAGGGAGTTTGGAGGGGGGATGGTGCCCGGGGGAAGAGTGAGTTCAGAGAGGGGAAGGTGTCCAAGGGGAGGAGGGAGTTGGAAGGGGGGAATGTGTCTTGGGTGAGGAGGGTGTAAGGGTGGAGAAGGGAGTAAGGGTGGAGGAGTGAGTAAGGGTAGAGGAGGGAGTAAGGGAAGGGGGGATGTCCAGGTGAATGTTCAAGGGAAGGTTCTGTGGATTCAATGACTGCCTCTTGGGGAGCGAACTGAGGGTGGGCATGGCAGGAGGGAATGGAGAGTGTGAGGGGGTGCAGAGGGAGCCGGTAGGGTCGGAGGGTGAGGTTGCATCGATGAAGGTAAAAGGAACAGTAAGAGTAGTTGGTGGGACTCGGAGGCAGACACGGACCCTGGGCATGGGAAGGAAGAGGTCAGGGAGGTCAATGTGGATGGTGATGTGGGATTGTCAGGAATGTAGGGATCTGCAAGTTCACTTGGGCATCCTGGAATGACAAGGGTTTGAAGTTGATAGGTGATAGTGGGTAGGTCGAAGGTGATGCCGGGAGGTCTACAGCAATGGGGGCAAGGACGTGAGTGACTGGGGGAGGGGAAAGGATGGGGGAACATAGCTCAAACTTGACAACTATCATTTTGCAGAAATCAAAAGTGAGCAGAGCCTCCATTTGGACGGGCGCAGGTGCTGCATGGGAGTGCAGTCAGTGCCAGGGGCGGAGATGCAGGTTGGCTCAGATGGACAACTGAAAGAGAACCCCAGCGAGCAGCAATGAAAATGCTCAGGACAGTGAGATGAGTGTGATGGGTGAACGCTCCATGTATTTGGGAGAGTACGTGCATGAGGCTCCGAAAGGCCATGCTACACACACACTTCTCCCTCCAGAATCACTTGTGGTCTGGCTGCGTGCAGCTGAACTGATAGTTAGGGGTGGGGGAGTGGGAATGGGGCAGTGTGGATACAGGGGGAGGACTCGCGAAGCCTTCAATGAAGTGAAAGAAAACATTATTTAGTAAAAGTGAATATATTTTCAGATTATAACATGACAAAATATATTCACCTGTACATCCACTTGTGATCAGAATTTATTAACTTTTCTAGGCCTATCATTTCTAGGCTCTGCCCTGATTTCTGCAGCATTGGTGGAGACAGCCTGTGCAGTGATTGGCCCTGTTGCCTCTGATGACTTTGGCATGCATCCTCTTGAGAGCTGAGGCTTTGGGGGCCTTGGCTTGCTTTGGCTGTCCTCCTGTGGGCCAGCTGCTCCCTCTGTGGCAACAGAGTACTAGGCTGATGGGCTCATAGGTAAAGAGGACTAGGTGGGAGAGGACAACCTCTGAGGTCCCTGAATAGATGACCCAGGGATGTTCAGCTGCCGCTCCTCCTCCTTTTGGGTTCCGGGGACCCCGACCTGACTCCATGAGGGGAAGGAGCATCTGGAGGGACATCGAGGTGTCCCATTTCCCTCTCGTGTTGCCACTGTAGGAACTCACCCATGGCTACCGCGATGGAGTGCATGTTGCACACATCTCCGTGTTCTGTTGGACCAGGATCCACCCCATGGAGACCTCCATACACGCACATGTGGCACCACTTCATCGGAGAGCAGGCAGACACACTCCTCTGACTTTTGTGCCACTCTGTTGATGGCTTCCAACAGCTCTGCATGATGTTCCCCTGCCTTCTGCTGACTCACCAGGATGAGTTGGAAGGCCAAATGCAGAGGCTCATCATTTGACCCAGACCTCACAGATGCTTCTTCCACAGCAATCGTCCGAGTACTGGGAGCTCCACTGAACCTGCCTCCTCCAGCTGTGGACACATGTCCGTGCAGTCTCCACCAGATTGTGAACTCGAGCCTGCTCTAGAGCTAGGTTGCACCGAGGTGTGTGTCTCTGCGCTGGTGCAGGGTGTGGGTAAGTGCTGTAATGAGGCTTCCAGGTTGCTTATTTCCAGCTCTCCAATGGAGGAGGAGTCCTCTTTGCTGGAGGTGAGGACCTGGATGGAGCTGAGGAATTGGTTGGCAGAGGATGGCAGTTGCTTGGCAGTGCTCCCTGTGAACCAAAGGAGAGGTAATTAGTGCATGGCAGCAGAGTCAAAAGCAGAAGAGAGAGCACTCACAGTTGTGTTGAGAAAGGGATGATGTGGTGCAGGATCATCATGTGGGTGTTCACTGCTGACCTCAACATCACCACAGACAGAGTCCACATCCTCACCAGTCAGCGCAATGACTGGCTCCTCAAAGTGAGTGAGGGGCCTAATGTGGGCCACTCCACCCCTGATCTGGTGTCATGGGCCAGCTTCTCTTGCATGAAAACAGATGGAGAGAGTGTGAGCAGGACACATGGCACTCTGTGGAATGTTTGTGTAGTGAGCGGCGCCATGGATGGGATGAGGACTTGAGCTCCAGAGGATATGAGCCTGATGGAGATGTGAGGGTGTGTGTGACAGTTAGTGGTGATGTCCCTTGAGGTGTGAGATCCCTGTGGATGTGTGATGGGTTTGTGAGTGTGTGAGTTGAGAGTGATAAGGTGGTTGACTTACCCTGATGGAATGGATGAGAGCATTCAACCTCTTCCTGCACTGGATGACTGACCTCCTCTGTGTTCCAGCGGCACTAGCCGCCGCTGCCACCGTCTCCCTGGTTGAATTGATGACTCTGATGGATCTCCTGCGGGCAGAGCCAGAGTAGAGGACATTGCAGTGGCCTTCCACTGTGTCCAGCAGGCATACCAGAGAGGCATCACTAAACTCGGGGGCTGCCGTTACCTTTCCTTTCGGGCCATCCTTTGTCTAGAGCAGTCCTGGTCTGCAGCCATGAAGTAGGATGCGCTCTGGTATGCTTTAAATATGGTGCCTGGAACGAGGAAGTGCTTAGGTCACAGCAGGGTGGGCAAATCTGAGCCTGCCCGCCAATGATCCAGAGTGTTTCCCGTGAATGCCCGCCATTGCGGCTGGCAAGTAAAATGTCTTTTTTCATACCCGCTATTGCACTTAGTGTAAATTTGGGACAATTCCACCCAAGGAATTACATTTGCTATTTTCCAGTCTAATAGAACCTTTTGCAAATGCAGGGAATTTTGGAAAATTAAAATCAAGACATCAACTGTCTCTCTAGCTACCTCTTTTAATAACCGAGGATGAATTCCACCAGGACCAGTCTTAGTACCATATTGGGCAAAGTTTGTATTTACCTTGTCATTAAACTTGTTCTATTTTTCCTCTACTGATTTATTTTTTCTCTCCTCAATATTTATATTTTTCCTGACCAGGGTTTGTAAATTCTACTTGACAATGTCATATTGGGATGTGGGAATATTCTGTCTAGTTCTATAAGGCTGCATTGTAATCTTTTTTCTAATTTGATTCTCCCCAAGGCTCTGAAGCTGTTAGCATTATTCTTCTGTTTTTGTGAATGTTAATACTTATTGTGGAGTGACATGGCACTATTACAGAAGGGAAATTATTTTCCACTTTATTTTAGCCAAGAGCCAGTATCAAACACTCACAACACAGACTGAATGAATTGGCTGTATGATAAGTCTCCCTTTACATTATCTCAATAAGTGCTTCTAAGTCAGGTACAACATAAGCTAGATCCAGAGTAAAGTTTTCTCCTCATTGCCTATTAAGTATTCTCAGGGTTAAGTGCAGAACAGGCTAGACACAGATTAAAATGTCTTCTACACTGCACCATCTAGTTATTGCTGTCTAGATATAACATTAAAAAGATCTGCCACTACATCAGTGACATATTTCTATTTCCCACACCATTAATTCTTGCTGTCTTTCTGAGTGAAATTGTTAATGTGCTGCTGGACTATAGGCAGGTTGGCACTGTCAATGCATATGTTATTGCCCTAATCTGCATAGCTCCCAATTTGCACTGAGCTGAGGTGGACCCAGACCGAGACACCAGTGTTTCCCTGTGAGGAGGCTGTTACATTTTTGGGGGGTTCAGGATTCAGCAGCTCACTGAACCTATTGGTAGTGGGAAGTGCTTGACCTGAAAGATAAGAGGAAAACCAACGAGAAAAATGGTATGTGTCACATTTGAAGTAACGCAGGCTTACAAAATACTAATTCACAAGGTAGAAATGCCACTTAAGGTATTAAAATTGGCCAGGGTCCATGATCCTGATTGCAATTCTCCCTGGAAACTGCATGTGGATGATGGGTAGGGATAGGTTTAAACTGAATGATCCACATTAATGCAGCCTTGCCATTATGTGACTGACTGACTGATAGGCCGGTGGGTGGATCCGTAATAATGCAGCTTTGTTACAGTTGAACTGATTGACTTTTTAAAAATTCTTTCACAGGATGTGAGCATCACTGGCTAGCCAGCGTTTGTTGGCCAAACTTAAGTGCCCTTGAGAAGGTGGTGGTGAGCTGCATCTTGAACCACTGCAATCCATCTGGCGTAGGTACACTTATAGTGTTGTTAGGGAGGGAGTTCCAGGATTTTGACATAGTGACAGTGAAGCAACAGCAATATATTTCCAAGCCAGGATGGTGAGTGGCTTGGAGGGGAACTCCCAGGTGGTGGTGTCTCCAGGTATCTGCTGCCCTTGTCCTTCTAGGTGGTAGAGATCGTGGGTTTGGAAGTTGCTGTTGAAGGAGCCTTGGTGAGTTGCTGCAGTGCATCTTGTAGATAGTACACACTGCTGCCACTGTGCATCAGTGATGGAAGGATTGAGTGTTTTAGCTGGTGGATGAGGTCTCAATCAAGTGGGCTGCTTTGTCCTTGATGTGTCAAGCTTCTTGAGTGTTGTTGGAGCTGCATTCATCCAGGCAAGTGAAGAGTATTCCATCACACTCCTGACTTGTGTCTTGTAGATGGTGGACTGGCTTTGGGGAGTCAGGAATTGAGTTACTCCTTGCAGAATTCAGAGCCTCTGACTTGCTCTTGTAGCCACAGTATTTATACAGCTGGTCCAGTTCAATTTCTGGTCAATGGTTGTTGATAGTAGGGGATTCAGTGATGGTAATGTCATTGAATGTCAAGGCAAGATGGTTGGATTCTCTCTTGTTGGAGATAGTCATTGCTGGCACTAGTGTGGTGCAAATATTACTTGCCATTTATCAGCCTAAGCCTAGATGTTGTCCAGGTCTTGCTGCATATGCAAGCGGACTGCTTCAATGTCTGAGGAGTCACTAATGGCACTGAATATTGTGCAATCATCAGTGAACATCCCCACTTCGGATCTTATGGTGGAAGTAAGGTCATTGTTGAAACAGCTGAAGTTGGTTGGGCCTAGGACACTACCTTGAAGAACTTCTACAAAGATGTCCTGGGACTGAGATGATTAACCTCCAACAACCACAACCATCTTCTTTTGTGCTATTTAAGACTCCAAGCAGTGGAGAATTTTCCCCCTGATTGCCATTGACTTCAGTTTTGCTAGGTTCTCCTTGATACCATACTCGGTCAAATACTGTTTTGATGTCAAGGGCAGCCACTCTCATCTCACCTCTTGAATTCAACTCTTTTGTCCATGTTTGGACCAAGGTTGTAAGGAGGTCAGGAGCTGAGTGGCCCTGGTGGAATCACAGTCCTGTCACTGTGTGACTTACTGTCTGATCCACAATAAGGCACTTTGTGATTAATTGATTGACTGATCCACAATATTGCAATCCTGCCACTATGTGACTTGATGACTGACGCCTGGATAACATAGCCCCCTCATGATAATGGCGACCTGGCTTAAGGAAAGGCAGGTTTGGGTATTAAATAACCCTAGTTAAAATGTGTCCACAAAAGATAGGAAAAGGAAAAAATGAAGAGGGGTGGCGTTTTTGTTTAAGGAAAATATTGTGGTACTGGAGAGAAAGGGAGTGTCAGAGGATTTGAGGACAGAATTGACTTGGCTAGAGCTAAGGATTAAGAAGGGTGCAATTACATTGCTCGGCGTAATATATAGATCACCAGCTAGTGGGAAGGATATAGAGGAACAAATCTGCTAGGAAATTACAGAGGCATAAACATCATAGAATAGATATATTGGGGGACTTTAATTACCCCTATTTAGACTGGGATAGTGGTAGTGTAAGGGGCAGCGAGGGACAAGCTTTCCTAGATTGTGTTCAGGGGAATTTCCTACAGAAATATGTGCCCAGTCCAACAAGAAATGAGACACTGCTAGACCTGGTTCTTGGGAATGAGGTTGGCCAAGTTGATCAAGTGACAGGGGGGATCATTTAGAGTACAGTGATCATTGCACCGTAAGGGTTAGGATGATGGTGGAAAATGACATTGGTCAACCTAGAGTAAGAATAATCAACTGGCAGAGAGCAGCCTTCAATGGGGCAAGAATGGACCTGGGCTGGATAGACTGGAACCAAAGGTTGGTGGGAAAGACAGTCGCTGAACAATGGGCTACCTTCTAAGAGGAGATGGTTTGGGCACAGTCAAGGTATGTTCCCTCAAAAGGGAAGGGTAGGACAAACAAATCCAGAGCTCCCTGGATGACAAAGGAGATAGAAATGAAGTTAAAGAAGAATAAATGTGTTTATGACAGGTGTCAGGTAGCAAATACAATTGAGAACCAAGCTGAATACAGAAGGTTCAGAAAGGATGTGAATAAACAAATACAAGATTGGAAGCTAACAGTAAAATAAATCCCAAAGTATTCTATAAGCACTTCAATAGTAAAAGAGTGATAAAAGGAGTAGGGCCAATAAGGGGCCATAAAGGGGATTTACACATAAAGGCAGGAGGCATGGTTGAGCTGTTAAATGAATACTTTGTCTCTGTCTTTACCTACGAGGTCGATGCTGCCCAGGGCATGGAGACAGAGGAGGAAACTCAGTCGCTAGAAGGGTTTAAAATTGATAAGGAGGAGGTATTGGATAAGCTGTCAGTATTTAAAGTTGATAAGGCACTGAGACCGGATGAAATGGATCCAAGAATATTGAAGGAAGTGAGAGTGAAAATTGCAGGGATGCTGGCAATGATCTTTCAATGTTCCCTGGATTCGGGGGAGGTGCCGGAGGACTGGAGAAATGCAAACATTATGCCCTTGTTCAAAAAAGATTGTAAAGATCTGCCCTGCAATTACATACTAGTCAGTTTAACTTCAGTGGTGAGGAATCTTCTAGAAACAATTATTTGGGATAGAATTAATGGTCACATGGAAAATTGTGGATTGATTCAGATGAGTCAACATGGACTTTTTTAAAGGAAAATCATGTCTAAATAACTTGTTGGAGTTTTTTGAAGATGTAACAGAGATGGTTGATGAGGGCAAGGCTGTTGATGTGGTGTATATGGACTTTCAAAAGGCGTTCGATACGGTGCCACACAAGAGACTTGTAAGGAAAGCTATAGGTCATAGGATAAAAGGGACAGTAGCAACGTGGATAAAAAATTGGCTGAGGGTTAGGAAACAGAGTAATGATTAATGGATATTTTTCTAGCTGGAAGAAGGTTGTAATGGAGTTCCCCAGGGATTGATATTGGGACACTAGTTCTTCTTGACATATGTAAATGATCTGGATATTGGTGTGCAGGGGACAATTTCAAATTTTGTGGACGACACAAAACTTGGGAGAATTGTAAAAGTGAGGAGGACAGTGTAGAACTTCAAAAGGACATTGACACATTGGTAGAGTGGGCAGAAGGGTGGCAAATGAAGTTCATTGGGGGAGGCAATAGCATAGTGGTATTGTCGCTGGACTAGTAATCCAAAGATGGAGGAAATACTCTGAGGACCTGAGTTTGAATCCCGCAGATGGTGGAATTTGAATTCAATAAAAATTCGATGAAAGTCGAATGATGACCATAACATCATTATTGATTTTTGTAAAAATCCATCTAGTTCATGAATGTCCTCTAGGGAAGGAAATCTGTTGTCCTTACCTGGTCTGGCCTACATGTGACTCCAGAACCACAGCAATGTGGTTGACTATTAAATGCCCTCTGAAATGGCCTAGCAAGCCACTCAGTTGGATCAAACTGCTACAAAGTCACAAAAAGTGAAATGAAACCGGACGGACCACCCAGCATTGGCTTAGGCACCGGAAATGACAATGGCAATCTCAGCCCTGTCGATCCTGCAAAGTCCTCCTTACTAACATCTGGGGGCTAGTGCCAAAATTGGGAGAGCTGTCTCATAGACTAGTCATGCAACAGCCTGACATGGTCATCCTCACGGAATTATATCTTACAGACAATGCCCCAGACACCACCAACCCTGGGTATGTCCTGTCCCACTTGCAGCGCAGAAGTGGCAGCACAGTAGTATACAGTCAGGAGGGAATTGCCCCGGGACTCCTCAACTCCAGACCTATGGCGTCAGGTCAAACATGGGCAAAAAAACCGCCTGCTGATTACCATGTACCGCCCTCTCTCAGCTGATGAATCAGTACTCCTCTATGTTGAACACCACTTGGAGGAAGCACTGAGGGTGGCAAGGACGCAGAATGTACTCTGGCTGAGGGGCTTCAATGTCCATCACCAAGAGTGGCTCGGTAGCACCGCTACTGAATGAGCTGGCCAAGTCCTAAAGGATATAGCTGCTAGACTGGGTCTGCGGCAGGTGGTGAAGGAACCAAAAAGAGGGAGAAACATACTAAACTTCATTCTCACTAACCTGCCTGCCGCAGGTGCATCTGCCCATGACACATCAGTAGGAGTGACCACCGCACAGTCGTTGTGGAGATGATGTCCTGTCTTCACATTGACAATGCCCTCCATCGTGTTGTGTGGCACTACCACCGTGCTAAATAAGAAATATTTCACTTGACTTGATATCAAGAAATGGCTGAAGGCACTGGTTACTGCAAAAGCTATGGGTCCTGACGATATTCAAGCGGTACTTGCTTAGCAATCACCTGCTCACTGATGCACAGTTTGGGTTCCGCCAGGGTGCTCAGCCCCTGACCTCATTACAGCCTTTGTTCAAACATGGACAAAAGAGCTGAACTCCCATGGTGTGAGTGACTGTCCTTGATTTCAAGGCTGCATTTGACTGAGTGTGGCATCAAGGAGCCCTAGCAAAACTGGGGTCAATAGGAATCAGGTTTCCCACTGGTTGGAGTCATGCCTAGCACAAAGGAAGATGGTTGTGGTTGTTAGTGGTCAGTCATCTGAGCTCCAGGACATCACTGCAGGAGTTCCTCAGGGTAGTGTCCTCGACTCAACCATCTTCAGCTGCTTCATCAATGACCTTCCTTCCATCATAAGGTCAGAAGTGGGGATGTTCGCTAATGATTGCACAATGTTCCGCACCATTCACGACTCCTCAGATACTGAAGCAGTCCATATCCAAATGCAGCATGACCTGGACAATATCCATGCTTGGGCTGACAAGTGGCAAGTAATATTCGTGCCACACAAGTGTCAGGCAATGACCATCTCTAACAAGAGAGAATCCAACCATCACCCCATGATGTTCAATGGCATTACCATCCTGAATCCCCCACTATCAACATCCTGGGGGTTACCATTGACCAGAAACTGAACTGGACTAGCCACATAAATACTGTGGCTACAAGAGCAGGCCAGACGCAATGAATCATGCGATGAGTAACTCACCCCCTGACTCCCCAAAGCCTGTCCACCATCTACAAGGCACAAATCAGGAGTGTGATGGAATATTCCCCACTTGCCTGAATGAGTACAGCTCCCACAACACTCAAGAAGCTTGGCCCCACTGGCCATGCATTATGCTGGGCGGGCCTTAACTGGCCTGCCTGCGTAAAATGGGAGCGCACAACGAATCGCAGGCAGCGATCGGCTCTGTGCCCGCTCCCACCAAGCCCGCCCGCCATTGGATAAATTCTCCCCAATGTAACCCTGTCACTGTGTGACTGACTGACTGATCCCTGGATAACGTAGCCCTTTCATTGTGTGACTGGCTGACTGATTCCCGGATAACGTAGCCCTGTCACTGTGTGACTGACTGACTGACCCCTGGATAATACAGCCCTGTCAGTGTGTGACTGACTGACTGATCCCTGGATAATGTAGCCCTTTCACTGTGTTACTGACTGACTGATCCCCGGATAACGTAACCCTGTCGCTGTGTGACTGACTGATTCTCATATGATGCAGCCTGGTAAATGTCTGATTAACTGAATGATCCACAATGCCACTGAACCAGGTTCAAGCTCGTTTGTCTAGAAAAGGAGTGTTCTGATAGGGGCCTGCAAATTCATTCAAATATTTGATAGGGTACATGTAGAGAGGATGTTTCAACTTGAGAGTGAATCCAGAAATGGGGTCATAAATATAAATCAGTCACTAATAAATCCAATAAGGAGTTCAGGAGAAAATTCTTAATGCAGTGGGTGGTTTGAAAGTGAAACTTGCTACCAAAAGGGATAGATGAGCCAAAAAGCATGGTGCATTTAAGAGGAAGCTAGATAAATACATGAGGGAGTAAGGAATAGGATGACATACTGATAGGGTTAGGCAAATCAGGGTGGAAAGTGTAGAGTATAAACACCAGCATAAATGTCTAGTGCCAAATGGCCTGTTTCCATGCTGTAAATAGTTTGTAATATTTTGTATTGCAGCCCTCTTGCTGTGCAACTGACCACCTGATCCTCCAAAGTACAGCCTCATTAACATGCAACTGAATAATTGACTCCCTATTAGTACAACCTCATCTCTGTTTGACTGACTCCCTGGTAATATAGTCCCATCTCTATATGTCTGGCGGACTTATTGAGTGTTAATACAGCTGCATCAGTGTGTGACTGACTGATTCACCCACAATAATGCAGCCATGTTACCTTGCGACTGACTGATTGACTGACCCACAATAATGCAACCCTGCCATTGCGTGACTGACGGCCTGATCTCTGGATAATGCAGATCTGTCACTGTGTGACTGACTGACTGATCCACAATAACAAAGCCCAGTCACTGACTGATTCCCTTATAATGCAGTGCCATCTCTGTGTGACTGACTGCCTGCCTCCCTGGTAATACAGCTGCAACACTCTGTGACTGACCCCCTGGCAACTCAACTGCAATGCTGGATGGAATTTAATCCACATGATGGGGGTCTTGCCCGCTGGCTGGAGAGGCGGAGAGAGCATTGCACCACCTCTTTTGAGGATGTCCTGCCACATTAATGGCCAAGTAGGCTGCGGTGGGCCTTCCCCAGGATCAGGCACCCCTGAGAAATGCCAGCCAATTGCTGTCTATTGCAGGCAGTGGCAGTGGGAGTGGTGGTGGCTGCTGGCAATGCAGCTACTAGAGGCGCAGGATCAGTGAGGGACCAAGGTCACAGGTGAGTGAGAGTGGAATGCGGGTCAGGGAGTGGGGTTGAGGGGGAGGGACAGGGGTCAGCAGTAAAGTTGGAGGTTGGCTTTCAGCACCTCATCCCCTTTCTGATGCCGGGTGCCTCGATCAGGCAACGAGAAATCCCCACTGGGAGCCTGCAAGTAAACCTGACAGGTTTTTTCTTTTTGGGCTCCCTGCATGGTGAGTTCCCCACCCAATGTCGACTGAATACCAGCATCAGCGGGTTAAGGCCCTTAATTTTGAAGCAGTGAGGATGCAGGTAGGAGAAAGGACTGTGTATTTGTGAATTAGGAAGGACAAAAGAGGAAAAATAAAGGAATGCTGACTGTAGGAGCGTTGATAAAACAGAATAGTTCTTCTCCGCTTGTCTGCAGCAAAGCAATTACTGGGGGACAATTCAAGCCTCTTATACAAGAAATAAAGGACACATATCATGTTTTCAAATGTGGTTGGCATTTTTTAACTTTAAGATGTCGCCAATCTCTGAGACATTGTAGATGATGACTGATGTGTACATGAATTGTTCACGCACATGACTGAATAATATGAATACTATTAAGGTAATTCCCCACTTAAGGATCTCAATTGGTGGCTTGTCGGGAAGGCCAACCAGAAGCTGGCACCCTCCCCTCCCACTTACTGCCACCCTGCCTCCAAAACCTTCTTGGTGGAGGGCTTAAAACTCTGTCCACTATGTAACTGACTGACTGACTCTCTGATAATACAACTGCTAAATTGCGTGACTGACTGACTGACTGACTGACTGATCGATCCCATGGTAATACCGCTTCAGCAGTGTGTGACTGACTGACTCACTCCCTGGCAATACATCCTCATCTCTGTGTGACTGGCTGACCTTGTAATACTTGGATCTGGAACAAAATTATGAAAAGAACTTTCTACTCAGTTCTTACAGTCCGTCTGTAAGTTAAATTAGTAAGCTGCATTTTTGGTCTTAAGAGAAATATAGAATAATACATTTTTGGAGTAAGAATATGGGATTAGAAAAGTCATGGATTGCACAATAAGCATGGCAAGATTTCCTGGCAGTTGGCAGCAAATATATCTTTTGTTATTCTTCTGTAGTGGAGTGAGACCAGATGGGACAAATCAACTTCAGTTTTGACCAGGCACAGAGGCCGCTGCAACAGCTCAGTAGATTTGCTTGTACACAAAGTTGAATGTGCAATGGAACAGGGCAGAGAGAGTCTGGTGCTTATTTGTGGGGTGGGCTCTTGACTTGAAATCAGTCACTGTGTTGCTTGTGAGCTCTACTCCACTCGCAACAAACCTTTTGGGTGAAATTACGGGAGAGTTATTTTACAGTGAAGGTGCTGCTGAAAGTGATTAAATCTTAAAGCATGAACACAAAGCACCCGACAGGTCTGACATAAATTACTTTAATAGTATTCATTTTATTCAGTCATGTGCGTGAACAATTCATGTACACATCAGTCATCATCTGCAATGCCTCTGCGATTGGCCATATCTTAAAGTTAAAAAATGCCAACCATATTCTGCTTTGAAAACATGATATTTGTCCTTTATTTCTTGTTTAAGAGTCTGAATTGTCCCCTAATAATTGTTTTGCTGCAGGTAAGCAGAAAAGAACTACTCTGGTTTATCAATACTCCTACAGTCAGTATTCCTTTGGTTTTCCTCTTTTGTCCTTCCTAAATCACAAATACACACCCTTTCTCCGACCTGCATCCTCACTGCTTGAAAATGCAAGTGTGTTTTAACTGGGGTGGGGGGTGGGCGGGGGGTGGGGGGGGGGGGGGGGTTGGGGGGCGGGGGGGGGCGGAGGTGGGGGGTGGGCGGTGTTGTGGTTGCACAAGCCGCATCCAGATGGGCCACGGCAACACAACACCCTGAAGATTTGAACACCTGATTTCTACTCAAATTTAGTACTGCCAGCTAAAGTCAGGCTAGTAGACATTTTGCACAGAACTTCCTTATATGATATCATTGTGGCTTGGAAATGCTTGGGTACCTTCTTCTGTTAGCTTAGTGGAGCAGAACCCCCACCAGTTCTTGATGAAAACCAGAGGCTCATTTCCAGATTCCAGGGAATCTACACCAATGGGGCAAGCCACCAGCACTTGCAAAGTTGAATCAATGGAAACTATCCTAACTTAAGCTGATCATCTCTTACAAATTGAAGCAGAATCCTCTGGAGGTCTAACAGACTGGAGAGTTAATTTATCAAAATGTTTCTGCTCCCACTGGAAACACTTCAGCTGGAAAATGGAACCAATGCCCTTCAGGATCACTTATAACCTAGTGAAAACTTACAGCCTTTAGAAAGTCTCAATTTTGCTAGGGCCTTTCAAGGGCAAACAGTTTAGAATGTCTCGGGAAAGCCTGGGAACTTCCAACCCCCTATACACTCCACAGGTGGAGTCTAAAATTCTGAACAGTTTGGTAGAACTCGCTATCTTACTATTAATTTTTCTCCCTGATTTTGCCCCGTTTTAACTTATTAACAGCAACTATTTGTATTTATGTAGCTCCTTTAACATAGTAAAACATCCCAAAGCACTTCAGTGGAGCATTAGAAAACAAAACTTGACACTGAGCCACATAAAGAGATATTAAGCTGGATTTTCACCAAGTCCAGATGACTGGGGAGCCTTTTAAATATGGTGGACGGGACTTGATTCTGGATTCCCAACCCCATTCCTGGGGTTTCCGATTTTTGGGAGTGCATCTTAAGGATGCAGGCTGATTTTGAGCCACAAGCCTGCACCTGACCTGGCTGGAACCATTGTGGGGATAGGCATGTTCTAGTCCTCCGCAGTTTTCATAGAGTTGGGCCAGCTTTTCAATGAGTTCTGGTTCATGGCACCTCAGAGGTCTCATGAACCATAGTCTGCATAAGGGTTCCTTTTAAAGGTAAATTCAAAAGGTCCTCCTTATGCCCTCCATGCTAAGGTGTGCCCCCCCCAAACAACCCCTATGATCCCTTGCCCCCTATGCCAAGTCATGTCCCTCCACCCACCTCCCATGGCTCCTCAGGCCCCCATGCCAAGCTATGCTCTTCCACCCATCCCCACAGCCTTCATGCCCTTAAGACAAGTTATGCCCCTCCATCCACCCTCTATGACCTCTCAACCCCCTATGACAGGCTTTGGCACTTCCATGCCCATTTACCCACTATACATTGTATAGAACCTCTGGACCCTATTGTGACAATAGGATATATAAAAACAGCTTTAAAAAAAAACAGTAATTCATTCATAACTTTCCAATATTTTTAAAAAAGTCCTTTCACTACAGGGCAATAGAAGTGTAAATCATTCACACCCTTTCAAGTTTCAATAACTTAAATTGCAAGCACTTGAAACCTCTTGAGAGCAGAGATCAGAGTCAGAGCTGTCAATCAAGTAATGTTTTCTCTGACATCCAGACATCCATTAGAGTACTAAAAAACCCGAGCCCCAGAGAAAGTGTTGCTTGATTGGCAGTTCTGGCTCTCTGCCCAATGCTGTCATTGCACAATTTTTACTTATACAAGATTAATAAGTTTCAAGTGCTTGCAGTTTCAGATATCAAAACTTTAAAGGGCTTGGGTGATTAGCACTTTTATTTCCCTGTAGTAAGATGACATTTTTTTTTACATAATGGAAAGTTATGAATGAATCTGTTTCTTTATAAAGGCTTTTTTAACACATCCTTTTGTCACCATAGGTTTCATTGGTTCAAGATGGTACATATTGTGTTAATGGGTGTAGAAGTGCCACGGCTTGGCATTGGGGCATGAAGGGTCATGGGGTTTGGGTGTGAGGGTATTTCTTGACATAGGGAGCATGAGGGGCTATGGGGGCTGGGTGGTGGGACATAGCCTGGTGTAGGGGGCATGAGGAATCATGGGTGATGGGTGGGGTGCATGAGGTGGCATGGATGGGACATGTGGAGTGTGTGGGGATCAGCGGATATGAGGAGTGAGGACGGAAGGGCTTTTCTGTTTTTACTTTAATTGGAATGAAGGCCCACAGCACTGAGGTAAGCCTTTTAAACAGACCACCTCAGCCCCGACAGCCCCCTGTGGCTGCCTCCAAACTTTTTCTCGGGTGGGATGGCCCGATTGCAGTCTGTATCTATCCACCCCGCCTACCCCTCCCACCTTCCCACAATGAAAGTCCCATCCTTGTGGGCACTTTTTTACAAGTAGGGAATTCTCCAACTCCCGCTACCCAACTAGAGGATGAAAATCCAGGGCATTAGAAAGAAAGCCCAAAGCTTGGTCAAAGAAGATTTACAATGTGTTTTAAAAGGGGGAGAAGTGGAGAGGTTTATGGAAGGGATTCCAGAGCTTAGGACCTAGGTAGGGGAAAGCACAACCACCAATGCCGGCAGGATTAAAATTGGAATTGTTCATAAAACCAGAGTTGGTTGAGCACAGAAAACTCAGAGTTGTTGAGTTTCAAGAAGTAACAGAGGTAGGGAGGGGCAAAGCCATGGAGAGATTTGAAAGCAAGGAGGATGAGAATGTGAAAATTCAGGCCTTGCTTAACTGGGAGCCAACATAGCCAGTGAGCACACAGCTGATGAATGAACGGGCCTTATGCGAGTTACAACATGGCCAGCAGAGTTTTGAATGACATCAAGTTTACGGAGGGTAGAATATGAGAGGACAGCAGGATTGCATTAGATTGATAAAGTTTGGAGGTAACAAAGGCATAGATGAAGGTTTCAGCAGCAGATTAGCTGAGGCAGAAGCAAGGTCAGGTGATGTTACAGAGGTGGAAATAATGGTCTTAGTGATGGCATGGATATGTGGTTGGATTCGCTGCTCAATGTTCCACTAAACTTGTGGTTGATCACTGTCTAGTAATTAGTATTGAGTGTGAGCTTGGAACTCACCACTGAGTTAAAGGATTGGGAGTTTAAGCCCAACTATGGATTTAAGCACATAATCTAGGCTCAAGGTGTTCTGAGTTGTCAGTTGTGTCCAAAACCATCACTGCTGCTGCCTGTCATTTCTGCATCAGCCATGATAACAGAGCTCACTGCGAATGAAAGATATAATTATTGATATGGATGACTTAATGGTGGGAAAGAAGAAAAAAAAATCACTGAATATTTCCTTAGATTTTCAACTTCAAAATAGTATGTGTGTCTGATTCTAAGCCTGCCTGTGGCACACACAACTCCAATCTTCACAAATCACCTTGAAATCCTGTAGATGCCTCTCACCTTATCTGAATTTTAGCTCCCAGCAAGTTTGACATGTGCAACTTATTCATTTACTTATTTAGAAACTGAGGTAAAGACTGAGACTCAAAGTGCATGACACCACCAAGGTGGAAAATTCAGAGAGATGATGTGGTAGTCAGGATGAGCTATATGGCTAACAACAAGTTTGTGTTTTAAAAGTCTATAGATTGTAGGAAGGCTGAGTGAGGCAAGACGGTCCGTATTTTTCATGTGCCAGGAAAGTTATAGGCTAATTTTAACCCCCCAAAATGGCTGGGCTTGGGATGGGTTTCAATCCATACTTAACCTACCTCAAACCAGTCATTTTGAGATTTGCGGAGATAGGACTGAAAGCAGATGATCAATGTACTCCCAGGAGATGGGTGGTTCATTTCAATATTTTAATGAGGGTGCTTCGGGAAATGTGGCAGCTAGAGGGAGGTGAAGACTGCTGTGTGGGAAAGTTAAGTCTCTTTCAAGGAGTGCCTGTGGGTCAGGAGGTGAATAAATGCTTCATCCAAGACTACCAAGCTAACTTGCTTCTATCCCCATGACCCGAACATCAGCGATTGCCGAATCCCCAAATCAGAGCACCCCCTGCTCCATGATCGGACCCCACCCTCCCAGTGATCTCTACTCACCCACCCTCCCAAATGGCCATCGCTGCCCGTGATCTGCCTCTAATGCCACACAGTAAATTCTGACAATGCAGGCCATTCTGCAACATTCCCAAAATCTCTACCCGAGCGTCACAAAATAGCTATGGTCTCTGCTGCAGCAATCACCAGTTCCAATCCTATCAATCAGGCTGGCTTCCAGCTGGGTACCCAGTTTTAAAAAAAAGTTCATGCTGTGGAATTAAAGACCAGAACTTGTATTCACCCACTCACTGCTTGGAAATCCCACCCCCAGCAAATATTAGGGCTTTAGAGTCAGAGGCTGTGGGGTTCATTATGGTGACCAATCACAGGAAGCGGGACACCGACCATACAGATTCCAGCCCATGCAGGTAGATTAAAAAGGGAAGAGATGATCATTGCAGATGGGGATGTTTGCAGGATTGTGTACAGAGGGTTGGGAATTTTTTAAGGGGAGATTTTTGTTGGACCTGGAGTATTAATGCTCCTTCTGACCTCACAAACATCTTTTGAAAATCTTTCTGTTACTTATTTTTTGAGTGGCCTGCACCAATGACTTTAAGGACTGCTGGAACAAAAACAGAAAATGCTGGAAAAACTCAGCAGGCCTAACAGCATCTATAGAGAGAAAGACAGAGTTAACATTTCGAGTCCATATGACTCTTCTTCAGAGTTCTGAACAGAACAGAACAGAATAAAAATTCTGTCCTAAAATTTATATCTATTTTTTATTTAATTGCAGAAACCTGATCCCGCCTGTGGATGAGATTTGCTAAAAAATCAAAAGGCCGCCTGGCCAATTCGCCTGCCCGCCAGCCATAAGGTTGGACGGGTAGCGAAAAATATGCTTAAATTAATAGATTAAGGGCCTTCATAGGCCCCTTAATAGTCGGCAGGTGCGCTGCCAACTCTTGTTATTCTTCTGAAACTCTCATTATACTCTGGCCGTTATTTTTGATTTTAAAATTGTTCAGCTCTGAAGAAGTCATATGGACTCGAAATGTTAACTCTGTCTTTCTCTCCACAGATGCTATCAGACCTGCTGAGTTTTTCCAGCATTTTCTGCTTTTGTTTCAGATTTCCAGCACCTGCAGTATTTTGCTTTTATCTTAAGGACTGCTGTGTTAGGCTACTTCAAAATTTCATCAGGATCCTGATGTGTTTTATGCCTTGTAGATATGCAGAGCTAACACTAGCTTCTATGTCTAAACAGGAGTTTTATTTGCAGTGCTTTTAAAATGTCTGCTGTCATGCTTCCAGCTGCTTCTTTCAGTTTAGATTCTCTTTTTTAGCAACCAGGCTTGGCTAACTGCACACAGAACAGGGAAGAGGTAACAGACACATGGGACAGGTTTTACAGGTGCGCGTGCGCCTGACCCGATTGGGCATAAAATAGTGCGCGATGATATCGGGCGCGTCCTGACGTTATCATGCACATTTCAGTCGGCAGGCGCACGTGAGAGTTGGCAGTGCACCTGCTGACTATTAAGAGGCCTATTAAGGCCCTTAATCAATTAATTTAAGCATGTTTTTCGCTGCTCATCCAACCTTACGGTTGGCGGGCCGACAAATTGGCCAGGCGGCCTTTTGATTTTTTTAGCAAACCTCATCCACAGGCGGGATCAGGTTTCTACAATTAAATAAAAAATAGATATAAATTTTGAGGCAGGATTTTTGCTCTGTTCATGTTATTGTGAGTTAGTCCCATGGTTCTTTTTTCTTCCCATGTCCCATGAAATCTTTTTCAGATTCTAAAAGTCTTTATTTTTGATTTTAAAATTTTTCAGCTCTCTGAGGCAGCTCCCTGCCTTCAGGGAGCTTTCAGTGTGCATGCGCAGACTTCTGCACTTACACGCCTCCCGCACCCACCCCGGCATTACTGAGCCTTTCACACACGTTTCATATTGGCTGGCCATTAATTGGACTGTTCAGAATTTTTTCCCCTAAATATACTGTCTCTCAAAATGTCCTTGATCAACCTGTTGAATTGTTTGATGCCACCATTTAATTGTGGGTTGTATCGAAGTTCCTGGTGATTGGTGTGGAGAGTGAGTTTTCTACCATAGAGATATATGTGCCAATGTTCACATGTGCAGATGCAGGCTAGTGCTTCCTATTTTCCGGTAGAGTATTTGTGTTCAGTTTCTGACAACAGGCGTGACATTAAAGCAATTGGTTGTTCACTTCCTTCAACGTACTATGAGAGTACAGCTCCAATCACATTTCTGATGCATCAGTTGTGACACACGTTTCCACATGTGGGTTGAAATGTGTGAGGACTGGCAGAGATGCTATCTTTAAATGCTGTTTGTTGTACAAATGTCTATTCCCATTGTGCATCTTTATGCAATAGCTTCTACAGAGGCCTATTAATGCAATCTGCGTAGGTAGGAATGCATCTCTGATAAAAGTTGGTAGTATCAAAGAATGATGCCAACGCTTTCACCTTATACAGGGTTGGAAGCTCATGAATGTCTGTGGGTTTACTCCAGCTGCTGTCACTCTTTACCCTCAATCTTGATGCCATGAATGTGCATTTGTCCTTGTTGAGTGTTAAATTGTGTAATGCGAATCAAGTGAGCACCTCTGAGAATCACTGATCGTGTTCTGCTTTGTCTGTTCTATGGAAGATGACATCTTCAAGTAGGTTGAGTGTCCCCTCAACACCTGACAAGACTGAAAAATGATCTTTTGGAATGTGCTAGGTGTTGAATTTCTGTAGAGCATTCTTCAGTACTGAATTACACCTTTGTGAGTAATAAAATATATCAGCTTTGCTCCGCTAAGATAGTCCTAACATAAGTTGAGCTTTGTGAAGTCTGTGGAGTCATGAAATGATGCTGAGTGTTCTTTGATTGTAGGAAGTGGATACTTGCCTGGATTGATTGCTTTATTGACTGCCTAAAGGTTGATACATAGTCTAAATTTGCCATTTCAATGGTGGTGAGTGGTTTTGTTAAATGACACCATCTGCTTCAAGTCATTTCAGCTCCTGTGACATTTCGGCATGGATTGCAAATGGCAACCATGTCAGATTTTGCAAACTTGATAGAATTGATGTTTTGACTATGCCTCTTAACCTCACCAAATTTGGTGAGTAAGGAAGGATAACATTGTACATAGTCAGTGTAATCAATCATATTAATGTATCCTCCGGTGGGATCTTGAAGCTTGAGTCCAAGCCTGTCGAAAAGGTTTAGCCCATAAGTTTTCTGCCTTTGGCTCCATAAAATGTGAAGCTGTCTCAGGTGACATTTTTCTAGTGCACTGAAACTGTGATAGTTCCCAAAATTGGAATGATCAATTCGTTGTTACCTTGGAGAGTGTCAGTCGTATGAGTGAGAAAAAGTTGCAAAAAATAGCAGTGGTAGAGTTTGTTGTACAAAATAGGTACTTTTGCACCAACATCTATGAGGATCCACACTGAAATGCCCACAATTTTGACTGAGTATTCCTTAAAATGACCTGGCGCTTTGCTGTGTGTGATTTATCTAGGTGCCATATCCTCACTCTTGGCAAGAGACTCCCCCATGTGCCAAACCAATGACGTCTACTTCATTGATGACCTGTACACCTTTGCGGAGCATTTCCACTTTATGCATGAATTACACTTTTTCTTTCAAGCTGGACATGGTGTTGGGAACCAATGGGTGCCGCCACCATTTGGACACATTTTTGAGGGTACAACATTATGATGGGCTCTCCAGCATCTCTGGCGGAATGTATAGCGTTCAAACATCACACTTTTCTTTGGCCTGCAGAATTTTTCGAGGGCACGTACTACTCTATCAAATGTGGATGTGTCTTCTGTGAGTCACTTGAATACTTACTGGCTTTCTGCTCTGAGACAATGTACGAGTACTGCTGACTTGCAGGTGGCTGCTACATCTGGACTGTCCATTTCTGTGGTGAGCAAGTAGATTTTGAACCCCAATCCAACGATCCCTTGGCATGGGTCATTCTCACAGTGAAGGTGCTGGAGCCGTAAATTTGAATTATTTTTCATCATCTTCATCATCAGATGTTGTGTTTTATGCCTTGAAGATATACAGAGATGACACCAGCTTCTATATCTAAACAGGAATTGTATTTACAGTTCTTTTAAAAAGTCTGCTCTCATGATTCTCACTGCTTCTTTCAGTTTGGGCTCTCATTTTCAGTAACGATACCTGGTATTGACTAACAGCACTCATAACAGAAAAAAAGTCAATAGACACGTACATAATGAGCTATAGACCATTGCACAGTCCTTGTGGAGATGAAGTCCTGTCTTCACATTGAGGATAACTCTGTTGTGTTGTGGGGCAGTGCCACTTGCTAAATAGGATAGATTTTGAATAGATCTAGCAACTCAAGACGGGGCAACCATGAGGCGCTGTGGTCCACCAACAGCAGCAGAACTGAACTCAACCACAATCTGTAACATCATAACCAGGCATTTCTCCCACTCTAACATTACCACCCACCCAGGGGATTAACCCTGGTTCAATGAAGAGTGCAGGAGGGCATGCCAGGAGCAGAACCAGGCATGCCTAAAAATGAGGTGTCAACCAGGTGAAGCGACAATACTGGACAGCTTGCATCCCAAACAGCAGAAGCAACAAGTGATAGACAGAGATGAGCGATGCCACAACCAATGGATCATATCTAAGCTCTGCAGTCCTGCCACATTTAGTCATGAATGGTGATGAACAATTAAACAATTCACTGGAGGGGGAGGCTTCACATATGTCCCCATCCTCAATGGTGGAGGAGCCCAGCACAGCAGTGCAAAAGATAAGGCTGAAGCATTTGCTACAATCTTCAGCCAGAAGTGCCGAGTGGATGATCTATCTTGGCCCCCTCCTGAAGTCCCTAGTATCACAGACGCCAGTCTTCAGCCAATTCAATTCACCCCTTGTGATGTCAAGAAACAGCTGAAGGCACTGGATAATGCAAAGATTATAGGCCCTGACAATATTCCAAAAATAGTATTGAAGACTTGTGCTCCACAGCTTTCTGCGCCCCTAGCCAAGCTGCTCCAGCACAGCTATAACACTAGTGTCTATCTGGCAATGTGCAAAATGTTCCAGGTATATCCTGTACACAAAAAGCAAGATGAATCCAGCCTGGCCAATTACTGCCCCATCAGTCTACTCTCGATCATCAGTAAAGTGATGGAAGGGGTCATCAATAGTGCTATCAAGCGGCATTTGCTTAGCAATAACCTTGGTTGATGCCCAGTTAGGGTTCTGTCAGGGCCATTTAGCTCCTGACCTCATTACAGCCTTGGTTCAAACATGGACAAAAGAGCTGAATCCAGAGGTGAGGTGAGAGTGACTGCCCTTGACATCAAGGCAGCATTTGACCGAGTGTGTCATCAAGGAACCTGAGCAAAACTAGAGTCAATGGGAATCAGGGGGGAAGCTCTCCACTGGTTGGAGTCATATCTAGCACAAAGGAAGATGTTTGTGGTTGTTGGAGGTCAATCATCTCAGTTCCAGGACATCACAACAGGAGTTCCTCAGGATAGTGCATTAGGGCCCAACCATCTTCAGCTGCTTCATCAATGACCTTCCTTCTGCCATAAGTTCAGAAGGGGGGATGTTCACTGATGATTGCATAATGTTCAGCACCATTTGCCACTCCTCAGATACTGAAGCAGTCCATGTCCAAATTCAGCAAGACCTGGACAATACCCACGGTGGGCTGACAAGTGACAAGCGACATTTGCGCCACACAAGTGCCAGGTAATGATCATCTCCAACAAGAGAGGATCTAACATTCATTAACATTAAATGACAATGGTATCACTGAATACTCCCCGATCAACATCCTGGGTGTTACCATTGACCAGAAACTGAATTAAGCTAGTCATATAAATGGTGTGGTTGCAAGAGCAGCTCAGAGTCTAGAATTCCTATGGCGAGTAACCCCTCTCCTGACCCAGAATCACAGAGAATCACAGAATCACAGTGCAGAAGAGGCCCTTCGGCCCATCGAGTCTGCACCGATATGTGGGAAACACCTGATCTACCAACCTAACCCCATTTACCAGCACTTAGCTCATAGCCTTGAATGTTACAACATGCCAAGTGCTCATCCAGGTACTTTTTCAAGGATGTGAGGCAACCCAGCACCACCACCCTCCCTGACAGTGCATTCCAGACCGTCACAACCCTCTGGGTAAAAACATTTTTCCTCACATCTCCCCTAAACCTCCTGCCCCTTACTTTGAAGTTATAACCCCTTGTGACTGACCCTTCAACTAAGGGGAACAGTTGCTCCCTATCCACCCTGTCCATGCCCCTCATAATCTTGTACATCTTGATCAGGTCACCCCTCAGTCTTCTCTGCTCCAACAAAAACAATCCAAGTCTATCCAACTTCTCTTCATAACTTAAATGTTTCATCCCAGGCAACATCCTGGTGAATCTCCTCTGCACTCCCTCCAGTGCAATCACGTCATTCCTATAATATGGCGACCAGAACTGCACACAGTACTCCAGCTGTGGTCTCATGAAGGTTCTATACAACTCCAGCATGACAGCCCTACTTTTGCAACCTATGCCTCAATTGATAAAGGCAAGTGTCCCATATGCCTTTTTCACCAACCCACTAATATGCCCCTCTGCCTTCAGAGATCTATAGACACACATGCCAAGGTCTCTTTGTTCCTCAGAACTTCCTAATGTCATGCCGTTCATTGAATACTTCCTTGTCAAATTACTCCTTCCAAAGTGTATCATCTTACACTTTTCAGGATTAAATGCCATCTGCCACTTATCTGCCCATTTGACCATCCCGTCTATATTTTCCTGTAGCCCAAGACACTCAACCTCACTGTTAACCTCCCGACCATTCTTTGTGTCATCCGTAAACTGACTAATCCTACCCCCTACATGGTCATCTATGTTGTTTATTTAAAAGACAAATAATAGGATACTCAGCACAGATCCCTGTGGTACGCCATTGGATACTGGCTTCCAGACACTCTGTCTCTTAGACCTAAGCCAATTTTGAATCCATCTTATCAAATTACCCTGTATCCCAAGTGTATTTGCCTTCTTTATAAATTTCCCATGTGGGACCTTGTCAAAGGCTTTGCTGAAATCCATATAAACTACATCAACTGCACTCTACTCATCCACACACTTGGTCACCTCCTCACAAAATTCAAATCTGTTAGGCATGACCTCCCTCTGACAAAGCCATGCTGATTATCTCTGATCAAACCTTGCCTCTCCAAGTGAAGATAGATTCTCTCCTTCAGAATTTTCTCCAATACTTTCCCTACCACTGACGTGAGACTCACTGGCCTGTAGTTCCCTAGCTTATCTCCACAACCCTTCTTAAATAGCAGAACAACATTAGCTATTCTCCAGTCTTCTGGCATGTCCCCTGTGGCCATAGAGGAATAAAAAATTTGGGCCAGAACACCTGCGATCTCCTCCCTCGCCTCCCTCAGCAGTCTGGGTCACAAATCATCTGGACCTGGAGATTTGTCCACTTTTAAGCCTGCCAGCACATCCAATATGTCGCTCCTCATATCAATTAAGAACCTCGCAGACTCTCTCCCCGAATTCCATACCTTCATCCTCATTCTCTTGGGTGAAGACGGATGTGAAGTATTCATTCAACACTCTACCGATGTCCTCTGGCTCCACCCATAGATTGCCCCCTTGGTCCCTTATGGGCCCCACTCTTTCCCTGGTTATCCTCTTCCCACTGATTTACTTAGAGAATATCTTGGGATTTTTCCTACTTTTACCAGCCAGAGCTTTCTCATATCCCCTCTTTGCTCTCCTAATTTCTTTCTTAAGCTCCACCTTGCACTTTCTGTACTCCACTAATGCCTCCGCTGATTTACTTCCCTTGTACCTACCAAAAGCCTCTTTTCCTTCTCATCGTAACCGGAATATCTCTGGACTTCCATCGTTGTCTGGGCTTGTTACACCTTCCTATCACCCAAGAGGGAACATGTTGAGCCTGTACCCTCCCCATTTCCTTTTTGAACGGCCCCCACTACTCCTCTGTAGATTTCCCCACAAGTAGCTGTTCCCACTCTACCTTGGCCAAATCCTGCCTTATTTTACTAAAATCTACTCTCCCCCAATCCATTTTTTTGCCACTTTTCTATTCCTTTGTCCATAACAAACTTAAACTGTACAATGTTATGGTCGCTATCACTAAAATGCTCACCCACAACCACCTCAGCCACCTGTCCGGCTTCATTCCCCAGAATTAGGTCCAGCACCGTGCCATGTCTTGTTGAACCCTCTGCATATTGACCCAAAAAGTTCTCCTGTACACATTTCAAGAAATCCATTCCATCCAAGCCCTTAACACTATGTCTATCCCAATTAAGGTTGGTAAAGTTGAAATCACCAAATATAATTACCCTCTTGTTATTGTTTTTACACACCTCCGCAAATTGTGCACATATTTGCTCCTCAATTGCCCACTGACTCTCTGGGGGTCTATAATAAACACCTAACAATGTGGCTGCCCCTTTTTTATTCCTAAGCTCTACCCACAAAGCTTCATTCGATGTCCCCTCCAAGACATCAACTCTCCTTACTGCAGTAACTGACTCCTTAACTAATAATGCAATGCCTCCTCCTCTTTTACCCCCTTCTCTGTCACACCTGAAGTTTCTATATCCCGGAATGTTGAGCTGCCAATCCTGCCCCTCCCTCAACCACGTCTCAGTGATGGCTACTACATCACAATTCCATGTGCCAATCCTCAACTTTAACTCATCTGTTTTACCTGTAATACTCCTGCCATTAAAGGAGAGGCCATCCAGCCTTGCCTTACTCCATTGAAACTTAATGCAGCTGTACTCCCTCTAACTTGATTGTTTTACTGTATTATGATGTGTCCCTATTCTGCTGACATTCTGTGTCCCCCTCCCCCTCCCAACAGCACAAGCAAACATGCCCGCAAGGATGTTAGTCCCACTCTGGTTCAGATGTAGACCGTCCCACTTGTACAGGTCCCACCTTCCCCAGAAATGATCCCAGTGAAACAGGAATCTAAACCCCTCCCTGCTGCACCAGCTCTTAAGCCACGTATTCATCTGTGCTATTCTCCTATTTCTGAGCTCGCTAGCACGTGGCACTGGGAGTAATCCAGAGATTATAAACTGAGAGGTCTTGCTTTTTAGTCGACTGCCTAACTCCCTGAATTCTTGATGCAAGACCTCATCCTTCTTTCTACCTATATCATTAGTACCAACATGTACCATGACCAATGTCTTATCACCCTCCCCCTTCAGGATGCACTACAACCATTCAGTGACATCCGGACCCTGGCACCAGGGAGGCAACATACCATCCTGGAGTGAAGTTGACTGCCACAGTAACGCCTATCTGTTCCCTTGACTATACAATCCTCTATTACTATTGGTCTTCCTCCCTTCCTCCCCTCCTGTACGGACAGGTTGCTTGTGATGCTTGGCAGAAGCTTGGCTCTGTCTGCACTCCCTGGAGGAACCAACACCTTCATCAGCCTCCAAAATGGAATCCAGATTTGCGAGTGGGACCCCAGAGGACTCCTGAACTACCTGCCTGTTTCTCTTGGACTGACTGGTGGTCGCCCATTCCCTTCCTTCCTCAGGTCCCTTCATCTATGGTGTGACCACCTCTCTAAACGTGCTATTTACGATGCTCTCAGACTTGCGGATGCTCCACAGTGTCCCCAGCCGCAGTTCCAGCTCTGAAACCCGAGCTTCCAGGAGCTGCAGCTGGACACACTTCCTGCACACATGCTAGTCCCGGGCATTGGAAATGTCCCCGGCTTCCCACATGGAACACAAGGAGCACACCACAGCTTTGAGCTCTGCTGCCTTGACTTATCCCTTTAAACTAAATCTTTTAAATCAATTACTCTAGGGCCCTCAAAGCCTGTCCACCATCTACAAAGCACAAGTCAGGAATGTGATGGAATACTCCCCACTTGCCTTGATGAATGCAGCTCCAACAACACTCAAGCTTGATACCATACAGACAAAGCAGCCTGCCTGATTGGTACCCCATCCACAAACATTCACTCCCTCCAGAACTGACGTGGCAGCAGTGTGTACCAGCTACAAGATGTACTGCAACAATTCACCAACGCCCTTTAGACAGCACCTTCCAAACCCACTACCAACTAGAAGGACAAGGGCAACAGACACATGGGAACACCACCACCAAGTTCCCCTCCAAGCCACACACCATCTTGATGTGGAAATATGTTGCTGTTCCTTCACTGAAACTGGGTCAAAATCCTGTAACTCCCTCCCTATCTACACTGGGGCATTCCTGCACCACATAGACTGCAGCAGTTCAAGGAGGCAGCTCACCACCACCTTTTCAAGGGCAATTAGGGATGGGCAATAATTGCTGGCCTAGCCAGTGATGCCCACATCCAATGAATAAATTAAAAAAAATCATGAAACATGGGCAAAACTGACAAGGCCAATATTTATTGGGCATGTCTAATTGCCCTTGTGAAAGGAGCATTGCACTCCTGACGAGCACTTGACAGAAAATATGTATCTCACTGCCAGCTCCTCTAAAAGTACAGTATACACAGGAAAAAATTCACTCCCATCTGGTATGTATTAAGTGTTAAATTCTAATTGAATTATTAAATAGAACCTTAAAACTGCATTGTTAGTTGCCAGCAGATTAATACTTATAGTAAATATCTGAAGTTTCATTTAAAACTGAGTGTGTAAATAGCTCCACTAAAATGACAGTGAGAGAAGCTTCAGACAAACACATCAAAGTATCCATACACTCATATCTTATGATACAATTTCAATGCCAAGAAATTGGTTCACACCGGACTCTGGCAGGCAAAGTATTTTTTTCAGTGTATCATCACACACACTTTTTGGGGGAAGTAGTGGAAGGATTCCCAGGCTGATTATCCATCCATTAAACCACATCATGAGCGCTCCTTCCATTGCCAACAAACCCTGGTGGGGGAACTTGAACCCAGAACTTTTGGCCTAGCGGGATAGATGCTACCACTGTGCTACAAGACCTCCTATGGCAGATAAATTGGATAAGGTCATAAAATAGTCTGGTTACTGGACTATTAATCCAGAGGTGTGGACTAATTATCTGGAAATATAAGTTCAAATCCCACCCATCGAAGTTGTGGATTTCAATTCCATTTATTAAATGATCTGGAATAAAAGTTATCAGCAATGGCCACCATGAGGCTGTTGTACTGTCGTATAAACTCAACTGGCTGATTAATGCCCTTCATGGTAGAAAGTCTGATCTGCCTGTGTATGACTCCAGAGCCACAGTAATGTGACCGGCTCTTAACTGACTTCTGAAATAGCCCTTAAAATCTCCTTATTTTTATCAAACAGCTTCACAAATATTATAATAAGAATAAAACCTGACAGACCACTTAAAATCAACCTGGGCATTGGATTCAGGCAAAATGATTTGACTAACCCTGCAACACTTTCCTCAATAACACCTCAGGACTTGTGCCAAAAGTGGAAGAGCTGTCTGACAGACCAGTAAAGCAACAGCCTGACAGTCATATTCATACGATCACACCTATAAGCCAATGTCACAATCATCATTGCTGGGTATATATATCTTGTCCCACTGACAGGCAAGGAAGTTTGCTACTAATTAACACCTATTGTCCTCCTTCCGCTGATGAATAAGTGAGTTTCCATGTTGAACACCATTTGGAATAAGCACTGACGGGCACAGAACATATACTGCATGGGGAACTTCAATGCCTGTCACTGAGTCACTCGGTAGCACCACGACTGACCAAGCTGACAGAGTTCTGAACACCAGATTGTGCTTTTGATGAGGGAAAACCCGACTTGATCTTGTCCTCACTTACCTACCTGTTGCAATTATGTCTACCCATGACAACTTTGGTAGGAGTGACCACTGCATAGCCCTTGTGCAGACAAAGTCCTGGAGCCAAACTGAGGGCACCATTATGTTAAATGGGATGGGTTCAAAACAAATCTGAAAGTTCAAAAATTGGTATTCCTGAGGCAGCGTGAGCCATCAGCAGCAGCAGAATTCTATTCCACCACAATCTGTAATCTCATGGCCTGGTGTATCCCTCACTATACTGTTATCATCAAGCCAGTGGACTAACCCTGGTTCAATGAGGAATCTATACAAGCATACCAGGGGTATACCAGGCAAACTAAGAAATAATACAAAAGCAACACACTGCAAATGCCGGAAATTTGAAATAAAAACAGAAAATTCTAGATAAATGCAGCAGGTCTGGCAGCATCAGTTGAGCAAGAAACAGGGTTAATGGCTGGAATCTTATAGCGGCAAGAGCCACGTATCACCTCATTTTGGGAATGTCTGCCGCAACATGCGCTACTCAGGCACTTGACAAGCCAGCAGCGGTCCTTCACCCTGAATCAACGATGCCAGGGATGGGGGTGGGGGGGGGGGGGTGGGTGTGGGATGTCCTGCCCACCAAGTTCTCCTCATCAACTGGAGATTGGCAGCTCTATTTGAATGGCAGCAGCACCAGGGAGGGTGGCTGCTGCCAGTACGAGGCTGACCTGAGATCTAGGATTGTCACTGGATTCCAGGCCACAGGCGATGATGGCGGGAGGGTGTCGTGGGTGAAGGCCTTGAGAGCTGGGGAGATGGGCGTCAGTAGCAAGGCCAGGGAGGTGGTTGAAGAAGTGCTGAATCTCTCCTACCTCCTGAGTACTTTTTAAACTTTCCCAGCGAAGATGCTCCAGGTCAGCTTAATGCTTTATGTCCATGGAGCTGTAAACTAATATGAGCACCTTTCCACGGATGCTCCGGACACTCATGGAAAATTGCTCATATAATTTTAAACCTCTATGTAGTTTCAGTTCAGTTGTTTGCTGCTGTGCCAATGCCAGCTTGCTGCCCCCCCTTCCCCTCCCCCGAAAAATCTTGCAGCCATTGGTGACCTCCTAGGTCGTCTGGACGTTGCATTGGCCATGGCTTCACAGGTGCTAATTACAGCTGCAGTGCTGTCCCTGCTGCTCCATCAGTCTGGCCCTCAAGCAGTGCTCCCACTGGCCTCACAGTTGCTATTTTGAAGATCACCTGTGGAGTTATCCCCGAAACAAAAACAGAAAATTCTGGAAAATCTCAGTAGGTCTCCCATCATCTTTAATTGACCGCTCCCTGAAAGATTCCCCCTGTCAGTGCAACCCTGACCTGTGCAAGTTCAGGAGCCCAAAATGCAACACCTTCAAGTATTTCAAGAGCAAAAGATTCTGCCCAATGTGTTTGTGTTGTGCAATTGGCCTTGTATTAGCACAGCTGCTGTTTAAGATACTTTATGATTGTTAAAGACGATGGCATGTCTACCCAGTGATAGATTGGCAATGACACATCAAGGGTACATTAATGTTTCATCTTTTGACAGTGACCTTGCAGGCCTGCAATGTGGAGCCGGTGCTGGAAGACTAAGAGTCCCATAGAATCATGCTGTAGGGAGGCTGCCAGCATCCTAGAAAAGTGAGACAATGATAATGCTGATGCACTTTGATAGGATCAGAGCAGTCAGTGCTTTAGGAAAGAAAGCAAAAAGTGAATTGAAGCCAGCGTGTAGAAAAATTGCTTGTAACTGATATAGATTTCACAGGGGAACACAGGGATTTGAAGTTGACTTAAAAAATGAGGCACTGGAAGGCATTTTACATTATGGGTAAAAGGAGGAGATACCACGGTGAGTAAATCAATCCTTCCAAACACACTGATTTGTATTAGAATGAGGGATGAGAGATCAGAGAATAGATAATGTGTCCATTTTCCCTTTCATGGCAATAAAGCAATACTTCAGGCTGAGATTCTCCTGAATATTCTGCTCCTTCCTGTTTTTCTCACAATGGTAAGAACTTTCTCATTCTCAATTATTCTCAAGAGTTGTCCTACTGAATTGGGTAATAGAGGGGAGTTGTTGGAGGAGGATAGTTTAGTCAATTATGTTAAAAGCAGCAGAGAGCTTAAAGGAAAATGTACCATGGTCGCAACCACAGTCACAGTCACAGAAGATTGATTGTGACTTTGGTTATAATCATTTCATGCTGTAGTAGGGGCAGAAACCTGATTGGAGAAATTCAAGCAGAGAATTACAGGATTTGGGAGAAAACAGCATGCCCATGAACTTTAGAGTGGAAAGGGAGGTTGCTGATCAGGCAGTCCTTTGTAAGAAGAGGTGAACAAGCAAAACAACTTATATATCTAAATTAAATGTTTTACTACTGATCAAATGGAACACAATAAAAGGATGCAATATCTAACTAAATTATCATTCTTTCAAATTAATTTTTTACTTACACTGATCTTTAAAAATATTTATCACCACTGTGGAAGTTGAAATAGCTTTACTTCTTGACGGGTTCAAAAAATTTTCCACTCGATTCCACTCAACTCAATTGCTCAGTCTATATATATTTGGCATTTTTTACTATATTTTACATGCATACCCTGACAGTTCTATACTGAAAACAAAAAATGCTGGAAAAACTCAACAGGTCTAACAGCATCTGTAGGAGAAAAACATAGTTAATATTTTGAGTTCAATATGGCTCTTCTTTGGAACTCAGTTTTATATTGGCAACTGAAAGTGTGATTCAAAGTAACTGGCTGTCAAACACATTGCACACAGTGCATGTCCTTGTAAACTAGCATCCCAACCTCCCTTTCCTCTCCAAAATCCTTGAACATTTGTCATCTCTCAAATCCATGCCCGTTTTTTCAAGAGCTCTGTGATGACTGTCATTTTAAGGTCAGTTCAACGGAATAGGGATCACGTGATTTGTTTGACCAATGTGTGGCTAGCGCGGGGAAATAAATTCTAGAGAGGGGCTTCCTAGGAAAAAGAAGACAGCTGTATGAGGGGCTGGCTAGATACAAGCAGCCACAGAATCTCTTGTGTAAATACAATTTGTTTTGTTTGACTAAGAAGCTTCTCAGGCCACGATTCTACATCTGGCAACGAGAAGAAAAAACTGTCATGGCACTGTCGCCCACCTGCATCTGTGAGTATCATGTTTAATCGATGACTGTAAATAAGAAATTATATTACTCACTGAGATGCCGCTTTTTGGCCGGATAGACAGATTCGATTCCTCTGTACAGGAATGGGGTCATTTCCAACCAAAACCTTCAGTCTTAATGCAATGTTATAAGTTTAATTCATGAGTGAGAGCTCCGGGGAAGTCGATTGCAATGTACATTGTGAAACTCAAACAATTATCAGAGCATTGCAATTTTGGTACAACCCTAAGTGATATGCTGCAGAATCGATTAGCCTGTGGCATGTGTAACAATACCATACAATGTCAGTTGTTACTGGAAGTTGATATCGATTTCAAATATGTGATAGAGATTGTGCTCACTATAGAAAGCACTGAGGCAGATGCATTGGAACTGCAGGGAGCACAAAGTGGTGCCATGCACCAGTTAGCGTGGGAACTGGCAGCCAGCTGTGGTACCAAATCGGCTAAGGCCACTGGAAAAAGGGAAGCAGTTCCAGTAAGCTTTGGAACTAAAAGATACAGCAGAGACAGTCAGGCAGTGATTCCTAAGGTCCAATGTTATTGATATGAGAGTAACCATACTCCTGAATCTTGTCAATTTAAGGAGGCTGAGTGCGATTATTGTGGGAAAAAAGGACACCTGAGGAGACATTGTAGGGCTAGGTCCAGGCAATCGAATAGCCAATCCAACAAGATGTTACAAGTATGCAGTGTGGAAAACCCTGGTACCAGTAAGTCTGATATTCACTCTTTCCAACCTCAAGGATGTTAAGCCAGACCCAATCACAGTAACACTCCATGTAAATGGGAAGCCTCTAAATATGGAACTAGATACAGATGCATCAGTCACTGTGATGGGCGAGCACACATTCGAGTATTTGAGAGGGATGCCCAGCCTTTAAATTTAAAGAGCATTTCAACCAAGCTGAAAACATACACTGAAGAGGAAGTAAAGGTGAGGGGGTACCACCATTGTAAATGTAAGCCATGAGCAGCAGTCTGCCCAGCTACCTACTGTAGTAATAGTAGTATCTATTATTGTAGACCAAGCCTTCTGGGCTGTGACTGGCTCAAGTTAATAAAATTCAATTGGACTGACATTTTCCAGGTGAGGATAGGAGATTGTCAGAATTGTTAAGAAAATATGACAGTGTCTTCTGGGACGAGTTAGGCAAAATTAAGGGTTTACAAGCTAAAACCCACTTGAATCTGGAAGCCATCACTTGATTTTTCAGAGCATGACCCATACCATATGCCCTGCATGAGAAAGTGGGGGCTGAACTAAAGAGATTAGAGGAACTAGGTGTTATCCAGCTGGTTCAGATTTCAGAATGGGCTGCACCCATCATCCACATCTTGAAGCCCGACAATATTATCCGCATTCACGTTGATTACAAACGAACCATCAATCAGGCCACAAAATATCTTTATGCAAAACTGGCCAGGAACCAGTCATATACCGAACTGGACATGAGTCATGCTTATCAACAACTTGAGTTGGATGATGGTTCCTGAGGATATGTCACGATAAACACCCACAAAGGGTTTTTTCAGTACACTGCCTACCTTTTGGTGTCTCATCGGCATGCGCATTATTCCAATGCACAATGGAGAGCCTACCACAGGGGTTGCCACAGGTTGTGATATACCTTGTTGATATACTCATTACTGGGGCAACATAAGCAAAACATCTGGCAAATTTAGAAGAAGTGTTAAAAAAGATTTTGGGAGGCTGCAGTTCACTTCAAGAAACAAAAGTGCACTTTTCAAGCCAGGGATATGACTTACCTGAGACACAGGATCAATGCTCAAGGGTTACACCCTGTTGAGTAGAAAGTTAGGCTATAAGAGAAGCACCTTTCCTCACGAACATGCTTGAACTTGAATTGTTTCTAGGAATAGTCAATTATTATGGTGGTTTTTGCCAAATCTATCCACTGTGCTGCCCCCCTTACACGCCCTGCTAAAGAAGCACCACTGCTGGTTTTGGGGAGTTCCTCAGGGAACAGCTTTCAACAAGGTGAAGCAATTGCTGCAGCCTTCAAGCCTACTTGTACACTTCGGCCCTTTGAAGGAACTAATACTGACGTATGACGCCTCTCTATTTGGCATTGGGGCAGTGTTGTCCCATGAAATAGCTGACAGCTCGGAAAGGCTGATAGGGTGTGTCAAGAATACTATCAGTAGCTGAAAGAGGCTACTCAGAAATCGTAAAAGAGGGCCTATCAATAGTTTTTGGCATTAAAGGTTCCATCAATATCTACATGGGAGGCACTTCACTATTGTTTCAGACCACAAGCCGCTGTTAGGCCTTTTTAAGAAGAACAAGGCTATACCACCCATTGCCTCTGAGAATTCAGAAGTGGGCATTGATCCTGGCCGCATATGAATACACCTTCAAATGCCAACAAGGGGTACATTTTGCAAATGCAGACACCTTGAGTCACCTGCCCTTGAGAGAAAGTATTACATGTACACCTATTCCTCAAGAAATTGTCTTGGCCTTAAACTTTTTGGATACGCTACCAGTCTATGTGAAACAAATCAAAACCTGGACCAGTCAGGATCCACTGTTATACAGAGTATGAGATGAAATCCTTATGGGATGGGGAAATGAAGCAGTTTCAGGGGATATGAAACCCTACTCCATCTGTAAACATGAACTTAGTTGTCAAGATGCTATTGTGCTATGGGGAGCATGAGTGGTTGTTCCTCTGCCAGGCCAGAATCTCCTCCTGATGGAATGTCAGTGGCCAACCTGGTATCTTGAAAATGAAAATGTTAGCCAAGAGTTAAGTATGGTGGTTCAGAATCAACACCGATACTCAGGACATGGTAAGGCGCTGTCAACAGTGCCAGTTGCAGCAGAACTTGCCAGCCACAGTGCCACTACATGCTTGGGAATGGCCTGGGCAATCGTGAGTTCACATTTATGTCGCTTTTATGTAGGACCATTTATGGGTACAATGTTCCTCCTTGAAATTGATGCAAGAGTGGATAGAAATTTGCGGTGAAAACACCGACATCGATGGCGACTATCGAAAGCTGCGGCACTGTTTTGCAACTCATGGTCTGCCTGGACAAAATCATTGTGTCTGATTTTAATGGGGCAGTGTTCATGAGTATGGAGTTTCAAACCCTCACCACTCAATGGTATAAAACACACAGGCCTGAATTTTTCCCTTGGCCGTCCCGGGAACAGTCAGGAAATGAGCCCTCGACCGCAATTTCTCACTGGCTGGCCAATTAATGGCCTGCCAGCATGAAACGCACACTGAAAAGCTCAGCGCTGCCAGGATGGGGACGGGAAGAGAGTGGGCGATGATGTCACTGTGAGTGTGGGTAAGTGCTGCGAGAGAGCTCCCTGAAGACAGACAGCTACCTCAGGGAGCAGCAGACCTGCAAATAATAAAGGAAAGCATTAAAAAAAGCTGCAAAAAATGTCCATGCAGCACAATCAAGCACCTGAAAGCATACTTCATAAAAGTGCTGCCCCCAGATATTCCTTTTTATTTTATTTTCTAACAGAGATTTTATCCCGCCCTTGGATGAAGTTTCATGAAAAATGTAAGGGCCGCCTGGTCGATTCACCCGTCCGCCAACCGTAAGGTCGAGCTGTTAATAAAGACGGCGTTCTACCAACCAGCATCGGACGGCTTAGCTGAGAGAGCCATCCAAACTTTTAAATCTGGTCTGAAGAAGTTATCAGGTGGATCTTTAACAACAAAACCCTCACATTTTCTGCTGAGTTACTGTACCACCCCACATGCAACGGAAGGTGTTCCTCCTGCTGAACTGTTCATGAAGTGTCGTCTCAGGACGAGGTTAAAGTTCTTGTGTTTCCAAATTTGCAGGGGAGGGTAGAGTCAAGTCATTGCAACCAGAAGACAAGTCATGATTGTCACAGTAAAGTTAGTAATTTCTTGACTAATGAAAATGTGTACATGAGAAATCTTAGTAGCGGTCCTTGGTGGATTCCCGGAAGGGTAGTCTCTCTGAAATCGGACCTCTTTCGTATCAAGTAAGGATAGAGGGATGGATTGTTCACAAGCATGTTGACCATTTGAGGGATAGAGAGGCACACTCACAGTCAGTGTTACCACTGACTGTTGGTGAACCTGTGTACACTGAAGGTTCTGGTCGACTTGTAAACGTCAAGGACATCCCTGTGGAAGTTAATGATAATGAACTGTTTGTACCAAATGTGGCTGCAAGTCCAGGGCAGCTGGAGCGGAGGACTGCCAGGGAGCAGGAGGTGACATGTCATGGCCCTACAAAAGGAGGAGCTCTGAGCAGGGGATAGCAGAGCCCACATGCCCAGTCAAAAGGGCTAGGGCTGAGCCGGAGCTGGTGGTCCTCCAGGAGGTGCCCATTAGTGCAATTCCAGAAAATGTCGATCCCGTAGAAGCCTCCCAACCTGTTGAACCACGTCACTCGATATGACCTCGAAAACCACCCCAAAAACTTAATCTATTACAATGGGGTCTATTTTAAGCATTGTGTAATTTAAGTCCAGGCTAATGACATATGTAATTATTTCTAGAATTCACCAAATTCTTGGTTCAATTGTATAAAACAATTGTTAAATTAAAAGATGTACGAAGGAGTTAAGTGGGGAGGGATGCGATGACTGTCACTTTAAGATCTGTTCACATAATTTGTTAAATCAATGTGTGGCTAGTGCAGGGAATAAATTCTAGGAGGGGTTGCCTAGGAAAAAGAAGATGGCTGTATGTGGGGCTGGCTGGATACAAGCAACCATGGAAGGTCTCGGGTAAATAAAGTTTGTTTTGTTTCGTTTTGCTTTGTTTGACTAAGAAGCCTCCCAGGGCATGTTTCTACAAGCTTCATGTTGGAATCCCTCCAATCAGGTTTTTGCCCCTATCACATGACTGACATGGCATTTATCAAAATGACAAATGACAAATGACATATTTTATAACTGTTACCGAGGTAAACTACCCCTCCTCCTCCTTCTTGACCCGTCTGCAGTCTTTAACACGGTTGACCACACCATTATTCTCTGCCTCTTCTCCGTTGTCCAGCTAGGTGGAATTGCACCCATCTGGTTCCTTTATTATCCATCCATATAGCCAGATATAAGCTCTTCCCACTCCCAGACTAATTCTCATCTACATGCTGCCCATCGGTGACACCATTCAAAAACACAATGTTAGAGTCCACATGTGCGCTGATGACACCCAGCTCTGCCTCACCACCACTCTCTTGAAGCTTCCACCATCGCTGAATTGTCAGACTGCTTATCCAGCACTGGATGAGCAGAAATTTCCTCATCTAAGTATTATGAAGGCCAAAGTCATTTGTCTTCAGTCCCTGTCAGGAATTCCATTCTCTAGCCACAGATGCCATCTCTTTCACTTGCATTTGAGAGGCTGAATTACCATTCATAACCTTGAGGACATTTTTCACACTGAGATCAGCTTCCAACCAGATATCTGTGCCATCACTAAAGACCACCTATTTCCACCTCCATAACATTGTCTGACTCCACCTCCTCTTAGATGCTGAAAATCTCAGCCATTTTTTGCCTCCAGACATGACTATTCCAGTACATTCGCAGCTGGCCTCTCGCTTTCCATGCTCCAAAAGCTTAAGCTGATCCAAAGCCCGTTCATCCATCACCCTTGTGCTCAGTAACATATCTGATGCTCAGGTTAAGCAACAGTTTGATTTTAAAATTTTGAAATTCCTTCAAGCCTCACCACTCCCTGCTTCTGTATTCTCCTCCAGCCCTACAACCCACTGAGATACATAAGCTTCTCCAATTCTGACTTCATGAACATTCCCCATTTCAATCACTCTACCATTGGTGGCTGCCTCAGCCTGAATCTCTGGAATTTCTTCCATCAGCCTCTGTTTCTCTACCTCACTTTCCCCCTTTAAGATGCTCCTTTAAACATGCATCTTTGACCAGGCTTTTGGTCAACTGCCATGATATCATCGTTTATGTGACTCAGTGTCAAATTTTGGATGATAATGCTCCTCTGAAGCACCTTGAAACATTTTACTATATTAAAAGTGCTATAGGGTTTTTGTTGTTTCTTTGATTAGCAAAATAGGCTGGGATATTTTTGACCTTTTTTGAATAGAATTTAAAGTATAGATATTGTTTAAAATACTTTAGGGAACACATTTAAATGGATGGCTACCACAATAGTTGACAGCACATGGGTGCTGATTGTATCAGTTGGTCCCTTCCAGAGTCTTCTGGCTATAGTATTTTGTTTCTTTGCATTTCAAAAGAAGTTTTCGGAACAGTTGGATGGTGTGGACAAGTGCCTTGAACCCATTCTGTGCTACTTAGAAGGATGGATGATTATAAAAACAAAAAAACTGTGGATGCTGGAAATCCAAAACAAAAACAGAATTACCTGGAAAAACTCAGCAGGTCTGGCAGCATCTGCGGAGAAGAAAACAGTTGACGTTTCGAGTCCTCATGACCCTTCGACAGAACTTGAGTTCGAGTCCAAGAAAGAGTTGAAATATAAGCTGGTTTAAGGTGTGTGGTGGGGGGGGGGGGGGCGGAGAGAGAGAGAGAAGTGGAGGGGGGGTGTGGTTGTAGGGACAAACAAGCAGTGATAGAAGCAGATCATCAAAAGATGTCAACAACAATAGAACAAAAGAACACATAGGTGTTAAAGTTGGTGATATCATCTAAACGAATGTGCTAATTAAGAATGGATGGTAGGGCACTCAAGGTATAGCTCTAGTGGGGGTGGGGAGAGCATAAAAGATTTTAAGATATTTAAAAATAATGGAAGTAGGTGGGAAAAGAAAAATCGATATAATTTATTAGAAAAAAAAGGAAGGGGGAAACAGAAAGGGGGTGGGGATGGGGGAGGGAGCTCACGACCTAAAGTTGTTGAATTCAATATTCAGTCCGGAAGGCTGTAAAGTGCCTAGTCGGAAGATGAGGTGTTGTTCCTCCAGTTTGCGTTGGGCTTCACTGGAACAATGCAGCAAGCCAAGGACAGACATGTGGGCAAGAGAGCAGGGTGGAGTGTTAAAATGGCAAGCAACAAGGAGGTTTGGGTCATTCTTGCGGACAGACCACAGGTGTTCTGCAAAGCGGTCGCCCAGTTTACGTTTGGTCTCTCCAATGTAGAGGAGACCACATTGGGAGCAACGAATGCAGTAGACTAATTTGGGGGAAATGCAAGTGAAATGCTGCTTCACTTGAAAGGAGTGTTTGAGCCCTTGGACGGTGAGGAGAGAGGAAGTGAAGGGGCAGGTGTTGCATCTTTTGCGAGGGCATGGGGTGGTGCCATAGGAGGGGGTTGAGGAGTAGGGGGTGATAGAGGAGTGGACCAGGGTGTCCCGGAGGGAGCGATCCCTACGGAATGCCGATAGGGGGGTGAAGGGAAGATGTGTTTGGTGGTGGCATCATGCTGGAGTTGGCGGATGATTAGTCTGGCATGAAATGGTATTGGTGAGGCTGCAGCACTAATTAGAATTGCACTGACGGCTGCAGTAACTATTGGCACAATGTCCATCACAGAAATGTCAACAGGCCTCCATCAGTAAGGGACTGGAGGACATCTGAAATACACTTTCTTCTTTCTAGCAGAAAAGGGCTGAAACACTTCAACTGAAATTAATATTTAGAAAAAAAAATTGACATGAATCAAAAACGCTCTAGTCAGATGAGAGGTGACATTTCTCTCACTGTATATAATGGATTCACTGACAGGTACCTGTGTGATAAACTGATGCTTTTCACACTGTATAAATAGATTTACTGACACAAACAAGTGTGACAAAGTGACGTTTTTCACATTGGGGTTGAATTTTTTCAGGCTTCACGGACCTGCTGCCTCAACTTTGGTAGGAGACCCTGAGGGAAATGATGGAACTGGCGAAGTCCATCGTTTTCCCGGGGTTTTAATGGTAGAAGACTGGTGGAACTTATGGTGACTTTCAATCACGCTGTGCTTTGATAAGTTGAATTACTGCAGGGGCGGAATTTTACGGTTGCTACCACTGGCAAGATTTTCTGGGACCATAAGATTCCACCCCAGGGGCAGAATTTGTGTGCGTGCACGCGCCCGACATGCCTAAGTGTAATATGACGTGCAATGACGTCGGGCATGCGTCTTGACATCATCGTGCACTTGGGCGATATTTCATTTGCCGGGCGTGCACCAGAGCTGGCTGCATGTCCGCCGATAATTGAAAGGCCTATTAAGGCCATTAACAAGCTAATTAAAACCAAATTAACGCTGCCCGTCCAACCTTATGGTTGGTGGGCAGACAAAAAAGCCAAGCGGCCTTTACATTTTTTAGGAAACCTCATTCACGAGCAGGATGAGGTTTCCTAATGCAAGCAAATATTAACTAAAGACTTTATTTTTGAATTAAAGACATGTCCCAGCTCATATGACAAAGTCACATGAGGGGGCATGCTTTTTTACATTTTTACTGTCTTTATTAATTTTTTAAAAAGCGAACTGCGTGCCAGGCCCGCTCTCCCTCCTCCCCCTCCCACCCACACAGGTAGTGCTGAGCGCTGCCGCTCACAATCCATGATCCTTAATTGGCCCACCCTCATGAATTCACAAAGTGGATCGGATCAGGGTCGGCTTCCCAACCACCCCTGCCTGCCATCGCCGAGCCCACCCATCAAGGGAAAATTACTGGCTCAGGTCTAACAGTGACACAGTGACATTTCTTGTATTATCTCAGTATCAATTAAATTGTTAATGATTACCAGTGTGCCACAGGCATCTGTAACATGTCATGGTCAGGCTACAAACAGCAGGTAATTGTAATGACACCAGATTTAAGACCCCCATTCACTGTTAAATACCCTCCATGCTTGACTTCATGCATGATTTTTGATTTGAGATCAAACAGTAGACTATAAGAACTTTTATTAACAGGAAATGCCAATTAGACCTAACAAAGCCATCTCTTTTTTTTCATTGATAAGAACCACTGACCTCCTTTTCTTCATATCTATCAATCCATCCACTCTGCGAAAATTCATTTAGTTTTCCCTTTGTCACATTCTATACTGTCCATTTCAAAGGCCTTCTCAGTTAACTAATTGCACAACCTTTGTTTTATTTGCTAATGGGATGTGGACATCACTGGAAGGTAGGTATTTAATGTCAAACCCTAATTATTCTTGAAAAGGTGCTGGTGAGCCACCATCTTAAACCACTGCACTCTGTGTGGTATAGGTACGCCCATAGTGCTGCTAAGTAGGTAGTTCCAGGATTTTGACCCAGCGACAGTAAAGAAACATCTATATAGTTCCAAGCCGGGATGTTATGTGACTCGGAAGAGACCCTGCAGATGCTGGTGTTCCCATACACCCTCTGACCTTGTTCTTAGAAGCTCAGGGTTTGGAAGATAATCTTGCAGAAGACTTGGTGAGTTGCTGTAATGCATTTTGTAGATGGAACACACTGCAGCCACAGTGTACCGATGGTAGAGGGAGTGAATGGTTAAGGTGGTGGATTGCGTGCCAATTAATGACTGCTTTGTCCTGGATCAAACACAAGGCCAGAAGACAACAATTAGATAATTAATAAACATCCATCTCTCCTATTAATTCTTTCTCTCTCTGACGAGCATCCCTTCTTACTCCCAGTTTCCTCTACTTTTATACATATTTGATTTTTTGACATATAATGATTAATTTGCTGGAATCAACTTTGTGAATTCTGTATCAGTGCCTGTTGACTAAGTTAGATCCCTGCTACTCCTGCTGAGCACCAGTATTTTTCATAATATTGAACATTTCAGTTAGGTCACCTTGAAGTTCACTATAATAACTATATTAATAGCCTTTTCTTTTCATGGGAAAAAATTAAGAACAATGAAACAGATTGAACTGTGAACAGTAATCCCCCAACTCCTTTAAACAACAATAATATTTGATCAGAGAAAAAATAACTTAATGAATGTCAGGTATGCTATTAACTTACGGGACAATTAGCCATACTAAGGTTGCAGGGAGAAGGTCGTTGAGAGGCACATTGAATAATGGTCCACTCCTGCCTTGTTGCAAGATTTGCTGGTTTTTCACCATCTCTGCAGAGGCTGATTCAGGAACCTTTAGCCTGTCCTGCGATTAATTATCCCCCTGAGGAGTTACCATTGCATTAAACTCATTAAAAAATAATTTTCTGCACTGATTGTCAGTATCTACTCCCTAGAAGTGAGTTCACACTGTAAGATTGATAAAGACTACACTGCCCTCTGCACAAAGACTTTGTCACACCTAATATTAAAGTATGTTCTTCATTTTCTGTCATGACAGAGGGATGAGTATTAAAGATATAGACCACAAGGTGAGCACATGTAGGCTATTGAAAATTCTTCACCTTCCTCATCATCTGAGACATTAATCCAGAGTTATTTATTAATAGTAAAATTATGCAGCATGCAGCAAAATGCAATGGTCCCAGATACCTTGGTTAGATTGTATTAAAGAGCTTCCCCTTTTATATCTTCAAAGCACCCGAGGCTGCCTTTTGAGTACTAGTGGGCTGTTCATTTACCATCCTATGAACTTCATTGATGTTCAGTAGGGGTAGCAGGGAAGTGAATTTGAGATCAGCCACTGGTGCAGAGGATAGCCCTCTCTGATCATCTATCCTGGTAACTGCTTTTCAGAAATTGCACCATTAAAATGCTCCTCCTGAGTTCTCTAGCACTTTGTGAATCTTCCTTTGAGTTTCCATAGTGCACTTTAAAACAGAAGAATCATAGCAGCTCTCTCGACAGTAGGAAATTCACATACATTATGAAATGGTTATAATCACACCCTCTTCTGACTAAAATGTTGGTTGCATTCTAATAAGGATGCAGTCAATTGTATGTGGCACCTGCAGCCTCTCTGTAAAATTTGATGGCCCTCTTATTCAGATGTGTAGTTCACTGGGAGTGGTTATGAACTTGACAAGGTATAAATGACTGCACCATGTTGCTGCATGTGCCCTGTGTGAGAAATAACCAACCTATTCTACAGGAACCTGGAAAGCATGAGTTGAGGAAACAGAGGAAGGGATGAAGCATGTTAGAGCTCCAGTACTGTACACTGAGAAGAGAGATGAATCTCAACGTGATGTGATCTGAGGTCAAATAAATTAAAAACCCTAATGCATTTATCAAGATGAGAGAATACACTGCTGAGGAATGAACAATGCAATATTGAGTGAATTATTGAGTTTAGAGCAGATTTGTAGTGCTTTTCCTTAACAATGTGCTATAACCTTCCATGCCCCAAGTAGGAATGTGTGGTATTTCAGTCCCTCCACAGCACCCAATATTCCATTCGGATTGACCGACCGACTGGTACCAAATTACGAGCAGTGTTATGTTGTGGCTTCATGTTCACTGTTAGAAGTGGTTTCACATAATGCACCTTCATTTCATTGTGAACTTGCACAACATGGAGAGACTCCAGGACCGATTCAACTCTGTTTAAACCTGGGTACCATCACTGAAAACACAAAAAAAATTAATCATAATTTTTCCATATTTATAATTGACAGGAGATTTTTACTAAACAGAGTAGGTCCTCTTTAATAGATGAATTAGGTCATTGGCAGGCTAAGTAGTTTCACTGATTTGAGACAATCTGATCTAATTGATGCTGATGAGATCTATTTCCTGTTTCTTTGTTGGTACTTCTCCATTGTCTGATTTTATCATTCCCACATGAATAGGCAGCAAAGCAGTTGTACAAAGAGTCTGTGTACTTGTACCTGACAGCAATGGGGTAGGAAGCATAAGAAAAGAAGCTTCTCATCTCCAACACGAGAAATATGATGAATTATAAAGATAGTGGGGTGAATTTTTTCTTTATTTTCAGTGCATTACTGCTGTATAAATGGTACAGAATTTATTTTAGGCAGCTAATTTGGACAGAGGCAATTTGCACCATTAAAATGCTCCTCCTGAGTTCTCTAGCACTTTGAACCTTCCTGTGATTTTCCACTGGTCTTACAATTATACATCAAAATGAGGGTAATTACTGCAGCAGCTCTAAGCTTCCTAGATTTATGCTTCCAATGCACCCTTGTTAACTTGGGCTGAAATCCTGAATTTCCTTGATATCAGTTTTGCCATTATTATGCATCAATGCCTTCACGAAGATGTATGAAAGAATGGGCCTTGGGTTAAACATTTGGAAGACAAAGATCTTTTACTAGCCTGCACCTGCTGTGCAACACTGCCCCTCTCTGAATATCAAGTTCCACAGTGAAGTATTGGACAGGATTGATCATTTCTCATAACTTGGGAGCCTCCTCTCAGTAAGGGCAGACATCGACGATGAAACTAAACTTTGCTTCCAGCGTATGAGGAAAATAGTATTTGATGACAAAGAACTCCAAACCTAGCACCAAGCTCATGGTCTGCAGGGCTGCGTTACATGCCCTTCTGTAGGTATCAGAGACATAATCAATGCATTGCAGAGAAATATCACCAATGATGCCTCCGCAAAACACTGCAAATTCAATAGCAGGATAGGTGCTCCAATATCAGTGTCCTCTCTCGCAGGCTAACACATCGAGTATTGAGGCATTGGTTATGGTTAATCAGCTACTTTGGGTGGGTCACATCGTCCGCATGCCTGACACAAGACTCCCCAAATAATATCTCTACTTCGAGCTTTGTCATGGCAAGCAGTTACCAGGAGGGCAAAGGGAACATTTTGGGGACATCCTCCAAGCCTCCCTGAAAAAATACAACTTCCCCAGCAGTTTGTAGGAATCTCATGCTTGAGACCGCCCAAGATAGAGAAGAAGCATCCGCGAAGATGCCAACCATTTCAAATGTCTCCGACAGGCCCAGGTGGAGGCCAAGCTCAAACAGCGGAAGGAGTGCATCAAAATCCAAGCATCCCACCCAACCTGCCTCGCCAAACACTACCTTCCCCACCTGTGGCCAAGTGTGCGGATCCAGCATTGGACTTTTTAGTCACTTCAGGATCCGCAAACCCCGAGTTGGAAGAAAGCCATCCTTGGTTCCTGGGGGACTGCCTATGAAGAAGTATTGTGCTGTTTTTATGCTAGACAGGCCATTCACCAGCAGAGGGAGTTCATGCACATTTCTTGGAGTAAATTCTTGGAAACGTTTTTGGTACAGCTCTGGTGTAACTGCAGTGAAGAGACAGTGTAAGTTGCTGATTTCTCTCCAGCAAGTCACTGTGCAACAGTATGGTAGAGCTCTTAGGCAGCACTTTAAATATCCACCCTCTTAAAGCAATAGTCACATTACTAACTCTTCACATGACATCCTGAACCAAGGCACCGACAATTCCTTACACGAGGGGCTGGATTTTCAAATGGTTGCAGGCTCAGGAGCCGGCGTGCACAAGATTTCAAAATTGCGACCCTGGAAGTCTTCTTGGGATCCCAAGATGGTTTGAAATTTTCAAGGGCTGGGGGTGATGAGGGGGCAAGAACCTTTAAGAACAAAACATAAAATCAGAAAATGCTGGAAATACTCAGCAGATCTGGCAGCATCTGTGGAGAGAGAAACAGAGCTAATGATTCAAGTTTGTGACCTTTCATCAGAAAGCTCCTTTTGGAGCTTGCTAAGGGATCTGTGAAATCAGGAATGCAATTTTTAATGTTAATTTTGGTGAACAGTTTGGTGCATGTTAGTACACAGCTGTTGGATTCGCTGCAAGGCTAAAGAAAAGTTCCTCTTGTGACAGAGAATGTTAGTGGACCTGCGGGTAATTTATGCTGAAACGTATGCACTGCCTTGGTTTAGCCTGGACACCCTCTTAATAGTTAACCTCCAGGGCCACTTCTGAGAATGCTCTCTTTATCAAGGCAGCAACTGGCCTCAATATGGCTGCAGGTTGCCTTGCATGTGGGCAGCTACCACCTCCTGAGGCACTTGGCGCCACTAATTGGGTGCTGAATTTGCCTCCTGCTAATTAGGGCATGTATAATTTAGAATAGCATTGTAAGAGCGATCTGGTTAGGATCTGTCATTCATTTGAATGTCGGGTTCTTGATCCCTCTTTGAAAGTCTTGTCCCAAGTGTTTTGCACAACTACTTAACATCCTCATATCTCCAAATCTCTCACTTCACCTCTCCCATCACAATGCTCACAGTCCTTCATTGACAGCGTTACCTTTACACACACAAACTTCTGTTCGTTCAGCTTGCAATGAAATAATTTTTTGTTTTGAACTATACTGCGAAATTGTCATACGATTTGTTATTTATCAACATGACAGCGAGTCAGGAAATAAGCTACTCAGTAGGTCCAGACGTCTTTATACATCTGAGCGTTCCTGGAAAGATCTAGCTAGGCCAAAGAAATTTTACTTCAGCTGAAAGGGTTTGTTGAAGAAAGTAAGGCTAAGATGCTGGTTCAGAGAATTTATATATTTTTAAAATCATCCATACCTTAGAATCTCATAGCACTTCAGGCCTTATTGTCCTATCTCACTATGCAAGTCTTTATAATTGAGCTTGAATAAAGTGCATCTTTTCATTTATTGCAACAATTTCTAGCCGTCCTACTCCTTATTCACACTGAGTTACACCTGGATATTTAAACATACTTTTATTCCTCCAATTCGAATGCTTCACCAGGCATGAATTTATGATTTTTGTTGCAAGGGATGACTGTTTGGCCTTGGACAAACTCACTGCAGGGTTCAGCATTCTTCCTAAGCAGTGTGTGGTTACTTTCTACATGCCTTTTGTATGATACTCTGAAGGGATCATTCAGGTAACCAGCATGTATCCCTGTCCTGACAAATGACAATCTCATGCAGTTCCACCCCAGCCGCTATCATTCTACTGGGCCCTGCAATTGCAAATGTTGTCCACTGCCTTATGGAATAGCTCCTCAATGGCAGCTATCAAATTCTGAAAGTCTTGAGAGACAACAACCTGTATCACAGCTCTAAGTCTCTGAGGGCACTTTGCAAAGTTCCTTCTAAACTGTCCCTCGCTGTCACTCAGGATGGGAGGAAATTCCTGCCCGAAGGCAATGGACCTTTGGCTGATCTGTCAAATTTTCCATCCTGCCCATGACGATTCCCGCTGCAGGTGGACCCAGAAAATCCTGGCCTACTTTGGTCTGTACTCCTGCGTAGATGAAGTTACCCTCTGGACCCCAGCTGCTTCTTTGTTGGGAGAATGTCACAGGCCACACTGAAGCCACCATATACTGAAGCTTGCAAGGACAACATATCCCTGATGCTGCCACAAATGAGGGCTGTAGCCACCAGAGTTATACCGGTCATTCATGCATACTTGATCCTTCTGACCTTTGGCTGTCAAAAGTTACTTGTGGTAGCCGAGTGTTCAAAATGACGTTTTTTGATCCTCTAATGTTGGCTCTTCCTATCATTGTGAAGCAGAATTCACCAAGCGTTGGATTGTTCACCCACTAATAAAGAACTTGAGTTGGGTTTAGATCATCATGAGATGTGTTAGTTTTACCCTATTGCTGATTGTGCTGTAATAGTAATCCTGCTCAGCATGAGAGGAACTGCAGATTCAGGCATTTGATGTATGTACTTGACTGAGGAGCCAATAGTGCGAAGCAACCATCTGTGTGATTATGACTGAGTGCCTCTAATTCAAAATCCCTCCTGACTTCGGAGCCTGTGCATATCTGTGATGTTTCTCAAGCATTTTTCTTTTCAGGCAAGTACCTGTGTGATATCCAGGTCCCATAACTTGGAAATCTATTACAGCTTTCTTTGCACCTTCCACTGGGAAGCTGGCACATTCTCAGGGATTCCTCCTCCTTTTGGCTCCATGGTGTCTTGTCACTTACCTGGGGGACGATTTTCCCCTCCGTGGGCGAGCCTGGGAATGGCTGCGAGACTGCCCGCGATCAGGCTCTGACCGTGAATTCACGCTGGCTGGCCAATTAACGCTGGGGTGGGGGCACGGGTGCTGAAGGGTGCGCTTGCGCAGGGAGCGCGCGCTGACAGCTCCCTGAAGGCACATAGCTGCCTAAGGGAGCTGACGGGTTTTAAGTACAAAAATAAACTTTTTACATATGAGATAAACATGTTCCCACGTGTGATTCAGTCACATGAAGAGGGTCATGTAAAACAGGATGTTAAAATTTTTGGGTTTTCTTAAAGCACTGGAAACCTCATCCCGCCAGTAGATGGGTTTCGTTAAAGATGCAAAGATCGCCCGGCCCATTCGTTTGCCCGCCTACTGAACAGTTGAGCGGGCAGTGACAAATGCATTCATTAATTACTTAAGGGCCTTAATAGGCCTCTTAATTGCTGCCTCTCATGTGTGCCCGCTGACCAAAAGATCACCAGAGTGTGCAATGACGTCGGGATGCTTGCCTGTGTCATTGTACACTCTTTTGCTCCCATTCGGGTTGGGAGCGCACATGCCTGCAGGACGAAAAATTCTGCCCCTGGCATAACATCCTCAATTACACCATCAAATTCCTACGGGGTGAAAAAGTCTCTTTCTTTACCTCCAAGTACTCTTGTGGTGTACTTCTTATCATTCTCCTTTTTACAGTAATATTTAGCCTTTTTTATGTTTTACACCTTCTTCTGTACTCCCTGCCAGGTCCTAATAGCACTAAATGCTCAGGTTTCAATCTCTGTCACATATTCTATGCTAGTGGCTTTTGAATCATATTTGAGTGTCAACCTATCAGAGTAAAATGGTCCTGTATTTCTGTGTTAAAGTGAGATTTAAGAGAATACAAGTATACTGATCATGTGACAGCACTGGCGAATGACTATACAGCGTGGGAAACTGGGAACTCTAAGTCTCTAGTTCTGGAGGCTTCTGAGTGAGCACATATGACCTGGTGCTCTGCCTGGTCCTCTGTCTCAATAAACCGTCACTGTTTATTCTTGCATCAGTCTCTCCCCATTATTGATTGCAAGCAGCAATTGATGAGAATGTAGGGAGGTGTGCAGTTAGAGTTTGTTTGGCCAATGAACTCATTTACCCAAATCATAAAAGTGGCGACGAGGATAAAGAACAAAAGAAAATAAATTTCAAGACGGGTGAGCAAAACATTGGAAAGAGCATCTGTGCTCTTGTAAAATAGGTGACAGCTGGCAATCGGAGCAGAAAGCAGTGCTGCAGTTGAAAATTTTAAAAAACTCTTCAGAATCACGATTGCGGAGATCCTACCAAAACTCAAAGACCGTGAAACCCAGAGAAAAAACGACAGTCACAGAGACACAGTAAAAAAAAAGGTGACTGCTCTTAAAGCAGCTATACATTTAAAAGGATAAATACAAGAAAAATGGCTATGGACAGAAAATTATAAGAGACCCCAGAGAGAGGGCAACTTTCTGGTAAGCCAAATACCTAAGTTCATCACTACCTGGAAAGCCTATCAGAAGTGCAGTCCCCTTGCAGTCATTCACGATGTCGCAGTTCAGGCGTGTTGATCCATTTGACATCATTTCAGATGACTGGCCTCAGTATGTCAAATGCCTCGCGTTAATTTTTACCGCTAACAACATGGCGGGGGAGGAGAAGAGGGCAATTCTTTTGTCCTCACGAGGGAGCAAAATGTATGGGCTGATCCGCAGCCTTACATCACCTAGAACCCCAGATTCGAGGACTTTTGACGAGTTAATAAAAATTGTACAGAACCACCTGAGACCAAAGACCTCAGTTATTATGCAGCGCTTCAAGTTCAATTCAGGGAACAGGCTTCTGGAGGAGACAATAGTTGACTATGTAGCCATTTTGAAGGTATTAACTGAGCATTGCGAATTCAGAAAGTACATTAGTGATATGCTGACAGATCGGCTGATATAAGGGATTGGAGATGATACTATCCAAAGGCGTTTGCTAGCCGAACCTAGTCTAGACTTCCATAAGGCATTAGAATTAGCTACCACAATGGAGAATGCTGTTAGAAATTCCGAAGTGATAAAAGATGCTCAAAATGGCACCAACCATCTAGTAGAGCAGGAGGATTTAACAACAAAAGGCACAAAAACTTTGGACTCCACGGAAAGACGGGAAAAGTTCTCTCGGTCTAGACGATTGAAAAATGATGGTACTGCAGTGAAAACCCACAAAATGAATGAGAGAAATACAGCCAGGCCTCCAGTGAGTGAACGACAACTCAAACAAGTAGAGTGTTTTTTTTGCCACCACCGAGGCCGCATAAGGTGGCACTGCAGAGAAAGGCTAAAACAACACTATAAAGGCAGAAGGAAAAATCGTGAAATATCCCTCATGGAAGAGCCAGAAGAAATAGTATCAGACATCTATCCATTATATAACCTCAAAATGGTAGAACCGAGCCAACCTAAGCAGTCATTACAGTTAACAGACAACCCATTAAGGTGGAAGTTGATATGGAGTGTTGATGTCCATCATTGGAGAGCATACATTTAGATTCTGAGTAAAGGAACCCATCCTTTGAAGTTAGAAGTTTCTGACACAAAGCTGAGGGCATACACTGGTGAAGAAATAAATGCGAAAGGGGTATGTCAAGTTAAGGAACAGTCTGCAAAATTATCCCTATTTGTAATGTCAGGCAGGGGGCCGAGTCTCCTTGGAAGGAACTGGCTGGGAGAGATAAATCTTGAGGACCTGCGAACTTCCTAATTCGAATCCAGAAATGTTGCTGCACAAGGACCCAAAGATAAAAGCCTGTAGAAGTGTTACACTGGGGCAGAGTTCAAGCTGAAGTCAGCATCCTTTGAAAGGAAATGGAAAATCTATTTTGCGTTGGAAAATCTATTTTGCATTACCAAATTCAATCAACTCCCATTTGTGCCACAAAATAGATACGAAGAAGAAAAGGAAGAGTTCAGCCTGTCCTTGGCTGAGTTAAGGAAAAAATTAGCTGAGAAAGGGCAACAAATGCGATTCTCCAGGAAACTATTGATGAGAATAGGAATGAATTGGAAGAGCTGAAGCAGCAGCTGTGTAAAAGCCCTGAAGTTTTAAAGCTGGAAAGCCCTGAATTCTCAGAGAGCTGTCGGAAAACCCAACTACTAAGCTCATTCATGTTCAGCTTGCACCTGAGTCTAGTCCAGCCAGCAGCAAAATTAAAGAGAAGACAGAGATACAGGTCAGTGCTACCAAGAAAAGGACACACAGGAAGAAAGAAATTGTTGACAGTCCTCAGAAAGAAAAACAATGTTTTTTTTTCCTGTTCCTCTTTCTCCTCACATAGCATGTAGCTCATTGCTGTGTTGCTTTGTGCTTGTTGCCCATTATCTGTTTAAGCTTGGAGGAGAGGGGCAGCTGGAGTGAACGTGACTGCACCTAGATGATGGTGAAATCATCCACTGAGGGACATAGTGGGCAACTGCCCTAAAAGGTCTCAGAAACACCATCCAAAATTGTTGGGCTATGACACTCAACCTGTCAAAGGCATCCTGAGAGACATGACCTGTAAATGGTTATTGTGTAAATAGCTAATGTGTTTGAAGCTTGTTAGTTGTACTTTGAAATAAAGAGGGAGGGATGTAGTAAAATTAGGTACCCCTGTCCCTTTAAGAGAATGCAGGTATACTGATCATGTGACAGCGCTGATGAATCACTGTACAGCGCAGGCAACTGCGCTAGTTCTGGAGGTTTCTGAGTGAGCACATATGATCTGGTGCTCTGCCTTATGTCTCAATAAACCATCACTGTTTATTCTTACATCACTCTCTCTGTATCATTGATTGCAAGCAGCAATTGAGAAGAATATAGGCAGGCATGCAGTTAGAGTTCAGTTGGCCAATGAACTCATTTACCCAAAACATAAAATTCTCCATAAAACAGCTCATAAGCACATATAAAGCAAAATGGGTTAACAGGATTTGAAGTACATTGGTCATCTCTTTAAAAGAAAATGACTTTGTCCTTCCTGGAGTAATAAACCTTTCATATTCTCACTAGGGTAAACAGCTTCTTCATTGTATCAGAACTGTGAAATTATTATTATTACAGGTGTACTTTGTTTTTCCTCGATCCCACTAATGATGAACTTTCATGTTTCAAAATGGATCACTTCTACTATTTTGATAGTGAATTGGAAATAATGATGAAAAAGAGGCATTTATCTCAATTTTCAACAAATGGCAAATATGGTCCTGTACCTTTGTTGATGATGCTGTGGCATTTGTCTCGTTAGTGAAAGTCTGTGCATAATTGGCTGACCTTTGTTTCGTCTGAAGGCAAATGGAGCTTTTGTTTATCAATCTGCTTCAAACTTTTATCCTTGGACTCTAGCTGAACCCTCCCTTGTCGACCATCTCATGTTGTCCCATTTCACAGACAAATGCTTTGGCTTCAGGCTAGATTGCATTTTATTGATGCATCATGTCTCACATTGACTCAGTTACCCCATCCCTTTTACTGAGCTATAGTTGTCAGATCAAGGGGCATGCCTGTGCTAGAAAAGATGAGTTTGCATGTGGCATGTTAAGAGCTCAATTTGAATTTTTTAAAAACCAGCCAGTGGCTATAACAATGTAATGTCACTGTCTACACTTTTTTGGGTATTTTTCATTTGACTTACTTGAATTTTCCAGTCGACCATGAGCTAATGACTATGTGATAAACAAACCTAACAAGGCAGAAAGGTTTCAGCAGCAAAAATTGTAGCCAACAGAGCTTATGGCCTTGCTTGGAGATATCAAACAGAACAGACATCTCATTAAAAAATGTAATTTAACATGGCATGAAAAAAAGAGTAAAAGGTACAAGAGAGTAAAATATGAGAATTTAATCAACTTGAAGAGCCTCATGCACCATTGCGTCTATGGTCAGTTTGATTTAGCTTCAATCCTTTCAACAGCACAGACCCAAATTTAGGTTTAGAGAAATGCTTCTCTCCACTTGCATCTGTTTGCTATTTATACCACCAAATATAAAGTCAGACAGTAAAACTTATCAATGTCTCACAAGAAAAGAACAAAATGATTCAGAGTTCTTTTTTGCCTTTTTGCACGAAGCTTTACTCTTCAGTTCCTCCTTGTTCTTACAGAAGCCACTTGGTCAGCTTATGTACTCAGTTTATGCTGTTGCACAGAAGAAAAAGCTAGAAGTTGTGCAATAATCATTTGAGATGACTCACACTTTGCTTTCTCTCCCTTAAGGATAGATTAAGAATTCCTAAAATTCCTGTAGCACCTTAGTATTGCTTCTCTCAGCTCTCAGACTGCACAGCAGAAAATCTTATTTCTTTGCTTTCTAAATTGGCCTAAGAGACTTGCTTGCATATTTCATCGGTCAGGTAATTTGTATATTGTAATGATCACCACCATGTTATTTACAGCTTGAGGCATGCTTATATTAATGTAGAAAATAACCATTATCACTTAACAGTGTCTAGCTAATCAAACTGGCCCATTACTTGCAAAGAAACTCCTGGGGCAGAATTTTACAGCCCTGTTTCGGCGGGGATGGGGACATAAAATGCGGCGAGACATTCTAAACCCCATTGACAACACCGGGAATGTAAAATCCCGCTGTCGTAAAATTCCATCCCTGGTATGGTCTTCTCAGTACACCCTGTATGCTGAGAAAGTATGATCAGTCCTTTGTCTTTTATTTAATTTTGTAGGGGGTGGGGGTGTGTGTGTCAGCTTCACCTCTGACTCTGAGCGGTTTGAATCGCTCCCACTCCCTGACCTTGGACTTATTTGGGGGTTGTGACAAAGTGCAGCAGACAACTGGTTTTGGTGCAAGAAAGAAACTGAGTTTATCAAAGTCAGAAATGAATTTATAATATTAGGATTACACTGAGATTATACAGTCTTACAAAGTACACTTAGTTAAGAATGGAGAACACACGGCATAACGAGGGAAAATCATGTTACTAATCCCTTTACCCTTGTCCCTCCCCCAAACCTAACTAAATATAACTAGGAGAGGTCAGGGATCATGCTCACCAACTAGGGTTCCTTGACTGTTCGAAATCCGGCCAGGTAAGCCGGTTGCAGTTTTGGGGTACGCTCTTTGTGTCCTCTGGGGCCTGCCTACCCAACATGGTCCTGGTCTGTGGAATCTGCGAAGGTTCTTCAGTTGGGTGGAGTACGCGGTTGTGGATGGTTGATCTTCATGGAGGGCTACAGTTGCGGCCTTGTTGTCTTTGGTTGAGGCTGCCACACCGTGCCCCTCGCCATTATGTTGCCTGTGGGCCTGCAAACCTCCAGATCTCCTTCCTCCACTTGGCTCAGCTCCCTGCTTAAACTCCTCACTGCCCAGAAACAAACTGCTCACTCCTTCTGTGTCCCTGCCCAAAACTGCCCTGCTCACCTCAGATCTCCTGGTCCAGTCATACTGTTTTTTTTTAAATTTCTTATCTCAATCCAAATCAAGGTTAGTTCTTTGTTTGATTTTTGTGGGCTTCCCCCAGTGATTGTTGTCTCATTGTTTTTAATGGGCTCACATGTTTATCATTGTCTTCCTGCCCCCGTAACTAGTCTTGAACTGAAAGCCATTGTATGTGTGGAGTATTGAAGGATTCGCATAATTGCAGGTTGTGGTCTTCCTGCCTTAGTAGTTAGTAATGATTATTTATGGAAGATTTTGATGGGCTTTAGTTTCGTGTTGATTGTTTTAAAGGGCAGAATGCATATTCTGTCTCCCCTCGTTGTCTGGTTTCAGGTAAAAGTCCAAAAGTCATATCCTTGATGATATGAAAAATGTGGGAAATTTGAGAACCCTTCAGCCCCCACTGTGATACTTAAACCTTGCTTCAAGTATCATAGAGGAAAAAAGAAACAAAATTCCCAACACTCCATAGTCAATCTTCCCCTGTAATTACCTATCTAAGATCTCATGATACATACATTCCCCATTCATTAAAATGTGGTGTACATAAGCATACATAGGCAAAATACAGTTAATTGCATACATCCAAACATTTAGGGGGTCCAACACCCCACTTGGTGCACATACATTATATTAAAAGAAAACAACATGTAAAAGCCTTTCTTAAAAATAACCGAACACAAAAAAGAAACAACAAACTTTATTCAGGAACATAAAAAAAATATGAAAGGTTTAAACAGGTGTATCTCTCTCCACCTTAGCATAATGCTTCTTCCGGGTCCTTTCATTTTGGAACTCTAGGATTTTGCCTTTTCCCTTGCACTGAGAGCACAACAGGTACAACACTATTCCCAGCTGGCAAACCACCAGGATGTGGGAAACCATTCTGACCCATGAAAGGACCTCTATGTTTTCGAAAATGTCCCACCAGGTTGGGACTGTGATACCTTGAATCTCTCCCTCCATCTTGTATGTTTTCTGTTCCAAAGTATAGAAATACTTTTGTGATAAGTCTACAGCTTTTAATAGTTTAGTAAGATGTTCTGGTAGAGGGGGAATTTCGTAACCGAAATGTGTGACAGCTCTGCAGGTTGGTAATGTTTTCCCCAACAGTGAGGTGAAGAGTGGAGAGTTCAGGAATGGGGACAATCCATTCCTAGGCTACTTGAACTTCTGCCTCGGGTTTAAAACAAAAACTGCTGTCTCTTACCAGACACTGGATGTACTGTCCAAACTGGTAGTGGGGTGCACTTATGGTGACACAATATGTGCCACCCCCTATATATGCTACCTGTGGGGGAACAAGGCCTTGTGCCATTACCTCCGTGGTACAGTTTATAGGCCATGCATCAGCAGTTTTAAACCCGCACTGTGGTCTGGAATAGGCGTTCAAGTGCTGGGGACAGAGTACTACTTGTGCTCCCCAGCTCCAGCACCCAGAGAGGTCTGTACTTGTCATCATGTGCTCCCACTTCATGAGGTAAGGTGGGATCACTGCGAAACAGATGTATGCACCCCCTTGAATGACTCCAATGTTCTCCACCCTATATACCGATGCAGGTCGGGCTGTCCCACCCTTGACCGGCATCCTCACTAGTAAACCCATGATGGTGTGGTTGGAGTGCCCACAATCTACTGGGACAGGGTAGGCTTGAGAGGCTAGGGAGAACTGACACGGGCTTAGTGAATTCGCAAATGGGTGGAGGGCTGCGAGGTGCTTGTTGCTGATCCAGGAGGGGACTAAACCTTGCTTTAAATCCTCCAGGTTGCTGCGGCCCTCATTCAGTGCAGCCTGGTTTGATGCATTCCTATCCTCCCAAATGAGTGCATTTACTGTTTTGGCGTGCCTTTCCAACTCAGCAATAATCTCCTTTAAATGGACCGTCATGGCCTGGTCCTGGTGTAGCTCTGAGCCTATCACTGTTTTCTCCTCTGTAAAGATTTTTCGTAATTTTTTTTTTAAACTGTTTATTTGTGTCTGCAATTCTATGTCATCCAGAACGTTTATCAAAGAGGATTCTGTATTTTATGCTGTGAAAACGTCATTCCAGGTTCCCCTTCTTTGTCTCCCCGCATTGCTAAAGTACTCAGTGTGGGTAGGGTACAGTTCTATAAAAACAAAAAACTGCAGATGCTGGAAATCCAAAACATAAACAGAATTGCCTGGAAAAACTCAGCAGGTCTGGCAGCATCGGCGGAGAAGAAAAGATTTGATGTTTCGAGTCCTCATGACCCTTCAGCAGAACTGGGTGAATCCAAGGAGAGGGGTGAAATATAAGCTGGTTTAAGGTGGGGGGGTGGAGGGGGGGTGGTTGGGTGGGGGGAGAGAAGTGGAGGGGGTGGTGTGGTTGTAGGGACAAGCAAGCAGTGATAGGAGCAGATCATCAAAAGATATCACGGACAAAAGAACAAAAGAACACAGAGGTGTTGAAGTTGGTGATATTATCCAAACGAATCTGCTAATTAAGAATGGATGGTAGGGCACTCAAGGTATAGCTCTAGTCGGGGTGGGAGGCATAAAAGATTTAAAAATAATGGAAATAGGTGGGAAAAGAAAAATCTATATAAATTATTGGAAAAAACAAAAGGAAGAAGAAACAGAAAGGAGGTGGGCATTGAGGAGGGAGTTCAAGATCTAAAGTTGTTGAATTCAATATTCAGTCCGGAAGGCTGTAAAGTGCCTAGTCAGAAGATGAGGTGCTGTTCCTCCAGTTTGCGTTGGGCTTCACTGGAACAATGCAGCAAGCCAAGGACAGACATGTGGGCAAGAGAGCAGGGTGGAGTGTTGAAATGGCAAGCGACAGGGAGGTTTGGGTCATTCTTGCGGACAGACCGCAGGTGTTCTGCAAAGCGGTCGCCCAGTTTACCTTTGGTCTCTCCAATATAGAGGAGACCGCATTGGGAGCAATGAATACAGTAGACTAAGCTGGGGGAAATGCAAGTGAAATGCTGCTTCACTTGAAAGGAGTGTTTGGGCCCTTGGACGGTGAGGAGAGAAGAAATGAAGGGGCAGGTGTTACATCTTTTGCGTGGGCATGGGGAGGTGCCATAGGTGGGGGTTGAGGAGTAGGGGGTGAAGGATGAGTGGACCAGGGTGTCCTGGAGCGAACAATCCCTACCGAATGCCGACAGGGGGGATGAAGGGAAGATGTGTTTGGTGCTGGCATCATGCTGGAGTTGGCGGAAATGGCGGAGGATGATCCTTTGAATGCGGAGGCTGGTGGGGTGATAAGTGAGGACAAGGGGGACCCTATCATGTTTCTAGGAGGGAGCAGAAGGCGTGAGGGCAGATGTGTGGGAGATGGGCCAGACACGGTTGAGGGCCCTGTCAATGACCGTGGGTAGAAAACCTCGGTTAAGGAAGAAGGAGGACATGTAAGAGGAACTGTTTTTGAAGGTAGCATCATCAGAACAGATACGACGGAGGCAAAGGAACTGAGAGAATGGGATGGAGTCCTTACAGGAAGCGGGGTGTGAGGAGCTGTAGTCGAGCTAGCTGTGGGAGTCGGTAGGCTTGTAATGGATATTGGTGGACAGTCTATCACCAGGGATTGAGACAGAGAGGTCAAGGAAGGGAAGGGAAGTGTCAGAGATGGACCACATGAAAGTGATGGAGGAGTGGAGATTGGAAGCAAAATTAATAAGTTTTTCCAAGTCCCGACAAGAGCATGAAGCAGCACTAAAGTAATCATCGATGTACCGGAGAAAGAGTTGTGGAAGAGGGCCGGAGTAGGACTGGAACAAGGAATGTTCCACATACCCCATAAAGAGACAGGCATAGCTGGGGCCCATGTGGGTACCCATAGCCACACCTTTTATTCGGAGGAAGTGAGAGGTGTTGAAGGAAAAATTGTTCAGTGTGGGAACAAGTTCAGCCAGACGGAGGAGAGTAATGGTGGATGGGGACTGTTCTGGACTCTGTTCGAGGAAGAAGCTAAGGGCCCTCAGACCATCCTGATGGGGGATGGAGGTGTAGAGGGATTTGACGTCTATGGTGAAGAGGAGGTGGTTGGAAACTGGAACTGGAAATTGTTGATGTGACGTAAGGTTTCAGAGGAATCACGGATGTAGGTGGGAAGGTACGGGACGAGAGGAAAGAGAAAGGAGTCAAGATAACGAGAAATGAGTTCCGTGGGGCAGGAGCATGCTGACATGATCGGTCTACTGGGACAGTTCTGTTTGTTGATTTGTTGAGGCAGAAGCGGACCGTCCGAGGTTGGGCGACTATCAAGTTGGAAGCTGTGGGAGGAAGATCTCCAGAGGAGATGAGGTCAGTAACAGTCATGGAAACAATGGCTTGATGTTCAGTGGTGGGGTCATGGTCCAGGGAGAGGTAGGAGCAAGTGTCTGTGAGTTGATGCTCACCGTCCGCGAGGTAGAGTTCAGTGTGCCAGAAAAATTTATTAATTTTGCTTCCAATCTCCACCCCTCCATCATTTTCACGTGGTCCATCTCTGACACTTCCCTTCCCTTCCTTGATCTCTCTGTCTCTGGTGATAGACTGTCCACCAATATCCATTACAAGCCTACCGACTCCCACAACTAGCTCGACTACAGCTCCTCACACCCTGCCTCCTGTAAGGACTCCATCCCATTCTTTCATTTCCTTCGCCTTCATCGCATCTGTTCTGATGATGCTACCTTCAAAAATAGTTCCTGTGACATGTCCTCCTTCTTCCTTAACTGAGGTTTTCCACACACGGTCGTTGACAGGGCCCTCAACCGTGTCCGGCCCATCTCCCGCGCATCTGCCCTCACGCCTTCTCCTCCCTCCCAGAAACATGATAAGGTCCCCCTTGTCCTCACTTATCACCCCACCAGCCTTCGCATTCAAAGGATCATCCTCTGACATTTCCGCCAACTCCAGCATGATGCCACCACCAAACACATCTTCGCTTCACCACCCCCCCCCACCCCGGCGCCATTCCATAAGGATCGTTCTCTCCGGAACACACTGGTCCACTCCTCCATCACCCCCTACTACTCAACCCCCACATATAGCACCTCCCCATGCCCACGCAAAAGATGTAACACCTGCCCCTTCACTTCCTCTCTCCTCACCATCCAAAGGCCAAAACACTCCTTTCAAGTGAAGCAGCATTTCACTTGCATTTCCCCTAACTTAGTCTACTGCATTCATTGCTCCCAATGTGGTCTCCTCTACATTGGAGAGACCAAACATAAACTGGGCGACAGCTTTGCAGAACCCCTAGGGTCTGTCTGCAAGAATGACCCAAACCTCCCTGTCGCTTGCCATTTTAACACTTCACCCTGCTCTCTTGCCCACATGTCTGTCCTTGGCTTGCTGCATTATTCCAGTGAAGCCCAACGCAAACTGGAGGAACAGCACCTCATCTTCCGACTAGGCACTTTACAGCCTTCCGGACTGAATATTGAATTCAACAACTTTAGATCTTGAACTCCCTCCTCCATCCCCACCCCCTTTCTGTTTATTCCCCCTTCCTTTTGTTTTTTTCCAATAAATTATATCGATTTTTCTTTTCCCACCTATTTCCATTATTTTTAAATCTTTTATGCCCCCCCACCCCCACTAGAGCTATACTTTGAGTGCCCCACCATCCATTCTTAATTAGCACATTCATTTAGATAATATCACCAACTTCAACACCTCTGTGTTCTTTTGTTCTTTTGTCTGTGACATCTTTTAATGATCTGCTCCTATCACTGCTTGTTTGTCCCTACAACCAACCACCCCCCTCCACTTCTCTCCCCCCACCCAACAGCCCCCCCCCACCCCCTCCCCACCTTAAACCAGCTTATATTTCACCCCTCTCCTTGGATTCACCCAGTTCTGCTGAAGGGTCATGAGGACTCGAAACGTCAACTTTTTTCTTCCCCGCCGATGCTGCCAGACCTCCTGAGTTTTTCCAGGTAATTCTGTTTTTGTTTTGGATTTCCAGCATCCGCAGTTTTTTGTTTTTATCTCTTTGTTTAATTGACTGCCACTGCTCTTCAAGAAATGCCTACCTTGAAGAAGTATTGTTTATCTCTGCAACAAGATTTCCGAATCTCTCTTTTGCCTTGTTCACCTTCCTTGCTTTCTATTTCCCTCCTGGTGTTTGACAAGGTGTTTAGTAAAACCCGCTTTCACAGCCATATCTCCTTTCTCAGTGACCGTCTCCGTCTCCAACTTACCCCACGTGGATTTCAACTGAAATTCCATCCCTCTTGTTTCGAACCCACCCAGGATTACAGGTATCTCCGGGACATAAAACGTTTCTCGGACTGCTGTTCCCGTCACATTCTGAGATCCACACTCAGTGCCATGCGCCTCCATATGAACACATTCGACTTCTCCCTCCAGCAGCACCGCCATACCCTTTCACAAAGCTGCGCGTGCCCCCAGTTTCATTTTATTCTTCATCTCATCCGACGCCTCAACAAGAAATTTTTTCTCTTTCTCTTAAGTGCTCAGGAACGCAAACTCCAACAACTCATCAACACAAACACCCATCTAGGACCCTCCACCCCTGCCTGTCCCTCCGTCCCCACCCCATCTTCCAATCACAGACCCAGCCGTGTATTCACTATACCCCCTGACATTCCCCTCTCCGATGCTGGACATTCAGTGCTCAGCAAAGGACTTAGTTTCATACCCTTACGCCCTCATCTCAATGAATTTCAGGCTCAGCACGATGCTGAACTCTTCTTCTGCCGTCTTCGTCTCCGGGCTCACTTCTTTGGGCAGGAGTCCTCTCCCCGTTCAATGGATCCTTTTAACCATCTCCAATATTCTCCCTCCACCTGGACCCCTTCCTCTGGATTCTTACCTTCTCTTGAGCTTTTCATTGAGAACTGTCAGCGCGACATTAGTTGTCTCAATTTCTCTGCTCCTCTCACCCATTCTAATCTCTCTCTCGCTGAACTTAGTGCACTCCATTCTCTCAGGTCCAATCACAACATTGTCATCAAACCCATTGACAAGGGTGGTGCTGTAGTTGTCTGGCGCACTGATCTCTACCTCGTGGAGGCTGAGCGTCAACTCACAGCCACTTCCTCCTACCTCTTCCTGGACCATGACCCTACCACTGAACATCAAGCCATTGTTTCCAGGACTGTGACTGACCTCAGCTCCTCTGGAGATCTTCCTCCCACAGCTTCCAACCTGATAGTCGCCCATCCTCGGACGGCCTGCTTCTACCTCCTACCCAAAATCCACAAACAGGACTGTCCCGGCAGACCGATCATGTCAGCTTGCTCCTGCCCCACGGAACTCATTTCTCGTTATCGTGACTCCCTTCTCTCTCCCCTTGTCCAGTCCCTTCCCACCTACATCCGTGATTCCTCTGACACCTTACATCACATCAACAATTTCCAGTTCCCTGGCCCCAACCTCCATCCCCCACCAGGATGGTCTGAGGCCCCTTAGCTTCTTCGTCGAACAGAAGCCAGAACAATCCCCATCCACCACTACTCTCCTCCGTCTGGCTGAACTTGTTCCCACACTGAACAATTTCTCCTTCAAATCCTCTCACTTCCTCCAAATAAGAGGTGTGGCTATGGGTACCCGCATGGGCCCCAGCTATGCCTGTCTCCTTAGGGGGTATGTGGAACATTCCTTGTTCCAATCCTACTCCGGTCCCCTTCCACAACTCTTTCTCCGGTACATCGATGATTACTTCAATGCTGCTTCATGTTCTTGTCGGGACTTGGAAAACTTTATTAATTTTGCTTCCAATCTCCACCCCTCCATCATTTTCACGTGGTCCATCTCTGACACTTCCCTTCCCTTCCTTGACCTCTCTGTCTCAATCTCTGGTGATAGACTGTCCACCAATATCCATTACAAGCCTACCGACTCCCACAGCTACCTCGAATACAGCTCCTCATACTCCGCTTCCTGTAAGGACTCCATCCCATTCTCTCAGTTCCTTTGCCTCCGTCGCATCTGTTCTGATGATGCTACCTTCAAAAACAGTTCCTCTGACATGTCCTCCTTCTTTCTTAACCGAGGTTTTCTACCCACGGTCGTTGACAGGGCCCACCTCCCGCGTATCCGCCCTCACACCTTCTTCTCCCTCCCAGAAACATGATAGGGTCCCCCTTGTCCTCACTTATCACCCCACCAGCCTCCGCATTCAAAGGATCATCCTCCGCCATTTCCGCCAACTCCAGCATGATGCCACCACCAGACACATCTTCCCTTCACCCATCCCTGTCGGCATTCTGTAGGGATCATTCTCTCCGGGACACCCTGGTCCACTCCTCCATCACCCCCTACTCATCAACCCCCACCTATGGCACCTTCCCATGCCCTCGCAAAAGATGCATCACCTGCCCCTTCACTTCCTCTCTCCTCACCGTCCAAGGGCCCAAACACTCCTTTCAAGTGAAGCAGCATTTCACTTGCATTTCCCCCAACATAGTCGACTTTATTCATTGCTCCCAATGTGGTCTCCTCTACATTGGAGAGACCAAACGTAAACTGGGCGACATCTTTGCAGAACACCTACGGTCTGTCCGCAAGAATGACCCAAACCTCCCTGTCGCTTGCCATTTCAACACTCCACCCTGCTCTCTTGCCCACATGTCTGTCCTTGGCTTGTTGCATTGTTCCAGTGAAGCCCAACGCAGACTGGAGGAACAGCACCTCATCTTCCGACTAGGCACTTTACAGCCTTCCTGACTGAATATTGAATTCAACAACCTTACATCTTGAACTCCCTCCTCCATCCCCACCCCTTTTCTGTTTCTTCCCCCTTCCTTTTGTTTTTTCCAATAATTTATATAGATTTTTTTCCCACCTATTTCTATTATTTTTAAATCTTTTCTGCCCCCCCACTCCCACTAGAGCTATACCTTGAGTGCCCTACCATCCATTCTTAATTAGCACATTTGTTTAGATAATATCACCAACTTCAACACCTCTGTGTTCTTTTGTTCTTTTGTCTGTGACATCTTTTGATGATCTGCTCCTATCACTGCTTGCTTGTCCCTACAACCACCCCATCCCCCTCCACTTCTCTCCCCCCACCCAGCCCAATCCCCACCCCCCCACCTTAAATCAGTTATATTTCACTTCTCTCCTTGGATTCACCCAGTTCTGCTGAAGGGTCATGAGGACTCGAAACATCAACTCTTTTCTTCTCCGCCGATGCTGGATGCTGCCAGACCTGCTGAGTTTTTCCAGGTAATTCTGTTTTTGTTGTAGTGTACAGTTCTATTTTGTCTACACTGGCAAAATCAAACTCTTAGAATTCCCTGAACTTTTCTCTTAACAGGGCCTGGTATAGCTGTTCTGTCTCCTTGGGGCACCACTCACCACTCAGGTAAGTATACCGCTGTGAGGTTTAGAATCATGGAAACTACCGCATAGTGTACCCCCTGGTATAGCACCTTTTCTTCCAGCACTAGCACCAGCCCATTCTCTGGTCCCTTGGTGATGACAGGGCACTTCTCCATATTTGTCCTTAGTGTAGGGGCCATGGACAGGGGCTTTTGGGCATGTGCCACGAGTTCCGTGGCCTTCACTGAGGCTGGAGAGGATGGAGTTATGCAATGTGTACGTGGGGATCCCATTCCACCCCCTTCCCCTTGTCCAGCCACACTGTGGAAAAGATAATGGATACGCCCATGGGGCAGGTCTTCCGCGATCCCCACATGCAGATATAGATTCCCTGTTCCGATTTCCACCACTTGTCCCAGCACATGCTCACCTCCCCATGGTTCCCAGTAATGGTCCAAAGGGTGTCGTTCCCCAGTTGCTGCCAGTCAGCTGTACCATCCCCCAAGTCTCTGCTCAGCTTCCTAAGCCACCACCACCTTCCCAGGGGAATCTGTCCTCTGCAGGTCAGGCACACGCGTTTCCCCTCAGTGACCCCGACCCGTGTGGCCACAAGCTGTCTGCTGGGACAGGGGAGGGAGTCCTCCCCGTAGGTGAACCTGGTCTGATGGGAGTTAAATCCCAGCAACCCTGGCCATCTTCCCACATGGAATAGGTAGTGATCTCCTCCACATTACCATCGCTGCCCCTCGTAGTCATAACTGGTGCTCTTTTCCCTGAGCTCCCAAAAATGTGGGAGTCCTCCACGTCACCTCGCCTCCCAGTGGCCATTCCTATCAGGGTGAGTCGGATTATGCCCCCCATCCTATTGAAATCCTTTCTGTAGGGAGACATACGAGCATACAGCCAGGTCCCGAACAGATTCACTGGCTTGGATAAAGCATAATCGAGTCTTGCAACCTCGACTCAATACAAACACTCTTAAACAATAATACTTAAACTACCAACCACCTTTTTTAAAATTTAACTAAAACACCCAAACTTAACAATCTCAAAATTAAATAACAGAAGCTATGTACATTCGTCGCCTGTCCCTGGGCAGTCAAGTTAATCCCTGTTCGGGCTACAGCACACTACTCCCTTCGGTGTGGCCTCCCTGTCCTGTACCTTTGGTCCCTCGCAGCCTGTGGCTGTTGGCTGGGGACCTCTGTCCTCAGATCGATCCCTGACTTGAGGGGCTGCCCTTTTAAACTGGGGAGTCGGTGACCACGCTTTCTTTAGCTGTGGCATTCGTGGGGACCTTTTAGGGACTCTGGACCGAGGAAGCTTTATGGCATATACTATGGGGCTTGCCTTATCTTCAATGCCGTAGGGCCCCATGTATAATGGTTCTAGGCTGCCTACCCGAGCAAAATTCCTAACCATAACTGGACTCCCCTATCCCCCACTCGTGGTGCGTACGGGGTTCTAGCAGCAGTCGGTTACTCCGATGCTGTTTTCCCATGTTGCTAGCAGCCTGACAGTGAACCTGTTTAAGGTGTTCAAACAGATTCCTGACAAAGCTGTCCCGGTTCACTTCTCTGAGCTGACCCTCCGTGAGCAGCGGGGCTAGCACATGGGTGGGGATCCACATAACCCTACCAGTCATGAGCTTGTGTGGGGAATACCCCGTACTTTTTGACTGGCTGGCTCGGATCCCCATTAGGACTAACGGTAAGACTTCTACCCACTTTCTATGTGAGTCTACTGTCTCTTTCCTCAGCCTTTCTTTCAAGGTTCTGTTCATCCTCTCTACAATCCCTGAGGGCTGTGGGTTGTGTGCAATGTGCCATTTCCCCTCTATGCTAAGTACCATAAGGGCATTCTGCATGACCTGCCCAGTAAAGTGGCTCCCTTGGTCGGACTCCACGTATTGTGGTAGCCCCCATCGTGAGAACACCTCCCTGACCAGGATCCTGGCTGTACTCAGAGCCGTGGCTGTTCGGGAGGGGAAGGCTTCTACCCACTTTGTGAACACATCCACCAGAACTAGGTAGTACTTATAGCCTCTCTGGGTGCTGGGTAGGGGCCCGGTATAGTCGACCTGGATCAACTACCAAGGTCCCTCTACCCTCCTGATGTGCCTCATAGGTACCTTCTTTTTGTGCGGGTCAGGGTTGTTAGCAGCACGCACCAGACAGCTGGCACAGACTCGCGAACATCTTCTCTGAGTCCTGCCGGGTGGTCTCAGGCCCGGGATGCCCCGCTCCTGGACTCTCATGGGCCAGTTGAAGGAATTCCCTCCTGTGCTGCTGTGGTACTACCTATTGTTCTCCCCTAAACAGCATTGTCTCCCTTTACAGAGAGGGCTGCTGTGCTGTAAGAGCCCTCTACCCTTTTCCCTTCTGCCACTGCACTGAGGACTGCCTTGAGGACGGGGTCTTGGGTTTGGACAATCTTAAGGTCCGGGGTCAAAGCTGCCCCTGCAGTCCCCCGTGTCCCATTCCTATCCGTGACTGCTGCTATAGGACGGGACCGATATGGGTCCCAGAAAATGCCTGTGTGGGCACCCTCCTTAGCTAGCACGTCGGCCTGCCGGTTGCCCTCACTCCGGGGTTCTGCGGAGGAATGGGCTTTCACCTTATGGTTCCTCTCCCACTGCTGCTAAGATTTTCTCCAGCAAGAGGTTCACTGTGAGGGGTCTCCCGTCAGCGGAGGTGTATCCGCAGTGGGACCAGATGACCAGGATGATAGTGGGGGATTCAGTGATGGTATGCCACTGAACATCAAGGGGCGATGATTGGATTCTCTCTTTATTGGAGAAGGTCATAGCCTGGCACTTGTGTGGCACAAATGTTACTTGCCACTTGCCAGCCCAAGCCTGGATATTTTCCAAGTCTTGCTGCATTTGGACATGGACTGCCTCAGTACCTGAGGAGCTGCGAATAGTGCTGAACATTGTGCAATCATCAGTGAACTGATCACTTCTGACCTTATGATGGGGGGAAGGTCATTGATGAAGCAGCTGAAGATTGTTGGATCAAGGACACTACCCTGAGGAACTCCTGCAGTGATGACCTGGAGCTGAGATGACTGACCTCCAACAACCACAGCCATCTTCCTTCGTGCTAGGTAGGACTCCAACCAGCAGAGAATTCTCCCTGATTCCCATTGACTGCAGTTTTGCTAGAACTTCTTGATGCCACTCTGTTAAATGCGGCCTTGATATCAAGGACAGTCACTCTCCCCTCACCTCAGGAATTCAGCTCTTTTGTCCATGTTTGAATCAAGGCTGTAATGAGGTCAGGAGTTAAGTGGCCCTGGCGGAACCCAAACTGTGCATCAGTGAGCAGGTTATTGCTAAGCAAGTGCCACATGATAGCATTGTTGATGACCCCTTCCATTATGTTACTGATGATCGCGAGTAGACTAATTGGCCGGGTTGGATTTGTCCTGCTTTTTGTGTACAGGACATATTTGGACAATTTTCCACATAGTTGGGTTGATGCCAGTGTTGTGGCTGTATTAGAGCAGCTTGGCTAGGGGCACGGCAAGTTCTGGCGCACAAGTATTCAGTACTATTGCCGGAATATTGTCAGGGCCCATAGCCTTTGCACTATCCAGTGCCTTCAGCTGTTTCTTGATATCACATGGAATTGAAATGGAAGTGAATTGAATTGGCTAAAGACCAGCATCTGTGATGCTGGGGACCCCAAAAGATGGCGGAGATGGATCATCCACTCGTCACTTCTGGCTGAAGATTGTAGCAAATGCTTCAGCCTTATCTTTTGCAATGATGTGCTGGACTCCTCCATCATTGAGGATGGGGATATTTGTGCAGCTGCCTCCTCCAGTGAGTTATTTAATTGTCCACCACCATTCACAATTGGATGTTGCAGGACTGCAGAGCTTAGATCTGATCTGTTGGTTGTGGGATCGCTTAGCTCTGTCTATGTGTGCCAAACAGCATAAGCAGCAAGTAGTCCTGTGTTATAGTTTCACCAGGTTGACACTTCTTTTTCAGGTATGCCTGGTGCTGCTTCTGGCATGCCCTCCTGCACTCTTCATTGAACCAGGGTTGATCCCCTGCCTTGCTGGTAATGGTAGATTGGGGGATATGCTGGGCCATGAGGTTACAAATTGTGTTCGAGTTCCATTCTATTGCTGCCCACAGCGCCTCATGGATGCCTCGTCTTGAGTTGCTAGATCTGTTTGAAATCTACCCTATTTAGCACAGTGGTGGTGCCACACAACACGTTGGAGGGTATCCTCAATGCGAAGGTGGGACTTCTGTCTCCACAATAACTATCTGGTGGTGCTATGGGGGGTGGGTGGGAAGGGATGGGAGGTGTGATGGGGGTTGGTAGGAATGGGATAATTATGAACAGAATCCTGCTCCCAGGTTTCACGACCAATCACAGAATGCAAACATGATTAAGATATCTCTATTTAAAATGACCCTGGCAGGGTTGAGATTGGCTTCATGGCAGGTCTTCCACTGAGGTTAGAGCCAGAAGAAGGATGGATGCCTGATGTGAGAAGGTCCTCTCCTCTCTCCAATTCTCTATTGTTTCCATGGAAGTCGTGTTGCGGGCTGTGAGGACCCAAACAGCTGTATTGTCCTCCCTGGATGAAAGAAAGATGCCAAACAGGCCTGGATGGAAGTAACTGAAGAGAGCAGAAGGAGTGTGTTGCCTCACAGCTGGATACAGTGCCCCAATATATTCAATGACTTCATCAGGAGAGGGAAGCTGAGTGACATGCTACCTTCAAGGGCAAGGCTCTCACTCTGATACCTCCAGTCTTCTCCTGCACGGCACTCCTCAGACCAACACATGTTTCAGCTCCATTCACTCATCTTTCTTGAGGCATCTCCTCACATTCTCACCTGAATATCCAACAATAACAGTAACCCTCATCTTATTGCCATGCAGCACCTATCCCTCATTGTCGCTCTCCACAAATGTTATCATTCCATCCTCTCCAAACTCTCAATTTTTCACTCATAACTCTCAGCTTTGTCTCCTTACAGGGGAAGAGAATGCCAAGGAGAGACAGAGGACCAGGGATTGCCCTCTAATAATAGCCACTCTGATCACTGTGGATGAGGAGACAATGAAGATTGGGAGGGTGGAAAAGTGCATGACCTTTGGTAATGGAGAGATGGGGGTCTTCCAGGTAACTGGTAACAGGAGTATATATCACACTGCCGCATGTTACATGACAATCACTCGTGTGAATTTGCTGTCACCATTAACTGAAATATGAGCATCTGCGCAAGAATGGTTTTGAACCATCTTCTCATGTCAGTCCTAATTCAGAGATGGCACTACAGAATAATAGGAATGGAGATTCACTTGCTTATAACCATTTCATTGCCTTCATTTATTTGATAATGTTAATTAATCATAAGCTTTAAGTCTCTATTGTCCAATCATCTTCACTGTCGCCTCCTGCCTTCCAAATGGCCACTGGCCATGAGGGGATATGTGACTAGAATAGAAGACAGACAAAGGATGTGAATGAGGTGGAGGGATTAATGATTTAGGAATGATTTCTGTTTGGGGGCTTGGGGATGGGGATGGCAGCAGTGCGTTCAGCATTGCTGTGCGGTATCACTTTGCACACCCGAACTGTGCTTGTTTAAGTCTGTTGAGGGCTTCTCTAGCAACTAGGTGAGCAGCGGAGGCACCCTGGCCACCTCAGGCTCCTCCTCCTCTTTGTGCTTTTCCTTCTTCTCCTCCTCCTCTTCCCCTCCAAGGATGCAGCTCCAGAACTCTCTACAGCGCTATCTTGTGTAAAGCACTGCAGACCTTGTTGGTGCATGCTGAAGGCCTTAGATCTGCCAGGGCACCTGAATTGCATCTTTGGCAACCCAATTACTTACTCAGTGGTCACCCTTGTGTTAATGTGGGTCAGGTTGTACCTTTCCTCTGCATCAGTGGTTGGGCTCCTCACAGGAGTTAATCACTATATCCTCAGAGAGTAACCCTTGTCCCCAAGGAACTATCCATCCAGTTTGTTTGATGTGGAAAGACCTATGCGAGATGTGACTGGTGCAGAATGAAGGCATAATGGCAACTTTCAGGATATATTGCACAGACATGCAAGCAAACCTTCTGAGGTTACATGCCAGATGAACACTGATGGAGTGGAATCCCTTTCTACAGACAAATACTGCTGGTTGTCCTGAGGACACCTTAATTGCCACATGTGCACATTTGATGACTCCCTGTGACTTTCGGAATCCGGTCACTGTAGAAAATGTGAAGGCTCTCTTGTGCTTATTGGACTCAACAGTAACAAATTGGATGTAGGTAGCATCCCTAGTAAACAAGGCATCCTTCAACTAGGAGATAGACCTGTGCACAGGAGATAACTATTCTACAGATATTGCTGGCAAATCCCTGGAAGGAGCTGGAAGTAAATGAATTCAGGGCTATGGTGACCTTAACCACCACTGGCAATTGTGCCCACCAGGTCCACTTGGAAGGAGGTCTTTTGGAGGAGGCTGCAGGAGTCAGCAACGACCTGCCGTGAAAGTACGAGTCTCCTGAAACCCTGGAAGTGCATGTGCTGGCAGTTAAAGCCATAGTGTTGGGTTACATTTCAATTTAATTACCTTTTAACATATTAAATATCAGACACATCATTCTCATGGCGGGGGTGCAGAAAGGTTCCTGCGCACCTCCAAATACACACAAAAGGCGGAAGTGAGTGGGATCAAGTCGGGTTTCTGGCATGCTGGCATTGTTTGAAACTTAAACCCTTTGCTCACACTAGCACCCACCACACTACCTCCCCACACCTTGCAGGTTCAAATTCTGCCCATAGTGCCATGTGTTTGTAACAAGTAAGAAATAAATGTTAAAGGCAAAATACTGCAGATGCTGGAAATCTAGAACAAAAACAAAAATACCTGGAAAAACTCAGCAGGTCTGACAGCATCTGTGGAGAGGGATACAGTTGATGTTTCGAGTCTGTATGACCCTTCATCAGAACTAAGACATATAGAAATGAGATGAAATATAAGCTGGTAGCAGGGGGTGGGACCGGAGAGCTTGATAGGGGGCCAATGATAGAGACTGACATCATTGGCAGTCTCTTCTTGGCCTCCACCTATCACTGGCCCCCTATCGAGCTCTCCTGTCCCATCCCCTTCTACCAGCTTATATTTCATCTCATTTCTACATGTCTTAGTTCTGATGAAGGGTCATATGGACTTGAACCGTCAACTGTATCCCTCTCCGCAGATGCTGTCAGACCCGCTGAGTTTTTCCAGGTATTTTTGTTCTTGTTCAAGAAATAAATGCTGACTGCTTTAAGGAACATTTTTGGGGGTAATGTCGAAGGAGCTTTACTTTGCACTTGTGCTGCACTGGATTCAGGATTGCTGATGAAATGATATACAAGGAGATACGAAAACAGAAAATGCTGGAAAAACTCAGCAGGTCTGGCAGCATCCGTGGAGAGAGATACAGTTAATGTTTTGAGTCTACATGACTCTTCTTCAGAGTTACCGGGAGATATGCACTGCTGACATTTGAGGCCAGAAGAATGGACAATCCTGCTGGAAAGTATACATGTGTGAAGCTGGTTGGGGACAGAATTGGACCTGCTTGTGCATGGCAAACATAGTAAAATAATCTGTCAATACTGAAATGAAAAATGGCTGATTAATTGAGTTAGTGGAGAATGATGGATGTCTGGAACTGTTCCCCAACATGAGTAAGTCACTTTAAGAGATAAGAGAGTAAAAGAAAGGAAAATAATTGCCACAGAATTCAAAAGAAAAGACTTGCATTATTTTTGATCTGTGATACGGTTGCAATGTCATTGGTTCGCATGAATTCAGGCCCCATTATAAACTGCAGGACCCCAGCAATGACAATGGTAGTGGAAAGTTACAACCCGGTACCTGTATAGGTAATTGTCTCAATTTACGCACGGCTTGCAATTTTAGAATGCTTGCATCGTAGCCAAGATTACTCAGATTGCTGGGAATGAAGGTTTCACGTAAATGTAAATTATTTAACAAATTAGCAGCAGAGTGGAAATGTTACTGAATGAGTAATCCTGGCCTGGATTAATGCTTCAAATCCCACCATGGCAGCTTGGGAATTTAAATTTCATTAATAATTCTGGAATAAAAAGCTAGTCTCAGTAATGGTGACCATGAACCTACTGGATTTTCATAGAAACCCATCAAGTTCACTAATATCCTTCCTTCAGGATAGGAACTCTGTTCTGATCTACATGTGACTCCAGATTGACAGCAATATGGTTGACTGTTAAATGCCCACCTGAAGTGGCCTAGCAATCTACATAGTTGTATCAAACCCTTATAGAAAAGTTGAATAAGAATAAAACCGGATGGATCATCTAACATCCACCAAGGCACCAGAAACTATAAAGGCACGTTCATAGAGTGGAATCTCTTCCTCTTGATGAAGGTACCCAGCTGACCCGCTGGTGCCTTGATGGCCACATGTGCAGTCAATGGTACACTGGATGCGGGGGAACTGACCAATCGATCTAAGGCCTCTGGCTCGCTCGGCCTGGCTAGCCTTGTCCATACGGTAAAGAATAAAGGTCAGTACCCACCTGAACAGAGCTTCTGTCACCAGCTTGACGCAACTGTGTACAGCTGATTGGGACACTCCATACAGATTCTGCACTGAGACCTAGAAAGAGCCAGCTGAAGTTGAGGGCCACTGTGACCTTCAGAGCCACTGGCATGGGGTGTCCACCCACACAGTCGGAGCTGATCTCAGGCTCAATCATCTGGCAAATGAGGTCGCTGTCTCCCTTGAGAGCTGAAGCCTCCTTCGGCATTGCACCTTGGATATACTGAGGTAGCTGTAGCACTGCCTGTAAACCCTGGCAGCAGGATAGTGGTGTCTTCTGTGGCCCCTTCCACCTTGGACTACTACTGGTCCTGCTCTCCTTGTGCCTGCACCTCTCCTCCCACAGGTTCCTCTCTAGAAGCTGCACTGAGACATCTGGCCTCTTTTCCCTTCTGCCCTTCTCTTTCTCCTAAGAGGAGGTGCCTCCAGCGGAGACCACAATCCCCATTACCAGAGTAAGGGAAGGCTGTCTGATACCATGCTGTCTGAATGCTCCAGAGGCCTTGATGATAGCAATGAGCCCTGAAATGAAGATTGGAAATGCTAAGAATAAAGCCCTGAGCAGAGATGAAACTGACAAGTACCAATAAGCAACCAGCTGCAAATTCAAACTCCTCACTACTCGCACTGGCAATGATGCTGACCATTTTTATCCTGGCCTTGGATGAGGTTTGTGAAAATGCTGTTGGCCACCTGCCCATTTTGCCCGTGCGATGAGCAGAAAATCTCACAGGCAAGGAAAAGTTTCAATCAATTGGTCTGTTAATTAATGCTGGGCGCCAGTCCAGCACCCATGTGAGCCTGCTGAGCGAAATATCACATGAGTGTGTGATGACGTCGGTACGCTCACCTAACATCATTGTTCACTATTTTACCCCCGTTCAGGTCAGGCACGCGCCCCCGTGGGACAAAAAGTTCTGCCCATGGAGACTCATGCCACAGTTGGGAAGGCTGTTCCACAGACTGGCCAAGCGCTCAAAAAGCTCAACACCATCCAAGACAAAGCAACCCAGTTGAATAACATCCCATCCTTCCCCTTAGACATTCACACCTTCCCCTACCAATGCAGAGTGCCAGCAGTGTGTACGTCTACAGGACGCACAGCAGTAAATTGCCAAGGCTCCTTCCAAACCCACAGCCTCTGCAAGCTAGAAGAACAAGGACAACAGAGGAACACCACAACATGCAAGTTCCTCTCCAAGTCACATACCATCCTGGAACTATACCGCCATTCCTTCATCATCGCTGGGTCAAAATCTGGTACTCCCTCCCTAACAGCACTGTGCGTATATCCATCGGTTCAGGAATATGGCTCACCACAACCTTCTCAAGGATAATTAAGGGTGGGAAATAAATGCTGGACTTGCCAGCAATGCCTACTTTCCCAGAATGAATATTTTTAAAAATCTATGAAAGGATGATAGGGAAAATATTGAGAAGAAAGCTACCAACTACCATGCACATCAGCTTCATGATAGACCGGTATGGAATGCATGGCACACATTTATAAAATTCCCTGTAAAGTGGATATATATTAAGTCATTTTTCTTCTGAAGCTTGTTGTTACAAGATGACAAAAAAATATTTGCTTTCAAACAGTTACTTAACAAATCACTTCACATACATATACAATTATTTTTGAAATGCAGTAACTGTCAGTAAAGGAGGCAAAACATTCCATGCCAGAAATGCCCCACAAGCAACAGTGACAACATAATTTGTTTCAGATGATGTTGGTTGAGAGAGAAATGTTGGCTGAGACACTGATGCTTTTTTCTTTGAATATTACCATGGGACCTTTAACATTCACCTCAAAAGTAAATGGAACATTGGATGATTCCTCAACCAGGCCGCCAATGATGTAATGATAGGATGAACAAAATAATACTTTGAATATTTGTTGTCTCATCACTTTTTTAGAGGAAAAAAACAATTGCCAGATATAACACAAAACAGCTGAGGTGATGTGCAGCAGAAAGATAAAACCCAAATTCCCAGTGAAATTCCTTGGAATGTGCAGTGTTCATGAGGCTCAGTGTGCAATCGTGTTGCAGTGTACCTGTCATGGAGGTTTGGGCTATGATTGCCGTCTGTCCATTCCCTAGCCTCAGCCCAATTTCCCCTGAGATTTTGGCTGCATAAGAGGGGAAAGATGTGAGTTGTGCTGGAGAAGGTTATTAACTGAAAAAGGGAACCACCCTCCTCGCCTTCTTAAAAGCAAAGCTTGCTGGAGCAGAGAAATAGCAAATAATATGTACTAATAATAATGTAACTAATTTGTATTAAATGCTTAATGAAACATTTAGTTGGAGCTACTCATCCCTGTCTTAGAATGGGCACTGCAGGAGGCTGAGAGCATCATTGTGCATTCAAGTTCATCTCTGTCAATTGAGGGATGTGTCAGCACCAGAGTTTCCTAATCTCCAACATAAATTAAAGGGAATCCGACCTAACAATGTGTTCTTTAAAATTCAGACAGTACTCACCCTATCAGACAATTCTGCATTTTTAATCTTTCTCCACTGGTTCCAATGAACAGCAAGTATGAATGACTGACTCTTCCATGGCTTTCACAGCTCCAATTGACATTATTTAATATCTGTCAGTTCAAATATGTATGGGCCACTGTCAGAGGAGGGAGTCAGAGTAGGGAGGCCTGTTTTGCTACTACAGTGTGGGTGAGCAAGTAATGCTGTAAAATTTGTGTCAGGGTTTATGGTTTCAACCTCATTCTGGGAATATCACAATCAAGGTTGGTGCTCCAATGGAATATTAAGGGAATGTTGTATTGTTGGAAGTGCCATCCTTTGGAAGAGATGCTCAACAGAAGCCCATCTGGATATTCAGATGAACAGAAAAGATTCCAAGATGCCATTTGGAGGAGACCAATGATGTGCTGGTCAATATTCCTACCCCCATCGAAACAATGAAAAAAGCCCCCAACTAACTGATCATTAACAGCTCATAGTATCAGTGCATAGAATAGCTGACTTGTTAGCCTGCAGTACAATATTACTCTCGTTAAAAGTAATTCCTTCAAATAAAAATCAGATTGGCCAGGCTTGGCATTATGTGAGTAGCCTGATTCATGGCTATGTAGCAATTGGTCCTCAGGCCTCATGAAGGGTTCTCAAAATTCCCACATTTTTCATATCATCAACAAGGATATGACTTTTGCGTGTGCCTGACCTGCAGAGGACAGACTCCCCTGGCAAGGTGGTGGTGGCTCAGGAAGCTGAGCAGAGACATGGGGGATGGTACAGCTGACTGGGAGCGATTGGGGAACGACATCCATTGGACGATTACTGGGAACCATGGCGGGGGGGGGTGGTGAGCGTGTGCTGGGACAAGTGGTGGATATCGGAACAGGGAATCTATATCTGCATGTGGGGATCGCGGAAGACCTGCCCCACAGGCGTACCAATTATCTTTTCCGCAGCGTGGCTGAACAAGGGAAAGGGGGTGGAATGGGATCCCCACCTACACACTTGTATAACCCCATCCTCTCCAGCCTCAGTTAAGGCCACGGAACTCGTGGCACACGCCCAAAAGCCCCTGCCCATGACCCTGACAGTAAGGACACATATGGAGAAGTGCCCTCCCACCACCAAGGGATCAGGGAATGGGCTGGTACTAGTGCCAACCGAAAAGGTGCAATACCAGGGGACACTATATACTACGTGGTAGTACTATACACTACGCGGTAGCTTCCATGATTGTAAACTTCACAGAGGTACACTTACCTGAGTGGTGCCCCAAGGAGACAGAACAGCTATACCAGGTCCTGTTAAGAGAAATGTTCAGGAAATTCTATGAGTTTGATTTTGCCAATGTAGACAAAACAGAACTGTACACTTCCCAAACTGAGTACTTTAGCAATGCGGGGAGACAAAGGAGGGAACCGGGAATGATGTTTTCACAGCATATAATACAGGATCCTCTGTGATAAACAGTCTGGATGACAGAGAATTGCAGACACAAATAAACAGTTTAAAAACACAATTAGGAAAAGTCATAACAGAGGAGAACATACGATAGGCTCAGAGCTACACAAGGACCAGGCCATGACAGTCCATTTAAAGGAGATTATTGCTGAGCTGGAAAGGCACGCCAAAAGAGTGAATGCACTCATTCGAGATGATAGGAATGCATCAGACCAGGCTGCACAGAATGAGGTTTGCGTGCAGTATGGTTGCTGGGCAAGGGCCGCAGCAACCTGGAGGATTTAAAGCAAGGTTTAGTCCCCTCCTGGATCAGCAACAAGCACCTCACAGCCCTCAACCCATTTGAGAATTCGCTAAGCCCATGTCAGTTCAGCCTAGCCTCTCAAGCCTACCCTGTCCCAGTAGATTGTGGGCACTCCAACCACACCATCATGGGTACAGTAGTGTGGATAATGGTCATGGGTGGGACAGCCTGACTTGCACTGGTATATAGGTTGGAGAACATTGGAGTCATTCAAGGGGGTACACATATCCGTTTCGCAGTGATCCCATCTTACCTCATAAAGTGGGAGCACATGATGACAGGTACAGACCTCTCTGGGTGCCAGAGCCAGGGTGGACACGTAGTACTGTCTCTTCAGCACTTGAATGCCTATTCCAGACCACAGTGCGGGTTTAAAACTGCTGGTGCATGGCCTATAAACTGTACCATGGAGGTAATGGCACAAGGCCTTGTTCCCCCACAGGTAGCATATATAGAGGGTGGCACATATTGTATCACCACAAGTGCGCCCCACTACCAATTTGGACAGCACCTCCGGTGTTTGGTAAGTGACAGCAGTTTTTGTTTTAAATGCGAGGCAGAAGTTCAAGTAGCCCAGGAACAGATTGTCCCCATTCCTGAACCCTCCACTCTTCACCTCACTGTTAGGGAAAACATTACCAACCTGCAAAGCTCTGTCACACATTTTGGTTACGAAATTCCCCCTCTACCAGAACATCTTACTAAACTACTAAAAGCTGTAGAGTTATCACAAAAGTATTTCTATACTTTGGAACAGAAAACACACGAGATAGAAGGAGAGATTCAAGGTATCACAGTCCCAACCTGGTGGGACATTTTCGAAAACATAGAGGTCCCTTCATGAGTCAGAATGGTTTCCCACATCCTGGTGGTTAGTCAGCTGGGAATAGTGTTGTACCTGTTGTGCTCTCAGTGCAAGGGAAAAGGCAAAATCCTAGAGTTCCAAAATGAAAGGATCTGGAAGAAGCATTATGCTAAGGTGGAGAGAGATACACCTGTTTGAACCTTTCATATATTTTTTTTGTGTTCCTGAATAAAGATTGTTTTTTTTGTGCGTTTGGTTATTTTTAATAAAGGTTTTTACATGTTGTTTTCTCTTAATAAAGATGTATGTGCACCAAGTGGGGTGTTGGACCCCTTAAGTGTCTGGATGTATGTAAATAACTGTATTTTGCCTATGTATGCTTATGTACACCACATTTTAAAGAATGGGGAATGTATGTGTCGTGAGATTTTAGCTAGGTAATTACAGGGGAAGATTGACTATAGAGGTTCGGGAATTTTGTTTTTTTTCAGGTTTAGGTATCACAGGGGGGACTGAAGGTTTCTCTAAATTCCCACATTTTTTATATCATCAACAAGGATATGACTTTTGGACTTTTAAACTGCTGAGTTAAGTGTAAAACCCTGCAGACAGGAGGCTGGGCCCATGAAGGCCTGGGGCTGCACATGCCCGGGCTTTTTGAGTGCAGTGTGGATTGTTTTGCCTGAAACCAGACAACGAGAGGAGACAGAATACGCATTCTTCCCTTTAATACAATCAGCCCAGAGAAAGACTTCACCTCACATGAAACTGAAGCCCATCAAAATTCTTGCATAAATAATCGCTACTAACTACTAAGGCAGGAAGACACAATCAATTCAATTATGCGAACCCATCAATACTCCACATATACAATGGCTTTCAGTTCAAAACTAGATACTAGGCAGGAAGACAATGATAAACATTATGCGAGCCCATTAAAAACAATGAGACAACAATCACCAGGGGAAGCCCACCAAAATCAAACAAAGAACTAACCTTGATTTGGATTCTGATAAGAAATTCGAAAGACAGTATGACTGGCCCAGTCAGTTGCGAAGGAGAGAAAGAGAAACTAGCTAGCAGAAGGGTAAGCAGTTTTGAAAGCTGACACAGGGCAGTGAGCAGTTGGGAGCGGTTGAAACAGAGTTTAAGCAAGAAGATCTTGAGGTTTGCAGGCCCACAGGCAACATCATGGCGAGGGGCACGGGGTGGTAGGCCCAACCAAAGACAACAAGGCCGCAACCGCAGCCCTCCATGAGTCGATCTGACCACCCACAACCGCGTCCTCCACTCAACTGAAGAACCTTCGCAGATTCCACAGGCCAGGACCACGTGGGGACGGCAGGCCCCAGAGGACACAAAGAGCGTACCCCAAAACGGCAACCGGCTTACCTGGCTGGATTTTGAACTGTCAAGGAACCCTAGTTGGTGAGCATGATCCCTGACCTCTCCTAGTTCAATTTAGTTAGGTATTGGGGGTGGGACAAGGGTAAGGGGATTAGTAGCGTGATTTTTCCCTCATTATGCCGTGAGTTCCCCATTCTTAACTTAGTGTACTTTGTAAGTCTGTCTAATCTCAGTGTAATCCTAATATTATAAGTTCATTTGTGACTTCAATAAACTTAGTTTTTCTTGCACCAAAACCAGTTGTCTGCTGCACCTTGTCAGAACCCCCAATTAAGTCCAAGGTCTAGAACCCAGGGAGGGGTAGCGATTTGAACCGCTCAGAAGTCAGAGGTGAAACTGACACACACCACCACCCCCTACACTCAACCATATACTTAAGACGAGCTGTTGGTGTTCACCTGCATACCGCTGCTATTACTACAATGATCACTTGTATTTATATACTTTTAATGTTGTGTCTTTGAGGTTGAAAAATATCACAAAGTACTTCACAATAATATAAAGAAAATAAAATTGTACCTCAAGCCAAAGGAGGAGGTATTAGGAGGAGTGACCAAATATTTGGTTGAAGAGGTGGGCTTTAAGATTTGTCTTAAAGGAAGAGATGGAAAGCCAGAGGGATTTAGAAAGAGATTTTCAGGTTGTGGGGGTCAGGTGGTGAAAATTGGCTATTAATGGTGAGGTGAAGGGATATCAGATCTCAGCTCCAGGGCATCACTGCAATAGTTTTTCCAGTCCTAGGCTCACCATCAGAAGTAGGGATATTTGCACATTGTACATTGTAATGGAGCAGTCCGTGCCCACATGCAGCAAAACTTAAGCATTCAAGTGCAATGTTACATTTGCACCACAGAAATTCTAGACAATAACCATTTCCAAAAAGCAAGAATCTGACAATTTCCCTTTGGCATTCAATAGCATTGCCATCGCTGAATCCCCCAGTATCAACATCCTACCCTTGACCAGAATTTTAACTGGACCAGTCATATAAGTACTGTGGCTAATGTCAGAGGCAGCTCTGCGGCAAGTAACTCACCTCCTGATCCCCCCAGGGTTCATCCATTTACACGGCACAAATCAGGAGTGTGATGGAATACTTTCCACTTGCCTGGATGAGGGCAGCTCAAAAACACTCAAGAATCTTGATGCCATTCTGAGCAAAGCCACCCACTTGATTGGTACCTCACCTACTACCTTAAACATTCACTCCCTCCACAACCGACACACAGTGCATGCAGTGTATATCACACACAGAATACAGTCAGCAACTTGACAAGTCTCCTTTGACAGCACCTTCCAAACCTGCTGTGGTAATTTGAGATGCAATACACCTTTAACAGAATGTGAGCAGGTTGACCATGTGACTGTATTACCCAACGGCTATGTAGCGCGGGCTACAATGTTAATAAATAGTTTAGAATAGAGTCTGGTTGGAGAAGCACACATGTGTTAGTGCTCTGTTATTTGTGTTAATAAACAGCATGTGCTTCAGCTTACATTGGTGTCTGCATCTGCGGCATATTGTTTACCAACTCACACACCAGTAGATAGGCGTGCAACCATGTTCATTGAGCAAAGCACAGAGAAGGAATATAACAACTGGCTACGAGGCAAAGCATGACCAGTCGACAACAACAAAGAAGGCTGTGAAAATTAAATAGAAGTAAATTAGCCGTACCTTGCAAGATGATTGTAAATACAGCTTTCATCGTAGTCGTCGAAGTTATCTCCCTCCAGTATATCACAGCTCGGCCATAGTGAACAGTTTGATCAGATCACCGACAACTGATCACATTATATTGAATGCCTCACATTCTTCTTTTTGGCAAATGACATATCAGGGGAGGAGAAGCGGCAAGCGATCCTCTTATCAACAAGTGGCAGTAAAACATATGGCCTAATTTACAGTCTAGTGGCACCCAACGCCCCAGATTCCAAGAACTTTGAGTTGGTAAATCTTGTGAAAAGCCATTTTTAGCTGCAACCCTCAGTAATAATGCAGCATTTTAAATTTAATTCGAGGTGTCACACACCTGGAGAGACAGTCACTTGCTATGTATCAGCCTTAAAACAACTAACAGAGCACTGTGAGTTTGGGATGTTGATAAACGATATGTTAAGAGACCAATTAGTATGTGTGATTAATGAAGACACCATTCAAAAATGGTTGTTGCCAGAAACGAATTCAGACTTTAGCAAGGCGCTGCAGTTGGTGCTCGCGATGGAGAGCACAGTCAAGGATTCAGAAGCAATCATGGGAGCACAATGGCACCGTCCTTCATGCCGGGAGGAAAGCACCGGTTAGAAATGACACAGAAGCTCAGGGCTCCGCAGAAATGCAGGAAACAGCCACCACTAGCATATTAGCAAAAAGCAATGGTTTAACAGCAAAAACCCACAATAGTAATGGCAGAGTGGAACCAGACAAGCGAACGACAACTTAAAAGAATCGAGTGTTTCTACTGCCATCGTAATGGGCACATTATTGTAAAGATATTGTAAAGACAGGTTAAGACAAAACATTAAGCAATAAGGTAGAAATTGTGAAATCCACATAATAGAGGAACTAGAAGAAACAGAGTTAGATATTTAATCACTACACAACTTAAAAAATGGGTAAAACAGAGTCAATCTACGTGACAGTGGAAGTCAACATGAAACCCATATGAATGAAGGTGGATACTAGGGGCATCCATGACAGTTATAGTGGAACATAAGTTCAAATACCTGAATGGAGGAGACCACCCATCAAATCTGGAAAATTCAGATGCTAAGTTAAAGACTTGTACTGGTGAAGGCATACGAGTAAGAGGTATATGCAATGTTCCAGTGCAGTATGTATTCAGTGTTAATTTACCCCTAATAGTGGTAGCAGGGGAATGTCCAAGTCTATTTGGTTGGAACTGGCTTAAGGAAATAAAGTTGGAGTGGACTGAGATTTTTCAACTCAGAATGAAAGACCTGCAAGAACTATTATGGAAATATGCTGCCATTTTCAGGGAAGAGCTTTGGAAGATTCAGGGGCTACAAGCTAAAATCCACGTGGATCCTGGGGCAACCCCTAGATTCTTGAAGGTGAAGCCAATCCCCGATGCATTACAAGAAAATGTTGATGTTGAATTAGGCAGGCTGGAAAGGTTGGGAGTCTTACAACCTGTAAATTTTTCCAAATGGACAGCCAGTACTAAAGCCTGACCAGAGTGGGCAAATATGTGGGGACTCCAAGTTGACTGTTAACGAAGTGGCAAGACTTGACAGGCATCCTATACTGAAAATTGATGAACTGTACTCCAGAGTGGCAAGGGAATCTGCATATGCGAAGTTTGGCATGAGCTATGTTTACCAGCAAGTTGTGGTAGAAAAAGCCTCTTGGGATTTTGTGACTTTCAACACAAATATGGGGTTATGCCAATATACCAGGTTACCCTTCGGAGTCTCATCAGCTTGCGTCATTTTCCAATGGACAATGGAAAATTTACTTCCATGTCTGCCCCATGTTGTGGTATATCTCGATGGTGTCCTAGTAACAGGACTAACTGATGAAGAATACCTGGCTATTGAAGCGTTTCTCACAAGCTGGAATACGTTTGAAAAGAGAATGTAACCTCCAAGCAAAAGAAGTGGTTTATCTGGGTCATAAGGTCGACTCGCAGAGCCTTCACCCAGTAGAGGACAAGGTGAGAGCTATTCATAAGCGCCAGCAACAAAAAACGCCATAGAACTCAAATCCTTCTTGGGAATGGTTAACTATTATGGCTGTTTTCTCCTAAATTTGTCAACACTACTAGCTCCATTACACGGGTTACTCAAGAAAAACCACAGGTGGACTTGGAAAGCTCCACAACAACAGGCTTTAATGACAGTAAAACAGTTGCTACATTCATCGGCCCTGTTGGCACATTTCGACCCAAAGAAAGTATTCATTTTAACCTGCGATGCATCCCCTTACAGAATAGGGGCAGTACTCTCCCATCGGATGGCAGATGGCTCTGAATGGCCTATCGGCTACGTCTCAAGAACACTCAGTGTGGCAGAATGAAGATACTCCCAAATAGAGAAAGAAGGCTTATCCATTGTATTTAGCATTAAGTTCCACCAATACACCCTTGGTCGCCACTTTACTATTGTATCTGACCACAAGCCACTACTAGGCTTGCTCGTGTAAGATATTGCCCTCAATTGCCTCTGCATGCATCCAAAGGTGGGCACTGACTCTAGCTGCTTAACGAATGTACTTTTATCCACCGGCTGGGAAGCCAGGTTGAAAATGCTGACGCACTGAACCAATTACCTCTAAAAGACAGCAATGTGAATGTCCCAATTCCTCAAGAACTTGTCTTGTCATTAAACTTTCTGGATTTGTCAGCAGTACATGCCAAACAAATGAGAGTGGACAGACCGTGATCCAGTTTTCTGTCATGTAAGGGAACAAGTCTTACAGGAATGGTCTAATGAGCCAAAGTCTGATGAAATGAAGCCCTATTTTAATAGGAGATACGAGCTCACCTGCCAGGATAGCATCTTGCTGTGGGGAGCGAGAGTTATTGTGCTTCCGAGAGGAAGAAAGCCATTTTTGACTGAATTGCATTGTACTCACCCCGGCATCTCTAGAATGAAAATGTTGGTGTGCAGCTACTTATGGTGGCCAGGGATGGATACAGGAATCGAAAACTTATTTAAAAGCTGCATGCAGTGCCAACAGGTACAGAAATTGTCCCCTTCTGTTCCATGGTATCCCTGGGAATGGCCAGGAAGGCCATGAGTCCGCCTCCACATTGACTACGTGGGGCCTTTTTTGGGTACAATGTTCCTCCCGATTATAAATGCTCACTTGAAGTGGATGGATGTATACGAAGTGAGATCACCCACACCTGCCACCACCATTGACAGATTGCGTCAGAGTTTTGCGATACACGGGTTACCAGAGATAATAGTGTCTGATAATGGAATGGCATTCACTGGCAGGGAGTTCTGAAGATTTACAAGTCTCAATGGCATAACACACGTTAAGACCTTGCCATACCACCCTGCATCTAATGGGTTGGCCGAGAGGACAGTACAGACCTTCAAGTCCGGAACGAAAAACTGGATGGAGACTCTTTTGCAAATAGATTCACTTTTCCTACTCAGCTTTAGGACTGCGTCATACACGACCACCAGTATTGCCCCTGCAGGGTTGTTGATGAAGAGATGTCTCAGGACACGTTTGAATCTCATAAGGCTAAATTTAGGGGGAGGGTAGAGAGAAGTCAGGAGGCCTAGAAAAATGGACACAATTACCACAATCATGAAAGAAACTTCACTGTTGGAAACACAGTTTTTGCAGAGAACTTTGGAGATGGGCCCAAATGGTTATCAGGTGAAGTTAGTGCGATGACAGGACCCCTTTCCTATCACATATCGGTCGAAGGTCGGATAATTAGGAGACACATAGATCACCTCAGGAAAAGGGAAACAGATCTACAAGAAAGGATGCACCACATGCAGAAGGGACTCCACTTGGTTTGAAAGCGCTTGTAGGATCCGTTGAGCCTGAGAGAGTTGAAAAAACAAACTTACCGGCTCCTTACTGGAGAGCTAGTAGACAGATAACTCCTGAGAAGGGGGCCTCAAATAAACCATCTGAAATTGTAGAACTATGACGTTCGACATGTTTGAAGAATCCTCCAGAGAGACTGAATTTGTAAATAGTTTATTTATGAAAATTGTTGATATAATGTAAAGATTGTAAATTGTACTTTCGAGTAAAGTGGGAGGGATGCGGTAACCTGAGGTGCAATAGACCTTTAAGAGAATATGAGCAGATTGACCATGTGACTATAAGACCCGATTGATATGTCGCATGGGCTACAATGTTAACAGTAGTTTTGAATAGGGTCTGGTTGGAGAAGCACACTTGTTAGTGCTCTGTTCCTTGTGTTAATAAAAAGCATGTGCTTCATCTTATGTTGGTCTCTGCACCTGCAGTATCTTCTTTACCAACTCACTCACCACTAAATAGGCGTGCAACTGTGTTTGCTGAGCAAGCAAGTCAACAGAGATGGAACATAACATCCGCAATCTCTACCACCTAGAAAGATAAGGGCAGCAGGTGCATGGGAACACAGCCAACTGCTAGTTCCCCTTCAAGCTACACACCATCCTGACTTAGAGTTTATCACCATTCCTTCACTGTTGCTGGGTCAAAATCCTGGAGCACACAGAATCACAGAATCTCACAATGCAGAAGAGGCCCTTCAGCCCATCGAGTCTGCACCGACACGTGAGAAACACCTGACCTACCTGCCTAATCCCATTTACCAGCATAGCTTTGAATGTTATGACGCGCCAAGTTCTCATCCAGGTACTTTTTAAAGGATGTGAGGCAACCCGCCTCCACCACCCTCCCAGGCAGCGCGTTCCAGACCATCACCACCCTCAGGGTAAAAAAGTTTTTTTCTCACATATCCCCTAAACCTCCTGCCCCTCACCTTGAACTTGTGTCCCCTTGTGACTGACCCTTCGAATAAGGGGAACAGCTGCTCCCTGTCCACCCTGTCCATGCCCCTCATAATCTTGTACACCTCAATCAGGTCGTCCCTCAGTCTTCTCTGCTCCAACCAAAAAAAACCTAAGTTTATCCAATCTCTCTTCATAACTTAAATGTTTCATCCCAGGCAACTTACTGGTGAATCTCCTCTGCAACCCCTCCAGTGCAATCACATCCTTCCTATAATGTGGCGACCAGAACTGCACACAGTACTCCAGCTGTGGCCTCACCAAAGTTCTATACAACTCCAAACCCCCTTCCTAACGGCACTGTGACCTACGCCACATGGACTGCAATGTTTAAAGAAGGCGACTCACCGGCATCTTATCAAGGGCAATTAGGGATGGGTAACAAATGCTGGCCTAGCCAAGAAAATATAAAAGAAATCACAAAATACCAGAGATAGTGAGTTGTAGAGTTCATGGAAGTGGGTTGCGTTGTAGTGCTGATGTACTGAGCTCAAGGAAGGATTTAAACACAAGGATGAGAATTTTAAATTTGAGCCTACCAGCAAGCTTAGTCTGTATTCCATGCAATCAACAATGGCCAAGTTGAACGAGAGGAGTTGTTGCTGATAATGCTATGCCCAGCAAGGGTCAACACATTCAAAGAAGGAGGGTAAAAAAATGAAAATTAATGGAATGGATGTAAATGTGACGATTATAGTACACGGAACCGGATAGTTTTACACAGAAAAATCAAGGAAAATTGCAGCACAGTTCCAGGAAGGAAAATGCCAGTATTGGGATAGGAAAGTATTGATCTTCCTCGAGTTATTCAGACTCCAGAGGCTTCCCTTAATCAAGTACAGATTTCATCTGACCTCCACTAAGCAACATGTCACGCTGCTAAGTACAAAAGAACTCAAAGGTTGATGGGCTGGTGTTAGTGAGATTAGCTTGTTAAAAGCAACGTTCCATTTTGCTGATCTGTGACTGAGTGAGATTGAGAGCATTGTCAATACTGATTTCACGCTCCACTCTGTTGGTTGCTGGGGAGTATAAATGACTGGCTAACACAGCACAGCTGACATGATACATTAGACAATCCGTCTCGCCTGTGTTGCAGTTCAGGTGCACTGTCTCTGTTTGCTCTTTTGACAAGGTCATGAGTAAAGTGGTCACTGAGGAAACAAAAGTAAATAAGCTATATTTCATTTGAACTGACATGGTGTGCTTTTCAGTGACAACCCAGGGTAGGAAATATTCTGAGTGTTAGTGTTCCACTCTGATGAATGTTCTCCAGCTGAAATGTTAACCCATCTTTTTTCTTTCCTGAAGAATTTGGTGTGCATTCCCAGAATCTCTACCTTTTTCTTATTGTTGCGATTATTAATGACTTGTTGAACATGCTTGTATAAATGCCTGGCGAGTGTTATTTTAAAACAAATAGTTTACTGATTTAGCTAAAATACAGCGCATCAAGTTTTTAAAAATTTCACCCTGAATAATTTCTTCCCAAATGTATAGAAGATCAAACATGACAACCATGCGAAGTTTTGCTGTGTGTTACTGTTGCCTAAAGCTGAGAATGCAATTTTAAAAAATATCCTTCCATACGATTTTTTTGAGGCCATGAATGCAGTCTTCTCCCTGCAGGGTTGCAGTGCATTGGGCACCAGTCCCTGTGTTCTGCACATACATGCCTGTTGCCTTGCAACTGGCTAATGGACCAGGTGAATGATAGTACAATCTAGAATCTTCTGTGGCAGTTATAACTTATACAAGTGCTGTGCCTTGAGACTCATTAGGACCCCATATTTTTGGCAAATTTGGAGATATCTCCATAAAGCATTTAACACCACTTCACTCTAAATGCACAGTGCTGCCTGTGATATTGCTTCCCTTCATTCAGATCCTTGGTATTAAAGATGCATTGTTCATTCTCAAGATTTTTATTTGACTGTGCAACATTCGCTGACCCTTTATTATTGTGCGGTTCTGGGAGAAGCTAGGGCAGTAAAAGTTCCAGCAGATCCCTAACATCAAGAGAAATGGAGCCAGATAGACTGACTTTTGAGCTGGAATTCCTCTGCTCCTACCCATCTGAGTGTCCTGCAGTGTGGACACCAGAAGGATACTCGGTATTTTGGACAAGTAGCTGGTGCAAGTGGGAAGTCTAGGCTTGGCTATAGGCCTAGAACACCCAGGAACTGCTGGGAGCATTAGGTAAATTAGCCCTCTATTAAAGGGTGGTGGTGGGGGTGGGTTTGTGGTCATTGCATTTTAAAAAAAAAATTCTTGAGGTAGTTGACTTGTTCCCTTGGATGCCCTGCCAGTGTAGAAACTTTCCTTTCCTGAACTGCTTCCCATCCATTCGGTAAACATTGAAGTTGTGTCCTTACTGGAATGAGAGCCTGCCAGAAATACTACAATTAATAAATGCTATTCTGATTCTGGGAGGAAGTCACAGGCCTAGCAGTGGTTCCCACTCCCAATCCTCTAGATTTTCTGTTGTAGATTGGGTGAATTTTTGGCCTTCATGTTTTGTGCATTTAGGAAGCTTATGAACATTTGGAAAATAGTTAGGTCTTGTCTGTCTATGATGTTGTACATGCTTATATTGAAGTATTACCAAACAATACAATTAAATTAGTCAAAGTTTGAACACGTGTCTTCTCAAATTTACAAATCTCATAACTTTCTTCCAAACCTACACCCACAGTTCTAGTAACAGGTGAGGCAGTATTAATTCTGTCTGTCATCTCCAACAACACTACTCTGGAAATAATTATGACTTTTTTTTGATTCATTCATATGATGTGAGCATTGCTGGTTAAGCCAGCATTTATTGCCCATCCCTTGAGAAGATGGTGGTGAGCTGCCTTCTTAAACTGCTGCAGTCCATGTGGTGTAGGTACACCCACAGTGCTGTTAGGGAGGGTGTTCCAGGATTTTGACCCAGCGACAGTGAAGGAACGGTGATATATTTCCAAGTCAGGATGGTGAGTGGCTTAGAGGAAACTTCTAGGTGGTGGTGTTCCTTTGTGTCTACTGCCCTTGTCCTTCTAGATAATAGCAGTCATGGGTTTGGAAGGTGCTGTCGAAGGAGCCTTAGTGAGTTCCTGCAGTGCATCTTGCAGATTGTACATACTGCTCTACTGTGCGTCAGTGGTAGAAGAAGCAAATGTTTGCATATGGGGTGCCAATCAAGCGGGCTGCTTTCTGGACGGTATCAAGCTTCTTGAGTGTTGTTGGAGCTGCACTCATCCAGGCCAAGTGGAGAGTCCATGGAGACTGGAGGATGTCCTTACTGTTAACTATGTTCCCGCTTTTCTGTAGCATCTACTGCAGTAACGTTTTGGAATAGTGCTGTTCTACCTTCATGCATTGCTTCTGCCATATGTTATATTTGAAAACTATTTCTCCAAGAGTGATCAGCAACAGCCCTATAGGAGTTGCTATCCTTGGAAAACATGACCCAACTTCTCGGTGCTTCCTGTGCATCATAGTTCATATTCTATTTGTTCTGGGTTTCAAAAATGTGTTTAAACGTGCTAACTGTCTTATAACATGGGGCATAGGCAATTGCATCACCTGATCAGCAATTAACCCAACATCACTGTACCTAGACCTCATCATCAGCCCCATGACATTTTTTCTTCCCCTTTACAATTTATTTCAGTAACATGGGGCACAATTTTCCGCTCATTAGGTGGGCGTGTACCCGACCCGAACAAGTGTAAAATGATGCACAATGACTTTGCACAATATTTCAGTTGGCGGGCGCACATGGGAGTTGGTAGCGCGCCCGCTGACAATTAATAGGCCTATCAAGACCATTAACAATCCAACTGACTTTTTGCATCTTTGCATTTTTTGCAAAACCTCATCCACAAGCGGGATGAGTTTTCGATCCGTCATTAAAAAGAAAATAAAAGATTTTCATACTAATTTTTAACATGTCCCTGCTCATGAGGGGACATGTTGTTTTAACATCTTACAATGCTTTATTTTCCATTTTCAAAGCTGTTCAACAGGGAGCTTTTCCAGTGCGCACCCTTTCACATGTGCGAAGCTGCATGCTTGCCCTCCTCCCCTTCGCCCCCTGCACAGGCAGCGCTGAGCACTGATTCACATGTTTCATGCTGGGCAGACGTTAAATGGCCCCCAGCATGAAATCGCAGTCCAGCCCTGATCGCAGGCAACGGTCAGCTTCCCGACCGCTCCTGCCCACCCCTCTCACCCCCCCACCGGCCGAGCTCACCCGACGAGGGCAAAATTCTGCCCATGATATCATCTAAACATTATTTTGGAATGTTACTTTTAACATCTCAGAAAAAATTAAAATTAAGAAGAGGGTTATCCTGCATTCAGCTCCACATTCAGGAGACATTCAAATCATTTCATCTCCTTTAATTTAAGTTGGTCAGAAAGTGGAAAGCTATTACCTAACCAACAGGAGCCTATCTATTTCTCTGATGAATTTCTCGTGTTTTTACCCACAGGTAGTCTGAATCTGGAACTCTGCATTATGAGGGGGCTGTGTTTAAACCTGTTCCTTTATAGCCCCATCTCAGACACTCTTTGAAGGAACTTACCCTAAGAGTGTGTCCTAAGGTCAGTTAGAAGCTAACTTTGAGAGGCAGTTTCTGTAGATTGGCATTTGCTTCTAAATATCTAACCTCTTGGGGAGAATCAATATTAACAAGGTTAGATAGATCATCAGAAATGAGTGGCTTTATCTCTACCTCTTTATAATTTTGGCAATTAGCAAACCCCAAGGAAGCTATGGATGGCGATACCTGAAGCTCGCATGCTAAATGTAAGACTTTTTTTCTATTCATTTATGGGATGTGGGCATCACTGGCTAGGCCAGCATTTATTGTCCATCCCTAATTGCCCTTGAGAAGGTAGTAGCAAGCCACCTTCCTGAACTGCCGCAGCCCATGTGGTGTAGGTACATCCACGGTGCTGTTAGGGAGCGAGTTCTTGCGTGTTGTTGCAGCTGCACTCATCCAGGCAAGTGGGGAGTATTCCATCATACTCCTGACTTGTGCCTTGTAGATGGTGGACAGGCTTTTTGGAGTCAGGCGGTGAGTTATTCACCGCTGGATTCCTAGCCTCTGACCTGCTCATGTAGCCAACATATTTATATGGTTAGTCCAGTTTAGTTTCTGGTCAATGGTAACTCCCAGGATGTTGATAGTGGGTGATTCAGCAATGGTAATGCCATTGAATGTCAAGGGGTGATGGTTAGATTCTCTCTTGTTGGAGATGGTCATTTCCTGGTACTTGTGTGGCACGAATGTTCCTTGCCACTTGTCAGCCCAAGCCTAGATATGGTCCAGGTCTTGCTGCATTTAGACATGGACTGCTTCAGTAACAAGGAGTCACAAATGGTGCTGAACATTGTGCAATCATCAGCGAACATCCCCACTTCTGATCTTATGATGGAAGGAAGGTCATTGATGAAGCAGTTGAAGATGCTTGGGCCTGGAATACCACCCTGAGGAACTCCTGCAGCGATGTAACTGAGATGATTGGCCTCCAACAACTACAACCATTTTCCTTTGTGCTAGGTATGATTTGAACCAGCAAAGAGTTTTCCTCCTGATTTCCATTGGCTTCAGTTTTGCTCAGGCTCCTTGATGCCACATTCAATTAAATGATGCCTTGATGCTAAGTGCAGTCGCTCTTAACTCACCTGAGGAGTTCTGCTCTTTTATCTATGTTTGCACCAACATTGTAATGATGTCAGGTTCTTTACGTAAAACTTAACCTGTACACCCAGCACTTAAAGCCAGAAAGGCACCCTCTAATTTTACATATTTGTAGCACTGGTTAGCAGTATTGTTATAATTTAACAATTCTGGAGTTTGTAGTAGGTAGATGTGAAGTACCGGAACAAACTGTGTGCTTATCTGTCGGGTATCAACAAATTTTCCCATCAACTTCAGCCAAGCAGAAAATTGAATTTTGAGTATAAATAAGTCTATCAGTTCATCTTCTTACTTGGGTGGAAACAGTTTCCACCCAATACTTAAACCCGTTAAGCTATCTTCTTCCATCTCCACTCCACCCCAAATTAGCTGTATGTATCCATTCACCTTCCACACCAATTGATATTCAATTGATTTATATTTTTTGAAACTGGCAGATTTTAGAATTATAGCACTATTATTACCTACAAGGCTTACGTCAGAAATATAGTGAACTGAGACAAGTATGGTGATAGGCTACAAAAGGATGTAGACAAGCTGGTGGAATGGGTTTGCTCATGATAGAGGCAATTTATATATGAACATATGAAATAGGAGCAGAAGTAGGCCATTTGGCCCCTTGAGCCTGCTCTACCATTCAATAAGATCATGGCTGATCTGTTTGTGTTTGGAATTCCACGTTTCTATCTACCCCCGATAACCTCTGATTCCCTTGCCTAATAAGAATCTATCTACCCCTGCCTTAAAAATATTCAGTGACCCTGCCTCCACCATCTTCTGAGGCAGAGAGTTCCAAAGCTACACAACCCTCCGAGAGAAAACAATTCTCCTCATCCCTGTCCTAAAAGGGTGACCCATACTTTTAAATCAGTGTCCCCTTGTTCTGGACTCACCCACAAGAGGAAACATCCTTTCCACATCCACTTTGTCAAGATCATTCAGGATCTTATATACTTCAATCAAGTCACCCATCACTCTTCTAAACTCCAGTGGAAACAAGCCCTGTCTGTCTAATCTTTCCTCATAAGACAACGCGCTCATTCCAGATATCAATCCAGTAAACCTCCTCCAATGCATTTACATTCTATCTTAAATAAGGAGACCAAAATGACACTCAATATTTGAGATGTGGTCTCACCAGTGTCCTGCACAATTGAAGCATAACATCCTTACTTTTCTGTTAAATTCCTCTCATAATAAAGGATAGCATTCCATTAGCCTTCTCAATTACTTAGCTTACCTGCATAATAACTTTATGTGACTCATGCATGAGAACACCTGGATCCCTCTGCACCTTGGAGTTCTGTAGCTGTTCTCCGTTTAAGTAATACCCTGCTTTTTTATTCTTCCTGCCAGTGAACAACTTTACATTTTCCCACATTATATTCCATCTGCCAGATATTTGCCCATTCACTCGACATTTCTATATCTATCTGCAACCTCCCTATGTCCTTTAACACAGAAATGCATTTTGGTAGGAAGAATGAGAAGAAGTAATATAAACTTAAGGGTACAATTCTAAAGTGGGTGCAGGAACAGAGAAAGCTGGGATGTATATGCACAAATATTTGAAGGTAGGGTAGGTTGAGAAAAGGCTTACAGGATCCCAAACTTTATAAATAGAGGCATACAGTACAAAAGCAAGGAAGTTGTAAGGAAATTTTTTTTAAGGTCCAGCCTCAACTGGAACATTGTGACCAATTCTAGGCACTGCACTTTAGAAAGGATACAAAAGCTTTAGAGAGGGTGAAGAAAAGATTTGCGAGAATGGTTTCAGGGATGAGGGACTTCAATTATGTGGTAAGATTAGAGAAGCTGGGTTTGTTGTCCTTAGAGAAGAGAAGATTGAGAGGAGATTTGATAAAGGTATTCAAAATCATAAGGGGTTTAGGCACAGTAGAGAGAGAAACTGCTTCCATTGGTGGGAGAACCAATACAGATTTTAAGTGATTGACTAAAGAACTGAATGATATAAGGAAGAAGTTTTTTTTTTATGCAGTGAGTAGGTTCTTTAGCCAATTATTTGAAACCTGTGATCTCTGGTTCCTGTTGTGATATGATGTAGATATACCTTGAAGGGACCATATCTTAACTTGCTGCCAATCATTACCTACCTCAAGACAGGATGTGAAGTGTAACCCCATGACCTTGTTTTCAGCATGCAACAGTAACCCTAGAGGCTATGCATAATTCATCCACCATTGGCAGGATAGCAAGACTAGTAAGCAATGTGGGTGATGCAGTCTCATATATGCACCCAGAAATTTCCTAGCTTTTAACGATTTATACAAGGCATGTGCTACTGGAGGACGCTGGAAGCCCAATGCAAAAAGGTAAGGCTGGAATAGATGGTTTGATGTCACAAGAAGCCACAACCAGAGGCCAGACAGATACTGCATTCTAACCAAAGAAAAGCACATACCAGAAGCATCGAGGCAAGGTCCACGAAATGCTTAGCGAAGGGTTATGGTCAGATGGTGAGGATAACTAGACCACTGATACACAAAGTGAGAAGAAATTTCACACAGTGACCATCAAAGAATGTGTTGGCAAGTGGTACCATCCAGTTTATATGCCCACAGATGCAGGGACAATACAAATTGCATGCAGGACTGGGTACCGGTGCAGGTGCAGCCATCCTTCCATTTTGCACACTGGAATGTATGTATCCACAGAAAATGTTCAACCAACCACTGCCAAACTCACCACGTATAATGGCATGGGGATTCTGTCTATGGGATCCATTCAAGTGTTGCTACAAAGACTCACCATGGTCACCCCAGATATTTTATGTTGTGGACAGCAGGGGCAGAATTTTGCCCTTATTAGGCATGCGTGGTGGGTGGGCCCGGGAACAGTTGCGAAGCCAAACGCTGCCCGCAACCAGGCCCTGACATGGATTTCATGCTGGCTGGACAATTAACGGCCAGCCAGTGTGAAACATGCACTGAAGTGCTCAGCGCTGCCTGGGTGGGGGTTGGAGGAGCGCGAGTGCGTAATATCGTGGTGCATGTGTGGGGTGGGTGCAGTAAAATCTCCCTGAGGCACAGAGCTGCCTCAAGGAGCTGAAGATTTTTAACAATAAAAATAAAGATATTAAAAAGAATGAAAACATGCCCCTTCATGTGACTCTGTCACATGATCAGGGACATGTTAAATATGAGTGTTAAAAGTTTTTAATTTACTTTTCAATCACTGGTCGAAACCTCATCAAACCGGTGGATGAGGTTCCACCAAAAATGCAAAGGCTGCTTGGCCTTTTCGTCCACCCACTAATTGAATGGTTGGGCAGGCAGTGAAAAATTCGAGTCAATTAGTTCATTAACGGCCTTAATAGGCCACTTAATTGTCGGAGGGTGCGCTGTCGAATCCTGCACGCGCCCATTGACTGAAATATCGTGCGAGAGTGCAATGACGCGGGATGTTCGCCAGACTTTATCGCGCACCATTTTACGCTCGTTTGGATTGGGCGTGTGCCTGCCTGACGAGAGTAAAATTCTGTGGCAGGTATCCAGTGATCACAGGCCTGTTGCCATGCAAAGACCTGTCCTTGGTCACCACCCATGGTATCATCAAACCAATGATGAGGACCACAGACCACAAGCAGTGCCTTTGAAAATCCCATGCTTACAATGGGAGAAGACCAACTAACTCTGTAATGCAGCTCATCGACCAACAGGCTACGTGGCAAAGTTTGAACTGAATACGTATACCTTTTCCGAACTTGCAAACTTCATCATGCTATGGAGCTAATGGAAAATCACTATCTGGCAGAAAAGCGTGGACAACCCTACCCAGTCATCACTCATCAATACTCCCAGGAGTACGAGATGCACTAATCGAACAACAGGAGAAGATGAAAGACGTCCATTACCAGCATGTGGGTAATGAATCATCCAATCTGAATGTCATTCAAAAACTTCAAGAACAACACCCAACTGATGGCACATGGAATCCAGCAGAAATCATCAGCATGTGCACAGAACTCATATCACTTCAAGTACGAACACCAAATGGCATGACAGTGTGATGAAACAGATGCCAGATCAGAGGAATACCACAACCAGAAACACTGATAAACTTATTGCGAACTGAACACAGTCTAAGACGCAGCACAAATATAGAACCCTAACCAGCATTCAGAAAACATACAGCAGTCTCCAACTACAATCACTGTAGTTAAGTCTGGACGGCAAACTTGTAAGTTATTGCAATGTATAAGGGTATACTCAGACACAATGTTATTTTCTTTTGCTGTCAAGTAAATTGTTTGATTCTTTGAAGGTAAAGTTTAGGAAAAAGGGAGATGTTGTGATATGATGTAAATGTGCCTTTAACGGTATATATCTTAAACTGCTGTCTATCATTGCCCACCACTAGACAGGATGTGTAACCCCATGACTTTGTATTCAGTATACAGCAGCAGTCCTGAAAGACAGATGTGCCTTCTCAACCTCCCAGTTCACACTGTAGTTTTATAGCATCATCTTCTAATTAAGAACACACATTATTGTTTTACCAATCCTTGTCATATGATTGATACATTTGCAATAAATAGAAGAACGTAACTTTTCCCAACCCATTTACCAGAAGAAACGATTTCTCCCTACTTGCTTTATCAGAGCCCTTTATTATTTTGATTACCCCTATTCAGTCTCGCCTTACCTTCTCTGCTCTAAGCAGAACAGTCCCAATTTTGTCTAATCTTCCCATGTAGCTGAAGCACTTGAGTAAAAACAAAAAACTGCGGATACTGGAAATCCAAAACAAAAACAGAATTACCTAGAAAAACTCAGCAGGTCTGGCAGCATCGGCGGAGAAGAAAAGAGTTGACGTTTCGAGTCCTCATGACCCTTCAACAGAACTATGTTCTTTTGTCTGTGACATCTTTTGATTATCTGCTTGCGTCCCTACAACCACCACCCCGCCCCCACTTCTCTCCCCCCCAACCTCCCACCTTAAACCAGTTTATATTTCACCCGTCTCCTATTTTTACTTAGTTCTGTTGAAGGGTCATGAGGACTTGAAACATCTACTTTGTTCTTCTCCGCCGATGCTGCCAGACCTGCTGAGTTTTTCCAGGTAATTCTGTTTTTGTTACTTGAGCTCTGGTATCAGGAACAGAAAAGTGGCTAACTTTTCTCTTCCTTACCATCTATGCTAAGGTCAATTTTAGGCTGAGATCAGCTCGATTAGTAGAGAACCGAGATTGAATCAAAGACTGCAGTGCATTTGCTGTCAGTATTCTAGCCATGCTTCTCTATCATTATTTTTCTAATATTTCCTGTGGTATTGTCAAGCTTGTTGATGTCTCCATGATGACTATTAATTTAAGTGGAGCCACTCTTAATCAATCACCCATTTCTAAGACAATTTGACACCAGTGATTTTGTTGCTAAGAGTGCTTTTGATAGAGGAGTTTATTTTGTCCTCTTATTGCTCTGGCAAGACCCCATAGACTTTACATCTTCCTGGGAGAAGGCTGGTACACAATGCTAAAGGTCAGAACCCAGCTCATGCATATCAGAAAGATTTTAGCATATAGGTGTTAAAATGGGAATCTCTCAGTTTGCATACCAACCTCAGTTATGTGTTAATGACGTTCAGAACAATGGGCACTCACGGCCATTAAATTCTTTCATGCTGCTTTAAAATGTATTTTTATATCCATGTAATATATGAAACATGCAAGGCCTACTCTATCTGCTCAGTGCTCATCAGAATTGATAGTGCGTTGTTGCTCTAGGGATCAGCTTCAATTAATCCTAATGAATGCGTTTGGTTCCACTTTCTGTGTAAAAGTGCCTACAGATGTGATCTTAGTGGTGGATTATGATTACGTTCAGATTGTTAGGGAATATTGGAGCTATTCGGACCCAGACAAAAATTCTGAGCTTGGACTAATTCATTCTATCTCATGTCTACCGATTAAGAACTGGATCCAAGCACTTAGAAGCACCAACAGAGGTATTGGGCAATCACTCTACACAAACTATTGGGAAATGGTGTACATGCTTGTGCTAGACACACATAGACATGTGCACAGAGATACTGTTTGAAAATCAGCAAAACTTCTCCTTGACCAAAGAAATAAAGAATGTTGAAGTGCCATCCCTCCAAGCCAGCAAATAGTTACAATATGTACACAAACACATAACAGCTGTCTGAATTCAAAATGGACAGTCAGCATTGTACTCCTCTGTTTCTGCGCTGCTGTTAGACCTGCTCCACATTCAACTCTGGGATTCCCAAGTCAGTGCCACTCAAAACTCTTATTCCTTGTTGTTGATGCCCTAATTTTGAATAGAAAACCCTTAGACCATACTCAAAATCTGAATTGCTATAGGATCTAGAGCCCTGAAGTAATGAAAAATTGAGTGCAACCCTGGGTGAGAAGATGGGGAAGAGAGAAAACTCCAAGACAGGTGTTGGGCAGAGATAAGAATATCATTGGATGGTGCTTGTAGAGAAGGATGTCTGAGAGCAGTACTGAGGAAACAAAGTCTGGAAAAGGGTGAGAAGTTGGGCTAATTCATGCTTGTTTTTTGAGTGTTAATAATGTCCTATGAGCTCCAATAGGGTGTCAGCAACATACTCACACAGTACCTGTAGGGCAAATAGCACCTGATGGCATATTTATGAGGGCATAGTGCATACTCATTCAAGTCTGAGGGCAATTAAAACTTCAATTCCCCATTCACCAACTGTCCCAAACCTTACTTACCTCTGTCACTGACCATCACGGCATTCACTTGGCACAATACAGAAATAAAATCCCTCACAAAATAAACATTCCAAACCACATTTCTAAATGAAATCATGCCATATTGCAATTAAAAACAAAGCAAATAAATCACCCTTGTGCACTCCCTTAGTGCTTGCCCTTTCTATGACTTTATTTGTCCTAGTACTTGCTGCCTCAATGGCTGTAGTGTGGAAGGTTCTGACTTTTAGTGGAGGAGGATGCAGATGGCCTTGGGTGACATCACGCAGGCTTGGGCTTAGAAAGCCTGACTGCAGACTGCATGGCATGGGTGGCAGCGGTCTTGGCTGGTTTGCTATGGGGCAACAGCAAGGGTATTGGCAGAGTGGCAGTGGTGGGAGGATGAAAGCTGTCTTCCTGAGAAAGGACAACAGATATGCGCTCTGCAGAGCTAGTTAGCTTGATGACTGTCATGGGGAAATTATTAGAATCGAACATTAAGGAGGTTATAGCTGGGCACGTAGAAGAGCTCAAGGCAATCGGGAAGAGTCAGCATAGTTCTGTGAAAGAAAAATCATGTTTAACCAATTTATTGGGTTTTTTTGGAGGAATAACATGCACAATGGATAAAGGAGAGCCTGTAGACGTAATGTACTTGGATTTCCAGAAGGTATTTGATAAGGTGCCACATCAAGGATCATTATGGAAGATAAAAGCACATGGTGTAGGTGGTAACAAATTAGTATAGATAGAAGATTAGCTGGCTGGTAGAAAGCAGAGAGTATGCATAAATGGGTCTTCTTTGGATTGGCAGGATGTGATGACTGGAGTCCCACAGGGGTCTGTGCTGGGGCCTCAACTTTTTATGATTTACATCAATGAATTAGATGAGGGGAGTGAAGACATGGTTGCGAAACTTGCAGTTGATACAAAGATAGGTAGCGAAGTATGTTGTGAAGAGGACATGAGGAAGTTACAGATGGATATAAATAGGCTAAGTGAGTGGAAAAAACCCGGCAAATGGAGTTTAATGTGGGAAAATGTGAAGTTTTTCACTTTGGCAGGAAAAAAAAAAAAGCAGAGTATTACTTAAATGGATAATGGCTGCATAATTCAGAGGTGCAGAGGGATCTAGGTATTCTAGTATATGAGTCACAAGAAGTTAGTATGCAGGTATAGCAAGTAATTTAGAAGGCTAATGGAATGCTACCCTTTATTATGAGAGGGAATGAACATAAAAGTAAGGATGTTATGCTTCAGTTATACAGGGCATTGGTGAGACTGCAACTCGAATACTGTGTGCAGTTTTGGTCTCCTTATTTAAGGAAGGATGTAAATGCATTGGAGGTGGTTCAAAGAAGGTTTATTAGATTGATACCTGGAATAAGTGGGTTGTCTTATGAGGGAAGGTTGGACAGACTGGGCTTGTTTCCACTAGAGTTTAGAAGAGCGAGGGGTGATTTGATTGAAGTACACAAGACCCTGAATGAACTCGACAAGGTGGACATTGAAAGGATGTTTCCTCTTGTGGGTGAGTCCAGAACTAGGGGGCATTGTTTTAAAATTAAGGGTTGCCCTTTTAGGACAGGGATGAGGAGAATTTTTTTTTCTCTCAGAGGGTTGTGTGACTTTGGAATTCTCTGCCGCAGAAGGTGGTGGAGGTGGGGTCATTGAATATTTTTAAGACAGAGGTAGATAGATTCTTGTTAGGCAAGGGAATCAAAGGTCATTGAGGTTAGATGGGAACGTGGAAATTGAAACAGAGGAAGATCAGCCGTTATCTTATTGAATGGTGGAGCAGGCTGAGGGGCCGAATGGTCTACCCTTGTTCCTATTTCTTATGCTCTTATGTTCTTCATATCTATTGATACCCCTATTACCCAAAACCCATGGATCTGTCTTGAGTATATTCAATGACTGAACATCCAAAACCTTCTGCAGTGGAGAATTTCAATGATTCACAACCTTTTGAGTGATGAAATAGCTCCTTATCTCAGTCCTAAATAGCTAACCCCTCATTCTGAGACTGTTACCCCTAATTCTAGTTTCCCTGGCCAGTGGAAGCTTCGTCCCAGCATCCATCTTCTCAAGCCCTTAAGAGTTTGCATGTTTCAATTAGATCACCTCTTATTCTTCTACACTCTCGGGAATATAGGCCTCATTCACTCAATCCGTCTTCACAGGACAATCCCCTCATCCCAGAAACCTTCATGGCAGTCCTTCTAGTGAAGTAAATCCTTTCTTAGGTAAGGAGACCAAAACTATATACAACACCCCAGGTGCAGAATCACCAAGGCCCCATTCAGTTTCAATAACTTTTCCTTTCTCTTAAACTTCAGTTACTTTGTACTAAAAGCTAACATACATTTGCTTTCCTGATTGCTTGGTGCACCTGCATGTTATCTTTCTGTGATTTGTGCACAAGTATAACCATGCCCCTGGAATCCAACATTTCCCAGTGTCTTATAATTTAAAAAATATTGTTTTCCTATTTTTCCACCCAAAGTGGATAGCTTAACATTTCTCCACATTATATCCCAGCTGGCATGTTCTTTCCCAATCACTTAATCTGTTGATATCCCCTTGTAGCTTCTTTGCATCCTCCTCACAGGTACTTTCTGACTTAGCTATGCATTGTCAGCAAGCTAGGATGCAATACGCTTGATACACTTGCAAGTTGCACCATGCCAACCTGAAAATGATGTGTTTATTCCTACTCTTTGGGCGGAATTTTCACAGTGACAGGGGGGCCCGAAAATGCAGTGAGCCAGCCAAAAGTCCATTGACTTCAGCCAGATCAGAAGATCCCACAGGCGGGCAGGGCTGGAAAATTCAGGCCTTTGTTTTCTGTCGATTAACAAATTCTCAATCCATGATGATTTTTAAAAAATTCATTCACAGGATGTTGACGTCACTGGCTTGGCCAGCATTTATTGCCCATCCCTAATTGCCCTCGTTCAGAGGGCATTTAAGAGTCAACCACATTGCTGTGGATCTAGAGTCACATATAGGCCAGACCAGGTAAGGACGGCAGATTTCCTTCCCTAATGGACTTTAGTGAACCAGATGAGTTTTTATGATAATCAGCAATGGTTTCACAGTCATTATTAGACTTTTAATTCCAGATTTTTATTGGATTCAGATTCCGACATCTGCCATGGCGGGATTCGAAACTTGATCCCCACAGAGTAATATCCCTGGGTTTCTGGATTACCAGTCTAGTGACAAAACCACCTCATACTGCCTCCCCCTGCCCCCAATCCCATGAGACCGCATTTTGTGCACTTAACTGGAAACGGATCTAACCTAGGTAGATTGCAAACAGGTAAAACAGTAAATGGGAAATGTTTGGTAGTACAGAACTTGAGTATTGTTGAAAAAAAGATACATTTTTTGTCAAAGCTTTTTGTCTTGCACTCATCAGGACAATTTACAAGAAAATGTCAATATCAGGGGAAACAACATGTTTATACTGTATGAGAGGAGAGTGCTGACTTGTTGGACTCTGATTGGTAGAGGCATTGCCATGGTGAATGCACCAGTTGATGGTGACTGACAGTTGTATGGGCTGACTAAGACACACAAAAGTGATGCCCCTTTATGTCCTGTGACCGGTTCTGCACAACATGAATTGGCCAAATGATTGGGCGAATTGTCACAACCAGTTTTGAGCAAGTTTTCCAAATACATGGTGAAGGATTGCTTCACACTTGCGAGGACCATACAGGAATTGCATATCGACAGTGATACTGTGTCCATGTGCTCATTTGACATTACTAGTCTATTCACCCATGTTCCAATTAAGGATGCCATAGATACTTGTGCTCCAGCACTATATCATGGCAATCTAGACCTGCCACCATGGTGTGAATCAGCATTCATTGAGCTTATGAATTCTGCAATTTGTACGGTTGAATTCAGTTTTAATAACACCATGTATGCCCAACTAGACGGTGTGGCCATGGGATCCCCTCCAGGCCCAGCTCTCGCAAACATCTTTGTTGGGCTCTATGATAAATGAGTCTTCGATGGAATGACACCTAATCTCCTATTCCTTGCATATTTCTGATATGAGGATGATACGCTTGCTATATTTAAATCCGCAGCTGCATGTAATAATTTCCTTGCATGTCTTAATGGGCTCCAAATTCGCCTTTGAAATTGAGTAGTCAAATAAACTTGCGTTGCTTGACAGACTAGTTGAGAAATCTGCTGGGGGTTCTCTACCACAGTCTACTGCAAGCCTACCATCTCTGGTCAATATACGTGTTAGGATTCTTACAGTTCTACGCACTATAAGATTGGCCTTATTGGCAGCCTTGTAAATAGGGCCCAATCCATTTGCTCACAATGCAAACTTGATGCTGAAATAGGGCACATCAGAGACAGATTATTTCATGCTGTATCGCACAAACCCCTGAATGGGCCCAAGGCTGTCACTTTCGGCCCTGAAAAACACCCTGTCTACCTCAGGTTACCCCGGAAGGGCAAGGTATCTTAAAAATTTGAGTAACAGGTAAAGCTAGCTGTTTCACTCTGCTACTATGAAGTAGCAACATGAGTGGTATTTGCCATTAACAGGATGCTGCCATCAAGCCAAAAATAAGTTCTGCGTATCACACAAATGACTGATATGGTATATGAATTTAAGTCGCAGTATGATGCTAGGCATTTGGCCCTACGTCCCAAAGACTAGTGGATCGTATTGAACAACATGACCACCTCGCTGATTGCAATGGACAAGGTACAGACCATACCCAACCAGCCCATGCTTGGAAAGCTCAAAACACTGTCCAATATTAGATGTGATTCTGCAATTGGATAACATTTACTAAATAATCCTCAGTATGCTAAGAATTATGCTGAAAGCCAATTTAAGATTGTCATTTGGGCTTGCAGTATGGAGCATTTTCATCTATTATAAGCTACATACATTAATACACATTTGCAGACAGAAAGAACATGTACACACATTTTGCCTGTTTCAGCTAAACAAAATAAGTAACAGCCAAATGCTAGTTCCTCAGGGCAATGTCTTGATTGAAGTTGCCTGGTTTAAATTTAATTTAAATTTCAAACAATTCTTGGCAGTTAACTGTTGGTCACCATCAACTGGTGCATTATCCATGGCAATGCCACTACCAGTCAGAGACCACATTCCAACCAATCAGCAATCTCTTCTCGTTCCAATTTTTTTTGCCCGTTTTTACTTTTTTAAATTGTGCTTGCTTTTTAAAAAAAATCAAAACAATGCAATAAAAGCCACAGAGTGGAATAAGCAGGTAAATTCCCATGAGTGACAGTGCTGTATAAATTTGTCACTTTCCCTGGCATTGGCATTTTCCTGCGAATTGTTCTGATGAGTGGAAGATGAAAAGCTTCGACCAAAAGTCTCTCGTTTTCAGCAATACTCAAATGCGAAATGACAGGCCTTCAAGGAAGAGATCGTTCAGGTACAGATTAAATACATTCCTATGAGAGAGAACGGAAGGGTATCAAAAGCTAGAAGTTCCTGGATGTCTAAAGATACAGAGACTAAAACGAAACAAAAAAGGAGGCTAATGATAAATATCAGATTCAAAATACAATGGAGAATCAAGCAGAAAATACAGCAGACAACTGAAAAAGAAAATAAGAGGGGCAAAGTGAATGTATGAGGAAAGATTAGTAACATTAAATGGAACACTATATATAACTAGTAAAGAGATAGTCAAAGGAAAGGTAGGGCTGACTAGAGACCAAAAGGGGGGTGGGTGGGGGTGGGGGGGGGGGAGACCTTCCTTGGAGGCAGAGTGTGGCAGAGGTAATAAATAAATAATTTGCATCTGTTCACACAAAACAAAAAGATGCTTCCAATGTCACAGTAGAATAAGAGGAAAGAAAGAAATAGGATAGGATAAAAAATGGATAAGGAGAAAGCACTTAAAATGTTGACATTGTGCAAGGTGGAGAAACCACCCCATCTGCATGGGATGCTTCCTAGGTTGCTGAGGGAAATAAGGATGGAAATAGCAGAGGGTCTGGCCACAATCCTTCAATCCTTCTTAAATATGGGAGCGGTGCCAGAGGACTGGAGGTTGAAACTGTTACATGTCTATTCAAAAAAGGGGAAGAGGGATAATCCAGCAATTACAGGCCTATCAGCCTAACAATGATAGTAATCTGGGGAAAAGTTAATTGTCATTTTCGAAAGACACGGGTTGATAAATGACAGCTAGCATGGAATTGTTAAAGACAAATTTTGTTTGAAAACCTTGATGGAATTAAGTGTTTGATATATTAGCACATGATAAACTTGTTACAAAAATTAAACCCATGAGATTAGGGACAGAAAGCAAAACAGTGGTGATAAATGGCAGATAAAAGTTAATGTGGGGAAGTGATGGATTTTGGAAAGAAAAGTGAAGAGAAGCAACCTGAGCTAAACTACAATTTTAAAGAAGTATATGACCTGGGGGTTATATATACAAATCTTTGATTATGGGAGGACAACTTGATAAGACTGTTAAAAAGGGATTCTTGGCTTCATCAATAGACGAACAGAACACCAGAGAAAAGAAACTATGCTAAATCTTGATAAATTTCTGGTTAGGCCAATTCTAGGCACCATAATTTCTGAAGGAAGACAAGATCGTGAAGAGGGTGCAGAGGAGATTTGCTGTAGTGCCATTAGGGATAGGGGACTTCAGATATGTAGATAGATTAGAGAAACTGAAATTGTTCTCTTTACAGCAGAGATTTAATAGAGAGGTTTAAAATAGTGTGGGGTTTTGCTGCAGTACATAGAGAAAAAAAAGTTTCCACTTGCAAGAGAATTGGTAATGACAGGACACATATTTAAGCTAATTCTCAAAAGAACCAGAGGAAGGATGAGAATATTTTTTAACACAGTGAGCCGTTGAGATCTGCTATATACTGTCTGGAACAGTGGTGGAAGCAGATTCAATAGTAACTTTAAACAGACAGTTGGATAAATAACTGAACAGGAAACATTTGTAAGATTATGGTGAATAAGTAGAAGAATGTGACTCATTGGCTAGCTCTTTCAAAGGTTCAGCCCAGGCCTCCTGTGTTTTATGCTACCATGATTCAATTACTTGTATGAATAGATCTGACACTACAGAGCACATTTTGTCAAGTTACAAATTGTAGAAATGATCCTTAGAAGATCTTTTGAAAAAATAAGCGTGAATCATTAACAGTTCCTGCACATGTACAGTACACAGTGGGTAAAAAGCAATTATTCAGTTGAATAATTATAAATTAAAGTAAATAAAAAGCAATAATTCAGATAAAGGGACGACAGTGAGAAAGGGGACGGGAAATACAGGACTGAAGGTGTTGTATCTGAATGCATGCAGTATACGAAGTAAGGTAAATGAGCTTGTGGTGCAGATTGAAGTTGGCAGGTATGATGTGGTGGGCATTATGGAGACATGGCTGCAAGGGGATCAGGACTGGGAGCTAAATATCCAAGGATATACATCCTATCGAAAAGATAGGCAGGTTGGCAGAGGGGGTGGTATTGCTTTGTTAGTAAGAAATGAAATTAAATCAATAGCAAGAAATGATGTAGGGTCAGATGATGTAGAATCTGTGTGGGTAGAGCTGAGGAACCGCAAAGGTAAAGAAACCATAATGGGAGTTATGTACAGACCTCCGAACAGTAGTCAGGATGTGGGGCACGAGATGCACCAGGAGATAGAAAAGGTGTGTAAGAAAGGTAAGGTTACAGTGATCATGGGGGATTTCAATATGCAAGTAGACTGGGAAAATCAGGTTGGTAGTGGATCCCAAGAAAAGGAATTTATGGAATGTCTACGAGATGGCTTTTTGGAGCAGCTTATGGTAGAGCCCACAAGGGAACAGGCAACTCTAGATTTAATGATGTGTAATGAGGCAGATTTGATAAGGGAGCTTAAGGTGAAGGAACCCTTAGGAGGAAGTGGCCATAATATGATAGAATTTACCCTGCAATTTGAGAGGAAAAAGCTGGAATCAGATGTAACGGTATTACAGTTGAATAAAGGCAACTGCAGAGGCATGAGGGAGGAGCTGGCCAGAATTGACTAGGAGATAAGCCTAGCAGGAAAGACAGTGGAACAGCAATGGCAGGAGTTTCTGGGAGTAATTTGGGAAACACAGCAAAAATTCATCCCGAGGAAGAAGAAGCATACTAAAGGGAGGACAAGGCAACCATGGCTGACAAGGGAAGTCAGGGACAGCATAAAAGCTAAAGAGCAAGCATACAATGCGGCGAAGCGCAGTGGGAAACCAGGGGATTGGGAAGCCTACAAAGACCAACAGAGGACAACTAAAAAAGAAATAAGAAGGGAGAAGATTAAATATGAGGGTAAACTGGCCAGTAATATAAAAGAAGATTGCAAGAGTTTTTTTAGATATATAAAGAGTAAGAGAGAGGCAAAAGTGGACATTGGGCCGCTGGAAAATGACACTGGAGAAGTAGTAGTGGGGAACAAAGAAATGGCGGAGGAACTGAATAGCTACTTTGCATCAGTCTTCACAGTGGAAAACACGAGTGACATCCCCAAAGTTCAAAAAAGTTGGGGGGCAGAAGTGAGTATGGTGGCCATTACCAAGGAGAAGGTGCTAGGAAAACTGAAAGGTCTGAAGGTGGATAAATCACCTGGACCAGATGGATTACACCCCAGTGTTCTGAAGGAGATAGCTGAAGAGATAGTAGAGGCGTTAGTGGCGATCTTTCAGGAATCACTGGAGTCAGGGAGGGTCCCAGAGGACTGGAAAATCGCTAATGTAACCCCCCCTGTTTAAGAAGGGAGTGGGGCAAAAGATGGGAAATTACAGGCCAATTAGCCTGACCTCGGTCGTTGGTAAGATTTTAGAGTCCATTATTAAGGATGAGATTTCATAATACTTGGAAATGCATGGTAAAATCGGGCAAAGTCAGCATGGTTTCATCAAGGGGAGGTCATGCCTGACAGATCTGTTAGAATTCTTTGAGGAGGTAACAAGTAGGTTAGACAAAGGAGAGACAATGGATGTTATCTACTTGGACTTCCAGAAGGCCTTTGACAAAGTGCCGCACAGGAGGCTGCTCAGTAAGATAAGAGCCCATGGTGTTAGAAGCAAGGTACTAGCATGGATAGAAGATTGGCTGTCTGGCAGGAGGCAGGGAGTGGGGATAAGGGGGTCCTTCTAAGGATGGCGGCCGGTGACTAGTGGAGTTCCGCAGAGGTCAGTGTTGGGACCACAACTTTTCACTTTATACATTAGTGATCTGAGGGCATCCTGGCTAAGTTTGCAGATGATACAAAGATAGGTGGAGGGACAGGTAGTATTGAGGAGGCAAGGAGGCTGCAGAAGGATTTGGACAGGTTAGGAGAATGGGCAAAGGACTGGCAGATGGAATACAACGTGGGGAAGTGTGAAGTCATGCACTTTGGTAGGAAGAATAGATGCATAGATTATTTTCTAAATGGGGAGAGAATTCAGAAATCTGGAGTGCAAAGGGACTTGGGAGTCCTAGTCCAGGGTTCTCTTAAGGTTAATTTGCAGGTTGAGTCGATAGTTAGGAAGGCAAATGCAATGTTGGCATTTATTTCAAGAGGACTAGAATATAAAAGCAGGGATGTGCTGCTGAGGCTTTATAAGGCTCTGGTCAGACCATATTTAGAATATTGTGATCAGTTTTGGGCCCTGTATCTCAGGAAGGATGTGCTGGCCCTGGAGAGGGTCCAGAGGATGTTCATGAGAATGATCCCAGGAATGAAAGGCTTAATATATGAGGAATGTTTGAGGACTCTGGGTCTATACTCGATGGAGTTTAGAAGGATGAGGGGGGATTTGATTGAAACTTACAGAATACTGAAAGGCCTGAATAGAGTGGACATGGGGAAGATGTTTCCATTAATAGGAAAGACTAGGACCCGAGCGCACAACCTCAGAGTAAAGGGAAGACCTTTTAGAACAGAGATGAGGAGAAACTTCTTTAGCCAGAGAGTGGTGAATCTATGGAATTCATTGCCAGAGAAGGCTATGGAGGCCAGGTCATTGAGTGTATTGAAGACCAAGATAGATAGGTTCTTGATTGGTAAGGGGATCAAATGTTATGGTGCGAAGGCAGGAGAATGGGGTTGAGAAACTTATCAGCCATGATTGAATGGCGGAGCAGACTCGATGGGCCGAATGGCCTAATTTCTGTTCCTATGTCTTATGGTCTTATGGAACCTTGCACAGTATGGTTGATGTGTATCTTAATAACAACTCCTGCACAAAACAGCTTAAAGAAAATGATTTGTTCCCATATAATATTGTACAGCTTCTGACTGTAAAAGATTAGCCCTTCTATTGAACATTGAATTGATTCCAAAATGATGTGTCTGAATTAGTAATCAAAAATAGATCATCTTGGTATTAATGCCTTTAGCTGTTGGATTATTTTGTCCATGCAAAATAAAGAAATTTGACATTTCTCTTGTTACCTGAAAGTCTTCACACCCAAAACAATTCCAGTGAACTTATCCTTTTTTTTTTTGCTTTCAGGATGATGACATATATTTGGTACCATTCGATTCATGCCATCATTTACCTTTATCTTGCCTAAGTACATGTTTCTCATGCTTATGTCTATATAGAGAGTGGAAAGATGCAACCTCTTCATATTTATTGTCTTGGCTTAGTGTGAGAACTTGGATCAGGGACCAAAGAACTGCAGTCACCTGTGGTGCCATTTTCCAATATGAGTAAGCATCATCAGGTAAGAAAGAGAAAAGAGGACAAGTTGTGGGAAAAATAAATATTAAAATGTGCGCTGTCTAATTCATTTGTACTGAACGGAAGAGTCCTGGTAGTGGCCTGAAAGATTTTTATTAGCCATCCATACACATTGGATGGACTTTGTGAATAATAGAATAAATCTAGAATTTGAGTCATTCTGCCATCTTGAGTGGATTTGAACACTTCTTGAAGAATGACGCTATTTCCTTAGAGATCAATAACTTTAAAAAAAAATCAAACTCCCAGTTACTAACTGAAAGAATGACATGACAAGATTATACACTGTGAAACTTTTACTGTAACAAATGAATAAAAAAAACATCATTCACTAAACTCTATTTTCTTTTTGTAGGCAACTTATACTTTAAACGACAGAAAGGAGTGTGCCCCTTTTATTCTTATCACACATCACACTCTCCATAGAATTAAAGTCCTTATTGTAAACACTCCACAGATGCTCCTCGCTTCCCATCGGTTCCCATTTTCCTGTTTTGCTGAGTAGTACCTTTGAATGACTGCCTCCAGGGACTTCCCTTAGAAGTTGGAGCATTCCCTAAGCCACTACCTACAGTAAAGCCTGTCCTGATGATTATTCCCCTTTGGCCAGACCAGCATGCATCTCCCTGAATCCTTGGATGGCTCTGGGATGCATCTCTTCCACTAGAGACTGTCACCCTCCCGCATCTAGCTGTGGTAGTTCATAAAGCTAAATAGCTTTCTCTCAGCTGACAACACAAAACTGCTGTCTGTCTGTGATATTCATTAATTTGTAGGGAAGCCTGAAACTTGATCTCACAAATGGCTTCCTCTGCACTCTTCCCCATTGCAGCATGAAACACATTAGCCTTGCATTCAGGTCGAAATGCTGATTAGCCAAGCTTGACCGCCAACTCTCTTTCACCTTAAAAGTAAATGGACAGTTTACAGCACAGCTGTTTACAACCCAATATTTTCAACACGTTTCTAGGACTTTGGGAGACTCAGAGTCTGCCCATAATGAACACAAATTTTGCTGCCCTTGTCTTCTGCCCTTGCGCACACCAACACCATCGGCCCAGTAACACAGACCAGGCCTCCCTTTGATTGGTCCAGGCTAGTTGCCAAGCAGACTTCCGAACAAGTCACATGACCTCCTATGTTTGACCTTAAATTAAAGACAAAGCTGTGAAACATAACAATATTATAAACCACATGATTTTAACACAAACCTTCTACCTTTAGGAAGCACAGAACAAGCAAGCCTCCAGAAAAGGGATTGCAATAATTACAGTAGAGACACTCAGTGAGACTGTGAATTTAAACATATCACTTTCCTGATTAAATGGATTTGATATTTAGGAGTCCATTAAACGATCAGAGACTTTGGGCTGGATTTTCCCATTAGCAATGGGAAACAGGAGACGGATTCAATTGTGTATCATGAATCTGTTTCTCTCAGAAAACCAGCATTGGTTGTGATATGACCAGGGTTGGGGCTTTCATGAGCTTAGGGATGGACAGATTTACTGCCTAAGCAGGCAGGTAGGAAGTGGGAATGGAGACCCTGGAGTGGGCAAGATATTAGGTCCACCTTGGCAGCCATTGTTGTGGCTACTGCTTAGAACTCTGATTGAAGCAATGCCAAGTGTGTGGAAGGCAATTAAAATATTGTCCTGCTACCTTTCTTTGCTGCATTTTGTCTACAACATGCTCTGGAAAGTCCCCTTTCTAATGGGCCAAGAATTCAAAGATAAAGACTGGGATTTTCTGGTCCTGTCAGCGGCGGCCATCATTATGGGCAGGATGGGAAAATTTGGAGAGCTGTTGGTTTTTAATGGCTCTCCAAATTTTCCTGTCCCTCTCGCGACAATGCCTGCTGGGTGTTAAGGCTGGATAATCCTGCCCAGAGCCTTTGCTAAGTACATTGGTTTGAATCTTTACCTTGCTTGTTCAGGGTTTTCTTCAGATACTATGTATGAATGATAGGGTGCTTTGCTTTTTCTCTTCTCTCTAGCATTTGGGTGTAAACTGTAATGTACAAATAATGCAAGTGACATTAGGGTAATGAAATTAAAGAGGCCAGCTGTTTTTAGAGGGCTCTGTGGGTATATGATCTGAATTAAATGCATTTCCCAAAATAACCCATGTGGAAATTTTAATGTTGTGAAGCCCCTGAATGTACAATGCCTTTGGCACAGCTAACTGCACAACATCCCTTGGGGTTAAGGAACTCAATACGGTCAACAACTTATAAACCTTGCCACACAGCAGGACGCCATTCCATGATGGCCTTCACACATTAATAGTGAAACAACCACTCTCACATCTGAGGTACCCATCACTTGTCTGTTACCTATAACTGATTAGCTGCTCAAATTCTTGCAATATTTCCTTGCTGATGCTATATCTGAATAAATCGGATACACATTTGACATCTGTAACTCTTCCACTCCAATGTTAGAATGTTGCAGCAGACCAGCAGCTAGGAGACCCAGGGCAGGGGTACCTCCAGGTTTTCAGATTCTGACCTCTAGGCACTCGTGCATGTTGTAAGAGAGAGAAGGGACATCCTCTTTTCAGAGGGGAGAAAAATACTCCCAGCCACACGCAAAAAGGCTTGGTTGGAAATTGCCAACCTGGTCAGTGCCCTGGAGCGGTGCAGCGAAGATAGATTTCGTGTTGCAAATACTTTGATGGCTTATTTGGTCTGGAAAGGTGAGTGTGACCCCTACCAAATAGGACAGACTCCTGGACTTAGATCCTAAACAATCACAGCAGCTGAGGAACCATAGGGTACATGTTGCTCCTCAGCTTTGGAATAGTTCGTGCGCAGGACACTTGCTTAGTCCATGGAGGAGCTCTGAAGCTAATGCTTCTGGGAACAGGTGAGTGTCATGAAGATATAATAATTTTCATAAGGTTATTGGGATTTATTGTAAAGCAGGAAAAGTGGGGTCTGGACAGTCTGTCCATGGGTTGAATCTTGCCTATGGTGGGCGGGCTGGGTGGGATCGGGTGGGGCGGGTGCAGAACCGATCACCGCTCGTGATTGGCTGTGCACTGCCATTTTACGCAAGTGGGCCAATTAAGGCCCACCCAGCATAACGCGCAGCCGGTAGTGCTCAGTGCTACCTGTGCGGACAGGGGGAGTAGAGAGAGTCTGGGCCTGTGATTTTTTGTGTATGTGTGAGAAAGAGCACTGCAATCTCCCTGATGCACGGAGCTGTATCAGGGAGATTTAGTAGATAATAAAAGTTTTTTAAAAATCAAGTAAAAAATTAATCAAACATGTCCCCTTATGTGACAGTGTCACATGAGCTGGGACATGTTTGTGAAGTTGACAAAATTTATTTGTTAAGTTTATAAAACCTTCAGGAAACCATATCCTGCCAGTGGATGAGGTTTTCTGGAAAATGCGAAGGTCGCTTGGGCTCTTCGCCTCCCTGCCAACATTAAGATAGGGCAAGCAGCATTGTTAATAGGGTAATTTGCTTTCTTAATGGCCTTAATAGGCCGTTGACAGTTCGGCAAGCACACGCTAGAGCACAATATTGAAATGATGTGCAATGACCTCGGGGCACACGCCCAATGTCATCTCGCGTCATTTCACGCATCGGTATGTCAGGCCCGCCCCCACACTCCAACGGCAATATTCTGCCCCATGTGTCTGTGTGTGTCTGTCTGTGTTTGACTTAATTGAATTAAAGACAGCAGGTCTGAAGGCTTTGATGCATCAGAACAGAAGCTAGGTTTGAAATGCTAAATAAGTAAACATGGCTGAAGTTTTAGAACGTGAGGTGTAAAGGAAAATTTGCATTTTTAGATAAGCCAGGGTAGTTTGAATTTCAAAAGAGAGGTGAAATGTTATACTTAGCCGGAAGAAGCCAAACAGTGTGTTTATTTTTCCCAAAGCTTACTGATAAAATTGGTACTATGAAATATTTTTATTATTAGAAAGATAAAGCCCAAAGACATATTGAAACAATGAAATTTGCATTCAAAGGGCAAAATATGTATAAAGGAGAAAAGGCTATGTATAAGAGGAAGGCTTCTAAAATCTAACAGGTCTGAAAAGCCTCCAGCCTCTATGTACCAAGCTGTTGCCTATAGGAACTGAAACTAAGAGTATTCACTGTGAATATCCCTGTCCAGGATATTGTGTGCTTTGCTTGGGTTTGTTAAAATCTATTTTGTTTTTACTGTTGCCTTAACGGGGGTGTAAATGGGAGTCAGATTAACTAGGAGTTATTTTAGTAATAATTTGTAGACCTATGTATGGCTTAAAATTATTTACTTTGTTAATAAATGTTTTGTAAAAAACCTCTAAGACTCAGCAGACTTATTACTACTAAATTCAAGGCACGCATCTCAAAATAAAAAATACAAATTGCAAAACAGTTGTTTCAAGTTTCCCTCTGGGATTTGAGCAGCTCAGCATTTATCATCTGCTGTACCATAACATGAGCATGGCAACGTTCTACAATTGACGTTATGGACAAATTTGCCCTTCTCCATGGTGGACCTTAGTGCCTTATCTTCCTCTTTGCCATGTCCTCACAGGAGAAATGGGAACATAATGCAAATGGTCATTGAATTGTATGCATTACTTGGGTGTTGGGGGGTGGGGGGGGGGGGGGGGGGGGTGTTGGTTGGTGGGGGTGGGGCTGGTGGTGGTGTTCATGTGATACCTTGTTTGAAAGCATGCTGAGCACTGGGTGATGTGGAAGGCTTCAGCACAACAAAGCCTTCAGGGTCTCCGAGGTTAACTCTCATCAATTCCTCTTGTGTCTCACACAGGTTCCAACAGCATCTCTAGACCCTATTCCCCACTGTTGTTCTTTGGACAGGCAGAGAGGTAAGAGATGTCTGAAGATGTAGCATCATATCTGACTAGCACACCAGCCATGAGTGCAAATACTTTCACCATGGTGGGTCCTTCAGCACAGTTGGAGATGGTGGCATTGGGTGAGGAGCACAGCACCTGTGTGCAGGAGGAGGTATCTGAGGCAAAGGATTCTGTGGATAGTCCCTGTCAGAGGTGCAGGGGACAGTCACAGTTATGTTCAGAAATATACTGATGAAGGGTCTCAGGAGTCACAGATTGGGGCTTAGTACTTGGAGCAGCTGCAGCAGATGCATTCCTACCTGGCAAAGTTCCCTGAGGCTATGCGTGCTCATCATCAATGAATGGTGGAGTCCATGCAGCAGCTGAGCTCTACCATGTCCCAGGGCTTCCAGCACATAGCTCCTCAGACAAGAGGGTGGCTAACCTCATGGAGATTCATATACAGCAGCACCTGGTGTACATGCAGGAGCAACGTACAACCTGCACATGATGCATAGCGCTTATGTCACTTGGACCAGTCAGTTCAGAACTTGAGCAACCATGTCCGTGGAATACATGAACCGCTTGGCAGATCACTTGCACAGGTGGCCCAGAGCTGGCTGGCAGGGATGCCAGTTGTGCCCCAGTGACTCAAGTCAGCAGCATGGCCAACCAAAGGCTAAGGATGTGCTAGAGGACCACACCTCTCTATACTGACCAGGAACACACATAAACCTAGAAGAACACCTTTCATGGAACCCTCGTTATCCCTGGCTTCCTTGGCCTCTCTGACAGAGGGCGCATCAGTGCAGCAGGGCCTAGTGATGAGGGCTTCCTCTGCAGAGATGCAGGCAGAGCAGTCCCAGGAGAGGCCTGAATGGGTCCTTCCAAAACAAGGGTGACCACTAAAGTCATCACAGCTGTGAAGCCACAGAAATGAGCATGCTGCGTCCACATCCTCCAAGGCAACAAGGGGCGTACTCCATAGAGTTGTTTGAGTGTGGAGGACACATAGTTCAGCAGATCATTGAGTGGGTCACTGTGGTGTTATGTAGATGCCACCTGTTGATAGACAATTAAGAGCACACTGTAAATAAACTTTCTTCTCATCATCCTGAGATTATGCAAAACAGTAATTTGTGTGTGAACAAAAAAGGTGGCTCCTCACTGGTGACAGTAAAGGCTCTAGGCAGTAATGCAGCACTTTGTGAGGGGAATATTGCATAGTCCTGAAGAATGATTGTCATTTCTTGACAAAGTGCAGGTTTGGAGCATTCACATCCTTGTGGTAAGTCCCCAGGGCCTTGCAGTATATTAGGAGAACCTCTGCTGGACCAGATGATTCTTCACATCATGGTTTCCTGTAAAGACCACATTCTCATATCCCAGATCTGGACACCTCCATGTTCAGCTGGATCAACTAGCGCAACAATGGATCCCCCTCCTCGTTCTCTGCTCATCCTCTCCTATATTCTGCTCTTCCTCTGATGAGCTCAGGCCTTCCACTGTCTCAGCATCCTTAAGGATCACTCCTCTTTTTTGGTTAATATTGCAAGGCTCCACCTGAGCGGTCCAGAAAGCAAAAGAACATCTTTAGCAGTCCAATGGACTGCTCAAAGAAGATTCTGGTTAACAAGTGACTCTCATTGTAACATCTCTGTGCCTCTTGTTGTGTCACTTGTAGAGGGATGAAAAGCAATCTCCTCAAAGGATACCTCCCTAAAATCCATCCACTGTGAGATGAAGCAGCTGCAGAAAGCTTGACTGTAAGAAATGACAGTGTCATGACAGATACCAGGAAAGTCTGCACACAGATGAAGGAAGCTCTACTTGTGAACACAGACCAGCTGCACATTCAGGGAGTGGTAAGCCCTCCTGTTAATGAAGCTGGGTGATATAGACAAGTGATTGTAATGGTTTATATGCTATATATTCTATTCCTTGGAAATTTGATTGTCTTCTTAAAAGCAAAGGCTTTATTCAAAGAAGGTTACGAATGTTTTTGATTAAAATATCTCATTCAAGCAACAGATTAATTTGTCATCAAAAGATGTCAACGACAATAGTACAATAGAACACATAGGTGTTAAAGTTAAAGTTGGTGATATTATCTAAACGAATGTGCTAATTAAGAATGGATGGTAGGGCACTCAAGCTATAGCTCTAGTGGGTTTTTTTTATATAATGGAAATAGGTGGGAAAAGGAAAATCTTTATAATTTATTGGAAAAAAAAGGAAGGGGGAAACAGAAAGGGGGTGGGGATGGGGGAGGGAGCTCACGACCTAAAGTTGTTGAATTCAATATTCAGTCCGGAAGGCTGTAAAGTCCCTAGTCGGAAGATGAGTTGTTGTTCCTCCAGTTTGCGTTGGGCTTCACTGGAACAATACAGCAAGCCAAGGACAGACATGTGGGCAAGAGAGCAGGGTGGAGTGTTAAAATGGCAAGCGACAGGGAGGTTTGGGTCATTCTTGCGGACAGACCGCAGGTGTTCTGCAAAGCGGTCGCCCAGTTTACGTTTGGTCTCTCCAATGTAGAGGAGACCACATTGGGAGCAACGAATGCAGTAGACTAAGTTGGGGGAAATGCAAGTGAAATGCTGCTTCACTTGAAAGGAGTGTTTGGGCACTTGGACGGTGAGGAGAGAGGAAGTGAAGGGGCAGGTGTTGCATCTTTTGCGTGGGCATGGGGTGGTGCCATAGGAGGGGGTTGAGGAGTAGGGGGTGATGGAGGAGTGGACCAGGGTGTCCCGGAGGGAGCGATACCTACGGAATGCCGATAAGGGGGGTGAAGGGAAGATGTGTTTGGTGGTGGCATCATGCTGGAGTTGGCGGAAATGGCAGAGGATGATCCTTTGAATGCGGAGGCTGGTGGGGTGATAAGTGAGGACAAGGGGGACCCTATCATGTTTCTGGGAGGGAGGAGAAGGCGTGAGGGCGGATGCGCGGCAGATGGGCCAGACACGGTTGAGGGCCCTGTCAACGACCGTGGGTGGAAAACCTCGGTTAAGGAAGAAGGAGGACACGTCAGAGGAACTGTTTTTGAATGTAGCATCATCGGAACAGATGCGACGGAGGCGAAGGAACTGAGAGAATGGGATGGAGTCCATACAGGAAGCGGGGTGTGAGGAGCTGTAGTCGAGATAGCTGTGGGAGTCGGTGGGTTTGTAATGGATATTGGTGGACAGTCTATCACCAGAGACTGAGACACAGAAGTCAAGGAAGGGAAGGGAAGTGTCAGAGATGGACCATGTGAAAATGATGGAGGGGTGGAGATTGGAAGTAAAATTAATAAATTTTTCGAAGTCCCGATGAGAGCATGAAGCGGCACCGAAGTAATCATCGATGTACCGGAGAAAGAGTTGTGGAAGGGGGCCGGAGTAGGACTGCAACAAGGAATGTTCCACATACCCCATAAAGAGACAGGCATAGCTGGGGCCCATGCGGGTACCCATAGCCACACCTTTTATTTGGAGGAAGTGAGAGGAGTTGAAGGAGAAATTGTTCAGTGTGAGAACAAGTTCAGCCAGACGGAGGAGAGTAGTGGTGGATGGGGATTGTTCGGGCCTCTGTTCGAGGAAGAAGCTAAGGGCCCTCAGACCATCCTGGTGGGGGATGGAGGTGTAGAGGGATTGGACGTCCATGGTGAAGAGGAAGCGGTTGGGGCCAGGGAACTGGAAATTGTTGATGTGACGTAAGGTGTCAGAGGAATCACGGATGTAGGTGGGAAGGGACTGGACAAGGGGAGAGAGAAGGGAGTCAAGATAACGAGAAATGAGTTCTGTGGGGCAGGAGCAAGCTGAGACGATCGGTCTACCGGGGCAGTTCTGTTTGTGGATTTTGGGTAGGAGATAGAAGCGGGCCGTCCGAGGTTGGGCGACTATCAGGTTGGAAGCTGTGGGAGGGGGATCCCCAGAGGAGATGAGGTCAGTGACAGTCCTGGAAACAATGGCTTGATGTTCAGTGGTGGGGTCATGGTCCAGGGAAAGGTAGGAGGAAGTGTCTGCGAGTTGACGCTCAGCCTCCGCGAGGTAGAGGTCAGTGCGCCAGACAACAACAGCACCACCCTTGTCAGCGGATTTGATGACAATGTCAGGGTTGGACCTGAGAGAATGGAGTGCAGTAAGTTCAGAGAGAGACAGGTTAGAATGGGTGAGAGGAGCAGAGAAATTGAGACGACTAATGTCGCGCCGACAGTTCTCAATGAAAAGATCGAGAGAAGGTAAGAATCCAGAGGGAGGGGTCCAGGTGGAGGGAGAATATTGGAGATGGGTAAAAGGATCCGTTGAACTGGGAGAGGACTCCTGCCCAAAGAAGTGAGCCCGGAGACGAAGACGGCGGAAGAAGAGTTCAGTATCATGCCGAGCCCGAAATTCATTGAGGTGAGGGCGTAAGGGTATGAAACTAAATCCTTTGCTGAGCACTGAACGTTCAGCATCGGAGAGGGGAAGGTCAGGGGGTATAGTGAATACACGGCTGGGGTTGGGATTGGAAGAAAGGGTGGGGACGGAGGGACAGGCAGGGGTGGAGGGTCCTAGATGGGTGTTGGTGTCGATGAGTTGTTGGAGTTTGTGTTCCTTAGCACTTGAGAGAAAGAGAAAAAGTTTCTTGTTGAGGCGTCGGATGAGCCGAAGGATAAAATGAAACTGGGGGCACGCGCAGCTTTGAAAAAGGGTACGGCGGTGCTGCTGGAGGGAGAGGTCGAGTGTGTTCATATGGCGGCGCATGGCACTGAGTGTGGATTTCAGAATGTGACGGGAACAGCAGTCCGAGAAACGTTTTATGTCCCGGAGATACCTGTAATCCTGGGTGGGTTCGAAACATTAGGGGTGGAATTTCAGTTGAAATCCACGTGGGGTAAGTCGGAGACGGAGACAGTCACTGAGAAAGGAGATATGGCTGTGAAAGCGGGTTTTAGTAAACACCTTGTCAAACACTAGGAGGGAAATGGAAAGCAACGAAGGTGAGCAAGACAACAGAGAGATACGGAAATCTTGTCGCAGAGAGGAACAGAACTTCTTCAAGGAGGTAGGCATTTCTTGAAGAGCAGTGGCAGTCAATTAAACACAGAGATAAAAACAAAAAAACTGCGGATGCTGGAAATCCAAAACAAAAACAGAATTACCTGTAAAAACTCAACAGGTCTGGCAGCATCGGCGGAGAAGAAAAGAGCTGACGTTTCGAGTCCTCATGACCCTTCGACAGAACTTGAGTTTGAGTCCAAGAAAGAGTTGAAATATAAGCTGGTTTAAGGTGTGTGTGTGGGGGGCGGAGAGGTAGAGAGTTCCTCTGACATGTCCTCCTTCTTCCTTAACCGAGGTTTTCCACCCACGGTCGTTGACAGGGCCCTCAACCGTGTCCGGCCCATCTCCCGCGCATCTGCCCTCACGCCTTCTCCTCCCTCCCAGAAACATGATAGGGTCCCCCTTGTCCTCACTTATCACCCCACCAGCCTCCGCATTCAAAGGATCATCCTCCGCCATTTCCGCCAACTCCAGCATGATGCCACCACCAAACACATCTTCCCTTCACCCCCCTTATCGGCATTCCGTAGGGATCGCTCCCTCCGGGACACCCTGGTCCATCACCCCCTACTCCTCAATCCCCTCCTATGGCACCATCCCATGCCCACGCAAAAGATGCAACACCTGCCCCTTCACTTCCTCTCTCCTCACCGTCCAAGGACCCAAACACTCCTTTCAAGTGAAGCAGCATTTCACTTGCATTTCCCCCAACTTAGTCTACTGCATTCGTTGCTCCCAATGTGGTCTCCTCTACATTGGAGAGACCAAACGTAAACTGGGCGACCGCTTTGCAGAACACCTGCGGTCTGTCCGCAAGAATGACCCAAACCTCCCTGTCGCTTGCCATTTTAACACTCCACCCTGCTCTCTTGCCCACATGTCTGTCCTTGGCTTGCTGCATTGTTCCAGTGAAGCTCAACGTAAACTGGAAGAACAACACCTCATCTTCCGACTAGGGACTTTACAGCCTTCCGGACTGAATATTGAATTCAACAACTTTAGGTCGTGAGCTCCCTTCCCCATCCCCAACCCCTTTCTGTTTCCCCCTTCCTTTTTTTTCCAATAAATTATAAAGATTTTCCTTTGCCCACCTATTTCCATTATATAAAAAAAACCCCACTAGAGCTATACCTTGAGTGCCCTACCATCCATTCTTAATTAGCACATTCGTTTAGATAATATCACCAACTTTAACTTTAACACCTATGTGTTCTATTGTACTATTGTCGTTGACATCTTTTGATGATCTGCTTCTATCACTGCTTGTTTGTCCCTACAACCACTCCCCCATCTCTCTCTCTCTCTCTATCTCTCCGCCCCCCACACACACACCTTAAACCAGCTTATATTTCAACTCTTTCTTGGACTCAAACTCAAGTTCTGTCGAAGGATCATGAGGACTCGAAACGTCAACTCTTTTCTTCTCCGCCGATGCTGCCAGACCTGCTGAGTTTTTCCAGGTAATTCTGTTTTTGTTTTGGATTTCCAGCATTCGCAGTTTTTTTGTTTTAGATTAATTTGTCATTCACCTTCTTGCTCTTTGTGGGCACAGCTGGTGCAGAATGGCTGCTCTGCATGTCTAGATAACAACAGTCGCTGCACCATAAAAAGTAATTCCTTGCGTGTAGCTCTTTGACAATATGATAAATTATTATGTAAGTCCAAGTGTTGCTCAACCCTTTTACTGTTCTAAATAATTTTACTAAAACTATTCAAAAATTGATTTTTACATCCAAGATATTATTTACTCAGTTATAAAGGCTGGACTGAAAAACTCCAGATTCGTACAGCAGAGGTGCTATATCTCAGAAATTGTGTTGGTGGGGAGAGTGTGTGAATATAAGACAATAATCCTACCCACAATAAAGACATTCCTCAATATTTATCAGTGTTATTGGGATTATATATTAGATATAACTTCACAGCTTTACTGAAAAAAAGTTCCTGAACAAGATGCTCTGGTTGCTTGGTTGCAGCAATGTTTTTAAGTAGGTAAAAGAGATGCTGCACATATATCTAGTTTTAGCCTAGCTGAAAATTTATGATTCAAGTGGATGCATCAGACAAGAGTCTAGGAGCAGGTGAATGACTAAGGCAGTTAACATTCCAAAGTAAAACTGGGCTGAAAACTATTGCCAGAAGAAATTGCCATGCTCAGCGAATGTGTTAGTGTGAGCAAAACAGAGTCCAATCATTCTTCCAAAATACCTATTACAGAATATCCTGACCGCAATCACATAATGTGGTTAAATTCATCTTAGTAAGTCTTTAGCACAGTTGTTACTCTAGGGTACCCTATTGTAGGCATCCGATATGGCCAGCCAACAGAGGAAGGGAATAGCAGATGGCAATACAAATAAATTATTGCAGGAAGAATGCTATACAGAGTTGGCTTGTGTGGACACCAAGGCCAGCATTTTAATATCTATACCTGTTTCCAGTGGGTGAGGCAGCTCACCACCATCTTCTCAGGGGCAGTTAGGAATGGATAATAAATGCTGACCTAGCCAGCGACACCCACATCCCATAAATGAATTTTTAAAAAGGCTGGCAGCTGATTGGGAATCCAAGGGATCAAGAAGTGGGCTTTTCCATGGCTTTTTAACTTAGCCACGACATTAACATCCCAGTTCTGGGTTTCCCATTTAATCAGAGCAAGTGAACGTGACTCACATCTGACTGCCAAAGGATTTCTAGTTTTACTTAATAGAATGTGGCTAGACAGATTACTTGCTTATCTTGGGGAATTTGGTGAGTGAGGGAATATGGTGCAGTGAGGGAAGAGGTGTTGTTCTGGTCAGTTACAGAACATGGAGTGGCCTGAGAGAGGGAGCGAGAGACAGCAAGACCTGACAGCAGAAGTCCAGAGACCTTAATTAGGTAGGCAGATGGGTAATTGGCTGGCGAGTTTTAAGGTTCTTTTCTTCTCTAAACTAGGGCAACAGTTTAAACTAGGGCCAGGAAAGTGTATATAGGCTATTAAATTAATATTTAATATTAATACGAATTAAGTTATTTGCTATAACTACAAATGATCTTTGGGTAAAGATTTTAATTAATTAAATAAATAAAATAAGGCTAGTCTAAGAGAAGGCAGAGTAGACTGAATATCTGGACTGCAGAATGTGGGAGTTAGTGGACAGCCAGGCCATACGAAGCAAATTTGTCTGCAGGAGATGTCTCCATTTTGAACCTCTCCAGCTCAGAATCATTGAGCTAGAGTGAGTTGAAGAAACTCTGACACATGAGGGAGGAGGAGGAGGAATTTCTTGACAATTTCATCCAGAATATAGTCACATCCCAGGGAAAATGCAGGTTCAGGAAAGAAGAATGTGACTGATAGGGAGCCGAGTAGTGGGGATTTAGAAAGATTGAGAAGGAGGTCCTGTCTAACAGGTACAAAATACTTACTACCTGTGAAGATTGCAGGGAGGACAGTCATAATGCAGACCAAGGCAATGTGGCTCAAAAGGCTATCTGGTGGGGGAGGTGGGAGGGAATATTGTTGAGTGGAGAGCAAAATAGGAATGTGGTAGTAATCGGAGAATCTACAATATAATTAGGAGGATAGATAGTGTCCTTTGCAGCCACAATGACAATCCCAAAGAATATGTTGCCTAGCTGGTGACAGGATAAGTGATATCTCATGGTGGCTGGAGGGAAACTTGGAAAGGGAAGGGGTAAATCCAGTTGCCTTGGTCCATGCTGGAACAAACAACAAAGGTAAGGACAGGATGCTTTTTAACTTGGAGCCTAATTCCTAACAGTTTTCCAGCAGGACCTCAAGGTAAAAAAATCTGGATTATTATGCGAGCCATGTCCAAGTTAGCATAGGAGCAGATAGATCAGGAGAATTAATACAGATAAAGGGCTGGTGTGGAAAAGAGGAGTTCCTATTCATGGAATAGTGGCACGAGTTCTGGGACAGGAAAGAGCCAAACTGATGGCATGGTTTCCACTGAACCGGGATAGGATCTATGTCCTAGAGAAAAGGGTTAATATGGAAGTGGCAAATGCTCTAAACACTAAGAAGTGGGAGGGATCTACTAGAAAAATAACCAGCCAACATATAACAAGAACAGGACAGGAAGACATAGGAAAAAATTAAGTTAGGAAGAACATTGATGTCAAGAGAATAAGTAGATATATAAAATGGGAGTCTCAGAAGATGGTTAAACGTAAGTGAGAGCAAATCCAATTAAAAAAGAATTAAAATATCTGTACAGTAATGCACACAGTGGTTGGGATTTTCTGTGCGCCTGGCATTGAGCATGTTCGGTGGCATGAATGCGATTGGTTTCACAACGTGAAGCCAGTTTGCGATTGTCTGCTCAGCCCACGGATGGAGGGCCACGTTTCCCTCCATCGGATGTTGGGAACGTCATTGTAACATGTTTGCATTTCATTATTAGGCCTGCGCATCGGAATTGTTCCTCCAACCCCCAACCCCGCTGGAGCGTGAAAGCATGCCGACGTGTTTTGCAACAGCAGATAAAAGGTGTGCACTTGGTGGGCTGCACTTTGAAGAGAACTCAGAGGTGAGTACACAGTAACATTGCGCAGCATTCACCAGGACTTCAAGCTTGAGGTATGTTGGGTGGAAGTGGCAAGGGCAGCCCTGCAGTTTAGGTGAGTTTGGGGGTGGGGCGGGGTGCAAGGGCAGCCCTGTGGTTGAGTTGACTTGGGGGAAGGGGGTGCTGGGAGGAGTGGCTGGGGTTGCCCTGCGGTTGAATATAGCGTGCAAGCATTTGGGGTGGAGGGTAGGGTGGGCAAGGGAAGAGGCCACGCATTAGGGACACATGATGTAAAGTGACCATTCCTCTGCAACTAAGACAGTTCAAGCGCAGCCACATGGATGTGATTGGAGTTGGGACTCTAGCTTATCCGCCCACTCAGGCAACACAGAGACATCAAAGTACCACCAAGTGCTCCAGAGCTTTTCACCCCTCAAGCACAGACTGCAAAGTAATGAGCATTTTAGTGGGCTGCAGAACAGTTGGATGACTGCACACACTGTATCATCTCCTTGCTAAAGCTGGCCATGGAGCAGTCACTGGTGGAGGCACCCACAGCCCCTTGCAATGTCGTCATCCCGATTTGGACCAGTCTCCCCCATAGTTCAAGGTAACCATGCAGCGTGGTTTAGGAGAATGTCTGCACCTGAGCTGAGAGCGCAGCCTGCAGTCCAATGGGCAAAGCTGCAGCAATTGGTCAGGTGGAGTAGGGTGGAAGCGAGTGGGTTTCAGGCAGCCATGCCGCGCGCTAATCTCTGGCCATCCAAGTCCAAGTGGTCAGCACTCTCCGTGTTGCATTAAGTGGCCTTTACACTTAACCAGGACAGGTTCTTATTACACCTATGCTAACCCACGTGTCTCTCATTTTCAACCTGCAGGAAGAGTATATCAGGAACATGGAGTGTGGTGAACGAGTGGCATACAGAAAGCGAAGATGACGGAGGAGAGAGTGACTGAGGCTCCTGGCTGCACAGAGGGAGGAGCAGCACCCTCAGGAAGAAGAAGCGGCTGGGGCTCCCGCACACGCTGCTAAAGAGCTACAGCAAGCCATCACTGGTCAGCGCTTTGCGACACCCAGGGTCTATAAATATCACCTTTTATTCCTGTAGATGACTGAGAGCCATTGTTGTCAAAGACTGCATGTGTCTAGGGAATTCATTGGTTACATTTGTCACCTGCTGCAGGATTTCGTGCTGGGGGTCATGGAGAGCATCCACTGCCAGTGCTATGAAAATGACCACGGCACTCAATTTCCACACCATGGCTTCTCTCAGAGCTCCAGGTAACCCCTGTGTTATATCACAAGCCTCCACCTGAAGGGTTCTCAAAATTCCCACATTTTTCATATCATCAACAAGGATTTAACTTTTGGACTTTTATGGCAGAGGAAGCAACTGCTGGGTTAAGTGTAGAACCATGCAGACAGGAGGCTAGGATGAGAGGAGACAGAATATGCATTCTTCCTTTTAAAACAATCAACCCAGAGAAAGACTTTATCTTACACGAAACTAAAGCCCATCAAAATCTTGAATAAATAATCGCTACTAACTACTAATGCAGAAAGGCCACAATCAATACAAGGATGCAACCCATCAATACTCCAACGATACAATGGCTTTCAGTTCAAGACTGAAGGGACAGGAAGACAATGATAAACATCATGCGAGCCCATTAAAAACAATGAGACAACAATCACCTGAAGAAGCCCAAATCAGACAAAGAACTAACCTTGATTTGCTTTCAGATAAGAAATTTGAAAAAAACAGTATAACTGGGCCACAAGTTACAAAGGGGAGGCTGACACAGGAGGGTGAGCAGTTTTTGGCTGTGAGCAGTTTGGAGCAGTTGTAGCTGAGCCAAGCGGAGGAAGGAGATCTGGAGGTTTGCAGGCCCGCAGGCAACATCACGGTGAGGGGCACGGGGTGGCAGGCTCAACCGAAGACAACAAGGCCGCAACCGCAGACCTCCATGAAGATCAACCATCCACAACCGCGTACTCCACCCAACTGAAGAACCTTCGCAGATTCCACAGACCAGGACCACGTTGGGACGGCAGGACCCATAGGACACAAAGAGCATGCCACAAAACTGCAACCGGCTTACCTGGCTGGATTTTGAACTGTCAAGGAACCCTGGGTTGGTAAGCATGATCCATGACCTCTCCTAGTTCAATTTAGTTAGGTTTTGGGGGTGGGACAAGGTTAAGGGGATTAGTAGCGTGATTTTCCCTCGTTATGCCGTGTGTTCTCCATTCTTAACTAAGTGTACTTTGTAGGTCTGTATAATCTCAGTGTAATCCTAATGTTATAAGTTCATTTGTGATTTCAATAAACCCAGTTTTTTTCTTGCACCAAAACCAGTTGTCTGCTGCACTTTGTCACAGCCCCCAAATAAGTCCAAGGTCTAGAACCCAGCGAGTGGGAGCAATTCGGACTGCTCAGAAGTCAGAAGTGAAACTGACACACACCACCAACCCCTACAACCCACAAATGTATCCATGACGTCACGGATGCCATCTTTGCGAGGACTCAACTTTGTGCATTTTGCCCGGGACCAGGAGAACCAGGATGCAAGAGCGATTGGATTTGCCCAGATCTCAGGTTTCCCACAGGTGCAGGGTGCCATTGACTGTGCTCACATGGTGCTCAGGTCTCCGTCATAACACATGGTCAACTACATGAACGACAAGGGATTCCATTTGCTGAATGTGCAGCTGGTGTGCGACCACCTGCATGTCTGTGCACATTTCCAAGGGAGTGTGCACGACTCCTACATTCTTAGTTGGCCACAGATCCCTGATGTATTCCAGGGTCCACAGAAGCTGCAGGGATGGTTCCTCAGGGACAAGGCTGATGACACGTGTGCAGTGGCCTCAGACTGCAGCAGAGTGAAGATGCAACGAAGCTCATGCAGCAACTCACAACTTGGTGGAGCAGACCATCGGGATTCTGAAAATGATGTTCCGGTGCCTGGGCTGGTCTGGTGGAGCCCTGAAATATAATCCACATAGGGTGTCATGCATTGTCGTCGCCTACTGCACCATTTACAACTTGGAGTTGCAATGGAGAGAGATGCTGGCTGAGGAAGAGATGAGGAGCTGGAGGTCTCCTCCGATGAGGAGGACACCAATGGGGATGAGGGGGATGAGGCCCTTGCACTGACCAGGTGAGGCTGGCATGCTTGGGAGGCCCTCATAGCTGCTAGATCTTTGGAGAATGATGACGACATGCAATGAGAAGACTACATAGATCCTCACATTGCATCTGTGAATGTCTGATTCCAGACTGGCTTAAGGCAGTGTGCATACACTCTGTGATAATATTCCTCTCATGGAGATACAGTGGAGGCCCTAATAGTTGCTCGATTGCAGGAGGGTGATGATGACATACAGTGAGGACGCTCCATTGGTCTTCACATAGCCTCTGAGAATGCCTGACTCCTGTGTGGCCAAGGGCAGCTCGCTTGTTCTCTGTGATCAGGGTCATATCATAGAGATGCAGCCATGAAATTTTAGAAGCAGCTGATCCTTTGTCTGCCTTCAGCACCTGACCCCTTCAGGAGCACAGCATCACTGGTCACAGATGGTGAAGAGATGGGAGTCAGCCCTACCTTAAAGGTGCTGAGAGCATTCAGAGAAAATGATGGAAATCTGTGACATCTGTGCACTACATTCTGGCAGCAATGACGAGCACCATCGAGGTGCAAGTATCAGTAATGTGTCCAGGGAGTGTGAGGTCTGAAGGCTGTCCAAAGCACAGGGAAGAGGCCCTGGGCCAAGACACCTGCCTTTGTCTTGCGAAGAAAGGTTTCGCATCTGAGTGACACAAACACTGCTCATCAGAACAAAGAGCCATAGGCAGGAAGACATTCTAGGGAGTTTATTGGTAATAGGGAACAGTATGTACAAGCATACAGTATGTACAGGCTGTGCAACTATATCTTCTTAACTTTTCTAACCCTATTGCTAGGTCTTGATGCTCCCCTGACATCCACAGCAGAGGTAAGGCAGCCTGCTGACTGCTACGCCCTGTCTGTGATGACCTTGGCGAGCATCCTCTTGTGGGCTGAGACCTGGTCCCAGCCTGCTTTCGGGGTCCTGCTGTGTGGCAGTGGCACTGTCTTCAGCATGTGGAGCTGTAGCTGCTGAGATCACAGGAAGAGAGGATTCAGATGGGCTGGTCACCCTCAGTGTCACCTGAGTGGATGGCCCCAGGTAGTACACCTGCTGATCCTCCTTCCTATGGGTGGCCAAGGAGAAGGGGAATGAGATTGAGTTGCTCTGCACTCCTTTCGCGCACACACTGTTGGAGGCCAGCTATGGCATCAGTGATGGAGTTGAGCCCGCGCAGCAGTGCAGGACCAATGTCCTGGACCAAGGTCTCCCTGGCAGCCACCATCCTACCAGTGTTGATCTCAGTGCATTGGCATGCCAAACACCATCACCTCAGCCTGAAGGTGACAGACTCCTCCATCGTGCCTTGCAACCTGAGAAGTACAGCAGACATCCCTTCCTGATGTTCCTGAACTTGCCTTTGCAGCTCCAGCAACTGTGACATGATTGAGTCCAAAGGCTCATCATCTGACTTGGACTCAGCAAATTTCTGGCCTCCAGCAGTCCTCTGAGTGCTGGGGACCTGGGAGGTCCCTACCACCACCTGCTGTGGATCAGATAGTGTGATATGCTCAACAGATTGTGATCCCAAGGCTATTCTAAAGCTAGATCCCACTGATGTGTGTGTCTCTGCTCTGGTGGAGGGTGTGGGTGAGTGCTGTGACGGGACTTCAAGGAGGGTGCCTCCAGATTCCTCTTCAGAGATTTCTTCGGGGCTTGACTGGAGGCCTGGGTTATGGACTCCATCGGCTGTTTTCTAGATGTGCCTGAGGAAACAAGGGGAGATAATTATTGCATGGCAGTGTCTTGGAACAGGACACATCACTCACGGAATGGTTGTCTGATGGATGTTGCACTGCTGGATCCTCATTTGGTAGAGCACTGCCAACCTCACCGTCAGCACAGGAATGGTCCAGATTGTCACCGGCCAGCTGGATGGTTCTGTTTCCTAAGTCTGTGAGGACCTTGATTTCAGGCATTCTTCCAGCGGTTTGTGACCTCTCACTCTTGTGTGTCAGCTTGTCCAGCTTGAATAGAGATGGAGAGAGTGTAAGCAGGACACCTGCCACATAAGATGATAAGTATGCTTGGCATGTGAGGGTGGTGAGTGTTCCCATGGATGGGATGAGGACTATGGAGGTGTGTGTGAGACAAAGAATGGTGATGTCCCTTGAACTGGCAATGAGTGAGACCCATGTGAATGTGTGATGGGTTTGTTAGTGTGTGAATTAAGAGTGTGGGAAAAGTGACTTACCCTGGTGGAACAGAGGAGATCATTCATTCTCTTGCAGAACTGGGTTGCTGTCCTCTTCTGAAGGGTGTTGACACTGATCACAGCTGCCACCGCCTCCCAAGCCCAGTTGGTAATGCCACTGCTCATCCTGCAGCCGGAGTGGGGGTGGAGGACATCAAGGCAGGCCTCCACAGTATCCAAAAGGTGTTCCAGTGACATGCTGCTAAACCTGGGGGCTGCAGCCTTTTTGCCTTTTATGAACATCTTCCCTGCAACAGTCGTGGGCTGGAAGCACTGAGATGTGCTTGCGCAACTAGACTTTAAATATGGCACCCGGCATGATGAAGCAGCGAGGTGATGGCATGGTGGGAGAATGAGAGCCCACCCATCTTTGAAACGGTGTGTTCCCGGGAATGCATAAGTAATGCGGTGGGTTTGAGATGATACGGCGTGAAAGCCTGCCATCATGGCCGACGGGTAAAACATCATTTTACCTGCCCGCTACTGCATTTAGTACAAATCTGGGATGATTCCGCTGAGTGTCTCTAGTGAAACAGGGAACTGAAAGCAATCATACATTGGGAGGAACCCGACATGGGAATTACTGAAACATGGCTAAAGAAAAATAAAGACTGAGAGGTAAACAGTGCAGGATTTCATATATTTAGACAAGATAGTGCGGATAAAGGGGAAGTGGAGTAGCTGTACTTACTAGGGTTAACATAGCAGCAGCAGAAAAAATGGATGCAGCATTCAGTAAAGCAAAAGTAGAATCCATTTTGTTGGAGATAAAAGGTAAAAAGGATCAATTGCACCCATTGTTGAAGTCTACAAATCACCTAATAGTGGAAGGGAGGCAGAGGAAGATATATGCCGACAAATTAGGGAATGGAGCAAAAAACATAAGGCTGCATTTTATCTACCGGGCCTATTTCAGTAGTTGGGTGTGTGGGGCAATAAAATATACCCGGTGATGAGCCCACCGCCTTCCCACCCACGCCCAAACCGTCCACATAATATGAAGGGTCTGTTGGGCACCCACTAGGTAGCCTGCCCAATAACCTATTGAGGCCTTAAGTGGCCAATTATTGCCCACTTAAGGCTCTCAATCCATCTCCGCTGCCATAATATACTAGCTGGTGGAAGACAGACTAGAGTGGGCAGGAAGGAAGTGGGTTACCTCCTTTGTAGGGTGGGGTGAGGTGTCGGGGTAACCTCTGTGTATTGGGGTCACCCATCCCCAACAACTTATTCTCCCTTTGTACTTTCCTGCCTGACCTTCAATCCTCGCCCAACCATTCCCCTTGTACCCCACCCCAGGCCCCCCCATCCCTCCTCATCCAAAACCTCAGATGTACTAAAGTCCGGTTGCCATGTCCTCTTCATCGTGGGTACTCCTTGCAATCCCAACAGCACCCGCAGCTCAGTTCTAACACTGCTGGGATTACTAGAGCTGCTGGCCAATTAGATTGGTCGACAGCTCTCGAGGGCAGAAATTCCTTCCACTGAGTGGTGAAAGCCCAACCCTAAAGCCATCCCGAGCACATTATTACTTCAGGCCAGCCTTGTTTAAAGTCAGTCGATTCGGGACAGGCTTTTTTTCTGGGTGGGGTGGAGAAGTAAAATTCAGCCCGTAGAACAATGATCATGGGGGATTGCAACGATTCTGATATTAAATGGAAAGAAGAGGTAGGTAAAGGGGAGAAGAGAATGGAATTCTTACAATGTGTGCTGGACTGCTTTCTAGCCCAACATGTGAAAAGCCCAAAAAGGGGAGATTCGCTGTTGGATCTAGTAAGGAGAATGAACCAATAAGAGAAGTAAATGTAGGGGAACATCTAAGCAGTAGTGGCTGCAATATAATAAGCTTTAAAATAATGATAGAGAAGGACATAAGAATCATCAAACCAAGTTAATAGACTGGAGAAAGGCTGATTTTGGGGGACTGAGAATAGAACTTGGGAAAATAAAACGGGCAAAAATGTTGGCAAACAATTTTGTAGAACGACAATGGGAAATGCTTAAAACAGTGTTCAACAGGGTGCAGGAAAAATATATTCCACTGAAAGGAAAGAAAAAACTAAACACTAGTGGATCTCCATGGATCAATAAAGGCATAAGGGAACAGCTGAGGGTTAGGAAAGAGACATACATTATGTACGTAGATAACAGGAGTGCAGGATGAGAGAGAATAAGAAAAAAAATTAGGAGAAATTTTTAAAAAATCAGTAGAAAAACAAAGGGAAACTGTGAAATTAAATTATCAAGGAACATATAACAAGTATTAAAATATATTAAAAAACGAGGAATAGGACCATTAACTGATATAATAGATCATACCACAGTTAACAATAGAGAGATGCAGAAATATTAATCAATTATTTTGCTTCAGCATTTACCAGGGAGATAGAACAAGTAGATGCGACTTTGAATGATGAGATACATGCATTTAAAATAAAAAAAGTAGATGTATTGAATAAACCAAACAAACTCAAAGAGGATAAAACCCCGGAACTGGAAGCTTACACCTATGTATTTTAAAAGAATCCAAGGACGTGAAAGCAGTGGCATTACTGCTCATATTTAGTAACTAGTTAGAAAAAGGTGTCATGACAGAGGACTGGAGGATAACTAATGTGAATGATATATTTAAGAATGGGAACAGAACATATTCAGGGAACTATGGACCAAGGTAACTTACTTTTTCTACCTGTGGTAGGAATAATAGAATCCCTGTTAAAGGTAGGATAGAAGAACATCTAGAAATGAGTATCATACTGAATAGTCAGCATGGATTTTAAAAGGGAAAATCTTGCTTGATTAACTTTATTGAATTTTTTAAGGAGGTAACAGAGAGAGTAGACAATAGTAATGCAGTAGATGTAATTTATATGGATTTTAAAAAGATCTTCGATAAGGTGCTGCATAACAGACTAATGAATGAGATCAGGGAATGTGGAGTTGAGGGAAGTGGCAGAAAGGTTTGCTAGCTGACTTCAAGAAAGAAAGCAGAGAGTGGGAATAAAGGGTCATTATTCAAAATGGCAGCAAGTAGGATGTGGTGTTCTGCAAGGATCAGTGCTGAGACCACTGCTGTTCATAATTGACATTAACAATTTGGAATTTGGAATCAATAATACAATTTCTCAGTTGGAGGATAACACCAAATTGGGGCAATTATCAATGCTGAGGAGGGGTGCAAAAAATTACAGCAAAACATTAATAATTTTGCAGAATGGGTAAATAGTTGGCAAATTAAGTTCAATACAGATAAATGTGAGGCAGTGCATTTTGTTAGGTAGAGTAGGGAAGTCACTTATTACTTGGAAGCTGAGAGTCCAGGTCAGGTAGAGTGTTACAAATGCATAATGTCATAGTTCATACATTTTTTAGTTTTAGAAGTTTAGTTTTAAATGTAAGTTCACTGGGGAAAAACTCTGGTAAACATCAAGAGGCTGGCATACCACACAGACTTAATAATTACAATTCAAAAGGTAATGTTTTTACTGGATAAAGTTAGAGTTAAAAGGTGAGGCATAAAATGGCAGGCGGTTTTACTTAGCTAAGGAACTGGAGACATGGCGCCTGCAGTTACTCCAGTAATGAAGATAAATTATTCATGTGGTTTCCCAGAATTAAACAGAGCTTTGGAATTAAAAGACAGTTAATTTGCATTTTAATCTATGAATAGGCCACGTGTGCAATTTTCATGGAGATAGATAAATTAGTGAGGTTCTTTGTCCAGGATATTCCACTCCAGTTTGCGGCAGGCATCATAGCAGCTGTGAGTAGAAAATATTGGAAAATCGCAAAAATCGGTTTCACGTCATCGTAAAACCAGTTTATCTTCGTCCGCTCCACCCGTCAGTGGCGGGCTGTGTTTCCCACTGCCACATGTCAGGAACCTAATTTCAATGCTTTAGCATCACATTATAAGCCATGCTCGCCAGAATCATCCCTCCACGCTGGGTATGAGCTCACATCAGCATGATTGCATGCCAATGTGTTGCACAATGGTACATAAGTGTCGTGCACCTGGTGACCTGCACTTGGCTCAGGACTTCGAAGTTTGTCTGCCTAACTTACTTTGGGCAACATTTGCAATCATCAGTGCCAGGGCTTCACAGGGCAGCACCACATCGGTATTAGAGGGACTCACAGGAAGGGGTCTACCTACCAGACCAGCTGTAAAGCAGGGGTGGCTTTTCAATGGCTGCAGGGCTAGGGCTTGCTTGGGCAAGAGAGATAACCCAAGGTGTGTGTTGGGGGGACATATCGATCTGTGCAAGCGGCCTCAAGGTAGTGAGGGCTGAGGAGGCAGTCTCCAGAGGAGATGAGGCCAGATGGAGATGTGAGGGTTTGTGTGAACAAGTGAATGGTGAGGTCCCTTGAGCTGGAACTGAGTGAGATGCCAATGAATGGCTTTATGAGCTTTTTGTTAATTCATTCATGGGGAGTGGACATTGCTGGCTAGGTCAGCATTTATTGCCCATCCCTAATTGTCCTAGAGAAGGTGGTGGTGAGCTGCTTTCTTGAGCAACTGCAGTCCCTGTGGTGTAGGTACACCCACTGTGCTGTTAGGGTGGGAGTTCCAGATGAAAGTGACTGCTCTTGACATCAAGGCCACAGTTGACTGAGTGTGGTATCAGGGAGCCCAACCAAAATTAGAGCCAATGGGGATCAGGAGGAAAACACTCCACTAGTTGGAGTCATACCTAACGCAAAGGAAGATGGTTGTTGTTGCTGGAGGTCAATCATCTCAATTCCAGGACATCACTGCAGAAGTTCCTCAGGGTAGTGCCCTAGGCCCAACCATCTTCAGCTGCTTCATCAATGACGTTCCTTCCAATATAACGTCAGGAGTGGGGATGTTTACTAATGATTGTACAATGTTCAACACCATTCGCGACTCCTCAGATACTGAAGCAGTCCATGTCCAAATGCAGCAAGACCTGGACAACATCAAGGCTTGGGCTGACAAGTGGCAGGTAACATTCACACCACACAACTGCCAGGCATTGATCATTTCCAACAAGAGAGAATCTAACCATTGCCCAATGACATTCAATGGCATGACCATCGCTGAATCCCCCACTATCAACATCCTGGGGGTTACCATTGACAAGAAACTGAACTAGACTTGCAATATAAATACTGTGGCTACAAGAGCAGGTCAGAGGCTAGGAATCCTGCAGTGAGTAACTCACCTCCTGACTCCCCAAAGTCTGTCCACAATCACAAGGCACAAGAGCAGGAGTGTGATGGAATACTCTATCCCACCAGGATGAGTGCAGCTCCAACAACAGTCAAGAAGTTTGGCACCATCCAAGGCAAAGCAGCCCTCTTGATTGGCACTCCATCTACAAACATTCACTCCCTCCACCGCCAAGTCACAGTGCCAACAGTATGTACCATCTACAAGATACACTGCAAGAACTCACCAAGACTCCTTAGACAGCACCTCCTAAACCCATGACCACTACTATCTAGAAGGAAAAGGGCAGCAAATACATGGGAATAGCACTACCTGGAAGGTCCCCTCCAAGCCACTCACCATCCTGATATTCCTTTAATGTCAAAAAAAAACAGAATTACCTGGAAAAACTCAGCAGGTCTGGCAGCATCGGCGGAGCTCCGCCGATGCTGCCGGACCTACTGAGTTTTTCCAGGTAATTCTGTTTTTGTTTTGGATTTCCAGCATCCGCAGTTTTTTGTTTTTATATTTATTTTTATTCCTTCAATGTCGCTGGGTAGAAATCCTGGAACTCCCACCCTAACAGCACTGTAGGTGTACCTACACCAGATGGACTGTAATGGCTCAAGAAGTCAGCTCACCACCACGTTCTCAAGGGCAATTAAGGATGGGCAATAAAGGCTGGTCGAGCCAGCGAAGCCCACATCCCTTGAATATTAAAATAGATGGGTATACTATCAGAAAAGTATTAACAGGTTTGGTCTATTCTCTGTTGACAAAAAATGGCTGGGGAGTGACCTATTAGATGTCTTTAAAATTATGAAAGGTTTTGATAGAGTGGATACAGGGAGAAAGTTTCCTCTTGTGGGAAAGTGCATAACCAGAGGCCATCCATATAAAATAGTCACCAGAACATCCAATCGGAAATTCAGTAGAAACTTATTCACCCCTAGGGCAGAATCCTCCATTGGCGGTGAATGCCTCGCCTCCCGGCTGGAGAGATGGCGAGATACCTGTGCTGCCTTTTCTATGGAAGGCTCACTGGATTTTATGCTAATCAGTAAGATCTGTGGACACCAGTGGGAATTCCTCTAGAATCAAGCTCCCAAAGGCTGAAGTCCCACTCACCAATAGCTGCTGGTCAATCAAAGGCTCCTGTGATTGCTGATGCCACAGAGAGGGCTACGGCTGCTGTCAGAACAGCACCCCCCATTGTCCCAGGACCCAGGAGAAAGGTAAGCAAAGGAGGGGGGAGTTCTTCTCATGGGGGCACAGGGAGAGGGGACAGGGGAGTTGTGGGTGGGTGGGTTGTTCTCAGCAGGTACCTCCTTGCCCGATGCCCATGCCCTTGATCAAGCACTGAGTGCCTTTGATTGAGGGAACACCCTCCACCCCTCAGGTGAAAGGCGGTCTGCACCCTTTTACCAGTTGTGGAGGCTGCGTGTCATTAGGCCCGCCTGGGTTAATCTTAGCAGTGGTGTGAAGAGGCCCTTAAGTGGTCAATATCTGGCCATTTAAGCATCTTAACTGGTGGTGGGGCAGGAAGTTGACCATGGGCCTTCCCACCCAGAACTTAATTCCTGAGGCAGGAAGGCTGCAGGTTTAGGTACCACCCTGCCTAATTAAGTGCCCTTCCCTCCTCCAAGCTCGCCACCTCCAAGAGCAGATTTCACCCAAAGTGGGTAAGAATATTGAACTTGCCACCACAGAGAGGGGTTGAATTGAATTGTCTAGATACTTTTAAGAGGAAATAGACAAGCATATGAGGGAGAAAGGAATAAATGATTATGATGGTAGATTCAGATAAGAAAAGATGGGATGAGGTTCGAGTGGAACATAAACACCGACATGGACTGACTGGACCGAAAGACCTGTTTCTGTGCTGTACCTCCTATATAATCCTATTTAAAGGAACCTAGACAGAGGTTATCCATGCTCCAAGTGTTAGCAGAAATGGCCTCCAAAGTGTTGGAAATCAACTGCAGGGTCATGAAAGAACATGTTCAGAATGAGTCCTGTGAATAAGAGCCTTTCATTTAGGCAAAAAGCAGCTGTCCTGGTTTAGTAGTTAAAAGCTTTCCAGCCTGTCAATTTCATAGCCCCATCAATCTCCTTTGTGCTCTCTCCTTGCTGATCCTGGCGAGTTTCACAAACTCCACTGAGTGAAAGCAAGAATACAGGATTCAATATTCTGTCTACAGGTTTTTAATATATTTACACCACTTTTCCAAATGTGCCATGGGGTTTCCTGCATGTCTCCGAAACAACAATGATTAAATGTGGAAGTCAGTGGGTTCCAGTTGAGTTCTTAACCTCTCAATATTTTTTGCTTCTTTCCACATGTGCTGACACCCAACTGCACCCCTCTTTACCCCTCCCACCGCACCCCTCCCCGCCATAACCCCAACTCCCTTACAGGTTAAAACTCCCCCACAAATATGGGACATCTGCAGGAACCCTGACGTGAGTGGGAGGGCAATTTCTTTTTCATTTTTTTTTAATTCATGAGTTGACAACACTTCTGAATTTAGGTCAGTTCAAACAATTAATGATGTCATCAAAATAAGTAGTGGGGATTTCCTGTATGTTGAATAAACTATTGGTGGGTTTATTGTGAATGGTTGGAAAGCTGTGAATTAAGTGAAACTTTAGAAAGTTAATTTATAAAATTAATATTTGTGATTGATAATGCGGATGCTGGAAATCCTTTGAACAGCACTGTTTGAACAAATGTATATATTTGAATATTTGTTAATATTACACCTGTTCACTGTATTCATAAAATGTAAATCTGTTATATTTGGCTGGATAGCTGACTTTCAAAGCTGATTTATGTGTGCTAATGCACAGAAGCTTTCTTGTTTTGGTAATGCATCAAATCCTAATGGATCAGATGTTTAAGCACCTTGGGACATTTTTCGATGTTAAAGGGACTATATGAATGCAAGTTGTTGTTTTAATTGTTGAGCTCAACAAAGGGGAAAACTGCCAGTGCGGCGAACTGGAACACTTTCCCATCTAAGGCACATAGGGCAGAATCTTACTGACAACTAGGAGGTGGCAAGTGTGGTGGAGGCTGCGGGGGGCAGTGGGGTGCGGGGGCAGTAAAATCACAGGGAGCCGTGGCTGATCAGCCCCCTTACCATGTCGCACTGTTGGGGAATTTTGCTGAGAGCAGGACCAGAATCTGGTAGGCTACCTTCCACAAGGAGGTGGGCAGCCAATTTAAATATGCAAAGGTACAATTAAGGGTCATATTGCTAGGCTGTCAGCATTTTGCCGATGGCGGATTGACGCCCGATTGCATGGGGAGGATGCCAGCTGAATGGAGGTGGCCTCCCAACGGCAGCCCGGGAGGGGGAAGTATTTTTGACACATGGAGTGGGTCGTGGTCAGGGAAGGTAGCGATTTCCTCAGAAGGGTTTCTCCTCCATCACTTGAACATTTAACTTTGAATTAATTTTTTTCAGCCTACTCGCTGCAGGCTCCAGGGACCTGCCTGCCTCTGAAGCTATCACCATTCCTGGTGGTGGTGTTGAAGCTCCTTGGCTGCCGGCCCCCTGATTAGTCTGGCAGCTCATGGGGTCGGCCTGCCACACTGCATAAGGCTGCATTCCCAGCAGCAGCCACTTGGCTACCGCCCCTAAAAATGAAGGTTAAGTCCTGTGTGTGACGGCGACCACTTTTCCAGCTGATGTCAGACCATCTGTCTGATTGGCAAAATTCAGCCCCGAGTGTAAGCATTCAGCCTCTAACCAAACTTTGCACTGCTCTAACTAATACCGTCAGCTTAGATATAATTGCAGCTGGATGTAAAGCAAAGTTCCTCCTAAGCTGTTTCATCAAACATCTCTCCCAGTTGGTAAAAACAAAAAACTGCGGATGCTGGAAATCCAGAACAAAAACAGACCATCCTGGTGGAAGATGGAGGTGTAGGGGGATTGGACGTACATGGTGAAGAGGAAGCAGTTGGGGCCAGGGAACTGGATGGTCTGAGGGCCCTTAGCTTCTTCCTCGAACAGAGGCCCGAACAATCCCCATCCACCACTACTCTCCTTCGTCTGGCTGAACTTGATCTCACACTGAACAATTTCTCCTTCAACACCTCTCACTTCCTCCAAATAAAAGGTGTGGCTATGGGTACCCGCATGGGCCCCAGCTATGCCTGTCTCTTTATGGGGTATGTGGAACATTCCTTGTTCCAGTCCTACTACAGCCCCCTTCCACAACTCTTTCTCCGGTACATCGATGATTACTTTGGTGTTGCTTCATGCTCTCGTCTGGACTTGGAAAAATTTATTAATTTTGCTTCCAATCTCCACCCCTCCATCATTTTCACATGGTCCATCTCTGAATCTTCCCTTCCCTTCCTTGACCTCTCTGTCTCAATCTCTGGTGATAGACTGTCCACCAATATCCATTACAAGCCTACCGACTCCCACAGCTACCTCGAATACAGCTCCTCATACTCCGCTTCCTGTAAGGACTCCATCCCATTCTCTCAGTTCCTTCGCCTCCGTCGCATCTGTTCTGATGATGCTACCTTCAAAAACAGTTTCTCTGACATGTCCTCCTTCTTCCTTAACTGAGGTTTTCCACCCACGGTCGTTGACAGGGACCTCAACTGTGTCCGGCCCATCTCCCGCGCATCCGCCCTCATGCCTTCTCCTCCCTTCCAGAAACATGACAGGGTCCCCCCTTGTCCTCACTTATCACCCCACCAGCCTCCACATTCAAAGGATAATCCTCCGCCATTTCCACCAACTCCAGCATGATGCCACCACCAAACAAATCTTCCCTTCACCCCTCCTGGCGGCATTCCATAGGGATTGTTCCCTCTGGTCCACTCCTTCATCACCCCTACTCCTCAACCCACACATATGGCACCTCCCCATGCCCACACAAAAGATGCAACAGCTGCCCCTTCACTTCCTCTCTCCTCACCGTCCAAGTGCCCAAACACTCCTTTCAAGTGAAGCAGCATTTCACTTGCATTTCCCCCAACTTAGTCTACTGCATTCGTTGCTCCCAATGTGGTCTCCTCTACATTGGAGAGACCAAACGTAAACTGGGCGACCGCTTTGCAGAACACCTGCGGTCTCTCCACAAGAATGACCCAAACCTCCTTGTCGCTTGCCATTTTAACACTCCACCCTGCTCTCTTGCCCACATGTCTGTCCTTGGCTTGTTGCATTGTTCCAGTGAAGCCCAACGCAAACTGGAGGAACAGCACCTCATCTTCTGACTAGGCACTTTACAGCCTTCCGGACTGAATATTGAATTCAACAACTTTAGATCTTGAACTCCCTCCTCCATCCCCACCCCCTTTCTGTTTCTTCCCCCTTCCTTTTGTTTTTTCCAATAATTTATATCGATTTTTCTTTTCCCACCTATTTCCATTATTTGTAAATCTTTTATGCCCCCCCACCCCCACTAGAGCTATACCTTGAGTGCCCTACCATCTATTCTTAATTGGCACATTTGTTTAGAAAATATCACCAACTTCAACACCTGTGTTCTTTTGTTCTTTTGTCTGTGACATCTTTTGATGATCTGCTCCTATCACTGCTTGCTTGTCCCTACAACCACACCACCCTCCCTCCACTTCTCTCCCCCTCCCCCACCTAACCCCCACCACCGCCACCCCCCCCCCCCCCCCCCCCCCCCCCCCCACCTTAAACCAGCTTATATTTCACCCCTCTCCTTGGATTCACCCAGTTCTGTTGAAGGGTCATGAGGACTCGAAACGTCAACTCTTTTCTTCTCCTCCGATGCTGCCAGACCTGCTGAGTTTTTCCAGGTAACTCTGTTTTTGTTCTCTCCCTGTTGGGTCCGGAATATAGTTTGGACAGCACAGGCTAGAATCAGGTAATACAGCCTTCACATTATTCCACCAAGCACTCCCAGGTCAAGTATAATCATAGGGTTGGATGCAGAGTAAAGCTCCCTCTACTATGTTCCAACAAGGCATTTGTTGCCTCAGAAGATTATCCTGTAATGCACTAGTCTTACATTTTTCATCCATCTTATGGCCTTTCTGAATCAGACTCCCAGTTAGTTTTGTGGTTCGAACCCATGTCCATGATCCTGATTGACACAATTTCAGTTATTTTTCCCTACAGTTGACAGAGAGGAAATGTTCTTCTCAGGCCAGACTGGGTTCAAAGACAGGCCCAAAAGGTGAAAGGACAGTGTTTAAGGTACTGAAGCCCATTTATTGTCTCACATGAAGTTCAGCCACAGTTTACATCTTGTCAAGTGGGATCATTAGAAGTGTTACAGTACATTGCCTGAAGATGGCACACCATCTCTACAGCAGTGAAATTACTGCAGCTCTTGTGCCATTTATTACTTAAATTAGGGCTAGGGTTAATTTTACATTTGATATTAGTTAAATACCTATTTTTTTAAAAAAGTTAAATATGTTAAAGGCATATACAAGTCTCCTCAACTTGTTATTTAAATATTAAGCAGTAAACTGGTAATTTCTTACAGATGGAATTTAAACTTTATGACTGGATTTTTCTCCATAATCCAGCTGAAAGAATGGGAAAGTGAAGTCATAATTCTAACTGCTGCTTCACTGCTGATATCAAAATCCCTCCCACAACCATGCCAGAACACCATAGAGTGGAGATCCAGCCTGAAGAGGAAAATCCAGCCTGGTCTGTCAGCTGAAACAGGTTATCAACGTATAAGATGGTAGCATGTTTTCTCTCTCTTGCCTTTCTCGCTTCATTCTTTCTCTCTTTTTCCTTCTTTCTATTCATGGTCTACTTTCTGTCAAAAAATATTCTTTCTCCCTTTTCCCCTTCTTTTCTTTGCCAATACTTTGTTGGTTGATTCTTGCTGTCCTTCCTATTACTTCCTTTGGACTCAATATTGAAAGGGGCAGGTTGCATTGTGGATTGGCAGTGGGGCATAGATTTTCGAATGGAAAACCTGGAAACTGGGTTTTGCTACATTTTAATTCCACCCAGAAGTCAGCCTAATGGACAGATTTGTTTTCAGTCTGGCCATGATCATTCTGGAGAAGGCCACAGCCCCAGGTCTGTAGCCTGGAGCTACTACTGGGGGTGTGGGTGTCTGATCCCAATCCCCAGTGAATGTGATCCCAGGGGAGTCTTTGTATGGGAGGATGGTGTTGGTGGAAGGGGTACCTAATAGGGAAAAGGTCAAGCCAAGTTAAAGGTCAAGCTTGGAAGGCCGAGGAGAAGCCCTCCTGCTCCTTCTGGTCCACAGGCAGTGTTACCTGTTTCCTCGCTTCCCTTGAGCTGGTGTGCTTCTGGGAACCTGGGAAATGTGGCCAGTTAGAGTTAAACCTGCTCAGTTTTTCAACTCAGGGTCTAGACAGGGTTTCTTTAGGGTTTGCCTATTACATTAAGAATGCTACCATAGACTGTTATTCATAAAAAAACATTCTTGTTTATTTACACATCAATATACATGTCAGTACTCTACACGAGGTTGTACTTCTGCTTCCCACCAGATCTCAGTTTCTTAATCATGTGACATTACATGACATGTAACATCATAGTCACATCAGCATCAGGTACTCCTGATGTTAACCCTTTACTCTACATCTCCCCCCAAGACTATATTCTAAATATATACATCCTCCTACATCTCCCCAAAAAGTCTTAGATTTCACGGATTAGTATCTGTGGCACCTTGACCAATCTCCCTGATCTGGTCCTGATTTTATTTTGAGGTTGAGGATGAATTGCACCCTCTTGCCATTCGATAGGAATGTCTTCCACATGGGTGATTGTGGAGTTTCTAATTGTTTCTAGGTTATTGTCTCTATCTGGATTGAAATAATATGTCCAAAGTTCCATTGGTTTCCTTCCCAATGATATCAAAGCTCTTCACTTCTTCTGATATTTCCCTTCTCCATCTCAGTTCTGTAAAATCTTGACTGTGGAGGTCTTTCTATTACAATGCCTTTGTTCTGCTGATCTCATATTCATACTCTCTCCCTGGACTGTAGCACTTTCAAAGCTCGTGCTCTGTGCCTGAAGTTGAAATTTTGAACTTGAATATCTTTGTTGCTTCTCACGCATCCTAACTTTCTCATGATCATGAGGTAATCTTAGCTTGTATTTTTTGTTGCAGAGTTGAAAGTTGTGTTTGCAGCCATCTTTCCATCAATGTTTCTGATGGCGAGAACCCGTTTTGTAGTTGTAAGTTTCAGTAGTTAATGGAACCAAATTAATATCTCTGTTCTTTTTCATCAATTCCTTCATGTTTTGAACTCCTCTTCCTGTTTCTCCGATGACTGAGGATATCTAGGTGAACTAGTCACATGCAAGAAACCATGGGTGGAATTTTATGGACCCTTTCGCCAGTGGGATTTTCCAGTCTCGCCAAAGTCACTGGACTTTTGAACGGCTTGCTGCATTTTATGGCCCCACCCCCACTGCGATGAGTATGTAAAATTCAGCCCCATGTTACTGTGCAAAGTTACGGAATAGTTTGTTAGCAATCTGAGAATGGTTATCTGACACCACAATGTTCAGGATGCCATGTGTCATGAAAATTCTTTCTAGTGTTGCAATGGCTGCCTTTGCTATGATGCTGTGCAGTCTACTCACTTCAATCATGTGGAGTACGAATCAATGATGATGATGAAAACTTTGCCTTTGAACTCAAATAAATTCATTCCCAGTCACTGCCATGGTCTCGAAGGAAAAGTGGAGGATACTAGAGATTGGTCTGCTGTTGGCTATTCACCACACATGTAAGCCAATTCATGATTAACTTTACAATGGACTGACTGGTGCCTGGCCGCCAGACTGTCTGCTGGGCTCATGCTTGGCTATTCCCAAGTGACCTTGATGGAGTTTCTGGAGAACGTTGAGTTGAAGTGTTTTGGGATGGCTAGTCTGTCATTAAAACTAAGAAATCATTGATGATTGTGGGATGTTTTCTTTGTTCAAAATATTGATGAAGTACTGGGTTTTTAGGAGTATAATCTGGTCATCCATTCTGGCAATACTGTTTTATTTGAATGCATTCGTCATCCTACTGTTGTGCTTGTTTTATTTATTGTAATTTCTTTTCTGCTAAGCATTTAGTAATGGGTGAAGTATATGCTCCCGCTTCCTCAATAATATTTAAATCTTCCAGTTTGACTCCTTCCACTGGTATTCTTGATAATGTACCTGCTGTCGCCTGGTACTTCCTTTGAATGAATTCAGTAACTGAATTGTATCTCATGAGTCTTAGCATTTTTGAAATTTCCTTTAGGTCAAAAAGAGTAACCAAAGGTTTGTGGTCAGTTTCAATTTTAAACCTTAATCCCATGACATAATCAGAGAACTTCTCATTGTCCCATGAGGCTTCTAATGCCTCTTTCTCAATAGTTGCATATCTCTTCTTTGGGTCTGTGAGAGACCTGAGGCATAATAAACAGGTCTTTGTCCATTATTTTGAACTTATTTTGCACTGCAACTAGGCCTGTAGATGATGTCTCCACTGCTACAGCTGTTGGCAATTCTAGATCGTAGTGCACTAGAATTTCTGGTGAAACTAGGAGATTTTTAATCTTGTCAAAAGAATGTTGCTGGTCCATGCTGCAGCACCACTGTTGACCTTATCTCAACAGCTGTTGTAATGTTTTGTTGATTTATACCAAGTTTGGTAGGAACTTGCCTACTTGGTTGACCATCCCAAGGAATCTTTGGAAATCTGTGATGTTTTTAGGCTACAGGAACTCTCTAATCACCTTGGCTTCTTTCTTTGGTCAACAGTAATTCCTGAAGCTTGCACAATGTGCCCTAAGATTTTTATCATATGCTTTGTAAATTCACATCTGTTGTTTAATGTCAAAACTGCTTCTTGTAGAACTTTGAGAACTGCTCTCACTTGATGGTCAAGTTCTTCCCTCTATAATCCATGTATGAGAATGTTGTTGTTATGGCATATTACTCCTTCGATGCCTTCCAGGATCTGAGACTTTGTTCTTTGGAATATCTCAGGTTCAGAAGCAATTCTGAATAGTCACCTATTAAACAATAATGACCAAACAGAGTGATAAAAGTAGTTAACACTCTGGATTCTTTGTCCAGAGGCAACTGCCAAAGACCAATTTTGTGATGACGGTGCTTTTTGCTCATTTGGTGAGACTTTCATCTGCTGATGCCATCGGGTGGATCTTGCACTCTACTGACTTGTTTAATTGAGTCAAGTCCACATTGGATAATTAATTTTGGTACTGTGACCATTCCAGAGCACCATTTCGACAGTATGGTTACTTGAGAGACGACCCTTGTTCTAACACGTGTTAAATCTTGTTCTTGACTTTATCTTGACTGTTCCTCACTGTGAAGAGACATATAGGCTTAACATTCACTTTTAGGGTTACATGATATTCTGTTTTCAACTTTCCTAAGCCTGAAAATACGGATGGTCATTCATTTCTGAATACATTACTATACTGCTCATCAGCAATTTCATCAGCCTTGTAAATCAGCCTCATCTGCAAGCATGCTTTTCTGTTCAATAATGATGATTCCTGGTTCTGTAAACATGCAAGGTTTCAATAATTTCTTCATAGTTGTATCTTAATATTGCCAAGTGTTGGTCTATTATTTTCAACATAGTCCCTCTTGGACCTTGCAACTGGTTGGGCGATGGCTGTAAAGTGATATTTTTAAGCTACTTTACTTCATTTGATAACACTGAAATACTTGCTGCTTGAATTCTGCGGAGTGACCATCAACTTCTAATTTAATGCTCCAGTAATTACTTTCTCTTTCGTTAACTTCTCCTAGGAAGGTTATTTGTTTTTTCTGTGGCTCTTCTGCTCTTGAATTTGATTCGACCTTGTTATTTTCTGTTTCTTCTTGTGAGCTACCTGCATTTTAGATTGGCAAGCATTTTTAAAGTGTCCTAACTTTCCACAGTGGCTCTCAACTCTCTCTACTCGGCATTCTGCCCGCATATGCAGTCTTTTCCTGCCACACCAAGAACATCTTAAGAAGGCGGTTGGCATAATTTTTCCTGATTTTGTGGGGTTTTGCTTCACTGCACTCTCTCTTTTCTGTTCAACATATTGAATGGCTTCATTCATTTTTTTCCAAGGAACATCATTTTCCCCACAAACAACTGTTGTGCTTTGCTTCCTAAGCTTAGTCTGTTGTACTACTTGCACTTCCTTTGTGAGAGTTAAATCTTTCCTCATTTGCATCCAAGATCCTGACTGTTGTACGATGGCATATTAATTCATCTCATGAGGATCCCATAATCGCAATTCTCCAAGAGTCTGTGTAGGTCATTTATAAATGAATCCATGGATTCACCCAGCTTTTGCCTTCTCTTATTAAATTTTGCCCGCCCAGTGATCAATATTTTTTGAACACTGAAGCATGAATCAGGTGGTTGGAGGAGTTCATCATATGAGATTAAAGCCTCATCAACAGGCTGTCTTTCAATAACATCATTTTCTATGGCCCCTATTACATAAAGTACTAACCTGATCCCTCTTGTCCTTCTTGAGCAAACTTGAAGCTGTTCTGTATCTATAGAATAGATTCCTCCAATTGTCCCAGTATTGAACCTGTTGTGAGCCTTCAGTGTTTTCAAACAGTTTTGGGCATGGCAATGTAAACTCCATGTTTACCCTAAGCTCGACACCTGTTGCTGCTTCAGTAGTTTGGCTTGTAGATTGTGATCTGTACTCACTGCCATCTGGAGTCTGGGTCTGTATGTCTGCTTGCATCTGCAGCACCATGAGGCTCTGTTCTCAAGTGAGTCTTAAATCTTTTTTCTTCTTGTCCTTTCCCCAAGGATTTGTAGGTCTTTCAGGTCTGCAATCTACTCTTGGAGTCTTTCTGGATCTTTATGTGTTGTCCACTACCACCATGGTTTGTCTTGCGTTTGGTGTCTAAATGGGATTGTTTTGGGTTGCCTGCTACCATAAGAATGCTGCCATAGACTGTTATTCATTAAAAACAACATTCTTGTTTATTTACAGATCTATGTATATCTCAGTACTCCACACGAGGTTGCACATCTGCTTCTCATCAGATCTCAGTTACTTGATCATGTGACATTGAATCATAGTCACATCAGTAGTTACATCAATATCAGGTGCTCCTGATGTTAACCCCATACCCTACAATCAGCAAGGGTCAATCTAAAGCTGTCAGCCTCATTTAAATATTTAAATTGCTATCTGTCTACTGGGAAAGGGTTGATTTCCAGCCCTTGTGCTGCCTCTGCTAAACCCGAAAGGGGCATATTGGAGGCAGATTGGGTATATGTTTGAGATTCTAAAAAGTTTTAACTTCTTACCTCAATCCATCTGTTTTTGGGGGAGTTAATATTCATGCTGTTGTTGCCCCCATTGTGTTTTGTTGGCTCCATCTCTTTGTCTCTAGTATTTGTTAGTATTTGCATTCTGACTGAGAGGAGGCATACCTTTCAAATAATTAAATGGATAGGTAAGGTTGAAGTAATCAGGCTACTTGGATGCTAGACATGAAAAGGTAGAAAATTCAGAAGACCTGAGCAGGATTAGTTGTGAGAAAAATATATTCTTTCCCCATAGGTTAGTGTATATGTATAACTAGCTACCAAAGAAAGTAGCTGATTTAGGGTCAATTAATACCTTTAAAAAGATCGACCTTTGTTGAGAAGAGGAATTAATGATGATAGAGATACCTAACAACGCAGCTTGATTGTTTTCTTTATGGGAAGCATGGGGCGCATATGAGCTTAGTGCTCCTTTAAGTAAGAGGTCAATGGTTGAATTAGGGGTTGTAAGTAGCCTCAGACTGTTGGAATAATTGTATGTGGACTTGCTGATAGCATTGATTTCAAATCGTAAATATAATCTTTTTCAGAATATAGAGCCTAAATTCTCTGAAATCTTATTGAAACATTTTTCCAGGCTTGTCAGGGTAGATGCTGAGAGGCTGCTTACCCTGGATGGAGAATCTAGAATGAGGGGCCAGACTCTCAGGATGAAGGATCACCATTTAGGACTGAAATGAGAAGAAATTTCTTCACTCAAAAGTGTTGTGAATCTTTGTAATTCTCTATGTCCCAGAGGGTTGTGAATGTTCAGACCACAGACTAGACTGAGATTAGTAGATTTTTGGATACTAAGTGAACCATTGGGTATTGGAAAAGAGTGAGAAAATAAAGTTGAGGTAGAAGATCAGCCATGATCTTATTGAATGTCAGAGCAAGTTCAAGGGGAAATATAGTCTGCTACTGGAGTGGCACTCACCTTCCTGACATTGTGCAATTCCTTGACGGACGGGGAAGGGTGAGCTTGGCCTTCCTGCCCAGAGACAAGTTGAGGCTCTTAAGTGGCCAATTAAAAGCCACTTAAGGATGTCTTCCTGTTCCTGCTGTCATTCCATCAGAAGGTAAGGTGAGGGGCCTCTGCCTCTCTGCAGGGTTACAAGAATGTAAAATTATCTGTCACATGCCATTTTTGAAACAGAATCCATATTTTCTTTTAAAAGAAGATTAGAAAGTTGCTTGAAAAGCAAAAGGGAACAGGTGAGCGGGAGGAGTGAGATTAAACACAATAGGCCAAATTTTGTCAATTAATTGTCTGACGTCAGGGCTCCCATCTCTTTATCGATGAAGTCATGCCTCTAAGAGTTGTCAACCAAACAGAGCACCAGCGTCTTCAGTCCAAGCAGTGCTACCAGGAGGAGTATCAGGAAGGTGAGTGCCACTCCAGCAGCAGACTATATTTCCCCTTGAACTTGCCCTGACATTCAATAAGATCATGGCTGATCTTCTACCTCAACTTTATTTTCTTACTCTTTTCCCATACCCAATGGCTCACTTCGTATCCAAAAGTCTATTAATCTCAGTGACCTCCTGTTTGGGCATTGTGTGGCCCACAGAGGGTCACTGGAGACAGGGGCCATTCTTGCAGAAACAATTACTCCTGATTTCATCAATGGCCAACCACCCCCCCCAACACCACACCCCCCCCCCACCCCCCAACTCCCACTCCACCAACCTCTCAATGGGGCCTGACTGACTGACTGAGACACTTAGGACCCAGGCCCCAATTACCTTGGTTCCTGGACACCATCCATGCTGCTACTCTGAGGTGGATGAAATCTGAGCAGTGGCCACTCCTCCTGGTAGCATTGCTGGGACTGAAGACGCTGGTGCTCTGATTGGTTGACAACTCTTACAGGTATGATTTCATCCTTAAAGAGATGGGACCCCTGACATCAGACAATTAATTGTCTGATGGTCACAGAATTGGGCTGGGGCTCCAGAAAAATGCCTAGGGTTGCCCCTGGCTTTCTGGCCCATCATGGGGCTACTGCCACCCTGACAAAATTTAGCCTATTGTATTTAATCTCACTCCTCCTGCTCACCTGTTCCCTTTTGCTTTTCAAGCAACTTTCTAATCTTCTTTTAAAAGAAAATATGGATTCTGTTTCAAAAATGGCATGTGGCAGATAATTTTACATTCTTGTAACCCTATATTTAAAGGTTTTTTCTAACTTCCTTTTGAAATCTTTATGACATTGTCTTACTTTTGGGCCCTTATATTACTGTCTTGCTAACCAGTAGAAACAATTCATCACTCTTTTTGCCATCATAATAGAACCATAGAAAAGCTATGATGCAGAAAGAGACCACTCAGCTCATCATGTCTGCACTGCCAAAAAAGAAGAAAAAAAGAAACTGGCCATTCATTTTAATCCCACTTTCCAGCACCTGGTCTGTAGCCTTCATAATGTTGAATACCTCTGTAAATTTGCACTTCCATTTTCTTAATTCCAATGTAAAAAAGTCTTAACTACTCATAACTACTTGAGTAGTTATGATTCCTTCATATCTTATAAACCTGCATCTCTATTAGTGTTACAGTGAATCTATGCTTCATCTTTTCTATGTTTCTATTTCCTTCATGGCGTCTAAAACTGTAAAAAATACTTGAACTGTAGCCCAACTATGATTCTGTGCAAGTTCAATATTACTTCCCTGCTTTTATGTTCTCAAGTACCAAAGCAAGGATCTGTTTGGCTCTTTGTGGCCATTTCAACTTGCACTACCAATTTTACTGTAATAAATATTTGCAAACCAAGGTTCCTCTCCTACTATATTCCATAAAAATCTTACCATTTAAGATATATTTAATTTCCCTACTCTTCTTTCCAAAATGTGTTATTTCACATATTTCTACATTGAACTGCATTTACCACCTATCAACCCATCCTGCTCTTCTCTCAATATTCTCTATCTATCTACTTCTTCAGTCTTTCATAATCTTCCTCCTATTGAGGCATATCTTGAATTAGATGTTTTCAACAAATTTCAATATTGTTCCTTTAGTTCTTATGCCCTGCTAGTGTTGGTGTGTTACCCTTTCTCCCTTTCATCTAATACTCGTCTTTTCTCTTGCTTCTACCTAACCTCTGATGTAAGACACAAGTACCAAGCAATGATTATTTCCGACAAGAGAGAATCTAAAGATCCTTGACCTTCAATGGTATTATCATTGCTACAACCCCCATCATCAACATCTTAGGGGTTGACTGAGACCGCCATATAAATACTGTTTCTACAAGAGCAAGTCAGTGGCTGGGAATTCTCCGCAGAGTAACTCACCTCCTGACTACCCAAAGCCTGTCCACCACCTACAAGACACAAGACACAGGTGTGCTGGAACATGCTCTACCCACCTGGGTGAGTGTCCTTCCAATAGCAGTCTGACAATAGTACTGTTGCAACTCGGCAAAGCTTCTTTGACAGCACTTCACAAACACATGACCTTAACCGCTTAGAAGGGCATAGGCAACAGGTGTATGGGAATATTATCACCTGCAAGTTTCTCTCCAAGTCACCCACCATCCTGACTTGGAAGTTTATCAGTCTTCCTTCATCATTGCTGGGACAAATCCTGAAGCTCCCACCCTAAAAGAACTGTGGGAGGACCTTTGCCTCATAGACTGCAGTGGTTCAAGTAGTTGACTCTCCACCACCTTCTCAAGAGCAATTAAATGTAGTCAACTTGGATTTGGCAGCGATGCCCACATCCTGTGAATGGATAAAATAGAGTTCAACCCATAATGTGATCAGTTACAAAAGTTCTCAATGTTTGGTAAGAAATGGAATCAGCTACATGAAACTATCTTAGGAACAGGGATGGCATGGTTTTGCAGAAATTAAAACCACTTTATTGTTAATGAAACTAGACAGAGAGTTAAAAAAAATGTAAGATAAGCGTTTCCTTAATGATTGCCAAGGGTTACTTGGCTCAGCTCCATCCCCTGTTCAATATAAACTGCTATTACTATGATGTATTCATTGCATTTATTTTAGATGGAGAGTGTAACAGATCCAATTAATCCTTGGCATTCATAATTTAGCTGTTTCCTCTCTCTCTCTCTTTTTCTTAAATATGGTCTCTGTCTACATGCAGCGGATGTGAAAGAATTCCTGGCAGATTCCTGACCCAAGCAAATTTTTATCCAATCCATTTTTCCCCCTTATTCAGGGGGATTTTAATTTCCAAAATTTTGATAACATATTCTTTGCTATCCATTTTGGATTATACGGCTTTTGGTTGACATGCTCGGTGGCCCTGTTTCCTTGGATAATTGTAATTCTTCTCAATGGCTCTTAACCCTCCACAAAGCCCAAGACTTGAATACTGCTATCAAATCTGAAGAGGCTCTTTTACTGCCCAGCTGGCATTTCTAAACAGGGTACTGTAAGGACAGACACTGAGTAAAGATTTACAATGTTCATTGTATTTCCACTTCTTCAGTTCCTGTTGTTAGTCACACTTATTAAGAAGGTTTACTTTCTGTGGTGGTTGCAGATTCAGTGCAGATTGCCTTAATGATGCATGTTGAGTTGAAACTGAAGGAAGTGTTCATAATCTCCTATCTCAAATCTAATCTGCAAAGGAATATATTTAATAGAACAATAGGCATATTGTTCTATTCCAAATTAAATGAAATTTAAAAATTAACTGAAAGAGTACTGGATAAAAAGAGCAATTTTATTAAAATGCAGAATAAAAGTTAACGTTATTAATAGCATAATTGTATTTTTTTTTAATACCATTCCTTTCTCATCAGGACATTAAGCCATTTAAATAAAATGTATTAACACTTCTGTTGATATTGCAGACAAAGGAGTATCATATGAACCTGCTAAGCTTTTGTCCTCTGTAATCATCAAGAATAATTTCAAGTCTCATATGTTCAATATAAGTAAAACATTAAATGCAACACAAAAAAATGGAACAATTGAGGTCTGAAATAAAAACAGAAAGCTCTGCAAAAATCTCACCTGGTTAGGCAGCATCTGTGTAGAGAAACAGAGTTAATGGGCTGAAATTTTTGCTGAGCCAGGGAGACTCTGCAAACCTTTAAAAATGGTAGTCGGGCCTGATTCCGGGATTTCTGGCCCCGTTCCCAGACCCAATTTTCACCAGTGTGGGATTTGTGTATAGTCTGGTGTGGGTCACGGGCCCACAAACTGCACTCCTAACCTGACTGGCTCCAATGCGGGGATAGGCATCTCCTAGCCCTCCGCAATTTTCATGGCATTGGGCTAGCTTTGCAAAGACTCGTGGTTCACAACCCCTCAGAGGTGTCGTGAACCATAGTCTGGATGAGGGAACCTCTTGTAAGTTAAATTCAAAAGGCATTACCCATGCCCCCTTTCCAACCTATTCCCCTCCACACACCTCTATGGTGCCTCATACCCTCCATGGCAAACTATGGCACTTCTATACCAATTCACCAGGTATACACTGTTTGCAGAACCACTGAACCCTATAGTAACAATAGCGTTTGTGAAAATGCTGAGAAAAACAGTCATTCATTCATAAAAATTAATTATGCTACAACCATATTAGAGTGTCAATCATCCAGACCATTTAAACTATCAGTAGCAGAAACTACAAGCACTTGAAAGTTCTTTACCTTGAATTCTTTATTTAAAGGTTGTGCAATTGACAGAATAGATCAGAGAGAAAGAGCTGTCAATAAAGCAATGTTTTCCTTGGGAAGCAGCTGTTTCAACAGAGTAATGGGTGTCTGGGCTCACTGGAACAGTGCAGTAGGCTCAAATAAGCTTCAGGAAGAACACCTCATCTTTTAATTAGGCAGTTTACATCCTTCTAGACTCAATGCTGAATTAAACAATTTCAGACTGTAAACTCTGTTTGTTTCACTTTTCTCCTAGTTAGCAGCAAACTTGCTTTATGCATATATTTTGTTTCTTTGTTGTATTTATAGCCCCATGTCCATTCCCTTTGTCCCTGAAAGATTAACTTTTCAGTCATTCAATCTCTCCTGTCTTCCACCCTATCATAGACTTTCCTTTTATCCTTGTCCCACCCCTTTTTCAAAATCTATTACATCTCTAACATTTTCCAGTTTTGATGAAAGGCCATAGACCTAAAAAGTTAACTATGGGCAGAATCTTCTGGTCCTGCCAGCAGTGGGAATCAGGGTGGATGGGAAACAGCTTTTTTGCCTCCCACCAAATTAATGGTGGGTTAACTGTTGGAATTTTGTTCTCCTGACTTTCAAGGTGGGTGGAAAATGGGGCAAGCTTCCTGATGAACAATTTCTTGAACGTCATTTGCATGCAATGGCATCTCATGCATGTTCATTAAAAGGCCACCATGCCAGAATTAAATTCACCTTTAAATTATTTTCCCTGCCAGCAAAAAAATTAGAATGTCCATTTTTACAACTGTGTATAACTGGTGTGCACCGGGCGAGCTTCACTTCTTCCATGACTTTGATGTCAGTAGATGCTGCTTTCGCCTTCACTCATATCGAGCCCTGGTTGCAAAGGCTGGACACGGGAGGCAGGCGAAGGCTGGAAAGTGGGGTAGGGTGGATCGAAGGCTGGACAGGGAAGACAGGCTAACTGGGCTAGGTGGAGAGAGTGTCCAGAGTAGGTTGGGGGGAGATGGTCTGGGGAAGTGGGATAAGAGTATCTAGGAAATTGAGCAGTTGGTGGTGTCGATGGTGGGGTCCTGGGGTTGAATTCAGTGTCCTTGTAAGAGAAGGGAACAGTCACATTCAGAGTGGGAAGTGGGATGCAGTAGGGTGGCAGGTTCGGGGTGACAGTTTGGTAGATGAAGGTTTCACAAACGGGTCACAAAGGGGGACAAGACAGGTGGCTTGGATAATGGGAGAGAGCAGGGTAATGGTGGGCAGGGACATGGTAATGGATGTTGGCTCTGAGGGGAGGGAAGGCAAATGGAGATGATTGTATTAGGGCCCAGGGTAACAGAGGGAGGATCAAGGGTGCCTGAGGGTAGAGGAATGATGATATTTGGTGGGGCAAGGGTGATGTTGGGGAAGCTGGTGGGTGAGGCCAGAGGGTGGTGGGCCAATTTTGTAAGGTGAAGAGCACCATTTGTCAAATCTGACTTTGACCACATAGTTAGTCAGTAAGTGAGATCCCTTGAAGTCGAGTGTGGGGCTTTTCAGGTGGTTGGAGTTCAAGGTCAGCATAAACGGCGAACTAAAATGACACCCTAATAATTAAGAGGGAATTGGATGTCAATCATATTCAGTTGTGTTCTCTTTCCTATGGTGAAACCCACATGGCAACAGGTTTGTTTCCCACTCTTTGGTCTCATAACATTGAGATCCCAGCAAGGTGTGGAGCTGCCATTCATTCTGTGCCATTTGCCATCTGCTACTGTCAGAGGCACAGATGAAGGGAGGGAGGGAGGTGGATGCCTCTAAAGGGCATAGCTGGTGGACAGCAGCAAACTCCTGATTCCAAACCTACATCCTCCCGGTGAATGGTCAAGGCTCACAAAGGCTCATGTGGTTAGTTTATCCATGCTGCTAAGGCAATGGTTATTGAGTCTTGAGGGCAATGGAGACAAGCAAAATGGTGTTATCAGAGTTAAGTTTCATCACCCTGGGGGGTCAAAGAGCAATGTCTCCATGTGCAGTCATGCATGAACAGGAGGAACACCCATCACTGGTCTTGCCGAATGTCCTTCACCTGAAAGGGGTGGGGTGAGGTTGCCATGTCTGGACAGAGGCCAGGTGAAGGGCTTAGTGTTGGCCTGCTGGCTTTGAGATGGAGGGGAATTTGGAAAGAATATGCTCAATATATTTATCACTTCAATTTGTTCACAGATTCACTGAGGTATCGATGATGCAGGCTGCAGGCAACCTGCCTTGATACGAGCTCTCATCCAAATGAGGAGAAGGAAGGCCCATTGTAGTTTGGCACAGGGCCAAGAGAAGCCAGGACTTGAACAGCAAGAAGCAGTGGGGCCTAAAGAAGGTCAAGATGCTGACGAACACTGCAACAGTGAGCATTGGCCCGACCATGAGTGCATTGCAGGTGGTGTTCTTATCTAGAAACATGCAATAGACAATGTAGGAGGTGCCTTCATATGTCCTGAGATGCACTTGCTCACATCTGCCAGCTGCTTTAGGTCAAGCTGCGGCCTCAAGGTCTCTGGAGAAGTAAAGCAGAGCTTCTATCCTGCATTGAGTGAAAGGCTGTCCAGATGCTGTTTAAATGTGCTGCCAGGACCTTCGATAAGCTAACGCTGGGGCAAGAAACTTCCTGTCCGCATTGCCACAAGATTCTCTGTGCTCCTCAAAGATGCATAATTAAAGAGTTGAACAGAGGAAGACCATGCATGTTCAGCTGTCCCGCTGCCCAGCGGAAATTACTCCAAATTTCCTGCCTATCACCAGACTTGGACTCCAGGACAGAAGATTCTGCCCTATGCTTCTGTCTCTACACAGACACTGCCTAACCTGCAGAGTTTTTTTCCAGCATTTTCTGTTTTTATTTCAAATTTCCAGTATTTGCAATATTCTGCTTTTCAAACAATTAAGGCCATTCAGATCATCATTCTACCTATCAAGGATTCTAGCTATACATTTAATCTCCTTTGGAAAAATGGCCCTCAAAGGGATTGAACAAGATTCCAGGAATCTATCTGTCTTTCCATAACTATTATATAATCCTGATAGTTTGCATTCCATGCTCCAACCTGGAAGGGAGCAGCATATTCCTCTGTTATTATCGTTGGGGGTCGTAGCTGAGGTTGTCCTTGGTTAGGTTCAATAGAGACTGCTGGAAGCATGGCTGTTGGTAATCTTCGATTAAACATTCTTCTAACTATGAACTGGATAAGGCTTAGCATGAGGCTTGACTTGGAACCAACTCTCAGCCTACTCTGTTGTAATGTGTTCTTACTTTACATTACTTTTACATTAACCCTTTACATTACATTTCCCCCCAAGTCTCTGAATCTATTCAATATATTTGTTACATTAACCTATATCTCCCCCTGAAATCTCTGCCTTCATCCCTGGTTCACAGGGATAACCATTGTGTTGGTTTCACCAATCTCCCTGACCTTGTTCTCAGCTCTCTCAGAGCATGTATCAGATTCAACTTCCCCATGTTCTCTCTGAAGCTCAGTGGAGCAGTGTGTTTACCATCAGAGACTATTGGCTCTTTGTTCAGGCTGCCTTCATGATCTTTTGAGTAACTGGTCTATTCCATTGAAGGTCTTCTTCTTATAGATATGAGTGTGCTTCTGTTTCTTCTCACTATCCAACTTTCAGTTTCCACAAGATAAGATCATGGATGAAGTGTTTTTTTCCAAAACCTGGCCTTCGCCATTTTGCTCGCGAATCCATACTGACTCCCTTGCCTGGAGTTCTGTTAATGTACTCTATGACATTTATTATAGTTTCTGGTTTGCTTTGCACAATACTCATCCTCCTTCGCTCTTACTCTCTCTATAGCTATTGTTTTGAGGCATGGCATAAGTGTGTGTAGGAGAGTAGGAAGGTAAGTCCACAGTCATCTTCCCCTTAAAAGTTTGAATGGAGTCAGACTATTCTGGAATGATGTGGAATAGTAACTCAACACTGCCAGGTTGATATCTTCATTTTTCTTAATTAAAGACTTCACCATCCTTACTCCTTGTTTGGCCTCCCCATTAGTTTGCGGGTATCTGGGTAAGCTAGTCGTGTGAACTGATTAAAACATTTGTTGACAAACTGTGGGCCATTGTCTGAAACGACTAGGTCTGGAATGCTGGGTGTGACAAAAATTTATTTTATTAATGTAAAACCAGCTTCTGAGGTGGTACATGTAGCCATGTAAACTCAATCCTGGATAACTGTCAACAGCTATGAGATACGTCTTCCCTCCCAGCACAAAATGATCCATCCTGAAACGTTCCCACAGTCTGGATGGAAATGGGGATACCATCAGTGGTTCCCTTTGGTCCTGGCAATGGATTGCACAGGTGATGCAGCTCAAAATAATTTCTTCCAATGAATTTGAGATTCCTGGTCACCAAACAGAATTTCATGCTCTAGCACAACACTTTGTTAAGCCCAGCTATCCTGGTGCATTCTCTGAAGGATCCTGAGTTGGAGGACCAATTTCACAATAAATTAACAACTCATCTACTCGTCCATGACACTGAGAAGTCTTTGTTCATCGAAGTATTGCTTCAGGATGAGATTATCTGGGATGTATTCTGGCCATCCTTTGATGCAGTGTTCCTGTTTTTGAGCATTGTTCACCTGCTTTTTGTACCTTTCAAATTTCATTTAGCCTCTGTGTAGTTGCTGGCAGAAACATTGTGGTCAATGAAGTATAGGACTCCACAGCTTCAACAAAATTTATGTTCTCTTGTTCAGGCTTGTCTCTCTTGTGCTCAAGTTTGTCCATCCACTTCTTGCTTAATGCAAGCTGCCCTTCCTGGTAATAAACTTGTGATTCCTTCATCTTAGTTCCTGGGAAATCTAATGCCTGTTTTTCTCAAGGTTTTCACTTGATTCTATTAGCTTCTAGTGCTCCCGCTTCAGAGCACTTGTTTCAGTCTCCTCAGGACCTCAAAATAAGTTTGGAAGTTCTGTCCTGAATTCCTTCAGTTTGTCATGGGATCCCAATTCATCCACTTAATAGATGAGTTGTAGATCTGTGCATGCTTTTCAGTTTATGAGTAAACACTCTTGGCTATGGGTCATGTACAAAGTTTCTGTGATTTCTCTTCCTTTCTACTGAAGTTTAGCAGTAAACTGTCCCTTGACCTTCAATTGAATGCCTCCTGGACTGTGGAGTTGTATGGTTGATGGCTGGGGAAACTATTGCTTGAGCCATTGTTTTATATCTGAAAGAACTGAAACTCCGGCTTCAGTGTTTAATTTGAAATTTGTTTTATGTCCGTTGATCATAATGTCTGCGCTCCAATAGTTCTCATTAGATCCTCTCATTTCTCCTAAGAATGTCTCCTGCATTATTATCTTTTGCATCTTCAATTTCTTGAGTGCTACATGCTTCATTTGGTTTCTCCTTAAATTTTGGAGATAGGAGCTTTTTGCTGCAGCATGCATATAATGTTCTCTCCCCTTAAAAGAATGGCACTCCACATTTTTGGCTGGACATTCTTCGAAGCAATGCAACCTTTTCCGTCACAGTGAGAATGCTGAGTAATGGCGCATGCCACCCTCTTTTCACTCTTTCCCTGATTTTGAGTAGGTGCACTGCTACTTCTATGTCCTACAGACTGCACTGTGTCTGTCATTTTTCTCCATGAAATCTCCCTGTCGCCTCGAATGAATACACAATTTTCTTCTTCTCACTTCAGCCTGCCTGTTAACTGCACAGCTTTCGATAGCATTAAATCCTCCCTTGACTGTAGGAAATCTGTTAAAGCATCCTCTAAGAGTAGGACTCCTACAACAATTCATCTTCCAGGGGCCCATATTCACGAGCAACACATGTGCCACTAAAGTGCCAGGCACTGACCGTCTCCAACGAAAGAGAATCTAACCATCGCCCCTTGACATTCAATGGCATTACCATTGATGAATCCCCCTCTATCAACATCCTGGAGGTTACCATTGACCAGAAACTTAACTGGACCAGCCATGTAAATACTGTGGCTACAATAACAGGTCAGAGGCTGGGATTTCTGCAGAAGTTAACTCACCCCCTGACTCCCCAAACCCTGTCCATCATCTACAAAGCACAGTCAAGAGTGTGATGGAATACTCCCCACTTGCCTGATGAGCGTAGATCCAGCAACACTCAAGAAATTCAAAACCATCCAGGACAAAGCAGCCCACTTGATTGATACCCATCCACCACTTTAAACATTCACTTCCTCCACCACTAAGGCACAGTGGCAGCAGCTTGTACCATCTATAAGATGCACTGCAAAGAATTCACCAAGGCTCCCTTAGACAGCACCTTTCAAACCCACGACCTCTACTATCTAGAAGGACAAGGTCAGCAGATGGATGGGAACACTGCCACCTGGAAGTTCCCCTCTAAGTCACTCACCAACCACCCGGACTTGGAAATATATCGGCATTCCTTCATTGTTGCTGGGTCAAAATCCTGGAACTCACTTCCTAACAGCATTGTGGGTGTACCAACATCAGATGGGTTGCAGCAGTTTAAGAAGCCATCTCAAGGGCAATTAGGGATGGGAAAGAAATGTTACTGTAGCCAGCGATGCCAACATCCCATGAACAAAAAAATTAAAACAAAATCTCAGCAAGTCGATATAAATAATTAACAAAGGAATTTACACTCTCTCCTGGTATTTGGGTACATCTATTGAACTTCACCCTTTGCCTGATTGTGTTCTTGCTAAGGCTAAGGTATGTATCAAAAGCTTTTATAACATCGCATGTGTTGTTGTTTCTTCATTTATGCCCTGTCTGTCCATTATTTCACCTGTTCCTTACTAGGCTTCTCTGCTAATTCCAAAGCGGTTCTGTATCTGGCAAACCTATGATGCCAGTTCTGCCACTTCCCGGCTTGATCCGGGACTTTCATGTCTTCAAAGCACTCTGGTAAGGGTAAGATTTTCTCCATGGCTCTTCTTCTCTCCAGCCTTTCTTCAAGCTCTGTTGACGTTTAATTGTTCCCACACTGTCCTTTCCTCACAGTTGTTTTGCTTGCTGCCTTTTCAGTTGTTGGGCTGTTTCCTTTGTGCTTTTTCCATTGTCTTTAACCCTGTCACCATCTGCTATCATTGTTGTGCAACTTACTTGAGGTTGTCCTGGGGTCGGTCGATTGAGACTGCTGTTGGTAAACTTTAAGCTTTATTAAACATTCTTCTAACTATCTACAGGGTAAGGTTCAGCACGAGACTTCACGTAGAACTATCTCTCACTCTGTCACATGATCTTTCATCACTGGTGATGGATACTGTCTGTATACATTAACTCTTTACACTACAATCCTATTGTGCTTTGTTTACTTTCCCTTGGCATGCAGAGCTTGCAACCTTGAATCTTTCATTATCTATTCACCCTTTTATTTTAAATGGGATAACACCACTATTAAAATAGTGGAGCAAGGAATTTCTGATGAACACATTAAATATTTGTATACTGGTATCCCATTGTGTAACTTTAGGGCCTCTGAGTGACAAAGCGTAGTTTATGCCAAATAATGACAATCCCATAACATAAGAGGAAGAGTTTTAATTTGTATTTTCACACTGTAATCACTGCTACACAGTGTCCTCTCCAGATAGATATGTGTGGACAGCTTGGTGAGAAATTGGGCCTGTTAGCACATGTGTTTGGGTGCCATGAATTAAAACTTGATTTAACCTGTGCATGATAAAACAGGCAGGCGCTTCAGCTCACTGGCCGTAGGCCCATTTTTAAATTAAGTTGCTGCGTCAAGCCAACGCTGTAAAGCCAACAACCCTGTTTTGAGTGCGATGCTGAGGTACAGAGATCTCAGATTTTTAGCACTAATTTAGCACTTGATGCTGAATTAGTCAACCTCAGCTGAACCAAGAATTAGTATGCTACAACTTATCTCAACAGTCCTGGCTAGTGAGTCAGAAAAAACAGCCAGAGTTCTTGAACATGCCAGGGATTCACACTGGAAAGTTTTTCTGGGGGTGGGTGTGTGTTGTTTGGGGGGTGGGGGATGGAGAGGAAGTGTAATGATTTAATTGCAAACAATTTTGGTCTGAGCTGCAATGCTCCCCCTGGTGGAATAACCTGTTAATACTCATTCTCTGGGTTCAGAATAGCCATTTGAGAAAGGTAATGGGGCTGGCTGATGCATATGGAAACGTACCACAGCAGCAAGTCAATAGCACCAGGAGAAAAGAAAAAAGTTACATTTAAATTGTTTTGGAAAAAATCTGTTAATCCAAAACTTGCAAGTACTTTACAAGTGTAATTTGGTGCTAGCATGGAGTGTGGAAATAGTGTGTGAAGCCAAGGCCAGAGATAAAGGTGGACTCTTCAACATGCCAAACATATTGCTGCACAGTGAGAGATAAAATTAGAGTGAATTCCTTACATAGAATGAAGAGTATTCTGCAATAAATGTGACATTTTAATCCTAAAATCATTTTATTTGTAATAGGCTTACCCCCACACACAAATCTATCAGAATAACAATGAAGAGCCATGGGATTCTACATAGAACTTTTTTCTGCAAAATAATTCAGAAAGATGATTTGTAGTTTTACAAAAGGTATTAATTACCTGTATTCCTTTCTCTTTACATTTTTGTGTTTTAATTCAGTGTAGCTGAATTGTGTTGGTACTTGTGTTCTACATGAGTCTCCTCCCACATTACCTCACCTAACGCTACCTGCATACTTCTTTTTCCTGTCTCCCTCATGTACCTATGTAGCTTTTCCATAAGGGCATCTCTGCTATTCACCTCACCATAACTTAGGTACAACATAAAGCTGTCTTAATGTGTCTCATGAAACATTCCTAATTCAGATACAGGATGTGTTAGATTCAGCTGTTCCAAAAAACAAACACTTCCGAGTCAGGAGCAGCAGAGGCTAATGCACCATAAAGATTGAATATGATTTTCCATCAAACATTCCTAGGTCAAATGCAGCATAAACTCTTTGTATGCTGCTTATGTAGAAATACATGGAAGTTTCCACATTGAAATAGGCCATTTGATCCTATTGGTACATGTCAGTGTTTAGCCTGTAAACAAGCAAATAGCTCTAATGATTTTTTTTAATATTCGTAGATGGGATGTGAAGATCGCTGGCAAGGCCAACATTTGTTGCCCATTCCCAACTGCCCTTAAGATGGTGGTGGTGAGCTGCTTGCTTGACTTGCTACTGTCCTTGTGGTCTAGGTATACCCGCAGAGCTGTTAGGGAGAACATTCCAGGATTTTGCCCCAATAACATTGAAGAAATAGCCATATAGTTCCAAGTCAGGATTGTGTGTCTCTTGGAGATGGTGATATTCCCATAAGTCTGCTGCCCTTGTTCTTCTAGATGAATAGTGGTTGCATGTTTGGAAGTGGTCTTGAAGGAAACTTGGGGAATTGTGGCACTGCGTCCCATATATGGTACACACTTCAGCAACTGTGCACTGGTGGTGGAGTGAATGCTTAAGTTGGAAGGTGGGGTGCTGATCAAGCAAGCTGCTTTGGCTTGGATGGTGTTGAGCTTCTTAAGTGTTGATGAAATTGCACTCATCCAGGCAAGTAGAGAGTACTCCGTCACACCCCTAACTTATGCCTTGTTGGTACTGAAAAAGGTTTGGGAAGTCAGACAGTGAGTCATTCACCACAGAATACTCAGCCTGTGACCTTCTTGTAGCCAGAGCATCCCGGATTGTTTCCAGATTGTGTGGTAACAAGATCACAAGCTCATAGGTTGAAACAGGAAGAAGAGGAAGTTAAAAGGCAGGGGAAAAGTGTTGAAGTTCAATAAGCTGACACTATCTTTGATAAGATTGTTCAGGAAGAAAGAATGGTAGAGAATGCAGTTGAAATGTTTAGCTCAAGGCAGTTGGTAAATTTACAGAAAAAGGATCCACAAATAAAACAGTTATATCAGACAGCTTACTCAGAAACAGAGGCAGAATGTATTGCAGAATGTAATTACCTTAAGGGTAATGTGTTAAAAAGAAAGTGGTGACCGTATCAGATTTCAGCAGATGAAGAATGGATGGAAATGCATCAGATTGTTATACCATTTAGATTTAGAAATGAGATAGTGAGAATAGTTCATGGAATTCTAATAGGGGGACATTTAGGGATTAGAAAGATACAGGCAAAAATATAATAACATTTTTATTGGCCTGCATTGTATAGAGATGCAGTAAATTCTATAGAACATGTCACACATGTCAAGTAATGGAAAACCACAAGCAATGATTAAACTGACACATTTAGTACCAATTCAAGCATTTGAGGAACCTTTTACTAGGGTCATGATTGATTGTATCAGACCCCTCCCTCAGACTAAAAGTGGAAATCAGTACTCGCTGACAATAATAGATGTGTTTACAAGATTTCCTAAAGTGATACCTTTGAGATGTATTACAACAAAGAGAATAGCGGAAGAGTTGACTAAATTTTTTACAAGATACAGATTACCAAAATAAATACAATCAGATCAGTGTTCAAATTTCATCTCACAGTTGTTTAAGGAAGTAATGAACAGTTTGTGGATGAAACAGTTTAAGTCAACAGCTTATCATCCTGAATCAAAAGGGGCTTTGGAAAGATGGCATTAAACTTTAAAAGTCATGATGAGGATGTATAGCCAGGATTATCCACAGGATTGGAATGGGGAATTCCATTCTTGTTATTTGCTATTAGGGATACTCCTACTGTTCGTTTTGTTACCAGTACTAGTTGACTCGTTAAAAGCAAGGTTTAGTGGGCCTTACAGGATTGAAAAGAAACTGAGTGAAGTAAATTATTTAATAAATGCTCCACATAGAAGAAAGAAGCAGAGGGCATGTCATGCAAATATACTTAAAAAGTACTTTGACAAGGAAAAGGACCAAAAGGAGGCATTAGTGGTGGTACATAAGGAGAATGAGGTAGAAATGAAGGAATCTGAAATTGATTTTCCACTAATAAAGTTAGATAATGGGGATGTACTTGAAAATTTAAATGTAATATTGAGTTACCTTCCAGACAAGTGTCAAAGCGATTTGGAAAAGTTATTGCAGTCACACAAAGCTATTTGTGGAATTTAGCTGGGAAGGACAAATTTAGTTCTGCATGATGTGAGTGTAGAAGAGTATAGCAACATCCTTATAGTTGTTATAAATCCAACCAAGTTATCACAAGTACAGAAAGAAATTGAATTCATGCTTCAAAGTGACATCATTGAGTCTAGAGTTCACCTATTGTACTGGTACCAAAACCAAATAGAACACAAAAACTGTGTGTGGACTATAGAAAGGTGAATGTAGTGACAAAAGCAGATTCATACCCTATACCATGGTTGGAATATTGCATTGAGAAAGTGGGGCAATCAAAGTTTATCACAAAGATTGACTTGCTGAGAGGATATTGGCAAGTACTGTTATCAGAGAGAGCAAAGGAGATATCAGCTTTCGTGACACCAGATGGACCATATCAGCTTAAAGTCATGCCATTTGTTACGAAAAATGCACTTGCGACATTTCAAAGACTGACAAAGTAATATCAGGACTGAGCAATTGTGCTGTTTACATAGACAACTTGATATTTTTCAGTCAAACGTGGGAGGAGCATTTAAAACATTTGGAAGAATTATTTAGTCCATGGCGAGAAGCTAATTTGGTGACGAACTTGGCTAAAAGTAATTTTGCGAAAGCGCAAGTTACATATCTAGGCCATACCATTAGACATGGTATGGTGGCTCCTAGAGATGTGAAAGTTAAAGCTTTCTTGGATTTCCCCATGCCTACGATAAAAGGAGAAGCTTCGAGATTTCTGGATATGAGTGGGTTTTACCGGAAATTTGAATCAAATTTTAGTTGTGTGGTTGCTCCTTTGTCTGAACTATTAGAAAAAGATCACGAAGTTTCAATGGACACAGGAGTGTCAAAAGGCATTTGACAAATTAAAAACTATATTGACTATGACACCAGTTTTGACAGTACCCAATTATGCCAAGCAATTTAAGTTGACCGTTGACGCAAGTGATATAGGCACTGGGGCCGCCCTGTTGCAAGAAGATGAAACTGTGATTGAGAAACTGATAGGGTATTTTTCATGAAAGCTGAATGTACAACAGAGAAAATATTCAACAATCGAAAAGGAAACTCTGGGAATGATGTTATCATTGGAGCATCTGAGGTTTATGTTGCGAACAATTTGTCAGAAACAATTGTATATACAGACCACAATCCTTTAAAGTTGCTGGACAGATTTCGAGACCGAATTCCAAGGCTATTCAGGTGGAGTTTATTACTGCAACCATTTAATCTATAGATTATACATGTGGCTGGATGAGAAAATCTAATTACAGATGCTTTGTTGAGAGCTTAAAGCTCAAATGTAAATTGGACATTTAAAACCTGGACACTGGACTGAAATGACTTCTGATGATACCAAGAATTTCTGTGTATATAGATATTTATATATCTAGTTATGTTAATGCATGCATCTGGTAATGTAATAATGTGAGCATATAGATAAGTATAGAAGGTAGTGTAAGATGGGTTAAGAAAATGAAGTCATCTTTTTAAATTATGATGGTTCATTTTTCAATAAGAAGGGAGGTGTCATGAGAGTTTGATAATTTTCATAATATTGCTCTGGTTTATTGTAAAGTAGGTTTATGGGGGGTTGTGTGGTTCTGTCCGTGTGATTTATTTACATTTTGTAGCTAAGCAGACTACAAGCTGAAGTTATAAAAATAAGTAAGGTGTAGAACTGTCTTTAATATCCTAATGAGTAAACAAGGTTTGGGTCTTAGCATGTAACGTGTAAAGAAAATTTTCAGTTTTAGATAGATGAAGAAAGGTTTGAATTTCAAAAAGGTTAATGAGAATAGTGACAACATGAAAGTTTTTATGTTATGAGGGAGATACAGTTTCAAAGACTTATGAAACAATGGAATTTACATATTAGAAAGGGAGAAACATAAATAAAGGAGAATGAGGCTATGTGTCAGGGTAAGGCATGCTAAGATCTAACAGAAGGGTGTGAAGCTTCCAGCATTTGTGCATAAACCTGCTGTCTACAGACACCGAAGCTGGAGAGAGTCACTTTGAATTCCACTGTCCAGGGTATTGGGTTAATTTGCTGGATGTAGCTTTAGTTTAAAAGCTAAAATCTATTTTTGAATCACTGCCTTAAAGGGGGTGTAACACGCATAATCTGCCATATCAGAACAAAGTCTGAGCCTATAGAGAGAATGTGCTTTGCCAATGCTGCAGAAGTCCCACTATTTATGCTTTCAGATTGTGAAGAATTAGTCAGACAGATGTTCTTAATTTAAACAAATAACAGTTTATTGAAAATATTTCCCAAAGTTTAAAAAAAAGCTAGGTAAGTTACAAGCACCATTCATATGGCCCACAGATACACACAGACAGACACACATAGACACAGACACACACACACACTCGTACAGATGACAGAGTAAGTGGATAGCAAGCATTCTTTCCAGTTCGTGAAGAAGATAAAGTAAAGGAACATATGGTCAGCTGTCCTTTGGCTGGTCTCGATGCGGTGATTCCATGTTGTGACTATTTTACTCAGTTGTCTTCCTGGGCGTAGTTGTATGGAGCAGATTTCCATGGCCAGAATTTTGAGTTCCGAGGTTGGGCCCTGTCGCTTGCCAATTCAACACTCCACCCTGCTCTCTTGCCCACATGTCTGTCCTTGGCTTGCTGCATTGTTCCAGTGAAGCCCAACGCAAACTGGAGGAACAACACCTCATCTTCCGACTAGGCACTTTACAGTCTTCCGGACTGAATATTGAATTCAACAACTTTAGGTCTTGACCTCCCTCCTCCATCCCCACCCCCTTTCTGTTTCTTCCCCCTTCCTTATGCTTGTTTTTTCCACTAAATTATATAGATTTTTCTTTTTCCCACCTATTTCCATTATTTTTAAATATTTTTAAATCTTTTATGCTCCCCCCACCCCCACTAGAGCTATACCTTGAGTGCCCTACCATCCATTCTTAATTAGCACATTCGTTTAGATATATATCACCAACTTCAACACCTATGTGTTCTTTTGTTCTGTTGTCTGTGACATCTTTTGATGATCTGCTCCTGTCACTGCTTGCTTGTCCCTACAACCACACCCCCCCTCCACTTCTCTCCCCCGACCCAACGCACCCCACCCCCACACCTTAAACCAGCTTATATTTCACTCCTTTCCTATTTCTACTTAGTTCTGTCGAAGGATCATGAGGACTCGAAACGTCAACTCTTTTCTTCTCTGCCAATGCTGCCAGACCTGCTGAGTTTTTCTGGGTAATTCTTTCTCATCTCTGAGATATGTGAAAAGTTTAAAGATAGCGTAAAGCCAAAAGGAAATGGGGTCTTTTAAACTCTTAAGGAGGTTGAGTGTCTGATCGGCCTCATCCCACTTGTTGGAATGCAAGCTTGTATATTGTAGCTGTCTAGAAGTCCCCATTGTCTTAAGAGGATATGAGTTTATTTTTAAAACCCAGCCAGAAGAGAAAATTAGAAACTGCATCCTTTTTTAAAAAAAGCACTTCCTTGTAACAATATAAATGGAAGTGCAACAGCTGAAGAAGAAGGCAGTTCAGCCCATTGTGTCTATGTGGGCTCTTTGAGCTATCTAAAACTAATTTCACTACCCTGGTCTCTCCCATAGACAAGTATCTTCTTTTGACTTACATTTTTATCCCATTTCCCTTCAAATAATGCACTGACCTCTGCCTCAAACATTCTTTGCAGCAAAGCATTCCATGCTCCAGTAACCCTTTGAAAAAAAAATTCTCCTGGCCTCTCAGCTCTGACACTCAATGGCAATCGAAATGAAAGGAAATAATACTTCTTAATACTGTCTATCCTCTGTGCAGTCAGCTCTTAGCCTGCTCTAGCAATTGAAATGAAAGGAAATAATACTTATTAATGCTAGCTATCCTCTATGCAGTGAGCTCTTAGCCTGCTCTGCTCCAGAAAAATAATCCCAGAATCTGAAGTCCCTCTCCAAAACTATGGGCAGAATTTTTAGTATTAAGGTAATAGGCGGGTGGGCGTGATTGACAGGTCTGGGATCTGCCGGGGAATGGGTCACCGACTGCAATCGGCCACCGACTGCGATGTCAAGCTGGCCGGCCAATTAACAATTAATGCGTGAAACACACACTGAGAAGCTCAGTGCTGCAGGGGTGGGGCAGGAAGAGGGTAGGCCCTGATGTTAGCATGGGCGTGGGCAAGCACTGACAGAGTGCTCCCAGAAGGCAGAGAGCTGCCTTAGGGAGCTGAAGACCTGAAAAGCATTAAATAAAGTTTTTAAAATCAGGAAAAAATGTGAAAGCATCACAATCAGTCACCTGTACATATACATGATAGAAATGTTGTCTATAGATTTTTATTTGTCTGTCATTTAATAACGGAAACCTCATCCCGCCCTTGGATGAGGTTTCATGATAAATGTAGAAGGAAAACTGAAAGGTCTGAAGGTGGATAAATCATCTGGACCAGATGGATTACACCCCAGAATTCTGAAGGAGATAGCTGAAGAGATAGTGGAGGCGTTAGTGGTGATCTTTCAGGAATCACTGGAGTCAGGGCGGGTCCCAGAGGACTGGAAAATAGCTAATGTAACCCCCCCAGTTTAAGAAGGGAGTGAGACAAAAGACGGGAAATTACAGGCCGATTAGCCTGACCTCAGTCGTTGATAAGATTTAAGAGTCCATTATTAAGGATGAGATTTCAGAATACTTGGAAGTTCATGGTAAAATCGGGTAAAGTCAGCATGGTTTCATCAAGGGGAGGTCATGCCTGACAAATCTGTTAGAATTCTTTGAGGAGGTAACAAGTAGGTTAGACAAAGGAGAGCCAATGGATGTTATCTACTTGAACTTCCAGAAGGCCTTTGACAAGGTGCCGCACAGGAGGCTGCTCAGTAAGATAAGAGCCCATGGTGTTAGAGGCAAGGTATTAGCATGGATAGAAGATTGGCTGTCTGGCAGGAGGCAGAGAGTGGGGATAAGGGGGTCCCTCTCAGGATGGCGGCTGGTGACTAGTGGAGTTCCGCAGGGGTCAGTGTTGGGACCACAACTTTTCATTTTATACATTAATGATCTAGATGAAGGAACTGAGGGCATTCTGGCTAAGTTTGCAGATGATGCAAAGATAGGTGGAGGGACAGGATGTATTGAGGAGGCGGGGAGGCTGCAGAAGGATTTGGACAGGTTAGGAGAATGGGCAAAGAAGTGGCAGATGGAATACAACGTGGGGAAGTGTGAGGTTATGCACTTTCATAGGAAGAATAGAGAAGAATAGAGGCATAGACTATTTTCTAAATGGGGAGAGAATTCAGAAATCTGGAGTGCAAAGGGACTTGGGACTCCTAGTCCAGGATTCTCTTAAAGTTAACTTGCAGGGTGAGTTGGTAATTAGGAAGGCAAATGCAATGTTGGTATTTATTTCGAGAGGACTAGAATATAAAAGTAGGGATGTGCTGCTGAAGCTTTATAAGGCTCTGGTCAGACCATATTTAGAATATTGTGAGCAATTTTGGGCCCTGTATCTCAGGAAGAATGTGCTGGCCCTGGAGAGGGTCCAGAGGAGGTTCATGAGAATGATCCCAGGAATGAAAGGCTTAACATATGAGGAACATTTGAGGACTCTGGGTCTATACTCAATGGAGTTTAAAAGGATGAGGGGGGATCTGATTGAAACTTACAGAATACTGAAAGGCCTGGATAGATTGGATTTGGGGAAGATGTTTCCATTAGTAGGAGAGACTAGGACCCGAGGGCACAGCCTCAGAGTAAAAGGAAGACCTTTTAGAACAGAGATGAGGAGAAACTTCTTTAGCCAGAGAGTGGTGAATCTATGGAATTCATTGCCACAGAAGGCTGTGGAGGTCAGGTCATTGAGTGCATTTAAGACCGAGATAGATAGGTTCGTGATTGCTAAGGGGATCAAAGGTTACGGGGAGAAGGCGGGAGAATGGGGTTGAGAAACCTATCAGCCATGATTGAATGGTGGAGCAGACTCAATGGGCTGAATGGCCTAATTTCTGCTCCTATGTCTTGTGCTCTTATAAAGAACACCCAGCTGATTCACCCATCCACCAACCATAAGATTGGACGGACCACAAAAAATTGGAGACAATTATTCCTTTTATTGACTTAATTGGCCTCTTAATTGGTGGCTGCCACGCTTCTGACTTTTGCGTGCGCCCGCCGACTGAAATCACGAGTGTGGGATGACTTCAGGATGCTTGCCGCACATCATCTTGTGCAATTTTGCATCCGATGGGGTCAGGTGTGTGCCCACCTGCCGAGCTAAGAATTCTGCCCTATATTTCCCCATCCTTAGCATCATACTGCTGTATCTACCTTGTTCACCCTCAGGAATTCACCAAGGCTCGTTAGATATCACCTTCCAAAACCACGACCATTACCACCTAGAAGGGCAAGGATAGCAGATAGATGGGAACACCACCAACTGGAAGTTCCTCTTCAAATCACTCACCGCCCTGACTTGGAATTATATCGCTGTTCCTTCACTGTCGCTGGGTCAAAATCCTGGAACTCCCTTCCTAACAGCACTGTGGATGTACCTACACCATATGGACCGCAGCAGTTCAAGAAGGCAGCTCACCACCATCTTCTCAAGGGCAACTACAAATGGGCGATAAATGCTGGTCCAGCCAGGTAAGCCCACATCCTGTGAATGAATGAAAAAAAAATTGCTCTAATATCCTTTTTATAGTGGGGTAGCCAAAGTACACACACTTAACTGTGGCTTAACCAAAGTTTTGTAAAAAATTATTACTATGTCTGTTCTTTTGTACTCTATGCCATATTTATGAAACTCCAAATGATCAGTTTTTTATGGCTTTACCTACCTGTACCCAACATTTCAGGCAATTATGTACTTGAACCAATAGGTTTTTGTTAATATACATCTTTCATCGCCTTTCCTTTATATAGGTTTTTCTTGTTTTATTTCCCAAAATGTATTACTCTTATCCTTTTTAAGTTTTATTTTCTTCCTGGTGTTATTCTAGCAACCTGTTTATGTCTTTTTGAAGTCCTCTGCACTGTTTGCCAAATCACCTACTTGTTTATCCTCAATAACTTTCAGCATTGTGCCCTTATGTCCCAATTCAAATCATTGAAATATACCAAGAACAACATTTGGACCCAGCAGTGACCCCTTGGGTACACTGCTTCCAATTTACCCCTAATCCTAGTAACACCCATTTATTCTAATTCCGGTGGGCAGAGTTTGATAAGGCACAATAATGTGCACAGGAATTGTGATGCGTAATTAACTCAGACTTGTTTGCAGTAATGCAGGTGGCACACAAACTTTGTACTGCCTATTAATGTTAAATGATGGTAGTGAGCAGCCCAGCATTAAATATGCTGCTGAATGACAGTACAGCTCAGCAGGGAGCCCAAGTTTGCATGAGGCTCACACCACTTAAAGCTCTCACCTGCTCTACTTAAAGCAGCCTGCATCTCTTAAAGGGAAAGCATGTTCTGGCTGCAGCAGGTGCTAGAACTGTTTGTGGAAGAGCCTCTGTGCAGAAAGAAGAATGAAAATGGTGCAACAGGTTAGAGAGTGTGTTCCAAGGATCTCTGATGCAGCACTGGGGTCCTGGGTGCAGGAGGTGGAGAGGACAAGAGTGGTCCAGTTCCCACAGGGAGCTAGGAGACCCTTTAGACAGACACTGAGAATGCAATGGGAACTGATAACCATCACTGTTAATGCCAGCAATCTAGCTCCAAGGACCTGGATGCAGTGCAAGAAGTTCAGTGATTTCACACGAGTGGAAGGAGTCAGTGAACGCATCTTCAAATGACATAACCTTACAAATGAACCGCTGGCCTCACACACTGCTCCATTCACCACACCTTTTTCACTTATCTACAAACATTCTCTACTAATTATGACTTATTCCTAACAGTCATAACCTCACCTCACCCTTACACACTTAGTATCGCTGCAAGCCACAAACTCACATCTCTCAGCTTGTGCACACTAATAGCTATTCAACTATGACAGGCATATTGCACCATATGCACTGACATGCTTGCCTCTTTATTACAGGAGAAGGCGATACATAATCATAGGCTGCAGCCTCTAACTGGCAGGGGACAGGCACAGCTGCACATCCTTAGCCATGGAGGAGACAGCGCTGGCAATCATTGGGGTGGTCACAACTGAAGCCATGTCTGGCAGTTGAGCTGAAACCATAGAGAGTGGTGGTATGTTCCTAACAAATGTACCTCCTCACATCCCATAATCTTTTCCGATGTACAAACTGCAGATTGTGCCTGCATGCACCTCTTGCTTTCCCCACTTTCCCCCCCACTACTACTTACCCTTGTGTCTTTCTCTTTTTGGAAGCCCAAGAATTGCCACCAGGTCAAATATAGGAGCAGGAGCATGGAGTGCAAGAGGGCATTGACAATGAAGAAACACCGTCACTCAATCTCACACTCACAGTCACAAACTCAGGTACTGGCACTGTGCAAACTGTAGAGGGTAGCACAAAGGAAGGATCAGCACATCAAGGTACAGGGTACAAGTACTTGCAGCCAGCGTTGGGAGTCTGTGGGCACTGCGTAGAGGGCTGCTGCAGGGGACTCAGATGAGGACTTTGATGGGATGGATACAGAAAAAAGCTGATGGGTATACACTATAAAATATTTGGTGCATTATCAGGCTTGCCAGAAAGCCTGCTGTCAAGAAGCATGGAGTACTCCAGCACTAACTTGACACAGGGCATTGGTGCAGCTCTTAAGAAAGTGAACATTATAAAGGCAGTTCTGCTCAGGGCAAATAGTCAGTACATTGAGAGAATGGCATCTTCCTTCTTCAGGCCAATAGGCAGGCTTAGTGTAAGGGAGCTTGAAGGTGCAATCAGATATTCTCTGGGATATCAGAAATCCTGCTGCTCTCTAAATTTGCAGTGCCCTCTCACGGTGCCTCCTTATCCATAAGGAAAGAGGTAATATTGCTTATTCTAGCAAATAATATATCCATTACTTGCTTCATGCATCTGTGCACAACTGGTTGCTTAATGCAAGTAAAGGTTTAAGCAACAGCCTGGAATGAACCTCTTGCAAGAAGGTTAAGGCCAGCTGTGATCTTGATAATCATTGGCAGTGCACTCTGCCTTTGGGGGAGATGGGTTATAGGTCAGTTTGTAGCTTGCAGCATAATTCAGCCATGATGTTTCTTGTAAAGTGAAGTGTCCTCTAAGAGGTATGTGTGCCTCAGCCTGTAGTTTCTAGTCTGGGGGGATTTGTAGATGGGTGATGAGTGACCCAGGTGCCAGCTAGCATTCCTCTGTCACTGCTCCTCTTTTACCTTTAGGAAGGATATAGATATGTTCCCAATAGAAAGCCCTTTGTGTCCTGTGTGAATTGGTGCAAGGAAATTGGCAGTATCACAGCAAATGATACAGAGATAATAATGGGCTGAAGTTTACCGGCACCAGCGTGGCAGGAATGGAGGCGGGGGAGGCCAGTAAAATAGCGGGAAGCAGTGTCGGCTCAGCATCCCAAATCTCCCCCACTGCTGGGGATGTTGCCCAGTGATGGGCTACTGTATGATTTGGCTGCCTGCTCCACAGAGTTGGGCATTCAAATAGAGTAGTTTAAGGTCCTAATTAAGGGCATTGCTCGTGGCAGGGGGTCCCCCAGAATGTGGGGAGGCTGTCAGTTCCTTAGAAACAGGCTCCCTGCTGCAGCCAGAGGAATTGGAGGCAGAGATGCCATGGGCATGGACAGTGCCATGGGCAAGGAAGGCAGCCCCCATTACCCCAATGGTTCCCCCAGAAGGGATTTTCCCTACAACCCTTAGCCCCTGAATATTTTATTTTTAATTTGTTTACCTGGAGATGCCCTGGAGGCCTCCTGCCTGTCTCAACAGCCTCCACCTCTCCTGTTGGTGTTGCTGAGGCTACGGAGCTGCTGGCCCTCTGATTGGCCCAGCAGCATCAGGATCCCGCCTGTGCAAGTACAGACTGGTGCATTCAAAGTGAGACAATAGTGACAGATTTTGCCTCGAAATGCTGGTGTGATAAAACAGTACAGGAGTTGAACATTGCCAAGGGAAGCATGATGCATCAAATGCCTTAAATGCCCCAAAGCAGTCAAATACCTAGGTGGAAGGACCACCAATGAAGACATTCAGATCTATAGAGTAGTAGTGTATGATTCCTTTAGTAGTAGCAATTTGCCAGCTAGCGAGCTCATAAACACAGGGTTATGTTTCACTATGAAGTGGAAGTGATATTCCAAATTATAGGAAAAGACACATTGCAGTGAGTAAGTTGTGTAAATTTCATGGTGCTTTCCTAAACTACCGTGTTTTCTTCTTGTAATTGCCTTAGGAGAGGCTTAACTGAGCTCGGTGCCAAATTTATTTTTTTAAATAACAAAAATCGATCGTTAAATGTATTAGAAGGCAGAACCCATTTTTATAAAAGATGAAAGTCCAAACAAATACTTTCCTGATCAAGTTAATCACTTTAAACATTGAGACAGATTTTGCTGCGAAAATAACAGAGAGTCTAATGGTGCTTAATGTCCCGTGTGCAAATTGGACAGCAACTTTAGGATTGTGCATATGAAAGTTGCTGTCTGCAATGCACACTCCTCCATAATCTAAGCAAAACGACACCTCCCTATCTGGCTCCCCTTTTAAATGCACTGTTGCTGCACTGTTATTGTGGATAGCGAATAAATTCGCTTTGACTCTTTTATCTCTCTCTCTCTAAATCTTTATTTCACACACTTTATTTTAGGAACATAGGAACATGTGAACAGGAGTAGGCCAATTAACTCATCGAGCCTGCTCTGCCATTCAATATGATCATGGCTGATGATCCAATGCCTTTTTCCTACTCTATCCACATATCCCTTTATGGGGTAGAGAATTCCAAAGATTCACAATTCTCAGAGTGAAAGATTTTCTACTTAACTAAGTAGCTTCGCCCTTATTTTGAAATTGTGTTCCCTGGTTCTAGACTTCCCCACCAGGGGAAACATTTTACCTGCATCTACCCTGTCTATCCCTTTAAGTATTTTGTAGGTTTCAATAAGATCACCTCTCATTCTTTGAAATTCTAGAGAATACAGGCCCCATTTCCCCATTCTCTCTTCACAGGACTGTCCTGCCATCCTGGGAACAAGTCTGGTGAACCTTTGTGCATTCCCACTATGGCAATTATATCCTTTCTAAGGTAAGGGGACCAAATGCACATAATACTCCAGGTGCGGTCTAACCAATGTTCTGTACAATCGAAGCAAGATTTTGCTACTTCTGTACTCAAATTCTCTTGTGATAAAGGCCAACATACCTTTAGCCTTCCTAATTGTTTGCTGCACCTGCATTTTAGCTTTCAGTGACTTGTTGACAAGGGCACTTAGGTCCCTTTGTACATCTATACTTTCCAAACTCTCACCATTTAAGAAATACTCTGCACAGTTTTTCCCCTCGTACCAAAGTGGATAACCTCTCATCTTTCCACATTATATTCTATCTGCCATGTTCTGGCCCACTCACTAAGTCTGTCCAAATACCCCTGAAGCTACTATGCATCTTCCTTACAACACATATAAGAAACCTAGCTTTGTCATAGAGTCGTAGAGGTCTACAGCACAGAAAAAGGCCCTTCAGCCCATCGAGCCTGCGCTGGTCAAACAAGTACCTAGCTATTCTAATCCCATTTTCCAGCACTAGGCCCATAGCCTTGTATGCCATGGCATTGCAAGTGTGCATCCAAATACTTCTTAAATATTATGAGGAAACTTTGTGTCATCTGCGAACTTGGAAATGTTAAATTTGGTCCCCACATCCAAATCATTGATATATATTGTGAACAGCTGAGTCCTGTTATGAGACAGCCTTTCGGTAAAGCTGAGTTCTTTAAAAATCCCAGAGGAAATCTTTAAACACTGTCATAACCTATATTTTTAAGTGGTATATTTGAGATGCAACTCTAAATTCAGGAATCAGACCATCAGTTCTCGAGAGGTTTTATGTTGAACTAAATGAACCATTTTATTAATTTTCACAAGTTAAATACATATATGTAGCTATTATGATCATAATTTTTAACAAATTCCAAAATTAATCTCCATTAAGGCAACAGCAACCCATTGATTTTTAAGCAGACACCAGGCAAAGCATTTTCACCTTACAAGTTCAAAATGAGGTTTCTCTCACTTTGGTTCCTGTGGAGATAGTTGTAGGCTTACAGCTACTTTGATCTTACATTGCCTCTGCTCTGCACATACAAAAACTGTTATCCTTATACCTAGCACAGCTCATTGAATGTAAATTCTCATTGTATCACCAGCCTCTTATAACAATAAAACCCCTTTCATAGTACCAATTTTATTAGCAATAAAAACATATTGCTTAGTCTCTGCTAGGTAGGTTCCAGATTTCACTCACCTTCATGAATGCTTTATTCAAAAAATACAAATGCACTTCACCTGTCTTACATGTCAAAACTAGTACACATCAAAGCATCCAGACTGGCTGGCTTTAATCCAATTAAGACACACCCACAGACTAAATCTCTATTTTAAAAGAAAAATATTTTCCAATAATATTATTTACATTAACTGCTTCATGACAGACACACGCACTGATGCTTGTGGTATCCCACTAGTCACAGCCTGCCAATGGGGGAACAGCCCATTTATTTCTACACGCTGTTTTCTGCCTGTTAACCAATACTTAATTCATGCCAGTATATTACCTCCAATCTCATGTGCTTTAATTTTGCTAACTGTGGCAAGTAGCTCACCTCCTGACACCCCAAAGCCATCTACAAGACACAAGTCAGGAGTGTGTGGAACACTCTCTATTTGCCTGGATGAATGCAGCTCCAACAACACTCAAGAAGCTTGAAACCATACAGGACAAAGCAGACTGCTTGATTGGCACCACATCCACATTCACTCCATCCACCACTGACAAACAGTAGCAGCAGTGTGTACCATCTACAAGATGCACTTCAGGAACTTACCAAGGCTCCTTAGGCAGCACCTTCCAAACTCACAATTGCTACCATCTAGAAGAACAAGGGCAGCAGAACATGGGAACACCACCACCTGGAAGTTCCCCTCCAAGGCACTCTTCATCCTGACTTGGAACTATGGGCAGAATTTTCCCTTTGGCATGTGGGGCTGGGCCCCACACGTTCACACATAAAATGATGTGTGGTGATGTCGGGTGAGTGTCCCGACGTCACCTCGCGCCATTATGATATTTTGCTGAGCGGACACGCGATGATGTTTGATGCGCGCCTGCAATTAATTAATGGAGCCACTTAAGGTCCTTGAGGTGCCAATCCATGCCAATTCCTCAGTGCCCGTGCAATCTTCGGGTCAGTGCAATGGTGCAACGGGCAGATGGGTAGGACACATTTGTATTAACCTCATCCACGGGCAGGATAAGAGGGCTCACTGGGGTTGCGGGCATGCACGGTCAAGTATTTCTTTATGAAAGTTTTTGAAACTTGTCTGTGTGATCTGCAGTGCTTCAAAACGCATACCAGCTGCTTTTTCTGGAGTGTTAACCTTCAGGTCAGCCCTCTACAGTGAGTAATCTTTTCTGGGCTTGCAAGTTTCAGGAAGCCTTCCCTTGGCCTGGGAATGAGAGCTGAGCTGTCCACTGGAGGCAGCTCCTCTGAGGAGGAATGGAGGGCTAGAAGGTGGAGGAGACCAGGAATGCACATTCAGCCTCCAGGGGAGTCACCTGTGGGAGGACAGGCGCAGGCACAAGGGGCGCAGAGCCACGAGGCAGTCCAAGGCAGAAGGGGATGCAGAAGATGCCATTATCCTGCTGCCAGGATATACAGGCAGCAAAGCAGCTACCTCAATATGTCTGATGTGCAGTGCCGAAGGAGGCTCCGTCTCTCAAGGGAGACAGTCAACTATACCTGTCAGATGATAGGGCCTAAGATCTCCGCTAACTGTGTGGGTGAACATCCCATGCCAGTGGCTCTGTAGGTCACAGCTGCCCTCAAATTCTATGCCTCTGGCTCCTTCCAGGGGTCTGTGGGTGATCTTTGCAGTGTCTCCCAATCAGCTGTCCACACTTGTGTCAAGCAGGTCACAGATGCTCTGTTTAGGCTTGCATTGACCTTCATCCACTACCATTGGGACCAGGCAAGTCAGGAACAGCGAGCCAGAGGCTTCGGGGCCATTGCTGGCTTCCCCCGCATCCAGGGTGCAATAGGCTGCACACATGTGGCCATCAAGGCACCAGCAGGTGAGCCCGGTGCCTTCATCAACAGGAAGGGCTTCCACTCCATGAACGTGCAGATAGTGTGTGATCACAGGATGCTGATTCTACAAGTCTGTGCAAGGTACCCAGGCAGCACCCATGATGCCTACATCCTCAGGTACCGGGGCTCTTCAGTGCTCCAGCCCGGCTGGATGGATGGCTGCTGGGTGACAAGGGCTATCCCCTCAGAAGGTGGTTCATGAAGCCTCTCCGCCATCCAAGAACAGAAGCTGAGCAACGGTACAAAAGGTGCCAAGGCTCCACAAGGGCTATGGTGGAGAGAACCATCGGTCTTCTCAAGAGGCGTTTCCGATGCCTGGACTGCTCAGGGGGCGCACTCTAGTACCCTCCAGATCGTGTCTTGGTGATAACAGTTGCATGCTGTGCTCTCCACAATCTTGCACTGGAAAGGGGGGACGAAGTGGACAATAAAGATATTGATGAAGTGGCTGTGGCTGCACATGATGAGTCCAGCAGTGAGTCCGAGGATGGGCATGCACAGGTAAATGCTGAGGGGGTAGATACTGACCCGGCCATACTCAAGGGAGGCAGGGACATGGGAAAGACTTTAATCCAATTTACCTTCAGCGAGCACACTACAGATGGACCACCAGGACAAGCCTGAGCTGTAGGTTCGATACTTGATACCTAAGTGCAAAATCTCCTAGGTTAGGAACAGTCACTAAGGGCCGTGTTAATAAAGCTGAATATCCAACAAAGCACTAATTACAGTTTTGGAAACCATACACATGCAGAAGAAAAGAAGCACCCTCTGCCATGGTGACATATCTGAATTTATTATGTCAAGCAAACCAACTTATTCCAAAAAAAAGAGAATTGTGTTACAAAACAAAACAAATCATTAGGACCTCAACTTGGGCCAACACAAAAGCACCAGTGAAAAATCCAGGTGCCTTATGTTTTCGTTTCCGGCTGCTACATCTTGGTGCTGCCCCATCGCTCGGAGTGGCATCTGAGACAGCCTACTGACTTTGCTGTCCTGTTGGCCTCGATGACCTTGGCGGACATCCTCTGGCTCATGCAGCTAGTGTTGGCCCCGACTGGGAGGGATCTGCCAGTTGCACAGCTGCCATTTCCCCAGTCATCACAGCCTCATGGATGCTACGGTCACTGGGAGAGGGGCAGAGGAGCTGCCGCCCTCATCCGGAGTGCCCTGAGAGGAGCCCACAGAAACACCAGGCAGCTGTTGCACCAACCTGAGGTCACTTCTGACCTCCTTGCTCACCGTGGATGAATGGGCACTGAGCTGGGAAAGTTGATGCCTAAACCATCTCCCACACTGGCACTGAGCAGCTGAGGTCAATGCCAATGTGAGGGCTTGCTGATCAGAGTGCATCCTCAGAAAGCCCTGACAGGTCTCCTGGAACGGGCTCTCCAAAAGAGTAGCTATCCTCTCCGTGGAGGGCGCTCGGACATGTGGCTCATTGCTTCAGTGATCATCCACATCGACTCCTCCGCCACAGAGCCCAAGCCAAGCATAGCCTCATGTACCTCCCCCAGATGTTCTCGCATACCTGGCCGTATTTTCTGCACCTGCTATGTCATGGACGACTCCAGAGGCACATCATCAGGCACTGACTGAGCATGTGCCTAATCCTCTGAAGTCCTCTGACTGCTGGCACCATGGACACTCTCTGTCTCTGCCAGCTCCTTCAGCGACTGTGAAGTACCCTCACCACTGTGCCCCAGGACACTAGCCGATGTTGCAAGGTGTTAGTATCTGCGTTGGTGCCTGCCTCGCAGAAATGGTGTGGCGCTGGTGAGACTTCTGGCCGCTTAGGTGTGAGAGGGGGCCTCTGCTGCTCCTCCTCCCGGCCGTGCTCCGATGATGCTGAAAGGAAGAACAAGGACAGTGGATCAGTTAACGTGGAGACAATGACACAGTGCATCCCTGTCCCCCGGATCACTACGCGCTCATCCTTTCATAACCAGTGGTCAAACCATGTTGCAAAATGAAATCAACTAACATTCAGCACTGCCATGGCTGTTGGGAGAACAATGCTGACCTCATTGTTGGACATATATAGCCGGCCATGGCATCCCAGCCTCACTCACACCAGTGGACCTGGGCGCATGGCACCTCTCCAGATCCAGGGCCTCCTGCTCAAAGTGGCTAAGAATGACTAACTGCGCTTGGCCGCCACCAGTCCTCACACACTCTGCCACGTTATGAGCATTCTTCTCCTGAAAATGAAAAATGAGCATTGATGAGTGAAAATTGTGCACGCCCACTCCAACCAGATTGGGACATATCAGGGCTCCAGAGCATCCTCACCCCGCTGCTGCCGAACACTCACACAAAGATGCTAGGCCTGCTCCACACCCCCCAATTTCCCCCCCACCCCAGCCCCAACTTCCCCCTTGGACACATGCTGCTACATCACATTAGGCACCACACCATATATCCTTCCATAGCAAGGAGGCACAAGCATGTGGAGCGCAGAGCGCAGCGGATGGTTCATTCCATGCCACCTTGAAGCTCCCCTCCCAGCCTGTCATCACCCTGACGTGGACATATCCTGCAGTTCAAGAACAGCGCCCAGGTGCAGCTCCTCCAGGTTGCCCCCAAACCAGTCATGTGGGACTCCATGTAACACATGCTGCAGGGGCAATACACATCTGTGCATCACCCTCTCAGGGTGACCTCAGAATGGGCAGTATCTGCTGGCCCACCCAGCAAAGGACAAATGCTCTCAATAACTCAATGCAGTCACTACATTCAGACTTGGGAGGTGCAGGGCAGGGGGAGCAGAGGGGTAAGCCAACCTGCTGGGTTACATGACCAATGCCGACATGATACTCACCTTGCCAGAGCGCAACAAGTTGTTGAAGTGCTTGTAACACTGGATCCAGGTGGGCCGCACCACATCGCAGGAGCTCACCGCCTCCGCCACTTCCTCTCAGGCACGTTTTATAGAACATAGAACATAGAACATAGAACATAGAAACTAGGAGTAGGTGTAGGTCATTTGGCCCTTTGAGCCTGCTCTGCCATTCATTATGATCATCGCTGATCATCCAACTCAATAACCTGCTCCCGCTTTCTCCCCATATCCTTTAATCCCTTTCGCCCCAAGAGCTATATCTAACTCCTTCTTGAAAACATACAATGCTTTGGCCTCAACTACTTTCTGTGGTAATGAATTCCACAGGCTCACCACTCTCTGGATGAAGAAATTTCTCCTCAACTCAGTTCTAAATGGTCTGGCCCATATCCTCAGACTGAGACCCCTGGTTCTGGACTCCCCCACCATCAGGAACATCCTTCCTGCATCTACCCTGTCTACTCCTGGTAGAATGTTATAGGTTTCTATGAGATCCCCCATCATTCTTCTGAACTCCAGTGAAGATCATCCTAACCGACTCAATCTCTCCTCATATATCAGTCCCGCCATCCCAGGAATCAGTCAGGCAAACCTTCGCTGCACTCCCTCCATAGCAAGTGCATCCTTCCTTAGATAAGGAGACCAAAACTGCACACAATATTCCAGGTGTGGTCTCACGAAGGCCCTGTACAATTGCAGCAAGACATCCCTGTAACTGTACTCGAATCCTCTGGCCAAGAAGGCCAACATACCATTTGCCTTCTTTACCGCCTGCATGCTTACCTTCAGTGACTGGTGTACAAGGGCACCCAGGTCTCATTGTACATTCCCCTCTCTCAATTTATAGCCATTCAGATAATAATCTGGCTTCCTGTTTTTGCTACCAAAGTGGATAACCTCACATTTATCCACATTATAATGCATCTGCCATGCATTTGCCCACACACTCAGCTTGTCCAAATCACACTGAAGCATCTTTTCATCCTCTTCACAGCTCACCCTCCCACCCAACTTTATGTCATCTGCAAATTTGGAGATATTACATTTAGCCCCTTCAATTAAATCATTTATTTTGTGAATAGCTGGGGTCCCAGCACCGATCCTTGCGGTACCCCACCAGTCACTGCCTACAATTTGGAAAAAGACCCGTTTATTCCTACTCTTTGTTTCCTGTCTGCCAACCAGTTTTCTACCCATCTCAATACACTACCCCCAATTCCATGCGCTTTAATTTTACACATCAAGCTCTTATGTGGGACTTTGTTAAAAGCCTTCTGAAAGTCCAAATAAACCAGATCCACTGGCTCCCCCTCATCAACTCTACTAGTTTCATCATGTGGGGGGGCCTCCTCCTCCCATCCTGGGGAACCAGCACCTCCCACCATGCTACCACCTCCTCAAGGAGGGCAGCAAGGCAGTCATTTGAGAAACAAGGGACACACTGGTCCCTCACCCTACCCTCCAGCCTTGCCTGCTCCTCTGGCCTCCCCTCCGGACTGGCCTGCTCAACAGAAGCCCTCTGGTGAGCCCTTCCACTTTACATTGTGTGCAGCCTTGCAAAAGCTGCCAGTGCTTCATATAAACAGGCCGCCAGATCACCATTGGACCCAGCGGACAATGCACTCTCATCGCTGCCCACCCACTCCCGCTATCCTCGGGAGTTGGGCATTACGTTGGGCGGGCCTTATTTGGCCCACCCGCGTAAAATAGCGGCATGGGCCTGATCACGGGGGGGGCGATAGGGTCCGGTCCCATCCATGCCCGGTCCTGCTCCACCCACTCGCCAAATAGAAAATTGAGCCTTATACTGCAATTTCTTCTCTGTTGCTGGGTCAAATTCCTGGAACTCCCTCCCTAACAGCACAGTGTATGCACCTGTACCCATGGAATGCAGTAGTTCAAGAAGTTGAGTTGTCACCATTTTCTCAAGGGCGATTAGGGATGGGCAAAACATGGCAGCTATCCAGCGATGCCAATATCCCATGAATGAATAAAAAAAAACAACCACTTGTCAGGGATTTTATCAAAAGCTTTCTGAAAATCCAGTTACACTACGTCCACTGACTCCACTCTATCAATTCTGTTCATAACATCCTGAGAAAACTCCAACAGTTTCATCAAACATGATTTCCCATTCATAAATCCATGTTGACTATGCCCAGTCAGGTCATTATTATCCAAGTGTCCATTTATCACATCCTTTAGAATAGATTCCAGCATTTTTCCTACTACTGATGTAAGGCTAACAGGTCTGCAGTTCCCTGTTTTCTCTCTCCCTGCCTTCTTAAATAGTGGGGTGACATTTGCTACCTTACAATCTGCAGGAAATTTACCAGACCCTATAGAATTTTGAAAGATGATCACTAATGCATCCATCATTTCCATAGCTACTTCAACATTCTGGGATGCAGAATGTCAGGTCCTGGGGAGTTATCAACCTTCAGTCCCATCAATTCCCCTATAAATCTTCTTACTAATACTAATTTCCCTAAATTCCTCAATCTCCCTAGTCCCTTGGATCTCTAATTCTCAGAGATTTCTTGTATCTTCCTTAGTTTAGACAGACACACTGTAATAATCTAGCTTCTCTGCCGCTTCTCAATTCCCCATTATAAATTCTCCTGACTCTGCCTGTAATGGACCCACATTTGTCTTAGCCATATATTTCCTTTTTACACTCCTATAGAGGCGTTTACAGTCTGTTTTTATGTTACTTCATAGTTTACATTCATATTCTATTCTCCCTTTCTTTATCAGTTTCTAGGTCCTCCTTTGCTGCATTCTAAAATGCTCCCAATCCTCAGGTTTATCACGATTTATTGGCCTTTTCTTTTAGTCTTAAACAACCCTTAACTTCCTTTGTTAGCCATGGTTGATTGACTTTTCTTTTTGGAGCTTTGTGCTTTGAAGGAATGTATAATTGCTGTAAACTATGTAATAACGCCTTAAAGACTATCCATTGCATATGGGATACTCTTTAATGTATATTCCCAATCCACCTCAGCCAATCTGCCTCTCATACCTTCAGAATTTCCTTTGTTCAACTTTAACACCCTGGCTTCAAGTTGAACTACCTCACTTTTAAACATAATGTAAAATTCCACCATATTAATGTCACTGATCCCTAAAGGCTCTTTTACAACATTATTATTTAGCCCTTTCTTGTTACATAATACTAAATCTAAAATAGCCTGTTCTCTCATTGGTTCCTCAACGTACTGCTCTAGAAAACCATCCTTAACACACTCCAGAAACTTGTCCTCCACAGCATTAGTGTTCATTAGGTTTACCCATTTAGATGCAGATTGAAGTCGCTTATGATTACTGTATTACCCAGCTACATGCTTCTCTAATCTCTTGATTAATACCATGCCCCACACTACCACTACTGTTCCGTGGCCTATAAACAACTCCTACCAATGTTTGCTGCTCCTTGCTGTTTCTTAGCTCTACCCAATCCGAGATCCTTCCTTATTAATGTACTGATCTCATCCTTTGTTATCAGAGCAACACCACCTAATTTTCTTTTATGCCTGCCCTTTCTAAATGTTGAATATCCAGTCTTGGCCACCTGTAGCCATGTTTCTGTAATGGCAATTACACCATGCCCATTTACTTCTATTTGTTCCTTTAAATCACCTCATTGCGAATGCTGTGTGCATTCAGGTAGGGTGCTCTTAACATCATTCCGCATTCTAAGTTAGTTGTTGCTCACCTTCATTACACCTGCCTTCTAATTTCACTTGCTTTTTTACTCTTTCCATTCTGTGCTACCCATCAGGCTCCCACGTCCCCTTACAAGCTAGCTTAAAACCTTCCCATCAACACTAGCAAATCTCCCTGCAAGAATATTAGTCCCGGTCCTGTTAAGCCGTAACCCATCCATCTTGTACAGGTCCGACCTGCCCCAATACTCGTCTCGATGCCGTGGAAATCTGATGCCCTCCCTCCTACATCAACTCCCCAGCCACATGTTCAATTGTTCAATCTTCCCATTCCTATGCTCACTAGCATGTGGCACTGGGAGAAATCCTGAGATTACTGCTTCTGAGGTCCTGCTTTTTAATTTTCTTCCTAATTCCCTAAAGTTTGCTTTTGGGACCTCCTCCCTCTTCCTACCTATGTCATTGGTACCAATGTGGGCCACAACCTCTGGCTGTTCACCCTCCTCCAGAGGGATGTCCTGCAGCCACACTGTAACATCGTTGACCCTGGCACCAGGGAGGCAACACACCATCATGAAGTCATGTTTACAGCCACAGAAATGCCTGTCTGATCCCCTGATTATCGAATCCCCTGTGACTATTACTCTTTCACTCTTCTTCCTCCCCTCCTGTGCAGCTGAGACACCCATGATGCCACAGACATGGCTCTGACTGCACTCCTTTCACCACTATCCAAAATTTTGCTTTCTATACCTGTTTCGATATTGGATTAAATATTCTAAATGACATTTCTTGGTTCAGACTTTGAGCTGCTCATTAATGATTCTTCAATCTGATTAGTTGGGGAGATAAACAGTTGCTTATCCTGAATACACAGATCCCAGATGCCCAATGGAGAATGACAGCTGTTTGACTGGTTGACAGCTGTTCACCATGCAGAAGCCATTGAAAGTCTATGGACAAGTGCAAGTCAAATAAATGACTAGCATCATTAGTTTTGCTGCTCATAGCAAAATCTGGCCTGTGATTTCCAGGTAGCTTTCCTCAGTTTTTTGTTCTGTCTGACAGGTATCCTAATTGCTTATGGGCTGCTTTTTGGTCTCCTATAGATGACTTCCAGAAGGAGATGTAAGCTATTTGCAAGTCCCTTCTGTTTCACACTCTTCCGCTCTGTTAGTGGCTTCCCTCTTCCCTGCCTGCTCCCTCATTTAAATCTTTGAATTTGCCTTGTTTCTTCCTTATTTCTGGTCTTCTGCTCTGTCAACTCTCACTCTGCATGTTGTTGTAAGCTCAATTCCACCTATTTACTGCTGAAATTCACAATCTAACTTTGATTGTCCTTTTCCTGCCCCAGGAGAATTGGGGTTGAACTTCCAACCATGGTCGCAAATCTGCCACAACCATAGCCAATTTTCCTGCATTCGGGCTGTTAGGTGTGTAGGGCCACTCCTAGCAGGATTTCTGCCCTGGTCACAGAGATGCTCTGGCAGCGCTGTAACAGGAGCACAACTGCTGCACCAAAAGAAGCAAAGGCCAGTTTGAAGGGAGCACAGCAATATGTCAACTTTAGACTTTAAACTAAGCGTTTAGTATGGAAGATTGAGAGGTAATCTAATTAAGGCATTTAAAATGTTCAAAGGATGCGTAGGCTAGATACAGGGAAACTATTTCCTCCAGTGCGGGAATCAAGAAAGAGGCCAGAAAATCTTCAAAGTAAAACCAGGCTATTTAGGAGAGAAATCAGGAAAACCTTCTTCAAGTAACGGATAGAGGAAATATTGAATTCTTCCCCTAAAAAGCTGTGGATGTTAGGACAACTGGAGCTTTCATAAGGAACAATGGCAGGTAAATGGAGTTATGGTAGATCAGCCATGAGATAACTGAATGATGAAGCAGGTTTGCAGGGATGAATGGCTGACAAGCTGAGATCGAACCAAGTTAAGCTTTGGAGTCTGAGTCAGTAAGGCACAGGGAAAAGACTAAGGCCAAGATTTTACATTTAGTGGGGGGATTCCGATGTCAGGAAAAAATGGTTGTTGCTGGCACGCTCAGCTGGGCAGTGGGACTTCCCCAACATTTTATGGGTAGCAATCAATTAGGTAGCTGCTGCCCTATTTTGAATGGCAGCCTGCCCGTAAGAGCTGCTGGCCCAATCAGAGAGCTGGCAGCTCAGCAGTGCCACCAGGAATGGTGGTTGCTATTGAGGCAGGGTGGAGACCTGGGGCTTACAGCAGATAGGCGAAGACAAAATTTAAATTTATGAGAGAGCCCATGAACCCTTCCTGGCAAATTTCTGGGGCTACAGGGGCTGCCTTCCCTGCCTGCTCCCTCTCTTTTCCTTGTAAATCCTTACTTTTTAGGCTGCAACTGGGAAGGTCGCCTCCACCAACTGGCGACCTTATCATGTGGTGGGAGTTGATCCACTGTTGACAAAATGCCGAAGGCACCATAAAATGGCCCCAGTTGGGCCTTCACTAATGGAAATTGGCTGTTGTCTTCCTAGGTGCGTTAGGATCTCAGTGCATGGCCACATAAAAAAGGGAGACAAATTATGGATTGGGGAGCAAGAAGACAGATGGTGTATGGGTAAGAACCTTGGTGTGTGTTTAAGCTAGGAGAAGAGGGGAGGAAATTGGAGGAGAGAGGAGGAGAAGGGAGGAGGCTGCAGATTCAGGTTGGCAGAGCAGAAAGGCTGAGCAGGTTGGGTTCTTAGCATATGGCTGTGCTTGAGACAAACAGAGGAGAGAAATGATGTTGTCCGGGACCTGATCATTTGGTAGAAAAATAACATATAGAACTGTAAAAATAATTTAAAAATTTACAGCTAAAAATAAATAATTTAAAATGAGGGAAGTGAGGTAAAAGCCATGGAATTGGGACAGGGTAAATACAAAAAAATTTGACTGCATTGTGTGTTCTTGTGGACTTGATTGTGGGAATGCAATTTATTTGCTCTAATTATAAGGTCACGTGGTTAACATAAACTCTCAGCAATGCTGAAGGACTCTGTAATCTGCACTATTACATCCTTACAAAGACAAAGACACAAAGGGGTTGAAATTGTTAGACCTCAGCTTGTCAGCTATTCATCCCTGCAAGCCTGCTTCACCATTTAGTTATATCATGGCTGATCTACCTTAACTCCATTTACCTGCCTTCGCTCCTTATGAAAGTTCCAGTTGCCCAGACGTTCACTGCCTTTTAGGGGAAGAATTCAAAATTTCCATTATCCTTTATGTGAAGAAGGTTTGCCTGATTTCTCTCCTAAATAGCCTGGTTTCGCCCTCTTTGTAGTGCGAAACAGGCTTGTAGCAATTTTTCACCATGGCAGTTAT